>NC_090442.1:643157110-645557110 GCF_031143425.1 Pleurodeles waltl | reverse complement strand
ACAGCATTAATTGTACCACCCACACGAGTAGCCCTGTAAACACGACTCAGACCTGCCACTGCAATGTTTGTGTCTGCAGTTTTAAACTGGCATTTCGACCTGGCAAGTGCACCCACTTCCCAGCCCAAACCTTCCCTTTTACTACATGTAACTCACCCCTACGGTAGGCCCAAAGCAGCCCCATGGGCAGGGTGCATTGTATGTAAAAGGTAGGACATGTACTGGTGTGGTTTACATGTCTTAACATACTACTAAATTTGTCTTTCACTATTGCATTTGAATCAATGGGCTGGTTTTGCATTTCCTAAATAGCTATTTCTTGTTAAGAAATTGCTATTTAGGAAATGCAAAAACAGGGATGGCAATAGGAAAAAGGCCACCCTTGGTGCACCCCAAAAATAGAGGTGCACCTGTAGAGCACACATCTGCCTAAGGGGCATATGTATGCTCTGTTGCAATTAAAAAAAGCACCTTGGGATGCTTTTTTGCAAATTGCACTCGGTTACAACCGACTTCAAGTCAGTGGTAATTGCAGCTCCAAAATGCCCAAATCGCATTTTGGAAATGCATAGTATGTCAGAATAGGAAATCCCTATTTGCATTGCCTATTCTGGGAATCACAAATTGCGATTTCAACAGGGTAAAAATCGCAATTTGAGATTCCTTAAAGGGCTTTGTACATTAGAAAAGCCCAGTTTGCATTTCTTAATGCCCTGAAATACTGATTTGGATCGTTTCTGAACTCACAATTTAAAAATACCTCTTTTGGTGAATTTGGTTTATAAATTGTAAGTTTGAAAATGCCACTTTCAGAAAGTGTACATTTTCTTGCTTAACCATTCTGTGCCTCTGCCTGTCTGTGAATACACTAAGGCCCTCATTCTGACCTTGGCGGTCGGCGGAGAGGCGGCAGTCGGACCGCGAACAGACCGGCGGTATTAAAAATGGCATTCTGACCGCGGCGGTCACCGCCGCGACCGACCGCCACTTCCCCACTCCGACAGCCACGGCGGTCATGACCGACGGGCTGGAGTCTGCGCACTCCGGTCCGGCGGTCGACCCAAGACCGCCAACGGTATCATGACCCTGCTTACCGCCGCGGTTTCTGGCGTTCGGGAACCGCCATGCGAACCATGGCGGTAGGCACTATCGGGGCCAGGGAATTCCTTCCCTGGCACTGATAGGGGTCTCCCCCACCCCCCACTGCCCCCCCGAGTCCTCCCCCCACACCCTCCACCCCCCTGCCACCCCCCAGAGGTGGTACGAACCCCCTCCCCACCCCCACCCCGACATGCACATACACGCACCCCGACATGCACACACCCCCAACATGCACATATACACACCCCCTACACACACACATACACAACGGGGACACATACCCGCACACATACATGCCGACATGCGCACCCGCCGAACTACACACATTGCCCATAGGCACAGCAGCACTCCCCGCCCGCATGCACGCACTCACACACCCCCTCTACACACTCACACGCACACCCCCATGCACGCACACATCACACAACACCCCCCACCCCCTCCCCTCACGGACGATCAACTTACCTTGTGCGTTGGTCCTCTGGGAGGCGACAGGAGCCATAGGGACGTGACCGCCAACAGAAGACCGCCAACAGAAGACCGCCACACAGAAATGTGGGTCGTAATTCTGGGGGCGGTGTTCTGCTGGCGTGGCGGTGGAGGTTGACCAGTCTCCACTTTCCCGCCGACCGCCAGTGTGGCTGCTGGCGGTTTTCCGTCGGAACGCTCCCAGCGGTCGGAATACGCGCAGCGGCATACCGCCGCGGTCGGCGGTCTTTACCGCGGCGGTAACTCGGCGGTCTTGCGAAAAGACCGCCAAGGTCAGAATGAGGGCCTAAGTCAGGTTGACAGTTGGGCTGTTTGTTGATTTACTCTAGACAGTCACACAAAGGGAGCTGAGGTGTGCCCTGCATAACCTGATGGGTTAGAATGTTGGGAGAAGCTGACACTTGCACCTAATTAGCGTTCTGCCTGTCCTTACACATTTCATTCTCCAATCCCCTGGAGTGTGTCTGGGACCAGGGTAGAAAAGGCAGGGTCTTATCTTTGAAGTTTGCCTACTTCAAAGACAGAAATGCCTATAAGTACTGAATCTCTGACCCCACACAGTTAAATCCTTATGGACTGAGGACATTCTGCTAGGAACAAGAGCTGTATGCTGTAGGAGGAACTGCAACTCTGCCTGTTGCTTTGATGTGCTGGCCACCTGCTTGCTGCTTCTGTCCTGGGAGTGAAAGGGCTGGCCTTTGCTTTCTACATTCTATTTTTCAAGGTTCTCCAAGGGCTTGAACTGAGCTTTCCTCCTGTTAAGAAGTCTTAGGGACATCAAAGACTTTATCTGCCAGTGCCATGGCCCTTCTGCTAAGAGTCCTGACTTGCTAGGTGGTGCCAAACCCAGTTCCTAGGCCCTTGGAAGTGGAAGCTGGTGAGCTGAAGGAGAAACTCCACGCATTGGTGAGCCGCAGCACCAGCTGCAGCTTAAGAATTAACACAGCACCGGTCTTGCGGCAGAAGAGTTGATGCAGCACCTGTTTTAGTGCAGATCCATCAACACAACGCATCTGGATTTTCCACACTTAATCCCTGGGTGTAATTTTCACATCGACCTCTCGCTGCAGTAAGGAACCAAGGCATCTCCTTCCCTGCGAGGAAAGAATCAACGCATCGTTTCACCTGCGAGGAAAAAATCAATGCATTGCCTCCCCTGCACAGTAAGGAATCAACGCATTGCTTGCTTTTCCAATGCACCACCTCCTTTGCGACCCACATTATCTTAATTTTTTGACAAATCCCAGGTACTGTGTGTTAAGAGGATGCAACCATTGATTCCAATGGATTAAGACTTATTTAAACCCTTAAAAAGTGATATCTTTACTTATGTATGTTGTTTTTTTTTTGCTTTGGTCTTGTTCTATTCAGATAAATATTGGCTATTTTTATAAACTGGTGTGGAGTACTTTTGTGGTGTTTTCACGGTTTTTGTGTATGTGTATAGCAATACACATTGCCTCTGAGATAAGCCTGACTGCTTGAGCCAAGCTGAGGAGGGGCTATCTTAGCTGTGTGCCTCCCTTACTCGGACTATAGTGAGGGTCACAACTTGGACAAGGTGTAAACCACTGCAAACTAGAGACCCCATTTCTAACGGTTCTTAATCCAAGATGGTGCCAATTATTTTCCCTGTGATGTAATATTCTGCCTACTTCATATGAAGGCTTTGGTCAAAGAAGGATGCATTCCTTAATATATTTAGAAATAATGTTCCAACATACTCAAGCAGAGCTGCTAATATTTTGACTCGGTCTGAGAGAGCATTTGCTACTGTGCTTCATGTGGAGGCATGTAATCATCTATATTTATAAACATTTTTATTGCTATATTATCATAGGTACTGCTGTGTGAAGTCAGAAGCAGCATGTTTAGTGTAACCCCAAAGATATGTCTGTTGGTCTATGGTCAGCTTTAGTAGGCACACCTTGATATGTTAGATTGTTTTACTAGTGTGCTCAAACCCCTTCAAGAAAACCTGGAGCTTTATATTCATTATCATTGGAAATGAACTATGTTCACCATATAGCACAGTGGATTAAGCATTTCATCAACCTTATACTGAGTATTAGGTTAGCTTGCTTCACTTGTTCGCCCAGTTCCATTCAATATAGCAATTTATGGGGCAGTCAAGCACAAAGGGTGGTACAAAAGTAAACTAGAGAAAGAAAAATAATAAAAGAAAATAAACAAGTACGGTAAAAACAGAGGTTGGAGAAGGGAGCTATTTATTAGGTGGATGCTCACAATGTGTAGGAGTAAAATGCAATTACTCACAGTGAGAGGAGCAAATGGTTGAAGTGGGCTTACCCAATGATGCAAACTATCTGCTGTGGTGGGCTAAACAAAATGTGAATGACATTTTTTCCAAACCAATAGACTCAGCGCCTGATTTAGATCTTGGAATTGTTACCGCCAAGCAGTGGCGGACTTGAGAAGACCATCAACTTGACTGTGTTCTGCCCACCGTATTCAGATGTTACAGCTCTGCAAGCGGAGGACTGGTGACAGATTTCTTGCAGAGGGAGACGGCGGTGGGACCCAGTAGACTATGTACAATGGAAGTGGCTACGAAACAGAGGTAAGTGAGACACATACACGCACACTGTACCTGAGCCATGCGTGTCCCTATGCACTACAAACTACACAACACACCACGTACACACCATCATCCATTACAATTCTATCTCAGCCCGTACATGCTGAAAAAAAACATTGACATACATCCGTGACACAACACATACACACCATTGGCACTGCATCCACACATGACACAACCACAACAACCAACACAACTACACATTCAGCTACACAATCACACACACACAGGCACAACTGCACACATCCTGGCAATGTCCACCACACAACAACAACACTCACCTGAATGTGTCACATGGCAACAAAACATGCACAACAACATCGGTCTCATTTGTAAGTGACACACATGCAGAAAACAACCACATCATCCACTCCAGCTCCCTCCACCTGAAACAACCAATCCACGCACACATACACATACTGAATCACATACACAACAGAGAGCACAAACCTACCCGTACAGGTCCCCTTGCAATTCGCACGAATGGATACAGTTGTCCAGTGTGAGTATACCATCACTGTGCTGCCAGCATTCATTTGACAATGAATGGTGACACCACAATGACAGCTGTGTATATGTGCGATATGCGTGTTGTGCCAGGGTGTTCCCTCCCATGTGTGACACAACTGTTTCCCCAACTTTTGCATGTCACAGTGATTTAAAAAATGACTGTGACATGTATATGCCCACAGTGGTCCCAACCTCCCGTACAGTGCCCACCCAATGTACCCTGGCAATGCCCCCTACCTTCAAGTTCGGTGACGAGGGGGTTGCGTTTTCTCCATGGGTTGGTGGCACCAGTAACGGCAGGTGTTGTGCAGGTGTGTCCGGTCGAAAATGGGGAAAATAGGTGAGTTTTCACCCCTTTTCCCACCCAGTCCGCAAACTCAGAAGTGGAGGTCAGACCACAACTTTTTTCTTGGCAGTAAGGCACATCCAAATCTGCATGGCTGGACGGGTGGCTGGGGTCCTGCCAGTGTCCACTTTTCCCTCTCCCGCCGTCAACGTGGGCAGTATTTCTTGACAGAGACGGAAGTTCAAATGGGGGCTTTTGCCTATGAGACCGCCAACATCCAAATATGGCGGGCGGACCATCATGGAGGCGGATGGGTTTTCAGTTGAAAAGTCGATGGTAGGACCCTTACTTCCAACATCTAAATCAGGCCCAGAGACTGTTAACCAAAAGCATGTACTAAGCAAATACCACATAATAAAACCATCTATGTACATATATGTCTCAAAGTAAGGCCTTTACAGAAATGCACCCCAAATATAGCATCAACTAGGATAAGTCTTACAATGAAATCCTCTACATAAGAATGCCTCTTACAATGATATCCTCTTAACACAGGATGTTAGGTGTCAGGACTCTCAGGTAGGGAACTTCTGGCCGATGGCTTTGGATGACAAGAAGATCTTTGAACCCAAGTCATGTCCGTCTAGGTCTGCCAGAAGTATGGGTAACCCCTTCCGATCGTTGACGCTTTTAGCACCTAAGCAGATAGTGCCTTCCGGATCGAGCCCCAAGAGGGAAAAGCCTGAAGAGAAAGAAACGCTGATGAAGATGGAAGGTCCCAGATGGCAGGGGGAGAGACAAAAGGACCCTGAAGACAGGAACTGGACACAAGAACCGGACACAAGAGCACCACCAGAGACACTAGCCAGAAGAGGGACCTCCAAGAGGAGTGAAAAGTACCAACAGGAGTGAGCGAGAGGTGTTGTAATGCAAGGAAGATGAGAATCCCACAGCTTATATATTCTTAGGACAGGAAATTACATGAGAAAATTATGCTGTCATATTATATTGGGAAGGCGTATCAAAAATAAATGAGTAAGCCATCATCATTAATTGGAAATTCTGGGAAGCACATGGCCCCAAGGAGAGGAATGCAGAAGACTGCATCTGCGAGCCAACTGCCATGAAGGAGAACCCCTCGATGCCTACGACCGCCAGCCTGCATAGCTCCAACCCCACAGGTATGGACACAGCGCATCTCTCTACAGAGAGCAGGACGTGAGAGAAGTTGTAGGGAGGGACGCAGGCTGTGATGCAGCCCACAGCGTAACAGCTATGATTATCTACAGACACGTTCATCCCACAATGAGATTCTACAATAAGATCTTCCACGTACAAAAACCTTGCAATAGTGCTTTAAAGGGTTACCTAAACAATATAATAATATCTATTATGGGCATATAAGGGGTAAATGAGATGCATGGAAAACACTGACTGCTTCTAGGCTCCTTTTGAGCAAAACGCCTGCACATGTATCGACGAATATACACAACCATCTGTAATGAAACGGCCTCAGAAAGCTACTGAAAAATAGTACTGCTGTAATTCATGCAGCCTCAGTAGTCTAATGAATGAAGTACAGCTGTCCTGTATCAGGAACTGAAGAAAGTACTTAACCGCTTAGGTGCGGGCGTCGGCCACTGGCCGACGCCCACACACCCTCCCTGGTGCGGGTCACGACCAGTGGCCGACACCAGGAAGGGTATCAATAAATCCTCGGGTGCGTCGCACCCGAGGATTTATTTATTTTTTTAAACCCCCCCCGGGAGACACGGAAGCTTCCGTGTCTCCCCCCGCCCCCCCACCCGCCCCTTTGTGACGTCAGCGCGCCGCGAGCAAAGGTGTTTTCCCCATCAAAGCAGGAAGCAGCCTTGCGGCCGCTTCCTGCTTTGATGGGGAAAACGGCCTTTCTCACGTTCGGGAAGGCCTCGTAAGAAAGGGGAGTGTTTCCCCTTTCTTACGAGGCCTTCCTGAAAGTGTTTCCTGGCCCCCGGTCGCAGCTGTGCTGCGATCGGGGGCCAGGAAACACTTTCAGGTTTCCTGGCCCCCGATCGCAGCACAGCTGCGATCGGGGGGCCAGGAAACACTTTGAAAAGGCCTCGTAAGAAAGGGGAGAGTCTCCCCTTTCTTACGAGGCCTTCTCAAAGTGTTTCCTGGCCCCCGATCGCAGCACAGCTGCGATCGGGGGCCAGAAAACACCACTAGACGCCAGGGATTTCACTTTGGGGGGGCGGCCCCCTCGGAAAACGGGCCGCCCCCCCCCCGGGGGCATAATTAATAAAAAAAAAAAGGAAAAAAGGTACGTGCCCCCTGGGGGGGGGGGGGCGCAATCGCGCCCCCCCCCCCCACCCCCAGGGGATTGTTTTTTTTTTTTTTTTAAATAATACAAAAAAAAAAAATGACAGGGGGTCGCCCGTGGGCAGGGTGACCCCCTGTGGGGGCAATTTTTTTTTTAGATGTTGTAGGGTTTCCCTGGGGGCCATTTTGGCCCCCAAGGAAACCATACAACAACTAAAAAAAATAGATCTATATATAGATCTATATTTATATATCTATGTAGATAGATATATCTATGTACATGGATATATCTATAGATATATCCATGTACATAGATATATATATATATATAGAGGTAGATCTATATATACCAAAGAGATTTATAAAGTGTGCTACTCACCTGTGAGGGTCTCAAGGCGCTTTGGGGGGGGGGGGGCGGGGGAGGGAAAGGGGCTGGGAGGTTCACTGTTCGAAAAGCCAGGTATTGAGGCCCTTCCTGAAAAGAAGTAGGTTTTGGGTCTTGCGAAGGTGGGTTGTGAGGGCGTTCCAGGTTTTGGGTGCAAGGTAGGAGAAGGATCTGCCCCCGGTGGTGGTGTGTTTGATGCGGGGGACAGAGGCGAGAGAGAGGTCAGCTGAGCGGACGTTTCGTGTGGGGGTGTGGAAGGTGACTCTCTTTGAGGTAGGCAGGGCCTGTGTTGTGGAGTGATTTGTGTGCGAGGATGAGGATCTTGAAGGTGATCCTTTTGTCAATGGGGAGCCAGTGGAGGGATTTGAGGTGTGGAGAGATGTGTTCGTGTCGGCGGAGGTCGAGGATGAGTCGTGCTGCTGAGTTCTAGATGCGTGTAGTTTGCGCTTGAGTTTTAGAGTGGTGCCGACGTAGAGGGCGTTTCCGTAATCAAGCCTGCTGCTGATGTGTGCGTGAGTGACAGTTTTTCTGGTCTCTGTGGGGATCCATTTGAATGTTTTTCAGTATACGGAGTGTGTTGAAGCATGAGGAGGTGAGAGCGTTGATTTGTTGGGTCATCGAGAGGGAGGAGTGTAGGATGATGCTGAGGTTGCGTGCGTGGTTGGCGGGGGTGGGTGCAGGGCCTAGCGTGGTGGGCCACCATGAGGGGTCCCAGGTGTTTTTGTGTGGGCCAAAGAGGATTATTTCGGTTTTGCTTGAGTTGAGTTTCAGGTGATTGGCTGTCATATATATATATCACTTTTGTCAATATGTGTGTGGTTTCCCTGGGGGGAAAAGGGTCCGACTTGTCTAGTGGCAGTTTTAGTGCCATAAAGAAGCGCAGAAGGTTTATATGCCTACTGCAAAGAGCAAATCTGTATTTTATGTAAATAGCTGAGTACATTAGCAAAGTCTATGGAGAGATGAAGGGCAATTGTGCTGGGTGGTAATGAGGGAATCCGAGGAGGAGGGAGTGGGAGCACCAATAATGATTGTTGGACTGGGCGCAGGAGGTGCTAAAGACTGTGACGAATGGTATGTGACAAGGTGTTTTTTGAGTGTCTTGAAAGTACGTGCTGATTGAGGAAAGAAGCGCAGGTAAGGTGGCCTCTACTGTTGCACGTATCTCACACACCATCGATTTTGTGACTGTCTACGTAGGCTAGTGTTTTAGAGCAACAGTTTAGCCAATAGCAGAGATGGCATCTTGATGGATGACTGCTGCCTACACTCGGGTTATAGAGGACCGCTCTGACATAGGATCAGAGACTGAGACATCAGATACTGAGACAGCATCTGAGGGATAGGACAATGGCGCAGACTCTGGGAGTGATTTTTCAGTCAGAGGAGTCCCATTCGATAACTCCTCTTCCAGTACATTATGAGGGAGGTGATGAGGACAGTCCTGCTGTCCCTTCGCAAGCTGTTTGTGCAACTGGGTAATAGTGGGTTAGGCCAACCGAGAGAGCAGGTGAATGCGGCGGCAAGCAGAGAGAGAGTGCTCTCTTGGGAGCTCCCCAATTTAGTTCAGCCCCAAATTCCACCACCCAAATCATATTGTGGAGACATCAAAATTATCCATGGCAAAACAAACTGGTTTTGTAAGGCAGGCACCTGTGTTTTTGGTCCTGGATTCGGCGGCCATATCGAGAAACACACTAAACCCAAACATTTCTGGAAACTAGACATTCGGGGGAGTCCACAGAGGTGTGACTTGTGTGGCTTCCCCAAAGTTTTCTTACCCAGAATACCCTGCAAAGCTGAAATGTTGAAAAAAAACTCAATTTTTCTCGCATTTCTGTCACACAAACTACAGGAATATGCTGGGATCCACAATATTCCTACCACCCAGTGACTCCTCACCTGTCCTGATAAAAACACTACCCCACTTGAGTGCCTACACCTAGTGTCTGTGTCAGGAATGGATCACCCCAGGGTCAACAGCTGCCTCACGTAAGGACCAACATTGACCGTTGTGTGATCTATTCCTGTCGCAGGCACCAGGCCTAACCACACAAGTGAGGTATCATTTTTATCGGGAGGCTTGGGGGAACGCTGGGTGGAAGGAAATTTGTGGCTCCTCTCAGATTCCAGAACTTTCTGTCACCGAAATGTGAGGAAAACTTGTTTTTTTAGCCACTTTTTGAGGTTTGCAAAGGATTCTGGGTAACAGAACCTGGTCCGAGCCCCGCAAGTCACCCCTCCTTGGATTCCCCTAGGTCTCTAGTTTTCAGAAATGCACAGGTTTGGTAGGTTTCCCTAGGTGCCGGCTGAGCTAGAGGCCAAAATCTACAGGTAGGCACTTTGCAAAAAACAGCTCTGTTTTCTGTGATGTGTCCACGTTGTGTTTTGGGGCATTTCCTGTCGCGGGCGCTAGGCCTACCCACACAAGTGAGGTATCATTTTTATCGGGAGACTTGGGGGGACGCTGGGTGGAAGGAAATTTGAGGCTCCTCTCCGATTCCAGAACTTTCTGTCACCGAAATGTGAGGAAAACTTGTTTTTTTAGCCACTTTTTGAGGTTTGCAAAGGATTCTGGGTAACAGAACCTGGTCAGAGCCCCGCGAGTCACCCCATCTTGGATTCCCCTAGGTCTCTAGTTTTCAAAAATGTACAGGTTTGGTAGGTTTCCCTAGGTGCCGGCTGAGCTAGAGGCCAAAATCTACAGGTAGGCACTTTGCAAAAAACAGCTCTGTTTTCTGTGATGTGTCCACGTTGTGTTTTGGGGCATTTCCTGTCGCGGGCGCTAGGCCTACCCACACAAGTGAGGTATCATTTTTATCGGGAGACTTGGGGGGACGCTGGGTGGAAGGAAATTTGAGGCTCCTCTCAGATTCCAGAACTTTCTGTCACCGAAATGTGAGGAAAACTTGTTTTTTTAGCCACTTTTTGAGGTTTGCAAAGGATTCTGGGTAACAGAACCTGGTCAGAGCCCCGCGAGTCACCCCATCTTGGATTCCCCTAGGTCTCTAGTTTTCAAAAATGTACAGGTTTGGTAGGTTTCCCTAGGTGCCGGCTGAGCTAGAGGCCAAAATCTACAGGTAGGCACTTTGCAAAAAACAGCTCTGTTTTCTGTGATGTGTCCACGTTGTGTTTTGGGGCATTTCCTGTCGCGGGCGCTAGGCCTACCCACACAAGTGAGGTATCATTTTTATCGGGAGACTTGGGGGGACGCTGGGTGGAAGGAAATTTGAGGCTCCTCTCAGATTCCAGAACTTTCTGTCACCGAAATGTGAGGAAAACTTGTTTTTTTAGCCACTTTTTGAGGTTTGCAAAGGATTCTGGGTAACAGAACCTGATCAGAGCCCCGCGAGTCACCCCATCTTGGATTCCCCTAGGTCTCTAGTTTTCAAAAATGTACAGGTTTGGTAGGTTTCCCTAGGTGCCGGCTGAGCTAGAGGCCAAAATCTACAGGTAGGCACTTTGCAAAAAACAGCTCTGTTTTCTGTGATGTGTCCACGTTGTGTTTTGGGGCATTTCCTGTCGCGGGCGCTAGGCCTACCCACACAAGTGAGGTATCATTTTTATCGGGAGACTTGGGGGGACGCTGGGTGGAAGGACATTTGAGGCTCCTCTCAGATTCCAGAACTTTCTGTCACCGAAATGTGAGGAAAACTTGTTTTTTTAGCCACTTTTTGAGGTTTGCAAAGGATTCTGGGTAACAGAACCTGGTCAGAGCCCCGCGAGTCACCCCATCTTGGATTCCCCTAGGTCTCTAGTTTTCAAAAATGTACAGGTTTGGTAGGTTTCCCTAGGTGCCGGCTGAGCTAGAGGCCAAAATCTACAGGTAGGCACTTTGCAAAAAACAGCTCTGTTTTCTGTGATGTGTCCACGTTTTGTTTTGGGGCATTTCCTGTTGCGGGCGCTAGGCCTACCCACACAAGTGAGGTATCATTTTTATCGGGAGACTTGCGGGGACGCTGGGTGGAAGGAAATTTGAGGCTCCTCTCCGATTCCAGAACTTTCTGTCACCGAAATGTGAGGAAAACTTGTTTTTTTAGCCACTTTTTGAGGTTTGCAAAGGATTCTGGGTAACAGAACCTGGTCAGAGCCCTGCGAGTCACCCCATCTTGGATTCCCCTAGGTCTCTAGTTTTCAAAAATGTACAGGTTTGGTAGGTTTCCCTAGGTGCCGGCTGAGCTAGAGGCCAAAATCTACAGGTAGGCACTTTGCAAAAAACAGCTCTGTTTTCTGTGATGTTTCCACGTTGTGTTTTGGGGCATTTCCTGTCGCGGGCGCTAGGCCTACCCACACAAGTGAGGTATCATTTTTATCGGGAGACTTGGGGGGACGCTGGGTGGAAGGAAATTTGAGGCTCCTCTCAGATTCCAGAACTTTCTGTCACCGAAATGTGAGGAAAACTTGTTTTTTTAGCCACTTTTTGAGGTTTGCAAAGGATTCTGGGTAACAGAACCTGGTCAGAGCCCCGCGAGTCACCCCATCTTAGATTCCCCTAGGTCTCTAGTTTTCAAAAATGTACAGGTTTGGTAGGTTTCCCTAGGTGCCGGCTGAGCTAGAGGCCAAAATCTACAGGTAGGCACTTTGCAAAAAACAGCTCTGTTTTCTGTGATGTGTCCACGTTGTGTTTTGGGGCATTTCCTGTCGCGGGCGCTAGGCCTACCCACACAAGTGAGGTATCATTTTTTATCGGGAGACTTGGGGGGACGCTGGGTGGAAGGAAATTTGAGGCTCCTCTCAGATTCCAGAACTTTCTGTCACCGAAATGTGAGGAAAACTTGTTTTTTTAGCCACTTTTTGAGGTTTGCAAAGGATTCTGGGTAACAGAACCTGGTCAGAGCCCCGCGAGTCACCCCATCTTGGATTCCCCTAGGTCTCTAGTTTTCAAAAATGTACAGGTTTGGTAGGTTTCCCTATGTGCAGGCTGAGCTAGAGGCCATAATCTACAGGTAGGCACTTTGCAAAAAAACAGCTCTGTATTTTGTGAAAAAATGGGATGTGTCCACGTTGTGTTTTGGGGCATTTCCTGTCGCGGGCGCTAGGCCTACCCACACAAGTGAGGTATCATTTTTATCGGGAGACTTGGGGGAACATAGAATAGCAAAACAAGTGTTATTGCCCCTTATCTTTCTCTACATTTTTTCCTTCCAAATATAAGAGAGTGTGTAAAAAAGACGTCTATTTGAGAAATGCCCTGCAATTCACATGCTAGTATGGGCACCTCGGAATTCAAAGATGTGCAAATAACCACTGCTCCTCAAAACCTTATCTTGATCCCATTTAGGAAATGCAAAGGTTTTCTTGATACCTCTTTTTCACTCCTCATATTTCAGCAAATGAATTGCTGTATACCCAGTATAGAATGAAAACCAACTGCAGGGTGCACCTCATTTATTGGCTCTGGGTACCTAGGGTTCTTGATGAACCTATAAGCCCTTTATATCCCCGCAACCAGAAGAGTCCAGCAGACAAAACGGTATATTGCTTTCAGAAATCTGACATCGCAGGAAAAAGTTACAGAGTAAAACATAAAGAAAAATGGCTGTTGTTTTCAGCTCAATTTCAATATTTTTTTATTTCAGCTGTTATTTTCTGTAGGAAAACCTTGTAGGATCTACACAAATTACCCCTTGCTGAATTCAGAATTTTGTCTAGTTTTCAGAAATGTTTAGCTTTCCGGGATCCAGCATTGGTTTCACACCCATTCCTGTCACTAACTGGAAGGAGGTTGAAAGCACCAAAAATAGTAAAAATGGGGTATGTCCCAGTAAAATGCCAAATTTGTGTTGGAAAATGTGGTTTTCTGATTCAAGTCTGCCCGTTCCTGAAAGGTGGGAAGATAGTGATTTCAGCACCAGAAACCCTTTGTTGATGGCATTTTCAGGGAAAAAACCACAAGCCTTCTTCGGCGGCCCTTTTTTCCCATTTTTTGGGAAAAAACTAAATTTTCACTGTATTTTGGCTATTTTCTTGGTCTCCTCCAGGGTAAACCACAAACTCTGGGTATCATTAGAATCCCTAGGATGTTGGAAAAAAAGGACGCAAATTTGGCGTGGTTAGCTTATGTGGACAAAAAGTTATGAAGCCCTAAGCGCGAACTACCCCAAATAGCCAAAAAAGGGCTCAGCACTGGGGGGGAAAAGGCCCAGCAGCTAAGGGGTTAAGATCTAATGATCATAAATTGAATGAGTTTTATGTGGCTTCAATAGTTTAATGGATAACACACTGGCTGTTAACAACGGGGTTGCCGGGAGGAAAAAGTAGAAAAGGTGTATATGCCATTTGCACATATTTTTATTTATTTGTTTGTTAAAAAATTCATCCAACCACTAGCTTTTTACATAAAAATGTTAAACACATCATGTATTTGCTTAAGGAAACAAGCATTTGCAATGTAATGGGCCTCATGTTTGCTCGAGTTAGAGCTGCTAGCGTTGTAAACTCCTAACCGGACTTTTCCTGCCACATAAACTGAAAATGAAAAGATAAACAGTTTCTCATAAGCAAGCGGATGGCTGCGAAGCAAACACATGAAAGGAAACAAAAGTTAGCTCACAGTGAAACGTATCGGCAAAAGTACAATTATCCAAGTTACTGGCAAAAGTGCAATTATCCATGTAACCGGAAAAAGTGCAAATATCTATGTAACAGGATCGATGTCATGCAGAGAGCATGACTACTGCCCAGCAAAATCATGCAACCTATGAAACAAAGAGAAAAAGTAGTCTGTAGTGAATACTATCTTGTTTTAAATGGGAAACAGGAGTTAGCTTAGCCTTCTGGCTCACAGGCCTGTGCCCCCGTCACCCAGTGACCTTTACCCTACTTAGCTTGCTCTGTTTTAGCTCAATTGTTTAATTTATATCTTTCCAAGATGGCTGCTTTGTTTTTAGGGAGGACAATGTTTTAGCTTCCTCCTAGCAGTGCCACTCTGCTAAGGTGTCACTATCAGTGCCAGAGATAGATAAGATGTAGGTATTCACATTAGGTACTTTCCCACTTTTTGCTTTTGAGGAATTATTTATGTAATTTCCGCCCCAAGCATGTCTTGTTATCTATTGCTTGGGAACAGACCTGCGTCAGGTGTCCGAGCAGATCTGTATAAATACACCTTACATAAACAGATAGTCAGAGGGATTCCGACTAGATGCCATCACTGCTACTGATGCTGCACGTTGCCTTGACGCTGACCCAGACTTAATATCCACATGGAGTCTAGCCTTGAGACCTCATTCAAAGGTAACAAGGGTTGGGGGGCTCTTCTCGTGGACACCATATTGGCAGATTAGGTTTATCACACCTAGCTCTCTTTAGGTTAGGGGTTAGATTCATCATGCTAGGGTATTAAGACATATTTCATATCTCGTCATTTAATATTATTGCAAGATGGTGGGGGTCTTTGTATTAATGACTCTTGTGTTTCTTGCATTATTCATTATCCTTATCATTGCAGCCCATGCAATTTATCGTAGATTACAGTTTTGTTAATAAAACCTACTGAAAACTTTACTGCATCTTCTTCATTGTCTGTGTTTGAATGAGACACGTTGTTCATGTGAGAAAGGGGTAATCTCCATTTAACCACGACACTCCCTGTGATGTCGCACTCTTGAGTCCATATGTGAAGGCTGCCACAAATCACCTTTTACTGTTTGGGGTTTTTGGTGAGCTCCTGCTTGTGAGCCGGAGGGTTGGGATGACAATTGCGACTTGTTGTAGGATTGGCAAAGTTACCTACAAACATAAGTACTGTCATCCTTAAACCAGCAATCTTGCCTAGAGCAAGAGTAAAACTACAACATGGCACCACCAACGATGGTGTTTAGGCACTAATTTAGGGATACCCTGACTATCACTATCTCACATTCAACATGTACCGTAAGTACCATTATACGGAGACGTCCGTGGTCTTGGAGAAGAGCCTCCTCAGCTGAACAGGGAGCCCCTAACTAGGCTGTAGGTTGTTCAAGCTTGAACCATTAAAAGGACTTGTCTCACAACTTGGTGTTCCTCCTCTCTGCTCATTACACAATATGGCTAACGCCATAGACATTCCTGAGAAGGCTAGACAGGCATTAACACTAGTAGCGCATGGCTTAACAGATGAGGGCGGGGATGTTACATTCATAGTAGAAGCTAGTGAAGCTTACCAAACAGAAACATTTTATTCTTGGGTCACCTTTCCTGAGGAAGACCAAAGATCATTCACATTCCATACATACAGAATTGTAAATGTACCTCAACGGTACCAAGAATACCAGTATTTTGAAATACTGATTACTTATCAAGAACATCAGGACAGGTTTAATGATGCCCTACCACATGTAATACAACCCGTGAGATTAGGTCCCTTAGGCAATGACGGACCAACGTGGCCTATGTTTGCACATACACACCTCGCCCAGGTATAAAAAACATGCAGGCAGCAGATCTGTGCAATTTATACGTTCAGATAGTGGCACTATATAGACGACTTGTTCAGTTTGTAATGCGAACTCTGAACACTACACCAGCACATCCAGGACCACCAGCACCTGCTGGATACCAATTGGCTACTACTGGGATTAATCAACAAACAGTACATTCTATCATGGGTAAAGTACCCACAGAATGAGAGAAAATTCTGTTCTGGATAGCCCAGAAAACAAACCAGCTGGAAGCTGTGTTTCCCCATACGGGACCACAGGAAAAACATAGGCCCTCACTATGACTTGGGCGGTCAAAATAGTTGACCACCGAAGTCACGCCTAGTGGAGGTTGCTCCGCTGGCACCGCCATGTCATCACAACACCGATTTGTAATCGCCGTGGCGTGTTGTGGTGATAGGTGGTGCTGGCCCCATGGACCCCCGTTCCCTCCTGGACGACCACTGCAAGCAGGTAAGGTGATCGTCTGACAAGAAGGGGTTTGGGGGGTTGTTGAGTGTTGTGTGTGTGAATGGGGGTGTGAGTGTGTGTGAATGGAGGGGAGGGTGTGTGTGTGTGTGTGTGTGTATGTGTGTGTGTGTGTATGTGTGTGTGTGTGTGTGTGTGTGTGTGCATGTATCTGTGTGAATATGTGAATGCATGTCAGCTTGGGGTGGGGGGGTGTCGTGAATGCGTGTATTTGTGTGAATGTGTGTGCATGGATGTGTGAGTAGGTGTGCATGTGTAGAGTGTGCAAGCATGGATGGGGGTATGTACGGGGTTCGAGGGGTGGGGAGGGTGGTGTCTACGGAGTTCGGGAGTGGGAGGGGGCTGTGGCTGTTTCGGGGGTGGGGGAGTCACATACTGGCAACAGGAATGTTAATTCCTGTCGCCAGTATCCTTTTTGCCAGGGTTTTCCTGGCGGGGTTGCTGCCAGAAAATCCCTGGTGGAAAGGAGACTTATAATACCATTGGCGGTATAAAGTGGACCACCAGGCCGAGGGTGGTACACTTTAGACCCAGCGGTCCCACAGCCCTGGCGGTACAGGCGGTGAACTGGCTCCTTTGCAGCCCATTCACCACCATGATCATACTTTGGCGGTCCTGCTCCACCACGCTGTCAGTGTTGCACCGCGGCCGCGAGCATGGGCCGCTGCGGTGCAACTCGGGGAGTACGCGGCGGCCCGCGGGTGGGCCTCAGGATAAGCCGCGGCTCGGTCCAAGGGTCGCGGCACCTGCCGCGGCCCTTTTCTCCGGCCGCGAGTTTCATGGCAAGCGCGGCAGGGCCGGAGACCCCGATTCGGGTCACGGTCCTTGCCGCGCTCAGCGCGCACAACATATTAACGCACTTGGGATGCCCGGGACACACCTCCTCTTTTACATGTCGTTCTAGTAACTTCCCTTTTATCTCCCAGCCCCCCTTTCCCTGTGCCACCTTACCTGTCTCACAGTCAAAAGCCGTCTGCCTGCACATGACTAGTTTTTATGCATGCCTTTCTCCTTCCCAGCATGCTGTTCACTTCCTCTCTTCCCTGCATGCACTATTTCTCTTTTCTCTGGAGCATGTTTTCTATTTTAAGTTATGACCTTGTCCCAAACCAAGATGGTGGTATTCATACTTCCTGTTTCCCACTTCCTGTCTAGGGGCATATAAGGGAAATATATCTTCCTTCTCATTGCGTTGCAACACTCCTGCGGTGGTAGTCACGCTCCGGCTGGTTTCCTCTTGTGGCGCCAGTTGTTCTTGATCTGTCTTCAGTCTCCAGAATTCCTGAATTCCAGAATCTTAAGTACTAATTCCTTGTGTCTTCCATCTGTTTCAGGGAGTTCCTGTTGGAGGTTTTTTACCCTTTTGGGGTTTTTCCTCTGGGACTCCTTCTGGAGGGCACGGACTGTAGTGGCTTACTATTGTCAAACAGCACCGTGGCTACCGGAAGGGGTCGCCCCTACCTCGGCCGGAGCAGGATGTGCAGGAACCGGGGCCGCTCGCCACCTCTCTCCAAGATCGACGGTAAGCTCAGGGTGAATCGTGACAGTCAGCAGTGTTACCGCCACTACCGGCATGGCAGAGCAGGACCGCCAAACTCATAATGACCACCATAGAATTCTCACAATGTGTTTGCCCTTCGGGATGGTTCCATTAGTGGATGACTGCACCACATTCGGTACAGTCTTTGCTGCGATATATACTACCACAAATGGCAATTTACTGTAAGTGTTAAAACAAATTCATAATGAGCACAGGGCTGCTCCACCCCTAGATTTGGGGATGAAATTAATGTGTAACTTCGACGCAGTCTCCTCAATAGTACTCAGTAACATTAAAGTGGAAGTTGTAGCACTGCTATATGCCAATGCCTCTGAGAGATTCCACATGTGGACCAGGAGAAACAGCTACGGAAAATTATTTATGACACCTATACCTGTATCGGAGGGATAGTTTGGGAGCCAAGCCAAAAAATCAAAAAATACAGAGTACTACCCCTCAGGAGGGTACTAAACAAGCACCGGAGGGTTCTAAAAAAGTGCTGGGATAAACAAAAAAAATTAAAGACAGACGAAATAAGAGAGCAGATTCTCCTCACCCGGAGAACTCAGACAGGAGATATACTCTCAGAAATGGAGAAAATGTGAAAGCTCCTGGCAGATATACTTATTCACTTCCCTCTCGTTCTTTTCAGGATGCACTGGATACAGGTAGCGAGAGAGGGGGCAGTCCAGATTGACATCCTGAATACGTGAAACAGAAGAAAGACTTACCACAGTCTTCAGACAAAAAAGAAGACAAGTCCCCACAACAAAAGCCACAGTTTAAAAAGAAAAATGTGGCAGCACTGTCAATTAAAAATGCCAGTACACTTTGGAAAATTGATGAAGAACAAGATGTAGGCAGTGACACTGTTATAGAGGTCACAATATGTCACCAGAGTCTGAAAGATCATCTAGATGTGACAGCAACTAGCGATTACATTGCAGTTGAGATTGAGGACGGCCCGTCCTCCCCACCCAAAAGGGTTTATGATTTAAAAACCCAAATTGAAGGAGATGTGAAGCGCACCAATGGTGTGCTATTCTGGGATGAAGTTAGTTGTGATATCCTGTTGGCTAAGAGGGACTGGCCACCTGACCACGTCCGTAAGCTTCCACATGGGGAAGATGTAATTTTGCCTTCTTTCTCTGATCTTGTTCCAGAAGCGGTAAAAGAAACCTACGCTGTCAACTGGGCTTTAGCGCAGGCACCTGCATTGTACCGCAATCATGTAGGTTGGGAGAAGGACTCACCTTGTCATGTAATACCTATCAGGTCTACACCCCAGCCTCAGCCACAATATCCTGTTAAACATGAAGCTAAAGCTCCAGTGAGGGAGATCCTCACTAAGCTCGAGTACCGGGGAGTAATTGAGACCTGTGTCTCTGCAATGAATAACCCGTTATTCTCCATTGCAAAGCCAGACCATTCATAGAGAATAGTCTTAGATTACAGACACTTAAACAGTCATACACGTACATACGCTATACAAAATTCACATAGCACAGCATTAATTAATAACATAGTGCGCAAACAATATAAAACAACCGTGGATATCTCCAATGTTTTTTTCTGCCAGAATTTACCACATAAATGTTGGGACCTGACTGCATTCTCATTTGACTCACAAAAACGCTTTTGCAGTTTGCCCCAAGGATATAGTAACAGCCCAGGGCTGTTCTCAGCCAGTGTTACATCAATATTATATGATATTAATCCCGAGGAGTTGTCCTAGTGGGATGACAGCTATCTCACAGAAGAAGATCTCAACATTAATCTTGCCAGGGTCGATCGGATCATTTGAGAATTCACAGCCCTTGGTTACAAATTCAATTTTAGGAAAACGAAAATAGCCTTTCTCAGCATATTGTTCCTGAGATACGAGCTATCAAACGAGGGCTAGAGCCTGGCTCTGCACTTTCAAGAAAGATTTGCTCAACTCCAGCCACCAAATACAATCAATAAACTACAGTCTTTACTTGGTTTCTTTAACTTTGGCAGAACTTACATTCCTGACTATGCACAACATATCAAGCCACTTTATGACTTAAACGCCCTGATTTTTCTAGCAGACACTGGACAATTGAACACACATGCATTCTTAGGGAATTGCAACAGGACATGCTAGAAGCAAACCACTTGCACACCTGTGACAACAAAACAAATAAGGTTATCTGAATAATTGCTGGTGCCATTGGGTTCACTTATGTCACCTTTAATGAAGGGGACACAGTGCCCATGAAATATAAATCTCATTTATACTCCAATGCAGAACAACGTTTTGCACCCACAGAAAAAATTCTAACAGCAGTTCAGATGGCTCTCATTAAAGAGAGGCCACAGGGGAAACGCATTATCGTTGTTACCTCGGTGCCAGCCATAGAGGCTGTCACCAAAGTGAGTGTTCCTAACGCTAAAGCATTACATCCACACTGGCTTCAGTGGGTAACCTCCCTGTCTGCTACCAATGTTGATTACATCTTTGATCCAAAACTTCAGACACAAGAATTTCTCCAATACGAACAGGAGTACCCTGCACCTTTAGATATTTTGCCACTGGGCGGATACCATGCTATTGTTTACACTGATGGTTCAGCACAACCAGCTGTAGGTACCAAATATCAATACTCAGCTGCTTGCGCAGCCGTAAGTGGAGTGCTGAAGGATGGAGTCTTCCACCCTCACAATACCTACATGCAGACCCTAGGGGACTGCACAGCTCAGCTGGCTGACATCAAAGCTTTTAAAGCCCTTATCTTAGAGCTAGAACACACAGAGCCAGGATTGCTGACTTTGATTGTCTGTGACTCATACTACCGTGCCCAGTCCTACACTGAGTATCTTAATCATTGGCGATTGAACGGGTTTAGAGACTCTAAAGGGAACATTATAAAACACAGAACTCTGTGGGGGAGGGTGGCTGATCTCAAAGATAAGCTACCTTGTGTTCATGTAGTACATACATTGGGCCACCAACGTGTAGGATTACACGTTATCAGCAATACTTTGGCTGATGACACAGCCAAATCTGCAGTTGCTACGGCTTCTGTGGCTCCAGTGACTCGTTCTCAGATGAGATTGGATAATGAAATATTGGCTACTGTGAAAGCTTCGGCTGAAGGCAAGCCTCTTCCAAAGGCATACTCGAAAAAATACTCTTACCACATCAGTGCACAGAATGTTGCCTACGCAACACTTCCTGGGGTTGGTGATCAAGTGATCCCCAACAAAGACCAGAGATTAGATCTAATAAAAGAAGCACATGAGGGGTGTTGCATCTGCTCATGCTGGTATTTCAGCCACAGTCACACTCTTACAGAAACGCTTCTGGTGGCCAGGTCTATACAAACAAACAAAACAATATGTTGTGACATCTGCCAGCAGATAAGGGTCTCCAACATCAAACGCCCACCACAGACATCCCTCTTAGTGTCCAACAGCCTACTACAATGTGTGTACCTGGACCACTGCGGTCCACTCCAACCTGATGGTACATACAAATACATCTTAGTCGCTGTAGATTCTTGTTCTAGATTCCTGTGGGTGTGGCCTCAGCGGTCAGCTGATGCTCAAACTGTTATAAAAGACTTGCTGATCTTTATTGGTACATATGCGGTGTCTGCATTCCATTCGGACCAGAGCCCTGCCTTTGCCTTTAAGGCATTCAGGGACACCATGGGGACGATGGGTGTTGAACTCCATTACTCCTCACCATACCATCCAAAGGGAAATTCAGTTGTGGATAGGAGGAATCGTGATCTAAAGCAGTCCATAACAGCTTGAGTATTAGGTTCTGACTGCAGTTGGCTTTGTCACCTAAATGGGGTCCATAGAGCACAGAATAATCTGCCAAGAAGGTCCTTGGGGGGAACGTACTCCATATGAGGTTTTCTTTGGGATACCGATGTATGTCCCAGATATTGATGGCCCTGGTTTGGTGGCAGCAGATACACCTTTTGACATAAATGAACGTCTCACTGTCTTACAGGAGCGTCAGCAATTTCATGATGATAAATCATCCACCAGTGCTGCCACCGTAGGAATAAGGGATTTACCAACCACTTCTACTGGCTGGTTTCCTAAAGTGGGTTGATCTGGTTCATGAGAAGCTCACTGTGAAGAAGGAATTCTGTCCATCCTACAGAGCACCGGTCCCAGTTCTGGGAGTACAAGGTACCAGAACTGTTATCTTACCACCACTGCCAGGCTCCAAAGCTAACAAATTAATTTCCATTGACAACATCAAACTTCACCATGTGGCCGATCCTGCACAGTAGACCCAGAGGTCCCTTGGGTAGTTCCCGGTCCCCTCTCACTACCCAACCTCTTCAAAGCAGAATTAACAATACTTCTGGCTACACAAGCATGTCCAACGATGCTACAAATACCTCCTCGACCATGGGAAGGACGGAAAATGAGCTCTTGCTGATTCCAGTTACCACTTCAACAGCAACACCTGTCCAAGATTTGGCTGTCCTCTACACCAACACAACTCAAATTGACAACATAGTCTACTATCAGCCTGCACGCAAAAGTGGATCCATCCACCGGTAATGCGTCTGCTCCTGTGTTTGCAGAGACTGCTTCTGGTTACTTCATCGACATTGATGACGTTTCTTCCACTTTATCCACTCCTGTGAATGAAACTGTTTAAAAGACATGTAAGCTGTATCACTGGCTTATAAATAACTATTTAATTCACCAATGGAGCTATTTATGGTTCTGCTTGACATTTTTGCATTGTTTCTATGGACTGGTTTCGTGACTGTTTTCTTTCTGCTTATAAATGGTTATTACCTTCCTGAACGCTTCTCTGTTGAGCCTGTGGATGATATCTTAACTCCATATCATTCCTCACATAAGGTCCGAAGAGACTTGTCCTTTGTGAACATTTGAGCTGTACCTATTCCTGATGGGATTATGTGGGATAAAGTTCCAGTTGATATATGAGGGCCTACTGAGGTTATTCAAATTCCATACGTCTTCAAAATGTCTGTGACTGATGCAATTACACCTGGTGTTGCATCTGATGATTGGGATGTCCAGACAGTTAATTCAATGTTAACTGAAATGAAGGACTATTCAGTATTTGAAAGTGATGATGTGTACACCAACACAAATAATTATAGGGAAATGTTCTGCTATAACAACTGGGGACATTACTACCTGCACCGTGCAACTAGACATAGATCGGCATTCAATTATACACAGTGGGAACACTGTTCAACACCACCTGTGGGGTGCTCAAAACATTTTTCAGATAAATGTACTTATTTTTCTGGGCATGACACAAAAAATTCAGAGTCATATTTTTTCAAGTTACCTTCTTCCAAAATTAGGAACATTTTGCTAACTGATACAAAACAGATTTATTCAGCTTTCTTTGTTTCCCGTCTTGCAGTTAAAGGTTACGAATACTGGAAGAACACTATTGACCTGAAGAGTGTATGGGGAACACAAGATTGGCAAATACAGGTTAGGGAAGCTTTATTCAGAGCAAGCCTTATTCCTGTACAAATTATCTTTTTAACCCCCTAGCTGCTGGGCCTTCCCCCCACCAAGTGCTGAGCATTTTTTGGCTATTTGGGGTCATTTGCGCTTAGGCCTTCATAACTTATTGTTCACATAAGCTATCATCACCAAATTTGCGTCCTTTTTTACCAACATCCTAGTTATTATAACGGTACACAGACTTTGTGGGTTCCCCTGGAGGAGACCAAGACATTAGTCAAAATACAGCAAAAAGTTTGTTTTAAAAAAAAAAAAATGGGAAAAAGAGCTGCAGAAGAAGGCTTGTAGTTTTTTCCCTGAAAATGGCATCAACAAATTTTTTGTGCTTTCAGCCTCCTTCCAGTTAGTGACAGAAATGGGTATGAAACCAATGCTGGATCCCGGAAAACTAAACATTTCTGAAAAGTAGACACAATTTAGAATTTGGCAAGGGGTCATTTGTGTAGATCCTACAAGGTTGTCCTACAGAAAATAACAGCTGAAATAAGAAAATACTGAAATTGAGGTGAAAAAAACCAGCAATTTTTCTCCATGTTTTACTCTATAACTTTTTCCTGCGATGTCGGATTTTTGAAAGCAATATACCGTTACATCGCTGGACTCTTCTGGTTGCACCCTGCATCCTTGCAGGCAGGTCGCTTCCTCCTCACCACTGCTCCGGTAAGTGCTACCATTGTTTTGGGCTTGTTTGGGCTTGTCTCGGCTTGTTTGGGCTTGTTTGGGCTTCTTGGCTTCTCCTCTCCCAGAAGGTTAGCGCCGCTGCTTCCCCGCGGCCCCGTCCCCCTTCCTCCTCCTCGGAGCTCTTCCCGCTCCTGACTCCTGCTGCCCCCGCACTCCCATTGGAGGTTTCCCTCCCTCCTGCCAGCTGCCACTCCCTCCCACCTTCCCTCTTATGCCGGCCGCAGCACGAGGTTAGAAGCAACCTCTGACCCTGCATCCTGGCAGGCAGGTCACTTCCTCCTCACCACTGCTCCGGTAAGTGCTGCCATTGTTTTGGGCTTAGTTGGGCTTGTCTGGGCTTGTTTGGGCTTCTTGGCTTCTCCTCTCCCGGAAGGTTTGCGCCGCTGCTTCCCCGCGGCCCCGTCCCCCTCCCTCCTCCTCGGAGCTCTTCCCGCTCCTGACTCCTGCTGCCCCGCACTCCCATTGGAGATTTTCCTCCCTCCTCCCAGCTGCCACTCCCTCCCACTCCTCTCTTATGCTGGCCGCAGCACGAGGTTAGAAGCGATCTCTGACCCTGCATCCTTGCAGGCAGGTCGCTTCCTCCTCACCACTGCTCCGGTAAGTGCTGCCATTGTTTTGGGCTTGTTTGGGCTTGTCTGGGCTTGTTTGGGCTTGTTTGGGCTTCTTGGCTTCTCCTCTCCCGGAAGGTTCATGCCGCTGCTTCCCCGTGGCCCATCCCCCTCCCTCCTCCTCGGAGCTCTTCCCGCTTCTGACTCCTGCTGTCCCCGCCCGCACTCCCACTGGAGGTTTCCCTCCCTTCTCCCAGCTGCCACTCCCTCCCACCTCCCCTCTTATGCCGGCCGCAGCACGAGGTTAGAAGCGACCTCTGACCCTGCATCCTTGCAGGCAGGTCGCTTCCTCCTCACCACTGCTCCGGTAAGTGCTGCCATTGTTTTGGGCTTGTTTGGGTTTGTTTGGGATTCTTGGCTTCTCCTCTCCCAGAAGGTTTACGCTGCTGCTTCCCCGCGGCCCCACCCCCCTCCCTCCTCCTCAGAGCTCTTCCCGCTCCTGACTCCAGCTGCCCCTGCCCCCTGCAATCCCATTGGAGGTTTCCCTCCTTCCTCCTAGCTGCCACTCCCTCCCAGCTCCCCTCTTATGCCGCCCGCAGTGTGGACACACGCAGCGGGCGCGCCAAGGGCAAGCCCGTCTGCGCCCATCCGCGCCAAGACCGCGCCCAGCACCAGACCCCCTGACCAACACGCCTCCCGCGCCACCGAACACCTTTATACTGCCAACAAACTCCAAGCCCTTAATTCAGGACGCTCCTCCATCTGCTTCCAGTCCACACCGACGCGCACCAAAGGAACCTTCTCCTGCAAAGCCTGCAATTTCACCTGCAACCTAACCTCCAAACGCCAAATCAAAACAGACAACCGCCTAAGATGCATCCTACTTAACACCCACTCCGTCCACAAACATGCAATTGAACTCTGGGACCTCCTGACCACATACTCGCCCGACGTCGCATTCCTCACCGAAACCTGGATGAATTCGGCCTCGGAACCAGACGTAGCCATAGCCATACCAGAAAACTACAAGATCACCAGAAGAGACCGAATCAACAGACCAGGAGGAGGAATCGCCATAGTCCACAAAAAACACCATAAGAGTCTCCACCAACTCCCACGACACCATCAACTCCGCCGAGCACCTCCACTTCAAAATCCACATCAACGCCAACAACACACTCAGAGGAACAGTGGTCTACAGACCCCCTGGACCCAGACCGCAGTTCTGTGACGACATCGCTGACGACATCAGCTCCCAGCCCTCGCCTTAACAGACTACATCCTCCTCAGTGACCTAAACTTCCACCTAGAAAATAGCAACGATATCATCACCACCAACCTAATCGACAACCTCGCCAACTTCGGCCTCAAGCAACTCATCACTTCACCCACCCGTTCCACAGGCCACACACTCGACCCCATCTTCTCAGCCAGCAACCACGTCTCTTTCAACCACACCACCGAACTCAGCTGGACAGACCACTGCTGCATCCACTTCTCCTACCAGAAACCAGTCACTCACCACCACCGCACACAACCCCCCGACACAACTGGGGCAAAATACTAAAGGATCAACTGATCTCCACTCTCGCCCGAGCCCCACCCTCTGGGACCCCGGACCCCAACACAGCCACCACCAACCTGCATCGCTGGATAGAAGATTGCACCAACAACCTCGCACCGCTCAAAAAAAAACCAAACACCTCCCACAGAATCAAGGCCAGCTGGTTCACCCCAAAACTACAGGAATCCAAACGGCTATGTCGCAGAATGGAAAAAACTTGGCACCTTGACCCTACCAACTCCAACCACATCGCTTTCAAGGAAGCCCTACGCAAACATCACCAACTGATCCGCACCACCAAAAGGACCCACTTCAAAAACCGCATTGACGCCAACGCTCACCACAGTAAAGAGCTTTTCGGCATCATCAATGAGATCTCCACCCCCAGGACCTGCTCCAACTAACCCCCGCCATCACAGGAGTTCTGCAACTCACTGGCAACCCACTTCCGTTGAAAGATAGAAGAAATCCACAATAGCTTCAAACCCCAGACCCACCAGCTGACTACAAACACCCAAGAACCCAACGCTCCAAGCAACACCCACCTCCTCCACACCTGGACACCCGTCAACCACCATGGCCTCCATCCACTCTGGATCACCATTGGACCCCTGCCCACACCATATCTTCAATAAGGCAAACATCATCATCGCCCCCCACCTCTGTAAAACTGTCAACAGCTCCTTCGAGTCAGCCACCTTCCCAGAAAGATGGAAGCACGCAGATATTAACGCCCTGCTGAAGAAACCAAAGGCAGACCCAGACGACCCCAAGAACTACCGGCCAATCTCCCTCCTCCCCTTCCCAGCCAAGGTCATCGAATAAATCGTAAACAGCCAACTATCCCGGTTCCTGGAAGACAGCAAGGTACTCGACACCTCCCAATCCGGATTCTGCAGAAACCACAGACCCGAGACTGCACTCATTGCTGCCACAGACGACATTAGGACCATGCTCGATGAAGGAGAAACAGCAGCACTCATCCTCCTGGACCTCTCTGCAGCTTTCAACACGGTATGTCATCACACTCTCCGCACACGCCTCCACAATGCTGAAATCCGCGACAAGGCACTCGACTGGATCTTGTCATTTCTCTCAGGCAGAACCCAGAGAGTCCGCCTCCCACCGTTCCTGTCAGAAGCCTCCAGAATCATCTGTGGCGTTCCCCAAGGTTCTTCGCTCAGCCCCACGCTCTTCAATGTTTACATGGCCCCCCTCGCCAACATCGCATGAACCCACCACATCAACGTAGTTTCCTACCAAGACGACTCTCAGCTCATCCTTTCCCTCACGAAAGACCCTCCAACTGCAAAGAACAACCTCCACAACGGACTTCACGCCATCGCCAGCTGGATGGAATCAGGCCACCTCAAGTTAAACACAGAATAGACAGAAATCCTCATCTTTGGCACCAACCCCTCATCTTGGAATGACTCCTGGTGGCCCACCTCCCTAGGAACCGCGCCCTCACCCACCACCCATGCACGCAACCTAGGCTTCATCTTGGACTCCACACTCAGCATGACTCAGCAGGTCAATGGCATCTCCTCTTCCTGCTACAACACTCCTCGCATGCTCTGCAAAAACTTCAAGTGGATTCCCGCAGAAACCAGGAAAACTGTGACCCACGCCCTAGTAAGCAACCGACTGGACTACGGAAATGCCCTATATGCAGGAATATCAACCAAACTCCTAACAAAGCTGCAAAGAATCCAGAACGCATCCGCCCGCCTCATTCTGGACATCCCACGCCGCGACCACATTTCCCCCCACCTCAGAGATCTTTACTGGCTACCAGTATCAAAGAGGATCACCTCAAACTCCTTATCCACGCACACAAGCCCCTCCATGAAACAGGCCCAGCCTACCTCAACGACAGTCTCACCTTCCACACCCCCACCTGCAATCTATGCTCCGCCAGCCTCGCCCTCGCCTCCATCCCCCGCATCCGCCACACCACTGCCGGAGGAAGATCCTTCTCTCACCTAGCCGCCAAGGCCTGGAACTCCCTACCGCTCCACCTTTGCAAGACCCAAGACCTATTGACATTCAAGAAATGCCTCAAGACATGGCTCTACGACCAGTAGCTCCTCCCCCAAGCGCCTTGAGACCCTAATGGGTGCTTAGTGCACTCTATAAATCCTTGATTGATTGATTGATTGATTGCAGGGATATATAGGGATTGTAGGTTCGTCAAGAACCCTAGGTTCCCAGAGCCAATAAATGAGCTGCAACTTGCAATGGGTTTTCATTCTAAACCGGGTACACAGCAATTCATTTGCTGAAATATAAAGAGTGAAAAACAGGTATCAAGAAAACCTTTGTATTTCCAAAATGGGCACAAGATAAGGTGTTGAGAAGCAGTGGTTATTTGCACATCTCTGAATTCAGGGGTGCCCATACTAGCATGTGAATTACAGGACATTTCTCAAATAGACGTCTTTTTTACACAGTCTTACATTTGGAAGAAAAAAATGTAGAGAAAGAAAAGGGGCAATAACACTTATTCTGCTATTCCCCAAGTCTCCCAATAAAAATGGTACCTCACTTGCATGGGTAGGCCTAATGCCCGCGACAGGAAACACAACATGGACACATCATATTTTTACATTGAAAATTGACGTGTTTTTTGGAAAGAGCCTAGATGTGGATTTTGATATCTAGCTCAGCCGGCACCTAGGAAAACCTACCAAACCTTCGCATTTTTGAAAACTAGACACCTAGGCAAATCCAAGATGGGGTGACTTGTGGGGCTCTCACCAGGTTCTGTTACTCAGAATCCTTTGCACACCTCAAACGTTGGCCAAAAAACACTTTTTCCTCACATTTCGGTGGCAGAAAGTTCTGGAACCTGAGAGGAGCTACAAATTTCCTTCCACCCAGCGTTCCCCCAAGTCTCCCGATAAAAATGGTACCTCACTTGTGTGGGTAGGCCTAGTGCACGCAACAGGAAATGCCCCAAAACACAATGTGGACACATCACACTTTCCCAAAGAAAACAGCTGTTTTTTGCAAAGTGCCTAGTTGTAGATTTTGGCCTCTAGCTCAGCCGGCACCTAAGGAAACCTACCAAATCTGTGCATTTTTGAAAACTACACACCAGGGGAATCCAAGACTGGGTGACTTGTGGGGCTCTCACCAGGTTCTGTTACCCAGAATCATTTACAAGCCTCAAAATATGGCCAGAAAAACACTTTTTCCTCACATCTCAGTGATAGAAAGTTCTGGAATCTGAGAGGAGCTACAAATTTCCTTCCACCCAGCATTCCCCCAAGTCTCCCGATACAAATGTTACCTCACTTGCATGGGTAGGCCTAGTGCCCGTGTCAGGAATAGATCACACAACAGTCAATGTTGGTCCTTACATGAGGGCAACTGTTGACCCTGGGGTGATCCATTCCTGACTCAGGCACTAGGTACAGGCACTCAAGTGGGGTGGCGTTTTAATCAGGACAGGTGGAGAAACACTGGCTGGTAGGAATTTTGTGGGTCCCAGCATACTCCTGTAGTTTGTGTGACAGAAATTCAAGAAAAAATAGAGTTTTTATTCAACATTTCAGCTTTTCAGGGTATTCTTGGTAAGAGAACTTTGGGGAATCTACACAAGTCACACCTCTGTAGACTCCCCCAGATGTCTAGTTTCCAGAAATGTTTGGGTTTGGTAGGTTTCCTTATATGACGGAGCCCAGGACCAAAAACGCAGCTGCCTGCCCTACAAAACCAGGTTGTCTTGTGATAGATTACTTTGATGTCTCCACAATACGATTTGGGTGGTGGAATTTGGGGCTGAACTAAACTGGGGAGCTCCCAAGAGAGCACTCTCTCTGTGCTTGCCACCGCATGCACCTGTTCTCTGTGTTGGGCCAACCGGCTAATGTCCCGCTGTGCTTGCGAAGGGACAGCAGGACAATCCTCATCACCTCCTTCATAATCACTGGAAGAGGAGTTATCGAATGGGACTCCCCCGACTGAAAAATCACTGCCAGATTCTGCGCCATTGCCCTATCCCTTGGATGCTGTCTCAGTTTCTGCTGTCTAAGTCTCTGATCCTACGCCAGAGCTGTCCTCTATACCCGAGTTAGGGCTTGAGTAGCAGTCATCCAACGAGATGGCATCTCTGCTACTCACTAAACTGTCGCTCTAAAACACTAGCCTATGTAGACAGTCACAAAATTGCTGGAGGGTGTGTGTGTGATACCTGCAAAAGTAGCGGTCACCTTATCTTCACTTCTTCCCTCAGTCAGCATGCTCTCTCAAGACACTCAAAAAAACAAAAAAGACACACTATTATAGCAGGGCCATCATCACAGTCTTTAGCTCCTCTAATGTCCAGTCCAACAATCATTATTGGTGCTCCCACTCCCATTACCTCCTCCTCCGATTCCCTCACTACCACCCAGCAAAAGTGCATTTCATCTCTCCATAGCCCCCCTCGCACATACATTTCATTTGTATTGTAGCGCAGGCAATGGCTGGCTTTACTAATCCACTCAGCTATTCACATATAATACAGTTTTGATCCTTTCAGTAGGCATATAAACATTCTGCGATACTTTATGGCATCAAAACTGCCAATAGACAAAAATCAGATCCTTTTCTAGCAGAAGCATAATCACAAGAGTTACTTGACTTTTCTATTGCTGCCTAAAAGCTACAGTTGAAACGTGCCAGTTGAAGTATTTGCATTGCTTTGAAGACGCAAGCTGCAACTGCAAGAGAACTGGTGGTGAATATATATATATATATATAAATATATAGAGAAATATATATATATGTATATGTATATAGATAGATAGATAGATAGATAGATAGATAGATAGATAGATAGATAGATAGATAGATAGATAGATAGATAGATTGATATAGATATATGTAAAGAGATCACTTTTATATTTGGGTGTGGTTTTCCTGGGGGCCAGTCGCAGCCCCCAGGGCAACCACACACATTGAGAAAAGTGATTGTTTTATATATATATATATATATATATATATATATATATATATATATATACATACATAGAGAGAGAGAGCGAGAGATCTAAATTTTTTTTTTTTTTAATTTATTGCCCCCACAGTGGGTCGCTCTGCACACGGGTGACCCCCTGTCCATTTCATGTATTTTTTTTTATTGTAAAAAAAATTTACACCCCTAAAGAGGTGCGATCGGGCGTGATCGCGCCCCCCCCAGGGGTGGGGGCCGGCCATTTTCCAAGGGGGCTGACCCCCCCTAAGTGAAATCCTTGGTGTCTAGAGGGCTTTCCTGGCCCTTGATTTCAGCCAGGAAACCAGTTCAGTAAGGCCTCATTTAAAAGGGGAGAGTCTCCCCTTTCAAACAAGGTCTTCCCGAAAGTCGGGAAGGCCGTTTGGGGCTGTTTCCCCCACCGGAGCAGGAAGCAGCCAAACCTGCACTCACCACAATGACATTGACTGACACATGCAGCACACTCACCAGACCTGCAGACACCCAGACAACATCCATTTACACTGGCAGCCTGTCTTGTCCCACTGTGTCCACCCCGCCTCCCAAGACACTCAAACATTCCCAGACACCCACTCAACACACATCCACCATACCTTAGCATACTGTACAGGCACCTGCATCCACATCCAGCACACCTACACAAGTTACAAGCACTCCCTCTACCTCCACTCCCACACCTTCCTCAATGTCCACCTCAACTGCCCCTAAAAAAAATTTCCTGTCTCGTGTTGACCTGTTTGAACCCACTGGCCCACCCCGTCCCATCCCTAAAGAACAAGTTACTTACCTTTGGTAATGATTTTTCTGGTGGATACATTAGCTACCTTGGGCTCTAATACCCTCAGGGGGAACCTTCTTTGCCAACGAGTAACAGACCTTAATGAAAAGAATGACCCACCTAGATATAGTTCTTTTATGGACCGCTCTGCCCTTCCTCTTTCCTACATATCCAATGAATAGCTGGTCTTCCAACCGAAAGTACTTTGTTCTTTCAATATAAAAACTGAGAGCCCTTCTGGGGTCCAAACAATGGAGTATCTCTTCCTCCTTTGAAGGATGAGGAGGAGGGTAGAAAGATGGAAGGGTAATGGTCTGCCCCATATGGAAAGGAGTGACAACTTTAGGTAGAAAGGCCGCCCTGGTTTTCAGCACCACTTTATCAGGAAAGAATAAAGTAAAGGGAGGTTTAACACTAAGGGCCTGAAGCTCACGGACACGCCTAGCCGACGTAATATCTATCAGGAAAACTGTTTTAAGGACTAAAAATCTTAACGGACAAGAGCGCATGGGTTCAAACGGTGACCCCATTAAAAAAGTCAAAACCAGATTCAAATCCCAGTGAGGCATAAGAAACGGAGTGGGAGGAAATGTATTTGTTAAACGTTTTAAGAACCTAATAACAAAGGCGATTTAAACAAGGAGGGTTGATCCGGAAGTCAAAGAAAGGCTGACAATGCCGCCAAATAGCCTTTAACAGTAGCAACTGCACAACCCTTCTGTGACAAAGCCAATTGAAATAACAGAACATCAGACAGATGGGCCCCCAATGGATCAATTTGTTTCTCTCTGCACCAGACACCATCCAATCCTCTTTGTTCAATGCCAGAAGTACCTGCGCTAGAGTCAGCATCTTGAATTTCTCCTGTTTGAGGAACCAATTCAAAATCCTCAGACCCAGGATTGGTCTCAATCGACCATTCTTCTTGGGAATCAGGAAATATCTTGACTAACATCCCTGATCCCTTTCCTGCTCTGGAACCAACTCCAGTGCACCTTTTGATAACAGGATTTGAACCTCCTGCTGCAACAACAGGAGATGGTCTTCTGAACAAAACGAGGGACGGGGAGGGATGGGAGGTAGGAACTCCCACTTTCGTAGAATAAGACGTAACCTTCCCGCTACAGGAGAAGTATGGCTGAAAATGGGCAGAAAACTAGGGCTGCTTCCCTTGTTGTTGTCCTCCAGAGAAAGAAGATGATGCAGGGTGCTGCTGAGTGGCCCCTCTTGTCCAAACCCTCTTCAGTCCTCTAAAGGACCTATATGGGAGGCTGATAGGCTGTTGGACTGTGGACTGGGGTCTCCCACAGTAAACGGCTCCACACCCAAACCCCCTGAACCTCTGAAAGGACCTGAAAGGGATAGTAGTGGAAGCCTGCTGACCCAAAGACCTTGCTGTGGCCCTACTGTCCTTAAAGCGCTCTTAGGCAGAGTCAGCTTTAGCCCCAAAAAGCTTCTCTCCATCAAAAGGCAGGTCCAATAGAGTGGTCTGAACATCTGAAGAAAAGCCAGAAGGCCTCAACCAAGCATGCCCCCTGGTAGCGATAGAGGTACCCAGGACCGCAAACTGGTAGTGTTTTGACCTCACCACAAACCGGAGATACTTCCTGTGCGACTTGAGTATAGGGATATGAAAGTAAGCATCCTGCAAGTTGACAGACACCATCCAATCCTCTTTGTTCAATGCCAGAAGCACCTGCGCCAGAGTCAGCATCTTGAGTTTCTCCTGTTTGAGGAACCAATTCAAAATCCTCAGGTCCAGGATTGGTCTCAATCGATCATCCTTCTTGGGAATCAGGAAATATCTCGAATAACAACCCTGACCCCATTCCTGCTCTGGAACCAACTTCACCGCACCTTTTGATAACAGGATTTTTAAACTCCTGCTGCAACAACAGGAGATGGTCTTCTGAACAAAACGAGGGAAGGTGAGGGATGGGAGAGTGAAACTCTTGAAAAGGAAGAGCATATCCTTTCCTCACAATGTTCAGAACCTAGGAGTCTGATGTGATTAACTCCCACTCGCAGAGAAAAAGATATAATCTTCCCCCTACAGGACAAGTATGGCTGAAAATGGGCAGAAAACTAGGGCTGCTTCAATTGTTGTGGTCCTCCAGAGGAAGAGGATGGTGCAGAGTGCTGCTGGGTGGCCCCTCTTATCCGAACCCTCCCCCGCCCTCTAAAGGACCTATAAGGGAGGCTGGCAGGCTGTTGGACTGTGGACTGAGGTCTCCCACAGTAAACAGCTCCACTCCCAAATCCCCTGAACCTCTTAAAGGACCTGAAAGGGGAAGTAGTGGAAGCCTGCAGACCCAAAGACCTTGCTGTGGCCCTACTGTCCTTAAAGCGCTCTAAGGCAGAGTCAGCTTTAGCCCCAAAAAGCTTCTCTCCATCAAAAGGCAGGTCCAATAGAGTGGTCTGAACATCTGAAGAAAAGCCAGAAGACCTCAACCAAGCATGCCACCTGGTAGCGATAGAGGTACCCATCGCCCTGGCCACCGAGTCTGTGGATTCCAGACCAGACTGGATAATATGCATAGCCACCGCCTGAGCATCTGACAGGAGTTTACCAAATTGTCCTTGCATCTCCTGTGGCAAGTCCGGAACCATAGCTTTAGCCAAGTCCATCAGGGCGTGCACATATCTACCTAACACACAGGTAGCGTTTGCTGCTTTCAGGGCCATACTACAGGAAGAAAAAATCTTCTTCGCCAACTGCTCCAGTCTCTTGGACTCCCTGTCCGAAGGAATCACAGGGAAGGAGCCTGGTGCAGAATGTGTGGAACATGAGGCCTGAACTACTAGGGTCTCCGGGAGGGATGTTTTGACAAAATCCTGGATCTCCAGCAGCCACCCTATACCATCTTGCCACAGATCTATTGACAGCTGGGGACGACACAGGCTTCCTCCATACCTCTAAAATAGGCTCCGTAAGAGCATCATTAAATGGAAACAATGGTTCTGCTGAAGCCGAAGAAGGATGCAGGACCTCGGTTAAAACATTAGTTTTCACCTCAGCAGCAGGCAACAGAAGATCCAAGAAATTTGCCGCCTTTCTGACCACAGTAAGGAAAGAGGCCGCTTCCTCTGTAAACTCCCCAGGAGAAGAAAGGTCCAACTCCGGGGAAGTGTCTAGCCCACTGGCTGAGTCAAGTCCTTTATATTTCCCCAGGGGCTCTGCAATCTCTTCTTCTTCCAGCAGCTGCCTCAGGTACTCCTGCTCCTCTAAAAGCCTTAGTGCTTTTCTGCGCGACCTCAGCCTGGCCTCGAACCTTGGCGTCGACATGGAGTTAGCCGACGTGGATGACACCGGCTTCAGGACTGAAAGACGCGGACCAGGAGAAGAAGGAGACACACTACGGTCCAATCCGGATCCATCCGGTGCCAGAGCGGATCCCATCGGCGCTGTGGACACCTGAGGCTCCATCATCGGCATCGACTGATAAAGTGATATCATCGGTGCCGCAGGTCTATAAGGCAATGTCATTGGCACCGTAGGTCTTAGAGGCGACTTCATCGGTGCCGAACCGGCACCCTCAGCTGGATAAAAGGGCATAAATGGCGCCGGCTTCTAAGGAGCCGGGGAGCCCAGTGTAAATGCCAAAGGACCCGTGGGACCAGCCGGTGCACCAGAAGGGGCCACTGCATTAAATATATTAAACATGGCATTTAAAAATGCCACCGGATCCGCTCCCAGAGCCGGGAAGGCAGGATACCACTGGTCTTCATGCGGCACTTGCGCCGGCTGAGCATCTGCATCCTGAACCCCAGGCGAAAAGCGAGGACTCTCTTGAGGCGCGACCACCTTGAAGACCAGCGGTGCCGGAGAAGCCTGAGGGCTTTGAGGCTGTGGAGTCACCGTAGGATTAACCCCCCACATTGCACTGCGCCATCTAGATGGAGACCTGGACCTTGAATGGCTTCGAGTCCGAATGACGCAGAGAGTCATGTTGACGCCGCTTCTTAAGTTTTTTCAAAGAAGTGTGAGAAGACGATCTATGATGGCTTCTATGTCCTTTCTTTGGCTTAGCCAAAAAGAGTTTGGCTTCTCTCTCCTTCAGTGCCTTCGGATTCATGCTTTGGCAGGACACACACTCCAGCAACACAAAAGGATGATGGATGGAGTGCTGAACAATGCAAACACTCACCCACAGTCACACATCTGGGTTTAATCCATCGTTCTTTTGCTCACCATGCCAACCCAGTTGGGACCCAGCCATATGCAAATCAGTCTTGACCCTGTTCCTCTTGGGAACATTCCAGCCTGAACCGCCAAGCCAGATCCACCCTGGACCAGAAACAAGCATCCTGGGACCGGTTTCAGGGTTTCACCCTTCATCAGCCAGGCTAGCTTGAATCCAGTAGCACAGTGAGCAAGGGACCCACGTCTGGGCATACCCTTCCCACTTAGGGCAACTTTAGCAACACAAAAGGAATGCTCTGAACTTAAACACCAAAGTCAATCATTATGAGGGTCCGTAACTGACATGCGACCCAACACTACTGACAAGGCTTAAACCCCGACTTCCTAGGAGGAGACATTGTAACCAGAAACAAGAGGGAACACCTTCAACAGTAGCAAGAGCTAGGAGAAAACCGTTAGCATCGAAGGCATGGAAAAAAGGGAACTGACATCAGCACGCCGGCAAGGACCTCTTATTGTCACGGTGAAGTCAGATGGAGTTGTGTGGGAACCGTGCAATTGTGACGTCCTCGTCGACGTGGAGAGCTAGGAAGAAGATTTTCTGTAGAATGCTGGTGCATTGGGAGATTTCATAAGATAGGGAGTCCACGGGTAGTTGTATCCATCAGAACGTGCCCATCTCCTCGCAGGTGTGGTGTCTAGGGTGGATGACTAGATGTCTGATGTTGTGGTGACTGCAAGAATGGGGCCAGCAGCAGTGACTGTGTGCATCTTGAGGTGACAGACAGGGAGGCAGGAGAGGTGGACACACTGGGGGAAGTTGATGTTGTTGTGTGTGCCTTTGTATGTTGGCTGTGTGAATGCCTGTGGTGGGAAGTGTGGTGCTTGTGTTTCTCTGTGTGCTTCTTGTGTGTTGATGTGTGTGCATGGCTGTCTTAACGGTGAAGGAAGTGGGGTGCTGGAAGGGGTACAGGTGGTTGGAGGGGGGACGGAAAGACCAGGGACACTGGCTGCCGTCAAAGAGGAGGCCAGAGCCTGAAAAGGTCTCTGTAGGCCAGATATTGCACTGTGAATGCCTTCCAGGTATGCATTGCATTGCTGCATCTGGGAGGCTAGCCCCTGGATGGCATTCATGATGGTTGTCTGCCCTACAGAGATGGCCCTCAGGGGGTCAATAGCCTCCTCCGTGAGGACAGCAGGGCTGACAGGGGCAGGGGAGGAGGTGCCTGGGGCGAAAGAGACGCCCACCCTTCTGGTTGAGCGGGCACGGGCAACTGGGTGGGAAGCAACTGGGAGGGCGGTGATGGTATGGGGGTGGCAGAAGATGACACAGAATGGGTGGGCCCACTAGGGTCTGCCACCACCAGGGAGCTCCATTCGGAGGAGGTATCAGAGTCACTACCTCCAGTCATAGTTGCCTCCTCCATGGTACTCCCCTCGCCCTCCAACCCACTGGTCCCCTTGGCGTTGGTCGACTCTGCCTCCTTGGAACCGTGGGCTGCTGCATCCCCACTCGCCGGTACCACTGCTCCCTCACCAGATGATGCTGATTAACACAAATAACACAAGAGCTCAGGGGTGGGGAGACAAAACATGAGAGAAATCTGTAAATACCTGAATGGATGTACATACTTGGTGCACACATACTCCCATCCAGCGTACACACCTACACGTAGCACCTACAACTATAGTCATGACTTTGCCCCTGACTTGTTGCCACTACGCAAGCATAAAACTCATTTCCCACATGACACACGGACCTGATGAACTGTTAGACCTGCCCCTAACCATTTCTGTGCCCATGGGGGCCAAGACTGCTAGAAGACACCTGTCAGAGTGCCTGGCACTAGACTGCATACATACCACAGCACGCAAACACATCCATCAAAGTGGTATGAAACAGTGTTGGTACTCACCCTCTTTTGGCTGCTGTGCTACCTTCAAGTGCCCATCCAAATCCGGATATGCCACCGCCAGAATGCGGCACATTAGGGGGGGTCAGGGTCTGACAGGCACCCCTTCCTCATTTGGAGGCCTTCCCCAGCTAGGTCGCGCAGGTCCTTCTGGCCCAGCACCGCAGGTCTTCCCACCGCTTCCTGCAGTTGGTGCTCCACCAGTTGTAGACCCCCAGAGTCTGCACCTCCCTGGCGATGGCCTGCCAGAGTCCCCTCTTCTGATGGGCGCTGACCTGTATGGGACACATAGAGAAGAAAAACAGACATCAGGATATGCCCATTTGGTACAGCTGACATATCGTCCCCTATGGGATGGACACTTCACAGGATCATTTTACCACCTCACTCACAGTACTTGCCACACAATCTACGCCTGTGCAGTTACAAATCGACCACACATGCACACAGGTATCCTCCACCATCACACACATCCATGTAAGGCAACTGCCAACTCACCACCTCCTCTGGTCACCCATATAACTTGACATACAGGGGTAGGGCCCCATCCACCAGCTTCTCCAGCTCCTCCGTGGTGAATGCCGGGGCCCTTTCCCCTGTGACACATGCCATTGGAGTAACTAGAGTCAGGACACAGTAGCACACTCAGTGGAGTACTTTCATGCACGGTATCCGGGAGTCAAGTGAAATTGGGGTGACGACGTGGCGTACGCTCCGCGGCAGTGTGCACCGTCACCACCGGCGGCGATCATGATAGGCCCAGGTTCCCCGTTGACAACCATGTAAACCAATGAATGGATGCACGGTGGGGAACACCGCCTTCCACCATGACAACTACCGCCAGCGGAATTATGTCACTTCCACTCCTTCATATCTGGATGGCAGGAGGCTGCCATTTTGCTAGCACCACGTACATATTTCCTGGTCATAGGCCCCATTCAGGGCCTTCATGTCCCAGCCCTTTCTCGCCTGCCCACATGAGTGTCTGTTCCTCACATCACTCCAAAGGTATCACTGCATACATGTCCCAAAAGTTGCACATCATACATCGCTTGTGTGTGTCACCAACGTATTGTACAGCAGTTATTCATACACAACATGTTTTGCATGTGTATGTGTGTCCCTCATATGTGTTCTTTCCTCCCCATAAGTACAGACCCATGTGGCGAGGGAGGGCCCCATCTGTGTACAGACCTCTTGTTGATTTGGAAACCGTGGTGGAACGTCACATCATTGTCACCTACAGACTCAATCGTACAACAATCCAGGACCTATGTGCTTTACTGGATCCTGTACTGAGACCAACTAATTGGAATCAGCATGCCATCCCTACTGAAGTGCAAGTGCTCTCTGTATTCCATTTCTTGGCTAAGGGCTCATTTCAGGTGACAGTGGGCATGGGTGCAGGGTTCTCACAGCCAATGTTTAGCCTCGTCCTGTCCAAATTCCTGGATGCATTTGTACAACACCTGCAGACATATGTCAAGTTTCCCCAAAGGGCTGAACTCCCTGCCATCAAGTCTGAATTCTATGCCTTTGCTGACATTCCCCATATGATAGGTGCCATCAATGGTACCCACATAGCTCTCATCCCCCAAGAGTAAATGAACAGGTGTACAGGAGCAGGAAGAACTTCCACTCAATGAATATACAATTGGTGTGTACTACTGACCAGTATATTTCACATGTAAATGCCATGTTTCCAGGATCAGTTCATGATGCCTTTGTCCTGATGAACCGCAATGTGTCACACATGATGGAACAACTATAAGGGGACAGAGGTTGTCTCATAGGTGAGTGTGTATGACACTGGATCAGTACATAGCTGACAGCCAGGCTGTCTGCAAGTAATGTCAGTTTGTTACAGTCCTGTTTCAACCACTCTTTCAGGTGATTCTGGCTACCCCAACTTGAATGGCTCCTGACACCTGTGAGAAACCCCAGGACAGATGCAGAGAGGAATTATAATGAGGCCCATGGATGTACTAGGAGGGTGATTGAGTGCACAATAGGTCTCCTGAAGGCTAGATTCTGTTGCCTCCATCTCTCTGGGGGATCCCTGTGCTATGGCCCTGACAAGTTGTGTGGAATAGTGGTGGCCTGCTGCATGCTGCACAACGTGGCTGTGAAGAGAGGTATCCCCCTACTAGAGGAGGAGGGTGCTGTACATCCAGACCTGCTACCGCTGAGAGGGTATGAGAGTGATGGTGAGGATAAAGAGGGGGAAGATGTCCACTCCAGGAACCAGCTGATCCAACTATACTTCCAGTGACTATGAGGTACTGTTCACTAATGATGTTGTCTGCACTGCATAATGTTTGACTGACTCATTTGTTTGGGGATGTGGTGTCTGTAGTCATTGATACTGTTACCTGAAGAATAAGGTGGCATGTGCTATGAAAACAAAAATGATGTACATTTTGGTTTACTCCCGACGATATTTTGCGTCGGGTACCAGTCCTGCAATAAAGGTATGAATATTAAATTGACTGGCAAATGCATTCACACTTACAATTGAATATTCATAATGACAGAGGACATGCGCATTGGTGTAAATGTATTTTATTTGGTGTCACAATTGCATTGGTGCGCTGTACAGTGATAGGGAGTGGGCTCATGGTGGATGTCCATACTAGGTACATGGGCTCAGCGATTGGAGAGCCGGATGTACTGCCCCGAATGCTCTTCAAAGCCTGGGCTGTGTGTGCCCAGCTGTTATAGAAGTTACCACACAAGGAAAAACTTTTGGGAATAACCGTGAGCGTAAGCTGTCTGTTTTATATTTTCATATGTTTCACGGTTGGCATCTGTCGTGTATTTAGTTCGAGCTTTTGTGTTTGTAGTTTTGTGCTTATTTTATAATTAGTAGTTTCTTTGTTGTTTATAAATAAAAAAAAGTGATTGCGGTGTGCGTGGGGTGGCGCTTGGCTGGCGGTGTGCGTGGGGTGGCCCCTGGCTGGCGGTGTGCTTGGGGTGGCGCTTGGCTGGCGGTGTGCGTGCGTGGGGTAGCGCTTGGCTGGTGGTGTCATTGGGGTGGCGCTTGGCTGGCGGTGTGCGTGGGGTGGCGCTTGGCTGGCGGTGTGTTTGGGGTGGCGTTTGGCTGGCGGTGTGCGTGGGGTGGCGCTTGGCTGGCGGTGCGCTTGGGGTGGCGCTTGGCTGGTGGTGGCCTTGGGGTGGCGCTTGGCTGGCGGTGTGCGTGGGGTGGCGCTTGGCTGGCGGTGCCAGCCAAACAGCAGTCCACACTCCCATCAGCTGGTGTGATTCTTGTATCAGGCATGTGGGCGTATGTAAGTGATGGGCCATTGAGTGGCGCGGTCTGTCGATGTGAGTGTTGTAATGTGCTGGGCCCGTGGCTGGCGGTGTGAATGGTCTTGTGCGTGTCATGTATGAAAGGTGTGTGAATGGACTGTAAAGCGGTTGGTGCCTTGTCGCGGCTTTACAGCTCACGAGCTGTGAGTCATTGGTTCACTTTTTTGCCTTTCAGTTATTAGCAGTGCATTTCATTTTTGTGAAATCTCTCGTTAACAAAATTTGATCCACTGAACCATCACTCACCCTCGTGCCAAATCCAACCAGTATGTGTGGTAAAAATTACAAAGCCTGCTCCGCTGTAATCAGGCGTCGCAGCACACCTGTGACACGCTAGGTGCCTCGGGTGGGACCCCGATGATGAAGCATGCCACCAACTTGGTTGGTGGGTGAGGGGTCTTCTTCACATAGCCTAAGTGTGTTTCTTTTCACAATTTTAGTGTTTGGCACATCACGGACGTATGTGCACACATCAAAATGATATATTACAAAAATACCTGTGTTTGGGGGGGGAGGGCCCACCTATGTTTTTGGTCCTGGGTGCAGCCTTCATCTAGGGAAATCTACAAAACCCAGACATTTTTTAAAACTAGACACCCCAAGGAGTCCAGGGAGGTGTGGCTTGCGTGGCTCCCCCAACATTTTCTTACCCAGACTCCTCTGTAAACCTCAAAATTTGCATAAAAAAGCATATTTTCTTGACTTTTCTTAGTAGGATCACCGTTCCAGCACAAAATTCCTACTCCCCAGTTTTCCCCTCAGTCTCCCAAGTAAAATGACACCTCACTTATGTGGGTCCCCAAAGCAGAGTCCGTCTAAAGATGTATAAAAGAATATGCCCTTATAAACTTGCTGTGCTATCCCTTCTATCTCTTCAAGTTTTGGGCCTTATTCTGTTGCAGGCACCTGACCCACCCACACAAGTGAGGTATAATTTTTATCTGGAGACTTGGGGGAACGCTGGGTGGAAGGAAATTTGTGGCTCCTCTCAGATTCCAGAACTTTCTGTCACCGAAATGAGAGGAAAGGGTGTTTTTTTAGCCAAATTTTGAGGTTTGCAAAGGATTCTGGGTAACAGAACCTGGTCCGAGCCCCACAAGTCACCCCATCTTGGATTCCCCTAGGTCTCTAGTTTTCAAAAATGCACAGGGTTGGTAGGTTTCCCTTGGTGCCGGCTGAGCTACAGGCCAAAATCTACAGGTAGGCACTTCGCAAAAATCACCTCTGTTTTCTTTAAAAAAATTGGATGTGTCCACGTTGCGCTTTGGGGCGTTTCCTGTCGCGGGCGCTAGGCCTACCCACACAAGTGAGGTATCATTTTTATCGGGAGACTTGGGGGAATGCTGGGTGGAAGGAAATTTGTGGCTCCTCTCAGATTCCAGAACTTTCTGCCACAGAAATGTGAGGAACATGTGTTTTTTTAGCCAAATGTTGAGGTTTGCAAAGGATTCTGGGTAACAGAACCTGGACGGAGCCCCACAAGTCACCCCATCATGGATTCCCCTAGGTCTCTAGTTTTCAGAAATGCACAGGTTTGGTAGGTTTCCCTAGGTGCCGGCTGAGCTAGAGGCCAAAATCTACAGGTAGGCACTTCGCAAAAAACAGCTCTGTTTTCTTTAAAAGATTTGGATGTGTCCACGTTGCGCTTTGGGGCGTTTCCTGTCGCGGGCGCTAGGCCTACCCACACAAGTGAGGTATCATTTTTATCGGGAGACTTGGGGAAATGCTGGGTGGAAGGAAATTTGTGGCTCCTCTCAGATTCCAGAACTTTCTGCCACAGAACTATGAGGAACATGTGTTTTTTTAGCCAAATTTTGAGGTTTGCAAAGGATTCTGGGTAACAGAACCTGGTACGAGCCCTACAAGTCACCCCATCTTGGATTCCCCTAGGTCTCTAGTTTTCAGAAATGCATAGGTTTGGTAGGTTTCCCTAGGTGCCGGCTGAACTAGAGGCCAAAATCTACAGGTAGGCACTTCGCAAAAAACACCTCTGTTTTCTTTCAAAGAATTGGATGTGTCCACGTTGCGCTTTGGGGCGTTTCCTGTCGCGGGCGCTAGGCCTGCCCACACAAGTGAGGTATCATTTTTATCGGGATACTTGAGGGAACGCTGGGTGGAAGGAAATTTGTGGCTCCTCTCAGATTCCAGAACTTTCTGCCACAGAAATGTGAGGAACATGTGTTTTTTTAGCCAAATTTTGAGGTTTGCAAAGGATTCTGGGTAACAGAACCTGGTCCGAGCCCCACAAGTCACCCCATCTTGGATTCCCCTAGGTCTCTAGTTTTCAGAAATGCACAGGTTTGGTAGGTTTCCCTAGGTGCCGGCTGAGCTGAAGGCCAAAATCTACAGGTAGGCACTTTGCAAAAATCACCTCTGTTTTCTTTCAAAAAATTGGATGTGTCCATGTTGCGCTTTGGGGCGTTTCTTGTCGTGGGCGCTAGGCCTACCCACACAAGTGAGATATCATTTTTATCGGGAGACTTGGGGGAACGCTGGGTGGAAGGAAATTTGTGGCTCCTCTCAGATTCCAGAACTTTCTGCCACAGAAATGTGAGGAACATGTGTTTTTTTAGCCAAATTTTGAGGTTTGCAAAGGATTCTGGGTAACAGAACCTGGTCCGAGCCCCACAAGTCACCCCATCTTAGATTCCCCTAGGTCTCTAGTTTTCAGAAATGCACAGGTTTGGTAGGTTTCCCTAGGTGCCGGCTGAGCTAGAGGCCAAAATCTACAGGTAGGCACTTCGCAAAAATCACCTCTGTTTTCTTTAAAAAAATGGGATGTGTCCACGTTGCGCTTTGGGGCGTTTCCTGTCGCGGGCGCTAGGCCTACCCACACAAGTGAGGTATCATTTTTATCAGGAGACTTGGGGGAACATAGATTAGCAAAACAAGTGTTATTGCCCCTTGTATTTCTCTATATTTTTTCCTTCCAAATATAGGAGAGTGTGTAAAAAAAGACATCTATTTGAGAAATGCCCTGTAATTCACATGCTAGTATGGTCACCCCAGAATTCAGAGATGTGCAAATAACCACTGCTCCTCAACACCTTATCTTCTGCCCTTTTTGGAAATACAAAGGTTTTCTTGGTAGCAATTTTTTACTCTTTATATTTCAGCAAAGGAATTGCTGTATACCCGGTATAGAATGAAAACGCACTGCAGGGTGCAGCTCATTTATTGGCTCTGGGTTCCTCGGGTTCTTGATGAACCTACACGCCCTATATATCCCTGCAACCAGAGGAGTCCAGCAGACGCAACGGTATATTGCTTTCGATGATCTGACATTGCAGGGAAAAGTTACAGAGTAAAGCGTAGATAAAAATTGATGTTTTTTTCACCTCAATTTCAATATTTTTCTTTTTCAGTTGTTATTTTCTGTAGGAAACCCTTGTAGGATCTACACAAATGACCCCTTTCTGAATTCAGAATTTTGTCTACATTTCAGAAATGTTTAGGTTTCTGGGATCCAGTATTGGTTTCATGTCCATTTCTGACTGGAAGGAGGCTGAAAGCACAAAAAATTGCAAAAATGGGGTATGTCCCAGTAAAATGCCAAAATTGTGTTGAAAACTTGGGTTTTCTGATTCAAGTCTGCCTGTTTCTGAAAGCTGGGAAGCGGCTGAGTTTAGCACCGCAAACCCTTTGTTGATGCCATTGTCAGGGAAAAAACCACAAGCCTTCTTCTGCAGCCACTTTTTCCAATTTTTTTTAAAAAAACGAAATTTTCACTGTATTTTGGCTAAGTTCTTGGCCTCCTTCAGGGGAACCCACAAAGTCTGGGTACCTCTAGAATCCCTAGGATGTTGGAAAAAAAGGATGCAAATTTGGCTTGGTTAGCTTATGTGGACAAAAAGTTATGAGGGCCTAAGCGCGAACTGCCCCAAATAGGCAAAAAAAGGCCTGGCAAAGGAGGGGGAAAAGGCCTTGCAGCGAAGGGGTTAAGAGTCTACCACCCACCAAACTCTTTGGGTCAGAAAACCACCACCCCGATTTTCTGCCTGATGGCCCTATTACGAGTTTCCTGCTGGGCCAGCGGTTTCCACCCAGTGGCCCAGTGGGAAACTCACCACAACATTGACACCGGCTCGTTAATCGAGCTAGCGGCAATGTTGCAGTGCATCCGGTGCAACAGCACATGTCACGCTTCTCACTGCCCGTAAGTCGGGCAGTGAAAAGTCCGATAGGGATGTCCATGGGGGCCTCTGCACTGTCCATGCCATGTGCACGGGCAGTGCAGGGGCCCCCGGCACCCCACCTCCGCCAGGTTTTGCAAGGCAGTGAGACCGCCATGCAAAAGCCGGCCAAGAGAGGAGTCGTAATCCCCACGGCAATGCTGCTTTCAGCGCTGTCCTGGAGGATTAAGACCACCAGCACTGCCAGGCTGTCGACCGTTGACAACCTGGCGGTGCCGGTGGTCCGACCGTGGCAGCTCCACCAGGGTCGTAATATGGTAATCGGACCACTTTGGCAGCTGTCCTACCGCCACTGCGAGTGTGGCTTCTCAAGACCACTACACTTGTAATAAGGGCCTTAATGTATGTCTTTAAAAGAGTTTCATGCACACCAACATAACCACACTATCCATACTGTAGATTATGGCCCTCATTATGACCCTGGAGGAGAAGAGGTCATCCAGCAGGGAACGGGAAGGGGCGCTGCCACAGCGGGCAGCGTCCCACCAGCAGGACACCGCCAGGCCGTATTAATGGTTATAATATGGCTGGAAGCATCCTTCTGGTGGGGCGGTGCAGGTGGTAGCGCCGCCAAGGCACCTCCGACTGCCAGCATGGATACTGCTGGATTTCCGCCCACTGTGTGGCGGAAATCTGGCAGTAACCATATTATGGCGGACGGAAGAGAACCAGCACTTGCGGTCTTCTGGCACCCGTGGCTTCGGCGGTCTTAAGAAAAGACCACCGAAGTCATAATGAGGGCCTATATGTTTTCAGACAAAACTTGAAGGATGGATTGCTTTGGCCGTGGGATGGGTCCGTTTTGGAAAAATGCACCATTTTAGAACGAACTGTAGAGTTACTTGTATTTGGCCGCAGTAGGGGTTAGCAAAATAATTATATTAATTGATTTACCTGCTAACAAAAAGATCGGAGTATTATAACATTAGAGGCCAGAACAATACAATGTGTCCTCACACGAGGTGAAAGTGAGCAGAGTGATGGAGGAGTGGGCTGGGAGAACTCCACATGAAATTAAAGGGAGGGTGACCATCAGCTTTTTCCCTACTGCAAGGGGGTGCAGCGCTAATGAAGGGAAATGCACAAACGTGTGTGATGAGCTCTGAGATTATGCCAGAGCTGTCTCAGCTCAATGACTGATGAAGAGTCCACCTGTGCACCCTTGTTGTATGCGCCAGCAACATTCACAGCAAAACAAAACAAGAAAAGTGTGCGTTAACGCGAAGAGTGAAAAGGTTAGCATGGTTAGAGTACATGTGCCCTGCTTGCTGACTCCCTTCTGCCCTAGTCTCTGCTCACAGCCTCCACTGCCTCATCACAGCAACAACTGTGGCAAACTATGAAGCCTGGCACACCGGCCCCCAAATCTGACTTCTCCATGAGGCAATCAAGAGAGGATCCTCGTAGAGCTATGAGGATGTGGCATAACAGCCAGAGCTGCCGACTTTGAAGCTGGAGAACCAGGTTTGAGTCTCGGCATCGGCTAAACATCCTGTGATTCTGGGGAAATCACTCAATCTTCCCGTGCCTACCAAAATATAAATGTGTCCTTGTGTTAGTAACTATTGCTGATGTAAAGAGCTATGATATCTTCTGTTTGGGTTCGCAGTATAACAAAAAATTGCAAAAACAAAAAAATTCGCTTAAACACAGACATACAAGAAATGCATTCATGGTTAACAGCACCGTTCTTTCGTAGGTAACGTGTGTCAGCAGTTTCCGTGCTGTGTAACAACCCGGATCAGACCCAGATTCACCCAGCCTATTTAAGTAGAATAGCACTGCTGCTTATGGGTTGAAAAAGAAACATGGAGAGCTGATGGAGGCAGGATGAGTATAAAAAAAATGACGACGAGCAGGGGGATTTAAAAATAACTGATTTGGAGAGTGCAGGGTGGCTTTAGAATCGTTGTCAAACGCCATACACAATAAAGCTGTGCTGCAATCAAAGTAAAAAATAAATAAATCTGTGGTGCAAAGTAAAAAAAAAAGTTCCACATATCAAAGCAGACAAATGACGGATGAAAATGATTACTTGGGCCATGGGAGCCTGATAAGACAAACACACAGAAAAAGAAACGCAAAAAACATTAGTAAAATCAAGAAAATACTGCTACAACCAATTAAAACGGAGGAAATCTAAGTGGCAAGCACAGGACCCAGTGAAAGCAAGGAAAGCAAGAGGAGGTGGGACGTGAGCCCCTTTTAAGATGTATTTATTGCAAAAGATTTCACAAGCACAGCGCAAGGACTGTGCAGACGAATCCTAAAAATGGCAGCTGCTCAGCAATTTACAGCACACAGCACAGAAATAACTACTATGGCTGTGGCTCCTCTGAAAGCAAACCCAGGAAGTTCTGGCAGGCAGGGTTCTCTAAATATGGCATTGTTTCAGGGTGGCACAGATAATTACCTCGGCCCACTAGCAGAGGGTGGGCCACTCACCAAACAGTAAATGAGGCACTTTGACTGCACCTGGGGTGGTGCATTTTGCTGCCTCCACCAAGAGTGGGTATGAAGCCGCTGGCAGAGTTCCCCTCCAAGTTACATCTTCAGCTTACCCTGATAAACCTCTTTCAGTTTCCACAGTGCTGTATAAATACAGTTTTTCATACCGAAAATATTTATAGTGCACAAATGTCCAATTGAAAAACAGTCAAACTACATCTTCTCAGAACACATGATTTATAGAAAACAAGCAGCAATTAGACCAAATTTCACATGATTGAATATTTATATCAAATGCAGGTGGTGACACTGTAGGGCAATCGTAAAACAATGTTATGTTATGTGAATTTATATAGCGCATGGCTACCCGAAGGCCTCCCAGCGATTGTAGCTAAAACAGTAGCGAGAAAAATGAGAGAGGAGGGAATTACGTTTTAAATAGCCAAGTCTTAAGAGCCTTACAAAAGGTCAGTTCATGGCTGGTTGCTCGTAGGCCAAGAGGTAAGGAATTCCACAGCTTTGCCCCCTGGTATGCTAAGGATCTTCCACCCCTTCTGGCTTTCTTCACTTTTGGAGTCATAGCCAGGCAGGCTGATGAGGATCTAAGTTATCTATTAAGTGAATAGAAGGAGGCTAGGGTCCTCTGCATTACTGGACCTATGTTATGTAGTGCTCTATGCATATGGCACAGTGTCTTGAATTGTATCCTCTTAGCCACAGGAAGCCAATGTAGTGAGGAGATTCCTTCTCTTATAGATTCATGTTTAGGGATGTTTAACAGAAGACGTGCAGAAGCATTCGGAACTATCTGCAACCTTTTAATTACATACCCTGGTGCACCAATAAACAATGCATTTCCATAGTTCACTCGCAAACCAATCAGTGCCTGTATGATAATTATTTTCGCTATAAAAGGCAGGATTGTGAAGACATTTCTTAGGAGCCTGAGGATGCCAAAGGAGGTAGCAGCTATTTTATTGGCTTGGTGAGCCATGGACAGTTGTGGATCAAGCCATATACCCAGACTTTTAATAAGTCCTTTGGGGAGGTAGATGTCCCAGGCCATCCATATTTGATGGTTTAGGAGTGGGTTTTGTGTGTTGCCCGAGTATCATCACCTCCGTCTTATCATCGTTAAGTTTTAACTTACTTCTAGACATCCATGCCGCCACAGCTTGGAGGCAGGGGCCAAGTGATGTACCTTTAGTGCAGGAGTCATTAGATAGTGATACAACTAGTTGTGTGTCGTCTGCATATGACACCACGGCCAGTCCAAAGAGCTCGACTATTTCTGCCAGAGGTCGCATGTAAATATTGAAAAGAGTGGGGCTAAGGGAAGAACCCTGTGGTACTCCATAGCTATTATTAATACACTCTGAAAAATATGATCTATCTAGAACTTGAAATGTTCTATTCTTGATAAAGGAGGTGATGCAATCTAAGGCCAGCCAGGATATTCCAACCTTTTGTATCCTATCAATTAAAATGTCAAGATCCACTGTGTCAAAAGTGGTGCTGAGATCCAGGAGGATGATAACTGTCTCCAAACCCTGGTCTAGGTGCCTTCTGGCATCTTCCGTAACAGCAATCAGTGCAGTCTCAGTACCATGTAATGGTCTGAATCCCATCTGAGTGGAGTGTAAGATATTGTTGTCCTCTGTAAAACTGGACAGTTGGGTGTTGACGTGTTTCTCAGTTATCTTGGACAGAACAGGCAACAGTGAAATGGGCCTATAGTTGCTAAGACATCCCAGATCAAGATTAGGTTTCTTTAGGAGAGGTTTAACAATAGCATGTTTCCACTGTTCTGGCACTACGCCAGAGGACAGTGAGAGATTAATAAGATTTGTAATAATGGGAACCGTCATTAGCGCACCCAAAGTCAGCACCTGAGGAGGGGCTGGATCCAGGGGAGATCCTGATTTAAGAGTTGAAAGATATCTACTGACATCTTCTTCCGATATCAATGGGAAGTCTGATAAGATGGCGGGGCCCATGGATTTCTGTTCTAGTACCTCATGAGCTTGATCAATAGCAGTAGGGAAAGTCTAGTAGATGTCTAGTACTTTTTGCTCAAAATATGATGCAAGGTTATTAACATGTTCCTGAGATGCATCCAGGGGTATCGATTCCTCTTGAGACTGGGTAATCTCATTGAGGACCCGAAAGATCTCTTTAGGAGAATTAGCCGCCTGCTCGATTCTTGAGGAGTAATATCTAGTTTGAGCTATTTTTATCTTGGTGTGATAGGACCGGATTGCTTTCCTATATTCTTGTTTTAATGTATCATCATATGACTTTCGCCATCTCCTTTCCCATTTTTTACATTCTCTTTTGAAATGCAGAAGATGTGGAGTAAATCAGGAAGAGTTCTGCCTACGTCGTCCTTTCCCCTTGGAGGAGAGCGGTAGGAGAGCATCTAAGCTGCTGGTAATCCGTTTGTTAAAGGACTCTGACAGGTCCGTAACATTATTCTGACTAGATGGTTTAAACCTTTCAAAAATGTTGGTCCAGGCATCAGCTTTGAGAATACGCCAACATCTGGTACGTGGAAGGGTATTATGAATCAGTTTCCTGTGCCTAAGTATGGCCAATTCAAGTGTTATCAGAAAATGATCAGACCATGCTAAAGGGCAAAATAGCATAGGTTTTAATTCTTTAACATTTGAAAAAACTAGATCAATCGTATGACCCCTGTTATGCGTTGGTTCCTTAATCAGTTGTACGAGGTTAAGGGCCTCCATGTCAGAGAGCAGAGATTTAGTCACTGCATTGTCCACCTCCTCTGCATGAATATTGAAGTCACCTAGTAGAGTGAAATTAAGTTTAGAACAGACCAGCTCAGCGATATTCTCTGCCAGGGACTGCACCATCGACGAGGTGCTCATCAAATAAGGTGTATAATGAAGATGCAGTGCTCATCAGTTGTGGACAAATATAACAGAAGCAGATAAAATAACTCACATTCAAATAAGGACAAAAATAAGAAAAACATGTCTGCCTATGATGTGTAAGCAAGTCAGAGGGGGTGTTTCAAATATAATTTTCCACCCACTGGGTCTTAGATCCAAAATAAGGCAGCCTGATCTTTATTGGTAGTCGACATTTCAACAACTAAATGAATGACTTCCTTTAAGTCTTTGATAGAAACTGGGTCTCTAGTTGGCAGAGGAATGCACCCTGCCCACGTAGGAACCACAATCCAAGTCAGAGTATGTCAGTTACAGAGCAAAAATTATCCTGTGCCCACCCTCTGGTAGCTTGGTACAGAGCAGACAGGCTTAACGTAAGAGACAATGTGTATTTGTACAATACTTAAAACAGTCAAACAGAGAAAACACAACACACAATCCACACCAGGTTAGGAAAATAGAGCTTAATTTAATGATCAAAACAACTAAAATCCAATAAATAGAAATCAAGATATGAATTTGTAAAGAATGTCTGCAAATATATTGCTTACAAGCATAAAGCTTCAACCTGAGTTACCTGGTCATGCTAAACTGGGTGAAATCTGAAAAGTCAGGCTGACCACAACGGAGTGAGGTTCGGATACAGGGACCAACCTTGTCCCACTGAAAAGGTAACTTGGATGGAGTGTTTCGTCGACTTAGAAGAGCCAATACGAGGAACAGAGGTGATGCAACAGCGGTGATCCCTTTGGATGTTGGCCATGCATCGGTTCCAGTCCACACAGTCGGAGATGGATCATCGTTGAGCTACACAGCCATTACAATGTCCTCGAACTACGTTGCATTGGCAAACATTTCTGCGATGAATCTGATGTGTCGCCATTCAGCCACGCAGCCTGCGATGCATGTCTTTGTCCTCAGCTGCAGTGTCAAGGGGAGATGCGTCAGTTTCGACTGGCACAATGATGGCAATGAGTGGATTTTACAGGTGCAGCACTTTATACCCACTTCCAAGGGCCCATTGGCTGCAGGGCCTGGTCGTGGTTTATTCCTGCTGTGCACAGCAGAAGGCTGTGTGAGGCCGTGGTTGTATTAACGTACAGTAATTACATATTACTTTATGTTTAAAAAAACATAAATTCACAGAAAAAAACAAAGGTCACAGGTACTTACAGTTAGGTTCATATTTTACCCACACACAACCATAGAAATTCAGCAGGTATAGTTACACTTATAGTTAAATTTATCTGAAGAAACTATAACTTGTGCTGTTAAGTAACTTTAGGCCACGAGTTATAGTTTCTTAACATAAGTAGAAGTCGAACTGCTGAATTTCTATGGGTTTGTATGGGTAAAACTTCATCCTACTATAACGTCCTGTTAACCATTGGGTTTTTCAGTGAATATTACCTACTAGAAGATAGCAGTAGGTAGTTATAGTTAGGACCATGTTTCCAAAGAAAAAGCATTTTTTTACTTGCCTATATCTTTGGCACTGTTTGACGAATCTGCACAAAATCTTCAAAAAAAAGTGGCCTGGTGATTCTTGTGCACGGGAAGGTCACAGGGACGTTATAGTCAGGTTCTGAATGTACTTGTACAAAACCATAGAAATTCAGCAGTTATAGTTCGAGTTCTTTCAAGTAACTATAACTCGCGCCCTAAGGTAACTCTAACTCGCGCCTTCGCCATGCACAGCTAATTACTCCACATATTATGTCATTGATTTGATATTGTATGGCATCTTTGATATCACTTCAACACTTGCAATGATATTATTGATTAAGAAAATTGTGCAAGTTTTAGTTACTTGAATGAATTGTAACTATAACTGCTGTATTTCTATGGTTTTGTATGAGTAAATTCAGAGCCTAACTATAATGTCCCTGTAACCTTTTGTTGAAAATAAATATATACACACACACACAAACACACATACATACGTGTCCCATAGATGTGTCATGGCCTTTGGCACAGCGAATGTTGGGAGTACCAGCGTCAACTTGCTGCGAGGAGCCAACTGTTAACCACAGGGTTTCTGACCATGCTCTGCGGTGGCCGATGGTAAGGCCAGGTCCTACATCTAACCTGCTATGTCCTGCCAACTGTACAATACACCTCTATAGCAGTGAGCTTGAACTCAGTAGGGCATCTGCAGTCAAGAGTTTCTTGCTCTTCGCATATGAAGCGAAGTTCATATTCACAGTTACAGTGGATGTGTAGACCTTGCGACTGGGCGAGCTTAAGTTGTGATTTATACTGAGGTAATTATACCAGGACCCATGCAGGTAAATTGTATATTGGAGGCTTAATAAGCTGTCTGCTGCTTTCCATTGCCTACTGAGCGCTGCTTCTGAATTTAATTTCCCAAAGGTTTTTGCATTATTGCATGTAAATGGACATTACCTGATTTGAATTGTACATGGCTGTTGGTTGGAAACCTATTTTGATGTACAGATTATATGTATTTTATTTTATGCTGTATGTTCCGTTTGATTGGGATATGATATACTTTCTTATGGGTACCTTACACAAGAAGATGTTCTTTTGGGGTATTGTGTACCTTTTTACATGCACAAATAGATCCGTTCAAAATGTTACTAGTGCATTTAGTTATTCTCGGTATATGAGTGTGTAAGTTGTCTGTACATTCTTCTGGGGAGCTAATGGAGGCCATTGTGCTGGCTTGTATCAAATATCTGATGTATTATGGAAATGAACCAGTTTCTTTCAATATGCCAATATAGCCCAGGTTCTTATGTGGCTGGGCTGCCTTTGTTTAAGTGTGCTAACTGTACAATGCACAGCAGAAGTTGGTCATAGGGCCTTGTCTGCGGCTAGGACTACTCCCAACTTTTTCCGGATAGTCTACCTCTCCTGTGCACAGACATTGACCATGCGCAATGGGGGATGGCTGAATGACCTGGTTTGCAGCCAGACTGTCTGTGACAACTGATGTGGGAGGCCAACCCCAGCTGCATAAGGTATTTGACCATGCATAGCAAAGGTCAGCCTCAGCTTGTGAAATGTGGCTAGGCCTTGATCCCAACTTGCTGTTTGCTTATTGGAGACAATCTCTTCTTTGGTGTTTTTCTTTTTTTTGTAAGGGAAGCCAGACCACACTTGGGGGAGGGCGGTGCACAGAGCAAGAAGCAGAGGCTATGGGCCCTATCCCGGTGGTAGGTGTCTTCCACTGGTGTAACTGGGTCAGTCCAACTATGGCTCTACAAACTGAGAGAAGTACAGCCCTTTCCACATTTGACTCTCAGGATAGCGAGAGTGAGCGTTCACATGCTTCTCATTGGGGTAGTATAGGTGTAGGAGCTCTTATGTAATGTAATGTCCAGTCCAGTGCCCATCTTTTATGGAAGAAGAAAGTACTTTAATCTCAGAGCAGAAATAAATACTGCACAATCCGATCAGTAAAATATATAGGGTGGTCATAGACTGCATCTAACACTGACTGCTACAAACCACAACCCCTTTTCCAGTAACCATTCTCTCTGCCATTATGGTCAAGGTCCCACTATTACCGCTCCCCGATTAACTATGGAAATAGCTGGGATTAAGCACAGGTGCAGATAGTTCAAATGTTATCAGTGGTTCAGGACCAACTCAGTTCAATGTTTTTTTCATCCTTTTAACATATAGGCCCTCATTACGAGTTTGGCTGTAATTACAGCTGACCGCAGTGCTGGCGGCCGGCAAAAGACTGCCGTGGTGGCGGTAAACTTACCGCCGTATTACGATTCAAAAATCAAAAAACACCAGAAAACAGACACGTTTCCGACCGCGCCAGGCCGAACGACGGTAGCAAACAGGAGGCTCGGAAACCGCCACCGCAAGAAAAAAAATGCCCTCCAAATTATGACTCACAAATCAACACAGCGGTCGTTCAACAGCAGTCTGCCTTTTGCGGTACAGACTGCTGCGGTCACAAAAATAACTCACTATAAACAACACCTCACATTGGACATGTTGAAAACCCCACACCTGATACACATACATGCACTTCACACACCTACACACACCACTATAAAACACACACCCACAATACAAACAAACCTTAGCTACGCCTAACTGCTGCCACACAAATCCTGGCCATCTAGAACACAGACATACCACAAACCTAAGATACAATCCTGCACACCCCACAAGCCTCACACAACTCACTAACACACAAACACGCATCCCACAACATTACCATACAACACCTCTGCCCCTTTCACTAACTCACCCACACACTCCACTACCTCAAACACCACCACCACATCACAGCACTCATAACCCCACGTAACCCACTATGGCACCCCCTAAACCACCCCATTTCACTGACAGGGACTTGCGGACCATGGTGGACGAAATAACCAGGGTAGAGCCAGCTGTTCGGTGCACATGTCCAGCAGACATTCATAGCTAGGAAAATGGAGCTATGGCAGAGCATCGTCAACTAGGTGAATGCAGTGGGAAGCCATCCATGCACACGGGATGACATCAGGAAGAGGTGGAACGACCTGCGAGGGAAGGTACGTTTCATGGCACCCAGACACCAGATTGCCATCCAGAAGACTGGCGGCGGTCCCCCACCTCCTCCCTCCAATTTCACCGACTGGGAGGAGAAGATCTTGGCTATCCTTCATCTGGAGGGCCTCACTGAGCCCCTGAAGGACTGGACTCTGCTAAGTCACTAACACATACCTCCCACCACCTACACCTGTAATGCATGTCTCCCCCTCCCCTTGTCACTACCCCAAAACAACCTATCCCATATCCATCCCACCCCCTCAATCACCCATACCCTAATTCCCTGCATGCTCACGCCACCCCACTAACACTAACCCAAACTCTGTGCACACAACCACCAGTCCCTGCATGTAACGCTTGAAACACTACAAGTCCCACAATGCATCACCCATCCCACAAATAACTATGCACTGCCCCCATTCCAAAGGGAGTCCTGCATGCAGATGAATTGGGATGTAAGCACAAGAAACAGGTAGCAAATGCTGACAGGGACATGGGAATGACAGGATATAGGACATAAACAGAAGGATACACATGCCTCTGCTAATGTTTGAAAGTAAAACATATGTACAGTGTCCACCATGGACAAATAACTGACTGTCAATGTCATATCCTCTGAAGCATGTGAATACTACTACCACCCAGCTGACACACAGTCAAACACCCTGCAGGACACACAATAAAATGTATTTCCACTCCACAGGTACTACTACTCATGCCAGCCACCAGGAGGTGCCAGGAAGTGCCAGTTCCCTTGCAGAAGAAGGCTCTAGTGATGACAGTCCAGTGGGATGTCTGGATCTGGATAACCACCCTGGCCCAGAGGGAACCTCTGGTCAGTCACCTTCCAGACGCCCCACCCAGGACACCAAACAGACCCCCAATACTCAGCAACCACTTACAGCTATAGCCCAACGCCCCCAACCCAGTTTCTCCAGGTCAGCTACTGTCTGCCCACCTGTACAGGGACCAGAGTCACCACCCATCACCAGGCAAGACCATCAAGGTCCTGGTGCAAGAGGGAGTGTGCACACTGTGCCAGGGTCACAGGCACAGGGGGCCCGGCCCAGTGGGAGGGCATCTGTGCCCAAGGGGGGGGTCAAACCAGGGAAGTGACTGGCCAAGAGGCCATATCCCAAGTACTGGCAGCATACCACCACTCCCAGAACAGGATGGGCCAGATACTGCCCATTTTTCAGGAGAACCAGAGGCTGCAGAGGGAGGCCATGGAGCAATGGCAGGCCCACAATGCCACCATGGCCTCCATCAAAGGAGTGCTGTAGGACATGACAGCAGTCCTGCACAAGTTCTCCACCCGCCTGCATGCCCCTTCCAGTCTGCTGCTGTTAGTGGACTGGTGGCCCAGCCAGAGAACTCACAGGTCACCAGCACCCCTTCCTCTGTAGCCCACGAACCCCCTCACAAATGTGGCCGGCGAACCAGACATCCCTCAGAGACTGTAGCCAAGACCAAACCCACTGCTAGGAAGTGACCCTCTCCTGAACTGTCTCCCTTCTGTGCCACTGACACACCTTGTTGACTTTCCACTGTCACGGCTCCATTTTCCAAAGGCCCCATGGACCCTGAACATGTGCTAACAATAGCTTTGAACACTAAACTGACTATTTCGTCAACCATCTGCCCACTCCTTTGCATTTGCCCATCCCTTATTTTGATCCACAAAATAAACACTGTACATTCACACCCAAAGTATTTGTGCTTTATTCACTATGCATGCATGTGATTAACAACTTTTTATGTCAAATTTTGAAACAGTACTTTAAATTGGCCGGCCTGATAGCATGCAGGTATGTTTCTTTCCAAATCGGAAGAAATTGGTTTCTAACACTTTCACCAGGAATGTCCAAATCCTCCATGAACAAGGCATGGTAGAGAGAATTCCACCATAGAAAGACCTGTGAGTAACAGAAATGTAGCACACATTTAGGTACAGTATGTTTCATTACACATGTACCTGCTTTGTGTACAAAGTATTACATAATTGCCAGAGTACTCTCACTTCTTGACTTACATGTATTTTCTGAAATCACATTCAGGATAACATAATGTCTGTGTGTATACTTCCTTTAGGAGTTCTCAAACACATGAAGCAGTAAGGATAATGTACACACATTCTACCACACGCACAGTGTTTGTAAAGTCTGTCAATGGTACACAAAACTACCTAGGCAATGTTGTGGGATACAGAAGGCAAAATGTACTTTTAACTCATTGGGAGTACAGCTGAATGAGCTGAGTTCTGGAGTTCACGTCCTCTTCCTTCCCTTCTTCATCGCTGTCATCTGTGCCCTCAGCTTCAACTGGTGGATTAGGTAGTTCCTCCTCTTCCAGTAAAGGTACATGCCTTCTCAGCGCCAAAGTGTGCAGCATACAGCAGACCACGATAATCTGACAAACCTTGTTTGGGGAGTAGCACAGGGATCCGCCTAACATATGCAGGCACCAGAATCTTGCCTTCAGTATCAACACATTCAGTAGTAACATATTTTGCACTTCAAATGGTAGTCGCCTATCGTACAAGCAGAGGACAGATGGAAGTGACATAACTCCACTGGTGTTAATTGTCATGGCATTAGGCGGTATGTACCGCCGTGTGCAACTCTTCATTGGTTAATATTGGTGTCTGTGGGGAACAGGGACCAATCATGATCACCGCTGGCAGTGACGGTGCGAACCGCTGCTGTCGTCACCGCCATTTTAATTTCCCCTTGCCACTTGGCTCCTGCATCTCAACACAACCACAATTCCACTGCGAGTGCTGTGGTTTCCTGCATCTGGGTGCGAAGATGCACATGCAACAGGGGATAGGCCCCAGTCTTCACCCAGGAGGAGCTCACCAAGCTTGTGTATGGGGTCCTACCTCTGATTGTGAAGTTGTATGGGTGACCAGAGGAGCAGGTGAGTGGATTAACAGTGTCCTAGAAGTCAGTGCGATTGCTGTGGGTGCATGTGTGTGTGAATGTTGGATGGGCAAGCAAATGGGAGTAGTAGAATAGGCCATATATGTGACCATGAAGGAAGATTATAGAATGTATGGTGGACTACTGTCAGTAAGACTGTACCCTATGTCAGCATGGGTGTGGTAAGTTTACATAAATGTGTTTTCCTATGTGTCTCCATGCAGGTTAGGGCCCATCAGAAGAAGGGGTTATTGCAAGCTATTTCCAAGGAAGTGCAAACCCCGGGGGTCTATAGCCAGAGGAGCACCCACTGCAGGAAATAGTGGGAGGACCTGAGACTCTGGGGGCCGGAACACCGCTGAGGCCCAGCTGGGGACGTCCTCCCAACAAGGGAGGGGTGCACGTCAGACCCTGACCCCCCTAATGGCTCACATATTGGTGGTGGCCAACCCAGCGTTGGATGGGTGCTTGAATGCACCACAGCAGCCACAAGGGGGTTAATACTCACAGTGTTCTTCATGCCAAATGTAGTGAGTGGATGATAGGTAATGTGTTTTAGTGACTCATAGATGTCAGGGTATGCAGGTGTTCAGCTTTGTGTCCGGTTTTCGTTACTTTGCTGTGTAGGTGGCATGTGTACCCAGGTAAGGTGCTCATTGGGTAGAACAGTCAGTCAAGTATTGTTCCTGTTGTCTTGCAAAGTGACGTAGTGGTATTCCATACATCTGAGCATTGAATGGATTCCTCAGTTGGTTATGCAGGACATGTCCAGTAAATATGTAAGGTACCACTGTCAGTGTAGTGAACTCCAAAACAGGCAGGTGTAATCCCTATCTATGGCTTATTCCTGCAGTGCGAAGGCTATGGTAAGGTGAGGTCTTAGACTAAAGTGTACTGCATGTGTGCCTTCCTACATAATTGTTAAGTTACTCACAGCCTGCATCTCTTTCTTTGTCTCCCCCCTCCCACTCAGAGTGCATCAGCATCATCAGGTGAAAGAGCAGAGGCACTGGTGAGTGGGGATGCTGCAGCCCATGGGACCCATGAGGCACACTCCACTGATGCAGAGGGAACCAGTGGGTTGGAGGGTGAGGGGAGCTCCATGGGGGGGCCTACTACCACTGCTACATCAGACTCTAATTCCTCCTCCAATGGCAGCTCCCTAGTGGTGGCAGAACCCACGGGGACCCCCCAGTAACATCTTTGTTTGCCACCCCTCTACCAGCACCGCCCTCCCAGTAGCTTCCCACTGAGTTGCCCTTACCCACTCACCCAAGCGGGTGGGCATCTCTTTCGCCGCAGGCACCTCTGACCCTGCCCCAGTCAGCCCTGCTGCCCTCAATGAGGAGGCTACTGACCTCCTGAGGACCATCTCAGTGGGACAGATAACCATCGTGAATGCCATCCAGGGACTGGCATCCCAGATGCAGCAAACTAATGCCTACCTGGAAGGTATTCACGGTGTCTTGTCTGACCTATAGAGATCATTTCAGGCTCTGGCCTCCTCTTTGATGGCAGCCAGTGCCCCTGGTACTTCTGTCCCCCCTCCAACCACCTGTGCCCCATCCAGCACCCCTCACCTATCCCAAGCACACAACCCAGAACAACACACATGGCGCACAAGGAACACACTGGCACCACAAATCCCACCACAGCCATACACACACAGATGAAAGATGCAAACCAGACAACAGCCATGTCCTCCACTGTCTCCCCCACCCCCTCCTCCCTTACAGTGACCTCACCACACACACACCCACAAGCACTGCATCCTCACTCCCAGATCCTGCCCCCATTGACACAATTACCACAACAGCAGTCCCCCAGACATTGACCCCAGACACCACACCCGCACTCACAACAACAACCATAACAGACACCTGCAGCACACACACCAGACCTGCAGACACCACCACAACATCCATTCACATGACCTGCCTACCTTCTCCCACCCTTTCTGCCCGCCTCCTCCCAAAACACATAAACGCCCCCACTCAGCCACCCAACATTCATCCACCATGCACAATCAGACTAAGCACCCACCTGCATCCAAATCCAGCACACCTACACGTCCTACGACCACTCCCTCTACCTCCACTCCAAAACCTGTTTCCACAGCCCCTCCACATGCTCCTAAAAAAGTTTCCTTTCCTGCATTGACCTATTGAACCTCCTGGCCCACCCCCGTCTTGTTCCGACGCATTCCCTTGGCCTCCCCAAACCCAGTTCACAATCCTCCCAAGACCTTCTTTCCGGTTCCCATGTCTCTTCCCCCACCCAAGCCTAAGCCCATGCTCTCCCTTCCTAACCTGAGTCCCCACCACTACCCCCTCCCTCTGAGGTGCCTGCCTACCCCATTAATGCCCCTGCCCTGTGAAGACCATAGTCGTGTTAGGAGTCAAGTTGGGGCCTTGTTGGGACTGTTGTGCCACACTGACATGGACCTTTGGACTGCCCAATGAGCATCTATTGCACATAATTTTGTTTTTCCCTTTTGTTTTTTCATTTAATACATCAGGGCAACCTTCCCAGTTGGTTCAATTTGATTCAGTTGTCCTGTGTTTAACTATGGCAGCCTCATTTACGCAGGTATGTGGATCGTTTTCCTCATCTGTGCGTGTGTACTGTGATTGTGTAGCAACATCACTTCTGTTCCTAGCTTTGCCTCTGTTTGTATTGGTATGTGAAATGGTGTATGTGTGGTGGTAAGTTTGGGAGTTGGCGTGGATGGTGTTATGGGTGATTGAATGTGATGTGTGTTTAGTTGTTGTGCATGGTGTGGGTAGAGTGAGTGGTATGGACGATTGTGTCATGATTTGGTACCATTGTATGTGTGGATGGCACTTGTGGTTGTGTGATGTATGTGTTGTGTGTCTGGTATGCCTGTCTGCTACCTGATGCCTGTGTCAGCTGTGGTTTTGTGATCAATTTGTGTGTGGCTGGGTATGAGTGTTGTGGTGTGTTTACATATAGTATTGTTTGGCATGTGAGTTAAGTGTGTGTTGGACGTGGTGTGTGTTCTGGTTGTGTGCAAGTGTAGTGTGAGTGCGCATGTGTGTGTGTCTATATGGGTAGGGGTGTTGCTGTACATGTGTTTGTGTTTGGGCATGGCAGTTGGTGTCGGGTGTGTGTGTGGCATGTGGGTATGTAATTGTCCCCTTCCCTCCCTTGCGTGGTAGGCGGGGTACTCAGCGTTGTCGTCTTCGTCAGCGTTGCAGGTCCTGAAGATGGATTACAAGTACAAGCATTGGGAAGATCTCCAGTTCATGCTTCATGTCATCGCCGGCCTCCTCTGTGTCCCTACGGTGAGTGTTTCCTTATATACTGTTCCTTTCTGCCAGGCTTTGGGTGGCGGTCGGACCGCCCCGGAAATTCTGGCGGTGTGCTGAGCCATAATACGGTGGGTGGTAAGGTCCTTTCCTCCAGCCTGGAGAAAGCAAACACCGTCGGCGGCGGTCAGCCCGCACTAGCGGTAAAGGGGGTGAACTGGCCTGTTGGTGGTCAGACTGCCGAACTCATAATGACCACCATAGTCTCAAGAAGGTTCAGCAGACTCGCCTGCATGTCACAGTCTCTGGTCCCAAGGCGCTGACTAAGTCTGCAGGTTATGTGCTGGTGTTTTGTGGCAGTCCTGGCTGTATGACACATAGAGGTAGCACTCCCGCTCTCACAGTGGTGACTCTTCTTTCACAGGGACCACAGTGGACAAGGTTTGTGGGAGAGACTTGGTGAGGCTGAACTGCATGAAACTACCTGTCGTGAGCAACAGCAACTGCAGACAAGCTCTCAGCAGTGGCAGTTGAGGTCTCCATGCTGGATCCATTAGAATGGTATCTTTGGGGACATTCTCACAGCATGGGTCACCAAGGGTTGTCAGGGAACAAAGGCAGGGCTGAGAGATTCCAGAGGTAACATCTAGCAAGGAGATAAGGTGAGGAAATACCAGGCTACTCAAAGTATAACTGAGACTACTAAACAACAGAGGATAGGAGATAGGCAAGAACAAATTATGATCAAAGTAAGGGGTGTACTGGTATATGAACAAAAGGTCTGTTGGTAATATGGAGAAAGCCCTTTGGACTGACACCAGCAGATTACTCTTAACAACAGTCATACAGTGAAGTCATAGTGTGGCATCCTATATAGAGACTGTTGTACTCAGTGCAAGGTGGACCGAGACTGACAATAACACGGAGAGAGCTAAAGCTCCAAAAGACCTGGGCACAACATTAGAAGCCTGTCCCTTAGCTGACTGGAATGGAAACCACTCCAGAGGTCACACTGTAAATGGATAGGGACTGCAACATACAGTGGAATAAAGTTGGAAGGGAACAGAAAACCAAAGTGGAATAAATACCAGAATACATGACAGACAAGACAGCAATCAGACAAGGAGAAATACAGGACAACGAGTTATGAAGAGGGCTTCAGAGAAAAGGAACAGGAATCAATGGCAGGCTGTAACCAACAAGCACTGGAACAAGTAATGCCCCATTGGTACAGGGAACTGGAACTAGGATTCAGAGAAGGAACTTGCAGCTGTATCCAATAGTCATTTGAACAAATAATGCTCTGTTAGTACATGGAAACTTGAACTAGTTCAAAGAACAAGGAACTCAAGGATTTACCGAACAAGCACTGGAACAAATAATGCCCTGCTGGTACATGAAACCTGGAACTAGGACTCAGAACAAGGACCTCGAGGCTGTTCCCAACAGGCACTGCTACAAGAAATGCCCCATTGGTACAGGGAAACTAGAACTAGGACTCATAGCAGGGCACTCAAGGATGTACCCAACCGGGACAGGAACAAGTTACATGGAATGCACACAGGAATTCAGAACATGGAGAGAACACATATTCAGAACAAGGAAATAAAGGGAACTGCTGCTGACTTAGAAAGAAAACATGCAAACATGGGGAAAGCAGGATATCGGGCTAGAAAGGAAGTAGATGCTGAGAAACAAGGAAAACACATAACACAAGGCTGCTTAGGACAACCTCTGGAAAACAGGAAACTGCAAAAGGCAGTAGCAGGAATCAGGAACTCTTCTCAAGATTTCAAGGATTCAGGAGTGCAAGCTACTGGAGAATTAAACGGGAGCATCCAGCAGCAGCAGTTGAAGCACAAGTTGTCAGAAAAAGTAGCAGCCAGACTCAAATCACTCCTCTCAACTGACCGCCACACAGAGTAATTGAAATTTGGAACAGGTGTGAGCAGGCTGCACCAAAGTGCAAGTGAGAGAAGTCAAAATCCTTCCTCCAGCACTTTGCCTGAAGGAGTGCATAGATGTGTCGGGAAGCAACCAGTTGCAAGAATGAAAATGCAGAGTGGAACGTGGATTGGATGTTATTGTGTAATCTGACAGAGATTCATGCAGGAGAGCACATGGGCATGCTGAAAGTGGTAAACTAGAATTCCAAGTATTATAAGGTCCACCCAAAGTCTCCTCTCCAGCGTTCATGATCGGGGAAGGCATACAAGTACCATAATACATTTGTGGTTGACAAGTAAACCCTAGCATGTAATCTGGAGTGGATCTGATTTCTGAGAGGTTATAAAAACTGAAATCCGCATAGGTTCCAAACTAGTATCCATCATGGCAGCAGGTGCGTAGAAGGTCCTCATGTAGCACCACCTGATAGGTGGATTGCAGGATCTTGACACAGGGTCACTCTCTTGGGTCAGCAGGCTTTCTCTGGATGCTCCTCATGTTGGAAACATGCTGGTTTTCTCCTCCTGGACATTCTGTCCTTCTGAAGTGCCAGACACACTCCTTTCTTCTCTCTACAGGCAGGCAGGCAGGCTTCTAGGCTGTTTAAACAGAACCTTAGCTTCACCGCCTGACTTCAAAATGCTGCTGCTAAACATACCTATATCCCAAAGAAATCTGACTCAGCTTTTTTTGGCTCTAAGAAAACAACATTGGCTTCTGGTATGAAAAAGAATTGTTTTTAAATCAACATAGCGATTCATACAATATAAAAACATTTCTAGGAAAACAATTCACTTCCTATAAACCCATACTTGACAGTCACACACAAGTCTTTAAATTTCACATGATAGCAGAACTGAAGGGGCTCAGTAGACTGCACTTTCAAAAACAAAGAAAAAGGTCTGGTCACAGTATAGATTCAAAAACACAGTGCGCTGCCATCACTACTTCATGTAATACTCCCAGGGCATGGACAGTAATTCACTGCCTTCTCTGAGGGAACATTTGGTGCACCACTCCTGGTCACAGAGCAGGTCTTGGACCCGGCATGTCAGGCTCGGGGAAGGGCCTCTGCACACAAGCTATATTAGAGTAAGACCAGGGTAACAATTTCACTTGCAGTCAAGCTCTTAGGGCAGGGGTACATGCCTCAAGAAGGGGGCACTCCCAACAGCGATTTTCAAGAGGGCGTGTTTATTTGTGTTTTTACTTTTTTTAAACTATTGTGGCAAACAGCTGTTAATTCACTATTTTTTTTACATTTTACTTGATTATCTGATTTGCTTATTGTTTCCCACACCAGACACAGACTTTACACTCCAAGTAGTATGAATCAAACACCCTTAAGTGTGGGTTGACCTTCTCTACTTGACAAGTCAATAACTCTTGTGACATGGCTGACAGACTGCCACTTTGCTCTGTCTCTGATTAGTTCTGCTCATACTGGCACCTCATGTAATCAGTTTCATAATTACACTTCGTGTATCTTCATATGGTTTATGTACCAAAAGGCATTGATCACCGGGCATTCAGTTTTCCCCCCAGGTGAATAGGTAAAGAATTTCCACACAATAGACTATGGTTTAATGTAGACTATACTGTAGAATTTGATGCTTCCATTGCAGACCACTGTGGAGGAATGGGGTCAATAAAAAGGTGATGGTGTAATGAATATTAGTCTTGCTGCGTTTTATTTTCTTAGATACGTTTGGCATAAATTTCAGGAAACAATAAAGTAATCTTGTTTCTTTTTTCTTTTCAGGAAGAACAGTGGCATCCACTCCAGGCAGCATTCCTCTGAAGAACAGAACAAAATACCACATAAGTGCAATTGAGCAAGAAAGAATTGCCATGGACCCCTGCCTAATGGTAAGTGTTTTCCTTTCTGATCCATCCACTCACCACCAACTCTTCATCAGTGTCAGCTGCTACTGATCTTGTTGATGGTACTGGCAAATTTTGCTGACTATTGTCTGCCATCCTTTCTACAGGAAGAGATCTCTCTCCCAAACACAAAGGATCAGGCCTCCTTATCTTTTTAAAAGGATGTGTCTTCCCCTTTTTGCCAAGGAAGTTGCACTTTTTCTTGTGGCGCAACACTACCTGAGTTGGCAGCCAATCAGCACCTCAGAATGCTCTTCAAATTGTAAAATAGTCTGCAGACATCACAGTAACTACAGCTCTTGTTGCCATGCATGCCAGGACCATGGTCTCATGAGAGGGGGGTGGGGGGGGCAGACTCAACATACTGAAAAAAAAGTTGCTAGGTATTAACAACCCTCACATTTTGGAATGCGGACCCAGGGCACAAGTAGGGGACTTTTTATGTGCAAATCTTTTTCATTTTAAACAGCCCCCAAATGTATCATTGGTCAATGGACTATATTTCCGGGTTGCAAACTCAACACACTTGCAGTCTATGGCTTCAGCAACTAGGCTATGGACCTGATACACCTAAGATGGCATTGTATCCACAGTCTGTATTCTAGGTGCAAAGGCCAGTGTGTGCCATCTTCAGTGTATTAGGTCCACAGACTACTGCTGCCACTTTTTATGAGTGGAGTCTGCAGCCTTAAAAATAACCTGCAGCCTTCTGCATGTTTTTTTTGTTGTTTTTTTTAAATCTGAGGGCACCATACGATAGCCTGGGGTACAGCGATTACTTACTTTGCCCCCTTATATGGCCTTTTCAGGTTTCTTTGGGGATGCATCACCTTGCCATACATCATGTAATGACGGCAAGAATAATTTTCCTCTTGCAGCCAGCCAATCAGTGTTGTCACGTCTATGGCCTTGGTTGTCTGCCTTCAGACCCAAAGTGGTTGACTGGAACAAAATGATTCCTCGACTAATGGAAGACATTTATTTTTTACATTCTCATTTTCAGGTGGTCCTTGGATCCAACTCGCAAACCTCAGTGAACTAATAAGGCAAAATTATGCAAAAGAGTTCACCCCTTCAAACCCACCAGCACCTTTTTTTCCTGTTAACGTTTTCTTTTTTATTAATCCTCTACTTTTTCTCCTGCATAGAACTGCAACAAAGTTAGCATGCAGGTCCTCAGGGGACTACGGTAAGCGACTGACAATTTTGGTGCAGATCCATGCAATAGAGTTTATAAGCAAATTAAACACTTCCTTTCTATTGGAAAGTTAATTGAACAATAAATACACTTTGGTGACTGTCTCAGTGTTTCTCATATATATGTTGTTAGCGGGGGTCGCATATGCCATAGTACTATGGGGGTCATTCTAAGTCTGGCGGGCGGCGGAGGCCGCCCGCCAGACTTCCCCCACCAAAATACCGCTCCGCGGTCGAAAGACCGCTGAGGGTATTTTGGGATTTGCCCTGGGCTGGCGGGCGACCGCCAAAAGGCCGCCCGCCAGCCCAGGGCAAATCAACCTTCCCACGAGGACGCCGGCTCAGAATTGAGCCGGCGGAGTGGGAAGGTGCGACGGGTGCAGTGGCACCCGTCGCGTATTTCAGTGTCTGCAGAGCAGACACTGAAATACAGAGTGGGGCCCTCTTACGGGGGCCCCTGCAGTGCCCATGCCATTGGCATGGGCACTGCAGGGGCCCCCAGGGGCCCCGCGGCACCCCCTACCGCCATCCTGTTCCTGGCGGGAGACCCGCCAGGAACAGGATGGCGGTAGGGGGTGTCAGAATCCCCATGGCGGCGGAGCGCGCTCCGCCGCCATGGAGGATTCTCAAGGGCAGCGGAAAACCGGCGGGAGACCGCCGGTTTTCCAAATCTGACCGCGGCCAAAGCGCCGCGGTCAGAAGGCCCTGCGGGGCACCGCCGGCCTGTCGGCGGTGCTCCCGCCGACCCTGGCCCCGGCGGTCTCAGACCGCCGGGGTCAGAATCAGGGCCTATGTCTTTCTTAATATTTTGGACATTTTGGGCAACTTCCACTGTGACAAAGTAAAAAAAAAAAGTGAACGCAATTTGTCAGGCATGAAGTCTTATATCCATTCAGTGCATTTTCTTTACTTCGTATAATTTTGTTCAGCCATTTTTTAGTTTAGTTCAGATTAATGCATTTTAAGGCAATCTCTGTGCCACTGAAGAGTTTTAGATTTGTCACACACATCAGCTTTGTTCAGCTGACAGCATGGTAAAAATGTATAATTGCAGTGAAATATGTCTCTGAGTCTCTAGAAATTATTTTTAGGGGGGCATACATTGGGCCACAAATAAATCTTGTGGGCTACCAGGAAAGGACAATTGTAAATAATGCATGTACATGTGTGCGTGTGTATACATACACAGTTGCTTAAAATCGTTAAATCTGACTTTGAATGGTTGTGGGTATATATCTTTACATATGTGTAGACAGAAACACTGTAAGTCAGATTCAGACAAAATTGTAACCAAACATGTAGGTTTGTCTATTGCCTCAACCATACAAAGCTTTGCATTGAAAGGTAGATAGACAAATAAATGTGGATGGCAAGGTGCAGTGCTGTTTTTTCTGTGTTGCTTTTTGGCACAATTAAACGTTTCAGTGGAAGGATTCAAGGGGGTGGTGACATGATAAATAGAGCTGGGGCATGGGCCCCATCTGGCCCCCGTCTAGCAACATCATTTCTCCATGGTGCCAATGAGTCTGTCCTGCCCCCTGGCAATCTGCTCTAATCCTTGTAGAGATGTTAGTCTGAGTGGCCTCATATACTCCAGTACACAACTGGAATGCGGCTGGTAATGATATGTGTAGTCCAGCTCCTTACAAGAAATAATTGAAACAATCTCTTCTTTTATTCGGCTCTGTTAGAGGCTATCCTTCCTCACTCCTTCTTCTCTCTCTACATAGCTACTCATCCAGTGCCTCTTTATCAATTGGCAGTTATTTTTTCATTCAAAAATAAAAATATACTTGGCTTTGTCCAATGTTAACTTCTCCTTTGAGTGCCTAATGAAATCATTTTTGTCACTCCTCAACCCTCTCTCTCTGGGTCTCTTACAGATGTCCCAAGACTCATTTCCTAACTCTCTACTTTCCTCACTTAACTTCCATTCTTCCAACTGTGGAAAGTGGGGATTGGGTCAAGATAAATTGGGGATGACACTTGCTTTTTTTTAAAAGTTGTATTTTATTGTGGGGTTATTTTGATGTAGTAAAAAAACAGTCAACTAAGAAAGTATTCCCACAGTCTCTATTAAGTTCTTTTCAGTTTCCCTTGGTCACATAAAATGGTCTATTTTTATTTTCCTCTGAAGGTGGATTGCTAGATATCCATTCTCCTGTTAATGCCAACCTCCTGTGCCAGGACCCTCACGAGAAAACAAGGTAAGTATGGGTATAAAGAAAATAAAAATTTGCTACCGTTGGTCTGTATATTCTCTTCTCCCTTTTACTTAGCTGTGGGGTCTTAATAGATGATGCCCAGTCAGAGTTCTCCTCGGTGTCCTCCTGCTCTAGTTCCTGTATACAGAGGAATTCTGAAAAGAAATGCAAATGTATCTGATCCTTCCCCTTTCTGTGCTTTAACTGGAACTAGTATGGTTGTAAACAGAAGGACCAGTGAAGTATGCTGCCTTTATTGCTGGCCAGCCAGGTTAGGTGGCCCCGCATGCAAGTAAGTATTCCTGCAGGCAAATGCCCTGATGGAGTTTCTCAAGAGGCATTTAAAGGTGCTGACCCTTAAGTAATGGTTTGGTGGCCTTCTTTTGCAACAACCCAATTAAGAGCAGCGTTCAGAGCAGTCACACACTAATCGTGGTATTGTCCCCGGGTGTAATTTGTGGAAAGCATATGCAACAGTGGTCGAAGGGGCATACCTCTTGTCAACATGCTTCATTCTTCCTTAAGTCCTGAAGAGGCCCAACATTAAAGTGGGGCTGAAACACGTCAACAGTATCTTTTGGAGGATTCATCCAATCTACAGTCTTGAAATAAGCTTATGGACACATAATTAAATGATTTGGAACAGGATCGCCCACCAATGTGAAACCATTTAGGACTAGCTCCTAAGTGGATTGTGCAGTAAATAAGGCACTCAGCCACATGTTCTTTAGTAAGGAAGGAAGCTTGAGGTCAAGATTGATTGTGTTAGATTTGTTACTTTTGTGTTGAGATCTTTGGTAGATTTATTTCCTTTTTTTCTATTGTGTCTTTTCATTGATCTTTAGCAGACAATCCAGGTATTATGTGTGAGGAGTGAAGATTACTACCCATAATGAAACAAAGCAAAACACAATGTTTGCTGTAAATTGTATTTACATCCCAGTGATTAATTATGGTTTCACTGTGGTACAAAAAATTGTATGATCCATCCACATTATATCCCACGCTATTGTTGAGTTAGTTTCATGCCCCGGGCTAGTGGGGTTATTTGGGCATCCACTATATGTGTATACAACCAGGTTAGGTGGGGTTTGATCTGGGCAAAGGGTGAGCTTGCCAGCCAGGTTAGGTGGGGGGTGATCTGTAAATAGGGTGAACTCTCTACCATCTAGCTAGTCATTGAGATTGCCTGTAGCGAACTTGCTGACGAGGCACAGCTTTTTGACTGTAGGATCATTTGTCTATCAAATAGTTTTCTGCTAATGAAAGAACAAGTTACTTACCTTCGGTAACGCTTTTTCTGGTGGATACACTAGCTACCTGTGGATTCCTCACCTTATGAATTCGTCCTTGCGTCAGCATCCGACGGAAAGTCTTCTTCCTAGCTGTCCACGTCGACGAGGACGTCATAATGGCACAGCTCCACGTGACTCCATCTGACATCAACGTGTCAATAAGAGGTCCTCGTCGGCGTACTGACGTCAGTTTCAACTCATTTTTTACATGCCTTTGAGGCGAACAGGTGAGAACCGACCCATCAAAAACTGTAAAGAAAGATATATATACACACACAATAACATTTTCCATTGAACCCATATATTTACATAGATACATAAAAAAAAATATATATATATATATATATACAAATAAACATATCTCCAGATAAGCAAAAATCAACCACTACAAGATAACTGTGAAATCAGGCAGGCAACGGGGAGGCGGGAGGGACTGTGAGGAATCCACAGGTAGCTAGTGTATCCACCAGAAAAAGCTTTACCGAAGATAAGTAACTTGTTCTTCTGATGGATACAACTACCTGTGGATTCCTCACCTTATGAATAGAGTCCCAAAGCTGTACCGCACTCGGTGGTGGGTGCCCGCCTGATTACACCAAGAAATCTTGCAATACCGAACAAGCAAAATGACCGTCCCTCCTCCCTTCAGAGTCCAAACAATAATGTTTTACGAAGGTATGGAGGGACGCCCAAGTTGCCGCTTTGCATATATCTACTAATGGAACTCCTCTCGCTAGGGCCGAGGAAGCAGACTTAGCCCTAGTAGAATGGGCCCTGATACCTTCAGGAGGGACTTTCTACACCAGAGAGTAACACATTTTTATACACAAGATGACCCACCTGGAGAGTGTTCGTTTCTGGACTGCTCTGTCCTTTCGCTGTCCAACATACCCTAAGAACAGCTGATCATCCAAGCAAAAGTCTTTAGTCCTCTCCAGGTAGAAACTCAGCGCCCTCTTAGGGTCCAGCCTATGGAGTCTCTCTTCATCTTTAGAGGGGTGAGGAGGAGGGTAGAACGAGGGAATGGTAATAGACTGCCCTATATGAAAAGGAGTGACAACTTTTGGCAGAAAAGCCGCCCTGGTTTTCAGCACCACTTTATCAGGGAAAAACATGGTAAAAGGAGGTTTAACAGAAAGGGCTTGAAGCTCCCCAACCCTCCTAGCAGATGTGATCGCAATTAAGAAAATAGTCTTTAAGACCAAGTATCTCAACGGACATGAATGCATGGGCTCAAAAGGCGAACCCATCAAAAACGTTAATACCAGATTCAAGTCCCACTGAGGCATGTGAAAGGGCGTGGGAGGAAACGTATTCACTAAACCTTTAATAAACCTATTTACAATTGGAGATTTAAACAAAGAAGGTTGGTCCGGAAGGCAAAGAAAAGCCAACAGAGCGGGCAAATAACCTTTAACCGTAGCTACCGTACAGCCTTTCTTTGCTAAACTAAGAGGAAACAAAAGAATATCAGAAAGGTGGGCCTTCAAGGGATCTTTTTGATTCTCTCCACACCAAACCACAAATTTTGTCCACCTACCGGCATAAATGGATTTAGTGGAGTGTCGTCTGGACGATAGAATAACATCCACTACATCCGGTGGGAGAGAAAATGAACTCAGGTTGCCCCGTTCAATCTCCAGGCATGAAGGTGCAGGCTCTGGAGGTGGGGGTGTAGAACCTGCCCCTGCGACTGTGAGTTGAGGTCTGATCTGAGCGGGAGACGGAGCGGAGGGCACTGAGAGAGTTGAAGCAGATCCGCATACCATACCCTTCTCGGCCAGTCCGGTGCCACCAAGATGACTTGGGCCCGGTCTTGACGAACCTTCCTCAGAACCCGAGGAATCAAGGGTATAGGGGGAAATGCCTAAAGCACCTGGCCGCTCCAGGACATCTGAAACGCATCCCCCAATGCTCCTTGCAACGAATACCGGAGGCTGCAGAACAACGGGCAATGCACGTTTTCTTGAGTGGCGAATAAATCCACCTGAGGCATACCCCACATCCCGAAGATGTAGAGGACCAGATCTGGATGGAGACGCCATTCGTGATCTATCGAGAAGTGACGACTGAGACCGTCCGCACGTACATTCAGAACTCCGGCCAAATGATTCGCTATTAAGCAAATCTGAGGGTCCTGAGCCCAGGACCAGAGTCGCAGGGCTTCTCTGCAGAGAAGGTACGACCCTACTCCTCCCTGCTTGTTTATATACCACATCGCGGTAGTGTGATCTGAACTGACCGACCGCGAAGGGAAGGAAGGAAGGCCTTGAGCGCCAAACGTACCGCCCGCAATTCCAACACATTGATATGCAACATCTGTTCCACTGGAGACCAATGACCCTTGATCTCCAAGTCCCCCAGATGAGCTCCCCACCCTAGAGTGAAAGCATCCGATATCACTGTGGCCACCGGAGGTGGCAGTGAAAACGGTTTTCCTTGGGAAAGGTTGCCGTCCACTGTCCACCAATGAAGATCCGCTACAGCGTCCTTGGAGATCTTTATTGAATCCCTGAGATCTCCTTTGTGCTGGAACCACTGCCTGCGGAGGCACCACTGAAGAGCCCTCATATGCCAGCGAGCGTGGCCAACAGAATGCAAGAAACAAACAGACCTAGCAGGCGTATGACCTTGAGGACTGGAACTGCCGCTCCAACTTGAAACAATGGAATCAGTGCCTGAATGTCCCGAACCCGCTGAGGCGGGGGGTAGGCCCGAAACAATGTTGTGTCCAGTACTGCCCCTAAGAACAGGAGGTGTTGAGAGGGCTCCAGGTGAGATTTGGGCACATTTACAGAAAAACCCAGATCGAACAACAATTGGGTTGTCATTCACAGATGAGACAACACAAGCTCTGGAGACTTGGCTTTGATCAACCAATTGTCCATGTAGGGAAAAACCGCTACTTCCCTCCTTCTGAGATGTGCTGCAACAACCGCCATCACCTTTGTAAAAACCCGAGGTGCTGAAGTAAGTCCAAACGGAAGGACCGCAAACTGGTAGTGTTGCGTTCCGACCACAAACCGGAGATACTTCCTGTGCGACTTGATTATCGGAACATGAAAGTACGCATCCTGCAAGTCGACAGACACCATCCAGTCTCCTTTGTTCAACGTCAATAGTACCTGCGCTAGGGTCAGCATTTTGAATTTTTCCTGCTTGAGGAACAAATTCAAAATCCTCAAGTCTAGGATCGGCCTTAAACGACCGCCTACTTTGGGAATCAGGAAATATCTTGAATAACACCCCTGACCCCTTTCCTGCAACGGCACCCACTCTATAGCGCCCTTTGCCAACATGGTTATAACCTCCTGTTGCAACAACAGAAGATGGTCTTCTGAACAAAAGGAGGGACGGGGAAAGGGAGGAGGGAACTCCTGAAAGGGGAGAGCATAACCTTTTTCCACAATTCTTAGCACCCACGAGTCTGTTGTATTCGACTTCCATTTCTGTAGAAAAAGACTCAATCTTCCCCCTACAGGAGAAGTATGGATGATAAAGTGGGGAAAACTAGGGCTGCTTCTGCTGTTGTCCACCAGATGAGGAGGATGAAGATGACAGCTGCTGGGCTGGCCCTCTAACTCTACCCCTACCCCACCCTCTAAAGGCACGATAGGGCAGATTGGCAGGCTGCTGGGCGAAGGACTGCGACCTCCGAAAGGCAGAGCCACGAGTGAACCCCCGAAACCTGCAAAAAGGTCCATAAGATGTTGTAGCAGAGGTCTGTAAGCCTAAGGACTTAGCTGTCGCCCGACAGTCCTTAAACCGTTCAAGGGCAGAGTACGCCTTGTCCCCAAACAGCTTTTCCTCATCAAATGGTAGATCCATTAAGGTGGATTGAACATCCGAAGAAAAACCAGAGGACCTTAACCAGGCATGACTCCTAGTAGCCACAGATGTTCCCATGGCCCTGGCCATCGAATCCGAAGTGTCCAGGCCAGATTGTATAATTTGTTGAGCAGCCGCCTGCGCAGCCATAAAAAGGGATCCAAACGACCTTTGCATCTCCTGTGGCAGATCCTTTGCCATTTCCTTAGCGGAGTCCATAAGGGCGTGGACGTATCTGCCCAGCACACAGGTAGAATTAGTAGCCTTAAGCGCCATACTGCATGATGAAAAGATCTTCTTTGAAGACTGCTCCATCCTCTTGGGCTCCCTATCAGTTGGGACTCCAGGGAATGTTCCAGGAGCAAACTTCGCGGAACAAGATGCCTGGACTACTAACCTTTCCGGAGTTGGATGTCGTGACAGAAAAACCGGATCTCCTGGGGCGCCCCTATGTCTCCTCGCCACTGCCCTGTTCACTGCAGGAGTTGTTACTGGCTTCTTCCACAAGTCCAATAGAGGCTCAGTTAAAGCCTCATTGAAAGGCAGCAAAGGGTCAGCACTGGACGAAGAGGGATACAGTACCTCTGTGAGCAGGTTAGTTTTACCTCCGCCACAGACAAAGGCAAGTCCAGAAACTCTGCTGCCTTCCTTACCACTGTATGGAAGGAAGCGGCCTCTTCTGTAAACTTCCCCGGAGACGCAATGTCCCACTCCGGGGAAGTATCCAGACCACTTGCAGTGGCTAGACCCTGGAACTCATCCGAAGGCTCAATCTCTCCTTCCTCCAGCTGTCTATATTCCTCCTCCTCCAAAAGTCTTAATGCCTTCCTACGAGATCGAAGATGTGTTTCTAGGGCCGGCGTCGATAAAGAGTCCATCGACGCCAACGACTTCGAACCTCGAAAAGGCCCAGGAAGAGATGGATGACTCCTAGTCTCACCCGGCGCCGGCACCGGCGCCGACACGGAGTCCAACGAAGACCTCTGCGGAGTCGGTTGGCAGGAAGGCGATGGAGCCGGTCTGGAAGGAGACATCATCGACGTCGGATAGCGCGGTGATGGAGTCGGCTGACGCGATGGTGGATCCACCGTCACAAGTGGTGAACTCCCGCTAGGGAATACCCTCGGCGCCGAACCGACAATCTCCGTAGGGCAAAAGGGCATGAATGGAGCCGCCTTGTACGCACCGGAGAGCCCAAATCAAAAGCCAATAGCCCCGTGGGACCCGCCGGTGCACCAGCAGGGGCCATGGATTGAAACACGGCATACATTGCATTAAAAAATGAAGCCGGATCCGTCTCTGGAGCCGGGAAAGCCGGGAATTGTTGAGCAGAGGTCTGCTGTACATCAGGCTCTCTCGACGCCGGCGAAAATTGAGGGCTATGATGAACGACCTCAAAGACAGATGGCGCCGGTGACAACTTCGGACTCCTGGGCTGAGGAGTCACAGTAGGGCTCATCTCACATGTCTTCTGGCGTCGAGAAGACCTCGACCTCGATTGGCTCCGCCGAGAGTCATGATGGCGCCGAGAGTCATGATGACGCCGCTTCTTATGCTTCTTGGGTGAAGCATGGGAGGAATCCTTTTTATGGCCCTTCTTCTTCGCTTTTGCTAGGTAAAGCTTCGCCTCATGCTCTTTCAGAGCTTTTGGATTCATGCTCTGGCATGAAGAGCATCCTTCCACATCATGGTCTGAACTAAGGTACCAAATACAATCCGAATGAGGGTCGGTCACTGACATCCGACCCCCGCCTTCTCTACACGGCTTGAAACCGGACTTTTTTTGAGGCGACATTGTAACCACCAAAAAGCGCTACAGTTATCAACGAGCCAGGAAGAAAAACCGTTGGCGTCGAAGGCACATAAAAAAGGAAAACTGACGTCAGTACGCCGACGAGGACCTCTTATTGGCACGTTGACGTCAGACAGAGTCACGTGGAGCCGTGCCATTATGACGTCGACGTGGACAGCTAGGAAGAAGACTTTCCGTCGGATGCTGACGCAAGGACGAATTCATAAGGTGAGGAATCCACAGGTAGTTGTATCCATCAGAAAGAATAGGCTTTATGTCACTCTTATCTGTCGTTTGGGACTATAGGACTGCTGTCCCTAGGCCAGAGGTGTCTTTGTGCAAAATGAAGGGTTTAGCAGAATTGGGAGATAGTAAAAAGGCTCTTGGAGGAAGCAATAGTTTTTATTTGCTGGAAAGCCCCTTCTGCCTTAGTGTTTAGCCTCTCAATTTGTTGGGGCTTATTTTTATTGAAATCAATAAGAGGAACTGGTATCCAAGAGAATTGTGAACTAAATCCTCTATAGTAACCCGCAAATACCAGGAAAGCTTGAAGGCCTTTTTCTTCTATAGGAACATGAACTGCCTGCAACCTTCTCCTCCTGAGGCCTGAGTTCCCCGTTTCTTAATAAGTGCCCCAAATACTTTAGTTGATGTGTGGCTCATTTACTCTTAATCAGCTTGACTGCGTACATTAAAGAAGTAAAAACAGCTAATAGAAGTTTCAGGTCTTCCTTCCATCTCTTAGTAGAGATTACAATGTCATTGAGAGATGCAGATGAGTACTTTTGATGTCCTTTTAGTAGCTGATTCATTAACTAGTTGCCAGGGCCTCAAGTAAACCAAAGGAAAGAGCCATAAACTCATATAGCCCCTTTGGTGTAGTAAAAGTTGTCTTAACTTTATCTGAGGGGTTCAAAGGATTCTGCCAAAATGCCTTAGTTTAAGCAGCTGATATATTCAATAATTGGTTTATGAAAACATTTAAAAACTAGTAACTGCAATGAAGTTGTAGCAAGAGCTTTCCTGTACAGTAACGCACTCTATATAATAAAACAAGGTCCTACCTCTTGGCCTGTCTCTTCCTGCTTAGCATTTTCTCAGGAATTTAGTGAGAGGAAATCATTCCTTTGGGCTACCTTAAAATTGGTATCCTCCCTCCAGGGCTCCTAGGAGACACCAAATAAAGACTCTTGAGGACTTTTTACTGCCCTTCTTTCCCTCCTCTTTTGGGGTTCTTGCATGGGAATGTTAGACTTGTCAACCCTAGGGTGGTTTGCCCCTAACCTTGTGCCATCCCTTCCACTTTTGCTGATCTCGTTTTTGTTGGATTTTTTGCACTCTGCCCACTTTGCCACTGTTAACTAGTGCTAAAGTACGTAGCTCTCTCCTTTAAACATGGTGACATTGGGTTACACTGAAATGGCACGTTAAATTCACTTGTAAGTCCCTAATAAAGTGGCACCTCATGCACCCATGGCCTGTAAACTAAAAGCTACTAGTAGGCCTGCAGCACCAATGTTGCCACCCACTTAAGTAGCCCTTTAAACATGTCTCATGCCTGCTTGTTGAGAAGGAAGACCAGATATGCACCCTTCATCCAAAGCTGACGGAAGTCCAAGGGTCTGCTGACTGACCTCCTATTATAGGATACAGGGACAATACAAGCTCCAGCGACTCCATGCAGCTTCCCAGCTGACTAGCTGCCTGGACCTACAACCGGACCGGTAACTGGACCTGCCTGAGCCCTTCTGACCTCTGCTGGAGTGAGTCTAGACCCCAAAGATGTGCCCCTCAGGTCCTGGACCCTAGGTGTTGCATCAGTTCAGCTCTTCTCCCAAAAAAGTATAAGTCCTGAAGCTTTGGGCTCTTCACAAACATTGATGCAACCTGTTCCTGCCAAAATCTTGCTGCCCATGTGGTTCGGCAACACAAAGCTCTGCTGAACTTTACTCTTTGCTTCACAGCTACCACCAGCATTGTCCAGCAACGTGAGACCTGCACTTCGCGCTACAACACCAAGAGCTCTCGATGACTCTAACGCAAAGCTCCAGCAATGACTGTCCAAAAAGCCCAACAAGATCATCATGCTATAGCGATGACTGTCCGTAACGCATGGCCTGCTGTTCGTGCTACATTGACAACCATGCACAACACTCTCCCTGCTTCATGCAGCCCCTTCCACCACAAACGGAACTCTTCGCACTGGACTGTGAAGGTAACTCTTTCAGTGGGACTAACTGGTACCTACATCTGGCCTGCCCTCCATCGTGGTCGGCCTGAAATTGTGACTTTCAACTGGTCTCACACGACTAAATAACTGCAAGTGCTGTACTTACCTGAACTGTTTAAAATTGCATGTCTCTGGCTTACTGATTGGATGTTTGTTATTTTGGTGTCAAGATTTGCTCTATTTTTCTACATTGTGTGGGATTTTTCTTGTGTTGTGTTTTCACTTAATTACTGTTTGAAGTGCTGCATAAACACTTTCCACGTTGCTTCTAAGTTATGTCTGACTGCTTTGTGCTAACCTACCAGAGGGTTAAGTACAGGTTAGTTTGGGGTTTTCTTGTGTTTCACCCTCATAGAGATTGTGGTTCTGCTTGAGTAGAGGTTCACCCCTCTCAACCAGTAACCCAATTTCCAACATTGGTGTTCAGCTGTGACATTTGGACTTGTGTTTGTGAAGTCCTGTACAGTGATTTTGTGGTACAATAAAAATCCCAGATAAATATTTGATTCCAATTCGAGTTTTTTTTTAATTCTCCTTCATTGGCTCTTTTGTTTTTAAAATGTACCCTCATTGTACCTGGCTGTCTGTGTACATGACCATATCTGCAGGAACAGAGTTTGAGCTTTCCAAAATGGGTATCTACACTGTGGCTGACCTCTAGGAGTTCTGCAAGAAGAAGGGTCTTCCAATCAGAGGAATACCAGGAAACTGAAACGCCAGATGGCCATGGGGGCTTGGGCAGAGCCTCACCAAGTACCGGCAACAATAGAGGATGATTTGGAGGAGCAGAGTCTGGATGCAAGCCATGAGGTGCAGCACGCAGGGGATGGAAAAGACTTGCCTCCTGAATTGGGTTTACCCGCCGGTGTAGAGAGTATGCCTTCACAAGAGCGGTTTCCTGTCCCCAGAAGACATGGTGGACAGGAAGATGGATGGGAAGTTTAAGGTGCAAATGACCAAGCTCAAGTTGGAAGCAGAGGAGAGGAAGGCTGAAACTGAAAGAACATTGGAGGAAAAGAGACTAGCCGCAGAAGAAAGAAGCATGGCCTATGAGCTAAGTCTCAGAGAGCTGGGCATCAGATCTAAACATGTGGAATCCAGCATTAATGGTGCCAGGATACCCACAGTGCTATCTGGAGAGAAGAGGGTCCATATCCCAAAGGATCTGGTGCCTAATTTTGTTGTGGGAGATTGCACTGACAAGTTGTTTGAAGTCTATGAGGTTGCTCTGGAGACGCATAGGGTCACTGAGGAGGATTGAGGGGGCCAGACCCTGAAGGCACATACCAAGAGAAGGAAGGGATGCCCTACTGGCCCTGGAGAAAGGGGACGGGATGAGGTACCCCTCCTGACCACCTCCTCCATGAATGACACCCCTGACAGAAAGTATGGTGTCACACACACAAAATACAGGCAGAAGTTCAGGGACAGCTAGAAGCAGTACCAGCAGTCATGGGTGGACTTTGTTGATGAAAAGCAGTGTTGTGATAGCTTACAAAGGGCTGTATGCTCAGACTGCAAAAGAGCACATGTTCATTGTTTTCCAGAGCTGTGCCAACATCTGATTAATAGTAAGCTTACTGACCACAAGGCGGACCGATGGCTCAGCACTAGGGTCCACATGAAGGTACCTGGGGGAGGGGAGGAATCATCTGGTATCATCAGAGTTGGTCATCCCTAATACATCCCACCAGTTCATATTTGCAGACAACCATGAGAGTCACTACCCAGTGGCTCTGTTTCCCTTTGATTGGGGTGGGGGTCCCAGGTTCTCTTAAGGTAGCTGTGAGCCCTGACCAGTGGGGAAAAGCAGAGGGTCTTTTGGTTCCTTTTCCTGTCATTGATACTCCCTTTGAAAGGGTGGTCATTGACAATGTTAGTCCCTTGGATCCCAAGGCAGCCTTGGCCAACAGGTTCATTCTGGACTTGGTGGACCACAACACAAGGTACGCAGAGGCCATCTCATTTGAGGTTGGTGACTGCACCTGCGGTAGCTAGGACCCACAGGGGGATTTTTACCTGTGTGAGATTCCCCAAGGAAATGGTATCTGACAGAGGCACTAACATCAGGTCCACGTACATGAAGACCATGTGGGATGGGTGTGGGGTACCCCACAAGCTCTCTTCACCCTATAACCCTCAAACAAACAGGTTTGTTGAAAGATTCTACAAGGCACTGTAGGGCATGACAATGGGCCTGCCTGAGCTAATGAGGTGCAAGAGTGGGACGTCCTCTTGCCATGTCTGCTGTTTGCATACAGGGAGGTGCCACAGAAGGGGTTGGGTTTAGCCATCCAAACTACTCTATAGACACTCTGTTAGGGGACCTCTCAGCCTTGTGAGAGAGGGGTGGAAGTAATCTCCAAGAAACCCCCCCAGGATGTAGTCATCTCCATGCTGCCTTATCGTAACCAGATGCATAATGGCTAATGACAATCTTGAGGCTAGTCAAGAAGTGATTAAACTCTGGTACAGCCAGAAGGCACCTCCTGTGAAGTTTCAGCTTGGCCAAAAAGAGTGGTTCATGGACCCTGTAGAGCCCAGGGCTCTCAAAGACCACTGGACAGACCCAGATGAGGTAAAAGAGCAAAAGAAGGCTACCAACTACCTGGTGGATTTCAAGACCCCTAGAACCCACTTAAGGGTGCTGCACATAAACCGCTTCAAACCCCAGTTTGAGAGGTCTGAAGTCACCATGCTCTTGGTGACAGATGACAAACTTGAAGAGGAGAGTGAACCTCTCCTTTACCTCTTGTCTACCCAGGACCATGATGGGTCAGTAGAAGGTGTTAACCTCTCACCTACTCTGACCCCTTAACAGCAAACTGACTGTTGCTAGTTATTGGAACAGTTTTCTTCTCTCTTCTCCCTCACCCAGGGGATCACATATTTGTGTACCCACAACATAGTTACTGGAGACAGTATACCTGCCAAAATAAAATGTATAGGTTTACAGACATGGTGAGGGGTATAATAAGGGAGGAAGACTCCAAGATGCTGGCATTAAGGGTGATTGAGCCCCCTAACAGTCCCTGGTCCAACCCAGTTGTGCTGATACACAAGGCTGCTCCACTGGGTGCTCCCAGAACTCAGTTTCTGTGGAGACTGCTGATGACTCAGTTCTACCACTGAGACTGAGCTGACGAGCTCATAAGACAGGCTGGGTGCTGCCAAATTCCTTGCTACCTTTGATCTCACATCAGGGCACTGGCAGATTGCTTTGACGGAGGGGACAAAAGTGAGGTCTTCATTCTCAGCCCCAGAGGGTCACTTTCAGTTCCGAGGGATGCCCCTTGGCATAAAGAATGGCCCTGCCACCTTTCAGAGGTTTGCAAACAGGGTCTTACCTAGGAAGAAGGCATTGTGTGCCACCTAGCTAGATGACATAGCTTTCTTTTGCTCCAGCTGGAAGAATCACCTGTACCACCTCCAAAAGTTACTTCAGGCCCTGCAACAGGGGGCATGTCAAGGCCATTAAATGCCTGATAATGCAAGGTACAGTGATGCATCTGGGTCACATGGCAGGCGGGGCAAGAAGTGGCCCCTCTAGGCCAAGATTGAGACTATCATGACCTGGAAACTCAGCGAAACTCAGACTGAAGAGAGGGCCTTCCTGGGTCTCCCTGGATACTACAGGAGGTTTGTTAAGGGTTATGACACCATTTTTGCCCTCATCTGTACATTCCTTAATGCCTATATGTTATATTAAAGTAAATGCACCTGACTTCTCTCTATTCATTTGTATGCCCATCCGTCCTGGGTAGCTGTAGTTTCATTGGTGGTAGTGCTTCTTGCTGCGTGCTTGTCCAGCATTATTTGAAGCCACACAGATTAGTACATTTTTAATAAACATCATACATTTTCTTTACTATTTAATTTGTAATGTTATAGCAGTCCCATACTACTTCTTAAGGAGTAATATAGCTCCCCCATCCGTTATTATAGCTGAGCAAATATTTGCATCTTTTAAAATATTCTTCATTTAAGGGCAATGCATGCCTTCCATCTTCATTATGTCCTGTCCTGGTAATGGTGCAAACTGTTATCTGGTTTCATTGGTAAGAAAAACCAATAGAATACAGGGTGAAATATCAATGGCAACGTATCCATGTCATTTTACTCTTTATTCGAATGGGTTGGAAAGTTTTGTAAAACTAAATGACAAGTTTGCTCAGCCACATATAGGGACAGATGTACTGACATTAGGAATTCTTTCCTAATTGTGATTTTCTCTGAATCGCAATTAGGAAATCGGCATTCCTAATGTATGAAACTCCTCTGAGTGATTCCTAGTGGGTCACAAATAGACCTACTTCATGCATATTAATGAGGTAGGTCACCATTTGAGACCCTTTATAATACACAGCCATCACAAGGATGGTGGCCTGCTGAGCTAAGCAGACAACCATGTCTGTGATTGCTTTTTTATAAAGCAATCTTTTTTTAAAAACAAAACAGCCTGTTATCCTTAAAGGAAAATGGGATGTGCATAAAAATAAAAGAATTAACTTTGCAATTTCATTGTTAAGAGTAGGCAGTGGCCCATGGGGCCACTGCCTGTTTTTAAAAATATTACTACTTAAATTCTCAAAGGGGAAGGGGTCCCTTGGGGGCACCTTCCCTTTTGCAAGTGGGTTGCTACCAGTTTGAAACCGGTGGTAAAGTATTACTGTTTTGCGACTGGAATTCAGTTGCAAAACAGTAGTACATACCATTCCAATTCGGTGTTTGGAAGGGACGCCCAACTTATGTCCCTTCCAAATACTAAATCCGAAAAGCAAAATGTGATTTGGCAACAAGTTACTGAATTGCATTTTGCCTTTTGTACATTGGAAGAATAATTTATCTGGTAGCAAATGGCCTGATGGGCTGTTTGCGACAGGAATAATGCTTTGAACATCTGGCCCATAGATATTTGGCCAGTTGCTAATAGATCACTTGCATTTTCAAAATTTATGTTCTAACAGCTAACCTTGTCATAATATTGATGCACAATATTAAATCTGTTTTCCTGGGGCAGTGTTGCCTCAATTGTAACGATGTGGAATGCCACCCTTTTGGTAATCTGAGTAAATAAAATAGAAATATATTTGTAACATGTAGTACAGAAGATATATTATGAGCTACAAAAATGTAATTAACACAAAACCCTCCATGCCATGCCTTTTGCCTTTTCCCATACTGCACATAGGGCCAGATGTCCACAATTCACAATCTGCAACTCACAAATACTGAAAGTATAGAAATCGGTATTTGGAAGTCACATTTGGTGATGTATGCATTAAGCTATTTCTTATTTGTGATTTCTAAATGGAAGAAATCGCAAATAAGAAATTGGTAATTAAGAAAACCCAAAATTGAGATTTAAGAAGAATTTAAGAAATTCAGGCTCAAATGTAGCTGGAGGTCCAGATGGAAGTGATTAATAGGGTGTGGCCACACCCTGACTCAACTACAGGTAGCAGGGAGAGGCCCAGACACACTGCTGCAGACACAAGGAAGAAGAAGACCACACCACAGCTGGAGAGGAGACCAGGGATGCTGGAGGCAACAGGAAGTGAAAAGTTTAATTTTCGGAGAGGGAGCTAGAAGTTCTCACTGAGGAATGTGTGGCTAACATTGACAGGCTTTTTGGAAAGGCTTCTTTTGGTGTTTGTGAAGCCCAGAAAAACATAATCTGTAAGGACATACAGGAGAAAGTGAATCATTGGGAGTCACACAGAGAACCATCCCTGAGCTGCGCAAGAGGTAGTATGACCTACGCTCCAGGGTAAAGGAGAGGCTGGCAAGCAGGATGGCTGAGGGGCATGCAACAGGAGGGGGACCATCCACCCAACCCCCACCGACTGCCATATGGCGGCTCATAGATGGCACACTGGAACCTACCAGTGTTACTGGAGTTGGAGAGATAGACACCTCACTTCCAGCAGCCACCAGCCAGGGTAAGTGACATACGTGTATTTGTTTGTGGACTACACTGTTAGGCAAACCACAGTAAAGAACTAAAAGCCTGGACTGCTCAAGGCAGTTGTTCCAACTACTCATCCAATGCATCTTGGGAGTTGTAGCGCACTCCATCCCCATGCTGTATAATGTGCCAATGGCCACATATAACAATAAGTCACAACTCCTGCAGCACAAACACAAAAATCACAATGTCACAATATTGTTGTGTCCAAAACAGCATAATTTATTCATACTAAATGTGTGCTTCTTGTGTGTCCAACAGATCCCAGTCCTGATGTCACAGACACTGCAGCAGCTACTGATCCAGAGATAGAGCCGAAATTACCACCGTGACCTGGCCCATCCACCTCCACACCAATAGCAGTGAGACGTAAGACCACAGCACTGCGAAGCTTCCAGGACAGTGAGGAGCGCAGTCCTCCGCTGCTGATAATACAAGAGCTGACCCACGTCCTGTCAGCATGGCCACTGTGTCCACTCCGTCAGCTGCAGCATGTTCAGCTACATGTGGTGGTCTAGAGAGGGCAATTATCATAACTCACCTCCCGTAAAACAGGAAAATCAGTGGTGTGATCAGGGAGCTGCAACGCCTCACCAAAACAGTTGAGAAGGGGCATGAGCGAGCATTGGACCAGTGCTATAGAGAGGAAGCACAGGCAGCAGCGCCTGCGTCATAGATAATTAATGGGCAGACTTTAGGCCCACACCCATGCAATGAACTGGCTGGGCAATGCCACCTCCAGCCTGGCCAGGCGTACTTAAATATACAGACAGAAATGTCATATTGCTGCCAGGATGTCTCCAGGGCCCTTGTGCAGGTGACAATGGCTCTTGAATGTCTCCAGACCCAGATTTTCACTCTGCCAGCCAACCCACCACCCCCTGGGAGGGAGGATGACTCGAGCATAAGTGGGGTGTCCACCCTAGACATCTGTGGCACTAGGAATGATCCCCAACAACGTTCTGAAAGTGATACATCTGCAGGACCCGGGTGCATTGTGCCTGGGAAGAGGAGTACAGGAAGGGGGCGTAAAAAATAGGCAGACATGGCACATTCCATGTTGTTATTTGTTTGCATGAATGCAATTCTTTTTCTTTGTACTGGTTTATTTTTTTTATGAAAACGTTGGTCCCTGAATTACTTTGTGCACCAAGCACTAAGCCAAGGGTTAGTTCCCTCATTGATATCATGACGTCATGCCTTACCTCAGAAGTTGTTGGTGCTATCTGTGCACGTAGCCTGTCTCTCGGCTGCATGTCTGCTTTTCTGATCTCCATGTAGTGGATGTTGTTCATCATCAGAATCTTCATCTGATTCAGGTTCAACGGTGACATTCTGTAGTCCCCTCCGCATTGCTATGTTGTGCAAAATGGCACAGGTCGCTGTTTTTTTACAGCATGTTTGTGGCCTGTATAGTAGTGCACCTCCTGTCTTATGGGTGATCCTGAAGTGGGATTTCAGTCTGCCAAAAGTCCTCTCTATGACTGAGCGTGTTGCTTTGTGTGCCTGCTTGTATCGTTGCTCATTTGGTGTCCGGGCAGTCAGGTAAGGTGTAAGGATCCATGGACGTAAGGCATATGCACTGTCACCTTTAGGGCATGGTTGGGTAAAGCATTAGACAAGTTGATACATACATTTCTGGATAGTGTGTGCAATTAGTATGTGGTAAACTTACCAAGCAAGACTCCTTCAACAAATTCCCCCTGTGCCAGTCAGTTGTAAATTCCACTATGGCGGAACATGAATGAATCATGTGTGCTGCCTGGGTACCTGGACACAAGGTCTGTGATGACACCGTGCGTCACGCACCTCTTACACATTAAGGGAGAATGTGTTCTTCCTGCTTTTATAAATAGATTCTGGTCCTGAAGGGGGGCATATGGCAATATGTGTTCCATCCACGCAACAAATTACATTGTGGAACTGTGCCATCCTATCGAAATTCAATGTTGTCTGCTGCAATGTTTGTTGGGTGTTTAGGAAAAAGATGTATTCACGCAGCTTAGCAACCATTACATCAAGAAATGTGTGGATAATGCGCTTTGTGACACCCCACTGCCACTGCTATGACTGACTGGTTGCTCCCTGTCGCAGGTAGATTTAGGCAACATAACACCTGCATGTGTGGTGGTATGGGGTTGCTACACATTGTAGGGAACGGTAACTGGGGCTGTATATCACCTATCACGCCAACTATGACCTGACTGGACAGTCTGTATCTGTCATTTATCTCCTCCTCTGTCATATTAAACAGGGTGTTCCTCACCCTAAAAATCCTCTCCCATCTCCTCCTCATCCTCCTGTCCCTCAGGGCCTGGATGAGCTTGATGCATTTTGTGGCAATTTTTATAGTTTGTACATGGTTACCACCTGCTTCAGGTTGGTGGTAATTGCATTTCCTAAATGGGCTTTTTTGGTTCAGTCGCTAATGGTGATTTTTTTTACACATTTCTTAGCAATTAGCAAATAGGAAATTGGTAATACGGATTTCCTATTTTAGTGATTTCGTAAATGCGATCCCTATAATGCAGAAATTGCATTTCGTACATACCGAATGCAGATTTTGTATTTCTTAACGGACCAAAATAGCGGTTCGGTCTGTTAAGAAATGCAAAATCAGTGTGCACATCTGGCCAATAGACGTTTAAATGCACTTCAAAATTAAAAGTCATAAGAAGCAGTTAGGATGTGCATATTTAGGAAGAACTGTGTTTTTCCATTCAATGATGCAAGGCAGAAACTCTCAATGTATCTTAATTCAATTACAGCATTATTTCAAAGGTCGAATATCGCTCAAAGATCACAGAGGTTTTTTTGTTTTTTTCTAAGAGGCATGAAATTGACATGCTTTTGACAAAATGGTTTCGGTGGCTAATCCCCAATGCAATCAGATGAGTCTACATAAGGAGATCACCTTCTTTCCAGATCAGGGCTTTCCTTTCACAGTCTAATATATTGTGGTAGCTGTAGCTGCAGTCTTTGTTAATGGTTAAGGTACACTTATCAGTCGAGCACTGTTAGACTTGAGGACCATGGTTGCAAAAAGGGGCATTGTACGCCACTGGAACTCGCTAACCTGCCTTCGCTGACCACATGGCATATGGACATGGACTGGTGTGTGAAACTAGAGGAGTCTGTTTTGAAGCAAGTGAATGCCCCAAAAAGCATAAGTACGTCTAGGGTAAATGGTGGAGGTATTATGGACTGATGCAGTAGTTGCACTGGCTGCAAACATTGGAAGATCTATGATGATCGATTTTTATTTTTTTTGCTACTTATGGTTTGCACTGGTTTGTTTGCCGTAAAGATTATATAACCAATACATCTGCTTTATAAAAAAAGTTACACTTATAAAATTGAACTAATACATCTAATTAAAATGTATTAAAGGAAAACCCAAGACTGAGAATACAGTGTATGAGCGACAGCAACTCTAAACTTACTTTACTGGATAATTAAATTAGCTGCATTTGTAAAAAGGAATATAAGTTAACAGGCGTTTTCACAATTTTGGGGGTTAAATAGATTCTCCCTCTAGTTTTATCTTTAATTCTCTTACCCCTTTACACCAATATTCACCAATATTAAGGTACTGAACTCCTCTGTAACCTGCTTAACTCCAGACCATTACCCACACGGATCCCCACAGGCTTCATTATTGACCTTCTACAAATTGCACCTATGAAAAACGATTTTTTGTAAAAGAACACATTCTATTTACAGAAGGCGGGGGTCTCTGTGGATCTTGCTTTGCTTCAAACATTGACATACTTTGGCCCTCATTACGAGTTTGGCGGTTATCGGGCAAGACGGCAGTGCGAAATGGCACCACTATACCAGCAGCGATGGCGGTGTAGCGACCACCGGATGACGAGTCACAAAACACAAACCGCCAAAGTACAGACACAAAACCAACCCTGCCAGCCAACCCACGGCAAAAGAGTGACTGATCAATCGCCTGCCTTCCACGCCGACACCATTCTGACCTCCAGCACTGCAGAACATGCACGGCAGACACTGTAGGCATTTTGTACCCGACAGAACAAAAAGGCAGCGCGGAAAGTAGCCAACACAACATTGGCTAGTTCAAATATCCCACAGCTGATAACCATACACACACACCATGCACACCTGACCACGCCACCATATAACCCCCCCAACAAGCCGTTGCAAGAAATACAAGCAGCCACAGCTACACTCGAGACTAAGCACACCCCGTACACAGCAAACAAATATGACACAGCACATATTTCAGAAATCAACACCACAGCTCAACAGCACACACAGGCAAACACCCCCATCACCACACATCCCTTACTGCACCTGACACACACAAACATTCCCACCGCACAACATGTCACCCCAGAAGCACCCACGGTTCACCGACAATGAGTTCCGGGTCATGGTGGACGAGATCACCAGAGTAAAGCCACAGCTCATGGGAGTCCAGGTACAACAAACATCCATTGCCAAAAAGTTATGAGAGTTATGACAGAGGATTGTCGACAGAGTCAACAGTGTCTGCACATACCCATGCACAAGGGAGGACATCAGGAACAGGTGGAATGACCTCAGGGGGAAGGCCCATTCCATGGTGTCCAGGCAGAGGATAGCCAGAAACAAGACTGACGGTAGGCCCCCACCTTCTCCCCTCCAGTTGACAACCTGGGAAGAGAAGGTCCTGGACATCATGTATCCCAAGGGCCTGACTGGCAGTTAAGTCAGCAATACCCCCCAAGCACCAACCACCTCTGCTCAGCATGCCTCCCCACCACTCTCCAACCCACTGCAACCCACCCCACTGACCCCGTCTCAAACACTCCACGCCCCTCCTCTGCATGCCACACCACCCCACTCCCACCATCCCTACTCAGATACCCAGAATGCACAGATGTCAACCACGATGTGAAGAACCGCAGCTCCCACAATCCAATCCAAACCAATGTCTGCAGTGCAGCAGCTGTCATTGCTATCACTGGGAAGAATGTTGAGCCACGGCATGCATCACAACAGGGACACAACAACAACAGTCATACAAATAAAATCTACTGTATCCATCCACAGGTACCCCTGCCACTGACGCCTTGCAGAAGATGCCAGGGTCAGACAGCCCTCCCCCAGATGAAGGCCCCACTGGATGTCTGGATTAGGACGACTTGCCTGGGCCATCTGGGGCCACTGGGCAGTCCACCAATGGCACACCCACCCTGGACACACCGGAGGACCCTACCCATGTGGCAACAACACCACAGCCAGACCCTGAACCCCAAACCTGTGCCCCAGGGACCCACCAATCAGAGGTGTGCCCCGTAGTACAGCAGCCAGAGTCAAGGGCACCCAACCCAGACAATGACAACCCTGTTGCTATTGGGAGTGGGCACCCTGAGCCAGGGACATAGGCCCAGGGGGCCAGGGGTAGTGGGAGGGGAACCGTGGGCCAAGGGTCGGGACAGCCACACCAGCTGACTGCCCAGGAGAGCCTCAACCAAGTCCTGGGTGTATACCAGCACACCCAGGACACAGTGGCACAGATCCTTGCTACTGTGCAGGAGACCCAGCAGCTGCAGGGGCAATACCATCAGGAGGCCATGCATCAGTGGCAGTCCCACAATACCACCATGACCTCCATAGTAGGGGTGCTCAAGGACCTGACCACTGTCATGCATGAGTCCACCACCCACTATTAGGCCCCTACAACTGACCACATCCCATCACAGCCCTCCAGGTCAGTGGCAGCCAGTGGCATAGAGGCCCTGCCACAGGGCTCGCAAGACACCAGCACCCGACCCCTGTAGCTGAGGTACCCCCAAGCAAGCGAGGACGTCCAAGTAGACATCCAGCCGGACATGATGGCCAGACCACAATCACGGCCAGGAAGTGACCCTCTCCTGAACATTCTCCCTTGTGTGGCTGTGACTCCCTGTCAATGACAATTGAGCACAGTCCATGGCTGCGGGTTTATTTGCCATGAGTATGTATGTAACTGACAGTACGTGTACAAGTGGCAACCCATCGCTCAGCACATTCATGGGAGGGTGACAGAGCGGGGAGCAAAATGCCGGGATGTCGATCATGGAGCAGGTAGTGGCTGGAGATTTCTGTCAATCGAGGCAACAACCCAGGCAGGGAGCACAGAACACCACAACATTGTCCTGAAAGGAGAGCAAGACAGGGACAACAATCACTGTAGGAGTAACAGATGCCAACTCCACACAAATGCACTTCAGGAACAGGTGTCCAGGGTAGATATGCCAGTCAGGTCCACAACCATATGGCCAGTACCAACATACGTACACAACAAATACCAAACCAATGGTCCCACCTTCACAGCACCCAGCGCCAGACCTGACCCCATACCCACTGCCACCAACAACGATGCTCTCCAACCCAATGTCGACTCCCAGGATGGATGCTGCACAGATGCAACAAACCTGTGTGGTACACACATAGCACTTGAACTGGCAACTCAGGATACATTCTACATACACATTGATGGCACTAGTGCACCAGCACAACACCTGCCTGACCATAGGCCTGATCTGAACACTGTGACTACCTCAGTGATGGGGACATGTGACATCCCCCCCAACCCACCCAGCGGCAGAGCTACAACCAATATCGTCAGTGGTCACAGACAACAGGTGGCATTAGGGACAAGGCAGACAGTTGTAGAGGACACATACTACACAGGTTTCATATACCTGCATCTCAGCCGAAGTAATGTCGAATCAGCTCCACCCTGGAGTCAGCTGTATCCTCATCATCCTCCTCTTCATCACTCCCCATGTCCCCTTCATCAGCCACTGGCACAGCTACCCCCTCCTCTGCATCCAGCAATGGGATGTGATGCCTCAGGGCCACATTGTGTAGCATGAAGCAGGCCAAAATGATCTGGCACACCTTCTGTGGCTTGTAGAGCAGGGCACACCCGGAGACATGCAAACAGCAGAGCCTGGCCTTCAGCAGGCTGAACCATCTCTCAATGTCCCGTCCGGTGTCAGGAGCCAGGGCAGGTTAGGATAGCCAGAGTCACCTGTGTGCATAGCGGGAAGAGGTATGTCAAGACCAGGAGGGCAATAGGGCAGGGACACAAGGGTGCAGTTAGCTGAGGGGCACACATATGCAGGGGTACATACCGATGATCTAGGCCCGGTCTCTCTGAAGTGGAGCCATCATGTGTGGGACGCGGCTGTTCTGCAGGATGTAGAAATCATGGACAGAGCCTGGATACTTGGCTGTCACCTGGGAGATGTACTGGTCCGCGAGACACACCACCTGCACGTTGACCGAATGGAAGTTTTTGCAGTTTCTGTACACCTGTTCATTTGTTCTGGGTGCCACCAGGGCAATGTGGGTGCCATCTACAGCCCCAATCACATGTGGGATGTGTGCCACATCGTAGAACGTAGCCTTAACAGTGGGCAAATCTGCATGGTGGGGGAACCCGATGTAGCTGGCCATATGTTTTATAAGGGCACACAGTGCATCCTTCAGGACGTTGCTGAACATGGGCTGCGACATTCCACTTGAGAGGCTCACTGTGACCTGGAAGAAGCCTGAGGCAGGGTAGTGGAGGACTGACAACACCTGCACTGTGGGAGGGATGACACTGGGATTGCGAATGGCAAGCAACAGATCCGGCTCCAACTGGGCCACTAGTTCCATTATGGTCACGCAGTTCAGGCGATAGGTCTGGATGATGTGACGCTCCTCCAGGGTGGCAAGATCTACTAGGGACCTGTACACCGGTTCATTCCTCATCCTCAACCATCAATTGTACCTGGGAACAGGGGAGAACTGGTTTAATGTTGTGCACCATAGACTGTGTTGAAGGTTTTGATGTGGCCGCAGGCCGCCATATGTCACCCAAGACACACATATTTTCACACACATTACACATTGGATATGTAAAATGGTAGCCGCTTGCCTGAATGCATGGGACAGGTGGAAGTGTGATCATCCCTCTGACATAACACGTCATGGCGGTAGACGATCACGCCCGCTGTTTCATATGCTCATGCTCACTTGACTCCTGAACCTCGAGCATTGAAGAGCTCCACTGCGGGTGCTGCTGTGTATTGACTCTGGTAGCCAAGATGCCACGTCCTGCAGGAGACAGGGCCCCAGCCTTCACCCAGGAAGAGTTAGAGCGGATCGTGGATGAGGTCCTGCCCCTGTATGGACAGTTGTATGGGGCACCAGAGCAGCAGGTGAGCCCATTGTCATTGTCCTGTATGTGATTTGTGTGCATGGGGATTGGGGCTTTGGTAGGTGTCAGTGTGTATGGAGCATGGACATGGGTGAGGGAAGTGTGTTGTGTGCTGTCCACTACTGTCCCAGGGATGCAACTCAACATGACTGTGTCCTTCAGTCTGTGTCACCCAGGCAGGTAAGCACCCATCAGAAGAAGGGGATTTGCTGTCCCATCGCCTAGTAAGTGTGGACTCTGGGATCCAAGCCCGGCGGGGCACCCACTGCAGAAAGAGGTGCGAGGACCTGAGACTCAGGGCCCGGAAGACTGTGGAGGCCAAGCTGGGGATGTCCCCTCAGCATGGGAGGGGAGCCCAACGGACCCTGAGCATCCTAATGGCCCCATTCTGGCAGTGGCCTACCCTAAAGTGGATGTGAGCTTGAGGGCAGCACAGCAGCCACAAGGGGGTGAGTACACACTATCATTTACAACATGTGTTGCCATAGTGGCTCGGGTCAGCACTATTGGGGAACTGTAGTGTGGGTACTAGATGGGCTCATGTCCACTTTGGGTATTAGACAACCGGGCAGGATTAGCATCATAGATGTGTGGCAATGGCATGCAGTCAGTAACTAGAGTGGCAGTTACCTCCAATATGGTATCTGTGCTGTCACCTACTACCATGAAAGGGCTAGGCAGCTCATGCCAACAGGATCATTGCATCTGGGGTGTCAGGCCACTGTGATCAGTTTTTGCCAATCAATGTGCCAGGGACGAATGTAAAGTCGTCAGTCTGCTGGTGGGTACTGTGTGTTGTGATGTAAGTTGGGGCAATATGTCACTATGCAATTGGACAATGGCCTAGTAGGCATGCCATCTACCCATGCAGGATTATGTAGGTTCGGTTGTCCAGGACTTGTGTGTCTCAACGGGCATGGGGATTGGGCAGGTACTGGGCAGGTGTGGTGGGTATGCCTCTCATCATGTATACGATTGCATCTGTATCAGCTTCAGCAGTACACGTGCATAGCTATGCTTTCCCCCATGGTGTTCCATTGTTGTATCATGTGTAGGTGAGGGCATAGCGTTTCATGGCATGACATCAGAAGATGATGTCATTACTCTGTGTGACTGTTGTGCTGGCATTGACCGATTGCACCCTGTCTCTCCCTCACATCCACCCTCCCTCCCTCTCCTCCTCTGTTCTTGTGTGCATCAGCATCATCTGCCACTAGAGAAGGGGCATCGGTGAGTGGGGAAGCTGTAGCTCACAGGACCCAGGAGGCTGATACCAGTGGTGCCGAGGCGACCAGTGATGTGGAGGTCGAGGGGAGTGCCACGGGGGAGACAAGATCGGCCACTCCATCTTCTGATTCCTCCTCAGATGGCGGCTCCCTGGTGGTGGCAGAACCATCTGGGCCCATGCCTACATCATCCTTGTCCGCCCTCCCTGTAGCTCACCACCCAGTTACCCGTGCCCGCTCACCCAAGAGGGTGGGCATCTCCTCCACCGCAGGCACCTCTGCCCCTGCCCCAGTCAGCTCTGCTGCCCTCAGTGAGGAGGCTATTGACCTCCTGAAGTCCATCTCTGTGAGGCAGACAACTATTGTGAATGCCATCCAGGTACTGGCATCCCAGATGCAACAGTGCAATACGTTCCTGGAAGGCATTCACGGCCCTTGTCTGGCCTGCAGAAATCATTTCAGACTCTGGCCTCCTCTTTGATGGCAGCCAGTGTCCCTTCTACTTCTGTCCCCCCTCCAACTACCTATTCCCCTACCCACATCCCACTCCACTCAACCTTTGAAGGCACACCTACTGACACACATGTATCCACATAAACAGACACAGTATGCAAGGAAGAACATAAGCACCACAGACGCCACCACCACCACCATGCACACACTCAACTGACACATGCAGACATGACAACATCCATACCCTGCACTGACCCCCCACCACCTCCCCCTCACAGTCGGCACACCACTCACAACTGCAGTCTGCACCACATCAGTCATTGACCCTGCCACATGTGCCCTCACTGCCACCGTCACCACATCCTCTGACCCACATTCATGCACCCCATTCAACACTGGCACAGGCACTACAGCTGTAAACACACCCACATGCAGCACATCCACCCTACCTGCAGAAACCACCCCAACATACACTCACACGTCGCCCCACCATCTCCCTGCATCTCCCTGCATCTCCTCCCCACCTCCTCTCAGTGCATCTATACGCCTGCAGTCACCCACCTAACATTTCCCCTGCACACTCATATCATCCACCCATGGACCTGCACCCAAGGAACCTCCATGTACACACCTCACAACCATACCCACTCCCTCCACTTCCAAGGCCAAGCCCAAACCCCCAACCCCCCTGGCTAATCTCCATCTGTCCAAGGGCAAGCCCTAGGAGCCCCCATCCAAGTCCACCCCTAAGGACTCCCCTCTAAGCCCAGATGATGGGACCCCCCCTACAAGCCCAAGGACCCTCCTCTGGCCCCACCCCTATCACCCCTGAGGTGCCTGCATTCGCCACTGGTGCCTCTTCCCCTTTGGAGGCCTGCACTTTGCAGTCAGGAGTCAAGTTGGTGCATCACCTTGTGCCCACTGTGCTCAGAGCACCTATTGGACTGGCCCTTGGGCCTGTATATTAATAGGTACATTCACAATGTTGACTTTTCTAATACATATGTGCCACAACACTGCTGGTGTCGATGATACCTACCTTGTACTGGCTTTCCTTCCAAATGTATGTGTGGTGGTTGTGGGTATTAGCGTGTATGTGTGTGTGAATGTGTGTGTGTGTTTATAGGTACGGGTGTTTGTTTGTGTGTGTGTGGGCATGGCATCCCGTGTCGTGTGTGTATACTAACGTCATTCCCTCAAGTGTGGGCTAGGCTGGTGTACTGACGGTTGGGGTCGTGGTCGCCGTCGCTCGTCTGGAAGTTACAAGACCAGGTGGAAGATTGGGAGGAGTTGCAATTTGCATGCCATGGAGCCTATGGAAGTGCCTGTGTTCCTGAAGGTAGGTGTTCCCATTTATATTGTCTATTTCTGCCCGGCTTTTGATGGTGTTGGTTCTGCCACGGAAATCCTGGCGGTGTGCAACCTTGTAATATGGTCGTGGGATACTGCCTGACTGCCAGGCTGATAATGGTGCTGCCTGACGTGCCAGCCCTTCTGCTGAGGCAATCCGAATGGTAACTTGGCTGTGTTCTGCAGGTGCCTTCCCAGTACTTGTGATCAGGCCCGCGGCAGTAGTCTGCCAACTCCACTGCGGCGGTACGCTGACCCCCAAACTCGTAATGAGTCCCTATAAGTACACAACCTTGAAAAGACGCCGATTGTCACCCCAATCAATCTCTTTAACACCCATATTCTTCTCTGGAAATGTTATATTGACAATGACTTTCTAATCTGGCATGACAACACTGACTCATCATCCAACTTTGTAAAATTGGCTACACACCATACAGAACCATCACATGTTCACATTTGAGGGAAAAAATACTCAACTGCCCTTCCTTAACCTATCCTTTGGACACATGATGGGAAAATTGGTATGTTTTAATTCAGGAAACCCATGGAACATAACACCTTACTTCTGTATACAAGTAATCATCATATGCAACGGCTTGCCGTACAGCCAATTCCTATGGATACGCTGAAATTGCAAATGGCAGAACTATTTTGGAGAAGCCACCATCCTAGCTGAAAAACTTACTTTGAGGAGGTATCCTAGGCGCATAATCTATAGATCTCTAAATAGATCTTGGTACTGCCCAAGGGGCATTTTACTGACACCAAAAGAAAAGAAACCCAACTCAAGTGTCCCTACATTCTACCCATCAAGTAACCAAGTGAGCAGAATACTAAAGAAGACGTTGAACATTCCTAGGTTCCACGATCTCTCTCTCGGTCCACCACTCTTCTTGTGTAAAAGAGGCAGTACTTTGAATGACCATCTGATCAGGGCAATCACATGGACATCGAAACTACATTGAACCAATCCATCATAACAAGCTGGGGCTTACTGCCTGACATAGGCCATTTCAAATGCCTGGGTTGCACTGTATGTTCCCAAATTGCCAATACTAAAGTATGTGAATTTGGCAGCACCTCACATCCACTCCAACAGCTCACCAACTGCTTCTCCACCAACCTCTTCAATGTCATATGCTGCCCATGCAATTTAATTTATACTGGACAGACAGCACATATGGTCAAAGCTTGTGTCATCCAACATAAGAGCCACATCAGGTGTAGAATTGAAAATGCCCCTCTGGTTACCCATTTCACACAGCATGGCCACACAGAAAACAGTTTCACCTGACAGGTGATTGACCAACAATGCCTTCCCCTCACAGGAATAGAGCTGTCATGCTTACTCACACCTGTGAATGTGATGGATCTCAACATGTGACTTGGTTAACACAGGACTAAACACCTTGGCAGAATGGAATGGCACGGTGGCCACTTAGTACCCAAAAATGATGGGCCTATTCCCTGTATCCCTAGACCTAAGACTGAACAAAGTTCATAACATTTTATTTATTTTTATTTATTTAACTCTCTGTTTTTTTGTGATGAGTAGCCTAAATCTCAACTTTTAAAGGTCACCAATTCTCCAACTGTATGAGCATGTTTTCCATTCAATCTGTTTGCCTGGCAAACAATATGATCTACCTAATATTGAATATGCACCTTCAACGTATCCACCACCTATATATATATAGAGTGTGTATATATGTATATATATGTATATATATGTGTGTGTGTGTTATTTTGCATCTAACTCAGCTTATGTTCGCCAATTTTCAAATTGTGAATGTAACTTTTCCATTTGACAAGCAACATGTTATGTATGATATTGATTTTCCTTCTTTCTTTATAAACTTTCATTTCTACCACAACTTATATAGCGTGACTTTATGCATATATTGTATGTCCCTTATGGGGGACAGGTTTCCTCTTTTCCCTCCCGCCCACGTTCCCCACTTCTTACCATGTCCAATGAGGTCTCCTCCCATTTGGAAATAATTCCACTTGCCATGGCTCCTGTCTGACAATTGTGCTTCCTCCTCAGTCACCGGGCCCCCTGTTCTGCTGATTGTAGTGTTAGTTTTACTTATCATTTAGCTTTTCACAATTATATATATTGATGTGTTTTCCACTTGGGTTATAAATGCCTGTTTGTTTGTAGGTGTTCTAGTTGGAACTGTGATCATATTTGCAATCGGATAGCTCTGGAACTCTCAAGTGGTCTGCCCGGAGGACTCGAAGCCTGCTGGTGGCAGATGCGATTGTGGGTCTTTCTTATTATGAATAGACATGCATGTTACTCATCCTCACTTGGTGTTTCCTGTAATGATCTTTGGATCATCATCGCAATTAAATGGAAGCCCGTTACTACATAACTGGTACCAGGAGTGGGGTGAGATTTGCTATGCAGTGCCTTTTATGACCCACCAATAGAGATAAAGCCACTTGGTATCAGTTTATTTTTAAGGTATTAACTGGATTATCACATTTGCTTTCATTTGGTCCAGTTGTAATTTCATGATTTTGAGTTCCTGGACATAAGGAAAAGATACCGTTCTCACCTGGCAGCATAGTTATTTTCAATCTGTGCTCCACATTCCATCTTTTCCCCAGGATCGTCTTTTATCTGGAAGGTTATGTCTTGCAAGTTCTACTCTGCTGTGCGTGGTGAGATTCTTTATCACGTCAGAAGCCATCCTAGTGCCTTGAAATGGAGAGTGTCATCACACCACGGGCAGTGTAGAGTGTCATCACGCCACGTTTCAGTACGTGGCAGCCATATTGGATCCTCAGACCAGTTTATTATGGCCGTGTTAAACAATATTCATGAATAACTTGTGTTACTTGGTATTGTTTTGCTTAAGCATTTCTACCAATGGAATTCTGATTGGCTCGACTATGAAATTATCTGTTGAATTTAAGACATTTTACGAGATCACTTAATGTTGGAATTTTCTTTACGTTGTTATTTGGGGACATTTATTTATTTGCTAATTGTATGCCGGCAGCCACACAAACAGCAAACTTTGCCCGTTATTTAATCTTAAAACTCATTACAATTTGTTTTCTAGACATGGCTACTAGTCAGGGAGTAGTGCACCTCCCCCATTTTTACCAAAAACAGGGAAAGCCGAGACAAAATGAAGAGAGTTTTTGAGCATTTTTTAAAACTATCTTGCAGCAATAGACGCTTGGGAATATCAACCTGCCAGGTAGCTGGTGCTGTTGTTTAATAATTTAGGAGTGTTTATCCAACATGTCTTTGACAACTTACCTCCTATCACAGCACCTCAGAGTGAGGATATACCATGGAACATCTATATAGAAGTGAAGGAAAGAATGAAGAAACAGTATTCTGATGATTCAAGCATGCTATTGGAAAGGTTCAATTTTGCTATGTGCAAGCAAACATATGATGAGACGGTGGATGAGTATGTGGTCAATTCGAGGCTATTGGCATCAAAATGTGACTTTGGGAACAATGTAGACACTTACATACGTGACCAGTTTGTGTTTTATTGTTACTCTAAAAAAAATTCAGGAATGCCTTTTGACGTATCTCAATCCTACCCTGGAGGAAACTATTGAAATAGCAAAAGGTATAGAGAGATCTTTCTTACTTCTAAAGTTTTAGCTGATCATGGGGGGCAATCTTCCTTAAATTGTGTACTTGAAGAGGGTGTTGTATGTACTGTGAACAATAGATATGTAAGAACAAAGACAGATATACAAGGGCACAGAGGATGTGATGCCGAGATCAAAGAATGGTCTATCTGTGTGGTTCAAAGAACCATATTGTTAATAGCTCTTCTTGTCCAGCCATAAATAAGAAATGTAATTATTGTCGCAAAACTGGGCACTTTCCAGGAGTCTTTCGAGCTGTTTTGAAAGGGAATGGTCGTCCAAGCAATATGAGGATTAATAATGTGAACACCAATGAATTACAGGAGGAGACTTTGAAGTGTGTTGACCAATTTTTAAATGTGCTGTTGATGGTAGAGAAGTCTGATTCTTTTCTTGATAGGTCGGATAAACGCATTAAGGGACCTATGTGTGAAGCTATCATTGATGGTAAATGCGTCACCTTGATGGCTGATTCTGGGGCACCAGTCACCATATCAGCTGATAAAACTTACTACAGATTATGGCCCAAACCTTTAACATTATCTTGTCCTGACATTAGCCTAAAACCATTCAGAGATGAAGATATTGATCTCTTAGGTTTCTTTTGGCCCTCCTTACAGTGTTTGGGTAGGTCTACTATGACGAAAATGTGTGTGGCTGTCAAAGGCAGGGACATTGTCGAATGGGAAGACCTTCCCAAACTGGGAATTATTTGATGTCCTGGTCATGTCGTTCCTGTTGCGTTGGGAGATCTACCTGATTTGAATGTAAGAGAACCTGTTTTGAAAGTTGATTTATCAGGTAATATCTTAGATCACATGATTGGGCTGTTCCCTGCGGTGTTTAAAAACCAGGTGGGCACGGTGCGTGGATTTGAGCATGGCATAAAACTAAAGAAGAATGTGATTCCTGTGGTGCACAAAGTTAGACAGGTGCCATTGAGCATTAGACAAAATCTGAAAGATCTACTGCAGAACTTGAAAATTAAGGGAATTAGAGCTCCCACGGATTGTTTTGAGTGGGTTTCTCTGATAGTACTTAGAAAGAAGAAATCTGATGACTACAGGTTATGTGTGGATTTGAGATCTTTAAATCAAAATATTTTGGTGGATTGTCATCCACTTCCTCACATTCAGGATATGATTGTTAATGTAGGGTGTTCAAAATACCTTTCTACCATTGATCATCATTTGGCATATCATCAAATACTTCTGAGTGAAGATTCTCAGGCATTTACTACATTTGTAACTCAATTTGGGGCATTCAAATACTTGCAGTTGCCATCTGGACTGGTGTCTGCTACAAGTGTCTTTCAAAAAATGATGAATGCCCTATTTGGAGACATGCCTCATGTTGAAGGATATACTGATCTTTACTGAGACACAAGAAGAACATTTTCTAGTTTTGGAAAAGTACTACATACATTACAATCCAGAGGTATGACTGTCAATCCCAATAAATGTAAATTGATAGTATGAGAAGTAGGATATTTAGGTCACTCCATTTCAGGGGATGGTATAAAACCTAAATTTTGTAACCTGGAAGCCATGAAAAATGCACCTCCTTCTCCTATTGATAAGGATGCTCTATAGTCATTTTTGATATGACGTGAGTATTATGCCAGATTTGTGCCTGGATACGCGTTAGCTGTACAACCTTTAAGATCTCTACTCAAAATAGGCAACAAATTTGAATGGGGTAATGAGGTCAAAATTGCTTTTGAGAATATAAAGAATTTGGTTCTCACGGCTCCAGCCTTACAGGTATTTGAACCTTCTGGAAATCCATACATCACTGTAGATGCAAGTTTGAAAGGGCTTTGAGTAGTGTTTGGGTAGTGGGTAAATGGCCAAGAGAACAATGTGGGTTTTGCATCCAGAACTCTTTCAGATGCTGAAGTTAATTACAGTAGCATTGAGAGGGAGGTTTTGTCATGTGAGTGAGCAGTACAGAAATTTAAAACCTATATTTCTGGACCACTCATGTAGTCTACACAAACCTCTTGTCTATGTTTTGAAAGGTAATGGAATGGGAAAAGCCACTGATCGTTTAGTACGTTTATTGTCTAAACTGCAAGAATATGATTTGAATATCAAATATATACAAGGGGGCAAGAATGTTAGAGCCGACTGTCTATCCCACTTACCAATACCATATAATGAAAAGATGGATGTGGATTTTGAAGATGAGTATGTTGTAGCTATTATGGATGTACTAGCAGCGTGCAGCGGTCACAAAACTGACGATGAATGGGTTTCAGCCATTACCAAGGATGAAATCTTAGCTAAAGTATTCATTTTATAAAAACAAGTTGGCCTTCTGAGAAAAAAATTCACTAGTGAACTCAAACCGTTTGGGCAAATCGCAAAGAAATTACCTTGTGAGAATGACATATGTTTAAGAGGTGATGTTTTTGTTCCACCTTTAGAACTCAGGGACAGAATCATTAAGACTACTCATGAAGGACACATGGGTGTGTCAGCAACTTGCAAAAAATTGAGAATGACTTATTGGTGGTGAACTTTATTGATAAATATCCCTAATGCATTGTTTCTGTCAAACATTGGAAGTCCACCACCAAGACTTTACTTCCAATCCCACTTCTAGCAAAAGCTTAGGAGAAACTAGCCTTAGATTGTTCCGTACCTTTTCATCTTTTACCAAGAGATAAAAGGTACTTATTAGTTGCCACTGACTAATTCTCCAAATGGATTTACTACACTTTTGTTGAGGCAGCCAATGCTAATACAATAATTTCATTCTTGGAGAGAATTTTCAGAATAGAAGGACCTCCTAGTACCATTATTACAGACAATAGTCAGCACTTTGTGTGAGAAAACTGGGCTGATTGCAGAAGCACCCTAACTTTTTGCTCCCATTTTTCACTTTTGGCTGGTGCTTTCCTGATTCTGGTGGTGCCCTGAGCACTGCTAAACAGTCCCAGGGCCTGTGCTCTAATTACAATGATTATGCAAACTAGGCTAAATATAAATAGCAGTATCAACCTACCTATAAGTCTCTAGCATATGGTAGGGCATGTAGGTATAGGGCCCCCAGCATAGGTAGTGCACCCATAGGTTCAGTGCTAAGGTGCTCAGTGTAATTTTAAAGGCAGGTCTGCCATGATGGCTGCTTTTAAATTAAAGTTACCTTCAAATTCGACTTTGGAATTAAAAGAACTTCCAAAGCCTTAATCTACCTTACTTGTACATATGTCACCCCTAAGGTGTGCCATAAGTGCCCCCAGGGTGGGTGCAGTGTGACTATAGGCAAGGACCCTAAAAAAGATGCTTTAAAAGCCCTGGTGAGGAAAAATTGCCAAATTTGTTTTTCCCTCATTGTAGTGAATAGGCTAGAATTGGGAGACTTTATTTTAATTAATAAAGTCTCTCAAGGAGCTAAATATGTCAAGTTTGGTATCAAGCTTATTGTTATAATAAATCCAACAACGGCTGTATTTATTATAACTATTTCAGGGAAATAGTTTTAGAACTCTACCTGAAAGTTGCCAGCTTCACCTCTGTAGTGCCATTCTCTGACTGGCCAGCCTCTGGCACCCTGGCCAGCCTGCCTTGATGAGGTGTGAAGTGGCCTGGGCTGAAGACAAAGAAACTCACTGGGGGAGGAGATCTGCCTCAGCAGAGGGTGAAACAGGATGGGGGGAGCAGCCAAACTGGTCTTCAAAGGAGGGAAGGACATTTGGAACAGCTCAGGACTTGCACCATTTCCTGCAAACCCAGACAGCCAGGTGCCCCACTAATAGGATTAGGAGAGGGCTGGAGAGGGGTGTGTTAAGGGATCTTAGCCACACCTGTGGGTGGACTCAGCCAGACCTAACCTCCAAAATGCAGATTCTTGCATTTTTTGATTTTTAAAGAATGTTGCTCCTCGGGATTGATTTTTGCTACACATCCTAGGAAGTGGTCATCCAAAGGGTGGAGGCCTGCTTGTGACTGGACAGCCCTCGCCCCCCTGCTTTCCACCCCAGGAGCAAGGATAAAGATGGCAGAGCTCCACCCACACCTCAGATCTCTTTGAGAAACAACAGAAGAAGAAGGACTGCCCTGCTGGACCCCAGAACGGCATATGGACACTACACTCTGAAGGACTATACTAGCTGCACACTTGGGCTTCACCACTAAAAGGACTTTGCAAGTCTTCAACTGGTTTAAGAGGGGACTCCTTGTTTGTTACAGGTGACAAATAGCTAACCAGAGTCCCCTGCATCGGATCCTGAAGAAACTGACCAGCTGACCACTGTCTAGAGGTCATTTTGGAGTTTGAGCAAGGTGCATTCTGGGAGTTGGGGTCCTGACCCTCAAGGAGCAACTCAGAGCTTCTGGAACCTTGGGGTGAGCTGTGGACTCCTAAAGGACCTCCAAAGACCTTCTGGAAGAAGATCCAGAAGTTTGGAGTGGATTGGAGAACTTTTGGTAAAAAGCTCCATAAAGAGACCGACCTGTCGTCAAGAGTCAAGCCAGCTTTCGTTGACCGCGACCCATCCTGACTTGCAGGTTCGTCCCGCTGAAAAGCTCCATAGCCCAGGAATTCCAGGATTTCACCAGGAACTCCTGGAAAGGCAATCCGACGATGTCGACTCGAAATCAGCTTGCTATGGAGTGTCATCCAATGTCGGAGAGAAAAAACTCCAAAAAAGTGACTAAGTAAAAAGTTTCCCCCTACATCGTATCTGAGAAGGGCTCCAGGGACATCAGATCAAGATTCAGCTTTGGCCCAGACGAAGATTTTCATCCCGAAAAATTGTCTAAGTCCGAATGTAGAAATCTTCACTGAGGTCTCCTGCAATGTGGATCTGAAGAGGGCTCCAGGGAGGTTGGATCGGATTTGTGACTTCGTCCCGCTGAAGAAAATCTTCAAGAAAAAAACGACTAAGTCCGAAGGTAACCTTTTGACCGAGGCCTCCCACTTGCTGTAGCTGAGCAGGGCTCCATTGTGGTCAGCCTGAAACTTTGACTTTGCACCAGTTGAGGTGCGACCAGATTGGCGCTTTTTTGTTTCTATGCGCTAGAAAACAGTCATTCTTAATAAATTCATATCTCCAGTTCCCCTTATCTGATAGTATTCATTTTGGTGTCAAATTAAAGATACAAATACTTTGTATTTTTATAAATTGTTTTTGGATTTTTAAGCTGTTTCCTGTGTTTTATTTAATTACTGTTTTGTCATACTTGAATGCTTTAAACTGTTTGTCTCCTAAGTTAAGCCTTGTTCCTCGTTGCCAAGCTACCAAGGATTGAGCTGGGGTTAATTTATGGAGAACTAACTGAACCTAGTGGGGGTTAGTGGATGTTAGAAATTAGGTTTTTGGTTGGCAGTCAGGTTACCCTCTGTCCAAGCAAGAACCCTCACTCTACTCCGGGTAAGTCACACACAATCCAAATTATCCTGTGCCCACCCCCTGGTAGCTTGGCATGAGCAATCAGGCTTAACTTGGAAGGCAATGTGTAAAGCGTTTGTGCAATAAATCATACAATAACACAATATAGCACCACAAAAATACACCACACAGTGTTTAGAAAAATATATAATATTTATCTGGCTATTTGCAGGTCAAAACGATCAAACATGCAATATGAATTTGTAAAGATATCACTAAAAAGTGATATGAAGTGTCTTAAGTCTTTAAAAAGTAAACAAAGTCTCTTTCAAGCACAAAGTACCTGGTTTGGAGTGGAAAATCTCCGCACAGGGCCGCAGAAGAGGAGATGCGTGGAAAAATGGTGTGTGCGTCGGTTCCGCCCCTTCACACACGGACTTGCGTCGTTATTTTTCACGCGGGGAGACGTGCGTCGTTCTACGGGAGGAAAAATGGTGTGTGCGTCGGTTTCGCCCCTTCACGCACACGGACTTGCGTCGTTATTTTTCACTTGGGGAAGACGTGCGTCATTTTCCGGCACGCGGACCGTCTACTTCTATGGATCGCGGGATTACCAGATGTCCAGTGTCTGCGTGGATTCTTCGGCTTGTTATCCGGCAGCGCGTCGTTCCGGGAGGCTGTGCGTGGAATTTTCTTTCTCATGTCAGGCGTCACGTCGATTTCCCCTCTGGAAGTCGGGTGGCGTTGTCCATGCGAGGCCATGCGTCGAAGTTCCGGTCGCACCGCAGGCGTCGCGTCGAGCGGCGTCTTTCTGGATCGGCGTGCAGTGAATTTTTCACCGCGGAACAAGCTGTGCGTCGAAATATTCGCCGCACGAAGAGTCCAAATGAAAAAGAGAAGTCTTTTTGATCCTGAGACTTCAGGGAACAGGAGGCAAGCTCTATCCAAGCCCTTGAGAGCACTTTTACAGCCAGACAAGAGTTCAGCAAGGCAGCAGGCCAACAGCAAAGCAGCAGTCCTTTGTAGAAAGCAGACAGGTGAGTCCTTTGAGCAGCCAGGCAGTTCTTCTTGGCAGGATGTAGGTTCTGGTTCAGGTTTCTTCTCCAGCAAGTGTCTGATGAGGTAGGGCAGAGGCCCTGTTTTATACTAAATTGTGCCTTTGAAGTGGGGGTGACTTCAAAGAGTGGCTAAGAAATGCACCAGGTCCCCTTTCAGTTCAATCCTGTCTGCCGGGGTCCCAGTAGGGGGTGTGGCAGTCCTTTGTGTGAGGGCAGGCCCTCCACCCTCCCAGCCCAGGAAGACCCATCCAAAATGCAGATGTATGCAAGTGAGGCTGAGTACCCTGTGTTTGGGGTGTGTCTGAGTGAATGCACAAGGAGCTGTCAACTAAACCTAGCCAGATGTGGATTGTAAGGCACAGAAAGATTTAAGTGCAAAGAAATGCTCACTTTCTAAAAGTGGCATTTCTAGAATAGTAATATTAAATCCGACTTCACCAGTCAGCAGGATTTTGTATTACCATTCTGGCCATACTAAATATGACCTTCCTGCTCCTTTCAGATCAGCAGCTGCCACTTCAACAATGTATGAGGGCAGCCCCAATGTTAACCTATGAAGGGAGCAGGCCTCACAGTAGTGTAAAAATGAATTTAGGAGTTTTACACTACCAGGACATATAAACTACACAGGTACATGTCCTGCCCTTTACCCACACAGCACCCTGCTCTAGGGGTTACCTAGGGCACACATTAGGGGTGACTTATATGTAGAAAAAGGGGAGTTTTAGGCTTGGCAAGTATTTTTAAATGCCAAGTCGAAGTGGCAGTGAAACTGCACACACAGGCCTTGCAATGGCAGGCCTGAGACAAGGTTAAGGGGCTACTGAAGTGGGTGGCACAACCAGTGCTGCAGGCCCACTAGTAGCATTTAATCTACAGGCCCTAGGCACATATAGTGCACTCTACTAGGGTCTTACAAGTAAATTAAATAGCCAATCATGGATAAACCAATCAACAGTACAATTTACACAAAGAGCATATGCACTTTAGCACTGGTTAGCAGTGGTAAAGTGCCCAGAGTTCAAAAGCCAACAACAACAGGTCAGAAAAAATAGGAGGAAGGAGGCAAAAAGTTTGGGGATGACCCTGTCAAAAAGCCAGGTCCAACAGTGGACCATTGCTAAGTGTAGGTATTTACCTGCCCTTACCAATAATCCACTATCCAACAATAGCCGTAAAAGTTATCAGGTCCAGCAAAGCTTCAGTGTTATTGGAATAGAAATGGTGGTGGAATAAGGACAGTGTTATTCCTATATCCAAACAACATATTTTCAAGAGTATGTATTTGAATAAGGACACTGAGAATTCAATGTTGTTTACTATTGTTGTTAACTTGAATAATAAAAATGTTGGGATGTCTTCTCGTGAAAACATGAACAACACCACTGTAATAACAGACACATGGAGCGAGGCTTCTAGTTTTATTATTATGCTGGAGCCTGTGTCCACACCTATCTCACGGGTTGTCGATTTAACTACGAAATTTTGTGATTAAGTGGTGTATTCGTTTTTTTATCTCATTACCCCATCTTCTGTTAGTAGTATTTGTTTTTTGCTTTTGCATTCATTTATTTTAGATTTTTATAGGGAGAGAGATGATGTAGTGTTAGTTTTATATATCATTTAGCTTTGCACTATATATATTGATGTGTGTTTCACTTGGGTTATACAATGCTTGTTTATTTGTGAGTGTTCTAGTTGGAACTACGATCGTTTCTGCCATTGCATGGTTCTGGAACTCTAAGGTGGTGTGCCTGGAGAACTCGAAGCCTGCTGGTGGCTGATGCAGTCGTGGGTCTTACTACGAATAAACCTATGTTTTACTCACTCTCACTTAGTTTTCTTGTAATCATCTTTGGATCATCTTTGCAATTCAGTGGAGGCCTATGACTACACTGTTCTAGCGTTTTTATGCACCGTACGTCAACCGACTCCACAGTTTCAATTCTTAAGCCGACTCACTGTGAGCGGTCGTAAACGATGAAAGCTGTTTCCCTCCCCACTGACTTTGGAGGGGCCCGCGGAGAGGAAGAGACGCAGTCTAGTCTCTCCGTGGGCATTTTCGGGAGAGGAAGTGGCGCGCAAGGCGCCTCATTGGTAGGAAGTTAGGTGGGGGTGGGTGTTAGGAAAGGGTATATAAGGGGGGTGGAGGGTGGGGTCGGCCTCTTCACCGTGCCGACGTAGGGTAGGAAGGAGTTGTAGCTAGGACCACCCACCCACCCAGCTTAGGAAGAGAGGAGGGGGAGATCGTAGGTAGGAAGGGAACGGTAAGTAGGGGCGGTTAATAGTCATTTAGGACAGGTGAATTTTGAAGGGATGGCAGGAGATGGGGGAGGGTGGAGAGCCAGGTGTGGGTTTGTCCACCCTTCCAGGGGGAAAAACAAGGATTTGAAGGATCAGAGCGGGGAGGGGTAGGCTACAGGCAGGGAAGGCATGGGAAGAATAGGGGAGTAGATATGGTAGGGAAATTGAAGGGAGATATTTTAAGGAGGAAATAAAGGAAAGGAATTGTTTAAGTTGAAGTCTGTTAAAGGAAATATAGTTAAGTTTTGAGTAATAATGTTTAAAACCTGTTCTAATAAATGACCTTTTACACCAACAAGAGTGTCACGCCTGTATGTCCCGAAAATTCCTCACAGTCATTAGCCTACAGTCATTGTTATTCCTTTCCTCAACCATCCCGACTTTACTCCGTGATTTATTTGCCCTTTATCTACCCACGCCATCCCCCCCTCCCCCCCGTTTGTTTGTTTTTACAGTCAAACGCATGATCAAGTAATTCGACCCGACCTGTCCGAATGGCCGACAAGTTAGGAGTCCTGAAAGTAGTAGGTTCACCTTCTTGGATGTTCCTTCACCGCTTTCCCAGAATGCTATTTCTTGTCTCCTCTAGGATTCCTTGCTGCAGAAAAAACATGTTTTTGCTTCTCACACTACTCCACGATGATTTATGGGGCACATACTTGACTTTGAGAAATCTGATTATTTATTTTTCTCTCTCCTACCTTCTCTGTGCCAATTTTGCTTCTTTCAGAATCACGGGATCCCCTCCCCGTACCGGTGTGGCTCTTCATTTAATGTATTTCTGTCATCTCTTCAGTCATTAGGCTGCGCTGAAAATTCGACTTTATTTATTTCATAGGCAGCAACTCTCAGTTTACTGTGTTTATTTCTGTGCTTGTGACGACCTCGAACTAAAAAAGGTCGAAAAGCTGTCGATACACAAATGGCAAACACAAGGATTTATACTGCTGCATGATTCTTGAATACGTGTAGAAAACCGGATTTATATTTTCATGGACAGTATGGACTAAAATACCCTTCCGCGAGTTTATACTTTTTACGCGTTTCACTTTGCGCCGTTCCCTGTCATTTTTCACGAGCAGTTTGTGTTCACATTGCACTTAATACACAATCAAGATCTACTTTTGACGCTCTCTTTTTCATTGTAACTTATACAAAATATACCATTTGCAAACTCTCTTACTGTGCCATATTTGTTAGCTTCAATATTAATTTCGTGTACAAATTTACTCGTTATTGGTTTCCCTTGAGTATGCACACAGATCTGCAAGGCTACCGCCTCTGCTATATTTTTATATCTTTTGTGTGATGGAGATTGGCATTGCTACTGCACAGACTGGACCTGTCATGCGAAGGAGAGATGTCTGACCTGTTGGTCTCTGTGTTCTGTGAGACGATTGCACAGTTGTGCTGAGAATGTTGTGTGTGTGAGGGACGCGTGTTCAGACGATGCACTTGAAATACTGCCCTGATTACGAACCAGTAATCTGGATTATGCCTACTTCTACTCCCCCTCAACACAATCATTACTTTTCTGGTGTCTCCAACCTCATAAAGGAGCAAGAGCAGTGTGTAAAAGTGAACTCTTCCCATCTATGTGGTTAGGAGACAATACCTTACCCATAAAACCTTCCTGAGTATATCAAGCCAAACTGAAGGCAGCAGTCTTCCTAATGACCATGATGAGGAAGAGTAGCTCTAAAGGCGATGATGATCACAGGTAAAGAAGCAGAATATTAGCTCTACATCCGTCATCTTCTTTCCAGTCATTGCTTGTGGGGTATACCCAAGCTCATCTGACCTTCTTAATAATAATAATAATAATAATAATAATAATGATAATAATAATAGAGACTTAACAAATTTGAACAAAAAATTCTGTGACCAAAACAGTGATCTCATACTCCCACACCCTCATTTGTTTTATGTCTGACAAAGATATTTCAGGATGCCTAAGTAGAGGTTCTGCAAATTTCTGTTAGTGCTACTCCTTGCATGTCCACCCATGATACTGCTACTCTTCTTGTAGGTCTCTCCTTGACCCCTTCAAGGATTACAACATTAAACTGGGATCAGAACAGTAGACAAGGAGCATACCATGGATATAGCTGAACTAATCCATCTCTTGGATGCCTTATGGCTGTCCATTGCTTTTAAACGTTACAGACAGATGATCTGAATTTCTAAATGACTTTGAATGGTCCCAGTAGATTTCTACTGTCCTTTATAGGTGAAGCCTACTAGACAGTGCATTCACTGTCCGTTGCAAGATATATTGTAGGCTTACCAAGCATATATATATCCCAATCATTGTTTAGCATTGGTTGGCTTTCCCGTCACTCTCATTTGCCTGCTTCTTATTTGTGTCCCAGCTTGTCAACGTTCTGTTGTCCTTCTTATAGAGCATACACTCCTTACCATCTCTTTTGATTGGCTGCCTTCTATGCTTTCATTGCTTGCTTTACAAGCACTTCCTTTTTCTTTTGGTTGAGGACTTCCTGGGAGTGCATGCATTTCCTGCTGTCTCCCTCATATACTTCTCTCCCCCAGCACTCCGTGTTGCCCTCTGTTGCCTGTGTGCTTTGCCCCACCCCATCCATGTTGTGGTCACCCTCATGTACTTCACATGTTGCTTTCTTGCCCATGTGTTTCTTCCTGCCACGTCTACGTTGACTCTCTTGCATGTTGCTTCTTCTCCCCACCCCACCCTGCATCTTTATTTCCCTTACCCTTGCCAGTTGCTTATCTTTGCCACCCTGCCCTCCATTTTGATTATGCCACCCTGCCCCTGTTTGCTCCCCCCAACTTGTCCCCTCTATGTTGCTTCCCACATCCCAGCTTTCCGTGTTGAACCACCACCACCAATGCTTTGCACTTATCTTTTGTTACCAACCCAATATGGTAAATTAAATAAAAATTGCTTGCATAAAAATCGCAACCTGTCCCCTCTATGTTGCTTCCCACACCCCGGCTCTACATGTGGCACCACCACCACCAATCTTTTTTCTACCAATCCAATATGGTACATAAAATAAAAATAGCTTGCTTTATTTTATAGGCATGCACACTTACAAAATGGATCAACTGTTGCATCAGCACCTTTTTGTTAAACTTTGTTTTTCTTTGCCATGATGTACTGTGTAAGGAAATGCCTCCTTGGCATGGTTACCCCCTGACTTTTTGCCTTTGCTGATGCCAAGTTATGATTTGAAAGTGTGCTGGGACCCTGCTTACCAGGCCCCAGCACCAGTGTTCTTTCCCTAAACTGTACCTTTGTCTCCACAATTGGCACAACCCTGGCACCCAGGTAAGTCCCTTGTAACTGGTACCCCTGGTACCAAGGGCCCTGATGCCAGGGAAGGTCTCTAAGGGCTGCAGCATGTCTTATGCCACCCTAGAGACCCCTCACTCAGCACATGCACACTGCTTCACAGCTTGTGTGTGCTGGTGGGTAGAAAATGAATAAGTCGACATGGCACTCCCCTCAGAGTGCCATGCCAACCTCACACTGCCTGTGGCATGGGTAAGTCACCCCTCTAACAGGCCTTACAGCCCTAAGGCAGGGTGCACTATACCACAGGTGAAGGCATATGTGCATGAGCACTGTGTCCCTACAGTGTCTAAGCAAAACCTTAGACATTGTAAGTGCAGGGTAGCCATAAGAGTATAGAGTCTGGGAGTCTGTCAAACACGAAATCCACAGCACCATAATGGCTACACTGAAAACTGGGAAGTTTGATATCAAACTTCTCAGCACAATAAACGCACACTGATGCCAGTGTGCAATTTATTGTGAAATACACCCAGAGGGCATCTTTGAGATGCCCCTTGAAAACATACCCGACTTCCAGTGTGGGCTGACTAGTTTTTGCCAGCCTGCCACACACCAGACACGTTGCTGGCCACATGGGGAGAGTGCCTTTGTCACTCTGTGGCCGGGAACAAGCCTGTAATGGGTGGAGGTGCTTCTCACCTCCCCCTGCAGGAACTGTAACACCTGGCGGTGAGCCTCAAAGGCTCACCCCTTTTGTTACAGCACCCCAGGGCATCCCACCTAGTGGAGATGCCCACCCCTCTGGCCACTGCCCCCACCTTTGGCGGCAAGTCTGGAGGAGATAATGAGGAGAACAAGGAGGAGTCACCCCCCAGTCAGGACAGCCCCTAAGGTGTCCTGAGCTGAGGTGACTCTTACTTTTAGAAATCCTCCATCTTGTAGAAGGAGGATTCCCCCAATAGGATTAGGGATGTACCCCCTCCCCACAGGGAGGAGGCACAAAGAGGGTGTAGCCACCCTCAAGGACAGTAGCCATTGGCTACTGCCCTCCCAGACCTAAACACACCCCTAAATCCAGTATTTAGGGGCTCCCAGAACCAAGGAAGATAGATTCCTGCAACCTAAAGAAGAAGAAGAACTGCTGACCTGAAGCCCTGCAGTGAAGACGGAGACGACAACTGATTTGGCCCCAGCCCCACCGGCCTGTCTCACTACTTCGAAGAAAACTGCAACAGTGACGCATCCAACAGGGTCCAGCGACCTCTGAAGCCTCAGAGGACTACCCTGCATCTATAGGACCAAGAAGCTCCCGAGAACAGAGGCCCTGTTCAACAAACTGCAACTTTCTGCAACAAAGAAGCAACTTTAAAGAATTCACGTTTCCCGCCGGAAGTGTGAGACTTGCCACTCTGCACCCGACATCCCCGGCTCGACCTGCAGGAAAACTAACACTACAGGGAGGACTTCCCGGCGACTGCGAGCCCGTGAGTAGCCACAGTTGACCCCCGCTGAGCCTCCACAGCGATGCCTGCAGAGGAAATCCAGAGGCTCCCCCTGACCGCGACTGCCTGTAACAAGGAACCCGACGCCTGGAACCAGCACTGCACCCGCAGCCCCCAGGACCTGAAGGAACCAAACTGCAGTGCAGGAGCGACCCCCAGACGACCCTCTGCCTAGCCCAGGTCGTGGCTACCCCAAGGAGCCCCCCCCCTGTGCCTGCGTGCATCATTAAAGAGACCCCCGGGTCTCCCCATTGATTCCTATCTGAAACCCGACGCCTGTTTGCACTCTGCACCCGGCCGCCCCTGTGCCGCTGAGGGTGTACTTTCTGTGCCTGCTTGTGTCCCCCCCGGTGCCGTACAAAAGTCCCCTGGTCTGCCCTCCGAAGACGCGGGTACTTACCTGCTGGCAGACTGGAATCGGGGCACCCCTGTTTCCATTGAAGCCTATGTGTTTTGGGCACCACTTTGACCTCTGCACCTGACCGGGCCTGTGCTGCTGGTGTGGTAACTTTGGGGTTGCCTTTAACCCCCAACGGTGGGCTACCTTGGACCCAACTTTGAACCCTGTAAGTGTTTTCCTTACCTGTGAACTTAACAATTACTTACCTCCCCCAGGAACTGTTGATTTTTGCACTGTGTCTACTTTTAAAATAGCTTATTGCCATTTTTGTCAAAACTGTAGACGCTATTGTGATTATTCAAATTTCCTAGAATACCTGAGTGAAATACCTTTCATTTGAAGTATTACTTGTAAATCTTGTACCTGTGGTTCTTAAAATAAACTAAGAAAATATATTTTTCTATATAAAAACCTATTGGCCCGGAATCAGTCTTTGAGTGTGTGTTCCTCATTTATTGCCTGTGTGTGTACAACAAATGCTTAATACTACCCTCTGATAGGCCTACTGCTCGACCACACTACCATGAAATAGAGCATCAGAATTATCTCTTTTTGCCACTATCTTACCTCTAAGGGGAACCCTTGGACTCTGTGCACACTATTTCTTACTTTGAAATAGTACATACAGAGCCAACTTCCTACATACAGCATCAGGGATGCTGTACAGCAAGGCTGCAAATTATTGGCAAAGCCAAATGATGACTAAGAAAAGACTAACTTGGTTTGCCAACTGTTGTTACGTCGAATAAGGCACACAAATAAGAAGTAGGGAACTGGAAGCATAACCCCCTGTTTGCTTTGAAATTAAATCTAGAAGACACCTTAGGAAGAAATACAGGGTTTAGGGGTAAGCTATACTCCTATACTAACAATACAGTAGGCAGCGTTCAATTTTACCTTCTTTCTTTCTCATCTCTGAGGTGATCAAAAGTAATGACTGGGTTGAAGACAATGGTGGATAGTGTGGTGAGCCACCCCTCCCACTTTGCATGACCCTCTATCCCATGAAACTGCATGCAACCTTAAGGCTGGGTGCGGCCAAAGGGTATAAAGAATTAGGAGTGGACTACTCATGGTCCTTCCCAGATAGCACAATCTGAGTCAGTGTGTGGTCCTTCTGATGCACGACAACAGGAGTCCTGACACATGCCTCTTAGAGGCCTGGGGCCTCTTACAGACAGAGAGATAATATGTTCTGTTTATGTATTATTAAAGTATGAAAGTGGGGCTGTGGGGAGGCATTTGGTTGAGGTGGTGCAGTCCAAAGGGACTGTACTCACCTTGGGTTGGGTTTGGTAGGAAGGGGTAGTTTGTTGATAGTAATAGAACGGTTTTTGGGTTGCTGACCACTATTTTGTCAATAGGTGACACAGTGGCTGGCAGCCTGGAAACAGGGGTCAGGAAATGTAGTTTTGGCAGTTTGGGAATGGAACTCTATCTGCAAAAAGGGGAGCTACAGAGGGAAATAATTCAAGGGTGCCCTCTGCTCAAAACACTTATACAACAAACAAACTTGGTATATCTCACACCATGCTATTTCTATCTAACTGGGGACCACCAACTCCTATCTTAGGCGGTAACAGTTTTAGAATTCATCTAGAGACCCGCCCCCAGTGTGTGACTGTAATCCATAAAGAGCAAGTCCTGTAGCAAGGGGGCACCATATATAAAAACGTACTAACAACAAAAGATGTAAACAGCAAAGGTATATAGAAAAGGTATAGGGATTGCCTCACAAAGGAGCATTTGGCAGGTTCTCACCAAATTGCTCACTTTGGGCCATATGTACGAACACATTTTCCCATAGACACAGAATGGGAAAAACTGCTTGCTACATCTGGCCCTTTATCATTATTGGCAGCATTCCTATACAGATGGAGGAACCAACACCCAAACAAGGTCAGAAGAATGTTGTGGGTGTGTGTATCCCTATAACCTATTGTATATACACATTTCACAAAAACTCCTCCCTGGTACATCATCAAGGGAGGAACAATTCTTCCTCACCAGAAAAAAAAAACACTAAAATGAGTTGTGTGGTGTTGGAAATGGCCTTTCTGAAGGGTCACCTCCAAACTTTTTGCCTTCCTCCTTTTCTTTTTCTGACCTCATTTTTGCTGGCTTTAGGACTCTGCACACTTTACCACTGATAATCAGTGCTAAAGTGCATATGCTCCCTCCTTAAAATATGGTGACATTGGCTCACACGCAATTCGCTTATTTAATTCACTTGTAAGTCCCTAGTCAATTGCACTACATGTGCCCAGGGCCTGTAAATTAAATGCTACTAGTGGGCTGCAGCACTGGTTATGCCACCCACATAAGTAGTCCCCTAACCATGTCTCAGGCCTGCCTCTTCCGTGCCTGTGTGTGCTGTTTCACTGCCACTTTGACTTTGGATTTAAAAGTACATGCCAAGCCTTAAACTCCCCTTTTTTATAAGTCACCCCTAAGGTAGGCCCTAGGTAGCCCATAGAGCAGGGTGCTATGTAGATAAAAGGCTGGACATGAACATGTGTGTTCTAAATGTCCTGGTAGTGAAAAACTCCTAAATTCCTTTTTTCACTGCTGTGAGGCCTGCTCCCTTCATAGGATGGCATTAGGGCTACCCTCATATACTGTTTGAGTGGTAGATCCTGATCTGAAAGGAGTAGCCAGTTCATATTTAGTATGGCCAGAATGGTGATACAAAATCCTGCTTAATGGTGAAGTTGAATTTTATATTAGTATTTTAGAAATTCTACTCTTAGAAAGTGAGCATTTCTCTACACTTAAATCCTTCTGTGCCTTCTAATCCACGTCTGGCTAGGTTTAGTTGACAGCTCCCTTGTGCATTCACTCAGACAACCCCAAACACAGGATGCTCAGTCACACTTGCATACATCTGCATATTGAGTGGGTCTTCCTGGGCTGGGAGGGTGGAGGGCTTGACACTTACATGTCAAAGGAAAGTAGCCTGCCCTCACACAAATGACTGCCACACCCCCTACTGGGACCCTGGCAGACAGGATGGAACTGAAATGGGACCTTGTGCACTTCTAAGCCACTCTTTGAAGTCCACCCTAATTCAAAGGCACGTTTGGGTATTTAAGCAACTACCAACTTAGGCACTTCTTGACAAGACACTCTTGTCACAGACACTTCCTGGAGAAGAACCTGAACCAGAATCTGCAACCTGCCAAGAAGCACTGCCTGGCTGCCCAAATGACTCACCTGACTGCTTTCTGAGAAGGACTGCTGCTTTGCTGTTGCACTGCTGCCTTGCTGCTCTCTGGCTGTGCTGAGAAGTGTTCTCCAAGGGCTTAGATAAAGCTTACCTCCTGTTCCCTGAAGTCTCAGGACCAAAAATAATTAATTCCTGCAAGAAGAACTCCTGGTGCGGCGAAAATCGACACACCGCCTGCCAGAAACGATGCACAGCCTGCGTCGTGGTGAAAAACTCACCGCACGCCGAACCAGAACAACTCAGGCCCAACTTCGCAAGGAGAAGATCGACGCAGCGGCAGCGTAGCGACTGGAAATTCGATGCACGGCCAACTGGATCAACATACAGCCGAGCCGGAACGATGCAGCCCGACTTCCTGGGAGGAATCGACGCAGCGCCTGCCGTGCAGTCGAATTTTCCATGCAACGCAGCGGATTGACGCAGCCCCTGTGACTTCGTCCTGCCAGCGCCGGATTTCAACGCATCACCCCCAGGGCGTCCAAAAAACCCACAACCCGAAGAGGATCCAAGTCCGAGTGCCGGAAATCAACGCAAAGCCGTCCCTGCGTGAAAAACAAACTACGCATCACTGTGTGCGCCCCGAGAAGTCAACGCACACCTCCCTGTTTTCCACGCATCCCCTCCTCTGCAGTTACTTGCGGAGATTTTGAACGCAAACCAGGTACTTTGTGCTTGCAAGAGACATTTATTGTTTTTAAGAGACTAAAGACACTTTATATCATTTTTACAGTGATATCTCAACATATACTTATTGCATTTTAATTGTTCAGATCTGCATTTTACCAGATAAATATTATATATTTTTCTAAACACAGTGTAGTGTATTTTTGTGGTATTCTACTGTGTTATTGCTTGATTTATTGCACAAATACTTTACACATCGCCTTCTTAGTTAATTCTGACTGCTCAGTGCCAAGCTACCAGAGGGTGGACACAGGATAATTTGGATTGTGTGTGACTTACCCTGACTAGGGTGAGGGTCCTTGCTTGGACAGGGAGTAACCTGACTGCCAACCAAAAAGTCAATTTCTAACATGTGGCATATACCAGCCATCTTTAATGTTTCAATGCCCTCGCTCATGATTAAAGGACCTTAAATCATGTTTAGACCATTTTAAACAACCAGGCCAACATGTTTCATTGCCATCTCTTACTTACTGGCAAAGGAAGGAAAACTGCCAAGCGTCGATGCTTTTCCTTTGGCCTACTGGTAGACATTCACTCGGTGGCCATATGGTCCAGTGCACATTTGCATGGGGTAATGGTCCTCATGCCCTTCTGTGAATGCAGGAACAGGTTGATGGGGGAAGAAGAAGACCAGCTGTGCAGCACAGGAGCTGAAGAGGAGTCACTGAAGTGATGCAGACAATGTCCTGCATCGGCTGTTGTATTGCAGTGGTGGGTCAGTAGTGCAGGAAGACCACCGACAAGCCTTGGCAAAGGCAGAAGAAGAAAAATAAATGTTGCGAGGCTGAAGAGGACCAGCAAAGCCCAGGGGACTCGACCCTAGGAGGGGAGCCCAGAGTGACCCTCAACAATCAGGAGAGGTACCAGAAGAGGATGCAGCCCTCACAGGCAACCCACTGGCATTAGGCACAGCAAGTCTCAGTGAGGCCCACTCAGCACACCTGAAGAGAAGTCCCATGTCGCTGGAGCAGCAGAAAGGAGACTGTGCTTAGCAGGAAGAAGTACTGGGGGCTGAGGCTACACGGAGCCTTGGAGCAGGAGCAAACAAGCCCAGGTAGCTGCAAGAGTTGTGGTGCACAGAGGTACTGTTCTGCAAGGACAGGCAAGGGCTTACCATCTCCCAAGTTGGACAGCTGGCAGAGAGGACCAAGGGGACCACTCCAGACCACTACCTGTGATGCAGGATCCACGAAGTTCTGGAGAAAAGCAGATCGAAGCAGCCAGTCGTTGCAGTTAGTGCTTGCAGATGCAGGGTATTGACTCCTTCACCCCAAGGGAGATTCCCTCTTATTTCATGATGCAGACTGGAGTCTCATCGACCTCAGAGGATGCACAGCTGTGGATATGTTGCAGTGTTGGAAGGAGCTGGAGAAACAATGTTGCAAAGTGGAGTTGTTGCTAAAGTTGCAGATTGTTGGATCCTGAAGAGTCCAGTTGTGGATCCAGTGGCCAGAAGATGAAGTAAGCGATGAAAAGAAGTCCTGCTGGAATCTTGCACATCGAATCTGAGGACAGACCCAAGAGGGAGACCCTAAATAGCCCAGGAAGGGGGATTGGTCACCTAGCAAGGTGACCACCTATCAGGAGAGGGCTGTTACTTCACATGCCTGACCTGGTCACTCAGATGCTCCCAGGAGCCTCTTCCCATCTTAGATTCAAGATGGCAGAATCAAGAGGCCACATAGAGGAGCTCTGGGCTCCATCCTTGGGGTGGTGACTCCCCTTTCCTTTGTTCAGTTTCATTCCAGAGCAGGAGCCGAGGGTCCCTGGACTGGTACAAACTGGTTTATTCAAGGAGGGCACCAAATGTGCCCTTCAAAGCATACCAGTGGCTTGGGGAGGCTACCCATCCCAAGCCATGTAACACCTATTTCCAAGGGTGTTGCTTCCCTCTCTCACAGGAAATAATTTGTTCTGCCTTCCCCTGCTTGAGCTGGTCAAGCAGCAGGAGGGCAGAACCCTGTCTGTGGGGTGGCAACAGCGCAAGCTGTCCGAGAACTCCCAGACGACTGTTAGGAGCAATACTGAGGGGTCCTCTAAGGAGCCCCCCAAGTGCATGGAGTCATATAATTAATACTGGCAACAGAATTGGGGTATGATTCCAACATGTTTGGTACCAAACATGGCCAGGGTCGGAGTTACCATTATGTAGCTGGACATAGTGACCTGTGTCCAGTACGCAGGTCAAATGGCTTTCCCGCACTGATGAAGTCCAGTGTAATGGAGCTGGAGTTCATAGGGGCACCTCTGCTCATGCAGGGGTGCCCTCACACACAGGTACACAGGTACCTGCACTCTGCCCTTTGGGATAGGTGGGCCTACCATAGGGGTGACTTACAGTGACCTGCTGCAGTGACCTGTAGTGAAAGGGTGCATGCATCTTTTCAAGCAGTCTGCAATGGGAGGCATGCAGACATATTTCATATAGGCTCCCATGGGTGGCACAAAACATGCTGCAGCCCATGGGGAACTCCTGGTGCCCCAATGCCCAGTGTACCTATGTACCATATACAAGGGATCTATATGAGGACACCAGTATGCCAATTCTGGGGTGTGCAAAGTAAGAAGCAACCAAATTTAGAGAGGGAGAGCAAAATCACTGGGGTCGTGTTTAGCAGGATCCCAGTGAAAACAGTCCAATCATACTGACAGCAGGCAAAAAGTGGTGGTAACCATGCCAAAACGAGGGTACTTTCCTACAGGGGAATTTTTTGGAGCACTGTTTTAGTCCATTTTTTGTTGACATAGGTTGAGAAAGCAGACAGAAAGTGGGTCAGGTTAGATGTTTGTGAACATGAACAGGGAGGCAGTGACAGCGTATCAGTTACTGGCAGTACTTGGGGATATTGGGGCTGTTGGCTGCAGAGTACGGAACACATTCATTTAATACAGGGGTAACAACTGAGGCAGGCACAAGAGGATGGTCAAGAGAAATGATAATCCATTTGAGGATGTGGTCATCAGGTTGTTACAAGAGGTATGTGCGGAAGAGGAGACTGATTCATTGGGTAGACAATATTGGTTTTCATTCTTTCTGAGGTTCCACTGCCGGTCCACAACACTCTGGTTTGAACAAAAGAATGGTTGGACATTCATTTGTGAAATGGTCAATGTTCTGCACCAGCACATATTTGTAAACATTGGCAGCGAGGAGATGTTTCAGGGAACACTTGGGTTGTGAAGGGCATGGGTTATAGTTAGCATGGCACGGGAAAGGGGGCATGCAGTGGAAGGAATTGTCAGTGTTGAACAGGCTTAAAGGAAGCACAGGCTGTCTGGATGTGTTAACCATTCACTTAGGTACAAATTATTTTGTGCTGGAAAAAGGTTTAGTGTTTAATAAAGGATAAAGTCAGGCCTTCAGGAAATTAAGCGAATTTGGGCTGGTGCGTTTGTTATGCGGACAGACTTAATACCTAGGAAACTGTGGCGGGGCGTGGTTCGCCCTGGAGTCAGAGACAAAGCAAGGAGAAAACTGAACAGGGAGATGCGAAGGTTTTGCAGGGAAGAAGGGGTAGGGTGCATTTTGCATACGGAATTGTGGTTTTAGGTAGAGCAATTTTTCAGAGGTGATGGGGAGCATCTGTTGCTGAGGGGAATGGACCTTTATTTGTTACAGTTTTGTGAGGCTTTGGTAGAAGGGGATGGAATTGAGTTATGGAAAAGAGGTTAAGACACAGTTTGTGGGAAGTAGCAGGGGGGCAGAAAAAGAAAAACTCTGGTGAAATGTTTCTGGTTGGCGGATTGCCCACAGGTTTTCAGGGGATAAATCAGTTGTATTGCTGTTGGGGTGGGTGAAGCAGTTTGTAGGGGAGCAGGGGAGTTAGTGTATACTTGCTAAAGGCAAGACGTTAAGGTTTATAGCTGGATATAATAAGGTTGGGTCAGGTTGCAGGCTACAGACATAGTGACAGGTAGTCAAGTTGAGGGAAACTCTGGGAAGGGGGCCAATTAAGGGCGGGAAATAGGAAATATTAGGTGGGCATTTATGTATAGTGTGGTTGTTAGTTTTGTAAGGCAAATTACATAGGTCTGTTTAAGTTGTTGTTATGTACGTGCTTCATTAACCGCTTCTATGCCTTGGACGAGATGATCTCGTCCAAGGCTACAGTTCCCCTGTGCCTTGGACGAGATCATCTCGTCCAAGGCACAGGGGAACTTGGGGGAGCGCTAGCGCCCCCGTGCATCTCCCTCCCCCCCAAGGCGGGGATGGAAGGGGAAGACCTTCCCCTTCCACCCCCACCCCCCCCCCGGCAATCCGATGACGTCAGCGCGCGCACAGCGCGCTGACGTCATCTAGTGTTGCCGGGCGCACTGGAAGCCATTTGCTTCCAGCGCGTCGTCGGGAAAGGACCTAAAAGGTGAGTCCTTTCCGTTTTAGGGGGGCAGGGGGTGGTGAAAACAGACACGGGGGAAAGGAAAGGGTATTTCCTTTCCCCCTGTGCCTGTTTTCACAAGATTCCTGCTCCACGATCGCGGAATCTCCACTAGACCCCAGGGATTTTTTGTAATTGGTGTATTTTGGGGGTGACCCCTTGGGCAAGGGTCGCCCCCCTAGGGGTCAATTTGTTCAGTATTTCGCGCCCCCATGGGGTCAGATCTGCAGATTTTTCGGTGGATCTGCCCCCGGGGGGGGGGCGAAAACCACTAGACACCAGGGATTTTATTTTTTGTGTGTATTTTGGGGGTGACTCCTTGGGCAAGGGACGCCCCCCCGGGGGCAATTTTTTTTAGTATTTCGCCTCCCCTGGGGGCAGATCCGCCGATTTTTCGGCGGATCTGCCCCGGGGGGGGGGGGGGGCGAAAACCACTAGACACCAGGGATTTTATTTTTGGTGTGTATTTTGGGGGCGACTCCTTGGGCAAGGGTCGCCCCCCCAGGGGCAATTTTTTTTAGTATTTCTCCCCCCCCCCGGGGGCAGATCCGCAGATTTTTCGGCGGATCTGCCCCCGGGGGGGGGGGGGGGGCGAAATCCACTAGACACCAGGGAATTTGTTTTTATTGTTTATTTTGGGGGCAACCGCTTGGGCAAGGGTCGCCCCCCCCCGGTAAATTTTTTTAGTGTTTCGCCCCCCCCCTGTGGGCAGATCGCCTTTTTTTCAGCCGATCTGCCCCCAGGGGGGGGCGAAATCCACTAGACACCAGGGATTTATTTTTATTGTAAATTTTTTTGGGGGGGGTATTTTTTTTAGTATTTCGCCCCCCCCCCCCGGGGGCAGATTGCCAATTTTTGGGCTGATCTGCCGCCAAGGGGGGGGCGAAATCCAGTAGACACCAGGGATTTTGTTTTTATTGTTTATTTTGGGGGCAACCCCTTGGGCAAGGGTCGCTCCCCTGGGGAGCTATTTTTTTTTTCTGTTTTGTGGCCCCCAATGGCAGACCAGCCATTTTTTGGACGATCTGGCCCCCGGGGGGGGGGTGGAAGCACACTAGGCGCCAGGGATAGTGTGGTGTGTGTTTGGGGGCACCCCTTGGGCAACGGTCGCCCCCCTAAGGTGGGGAAAGTTCGTATTGGCCATCTCTGCCCCTATTTTTGTAGGCCCATCTGCCCCCAAGGAGGGCAGAAACCACCAATACGGCAGTGATTTTTTTGTTTGGTTTTGTGTTGTGCTGGGGGTGCCCCCTTTGGGAAGAGTCGCCCCCTAAAGGGGGCACAGAGGTGTTGCCCATTTCTGCCCCCCTTGGGGGCAGATTGGCCAATTTTTTTACGCCCATCTACCCCCGAGGGGGGCAGGATCCACTTAGGTACCAGGAACCACTTCTAAGTTCTTGGTGGTGTCTTGGTGGTGGGGTGTTTGTCAACTGGCAAAGTATTTGTATTTGTGATTATAACAATTTATTTCTTCTTTTTCTTCTAGTTCAATGCTTTTGCTTCCTTTGCTGTGGATCTTTGCGGTTTTGGCAGTAGTTGTCCTGCGGTTTGCATAGTTGCATGTTTTAGGTAAGTGAAAGCAATTTACTCCAAAGGAGTATTGTTGACATGCATGAATGACATGTTTGTAGGTGGTGTACTAAATGCAGTATTGTGTGTTTGACATTGTCCTTAGATTTGAGCACAGTGATGTTTGTGTTGTCATATGTCTAATTTGCTTTTTTCTTTTTTCTTTTTAGTGGGATATCATTGGTGATTGCTGTGTCTGTGCAGAGTAGTTGCTTGGTGAGTAGCTATTTCAGGCAAGTGAGTGGTATAGTTTTTTGTAGTACATAACTCTTTGTGATAAAGCTACACTTTGTTTATTACTTATTTTAGTGCTAGTTGTTGTTGGCAATCCATTTGTTGTTAGGATCATGGCTAGCCGCAAAGTGACCACTCAGCAGGTTGTTTGCATGCTCTTTGAGTCGTCTTCAGACTATGATTACGACACTGACTCTGCATCTGAGGCAGAGGAGGAAGCAGGAGATTCTGGAAGTGAGTTTTCTGTCCGAGAGTATTCTTCTGATGAGGAAGCTACTCTCAGTCCAGATGAAGGGCCTGTGTTAGAGGAGGACATTGATGTGCCAAGAGTGCAGCAGCCTGGGGCTGAAGAGTTTCCCATTAGAAGACCTGACACCTGGATTGCCCCAAACATGGAGCAGCCACAGTTACCTGCATTTACTGGTCTCCCAGGGTGTAGAGTTAATACGGAAAACTTTTTGCCTGTCCATTTCTTTCACTTGTTTATGGACGATGTATTTTTGGAAGAGATTGTGGAGCAGACAAATGTGTATGCAGAGCAATATTTGCGGGACAACGCTGCCAGACTTAAGCCTCAGTCTAGAGCTACTCATTGGGTTCCCACATATCTGGAAGAGATGAAAAGATTTTTAGGTTTGTCTTTTTTGATGGGGTTGATCAGGAAGCCGTCACTGGCTTCTTATTGGTCTACTAGTCCCTTGATGGCAACTGCTATTTTTCCTGCAACTATGACACGTAATCGGTATTTGCTTCTTCTTCGTATGCTGCATTTTGTAGACAATGCTTTAGCCTTGCCACAAGTTCACCCTGATTGTGACCGTCTTTTTAAGATTAGGCCTGTCCTTGATCATTTTGTGGATCGGTTTTCAGAGGTCTATATTCCAGGCAAAGAGATAAGTGTGGAAGAGTCTTTGGTCCTTTTCAAGGGGCGTTTATTTTTTAAGCAGTACATTCCTAGTAAGAGGGCACGGTATGGGATTAAATTGTATCTGCTGTCAGAAAGCAGTACAGGATATGTGTATAATTTCCGGGTCTACACTGGTAGGGATTCCAGTATTGACCCTCCTGGTTGTCCGGCCACTTTTGGAGTTAGCGAAAAAATTGTGTGGGAACTTGCTAGACGGCTGTTTAACAAAGATCACCATTTGTACGTAGATAATTTCTACACTGGAGTGCAGTTGTTCAAGGAGTTGTTTAGGGTGGACACTGTTGCTTGTGGCACAATCCGTTCTAACCGGAAAGGCTATCCAAGGGAGCTTGTCTGTAAAAAACTTGAGAGGGGACAGTGCAGTGCCTTGCGGAATAATGAGCTGCTAGCTCTGAAATTTTCAGACAGGAGGGATATGTACATGCTATCGACCATCCATGATGAGAGTACTTCCCCTGTGGCTGTTTGAGGTCAGGTTGCAGAAGTGCGCAAACCTGCGTGCATTTTGGACTACAATGGGCACATGGGTGGTGTTGATAGAGTAGATCAGAGGTTGGAACCTTACACTGCTCTTCGTAAGTCTTATGTGTGGTATAAAAAGTTGGCCCTACTTTTATTTCATTTGGCAACTTTTAATGCCTTTATTGTATACAAGGATTGTTCACCTGAGTCAAGGATAACATTTGTTAAATTTCAGGAGTCGGTGATAGAAAGCCTTATTGTGGTGGAACCGGCAAGAGTTCCTAGAGTAGAAGTGGTGGAGGATGTGGCTAGATTGAAAGATCGGCACTTTCCAGATCACATTCCTCCCACTCCCAAAAAAGACATGCCCACAAAGAAATGTAGAGTATGTGCCCGGAGATCAATCCGGTGGGAGAGCCGGATGTACTGCCCCGAATGCCCTTCAAAGCCTGGGCTGTGTGTGCCCACCTGTTTTAGAAGTTACCACACAAGGAAAAACTTTTGGGAAATACCATGAGCGTAAGCTGTCTGTTTTATATTTCCATATGCTTCACGGTTGGCATCTCTGTCGTGTATTTAGTTAGAGCTTTTGTGTTTGTAGTTTTGTGCTTATTTTATAATTAGTGGTTTCTTTGTTGTTTATAAATAAAAAAACTGATTGCGGTGTGTGTGGGGTGGCGCTTGGCTGGTGGTGTGCGTGGGGTGGCGCTTGGCTGGCGGTGTGCGTGGGGTGGCGCTTGGCTGGCTGTGTGCTTGGGGTGGCGCTTGGCTGGCTGTGTGCTTGGGGTGGCGCTTGGCTGGCGGTGTGCTTGGGGTGGCGCTTGGCTGGCGGTGTGCTTGGGGTGGCGCTTGGCTGGCGGTGTGCTTGGGGTGGCGCTTGGCTGGTGGTGTGCTTGGGGTGGCGCTTGGCTGACGGTGTGCGTGGGGTGGCGCTTGGCTGGCGGTGTGCTTGGGGTGGCGCTTGGCTGGCGGTGTGCTTGGGGTGGCGCTTGGCTGGCGGTGTGCGTGGGGTGGTGCTTGGCTGGCAGTGTGCATGGGGTGGCGCTTGGCTGGCGGTGCCAGCCAAACGGCAGTCCACACTCCCATCAGCTGGTGTGATTCTTGTATCAGGCATGTGGGCGTATGTAAGTGATGGGCCCTTGAGTGGCGCGGTCTGTCGATGTGAGTGTTGTAATGTGCTGGGCCCGTGGCTGGCGGTGTGAATGGTCTTGTGCGTGTCATGTATGAAAGGTGTGTGAATTGACTGTAAAGCGGTTGGTGCCTTGTCGCGGCTTTACAGCTCACGAGCTGTGAGTCATTGGTTCACTTTTTTGCCTTTCAGTTATTAGCAGTGCATTTCATTTTCGTGAAATCTCTTGTTAATAAAATTTGATCCACTGAACCATCACTCACCCTCGTGCCAAATCCAACCAGTATGTGTGCTAAAAAATGACAAAACTTGCTCTGCTGTAATCAGGCGTCGCAGCACACCTGTGACACGCTAGGTGCCGCGGGTGGGATCCCGATGATGAAGTATGCCACCAACTTGGTTGGTGGGTGAGGGGTCTTCTTCACATAACCTACGTGTGTTTCTTTTCACAATTTTAGTGTTTGGCACATCACGGACGTATGTGCACACATCAAAATGATATATTACAAAAATACCTGTGCTTGGGGGGGGGAGGGCCCACCTATGTTTTTGGTCCTGGGTGCGGCCTTCATCTAGGGAAACCTACAAAACCCAGAAACTTTTTAAAACTAGACACCCCAAGGAGTCCAGGGAGGTGTGGCTTGCCTGGCTCCCCCAACATTTTCTTACCCAGACTCCTCAGTAAACCTCAAAATTTGCATAAAAAAGCATATTTTCCTGACTTTTCTTAGTAGGATCACCGCTCCAGCACAAAATTCCTACTCTCCAGTTTTCCCCTCAGTCTCCCAATTAAATGACACCTCACTTATGTGGGTCCCCAAAGCAGAGTCCGTCTAAAGATGTATAAAAGAATATGTCCTTATAAACTTGCTGAGCTATCCCTTCTATCTCTTCAAGTTTTGGGCCGTATTCTGTTGCAGGCACCTGGCCCACCCACACAAGTGAGGTATCATTTTTATCGGGAGACTTGGGGGAATGCTGGGTGGAAGGAAATTTGTAGCTCCTCTCAGATTCCAGAACTTTCTGTCACCGAAATGAGAGGAAAGGGTTTTTTTTTAGCCAAAGTTTGAGGTTTGCAAAGGATTCTGGGTAATACAACCTGGTCCGAGCCCAACAAGTCACCCCATTTTGGATTCCCCAAGGTCTTTAGTTTTCAAAAATGCACAGGGTTGGTAGGTTTCCCTAGGTGCCGGCTGAGCTACAGGCCAAAATCCACAGGTAGGCACTGTTTTCTTTCAAAAAATGGGATGTGTCCACGTTGCGCTTTGGGGTGTTTCCTGTCGCGGGCGCTCGGCCTACCCACACAAGTGAGGTATCATTTTTATCGGGAGACTTGGGGGAACGCTGGGTGGAAGGAAATTTGTGGCTCCTCTCAGATTCCAAAACTTTCTGCCACAGAAATGTGAGGAACATGTATTTTTTTAGCCAAATTTTGAGGTTCGCAAAGGATTCTGGGTAACACAACCTGGTCCGAGCCCCGCAAGTCACCCCTCCTTGGATTCCCCTAGGTCTCTAGTTTTCAGAAATGCACAGGTTTGTTAGGTTTCCCTGTTTGCTGGCTGAGCTAGAGGCCAAAATCTACAGGTAGGCACTTCGCAAAAAACACCTCTGTTTTCTTTCAAAAATGTGGATGTGTCCACGTTGCGCTTTGGGGCGTTTCCTGTCGCGGGGGCTAGGCCTACCCACACAAGTGAGGTATCATTTTTATCGGGAGACTTGGGGGAACGCTGGGTGGAAGGAAATTTGTGGCTCCTCTCAGATTCCAGAACTTTCTGCCACAGAAATGTGAGGAACATGTGTTTTTTTAGCCAAATGTTGAGGTTCGCAAAGGATTCTGGGTAACAGAACTTGGTCCGAGCCCCGCAAGTCAACCCTCCTTGGATTCTCCTAGGTCTCTAGTTTTCAGAAATGCACAGGTTAGGTAGGTTTCCCTAGGTGCCGGCTGAGCTAGAGGCCAAAATCTACAGGTAGGCACTTCGCAAAAAACACCTCTGTTTTCTTTCAAAAATTTGGATGTGTACACGTTGCGCTTTGGGGCGTTTTCTGTCGCGGGCACTAGGCCTACCCACACAAGTGAGGTATCATTTTTATCGGGAGACTTGTGGGAACGCTGGGTGGAAGGAAATTTGTGGCTCCTCTCAGATTCCAGAACTTTCTGCCACAGAAATGTGAGGAACATGTGTTTTTTTAGCCACATTTTGAGGTTTGCAAAGGATTCTGGGTAACAGAACCTGGTCCGATCCCCGCAAGTCACCCCATCTTGGATTCCCCTAGGTCTCTAGTTTTCAGAAATACACAGGTTTGTTAGGCTTCCCTAGATGCCGGCTGAGCTAGAGGCCAAAATCTACAGGTAGGCACTTCGCAAAAAACACCTCTGTTTTCTTTAAAAAATTTGGATGTGTCCACGTTGCGCTTTGGGGCGTTTCCTGTCGCGGGCGCTAGGCCTACCCACACAAGTGAGGTATAATTTTTATCGGGAGACTTGGGGGAACGCTGGGTGGAAGGAAATTTGTGGCTCCTCTCAGATTCCAGAACTTTCTGCCACAGAAATGTGAGGAACATGTGTTTTTTTAGCCAAATTTTGAGGTTCGCAAAGGATTCTGGGTAATAGAACCTGGTCCGAGCCCCGCAAGTCACCCCTCCTTGGATTCCCCTAGGTCTCTAGTTTTCAGAAATGCACAGGTTTTGTAGGTTTCCCTAGGTGCCGGCTGAGCTAGAGGCCAAAATCTACAGGTAGACACTTCGCAAAAAAAACACCTCTGTTTTCTTTCAAAAATTTGGATGTGTCCACGTTGCGCTTTGGGGCGTTTCCTGACGCGGGCGCTAGGCCTACCCACACAAGTGAGGTATAATTTTTATCGGGAGACTTGGGGGAACGCTGGGTGGAAGGAAATTTGTGGCTCCTCTCAGATTCCAGAACTTTCTGCCACAGAAATGTGAGGAACATGTGTTTTTTTAGCCAAATTTTAAGGTTCGCAAAGGATTCTGGGTAATAGAACCTGGTCCGAGCCCCGCAAGTCACACCTCCTTGGATTCCCCTAGGTCTCTAGTTTTCAGAAATGCACAGGTTTGGTAGGTTTCCCTAGGTGCCGGCTGAGCTAGAGGCCAAAATCTACAGGTAAGCACTTCGCAAAAAAAACACCTCTGTTTTCTTTCAAAAATTTGGATGTGTCCACGTTGCGCTTTGGGGTGTTTCCTGTCGCGGGCGCTCGGCCTACCCACACAAGTGAGGTATCATTTTTATCGGGAGACTTGGGGGAACGCTGGGTGGAAGGAAATTTGTGGCTCCTCTCAGATTCCAAAACTTTCTGCCACAGAAATGTGAGGAACATGTATTTTTTTAGCCAAATTTTGAGGTTCGCAAAGGATTCTGGGTAACACAACCTGGTCCGAGCCCCGCAAGTCACCCCTCCTTGGATTCCCCTAGGTCTCTAGTTTTCAGAAATGCACAGGTTTGTTAGGTTTCACTGTTTGCTGGCTGAGCTAGAGGCCAAAATCTACAGGTAGGCACTTCGCAAAAAACACCTCTGTTTTCTTTCAAAAATGTGGATGTGTCCACGTTGCGCTTTGGGGCGTTTCCTGTCGCGGGGGCTAGGCCTACCCACACAAGTGAGGTATCATTTTTATCGGGAGACTTGGGGGAACGCTGGGTGGAAGGAAATTTGTGGCTCCTCTCAGATTCCAGAACTTTCTGCCACAGAAATGTGAGGAACATGTGTTTTTTTAGCCAAATGTTGAGGTTCGCAAAGGATTCTGGGTAACAGAACTTGGTCCGAGCCCCGCAAGTCAACCCTCCTTGGATTCTCCTAGGTCTCTAGTTTTCAGAAATGCACAGGTTTGGTAGGTTTCCCTAGGTGCCGGCTGAGCTAGAGGCCAATATCTACAGGTAGGCACTTCGCAAAAAACACCTCTGTTTTCTTTCAAAAATTTGGATGTGTCCACGTTGCGCTTTGGGGCGTTTTCTGTCGCGGGCACTAGGCCTACCCACACAAGTGAGGTATCATTTTTATTGGGAGACTTGTGGGAACGCTGGGTGGAAGGAAATTTGTTGCTCCTCTCAGATTCCAGAACTTTCTGCCACAGAAATGTGAGGAACATGTGTTTTTTTAGCCACATTTTGAGGTTTGCAAAGGATTCTGGGTAACAGAACCTGGTCCGATCCCCGCAAGTCACCCCATCATGGATTCCCCTAGGTCTCTAGTTTTCAGAAATGCACAGGTTTGTTAGGCTTCCCTAGATGCCGGCTGAGCTAGAGGCCAAAATCTACAGGTAGGCACTTCGCAAAAAACACCTCTGTTTTCTTTAAAAAATTTGGATGTGTCCACGTTGCGCTTTGGGGCGTTTAATGTCGCGGGCGCTAGGCCTACCCACACAAGTGAGGTATAATTTTTATCGGGAGACTTGGGGGAACGCTGGGTGGAAGGAAATTTGTGGCTCCTCTCAGATTCCAGAACTTTCTGCCACAGAAATGTGAGGAACATGTGTTTTTTTAGCCAAATTTTGAGGTACGCAAAGGATTCTGGGTAATAGAACCTGGTCCGAGCCCCGCAAGTCACCCCTCCTTGGATTCCCCTAGGTCTCTAGTTTTCAGAAATGCACAGGTTTGGTAGGTTTCCCTAGGTGCCGGCTGAGCTAGAGGCCAAAATCTACAGGTAGACACTTCGCAAAAAAAACACCTCTGTTTTCTTTCAAAAATTTGGATGTGTCCACGTTGCGCTTTGGGGCGTTTCCTGACGCGGGCGCTAGGCCTACCCACACAAGTGAGGTATAATTTTTATCGGGAGACTTGGGGGAACGCTGGGTGGAAGGAAATTTGTGGCTCCTCTCAGATTCCAGAACTTTCTACCACAGAAATGTGAGGAACATGTGTTTTTTTAGCCAAATTTTGAGGTTCGCAAAGGATTCTGGGTAATAGAACCTGGTCCGAGCCCCGCAAGTCACCCCTCCTTGGATTCCCCTAGGTCTCTAGTTTTCAGAAATGCACAGGTTTGGTAGGTTTCCCTAGGTGCCGGCTGAGCTAGAGGCCAAAATCTACAGGTAGGCACTTCGCAAAAAAAACACCTCTGTTTTCTTTCAAAAATTTGGATGTGTCCACGTTGCGCTTTGGGGCGTTTCCAGACGCGGGCGCTAGGCCTACCCACACAAGTGAGGTATCATTTTTATCGGGAGACTTGGGGGAACGCTGGGTGGAAGGAAATTTGTGGCTCCTCTCAGATTCCAGAACTTTCTGCCACAGAAATGTGAGGAACATGTGTTTTTTTAGCCACATTTTGAGGTTTGCAAAGGATTCTGGGTAACAGAACCTGGTCCGAGCCCCGCAAGTCACCCCATCTTGGATTCCCCTAGGTCTCTAGTTTTCAGAAATGCACAGGTTTGGTAGGTTTCCCTAGGTGCCGGCTGAGCTAGAGGCCCAAATCTACAGGTAGGCACTTCACAAAAAACACCTCTGTTTTCTTTCAAAATTTTGGATGTGTCCACGTTGCGCTTTGGGGCGTTTCCTGTCGCGGGCGCTAGGCCTACCCACACAAGTGACGTATCGTTTTTATCAGGAGACTTGGGGGAATGCTGGGTGGAAAGAAATTTGTGGCTCCTCTCAGATTCCAGAACTTTCTGCCACAGAAATGTGAGGAACATGTGTTTGTTTAGCCAAATGTTGAGGTTTGCAAAGGATTCTGGGTAATAGAACCTGGTCCGAGCCCCGCAAGTCACCCCATCTTGGATTCCCCTAGGTCTCTAGTTTTCAGAAATGCAAAGGTTTGGTAGGTTTCCCTAGGTGCCGGCTGAGCTAGAGGCCAAAATCTACAGGTAGGCACTTCGCAAAAAACACCTCTGTTTTCTTTCAAAAATTTGGATGTGTCCACGTTGCGCTTTGGGGTGTTTCCTGTCGCGGGCGCTAGGCCTACCCACACAAGTGAGGTATAATTTTTATCGGGAGACTTGGGGGAACGCTGGGTGGAAGGAAATTTGTGGCTACTCTCAGATTCCAGAACTTTCTGCCACAGAAATGTGAGGAACTTGTGTTTTTTTAGCCAAATTTTGAGGTTCGCAAAGGATTCTGGGTAACAGAACCTGGTCCGAGCCCCGCAAGTCACCCCTCCTTGGATTCCCCTAGGTCTCTAGTTTTCAGAAATGCAAAGGTTTGGTAGGTTTCCCTAGGTGCCGGCTGAGCTAGAGGCCAAAATCTACAGGTAGGCACTTCACAAAAAACACCTCTGTTTTCTTTCAAAAATTTGGATGTGTCCACGTTGCGCTTTGGGGCGTTTCCTGTCGCGGGCGCTAGGCCTACCCACACAAGTGAGGTATCATTTTTATCGGGAGACTTGGGGGAACGCTGGGTGGAAGGAAATTTGTGGCTCCTCTCAGATTCCAGAACTTTCTGACACAGAAATGTGAGGAACATGTGTTTTTTTAGCCACATTTTGAGGTTTGCAAAGGATTCTGGGTAACAGAACCTGGTCCGAGCCCCGTAAGTCACCCCATCTTGGATTCCCCTAGGTCTCTAGTTTTCAGAAATGCACAGGTTTGGTAGGTTTCCCTAGGTGCCGGCTGAGCTAGAGGCCAAAATCTACAGGAAGGCAGTTCACAAAAAACACCTCTGTTTTCTTTCAAAAATTTGGATGTGTCCACGTTGCGCTTTGGGGCGTTTCCTGTCGCGGGCGCTAGGCCTACCCACACAAGTGACGTATTGTTTTTATCGGGAGACTTGGGGGAACGTTGGGTGGAAGGAAATTTGTGGCTCCTCTCAGATTCCAGAACTTTCTGCCACAGAAATGTGAGGAACATGTGTTTGTTTAGCCACATTTTGAGGTTTGCAAAGGATTCTGGGTAACAGAACCTGGTCCGAGGCCCGCAAGTCACGCCATCTTGGATTCCCCTAGGTCTCTAGTTTTCAGAAATGCAAAGGTTTGGTAGGTTTCCCTAGGTGCCGGCTGAGCTAGAGGCCAAAATCTACAGGTAGGCACTTCGCAAAAAACACCTCTGTTTTCTTTCAATAATTTGGATGTGTCCACGTTGCGCTTTGGGGTGTTTCCTGTCGCGGGCGCTAGGCCTACCCACACAAGTGAGGTATAATTTTTATCGGGAGACTTGGGGGAACGCTGGGTGGAAGGAAATTTGTGGCTACTCTCAGATTCCAGAACTTTCTGCCACAGAAATGTGAGGAACTTGTGTTTTTTTAGCCAAATTTTGAGGTTCGCAAAGGATTCTGGGTAACAGAACCTGGTCCGAGCCCCGCAAGTCACCCCTCCTTGGATTCCCCTAGGTCTCTAGTTTTCAGAAATGCAAAGGTTTGGTAGGTTTCCCTAGGTGCCGGCTGAGCTAGAGGCCAAAATCTACAGGTAGGCACTTCGCAAAAAACACCTCTGTTTTCTTTCAAAAATTTGGATGTGTCCACGTTGCGCTTTGGGGCGTTTCCTGTCGCGGGCGCTAGGCCTACCCACACAAGTGAGGTATCATTTTTATCGGGAGACTTGGGGGAACGCTGGGTGGAAGGAAATTTGTGGCTCCTCTCAGATTCCAGAACTTTCTGACACAGAAATGTGAGGAACATGTGTTTTTTTAGCCACATTTTGAGGTTTGCAAAGGATTCTGGGTAACAGAACCTGGTCCGAGCCCCATAAGTCACCCCATCTTGGATTCCCCTAGGTCTTTAGTTTTCAGAAATGCACAGGTTTGGTAGGTTTCCCTAGGTGCCGGCTGAGCTAGAGGCCAAAATCTACAGGAAGGCAGTTCACAAAAAACACCTCTGTTTTCTTTCAAAAATTTGGATGTGTCCACGTTGCGCTTTGGGGCGTTTCCTGTCGCGAGCGCTAGGCCTACCCACACAAGTGACGTATTGTTTTTATCGGGAGACTTGGGGGAACGTTGGGTGGAAGGAAATTTGTGGCTCCTCTCAGATTCCAGAACTTTCTGCCACAGAAATGTGAGGAACATGTGTTTGTTTAGCCAAATTTTGAGGTTTGCAAAGGATTCTGGGTAACAGAACCTGGTCCGAGGCCCGCAAGTCACCCCATCTTGGATTCCCCTAGGTCTCTAGTTTTCAGAAATGCACAGGTTTGGTAGGTTTCCCTAGGTGCCGGCTGAGCTAGAGGCCAAAATCTACAGGTAGGCACTTCGCAAAAAAAACCTCTGTTTTCTTTCGAAAATTTGGATGTGTCTACGTTGCGCTTTGGGGCGTTTCCTGTCGCGGGCGCTAGGCCTACCTACACAAGTGAGGCATCATTTTTATCGGGAGACTTGGGGGAACGCTGGGTGGAAGGAAATGTGTGGCTCCTCTCAGATTCCAGAACTTTCTGCCACAGAAATGTGAGGAACATGTGGTTTTTTAGCCAAATTTTGAGGTTCGCAAAGGATTCTGGGTAACAGAACCTGGTCCGAGCCCCGCAAGTCAACCCTCCTTGGATTCCCCGAGGTGTCTAGTTTTCAGAAATGCACAGGTTTGGTAGGTTTCCCTAGGTGCCGGCTGAGCTAGAGGCCAAAATCTTCAGGTAGGCACTTCGCAAAAAACACCTCTGTTTTCTTTCAAAAATTTGGATGTGTCCACGTTGCGCTTTGGGGCGTTTCCTGTTGCGGGCGCTAGGCCTACCCACACAAGTGAGATATCGTTTTTATCGGGAGACTTGGGGGAACGCTGGGTGGAAGGAAATGTGTGGCTCCTCTCAGATTCCAGAACTTTCTGCCACAGAAATTTGAGGAACATGTGTTTTTTTAGCCAAATTTTGAGGTTTGCAAAGGATTCTGGGTAACAGAACCTGGTCCGAGCCCCACAAGTCACCCCATCTTGGATTTCCCTAGGTCTCTAGTTTACAGAAATGCACAGGTTTGGTAGGTTTCCCTAGGTGCCGGCTGAGCTAGAGTCCAAAATCTACAGGTAGGCACTTCGCAAAAAACACCTCTGTTTTCTTTCAAAAATGTGGATGTGTCCACGTTGCGCTTTGGGGCGTTTCCTGTCGCGGGGGCTAGGCCTACCCACACAAGTGAGGTATCATTTTTATCGGGAGACTTGGGGGAACGCTGGGTGGAAGGAAATTTGTGGCTCCTCTCAGATTCCAGAACTTTCTGCCACAGAAATGTGAGGAACATGTGTTTGTTTAGCCAAATGTTGAGGTTTGCAAAGGATTCTGGGTAACAGAACCTGGTCCGAACCCCGCAAGTCACCCCATCTTGGATTCCCCTAGGTCTCTAGTTTTCAGAAATGCACAGGTTTGGTAGGTTTCCCTAGGTGCCGGCTGAGCTAGAGGCCAAAATCTACAGGTACGCACTTCGCAAAAAACACCTCTGTTTTCTTTCAAAAATTTGGATGTGTCCACGTTGCGCTTTGGGGTGTTTCCTGTCGCGGGCGCTAGGCCTACCCACACAAGTGAGGTATAATTTTTATCGGGAGACTTGGGGGACCGCTGGGTGGAAGGAAATTTGTGGCTCCTCTCAGATTCCAGAACTTTCTGCCACAGAAATGTGAGGAACTTGTGTTTTTTTAGCCAAATTTTGAGGTTCGCAAAGGATTCTGGGTAACAGAACCTGGTCCGAGCCCCGCAAGTCACCCCTCCTTGGATTCCCCTAGGTCTCTAGTTTTCAGAAATGCAAAGGTTTGGTAGGTTTCCCTAGGTGCCGGCTGAGCTAGAGGCCAAAATCTACAGGTAGGCACTTCGCAAAAAACAACTCTGTTTTCTTTCAAAAATTTGGATGTGTCCACGTTGCGCTTTGGGGCGTTTCCTGTCGCGGGCGCTAGGCCTACCCACACAAGTGAGGTATCATTTTTATCGGGAGACTTGGGGGAACGCTGGGTGAAAGGAAATTTGTGGCTCCTCTCAGATTCCAGAACTTTCTCACACAGAAATGTGAGGAACATGTGTTTTTTTAGCCACATTTTGAGGTTTGCAAAGGATTCTGGGTAACAGAACCTGGTCCGAGCCCCGCAAGTCACCCCATCTTGGATTCCCCTAGGTCTCTAGTTTTCAGAAATGCACAGGTTTGGTAGGTTTCCCTAGGTGCCGGCTGAGCTAGAGGCCAAAATCTACAGGAATGCAGTTCACAAAAAACACCTCTGTTTTCTTTCAAAAATTTGGATGTGTCCACGTTGCGCTTTGGGGCGTTTCCTGTCGCGGGCGCTAGGCCTACCCACACAAGTGAGGTATCATTTTTATCGGGAGACTTGGGGGAACGCTGGGTGGAAGGAAATTTGTGGCTCCTCTCAGATTCCAGAACTTTCTGCCACAGAAATGTGAGGAACATGTGTTTTTTTAGCCAAATTTTGAGGTTTGCAAAGGATTCTGGGTAACAGAACCTGGTCCGAGCCCCGCAAGTCACCCCATCTTGGATTCCCCTAGGTCTCTAGTTTTCAGAAATGCACAGGTTTGGTAGGTTTCCCTAGGTGCCGGCTGAGCTAGAGGCCAAAATCTACAGGTAGGCACTTCGCAAAAAAAAACACCTCTGTTTTCTTTCAAAAATTTGGATGTGTCCACGTTGCGCTTTGGGGCGTTTCCTGACGCGGGCGCTAGGCCTACCCACACAAGTGAGGTATCATTTTTATCGGGAGACTTGGGGGAACGCTGGGTGGAAGGAAATTTGTGGCTCCTCTCAGATTCCAGAACTTTCTGCCACAGAAATGTGAGGAACATGTGTTTTTTTAGCCACATTTTGAGGTTTGCAAAGGATTCTGGGTAACAGAACCTGGTCCGAGCCCCGCAAGTCACCCCATCTTGGATTCCCCTAGGTCTCTAGTTTTCAGAAATGCACAGGTTTGGTAGGTTTCCCTAGGTGCCGGCTGAGCTAGAGGCCCAAATCTACAGGTAGGCACTTCACAAAAAACACCTCTGTTTTCTTTCAAAATTTTGGATGTGTCAACGTTGCGCTTTGGGGCGTTTCGTGTCGCGGGCGCTAGGCCTACCCACACAAGTGACGTATTGTTTTTATCAGGAGACTTGGGGGAATGCTGGGTGGAAAGAAATTTGTGGCTCCTCTCAGATTCCAGAACTTTCTGCCACAGAAATGTGAGGAACATGTGTTTGTTTAGCCAAATGTTGATGTTTGCAAAGGATTCTGGGTAACAGAACCTGGTCCGAGCCCCGCAAGTCACCCCATCTTGGATTCCCCTAGGTCTCTAGTTTTCAGAAATGCACAGGTTTGGTAGGTTTCCCTAGGTGCCGGCTGAGCTAGAGGCCAAAATCTACAGGTAGGCACTTCGCAAAAAACACCTCTGTTTTCTTTCAAAAATTTGGATGTGTCCACGTTGCGCTTTGGGGTGTTTCCTGTCGCGGGCGCTAGGCCTACCCACACAAGTGAGGTATCATTTTTATCGGGAGACTTGGGGGAACGCTGGGTGGAAGGAAATTTGTGGCTCCTCTCAGATTCCAGAACTTTCTGCCACAGAAATGTGAGGAACTTGTGTTTTTTTAGCCAAATTTTGAGGTTCGCAAAGGATTCTGGGTAACAGAACCTGGTCCGAGCCCCGCAAGTCACCCCTCCTTGGATTCCCCTAGGTCTCTAGTTTTCAGAAATGCACAGGTTTGGTAGGTTTCCCTAGGTGCCGGCTGAGCTAAAGGCCAAAATCTACAGGTAGGCACTTCGCAAAAAAAACCTCTGTTTTCTTTCGAAAATTTGGATGTGTCTACGTTGCGCTTTGGGGCGTTTCCTGTCGCGGGCGCTAGGCCTACCTACACAAGTGAGGCATCATTTTTATCGGGAGACTTGGGGGAACGCTGGGTGGAAGGAAATGTGTGGCTCCTCTCAGATTCCAGAACTTTCTGCCACAGAAATATGAGGAACATGTGGTTTTTTAGCCAAATTTTGAGGTTCGCAAAGGATTCTGGGTAACAGAACCTGGTCCGAGCCCCGCAAGTCAACCCTCCTTGGATTCCCCAAGGTGTCTAGTTTTCAGAAATGCACAGGTTTGGTAGGTTTCCCTAGGTGCCGGCTGAGCTAGAGGCCAAAATCTTCAGGTAGGCACTTCGCAAAAAACACCTCTGTTTTCTTTCAAAAATTTGGATGTGTCCACGTTGCGCTTTGGGGCGTTTCCTGTTGCGGGCGCTAGGCCTACCCACACAAGTGAGATATCGTTTTTATCGGGAGACTTGGGGGAACGCTGGGTGGAAGGAAATGTGTGGCTCCTCTCAGATTCCAGAACTTTCTGCCACAGAAATTTGAGGAACATGTGTTTTTTTAGCCAAATTTTGAGGTTTGCAAAGGATTCTGGGTAACAGAACCTGGTCCGAGCCCCGCAAGTCACCCCATCTTGGATTCCCCTAGGCCTCTAGTTTACAGAAATGCACAGGTTTGGTAGGTTTCCCTAGGTGCCGGCTGAGCTAGAGTCCAAAATCTACAGGTAGGCACTTCGCAAAAAACACCTCTGTTTTCTTTCAAAAATGTGGATGTGTCCACGTTGCGCTTTGGGGCGTTTCCTGTCGCGGGGGCTAGGCCTACCCACACAAGTGAGGTATCATTTTTATCGGGAGACTTGGGGGAACGCTGGGTGGAAGGAAATTTGTGGCTCCTCTCAGATTCCAGAACTTTCTGCCACAGAAATGTGAGGAACATGTGTTTTTTTAGCCAAATTTTGAGGTTTGCAAAGGATTCTGGGTAACAGAACCTGGTCCGAGCCCCGCAAGTCAACCCTCCTTGGATTCCCCTAGGTCTCTAGTTTTCAGAAATGCACAGGTTTGGTAGGTTTCCCTAGGTGCCGGCTGAGCTAGGGGCCAAAATCTACAGGTAGGCACTTCGCAAAAAACACCTCTGTTTTCTTTCAAAAATTTAGATGTGTCCACGTTGCGCTTTGGGGCGTTTCCTGTCGCGGGCGCTAGGCCTACCCACACAAGTGAGGTATCATTTTAATCGGGAGACTTGGGGGAACGCTGGGTGGAAGGAAATTTGTGGCTCCTCTCAGATTCAAGAACTTTCTGCCACAGAAATGTGAGGAACATGTGTTTTTTTAGCCAAATTTTGAGGTTTCCAAAGGATTCTGGGTAAAAGAACCTAGTCCGAGCCCCGCAAGTCACCCCATCTTGGATTCCCCTAGGTCTCTAGTTTTCAGAAATGCACAGGTTTGGTAAGTTTCCTAGGTGCCGGCTGAGCTAGAGGCCAAAATCTACAGGTAGGCACTTTGCAAAAAACACCTCTGTTTTCTTTCAAAAAAATGGGATGTGTCCACGTTGTGTTTTGGGGTGTTTCCTGTCGCGGGCGCTACGCCTACCCACACAAGTGAGGTATCATTTTTATCGGGAGACTTGGGGGAACGCTGGGTGGAAGGAAATTTGTGGCTCCTCTCAGATTCCAGAACTTTCTGCCACAGAAATGTGAGGAACATGTGTTTGTTTAGCCAAATGTTGAGGTTTGCAAAGGATTCTGGGTAACAGAACCTGGTCCGAGCCCCGCAAGTCACCCCATCTTGGATTCCCCTAGGTCTCTAGTTTTCAGAAATGCACAGGTTTGGTAGGTTTCCCTAGGTGCCGGCTGAGCTAGAGGCCAAAATCTACAGGTACGCACTTCGCAAAAAACACCTCTGTTATCTTTCAAAAATTTGGATGTGTCCACGTTGCGCTTTGGGGCGTTTCCTGTCGCGGGCGCTAGGCCTACCCACACAAGTGAGGTATAATTTTTATCGGGAGACTTGGGGGAACGCTGGGTGGAAGGAAATTTGTGGCTCCTCTCAGATTCCAGAACTTTCTGACACAGAAATGTGAGGAACATGTGTTTTTTTAGCCACATTTTGAGGTTTGCAAAGGATTCTGGGTAACAGAACCTGGTCCGAGCCCCTAAAGTCACCCCATCTTGGATTCCCCTAGGTCTCTAGTTTTCAGAAATGCACAGGTTTGGTAGGTTTCCCTAGGTGCCGGCTGAGCTAGAGGCCAAAATCTACAGGAAGGCAGTTCACAAAAAACACCTCTGTTTTCTTTAAAAAATTTGGATGTGTCCACGTTGCGCTTTGGGGCGTTTCCTGTCGCGGGCGCTAGGCCTACCCACACAAGTGACGTATTGTTTTTATCGGGAGACTTGGGGGAACGTTGGGTGGAAGGAAATTTGTGGCTCCTCTCAGATTCCAGAACTTTCTGCCACAGAAATGTGAGGAACATGTGTTTGTTTAGCCAAATTTTGAGGTTTGCAAAGGATTCTGGGTAACAGAACCTGGTCCGAGGCCCGCAAGTCACCCCATCTTGGATTCCCCTAGGTCTCTAGTTTTCAGAAATGCAAAGGTTTGGTAGGTTTCCCTAGGTGCCGGCTGAGCTAGAGGCCAAAATCTACAGGTAGGCACTTCGCAAAAAACACCTCTGTTTTCTTTCAAAAATTTGGATGTGTCCACGTTGCGCTTTGGGGTGTTTCCTGTCGCGGGCGCTAGGCCTACCCACACAAGTGAGGTATAATTTTTATCGGGAGACTTGGGGGAACGCTGGGTGGAAGGAAATTTGTGGCTACTCTCAGATTCCAGAACTTTCTGCCACAGAAATGTGAGGAACTTGTGTTTTTTTAGCCAAATTTTGAGGTTCGCAAAGGATTCTGGGTAACAGAACCTGGTCCGAGCCCCGCAAGTCACCCCTCCTTGGATTCCCCTAGGTCTCTAGTTTTCAGAAATGCAAAGGTTTGGTAGGTTTCCCTAGGTGCCGGCTGAGCTAGAGGCCAAAATCTACAGGTAGGCACTTCGCAAAAAACACCTCTGTTTTCTTTCAAAAATTTGGATGTGTCCACGTTGCGCTTTGGGGCGTTTCCTGTCGCGGGCGCTAGGCCTACCCACACAAGTGAGGTATCATTTTTATCGGGAGACTTGGGGGAACGCTGGGTGGAAGGAAATGTGTGGCTCCTCTCAGATTCCAGAACTTTCTGCCACAGAAATATGAGGAACATGTGGTTTTTTAGCCAAATTTTGAGGTTCGCAAAGGATTCTGGGTAACAGAACCTGGTCCGAGCCCCGCAAGTCAACCCTCCTTGGATTCCCCGAGGTGTCTAGTTTTCAGAAATGCACAGGTTTGGTAGGTTTCCCTAGGTGCCGGCTGAGCTAGAGGCCAAAATCTTCAGGTAGGCACTTCGCAAAAAACACCTCTGTTTTCTTTCAAAAATTTGGATGTGTCCACGTTGCGCTTTGGGGCGTTTCCTGTTGCGGGCCCTAGGCCTACCCACACAAGTGAGATATCGTTTTTATCGGGAGACTTGGGGGAACGCTGGGTGGAAGGAAATGTGTGGCTCCTCTCAGATTCCAGAACTTTCTGCCACAGAACTTTGAGGAACATGTGTTTTTTTAGCCAAATTTTGAGGTTTGCAAAGGATTCTGGGTAACAGAACCTGGTCCGAGCCCCGCAAGTCACCCCATCTTGGATTCCCCTAGGTCTCTAGTTTACAGAAATGCACAGGTTTGGTAGGTTTCCCTAGGTGCCGGCTGAGCTAGAGTCCAAAATCTACAGGTAGGCACTTCGCAAAAAACACCTCTGTTTTCTTTCAAAAATGTGGATGTGTCCACGTTGCGCTTTGGGGCGTTTCCTGTCGCGGGGGCTAGGCCTACCCACACAAGTGAGGTATCATTTTTATCGGGAGACTTGGGGGAACGCTGGGTGGAAGGAAATTTGTGGCTCCTCTCAGATTCCAGAACTTTCTGCCACAGAAATGTGAGGAACATGTGTTTGTTTAGCCAAATGTTGAGGTTTGCAAAGGATTCTGGGTAACAGAACCTGGTCCGAGCCCCGCAAGTCACCCCATCTTGGATTCCCCTAGGTCTCTAGTTTTCAGAAATGCACAGGTTTGGTAGGTTTCCCTAGGTGCCGGCTGAGCTAGAGGCCAAAATCTACAGGTACGCACTTCGCAAAAAACACCTCTGTTATCTTTCAAAAATTTGGATGTGTCCACGTTGCGCTTTGGGGCGTTTCCTGTCGCGGGCGCTAGGCCTACCCACACAAGTGAGGTATAATTTTTATCGGGAGACTTGGGGGAACGCTGGGTGGAAGGAAATTTGTGGCTCCTCTCAGATTCCAGAACTTTCTGCCACAGAAATGTGAGGAACATGTGTTTTTTTAGCCACATTTTGAGGTTTGCAAAGGATTCTGGGTAACAGAACCTGGTCCGAGCCCCTAAAGTCACCCCATCTTGGATTCCCCTAGGTCTCTAGTTTTCAGAAATGCACAGGTTTGGTAGGTTTCCCTAGGTGCCGGCTGAGCTAGAGGCCAAAATCTACAGGAAGGCAGTTCACAAAAAACACCTCTGTTTTCTTTAAAAAATTTGGATGTGTCCACGTTGCACTTTGGGGCGTTTCCTGTCGCGGGCGCTAGGCCTACCCACACAAGTGACGTATTGTTTTTATCGGGAGACTTGGGGGAACGTTGGGTGGAAGGAAATTTGTGGCTCCTCTCAGATTCCAGAACTTTCTGCCACAGAAATGTGAGGAACATGTGTTTGTTTAGCCAAATTTTGAGGTTTGCAAAGGATTCTGGGTAACAGAACCTGGTCCGAGGCCCGCAAGTCACCCCATCTTGGATTCCCCTAGGTCTCTAGTTTTCAGAAATGCAAAGGTTTGGTAGGTTTCCCTAGGTGCCGGCTGAGCTAGAGGCCAAAATCTACAGGTAGGCACTTCGCAAAAAACACCTCTGTTTTCTTTCAAAAATTTGGATGTGTCCACGTTGCGCTTTGGGGCGTTTCCTGTCGCGGGCGCTAGGCCTACCCACACAAGTGAGGTATCATTTTTATCGGGAGACTTGGGGGAACGCTGGGTGGAAGGAAATGTGTGGCTCCTCTCAGATTCCAGAACTTTCTGCCACAGAAATATGAGGAACATGTGGTTTTTTAGCCAAATTTTGAGGTTCGCAAAGGATTCTGGGTAACAGAACCTGGTCCGAGCCCCGCAAGTCAACCCTCCTTGGATTCCCCGAGGTGTCTACTTTTCAGAAATGCACAGGTTTGGTAGGTTTCCCTAGGTGCCGGCTGAGCTAGAGGCCAAAATCTTCAGGTAGGCACTTCGCAAAAAACACCTCTGTTTTCTTTCAAAAATTTGGATGTGTCCACGTTGCGCTTTGGGGCGTTTCCTGTTGCGGGCCCTAGGCCTACCCACACAAGTGAGATATCGTTTTTATCAGGAGACTTGGGGGAACGCTGGGTGGAAGGAAATTTGTGGCTCCTCTCAGATTCCAGAACTTTCTGCCACAGAAATTTGAGGAACATGTGTTTTTTTAGCCAAATTTTGAGGTTTGCAAAGGATTCTGGGTAACAGAACCTGGTCTGAGCCCCGCAAGTCACCCCATCTTGGATTCCCCTAGGTCTCTAGTTTACAGAAATGCACAGGTTTGGTAGGTTTCCCTAGGTGCCGGCTGAGCTAGAGTCCAAAATCTACAGGTAGGCACTTCGCAAAAAACACCTCTGTTTTCTTTCAAAAATGTGGATGTGTCCACGTTGCGCTTTGGGGCGTTTCCTGTCGCGGGGGCTAGGCCTACCCACACAAGTGAGGTATCATTTTTATCGGGAGACTTGGGGGAACGCTGGGTGGAAGGAAATTTGTGGCTCCTCTCAGATTCCAGAACTTTCTGCCACAGAAATGTGAGGAACATGTGTTTTTTTAGCCAAATTTTGAGGTTTGCAAAGGATTCTGGGTAACAGAACCTGGTCCGAGCCCGGCAAGTCAACCCTCCTTGGATTCCCCTAGGTCTCTAGTTTTCAGAAATGCACAGGTTTGGTAGGTTTCCCTAGGTGCCGGCTGAGCTAGGGGCCAAAATCTACAGGTAGGCACTTCGCAAAAAACACCTCTGTTTTCTTTCAAAAATTTAGATGTGTCCACGTTGCGCTTTGGGGCGTTTCCTGTCGCGGGCGCTAGGCCTACCCACACAAGTGAGGTATCATTTTAATCGGGAGACTTGGGGGAACGCTGGGTGGAAGGAAATTTGTGGCTCCTCTCAGATTCAAGAACTTTCTGCCACAGAAATGTGAGGAACATGTGTTTTTTTAGCCAAATTTTGAGGTTTCCAAAGGATTCTGGGTAACAGAACCTAGTCCGAGCCCCGCAAGTCACCCCATCTTGGATTCCCCTAGGTCTCTAGTTTTCAGAAATGCACAGGTTTGGTAAGTTTCCTAGGTGCCGGCTGAGCTAGAGGCCAAAATCTACAGGTAGGCACTTTGCAAAAAACACCTCTGTTTTCTTTCAAAAAAATGGGATGTGTCCACGTTGTGTTTTGGGGTGTTTCCTGTCGCGGGCGCTACGCCTACCCACACAAGTGAGGTATCATTTTTATCGGGAGACTTGGGGGAACGCTGGGTGGAAGGAAATTTGTGGCTCCTCTCAGATTCCAGAACTTTCTGACACAGAAATGTGAGGAACATGTGTTTTTTTAGCCACATTTTGAGGTTTGCAAAGGATTCTGGGTAACAGAACCTGGTCCGAGCCCCGTAAGTCACCCCATCTTGGATTCCCCTAGGTCTCTAGTTTTCAGAAATGCACAGGTTTGGTAGGTTTCCCTAGGTGCCGGCTGAGCTAGAGGCCAAAATCTACAGGAAGGCAGTTCACAAAAAACACCTCTGTTTTCTTTCAAAAATTTGGATGTGTCCACGTTGCGCTTTGGGGCGTTTCCTGTCGCGGGCGCTAGGCCTACCCACACAAGTGACGTATTGTTTTTATCGGGAGACTTGGGGGAACGTTGGGTGGAAGGAAATTTGTGGCTCCTCTCAGATTCCAGAACTTTCTGCCACAGAAATGTGAGGAACATGTGTTTGTTTAGCCAAATTTTGAGGTTTGCAAAGGATTCTGGGTAACAGAACCTGGTCCGAGGCCCGCAAGTCACCCCATCTTGGATTCCCCTAGGTCTCTAGTTTTCAGAAATGCAAAGGTTTGGTAGGTTTCCCTAGGTGTCGGCTGAGCTAGAGGCCAAAATCTACAGGTAGGCACTTCGCAAAAAACACCTCTGTTTTCTTTCAAAAATTTGGATGTGTCCACGTTGCGCTTTGGGGTGTTTCCTGTCGCGGGCGCTAGGCCTACCCACACAAGTGAGGTATAATTTTTATCGGGAGACTTGGGGGAACGCTGGGTGGAAGGAAATTTGTGGCTACTCTCAGATTCCAGAACTTTCTGCCACAGAAATGTGAGGAACTTGTGTTTTTTTAGCCAAATTTTGAGGTTCGCAAAGGATTCTGGGTAACAGAACCTGGTCCGAGCCCCGCAAGTCACCCCTCCTTGGATTCCCCTAGGTCTCTAGTTTTCAGAAATGCAAAGGTTTGGTAGGTTTCCCTAGGTGCCGGCTGAGCTAGAGGCCAAAATCTACAGGTAGGCACTTCGCAAAAAACACCTCTGTTTTCTTTCAAAAATTTGGATGTGTCCACGTTGCGCTTTGGGGCGTTTCCTGTCGCGGGCGCTAGGCCTACCCACACAAGTGAGGTATCATTTTTATCGGGAGACTTGGGGGAACGCTGGGTGGAAGGAAATTTGTGGCTCCTCTCAGATTCCAGAACTTTGTGACACAGAAATGTGAGGAACATGTGTTTTTTTAGCCACATTTTGAGGTTTGCAAAGGATTCTGGGTAACAGAACCTGGTCCGAGCCCCGTAAGTCACCCCATCTTGGATTCCCCTAGGTCTCTAGTTTTCAGAAATGCACAGGTTTGGTAGGTTTCCCTAGGTGCCGGCTGAGCTAGAGGCCAAAATCTACAGGTAGGCACTTCGCAAAAAAAACACCTCTGTTTTCTTTCAAAAATTTGGATGTGTCCACGTTGCGCTTTGGGGCGTTTCCTGACGCGGGCGCTAGGCCTACCCACACAAGTGAGGTATCATTTTTATCGGGAGACTTGGGGGAACGCTGGGTGGAAGGAAATTTGTGGCTCCTCTCAGATTCCAGAACTTTCTGCCACAGAAATGTGAGGAACATGTGTTTTTTTAGCCACATTTTGAGGTTTGCAAAGGATTCTGGGTAACAGAACCTGGTCCGAGCCCCGCAAGTCACCCCATCTTGGATTCCCCTAGGTCTCTAGTTTTCAGAAATGCACAGGTTTGGTAGGTTTCCCTAGGTGCCGGCTGAGCTAGAGGCCCAAATCTACAGGTAGGCACTTCACAAAAAACACCTCTGTTTTCTTTCAAAATTTTGGATGTGTCAACGTTGCGCTTTGGGGCGTTTCGTGTCGCGGGCGCTAGGCCTACCCACACAAGTGACGTATCGTTTTTATCAGGAGACTTGGGGGAATGCTGGGTGGAAAGAAATTTGTGGCTCCTCTCAGATTCCAGAACTTTCTGCCACAGAAATGTGAGGAACATGTGTTTGTTTAGCCAAATGTTGATGTTTGCAAAGGATTCTGGGTAACAGAACCTGGTCCGAGCCCCGCAAGTCACCCCATCTTGGATTCCCCTAGGTCTCTAGTTTTCAGAAATGCACAGGTTTGGTAGGTTTCCCTAGGTGCCGGCTGAGCTAGAGGCCAAAATCTACAGGTAGGCACTTCGCAAAAAACACCTCTGTTTTCTTTCAAAAATTTGGATGTGTCCACGTTGCGCTTTGGGGTGTTTCCTGTCGCGGGCGCTAGGCCTACCCACACAAGTGAGGTATAATTTTTATCGGGAGACTTGGGGGAACGCTGGGTGGAAGGAAATTTGTGGCTCCTCTCAGATTCCAGAACTTTCTGCCACAGAAATGTGAGGAACTTGTGTTTTTTTAGCCAAATTTTGAGGTTCGCAAAGGATTCTGGGTAACAGAACCTGGTCCGAGCCCCGCAAGTCACCCCTCCTTGGATTCCCCTAGGTCTCTAGTTTTCAGAAATGCACAGGTTTGGTAGGTTTCCCTAGGTGCCGGCTGAGCTAAAGGCCAAAATCTACAGGTAGGCACTTCGCAAAAAAAACCTCTGTTTTCTTTCGAAAATTTGGATGTGTCTACGTTGCGCTTTGGGGCGTTTCCTGTCGCGGGCGCTAGGCCTACCTACACAAGTGAGGCATCATTTTTATCGGGAGACTTGGGGGAACGCTGGGTGGAAGGAAATGTGTGGCTCCTCTCAGATTCCAGAACTTTCTGCCACAGAAATATGAGGAACATGTGGTTTTTTAGCCAAATTTTGAGGTTCGCAAAGGATTCTGGGTAACAGAACCTGGTCCGAGCCCCGCAAGTCAACCCTCCTTGGATTCCCCAAGGTGTCTAGTTTTCAGAAATGCACAGGTTTGGTAGGTTTCCCTAGGTGCCGGCTGAGCTAGAGGCCAAAATCTTCAGGTAGGCACTTCGCAAAAAACACCTCTGTTTTCTTTCAAAAATTTGGATGTGTCCACGTTGCGCTTTGGGGCGTTTCCTGTTGCGGGCGCTAGGCCTACCCACACAAGTGAGATATCGTTTTTATCGGGAGACTTGGGGGAACGCTGGGTGGAAGGAAATGTGTGGCTCCTCTCAGATTCCAGAACTTTCTGCCACAGAAATTTGAGGAACATGTGTTTTTTTAGCCAAATTTTGAGGTTTGCAAAGGATTCTGGGTAACAGAACCTGGTCCGAGCCCCGCAAGTCACCCCATCTTGGATTCCCCTAGGCCTCTAGTTTACAGAAATGCACAGGTTTGGTAGGTTTCCCTAGGTGCCGGCTGAGCTAGAGTCCAAAATCTACAGGTAGGCACTTCGCAAAAAACACCTCTGTTTTCTTTCAAAAATGTGGATGTGTCCACGTTGCGCTTTGGGGCGTTTCCTGTCGCGGGGGCTAGGCCTACCCACACAAGTGAGGTATCATTTTTATCGGGAGACTTGGGGGAACGCTGGGTGGAAGGAAATTTGTGGCTCCTCTCAGATTCCAGAACTTTCTGCCACAGAAATGTGAGGAACATGTGTTTTTTTAGCCAAATTTTGAGGTTTGCAAAGGATTCTGGGTAACAGAACCTGGTCCGAGCCCCGCAAGTCAACCCTCCTTGGATTCCCCTAGGTCTCTAGTTTTCAGAAATGCACAGGTTTGGTAGGTTTCCCTAGGTGCCGGCTGAGCTAGGGGCCAAAATCTACAGGTAGGCACTTCGCAAAAAACACCTCTGTTTTCTTTAAAAAATTTAGATGTGTCCACGTTGCGCTTTGGGGCGTTTCCTGTCGCGGGCGCTAGGCCTACCCACACAAGTGAGGTATCATTTTAATCGGGAGACTTGGGGGAACGCTGGGTGGAAGGAAATTTGTGGCTCCTCTCAGATTCAAGAACTTTCTGCCACAGAAATGTGAGGAACATGTGTTTTTTTAGCCAAATTTTGAGGTTTCCAAAGGATTCTGGGTAAAAGAACCTAGTCCGAGCCCCGCAAGTCACCCCATCTTGGATTCCCCTAGGTCTCTAGTTTTCAGAAATGCACAGGTTTGGTAAGTTTCCTAGGTGCCGGCTGAGCTAGAGGCCAAAATCTACAGGTAGGCACTTTGCAAAAAACACCTCTGTTTTCTTTCAAAAAAATGGGATGTGTCCACGTTGTGTTTTGGGGTGTTTCCTGTCGCGGGCGCTACGCCTACCCACACAAGTGAGGTATCATTTTTATCGGGAGACTTGGGGGAACGCTGGGTGGAAGGAAATTTGTGGCTCCTCTCAGATTCCAGAACTTTCTGCCACAGAAATGTGAGGAACATGTGTTTGTTTAGCCAAATGTTGAGGTTTGCAAAGGATTCTGGGTAACAGAACCTGGTCCGAGCCCCGCAAGTCACCCCATCTTGGATTCCCCTAGGTCTCTAGTTTTCAGAAATGCACAGGTTTGGTAGGTTTCCCTAGGTGCCGGCTGAGCTAGAGGCCAAAATCTACAGGTACGCACTTCGCAAAAAACACCTCTGTTATCTTTCAAAAATTTGGATGTGTCCACGTTGCGCTTTGGGGCGTTTCCTGTCGCGGGCGCTAGGCCTACCCACACAAGTGAGGTATAATTTTTATCGGGAGACTTGGGGGAACGCTGGGTGGAAGGAAATTTGTGGCTCCTCTCAGATTCCAGAACTTTCTGACACAGAAATGTGAGGAACATGTGTTTTTTTAGCCACATTTTGAGGTTTGCAAAGGATTCTGGGTAACAGAACCTGGTCCGAGCCCCTAAAGTCACCCCATCTTGGATTCCCCTAGGTCTCTAGTTTTCAGAAATGCACAGGTTTGGTAGGTTTCCCTAGGTGCCGGCTGAGCTAGAGGCCAAAATCTACAGGAAGGCAGTTCACAAAAAACACCTCTGTTTTCTTTAAAAAATTTGGATGTGTCCACGTTGCGCTTTGGGGCGTTTCCTGTCGCGGGCGCTAGGCCTACCCACACAAGTGACGTATTGTTTTTATCGGGAGACTTGGGGGAACGTTGGGTGGAAGGAAATTTGTGGCTCCTCTCAGATTCCAGAACTTTCTGCCACAGAAATGTGAGGAACATGTGTTTGTTTAGCCAAATTTTGAGGTTTGCAAAGGATTCTGGGTAACAGAACCTGGTCCGAGGCCCGCAAGTCACCCCATCTTGGATTCCCCTAGGTCTCTAGTTTTCAGAAATGCAAAGGTTTGGTAGGTTTCCCTAGGTGCCGGCTGAGCTAGAGGCCAAAATCTACAGGTAGGCACTTCGCAAAAAACACCTCTGTTTTCTTTCAAAAATTTGGATGTGTCCACGTTGCGCTTTGGGGTGTTTCCTGTCGCGGGCGCTAGGCCTACCCACACAAGTGAGGTATAATTTTTATCGGGAGACTTGGGGGAACGCTGGGTGGAAGGAAATTTGTGGCTACTCTCAGATTCCAGAACTTTCTGCCACAGAAATGTGAGGAACTTGTGTTTTTTTAGCCAAATTTTGAGGTTCGCAAAGGATTCTGGGTAACAGAACCTGGTCCGAGCCCCGCAAGTCACCCCTCCTTGGATTCCCCTAGGTCTCTAGTTTTCAGAAATGCAAAGGTTTGGTAGGTTTCCCTAGGTGCCGGCTGAGCTAGAGGCCAAAATCTACAGGTAGGCACTTCGCAAAAAACACCTCTGTTTTCTTTCAAAAATTTGGATGTGTCCACGTTGCGCTTTGGGGCGTTTCCTGTCGCGGGCGCTAGGCCTACCCACACAAGTGAGGTATCATTTTTATCGGGAGACTTGGGGGAACGCTGGGTGGAAGGAAATGTGTGGCTCCTCTCAGATTCCAGAACTTTCTGCCACAGAAATATGAGGAACATGTGGTTTTTTAGCCAAATTTTGAGGTTCGCAAAGGATTCTGGGTAACAGAACCTGGTCCGAGCCCCGCAAGTCAACCCTCCTTGGATTCCCCGAGGTGTCTAGTTTTCAGAAATGCACAGGTTTGGTAGGTTTCCCTAGGTGCCGGCTGAGCTAGAGGCCAAAATCTTCAGGTAGGCACTTCGCAAAAAACACCTCTGTTTTCTTTCAAAAATTTGGATGTGTCCACGTTGCGCTTTGGGGCGTTTCCTGTTGCGGGCCCTAGGCCTACCCACACAAGTGAGATATCGTTTTTATCGGGAGACTTGGGGGAACGCTGGGTGGAAGGAAATGTGTGGCTCCTCTCAGATTCCAGAACTTTCTGCCACAGAAATTTGAGGAACATGTGTTTTTTTAGCCAAATTTTGAGGTTTGCAAAGGATTCTGGGTAACAGAACCTGGTCCGAGCCCCGCAAGTCACCCCATCTTGGATTCCCCTAGGTCTCTAGTTTACAGAAATGCACAGGTTTGGTAGGTTTCCCTAGGTGCCGGCTGAGCTAGAGTCCAAAATCTACAGGTAGGCACTTCGCAAAAAACACCTCTGTTTTCTTTCAAAAATGTGGATGTGTCCACGTTGCGCTTTGGGGCGTTTCCTGTCGCGGGGGCTAGGCCTACCCACACAAGTGAGGTATCATTTTTATCGGGAGACTTGGGGGAACGCTGGGTGGAAGGAAATTTGTGGCTCCTCTCAGATTCCAGAACTTTCTGCCACAGAAATGTGAGGAACATGTGTTTGTTTAGCCAAATGTTGAGGTTTGCAAAGGATTCTGGGTAACAGAACCTGGTCCGAGCCCCGCAAGTCACCCCATCTTGGATTCCCCTAGGTCTCTAGTTTTCAGAAATGCACAGGTTTGGTAGGTTTCCCTAGGTGCCGGCTGAGCTAGAGGCCAAAATCTACAGGTACGCACTTCGCAAAAAACACCTCTGTTATCTTTCAAAAATTTGGATGTGTCCACGTTGCGCTTTGGGGCGTTTCCTGTCGCGGGCGCTAGGCCTACCCACACAAGTGAGGTATAATTTTTATCGGGAGACTTGGGGGAACGCTGGGTGGAAGGAAATTTGTGGCTCCTCTCAGATTCCAGAACTTTCTGCCACAGAAATGTGAGGAACATGTGTTTTTTTAGCCACATTTTGAGGTTTGCAAAGGATTCTGGGTAACAGAACCTGGTCCGAGCCCCTAAAGTCACCCCATCTTGGATTCCCCTAGGTCTCTAGTTTTCAGAAATGCACAGGTTTGGTAGGTTTCCCTAGGTGCCGGCTGAGCTAGAGGCCAAAATCTACAGGAAGGCAGTTCACAAAAAACACCTCTGTTTTCTTTAAAAAATTTGGATGTGTCCACGTTGCGCTTTGGGGCGTTTCCTGTCGCGGGCGCTAGGCCTACCCACACAAGTGACGTATTGTTTTTATCGGGAGACTTGGGGGAACGTTGGGTGGAAGGAAATTTGTGGCTCCTCTCAGATTCCAGAACTTTCTGCCACAGAAATGTGAGGAACATGTGTTTGTTTAGCCAAATTTTGAGGTTTGCAAAGGATTCTGGGTAACAGAACCTGGTCCGAGGCCCGCAAGTCACCCCATCTTGGATTCCCCTAGGTCTCTAGTTTTCAGAAATGCAAAGGTTTGGTAGGTTTCCCTAGGTGCCGGCTGAGCTAGAGGCCAAAATCTACAGGTAGGCACTTCGCAAAAAACACCTCTGTTTTCTTTCAAAAATTTGGATGTGTCCACGTTGCGCTTTGGGGCGTTTCCTGTCGCGGGCGCTAGGCCTACCCACACAAGTGAGGTATCATTTTTATCGGGAGACTTGGGGGAACGCTGGGTGGAAGGAAATGTGTGGCTCCTCTCAGATTCCAGAACTTTCTGCCACAGAAATATGAGGAACATGTGGTTTTTTAGCCAAATTTTGAGGTTCGCAAAGGATTCTGGGTAACAGAACCTGGTCCGAGCCCCGCAAGTCAACCCTCCTTGGATTCCCCGAGGTGTCTACTTTTCAGAAATGCACAGGTTTGGTAGGTTTCCCTAGGTGCCGGCTGAGCTAGAGGCCAAAATCTTCAGGTAGGCACTTCGCAAAAAACACCTCTGTTTTCTTTCAAAAATTTGGATGTGTCCACGTTGCGCTTTGGGGCGTTTCCTGTTGCGGGCCCTAGGCCTACCCACACAAGTGAGATATTGTTTTTATCGGGAGACTTGGGGGAACGCTGGGTGGAAGGAAATGTGTGGCTCCTCTCAGATTCCAGAACTTTCTGCCACAGAAATTTGAGGAACATGTGTTTTTTTAGCCAAATTTTGAGGTTTGCAAAGGATTCTGGGTAACAGAACCTGGTCTGAGCCCCGCAAGTCACCCCATCTTGGATTCCCCTAGGTCTCTAGTTTACAGAAATGCACAGGTTTGGTAGGTTTCCCTAGGTGCCGGCTGAGCTAGAGTCCAAAATCTACAGGTAGGCACTTCGCAAAAAACACCTCTGTTTTCTTTCAAAAATGTGGATGTGTCCACGTTGCGCTTTGGGGCGTTTCCTGTCGCGGGGGCTAGGCCTACCCACACAAGTGAGGTATCATTTTTATCGGGAGACTTGGGGGAACGCTGGGTGGAAGGAAATTTGTGGCTCCTCTCAGATTCCAGAACTTTCTGCCACAGAAATGTGAGGAACATGTGTTTTTTTAGCCAAATTTTGAGGTTTGCAAAGGATTCTGGGTAACAGAACCTGGTCCGAGCCCGGCAAGTCAACCCTCCTTGGATTCCCCTAGGTCTCTAGTTTTCAGAAATGCACAGGTTTGGTAGGTTTCCCTAGGTGCCGGCTGAGCTAGGGGCCAAAATCTACAGGTAGGCACTTCGCAAAAAACACCTCTGTTTTCTTTCAAAAATTTAGATGTGTCCACGTTGCGCTTTGGGGCGTTTCCTGTCGCGGGCGCTAGGCCTACCCACACAAGTGAGGTATCATTTTAATCGGGAGACTTGGGGGAACGCTGGGTGGAAGGAAATTTGTGGCTCCTCTCAGATTCAAGAACTTTCTGCCACAGAAATGTGAGGAACATGTGTTTTTTTAGCCAAATTTTGAGGTTTCCAAAGGATTCTGGGTAACAGAACCTAGTCTGAGCCCCGCAAGTCACCCCATCTTGGATTCCCCTAGGTCTCTAGTTTTCAGAAATGCACAGGTTTGGTAAGTTTCCTAGGTGCCGGCTGAGCTAGAGGCCAAAATCTACAGGTAGGCACTTTGCAAAAAACACCTCTGTTTTCTTTCAAAAAAATGGGATGTGTCCACGTTGTGTTTTGGGGTGTTTCCTGTCGCGGGCGCTACGCCTACCCACACAAGTGAGGTATCATTTTTATCGGGAGACTTGGGGGAACGCTGGGTGGAAGGAAATTTGTGGCTCCTCTCAGATTCCAGAACTTTCTGACACAGAAATGTGAGGAACATGTGTTTTTTTAGCCACATTTTGAGGTTTGCAAAGGATTCTGGGTAACAGAACCTGGTCCGAGCCCCGTAAGTCACCCCATCTTGGATTCCCCTAGGTCTCTAGTTTTCAGAAATGCACAGGTTTGGTAGGTTTCCCTAGGTGCCGGCTGAGCTAGAGGCCAAAATCTACAGGAAGGCAGTTCACAAAAAACACCTCTGTTTTCTTTCAAAAATTTGGATGTGTCCACGTTGCGCTTTGGGGCGTTTCCTGTCGCGGGCGCTAGGCCTACCCACACAAGTGACGTATTGTTTTTATCGGGAGACTTGGGGGAACGTTGGGTGGAAGGAAATTTGTGGCTCCTCTCAGATTCCAGAACTTTCTGCCACAGAAATGTGAGGAACATGTGTTTGTTTAGCCAAATTTTGAGGTTTGCAAAGGATTCTGGGTAACAGAACCTGGTCCGAGGCCCGCAAGTCACCCCATCTTGGATTCCCCTAGGTCTCTAGTTTTCAGAAATGCAAAGGTTTGGTAGGTTTCCCTAGGTGTCGGCTGAGCTAGAGGCCAAAATCTACAGGTAGGCACTTCGCAAAAAACACCTCTGTTTTCTTTCAAAAATTTGGATGTGTCCACGTTGCGCTTTGGGGTGTTTCCTGTCGCGGGCGCTAGGCCTACCCACACAAGTGAGGTATAATTTTTATCGGGAGACTTGGGGGAACGCTGGGTGGAAGGAAATTTGTGGCTACTCTCAGATTCCAGAACTTTCTGCCACAGAAATGTGAGGAACTTGTGTTTTTTTAGCCAAATTTTGAGGTTCGCAAAGGATTCTGGGTAACAGAACCTGGTCCGAGCCCCGCAAGTCACCCCTCCTTGGATTCCCCTAGGTCTCTAGTTTTCAGAAATGCAAAGGTTTGGTAGGTTTCCCTAGGTGCCGGCTGAGCTAGAGGCCAAAATCTACAGGTAGGCACTTCGCAAAAAACACCTCTGTTTTCTTTCAAAAATTTGGATGTGTCCACGTTGCGCTTTGGGGCGTTTCCTGTCGCGGGCGCTAGGCCTACCCACACAAGTGAGGTATCATTTTTATCGGGAGACTTGGGGGAACGCTGGGTGGAAGGAAATTTGTGGCTCCTCTCAGATTCCAGAACTTTCTGACACAGAAATGTGAGGAACATGTGTTTTTTTAGCCACATTTTGAGGTTTGCAAAGGATTCTGGGTAACAGAACCTGGTCCGAGCCCCGTAAGTCACCCCATCTTGGATTCCCCTAGGTCTCTAGTTTTCAGAAATGCACAGGTTTGGTAGGTTTCCCTAGGTGCCGGCTGAGCTAGAGGCCAAAATCTACAGGAAGGCAGTTCACAAAAAACACCTCTGTTTTCTTTCAAAAATTTGGATGTGTCCACGTTGCGCTTTGGGGCCTTTCCTGTCGCGGGCGCTAGGCCTACCCACACAAGTGACGTATTGTTTTTATCGGGAGACTTGGGGGAACATTGGGTGGAAGGAAATTTGTGGCTCCTCTCAGATTCCAGAACTTTCTGCCACAGAAATGTGAAGAACATGTGTTTGTTTAGCCAAATTTGAGGTTTGCAAAGGATTCTGGGTAACAGAACCTGGTCCGAGGCCCGCAAGTCACCCCATCTTGGATTCCCCTAGGTCTCTAGTTTTCAGAAATGCACAGGTTTGGTAGGTTTCCCTAGGTGCCGGCTGAGCTAGAGGCCAAAATCTACAGGTAGGCACTTCGCAAAAAAAACATCTGTTTTCTTTCGAAAATTTGGATGTGTCTACGTTGCGCTTTGGGGCGTTACCTGTCGCGGGCGCTAGGCCTACCTACACAAGTGAGGCATCATTTTTATCGGGAGACTTGGGGGAACGCTGGGTGGAAGGAAATGTGTGGCTCCTCTCCAGAACTTTCTGCCACAGAAATGTGAGGAACATGTGGTTTTTTAGCCAAATTTTGAGGTTCGCAAAGGATTCTGGGTAACAGAACCTGGTCCGAGCCCCGCAAGTCAACCCTCCTTGGATTCCCCGAGGTGTCTAGTTTTCAGAAATGCACAGGTTTGGTAGGTTTCCCTAGGTGCCGGCTGAGCTAGAGGCCAAAATCTTCAGGTAGGCACTTCGCAAAAAACACCTCTGTTTTCTTTCAAAAATTTGGATGTGTCCACGTTGCGCTTTGGGGCGTTTCCTGTTGCGGGCGCTAGGCCTACCCACACAAGTGAGATATCGTTTTTATCGGGAGACTTGGGGGAACGCTGGGTGGAAGGAAATGTGTGGCTCCTCTCAGATTCCAGAACTTTCTGCCACAGAAATTTGAGGAACATGTGTTTTTTTAGCCAAATTTTGAGGTTTGCAAAGGATTCTGGGTAACAGAACCTGGTCCGAGCCCCGCAAGTCACCCCATCTTGGATTCCCCTAGGTCTCTAGTTTACAGAAATGCACAGGTTTGGTAGGTTTCCCTAGGTGCCGGCTGAGCTAGAGTCCAAAATCTACAGGTAGGCACTTCGCAAAAAACACCTCTGTTTTCTTTCAAAAATGTGGATGTGTCCACGTTGCGCTTTGGGGCGTTTCCTGTCGCGGGGGCTAGGCCTACCCACACAAGTGAGGTATCATTTTTATCGGGAGACTTGGGGGAACGCTGGGTGGAAGGAAATTTGTGGCTCCTCTCAGATTCCAGAACTTTCTGCCACAGAAATGTGAGGAACATGTGTTTGTTTAGCCAAATGTTGAGGTTTGCAAAGGATTCTGGGTAACAGAACCTGGTCCGAGCCCCGCAAGTCACCCCATCTTGGATTCCCCTAGGTCTCTAGTTTTCAGAAATGCACAGGTTTGGTAGGTTTCCCTAGGTGCCGGCTGAGCTAGAGGCCAAAATCTACAGGTACGCACTTCGCAAAAAACACCTCTGTTTTCTTTCAAAAATGTGGATGTGTCCACGTTGCGCTTTGGGGTGTTTCCTGTCGCGGGCGCTAGGCCTACCCACACAAGTGAGGTATCATTTTTATCGGGAGACTTGGGGGAACGCTGGGTGGAAGGAAATTTGTGGCTCCTCTCAGATTCCAGAACTTTCTCACACAGAAATGTGAGGAACATGTGTTTTTTTAGCCACATTTTGAGGTTTGCAAAGGATTCTGGGTAACAGAACCTGGTCCGAGCCCCGCAAGTCACCCCATCTTGGATTCCCCTAGGTCTCTAGTTTTCAGAAATGCACAGGTTTGGTAGGTTTCCCTAGGTGCCGGCTGAGCTAGAGGCCAAAATCTACAGGAATGCAGTTCACAAAAAACACCTCTGTTTTCTTTCAAAAATTTGGATGTGTCCACGTTGCGCTTTGGGGCGTTTCCTGTCGCGGGCGCTAGGCCTACCCACACAAGTGAGGTATCGTTTTTATCGGGAGACTTGGGGGAACGCTGGGTGGAAGGAAATTTGTGGCTCCTCTCAGATTCCAGAACTTTCTGCCACAGAAATGTGAGGAACATGTGTTTGTTTAGCCAAATTTTGAGGTTTGCAAAGGATTCTGGGTAACAGAACCTGGTCCGAGCCCCGCAAGTCACCCCATCTTGGATTCCCCTAGGTCTCTAGTTTTCAGAAATGCACAGGTTTGGTAGGTTTCCCTAGGTGCCGGCTGAGCTAGAGGCCAAAATCTACAGGTAGGCACTTCGCAAAAAAAACACCTCTGTTTTCTTTCAAAAATTTGGATGTGTCCACGTTGCGCTTTGGGGCGTTTCCTGACGCGGGCGCTAGGCCTACCCACACAAGTGAGGTATCATTTTTATCGGGAGACTTGGGGGAACGCTGGGTGGAAGGAAATTTGTGGCTCCTCTCAGATTCCAGAACTTTCTGCCACAGAAATGTGAGGAACATGTGTTTTTTTAGCCACATTTTGGGGTTTGCAAAGGATTCTGGGTAACAGAACCTGGTCCGAGCCCCGCAAGTCACCCCATCTTGGATTCCCCTAGGTCTCTAGTTTTCAGAAATGCACAGGTTTGGTAGGTTTCCCTAGGTGCCGGCTGAGCTAGAGGCCCAAATCTACAGGTAGGCACTTCACAAAAAACACCTCTGTTTTCTTTCAAAATTTTGGATGTGTCCACGTTGCGCTTTGGGGCGTTTCCTGTCGCGGGCGCTAGGCCTACCCACACAAGTGACGTATCGTTTTTATCAGGAGACTTGGGGGAATGCTGGGTGGAAAGAAATTTGTGGCTCCTCTCAGATTCCAGAACTTTCTGCCACAGAAATGTGAGGAACATGTGTTTGTTTAGCCAAATGTTGAGGTTTGCAAAGGATTCTGGGTAACAGAACCTGGTCCGAGCCCCGCAAGTCACCCCATCTTGGATTCCCCTAGGTCTCTAGTTTTCAGAAATGCACAGGTTTGGTAGGTTTCCCTAGGTGCCGGCTGAGCTAGAGGCCAAAATCTACAGGTAGGCACTTCGCAAAAAACACCTCTGTTTTCTTTCAAAAATTTGGATGTGTACACGTTGCGCTTTGGGGTGTTTCCTGTCGCGGGCGCTAGGCCTACCCACACAAGTGAGGTATAATTTTTATCGGGAGACTTGGGGGAACGCTGGGTGGAAGGAAATTTGTGGCTACTCTCAGATTCCAGAACTTTCTGCCACAGAAATGTGAGGAACTTGTGTTTTTTTAGCCAAATTTTGAGGTTCGCAAAGGATTCTGGGTAACAGAACCTGGTCCGAGCCCCGCAAGTCACCCCTCCTTGGATTCCCCTAGGTCTCTAGTTTTCAGAAATGCAAAGGTTTGGTAGGTTTCCCTAGGTGCCGGCTGAGCTAGAGGCCAAAATCTACAGGTAGGCACTTCGGAAAAAACACCTCTGTTTTCTTTCAAAAATTTGGATGTGTCCACGTTGCGCTTTGGGGCGTTTCCTGTCGCGGGCGCTAGGCCTACCCACACAAGTGAGGTATCATTTTTATCGAGAGACTTGGGGGAACGCTGGGTGGAAGGAAATTTGTGGCTCCTCTCAGATTCCAGAACTTTCTGACACAGAAATGTGAGGAACATGTGTTTTTTTAGCCACATTTTGAGGTTTGCAAAGGATTCTGGGTAACAGAACCTGGTCCGAGCCCCGTAAGTCACCCCATCTTGGATTCCCCTAGGTCTCTAGTTTTCAGAAATGCACAGGTTTGGTAGGTTTCCCTAGGTGCCGGCTGAGCTAGAGGCCAAAATCTACAGGAAGGCAGTTCACAAAAAACACCTCTGTTTTCTTTCAAAAATTTGGATGTGTCCACGTTGCGCTTTGGGGCGTTTCCTGTCGCGGGCGCTAGGCCTACCCACACAAGTGAGGTATAATTTTTATCGGGAGACTTGGGGGAACGCTGGGTGGAAGGAAATTTGTGGCTCCTCTCAGATTCCAGAACTTTCTGCCACAGAAATGTGAGGAACATGTGTTTGTTTAGCCAAATTTTGAGGTTTGCAAAGGATTCTGGGTAACAGAACCTGGTCCGAACCCCGCAAGTCACCCCATCTTGGATTCCCCTAGGTCTCTAGTTTTCAGAAATGCACAGGTTTGGTAGGTTTCCCTAGGTGCCGGCTGAGCTAGAGGCCAAAATCTACAGGTAGGCACTTCGCAAAAAAAACACCTCTGTTTTCTTTCAAAAATTTGGATGTGTCCACGTTGCGCTTTGGGGCGTTTCCTGACGCGGGCGCTAGGCCTACCCACACAAGTGAGGTATCATTTTTATCGGGAGACTTGGGGGAACGCTGGGTGGAAGGAAATTTGTGGCTCCTCTCAGATTCCAGAACTTTCTGCCACAGAAATGTGAGGAACATGTGTTTGTTTAGCCAAATTTTGAGGTTTGCAAAGGATTCTGGGTAACAGAACCTGGTCCGAGGCCCGCAAGTCACCCCATCTTGGATTCCCCTAGGTCTCTAGTTTTCAGAAATGCACAGGTTTGGTAGGTTTCCCTAGGTGCCGGCTGAGCTAGAGGCCAAAATCTACAGGTAGGCACTTCGCAAAAAAAACCTCTGTTTTCTTTCGAAAATTTGGATGTGTCTACGTTGCGCTTTGGGGCGTTTCCTGTCGCGGGCGCTAGGCCTACCTACACAAGTGAGGCATCATTTTTATCGGGAGACTTGGGGGAACGCTGGGTGGAAGGAAATGTGTGGCTCCTCTCAGATTCCAGAACTTTCTGCCACAGAAATGTGAGGAACATGTGGTTTTTTAGCCAAATTTTGAGGTTCGCAAAGGATTCTGGGTTACAGAACCTGGTCCGAGCCCCGCAAGTCAACCCTCCTTGGATTCCCCGAGGTGTCTAGTTTTCAGAAATGCACAGGTTTGGTAGGTTTCCCTAGGTGCCGGCTGAGCTAGAGGCCAAAATCTTCAGGTAGGCATTTCGCAAAAAACACCTCTGTTTTCTTTCAAAAATTTGGATGTGTCCACGTTGCGCTTTGGGGCGTTTCCTGTCGCGGGCGCTAGGCCTACCCACACAAGTGAGGTATAATTTTTATCGGGAGACTTGGGGGAACGCTGGGTGGAAGGAAATTTGTGGCTCCTCTCAGATTCCAGAACTTTCTGCCACAGAAATGTGAGGAACATGTGTTTGTTTAGCCAAATTTTGAGGTTTGCAAAGGATTCTGGGTAACAGAACCTGGTCCGAACCCCGCAAGTCACCCCATCTTGGATTCCCCTAGGTCTCTAGTTTTCAGAAATGCACAGGTTTGGTAGGTTTCCCTAGGTGCCGGCTGAGCTAGAGGCCAAAATCTACAGGTAGGCACTTCGCAAAAAAAACACCTCTGTTTTCTTTCAAAAATTTGGATGTGTCCACGTTGCGCTTTGGGGCGTTTCCTGACGCGGGCGCTAGGCCTACCCACACAAGTGAGGTATCATTTTTATCGGGAGACTTGGGGGAACGCTGGGTGGAAGGAAATTTGTGGCTCCTCTCAGATTCCAGAACTTTCTGCCACAGAAATGTGAGGAACATGTGTTTGTTTAGCCAAATTTTGAGGTTTGCAAAGGATTCTGGGTAACAGAACCTGGTCCGAGGCCCGCAAGTCACCCCATCTTGGATTCCCCTAGGTCTCTAGTTTTCAGAAATGCACAGGTTTGGTAGGTTTCCCTAGGTGCCGGCTGAGCTAGAGGCCAAAATCTACAGGTAGGCACTTCGCAAAAAAAACCTCTGTTTTCTTTCGAAAATTTGGATGTGTCTACGTTGCGCTTTGGGGCGTTTCCTGTCGCGGGCGCTAGGCCTACCTACACAAGTGAGGCATCATTTTTATCGGGAGACTTGGGGGAACGCTGGGTGGAAGGAAATGTGTGGCTCCTCTCAGATTCCAGAACTTTCTGCCACAGAAATGTGAGGAACATGTGGTTTTTTAGCCAAATTTTGAGGTTCGCAAAGGATTCTGGGTTACAGAACCTGGTCCGAGCCCCGCAAGTCAACCCTCCTTGGATTCCCCGAGGTGTCTAGTTTTCAGAAATGCACAGGTTTGGTAGGTTTCCCTAGGTGCCGGCTGAGCTAGAGGCCAAAATCTTCAGGTAGGCATTTCGCAAAAAACACCTCTGTTTTCTTTCAAAAATTTGGATGTGTCCACGTTGCGCTTTGGGGCGCTTCCTGTTGCGGGCGCTAGGCCTACCCACACAAGTGAGATATCGTTTTTATCGGGAGACTTGGGGGAACGCTGGGTGGAAGGAAATGTGTGGCTCCTCTCAGATTCCAGAACTTTCTGCCACAGAAATTTGAGGAACATGTGTTTTTTTAGCCAAATTTTGCGGTTTGCAAAGGATTCTGGGTAACAGAACCTGGTCCGAGCCCCGCAAGTCACCCCATCTTGGATTCCCCTAGGTCTCTAGTTTACAGAAATGCACAGGTTTGGTAGGTTTCCCTAGGTGCCGGCTGAGCTAGAGTCCAAAATCTACAGGTAGGCACTTCGCAAAAAACACCTCTGTTTTCTTTCAAAAATGTGGATGTGTCCACGTTGCGCTTTGGGGCGTTTCCTGTCGCGGGGGCTAGGCCTACCCACACAAGTGAGGTATCGTTTTTATCGGGAGACTTGGGGGAACGCTGGGTGGAAGGAAATTTGTGGCTCCTCTCAGATTCCAGAACTTTCTGCCACAGAAATGTGAGGAACATGTGTTTGTTTAGCCAAATTTTGAGGTTTGCAAAGGATTCTGGGTAACAGAACCTGGTCCGAGCCCCGCAAGTCACCCCATCTTGGATTCCCCTAGGTCTCTAGTTTTCAGAAATGCACAGGTTTGGTAGGTTTCCCTAGGTGCCGGCTGAGCTAGAGGCCAAAATCTACAGGTAGGCACTTCGCAAAAAACACCTCTGTTTTCTTTCAAAAATTTAGATGTGTCCACGTTGCGCTTTGGGCGTTTCCTGTCGCGGGCGCTAGGCCTACCCACACAAGTGAGGTATCATTTTAATCGGGAGACTTGGGGGAACGCTGGGTGGAAGGAAATTTGTGGCTCCTCTCAGATTCAAGAACTTTCTGCCACAGAAATGTGAGGAACATGTGTTTTTTTAGCCAAATTGTGAGGTTTGCAAAGGATTCTGGGTAACAGAACCTGGTCCGAGCCCCGCAAGTCACCCCATCTTGGATTCCCCTAGGTCTCTAGTTTTCAGAAATGCACAGGTTTGGTAAGTTTCCTAGGTGCCGGCTGAGCTAGAGGCCAAAATCTACAGGTAGGCACTTTGCAAAAAACACCTCTGTTTCCTTTCAAAAAAATGGGATGTGTCCACGTTGTGTTTTGGGGTGTTTCCTGTCGCGGGCGCTACGCCTACCCACACAAGTGAGGTATCATTTTTATCGGGAGACTTGGGGGAACGCTGGGTGGAAGGAAATTTGTGGCTCCTCTCAGATTCCAGAACTTTCTGCCACAGAAATGTGAGGAACATGTGTTTTTTTAGCCAAATTTTGAGGTTTGCAAAGGATTCTGGGTAACAGAACCTGGTCCGAGCCCCGCAAGTCACCCCATCTTGGATTCCCCTAGGTCTCTAGTTTTCAGACATGCACAGGTTTGGTAGGTTTCCCTAGGTGCCGGCTGAGCTAGAGGCCAAAATCTACAGGTAGGCACTTCGCAAAAAACACCTCTGTTTTCTTTCAAAAATGTGGATGTGTCCACGTTGCGCTTTGGGGCGTTTCCTGTCGCGGGGCTAGGCCTACCCACACAAGTGAGGTATCATTTTTATCGGGAGACTTGGGGGAACGCTGGGTGGAAGGAAATTTGTGGCTCCTCTCAGATTCCAGAACTTTCTGCCACAGAAATGTGAGGAACATGTGTTTTTTTAGCCAAATTTTGAGGTTTGCAAAGGATTCTGGGTAACAGAACCTGGTCCGAGCCCCGCAAGTCAACCCTACTTGGATTCCCCTAGGTCTCTAGTTTTCAGAAATGCACAGGTTTGGTAGGTTTCCCTAGGTGCCGGCTGAGCTAGAGGCCAAAATCTACAGGTAGGCACTTCGCAAAAAAAACACCTCTGTTTTCTTTCAAAAATTTGGATGTGTCCACGTTGCGCTTTGGGGCGTTTCCTGACGCGGGCGCTAGGCCTACCCACACAAGTGAGGTATCATTTTTATCGGGAGACTTGGGGGAACGCTGGGTGGAAGGAAATTTGTGGCTCCTCTCAGATTCCAGAACTTTCTGCCACAGAAATGTGAGGAACATGTGTTTTTTTAGCCACATTTTGAGGTTTGCAAAGGATTCTGGGTAACAGAACCTGGTCCGAGCCCCGCAAGTCACCCCATCTTGGATTCCCCTAGGTCTCTAGTTTTCAGAAATGCACAGGTTTGGTAGGTTTCCCTAGGTGCCGGCTGAGCTAGAGGCCCAAATCTACAGGTAGGCACTTCACAAAAAACACCTCTGTTTTCTTTCAAAATTTTGGATGTGTCCACGTTGCGCTTTGGGGCGTTTCCTGTCGCGGGTGCTAGGCCTACCCACACAAGTGACGTATCGTTTTTATCAGGAGACTTGGGGGAATGATGGGTGGAAAGAAATTTGTGGCTCCTCTCAGATTCCAGAACTTTCTGCCACAGAAATGTGTGGAACATGTGTTTGTTTAGCCAAATGTTGAGGTTTGAAAAGGATTCTGGGTAACAGAGCCTGGTCCGAGCCCCGCAAGTCACCCCATCTTGGATTCCCCTAGGTCTCTAGTTTTCAGAAATGCACAGGTTTGGTAGGTTTCCCTAGGTGCCGGCTGAGCTAGAGGCCAAAATCTACAGGTAGGCACTTCGCAAAAAACACCTCTGTTTTCTTTCAAAAATTTGGATGTGTCCACGTTGCGCTTTGGGGTGTTTCCTGTCGCGGGCGCTAGGCCTACCCACACAAGTGAGGTATAATGTTTATTGGGAGACTTGGGGGAACGCTGGGTGGAAGGAAATTTGTGGCTCCTCTCAGATTCCAGAACTTTCTGCCACAGAAATGTGAGGAACATGTGTTTTTTTAGCCAAATTTTGAGGTTTGCAAAGGATTCTGGGTAACAGAACCTGGTCCGAGCCCCGCAAGTCAACCCTCCTTGGATTCCCCTAGGTCTCTAGTTTTCAGAAATGCACAGGTTTGGTAGGTTTCCGTAGGTGCCGGCTGAGCTAGAGGCCCAAATCTACAGGTAGGCACTTCACAAAAAACACCTCTGTTTTCTTTCAAAATTTTGGATGTGTCCACGTTGCGCTTTGGGGCGTTTCCTGTCGCGGGCGCTAGGCCTACCCACACAAGTGACGTATCATTTTTATCAGGAGACTTGGGGGAATGCTGGGTGGAAAGAAATTTGTGGCTCCTCTCAGATTCCAGAACTTTCTGCCACAGAAATGTGAGGAACATGTGTTTGTTTAGCCAAATGTTGAGGTTTGCAAAGGATTCTGGGTAACAGAGCCTGGTCCGAGCCCCGCAAGTCACCCCATCTTGGATTCCCCTAGGTCTCTATTTTTCAGAAATGCACAGGTTTGGTAGGTTTCCCTAGGTGCCGGCTGAGCTAGAGGCCAAAATCTACAGGTAGGCACTTCGCAAAAAACACCTCTGTTTTCTTTCAAAAATTTGGATGTGTCCACGTTGCGCTTTGGGGTGTTTCCTGTCGCGGGCGCTAGGCCTACCCACACAAGTGAGGTATAATTTTTATCGGGAGACTTGGGGGAACGCTGGGTGGAAGGAAATTTGTGGCTCCTCTCAGATTCCAGAACTTTCTGCCACAGAAATGTGAGGAACTTGTGTTTTTTTAGCCAAATTTTGAGGTTCGCAAAGGATTCTGGGTAACAGAACCTGGTCCGAGCCCCGCAAGTCACCCCTCCTTGGATTCCCCTAGGTCTCTAGTTTTCAGAAATGCAAAGGTTTGGTAGGTTTCCTTAGGTGCCGGCTGAGCTAGAGGCCAAAATCTACAGGTAGGCACTTCGCAAAAAACACCTCTGTTTTCTTTCAAAAATTTGGATGTGTCCACGTTGCGCTTTGGGGTGTTTCCTGTCGCGGGCGCTAGGCCTACCCACACAAGTGAGGTATAATTTTTATCGGGAGACTTGGGGGAACGCTGGGTGGAAGGAAATTTGTGGCTCCTCTCAGATTCCAGAACTTTCTGCCACAGAAATGTGAGGAACTTGTGTTTTTTTAGCCAAATTTTGAGGTTCGCAAAGGATTCTGGGTAACAGAACCTGGTCCGAGCCCCGCAAGTCACCCCTCCTTGGATTCCCCTAGGTCTCTAGTTTTCAGAAATGCAAAGGTTTGGTAGGTTTCCCTAGGTGCCGGCTGAGCTAGAGGCCAAAATCTACAGGTAGGCACTTCGCAAAAAACACCTCTGTTTTCTTTCAAAAATTTGGATGTGTCCACGTTGCGCTTTGGGGCGTTTCCTGTCGCGGGGGCTAGGCCTACCCACACAAGTGAGGTATCATTTTTATCGGGAGACTTGGGGGAACGCTGGGTGGAAGAAAATTTGTGGCTCCTCTCAGATTCCAGAACTTTCTGCCACAGAAATTTGAGGAACATGTGTTTTTTTAGCCAAATTTTGAGGTTTGCAAAGGATTCTGGGTAACAGAACCTGGTCCGAGCACCGCAAGTCAACCCTCCTTGGATTCCCCTAGGTCTCTAGTTTTCAGAAATGCACAGGTTTGGTAGGTTTCCCTAGGTGCCGGCTGAGCTAGAGGCCAAAATCTACAGGAAGGCACTTCGCAAAAAACACCTCTGTTTTCTTTCAAAAATTTAGATGTGTCCACGTTGCGCTTTGGAGCGTTTCCTGTCGCGGGCGCAAGGCCTACCCACACAAGTGAGGTATCGTTTTTATCGGGAGACTTGGGGGAACGCTGGGTGGAAGGAAATTTGTGGCTCCTCTCAGATTCCAGAACTTTCTGCCACAGAAATGTGAGGAACATGTGTTTGTTTAGCCAAATTTTGAGGTTTGCAAAGGATTCTGGGTAACAGAACCTGGTCCGAGCCCCGCAAGTCACCCCATCTTGGATTCCCCTAGGTCTCTAGTTTTCAGAAATGCACAGGTTTGGTAGGTTTCCCTAGGTGCCGGCTGAGCTAGAGGCCAAAATCTACAGGTAGGCACTTCGCAAAAAACACCTCTGTTTTCTTTCAAAAATTTGGATGTGTCCACGTTGCGCTTTGGGGCGTTTCCTGTCGCGGGGGCTAGGCCTACCCACACAAGTGAGGTATCATTTTTATCGGGAGACTTGGGGGAACGCTGGGTGGAAGGAAATTCGTGGCTCCTCTCAGATTCCAGAACTTTCTGCCACAGAAATGTGAGGAACATGTGTTTTTTTAGCCAAATTTTGAGGTTTGCAAAGGATTCTGGGTACCAGAACCTGGTCCGAGCCCCGCAAGTCAACCCTCCTTGGATTCCCCTAGGTCTCTAGTTTTCAGAAATGCACAGGTTTGGTAGGTTTCCCTAGGTGCCGGCTGAGCTAGAGGCCAAAATCTTCAGGTAGGCACTTCGCAAAAAACACCTCTGTTTTCTTTAAAAAATTTAGATATGTCCTCGTTGCGCTTTGGGGCGTTTCCTGTCGCGGGCGCTAGGCCTACCCACACAAGTGAGGTATCATTTTTATCGGGTATCGGGAGACTTGGGGGAACGCTGGGTGGAAGGAAATTTGTGGCTCCTCTCAGATTCCAGAACTCTCTGCCACAGAAATGTGAGGAACATGTGTTTTTTTAGCCAAATTTTGAGGTTTGCAAAGGATTCTGGGTAACAGAACCTGGTCCGAGCCCCGCAAGTCACCCCATCTTGGATTCCCCTAGGTCTCTAGTTTTCAGAAATGCACAGGTTTGGTAAGTTTCCTAGGTGCCGGCTGAGCTAGAGGCCAAAATCTACAGGAAGGCAGTTCACAAAAAACACCTCTGTTTTCTTTCAAAAATTTGGATGTGTCCACGTTGCGCTTTGGGGCGTTTCCTGTCGCGGGCGCTAGGCCTACCCACACAAGTGAGGTATCGTTTTTATCGGGAGACTTGGGGGAACGCTGGATGGAAATTTGTCGCTCCTCTCAGATTCCAGAACTTTCTGCCACAGAAATGTGAGGAACATGTGTTTGTTTAGCCAAATTTTGAGGTTGGCAAAGGATTCTGGGTAACAGAACCTGGTCCGAGCCCTGCAAGTCACCCCATCTTGGATGCCCCTAGGTCTCTAGTTTTCAGAAATGCACAGGTTTGGTAGGTTTCCCTAGGTGCCGGCTGAGCTAGAGGCCAAAATCTACAGGTAGGCACTTCGCAAAAAACACCTCTGTTTTCTTTCAAAAATTTGGATGTGTCCACGTTGCGCTTTGGGGCGTTTCCTGTCGCGGGCGCTAGGCCTACCCACACAAGTGAGGTATCATTTTTATCGGGAGACTTGGGGGAACGCTGGGTGGAAGGAAATTTGTGGCTCCTCTCAGATTCCAGAACTTTCTGCCACAGAAATGTGAGGAACATGTGTTTTTTTAGCCAAATTTTGAGGTTTGCAAAGGATTCTGGGTAACAGAACCTGGTCCGAGCCCCGCAAGTCACCCCATCTTGGATTCCCCTAGGTCTCTAGTTTTCAGAAATGCACAGGTTTGGTAAGTTTCCTAGGTGCCGGCTGAGCTAGAGGCCAAAACCTACAGGTAGGCACTTTGCAAAAAACACCTCTGTTTTCTTTAAAAAAAAATGGGATGTGTCCACGTTGTGTTTTGGGGAGTTTCCTGTCGCGGGCGCTACGCCTACCCACACAAGTGAGGTATCATTTTTATCGGGAGACTTGGGGGAACGCTGGGTGGAAGGAAATTTGTGGCTCCTCTCAGATTCCAGAACTCTCTGCCACAGAAATGTGAGGAACATGTGTTTTTTTAGCCAAATTTTGAGGTTTGCAAAGGATTCTGGGTAACAGAACCTGGTCCGAGCCCCGCAAGTCACCCCATCTTGGATTCCCCTAGGTCTCTAGTTTTCAGACATGCACAGGTTTGGTAGGTTTCCCTAGGTGCCGGCTGAGCTAGAGGCCAAAATCTACTGGTAGGCACTTCGCAAAAAACACCTCTGTTTTCTTTCAAAAATTTGGATGTGTCCACGTTGCGCTTTGGGGCGTTTCCTGTCGCGGGGGCTAGGCCTACCCACACAAGTGAGATATCGTTTTTATCGGGAGACTTGGGGGAACGCTGGGTGGAAGGAAATTTGTGGCTCCTCTCAGATTCCAGAACTTTCTGCCACAGAAATGTGAGGAACATGTGTTTGTTTAGCCAAATTTTGAGGTTTGCAAAGGATTCTGGGTAACAGAACCTGGTCCGAGCCCCGCAAGTCACCCCATCTTGGATTCCCCTAGGTCTCTAGTTTTCAGAAATGCACAGGTTTCGTAGGTTTCCCTAGGTGCCGGCTGAGCTAGAGGCCAAAATCTACAGGTAGGCACTTCGCAAAAAACACCTCTGTTTTCTTTCAAAAATTTGGATGTGTCCACGTTGCGCTTTGGGGCGTTTCCTGTCGCGGGGACTAGGCCTACCCACACAAGTGAGGTATCATTTTTATCGGGAGACTTGGGGGAACGCTGGGTGGAAGGAAATTTGTGGCTCCTCTCAGATTCCAGAACTTTCTGCCACAGAAATGTGAACAACATGTGTTTTTTTAGCCAAATTTTGAGGTTTGCAAAGGATTCTGGGTAACAGAACCTGGTCCGAGCCCCGCAAGTCAACCCTCCTTGGATTCCCCTAGGTCTCTAGTTTTCAGACATGCACAGGTTTGGTAGGTTTCCCTAGGTGCCGGCTGAGCTAGAGGCCAAAATCTACAGGTAGGCACTTCGCAAAAAACACCTCTGTTTTCTTTCAAAAATTTGGATGTGTCCACGTTGCGCTTTGGGGTGTTTCCTGTCGCGGGCGCTAGGCCTACCCACACAAGTGAGGTATAATTTTTATCGGGAGACTTGGGGGAACGCTGGGTGGAAGGAAATTTGTGGCTCCTCTCAGATTCCAGAACTTTCTGCCACAGAAATGTGAGGAACTTGTGTTTTTTTAGCCAAATTTTGAGGTTCGCAAAGGATTCTGGGTAACAGAACCTGGTCCGAGCCCCGCAAGTCACCCCTCCTTGGATTCCCCTAGGTCTCTAGTTTTCAGAAATGCAAAGGTTTGGTAGGTTTCCCTAGGTGCCGGCTGAGCTAGAGGCCAAAATCTACAGGTAGGCACTTCGCAAAAAACACCTCTGTTTTCTTTCAAAAATTTGGATGTGTCCACGTTGCGCTTTGGGGCGTTTCCTGTCGCGGGGGCTAGGCCTACCCACACAAGTGAGGTATCATTTTTATCGGGAGACTTGGGGGAACGCTGGGTGGAAGAAAATTTGTGGCTCCTCTCAGATTCCAGAACTTTCTGCCACAGAAATTTGAGGAACATGTGTTTTTTTAGCCAAATTTTGAGGTTTGCAAAGGATTCTGGGTAACAGAACCTGGTCCGAGCACCGCAAGTCAACCCTCCTTGGATTCCCCTAGGTCTCTAGTTTTCAGAAATGCACAGGTTTGGTAGGTTTCCCTAGGTGCCGGCTGAGCTAGAGGCCAAAATCTACAGGAAGGCACTTCGCAAAAAACACCTCTGTTTTCTTTCAAAAATTTAGATGTGTCCACGTTGCGCTTTGGAGCGTTTCCTGTCGCGGGCGCAAGGCCTACCCACACAAGTGAGGTATCGTTTTTATCGGGAGACTTGGGGGAACGCTGGGTGGAAGGAAATTTGTGGCTCCTCTCAGATTCCAGAACTTTCTGCCACAGAAATGTGAGGAACATGTGTTTGTTTAGCCAAATTTTGAGGTTTGCAAAGGATTCTGGGTAACAGAACCTGGTCCGAGCCCCGCAAGTCACCCCATCTTGGATTCCCCTAGGTCTCTAGTTTTCAGAAATGCACAGGTTTGGTAGGTTTCCCTAGGTGCCGGCTGAGCTAGAGGCCAAAATCTACAGGTAGGCACTTCGCAAAAAACACCTCTGTTTTCTTTCAAAAATTTGGATGTGTCCACGTTGCGCTTTGGGGCGTTTCCTGTCGCGGGGGCTAGGCCTACCCACACAAGTGAGGTATCATTTTTATCGGGAGACTTGGGGGAACGCTGGGTGGAAGGAAATTCGTGGCTCCTCTCAGATTCCAGAACTCTCTGCCACAGAAATGTGAGGAACATGTGTTTTTTTAGCCAAATTTTGAGGTTTGCAAAGGATTCTGGGTAACAGAACCTGGTCCGAGCCCCGCAAGTCACCCCATCTTGGATTCCCCTAGGTCTCTAGTTTTCAGACATGCACAGGTTTGGTAGGTTTCCCTAGGTGCCGGCTGAGCTAGAGGCCAAAATCTACTGGTAGGCACTTCGCAAAAAACACCTCTGTTTTCTTTCAAAAATTTGGATGTGTCCACGTTGCGCTTTGGGGCGTTTCCTGTCGCGGGGGCTAGGCCTACCCACACAAGTGAGGTATCATTTTTATCGGGAGACTTGGGGGAACGCTGGGTGGAAGGAAATTTGTGGCTCCTCTCAGATTCCAGAACTTTCTGCCACAGAAATTTGAGGAACATGTGTTTTTTTAGCCAAATTTTGAGGTTTGCAAAGGATTCTGGGTAACAGAACCTGGTCCGAGCACCGCAAGTCAACCCTCCTTGGATTCCCCTAGGTCTCTAGTTTTCAGAAATGCACAGGTTTGGTAGGTTTCCCTAGGTGCCGGCTGAGCTAGAGGCCAAAATCTACAGGTAGGCACTTCGCAAAAAACACCTCTGTTTTCTTTCAAAAATTTAGATGTGTCCACGTTGCGCTTTGGGGCGTTTCCTGTCGCGGGCGCTAGCCCTACCCACACAAGTGAGGTATCATTTTAATCGGGAGACTTGGGGGAACGCTGGGTGGAAGGAAATTTGTGGCTCCTCTTAGATTCAAGAACGTTCTGCCACAGAAATGTGAGGAACATGTGTTTTTTTAGACAAATTGTGAGGTTTGCAAAGGATTCTGGGTAACAGAACCTGGTCCGAGCCCCGCAAGTCACCCCATCTTGGATTCCCCTAGGTCTCTAGTTTTCAGAAATGCACAGGTTTGGTAAGTTTCCTAGGTGCCGGCTGAGCTAGAGGCCAAAATCTACAGGAAGGCAGTTCACAAAAAACACCTCTGTTTTCTTTCAAAAATTTGGATGTGTCCACGTTGCGCTTTGGGGCGTTTCCTGTCGCGGGCGCTAGGCCTACCCACACAAGTGAGGTATCGTTTTTATCGGGAGACTTGGGGGAACGCTGGGTGGAAGGAAATTTGTGGCTCCTCTCAGATTCCAGAACTTTCTGCCACAGAAATGTGAGGAACATGTGTTTGTTTAGCCAAATTTTGAGGTTTGCAAAGGATTCTGGGTAACAGAACCTGGTCCGAGCCCCGCAAGTCACCCCATCTTGGATTCCCCTAGGTCTCTAGTTTTCAGAAATGCACAGGTTTGGTAAGTTTCCTAGGTGCCGGCTGAGCTAGAGGCCAAAATCTACAGGTAGGCACTTTGCAAAAAACACCTCTGTTTTCTTTCAAAAAAATGGGATGTGTCCACGTTGTGTTTTGGGGTGTTTCCTGTCGCGGGCGCTACGCCTACCCACACAAGTGAGGTATCATTTTTATCGGGAGACTTGGGGGAACGCTGGGTGGAAGGAAATTTGTGGCTCCTCTCAGATTCCAGAACTCTCTGCCACAGAAATGTGAGGAACATGTGTTTTTTTAGCCAAATTTTGAGGTTTGCAAAGGATTCTGGGTAACAGAACCTGGTCCGAGCCCCGCAAGTCACCCCATCTTGGATTCCCCTAGGTCTCTAGTTTTCAGACATGCACAGGTTTGGTAGGTTTCCCTAATTGCCGGCTGAGCTAGAGGCCAAAATCTACTGGTAGGCACTTCGCAAAAAACACCTCTGTTTTCTTTAAAAAATTTGGATATGTCCACGTTGCGCTTTGGGGCGTTTCCTGTCGCGGGGGCTAGGCCTACCCACACAAGTGAGGTATCATTTTTATCGGGAGACTTGGGGGAACGCTGGGTGGAAGGAAATTTGTGGCTCCTCTCAGATTCCAGAACTTTCTGCCACAGAAATTTGAGGAACATGTGTTTTTTTAGCCAAATTTTGAGGTTTGCAAAGGATTCTGGGTAACAGAACCTGGTCCGAGCACCGCAAGTCAACCCTCCTTGGATTCCCCTAGGTCTCTAGTTTTCAGAAATGCACAGGTTTGGTAGGTTTCCCTAGGTGCCGGCTGAGCTAGAGGCCAAAATCTACAGGTAGGCACTTCGCAAAAAACACCTCTGTTTTCTTTCAAAAATTTAGATGTGTCCACGTTGCGCTTTGGGGCGTTTCCTGTCGCGGGCGCTAGCCCTACCCACACAAGTGAGGTATCATTTTAATCGGGAGACTTGGGGGAACGCTGGGTGGAAGGAAATTTGTGGCTCCTCTCAGATTCAAGAACTTTCTGGCACAGAAATGTGAGGAACATGTGTTTTTTTAGCCAAATTGTGAGGTTTGCAAAGGATTCTGGGTAACAGAACCTGGTCCGAGCCCCGCAAGTCACCCCATCTTGGATTCCCCTAGGTCTCTAGTTTTCAGAAATGCACAGGTTTGGTAAGTTTCCTAGGTGCCGGCTGAGCTAGAGGCCAAAATCTACAGGAAGGCAGTTCACAAAAAACACCTCTGTTTTCTTTCAAAAATTTGGATGTGTCCACGTTGCGCTTTGGGGCGTTTCCTGTTGCGGGCGCTAGGCCTACCCACACAAGTGAGATATCGTTTTTATCGGGAGACTTGGGGGAACGCTGGGTGGAAGGAAATTTGTGGCTCCTCTCAGATTCCAGAACTTTCTGCCACAGAAATGTGAGGAACATGTGTTTGTTTAGCCAAATTTTGAGGTTTGCAAAGGATTCTGGGTAACAGAACCTGGTCCGAGCCCCGCAAGTCACCCCATCTTGGATTCCCCTAGGTCTCTAGTTTTCAGAAATGCACAGGTTTCGTAGGTTTCCCTAGGTGCCGGCTGAGCTAGAGGCCAAAATCTACAGGTAGGCACTTCGCAAAAAACACCTCTGTTTTCTTTCAAAAATTTGGATGTGTCCACGTTGCGCTTTGGGGCGTTTCCTGTCGCGGGGACTAGGCCTACCCACACAAGTGAGGTATCATTTTTATCGGGAGACTTGGGGGAACGCTGGGTGGAAGGAAATTTGTGGCTCCTCTCAGATTCCAGAACTTTCTGCCACAGAAATGTGAGGAACATGTGTTTTTTTAGCCAAATTTTGAGGTTTGCAAAGGATTCTGGGTAACAGAACCTGGTCCGAGCCCCGCAAGTCAACCCTCCTTGGATTCCCCTAGGTCTCTAGTTTTCAGAAATGCACAGGTTTGGTAGGTTTCCCTAGGTGCCGGCTGAGCTAGAGGCCAAAATCTACAGGTAGGCACTTCGCAAAAAACACCTCTGTTTTCTTTCAAAAATTTAGATGTGTCCACGTTGCGCTTTGGGGCGTTTCCTGTCGCGGGCGCTAGGCCTACCCACACAAGTGAGGTATCATTTTAATCGGGAGACTTGGGGGAACGCTGGGTGGAAGGAAATTTGTGGCTCCTCTCAGATTCAAGAAATTTCTGACACAGAAATGTGAGGAACATGTGTTTTTTTAGCCAAATTGTGAGGTTTGCAAAGGATTCTGGGTAACAGAACCTGGTCCGAGCCCCGCAAGTCACCCCATCTTGGATTCCCCTAGGTCTCTAGTTTTCAGAAATGCACAGGTTTGGTAAGTTTCCTAGGTGCCGGCTGAGCTAGAGGCCAAAATCTACAGGTAGGCACTTTGCAAAAAACACCTCTGTTTTCTTTAAAAAAAATGGGATGTGTCCACGTTGTGTTTTGGGGAGTTTCCTGTTGCGGGCGCTACGCCTACCCACACAAGTGAGGTATCATTTTTATCGGGAGACTTGGGGGAACGCTGGGTGGAAGGAAATTTGTGGCTCCTCTCAGATTCCAGAACTCTCTGCCACAGAAATGTGAGGAACATGTGTTTTTTTAGCCAAATTTTGAGGTTTGCAAAGGATTCTGGGTAACAGAACCTGGTCCGAGCCCCGCAAGTCACCCCATCTTGGATTCCCCTAGGTCTCTAGTTTTCAGACATGCACAGGTTTGGTAGGTTTCCCTAGGTGCCGGCTGAGCTAGAGGCCAAAATCTACTGGTAGGCACTTCGCAAAAAACACCTCTGTTTTCTTTCAAAAATTTGGATGTGTCCACGTTGCGCTTTGGGGCGTTTCCTGTCGCGGGGGCTAGGCCTACCCACACAAGTGAGGTATCATTTTTATCGGGAGACTTGGGGGAACGCTGGGTGGAAGGAAATTTGTGGCTCCTCTCAGATTCCAGAACTTTCTGCCACAGAAATTTGAGGAACATGTGTTTTTTTAGCCAAATTTTGAGGTTTGCAAAGGATTCTGGGTAACAGAACCTGGTCCGAGCACCGCAAGTCAACCCTCCTTGGATTCCCCTAGGTCTCTAGTTTTCAGAAATGCACAGGTTTGGTAGGTTTCCCTAGGTGCCGGCTGAGCTAGAGGCCAAAATCTACAGGTAGGCACTTCGCAAAAAACACCTCTGTTTTCTTTCAAAAATTTAGATGTGTCCACGTTGCGCTTTGGAGCGTTTCCTGTCGCGGGCGCTAGGCCTACCCACACAAGTGAGGTATCATTTTAATCGGGAGACTTGGGGGAACGCTGGGTGGAAGGAAATTTGTGGCTCCTCTCAGATTCAAGAACTTTCTGCCACAGAAATGTGAGGAACATGTGTTTTTTTAGCCAAATTGTGAGGTTTGCAAAGGATTCTGGGTAACAGAACCTGGTCCGAGCCCCGCAAGTCACCCCATCTTGGATTCCCCTAGGTCTCTAGTTTTCAGAAATGCACAGGTTTGGTAAGTTTCCTAGGTGCCGGCTGAGCTAGAGGCCAAAATCTACAGGAAGGCAGTTCACAAAAAACACCTCTGTTTTCTTTCAAAAATTTGGATGTGTCCACGTTGTGCTTTGGGCCGTTTCCTGTCGCGGGCGCTAGGCCTACCCACACAAGTGAGGTATCGTTTTTATCGGGAGACTTGGGGGAACGCTGGGTGGAAGGAAATTTGTGGCTCCTCTCAGATTCCAGAACTTTCTGCCACAGAAATGTGAGGAGCATGTGTTTGTTTAGCCAAATTTTGAGGTTTGCAAAGGATTCTGGGTAACAGAACCTGGTCCGAGCCCCGCAAGTCACCCCATCTTGGATTCCCCTAGGTCTCTAGTTTTCAGAAATGCACAGGTTTGGTAGGTTTCCCTAGGTGCCGGCTGAGCTAGAGGCCAAAATCTACAGGTAGGCACTTCGCAAAAAACACCTCTGTTTTCTTTCAAAAATTTGGATGTGTCCACGTTGCGCTTTGGGGCGTTTCCTGTCGCGGGGGCTAGGCCTACCCACACAAGTGAGGTATCATTTTTATCGGGAGACTTGGGGGAACGCTGGGTGGAAGGAAATTTGTGGCTCCTCTCAGATTCAAGAACTTTCTGACACAGAAATGTGAGGAACATGTGTTTTTTTAGCCAAATTGTGAGGTTTGCAAAGGATTCTGGGTAACAGAACCTGGTCCGAGCCCCGCAAGTCACCCCATCTTGGATTCCCCTAGGTCTCTAGTTTTCAGAAATGCACAGGTTTGGTAAGTTTCCTAGGTGCCGGCTGAGCTAGAGGCCAAAATCTACAGGTAGGCACTTTGCAAAAAACACCTCTGTTTTCTTTAAAAAAAATGGGATGTGTCCACGTTGTGTTTTGGGGTGTTTCCTGTCGCGGGCGCTACGCCTACCCACACAAGTGAGGTATCATTTTTATCGGGAGACTTGGAGGAACGCTGGGTGGAAGGAAATTTGTGGCTCTTTTCAGATTCCAGAACTCTCTGCCACAGAAATGTGAGGAACATGTGTTTTTTTAGCCAAATTTTGAGGTTTGCAAAGGATTCTGGGTAACAGAACCTGGTCCGAGCCCCGCAAGTCACCCCATCTTGGATTCCCCTAGGTCTCTAGTTTTCAGACATGCACAGGTTTGGTAGGTTTCCCTAGGTGCCGGCTGAGCTAGAGGCCAAAATCTACAGGTAGGCACTTCGCAAAAAACACCTCTGTTTTCTTTCAAAAATTTGGATGTTCCACGTTGCGCTTTGGGGCGTTTCCTGTCGCGGGGGCTAGGCCTACCCACACAAGTGAGGTATCATTTTTATCGGGAGACTTGGGGGAACGCTGGGTGGAAGGAAATTTGTGGCTCCTCTCAGATTCCAGAACTTTCTGCCACAGAAATGTGAGGAACATGTGTTTTTTTAGCCAAATTTTGAGGTTTGCAAAGGATTCTGGGTAACAGAACCTGGTCCGAGCCCCGCAAGTCAACCCTACTTGGATTCCCCTAGGTCTCTAGTTTTCAGAAATGCACAGGTTTGGTAGGTTTCCCTAGGTGCCGGCTGAGCTAGAGGCCAAAATCTACAGGTAGGCACTTCGCAAAAAAAACACCTCTGTTTTCTTTCAAAAATTTGGATGTGTCCACGTTGCGCTTTGGGGCGTTTCCTGACGCAGGCGCTAGGCCTACCCACACAAGTGAGGTATCATTTTTATCGGGAGACTTGGGGGAACGCTGGGTGGAAGGAAATTTGTGGCTCCTCTCAGATTCCAGAACTTTCTGCCACAGAAATGTGAGGAACATGTGTTTTTTTAGCCACATTTTGAGGTTTGCAAAGGATTCTGGGTAACAGAACCTGGTCCGAGCCCCGCAAGTCACCCCATCTTGGATTCCCGTAGGTCTCTAGTTTTCAGAAATGCACAGGTTTGGTAGGTTTCCCTAGGTGCCGGCTGAGCTAGAGGCCCAAATCTACAGGTAGGCACTTCACAAAAAACACCTCTGTTTTCTTTCAAAATTTTGGATGTGTCCACGTTGCGCTTTGGGGCGTTTCCTGTCGCGGGCGCTAGGCCTACCCACACAAGTGAGGTATCATTTTTATCGGGAGACTTGGGGGAACGCTGGGTGGAAGGAAATTTGTGGCTCCTCTCAGATTCAAGAACTTTCTGCCACAGAAATGTGAGGAACATGTGTTTTTTTAGCCAAATTGTGAGGTTTGCAAAGGATTCTGGGTAACAGAACCTGGTCCGAGCCTCGCAAGTCACCCCATCTTGGATTCCCCTAGGTCTCTAGTTTTCAGAAATACACAGGTTTGGTAAGTTTCCTAGGTGCCGGCTGAGCTAGAGGCCAAAATCTACAGGAAGGCAGTTCACAAAAAACACCTCTGTTTTCTTTCAAAAATTTGGATGTGTCCACGTTGCGCTTTGGGGCGTTTCCTGTCGCGGGCGCTAGGCCTACCCACACAAGTGACGTATCGTTTTTATCAGGAGACTTGGGGGAATGCTGGGTGGAAAGAAATTTGTGGCTCCTCTCAGATTCCAGAACTTTCTGCCACAGAAATGTGAGGAACATGTGTTTGTTTAGCCAAATGTTGAGGTTTGCAAAGGATTCTGGGTAACAGAGCCTGGTCCGAGCCCCGCAAGTCACCCCATCTTGGATTCCCCTAGGTCTCTAGTTTTCAGAAATGCACAGGTTTGGTAAGTTTCCTAGGTGCCGGCTGAGCTAGAGGCCAAAATCTACAGGTAGGCAGTTCGCAAAAAACACCTCTGTTTTCTTTCAAAAATTTAGATGTGTCCACGTTGCGCTTTGGGGTGTTTCCTGTCGCGGGCGCTAGGGCTACCCACACAAGTGAGGTATCATTTTAATCGCGAGACTTGGGGGAACGCTGGGTGGAAGGAAATTTGTGGCTCCTCTCAGATTCAAGAACTTACTGACACAGAAATGTGAGGAACATGTGTTTTTTTAGCCAAATTGTGAGGTTTGCAAAGGATTCTGGGTAACAGAACCTGGTCCGAGCCCCGCAAGTCACCCCATCTTGGATTCCCCTAGGTCTCTAGTTTTCAGAAATGCACAGGTTTGGTAAGTTTCCTAGGTGCCGGCTGAGCTAGAGGCCAAAATCTACAGGTAGGCACTTTGCAAAAAACACCTCTGTTTTCTTTCAAAAAAATGGGATGTGTCCACGTTGTGTTTTGGGGTGTTTCCTGTCGCGGGCGCTACGCCTACCCACACAAGTGAGGTATCATTTTAATCGGGAGACTTGGGGGAACGCTGGGTGGAAGGAAATTTGTGGCTCCTCTCAGATTCAAGAACTTTCTGCCACAGAAATGTGAGGAACATGTGTTTTTTTCGCCAAATTGTGAGGTTTGCAAAGGATTCTGGGTAACAGAACCTGGTCCGAGCCCCGCAAGTCACCCCATCTTGGATTCCCCTAGGTCTCTAGTTTTCAGAAATGCATAGGTTTGGTAAGTTTCCTAGGTGCCGGCTGAGCTAGAGGCCAAAATCTACAGGAAGGCAGTTCACAAAAAACACCTCTGTTTTCTTTCAAAAATTTGGATGTGTCCACGTTGCGCTTTGGGGCGTTTCCTGTCGAGGGCGCTAGGCCTACCCACACAAGTGAGGTATCATTTTAATCGGGAGACTTGGGGGAACGCTGGGTGGAAGGAAATTTGTGGCTCCTCTCAGATTCAAGAACTTTCTGACACAGAAATGTGAGGAACATGTGTTTTTTTAGCCAAATTGTGAGGTTTGCAAAGGATTCTGGGTAACAGAACCTGGTCCGAGCCCCGCAAGTCACCCCATCTTGGATTCCCCTAGGTCTCTAGTTTTCAGAAATGCACAGGTTTGGTAAGTTTCCTAGGTGCCGGCTGAGCTAGAGGCCACAATCTACAGGTAGGCACTTTGCAAAAAACACCTCTGTTTTCTTTCAAAAAAATGGGATGTGTCCACGTTGTGTTTTGGGGTGTTTCCTGTCGCGGGCGCTACGCCTACCCACACAAGTGAGGTATCATTTTTATCGGGAGACTTGGGGGAACGCTGGGTGGAAGGAAATTTGTGGCTCCTCTCAGATTCCAGAACTCTCTGCCACAGAAATGTGAGGAACATGTGTTTTTTTAGCCAAATTTTGAGGTTTGCAAAGGATTCTGGGTAACAGAACCTGGTCCGAGCCCCGCAAGTCACCCCATCTTGGATTCCCCTAGGTCTCTAGTTTTCAGACATGCACAGGTTTGGTAGGTTTCCCTAGGTGCCGGCTGAGCTAGAGGCCAAAATCTACAGGTAGGCACTTCGCAAAAAACACCTCTGTTTTCTTTAAAAAATGTGGATGTGTCCACGTTGCGCTTTGGGGCGTTTCCTGTCGCGGGGGCTAGGCCTACCCACACAAGTGAGGTATCATTTTTATCGGGAGACTTGGGGGAACGCTGGGTGGAAGGAAATTTGTGGCTCCTCTCAGATTCCAGAACTTTCTGCCACAGAAATGTGAGGAACATGTGTTTTGTTAGCCAAATTTTGAGGTTTGCAAAGGATTCTGGGTAACAGAACCTGGTCCGAGCCCCGCAAGTCAACCCTCCTTGGATTCCCCTAGGTCTCTAGTTTTCAGAAATGCACAGGTTTGGTAGGTTTCCCTAGGTGCCGGCTGAGCTAGAGGCCAAAATCTTCAGGTAGGCACTTCGCAAAAAACACCTCTGTTTTCTTTCAAAAATTTAGATGTGTCCTCGTTGCGCTTTGGGGCGTTTCCTGTCGCGGGCGCTAGGCCTACCCACACAAGTGAGGTATCATTTTTATCGGGAGACTTGGGGGAACGCTGGGTGGAAGGAAATTTGTGGCTCCTCTCAGATTCCAGAACTTTCTGCCACAGAAATGTGAGTAACATGTGTTTTTTTAGCCAAATTTTGAGGTTTGCAAAGGATTCTGGGTAACAGAACCTGGTCCGAGCCCCGCAAGTCACCCCATCTTGGATTCCCCTAGGTCTCTAGTTTTCAGAAATGTACAGGTTTGGTAGGTTTCCCTAGGTGCCGGCTGAGCTAGAGGCCCAAATCTACAGGTAGGCACTTCACAAAAAACAACTCTGTTTTCTTTCAAAATTTTGGATGTGTCCACGTTGCGCTTTGGGGCGTTTCCTGTCGCGGGCGCTAGGCCTACCCACACAAGTGATGTATCGTTTTTATCAGGAGACTTGGGGGAATGCTGGGTGGAAAGAAATTTGTGGCTCCTCTCAGATTCCAGAACTTTCTGCCACAGAAATGTGAGGAACATGTGTTTGTTTAGCCAAATGTTGAGGTTTGCAAAGGATTCTGGGTAACAGAGCCTGGTCCGAGCCCCGCAAGTCACCCCATCTTGGATTCCCCTAGGTCTCTAGTTTTCAGAAATGCACAGGTTTGGTAAGTTTCCTAGGTGCCGGCTGAGCTAGAGGCCAAAATCTACAGGTAGGCACTTCGCAAAAAACACCTCTGTTTTCTTTCAAAAATTTAGATGTGTCCACGTTGCGCTTTGGGGTGTTTCCTGTCGCGGGCGCTAGGGCTACCCACACAAGTGAGGTATCATTTTAATCGCGAGACTTGGGGGAACGCTGGGTGGAAGGAAATTTGTGGCTCCTCTCAGATTCAAGAACTTACTGACACAGAAATGTGAGGAACATGTGTTTTTTTAGCCAAATTGTGAGGTTTGCAAAGGATTCTGGGTAACAGAACCTGGTCCGAGCCCCGCAAGTCACCCCATCTTGGATTCCCCTAGGTCTCTAGTTTTCAGAAATGCACAGGTTTGGTAAGTTTCCTAGGTGCCGGCTGAGCTAGAGGCCAAAATCTACAGGTAGGCACTTTGCAAAAAACACCTCTGTTTTCTTTCAAAAAAATGGGATGTGTCCACGTTGTGTTTTGGGGTGTTTCCTGTCGCGGGCGCTACGGCTACCCACACAAGTGAGGTATCATTTTAATCGGGAGACTTGGGGGAACGCTGGGTGGAAGGAAATTTGTGGCTCCTCTCAGATTCAAGAACTTTCTGCCACAGAAATGTGAGGAACATGTGTTTTTTTAGCCAAATTGTGAGGTTTGCAAAGGATTCTGGGTAACAGAACCTGGTCCGAGCCCCGCAAGTCACCCCATCTTGGATTCCCCTAGGTCTCTAGTTTTCAGAAATGCACAGGTTTGGTAAGTTTCCTAGGTGCCGGCTGAGCTAGAGGCCAAAATCTACAGGAAGGCAGTTCACAAAAAACACCTCTGTTTTCTTTCAAAAATTTGGATGTGTCCACGTTGCGCTTTGGGGCGTTTCCTGTCGCGGGCGCTAGGCCTACCCACACAAGTGAGGTATCATTTTAATCGGGAGACTTGGGGGAACGCTGGGTGGAAGGAAATTTGTGGCTCCTCTCAGATTCAAGAACTTTCTGACACAGAAATGTGAGGAACATGTGTTTTTTTAGCCAAATTGTGAGGTTTGCAAAGGATTCTGGGTAACAGAACCTGGTCCGAGCCCTGCAAGTCACCCCATCTTGGATTCCCCTAGGTCTCTAGTTTTCAGAAATGCACAGGTTTGGTAAGTTTCCTAGGTGCCGGCTGAGCTAGAGGCCACAATCTACAGGTAGGCACTTTGCAAAAAACACCTCTGTTTTCTTTCAAAAAAATGGGATGTGTCCACGTTGTGTTTTGGGGTGTTTCCTGTCGCGGGCGCTACGCCTACCCACACAAGTGAGGTATCATTTTTATCGGGAGACTTGGGGGAACGCTGGGTGGAAGGAAATTTGTGGCTCCTCTCAGATTCCAGAACTCTCTGCCACAGAAATGTGAGGAACATGTGTTTTTTTAGCCAAATTTTGAGGTTTGCAAAGGATTCTGGGTAACAGAACCTGGTCCGAGCCCCGCAAGTCACCCCATCTTGGATTCCCCTAGGTCTCTAGTTTTCAGACATGCACAGGTTTGGTAGGTTTCCCTAGGTGCCGGCTGAGCTAGAGGCCAAAATCTACAGGTAGGCACTTCGCAAAAAACACCTCTGTTTTCTTTAAAAAATTTGGATGTGTCCACGTTGCGCTTTGGGGCGTTTCCTGTCGCGGGGGCTAGGCCTACCCACACAAGTGAGGTATCATTTTTATCGGGAGACTTGGGGGAACGCTGGGTGGAAGGAAATTTGTGGCTCCTCTCAGATTCCAGAACTTTCTGCCACAGAAATGTGAGTAACATGTGTTTTTTTAGCCAAATTTTGAGGTTTGCAAAGGATTCTGGGTAACAGAACCTGGTCCGAGCCCCGCAAGTCACCCCATCTTGGATTCCCCTAGGTCTCTAGTTTTCAGAAATGTACAGGTTTGGTAGGTTTCCCTAGGTGCCGGCTGAGCTAGAGGCCCAAATCTACAGGTAGGCACTTCACAAAAAACACCTCTGTTTTCTTGCAAAATTTTGGATGTGTCCACGTTGCGCTTTGGGGCGTTTCCTGTCGCAGGCGCTAGGCCTACCCACACAAGTGACGTATCGTTTTTATCAGGAGAGTTGGGGGAATGCTGGGTGGAAAGAAATTTGTGGCTCCTCTCAGATTCCAGAACTTTCTGCCACAGAAATGTGAGGAACATGTGTTTGTTTACCCAAATGTTGAGGTTTGCAAAGGATTCTGGGTAACAGAGCCTGGTCCGAGCCCCTCAAGTCACCCCATCTTGGATTCCCCTAGGTCTCTAGTTTTCAGAAATGCACAGGTTTGGTAAGTTTCCTAGGTGCCGGCTGAGCTAGAGGCCAAAATCTACAGGTAGGCACTTCGCAAAAAACACCTCTGTTTTCTTTCAAAAATTTAGATGTGTCCACGTTGCGCTTTGGGGTGTTTCCTGTCGCGGGCGCTAGGGCTACCCACACAAGTGAGGTATCATTTTAATCGCGAGACTTGGGGGAACGCTGGGTGGAAGGAAATTTGTGGCTCCTCTCAGATTCAAGAACTTACTGACACAGAAATGTGAGGAACATGTGTTTTTTTAGCCAAATTGTGAGGTTTGCAAAGGATTCTGGGTAACAGAACCTGGTCCGAGCCCCGCAAGTCACCCCATCTTGGATTCCCCTAGGTCTCTAGTTTTCAGAAATGCACAGGTTTGGTAAGTTTCCTAGGTGCCGGCTGAGCTAGAGGCCAAAATCTACAGGTAGGCACTTTGCAAAAAACACCTCTGTTTTCTTTAAAAAAAATGGGATGTGTCCACGTTGTGTTTTGGGGTGTTTCCTGTCGCGGGCGCTACGGCTACCCACACAAGTGAGGTATCATTTTAATCGGGAGACTTGGGGGAACGCTGGGTGGAAGGAAATTTGTGGCTCCTCTCAGATTCAAGAACTTTCTGCCACAGAAATGTGAGGAACATGTGTTTTTTTAGCCAAATTGTGAGGTTTGCAAAGGATTCTGGGTAACAGAACCTGGTCCGAGCCCCGCAAGTCAACCCTCCTTGGATTCCCCTAGGTCTCTAGTTTTCAGAAATGCACAGGTTTGGTAGGTTTCCCTAGGTGCCGGCTGAGCTAGAGGCCAAAATCTTCAGGTAGGCACTTCGCAAAAAACACCTCTGTTTTCTTTCAAAAATTTAGATGTGTCCTCGTTGCGCTTTGGGGCGTTTCCTGTCGCGGGCGCTACGCCTACCCACACAAGTGAGGTATCATTTTTATCGGGAGACTTGGGGGAACGCTGGGTGGAAGGAAATTTGTGGCTCCTCTCAGATTCCAGAACTCTCTGCCACAGAAATGTGAGGAACATGTGTTTTTTTAGCCAAATTTTGAGGTTTGCAAAGGATTCTGGGTAACAGAACCTGGTCCGAGCCCCGCAAGTCACCCCATCTTGGATTCCCCTAGGTCTCTAGTTTTCAGACATGCACAGGTTTGGTAGGTTTCCCTAGGTGCCGGCTGAGCTAGAGGCCAAAATCTACAGGTAGGCACTTCGCAAAAAACACCTCTGTTTTCTTTAAAAAATTTGGATGTGTCCACGTTGCGCTTTGGGGCGTTTCCTGTCGCGGGGGCTAGGCCTACCCACACAAGTGAGGTATCATTTTTATCGGGAGACTTGGGGGAACGCTGGGTGGAAGGAAATTTGTGGCTCCTCTCAGATTCCAGAACTTTCTGCCACAGAAATGTGAGTAACATGTGTTTTTTTAGCCAAATTTTGAGGTTTGCAAAGGATTCTGGGTAACAGAACCTGGTCCGAGCCCCGCAAGTCACCCCATCTTGGATTCCCCTAGGTCTCTAGTTTTCAGAAATGTACAGGTTTGGTAGGTTTCCCTAGGTGCCGGCTGAGCTAGAGGCCCAAATCTACAGGTAGGCACTTCACAAAAAACACCTCTGTTTTCTTGCAAAATTTTGGATGTGTCCACGTTGCGCTTTGGGGCGTTTCCTGTCGCAGGCGCTAGGCCTACCCACACAAGTGACGTATCGTTTTTATCAGGAGAGTTGGGGGAATGCTGGGTGGAAAGAAATTTGTGGCTCCTCTCAGATTCCAGAACTTTCTGCCACAGAAATGTGAGGAACATGTGTTTGTTTACCCAAATGTTGAGGTTTGCAAAGGATTTTGGGTAACAGAGCCTGGTCCGAGCCCCTCAAGTCACCCCATCTTGGATTCCCCTAGGTCTCTAGTTTTCAGAAATGCACAGGTTTGGTAAGTTTCCTAGGTGCCGGCTGAGCTAGAGGCCAAAATCTACAGGTAGGCACTTCGCAAAAAACACCTCTGTTTTCTTTCAAAAATTTAGATGTGTCCACGTTGCGCTTTGGGGTGTTTCCTGTCGCGGGCGCTAGGGCTACCCACACAAGTGAGGTATCATTTTAATCGCGAGACTTGGGGGAACGCTGGGTGGAAGGAAATTTGTGGCTCCTCTCAGATTCAAGAACTTACTGACACAGAAATGTGAGGAACATGTGTTTTTTTAGCCAAATTGTGAGGTTTGCAAAGGATTCTGGGTAACAGAACCTGGTCCGAGCCCCGCAAGTCACCCCATCTTGGATTCCCCTAGGTCTCTAGTTTTCAGAAATGCACAGGTTTGGTAAGTTTCCTAGGTGCCGGCTGAGCTAGAGGCCAAAATCTACAGGTAGGCACTTTGCAAAAAACACCTCTGTTTTCTTTAAAAAAAATGGGATGTGTCCACGTTGTGTTTTGGGGTGTTTCCTGTCGCGGGCGCTACGGCTACCCACACAAGTGAGGTATCATTTTAATCGGGAGACTTGGGGGAACGCTGGGTGGAAGGAAATTTGTGGCTCCTCTCAGATTCAAGAACTTTCTGCCACAGAAATGTGAGGAACATGTGTTTTTTTAGCCAAATTGTGAGGTTTGCAAAGGATTCTGGGTAACAGAACCTGGTCCGAGCCCCGCAAGTCACCCCATCTTGGATTCCCCTAGGTCTCTAGTTTTCAGAAATGCACAGGTTTGGTAAGTTTCCTAGGTGCCGGCTGAGCTAGAGGCCAAAATCTACAGGAAGGCAGTTCACAAAAAACACCTCTGTTTTCTTTCAAAAATTTGGATGTGTCCACGTTGCGCTTTGGGGCGTTTCCTGTCGCGGGCGCTAGGCCTACCCACACAAGTGAGGTATCATTTTAATCGGGAGACTTGGGGGAACGCTGGGTGGAAGGAAATTTGTGGCTCCTCTCAGATTCAAGAACTTTCTGACACAGAAATGTGAGGAACATGTGTTTTTTTAGCCAAATTGTGAGGTTTGCAAAGGATTCTGGGTAACAGAACCTGGTCCGAGCCCCGCAAGTCACCCCATCTTCGATTCCCCTAGGCCTCTAGTTTTCAGAAATGCACAGGTTTGGTAAGTTTCCTAGGTGCCGGCTGAGCTAGAGGCCACAATCTACAGGTAGGCACTTTGCAAAAAACACCTCTGTTTTCTTTCAAAAAAATGGGATGTGTCCACGTTGTGTTTTGGGGTGTTTCCTGTCGCGGGCGCTACGCCTACCCACACAAGTGAGGTATCATTTTTATCGGGAGACTTGGGGGAACGCTGGGTGGAAGGAAATTTGTGGCTCCTCTCAGATTCCAGAACTCTCTGCCACAGAAATGTGAGGAACATGTGTTTTTTTAGCCAAATTTTGAGGTTTGCAAAGGATTCTGGGTAACAGAACCTGGTCCGAGCCCCGCAAGTCACCCCATCTTGGATTCCCCTAGGTCTCTAGTTTTCAGACATGCACAGGTTTGGTAGGTTTCCCTAGGTGCCGGCTGAGCTAGAGGCCAAAATCTACAGGTAGGCACTTCGCAAAAAACACCTCTGTTTTCTTTAAAAAATTTGGATGTGTCCACGTTGCGCTTTGGGGCGTTTCCTGTCGCGGGGGCTAGGCCTACCCACACAAGTGAGGTATCATTTTTATCGGGAGACTTGGGGGAACGCTGGGTGGAAGGAAATTTGTGGCTCCTCTCAGATTCCAGAACTTTCTGCCACAGAAATGTGAGGAACATGTGTTTTTTTAGCCAAATTTTGAGGTTTGCAAAGGATTCTGGGTAACAGAACCTGGTCCGAGCCCCGCAAGTCAACCCTCCTTGGATTCCCCTAGGTCTCTAGTTTTCAGAAATGCACAGGTTTGGTAGGTTTCCCTAGGTGCCGGCTGAGCTAGAGGCCAAAATCTTCAGGTAGGCACTTCGCAAAAAACACCTCTGTTTTCTTTCAAAAATTTAGATGTGTCCTCGTTGCGCTTTGGGGCGTTTCCTGTCGCGGGCGCTAGGCCTACCCACACAAGTGAGGTATCATTTTTATCGGGAGACTTGGGGGAACGCTGGGTGGAAGGAAATTTGTGGCTCCTCTCAGATTCCAGAACTTTCTGCCACAGAAATGTGAGTAACATGTGTTTTTTTAGCCACATTTTGAGGTTTGCAAAGGATTCTGGGTAACAGAACCTGGTCCGAGCCCCGCAAGTCACCCCATCTTGGATTCCCCTAGGTCTCTAGTTTTCAGAAATGTACAGGTTTGGTAGGTTTCCCTAGGTGCCGGCTGAGCTAGAGGCCAAATTCTACAGGTAGGCACTTCGCAAAAAAACACCTCTGTTTTCTTTCAAAAATTTGGATGTGTCTACGTTGCGCTTTGGGGCGTTTCCTGTCGCGGGCGCTAGGCCTACCCACACAAGTGAGGCATCATTGTTATCAGGAGACTTGGGGGAACGCTGGGTGGAGGGAAATTTGAGGCTCCTCTCAGATTCCAGAACTTTCTGCCACAGAAATGTGAGGAACATGTGTTTTTTTTGCCAAATTTTGAGGTTCGCAAAGGATTCTGGGTAACAGAACCTGGTCCGAGCCCCGCAAGTCAACCCTCCTTGGATTCCCCTAGGTCTCTAGTTTTCAGAAATGCACAGGTTTGGTAGGTTTCCCTAGGTGCCGGCTGAGCTAGAGGCCAAAATCTTCAGGTAGGCACTTCGCAAAAAACACCTCTGTTTTCTTTCAAAAATTTAGATGTGTCCTCGTTGCGCTTTGGGGCGTTTCCTGTCGCGGGCGCTAGGCCTACCCACACAAGTGAGGTATCATTTTTATCGGGAGACTTGGGGGAATGCTGGGTGGAAGGAAATTTGTGGCTCCTCTCAGATTCCAGAACTTTCTGCCACAGAAATGTGTGGAACATGTGTTTTTTTAGCCAAATTTTGAGGTTTGCAAAGGATTCTGGGTAACAGAACCTGGTCCGAGCCCCGCAAGTCACCCCATCTTGGATTCCCCTAGGTCTCTAGTTTTCAGAAATGTACAGGTTTGGTAGGTTTCCCTAGGTGCCGGCTGAGCTAGAGGCCAAATTCTACAGGTAGGCACTTCGCAAAAAAACACCTCTGTTTTCTTTCAAAAATTTGGATGTGTCTACGTTGCGCTTTGGGGCGTTTCCTGTCGCGGGCGCTAGGCCTACCCACACAAGTGAGGTATCATTTTTATCGGGAGACTTGGGGGAACGCTGGGTGGAAGGAAATTTGTGGCTCCTCTCAGATTCCAGAACTTTCTGCCACAGAAATGTGAGGAACATGTGTTTTTTTAGCCAAATTTTGAGGTTTGCAAAGGATTCTGGGTAACAGAACCTGGTCCGAGCCCCGCAAGTCACCCCATCTTGGATTCCCCTAGGTCTCTAGTTTTCAGAAATGCACAGGTTTGGTAAGTTTCCTAGGTGCCGGCTGAACTAGAGGCCAAAATCTACAGGTAGGCACTTTGCAAAAAACACCTCTGTTTTCTTTCAAAAAAATGGGATGTGTCCACGTTGTGTTTTGGGGTGTTTCCTGTCGCGGGCGCTACGCCTACCCACACAAGTGAGGTATCATTTTTATCGGGAGACTTGGGGAAGCGCTGGGTGGAAGGAAATTTGTGGCTCCTCTCAGATTCAAGAACTTTCTGCCACAGAAATGTGAGGAACATGTGTTTTTTTAGCCAAATTGTGAGGTTTGCAAAGGATTCTGGGTAACAGAACCTGGTCCGAGCCCCGCAAGTCACCCCATCTTGGATTCCCCTAGGTCTCTAGTTTTCAGAAATGCACAGGTTTGGTAAGTTTCCTAGGTGCCGGCTGAGCTAGAGGCCAAAATCTACAGGAAGGCAGTTCACAAAAAACACCTCTGTTTTCTTTCAAAAATTTGGATGTGTCCACGTTGCGCTTTGGGGCGTTTCCTGTCGCGGGCGCTAGGCCTACCCACACAAGTGAGGTATCATTTTAATCGGGAGACTTGGGGGAACGCTGGGTGGAAGGAAATTTGTGGCTCCTCTCAGATTCAAGAACTTTCTGACACAGAAATGTGAGGAACATGTGTTTTTTTAGCCAAATTGTGAGGTTTGCAAAGGATTCTGGGTAACAGAACCTGGTCCGAGCCCTGCAAGTCACCCCATCTTGGATTCCCCTAGGTCTCTAGTTTTCAGAAATGCACAGGTTTGGTAAGTTTCCTAGGTGCCGGCTGAGCTAGAGGCCACAATCTACAGGTAGGCACTTTGCAAAAAACACCTCTGTTTTCTTTCAAAAAAATGGGATGTGTCCACGTTGTGTTTTGGGGTGTTTCCTGTCGCGGGCGCTACGCCTACCCACACAAGTGAGGTATCATTTTTATCGGGAGACTTGGGGGAACGCTGGGTGGAAGGAAATTTGTGGCTCCTCTCAGATTCCAGAACTCTCTGCCACAGAAATGTGAGGAACATGTGTTTTTTTAGCCAAATTTTGAGGTTTGCAAAGGATTCTGGGTAACAGAACCTGGTCCGAGCCCCGCAAGTCACCCCATCTTGGATTCCCCTAGGTCTCTAGTTTTCAGACATGCACAGGTTTGGTAGGTTTCCCTAGGTGCCGGCTGAGCTAGAGGCCAAAATCTACAGGTAGGCACTTCGCAAAAAACACCTCTGTTTTCTTTAAAAAATTTGGATGTGTCCACGTTGCGCTTTGGGGCGTTTCCTGTCGCGGGGGCTAGGCCTACCCACACAAGTGAGGTATCATTTTTATCGGGAGACTTGGGGGAACGCTGGGTGGAAGGAAATTTGTGGCTCCTCTCAGATTCCAGAACTTTCTGCCACAGAAATGTGAGTAACATGTGTTTTTTTAGCCAAATTTTGAGGTTTGCAAAGGATTCTGGGTAACAGAACCTGGTCCGAGCCCCGCAAGTCACCCCATCTTGGATTCCCCTAGGTCTCTAGTTTTCAGAAATGTACAGGTTTGGTAGGTTTCCCTAGGTGCCGGCTGAGCTAGAGGCCCAAATCTACAGGTAGGCACTTCACAAAAAACACCTCTGTTTTCTTTCAAAATTTTGGATGTGTCCACGTTGCGCTTTGGGGCGTTTCCTGTCGCAGGCGCTAGGCCTACCCACACAAGTGACGTATCGTTTTTATCAGGAGAGTTGGGGGAATGCTGGGTGGAAAGAAATTTGTGGCTCCTCTCAGATTCCAGAACTTTCTGCCACAGAAATGTGAGGAACATGTGTTTGTTTACCCAAATGTTGAGGTTTGCAAAGGATTCTGGGTAACAGAGCCTGGTCCGAGCCCCGCAAGTCACCCCATCTTGGATTCCCCTAGGTCTCTAGTTTTCAGAAATGCACAGGTTTGGTAAGTTTCCTAGGTGCCGGCTGAGCTAGAGGCCAAAATCTACAGGTAGGCACTTCGCAAAAAACACCTCTGTTTTCTTTCAAAAATTTAGATGTGTCCACGTTGCGCTTTGGGGTGTTTCCTGTCGCGGGCGCTACGGCTACCCACACAAGTGAGGTATCATTTTAATCGGGAGACTTGGGGGAACGCTGGGTGGAAGGAAATTTGTGGCTCCTCTCAGATTCAAGAACTTTCTGCCACAGAAATGTGAGGAACATGTGTTTTTTTAGCCAAATTGTGAGGTTTGCAAAGGATTCTGGGTAACAGAACCTGGTCCGAGCCCCGCAAGTCACCCCATCTTGGATTCCCCTAGGTCTCTAGTTTTCAGAAATGCACAGGTTTGGTAAGTTTCCTAGGTGCCGGCTGAGCTAGAGGCCAAAATCTACAGGAAGGCAGTTCACAAAAAACACCTCTGTTTTCTTTCAAAAATTTGGATGTGTCCACGTTGCGCTTTGGGGCGTTTCCTGTCGCGGGCGCTAGGCCTACCCACACAAGTGAGGTATCATTTTAATCGGGAGACTTGGGGGAACGCTGGGTGGAAGGAAATTTGTGGCTCCTCTCAGATTCAAGAACTTTCTGACACAGAAATGTGAGGAACATGTGTTTTTTTAGCCAAATTGTGAGGTTTGCAAAGGATTCTGGGTAACAGAACCTGGTCCGAGCCCCGCAAGTCACCCCATCTTCGATTCCCCTAGGCCTCTAGTTTTCAGAAATGCACAGGTTTGGTAAGTTTCCTAGGTGCCGGCTGAGCTAGAGGCCACAATCTACAGGTAGGCACTTTGCAAAAAACACCTCTGTTTTCTTTCAAAAAAATGGGATGTGTCCACGTTGTGTTTTGGGGTGTTTCCTGTCGCGGGCGCTACGCCTACCCACACAAGTGAGGTATCATTTTTATCGGGAGACTTGGGGGAACGCTGGGTGGAAGGAAATTTGTGGCTCCTCTCAGATTCCAGAACTCTCTGCCACAGAAATGTGAGGAACATGTGTTTTTTTAGCCAAATTTTGAGGTTTGCAAAGGATTCTGGGTAACAGAACCTGGTCCGAGCCCCGCAAGTCACCCCATCTTGGATTCCCCTAGGTCTCTAGTTTTCAGACATGCACAGGTTTGGTAGGTTTCCCTAGGTGCCGGCTGAGCTAGAGGCCAAAATCTACAGGTAGGCACTTCGCAAAAAACACCTCTGTTTTCTTTAAAAAATTTGGATGTGTCCACGTTGCGCTTTGGGGCGTTTCCTGTCGCGGGGGCTAGGCCTACCCACACAAGTGAGGTATCATTTTTATCGGGAGACTTGGGGGAACGCTGGGTGGAAGGAAATTTGTGGCTCCTCTCAGATTCCAGAACTTTCTGCCACAGAAATGTGAGGAACATGTGTTTTTTTAGCCAAATTTTGAGGTTTGCAAAGGATTCTGGGTAACAGAACCTGGTCCGAGCCCCGCAAGTCAACCCTCCTTGGATTCCCCTAGGTCTCTAGTTTTCAGAAATGCACAGGTTTGGTAGGTTTCCCTAGGTGCCGGCTGAGCTAGAGGCCAAAATCTTCAGGTAGGCACTTCGCAAAAAACACCTCTGTTTTCTTTCAAAAATTTAGATGTGTCCTCGTTGCGCTTTGGGGCGTTTCCTGTCGCGGGCGCTAGGCCTACCCACACAAGTGAGGTATCATTTTTATCGGGAGACTTGGGGGAACGCTGGGTGGAAGGAAATTTGTGGCTCCTCTCAGATTCCAGAACTTTCTGCCACAGAAATGTGAGTAACATGTGTTTTTTTAGCCACATTTTGAGGTTTGCAAAGGATTCTGGGTAACAGAACCTGGTCCGAGCCCCGCAAGTCACCCCATCTTGGATTCCCCTAGGTCTCTAGTTTTCAGAAATGTACAGGTTTGGTAGGTTTCCCTAGGTGCCGGCTGAGCTAGAGGCCAAATTCTACAGGTAGGCACTTCGCAAAAAAACACCTCTGTTTTCTTTCAAAAATTTGGATGTGTCTACGTTGCGCTTTGGGGCGTTTCCTGTCGCGGGCGCTAGGCCTACCCACACAAGTGAGGCATCATTGTTATCAGGAGACTTGGGGGAACGCTGGGTGGAGGGAAATTTGAGGCTCCTCTCAGATTCCAGAACTTTCTGCCACAGAAATGTGAGGAACATGTGTTTTTTTTGCCAAATTTTGAGGTTCGCAAAGGATTCTGGGTAACAGAACCTGGTCCGAGCCCCGCAAGTCAACCCTCCTTGGATTCCCCTAGGTCTCTAGTTTTCAGAAATGCACAGGTTTGGTAGGTTTCCCTAGGTGCCGGCTGAGCTAGAGGCCAAAATCTTCAGGTAGGCACTTCGCAAAAAACACCTCTGTTTTCTTTCAAAAATTTAGATGTGTCCTCGTTGCGCTTTGGGGCGTTTCCTGTCGCGGGCGCTAGGCCTACCCACACAAGTGAGGTATCATTTTTATCGGGAGACTTGGGGGAATGCTGGGTGGAAGGAAATTTGTGGCTCCTCTCAGATTCCAGAACTTTCTGCCACAGAAATGTGTGGAACATGTGTTTTTTTAGCCAAATTTTGAGGTTTGCAAAGGATTCTGGGTAACAGAACCTGGTCCGAGCCCCGCAAGTCACCCCATCTTGGATTCCCCTAGGTCTCTAGTTTTCAGAAATGTACAGGTTTGGTAGGTTTCCCTAGGTGCCGGCTGAGCTAGAGGCCAAATTCTACAGGTAGGCACTTCGCAAAAAAACACCTCTGTTTTCTTTCAAAAATTTGGATGTGTCTACGTTGCGCTTTGGGGCGTTTCCTGTCGCGGGCGCTAGGCCTACCCACACAAGTGAGGTATCATTTTTATCGGGAGACTTGGGGGAACGCTGGGTGGAAGGAAATTTGTGGCTCCTCTCAGATTCCAGAACTTTCTGCCACAGAAATGTGAGGAACATGTGTTTTTTTAGCCAAATTTTGAGGTTTGCAAAGGATTCTGGGTAACAGAACCTGGTCCGAGCCCCGCAAGTCACCCCATCTTGGATTCCCCTAGGTCTCTAGTTTTCAGAAATGCACAGGTTTGGTAAGTTTCCTAGGTGCCGGCTGAACTAGAGGCCAAAATCTACAGGTAGGCACTTTGCAAAAAACACCTCTGTTTTCTTTCAAAAAAATGGGATGTGTCCACGTTGTGTTTTGGGGTGTTTCCTGTCGCGGGCGCTACGCCTACCCACACAAGTGAGGTATCATTTTTATCGGGAGACTTGGGGAAGCGCTGGGTGGAAGGAAATTTGTGGCTCCTCTCAGATTCAAGAACTTTCTGCCACAGAAATGTGAGGAACATGTGTTTTTTTAGCCAAATTGTGAGGTTTGCAAAGGATTCTGGGTAACAGAACCTGGTCCGAGCCCCGCAAGTCACCCCATCTTGGATTCCCCTAGGTCTCTAGTTTTCAGAAATGCACAGGTTTGGTAAGTTTCCTAGGTGCCGGCTGAGCTAGAGGCCAAAATCTACAGGAAGGCAGTTCACAAAAAACACCTCTGTTTTCTTTCAAAAATTTGGATGTGTCCACGTTGCGCTTTGGGGCGTTTCCTGTCGCGGGCGCTAGGCCTACCCACACAAGTGAGGTATAATTTTAATCGGGAGACTTGGGGGAACGCTGGGTGGAAGGAAATTTGTGGCTCCTCTCAGATTCAAGAACTTTCTGACACAGAAATGTGAGGAACATGTGTTTTTTTAGCCAAATTGTGAGGTTTGCAAAGGATTCTGGGTAACAGAACCTGGTCCGAGCCCTGCAAGTCACCCCATCTTGGATTCCCCTAGGTCTCTAGTTTTCAGAAATGCACAGGTTTGGTAAGTTTCCTAGGTGCCGGCTGAGCTAGAGGCCACAATCTACAGGTAGGCACTTTGCAAAAAACACCTCTGTTTTCTTTCAAAAAAATGGGATGTGTCCACGTTGTGTTTTGGGGTGTTTCCTGTCGCGGGCGCTACGCCTACCCACACAAGTGAGGTATCATTTTTATCGGGAGACTTGGGGGAACGCTGGGTGGAAGGAAATTTGTGGCTCCTCTCAGATTCCAGAACTCTCTGCCACAGAAATGTGAGGAACATGTGTTTTTTTAGCCAAATTTTGAGGTTTGCAAAGGATTCTGGGTAACAGAACCTGGTCCGAGCCCCGCAAGTCACCCCATCTTGGATTCCCCTAGGTCTCTAGTTTTCAGACATGCACAGGTTTGGTAGGTTTCCCTAGGTGCCGGCTGAGCTAGAGGCCAAAATCTACAGGTAGGCACTTCGCAAAAAACACCTCTGTTTTCTTTAAAAAATTTGGATGTGTCCACGTTGCGCTTTGGGGCGTTTCCTGTCGCGGGGGCTAGGCCTACCCACACAAGTGAGGTATCATTTTTATCGGGAGACTTGGGGGAACGCTGGGTGGAAGGAAATTTGTGGCTCCTCTCAGATTCCAGAACTTTCTGCCACAGAAATGTGAGTAACATGTGTTTTTTTAGCCAAATTTTGAGGTTTGCAAAGGATTCTGGGTAACAGAACCTGGTCCGAGCCCCGCAAGTCACCCCATCTTGGATTCCCCTAGGTCTCTAGTTTTCAGAAATGTACAGATTTGGTAGGTTTCCCTAGGTGCCGGCTGAGCTAGAGGCCCAAATCTACAGGTAGGCACTTCACAAAAAACACCTCTGTTTTCTTTCAAAATTTTGGATGTGTCCACGTTGCGCTTTGGGGCGTTTCCTGTCGCAGGCGCTAGGCCTACCCACACAAGTGACGTATCGTTTTTATCAGGAGAGTTGGGGGAATGCTGGGTGGAAAGAAATTTGTGGCTCCTCTCAGATTCCAGAACTTTCTGCCACAGAAATGTGAGGAACATGTGTTTGTTTACCCAAATGTTGAGGTTTGCAAAGGATTCTGGGTAACAGAGCCTGGTCCGAGCCCCGCAAGTCACCCCATCTTGGATTCCCCTAGGTCTCTAGTTTTCAGAAATGCACAGGTTTGGTAAGTTTCCTAGGTGCCGGCTGAGCTAGAGGCCAAAATCTACAGGTAGGCACTTCGCAAAAAACACCTCTGTTTTCTTTCAAAAATTTAGATGTGTCCACGTTGCGCTTTGGGGTGTTTCCTGTCGCGGGCGCTAGGGCTACCCACACAAGTGAGGTATCATTTTAATCGCGAGACTTGGGGGAACGCTGGGTGGAAGGAAATTTGTGGCTCCTCTCAGATTCAAGAACTTACTGACACAGAAATGTGAGGAACATGTGTTTTTTTAGCCAAATTGTGAGGTTTGCAAAGGATTCTGGGTAACAGAACCTGGTCCGAGCCCCGCAAGTCACCCCATCTTGGATTCCCCTAGGTCTCTAGTTTTCAGAAATGCACAGGTTTGGTAAGTTTCCTAGGTGCCGGCTGAGCTAGAGGCCAAAATCTACAGGTAGGCACTTTGCAAAAAACACCTCTGTTTTCTTTCAAAAAAATGGGATGTGTCCACGTTGTGTTTTGGGGTGTTTCCTGTCGCGGGCGCTACGGCTACCCACACAAGTGAGGTATCATTTTAATCGGGAGACTTGGGGGAACGCTGGGTGGAAGGAAATTTGTGGCTCCTCTCAGATTCAAGAACTTTCTGCCACAGAAATGTGAGGAACATGTGTTTTTTTAGCCAAATTGTGAGGTTTGCAAAGGATTCTGGGTAACAGAACCTGGTCCGAGCCCCGCAAGTCACCCCATCTTGGATTCCCCTAGGTCTCTAGTTTTCAGAAATGCACAGGTTTGGTAAGTTTCCTAGGTGCCGGCTGAGCTAGAGGCCAAAATCTACAGGAAGGCAGTTCACAAAAAACACCTCTGTTTTCTTTCAAAAATTTGGATGTGTCCACGTTGCGCTTTGGGGCGTTTCCTGTCGCGGGCGCTAGGCCTACCCACACAAGTGAGGTATCATTTTAATCGGGAGACTTGGGGGAACGCTGGGTGGAAGGAAATTTGTGGCTCCTCTCAGATTCAAGAACTTTCTGACACAGAAATGTGAGGAACATGTGTTTTTTTAGCCAAATTGTGAGGTTTGCAAAGGATTCTGGGTAACAGAACCTGGTCCGAGCCCCGCAAGTCACACCATCTTCGATTCCCCTAGGCCTCTAGTTTTCAGAAATGCACAGGTTTGGTAAGTTTCCTAGGTGCCGGCTGAGCTAGAGGCCACAATCTACAGGTAGGCACTTTGCAAAAAACACCTCTGTTTTCTTTCAAAAAAATGGGATGTGTCCACGTTGTGTTTTGGGGTGTTTCCTGTCGCGGGCGCTACGCCTACCCACACAAGTGAGGTATCATTTTTATCGGGAGACTTGGGGGAACGCTGGGTGGAAGGAAATTTGTGGCTCCTCTCAGATTCCAGAACTCTCTGCCACAGAAATGTGAGGAACATGTGTTTTTTTAGCCAAATTTTGAGGTTTGCAAAGGATTCTGGGTAACAGAACCTGGTCCGAGCCCCGCAAGTCACCCCATCTTGGATTCCCCTAGGTCTCTAGTTTTCAGACATGCACAGGTTTGGTAGGTTTCCCTAGGTGCCGGCTGAGCTAGAGGCCAAAATCTACAGGTAGGCACTTCGCAAAAAACACCTCTGTTTTCTTTAAAAAATTTGGATGTGTCCACGTTGCGCTTTGGGGCGTTTCCTGACGCGGGCGCTAGGCCTACCCACACAAGTGAGGTATCATTTTTATCGGGAGACTTGGGGGAACGCTGGGTGGAAGGAAATTTGTGGCTCCTCTCAGATTCCAGAACTTTCTGCCACAGAAATGTGAGGAACATGTGTTTTTTTAGCCAAATTTTGAGGTTTGCAAAGGATTCTGGGTAACAGAACCTGGTCCGAGCCCCGCAAGTCAACCCTCCTTGAATTCCCCTAGGTCTCTAGTTTTCAGAAATGCACAGGTTTGGTAGGTTTCCCTAGGTGCCGGCTGAGCTAGAGGCCAAAATCTTCAGGTAGGCACTTCGCAAAAAACACCTCTGTTTTCTTTCAAAAATTTAGATGTGTCCTCGTTGCGCTTTGGGGCGTTTCCTGTCGCGGGCGCTAGGCCTACCCACACAAGTGAGGTATCATTTTTATCGGGAGACTTGGGGGAACGCTGGGTGGAAGGAAATTTGTGGCTCCTCTCAGATTCCAGAACTTTCTGCCACAGAAATGTGAGTAACATGTGTTTTTTTAGCCACATTTTGAGGTTTGCAAAGGATTCTGGGTAACAGAACCTGGTCCGAGCCCCGCAAGTCACCCCATCTTGGATTCCCCTAGGTCTCTAGTTTTCAGAAATGTACAGGTTTGGTAGGTTTCCCTAGGTGCCGGCTGAGCTAGAGGCCAAATTCTACAGGTAGGCACTTCGCAAAAAAACACCTCTGTTTTCTTTCAAAAATTTGGATGTGTCTACGTTGCGCTTTGGGGCGTTTCCTGTCGCGGGCGCTAGGCCTACCCACACAAGTGAGGCATCATTGTTATCAGGAGACTTGGGGGAACGCTGGGTGGAGGGAAATTTGAGGCTCCTCTCAGATTCCAGAACTTTCTGCCACAGAAATGTGAGGAACATGTGTTTTTTTTGCCAAATTTTGAGGTTCGCAAAGGATTCTGGGTAACAGAACCTGGTCCGAGCCCCGCAAGTCAACCCTCCTTGGATTCCCCTAGGTCTCTAGTTTTCAGAAATGCACAGGTTTGGTAGGTTTCCCTAGGTGCCGGCTGAGCTAGAGGCCAAAATCTTCAGGTAGGCACTTCGCAAAAAACACCTCTGTTTTCTTTCAAAAATTTAGATGTGTCCTCGTTGCGCTTTGGGGCGTTTCCTGTCGCGGGCGCTAGGCCTACCCACACAAGTGAGGTATCATTTTTATCGGGAGACTTGGGGGAATGCTGGGTGGAAGGAAATTTGTGGCTCCTCTCAGATTCCAGAACTTTCTGCCACAGAAATGTGTGGAACATGTGTTTTTTTAGCCAAATTTTGAGGTTTGCAAAGGATTCTGGGTAACAGAACCTGGTCCGAGCCCCGCAAGTCACCCCATCTTGGATTCCCCTAGGTCTCTAGTTTTCAGAAATGTACAGGTTTGGTAGGTTTCCCTAGGTGCCGGCTGAGCTAGAGGCCAAATTCTACAGGTAGGCACTTCGCAAAAAAACACCTCTGTTTTCTTTCAAAAATTTGGATGTGTCTACGTTGCGCTTTGGGGCGTTTCCTGTCGCGGGCGCTAGGCCTACCCACACAAGTGAGGCATCATTGTTATCAGGAGACTTGGGGGAACGCTGGGTGGAGGGAAATTTGAGGCTCCTCTCAGATTCCAGAACTTTCTGCCACAGAAATGTGAGGAACATGTGTTTTTTTTGCCAAATTTTGAGGTTCGCAAAGGATTCTGGGTAACAGAACCTGGTCCGAGCCCCGCAAGTCAACCCTCCTTGGATTCCCCTAGGTCTCTAGTTTTCAGAAATGCACAGGTTTGGTAGGTTTCCCTAGGTGCCGGCTGAGCTAGAGGCCAAAATCTTCAGGTAGGCACTTCGCAAAAAACACCTCTGTTTTCTTTCAAAAATTTAGATGTGTCCTCGTTGCGCTTTGGGGCGTTTCCTGTCGCGGGCGCTAGGCCTACCCACACAAGTGAGGTATCATTTTTATCGGGAGACTTGGGGGAATGCTGGGTGGAAGGAAATTTGTGGCTCCTCTCAGATTCCAGAACTTTCTGCCACAGAAATGTGTGGAACATGTGTTTTTTTAGCCAAATTTTGAGGTTTGCAAAGGATTCTGGGTAACAGAACCTGGTCCGAGCCCCGCAAGTCAACCCTCCTTGGATTCCCCTAGGTCTCTAGTTTTCAGAAATGCACAGGTTTGGTAGGTTTCCCTAGGTGCCGGCTGAGCTAGAGGCCAAAATCTACAGGTAGGCACTTCGCAAAAAAAACACCTCTGTTTTCTTTCAAAAATTTGGATGTGTCCACGTTGCGCTTTGGGGCGTTTCCTGACGCGGGCGCTAGGCCTACCCACATAAGTGAGGTATCATTTTTATCGGGAGACTTGGGGGAACGCTGGGTGGAAGGAAATTTGTGGCTCCTCTCAGATTCCAGAACTTTCTGCCACAGAAATGTGAGGAACATGTGTTTTTTTAGCCAAATTTTGAGGTTTGCAAAGGATTCTGGGTAACAGAACCTGGTCCGAGCCCCGCAAGTCAACCCTCCTTGAATTCCCCTAGGTCTCTAGTTTTCAGAAATGCACAGGTTTGGTAGGTTTCCCTAGGTGCCGGCTGAGCTAGAGGCCAAAATCTTCAGGTAGGCACTTCGCAAAAAACACCTCTGTTTTCTTTCAAAAATTTAGATGTGTCCTCGTTGCGCTTTGGGGCGTTTCCTGTCGCGGGCGCTAGGCCTACCCACACAAGTGAGGTATCATTTTTATCGGGAGACTTGGGGGAACGCTGGGTGGAAGGAAATTTGTGGCTCCTCTCAGATTCCAGAACTTTCTGCCACAGAAATGTGAGTAACATGTGTTTTTTTAGCCACATTTTGAGGTTTGCAAAGGATTCTGGGTAACAGAACCTGGTCCGAGCCCCGCAAGTCACCCCATCTTGGATTCCCCTAGGTCTCTAGTTTTCAGAAATGTACAGGTTTGGTAGGTTTCCCTAGGTGCCGGCTGAGCTAGAGGCCAAATTCTACAGGTAGGCACTTCGCAAAAAAACACCTCTGTTTTCTTTCAAAAATTTGGATGTGTCTACGTTGCGCTTTGGGGCGTTTCCTGTCGCGGGCGCTAGGCCTACCCACACAAGTGAGGCATCATTGTTATCAGGAGACTTGGGGGAACGCTGGGTGGAGGGAAATTTGAGGCTCCTCTCAGATTCCAGAACTTTCTGCCACAGAAATGTGAGGAACATGTGTTTTTTTTGCCAAATTTTGAGGTTCGCAAAGGATTCTGGGTAACAGAACCTGGTCCGAGCCCCGCAAGTCAACCCTCCTTGGATTCCCCTAGGTCTCTAGTTTTCAGAAATGCACAGGTTTGGTAGGTTTCCCTAGGTGCCGGCTGAGCTAGAGGCCAAAATCTTCAGGTAGGCACTTCGCAAAAAACACCTCTGTTTTCTTTCAAAAATTTAGATGTGTCCTCGTTGCGCTTTGGGGCGTTTCCTGTCGCGGGCGCTAGGCCTACCCACACAAGTGAGGTATCATTTTTATCGGGAGACTTGGGGGAATGCTGGGTGGAAGGAAATTTGTGGCTCCTCTCAGATTCCAGAACTTTCTGCCACAGAAATGTGTGGAACATGTGTTTTTTTAGCCAAATTTTGAGGTTTGCAAAGGATTCTGGGTAACAGAACCTGGTCCGAGCCCCGCAAGTCACCCCATCTTGGATTCCCCTAGGTCTCTAGTTTTCAGAAATGTACAGGTTTGGTAGGTTTCCCTAGGTGCCGGCTGAGCTAGAGGCCAAATTCTACAGGTAGGCACTTCGCAAAAAAACACCTCTGTTTTCTTTCAAAAATTTGGATGTGTCTACGTTGCGCTTTGGGGCGTTTCCTGTCGCGGGCGCTAGGCCTACCCACACAAGTGAGGCATCATTGTTATCAGGAGACTTGGGGGAACGCTGGGTGGAGGGAAATTTGAGGCTCCTCTCAGATTCCAGAACTTTCTGCCACAGAAATGTGAGGAACATGTGTTTTTTTTGCCAAATTTTGAGGTTCGCAAAGGATTCTGGGTAACAGAACCTGGTCCGAGCCCCGCAAGTCAACCCTCCTTGGATTCCCCTAGGTCTCTAGTTTTCAGAAATGCACAGGTTTGGTAGGTTTCCCTAGGTGCCGGCTGAGCTAGAGGCCAAAATCTTCAGGTAGGCACTTCGCAAAAAACACCTCTGTTTTCTTTCAAAAATTTAGATGTGTCCTCGTTGCGCTTTGGGGCGTTTCCTGTCGCGGGCGCTAGGCCTACCCACACAAGTGAGGTATCATTTTTATCGGGAGACTTGGGGGAATGCTGGGTGGAAGGAAATTTGTGGCTCCTCTCAGATTCCAGAACTTTCTGCCACAGAAATGTGTGGAACATGTGTTTTTTTAGCCAAATTTTGAGGTTTGCAAAGGATTCTGGGTAACAGAACCTGGTCCGAGCCCCGCAAGTCAACCCTCCTTGGATTCCCCTAGGTCTCTAGTTTTCAGAAATGCACAGGTTTGGTAGGTTTCCCTAGGTGCCGGCTGAGCTAGAGGCCAAAATCTACAGGTAGGCACTTCGCAAAAAAAACACCTCTGTTTTCTTTCAAAAATTTGGATGTGTCCACGTTGCGCTTTGGGGCGTTTCCTGACGCGGGCGCTAGGCCTACCCACATAAGTGAGGTATCATTTTTATCGGGAGACTTGGGGGAACGCTGGGTGGAAGGAAATTTGTGGCTCCTCTCAGATTCCAGAACTTTCTGCCACAGAAATGTGAGGAACATGTGTTTTTTTAGCCACATTTTGAGGTTTGCAAAGGATTCTGGGTAACAGAACCTGGTCCGAGCCCCGCAAGTCACCCCATCTTGGATTCCCCTAGGTCTCTAGTTTTCAGAAATGCACAGGTTTGGTAGGTTTCCCTAGGTGCCGGCTGAGCTAGAGGCCCAAATCTACAGGTAGGCACTTCACAAAAAACACCTCTGTTTTCTTTCAAAATTTTGGATGTGGCCACGTTGCGCTTTGGGGCGTTTCCTGTCGCGGGCGCTAGGCCTACCCACACAAGTGACGTATCGTTTTTATCAGGAGACTTGGGGGAATGCTGGGTGGAAAGAAATTTGTGGCTCCTCTCAGATTCCAGAACTTTCTGCCACAGAAATGTGAGGAACATGTGTTTGTTTAGCCAAATGTTGAGGTTTGCAAAGGATTCTGGGTAACAGAGCCTGGTCCGAGCCCCGCAAGTCACCCCATCTTGGATTCCCCTAGGTCTCTAGTTTTCAGAAATGCACAGGTTTGGTAAGTTTCCTAGGTGCCGGCTGAGCTAGAGGCCAAAATCTACAGGTAGGCACTTCGCAAAAAACACCTCTGTTTTCTTTCAAAAATTTAGATGTGTCCACGTTGCGCTTTGGGTTGTTTCCTGTCGCGGGCGCTAGGGCTACCCACACAAGTGAGGTATCATTTTAATTGCGAGACTTGGGGGAACGCTGGGTGGAAGGAAATTTGTGGCTCCTCTCAGATTCCAGAACTTTCTGACACAGAAATGTGAGGAACATGTGCTTTTTTAGCCAAATTTTGAGGTTTGCAAAGGATTCTGGGTAACAGAACCTGGTCCGAGCCCCGCAAGTCACCCCATCTTGGATTCCCCTAGGTCTCTAGTTTTCAGAAATGTACAGGTTTGGTAGGTTTCCCTAGGTGCCGGCTGAGCTAGAGGCCAAATTCTACAGGTAGGCACTTCGCAAAAAAACACCTCTGTTTTCTTTCAAAAATTTGGATGTGTCTACGTTGCGCTTTGGGGCGTTTCCTGTCGCGGGCGCTAGGCCTACCCACACAAGTGAGGTATCATTGTTATCAGGAGACTTGGGGGAACGCTGGGTGGAGGGAAATTTGTGGCTCCTCTCAGATTCCAGAACTTTCTGCCACAGAAATGTGAGGAACATGTGTTTTTTTTGCCAAATTTTGAGGTTCGCAAAGGATTCTGGGTAACAGAACCTGGTCCGAGCCCCGCAAGTCAACCCTCCTTCGATTCCCCTAGGTCTCTAGTTTTCAGAAATGCACAGATTTGGTAGGTTTCCCTAGGTGCCGGCTGAGCTAGAGGCCAAAATCTTCAGGTAGGCACTTCGCAAAAAACACCTCTGTTTTCTTTCAAAAATTTAGATGTGTCCTCGTTGCGCTTTGGGGCGTTTCCTGTCGCGGGCGCTAGGCCTACCCACACAAGTGAGGTATCATTTTTATCGGGAGACTTGGGGGAACGCTGGGTGGAAGGAAATTTGTGGCTCCTCTCAGATTCCAGAACTTTCTGCCACAGAAATGTGAGGAACATGTGTTTTTTTAGCCAAATTTTGAGGTTTGCAAAGGATTCTGGGTAACAGAACCTGGTCCGAGCCCCGCAAGTCAACCCTCCTTGGATTCCCCTAGGTCTCTAGTTTTCAGAAATGTACAGGTTTGGTAGGTTTCCCTAGGTGCCGGCTGAGCTAGAGGCCAAAATCTACAGGTAGGCACTTCGCAAAAAAAACACCTCGGTTTTCTTTCAAAAATTTGGATGTGTCCACGTTGCGCTTTGGGGCGTTTCCTGACGCGGGCGCTAGGCCTACCCACATAAGTGAGGTATCATTTTTATCGGGAGACTTGGGGGAACGCTGGGTGGAAGGAAATTTGTGGCTCCTCTCAGATTCCAGAACTTTCTGCCACAGAAATGTGAGGAACATGTGTTTTTTTAGCCACATTTTGAGGTTTGCAAAGGATTCTGGGTAACAGAACCTGGTCCGAGCCCCGCAAGTCACCCCATCTTGGATTCCCCTAGGTCTCTAGTTTTCAGAAATGCACAGGTTTGGTAAGTTTCCCTAGGTGCCGGCTGAGCTAGAGGCCCAAATCTAGAGGTAGGCACTTCACAAAAAACACCTCTGTTTTCTTTCAAAATTTTGGATGTGTCCACGTTGCGCTTTGGGGCGTTTCCTGTCGCGGGCGCTAGGCCTACCCACACAAGTGACGTATCGTTTTCATCAGGAGACTTGGGGGAATGCTGGGTGGAAAGAAATTTGTGGCTCCTCTCAGATTCCAGAACTTTCTGCCACAGAAATGTGAGGAACATGTGTTTGTTTAGCCAAATGTTGAGGTTTGCAAAGGATTCTGGGTAACAGAGCCTGGTCCGAGCCCCGCAAGTCACCCCATCTTGGATTCCCCTAGGTCTCTAGTTTTCAGAAATGCACAGGTTTGGTAAGTTTCCTAGGTGCCGGCTGAGCTAGAGGCCAAAATCTACAGGTAGGCACTTCGCAAAAAACACCTCTGTTTTCTTTCAAAAATTTAGATGTGTCCACGTTGCGCTTTGGGGTGTTTCCTGTCGCGGGCGCTAGGGCTACCCACACAAGTGAGGTATCATTTTAATCGCGAGACTTGGGGGAACGCTGGGTGGAAGGAAATTTGTGGCTCCTCTCAGATTCAAGAACTTTCTGACACAGAAATGTGAGGAACATGTGTTTTTTTAGCCAAATTGTGAGGTTTGCAAAGGATTCTGGGTAACAGAACCTGGTCCGAGCCCCGCAAGTCACCCCATCTTGGATTCCCCTAGGTCTCTAGTTTTCAGAAATGCACAGGTTTGGTAAGTTTCCTAGGTGCCGGCTGAGCTAGAGGCCAAAATCTACAGGTAGGCACTTTGCAAAAAACACCTCTGTTTTCTTTCAAAAAAATGGGATGTGTCCACGTTGTGTTTTGGGGTGTTTCCTGTCGCGGGCGCTACGCCTACCCACACAAGTGAGGTATCATTTTAATCTGGAGACATGGGGGAACGCTGGGTGGAAGGAAATTTGTGGCTCCTCTCAGATTCAAGAACTTTCTGACACAGAAATGTGAGGAACATGTGTTTTTTTAGCCAAATTGTGAGGTTTGCAAAGGATTCTGGGTAACAGAACCTGGTCCGAGACCCGCAAGTCACCCCATCTTGGATTCCCCTAGGTCTCTAGTTTTCCGAAATGCACAGGTTTGGTAAGTTTCCTAGGTGCCGGCTGAGCTAGAGGCCAAAATCTACAGGAAGGCAGTTCACAAAAAACACCTCTGTTTTCTTTCAAAAATTTGGATGTGTCCACGTTGCGCTTTGGGGCGTTTCCTGTCGCGGGCGCTAGGCCTACCCACACAAGTGAGGTATCATTTTAATCGGGAGACTTGGGGGAACGCTGGGTGGAAGGAAATTTGTGGCTCCTCTCAGATTCAAGAACTTTCTGACACAGAAATGTGAGGAACATGGGTTTTTTTAGCCAAATTGTGAGGTTTGCAAAGGATTCTGGGTAACAGAACCTGGTCCGAGCCCCGCAAGTCACCCCATCTTGGATTCCCCTAGGTCTCTAGTTTTCAGAAATGCACAGGTTTGGTAAGTTTCCTAGGTGCCGGCTGAACTAGAGGCCAAAATCTACAGGTAGGCACTTTGCAAAAAACACCTCTGTTTTCTTTCAAAAAAATGGGATGTGTCCACGTTGTGTTTTGGGGTGTTTCCTGTCGCGGGCGCTACGCCTACCCACACAAGTGAGGTATCATTTTTATCGGGAGACTTGGGGAAGCGCTGGGTGGAAGGAAATTTGTGGCTCCTCTCAGATTCAAGAACTTTCTGACACAGAAATGTGAGGAACATGGGTTTTTTTAGCCAAATTGTGAGGTTTGCAAAGGATTCTGGGTAACAGAACCTGGTCCGAGCCCCGCAAGTCACCCCATCTTGGATTCCCCTAGGTCTCTAGTTTTCAGACATGCACAGGTTTGGTAGGTTTCCCTAGGTGCCGGCTGAGCTAGAGGCCAAAATCTACAGGTAGGCACTTCGCAAAAAACACCTCTGTTTTCTTTCAAAAATTTGGATGTGTCCACGTTGCGCTTTGGGGCGTTTCCTGTCGCGGGGGCTAGGCCTACCCACACAAGTGAGGTATCATTTTTATCGGGAGACTTGGGGGAACGCTGGGTGGAAGGAAATTTGTGGCTCCTCTTAGATTCCAGAACTTTCTGCCACAGAAATGTGAGGAACATGTGATTTTTTAGCCAAATTTTGAGGTTTGCAAAGGATTCTGGGTAACAGAACCTGGTCCGAGCCCCGCAAGTCAACCCTCCTTGGATTCCCCTAGGTCTCTAGTTTTCAGAAATGCACAGGTTTGGTAGGTTTCCCTAGGTGCCGGCTGAGCTAGAGGCCAAAATCTTCAGGTAGGTACTTCGCAAAAAACACCTCTGTTTTCTTTCAAAAATTTAGATGTGTCCTCGTTGCGCTTTGGGGCGTTTCCTGTCGCGGGCGCTAGGCCTACCCACACAAGTGAGGTATCATTTTTATCGGGAGACTTGAGGGAACGCTGGGTGGAAGGAAATTTGTGGCTCCTCTCAGATTCCAGAACTTTCTGCCACAGAAATGTGAGGAACATGTGTTTTTTTAGCCAAATTTTGAGGTTTGCAAAGGATTCTGGGTAACAGAACCTGGTCCGAGCCCCGCAAGTCACCCCATCTTGGATTCCCCTAGGTCTCTAGTTTTCAGAAATGTACAGGTTTGGTAGGTTTCCCTAGGTGCCGGCTGAGCTAGAGGCCAAATTCTACAGGTAGGCACTTCGCAAAAAAACACCTCTGTTTTCTTTCATAAATTTGGATGTGTCTACGTTGCGCTTTGGGGCGTTTCCTGTCGCGGGCGCTAGGCCTACCCACACAAGTGAGGTATCATTGTTATCAGGAGACTTGGGGGAACGCTGGGTGGAGGGAAATTTGTGGCTCCTCTCAGATTCCAGAACTTTCTGCCACAGAAATGTGAGGAACATGTGTTTTTTTAGCCAAATTTTGAGGTTTGCAAAGGATTCTGGGTAACAGAACCTGGTCCGAGCCCCGCAAGTCAAGCCTCCTTGGATTCCCCTAGGTCTCTAGTTTTCAGAAATGCACAGGTTTGGTAGGTTTCCCTAGGTGCCGGCTGAGCTAGAGGCCAAAATCTACAGGTAGGCACTTCGCAAAAAAAACACCTCTGTTTTCTTTAAAAAATTTGGATGTGTCCACGTTGCGCTTTGGGGCGTTTCCTGACGCGGGCGCTAGGCCTACCCACATAAGTGAGGTATCATTTTTAATCGGGAGACTTGGGGGAACGCTGGGTGGAAGGAAATTTGTGGCTCCTCTCAGATTCCAGAACTTTCTGCCACAGAAATGTGAGGAACATGTATTTTTTTAGCCACATTTTGAGGTTTGTAAAGGATTCTGGGTAACAGAACCTGGTCCGAGCCCCGCAAGTCACCCCATCTTGGATTCCCCTAGGTCTCTAGTTTTCAGAAATGCACAGGTTTGGTAGGTTTCCCTAGGTGCCTGCTGAGCTAGAGGCCCAAATCTACAGGTAGGCACTTCACAAAAAACACCTCTGTTTTCTTGAAAAATTTTGGATGTGTCCACGTTGCGCTTTGGGGCGTTTCCTGTCGCGGGCGCTAGGCCTACCCACACAAGTGACGTATCGTTTTTATCAGGAGACTTGGGGGAATGCTGGGTGGAAAGAAATTTGTGGCTCCTCTCAGATTCCAGAACTTTCTGCCACAGAAATGTGAGGAACATGTGTTTGTTTAGCCAAATGTTGAGGTTTGCAAAGGATTCTGGGTAACAGAGCCTGGTCCGAGCCCCGCAAGTCACCCCATCTTGGATTCCCCTAGGTCTCTAGTTTTCAGAAATGCACAGGTTTGGAAAGTTTCCTAGGTGCCGGCTGAGCTAGAGGCCAAAATCTACAGATAGGCACTTCGCAAAAAACACCTCTGTTTTCTTTCAAAAATTTAGATGTGTCCACGTTGCGCTTTGGGGTGTTTCCTGTCGCGGGCGCTAGGGCTACCCACACAAGTGAGGTATCATTTTAATCGCGAGACTTGGGGGAACGCTGGGTGGAAGGAAATTTGTGGCTCCTCTCAGATTCAAGAACTTTCTGACACAGAAATGTGAGGAACATGTGTCTTTTTAGCCAAATTGTGAGGTTTGCAAAGGATTCTGGGTAACAGAACCTGGTCCGAGCCCCGCAAGTCACCCCATCTTGGATTCCCCTAGGTCTCTAGTTTTCAGAAATGCACAGGTTTGGTAAGTTTCCTAGGTGCCGGCTGAGCTAGAGGCCAAAATCTACAGGTAGGCACTTTGCAAAAAACACCTCTGTTTTCTTTAAAAAAAATGGGATGTGTCCACGTTGTGTTTTGGGGTGTTTCCTGTCGCGGGCGCTACGCCTACCCACACAAGTGAGGTATCATTTTAATCGGGAGACTTGGGGGAACGCTGGGTGGAAGGAAATTTGTGGCTCCTCTCAGATTCAAGAACTTTCTGCCACAGAAATGTGAGGAACATGTGTTTTTTTAGCCAAATTGTGAGGTTTGCAAAGGATTCTGGGTAACAGAACCTGGTCCGAGCCCCGCAAGTCACCCCATCTTGGATTGACCTAGGTCTCAAGTTTTCAGAAATGCACAGGTTTGGTAAGTTTCCTAGGTGCCGGCTGAGCTAGAGGCCAAAATCTACAGGAAGGCAGTTCACAAAAAACACCTCTGTTTTCTTTCAAAAATTTGGATGTGTCCAAGTTGCGCTTTGGGGCGTTTCCTGTCGCGGGCGCTAGGCCTACCCACACAAGTGAGGTATTGTTTTTATCGGGAGACTTGGGGGAACGCTCGGTGGAAGGAAATTTGTGGCTCCTCTCAGATTCCAGAACTTTCTGCCACAGAAATGTGAGGAACATGTGTTTGTTTAGCCAAATTTTGAGGTTTGCAAAGGATTCTGGGTAACAGAACCTGGTCCGAGCCCCGCAAGTCACCCCATCTTGGATTCCCCTAGGTCTCTAGTTTTCAGAAATGCACAGGTTTGGTAGGTTTCCCTAGGTGCCGGCTGAGCTAGAGGCCAAAATCTACAGGTAGGCACTTCGCAAAAAACACCTCTGTTTTCATTCAAAAATTTGGATGTGTCCACGTTGCGCTTTGGGGCGTTTCCTGTCGCGGGGGCTAGGCCTACCCACACAAGTGAGATATCATTTTTATCGGGAGACTTGGGGGAACGCTGGGTGGAAGGAAATTTGTGGCTCCTCTCAGATTCCAGAACTTTCTGCCACAGAAATGTGAGGAACATGTGTTTTTTTAGCCAAATTTTGAGGTTTGCAAAGGATTCTGGGTAACAGAACCTGGTCCGAGCCCCGCAAGTCAACCCTCCTTGGATTCCCCTAGGTCTCTAGTTTTCAGAAATGCACAGGTTTGGTAGGTTTCCCTAGGTGCCGGCTGAGCTAGAGGCCAAAATCTACAGGTAGGCACTTCGCAAAAAACACCTCTGTTTTCTTTAAAAAATTTAGATGTGTCCACGTTGCGCTTTGGGGCGTTTCCTGTCGCGGGCGCTAGGCCTACCCACACAAGTGAGGTATCATTTTAATCGGGAGACTTGGGGGAACGCTGGGTGGAAGGAAATTTGTGGCTCCTCTCAGATTCAAGAACTTTCTGACACAGAAATGTGAGGAACATGTGTTTTTTTAGCCAAATTGTGAGGTTTGCAAAGGATTCTGGGTAACAGAACCTGGTCCGAGCCCCGCAAGTCACCCCATCTTGGATTCCCCTAGGTCTCTAGTTTTCAGACATGCACAGGTTTGGTAGGTGCCGGCTGAGCTAGAGGCCAAAATCTACAGGTAGGCACTTTGCAAAAAACACCTCTGTTTTCTTTCAAAAATTTGGATGTGTCCACGTTGCGCTTTGGGGCGTTTCCTGTCGCGGGGGCTAGGCCTACCCACACAAGTGAGGTATCATTTTTATCGGGAGACTTGGGGGAACGCTGGGTGGAAGGAAATTTGTGGCTCCTCTCAGATTCCAGAACTTTCTGCCACAGAAATGTGAGGAACATGTGTTTTTTTAGCCAAATTTTGAGGTTTGCAAAGGATTCTGGGTAACAGAACCTGGTCCGAGCCCCGCAAGTCAACCCTCCTTGGATTCCCCTAGGTCTCTAGTTTTCAGAAATGCACAGGTTTGGTAGGTTTCCCTAGGTGCCGGCTGAGCTAGAGGCCAAAATCTTCAGGTAGGCACTTCGCAAAAAACACCTCTGTTTTCTTTCAAAAATTTAGATGTGTCCTCGTTGCGCTTTGGGGCGTTTCCTGTCGCGGGCGCTAGGCCTACCCACACAAGTGAGGTATCATTTTTATCGGGAGACTTGGGGGAACGCTGGGTGGAAGGAAATTTGTGGCTCCTCTCAGATTCCAGAACTTTCTGCCACAGAAATGTGAGGAACATGTGTTTTTTTAGCCAAATTTTGAGGTTTGCAAAGGATTCTGGGTAACAGAACCTGGTCCAAGCCCCGCAAGTCACCCCATCTTGGATTCCCCTAGGTCTCTAGTTTTCAGAAATGTACAGGTTTGGTAGGTTTCCCTAGGTGCCGGCTGAGCTAGAGGCCAAATTCTACAGGTAGGCACTTCGCAAAAAAACACCTCTGTTTTCTTTCAAATATTTGGATGTGTCTACGTTGCGCTTTGGGGCGTTTCCTGTCGCGGGCGCTAGGCCTACCCACACAAGTGAGGTATCATTTTTATCAGGAGACTTGGGGGAACGCTGGGTGGAGGGAAATTTGTGGCTCCTCTCAGATTCCAGAACTTTCTGCCACAGAAATGTGAGGAACATGTGTTTTTTTTGCCAAATTTTGAGGTTCGCAAAGGATTCTGGGTAACAGAACCTGGTCCGAGCCCCGCAAGTCAACCCTCCTTGGATTCCCCTAGGTCTCTAGTTTTCAGAAATGCACATATTTGGTAGGTTTCCCTAGGTGCCGGCTGAGCTAGAGGCCAAAATCTACAGGTAGGCACTTCGCAAAAAACACCTCTGTGTTCTTTCAAAAATTTAGATGTGTCCACGTTGCGCTTTGGGGCGTTTCCTGTCGCGGGCGCTAGGCCTACCCACACAAGTGAGGTATCATTTTTATCGGGAGACTTGGGGGAACATAGATTAGCAAAACAAGTGCTATTGCCCCTTGTCTTTCTCTACATTTTTTCCTTCCAAATATAGGAGAGTGTATAAAAAAGACATCTATTTGAGAAATGCCCTGTAATTCACATGCTAGTATGGTCACCCCGGATTTCAGAGATGTTCAAATAACCACTGCTCCTCAACACCTTATCTTGTGCCCTTTTTGGAAATACAAAGGTTTTCTAGATAGCAATTTTTTACTCTTTATATTTCAGCAAATGAATTGCTGTATACCCGGTATAGAATGAAAACGCACTGCAGGGTGCAGCTCATTTATTGGCTCTGGGTTCCTCGGGTTCTTGATGAACCTACAAGCCCTATATATCCCCGCAACCAGAGGAGTCCAGCAGACGTAACGGTATATTGCTTTCGATAATCTGACATTGCAGGGAAAAGTTACAGAGTAAAACGTAGAGAAAAAATGATGTTTTTTTCACCTCAATTTCAATATTTTTCTTTTTCAGCTGTTATTTTCTGTAGGAAACCCTTGTAGGATCTACACAAATGACCCCTTGCTGAATTCAGAATTTTGTGTACCTTTCAGAAATGTTTAGGTTTCTGGGATCCAGCATTGGTTTCATGCCCATTTCTGTCACTGACTGGAAGGAGGCTGAAAGCACAAAAAATTGCAAAAATGGGGTATGTCCCAGTAAAATGCCAAAACGGTGTTGAAAAATTGGGTTTTCTGATTCAAGTCTGCCTGTTCCTGAAAGCTGGGAAGCTGCTGAGTTTACCACCGCAAACCCTTTGTTGATGCCATTTTCAGGGGAAAAACCACAAGCCTTCTTCTGCAGCCACTTTTTCCCATTTTTTTAAAAAAAAACGAAATTTTCACTGTATTTTGGCCAATTTCTTGGCCTCCTTCAGGGGAACCCACACAGTCTGGGTACCTCTAGAATCCCTAGGATGTTGGAAAAAAAGGACGCAAATTTGGCTTGGTTAGCTTATGTGGACAAAACGTTATGAGGGCCTAAGCGCGAACTGCCCCAAATAGGCAAAAAAAGGCCTGGCACAGGAGGGGGAAAAGGCCTGGCAGCGAAGGGGTTAAAGTAGCCTTATTGACACTAAAGGTGGTCACTGTCTGTGTAGTGCCCTCTTGCCCAATGGGGCTTGGGTGGCACCCAAAGGGGGTGGTATGCCCTTTGGACAATTTGGGTAAGGTAATACACTCCAGATGGACTGTACTCACTCGTGGCTGGGTTGGGAGGGAGGTGAGGTTTGAGGATATAAAAAGGGTGGTTGTTTTTGGGCTGCTGGACACCATTTTGTCATTAGGTGACACAGTGGCTGGCAACCCAGAAACGAGGGTCACGGAATTTAGTTCTGGCTCACCCGTTCACCCCTTGTTTTTAAGGCTCAGAGAGGTAGGAATTGTGTGGAAAGGTATTTTATGAAGCTGGAGCACAGAAGAAAAGGGGACTTAGATAGGACGTTGGCGCTGTGGCAGTTTGCCCACAGGTTTTCAGAGGTTGAATCGGTTGTATTGCTGTTCAGGTGGGTGAAGCAGTTTGTGGAGGGGGGGAGTATAAATTGCAGAAGGCAAGAAGTTAAGGTTCATAGTTGAATGAAATAAGGTTGGATCTGGTTGTAGACTACAGATGTATATATACATCCCAATCCTCCAGATTCAGGCAGGAGGCTACTGATTTCAAGCCTAGTTTTCCTCCCACTGATTCCTGAAATGCAGAAACCTGATTCCGAGTTTTGTAAAACTTCCAGAAATAAAATGATGATGCCTGTCACACACGCTCCGATTTCTCCCTTCAAGAATTACCTCTGACATCAAAGGTTAACTCTTTATCCTTTATTCTTGGAGGGGGACATTAGAGCATGTAACAGCCCTCAACATTTTCAATTCAATTTTTCAGCTTTATTTCGGTAAGACAATACCATAAAAGCATACCGACACAAATCATACATTTCTAAAAGAAAACAAAAGCAATTTGATAAAAGCAGTAAAACCAAACCCATCATAAGATTAAAAAAAATAAAAATCCAGGACTCCCCCAAGGTCATACAATACAATTAGATAAATGAAAAGAATAAGCAATTGATCGATTAAAACATTGTAGAAATACACAGTACACATCACTTTACAAAACACTAAGAATATTATAGAATCACCATAAATACAATCTGTGTGCACAAAACAAATGGGATTGATATCTGACTGTTAATAGGAGTGGCTGTGTACTGGCAAGAAAGTTCACTTGGTCTCTTGAACTATAAGTACGCACAAATAATGATCATTGTAAAAATAGAATTTCGTGCTTCTTTTGTAAGACATTTGTCCCTAGCATACCAAAGTGCCTCTAAGAATCTTGGCAATGTGCCTACCACCATCACATGTGGTCTTGTTTTGCTAGTTTTTAAGAGCTGAGTGAAAATCTCTAATGCCCAACAATTTCTTTTTCCCATACATGCCTATATTCGGCTGAAGGCCAAAAAGAGGCAAACAATCAAGTATTACAAAAGACACATTATTCCAACAACAATAAATATTCATTTAGCGACTAAAACCAACTGTCTGGATAAAAGCAAATATTATTCTTAAAAGCTATAAATAAGAATCAATTACAGTATTACATTTTTATAAAGCCCTTAGAATTTGCCTCCAGTGCCATCAGGGACTTATTTTGCTTTGGTAGGTGAGGACTATTTAAAATAAAATGAATAAATAACTGAATCCTAGAGCCTTAGGCCCGCCTTGTCTCTGATAAATGAAATTGCTAGTAAAAACCGGCTTAAACCAAAAACAACATATGGTATCATACTAGATCTCAAGAATCTTGCTGCTTCATTATAGTTCCTGATTCCAACGTTCCTGCAAATCGGTCGAAGCCATTTCCTCCTTGGTTTATCATAGGCAATGCAGTTTAAGAGGACATGGTCCGTCGTTTCAGGAGTCTCCATATTACACAGCCCACAAATCACCTCTTGTCTTCTCCCATTGAAGGGGCCCCATTTAGAAGTAAAAGCCTTAACCTGGAGAGTCCCATATCGAAGCTTCATAAATAAAACTTTTGCTCGTCTAGGTTGGATAGTATCTATCCATTCCTCAGCATACGGTAATGGTTTAATGTCCAGGAAACTTAAAGTAAGTCTGCCTAGATCCTTGCTGTAGAGAGGGCTGTTTAAGGTAAAGTCCCAAAATACTTGTTTCAGTTGAATCTTAGATTGTTTTGTTAGTGTATGTGGTTCTTCCCAGTAAAATTTAAGGCCAAGAGTGTAAAAGCATTGTCTTATATAATGGAGCCACGGGAGGGAAATTGCCTTGTCCAAGTCTATAATCTCAATTAGCGCTTGCCTATAATGGATTAATTCAGGGGTAGACCAGAGTCTACACCAGTAGAGCAAGGGCCTCAAGGCTGCCAATTTACCTATTTGTTTCATGTTAATATCATAGGTTAAAGGAATCAGTGGAGTAGATGGAGGGAGACCCAGTACCCCCCTCATAAAATTATTTTCCTGGGTAACCAATGGGGTTAGGTTTGTGAATCCCCAGAGTTCAGCACCATATAGGGCAGCAGCCTGTGCTTTGCACCTATAGATCTCAAATACTGGTGAAACAATACTAGACCTTGAACATTTATAATTTTTGCTAATTGCCATGGAGCTATGCGCTAAGGAAATAGCAGCTTTGTTAACATGCGGTGCCCATGACAATTTAGCATCAAGGAGTATCCCTAGATAATTGAAATTTGTTACTCGTTCCAATGCCTGCCCTCTAATCCGAATGTTTCTCTTAAGTGCTTTATGAGGGTTAACAGTCAGGTATTTGGTCCTGTTTGTATTGATTTCTAGTCCCTTCAGGCTGCAGTACTCGCTAAATTTATCTAATAGAGTTTGCAAGCCCATGGGAGTTTGAGATAATAGGATGGTATCATCTGCAAAGAGGAGGGCGGGGACAGGATCACCGTTCAATCTTGGTGAGTCATGGTTGCTTTGCTTCAGATATTGAACCAGATCATTAATGTATAGTGAGAAGAGGGTTGGGGCAAGCACACAACCCTGTCTCACCCCCCTCTTAATAGGTATTGAGTCTGTCAACTCACCCTTTGGCCCCCACCGAACCTTTGCAAATGTATTTTCATGTAGTCTCTCTAGCTGGCTCAAGAGGTTCCCTGGCATACCCTGTTTCCCTAGAGCAGCCCATAAGGAGTCTCTTGGCACTAGATCAAAGGCTGCGCGCAGGTCCACAAATGCGATGTAGAGATGGCCTTTCGTTAGTCTAGTATATTTCCATATTAACGTCAATAGCCTAAAGGCCTGATCGACTGTGCTCGTCTGCTGTCTAAAGCCAGCTTGGTATATAGTCAGTATGCTGTTTCCATCTATCCAGCTGTTAATCCTATTCAGCAGCTGTCTTGCATATACTTTTTGTGTGACATCTATGAGGCTGATAGGTCTATAGTTCCCTGGTTCATCCCTGGAACCTTTTTTGAAGACTGGGATTATTTCTGCCCCTTTCCATGTCTCGGGCACAGGACCTCCCCTTAATATAGCGTTACTTAAAAGATTTAGATAAGGTGCCCAAATTTCTAAACTATGTTTAAACAGGTCCCCCGGGATCTTGTCCAAACCGGGGGCTTTCCCCAGCTTGATTGCTTCAATGGCGTTCACCGTCTCCTCCAGGCTAAATTGTAACTCGGGTAAGATGCCCTGGGTGGCTAATGTTTTATGTCTTGAGGGATAGAAATCAAGGCTGGGGGGATCAGAATAAAGGTGTGTAAAATAGTTAACCCATGTATTGGGATCTATATGATGATCAGTAGAAATTTTCCCCTCTTTGCTACTATGGGTAACTATTTTCCAGAAGATCCTAGCATCACTGGTTTTTGCTGCTTCCAGGAGATCTTGCCATTTTTGATCCTCCCAGTTACTTTGGGCAGTTGCCAGGGTTTTCTTATAACTGGCCCTTGCCTGCTGTATGGCCAATTGGTTCTTTTGCTTTAGAGCCTCTATCAGCTCTCTTTTTCTCTCCCTACATTTGGTAGTGTACCATGGGCTGCTTGGGGTAATCTGCACCTTCTCCTTTTTGGGCTTGTACCGTGGCTGTTTGGTCAGGAAGGGTCTTAGTGCAATACTCATTGATTGGTGGATGGCCGTGATGGGGATATCAGTAAGTTCATTTTCAACATAAGGGTCTAGGAGATTAGAATATGTATGGTAAATATTTGTCATAGTCTCCAGATTGCCTATTATTGCAGGCCATTTTATATCCCGTCTGTTGTTACTGAGGAAGGGTTGTATCTCCACCTTATTAAGTTCTACATATTCCAAATCCAAATCTAGGAGGTGGGCGCTAAGTTCAATTATTAACGGGAAGTGGTCGCTTTCCCTTCTTTTATCTATCTTAAAAGTCATTAATCTTCCCCATGTACTTATACTATGTAAAATATAATCTATTTTCGAGGTAGAGTTGCCTCTCTGGAAGGTATCCAAATTAAGGCCTCCTTCACCCACTCTACCATTACATGCCCTCAGTCCATGTTTTAATGTAAGGCCCATAAGTTGCAATGCAGCCACTGTGCCTGGGACAGTTTTTTCTATTGTTAAATAAGGGATTGCTCTGGCTCGATCTTCTTCTTCTGCTAAATGTTCGAAACCAGTTATGGGTTCATAATTACAATTAAGGTCACCCCTATCATAATTGTCTCTCCTCCTGGGATCTTTTTAAGCAGGTCGTCTAATAGAGTTATTTCAGGCGACTCCAAGTTTGTCCTTCTAGGTCTTATATATACATTGAACAAGTGGGATATTATCTTATTTTTTCCCCCCATTACCAACCATAAAATGTCCTCTGACTCTGTGGTTTGCATACGTATCTCAACATTTAGTGAGATTTTCACCCAAACAACCAGTCCCCCAGACGGTCTCCCTCTAGCAGCTGAAATTGCACTAATAAAGTAGGTTTTATATCCTAGCTTATACGGCGGGTCTTTAAGCCAAGTCTCTTGGAAGAGACAGACATGGTATTGATCAATATAGTCCTGCCATTCCGGGTCTGTAAGCTTATTTTTTAAGCCTGCTACATTCCAGGAGATCATGGTGATAGGACCCCTCCCGTTTGGGGTTGTAACATTAGAAGTAGGGCTCAAATATGCTGCTGAGTCTTTCCTACGGGGCAAAGACTCCACTATAATCCCTGCCCCTGTAACATGAGGATAAGACCCTATGGGGGGCTCTCCTACTATTGGGTCCCCAATTAGTCCCACTTGTGCCTGATCGATCTGGAGTAGTCAATCTACTCTTTCAAGATTGGAATCGTAGTTTCTCCTTTGCGATCCCTCCATGACATTATACTTAGGCCTCGGGACTAGGGGTTTGGTAATGTAAGGATCCGAACTGAACCTCATGGCATTGATCGTGGGGGCGGCGGTTCTCTGTTCCATGTCAATCAGGCCTCTGGATAAGCTTCCATCCTTAAATGTTAATGCAATAACATCATGTTGCCCCATCCCTCCTGAGATTCTTTCTGCCCTCTTTATATCTGAATGAATTATGGATAGACAGTGTCTTTTAGTCCTAATCCAATGTGTAAGCTTATTCTTTAGGGAATCTTCGTCTTCACTACTATCTATGGCCAATTTTGGGACATTTAACAGATAAACAACATTGGTCCTACTGAGAAACCTATCCCCCACAGAATGTCGATTCCATGTAGTATAATGTTTACGGTCATGAGATGCTTGGGGATGGGTGATCTGGGTAAGCTCCACATTCCCCTTTTGGGGCCCTTTTACCAAGCGGGATTCTCTTCGTGGATTCCCTGTTTTTTGCCATAGATCACTTGCATTACTTCTAGGGTAATTGCGTGGACCAGTATTTTCCCGGTTTACCCCTCTCGTATATCCCTGCGGTTGCTGTAAGATCTTGGCTATAGCTGGGGTAGGGATGGGGTTAGTATTTAAATTTTGAGAACGTGTGGATCTGCCTTGTGGCTGAAATGATATAAGGGGGGTCTCCTTTTCGCACTGAGCTTTGTGGGTACCCCAACCCCCCTCCTTTTCCACAATATCTGATAGGGTTCTTACTTCAAGTTTCAGTTCCTTAACTTCCTGTATTAATCCAGAGAGTAGGTCATAGAGGTCTGCTATAGTTCTTGTTTTATGTTTTGGAGGATTCATTGGTTCTAAGTTGCATGGAGAGAGCCTCTCTCTAGGTAACTGTACAATTGGAATAGTTGGATATATCTCATTCAGCAATTCCCCCTCTTGTGTATTCTGTACTTTATTACTATCAAGTTCTGCCAAGACTGCATATTTATTGGAACATACAACTTCACACTCCTGCTTGTGGCCCTTCTTCCTAGTACTATCTATGGTGCATGGATGTCTGGATCGAGTTGTAGCATCCTTAGGGCTACCAATCCTAATATCGGGTGAAACCTCCCCCTCTTGCTGACTAATAGTCTCTGTCACTATATCTTCCTCTAGTTCAACTTTTTTTGTGTAGTAAGAGGTAATCTTTTTATCAGGTCCCTCCCGGACAGTGGCCCTACTGCATAATAATGACTCTACCTCCTCAATAAGATCATCGATTTCGTCTATAGTGCAATTCTCGCCCGCATTCCTGAGTTTTTTTGTAATTTTCTCTTTCCCCCTTGGGGGTTCTGATGCCTTACGTTTTCCCATGCTTTGGGCCACCTATATGATACTTCAGCTCTAATGAAACCAGAGCACAAATATGTATTTATGGACAAGAATAGAAGTAGGTCTAGTGGGGGTAAGCCTAAATGATAGATACTGACAATGAATATGACAAGTATTTAAATAAAGGTTTTTACACTCAAAAATTACAAGTAAACTTCATGCAATAAAGTAGAGAGGCAACGACCCGGCCCGGCCCCACTTCAAATCTAGCAGGTAATAATGAAAGAAGCACTATGCTGGGGAAGGGTGAGTTCCGTCCTAAGGCCCTCTATAAAAGGACCTTTTTTTTGGGGGGTAGGTATTGACACAGTACCTTCAGGCGGCCAGCTACTTGTGAGCTGCCTAAACCGAGCGTCTTGTTGTGAAAGTTAGGGGGGTGGCCCTGCCCTGCCTCTTCCTGGCAATGACGGGCAAGGATGGGCCCGCCCTTGGCCCGGGCTTTGCCCGGGCGCCGCCCGCGCGCGTCCCGCGACGGCGGGAGCGCTTGAAGAAATTTAAAGGGCTCCTGCCCCGGACACACCTCTGAACGCGCTTCCCGCGACGGCGGGAGCGCTTGAAGAAATTTAAAGGGCTCCTGCCCCGGACACACCTCTGAACGCGCTTCCCTCAACATTTTATTTTTGGTAGTTGTACATGGCACAAACAAAAACAGAGCTGAACTCTGTTTTCTATGCCCTATGTTATTAAGCTGCCAAAAATGAAATGGTTATTGTCTGTTACCAGACATACCAATAGACCCGATTCAGGCAGATTACCTCTGGTCCAATATATGTCAGTGGGGAAATACATTCTCCTGACTATTTCTTTGAAAATCTCCCTCTTGTCTAATTTAAAATGTTGGCATGTATGGATATAGTGAAAGGTAGTCGAGTTGAGGGGAATTGTGGGTAGGGGGGCCAATTAGGGGTAGGGGCAGGAAATGTTAAGTGGGCATTTGTGTATAGTGAGGTTGTTTTGTAAGGCAAAATGCCTAGGAATATTTAAGTTGTTGTGCACCTGCTTCATCAACGTGTCATTTTTCACACTACAGGTAGTCAGTGTCCTGCTGTGTCCTCTCGCCCAAAACCTTTTCACCATATAAAACCCAAAGCTAGTGGATTTACCAATGCTTGGTATGCCACCCTCTCAAAATTAATTCTTCCCTTCAGTTCCTCTTTAAGACCTCGGTGGCACTCAATGAACTGAAATGCCACTTCTCTATGGTGTAAAAAATTAAGAAATAACAAGGAGCTAGATAGATGTTATACATTTTCCGTAGACTGTGCATAATCTATAAACGTTTTTTCTGTTATATGTCACGAAGAAACCCGAAAAAGTAACAAAAACACACATAAAGTTGAAAGGGGCAGTTTTTATTTACTGCCACTTTACTCTCACGTTTCATTCGATGTTTTCATTTTCTCTTCCGGACGCACATACATATTCAAATATACTCCTCAAAACATAGTATGTAGAAAAACTGCAGGCTTTAAGTACAAACTCGTTATTCTCAAATAAAGGGTGACACCTACCGGAACTCATTCTGTTCACAGACCATTCAAGTCCCAGTCGTCAGCTGGTGCCTGGGAGGAGTAGTTGTCCTCACCCTGGGTAGGATTGGCCCCGATCAACGGCTGAGTCAACGCTTTTCCTGTTTGTTCATTCGAATGTCATGGCTAGCTCGCCTCGAGAACTAATTCTGGCTGCGCGTCATCCTGGATGAAAAATGATGTCGACGCGTCTCGTTGTCAGAATTCTCACATGCCCTTGAACTGCAAGGGCGCCTTCACCACAAGGGGGCGCTCTGAAACAAATTTCCCTCATAAAGTGGTTGAGCTAGATTTGCTCTCATCGTGCCGATAGTAGTGTGGGAACGTTATTCTTGGTGAAACTAGCGTCTAGTTATGTTTTTTTTAGAAAAGCCGTGCATTAGCATACACACGCAGTTTTGTCTTACCGTTGCTTGATTGTCGTCAACTGTATAGGTTTGCCTAAAATAATTATTTCAGAAAGTAAAAATTAACATTATACTGCTAAAAAGAGACAACCTTTGATTGGAAAAAGCCGCAGCAAATCTCGGTGCTACACATTGTTAGTGTCAGGTGAGCCTTCCGATTCGGAATCCTGTTTTCAAACATTAACTTGAGGTCCAGAGGTGCGATTGCTTAGCTTTTTTGGTGGGGGCGAGCACACTTGAAACGGAGGTGCAGAACAGATTGCAACCAGGTTCCTTGCTCTGGTCTGATAATGTCCGCCAAATACGAGCTTTTACTTGAAAACGCCGAGCAGGTAGTGCTGGTGTGTACTAATGGCGAACGGTTTTTGAGAAAAGAGAGCATGCAAAATCTAGCGATTGCGGAAAAAGTTAGCGTGGTGATTGGAAAGTAAGTGTTTTTAAACTCATTTTATGTGCTTTTAAAATGTATTGTTATACGTTAAGTGCTGTCTTGATTGTTATAGAAAATGTACGTCTTCGGTCGATGGAATACTGCTTCAACTTGAACTTTTCATTGATGTACAACTTTCACGGGTTCAGCGCCTGACAAAGGGACACCTTCTTTTTTTCTTTAAAAAAAAAAACAAACACAAAACATACTTTTTGAAGGTAAGGTTGAAAGAGCCATGTGACTTTTCTCAGGAAAAAAAAAAATCAAAACCAGTTAAGGCGGTCAAAAAGCCCAGTAAATGAGGGATAGCTCTCAAGAGATTTTATAAATAATTTGCTAATAAACGAGTATTTTGAGCTACATATATTCTTGGTGGAGAAGGTAGAAGACGTTGGATAACTTTTCTCAGCACCGTATTTTTTCCTGTGTATTTCTGTAGTCCTGTTTACCACATAATGCATTCAGGATTACAAGCATAATGATGGGCAGGAAAAGGTACACATGGAACTGATAAACTAGAGTTCCAGCCACATCGTGATGAGGACTCCGGTCTTGTTTTTGTTACGAGCAAAGAAGGGTGAACAATGTATCACGTTGCAGACCGAGGTTTGGTTGTGTGAAGAGTTTGTTCCTTTCCACTCCACAGTCCGACCGTCCCCAAAATATGGTTACGGTACGACTCGCATGTCACCTTGTTTATAGTGCTGGCTTTCCTTGCACAAATAGTTTTTACGTATGATATTGAAGTTACACTAAACCAAGACTATAAATCCCAGGATGCATTGAAGTGATAATTGAAAGCTGGGACTGTCATACTGACATGGAGCAGCTGGTGGTCTATTCTTAATTTGTGCCGATGTTGCGCAGCAGCATGTATTTTTAAACTTCGGAATGCATTGATTAGAGTCCACCACATGGTGATGCCGTTGTGTGATTTTTTTTTTTTCAAGTAGAGTTCGTTAGTGGAGCATTGAGCTATTTTCATATGCCTAAAAATAATAAGAAAAATAGCACTTCAACCTACATTTTAAGATGACGAGTGATGGCAGCTGCAGTGGCCCCGTATGAAATACCTTGGGCCTTGACACTTCTTTTTTAAAAATAAATAGAGCATTGCTACTAATCATCAGTTGCTTTATTCCTCACTCAGAAGGATTCTAGATATCGAGTTGTAGGTTTTCATTTAACAAACAAGTACATTCTGGGACCTGTGACATTGGTTTCCTTCAACTTGACTAACACCTGATATCAATGATCTATAAACAGTTGGCACCACCCTCGACAGGGTCTTAAGATTGCCCTCGATGGCCAGGCTGCATTGTCATGGTCTGTGCAGGGTCACCCCAGTTTGCCACACACTCCCTATGGAAGGACCTTGAGAAGTTCTGTGACCCCTCCCAAATGACACCAGGCGGGGTGCGCTAACTTTATTCCACTTTCTGTGTGACTTACACAGTGGTACAGCATCTAGGGCTACTTTACATATGCGTATGCTTAGGCAACATGAAACCTAGGCAGGGGGTCAGTTTCCTAATTTTCCCAAGCGACGCCATGGGAGATGAGTTAACTTTGTTCTACATGTTAGTTGGCTGAGATTTCTGAGCCACGTTCATTCCCACTTTTCTGCATGCAGGTTTCGGCAATAGCAAACTAGGCAAGAGGATTGCATTGGTTTTAAATGAACACATTCCCTGTTGTATTCTTCATGTCTGGGTGTTGGGTTTAGTGTTCTTTCCACTGCCTCTGCAACTTCAGCTTTACATGCAAATGACCTGTTGGAGCAAAAGGGCTCTAATCACATTTGTTTGTGCCAAGAAAGTTTGGTGCTCTGCGATTGATGGGATATTGTTTGTCCAACATGGTGTGATAAATAGTCATGCAGGTTCTGTCCTTTTTTGGTGTGAGGTGGTGTAAAGAAATGGCTCCCTGTTGCAGTTACCCCCCCACTTTTTGCCTGATACTGATGCTGACTTGACTGAGAAGTGTGCTGGGACCCTGCTAACCAGGCCCCAGCACCAGTGTTCTTTCACCTAAAATGTACCATTGTTTCCACAATTGGCACAACCCTGGCACCTAGGTAAGTCCCTTGTAACTGGTACCCCTGGTACCAAGGGCCCTGATGCCAGGGAAGGTATCTAAGGGCTGCAGCATGTCTTATGCCACCCTAGGGACCCCTCACTCAGCACAGACACACTGCTTGCCAGCTTGTGTGTGCTGATGGGGAGAAAATGACTAAGTCGACATGGCACTCCCCTCAGGGTGCCATGCCAACCTCCCACTGCCTGTGGCATAGGTAAGTCACCCCTCTAGTAGGCCTTACAGCCCTAAGGCAGGGTGCACTATACCACAGGTGAGGGCATATGTGCATGAGCACTATGCCCCTATAGTGTCTAAGCAAAACCTTAGACATTGTAAGTGCAGGGTAGCCATAAGAGTATATGGGCTGTGAGTCTGTCAAAAACGAACTCCACAGCTCCATAATGGCTACACTGAATACTGGGAAGTTTAGTATCAAACTTCTCAGAATAATAAACCCACACTGATGCCAGTGTTGGATTTATTAAAAAATGCACACAGAGGGCATCTTAGAGATACCCCCTGTATTTTACCCAATTGTTCAGTGCAGGACTGACTGGTCTGTGCCAGCCTGCTGCTGAGAGACGAGTGTCTGACCTCATGCGGTGAGAGCCTTTGTGCTCTCTGAGGACAGAAACAAAGCCTGCTCTGGGTGGAGGTGCTTCACACCTCCCCCCTGCAGGAACTGTAACACCTAGCAGTGAGCTTCAAAGGCTCAAGCTTCGTGTTACAATGCCCCAGGGCACTCCAGCTAGTGGAGATGCCCGCCTCCTGGACCCAGCCCCCACTTTTGGCGGCAAGTCCAGGAGAGATAATGAGAAAAACAAGGAGGAGTCACTGGCCAGTCAGGACAGCCCCTAAGGTGTCCTGAGCTGAGGTGACTCTGACTTTTAGAAATCCTCCATCTTGTAGAAGGAGGATTCCCCCAATAGGGATAGGAATGTGACCCCCTCCCCTTGGGAGGAGGCACAAAGAGGGTGTACCCACCCTAAGGGCTAGTAGCCATTGGCTACTAACCCCCCAGACCTAAACACGCCCTTAAATTTAGTATTTAAGGGCTCCCCTGAACCTAAGAATTTAGATTCCTGCAACAACAAGAAGAAGGACTGCCTAGCTGAAAACCCCTGCAGAGGAAGACCAGAAGACAACAACTGCCTTGGCTCCAGAAACTCACCGGCCTGTCTCCTGCCTTCCAAAGAACTCTGCTCCAGCGACGCCTTCCAAAGGGACCAGCGATCTCTGAGTCCTCTGAGGACTGCCCTGCTTCGACGACGACAAGAAACTCCCGAGGACAGCGGACCTGCTCCAAAAAGACTGCAACTTTATCCAAAGGAGCAGCTTTAAAGAACCCTGCAATCTCCCCGCAAGAAGCGTGAGACCTGCAACACTGCACCCGGCGACCCCGACTCGGCTGGTGGAGAACCAACACCTCAGGGAGGACCCCCGGACTACTCTACGACTGTGAGTACCAAAACCTGAGCCCCCACAGCGCCGCCTGCAGAGGGAATCCCGAGGCTTCCCCTGACCGCGACTCTCTGAAACCTAAGTCCCGACGCCTGGAAAAGACCCTGCACCCGCAGCCCCCAGGACCTGAAGGACCGGACTTTCACTGCAGAAGTGACCCCCAGGAGTCCCTCTCCCTTGCCCAAGTGGAGGTTTCCCCGAGGAAGCCCCCCCTTGCCTGCCTGCAACGCTGAAGAGATCCCTTGATCTCTCATTGACTTCCATTGCGAACCCGACGCTTGTTCTAACACTGCACCCGGCCGCCCCCGCGCCGCTGAGGGTGAAATTTCTGTGTGGGCTTGTGTCCCCCCCGGTGCCCTACAAAACCCCCCTGGTCTGCCCTCCGAAGACGCGGGTACTTACCTGCTGGCAGACTGGAACCGGGGCACCCCCTTCTCTCCATTGAAGCCTCTGCGTTTTGGGCACCACTTTGAACTCTGCACCTGACCGGCCCTGAGCTGCTGGTGTTTGTAACTTTGGGGTTGCTCTGAACCCCCAACGGTGGGCTACCTTGGACCAAGGACTGAACCCTGTAAGTGTCTTACTTACCTGGTAAAACTAACAAAAACTTACCTCCCCAGGAACTGTGAAAATTGCACTAAGTGTCCACTTTTAAAATAGCTATTTGTGAATAACTTGAAAAGTATACATGCAATTGAAATGATTCAAAGTTCCTAATGTACTTACCTGCAATACCTTTCAAACAAGATATTACATGTTAAATTTGAACCTGTGGTTCTTAAAATAAACTAAGAAAATATATTTTTCTATAACAAAACCTATTGGCTGGATTTGTCTCTGAGTTTGTGTACCTCATTTATTGCCTATGTGTATGTACAACAAATGCTTAACACTACTCCTTGGATAAGCCTATTGCTCGACCACACTACCACAAAATAGAGCATTAGTATTATCTCTTTTTACCACTATTTTACCTCTAAGGGGAACCCTTGGACTCTGTGCATGCTATTCCTTACTTTGAAATAGCACATACAGAGCCAACTTCCTACAGGTGGTGTAACTGTATTCTTGCATTTCTGTCCCCCCCCCCATCTTTCAATCTTGGGGGCACTTTTGTTTTTAAATTGTCAATAGTGCTTAGAGATCATTGAGAATAGTGAATTTCATGCTTGGATGAATATGTGAAAATGTTCTCAGTCCACACAACAGGGCTTCCTTTCTCTAGGTCGGAGTAGGCTTTTGAGCTTGTGTTAGGCTTCTGCTAGTATATGCTTCCACCTGCTATGTGCGGTGCCTTCCTTCCTTTGTGTTGGTCCAATATTGCCCCAGTCCAAATTAGTTGACTTTGAGTTACTTCAGTATGCAGCCCGGGGTCGAAATAAGCCATGAACATTGCATCTTTCAGAGCTTCTTTAATCTTTGTGAACACCTCTTCACACTTGGTGGACCATACATATTCCATACCCTGTTATGTTATCTCTCTGACGGGTGTGCTAAGTAGAGAATCATTTTTGATGGATTGAACGTAGTAACTTGTCTTTGCTAGGAAAGGCTGGAGAATACTTATTTCTTTTGACAGGGGAGTGTTGATGAAAGTGCACTTTGCCATGGTCAGTATAAATTCCTTTCCATGAAAAAATGGGCCAGAAGAACGTCAGCCTCCTTAGGCAGGAGATTGAATTCCAACAAGGCTTTGTTTGAGAGTTTTGTCATGTTCTTGTTTTGGAGACCAAATTTGAGGATGTCATTTCTGTTGTTAAATACAGTCACAAATGTAGAACACTATTCTATGGCTGACTTCTTGAAAAAACATCAGCTTCTAATGAAACTCCAAAACTAAGGCACTTGTATCTGAATAACTCAAAGTGCATGTGGAATATTGTGATGTATCTGCAGTTTTTTTCTCCAGTTGTCCTTTTCGAGAATACGTTTGGAGACAACCTGAGCTCAGTCAACTGTGTTATCATATCTGAGATGTAGGGCATGGGGTGTTGTTCTCTCTCAATGACTTTACTGAGTTGATTCCTGTCAACAGATTCATACTTTGTACTTAATTGTTTGTTTTTTCAGTACCACTGCCGCGGAAAAAATCCATGGTGTTGTGCCCTTGTACTCTTTAATGATATTGAGAGCCATGAGGTTCTTAATGTCATCCCCTGCTGCTTTTTGGAGACAGAATGCTGCCTTCTGGTGATTCCTAGAACACAGATTGGGTTTCTTTGTTGATGTGCACATACATCTTGGTGCCTTTCACCTTGCCTGGGCTATTGAACAGTAGCAGGATTTCTGCTTGAACCGCTCAGTTGTCTTGAAGAATGTCGTTTATGCAAATGTGGCCCATTCCTGCTAGTGTTTTCACTGATACTTTCAAGTGGGTCTTTGTAGACGTTTCATTTATAGCTTAAGTTTATTTAATTCCGGAGCCATTTATTGTTTCATAGTTGTGGCTACTATGCCCTTCTATTGTGATGCCCATGTGTTGTTCATCAGTGATTTATGTCTGTCTTGCCCTTCTCATAAATGACTGACCCTCTTGGCTCTCCTTCCCAAAATGGGACAGGTTTCTAAAATGATGACTTCCCTTATAGTGTTCACCTATCTTCCCAACATGGCGGCTATGTGCCTGCAGGTCTCTGGGCTGCAGTGCTTCCTATGGGGTTTGTGATGACTCTGGTGTGAGGGCTTATGCAGTGCACATTTATGTTTTGCAGCCACACTGCTGTTGCTTGCTGTTGGGTTGCGAGTCACAGTATGCAAGCAGGTTGGTAGTGTCCAACTTGTGTTGCTAGAGAAAATACAATGTGGGGTTTCTGTAGAGTGGACACCTGTCCCTGATTTCAATCACTTTCTTCTCTCTGTACGCAGTATGCTGAAGCTCTCCAGTGCTGTGCTGTGCTACAGATTGACACTCCCCCCTCTTTATCAACAGATGCTGTATTCTGCAGGGTGGTACTATTAGCAACTAGCAGGACCACAAGCAAGACACAGGAGCTTGTATATCTTCTAGAGGTATTCCAATTTTTGAGTAACAGAACTTCCTTGCCTAACAGATGTACAACTACCAAAGCTCCCTTGCCTGACACATATACACCTGCTGATAAGTGTGCTGGCTCCTGCCCATGCAGCAAGGGTGCAAGTGAGTTCCTTTGTCCTGGCCACTTCCTGTGCTGTTATTGTCCAGTGAGGTCGAATGACCTCTGGATGCTGGTCGTCCCCCAGCGGGACGCCTTCTACTCTACGCTCACATTCACAGTAGCAAACACGAACATTCAAAAATGTGCCATCTGCAAGAGTAGTTCCCTCTTGTAGTATGAAAATGTAGCCCCTGACATGTTCCATTTATCCACAAGCAACAACTGCAAAAACAACAAGGTGATGGATTGAACACATTAATTAATTATAAGGGCAAAACTGGTCCTGGGTTGCTTGTGTTGTGATTCAGAGAGGCCCTGGCAGTTCAGGGTGGACTGTTTCCATTGGAGAAGCATCAACACTGATATGCATACAGCTGGGTCCAAACTGAGGGGCATAGTGCACAAAAAACTATGGATTGGGAGGCAGCCTGAACAATTGCCAGTAGCTGAGATTATTTCAAGTATTCCATCCATCACCTTGTTTTTGATGTCCTATTTGTCCATGGGCAACATTATCTTAAGTGAGCCCTTTTCTTGCATTTTACGGTCATTGCATCTATGTGAGTCTGGCGTAATAAATGTAAGATTTATGATCCTTTTGTAAAAGGCTTGTTAATGCAGTGTTGTGGCTTTGAGCAGCACTATTTCTGTTAGGTACCATTACCCAACTCATTTGTGCTTATTCTAGCCAACTTGATATTATTAAAGAGTGAGTTACCACCTCCAGGATGGAAACCATTAATCTGCATGTTACATACAATTCTTTATAGCAAATACTTTATCCTACCACACTATCTTACTTTTAATATGCACCAACCAAATATAAAGAAGAATCTGTGCTCAAAAGTATCCATCAAAGAAATTGTAGGAGATGGTAGCTCTTTGGAAGGCATAAATAGATTTTCCAATTTTAGGAGCTACACTTGGGTGCACGGATGCCACACTGCAAACTGGTCCTGCCAGTCCAAATCTTCTCCCACAGAGGAGTGCTCACGTAGAGGAAGTACATCTACCTCACGGACAGTGGAATGGTTGTACATTCAAACTTTTGCCACCATGGTGGCAGGGACTTTTCTCCTTAATAAACTCACCCTGAAATGGCAGGACCTGCTCCTCAGGTGAAATCCAGCGTCAGGATTGCCCTCTCATGACTCTACTTCCTAACTCTGACCCTGATGAATAGCCAATCTGATCACATTCCTACACAACTGCTCACCTCATGACTAAAGATGTTGAAACTCCACCACACCTACACCTCTCAAGTGGAAAGTAGGTACTGGAAATGAACCCACATCTGACATGTCCTTGAGGTGCTAGTATTTACTTCCCTGCATATCTGGCACAGTTCCAATGCTTTCTCTCCAGTACCGCTATGGTTTATTTTTTTTTATCTGGGATGTGACCGCTCTGAAAATGTAGGAAGACCTGTTACTTAAAATGGGTGGCCTGTTCACCCCCTCTTACAGCAGTATACACTCAGCTGGGCCATTGGAGGCTCTGCCATAATCTCCCCTCTCTAAATGTGGCTTAAAATACCAAATAAGGTAGATGGGCATGTGACATTTTTTGGCAGATGCATTATCATTGCCTTCTAAACGAGGCCCTAGTGTCACGTCATTGAAGAGGGTCCACTTGAAAAAATGACATACCAAGTCATCCAAATGCTAAGTACTATGCCACATTGTTAGAAATTGGGTCTTTGGATGGCAGTCAGGTTACCCCCTGTCCAAGCAAGGATCCTCACTCTAGTCAGGGTAAGTAACACACAATCCAAATTATCCTGTGCACACCCTCTGGTAGCTTGGCACTGAGCAGTCAGGCTTAACTTAGAAGGCAATGTGTAAAGTATTTGTGCAATAAATCATGCAGTAATACAGTAGAACACCACAAAAGACACCACACAGTGTTTGGAAAAATATATAATATTTATCAGATAAGATGCAGGTCAAAACGATTAAAATGCAGTAAGTATATTTTGAAATACCATTGTAAAAATGATATCAAGTGTCTTTAGTCTTTTAAAAGCAATAAATGTCTCTTTCAAGCACAAAGTACCTGGTTTGCGTTAAAAATCTCAACAGAGAACGACAGAGGAGGAGATGCATGGAAAACAGGGAGGTGTGCGTTGATTTCTCGGGCTGCACACGGCGATGCTTTGTTTAGTTTTCAGGCAGGGCAGGCTTTGAGTCCGTTTCCGGCGCTCGATCTAGGATCCTCTCCGAGTTGCGGGGTTTTCGGACGCCTCGGGGAAGATGCATGGATTTCAGGTGCTAAAAGGTTGAAGTCACAGGGGCTGCGTCGATCTGGTGGGCATTGCGTGGAAATTTCTAATGCACAGCAGGCCCTGCGTCGATTCCTCTCTGGAAGTCGGGCTGCGTAGTTTTGGCTCCACTGTGCGTCAATCCTGTGGGCCAGGTGTCGAATTTCCGGTCGCTATGCTGGCGCTGCGTCGATCTTCTCGTTGTGAAGTCGGGCTGTGTCGTTCTGTTTCGGCATGCGGTGAAGTTTACACCGCAATGCAGGCTGTGCGTTGTTTCTGGCAGGCAGTGCGTTGATTTTTGTCACACAAGGAGTCCTTCTTGTAGAGATTAAGTCTTTTTGGTCCCGAGACTTCAGGGAACAGGAGGCAAACTCTTTCCAGTCCCTTGGAGAGCACTTGTCAGCACAGCTTGAGGGCAGCAAGGCAGCAGGGCTACAGCAAGGCAGCAGTCCTTCACAGAAAGCAGTCAGGTGAGTCCTCTGGGCAGCCAGGCAATTCTTCTTGGCAGGTTCTGGTTCAGGTTCTCTTCTCCAGGAAGTGTCTGAGTCGGTATGGGCAGAGACTCTGTTTAAATGCCCAAATGTGCCAGTTGAAGTGAGGGAGACTTCAAAGAGTGGCTTAGAAGTGCGCAAGGTCTCCTTTCAGTTCAATCCTGTCTGCCACGGTCCCAGTAGGGGGTGTGGCAGTCATTTGTGTGAGGGCAGGCTACTGTCCTTTGACATGTAAGTGTCAGGCCCACCACCCTCCCAGCCCAGAAAGACCCATTCAAAATGCAGATGTATGCAAGTGAGGCTGAGTATCCTGTGTTTGGGGTGTGTCTGAGTGAATGCACGAGGGAGCTGTCAACTGAACCCAGCCAGACATGGATTGTAAGGCACAGAAGGATTTAAGTGCAGAGAAATGCTTACTTTCTAAAAGTGGCATTTCTAGAATAGTAATATTAAATTAAACTTCACCAGTCAGCAGGATTTTGTACCACCATACTTGCCACAATAAATATGACCTTCCTACTCCTTTCAGTTCAGCAGCTACCACTCAAACAGTATATGAGGGTAGCCCCAATGCTAGCCTATGAAGGGAGCAGGCCACACAGCAGTGTAACAATAAACGTAGGAGTTTTACACTACCAGGACGTGTAAACTACATAGGTACATGTCCTGCCTTTTGCCTACACAGCACCCTGCCCTATGGGCATCCAGGGCATACCTTAGGGGTGACTTATATGTAGTAAAAGGGGAGTTTTAGGCTTGGCAAGTACTTTTAAATGCCAAGTCGAATTTGGCAGTAAAACTGCACACACAGGCCTTGCAATGGCAGTCCTGAGACAAAGTTAAGGCGCTACTTAAGTGAGTGGCACAATCAGTGCTGCAGGCCCACTAGTAGCATTTAATCTACAGGCCCGTCGCACATATAGTGCACTTTACTAGGGACTCGTAAGTAAATTAAATAATCCAATTGGGTATGATCCAATGTTATCATGTTTAAAGGAAGAGAGCATATACACTTTAGCACTGGTTAGCAGTGGTAAAGTGCGCAGAGTCTTAAAATCAGCAAAAACAGTATCCAAAATGTGGAGGGTGGCAGGCAAAAGGTTAGGGGTGACCACCCCAAGGCTGTCGGGTCTAACATGTGTCACCCCCCACCAGCTGAAAGTAGGGAGAGCTACCCAACCTCCTGGGAGCTCTCATCACTAAGGCGTAAGTATCCGGAGCACCATCGGTGTTGGCGTGGTCAATCTCTGAGCGATGCTCCACAGTAAAGTACATCCTCTGTAGGGAAATGGGCCACCTCAAGAGTTTAGGATTCTCGCCCCTCATCTGCATGAGCCATCTGAGGGGCCTGTGGTCTATCTGAACCCAGAAGTGAGTCCCAAACCGGTATGGTCTCAGCTTCTTCAGTGCCCAGACCACAGCACATGCTTCTCTCTCAATAGCACTCTACCCCTGTTCCCATGGTAATAGTCACCTGCTAATAAAGACTACTGGTTGGTCTAGGCCCTCCTCATTTAGCTGTGCTAGAACAGCCCCTATGTCATGCTCTGAAGCGTCAGTCTGCACAATAAATTCCAGGGAGTAGTCAGGGACCTTGAGCATGGAGACCATGCATATGGCTTCCTTCAGGGAGTCAAAGGCTTTCTGACAAGACTCTGTCCAATTCACCAACCTAGGTTGCTTTTTGGAAGTAAGTTCTGTCAACGGTGTCACAATGGATCCATAGCCCTTAACAAACCTACGGTAGTATTCAGTGAGGCCTAAGAAGGCTTTCACCTCTCTCTGTGTTCTAGGTGGTTGCCAGGCCTTGATAGTTTCAATCTTGGCCTGGAGGGGCTGCACCTTGCCACCACCTACTAGGTGTCCCAAGTACACCATGGAACCCTGCCCAATCTGGCATTTACTAGCCTTGATGGTCAGGCCTGCCTGTTGCAGAGCCTGAAGCACCTCCTTGAGGTGGAGCAGGTGTTCCTCCCAGCTGGAACTATAGACGGCTATGTTATCTAGTTAGGCTGCGCAGAAGACATCCTTGACAGCTAGGACCCCGTTGCCCAACTGTTGGAAGTTAGTGGGGGCATTTTTCAACAGAAAGGACATCACCCGAATTGGTAATGGCCCTCAGGTGTGGAAAATGCAGATCTCTCCATAGCCCCCTCAGTCAAGGCGATCTGCTAGTACCCTGATGTGAGATCAAAAGTACTGAGGAATTTGGCAGTGCCTAGTCTGTCTACGGGCTCATCAGCTTGGGGGATGGGTTGAGCATCAGTCCGTGTGGCTGAGTTGAGACCCCGGCAGTCCACACAGAACTGGAGTTCTGGCTTGCACCGGGTGCAGCAGCCTTGGGTACCAGCACCACAGGGCTGCCCCAGGGACTGCTGGACTTCTCAATAACTCCTAGGGCCAGCATCTTGACAACTTTCTCCTTGCTGCTGCCCTTCACTTTATCTGACAACCTGTACATTTTGTTCCTTACAGGGAGACTGTCTCCTGTGTCAATATCGTGGACACACAAGTGGGTGAGTCCAGGAGTAAGGGAAAACCGGGAAGAGAACTGCTCCAACAACTCGTAGCAGGCCCCTCTCTGATCTAGAGTCAGGGAGTCAGAAAAATTGACCCCCTCCACTGACCCATCACCTTCTTTGGCAGAGAGGAGGTCGGGGAGAGGCTCACTCTCCTCTTCCATGCCCTCATGTGTCACAAGGAGCATACTGACCTGAGACCTCTCAAAATGAGGCTTGAGTCAGTTGTGGTGGAGAACCCTTAGGGGGTGTCTAGGGGTCTTGAGGTCCACTGGGTAAGTGGCCTCCCCTTCCCCTCCTTCATCACCTCTTGACTGTCCTCAGGGTTACTTTTGGCCTGCTTCCAGAGCATTGTGTTTGGTTGCAGAGGGCCAGCATATAACTTACCACATCCTGGGGAGGTGTCTTGGAAGCTTTCTCCCAGCCTTCTTTTACTATGCTTAGTGGTCCCCTGATAGGGTGACCATAGAGAAGATCAAAGGGGCTGAACACCACCCCTTTCTGGGGAACCTCCCTATAAGCAAAGAGAAGGCATGGCAAGAGGACGTCCCACTTACGCCTCATGGCCTCAGGGAGGCCAGTGATCATGCCTTTAAGGGTTACCCCACACTCATCCCACATGGACTTCATGTACGCAGACATGAAGTTTGTGCCTCTGTCAGACACAACTTCCTTAGGGAACCCCACATGGGTATTCCCATCAGGGCTCTGGTCACCACCGTTGCAGTCACTGTTCTCAGAGGGATTGCCTCTGGATAGCGGGTGGCATGGTCCATCAAAACCAGAATAAACCTGTTTCCCAAGGCAGTTTTGGGGCCCAAGGGACCAATGACGTTGATTTCCACCCTTTCAAAGGGGGTGCCAACGACGGGGAGTGGGATCAGGGGGGCCTTAAGCCTTTTCTCTGTCTTCCCACTAGCCTGGCAGGTAGAGCAGACACTGCAGAAAATATCTGAGGCTATCCGCTCTCTAGGCCAATGGAAGTGAGTGACAAGCCTGGTAAAGGTCTTGTCTTGGCCGAAATGTCCTGCCAGGGGTATGTCGTGAGCAAGGCCCAGTAGGAAGGCTCTGTAACACTGGGGGACCACCAGCACACGTGCTGCCCCAATGGCCGGAGCCTTAGGCACACTGTAAAGGAGATAATTCTCCCAGTAGATATGGTGATCGCCAGAGGCTTCACTTGCTGCTTGGGCGGCGGCCTGTTGCCTTAGACCCTCAAGGGTGGGACATTCTTTCTGTGCCTTGCAGAATTCTTTCCTGGTTGTCCCACCCTCTACTTGCCAGCCAGCAAGTTCAGGCAGGTTGCCCAGGTCAGCAATATCCTTTCCAATTGGCTCAGGGGCCTCCTCCTCTGGGACCCCGTCCACCACTGTGGGAATATCTGAGGCAGGTTTCCTGCACCTCTTGCTCTTCCTATTTGCAGCTGTCTGGGCCGTTGTTCCAGGCTCCAGACGCCCTTGACTCCCTTCCCGGGCAGCCATGGACGTTGTGGTCATGCAAACCCACTCGGGCAAACCTAACATCTCCAGGTGGGATCTGAGCTCTACCTCTTTCCAGGCAGTATGCTCAGGATCATTGCCTAACAGATAATCTACAGGCATGGCAGGACTCACAGGTACTTTTAGAGTACCAGAGACCACCCCCCCCCCCCCCCACTCAAAGGGAACCAGAGCCACTGGTAGGTGACTCTCGCGATTGTCAGCAACTATGACCTGGTGGAATGTATTAGGGACTATCTGCTCTGCTGACACCAGCTGACTCTTAACAGTAGTCATACTGGCTCCTGTGTCACGCAGAGCCGCCACCGTTTGCCCATCAATGGTGACCCATTGCCTATACTTGGATGTATTGGCAGGCATGTGGGCTTTTGGCACCATCTCCATATCTCCCAGGGTTACTAGGGACACCACTATCCGCCCCCCCAAAGCTAACTGGGACTGTCTTCCCCCTCCCCCCCGAGCGCTACACTAGCCAACCCAGGTGTCTGACCTCCAGTAGTGGGCTGTGCTCTCTTGGAACACTGAGAGTCGCCTTTACAGTGTCCATGCTGGTAGCACTCTAAGCATTTGGGGATGAACTTCCCTATCTTCTTATTGAAGTATCCGGGCTTCTTCCTAAATTTTAGATGAGGAATGGTTACCACCCATCCCCCGGGAATTGTTTTGGGGGCCTTTTGAGAGTTCCTTATCTTTGTTTTTCTCTCCCATCACTGCTAGACTCGAACTGTCTTGCCTTGATATCCAGCTCCTTGAGACTCAGTTCATAAGCCAACAAAAGTTTCTCTTCGGCCAAGGCTGTCTCAGCCTCCGCTTGCTTGGCTGCTCTTTCAGCTTCAGCCTGTTTGGCTTCTCTCTCTGCCCTCCTCTCTTCCTGTTGAGCTTCAATTTTTAGCCTTGCCATTTGCAATTGGAATTCTCTCTCCTCTATCCTTTACTCTGCGGTCAGGCCCTGATCAGAGACACTGCTCCCCGGTTCGGCGGGGGGGCACAATTACAGTGGTAACATCCTCCACCAATAGCAAAAACTCCTCTGAGGGGCCATCCTCCTGGACCCTCCTCCTCAACATTCTCATCAGAATGGGCTTCTGCCCCAGGCCCTCAGAGCCATTTGGAATTCCTCCTTTCTGGAGGCCTTCTGGGTAGGTACTCCCATATCCCTGCAGAACCCCTTTAGCTGTTTAACAATGTAGGTCTCCAGCATGGCCAGATCAAAATCTTCATCTCCTGCTTGAGAGCCAGCCAGAGATAAGTTGAATGAGGATTTTAGTTAAAAAATGTCAGGTAGAAAAACGAAATTGCAACTTTCAACTGTGGGTAGGTAGTGAACACTTAGCTATTGTATGTCACTGCACAAATACAAGTCCTATCCTCACTTCTGATCACCAGTGTTAGAAATGGGGTCTTTGGTTGGCAGTCAAGTCACCCCCTGTCCAAGTAAGGACCCTCACTCTAGTCAGGGTAATTAACACACAATACAAGTTATCCGATGCCCACCCTCTGGTAGCTTGGTACTGAGCAGTCAGTCTTAACTTATAAGGCAATGTGTAAAGTATTTGTGCAATAAATCATGCAATAACACAGTAGACCACCACACAAAGACACCACACAGTGTTTAGAAAAATATATAATATTTATCTGATAAAATGCAGGTCAAAACGATTAAAATGCAATAAGTTTATTTTGAAATATCACTGTAAAATGATATAGAGTGTCTTTAGTCTTTCAAAAGCAATACATGTCTCTTTCAAGCACAAAGTACCTGGTTTGCATTCAAAATCTCTGCAGAGGAGGAGATGCGTGGAAAACAGGGAGGTGTGCGTTGATGTCTCGGGCTGCACACGGCAATGCATCATTTAGTTTTCATGCAGGGAAGGCTTTGCGTTGATTTCCGGCACTCTGTCTTTGATCCTCTTTGGATTTCGGATGCCCCGCGGACGATGTGTGGATTTCTGGCACTGACAGGACGAAGTCACAGGGACTGCGTCGATCAGGTGGAGTTGCATGGAAATTTCTACTGCACGGCAGGCGCTGCGTCGATTCCTCTCTGGAAGTCAGGCTGCATCGTTCCGGTTTGCCTTGCAGTGAATTTTTCACCCCAATGCAGGCTGTACGTCGTTTCTGGCAGGCTGTGCGTTGATTGTCGCTGCACAAGGGGTTCTTCCTGTAGAGATGAAGTCTTTTTGTTCCTGAGACTTCAGGGAACAGGAGGCAAGCTCTATCCAAGCCCTTGGAGAACACTTCTCGGCACAGCCAGAGAGCAGCAAGGCAGCAGGGTAACAGCAAGGCAGCAGTCCGGTCAGTCCTTTGGGCAGTCGGGCAGTTCTTCTTGGCAGGTTGCAGGTTCTGGTTCTCTTCTCCAGGAAGTGCCTGAGTTGGCGGGCAGAGGCCCTGTTTAAATACCCAAATGTATCCAAAAAGAGGAGGGAGTCAGGCAAAAAGTTAGGGGTGACCACCCTAAGGCTGTCAGGTCTAACACATGTGCAGTACCATGCTATACAATACTATGTTGTAACTTGTAATTTTGCTATTGTGTGTTCTCGTCTTATATGCAGTGTAATATGTTACTTTGTACTGTGTTATTGTTCTGATTTATGTTACATTGTGCTATGCTAAGTTAATTATGGTATATTTTATTATGTGTTACATTTTTGCACCTTGTGGTATATGAGCACTACAACTACATGCAAACAAAGTCTGTTTAAATGTTTTTTCTAATCATTGATGTTTTTTGATTCATAGAAGCATTGCCATTGAATTTAAAAGCATATAAGCATGTTCAGTCACCAGGTGTCTTCGATTCCAGATCTTTTTGGTCTACAGGTTTAACACTGAAGTACCTCTCACAACCTGAGTGTGCACACATACACACCTTTTCCCTCTTTGATTCCAGCTGTTTTAGAACATGGACTAGACTGTGCTGACCTGGACATGACCCCCAAAGTCACTGCAGTGGCCTCATCCTGCTTCAACATCCCAAGGATGATGAAGAAAATCTTGGCTACCAGACAACATCAGGAAAATGATCACCTAACCCCTCATCACCAGCAGACTAGACTATGGGAACACCCTGTATGCAACATCAAAAAATAAAATGATGGATGGAGTGTTGAAAAGTTTCAAACACTCACCCCAGTCAATTTGGGTTTAGTACATCGTTATTTGGCTCACCATCTCACCCCAGTTTGGACCCAGCCATATGCAAATCAATCTTGACCCTGCTCCCCATGGGAACAGTCCAGGCCGAACTGCCAGGGCAGATCCTCCCTGGACCAGAAACAAGCATCCTGGGACCGGTTTCAGGGTATCACCACTCATCAGTCAGGCTATCTTGAATCCGGTGGCACAGTGAGCAAGGGACCCAGGTCTGGGCATACCCTGGCCACTAAGGTCCAAACTGGGATGTCAACACTCCGTCCATTATCCTTTTGTGTTGCTTAAGTCACTCTAAGGGCCATATGTACAAACACATTTTCCCATAGACACAGAATGGGCAAAACTGCTTGCTACATCTGGCCCTAAGTGACTAGGGTATGTCCAGAGCACATCTTAGCCCTCTTCCTTTCACATGTACAGTGATGTTATTAAGATGCACTTGTTGATTTCTGTGTTAATTGCTGCTGGCATATGTTCTCAGACTTGTGTCTGCATCCATTCTCTTATGTCGCATATGCATTTCCATGCATTAGATAATGTCATCTTGTAAATATTAACATTTTGATCCATGTTCTGATGCCAATGGTTGTCAGTTTGTGTCTGGGGCTCATGCTTGCTGCACGTGGACGTCCCTAATAAACAATTGCTTGTTTTCAGTTCATGACGCAATACATTATTTGTAGATGTGTTGTTCCCTTCTATGGTGAGCCCACTGACAGCCTTCAGCACCTCTCAAGTACATTGAGGTTATTGAGCTGTTAGGCCTCTCAGCCTTAGGGTGGTCTTGCCTCATAATTATGCTGATTTGTTTTGTTGACCTTAGGACGCAGAGCACTTTACCACTGCCAATCAGTGCTAAAGTGCTTGTGCTTCACCCCTAAAACATGGTTTGATTAATGGATCTACAATTGGCCTATTTAATTTACTTAAGTCACCAGAAAAGCACACTATTTGTGCACAGGGCCTGTAAATAAAATGCTACTAGTGGGAGTGCAGCACAGCTTGTATCACCATTCAAGTAGCACTTAAACCGGTCTCATGCCTTCTATTGCAGAGCCTGCAGGACAGTTTACACCGCTATGTTGACTTGGCATTTAAAGCCTCTTGCCAAGTTGTAAACCCACCTTATTACATATTTCACCCTTCGGGTTGGCCCTGGGAAGCCCACAGGGCAGGATGCTATGTGACTAAAATATAGGACATGTACTTTTAAGTTTTAACATGTCTTATTAGTGAAAAACACCCAAATATGTTTTCACTACTGTGGGGCCTACCCCTCTCATAGGCTAACATTGTAGATTCCTTGTTTCAGTTAATAAGCTATAGTTTCTAACTGAGAAGGAGCAGGCATGTCATGAATAGTACCCATGGAATTGCAATGACAAATCCTCTTTAATGGTAAAGTTGGACTGCTCTATTACAGTTGTGTTCCTGGCACTTTCAGAAAGTTGGCATTTTCCAGCTCTTAACCCTGTGTGCCTGCAGCCTGTCTCCAACACGTGTCTGGGGTAGGGTGACAGCTGGTTTCCTGCATTACCTCGAGACAGTCTCACACAAAGGAAGGGTAGATGTGACTGAGTGGCCATCTACGTGTTGATGGGTCATCCTGGGAAGGGTGGGAAGGAGGAGCTGACACACCTGACTAAGCAGTGTCCTGCTCCCATGCAAAATACTTTTTAACCCCCTGTAGTGAGTCTAGAGCCAGGGCAGGAAGAAAGGACTTATTTGAACTCATCCCTACTTCAAAGTCATGACTGGGTATAAGTACTGGGCTTCTGACACCTACCAACTCACACTTCTGGACCTGTAAAGAACCTCTGCCAGGACAAACCGCTGTGCTGCTACAAGTACTGCCATTCTGGACTACTGCTCTGCAGGAACTGGTTTTCTGTTGTGCTGCCTGCTACCCTCTGCACTGCCGAGAGAGGACTGGACCCATCTCACTTGAACCCAGAGTGACTCCGAGGGCTTGCTGTTAGTGTAAAGAAGATAAACACCCCCACTATTTTGTATGACTCAGGAAAGTCTAGAAATTCCTGCCTTCACTAGATCTGAGAATATAGTGGTTGTAACCCTTATGCCTGTCCTGATCTAAGGAAGTAACCCCAACCACATACTTGAATAAGATGGCAAGGGTCTGCCTGTTGTCTCGTTGGCAATCCTCTTGGGAGGCTGAAAACCCAGCACCAGGATCAGCAAAGCTGTCTGGTATAGTTTGTATCCCAGGATGATCATGAATGGAATGCCCTCTGCTGTCCTTAGGCCTATATGGTGTTTATATAACAACCCATACAGAGTTTGTGAAGCAGGATGTGCCTAGTGAACAGGGACTGGCTCCTGGACGTCTGGCAATACCAGTAAGCATATCACATTCCATACACGATGGCCTTGAGCAGGGCACAGAGTGCATGCTGTACAATGTCGTGATAAAATGTTCATTGTGAACTCTGTTTCCTAGGAAGTGACAGCTGATTAAAATATAAAAGCAACAAGCTAAAAGCTGGATACGTTAAATATACGAACATGAATAAAATCCATGCAAATGTAAAAAGCGGGCTACTTGCCTAATGCTAAAACAAGGATGCCCAGAGTAGATTGTAAAGGAGTTCTACAACACCACCTTTAGTCCTGACATTGAGAACCCCTGGAGACTTAAGGCATGTGTTCGCTGAGAAAAACCTCTTGTAGGACTGTGATTCGCTTGTGTTTTTGTGGGTCCCAATTTGCTGACATGCAGAGAACCTCCTGGATGTTTTGTTGCTGCTTCACATTTATTCAGTTTGATGACAAGCATCAAATATTTCACCATTTAGTTATTATGTAAAAATGGTCTGCATGTCATCAAATTGAATAAATGTGAGTCCTCTATGATGGATGAGGGTCTTTTATTTTGTGATTCTTAAAGATTACTCCCACTCTTAATCTCTTAAATCAGGCCCCTTACTGAGGTAAATCTTGCTGCTTAGCACACCACGTTGCTGAGAGCCACACAACTTTGGCATGTCTGAGATTTTTTAACAAAAAAGATAAATATTTCCAATTAATTGCAGTGTTGCGTAAATGCACACAGTCAGCATTAAGTACAATCATTGTGACTAATAAGATGTATTATATTATGTAATAAAAAGTACAAATATGCATAGAAACCATGAGGATATAAATAGAATGTTCTCTTCATGGGCCCATTTTCTTTGGTGTTTGGGCAGGCATCCCCTCACTAGGTAAATATTTTTCCAGTCTGATAAGAAATCTTTTTCCCCAGCCCCTTCTGCAGAGGGACGGGCTCTGTGGGAGCCTCAATATTTTTCAGTGTTAAGTTTGGTTACAAGAAAGCCCAGTCCCTCCAGGGACCACCTAGCATAAATGTTTCAACTCCCGCCCCCCTACAATGCCCAGAAGCCCTACCTTAGGCATGCGTTCCACAGGACATTGTGTAACTTTGGAGAGCATTTTCTTAACCTGTTGCCAATAAGTCTGAATGATGAAGCAGGACCAAACAATGTGAAAGAAACCATCACCTCCGAATGTCAACTCTGACTGTGGTTTGTGCATTTTCCATAGTCTTTCAGGGGTGCAATGTGTTCAGTGCAGGAATTTTTATTTGAATCAGGCACAGGCATGTTGAGATTTCCTGTTCCTCAGGTGCTAGCTTAACTTCCCTTGATGCCTCTTCTCCCAGCTGTTTCAAATCCACTCCTCAGCAATTCCTCAGGTGCGTGAATCAAACTGGTGCATTCATCACCAAAGAGCTGTAATAACAAAAATGCCTTGCCTTGCAGAGGGGAACAGTTACCTCCTATGCCACTATGGGACTGAAATCCCAAAGGACAATTAACACCATGCAATATTGCTTTAGGGCATGTCTGAAATCCTAATTATTTGAAGCTGTCTGTATGTGAATCTGGCGCTGTCTTTGTTCATGGGTTTGCCTCTCCAGATGGGAACCATAATCAATATCTCCTAGTTGAATACCAGACCAGAAGCCTCACCATATATCTTCAGAATGTCCACCAATCTTCATCCAGTTCAATGGTAATAGGAGGATATTGTCTGTGTGTAATGAGATTCTGGCCTCAAGGCCTTCCTCTCACCTTCCCTGAGTGAGGCCCTCTATTTTTATCCAGGTGGCCAATGCCTCGATAGCTAACACTAAAAGTAAAGGAGAAAGTGGACACATTGTGAATGCCTAGGATCACATACTGAAAGATGTAAATTGGCACTAAAGGTACTAAAAGTCACTGTTGGTAATGGCCCTCTCTACAGGGTTACCCCCATACTTTTTGCCTTCCTCCTCCTACTTTTTGTTGGAATCTTTGCTTGTTGGCCTTAGGACTCTGTTCACTTTACCACTGTGAACCAGTGCTAAAGTGCATGTGCTCACTCCCCTAAACATGGTTTGATTTGCATGTTTAATATAAATGTAAGTTCCTTGTAGAGTGGTATACCATATACTCGGGCCTGTAAATGAAATACTGTCAGTGGGCCTGCAGCACATATTGTATCACCCAGCTAAGTAGCACCTCAAAACTTGTGTCCCATGTCCATGTTGACTTGGAATTTACAACATCTTGCCAAGCCCTAAACTCTTCTTTTTATTACGATGCTATCCCTAAGGTAGGCCCTGGATAGCCCAAAGGGCAGGGTGCTGTGTTATTAAAAGGTAGGACATGTAATTTTCAGTTTTGTATGTCCTAGTAGTGAAAAACTCCTAAATGTGTTTCCTCACTATTGAGAGGCCTTCCCCTCCCATGTGGTAGCAATGGGGACTCCTTGTTAAAATTAATAAGTTGCAATTTCTGAACCAGAGGTGGTAGATATCTTATGTTTGGTATCTATGAACTTGTAATAATAAACCCTCTGTAATGGTAAGGTCGGATTTATTATTACGAGTTTGAAAATGCCACTTTTAGAAAGTTGGCATTTTATTGCCTTTAGTCATCTGTGCCTGTAGCCTGCCTTTGGTCACATGACTGAATGTAACTGACAGTTGAGACTTTATAAATTCACCCTAGACAGTCACAATAGGGGGATTAGCAGAGTCTAAATGGACCATTAACTGACTTGATGGGGGGGCAGAGCTAAGCACAGCCCCATTTGCACCTGAATAGGCTTGGATCTGACACCACATAATAGGCTTACCAACTCTGTATTGTCAGTGCAAGCAGCTAGGAGCCAGGGCGGGGGGGGGGCAGGAAATTCCTGAAACGTCAGAGAACCTTTCTGGAAACTTTACCCAACTTATAGGAGCAGGGCACCAGGGTATAAAAATAGAGCTCTTAGACCTGCTCCTCAGAGGACTGCTTGCTGCTGTGACCTGCTGTGCACTCTGCCAGACTGCCGTTGTACCTGGAAGGACTGCTTCGCTGCCTGGAGCCTGTTTGGAACTTTTATATGCCTGCCCTGCTGTAGAGCCCTGCATCATCGCCTGCACTCAGGACTTCAGAAGTGGCTCCAAGGGCTAGTTTAGCTAGTTTCCTGTTCTGATTCACAGGTACATAAAAACTCCAACCATCTTAAACCTGCAGCTGGATTGAGTGAGTCTTAAACCCCCAGGAGGCCCTTGGCTAAGGTGCTAAAGGTGCCCAGGTGTGCCATTTAACAAAACTGAGGACTTGCGATTTGGAACCTTAAACTTTAAAAAATCCTAACTCTGGTTCTACTAATTGGATTTTGATGGTTTTTGTGTCAAATAACATTAATATTCTCATTTTGGTTTTTTACTCTGCAAGGGATTGTGGTTGTTTTTGTTTGACCAGGGCTTACATCCCAGTCAGCCAAAAATCCAATTTCTCACAGTCACCATGTGCTAGTGCAGCAACACAATAGTTATTTGAGCATTGCTCTTAATCATAATGCAAAAAATCCTCTATATTATGTAATGGATCTGGAATTTTGTATGACAGTAGCCGATGATTTCATAGAGAAAATTTTATACAAATTTAAGTTCTATACCATAAGAAGCTTAGAAAGGTAAAAAGGTTTCCCCACAAGACTCAATTCAAGGAAGGTGATTTGCCTATAAGAAAATAATTGAGGAACTTTTCAGTGGGAACCAACACTGAAGCTCTTAAATTATCAAAAAGAAAACATATATGAGAGAATCTTAACTTACTTTTCCATGTGGAAAATGAGATGTAAAATGACTTGAAGAAAAGTACTAGAAGTCTTTTCTAAGGATTGGGTCCAAATTCCTGAAGTTTAAAATACTTTATATTAATATCATTAAGCAACATAATGAAGTTGCAAATTAATAATTTAGATCTAATACTTATGTATAAAACATAACCTATAGAAAAAGTCATTACGGATTATACGGGGGGTGAGTAAATAGTTAAAAAGAAACAAATTCTCATTTATAAATGGAAAAACAATGTCCTCATACATTATAAGAAATTACAGTATTTTAAGAAATTATAATCTGTACAATAATTAGGAAAAAAAAACAGAAGTATTGCATTAATGGGGGATATACATTTTCAGACAGGCTATAGTTAGAAGAAGATACACATTCGTTAGCTAGATCAAGAAAAGGAGGCTAATGGCAACCATAACAATTGACCATTTTGAGAGGTGGAACATTGAGAGAAATAAATATTGTCTAACTTGTGATGTAAAGACACATTTTTCCACCAAGACTTATAGGATAACTCAGACTAGTGTTTCCAGTTAAAGGTAATTTGTTGAAAAGCTATTGCTAGTAAAATATCCAGTAGCTTGCAATTAGGGGAAAGTTGACTGAAGTACCCAAAATAATGAGGAGAAAGGATGTTGTATAGAGAAAACAATTCTGATAGTTGACTAAACTTTTTCCAAAAGGAAAATGTGTTGGGGCATCTGAATAGCACATGTATAGGGTTGCTATTGGAAAAGTCACAAGACAAACATTTAGATGAAGTATTTGGGTAAAATTTGGAGCTTTGTGTAAATATACAACCAAATCGTGTTCCAAAAGGAAGTCTGCCAATTTACATCAATTCCTGGACCTGAGGACCTGTAAAGGAAGGGGACCAAGTCCAAGAGTCATGCAAGTGTTTGGGGGGGCAGGAGCCCACTAAACCCCGGATGAAGGTACAAAAGGGCTGCCTCCGGGTGGAAGAAGCCAAAGATTCTGCAACAACGGAAGGTGCCAGGAACTTCTCCTTTGGTCAGAAGATGTCCCACGGCATGCTGGAGGATGCAGAGTTGTTTCCAAGACCGCAAACAAAACTTGCTAGCTGCAAGAGTTATGGTTGAAGGTTTTGGGTGCTGCCAGGGCCCAGGAAGGACCAGGAAGTCGCCCCTTGGAGGAGGAGACAGAGGGGGCGCTCAGCAACACGGAGAGCCCATGCAGAAGCAGGCAGCACCCGTAGAAGCACCTGAACAGGCACTTAGAATATCTGAGGACGAAGGTCAACTCAGAGCAACAAAGGAGGGTCCCACGACTTCGGAGTCCAACTCAGTGAGTTGGGCAATGCAGGACGGAGTGCTGGGGACCTGGGCTAGGCTGTGCACAGAGGAAGTCTTGCAAAAGTGCACAGAACCCCGAGCAGCTGCAGTTCATGCAGTAGACAGGTTTACTGTCTGGCGTGGGGAGGCAAGGACTTACCTCCACCAAATTTGGACAGAAGGGCCACTGGACTGTCGGGGACACTTGAACCTAGCTCCTGTGTTCCAGGGACCATGCTCGTCAGGATGAGAGGGGACCCAGAGGTGATGCAGAAGTTTGGTGCCTGCGTTGGCAGGGGGAAGATTCCGACGACCCACAGGAGATTTCTCTTGGCTTCCAGTGCAGGGTGAAGGCAGACAGCCCTCAGAGCATGCACCACCAGGAAACAGTCGGGAAAGCCGGCAGGATGACGCACTACAATGTTGCTGGTAGGCTTCTTGCCACTTTGTTGCAGTTATGCAGGCGTCCTGGAGCAGTCAGCAGTCGATCCTTGGCAGAAGTCGAAGAGGGAAGTGCAGAGGAACTCTGGTGAGCTCTTGCATTCGTTATCTGATGAGATACCCACAGGAGAGACCCTAAATAGCCCACGAAGGAGGATTGGCTACAGAGAAAGGTAAGCACCTATCAGGAGGAGTCTCTGACCTCACCTGCTGGCACTGGCCACTCAGAGGTGTCCATTGTGCCCTCACACCTCTGCATCCAAGATGGCAGAGGTCTGGGACACACTGGAGGAGTTCTGGGCACCTCCCCTGGGAGGTGCTGGTCAGGGGAGTGGTCACTCCCCTTTCCTTTGTCCAGTTTCACGCCAGAGCAGGGCTGGGGGATCCCTGAACCAGTGTAGACTGGCTTATGCAAGGAGGGCACCATCTGTGCCCTTCAAAGCATTTCCAGAGGTCAGGAGAGGCTACTCCTCTCAGGCCCTTCACACCTATTTCCAAAGGGAGAGGGTGTAACACCCTCTCTCAGAGGAAATCCTTTGTTCTGCCTTCCTGGGACTGGGCTGCCCAGGCCCCAGGGGGGCAGAAACCTGTCTGAGGGTTGGCAGCAGCAGTAGCTGCAGAGAAAACCCCGGAAAGTTAGTTTGGCAGTACCCGGGCTCTATGCTGGAGACCCGGGGATGCATGGAATTGTACCCCCCCCATACCAGAATGGTGACAATTCCATGAGCCTAGGCATGTTACATGGCCATGTTTGGAGTTACCATAGTTGTGCTACATATAGGTATTGACCTATGTGTAGTGCACACGTGTAATGGTGTCCACACACTCACAAAGTCCGGGGAAATTGCCCTGAACAATGTGGAGGCATCTTGGCTAGTGCCAGGGTGCCCTCACACTAAGTAACTTTGCACCTAACCTTCACCAAGTGAGGGTTAGACATATAGGTGACTTATAAGTTACTTAAGTGCAGTGTAAAATGGATGTGAAATAACATGGACAATATTTCACTCAGGCTGCAGTGGCAGTCCTGTGTAAGAATTGTCTGAGCTCCCTATGGGTGGCAAAATAAATGCTGCAGCCCATAGGGATCTCCTGGAACCCCAATACCCTGGGTACCTAGGTACCATATACTAGGGAATTATAAGGGTGTTCCAGTGTGCCAATCAGAATTGGTAAAATTAGTCACTAGCCTGCACTGACTATTTAAAATCAGAGAGAGCATAAACACTGAGGTTCTGGTTAGCAGAGCCTCAGTGATACAGTTTGGCACCACACAGGGAACACATATAGGCCACATACATTTGAGCACTGGGGTCCTGGCTAGCAGGACCCCAGTGACACATATCAAACACACTGACAACATAGGGTTTTCACTATTAGAACTGGGCCCTGGCTAGCAGGATCCCAGTGAGACAGTAAACACACCCTGACATATACTCACAAACAGGCCAAAAGTGGGGGTGACAAGGCTAGAAAGAGGCTACCTTCCTACAATGATGTTGTTCTATTTTGATGTGTAACCTTGAATAAGCATGGATGAAAAGGTCCATATCTGGCTCCCAATCTGTGTAAAGCTTGATGAAAAATAAGAAATTCTTTGTGTCTGTTGACTGTAGCGTTAGAGATAACTTGTGACAGAAAAATCTTCTTGCCCGTCTAAAGAAGCTTTATGATTTGGCAACAGTAACTACTTTTAAGAGGTCTGTGAATTCCAAAAATAGTCGGATAACTACTCTTGGTTTGGCAGTCGATGCAGGCGTAGAAAGACAAGGACCTGGTCTGTGAACTCTTTATATATTGAGAACAGTGGATGACAGTAGGTTTAACAATTTTGGAAGGAAAGATGCAAAAAAGGAGACAGGATAATTTTCTTCGGTGCCCTATGGAAGTCCGTATATACAAAGATTGTTGCGCCAATTCCTATTTTGAAAGTCTTCAGCTTGTTCTTTTAACTGAAGAGCTCCTTTTCTAAAGCTGCAGTTTTATTGGTTTCATCATGCATTTCAACAAGCTGTTGCTCCACTGGGGACACGTGTTTTCATGAGAGACCATTTGTCATCAAGATGTTGGATGCGTTTATTAGTTTATTCAACAAAAGGGCCTAGGGGGTGGATTCCTTCAGCAAATTTTCCATTTATATAGGCAATGCAGGCTCTTCAGTTAGGGAGGATCTTGTTTTAATATTTTGTTTGTGCAAGAAGGTGACTGAGGTCCTGATTAGGAGGCTGACGGTCATGAGGCTGCCAACCCTCTGGTGACTGTCGAACCACCTCACTAGAGGCGGTCTGACCACCACATCACAACACAGGTGGGAGCACCTGAAGATTGCTGTCCCCACCAGGGACATTGTTTCCGACGGGCTCACAGTGGTCTGAGTTGTGGTCAGTCACGGCGGGGCTGCACTTAGCGCTGCTGTGCTGATTACAACTCCACTTTCCACCAGCCTTTTCATGACCCTTCCATGAAAAGGCTGCTGGAAACCATTGCTGAAGGCCACAGGGGACCCTGCTCTGCCCAGGGCATGGGCAGTGCAAAGACCTCCCCACCCTCGGAATGTGCACTGTTTGCTTTGCAGACACTGCGCGTTCCAAGGGTGCTGCTGTGCTATGGTATTGGGCTCGGCGTAGCACTGTTCTTGCTGGTCAGCCCTGCAGGAACATTGTAATACAATGTTGCCGCTGGTCAGCATGACAGGAACATTGTAATATGTCTGGGGGGGAGCCATCTGCATGACAGCTGTGTCCTCCCCACAAGTTTGGCAGTCAGCTCCTCTGACCACCCCCTCAAACTCATAATGTGGCCCTGAGTCTTTACTGAAGAAGTGGGTATAGATGAAGAAGGTGAAGTTGCTGAATGTGCCTTTTTGCCAGGAGAATGCAATTTGTCTGTGAATAAACGTTCAGTGGAGTGGTGTTGGAAATGTTTGGTGGCATGCCCAGAATTATCCCCTGTAGAAATGTAGTTAACTTTGGTTGTATGACAGAACCACCCATGCCTGAACCACGCATGCCTAAACAACACGGTATGAACCACGACCAGGTCTTTGCCACACATGCCTTTACCACGCATGCCTTTTACAATGAAATTTGTTGTAAAAGCATGATAGGTAAAGAAATATGCATGGTAAATTCCCCCAGCCCTGAAATCCATCTGCCCCATCTCTTAAAACTGCCCTTCCCCCTGCCCTGAGCTCTAAAACTCTCCCTCCTGCTAAAAACTTCCTGACCCCAGCTCCCCCACTCTGAGCCCTAAAACTGACCCTGCTCGGCCATTAAAACTACCCGACCACCCCCCACCCCTCACCTTAACTTAAATCTGGCCCTGCACTTAAAACTACCTCAAACCCCCACCCTGAGCCCTAGAACTGACTCCCGCTGCCCCTAAAACTACCCAATCCCCTCACCCACTCTGAGGCCTAAAACTCATCACCGTGCTAAAAAACTACCCAACCCCCCTTAAAACTGCCTCTTACCACATGCCCTGAGCCCTAAAACATGGCCCCTGCCCTTAAACTACCCCAACCCCCTGCCCTGAGCCCTAAAAGGGACCCTGTCTGTAAAACTATAATGACCCACCCCAACTGAGCCTTAAAACTGATCCTGCACTTCCCTTAAAACTACTCCTCCTCCCCCCCACACTGAGTTTTAAAACCCTGACCCCTGCTAAAAACTGCCCTGACCACAGCCCCCCCACCCTGAGCCCTAACACTGACCCCCATCCCTGAATCTGCCCCTTTTCCCTGCCCTGAGCCCTAAAACCCAGCCACAGCCCTTAAAACTACTACAACCCCCGTCCTAAACCCTAAAATCCTGCCCTCTGCCAAAAAACAACCCTGACCCCACCTCCACTCTCTGCCTTAACCACGCATATGCATGGTTAAGGTATATCGATGGTTAAGGCAGAGTGCAGACAGAGTCTTGGTTCAGGCAAGAATTGTTCTGCTTTCGGGGAAACTGCACGAGTGGCTTTGCCAGCATTGTAAAGGCTCTTTCCTGTTAATTTTCCATATAATGAATTTGCTGGATGCAACTAAATACATTGGAGGACCTGACATGTGGCGGAGCTCCCTGGTAAGGCGCCCATCTCTGGTGGTGCTGAAGCCACGCCCCCGGGAACTAAAGTCCTGATAGAACTCAGATATCATTGATAAGCTCCATCTAGAAACAGCCCTTTTGAATGTGGCCTCTGCTTCACTAGGATACATCCTCTTCTAAGGAGGGAAGACTGACCCATTAAATAGGCCTTAACATTGAGAACTATTGGACACATCAGGACATTGCGAAAGAGATTAACACAACCCCCTCTCATTGATATAGGCATCTGACCAGGATCTCGCCATCTACTGTAATTTATGCTCAGCCATTTGAACTCACTTGATCTCATTTTTATACCCTTCTTCGCCCTATAATGAAATCCTCTTCAAAAGAAGATGGAAAGGGTGGTTTTGCCCATTTCTAAGAATGTTTGCCCATTTTAGCATAGGCAAATGCTTCCATAGAATTTAGAGAAAATGAAGCATCCTTTCTTCAGTAGGAGATTCAGTTCCCAGAGATGGAGAACCTCAACAACAAAACTTGTATTCCACCAGATTTCTTCAATAACATACAACTTTTCTACCTTAAATATTTACGTTACACTGCAAAAATAGTATGAAATATAAAACGTAAGAGGTCTCAGTCTTAAACACAACAAATATATTTTTAATGTGCACACAGATTCTTTGAGGCAACTTGGAACAAAAAATGAGATGCCGACGATTGCTGTACTCACGGCCACCTACTTATTTACACCAAAATACAAAACACAAACTAACACAACATAATTGCAAATGTTTACTATTGTGTTAGTGAAGTATGCTGTTTTGTTCATGCGCTGTTGCATGCTCTGCTCAGTGTGTGTGATGTTAAATTGTTTTTTTTTACTTTTGTTGTTATGTTGTATATTCATTATGTTATAGGTGTGCTGTTCTGCTGTGTTGCTCTTATTGCTCTGTACTATTGTAATATGGTGATGTGATGTTGCTATAACTCAGCTGCAGCCTGTCTGCTTAAAATAAGCACAAATATTGTTGTCAACCATTGCCACCTCTACAAATGAGCGTACCTTGAAAGTATGATGAGAACTTCACTGTAAAGAGATGGAGAAATAACCTTATTATATCAATGGAGCGATTTTGCAGAGGAAAATATGAATGTATGGGGCACCAAGGCCACACATTTGGAAAGTACATTAGCAGTGCTAAAAATAAACATGAATGGTTTATTAGAGGGAAATGACAGTTGCTTTATGTGTGTAATCTTGAGTAAAGGACTGCACAATTGTAGGAAGTTGGCTCTGTATGTGCTATTTCAAAGTAAGGAATAGCATGCACAGAGTCCAAGGGTTCCCCTTAGAGGTAAGATAGTGGCAAAAAGAGATAATACTAATGCTCTATTTTGTGGTAGTGTGGTCGAGCAGTAGGCTTATCAAAGGAGTAGTGTTAAGCATTTGTTGTACATACACAGGTAATAAATGAGGAATACACACTCAAAGACAATTCCAGGCCGATAGGTTTTTGTATAGAAAAATATATTTTCTTAGTTTATTTTAAGAACCACAGGTTCAAATTTTACATGTAATACTTCAAATGAAAGGTATTGCAGGTAGGTACTTTAGGATCTTTGAATAATCAAAATAGCATACACAGTTTTCAAATAAATCACATATAGCTATTTTAAAACTAGACAGTGCAATTTTCAACAGTTCCTGGGGGGAGTAAGAGTTAGTTAGTTTTTGTAGGTAAGTAAACCACCTACGGTGTTCAAGTTTGGGTCCAAGGTAGCCCACCGTTGGGGGTTCAGAGCAACCCCAAAGTTACCACACCAGCAGCTCAGGGCCGGTCAGGTGCAGAGGTCAAAGTGGTGCCCAAAACGCATAGGCTTCAATGGAGAAGGGGGTGCCCCGGTTCCAGTCTGCCAGCAGGTAAGTACCCGCGTCTTCGGAGGGCAGACCAGGGGGGTTTGTAGGGCACCGGGGGGGACACAAGTTAGCACAGAAAGTACACCCTCAGCAGCACGGGGGCGGCCGGGTGCAGTGTGCAAACACACGGCGTGTTTCCAATGGAAATCAATGGGAGACCAAGGGGTCTCTTCAGCGATGCAGGCAGGCAAGGGGGGGCTCCTTGGGGTAGCCACCACCTGGGCAAGGGAGAGGGCCTCCTGGGGATCACTCCTGCACTGGAGTTCCGATCTTTCAGGTCCTGGGGGCTGCGGGTGCAGAGTCTTTACCAGGCATCGGGATCTGGGAGTCAGGCAGTCGCGGTCAGGGGGAGCCTCGGGATTCCCTCTGCAGGCGTCGCTGTGGGGGCTCAGGGGGCGTAACTCTGGCTACTCACGGTCTCGTAGTCGCCGGGGAGTCCTCCCTGAAGTGTTTGCTCTCCACAAGTCGAGCCGGGGGCGTTTGGTGCAGAGTAGCAAGTCTCACGCTTCCGGCGGGAAACGCAGTTGTTTTAAAGTTGCTCCTTTGAAACAAAGTTGCAGTCTTGGGTGAACAGAGCCGCTGTCCTCTGGAGTTTCTTGGTCCTTTTAGAGCAGGGTAGTCCTCTGAGGATTCAGAGGTCGCTGGTCCTGGGGAAAGCGTCGCTGGAGCAGTGTCTTTAGAAGGGGGGACACAGGCCGGTAGAGCTGGGGCCAAAGCAGTTGGTGTCTCCGTCTTCTCTGCAGGGTTTTTCAGCTTAGCAGTCCTCTTCTTCTTAGGTTGCAGGAATCTGAGTTCCAAGGTTCAGGGGAGCCCCTAAATACAGAATTTAGGGGTGTGTTTAGGTCTGGGAGGGCAGTAGCCAATGGCTACTATCCCTGAGGGTGGCTACACCCTCTTTGTGCCTCCTCCCAAGGGGAGGGGGGTCACATTCCTATCCCTATTGGGGGAATCCTCCATCTGCAAGATGGAGGATTTCTAAAAGTCCGAGTCACCTCAGCTCAGGTTGCCTTAGGGGCTGTCCTGACTGGCCAGTGACTCCTCCTTGTTTTTCTTATTATCTCCTCCAGCCTTGCCGCCAAAAGTGGGGCCGTGGCCGGAGTGGGCAGGCAACTCCACTAGCTGGAATGTCCTGGGGTGCTGTAACAAAGGGGGTGAGCCTTTGAGGCTCACCGCCAGGTGTTACAGTTCCTGCAAGGGGGAGGTGATAAGCATCTCCACCCAGTACAGGCTTTGTTACTAGCCACAGAGTGACAAAGGCACTCTCCCCATGTGGCCAGCAACATGTCTTGAGTGTGGCAGGCTGCTAAAACCAGTCAGCCTACATGGGTAGTTGGTTAAGGTTGCCCTCTGGGGTGTATGTTACAATAAAATGCACACTGGCATCAGTGTGCATTTATTGTGCTGAGAAGTTTGATACCAAACTTCCCAGTTTTCAGTGTAGCCATTATGGTGCTGTGGAGTTCGTGTCTGACAGACTACCAGACCATATACTCTTATGGCTACCCTGCACTTACAATGTCTAAGGTTTTGCTTAGACACTGTAGGGGCACAGTGCTCATGCACTGGTGCCCACGCCTATAGTATAGTGCACCCTGCCTTAGGGCTGTAAGGCCTGCTAGAGGGGTGACTTATCTATACTGCATAGGACTTGTGAGGTTGGCATGGCACCCTGAGTGGAGTGCCGTGTTGACTTACTCGTTTTGTCCTCACCAGCACACACAAGCTGGCAAGCAGTGTGTCTGTGCTGAGTGAGGGGACCTCAGGGTGGCATAAGATATGCTGCAGCCCTTAGAGACCTTCCCTGGCATCAGGGCCCTTGGTACCAGGGGTACCAGTTACAAGGGACTTACCTGGATGCCAGGGTGTGCCAGTTGGGAAAACAAAAGTACAGGTTAGGGAAAGAACACTGGCGCTGGGGCCTGGTTAGCAGGCCTCAGCACACTTTCAAATCAAAACTTAGCATCAGCAAAGGCAAAAAGTCAGGGGGTAACCATGCCAAGGAGGCATTTCCTTACAACAATGTTTATAGGAAAGTCCAGGAACAACAAGTGTTATGCAACTATTAATAAAGTGACATCCACACCTGCCCTGCCCACTGTGATAAATTAATAAGGCATTTGCCATTAGATCTCAAACGCCATCTGAAATGATGGTCTTGGGTTCTCATTATTATTATTGATGGAAGTTGTTAACCTGAAGAAAGTAATATATGATTTTTCATGCATGGAAATGATGACTTAAGTAATTTGTTATACGAGAGATTAGAGATGACTTGCTCATACAACAATAACCTACCTCCCCGTAAATGATGATGGAAGTTTTTTGTGAGCAATTATAGTGAAGTTAATAGATCTGGCGAAGGTAGAAGATTGTGCAGGCTTTAGCATGGAAGATAATGTAAGGGCTCGTCCTATGCTACTTATCTAGGTGCAAGTTGGCTTGAATTGCACCAATAATATCAAAGCAGTATTTGACAATATATTTATATATAGGTATTTACCTTTTGATAAAGTTGGCATGGATGCACAGGCACATGGATTGGCGTTTGTCATTTTGATGCTGAAGTTTAATTGTTCTATGGCTATATTAATGTAATTTAGAATGAAAAATAATAGGTTTGCTTGAAGTATTTATAACATCACACTTGACAAAGATGAGCTGTGCATACAGATGAGAATGGAAATTATCAAGTATTCAGTTAGAAATTGGGGCTCTAGTTTGCAGTGGTGTGCACCCTGTCCAAGTAGGGATCCTCACTCTAGTCCGGGTAAGATAACCCTTGCTCACCCCGTTGGTAGCTTTGCACGAGCAGTCAGGCTTATCTCAGAGGCAATGTGTAAAGTATTTGTACACACACACACACACACACACACACACGACAAAAATCCAACATACACAAGCAAAGATAAAAATTTTTAAAGATTAAACTTCGGGACAACACTTAGAAACATAATACCTCCAACTGGGGCTATCATGATGTCATTGATGGAGTCATTCCCAACAGCCAGACGCCACTTGCAGGGAGTGCATGCCGGTCATGGAGTCGCATGGACCCCCAGGTACAGTACCTTTGAAAATGATGAAACAAAGACGTTTCACGGAGTCGGCGAGGTGAGGCGTGGCGTTGGTTCCTTATCATTACCGGGAAGGTGAGGCATCAGTTCCCTACTGAGAGATAGGGGAGGTAAGGTGTTGGTTCCTTACAGTTTCCAGGGGAAGGGTGATCCGGTGGTAAGGCATCCGTTTCTTATGATCCGGAGGGGTTGAGGAATGCAGCAGGTCAAGACGTGCAGTCGACTTTGCGGTGTTGTGATCACACCCCAGGGTCACAGGTGCTGTGGCGGAGTAGGGTGTCCCGGACGTCGGGGACACAGCACTCAGGGCTCATGCTGTGACAGGACTTCAGAGGCGCTGCACCACCATTTGGCCTGCTGCGTTGGTCATAGTCATTGCACTCGCGGGGACTACAGCTCCTGATGCAGGCAGCGGCATGGAGAGAGATAGCGGCGCCGGTTCTGAAGTCGCTCTGTGTCAATGAACTTGGTTTCTTCGTGGTTTCACCAGAACTCATTTCCAAGGGCCCAGGAACTGGATTTGGCACCACTTGGCAAGTCAGGACTCTTGTCAAGAAAGCCCAGGTACTTGCAGATGAAGTCTTTGATGTCCCTGAGACCTCTAACAGACAACAGGAGGCAAGCTCAGTTCAAGCCCTTGGAGTGCCTTGGAAAGCAGGATGTAGAAAGCTAAATCCAATCCTTTCACACAGAAGCAGCAAGCAGCAGGCCAGCACAGCAAAGCAGCAGACAGAGTGGCAGTTCTTCCTATGGCATCTATCTCTTTCTCCTGGCAGAATGTCCTCAGTCCAGAAGTGTTCTGTAGTTGTTGTCTCAGAGGCCCAATACTTCTACTCATTTCTGCCTTTTTAAGTGGGCACACTTCAAAAGCTAGCCTCTGTAGTGCACAAGACCCTGCCTTTCCTGCACTGGCTCAAGACACTCCAGGTGGGTTAGGGACTGCTTTGTGTAAGGACAGGCATAGCCCTTATGAGGTGCAAGTGTCCGATCCTCCCACCACTGTAGCCCAGGAAGACCCATCAGGATATGCAGGGTACACCTCAGCTCCCTTTTTGTGACGGTCTAGAGTAAATTCACAAACAGCCTTACTGTCGTCCTGACACAGATGTCTATTCCACAGATAGGCAGAGGCACAGAATGGTTATGCAAGAAAATGCCTACTTTTTAAAAGTGGAATTTTCAAACTTTGGATCTAAAAAACAACTTCTCCACAAGATGTATTTTTAAATTGTGAATTCAGAGACGCCAAACTCTACATCTCTATCTTCTCCCGAATGGAAACTACACCTAAAAGATATTTCAAGGCAATCCCTGTAGTAGATCCTATTTAGTTTTAATAGAAATCAGGAGTTTAGCTTGGCCTTCTGGCTTGCAGACCTGTGCTCCGTCACCTAGTGAATTTTAACCTACTTAGCTTGCTCTGTCTCAACCTATTTATTTAATTATTTCTTTCAAAATGGTTGCTATGTTTATAATGAGTGAAATGTTTTGATTTCTCGTTATCAGTGCCACTCTGTGAATTCGTCACTATTAGCGTCAAGGTTGAGTGAGATACATAGGTATTCACATCATGAATCAGGAACATAATGTACTTTTGAAGGGAATTGTTGATATAATTGCCACCCCCAAGCATGCCTCCTTATCCATTGTTTGGGAACAAACCTGTGTCAGAGGTCTTACAAGATCAGTATAAATAAATCTCTTGCATACAAGGTTATCAGAGGAATTGCAACCAGATGCTGTAGATGCCATCTATGCTGCATGTCGCCTTGATGCAGACCCAACTTTCGTGTCACCATGGAGTCTGATCTAGAGACCTCATTCCAAGGTAACAAAGGATGGGGGTTGCATCTTATGGACCTGCTACTGGCAGATTAGGTTTAACACACCTAGCTCTCATTAGGTTGAAGATTAGGTTCTCCATTTCAGGGTTCTAGGGATATTTTACATCTTGTGTTTATTGCAAGATGGTGGGGGTCTTTGTATTCACGACTCTCATCTTTACAATTCTGCTTTTTGCATTGTTCATTATCCTAATCATTGCAGTTCATTGATTTTACAGTAGATTCCAGTCTTTTTAGTAAACCTGTTATATACTCTTCTTCATCTCCTTTATTGCATTTGTGTGATTGCTAACATGAGGAAAGAGTAATCTCGTTCCATCACGACTCCCCTGAGATGTCTCACTCTAGAGTCCATGTGTAAAGTCTGCCAGAAATCACTTTTTGCTGTTTGGGTTTTTGGTGAGGTACAGCTTGTGAGCAGGGAGGGTTGGGCCAACAGTTGCGACCTGTTGTAGGATTGGCCAGTCACCTACATATAAAAGTGCTGTCATCCCTAAACCAGCAGTCTCGCCTAGGAGCGAGAGTCCAACTATGTTAACCTATGGGAGAGATAGGCCTTATGCTAGTGAAAACCAAATTTACCAGTATTTCACTATCAGGACATGTAAAAAAAACAGTACATGCCCTACCTTTTAAATACACTGTACCCTGCCCATGGGACTGCCTTGGACCTACCTCAGGGATGACTTACTTGTAGTAAAAGGGAAGGTTTGGGCCTGGCAAGTGAGTGTACTTGCCAGGTCGAACTGGCAGTTTAAAACTGCACACACAGACACTGCAGTGGCAGGTCTGAGCCATGATTACAGGGCTACTCATGTGGGTGGTACAATCAGTGCTGCAGGCCCACAAGTAGCATTTGATTTACAGGGCCTAGGCACACATAGTACACTTTCCTAGATAATTACTGGTGAATTAAATATGCCAATCATGGATAAACCAATCATCAATACAATTTAGACAGGGAGCACTTTAGCACTGGTCAGCAGTGGTAGAGTGCCCAGAGTTCTAAAGCCAGCAAAAACGATGTTCAGCAGAGGATCAGAAGACATAAAGACGGGGAAACCACGCCAAGGGTTGACAGGTCAATCAGATTCTTTGTTGAAAGTCATCTTCTAAATTATGTACAAAATCAATTACAAAGAAAATCTCTTCTAAGACTAAATAGTATACGCGGAGGAAATTACTTTCTAGCTCTGCTGCATGCTTTTGTATTAACATGCTACCCAAGATGCTATATGGCATAATCATATTTAGTAAGTCCTTGTACTGCATAGAAACGGCAAACAATACCATTGACCAGTGATTTGCATGAGTGGATGTAGATAAGAGTAGGCTGTAATTATGCAATTTTTAAAACTTATTTTCCTAAAAGGTGGATGTCGTTCTTAAGGCAATAAGGACATTGAAGTCTCAAATCAAGATTTACTGAAAATAAATCTAACTAAACCATGTTTATATTTTAATGAAACAATGAAATTACAAGCAGTTTTAGAAAAATATTTGGATTACATCTCCTGCTCATTTGTGTGAATGATGGTTTTAGATTTGAGACTTGTTAAATATGTATCACAAAATGTTTATTTTGAATGCAATTGTTCATGTTAATAATGCTGTTAGGTATATTAGATTTTAGTGTTTGCAGTAAGGCTGATTGATCTAAATATAAATCAAATAATTAAGTAAAAACTACTTAGCCACAATTAGAAGTCTTATTTGAAATTTAATTCAAACAGTGGAAGTCGTTAACGTTCTGGTCCCTGTACTTAGAAATTCTGCGTTTTTTCTGATTTTAACAACATCCTGCATGTTTCTAGGTGATAATATAGCCCAAAAAAGATGTTTAGCGGAATCTTTGAGAGTGAGAAGTTAATTGTATTTTAGATAACCATGTCAGTTTCATCTTAAGTGTTTTTGCTTGCGTCTATTGATTGTTAATGATTTCAAATTACAAGAGGATCCATGTTTTTGTTGCCCTTCCGTGGACAGTGGAGCACCCAACCAACAGCGGAAAGTGTTATGATGCAAGAGGTAATACAACAGCATGCTGTTTCTTTTCTTTACAGAGATGGATGTATAAAAGCGATTGGCCCAGGAAGCACAATCCATGCACAATTCTCAAAGTCCTCTTTTGAAAGAACAATTGACTGCTCTGGAAAGTGTGTGCTGCCTGGTAAGTAAACGCAGTACTGTGAGAATAAATGGGTTCATTTTAAGACATCTTCTAGAACTACTACCTTTCAAATTAAAATGTAGAATTGCACAATCTTTCTCCAGGAACATAACTAGAATTGGAACTCCATTCTCCCAAATCTAAAAATCAATATATCCCGGTACATTTTCAAATCTGTGCTGAAACTTCTTCGGCTTCAAAGATGCGTTCTGAGAGTCCTGGTTATCTCAGCTTTATGATCACTTTCCACCCGGTTACATCCTTTCTTTCTCACTCCATATTCTTAGTGAAGCTCCTATCCCCTTCCTCCTCTAAATCTCCTCTCCTTCTTTTGGGTTTCCTGTTTGTCCCCTTAGGTTTGCAGCACAAACTGTCTTCTCTAGACGATGTGCTGGATTCTTCACCTGGTACAGGAAACTCCCTCCTCCTACTTCTTAGTATAGTACTGTCCACTTACATGTATAGTTGTTAGTCTCTAATTGTATCTCTAAATAATCATAAGGATGTGTTTTGAGAAAAAGGCAACATTCAGAAGAAATAGTTGCTTTCTTATCTTCTGCAAAACCTGTGGAAAATTTGTCCCCTCTTTTTCATTCTTAAATTTTCATTTACTGTCCATGTGCCCTCCAATTCTTTCCTGTTTCCAGAAATGAATGACCTCTGTGCACTACAGCCAAGGACACGTGCATTAAAGGCATGTGACCACTCTCTGTGCAACTGAGTAAGCTACCAGAATCAGTGGTCTTTGCCACTCCAAGAATTTATTGCAGATAAACAAAGGTGCATTTTTGACTCACATGTAGCTGCATTTAATAGATCACTGCCATTGATTGCTGCAGATAGTACACAATGATGAGCTGACGGGTGAGAAACCATGATCCGTCAAGTGAGCTCCCCACCATGGTCTGAAATTAATGGGGAGGTATTCAAAGAAGATATGTAAGCTAATGGTACAGAATTATAAATAAGAACCCCTTTGACCTGAGACGCAATTTAACAGTACTAGCCAATATGCCGCATGACAACCAGCAGAAACATAGAATCACAAAATCTGTAACTTCACATCTGACAATCACCATCAAAACATACGTTTGTATAGATACTAAGTGTGATACTTTCAGCCCATGGCCTTTTAGTCCATAGCACTCTTAATTCTGTTACTTGAAGTTCTATTTTTACGATTGAGGTATAGGGTATACAGTGCTCCAGTAGCATCGATGTTTAAAAATACACATGAACTGCATCACCAGCACTGCACATGGAGTCTGGAAGAGCACAAGAAAGTCACCCTATTTTCCAAAAGTATAAGTAAGACCAAGAAAAACTGCATGTAGAAGTGGTTCTCCTCTTCAGCCGTATGGATGTTGCAAAGCTAAACTTGAGGAGCACCAGCAAAGCTGCAAATTGGGGATGCTGTGTTCTGAGATCACTAGTCCTACAAAGAAAAACTAAAGTGCATCAGCAGCACATGAGTGTAGATGTTTCAGAGTTTGAGTAGTCAGTAAGAGACCTATTGAAGAGAGGCATTGACACTAAGGATAGGAGAAAATGAATGAGAAATGACAGAGAGGTCATGGAAAAGGGATACTGTAATAAGGAAAGAAAGATTACATGGAGCAAAAAGAAGGAGAATGAAGAACTTTGGGATAAAGAGAGAAACACTGGTGAGAGTAACAAAACACTGGAGCAGAAAGAGAAACATTGTAAAGGGAGGATGTTAAGTACAACACTTCAAGGCGGCAAGTGTAACGTCCAGGATAAGAAACATGAACAGGAGCTCACATCCTGCTTGTCCTGCTTCAATGAATTCCAAAGTGTAACTGGAAGAGTGAGTTGCAATTAGAAATCATGTAGAAGGAATGCAGAACAGTGCAGCCCATTAAAATTAAACATATTGCGAGGTAAGGCTGATATTTACAAATGAGATAAAGGTAGGACAAAAGCAAACTTATGCAACTCATAATATAACATAGGGCTGAGGAGAGAGCAACTGGAGTAGGTATCGGATATTTGTAGCATAGATGCTAATTTGTAATAAGCAAACAGACTCCTTACAGCTCTGCACAGTCTCATCTCACTTTTATTGTATCTGTACATCAGGAATTTCAGTTGTTACTTTGCATTCATTTACATTGTAGTTTTCACATAGAAAGTGCCTTTAAATCGCTTGCCATTACATTGTGAGTACATTTACATTGCGTCCTTTTAAATTTGAAGTCTTTTACTTTCACTTTGCCGGTAATTATTATTTTTAATCCTGTATGTACACCTTCATTTTTATATCTGCCTATTTTACATACACTGAAAAAACAAAGGTTAAAGTGACATTATAGTTGGGTATAGTCATTTAACTTATGTTAAACACCATAAAAATTACTGAAAAAACCCAAAGTTTAACATGCAACTATTTCCAGCCATAAAGTACAAAGTAACCCTTAAAAACCAAAGGAATACAATGAAATTCACCAGCTATTGTTTACTGAGCTAAAGCATGCACCCTTGCCATACACTGCCATTGACCCTGCATATTACATCATTTATGACATGTTAAATTACATCACTGAGGATATCACAGCCATATATGGCCTTGAATTACTGAGTGTACACGTGGACCCATAGAATAGAAATAGTGAAAACCTTGGAGGCACATGTAATCAAGCATGTTGAAAGTTATATGGAGCACCACTTACAAATCACCAAAGGCAGAGGTGGAAGTAATGCTCCAAGTTAAACAAGTCAAAGACTGAGCATACCTGATGTTGATTGATTTAAGTAGGTTGTGGCTTAAAGCTTGAGAATGTTTAAAAAAAAAAAAAGTCTAGGACAGGCCAAACCTTCTGTTGACAATAGATTATCCACCAGTGAATACCTGGGTATATGGCCATAATTAATAGTTGTAATGCAGTGCTATACAAACAGCTAGCGTAGAAAGGTTGTCTTCAAGGTGTGGATGTTTATTTCCAGAACTTCCTTAAAGATTTTGAGGCAATAGAGAATGTAGTGGTGTTGCACTTCCATGTGGGTTTTCTCACACTGGCATTATAAGCATGGCTCCAAGGTTGCATGCCTCTGTTCCCATCTCAGTAACGTGTTTAGTGTACTATACTATGGATGGTTGCCAATATGGCCACAAAGAAGGTGTATTTTCAGTGACAACTGTATACCTGTCAACCTCTCGACTTAAAATTGCAGGTCATTTGAAGTCTTTAAGTAGGTAATCTGATTTGGATGAATAGAAAACTGTCTGCAGCTGTAGTGTGTTGAATTGCTTCAAGGCCAAAAATCCTGTAGGATGATGTTGCTATGATTGATGCCAGCAGTAATTTCATTAGAGATATGATTTGAGATGTCATCAGTGATGGTATTTAACGAGTTAAGTGATGTATTATGCAAGCCATAAGCAGTTGGTGAATTTCCGTGTTTTTTTTGTTCTTAAAACTTTTATTTTTCAGGGACACTCACCTGAAAAGCAGGACATCTGCAGGAGTGATGAATGGTCCCCTGACCTCCCAGTACACCTCTCTATACTGCTGGAGAATCACAGAGGTCTCGGCAGGTGTCCCGAAAGGGGAATTGGGAAGAGAGGAGAAAAAACAACACTGCTACGTCTCTACCACCTGGTCCTGTCTGGCACCCTTTTGTGTAGGGGCGTGGTCAATGAATGGTGTCTTGGATAAGAGAGACACATGATTAGTATTGCACATACTGGGAAATTGTAGAGCTAAGAGAAGGCTAAACACATATAGGTAGCCTAGGAGTTAAATCACCTTGACTATCTGACAGGACACCACAGAATCTACTCCTCTTGTGTCAATTCTCTGGTATATCTGTTGCCAAGAATGACTCGCACACAAGACCTGGGGTCAATGTCCATAGAACATACATATGAAGGACGTCAATGATACTAAAGAGAGGTGGTTGATGCCTAGCGACGCACACCTGTAACCAATAACAACAAAGGTAGTATGTCACCAATAAATCCTGTGGCGGGTGCCAGCCTGGTGCAAGAAACCCAACCACCAAGGGTTTCGGGGTGCACACAAACAGGGGTGGATATAAAAAACACCTATGTCATGCGCTGTATATTAACAGAATCTAAGAAAAAAGCAACCAAGGCACTCCAAAATCATGAGTCCAAAAATGGAAAGCTTTGTGTGAAACGTTTTAATCCTTAGTGGTCGGTAGTTGAATCGTAGTTATAAGAAGTTCAAGTCCACATACGAATACGTATATACGAGTTACAGAAACAGTCTGAATCCTCAGAATGAACAGGTATATAAGAGAAACAAAACAGCTAACACGTGTTTCGTCCTCACTGACTTTTTCAAGGCTGCAAACAGAAACAAAAAGGGAACTATTTACAATTAATGGCAATGCCAACTGGTAGGTACATTTGAAAAGTGCAAACATTATAGGTGTAGCGTGAAAGGGTGATTTTGCCTCAGCGTGAAGAAATATTTAGGATAGAGAAAACCCTTTGAGCTACAACATTAACATTAAAAAAAAAGATAAAGAATAGGCGGTCACCGTAAGTGCACAACAAGGAGATTGATTACATTATAGTTGTACTACGGGAGTATTCAGAGAAATCTTAAGGAGTGGGAGACCAGATGGTCAACATCAATGAAAAGAAAAACAACGAGTACATAGTGTAGAGATATGTGAGACAGACAGAGCTCGTGGGTATAGTAATTTACCTCAAGAAAACTACAAGAAGAGTAGCTATTGTAGTTCTGTTTGAGATCCAAATGATAAGATTTTATCTGAGAAGGAGAAGCAGAGAACGGAAAAAAAAACAGTGTTATTTAAAAAGTTAAACTCGATAACACGAGTATGTAATTAGAGGATTAAGATAATTGCAACAATGAGGTGGAGGAGGTAAGGTAAGAATAACCTACCCCAAATTTTTTTTGATTGAATAGTCCAAAGTGGTAAAAGCGCGTTCCATCAGAGTAGTCAGCAGTGGGGGTTGGCCGCAGAGCCTGACCTTACCTCAGCTAACTATAACTTGCATCCCCGTTTATTAACTGCTTATCAACTCACATATTGCATCATTCATGACCTGGTCAGTGGCATCACTGATGACATCACTGATGATATCTCAAATGACATCACTGATTACATCATCCACAAATAAAGCTCAAACATCCACTCATACCCCCATACAAACAATTGTACATCCACACACTACTCACACACTCATTCATACACCCATAACACTACTGACATACATGCACTCACTCACACAGCCACTAACACAACTCACTCACCATATATTACTAAGTCAGCTATTCATACACCTACACAGCTACTCACACACCCACTCACACCCTCATATAGGCATGCGGACAGCAACTCGTACACCTGTAAAACCACTCACTAAAACAAATAACATGCCCACACAGCCACTATCATCCCAACTCACCCATACAAGCAGTCACACACCCACACACTCGGCTATCTAGTCACAGACAGTCACTCACTGTCTGATACCTACACATACACACAAAGTAACTCACCTGTACAACCACTACCATACCCAGTCACTCACCCGAGCAATCACTGACACACCCAGTCAGTCACTCATCCGGACACTAACACACAAATGCACTTACTGAGACATACTCCCAGATCCATTCACTCTCCCATACAGTCACTGCTAGAGCGTGTCACTTAAGTATATAGTTACTCGAACACCCACTTAGTCACCCATACAGTCACTGACTCACTCACCCACTCACTCACCAATACAGTCACTAACACATCTATTAACTCATCCATACAACCACTCACACACCCACTTACTCACCGATGCAGCACCTGATGCACCCACTCACTCACCAATGCACACACTCACTCACCAATGCACACACTGACACACCCGGTGAGTAACCAATATAGCGACTCTCACATCCATTCACTCACCCATAAAGTCACTGACGCATCCACACACTTATGCAAAAACCTAGTGATACATCCACTCATGTTTCCCATACAGCCAGTGGGTAATTATGATTAGGACCTAGTTTGCCTGTGACTTACACGCTGCTTGACAAATCTTCACGGAATTTTCAAAACTTACACTTTGCTAAGTTCAGCTTCTCTCTGGAAAGTTTTGGAGTGATCTGTCAAGTGGGGGCCGAGAAAAAGGGGGTCCCAAAACACTTTTTCCCTATTCATTTTTCCATAGGACTTTTAGACACGTCTACAGCCCGAACCTAGATTCAGTTTTTTCAGAGAAGTTTAAGGACAACAAATAGAGATATATAAGGACGTGGATCCACCGCGGGTCCCTCCGCAGATGCACGTGCCACAGGAAGAATCTGATTGGCTGCCTGCAACCTGAGAGAAATGTTGGGGCTGCCATTTTCTTTTCTCGGTAAAGGGTCCCCCGGGCTGAAATGTGGGGGGCAGTTCAGTTGATGGGGTCAGGTTCTCTGACCCTATTGGGGCGATATAGTTGTGGTGATGGTACAAATAATTCCTTTGAAATGTGCAAAAGGATTTTTCTTTTTTTTAACAGTTCACGAGATCCGCGGATCCACCCAGGTGTGATTCCGCAGTTGGATTTGCAGAGCGCAGGAAACATAAAAAAAAAGAAGTAAACTCTAATATAGACACTCTACATTCAGTATTACACACAGAGAGACACTCTCACACCCAGTTTGACTTGCAGTCAGACACTGTCTCACCCAGTCTCCCACCTACAGAGATGTTATTACAGCCAGTGTCACATCTACACAGACGGTTTCATACTCACTCTCGCACTCAGAGAGACACTCTCACACCCACCCTTGCATTCAGGCAGACACTTTCACACTGCCTCTCACACCCAGGCAGAGACTCATGTTCTATCTCACACTAACATAGAGACTCTAGCATGTAGTGTCAAACCCAGAAACACACTCTGACACTCCTCCTCACACTGAGACGGGTGCTCTCACACCCAGTCTGACATGTTGCATCCACTGTCTCATGTACTCACACTCTCATACTCACTCTCACACTCAGTGACTCTCACACCCACTCTAGCCTCCCAAAAGCTTTTCTTCCCTCTTATGAGATCCGTGGAGCCATTCGTGGATCCGAGCAAGAAGTATATAAATAGAAATATATATGTATATGGGTAATAATAAATTGATTCTGAAAAGAGCCTTTGTGTTTATGATGTGTAGGTGATTACTACACATGATGGAGGATACAGTTTCTCAAGTTATGCAGGAAAAGTTTGTTGCCTTTCTCTGTTAGGTGAACTCTTTCATTTCTGCATATGCCCTCCATATCAAATCGTAAGTTGTTGTGGTAGATCGAAATCATGTTATGGTCCCTGAGGAATGCAGAAACAGTTTTATTGACATGCTTCCTGGATTGCTCTGTTTATGGGCAGAATGGCATTGACTAGTTTCACTTCAGCCGCTGGCAAATGTTTGAAAAAATGAAGGCAGTGTGTGGGAAGAGTGTCAATAATTTTCCAAAGGTTTCTTTCATTATGATTTCCAAACCAACATCTGTCACTACACCTAGGTCATTGTTACGACAGTGCACAATCATAAGTTGTGGATGTTGGCAATCCTTATTAGTTTCAACCAAAGGAAGCCTCTCTGGTCAATCCAAGTAATATCCACATTAGACAAACTAAGATCCCTGTCAATACCTTTTCTTTTTGCACTCTCTGGCCCAAAACACAAAGTTGTGACCCACAATCCACACTCTGAGCATCTTGGAGGTAATCTGGAGAAGCACACAGGAGATGACTGCAGCTGAATGAGGCTAGTATGAAATGAAAATCAGTTGAAATGGAGGGTAGTAGGTACAGTCTGGAAGAAATTATTCCATTGGTTGCTGTAGATATTTTTATGGGTGAAGGTAGGTAGTGAGGTTATGTGCGTTGTAAGTATGTGTTGGATTGGGTTTAGAAAAATTGGAAAACAGTAAAAATAGCTGCAATATGTTTACTCTGAAAGATTCAACCACACCTGCTAAATGTGACTTGAAACTAAGCATGTACTAGTCAGAAACTGTTATGAACTTGTGAGTTAGTGCAACAGAATATTGTTGACTGTGTAACCATGGTAACCAATCTAGAGGAGCATGAGGGGGAAGGGAATAGAAAAAAGACCGGAATGTGGCTTTGTTTTACCTTACATAGAGATGCAGTAATGGTTCATAATGATTATTTATTCTTATGATTTGGTTTTGTGTTCTAAAAAAAAGGTGTTTATATGGATTCTTTTTTTTTTTTTTTTTTTTTTACAAGATCAAAAAAAGATTTTTGAACTTCCCTGTGGATCTAGGCCACGCAGAGCGCCGTGGTGGATTCGGGGATATGGTGAAACTCGCATCATATTGACTAACTTTTCTGGAACACTGCAAAGGGTTAACTATACAAACCAGTGAGAAGTTGTAGATCATCGTATTAACATGAAAGGGAAATTGTTATTGGTTTACTGACTCGGTAACCTTGAAAGGAGAGTTGAAGAGGTTGCCATTACTGGTTGCCTGCTATGATAGTTGACTTACATTCTTGTGGTTGGTATTCTGAGCTGTGTTCAGTGAGAAGAAGTTCTAACTGATACTGAAAGGGAAACATACAGCACATGAAGGAGAATCTTCAGGTTTGTGTAGTGAAATGTACTTAATTTTAGAAAGTGTTAGTATATGAATACATTAATATTAAGTTTCAGAAAGTGAGCAGTGTGTTCACAAAATGCTATAAAAGATATAAATAGTATATTTGTGATTTATGTAAAAGAATTATACAACTAATTCATTATATAAGAAAGGTATTCAGCTCAACTTGGTTCATGGATGTTTCCAGTTCTATTAGTATATTAAAGTGATTCCTCATGTATGCTGAAGCTAGTATGGAAAATGCACCAATGAGTAATTTAATGGTTAATGTTATATTGAGTTATAGAAATTTTATGTGTTTGTCCATCCAAAAATGGGTATGTATAAAAGCAATGCTGAATTCATCCAGAGTGTCGCACATGTATTGAGAGATGATTAGAGGTTATTTAACTATAACTTAGACATTGATATGAGTGAAGTATATTCATTGAAAAGGTAAGAAAACGGATTGGGTGAGAGCAGGGTGAATTATTTTTTGCGGTAGAAGAAGAAGGGGTCAGGTATACTGTATGTAGGCTGCAGAGGAGGTTGCTGTGTCTACAGAAGAGAAACAAAGTTACATTTGTTAAAAGTGCACTTGGTATGTTAAGGAATATGTGTACTGTCTACTGTCAAAAGTATGCAGTTAAGGAGATAGAAAATAATACAAATATAAAGGGAGACATACTTCTTTAGAGACATTAACAACCACTTGTATATTGATGTAGTCATAGAGAATTTAAGTACATAGGCTGCAGTAAGAGATGTATTTAGGATGTAATACACTGAATGCAATATGTAGTTTTGTATATTGATAATGTAGATCCCTATTTATATAAATTGGGATTTAAAGATGGTTTAGGGTACCAATTGTGAGCATCGGAACAGTTTTATTTTTAAGTACACTTGACATTAGAAAATGTGTTGAAGTAGGTCTGTACTGTGTGTTGTAAGAAAAGTCACCCTTTACGTGAGATGCATGTAGACTATAGAAGAGAGTGTATTTTTTTTAAAAGATGAAACATGTTCTGAATTTTAGTGACTTAGAGGAAAGGTTGTAGAGGCCTACGCCAAGGTATATATGCACTCTACTAGTACATATGGTACTTACATAGCTAATAAGGGAAAGATACAGTCTCGCTCGTATCTAGTGAAATAGTCATACAGTCACTTGTGTATTCACCAACGCAGATACCAATATACCAAGCCATACACCAGGGATCACACTGATAGATTCAATAACACAATCAAAGATGCACTGCTGCATACACTGACACACCTAGGCACACACTGATATGTACATTGACACACCTAGGTACACTGTGATGTACAGACTAACATTCCCAGACACGTTCTAATGAGTAGAGTGACACACCCTGCCACGCACTGTTGCATGCACTGAGAGAACTAGGTGGAACTTATCCGTTGACTGAGATGTGATGTATACACTGACACATCCAGGGATACACTGACATATATACTGAGACACTTAGGTATGCAGTAATGCATGTAGTGGGATACAGAGATACACTCTTTTCTATAGACTGAGAGAGCCAGGCACACACTGATGTATATGGTGATACATCCAGATACATTCTATTACAAATACTGATACATCCAGGGATGCAATTATGCATCTACTGACCGGTCCAGACACATATTGGTGCATGCAGGGATGCAGCCAAGTGGACGCTGATGCAGTCAGAGAATAATTCTGATGTACAGTGATGTATTCACTGAGACACCCAGTGAGAGAGAGCAGAATAAAGTGACACTCACACACCTAAGAGTACACTGGTGTATAAACGCCCCAAACTACTAACCACAAGCACACATTGATGCATACACTGACATAGCCAGACAGAAACTCATACATACACTAACACAGACATGTACAAACGTATGTAATCACTGATACAGCCATACAGATACTACTGCATGCACTGACACACCCAAAATGATGCATGCACTTACCAACCCAGGCCAACATGATTGCATACACTGACACACTCCGATGCACACTGATGTATAGATTAATACATCCAGAGACACATTAATACAAACAGTGACACGCCGAGATGCACATTGATGCATACACTGAGAGAACCAGGCAGGCACTAATGCAGAAACTAACAAAGCCAGTTATATAGTAATTGTAGGAAGTTGGCTCTGTATGTGCTATTTCAAAGTAAGGAATAGCATGCACAGAGTCCAAGGGTTCCCCTTAGAGGTAAAATAGTGGTAAAAATAGATAATACCAATGCTCTATTTTGTGGTAGTGTGGTCGAGCAGTAGGCTTATCCAAGGAGTAGTGTTAAGCATTTGTTGTACATACACATAGACAATAAATGAGGTACACACACTCAGAGACAAATCCAGCCAATAGGTTTTTGTATAGAAAAATATCTTTTCTTAGTTTATTTTAAGAACCACAGGTTCAAATTCTACATGTAATATCTCATTCGAAAGGTATTGCAGGTAAGTACTTTAGGAACTTCAAATCATCAAAATTGCATGTATACTTTTCAAGTTATTCACAAATAGCTGTTTTAAAAGTGGACACTTAGTGCAATTTTCACAGTTCCTAGGGGAGGTAAGTATTTGTTAGGTTAACCAGGTAAGTAAGACACTTACAGGGCTTAGTTCTTGGTCCAAGGTAGCCCACCGTTGGGGGTTCAGAGCAACCCCAAAGTCACCACACCAGCAGCTCAGGGCCGGTCAGGTGCAGAGTTCAAAGTGGTGCCCAAAACACATAGGCTAGAATGGAGAGAAGGGGGTGCCCCGGTTCCGGTCTGCTTGCAGGTAAGTACCCGCGTCTTCGGAGGGCAGACCAGGGGGGTTTTGTAGGGCACCGGGGGGGACACAAGCCCACACAGAAATTTCACCCTCAGCAGCGCGGGGGCGGCCGGGTGCAGTGTAGAAACAAGCGTCGGGTTTGTAATGGAAGTCAATGGGAGATCTAGGGATCTCTTCAGCGCTGCAGGCAGGCAAGGGGGGGGTTCCTCGGGGAAACCTCCACTTGGTCAAGGGAGAGGGACTCCTGGGGGTCACTCCTCCAGTGAAAGTCCGGTCCTTCAGGTCCTGGGGGCTGCGGGTGCAGGGTCTCTCCCAGGTGTCGGGACTTAGGATTCAAAGAGTCGCGGTCAGGGGAAGCCTCGGGATTCCCTCTGCAGGCGGCGCTGTGGGGGCTCAGGGGGGACAGGTTTTGGTACTCACAGTATCAGAGTAGTCCTGGGGTCCCTCCTGAGGTGTCGGATCTCCACCAGCCGAGTCGGGGTCGCCGGGTGCAGTGTTGCAAGTCTCACGCTTCTTGCGGGGAGCTTGCAGGGTTCTTTAAAGCTGCTGGAAACAAAGTTGCAGCTTTTCTTGGAGCAGGTCCGCTGTCCTCGGGAGTTTCTTGTCTTTTCGAAGCAGGGGCAGTCCTCAGAGGATGTCGAGGTCACTGGTCCCTTTGGAAGGCGTCGCTGGAGCAGGATCTTTGGAAGGCAGGAGACAGGCCGGTGAGTTTCTGGAGCCAAGGCAGTTGTCGTCTTCTGGTCTTCCGCTGCAGGGGTTTTCAGCTGGGCAGTCCTTCTTCTTGTAGTTGCAGGAATCTAATTTTCTAGGGTTCAGGGTAGCCCTTAAATACTAAATTTAAGGGCGTGTTTAGGTCTGGGGGGTTAGTAGCCAATGGCTACTAGCCCTGAGGGTGGGTACACCCTCTTTGTGCCTCCTCCCAAGGGGAGGGGGTCACAATCCTAACCCTATTGGGGGAATCCTCCATCTGCAAGATGGAGGATTTCTAAAAGTCAGAGTCACCTCAGCTCAGGACACCTTAGGGGCTGTCCTGACTGGCCAGTGACTCCTCCTTGTTTTTCTCATTATTTTCTCCGGCCTTGCCGCCAAAAGTGGGGCCTGGCCGGAGGGGGCGGGCAACTCCACTAGCTGGAGTGTCCTGCTGGGTTGGCACAAAGGAGGTGAGCCTTTGAGGCTCACCGCCAGGTGTGACAATTCCTGCCTGGGGGAGGTGTTAGCATCTCCACCCAGTGCAGGCTTTGTTACTGGCCTCAGAGTGACAAAGGCACTCTCCCCATGGGGCCAGCAACCTGTCTCGGTTTGTGGCAGGCTGCTAAAACTAGTCAGCCTACACAGGTAGTCGGTTAAGTTTCAGGGGGCACCTCTAAGGTGCCCTCTGGGGTGTATTTTACAATAAAATGTACACTGGCATCAGTGTGCATTTATTGTGCTGAGAAGTTTGATACCAAACTTCCCAGTTTTCAGTGTAGCCATTATGGTGCTGTGGAGTTCGTGTTTGACAGACTCCCAGACCATATACTCTTATGGCTACCCTGCACTTACAATGTCTAAGGTTTTGTTTAGACACTGTAGGGGTACCATGCTCATGCACTGGTACCCTCACCTATGGTATAGTGCACCCTGCCTTAGGGCTGTAAGGCCTGCTAGAGGGGTGTCTTACCTATACTGCATAGGCAGTGAGAGGCTGGCATGGCACCCTGAGGGGAGTGCCATGTCGACTTACTCATTTTGTTCTCACTAGCACACACAGGCTTGTAAGCAGTGTGTCTGTGCTGAGTGAGGGGTCTCTAGGGTGGCATAAGACATGCTGCAGCCCTTAGAGACCTTCCTTGGCATCAGGGCCCTTGGTACTAGAAGTACCAGTTACAAGGGACTTATCTGAATGCCAGGGTGTGCCAATTGTGGATACAATGGTACATTTTAGGTGAAGGAACACTGGTGCTGGGGCCTGGTTAGCAGGGTCCCAGCACTCTTCTCAGTCAAGTCAGCATCAGTATCAGGCAAAAAGTGGGGGGTAACTGCAACAGGGAGCCATTTCTTTACAGTAATGCTTCCATTCAAACATACAGGTAGACACTATCATATAAATTGAAATTTCCAGGATCAGATTTACACATAAGCTGACACACCGTGGGACACAATTATGGATAGATTGAGACACCTAGACAGAAACAGATAAATAAACGTAGAGATGGAAATTTAAAGTTTTATATATGCACTCACACAAGTATGGAAATACTGATGAGTAATAAAGACTCAAACAGACCCCTTTGTTTGATTCAATGTTGGTTCTAACAAGAATAATTTTTTTATAGTTTTTGATACAAGTTTTGAATTTTTAAAAACATTTTCTTTTTTTTTTTCATTTTTTTTTTCAGAAAATGTGTTGGAAACTTGGAAAAAAAACTTGAATGCCCTACTTTTGCATTATGAAAGCACAACAGTGTAAAATAACAGTTAGTGTGAAGAAAAACCATTGTGAAAAAAATTAGCAACAGTGGTTTTTGACCTTCAAAAAGAAGTCGTTGATGTTTTTAACTCTTGCAACCACAAAATTATGGCAGATGCTGCAGGATGTTGGCATTTGTCCTAATTCAGTGCATGTGGCTAATATACTGATTTTCTAAGCAGTAGCTTGGCTAGATGATTATGTACCAGGTTCTGCATCTGAATGTAGCAGTTCTTTTTCTCTCATCATTCACAGATATGCCAGTTCGTGGATTGTGTGCAGATGTTTCCACATGCTCAATGTTCCGTGGCTGTATTTCTTTAATGTACCATGAGAGAGATTTGTTTTCACAGAGGTTGCATTTCACATGTCTTGCGCTGACCTTTTTCCCCCAGAAGGTATGGTAGAAATGTTCCACGCATCACTCTCTTTTCTAGATGAAAAAGGCACCTGTGGAGAGCCATCATCTTCAGGAATATCTTAAGACTCTCCAGGTGATGGTGGAGCACTCCCTTCAGCATTTCTGGAAACTTCTGTAGCAGGAGGATCACAGCTGAAATGCTTCTCCCTCAAGAGGTAGCAGAAGAATAACTGTTTTAAGGAGTGGCCCTACCCAAAACTAGGTGTGGTTCAAAAGTAACCAATGAAATGCCAGTTTGCTCTTCACACAATGAGTGGCTCCACGGTCCTGAATTGGAGTTGCGGTTCCACAAAAATTGTAACATAAGTTTTGTTTTCTATTGTAAACAAATAAAATATGTTTGTGAGTTGTAAATATGTTCAGTCTTCTGTTGATATAGGAAAGAATGGGGTGCACATTGTAATAAAAAAAAAAGTTATTGTGGATCCGAACTGCAGATTCATTCCGGTCACATGATTGGAACAGAAACCATAGAGCTTCGCCGCTCTGCTTCTACGGAACCACAGATGGTGTTGCGGTTCCAAAATTAATAAAAAAATAATAATAATAATATTACAGTACTACTTCAGAACTGTGTAAATACTGAATGAAGTATAAAACGGTATCAGCAGCACTTTTATAAGAAGGATTAGGCCTCTTCAATTCAATTTTCAACACTGTACAGGGTTTGTGTATTTAATTGTGGCAGAGAACGTAATGAAACGATTCCTAACACTTTTTTCCCCAGACATCTGGAGTTAATATCTAAGTATGTATGAGAAGAAAATTATAATTACCTAAAAAAAAAAAAAAAACACACAAAAACCCCAAACCTTATACACAAGTTATAGTTTTCAAATACACTAAAACAAACCTTAATAGTTCCATAAAAATTGAAAAGGTTACAGGTACATTATAGTTAGATAATAGAATTAATAAAAATCTTATAAATTCACTGAAAAACCAAAGGTTACATGGGCATTATGGTTAGGTTCTGAATTTACTCTTACAAAACCATAGAAATTCAGAAGTTACAGGTACCTGAGCTAACTATATCTTGCACTCCTGAAATGAACTGCTTATGACCTCACATATTGCATAACTCATGACAGTCAGTGACATCACTGATGACATCATTCACACAAATAGTCATACACCCACTCATTTGCTGATACAAACTCTTGTATATACATACACACACACATCTACTCACATACTTATTCAGAGATGCATAAAAATAGTGATATACAAACATTCCTTCAAACAGCCACTGACACAACCACTCACTTACCCGTACACTACTAATTGAGGTATTGACAGACTCATACAGTTACTTACACACCCACTCATACACCCACTGACACACCCATTCATACTCCCATACAATAACTCATGCAGCCCATTAATAGATCACTCATCTAGTGACACATCCAGTCAATCAGCTGTAGAAGCACTGACACACTCATCTTACAGTTACTGACACAGCCAATGACTCATCAGTACAGTCACTTACACATGCAATCACTCAACTATACAACTATTAACACACCAACTCACATGAACAAGCGCTCACATACTCACTCAGTCACCCATGCAGCCTCTCACTGACCAACACACGTTCTCACAGGTCTACTCACTGTCCTATAGAAAAACTGACACACCCAGTTTAGGATACAGGCACTCATGCACCCACTGACTTTTGCATACTGACACAGCCACTCAGTTACAGCCATTCAGACACTCACTGACTCACCAAGTCACTCATCAATACAGTGATGCAAATTCACTTACCTCAACAACCACTCTGACACCCACAGACACACTAACAAAATGAAATACAGCTACTCACACAGTCACTTGCTCATCCATACAGCAACTTACACATCCATTTAGTCTCCCATACAGAAAAGGATTCAACCACTCATTCATCCATAGACCCACTCACACACTCATTCACACATCGATACAACCACTTACACTCACTGGATGGTGTCATCAGTGATGTCATTGACCGTGTCATTAGTGATGTAGTATGTGAGGTCATAAGCAGTGCATTACAGAAGCGCAAGTTACAGTTAGCTCAGATAATTATAACTGCTGAATATCTACGGTTTTGTGTGAGTAAATTCAGAACCTAACTATAACATCCATGTAACCTTTTGTTTTTTTCAGTGAATATATATATAGATATATATATGTTACCTATTTGCCCCCGTTTGACAAATTACCACAGAACATTTTAAAATTGGTGCTACTGTTTGACTAGATTGTTTGGTTCTTTTCTTGAACGTTCACTGTGAAAAAACAAACGTTAAAGTAATGTCATAGTTAAGAGAATTTCTCATTGACAACATTAATGCTTTGAACTAAAAACAATCACAGAAGTTCAGAGCAGTTATAGCACTAACTATAACTTTCACCCCTGCCATGCACAGCATATTGCCTCGCATATGACATCACTCATGACATGTTCTATGACATCACTCATGACATCTCAAATGACTTTAATCTTTGTTTTTTCTTTTTCAGTTGATTTCTAGTTTTTTTTAAGTAAATTAATTATTGTTTGAGTGTATGTCTGGTTGAATGATTTTGTAATATATGTTGTGTTCAGGCATTATTTTGTAAAAAACTATGTTTTTTTTTTATTGTAACCTAACAGGATATGGTTTGCAAAATCTTTTTAAAATATATGCGAGTATTAAGCAGATAAATATTAAATATTTTAATAGAAATTGTGTATTTGCTCTGTTATTGTTACTCTGTAATTGAGACATGTTAGCATCAATCTTTTCTTGAGGTGTCATCCCTCGCAAGAATCTCACAGGTACTTGCAAGTTCGTAAAGTTCTACATTTCATTGTAATCTTTTGTATACAGTTCTTTATCATGTTTTCTGTTCTTATTTAATGCTAATCTATAATAGAGTAGTGAATAAAAGATGGTTGGATATATTTTTTTTAATTCAAAGTGATGGCTGTCACGAGATGCTCGCAGGAGTCAGACGCACAATCCCGTGCATGGACTATGAGAGACTGTACTCTCTATGCAGCTCCCATGATCAAAATTGCAAGATCATACATTTAGAATTAAGTTAATTACGGAGTTTTACTGCATTTTGGAACAAAATAGAACATTGGACATGTTGATTAGGTTAGAAAAATGAATAATTTATTATTCTATAAAAGATATAAAGGAAGTATTATTTTACAGTTGCGAGACACGAGTGGTCCGGGAGAGAAAGCACACCCTAATGAAGGATTGTGACTGATTCATATGGTGGTCTTTATTTAGAAGAGGATGATTCCATTCTTTTTGCTTTGTTTCACTATTGGACTTTGAGAGTAAACATATTTGGCATGCTCTCCTTTCCGGTTTCTGTTTCAGCAGAAAGATGTCTGTATCAGATTGTGATGAACAGCCAGGGGCCATCTCAACCACTCAAGAAATCCTTGGTGTGGCAATTCTTTGAAATGAGGCCAGCAAAGTAAGTTATTTGTAAACTTTACAGAAAAGAGTTCAGCCAGGGGAGCAAAAATAAACAGTATGACATGAGTAGGCATGTGGAGACACACCTCTCTCAGATGACGGCTGTGCATATTAGGGTGGGTACATCTACTGGCCTCTCATGCCAGAATTCTCTCTCAGATGATGGGTTCGCGTACTAAGGTGTGTGCATGCACTGGCCTCTCCTTTAGGACCTCTCTCTCAGATGATAGGTGTGTGTAGTAGTCAGTGGAGATGGACTGGCCTCTCCTGTCAGACTTCTCTCTCAGATGACAGGTCTGCATATTAGTGTGTGGAGAGGGACAGCCCTTTCCTCTCAGACCTCTCTCCCAGATGGTGGGTGTTTGTATTAGGGCATGTACATGAACTGGCCTCTTCTGTCAGACCTTTTTCACGCAGGTGTGCATAGTAGGGTTTGTACATGGACTAGCCTCTTCTTCCAGACTCTCTCTCAGATGACAGGTGTGTGTGTGGTATGGTGTTTGAAAAGAGACTGGCCTCTAAAATGCCAGTTGTGCGTAGTAGTGAGTGCAGAGAGACTGCCCTTTCCTGTCAGACCTCTATCTCAGATGACAGGTATGCATATTAAGAAGTGTATATGTACTGGCCTCTTCTGTCAGACCTGTCTCTCAGATGACGGATGTGCTTAGTAAGGTGTGTGCATTGACTGGCCTCTCCTTTCAGACCTTTTTCCCCAAAGATGATGGGTGTGCATAGTAGGCTGTGTGGAGAGAGACTAGCTTCTCCATCAAGATCTCTCTATTAGATGATAGGTGTGCATGTTATGTCCTTTCCACTGACTGTATTCCCTGCTAACACTGCTCTCTAATAATAGGTGTCCATAGTAGGGTGTGGGAAGAGACTGTACTCTCATAAGATTGTGTGAGTGTTATCCTATAGTTTGCAACAAATACGCCAAGCATACATCTCATATCTTGATACTGGGCATACTATCCATGCCATATTCTCAGTTCTTAAAATACACATTGCTTCAAGATATCGTAAAACAGAAAGTGACCGACAAACAGGAATTATCCATCTTCTCCTGGTTTTCAAATAGGTAGGGCAGAAAACCTAAAGGGGGTGAATACGATTTTGGCGGTCCCAGGATCGCTATGTTGGCAGTGGCAGTCATACTACCAACAGGCTGGCGGAGAAGACTGCCATATTATGACCATGGCAGTATTCACAACGGAATACAGCCAAAACACTGCTGTCACTGCCATTGTGGTCTGGTCACCACAGACTACGGTAGCCCCCTGCAGGCCGGCAGACCCCATGTTTCCACTGGACAGATTTCGAGGTTGCACACCGCCAAGGTTTCTGCCGCAGTCACACCACCACAAAAACCCACGTGAAAACCAACTGCATAAAAGGAGACACCCTCCTTCAGGAAACCACACTTACCTGTTATTGTTGTACATTGTCAATTTTTGTACACACACACACTCGCAGACAGCCACACACACAACATGGCAGGGCCACCACACACACACACACACACACACAAACATCACAAACACATACAGGTACGCACTGTAACACTGCACAGGTCTACACTTGCATAGTACGACAACACCACACGCCACAAAACAACACAACCTCACCATCTCCAGTCATTTGGCAGGGAGACACTACCCAGGGACACATCACACAAACTTCACAACGCAACACCAACAGGCAAAACACACATACAAATACACAATCATACCACTCAAACTACAAAGAACTCCATGTCCAACATTTCATGCATATAACGCTCCCAGTCAGTGCACACAAAGCCACTCAACACCCCAACAAACACATTTGAAAACCAACAACACATAATACCAACACAACTAAACCCCTTAAACACACAAATGTGTATCACACAAAACATACCCTACCACTTTTGGACAAAATCACTAGACACAACCTCTTGACCTCCCTAAACCACACATGTAGTGCAAGCAGAACACATACCTACACACACACGCATAAAGCCAGAAACAACTACATATTACGGAAAGAAATGCATGACAAAGATATAACCAGGAAACCAACAACTGGTTGTTTTAAGTTATTATGTGTAGCTAAATTTGAAAAACAAAGGCCATAGGCCAGTCCGTTTGTAAGAGAACACAATGCACATACGTGTGCCCTGAACTTAACTTCTGACTACCATGTAACCTCCACAGGAAGGGACATTAATGAGGCAGGCAGGCACCTCAGGGTTTATCTGAGGGGGCTCAGGGGGGGTTTTGGGTTTTGGAGGGGGACCTTTGAGATCTGGCTTGGAGCGGGTTTGGGCTTGGACCTAGGTTCAGGGGAGGGTTGGCTTTTAGGTGGAGGGGTAGACTTCTTGTCAGGGGGCATGGGAACTTGCAAGAGGGCAGGGGAGGTCTTGGACGTAGAAGCGCCTGACTTGGGGAGGGACACAGCACGTTTAGGGGTATCACGGGGTGGTAGAAGAGTAGGAAAAATGGCAGACTCCAAAAGGAAAGCTTTTTTAGACACACGGGGACGGTCATAGCAAAAGGGTTTGGGTGTGGAGGGAGTGGTTGTATGAGGTGTTTGTGTGGGTGTTTTGGGTCTATGATTGTGTGAGGTATGCTTGTGGGTGGTGGGTGTCTGTTGGTTGGGTGAGTTTAGATATTTATCTGTCTTGGGAGGAGGGGGGTAGAGGTGCTGGGAGATGCCATGGTGGGTGGGTGTCTGTTGGGATGGTGACTCCAGTTATAGTGGATGTGATACATGTAGGGGTGTCTGGGGTGGATGGCTGAGGGTCTGCTGTGGTGCTATCTGTGGGTAAGATAGGTGTAGTGGCTGGATCTGTGAGTGTGGTGTCTGCAGGTGTGTCAGGTTTTGTCTGTGATGCTGGGGGTCTCAGGGCAGGCCGTGACTGTTGCTGTGTGTGCAGTTGCATGTTGCTTGTGTGTGCATGTCGGTGGTGTGTCTTGTGGTGCTTGTGTTTGTCAGAGCTACCCTTGGATGTTGAGGTGAATGCATGTTTGTCTGTGTGCTTTGGCTGGGTCGGGGAGAGGGGTTTGGGATTGGAAATAGGAAGGTAGTGGGGGATGGAAGACAAAGGGTGACTGGCTGCCATTGGTGTGGAGGCCAGAGCCTGAAAGGATCTCTCTAGGCCAACCAGTGCACCAGGAATGCTCTCCAGGAATGCATTACTCTGTTGGACTTGAGTTGCCAATCCCTTGATGGCATTCACGATGGTTGACTAACCCACAGAGATTTACCTCCGGAGGTCAATAGCCTCCTCACTGAGGGCAGCAGGCCTGACGGGGGCAGGAGCAGAGGTGCCTGCGGCAAAGGAGAATCCCACCTTCTTGGGTGAGTGGGCATGGCCATTTGGGTAGGGAGCTTACAAGGAGAGTGGTGGAGGTAAGGGGGAGATGGACTGAGATGGTGCTGGGATGGTCCCTGATGGGTCTGCCACTGCCAAGGAGTGTCCACTGGAGGAGGATTCTGGTGATGAATAACTGGATCCTGTCTCCCAGTGGCACTCCCCTCATCCTCCGGGCCACTGGGTCCCTCAGTGTCGGTGGTATCAGCACTCCGGGAGCCGTGGCCAGCAGCTTCCCCACTCAGCCGTGCCCCATCTCCTTCACCTGCTGATGCTGATGCACAGAAAGAAAGAGAGTGAGAGAGGGCCATCACATTCTTAACATACACATACATTACAACATACACAACAGTAACAACACATCTATGTCACATAAAGCCCCAGATAGAAACCATATAGAGCCTACATCATGTCACAATTACATAGTTCGAACATTCTCCTATGACCACAGTCTCACCCACTACATAAGCCAACCATCAGACCACTACATCACCATTCCATCAATTCAGCAGTAACTCAAAAAGACCATGCACAAGATTAATTGGTTACATCTAAAGTCTCTCCCCATATAGATCATCACTGTGTATCAACAAATTATTCTTGGGAAATGCAGTTTACTAACAACATAATATCATGCATCCCCCTACTCCACACTTGCCCAGTCCATCACCAGTAGTCATGTTTCATGAAAGTAAACTCATCTCACTTCAAATACAACGCAGCATGTTGCTTTGCAATCACATACCTAAATTGTGAATCGTCCATATCTTTCACATTGCCAGATACCTCAGATGTAGACACTACATATGGCATAGCCAAATAGTGTTTCTCACAAAAAGACATAGCATGTCATTGAAACATCTATCTAAAACTATGAAAAGTGTTCTAAAAAATATCTCAACCCACTCATCTAACTCATTGACACATAGACAACATTTCAATGTCCTGCAATAGGGGCCTACTTAGTACACAGGACACATCTGCAGACAACCACAGGGAGCATACCAACACCTCCAGTACAATGGACACCAAACAATGTGCATGAAGGCCACATACCATTCCTCTATACATGCTGATTAGAAACCGCTACCTGACAACATCTGAACAGCTACATCACTAACGACTGTACAGACATGTGAATCCCATTACCTAAGTCCAGAACGAATACTTACATGACCAATTACTAGTGTAACCATGAATGACACATACACCTATAGTTAAGCAAATTGAATGACAACATATACCATAAGACCAACATGTGTATGTCAAATGAAAGCTCTGCTACACTATTAGGTCAGGAGGAAATTAGCAGATCCATTACTAGAACTGTCCAAACAGCCTCAAATTAGCATAGGTTAGTCTGGCAAAGATGGGGTCTCAACATAACAATATGCAAGAAGTATGATACATGATATAGGCACAACATCGTTTGTTACACCCATATAGGTATGCTTGTGCCCTGTGTAGCATGTACAATATACAGGGTCTAAGGGAACAGCAGCCTAGCCACTTACCTGCTCAACACCAAATACATTAGAATAAAAGGTATTTGAACACATGTCAATGTTATGTCTTAAAATGTCAATGTATTGTTACCACTATGATTTTTACTATGTAGGATGTCCACCCTGACCAAACTTCACATTTTCCAATGTATGAATATGACATGACAATGGGCACACTTCCACAAACCTCATAGGGAGTGTAGTAAGTTGCCATACCAAAATCCTGATTGGAGAGACAAACTCACATGAAGATATCATCTTTTTCATGACACAGGATAACTTGGCCCTGCTGCTCATCTGGCAGACCCAATGTTGCACATAGAACAAGATCCAGTGGAGTAGGAGTGGTCAGAGACCAAAGAGCAATACAACTTACCATTTGGGTAAATGAACTTGGGAACACTACATGGGAAGGATGACACTGCAGCTTACACATATGAGTAGAGTTACACATATGACAGTCACATGTGCATCTCCACATGCAGTCATACTATTTGGTTGACATAGGTGATTAACATGTCCCTTACACTATACAATAGCCACATCTGTGTTTCACTGTTGGCAACTGTAGTACTATGTCTTTCTAGGAGACACTTTACCTGTAGCACTTACCACATAGTCACAGGTTCAATACTGAGACATCACAACCTTGACTGGCAGAGGCATGTACATGAGTTCTGTCTGTACTTACCCTCTTGTGGCTGCTGTGCTGCGCTCAAATGCCCATCCGCCTCGGGGTAGGCCACCGCCAAATTTGCGGCCATTAGGTGGGGTCAAGGTCTGACGGGAACCCCTCCCTCATTGGGAGGACATCCCCAGCTGGGCCTCTGCAGTCTTCCAGGCACAAAGTCTCAGGTCCTCTGACCTCTTCCTAAAGTGGGTGCTCTGACAGCTGTGGACCCCAGTGTCCGCACTTGCTTGGCGATGGCACACCAGATTCCCTTTTTTTTGATGGGTGTTGACCTGCATGGATGACACAGACAAAAGGAAAAATTCATGTCCATATGCACCACGCCAAAAGTAGTGGACAGAACACTTCAATAACAGCAAGTAGACAAACATTCCTATCCTCTCAGTTGAAACGCATGTACAAATTAGGATCTGCATACATCAAAAACTTCACTACTTTACATTTCAGGTACACCATCATATACCACACCTTTCACACAGTGGTAAAACATTTGACTCATCTGCTTCTCTGGTGCACCATTTAGCTGTTCATACAGGGGTAGGACCTCCTCCATAAGCTTCTCCAGCTCTTCAGGGGTGAAGACTGGGGCCCTGTCACCTGCAGGATATAAAATGATAGCTCCCAAAGGCAGTATAGAGCAGCTCAGATAGTGGAGGTCTTGCTGGCAGCAGTGTCAGGAGTCAAGTGAACAATACTGCAGAAGATGGTGGTCACCTCTGCCGCGTACAGGACCGTTACCACCGGCAGACCGCCATTGACGAAAGTCTGCCAAAGGCAGCAATGTGTACCAATGGCAATTTGCACCGCGGTTGTGACCGCCTTCCACCATGACGACTTCTGTCAGGGGACATGGGTCATTTCCACATGTCCAGTACAGTAGGTCAGGCGGCTGCCATTTTGAGCACATTTCATATGTGGGAGAGTAATGTAATCTGCGTCATAAACAAAGCTCTATATTGTGCAGTATATCGGTAAGTACTGTCTTCATGTTTAGTTCTCTATTTGTGCATGTGAGCAGTAAAAGCTGTGTGACTAAAGGATATGTGATGATAGCAATGTACACCTATTTCTGAGGATCCTATCTGCATTATGTAGATAATGTGCAACAATATGTGTACAACATGCCAAATCAGTTGGATCAACAAACAAATACAGTCACAGATGATTATGCATGTGTAGTTCATTAGGTAATTGAGGGAATGTGTACCGAGGAGAGTGTCATCGGATGCATAGGTATATGCTGTACTGTAGGTGTCAGACATTGTAACCCACCTCGACGGTAGATGTGTGTGACTTGTATATGAATATTTACATAATGGGTGCATGCTTCATGTCATATATTGTACATGTTTCCACATAGTTACTCTGCCATAAGGAGAGGAAGACAGCCACCAGTGTACTGTCCACTTATAGACCTGTCCACCATGGAGGAACGACATACTATCCAGACATATTGGCTGAATTGACATACTATAATGGATCTTTGTAATCAGTTGGAGCCAGATCTGATGCCTGCCGTGCGCAATCCCTATATCATACCTCCCTTTGTTTAAGTCATGTCAGTGCAACACTTCCTGACCACTGCGTCCTTTCAGAATTCAGTGGCCCTAACTGTAGGGATGTCTCTACCCATGTTCAGTCTGGTTTTGAAGGATGTACTGTTTGCATTGTTTAAACACCTGGACAGCTACATCAGGTTTCCCCAACGTGCAGATTTGGCCTAGGTAAAGGCAGAGTTCTATGCTATCGGACACATCCCAGAAGCGGTTGGAGCCATGCATGTCACCCATGTAGCCTTGGTTCCCCCCAAGTGCCAATGAACAGGTGAATAGGAACAGGAAAAACTACCACTCCATCAACGTTCAGTTGGTGTGTCTGGCAGACCAGTATATTTCATAAGTCAGTGCTAAGTATCCAGGGTCAGTCTGTGATTTCTTCATCATGTGTAACAGCAGTGTCCCACTGCTGATGACACGACTAAACACAGAGAGGGTCTTGCTGGTTGGTAAGTTACAATTAAAATGTGTGTTTGCAAAGTATGTCTTCTGCCATCACAATGTTGCATGTCCCAAATATATGTTTGTTTTGTTCTACTTAATTGCTTACAGGTGACTCTGGCTATCCTAACCGTCCTTGGTGTTGACACCAGTGAGGTGCCCAACCACGCCAGGTGAAGTCCGCTACAATGAGGCCCATTGGAGGACAAGGCGTGTTGTGGAGAGGACTTTTGGGCTCCTGAATGCAAGATTTAGGTGCTTGAACAGTTCAGGAGGAGACCTCCCCCACTCACCCAACAAGGTATGTCAAATAATTGTTGCCTCCTGCGTGCTCCATTATGTTGCCCTGATATACCAGATACCATTTCTACCAGATGAAGGGGAGCCTGCAGTACCTGTGGGTGGAAATGCTGATTTGCCAAGTGATGATGAGTCAGATGAGCATGAAGCGGAGACAGCAGGGAAGATCTCATCAATCAGTACTTCAACTGACACAAGGTATGCAATGTATTCATGATGCAGTGATTAAAGACATTACGCTAATGTTGATGTGTAGCATGTCGCCTCCTCCTTACCATCAACTATGGGGTATTAGGTGGCTGAAATGCCTATGAGGGAGTTGTGCATGCAGACTGAAATGTGGTATTGTGGAAAGAAGAGGCTGGTATACAGCATCATGTATTGTTAATGTACTTGCAGTGACACTCTTGTGAACATGACATGTCTGTATTGAGGAATGTTTCCTGGTATTTCCTATCTGTCATCTATGTCAATCACAGATTTGGTGACTTCCAGTTTGGCTCATCATCGTTTGGGAGTCACAGTCCGTGTTAAAGGCAGATAGGAATTGCAGGCACACATGAGAAGTGGACATGGCTAAAACCAGGTACTGAATTCAGTGAGTCTGTGGAGCGTAATTTCCATGGTCAGACTGTCAGGCCACCGGGCTGGAATTGTGTCTGCCCCTCAGGTTTACCTGTAGGTTACTGGAGGTGGTCAAACAGTGCAATTGGTCTGTCCATATGTGTCTGTCATATGTGAAAATGTGGAACCATACCCTCTACCATCACAGTGTTTATTGTTGTATGTAACCTACCCTGGACATAGCTGTCGGTGTGTTCCTACTTTGCAGAACAATGTCTCTGTGGACTGACATAGGTGAGTGGCAGCCCTGCAGGTATGTGACCAATGTAAGAAAAAGATCCCTGGACTGGGGACATCAGCACTGATATCTGTCGGTACCTTGGGGTATGTACATTAGGGAGCAAAATTATGGTAATGTGATAAGTCTTTAACAGGTGATACAAAGGAACATTCTGTATGCGTTCTGGATTGTGTAAAGACTGATATGTCCCTAACATCTGATTCCTGTTGATTAGCAGTGTATGCCACCTTAGCAGCCATCTTGATGTAAGTGTCAGTTATACTCATTAGGCCGTTTGCATTGCTACCAATTAATGTGTGTAGGTGTAGCATTCTAAAGGTTTTGAATCTATACATGTTTGAATCCTAATGTAATGACTCTTATGCTGGCAGTGTCCATGTGTGATGTCCATGACATAGGTTGTACAATACAGAGGGACATATTGATAACAGAGTTGCCATGCATCACAGTTGTACATGGTAGATTAATGATACATACACAGGACCTGTGTTAAAGTTTGAAATATTGTGAGCAGATAAACACTATATGTGACAAGAAATCTATAATGACACAATCTAAACAGTGAAGGGATCAGGCATGGTGGCTTGAATCATGAGGGTAGCTTCTACATCATCTGGATACGCAATTCCAGTGTCCCTGTACCATGGAAAAATAGAGTTAACTTTAAGAACAGTCAATGGATGTATCTGTGGCACACAAGGGGAGCAGCTCGGGAAAGGTTCACTTCCTGGCAGTGGGTTTTGTCTTGGCATCTGCTCCTCCTGGATGTCTGGGTGTATGTCCATGTTTGCGGAGGTTCATCTGCTACAGAGGGTGGGGTGTCTAAGGCATTTCCTTTCCTTGGCAGAGCCTCCATTCCACTAGAAGCCGCAGTTGGAGAAGGGCTTGTAGACTCATTGCTAGCGGAAGAGGCCTGATGTTGTGCTGTAGTCCTACTCAGGGTAGTGTTGATGTCCCTCAGTAACGCAGGAATGGAAGCCAGGCAGGCATTTTAGGCATGCCACTGCTGCATAACTTCCTGGTGATTGTCCCTTTGCAGCTGTTGGATTCCCCCATCTTGGTGATTACCTGGCCCATCATGCCTTGGTAATTTTGGTATGCTCCCAATACTTGGGAGATGGTTTTGTGGTCAGTATTGTCCCTTGGAGCTCCCATCCACTGGCCCACAGCATCCCTCCCACACACCCTACCTACCCCCACGTGCCTTTGCTCCTGGCATAGTATGCTCACTCCCAGTGGAGGCCAAGACTATCATTGTCAGGGGTGAAAGAGCAGACTCATGTACCTGTACTGTGGTGCACACAATCTTTGTTGCCTTCTGAAGTGTCTGACATGATACATGACACAACAAAGAGGTATACAATGCCCAATAGTGTCAGAGTAGTGATACAGTATGGGACTATGCAGTAGACATTGACCTGTTACTGGTTGTACTGCATGTGCATCCACTTGTACATCAGTATTTCTGTCTCAGGTGAGTACAGCTTAATCTTAGATATCTTTATTCAATAGGCTTTGTGATTGGGCACTCTGCTATTGCTGTGTTTTCTTGGTGATGATAGTGGGAGTGGGCCATTGCATTGCTGTCATTGCTGTTCACTGTTACACACTTGCACAATTAATATGTCTTTTATTGCTAGCTAGTTTCACAAGCATGACATCTCACATTTTGTGCACTGTTCAGATTTTTCCCAATGGTGGGTTATTGCATTCTGGGAATTGTGGTGCTAAGAGTTGCCAGTACTTCATGTGCCATTTCCAAGGGACGTGGAGCCAGGTGAGTTTAGTGGACATGTGGCATGCCAGAGAGGATATTAAAACATTTGGACAGAGGTTTGGTGGGTGGTATGTGAATTGGCGTGAGTTACGGTGGTGAGAATGCAGTATATCCAAAACCTTCTACTCCTAAGATGTGAAAGTAGGGGGAGGAGGTTGGGGCCCACCAGCTGGTACTGGAGGCCATGGAACGTACCATCCCCCTGAGGTTGTTCCCCCTCTTCCTGATGTCCTCTCTTGTGCTTGGATAGCTGCCTACTGAATTGACCCTGTTGACTATTTGCCACAACTCCATTTTCCAGGCAATTGATGTTTGCTGGACCAACAGGTGTGGCTCTAGCCTGACAATTTTGTCCACCATGACCCTCAACTTCTCATCCGTGAAACATGGGTGTTTTCATAGGAACATGGTGGTGGTGGTGAAGACAGTGTGGTTGTGTTCCAAGATGAAAGGATGGAGTAAAAGGTAAGTGGTGAGGTGTAGGTGCTTTGCTGTGATGTGAGTGGGTGACAGTTGTTGAGGTTTGTGTGTGGTAGTAAAGTGTGTGTTGTGTATGTTGTGCAGGTGTGTGATGTGTGAAATATATGTGGATGTCTGTTACAAATGGGGTCTTTGGTTGGCAGTCAGGTTACCCCCTGCCCAAGCAAGGACCCTCAATCTAGTCAGGGTAAGTCACACACAATCCAAATTATCCTGTGCCCACCCTCTGGTAGCTTGGCACTGAGCAGTCAGGCTTAACTTAGAAGGCAATGTGTAAAGTATATGTGCAGTAAATCATACAATAACACAATATAGCACCACAAAAATACACCACACAGTGTTTAGAAAAATATATAATATTTATCTGGATACTTACAGGTCAAAACGATCAAAGATGCAATAAGTAAATGTAGAGATATCACTGAAAAGTAATATTAAGTGTCTTATGTCCTTATTAAAACAAACAAAGTCTCCTTCAAGCACAAAGTACCTGGTTCACGTGAAAAATCTCTGCAATGGGCCGCAGAGGAGAAGCGTGGAAACAAAGGGGTGTGCATCGATTTCTCAGGCCGCGCACAGCGATGCGTCATTTAGTTTCCTCGCAGGGACAGCTGTGCGTCGATTTCCGGTGCTCGGTCGTGGATCCTTTTCAGATTGCGGGGTTTTCAGATGCTCTGGGGTCTGTACGTGGAATCCTGGGCTTACGGAGCAAAGTCACAAGCGCAGCGTCATTCTGGTGGGCGTTGTGTGGAAGTTTCTTCCGCACGGCAGGCGCTGCGCCGATTTTCCCCTCTGGAAGTTGGGCTGCATTGTCCCAGGTCGGCTGCGTGTCGATCCGGTGGGCGTGTGTCAAAGTTCCGGTCACAATGCATGCGCCTCCTCAATCCTCTCCTTGCGTAGTTGCGCTGCGTCGTTCCGGTTTGGCGTGCAGCGAATTTCTCACCACAGGGCAGGCTGTGCGTCATTCTGAGCAAGCTGTGCGTTCAATTTTCACTGCACAAGGAGTCCAGTTGCAGGAGAGAAGTCTTTTTGGTCCTGAGACTTCAGGGAACAGGAGGCAAGCTCTCTCCAAGCCCTTGGAGAGCACTTATTCACCACAGCCAGAGAGCAGCAAGGAAGCAGGCCAACAGCAAGGCAGCAGTCCTTCACAGAAAGCGGTCAGGTGAGTCCTTTGGGCAGCCAGGCAGTTCTTCTTGGCAGGATGCAGGTTCTGGTTCCAGTTATCTTCTCCAGGAAGTGTCTAAGTTGGAAGGGGCAGAGGCCCTGTTTATATACCCAAATGTGCCTTTGAAGTGGGGGAGACTTCAAAGAGTGGCTTAGAAGTGCACTCAGTCCCCTTTCAGTTCAATCCTGTCTGCCAGGGTCCCAGTAGAGGGTTTGGCAGTCCTTTGTGTGAGAGCAGGCCCGCCACCCTCCCAGCCCAGGAAGACCCATTCAAAATGCAAATGTATGCAAGTGAGGCTGAGTATCCTGTGTTTGGAGTGTGTCTGAGTGAATGCACAAGGAGCAGTCAACTAAACCTAGCAAGACATGGATTGTAAGGCACAGAACTATTTAAGTGCAGAGAAATGCTCACTTTCTAAAAGTGGCATTTCTAAAATAGCAATATTAAATCCAACTTCACCAGTCACCAGGATTTTCCATCACCATTCTGGCCATACTAAATATGACCTTCCTACCCCTTTCAGATCAGCAACTACCACTCAAACAATGTATAAGGGCAGCCCCAATGTTAGCCTATGAAGGGAGCAGGCCTCGCAGCAGTGTACAAATTTGGGAGCTTTACACTACCAGGACATGTAAACTACATAGGTACATGTCGTGCCTTTTGCCTACACAGCACCCTGCCCCATGGGTTACCTAGGGCATACTTTAGGGGTGTCGTGTATGTAGAAAAAGGGGAGTTTTTGTCTTGGCAAGTACTTTTGAAATGCCAAGTCGAATTGGCAGTGAAACTGCATGCACAGGCCTTGCACTGGAAAGCCTGAGACAAGGTTAAGGGGTTACAAGCCCACTAGTAGCATCTTATCTACAGACCCTGGACACTTATAGTGCACACTATTAGGGACTTATAAGTAAATTAAATAGTCCACTTGGGTATGATCCAATGTTACCATGTTTAAAGGGAGAGAGAGCATATGCACTCCAGCACTGGTTTGCAGTGGTAAAGTGTGCAGAGTCTAAAAACCAGCAAAAACAGTGTCCAAAGAGTGGAGGGAGGCAGGCAAAAAGTTAGAGGTGACCACTCTAAGGCTGTCAGGTCTAACAATGTCTAATATTGGTTTTCTTACTTCTGTGTATGATTTTGCTTGTGTGTGGCGTTCAGGTTGCAAAGGATTGTGGGTTGTTTAGGGGTGGGTTATATAGTGCAGTGTGTTGTGTGTGTGTGTGTGGATGTGTGTCCGGTGTGGGGTATTCAAACTGTCCAATGTGGTGCTGTGTTCATTGTGTTGTGAGTTGAGACCACCGCGGTTCGTATCACCAATGGTTTTCGGCCATGGAAGGGCCGCTGTTGTGATTTGTGGATCGTAATCTGATGGGTGGATTTCTGTCGTGCTGGTGGGGCTAGTGGTTGGACTGCCTCTTTCTGTCCTACAAAGTCCTGGCGGTTTCAGGAATTTGGCTGCTTTTTGGCAGACATCTCAGTGTGTCTCTTAATACGGCGGTCGGGTTGCCACCAACATGGCAGTCTTTTGGTGGCCGCCACTGCAGCGGTCTTAACATCAGACCGCCAAAGTCGTAATCAGTCCCAAACTGTTCCAGCAATTCAGAGGTACAGTTACATGCCAGGCAGCAAGGTGTCTAGCCCACCTTCCACTTGCTTTTTACTATGTTAACTGGTGAGGTACCATATCTGAATTTCAGATACAGAGATCAAGCAACTGGGAGTTCAGTTTGATCCAAGAATTTCTCAAAAGTTGGGATACTTCTTCTATCAATAAAACCATTTGTTAAAGTTCCATTGAGAACAACCAATTACATAAAATAGCAGCTATTATCCCCCAGCGCAATACATTTCTAATACTAGGGAGACTGGGCAGTAGTTCTGGGCTGACCATGACAGGCTACTTGCTAACCTTACTCCTAGTCAAATTCTTTAACCCGCTGTAGGTTCCAGAGACGAAGGTTCATTTTGCTTTTAAAAGACTTATGTGGGTGAAATGTTCTTAACTTGATATTGAGGCCATTTATTTCCAGGTGAAACAACTCACATGTCTGTGAACCTATTCAAGATGCCCTGAAGTCTCATAGAAGTCTTAGAAGTTAATAGTGTGTCATCAGCAAAGAGGAGAGCTGGGACTGGCTGGTCTGCTAGTTTCAGGGGAATCTCCCTTACAATCATAGAGCATGACGACTTGCCAATTCAGATATAATGAGAAAAGGGTTGGGGCCAGAACACATCCCTGGCAAACCCCGTAGTAGACATTTTTATGTTCTACCAGTTTGGCTTCTCTGCCCCACCTAACTTGTAAATAATCCCCCTGTTGTAGGCGGATTACTAGGTGCAGCAATTCCATCTGCAGCCCCATTTTCTTTTTTTTTTTTATGCAGCCCGTAATTTCTCTTTCGGTATTAGATCAGAAGCAGATTTAAGGTTCACAAATACTGCATATAAATTACTGTTGCTGATTAAGACCCACTTATATATAATCAACAATAACCGAAACACCTGATCTATGGTGCTCATGTTGGGCCGGAATATTGCTTGTAGGTGGAACAAAATCTGTTCTTCCTCAATCCAAATCTGGATCTTAACCAATAACTATTTACTGAAAATGTCTGGGCAGCGTTTATTATTTGGTCTGCAATTAGCTGGGCCTCCTTTATCCCCTTTTTAAAAAATGGGGATAATCTCCACCCCTTTTCAGGTTTTCTAGAAAATCTGCCAGTCTGGCAATAGCGTTGCAAATTCTATTTAGAATAAAGCCCCATACTTTTGGCTCAGAGCTATAACAATCACAGGGAATTTTATCCAGGCCTGGTAACTTCCCATTAGCTGTAATGGTTTCCTCCATGGTAAAGGAGATAGGCATAAAATCCCCCCTTTCTTGCACTATATTCACATCCATTCTGTTACCCAGTTAAGAGTACTCTTATCGTACCAAATATAATTTGGAGAAATGTAATTGCCAGCTATGAAGCTGTACATAAATGTTGTCATCTATTACTACAAAAGGCACAACTTTAGCAAAGAGGTGCCAAAAGGCAGCACTATTCTTCAGTAAGCTGCCATAACTAGTTTCCCCCCATCTGGCCTCCCCCAAAATTTATTTTAGCATTTGCTTGTATTCTATTATAAAGTCTCCTCCCTTTTGGTAAGGAAATCCTATTACCCTCTTTTACTGCAGAAATCATCTTGGCTTTAGCTAGTTTACAGTCCTCATTGAAGAATTCAACCTCTTTGTGCCTGAGAACTTTGGCCTTCGGTATCTTACAGAATATTCTCTTGATACAGGAAGTCAGGTCCTTTAGTACTTTCATCACAGTTAATTTATTTGACCATACGTTTTCAATCCAAGTCAGGTCGCTTACAACTTCAATATATAGATAGGCTAGGGTATTTTTATTCATATGTACATGCAGCCACTTTACTCTTCTCCCATCTTTTGAAGTTATAATTGATGGTACCAACTAATAGTTAATCTGATTAAGCTGTAAGAAAAGGATATTTTTTAGCTCCAGGACCAGAGTGTTCTGATCACTATCACACTGCTCAGTGACCCCCCATATCGTGTAAGTTGGGCGACAGATCCATGCCCACTAAGATATAGGCCCTCATTACAACCCTGGTGGTCGGTGGAGAAATGGCAATAATACCGCCAATAGGCCGGCGGAAAAAAAATGGCATTACAAGCATGGTGGTGACCGCCATTCTAAACCGCCACTTCTCCACTCCAAACGCCAGGGTGGTAACGACCGCTGGGCTGGAGACTTCAGTCTCAAGACCAGCGGCTGTCACAACACTGCCGGCAGTATCAGGACCCCGCGTACCGCCATGGACTTCGTGGGGTTCTGTACCGCCACGAAATCCATGGCGGTAGGCACTATCAGTGCCAGGGAAATCCTTCCCTGGCACTGATAGAGGCCTCCCCCTCCCCAGAGTCCTCCACTCACACCCCGACCCCCCCCCCACTGCCCCTCAAAGGTGGCAGGACGCCCCTCCCCACCCCCTCAACATCGAAACACACACCCCTACACGCACACAGACACTACCATTACACATACCCTCAGACATACCAACAGACACACACACAGTCATACACGCACACATACTCACAGACATACAGACAGACGCACACATTTTCAAACACACAACACCCCCCTGCATGCATACACGCACTCACACACCCCCTCTACACACTCACAGCCCCCTCCCCTAACGGACGATCGCCTTACCCGGTCCGGTGATCCTTCGGGAGGGAACAAGATCCATGGGGGCTGCTCTGCTGCCAGCACCCCGTCACCAGAACACCGCCACACCAAATCCTGGGACGTGATTCAGTGGGCGGTGTGCTGATGACATGGCGGTGGAGGTGGAGCATCCTCCACTTCCCTGCCGACCGCCAGTATGGCTGCTGGCGGATCTCTGTCCGAAAAAGGACGGAGGACTGCCAGCAGTCATAATACGCTGTGCGGAAAACCGCCTGCACTGGCAGTCTTCAGCATGGTGGTACCTCGGCGGTCTTCCAAAAAGACCGCCAAGGTCAAAATGAGGGCCATAATCTAATCTACTCTTGGTGTTAGCCCTCTTAAGGGTAGAATATGCCCATTTATCCTAATTAGTGCAACCAATACACACATGTAAGCAAGATAGAGACTAGTTGTAAGGCAACCTTATAACCTTTCTTAAGTGCCAGGGTTGACAATCTTGAAATCCTTTTCTCGTCCAACTGTATCTTAAGATCCTTATAAAATCCAAAGGTTCAAAAGACATATTCATATCATCGGATATGACAAGATGATTCTTTGAGTTATCTTTCTCCAAAAACTCTGAGTATTAGCAGGGTTCCAGAGTCATGGTTCAAATTTGAAAAAACGTTATATAGGTTAATCAGTCTTACTTTGAATTGAGCATTCATTGAGCTAATGTCTACACCCAGGATGTCTGTAGAACTGAGTTTAAGTTAATCTTTATCCTGCATGCCTGGCAGGTCTTCATCCATATAGTTAGACCACTGGCTGGCCATCCAGAGAATTACTATCTCGCTTCAATACTAACATTCAATTAGCCAGGCCTATGTATGGAACTCAAGGCCCATGCTTCTTGAAAAATATATACGTGAAATTGTCGATAAAAGTTCCCCATTCTGGGTCTATCAACTTGGACTTGATTCATGCTATGTTCCATGAGATAATCTTAAATTGGGAACTAGCAACTGGAACCTTTAGGGGAATTAGACTGTACTCTACTCACTACTCTTACCAGGCGGATGGGCATAAATAGTAGACTCTGATAAAGACCATCTCCAGTAAGACTCCTTTCCACAGCAGCAAGTGTGTATACTACAGTATGTTCAAAGATCAACTACTCCTTTCACGATCCTGTGAGGGTCTCGCAAGAGCATACCATTTTTTTAGAATAAGAATTATCCTACCCATCTGCTCATCACAGTACTTATCTTCCACACTTCCTCTCAAAAACAAGAACCACAGCAACTATTCCTACCAATAGTGTATTGAGCACTCATCTACTCATTTCTACTATTCACAATCCCATGAGAGACCCACGAGATTGTACAAATTAGTTAAAAACTATATATATTTATTATCTCCAAATTAGTTATCCCTTAGACACCTCCTCCCTAACTCAGAGGACAGCATGTCTTTCTACTGTCCCTTATATAGTTTGCTTACTTTATTTCCACAACACCTCCAATTTTTCAAAGTTAATTGTAATGCAGCCATTTTATTACAGACATTCCAACAGCCAGCCAATCTGAGTGCTCGCTCTCGTGGGACTCGCAGGAGCCTGTCGCTCCTGTGAGCGTGTGAAGGCGTACAGCAAAAACTTGTCGCTCAACCAGTCACAGGGCCCCATTTTTTAATTTGCACTTTCGCTGAAGGCTTGAGAGATTTGTGAGCACAACTCTCAAAATATACACTTATTTTTTACCATTAATTTCACAAAAACTACTGAACAGATTTACACCAAATTGCAAAAATCACTATCTGCGGACCAAAATCTAGCTTACTGACAAATTGAGTTTGCTGAAACCTGTCTTAAAGAAGTCTATTTTGGGACCCCACTTTTTTCTCATCCCCGCTTCATGTATTGCCCCAAAATAAATAATTATAAATATATGAGTATATAAATATACCCTCTAATCGCCTCTTGGTAGTAGTTGTTAGGACCTAGTTTCTATAGAAAAAGCACTTTTTTGTTATGCTAATAACTTTGGTGCACTTTGATGAATCTACACAACATTTTTCTAAAAACAACAGGCATCCCTTCAGTTGCTGTCTGGAAATTTTCAGGGTGATCCACAAAGCGGGGCCGAATTAAGGGGGGCGGTCCTAAAACACGTTCTTCCCAATCATTTTTCCATAGGGAGTTTGAACAGTGATAGCGCCGAAACCACCAGACGGAATTACATCAGATTTAACAAAAAGGTAGCTCTTGGTCCAGAAAGTGGCTTTTTGTTATTTGGTGTAAATCCGTTTAGAAGTTTTAGAGAAATAAAAATACATTTAAATTTGTATTTATAGGGACGCAAAGGATTTGCAATCCCTCCCAATCTTGTACTGAGATTTGATTGGCTGACAACACTTCAACAAGCAAGTTGAGGCCTCAGCTGAGTCCTACAGAAATCTTTAAAAAAAGTGGCACCCTGACTCCTTGGCTCTGGTGGTGGGATCCTAGAGGGACAGGACTTAAAAGCATTTTTTTAAATTTTACAGCAGATCCATTAAAAAAAAAAAAAAAAAAAAACGAAGCATGGGTTCACACGCTTCATCTTTTTAAGCCCCCTGGTGGGCCAAGTCCCAGGGGCATTTAGAGCATAATGCGGGGACACCTGACCCCCTCCCACTGCCACCACTTCCCCGGGGCTTATAACTAATATGTGGAAGGGCCATACGCCCTCTCTTGGGGCTTTTATTACATATGCTGCCTGGGAGCCGTGCACCCCCCCTGCCTTGGTGACCACCACCTCTCCGGGGCTCTGCCATATGCCGCATGGCCCCCCTCGATGATTCACAAATGGCCCTGGGGACCACCACCTCCCAGGGCCTGCTCCTGCCATGTCCTGGCGTGTCCAGCTCTGGGACATAGCTGTTTGTTGTGGCTTGGCTGCCACAACAAACACTCTGATTTTTGACAGCGGAACCTGTCAAAAAGCAGTCTTTTCAACTCTGTTCGCTGCACGCAAATATGTGTGAAGGGAACAGAGAGAAAAGCTTTGCTTCTGCAACCACAGAGCTGCTACTTAAAGCAGCTCTTTGGTTGCTGGAGCAGTGGGACAATGGGGGAGGTCTTGAGGCTCCCCCACGGTCCCAAATATCCTGCAAAGGGCATCTTATAAAATTACAAAAAAAAAGAATAGTCAGGTACTGTTGGGGTGGCCTTGAGGCTCCCCTTGGGGTCCGAGATAGCCTGTAAAGGCCACGTTATAAATTTAAAAACAATCTGCAGAGACCGCAGGGGGGATCCTTTCAGGGCCCACCCCTGCATCCTCATATTGCCCATAAAGGGCTAAAAAGAAGAAAAAAAAAGAAAATTAAAAAATGAATATCTCAAGAGTGAATGTCACAGACTGAGTGTTGAGGGTTTGAGTCCATCCGGAGTTGTCTGCTCTGAAGAACATTGGCTTAGAAGTACCATCATGGTAGCCACTGAAAACAGACTGCTGCTATGAAGATCTATAAATACTAGATCCTTTAAAACACTAATTTGTGGTCACGTTATAATGAAAACAGATACACCACTACATAACAAACAGAATAAATAAAGTACTATATTATTGCCTTGTCTCTCACAGGAGCATAAACGGGCTACTACTGCTATATAGTTAATTTACAACCCATGACAGTGACACAGGACATTGTAAACCAATAGAAAAGTACATAAAATATACAATTAATAAGTTTATTATTATGTGCTTGGTTAATATGTGTAATTGGATTACAAATCCAACCCAATACTACCAAATAGCACTAACCACCATTGTGGTCACTGTTGAGGAGAATACAACTAAACTACTTTTACACAGATATTAGTGAAGTTGGATTACAAAGATAATCAATTACACCGACAGCTTGATACATAAAAGAGGCTTGTAGGTTTATTTTATATTATTTTCACACTAAAATAGTTCAGCATTTGACAATGTATTATGCACTGTATTAGAAGCAAAAGTAGCAAACTGTTTTGTCCTATACAATATTTTCACCAGATCTACTCACTTTAAACAAAATGCCTACTAAACAGTACTTCAGGAAGAACAAATGGACATTGTACAACAGGGAGAGAACATTTAAACAGATGCAAAACACAGAAGAAGGATGCCTATTCCAAAACGAATCTCCCGGTAAGAGAACAGCAGCAATATTTAGCATTTCAAAAAAGGCTCCTTTAAACATTTTTGCAGAACATCTACCACACAAACATTTAAGCACAGTTGTGTGTCAAAAACTTTGTGTGGTGGATTTTCAACAAAACTGACTTTTGCAACAAGAGATAAACATTGATAGCAATATATTATGTATAAAACATAATTATTAGCCCAACATCCCATATATATGGTAATCATGGCAACATTTATCCCACAGATATTATTCATTTATATTTGTCCATTTTTATTAATCTTTCTTGGCGTTATAGATATTTCCTTATTTAATCATTCAGCTTCCTTTTAGATGTTTAATAATAAAAGGAAAGCCTGGTGGATTTTGATTTTGATCATGTTTTAATTGTCACAAGTTTGTGTAGGGGACTACGTGTCCCAGAATGCACTTGGGTGGTGGTAGGAAAATGAACTATAAATAGATACTTATGGGAAGGTTTTCTTTGTAAACTGTGATCAAGACTGAGAGGTTGAAACACGTAGGTGGTCTTTTTACAATTTTGTTTTTAATAGAAGTAATAAAACTCTCCTGGAGTGCAAACTAATCAATTGTTTGGCAATTGTTGGTGTTGGAGATATATATATATATATATATATATATATATATGTGTGTGTGTGTGTGTGTGTGTGTGTGTATATATATGTATATGTATGTATATATATATATATATATATATACGTGTGTGTGTGTGTGTATATATATATATACACACACACACATACATATATTCATTCATTTTTCAATTGATCAACAGCAAGATTGTCAGGAATTCCTAATGGCTTTTTCTAAAAATCATAGGTAATGAAATTCAACCAAGTTCAGACCTCTTTGGTGTAAGCTACTCCTGAGAACATGAGTGTGTAAATTGCCTACATTCAAGTTCCACTGTTACATAACTTGACAGATTTATCTATATACCTGTACCTCATTGTAAATCCATTCCATTTCAAAATTTAAGATGTACATCTCTGTAACCAAACTTTTGTCCAAACTGTAAAGACTAAGTTAGTTTCTAACCTTCAGTTATCAATGGTGAGAGACTATTTAATTAATATTTTTTTAAGATAAACTATATATAAACCGCATTTTCATATCTATTGCCATTTTTCTTTCGCTCTTTTGCTACGAAATGAGCACCTGCCATGTAATAAAACAGATATTAAGGAATGCAGAGATTGTTTAAACAAGTTATGCCACCTTTCTTTATTGACCTCTTATATTAATATATTTATTGATGTGTTGTGGCAAATACATGTCTTAGTAGTGCATAAAAGAAAGTGTGCCATAGGGTGTTTCTGCATTTTCCCGATCTAAAAATCCCAGGGATCCAGAGATTTCAGAGGTCTATGATCATGTTATTTTTCATAAGTGCCCTGAATTCAGAAAACACATACATTCAATATTTTTACACATAGAAATGTCAGGAAAATGTTGTAACAGTATGTTTTCCTATCTTAACATCGTATCACATATATATCTTCCACATATTACATGGTAGGTCAGATAATAAGTGATATTATTCCTTAGTGCTTTTAATAGTGTGCGGACATGACCATAAGTTGTTGGAGTGCTTTAGTATCAGATACATTCAGGTAACAAACAGCAGTCAAGCTACTACATGTTCAGTGGCAACTTAGAGATAACTGTTTTATTTTTAAATAATTGTTTATCTAAATAGGGTGTAAGGAAGTACTAGTATACAAAAGCTAAGAAATGTACAATACAGATAAAGAGTTGACATAATTTTACAAATAAAGGATGTAAAAATTAGAGTAATAAGTGTGGTAGTAATAGGACAATTTGACTGAGTTGCTGTATCTTACTGACAATTTCAGTAAGCCAAATCTGAAAGTGACATTGAAACACTGGATTTTTCATTTCTCTTTTAAAGAAATGAAAGGATGAAACTGTTGAGAGGGCAGGTGGAGTGGAGTTGCAAACCCTAGTGTATTTGAACGTCCCTGTTTTCACTGAATAAAAGGCATGCTCTCAAAACATGTTTAAAGTGATACTGCTAGTGGGATGATTTATAATTGCAGCAGTGTATGTAGTTCTGCTGTACACTTGCTAACACACCTAAAACCTTTCAAACAAGCAAATCGCTCTTGCCAATCATGAGAGCAGCGGGAGACGAAAGGGCTTGGAAATGTGCATTAACACACTTGTACAATGCAGTTCATTCCAGCTGGTGGGGAAGTAGTTGTTTAACACTCAGTCATACTGCTCCCCTCAGGCAAACTAATAGAATGTAGTTTAATATTGTTATACTTAGTTAAAATCCATTGCATTAAATACGGTTGCACTAAAACATGAAATAAGATTATAGTTCTATATTTCATAGAAGACAAAATCTCAGTTTCACTGACACACTGGATATCACAGTGTACCCGATAACCAGCTGACATAATGTCTTTTCAAATTTTACACAATAAACATGAATAACCATAGGTACTAGCTGGCTAATTATTTCAAATTAATATTGTTTATTAGTATGTATGCACTGAATAATCAGGGATTATTGTTGCATCACAGCACCTTGGATATGGCTTTCCAAATATTGCATTGCAGATTAGAGTCTGATTGGGCATTGGGGAGTCCGCTTTAATTGATTCTTAATTTTTTGGGTGGTTCACCAATACCTTGCAAATATACCATATGACAGTGTTGCCTTATGGTAAGTGTGTTTGTACCCAAGCAGAAATGTTATTTTTTTCATTGTTGGGATGGTAAGTCCACTGCATGTCTCTGGAGAGCGTGCTTCCCCTGCCTCATGGTGATCTACAGGCAGGTCACTTAAAAATCACTGTATGGTTTCTGGATCACTATCTCAGTGAACATGACAAACATGTATTTCCACTGAGGATCTCCATGTTTACATAGACTGAGACCTTAGAGCTTTGCTCTGAGGTCAAGGTGGCATGCCTAGGGCACCCCTATTTCACAGAGAATGGCTACTGCCCTCTCTACCAAGGCAGTGGTAGGCTGATGGTGGTGGCAGCTACAAATCTATAGTCCGGGACACCTGTATTCTTGTACCCTTGGTGGGGGGTAAGGGGTGGGGGCTACTAGCCACCCTCCTGATCAAGTCTGTGCTGTCTTCTTTGCCTGTGGTCCTGTTGTCTCTGTCTACCTGTGATGTGTGTTTGTGAGCCAGTAAGTTCCCTAGGTGATGTGAGCCTTTGTGTTTAATGTGAGCAGAGCTGTTCTGCTTGACATTCCATTCCCCCATACCCCTCCTTATTCCTTCGAGAAGCTTGGTGGGCTCGAGTAGACACTTGCTGTTATCTGTGTTTAGCTACCTTAACTGCTAAGAGGGATGAGGGTCAGTACCTCCTGGTCTGGAGTTAAAGAAGAATTTTTATTGTAGAATTGCCCGGGATGGCACCAAGAGCCTGTCCTGAAGCCCTATAACTCATCCTATACATGTCTCATATACACCGTGAGCACGACACAGGCCTCATGATTGGAGGGGCACCCAGGATTCAAAAGTAGCAGACCCTCTGATTGGATCAGCCTATCAAAAAGAGGTGATAAAAGTCTGGCCTCAGTTGTCAGTGATTGTTCAAGACTGGTCTTTGGTTCTAACAAGCATCTACAGAAGCCAGCTAAGGCCGGCTGTGTAAAGGCAAGGAAGCATGTTCATCGTGTCTGAACATCAGAGTTTCCTCTGTGATGGATGGATTTTGCTGTGAAGGAATTTGCCAGCTGTGAAAGAGCAAAAGGATCAAACAGCAACCTGCCCCACTACCCTGAGAGAGTGAAGTGCTGGAGAAAGCAAATAAATGCTGGATTAAAATCCTTAAAGTGAATGGATTTATTGGGAAGTGGCAAATTATGCTGTGAGTTTGTTGCTTACATTGACTGTTGTCATTTTTTGTGTTAAAATGATTGTCCTTTTTTAATGCCTTAGTGATAGATCCCTTTCCAGAGTGACCAACCTGGAACAGTAGGATTGCCATTGTTACAACACTTACTATCACAAAACCAAGAAGGGCACTGTAATGTAAACTCTCACAATCCCTGGTTCCATATCCATTTTCTAGATCAGCACTGTAACATAAATCCTCCACTTTGTTCATAGGGGAGGTAAAGTACTGATCATGTAATACCTCTAGTCCTCTTTGTATCAGAGTGCTTAATGATTTTATTGTCTATAATATCAATTTCATTGCAGTAAGCACTACTACATATGTAAATTCACTAAGAATACATGTGAAGATGAATTGCAGCAAGGGTACTTCACAGAGTATAAGAATGGGGGGCCAGAGTTGGTAGGTGTGTTTGAAAAGGGCATTTACGCTTTCAGATTAGATGGTGTCTATTTGTCTGTTTTGTTTTTTTAACCTTATTTGAGTACTTTAGCATGATTGGCTGTGTTCGGTAATGCTGTAGCTTCGTTTAGGGCAAGTAGTGCAAAATCTCCAGGCTAGCAACTTTAGTGCTGCATGCTAGTCAGGTCCCAGTAAGCACAGCTGGACATTTCTAGTTATATATTATTGCAGCTGGGTGATAAAGCACTCCTCAATATCACTATCAAAAATTAAATGTTTAGGCATAGCCAAGTTCAGTCTTTCTTTAGACAATGTAGGAGCATTGTGTACTGATGATGAAAAGTATTTTTATAAATTTTATGGGAAACGAAACACTCTTGAAGCTTGCAGCTGCAAGGCCACATAGCAGAGATGTCAATGCTGTTGTATTTAAAAGGACAACACAGGCCAGGCTGGTGATCATTTATCTGTGAAACACCAAGTTGTGTCTTGTTCTATACATAGGGCCTTATTACAATTTTGGAAAAGCCCGTCCATCGAAATCCAGACGGGAAGGTTGCTGCCATTGTGGCTGCCTCCCGGCCGGGCCCATTACTACATTCCCGCTTTGTCAGCAGGTGGAAACCTCGGCTTCTGCCTGTTGGCCCAGTGGGTAAGGCCTACAGCATTGTCTCCAGCTCGTTATAGAGCCGGTGGCAATGTTGTAGTGTGCAGGGTGCACCAGCACCCTCTCATTGTTCACGGTCTTCCCATGCCAAGTGCATAGGCAGTGCATGGGGCCCATTGGGACGCCCTGCACCTGTTCTTCTCCAGCCTTTTCATGGAAGTGAAACCGCATTAAATTGCTGGCGGAGCACGAAGTCCTAATCCCTGAATTAGGACCGCCTGGACCGCCAGCCTGTCAGGACGTGGAATCCTAGCGGTCCAACCGCGGCACAATGCCACGGTCATAATGTGGCAGTCAGAGTGCTGCTGCAAACCCAGCGGTTGTGAGACCGCCAGCTTCGTAATAAGGCCCATAGTGTCGAGAAATTCTACTACATAACCACATTTGAGTGAAAATAATGGATGTGCCCAGAAAAGGAATTGGCGTGTGGAGATGAAAAGAAGACCTTGCTCGCTTTAGTGACAGGTTACACAGGAAACCTTCCTGAAGTTCACACCCCTTGATTTGAATGTCTCACAACAGTCAGACAATCACTAAATGGAGCACAAGATAACAAAACCTCTGTCATACAGAGAAGGAAGAAGATGGAGGACCAGGCACCTCTTGTCTCATTCATAAACTATTTTGTTGTGCTGCACCGTCCCACCACTATGGGCAACATGTTTTTAAATGTTATTCTATGTAGTGAAACAAAGAACAGAATCCAACATGAAGACATTGCATATGTAAAAAGAAACCAGAGCTTCTTAAAAGGATAAATCATCATTTAAATTACTTCTCAAGTCTGCCTTATAAAACCATTTACCTTGTAACACTAGAATGGGGCAATGGTTCTTAACCTGTTGTGCGGGATCCCTTCCTGAGGATCCATGAAGCCTACAAAGAGGGTCCATAACTGCTTAGAAAATGAAATAATATTAACAGCTTAATAAAGTGTATATAAATAAATTAAAAAAAGCAAATGTAAAACTGAAATGTTAAAACGTTCAGTAAATGTGAAGAAATTGAAATATGAGACTAAAACTACATTGGTGTCCTCAAAATAATTAGTGGAAGCAGAGAAAGTATATCAAACAGAAAATTGTATGGGCAATGTGTCGCCTCAATTGAATTAAAAAAAAAATCCATAAAAATTTTGTTTTTTAAATATTTGTGAAATAAATAAAATATTTAATAAAATATTTCATCATATGTGTATTTGTTTGTTTGAATGCTTGTTTTGGTATTTTCTGTATTGTTTAGCTGTTCAAACCATTGGAAATGCATGGATGGGGGTTCCTGTCTTCCATTAATGGCTCAGAGGGTGTCTCCAGATTCCAGTAATGATTTAGTCGGAGTCCCCAGGTTCAGGTGACAATTAAAGGAGGCCCACAGAATTGAACAGTTTAAGAACCACTGGAATAGAGAATACAACTAACTACAATTTTACTGGTGTGCCCCTATGTTTATCAGGCGAGTCTGAAATACATTCAGTTACAGCCTCTTCTCAAGGTACTACAAACTTTCTAAATGTAGGCTGGATGCAATTAAGAGATTGTATTGGGTCATACCGCTCATTTATGTAATTGCAGAACACTAAGGCCCTCATTACAACCCTGGCGGTTGGTGATAAAGCAGCGGTAATACCGCCAACAGGCAGGCGGTTAAAAAAAATGGAATCGTGACCACGGCGGAAACCACCAACATATACAGCCACTTTAACACTCCGACCACCACGGCAGTAGCAACAAACACTGCAGCGGTAACAGCCAACAGCCAGGCGGAAGACAATGTACCACCCACTGCATTACAACCCGCCCATCCACCAGCTTTTCTGGGGCGGTACCAACGCCATCAAAAGCACAGAAGAAACAGAACACAGAAGGGAAACGACTCCCCTCTCGACACTCAAGGAAGAACAACAATGCCATGGATCCCGAGCTGCAGGTGTTCCCCATGCTGGTGTATCTTTTCATACACCAGGAACATGAACACCGACGACGACAACCACGGTGAGCACTGCACCTAGCTCACAGGGGAGTGGGGGAGGAAAAAGAGAGTGACACACACCCAACACGTAACACCCCCACCCCGACACTCACCCCCAACATTATACACACAAACACATGCAACAACATTACATATAAACCCCGTAACCCTCTGAAATAATGCAAGGACAAAAGGAATGGAGACAAATGAGTGTAATATTAGTAATTTTAAGAAATACGTTCATAAAGGAAAAACAGTATGTACAATATATACAATATATACAAAAAGAGGGATAATGCCCACTTAAAAATTGTCCATGGCCCACTGGGCCAAAACACATAGACCAAGGCCACACTTGGTTCAATACGGAGAGAAAACTGCAGGGGCATCAGGTCGAAAACACACAGGCACCTGAGGAGGACGGGGAATGGGGGGGGCACCTCAGCCAAAAGATGGTACAACGCCACTGCTCCTGGAGGGGGCTCCATGCCCACTGCTTGGTCCTGGGGAGTACACGGCCACAGTCTCTCTAGTGGGTGATTTGCCTACTGTTTGGTCCTGGGAAGTGCAAGGCCACAGTCTCTCAAGTGGGTGGTTTGGCCACTGCTTGGTCCTGGGGAGTGCAATGCCACAGTCTGGATTGGATGGCTTCTCCACTGGTTCTGGAGGGGGCCTTGTGCCCAATGTCCTTCATCCTGGCAAAGAGGGGCTGAGTGGATGCCTTCTTCCACTGCTTCTGGAGGGGGCCTTGTGCCCAGTGTGCTTCATCCTGGCAAGGAGGGGCTGAGTGGATTCCTTCTTCCTCTGATTCTGGAGGGGGCATTGTGCCCTGTGATGCAAATGTTTTGGAGTGCAAGGTCCCAGTCTCTCACCTGGGTGTCACAACGACTGCTTTTGCAGGGGCCAGGACGCACTGCAGCCCATGTAGTCACCACTACACACTGCTCTCTGGCGGTGACTGCTGCTCATTGTATGCCAGTTGCGCTGCAGGTGGCGGTGCAGGCTGTGGTGGTGGTAGCCTCCAGGCCTTCACCTGCAGCCTCGGACGGCTGCCCACTGGGGCTGCTGCTGCTGGCAGTGGTGCTGCTGGCATGGGGCAGGTGGCAGAGCTGGCAGTGATGCAGATGCTGGTTCTGGCTGCGGTGCTGGCTGCGGTGCAGGTGGCGGTGCTGACAGTTGTGGTGGTAGCCTTCAGGCCTTCACCTGCAGCCTCAAACGGCAGCCCACTGGGGCTGCTGCTGCTGGCAACGGGGCAGGTAGCCGTGCTTGCCCCGGTGCAGGTGGCGGTACTGGCTGCTGTGCAGGTGGCAGTGCTGGCAGTTGTGGTGGTAGCCTCCAGGCCTTCACCTGCAGCCTCTGACAGCTGAAGTGCCATGGCTGGTGTTCTATGCCCCTATCTGCCCTTGGCAGATGGTGGTACCTCCTTGCTTCTGCCAGCTGGAGTCTTTGACTTGGACTTGCTGGCTGGTTCTGCCTCCTTCCCCTTGCTGGCTGCTGTCCCCTTCTTGCCCTTGTCAGGTGGCGGACCCTTCTTGGCCTTGGCAGGTGTTGCTGGCACACTGGCTGGGCTGACGGGTGCCTCCTTGGAGCCTCTCACAGCTGCAGAAAGCACAGTGGCTGTGGACTGGGTGGCTGAGGTGCTGGGCTTGGTTCTGGCAACCCTGGTCCAATGTGAAGGACTGGGGGGAGAGATAGGGAATAGGTCAAAGGTGGCATTGAAAAGCTTCTTAGGGACACTGGGCAGGAAGAGGGTGAAGGTTTGGGAGTGGAGGAAGAGGGAATTGTTGTAGGAGAGATGTCAGTCTGCTGTGTTTGGGTGCAGGTGCATGGGCTGGATGCTGTTGTGTGGTGGATGCCTGTTTGTGTGTGTGTGCTTGTGTTTGTGTACTTTGGGAGGAGGGGTCACAGACACAGTGGGAGAGGACACAGGGGACGTGTGCATGGATGTGGGGGTAGTGACTGCCAGTGAGGGGCGTGTGGTGATTGGTGTGCTGGTGATGTAGGTAGTGGATGAGGATGTAGTGCATGCAGGTGTGAGTGGAGACGCTACTGGGAGAGGGGTGGACAAGTAGGAGGAGGGGGACACAGTGGAGGCAGTGGATGTTGGTGTGTCTGCATGGGGATGGTGCTTGTGTGACTGCTTGTGAGATGTGGTGTGTGAGGTGCTGTTTGAGGTGCTGTTTGAGGTGCTGTTTGGTGAAGTGTGGTGGTTGTGTTTGCCTGACCCACTTCTGTGTGTTGATTTGGGTGATTGCTGGTCTGAAGGTGTGCTTGGGATAGGCTAGGGTTGAGGGGATTGGGACTGGGTAGAGGAAGTTGGAGGGGGGAGCTGGAGATGGGGACAATGGCTGCCATCAGTGCGGAGGCCAGAGCCTGGAATGCTCTCTGTTGGGCCGCCACGCCAGAGTGAATGCCCTCCAGGTATGCATTTGTTTGTTGCAAATGCCCTGCTACACCCTGGATGGCATTCAGTGTGGTGGACTGCCCAACAGAGAGGGATCTCAGGGGGTCAATAGCCTCCTCACTGAGGGCAGCAGGGCTGACTGGGGCAGGGCCTGAGGTGCCTGGGACGAAGGAGATGCCCACCGTCCTGGGTGAGCTGGCACGGGGAACACGCTGAGGAGCTGCTGGGAGGGCAGTGCTGGTATGGGGCTGGCGGCTGTACCTGTTGTTGGGGTGGGCACAGAGGTGTCCGCCACCGCCAGGAAGCTTCCATCAGAGGAGTCGCCACTGTTGGTAGTGTCCCCTCCTGTCTCAGTCGTGGTGCTACCCTCAACCTCCATCAGCAACAACACTACCGTTGGCATACACAACACACAGGGAACAGCCCTATGCACTAGGCCATGCACTACCAGTTACAGTGCTAGTCATCAGCCCATGGGGTACAATGCCTAACGCCATTAGCTGCACACCTGAAACCCACAGGACCCTGTCCAGTAATAGATGCCCACTAACACTATTGAGGTTGGAGTGCATCTGATCTTGCCCATCATTGAACATACCCTGCCATCTTCGCCCTGGCCTAGGGGCACCCACAGCCCACATCCTACACCCAGGTAAAACCTTAACGAGTGCAAATTCATGATTCTGTACTCACCCCCTTGTGGCTGCTGTGATGCCTTCAAGCGCCCATCCAACTCCGGATAGGCCACCGCCAGGATGCAGAACATCAGGAGGGACAGGGTACGACGGGCACCCCTTCCTCAATGAGAGGCTGGCCCCAGCTGGGCCTCCACTATCTTCCTTGCCCAGGGGCACAGGTTCTCCCACCATTTGGGGCAGTGGGTGCTCTGCCTGTCAAAGACCCCCAGGGTCCGCACCTCCTTGGCGATGGCACGCCAAATACCCTTTTTCTGATGGGCGCTGACCTGCAGGAAAAATACAGCAGAAAAGGGATTAGTCATACCGTCCAGACTGTCATACTCGTGGCCCACCATATCCCTCCCATCCCCTTACGCACATACATTCCACAACATACATGCAGCACCCCCTCAGAACCCACCCTACACAGGGCTTACACACACAGCAATCCATACATTCATTGGCCAGGCATCATGCTCACAGTGTACTCACCTGTTTGTCTGGAGGACCATAGAGTAAAGTGTACTGGTGTAGGACCCTATCCACTATTCTCTCCAACTCCTCCGAAGTGAAGGCCCTTTCCCCAGACACTCGAACCATTGTCGCTTCCAGACACAGGTCACAGCAGCACTTGCAGTGTAGGTCCTCTTCTGTTGAAGGTCAGGTAGCAAGTGAGTGAAAAGATAGAAAATGGTGGTCATGCCCGCGGCGGTGTGTACCACCACTGACGGCGTACATCGCCATTGGCTCCTGGAACCCATAGGGCCCAATGATAACCAATGCGATGTTGCGCGGCGGTCGTCAACCGCGAGGGCACACAACACTAGTGGAACTACCTCATTTCCACTTGTCCCTCCTCACAGGTCAGGCAGCCACCATTTTCGGGGGGTACAGGCCATGGCACCTAACTGCGTCACAGTAGACAGTGGCACATCAACTAACTCCTGGGTTCACATACTGTTTCTGTAAGTGAAGAAATGCATATTGATATTGACGTGTGTGAATATGATCCTCTGCTCACCGTTTTTCACCCTAGAGTTCAACCGATGCGGATCAATAGGAGATGGAGACATCCACCCGTGTACAGACCCCTGGTGGACAGGCACATTATCCTGACCTACAGACTTGATAGGGCCACAATCTAAGAACTGTGTGCCCAATTGGAGCCAGACCTGATGTCAGCTACCCGCCAGCCCACAGGTATCCCCCCTCTAGTGCAGGTCCTGTCAGTGCTCCATTTCCTGGCAAGTGGTTCTTTCCAATCGACAGTGGCCATACCATCAGGGATGTCTCAGCCAATGTTCTCAAACGTGCTGACCAGAGTGTTGTCTGCCCTGCTGAAACACAGGCCCAGCTACATTGTATTCCCCCAGGTGGAGGATTTGGCCACAGTGAAGGCTGACTTTTATGCACTGGGACATGTCCCCAACATCATTGGTGCCATTGATGGTACACACATTGCATTTGTTTCACTCTCTGAATGTGCAGATGGTGTGTTTGGTGGACCAGTACATTTCCCATGTCAATGCCAAGTATCCTGGCTCTGTGCATGATGCCTTTATCGTGAGGAATAACAGCATTCCATATGTGATATCTCAACTCAAGAGGCACAGGGTGTGGCTAATAGTTGAGCCCATGGTCCCCACCCAGTTGATGTAGGTATATGGGTGTGGGTTTGGCCCTAAGGGTGAGTGTGTGGCTAATAGGTATCCCTCAGATATTTGCAGGTGACTCTGGTTACCCCAACCTCTCATGCCTACTGACCCCAGTGTTGAATGCCAGGACAAGGGCAGTGGAACGTTACAATGATGCACATGGGCGAACAAGGAGGATCATTGAGAGAACCTTTGGCCTCCTGAAGGCCAGATTCTGGTGCCTCCATCTGACCGGTGAATCCCTGTACTACTCACCCAAGAAGGTGTTCCCGATCATTGTTGCATGTTGCACAACTTGGCCTTGAGACGCCAGGTGCCTTTTCGGCAGAAGGATGAGTCTGGGGATAGTCGTGTGGCAGCGGTGGAGCCTGTGGACAGTGCCATAGAGGAGGCAGAAGAAGAAGCTGTGGACAACAGAAGTACACTGATTCAACAGTACTTCCAGTGACACACAGGTAACACACTGTAACTTCACCTTCCATTGCAGTGTTGTGTTTGACATTGAACATGGCAGCATGATTTCCCTATTTCTGTGGCCACTTACTGTACCCTTTGGCATCTCTATTTGCAGATCTCTGTGCCCCACTCTGGCTCCTGGCGTGTTTACTGCTGCCCACTGCAGGTCACACCTATGTAAATATTACAGTACATTTGATTTGCAATGTTTACAGTTTGTGAAAGTAATACATTTGTCATAGAATTCACAGACTCAATACTTGAATTTGTTCCAAGGTTGTTTATTTATGTGCTAATAAGTGTAGGGGTATTGAGATGGGCTGGGTTGCTGATGGAGGAAAATCCAGGGTAGAGGCCATTCTATTTGTATCCCAGGTGCATTGTCCAAGGGGGCATAGGAAGTGGAGCAATGGCAATTCAAAGTGGACAGGGTGACAGAGTGAGACAGAAGGGTGACAATCGGAGTCTTTTTTTCCTGGCAGGGGTCTTAGCAATGTTCTCTGGCTTCTGCCTGGATGGCAGGGATCATTTGGGGGTGGTTCTCCTTCTGCATGGGGTGGGCTGCTGGTGGCCTGTTGGTCCTGTGGCGGGGCTTCCTGTCCACTGGCGCCGGTGGAGGTGGAGGGCTGTTCTTCGGTTTGGCTAGTGTCAGGGGCCCTTTGGTGTGCAACTGCCTCCCTCATGGTGTTAGCCATGTCTGCCAGCACCTGTGCAATGGTGACCAGGGTGGTGTGGATGTCCCTCAGGTCCTCCCTGATCCCCAGGTACTGTCCCTCCTGCAGCCGCGGTGTCTCATGCAACTTGGCCAGTATCTGGCCCATGGTCTCCTGGGAATGGTGGTGAGTGCCTCGTGGAGAGTCGGTTCCCTGGGCCTGTCCTCCCCCTGTCGCACAGCAGTCCTCCCAGCTTCCCTGTTGTCCTGTGCCTCTGTCCCCTGAACCGTGTGCCTACTGCCACTGACCCCAGCTCCCTGATCGTCCTGTGTTTGTGGGGTTGCCTGGGGTCCCTGTAGTGGTGAACACACTGCTGATTGACATGTCCTGGGGACAGAGGGATGGGCCCACTGGGTGGGTGCTGTGCAGGTGTTTCCTGAGGGGGAAGGTTCTGTGGTGGGTTGGGACTGTGGCTGGGTCACTGACTGTCCAGAGGTCCCTGATGGGCCAGGTTGGTCATTGTGATCCAGGCGTGCAGAGCTGCTGTCATCACTGTGGTCCTCTTTTGGGGGGGGGACTGGTTGTGGCTGGCACCTCCTCTCCAGGAACGTTGAGTGTGGGTCCTGTGGGGATGTAAATGCAGTGTTATTGTATCTGCGTGTGCCATCTTGTGCATGGATATGTTTCCCTCTATGGTTGTTATTAGCAAGGCAGCTTTGGCTTGTGTGAGTTGTGCTTGGTTTGGCTAAGTGATTGTCACTAGTGTGCATGCTTCGGTGATGGGTGTCCATGCAGGGCTTGGTATTGGGATGGGTGGGTTGTGATGGTGGGGTATATGTGAGGTGATTGAGTGATGGGAGTGAGAGTAAGGGTGGGGGTATGTGATGGCATGCAGGTAGGGTGGGGGATAAAGTAGTGAAGATTTGACTTACCAGAATCCAGGCCTCTTGCTACTCCTGCCAGACCCTCAGGATGCATGATCGCCAAGACTTGCTCCTCCCATGTTGTTAGTTGTGAGGGAGGAGGTGGGGGTCCAACTCCAGTCCTCTGTACAGCTACCTGGTGTCTTGCTACCACGGAACGCACCTTCCCCCGTAGGTCATTCCACCTCTTCCTGATGTCATCCCTTGTTCTGGGGTGCTGTCCCACAGCGTTTACCCTGTCCACGACTCTCCACCATAGCTCCATCTTCCTAGCAATGGAGATCTGCTGCACCTGTGATCCGAACCACTGTGGCTCTACCCGGATGATTTCCACCACCATGACCCTTAGCTCCTCTTCTGAGAACCTAGGGTGTCTTTGTGGTGCCATGGGTGTAGTGTGAGTGGTATGTGTGAGGGTTTGTGGGGTGATGTGTTGGGCTGTGAGGTGCATGGATGGTATATGTGTGATGGCGTTTTGTGGCTCAGATTCAGTGGGTGCTCCTGGCTTGTCTCTCTCTCACTTGCCAAAATGTTTGGATCGTAAAGGGTTGTGGGTATTGTGGGGGTGTGTTTTATATTGATGTGGGAGTGGTGTGTGTCTGTGTGTCAGGTGTGTGCATATTTTGAATTGTCCAATGTGGTGGTGTTTTGTATGTGTGTGTATTTTGAGTGCAGCGGTGTGTACCGCAAATGGTTTACCGCGGTTGAATGACCGCCGCAGTGATCCGTGGATCATGATGCTGTGGGCGTATTTCTGTTGGCGTAACGGTGTGGGTTTTGGTACCACCAGTTTATCACTGACCTTTGGTCTGGTGGACTTGTGTGGGTGTCTGTATAGTGGCAGATTTTTCTGTGTGGGTCATAATACCCGTAGCGGTATACAGCTGCGGTCACAGTATGTTGGCAGCAGTCAGCATGGCGGTAGGCAGCACTTACCGCCACGGTTGTAATGAGGGCCTAAGGGCCAAATGTATCAAAGGGTTTTACCTATTCTGTCTCTATGGGAAAATGTGTTTGTACATATGGCCCTAAGTCTCTTAGCCATTTCATAATGTGTTATTCTTGATCTGATCCATATTTGTGCATTCACTCTCAGCATCACAAATCTGGTCCTAAGAAAATCACATCTAAGGGAATTGACATAATAAAATTTCTAACAGGAGCAAAGTCTGTCATAAGCTTAAGACTCCCCTGACCACCTTCTCACTGAAGGCTGCAAAAACCCTTCATTCCTATGAAGAATGCAATGCATTGTTCCTTGGAAATGTGCAAAATGGGTATCTTGATTAAGTAATGGGTCTTATTGCGCTAATGGCCAGTGGAGTGATGCAACTATGAGTGTGGATTCTACAGTGCTCTAACCAGTATCATGAGTGTTTCAGTGACCATGGAGTTGGATGACCTTGTGCATCTATTCAGTTTCACAAGCCCAAACTTTGTGTGGCAGAGAAAATCCACTGAGCGAATATAGAAAGAGGAGCCTGAATCCCATGAGCGGGCAGTCTCCCTAGTTTCTCTCCCAACTCTGAATGAAAACCATCTGAGGGCTGTGCCCTTTTAGACCATAAATTCTCCTGTCTCTGTAGCACTGCCTACTCCGAGTTCGTTTAGGAGGGGGTCGAGAGACACTCATTATAGGTGAAGCTAGCAAGTGGCAGATAATTAGGTCAGGGTAAAGCCAAACATTCAGCCCTCAGAATACCTACATTTTGTATTGCTCCAGTGGAAAGTGAACTTGATGCATACCCACACACCACTGCTTTGCTCTACCTGAAAAAGGACAGGGCACCCATTCTTATCCTGTCTGCTAGTTGGCCCACTACAACAGAACATGTATTCAACATCTTTTTGTTTTGAGTGCAGGGGAGTTTGGGCAGACAGATTCTGCTCTTGTTATTGAATCTACACAGGAAAAGATAAAGCTCCCCAGTTCGCTGAGTGTCTATTGAGGATATCGGTTTTCTTTTTAGAATTACTTTTTATTTGGAGATGTGCCTCGTCGCAAAGAGTATCATCTTTCTCGATAGGATGGGTTCACAGCTTTCAGAAGAAGTTCTTCAGGAACTCTCTAATCATTCTATTCCCACAGATTTAATTTACAAACCCTTCAGCAATGACTGGACACTCATTCTCATAAACTCAGCCTGCATAGACCTGGGCCAAACTACTTAAATACAACTGGTTGCCTATTTTTTCCTTCGCTTTTATGAAAGCCTTCTAATTTGTGTGTCTCCTGATTGACACCATCATATTTTGCGTAAATGTATAACTTTCAAAAGTAGCCTTTTGCCACAGCATTACTTTTTACAAGCGAATTAGAAAATAAATGGTAGGATATTAAACAATGTATTATTTGCCTGTTAGTATGACCCGTTTTACGAATTAAACACCAAAAAGTCATTGTTGGCAACTAAAACGTTTCTTTACCTTAAATTCTGATGAAATGGGAAGATTTGTAATTGTACAGTGGGTGGTAGTGAATGATTTATAACTATCTTACCACTGTTGCAATATTTTCTTCTATGAGTTTAATTATGTGCCTAATGCAGGCACGGCTCCTCCACTAGAGTGGAAGAGTGTCGCCTCCCGCCAGCAGCAGCTGCAAACCTTTTATTAAAAAATTATAATAAACTTTGGGCAAAATGTATGAAAGCATTTTGCATTCGCAAACGGTGCGAATGCCCGTTTGCGGATGCAAAATGCCATTTCAGAATGTATGAAATACATTCTGAATGCAATTTTAAGGAATCGCTAAAATAGCGATTCCTTAAAATTGCGACCGTTTAGAGAGTCGCAAATTGCAACTCTCTAAATTAGAAATCGCAAATAAGGATTCCTTAGCACATGTATGAAGCAATTCCTAAATGTGATTGAACTTGGTGGTAACCATGTGCAAAATTTAAAAATGCATTTAAAATGCATTTTTAAATTGTACATGTAAAGCACACATGCCCTTTTGGCATGTGTGCACCTTACATGTCCCCCCCCCAAAAAAAAATTTGGGGTGCAGCAGAGGGGGCCTTAGGCCCCCAGCACCCTAGGGTTTTGCATTTCGGTTCAGATATCGCAACTTTGGAAATGCAAAAAATTTGCAGATATGGGCCAACAGGCCCAAAGGTGCGAATGGGGCCGGTATCGCAATTTGAGATTCGGTAATAGCATTTGCGATTTTTAAGAAATCGCTATTACCGATTTGCAAATGTGATACATGGCACTTTGCGAGTTGGAAATAGCGATTTCTTAAAATTCGCTATTTCCGAATCGCAAAGGGCCTTGATGATACATCTGGCCCTTTGTTTATTATTTGTTTTTTGTAGTAAAAGGGGCCAGGGCCACATGATGTGACAAGCACTGCACTCCCCCTCATTGGGCATGTTTGTTTGGTAGGCTCTCTCTAGCCCGGCGCTGTGTTGCCGGGCTGGAGAGAGCAGGCACAGACTCCCATCCTGCCTGGAGCAGCATCAGGGTTGGCCGCAGGAGAGGCTGGGAGCCTGTGCTTGCAGTCTGCCTGCAGATGAGGAATGGCGCAGTGGTGGTGGCGACGATACAGGTAAGGTGTTTATGTTTTTGTTTTTGTTTTTAAATTAATTCCCACCTCCGCCCAGCCCTATTTAGCACCACTAGCCTCTACTGGCCTAATGGATGGCCGAAAAATGAATTGGTACTCTTTCATCAATCTTAAAATATTGGCCCTTATTACACAGTTACCCATTATGTAGTCTCTTAAAAAGTGAGTTATGTTTGAGGCTATAACAGCCAAAACCACAGAAATCAGTTATGCTCTACACAACACACTGCGTAACTAACGATCAATGGCCATGTTATTGAGTCAACCGTTTTTTTTTTGTATCTGTGCCATTGCACAATATGAACTTTACTCATGGCAGTTGACTGTTAGTTATGTCTGCTGTATGCGTTCCTAAATAAAACCGGAAAATTTCAAAGGTTTCGTACATTTTTGCATCAAAGATAACTCGCTTTTTAAACTATTTTTTTCAGTGAGTTTTGTTGGATTTTCGATGATTTCCTTATTATTAAACCTCCCAGTCGATGTGGTCTCAGCTTTTAATGGTGGTTGGACACTGCTATGTGGCTACCCAACCTATGCTGGGCATTCCCTTTGGTAGCTCTGTGCCCAAACAGTCTTGTCAGTCCAATAATGCTCCCCATGACTTACGACCTTGCACATCTCCACTGTGAACGTGCAATCAGGCCCTGCACTTAACATGCAGTGGCTGCCCAACACACACTGCACGGCATTTGGAAATTGCAAGGTTTGCTGCTCACTAGTGGCTGCGCATAGGCCCTGGCCTGTGACCTAGGCTGCGCCTTACCTCCTCTTGCAAGTCAGTCTCCCTAGTTTAGTGTTTGGCTTTACTGTTTTTTTAGTTTTTTTTATTGTGTCTCAAACTGATCAGTTGGAAGTAACTCATGAGGCACGAAATGGCAGCTGAATCCAGCACCTAACATGGGCACTGGTAAGTTTGCTAATCACCTCTGTCCACCCAGAGCCTTTATCGGATGTCCTGTGGATTTTCCATGCTTCTGGGTTCTTGTAATGAATTGGGTTATTGGTTGAGAGTCTTGGAAGCCTAACTCGAGCACCAACCACAATCCTTCTCAGGGCGAAGCACAAAAGTCACTAAGTTACCTTAGCGGCAATGTGTAACACAAAAGTCACTAAATTAAGGTAGAGGCGATGTGTAAAGTATGTATGCAGCAACCAAACAACAATAAAGTGAAAACACAACACAAGGAAAAATCCCCATCAGTTTAGAAAGACTGAGTACATTTTAATAAATTATTTAACACCAAATTGAGAATAATCCAGTCAGTAGAAACATAGTAATTATTGTTTAAGCTAGCATCTAAAGGGCTAATTTGGGACAAGGATAACACTACCAACTTAATAAACCAGCTAAAGGCCAATCGTGCTGAAGCAGAGGTTGGATACAGAAGGCTGGTTATCCTGGCCAAAGTGTTTACTGTGAGAAATTGGGTTGTTGATTGAGTGGGATGTTAACCATGCTCAAGCAACAATCATAATCCCTGGCAGGGTTAACCACTAAGCCATGCCTCTGGTAGCTTAGCAAGAAGTATCCAATCAGTAGAACCTGAGATATGCAATTTCACATTTTTAAATAATGATAGCACCTAAAAGCACAAAGTGCCATTTGCGGTCCCTGATTGTGCTGGACCAGTTCATACACAAGATGATGATGATGCACTGGCTGGTTATAGTGATCAGGAAAGTCCAACTGAAAAAGTTACCTTCTCAAAGTCTGGTGAGTTCCATTCACAGTGGAGGAGGCAGTGAGGAGTAGGGAGATCATTGCGGCTGGTCATCGCTGTAGCACGAAGAGCAGCCTGGGCAGCGTGGGCTGTCATCGCTATAGCACAGAGCTGGTTGGGCATTGCGGATCATCATTGCTGGAGCTTCACTTTGCCACTCACCGCAGGCTGTCATTGCTGTAGCACAAAGTCCAGATCTTGCATTCTAATCATCGCTTGCAGTCGTCAGAGCGTGAATAGTCTGGTTCATTGGAGCTTTGCATTGCTGGTCATTGTGGGCATCATAGTCTTGTCATGAACAAGCCCATTCGCATTTGTGAAGAGACCATAACTTCAGGATTTCACTTTTCTATACATGAGAAGCTCTCAGCTGATGCCAGCAAATGGTCCAGGAGCTGGGGAGACATCTCCTGGGGATGATTAACTCACTTCAGCAGAGGCCAACAGGGCTCTTGCAGGTCCAGGCAGTTCTAGTGCAGCATGCCAGCTGGGTAGTTGGAGAGAGGCCTTTGTAGCTTGTTGCAACCCTGTAGCTCAGACAGGAGGTCAACTAACTGACTCTTGGAGACACTCAGGTAGCCTGGGATGAATGGAGCAGTTGCAGTTGTCTTTCTCAGAGATCAGGACAGTCCTCAAGCAGCAGGGCAGTCCTCTGCGGAACAAGGCAGGTTTCCAGCAACAGGGATGTCCTCTGCGGAACAAGGTAGTCCTTCCTCTGTAATGTCCACAGGTCCAGGACTGTACTAAAGATTACGACTTTGGTGGCGTGATCATCGGACTGCCAAAGCTGTGGGGAATAGGCTGCCGTCAATACTGCGGTCTCACCCCCATCCTATTATGATGTTTCCACAGGGCTGACTGGCGTAAACGTCACAATTACGAAGTTTGCATTGTCAACCCAATGGAAACAGTGCTGCAACAACGGCCTCCGCTGCCCTAGGGATCGGAGTCCAATGCTGTCGCACACAGCACCCTTGGAATGCACACTGTCTGCTATAGCATGTCCTGGGCTGTTCAGGGCCCCTCGTGGCAACCAGCACTACCTTTCTGCCAGCTTTTTCATGGCAGGGACCCTGCCATTAAAAGACTGGTGGAAAGGGAAGTTGTGGACAGCATGGTGGTGCCAAACTCAGCACTGCCTTGGCTGACCACAACTTCGACCTCTGCCAACCCATCAAGAGCCCTGATCCTGGGGATGGCTGCGTCCTCCTGCCAATCTAACTGCCAGGATTGTAATCTGGAGGTCGGACCACCATGATTACAGCAGTCTGACCGCCACCGCGGGTTTGGCAGTCAATAGACTGCCAAACCTGTTATTAGGCCCTAGGTGTTTTTCACTACAAGAACAAGTAAAACTTAAATCCACGTCATACCTTTTAGAGCCTGTCTTAGGGATGCCATATTTATTAAAAAAGAAACGTTTAGGCCTGGCAAACGGCTTTTTTTGCCAGGTCAAATGGCAGTTTAAGACTGCACTACAAGCAGCAGTTGTAGGTCTGAGACACACTTTAAGAGGTTACTTCAGTGGGTGGCTCAATTAGTGCTGCAGGTCCATTAGTGGCATTTAATTTAAAGGGCTTGGGTACATGTAGTACCATTTATTAAGAACTTACAAGTAAATTAAATGTGCCAATTTTGTCCTGTTTGAAGGAGAGAGCATAAACACTTTACCATTGGTTAGCAGTGATAGTGTGCAGAGTCTGAAAGCCAACAAAGAAAAATTTAGCAAAACAGGAGAAGTGAAGGCAAAAGGTGTGGGGAAATACCACACCAAATATGTCAGGTCCAACAGTACTCATGACTAGTGCCTCGGGTCAGCCCACTTAGGCTTAAATCATGTCCTACACCTTTCTTTAAACACCAAAACCTAAAAAACTACTGAACTGATTTACACCACACAAAAGACACACTTTTTGAGTAAAGTTCTGCTTTCCTGTTGACCACGTGGCAAATCAGTTCAGCAATTTGGGGTGGGTTTCTATGGAATTCAAAATGGGAAATCACAGTCACCCTCTACTTTTTTCCTGTGTATGGATCTTCATGAAACTTGAAATGCTGTAACTTAAGAGACCTGGGTGGTCATTCTGACATTGGCGGTCTTTACTGAAGACCGTCATGTAAGCGACCGCTGAAAGATCACCAGTGAAGGTGGTCTGAAGACTGCCCCATTACGAGTCACCAACACAACACCGCCTAAAATTCCCCCAAAAATGACACCATCGGCTGAAATGACGCAGTGAAGGAGGCGTCTACACCACCAGCACTGCCACGCCGAGAACATCCCACCCACCAAATAACGAATCACAAATCTGCACCATGCTCTCAACACAGCGCTTTTCCATTGGCAGTCTGAACTGCTGCAGAAAAAAATTCACCTCCACCAGAATACTGCACCACATTGGACAATACCATTACACAACACCTGATACACATACACAGCACTACAAAACACACCTCCAACACATACCCAGAACATTTGCCACCCAGAAACTTTGTTAGAGCGAGACAAGAGCGCACTGAAAGAAGGCACTGCACCTAGATATCAGAGGCACCATCACACTGAACACACCACTGCACACAACACCACAAACCATATGCACATCCCATTACCCTAACTCACACCAACAAACAGCACACCCAGCATCCCTGCACAACAAACCCTCACCCACAACCCAACCACCATGGCACCACATAAAACCCCCAGATTTACAGACGAGGGGCTAAGGTTAATGGTCAATGAAATAGTCAGAGTGGAGCCACAACTGTTTGAAGCACAGGTCCAGCACACATCCATTTCCCAGAAACATTACTTATGGCAGAGGATAGTCATCAAGGTGAACGCTGTGGGGAACTATCCACGCACAAGGGAGGACATTAGGAAGAGGTGGAGCGACATACGGGGGAAGGTACAGGCCATGGCTTCCAGGCACCAAATCGCTGTCATGAGGACTGGTGGTAGGTCTCCGCCGCCTCCCCCAGAATTATCAATGTGGGAGGAGAAGGTCTTGGCATCCAAACCCAGAAGGGCTGGTGGGAAAACCTGGAAAACCTAATGGACTGGACACTGGTAAGTCAACTATACACCCTGGCCAATATGTACCCGTGCACAGCATGTACCCCCCCACCACCCGCTCACACCACCCTAACGTAGCAGTAGTCAGCGGTGCAAACCGAAGACAATGACAGCTGTAGTGACAATTCTGTTTACAAGCAACAAATAAATACACGTCGACACAACAATAATGTCAAAGTGACAGATGTAGTGGGATACTCTAGCAGGTGAGTAAGTACCACCATATTGTTATAACATCCACTGTCAACGATGCCAACAGGCAATTCAGTAGGCAGATTGCAAAAAGAGATGTGACCTGAAGAGGGAAAATTGATTGGAATTAGGCACAGTGTTGTAAGGTATGTAATCCACAGTCATACATCAACAGCAGTTGAACACAAACACAGGATGACTGTTCCAGCAGCTATGATACATATGTAAGGGCCTGCATTGTCACTCACACACATGTGTTGGACAGGAAAGACATCACATAGGTAATGTCCTCTACTGTCCATCTTCCTGAGTCGTCAGGAACAGGTAGTTGACACACAGCAGCTGACAATGCAGCATGACATGCCTACACAGCAGGGCAAGACTGATAGGTCCCACTTACGTTAACCCAAACAGGCAGACTGAGGACTCAAAACCTTTGGTACAACCATAAGGATGTTCCGTAATGGCACCAGCATTTCACACATGACATTAACAGCAATGCTGTTCCACTACCTCTTATCGTAAGTCAGCTATTTTTCAGGGTCGTAAAATAGGATGGAAGGCTGTAGTCCCCACACACACTTAGATGCATGCAAAATCCGGGTACAGACTGGCATTAACAATATATTTTCCAAGTGCAGATGACATACAAATCACACATACCTGTTCATCATTGAAGGTAGTTATAAATCAAGTCAGTCCTGTTGTCATTTGCCTCAGCCTGCTATGCCTCCTCCTCAGCATCAATCACCGGCCCCAAACTCTTCTCCTGCATCAATGTCCCCCTCCTCCAACAGTGGGATGTGCCTTCTGAGGGCCAGATTATGGAGCATGCAACAAAGATCTTGCAGACTTTCCCTCGTTGGTTTTGCAGGGCACCACCAGACACATGAAGGCAACAAAATCTAGTTTTCCAGAGGCGAAAGTCCTCTCAATCGCTCGCCTCGTTCAGCCATGTGCCTCATTGGACCTGTTCTCCCCTCCTGTAGTTTGACGTCTAACAGGTGTCAGGAGCCAGGGCAGGTTGGGGTATCCAGAGTCATTTTGTGTGGAAAAGGGGACATGACTATAGGTAACCATGCTAGGCAGAGTGCAGCCTGTGTAGGGAGGGGTACAAACATCTGACATGGAGAGCAGTACACATACGTATGAGCCAGGTCCTTTCTCCCTGTAGCTGTGACATCAATGCAAGGACACTTCTGTTCCTCAGTAGGACTCCTGTACTGATCCTGGGAATTTTGCATTTACATGTGCAATGGCTGCAGAATTGCAGAATTCCAGTGGCTCTGATGTAAGGTAACTTTCCAAAGCAAATCATGATTTGTGTTGAAAAGTAAATCCCACCACAACACATTGCATTGGGTTTGTGTCGCGTTTGAGATGCAAGCCAAATGCAAAGTATTAGTAAAATTCGACCTAGGACCTTAAAGGCTTGATTTTGAGTCAGGTTAGGTGTTAGCAAACATTTGTCAATTGTTGAGGAAATTGTGTGTTCTCTGATGAAGGCTTCTAGGACATTTAATCCATAGGCAGAATTACCTCAGTCATAGGCATAATATGATGGAAGTAATCCTCTTTTTGTGAAACCTTTAACAAAGAAATTGGCATTTTCTCCTATAATCGCCACTGAAATCTAAATTAGTCCCTGGAGTCCTAGCAAGATGATAGTAATAGAAAATCCTATAATTTCTAGAGGAAGAGTTGAACCTGAGGATCGTCCCATCACTGGAATTTAGTTAAATTCATGTACATCAAAGGAAATTCCATTGGTGAGCTATCCTCCAGATTTAGCCATAGTTCCACAAATAAGGGTATTTCCTGTAGCTCAGGTGCCTGTATTAGTTAAGTGGCAATGAGAAGTTCATAGATTTGTGGGAAATGTTGCAATTCCTCAGTTGGAGAATTTTCAACTGGTGGATACATCACCCAACAGAAATCATCTTTTGTATAATAAATATAGCAGATGTAATTCCTCCAGAAATTAAATTAGTACTAATTGTTCAACTAGATTGTTGACCCCCACCAAATTCTAAATTGGGGTAAAAGGAAATGACCATAATCCCACACTAAGAATTGGGAAGCTGACAATATAAACTTTGTTTTAGCAAAATTTAAATTATGCTGGCATAATTTGTGCACAATTGGTAATTTCAAATTACACTTGTCACAATTAGGCAATTACGTCACTTCACAAACCACACACCATTTTGTGCTAAACAAAATGACAGAGAATGCACTGGAGCAACAGAACGCAGGTGGCTTTTGTTTGCATTCCTTTAGTTTTTTTTTTGCACTTTTTCACAATGACAGATAGTACAGATGATGAATTTTCATTTTGTATAATTATGTTTAAAGTTTGCATAAAAGTAAATTACGTGAATTCCACACACCTCTAATGTAAAGCATGTGTCACGTTTGCACAGCATATTAAATACCATTACTGATATATGTTTCTATCCTTTGTGTATTTTGTTCTATAGTTTAAATGCCACAGACGATACAAACCCATCCACCAAAAAAGCGTTCTGTGGAAAGGCAATTTTAGTGAGAAAATAATTCAAAAATTACCCTTTGAACAGAAGGTGTATTTCATGTGCTTACCTAGTGCCTAACTTGTACAAAAACACCAAGTAAATGTTAATGGCATTTTAAATAATTACCGAAATGCCTACAAATATTTACTGGAATGTGAAATGCTTAAAAACAAACGTTTCAATGAGCGTGTATTTATTCGTAGGCATTGTTTACCCGCAAGAAACTGCAAGTGCCACTAAATATCATACAAACTAAACCCGTCCCGCTGATGCTAGGCAGCGCAGACCGAAATCTCTGCCAACTATTCTCTGGGCAGCGAAGAAGAGAAAGTCAGGTCTTTGGGATAGGCAGGTAAAGATGTGTAAAAGCGCACGTTTGCATAACACAGGGGACAATTGCTTGACAATAGACCAGTTGGTTTCTGTCTCCCACTAGAGCAGTGGTCTCCAAACGTTTTAATGCTGCGCCCCCCCCAGTGGAAAAATAAAAATCATTGGGCCCCTCTTCAGAATTTTCACAAATATTTTAAAAAGATGGCACTGTTTAAATATGTCTAGATATATTTACACATTGTAGTTAAGTACTGGTGCTGTTTTAAAAAGGCAATAACATGAACCTGCTCAAAACAAATCTGTGAAATGCTTCTTTTGGCCAGAGCCTGGTGCGCCCCCCCCCCCCCCATCACTTGAGGCCTTCCCTAGGGGGGATCGCCCCTCAGTTTGAAGACCCCTGCACTAGAGGATGGGGCCGGCTGAGACAGAAAACACCTTGGTCAAGAAAGCCTCAAAGCGCCAGCACTGCATATGACCGGCCTGGTACTGATAGGTCGGACAGAAAGAAGTTGTACCATTGTTGGCTGTGAATCGCTTCGGACCACAGCCGGTGGCTTATAGCGTTTTAGCCCTAATAAAAGCAATGTATCCGTTTTAATTTCACACCTATTTAAATGGTACTTAACATGTAAAAAGTGAACCATTATGTCATTCTGTCAAATAAACGTATATATACACACTAAACACAGGAACACACTATAACGTTGAGCACAGAATCCTGATTGAGGAATAGTTATGTTCCCTCCAATATGGCGTTCTTCAACAGCATAGCACAGGCTTCCTCATGGGCTGTGTGAACTATCAGGAATGCATTTTACTTCTTCCATTTAATGGAAAACGACTTAAAATGTATACCATTAGTCTCTCTAATTGTTCCTTTAAATGCTTCCTTCACTGACATTATATTCGTTATGTTTAGTAAATGAGAGGAGGAGTGAGCCGAGTTTCTGAAATCCTGTTTCTTGAAATACATTTGTTATCCTAAAAAAACACATTTTTATTTGAAAGAAGGATGGTTCTCCATGGTTCGTGTACTCGGTATTTGTTTATTTATAGATGTTAAAGAAAGATAACAAAGTGTCCTAGCTTCAGGTTATAAAGATGAAGGATGAACTAATGCATGGAGTGGAAGAAAAGACTACATTGGATAAACAAAAGCTAAGTAACACTGTTTCGAATAGAGCAATACGTGCCATGGAGTATTTATGTACAATCTTATTTTCTCACCCCATTCCCATCGTGACAATGTTCAGAAATGTACTCCTGCCAAGAGTAGGAGTAAGTACATTTGTTTCCACGGTGGGAATGGCCAGAGAACACCCCAAAATAATTGTTTTTTTTTTCTAAATAAGTTCCTATGATAAGGATTTCTATTACAGACAATAAAACAAGGCATCACAAATGCTTCGCAAAGTATTATAACATCGGATGCTCCAATCTAAACTATACAACTGTGATTCACCCAATAGGAGCAGGAGTTGAAACTACAGATCTCACCTGATGGGGGTCAAAACAGCTCTGCCACAGCTGCCACTGAAGCTTTATAAGGCATTGCAGGGGCAGCTGACTCCATCTGTTTTGAAACTTTACTATGAGGGCTGCACAAGAGAACAATTACCTCATCTACTAAATAAACTGTGGTGGTTGTGCTGCCAAAGGTGGGTTTCAAACCCTGGAATGTTGGCTCCTACCCAGTGATGTAACAAAGGCCCCCAAAGCCCCAATAGAGAGCTCCTGAATACGTCCAGAGGGGGGCCTCACGATGTAATTAGCATGGGGCCCCCTCAAGTTTTGTTACCTCACTGCTCCTACCGCCCCCTTTCACTACTCAATCTTGATTGCAAAAGAAGCCCTTGGCTAATAGGGTGGTTCATGTTCTGCTGTTTATTGTACATCATGATCAGAGTGGGTTTGTCACTGGCTTCAGTACCAAATGTGAGATGGTTGTTTCATTTCACTAGCACTGTCCCAGCTGGATCCACCAGAGTGGCCACAGTCTCTAGAGACATGGATAAAATGTTTGACGCTCTTCGTGTGGTCAGTCCTAAAACACAGCGGCTTTGAGAATGATATAATTAAATGGACTCCTTTACTCAGCTTCTGCTAGGATCTGAATAGAGAGCATGATCTCCAATGCTAGGCCAGTGCTATGCGGGACAAGGCAGGGTTATCGCGTCTCCACTTTTCTGTTTGGGCTGACAGTGGAGAGTCTGACATGACATATCCATAGTAGCAGAAGGATGCTGGGTGTTCATATCAGTCATCACAAACACGTAATTTCTCTATTTGCCATTCATTTTAATAATTTAATTTTAATAATTTCACCAAAGGACTTGCTGGACTGCTAAAAGAGCTCCAAAGGTTTAGGGCACAATCTGGCACACAGAAGAATGCAATGAAGTTGTGTCTTTCCCACTGTCCAAGGAGGGTGCCACAATGATGCCTTTGCTTTCAATCTCAGGACTGTTTGTTGCACTCAGCACTTTAAATATCTAGTAGTCAGAATATGTGGAGATCATCAAGATGTTCTATAAGTCAATCTTGGACAGGCTGTAGTGGCTGTTAGGTTTTTAAATGGTTTTTGGTGAAAATTGCCCCATTTGGTAATGGGATGAGTAGCCATAGCCAACATAGTGCTATTACCCAGACAATCTATTTTTTACACAATTACCTGTTGCCAGAATATCCGCCTTGAAGCTGCTTTGTATCACCCACAAAGCTATACATGGAAGAGGACCGCTTTTTATCAGAAACAAAATAACCAAATACATTAAACAAAGAAGCCTCCGCTCGAGATTTGCACCCCGCCTTAGAACAACACCATACAAGAAAAAAACTATAGATGGTACATCCTTCTCCATTCAAGCAGCTAATCTATGGAATTCATTATCCCCAAATATAAGATCAGCTGATAATTATCTTTTCTTCAGAAGACTAATCAAGAGTTGGCTCTTTCCTTCATAACCACTGTTTGAGTTTGCTTTTTTGCAGGGTCATCCCCAATCTTGTTGCCTCCTGACCTGTTTCTGTTGGCTTTTGAACTCTGAGCACTTTACCACTGCTAACCAGTGCTAAAGTGCGTATGTTGTCTGTGTAAATTGTATGGCTGATTGGTTTATTCATGATTGGCATATTTTATTTACTATTAAGTAAGTCCCTAGTACAGTGCACTAGAGGTGCCCCCAGAACCTGTAACTCAAATGCTACTAGTGGGCCTGCAGCGCTGGTTGTGCCACCCACATTAGTAGCCCTGTAAACATGTCTCAGACCTGCGACTGCAGTGTAGGTATGTGCAGTTTTAAACTGGCAATTCGAATTGGCAAGTGTACCGGCTTGCCAGGCATAAACCTTCCCTTTTCTTACATGTAAGACACTCCTACGGAAGGCCCTAGGTAGCCCCAAGGGCAGGGTGCAGTGTATGTTAAGGTAGGACATATAGTAATGTGTTTTATATGTCCTAACAGTGAAATACTGCTAAATTCGTTTTTCACAGTTGCAAGGCCTATCCCTCTCATAGGTTAACTTGGGGGCTACCTTTAAATATGATTTAAGTGTAGATTCCCTTTTGGGACGGATAGACATGTGGAGTCTGGGGTCTCTGAGCTCACAATTTAAAAATACATCTTTTAGTAAAGTTGATTTTAAGATTGTGTGTTTGAAAATGCCACTTTTAGAAAGTGAGTATTTTCTTGCTTAAACCATTTCTGTGGCTCTGCCTGTTTTTTGGATTCCCCGTCTGGGTCAGTTTGACAGTTGGGCTGGTTACACCTCTCACTAGACAGTGACACAAAGGGAGTTGGGGTGTAGCCTGCATATCCTGATGAGCCATCTGTGCTAGGAGGGGGTGAGGAGTGGTCACTCACACCTGAAAGGGCTGTGGCTGCCCTTGCACAATGCAGTCTCCAACCCCCTGGTGTGTGTCTGGGGCCTGGCCTGGGCAAGGCAGGATTTCACAAACAAGAGAGACTTTTCTTTGAAGTAAGCCTACTTCAAAGGGCAAAATGGGCATAAGAAAGGCACCCAAAACCACAGACTTTAGAACACTCCTGGAAACCAAGAGGAACCTCTGCCTGAAGAAGAGTTGAGGAAGAAGAGCTGCCCTGCCTGTGACTGTGCTTGTGGAGCTATCCTGCAGTTGCTGCTTCTGCCTGTGCAAGAGGACAACAACTGGACTTTGTGTGCCTTCCTTCTTGTGAAGAACTCTCCAAGGGCTTGAATTAGAGCTTGCCTCCTGTTGTTTGAAGTCTCAGGGACAGCAAAGACTTCTCTCTGCCAGAACCTGGAGCCTCCTCTGAGACTCCTGCTCTGCCAAGTGGTGCCTATCCAGTTCCTGGGACCCTGAAAGGAGAAGCTGGCAGCCCAAGAGTGAGAAATCCACGGACCGACTGCCGTGCGGGGAAAAGATTGACGCGACTCTGGTCTGCGACTGAAAAATTGAAGCAACGCCAGCTTCGCGGCTGAAGATTCACTCTCGCCTGCAACATGACCGGAAGATCGACGCCTGCACCTGGAGAAACAACGTGCAGCCTAGCTGGCGGAGACCGGTGAGATTGCAACCTGCGCTGCGTAGTTTTCAGATAATCATGCAGCAGGATTTCTGACGCAAAAATCGCTAGCTGTGCAAAAACGACACATGGCCTGGCCGGACCCGAGAGTGCGGTTAGAATCGACGCATTGCTCTCCTGCGGAGAGAAGAAATGACTCACGTTGACTCGACTGAAGGAGACACGACGCACAATCTCGCTCGTGAGTGATATTGACTCATCGCAAGCCCTTTTTGACACACCCTCACCCGTGCTGGGTTATTTTTGACGCACCAAGGTACATTTCCACACTAACAGCGTTAACGTTGTGTTTTAAATTATATGGAAACTCTTTTTTAATAAATAACTTGACTTGTGTATTGTGGATTTTTGTCGTTTTAGTCTTGTTTTGTTTAGATAAATATTTTCTATTTTTCTGAAGCTGTGTTGTGTCATTTTGTAGTGATTTCATTAAGTTACTGTGTGTGTTGGTACAAATACTTTACACCTAGCACTCTGAAGTTAACCCTGCTGCTCATGCCAAGCTACCAAGGGGGTGAGCAGGGGGTTAGCTGAGGGTTATTCTCTTTTACCCTGACTAGAGTGAGGGTCCTTGCTCGGACAGGGGGCAACCTGACTGCCAACCAAAGACCCCATTTCTAACAACCAACATATTCAAACAGCAATGGACTGCACATGCCTGTGTTGATACACATTTTTAATCTGATTTTGTGTATTCTAGATATGTATAGTTCTTTAGGAAATATGTATTGCTACTATGTCATAATAAATTATGCATATACTCTTTAAACCTGTGTATATTTACTCATGGTTTGATATATATATATATAAATATATATATATATATATATATATATATATATGTGTGTGTGTGTGTATGCATGTCAGTATGTATGTCTGTGTGTGTATATACATATATATGTGTATGTTACTCTATGCTTAACATGTTCATAGGTCATTGCATAGCTCCTAGATAGGTTGTTATATTAGATACTTATGAATCCCTGCTCTCGTTTTTAGATCATACTGATCAAATGTTTTATTATCATAAGCATTTCCCTATTCAAAAACTGAGGAAAGATAAATAAATGTTGGAAAAGTACCCTTATTAATTAACTTCAATTATTACAAATCTTGAACGTCTGTGTTTATACAATGCTACTTTTCTTCTCATCTCATTATACCCATTATTGTATTCCTTGAACATATATTCCCTTACTATGTATTTACATATCTATTTCTCTAGTCCTACTGTACTAGAGAACCAATTTATTAAAAATAAATAAAATAAAACCTATGAATAAAATTCAAATTATAAATAAGTAAATAAAAATAAAAAATAATAATGAATAAATAAATTAAATAAAAATAATGTTTAAAAAACATGAATATAAATACAATTATACATAAAAATAATGATATAAATGTACTCTCTTGTAAGCTTTACTTTCTACCCATCACCATATGTCATGTCTCTATCAATCTATCCTCCATCCCCACTCTGACTCAATCCAAACCAATTCTACTACTTTCATCTCCAAAATAACCCTGCTTAAGCTCTTCCCTCCTCTTCCACATCTAGCTCTCCCAAACCTCAGTTTACTACCATGATCTCCCAAACAACCCTACTAAATTCTCCCTCATTTATCTGACCTTTGACTCATCCAAAACCCCTCCTGCTACTATGATCTCCCTAACCCTTTTCACAGACTCTTCCCTCCTCCATCTCTCCTTTACTCATCCCAAGCCTCATCCTATTACTATAAACTCCCAATTAACACTTCTGGATTCTTGCCTCCTTATCCCTCCATTACTCTAGTAAATCCAACTAAGAAACTCATATATCATCTGCTCAAATTAACTCATAATAATACTAAAACTGTACTCATATTTCCCTACACTAATCCACCACTAATTCCTCTTGGGTTCCGGAGTAGCGTGCTACTCCCCGAAAAGCACTTGGATGCCTCGTCAGGGGTAGTAAGCACTATATAATTTCTATTACAATACAATGTAGTCGCCTGCAAGACACACCACTTGTACTTTAAGCGAATATGTACTCTTCCGGTTTCTGTACCAAGGCGATGTGAGTCCCATCAATGGCTCCTATTACATGTGGGACATTTGATATATTGTAGAAGGCTGCTTTGACAGTGGCCAACTCTGCACATTGTGAGAACCTGATGTACATGTGCACATGCTTGTGTAGGGCATCCAGCACATCCTGCAACACCTTACTGAACTTGGGCTGTGACACCCCTGCAGCCAGTCCCACAGTTACCTGAAATGTGACGATATTCAGGTGATGACACAGTGTGAACCCAGGACAGTCATTTAACATACTAAAGTGGCATCCGCCTGTCCTGCATGCATTGGACAGATTGAAGTGACCTCATTCCACCGCCACTGGCAGTCGTCATGGAGGAAGGCGGTTGGACCCGCTGTGCAACTCCTCATTGGATAACATTGACTCTATGGGAAACTGGGACCGATGACGATCACCGCCGGCGGGGATGGTCATGACCGCTGCGGTCGTAACCTCCATTTTGTATGGGCCAGCTCACTTGACTCCTGGCATTCGGGCAAGGAAGACCTCCACTTCGTGTGCTGCACTGTCCTGCATCTTGGAGCAACAATGGCACGCACTACAGGGGATAGGTGTCAGGGAGACCAGATCCTCGGGCCTGTGCACTTTCCCAACATGTCCACCACTAGACAGCTCCAAAGCTCCGATAGAAATATCACAGAGCCTGAGAGAGTCCAAGTGGGGGAAAGGGGGATTAGGTAGGGAACAGCTGGGAAGGAGACCTGTAGGAAGCAAAAAGGTTAAATAACACAATATCAAGATATAATCACATTGACTTTCAATAAACGATGGTTCTAAGAGTTCTCATACTGTAACCATGGATAACCTAAGAAGTGACTATAACTAGACCTCAGGGAATCTAGGTACCTGGAAAAAAATCAAGAATGGGTTAATACAAAGTTTCATGTGAGCTTTTCATGAAATATCACATACTGTCTAGAAATACAAGAACCTTCTAGAATAATGTTTCAGAACAAACATTGCATTTTTACATGAGGACAAAAGGCTATCCGAAACACTCCCTGGAAAACAATAGGAATTGTAGTAGGGACTTAATTTGCACAAAGAATGTCACATTTTGTAATTTAGTATCTTCACAGAAAATCCCAAAACTCTGGATAAATGTGTGCAGCTCAACAAACACAACACACCAAAGTTTTAATTGCCATGAAATGATTGCGCACACTGTTGCCGATCTGAACGTCAAGTTTTACATGCTGGAAATGAATCGCGCACACTGCAGATTCGAACAAGAATATGCAAATGCCATGAAATGATCATGCACGCTGTTGCCGATCTGAACATCAAGTTTTACATACTGGAAATGAATCGCGCACACTGCCGATTTCGAAAAAGAATATGCAAATGGCATGAAATTATCGCGCAAGCTGTTGCCGATCTGAACATCAAGTTTTACATGCTGGAAATTAATTCCACACACTGCCGATTCAAACAAGAATATGCAAATGCCATGAAATGATCGCGCACACTGTTGCTGATCTGAACATCAGGTTTTACATGCTGGAAATGAATCGCGCACACTGCCGATTCGAACAAGAATATACAAATGTAATGAAATGATCCCACAAGCTGTTGCCGATCTGAACATCAAGTTTTACATGCTGGAAATTAATTGCGCACTCTGAAAGTTTTACAAGTAGGCCCAAAACTCGAGTCTCTTTGAGAACGGGGTCAGGGGCCCAGCCTGACCTCCGCCTTACCGCCCTGCTCAAGAATCACCAATATAATGCGGGGCAGGCCTGGAACATCAAGGTAGGCCTCCGGGACAGGAGCTCAGGAAGTTGCTGCTGCTCTGCACTGGGACCTCTGAATAGTGCGCACGTGGAGCTGGGCTGGTTCCCTTATATAGAGTCTGGCCCAGCCCACAAACCACACCCAGTCATGCTGCAGGGAAAGCTTCTAGAAGGTCCTAGAAAGGACCTTAACCCTAACACACTCCGTAAGCCTGCAGTAATACCTTGCAAATGAACAGTTATTGTAAACATCATTAATAGTGTTTTTCAAGGTTAAACTCTGCAATGCAAAAGGTTAACATACTGCATATAAACACAATGCATGAATTATGCTCTTGCATAAAGGCTGGGTTTTTGCATTTTTGTCACCTGTAGAGCGTGCACTGTCCTGATGTTGACAATAGGGTCCAAGCCTTCAGAAGTGAGGAGCTAGAGAAACTGGTGGAAGGGGTCCTACCCCCTGTATGGGCGGGTGTACGGTGCTCCAGGGCAATAGGATAGTGCAACGTCTTTTGTCCCACATTTCGGGTGGTGTTTGAGGATGAATGTGTGTGCACATTGACATGTGATGGCTGATTTGAGATTTTGCATACACATGATGTGTTTGGTATATTAGCAGTGTGCATGGTCTATGTATTTTGTGTGTTGCCAAAGGTTGCAGCTGTATTGGTATCATTTACAGCATGTTTCCCATTTTCTGAATGTTTTCCATGCAGGTCAGCGCCCACCAGAAACAAGGGTAATGGAGAGCCATCGCCAAGGAAGTGCGGACCCTGAGGATCTATAGCTGGCGGAGCACCCACTGCAGGAAGCAGTGGGAGGACCTGAGATGTTAGGCCAAGAAGACTGCAGAGGCTCACCTAGGGATGGCCTCCCAACATGAATGGGGTGCCTGTCGAACTCTGACCTCCCTAATGGCCCGCATACTGGCGGTGGCCTACCCACCGTTGAATGGGTGCTTGAGGGCAGCACAGCATCCACAAGGGGGTCAGTGTAGACTGTTAGGTGACTTCTGCATGGTTGTGTACTGTGACCCTCACTAGACTTGGGATTTACGTGGTCAGATGAGATTTAGGGAGTGTACGGTCCCGGTTGTCACACCAATCATGTAGGAGTGTGACACATTAGCTATGTAGAGCCATGCAAGAACAGAAGTGGTGGTACTGTGACACCCAGTCAACTGAACATATGGGTCGCTCAAATGTTCCATCATGTCACTGGGTGCCTCCTCCATCTCTACGTGTGCCGTAGTAGTACAAGGTGATCATATTGGCACTGTATTTGAGTAATGACAGGTATGATTGGTTAACATTACAATTGCTTCCATTGCAACATCATTGGACCTCTGTACACATGTACTCCACACATTCCTGTCAGTTAGTTTGTGTGCACAGTTCATCTGAGCTCAGATTTGTGTCATCCTGCAATGGATGACATGTGATTGGGTATGTTATCGGGTTGAATTGTTGGATCAGTCATTTAGCCAGTTGACAGGTATGTAGTAGTTTTCAATCAGGTGTATAGGCTTTAGGGTTGAGGTGATCGCTGATAAGTTTGGGTATCGCTTGCATGACTCTGTTGTTAATGATTGAAAAATTATATTTTCTTTACCCAGCAGGGGCTAATTTATGTATTGTTTGAATGTGAAGTGGATGTGTGAGTTATCACCATTTCCTCACTTTCTGTTTCTTTCACCCTCCTTCTCGCTCCACCTCTGTCTGTCTGTACATTAGCATCATCTGGTGAAGGAGGAAGGGCACCGGCGAATGGGGATGCATCAGCCCACAGGACCCAGGAGCCTGGCACCAGCGAAGCCGAGGGGACCAGTGGGACGGATGGTGAGGGAAGCACCACTAGGGAGACTGGAGCAACCACCACATCTTATTCAGATTCCTCCTCCGATGTCGGCTCCCGGGAGGTGGAGGACCCATCTGGGACCACCCTAGCACCATCCTTGTCCGCCGTCCTGCTTACCAGCACCGCCCTCCCTGTACCGCCCTCCCTGTAGCTCCACACCAAGTTGCCCGTGCCCATCCACCCAGGAGGGTGGGTGTCTCTTTTGCCGCACACACCTCTGCCCCTGCCCCAGTCAGCACTGCTGCCCTCAATGAGGAGGTTATTGACCTCCTGAGTTCCATCTCTGTGGGGCAGGCAACTATTTTGGCAGCCAGATGCAGCAGTCTAATGTGTTCCTGGAAGGCATTCACGGTGCCTTGTCTGGCCTACAGAGATAGTTTCATTGGAGGTGGGTGTCTCCTTTTGTACTTTCTGATTCCGCTAGGATTTTCATTGCAGCCGTCCGCCCTGGATAGCCTGGCGTGTGGTGACTCGGAATGTGGTGGGCGGTACATAAGTTTCCACCAGCCTGAAGTTGCTTACCGCCGCTGGATGCTGCTCATCGGTGGTGGTGTTACTGGCAGTCAGTTGTCTGTGTTGCATTGGGTTCACCACCTTACTCGTTATATGGCGGTCTGCACCGCCACCCTGGCGGCGGTCACAACAACAACAACACCGCCGTGGCTGTCAGGTTAACGCCAAACTCGGAATGACCACCTGAGTTCACCAGTTTCCAAGTTATGAGCAAAGCCATCCGTGGGGTCAAAGGTCATAGGCAAGTCACAAAAAGACTTTTCAATGAAACGTGTGGTCTCATCAATAACTACACAGTGGCTACTGCTATCATGAGATATATCCATGTATTTATCATAAAAGAAAACATACATTTTGGGGATTCCCTCTGAATAAGAATAAGCCTGCATATTTTACCTTGAATGCAAATGGAAGAAATGCCAGACCTACGAGACATCAGATTTGTCAAACCTCTACAATACACAAACCATCCAGATACAGCACAGGGGAACTTTTCTCAGATACAGAGTTACCTTATACTAATTATTAATTCCTTTTCCAGCAGTTTGTAACCCCACGTCCAATGATACCAATATTTGATCACTGATGTTTGTTAGGCGTCCAAAATCGTGGAAACTAGGAAAACAAAAACTTGTTTAACACATTTGAGTCAAAAAATGATCTTTGTAAAAGGGGCTGACTTTAAGTCAGTTTGTAGCAACTCTGATTCTGGCAACGTCCTCTCACATCTGTTAGAGTTTGCAGAGTCTTTAACTTATGTAACCTTTTGTTCATTTGTATTTGTTCTTCATTTTAGGGCTTGTTGATGCACATACGCACCCAGTGTGGTCTGGTGACCGAGTTCATGAATTTTCAATGAAGGTAAATTATATGTGCTGCATTGAATCCTTAATACCTTTTTTACTTATTCTTTGCAATTATTCAGGATGAAACTTAAAGTCTCCTGTTTCTATTTGTTCCACCCATCAGCAAACAGACTATCCCGAAATGCACCAAGCACTTTCCAACATTAATTCATTTATCTCCTTAAAATGTTATGAGAAAGCATCACTTTTGTATCTTTAAACGTTTCAGTTATAAGGCCAAATTCCTTCTCTGAACGTGGTCTGTGGTCCTTTAATTTCTGTCTTATATGCATTTAGAAGCATTGGTCACTGGTCATATCCAAATGGCAACTAGGGAATTTGTAGTTTTGTTTGTATTGTTTCTCTTTAATGTTGTCAAACTGTCCTGTTTTCAGGTGCACCCTGATTTTAAGAGGGAATGGTTGCCCTCATATTTCATTATTCCTCCTAATGTTCGGACAGATTTTCATCTCAACCAGAAGAGTGCGCGCCCTCCTGTTTTCCCCTGACAAAATCCTCCAATTCACATTCTGGATGTAACAGGGAGGCGCAAGATGGTGCTTATAGTGCTTTTGAGCACCACCTCCTATTGGATGTTACCTTCAAGACAGCCTGGTGGTCTATCCAACATACGTTCATTTAAGCATTGTTAGAGACAAATGTATAAGACAAAACAAAAAATGATGGTCGATGTTCAATGTTCGCACATCTGTGTTCAGATGTCTGACAAGTAGATTCAAGTTCAATATAGTTGTTGTGGGTGCCAACCTGGTGAGACACCCAACCACCACGGGTGTTGGTGCACTGATCAAAATCAATTGATCTGTGCTCGAGCAAAATCAAAGAGTACTAGGGCACACCATAAGCAGTCCGATAATTAATTCCATAGTGGAAAGATGAGTCCAAAGTCCAAACAATGTGTAGAGGTTAATGAGAATTTTATTCCTTGTAGATAGAGTATAGTCTGCAAACAGCTGAAACGTGTTTCATCACATGGACTTTTTCAAGGCTGTAGGTCAAGAATCATGGACACAGAACAATACAATCAGAATATGGTAATAAATGATAACAGGAGATTAACAACCTCAAATGAGAGTTTAAGAAAGAAATATGGATATAGAAATAGGGAAAGATAGATGAACCAGATTTGTGTATTCCCCCCGGTAGACCCATAATTTGTGGAATAGGCTCATCTCCTGAGAAATTATCTGAGTACATCGACATTCTCTACAACCATTTGTACACAACTTACCCTCATACGTTAAAGACACAAAGGATCTTCTTTGTAAGATGAATGATTTTGAATGGACAGAGGGTCACCTGCTAGTGACCTTGGATGTTGCGTCGCTCTATACTAGCATTCCCAGGACAGAAGGACTGACTGCTATTCAACACTACCTAGACACACGGGAGGCCACCCTACTAGAACATTCCAACATGCTGATGGACCTCATTCGCACCGTTCTAGGCAACAACATCTTCCTACACAACGGTAATTGGTATTGTCAGATACAAGGGGTAACCATGGGGCCCAAATTCTCACCATCTATTGCCAATCTATACTTGGGTTACTTCGAGAAGATACATTTCTGGAAAAATTGCCCATCTGAACTGACACAACACATTTTGTATTGGGGCAGATACATTGATGATATCCTTCTTTTCTGGTCTGGGGACACACATTCCCTAAAGCTTTTCTTCCAACATATCAATTCAAACATGTACAATATTCATTTTTCTCATAAATATAGCACGTCAGCAGTCAACTTTCTGGACTTAACACTATGGCCCGTATTTATACTTTTTTAGCGCCGCATTTGCGCCGCTTTTTGACGCAAAAACGGCACAAACTTACAAAATACAATGGCATTTTGCAAGTTTGCGCCGTTTTTGCGTCAAAAAGTGACGCAAATACGGCGCTAAAAAAAGTATAAATACGGCCCTATATATCAAACATAACAGTCTGCTCCAAGCTTTTTAAAAAACCCACTGCTTGCAATGCACTACTACATGCCACTAGCTCCCATTCAAGCTCACAGATAAGAGCCATTCCCTTTGGTGAAAGCACCAGAATTAGACGGAATTGCAGTGAGGATGATGTCTTCCTAAAAGGAATCCATCATATGGAACAAAGTTTCAGACGAAGTAGCTACCACCCTAACACTCTCCAACAGGCTAGTAATAGGATCAAGAAAATGAAACAAGCTGACCTTTTAACCACACCACAAAAGGACAGGACTCGTAACAAACTGTCACTAATCATGACGCACAATGCCTTGAGCACTCAGATACATAGAATTGTGCAGAAACATTGGTCTTTCCTCCTAGCTGATAATACTCTACATAAAGGCCTTACTAAAAAAAACAGTATCACATACAGTAGAGGCTGCACATTACAAGATCATCTCTGCCGTAGTTTCATACCACCAGAAATCAACAACACATGGCTACGCAAAACCCCACATGGTTCTTACAAATGTGGCCATTGCAATATTTGCTGTTACATCAAAGACAAATTAATTGACTTTCAGTACAACACACTGGTCACGCATAGAATTTGTAAGTTCATCAACTGCAACACCAACTTTGTGGTGTACTGTTTAATATGCATATGTGGGCACATATATGTGGGGAGCATGATCAGACCATTAAAAGAGCGAATTCAAGAACACATTAGGGCCATTCGCTCCAACAACACAAACTACCCCTTTGCAACACACTTCAATAGTGCCCATGGACAACGAGAAATCTTGGGCATTACTGCACATGGAATAGATGTGGTGAACAATCCATCTAGGGGTGGTAATAAGACCACTATCCTGAGGCGTCTCAAAAGTAGCTGGATCATCAAACTTAGGGCTGTGGAGGAGGGCCTCAACATTGAGAAGGATTTACACATCTTCTTATGATTTACCACATATGTTAACAACACTGAGTCTCTCTTCTATTTAGGACATTTTGATAATCAACCCATACTGTACATTTCCTGTGATGATTATTCGAATGTGTTTTGTGTTGCATGATACAAGATAACATTCATATACTCTGTATACATTCTATAAGCTTGGTCTCTGTGTAACATATCAGAACTGTACTAATAGTACCTTGATTACTTTCTGCTCCTGCCATGTTGCCAGGCACCTCTCCATATCTCCTGCATCAGTCTTCCTTACACAACCATTATAATGCCTGCTTCTAGCACTGATTACAAACACTCCATGTCCCATGGCTGCAATACTCACTGGTCTAAACCGAAACTTAGCCTTTCCAGTATGGCGCCCACCGTTTTTCCCTCTACTTGCTCTTAGGGACTACTAATAGGACAGCTTCTAAAGCTCTATGCACAACTTTCATTCCTACTTTCCTGTCTCGTGGACTGACTTGTTAAGGTAAGCGTCCTGGATACGAGAGCACGTTTGAGATACAATTAATTTCAATACATGTTCACGCGGTTTGTTTGCTTGTTTTCTCTGCGTTTTTGGATGTTCATTATGAACTTTCTGTGTCCCGCATGGGTTCTAACATGCCTATTTTGCACTAGCATAAATGTAATGTATATTTTATTTACCGCTACCTACCCCCCTTCCGCCAACCACCAGCACTCTGTTTTCATTCCCCTTTTTTCCACACCTACTGAAGTAGCCTAAATTTTACAAACTCCCGGGCGCCGCGCAAATTTGGCTTCCGTGTTTATTTTTGTTTAAACACAGGCTTGCTTCCCGTAACCTTTTCATATGCAGTGAACGCCGGTAATGCTAGTAATTTTTTCTATTCCTCCATTTTCCCGTTTATTTTATACACGCGCTCACGATATTGTCGTCTACTCCTTTATTATTATTTTTTAGGGGTTATGTCATGCCACATGATTACCTACTTGATGACTTCCGGCTTTTCGTTAATCATAGTTAACCATCATTTTTACAACCACTACGGTTTCTGCGTCCTGCTTTTTAGACTCCAATTTGTCTCATTAGCATCTCTAATGTCAAACACCATCTCCTCGCTTAATAGTAAAATATTTTTTCCAGACTCATTTTTGTCACTAAGGTAACATATTTCTGTAATGATATGTTTTGTTTCAGTTCATCTTGGGCGTATCATGGCCCTGTTCTCTATTTGATATCACATCCATGATATCAGAGACTCCTATGATCGGAAACTAATTGCCACGACTACCTCAGTATATGGTACATATTCTCCCAGATTGACCACATGAACTATTTTGGCTTCTCGGAAACAATCCAGATTCCTTCATAAGAACTACCCACATTATAAATCCTGGTATGTTCCCTTTTCATCCCAATGGCATGATTCACATGACTTCTTCACTGGGTTTTCATTGCCTGGTCCACAGTTCAGCCTCCTTAAAACACAAACATGCAGACCAGCCACAATCAATACACCGGTGTCTCATCTTTTACATTTGAGATCCCACTCACCTTTATTTTCTTTCTCTTTTCACGATTTACAAAGGTGTACTGTTCTCCACTCTGGTATCTACGACTCACGGCAATTTGCTTATCTCTTTCTCTTGCTCGCTCATTCATCTCTCTCTTCACTTTGAGGCACTTGACTTCTAGGATAACATCTTTGCCTTTTCATAATATTTCCTTGACTTGTTTCCTCTGGTTCTCCTATCTTTCCCTATTTCTATATCCATATTTCTTTCTTAAACCCTCATTTGAGGTTGTCAATCTCCTGTTATCACTTATTACCATATTCTGATTGTATTGTTCTGTGTCCATGATTCTTGACCTACAGCCTTGAAATGTCCATGTGACAAAACACGTGTCGTCTGTTTGCAGACTATACTCTATCTACAAGGAATAAAATTCTCTTCAACCTCTACACATTGTTTGGACTTTGGACTCATCTTTCCACTTTGGAATTAATTCTCGGACTGCTTATGGTGTGCCCTGGTATTCTTTGATATTGTTAAGGACAAAAGCTCAAAAGATGAGAGTCCATTTAGGCGAGCCAGATGCCCTAGCAATAGTCTTGCTTTTCCATCTTCGAGGGGCAGGAAGCCCTAGTAAGGACACATTGCTCACCCTTTGAGCCTTCAAATGGTAGCTTTTAAAGCACTCCCACTCCAGATGACCGCCACACTTTTCTGCCCTTGGTCTTAGGGTATACATAGAGAAGAAAACAAATGTGGAAGATGGTGGCGTGCTTACAAGGCACAGCCTGTGATGGATATATCCCTGACACCCACAAGTTTAATTCTCACTGTGCATGCTTGCAACTACTCCCTGCTTGTGAGATTCTATAGTTATGACATATTGGAGGGCTCAGATGTACCACAACAAACTTCACCAGTCACCATAGAGTGTAACCTCTACTTCTACATTAAAAGGCCCTTGGTCTTGCCCCTGCAACATGGCTTTTTTTTAGTATTTTAACCTCTTTTTCTTATCTTTGCGTTAATTAAAAGTGCAACATAAACTTTCAAAATAAGTTTCCGAATGTGTAAGCTTTTCCTGGTTTTGCTTTGTGAATTTAAATACCCGTTTCCTATTTTAGCTTGCAGGTGCCACGTACATGGACATTCACCAGTCTGGAGGTGGAATACATTTCACTGTAGAGCGCACTCAGGGCGCTTCTGAGGAGGAACTCTACACCAGCCTCAAACGCCGCCTTTTGCGCATGCTCCGTGCAGGGACCACGTTGGTTGAATGTAAAAGTGGATACGGTTTAAATCTGGACACTGAACTGAAAATGCTGAACGTGATTGAACGAGCCCGACGTGAGCTAGACATCGGCGTTTCCTCGACTTACTGCGGAGCACATGCAGTACCCAAGTAAAATAAATGTTCTTTCTAATAATGCTAACCCACAACTATCTCTACCTTTACAGTGTATGAGTAAATAAGATAAGCCTTCGCTTTCTGACTGAATTATATTGAAACTAGTTAAACAACGCCCGGCTATAATTCCATACAGCATCTCAGTCTATTGGAACGTACCATTCGCTGCCTGTGATACTGTGTAGGAATATGCAGCCAAAAAATCTGCTGGGCCCGTTACCTACAGAACCTAAACCAATCATTTATATTGTATTGCTGTGGATGATGAGCTGTAACTTGCAGAGGAATGTAAAATGGGGGCTGGCGTTTAGGGGGGGTTGCCTTGTAAAGGGGGCAAGGGGCGGGGCCTGGGTAGGGATACTTCTTCCTTTACCAAGAAACAGAAACAATGCAAAGATGCATCAAAAACTGTGGAAGTTGTTTCTTGGCAAAGGGATATTATAAATGGGTTTATTGGTTGTAGCACCAGAAATCCCCATATAGTTCCTTCTGAAAGCCCCTGGGACAGAGTAAAGGCTATTCTTTCTGACCCTAGGTTACCTTCAACTGTGGCGAAGTCACATCACAATTAAGGCTCCTTGGGTCGGGTAAAAGGACCCTGAAACTGGCTATGCAATTTATAATGGGAAAACCACAGGATATTCTCACTAAGATACCAAACTGATGGAACCTCTGCACAGTTCTTTCTTCAGTTACAGTTCTTTACAATTATTTGCTATTTGGAAGGACTGTACCCTACGTTGCAATTTTTTTCAATTCATCCACTAAAGATGGTTTTAGTTTACGCAGCCATTTTTGCTTTCAGATGGCAACAAAAATATATTGCTTAAACAAAAATAACACCTCAAATATCTGTGTGTGTGTGGGCCTTTTCATATTTGCCAAGTAGCACATAAATTTACTTAATGGAATTCTGCTGAGTTGCTTAAAACTCTACAAGATTCTGCGGAGTTCAGCGAGCAGTGGAATTCTGTCAATGCGACGTGTGTTTTGAAAGCAATCGGTGGTGTACAGACTTCTTTCAATATGTCCTGGCCAAGTCTGCTCACTCACCGACAAATTTCCTTTTCCCTGGCAGTTCCTCACTCCCCCCACCCCTTAACCTGTTTTGAACCTCAGCTGCTTGTTGTCCTTCTTGGAGCCAAACTCTTCCAGCAGGGAGATGATGATGAACAGTACCCCACAGGCACTGTGGATGCCGAAGACAGAGCTCTTGCACCGCATGGAAGCCAGTCTCTGGGAGTTCAAACTCTTTTGGTGCCTCCTATGCCAAGCCAGGGACAAACTCAGGTTTGCCCTCTCGCGTGAAGAAGACCTCTTTCTCCTCTGGGGGACCGTAATGCCTGTTCTCCCTCTTCCCGTCTGCTTGTAGGACAGTACTTTTTGGGGGCACCGCATTCAGGGCAGCCTCCTCTGGCTCCCCCATTCACCTCTTTCACAGGAAGGGCAGTGTATAGCTTCTGCTGCCCCTCAAGTGCTTCATGCTCGTTGGATGGGGGTGCCATGATCTCTGCTGTGGGTCCTGGGTGTCCGTTGTCTGATACAAAGTAGGGAGGTGTTTTATAGGTAGCAGCCTCAGTGTGATAATAAATGCTTAGACGTCCCTCCGGGCGTGGGACAGACACAGCAACCAGGGGAGTTTCATTTCCTCTTGCCACCATTCTCCCACCCACCTGTTTTCCCTATCTGCAGCTGTCTCTGCTCTCCCAGGCTTTGGGCTACAGACTCTAGCTCCACCACTTTCCCAGGCCCTCTGCACCAGAGTAGCATCATGATGTGTTTCCACCTTCCTCAACTTGCCAGTGTCTGTGGGGGATGGGAGGGAGCAGAATCCATTATATATAAAATCCCAGCAACCATAACCTGTTGGAAAAAGCACAGCGAGTGGAAGAAACATGCCCAACACAAGCCACACCCACTAAGGAATGGAAAGCGTGGGCAGAAAGGTACATTGATAGCAGTACTTGAACTATAAATAAATTAAGTGGGTGGTAAACTCCGCCATGCAGTGGTTTGTGGAGTTTTTGCCAAACTCCGCCCTCCAACCGGAGCACAGAGTGAGCAAAGATTTGCGAACTCCGCTGGCCACCAAGAATGAATGAGTAGCAAGATTTCTAGACTGCACTGCTACTCCAATGAGTATTCTGGTGCTAAAACAGAAAGTATGAGAGCAGAGGCTGATACAATTAGACAGTGAAAGTCATGTCTTGAGATGTTTTTTGAAAGGTCTCTCACTTTCAGTTTGGCGTAGTCCAATGGGAAGTCTATTCCAGACTTGAGGACCTATGAGAGACAATGATCTTCTTTTTTGTTTTTGTCAGCCTGACTCTAGGAACTTTGGCAAAGTGGCCATTGGAAGAGCAAAGAGTTCTAAGGGGAGTGTAGAAATGGACCCTAGAAGATAGGTACTCAGGGCTAGAGTGGTTCAAGGCTCTGTGCATAAGGACAAGAGCCTCGAACAGGATCATTTTATCAACCAGTGCAGGTTCTTCAGGTGTACCGAGACTGAAGCTTGTCTAGGTAGGTTAAGAACCAGATGGATTGCCACATTCTGGACCATTTGCAGTTTCCTCAACAAACGTGGAAGACCTGCAAACAGGGCATTGGTGTTATCCAGCCTGGAAACAATCAGGCCAGGATCACTGTTTTCCTCATGGCCAAGGAGAAGCTCTGTAGAAACATTTTGGCAGTAGGTCAAAACATGTTCTGACCACTGTGTTATTTTAGTTTTGTAGTGTCAGCTGTTTGTTAAACTAGACTCCCACATTTTTTACTACATCAGCTTGTGAGGTGGGTGTGATGGCCCCATCTGGCTAATGTGTTTGTAGGTTGAGGGTAAGATTGAAGCCAATGATAAGAACCTCTGTCTTGTCATCGTTGCATTTCAGTTCAATAATATTCATCCAGCGGAATACACCTGATAGGCATGGTTTAATCAGCAACTGAGTGTCATCGGCGTACAAGATTATTTTGGCCCCAAAAGACTCGACCAGTGCCGCCACTGGGTTCATACAGATGTTAAAGAAGATTGGGCTAAAGACCGAGCCCTAGGGCCCTGCAACCAAGACATTCCTCTTGCAGGATGAAAAAGGTGGCATCCAAACTTCTTGGTATCTTTCTTTGAGGAAGGATTTCAGCTACTTCAGCGCAGCCCCTGTTGACTATGTCAAATAGACTGGCAAGTAGCCTGGAGTGCAGGACTGTATCAGATGTAGCAGAAAGGTCAAGCAGTACCAGACCTGCCTTTCCTGCTGCATCTAGCAAGCATTTTGTCACTTCGGACACTTCCAAAAGTGCTGTCTCAGTACTAAATTTAGGCCTAAACCCTGATTGGCTGGGGTGGAGGAGTGAGTTGGATTCAATATAGTTGGATATCTGGCAGTTCACAAACCTCTTCACAGATTTCGATGAGGATGGGAGCAAGGAAATAGTCCTATAACTGCTTGGAATGTTGGGGTCTGAATTGGATTTTTTCAAGAGAGGCAGACTTTTGGTCTATTTACAGATAAAAAGGACAATGCTGGATGACAGAGATTTGTTTAGTAGGGAGTTTAGAATTGTATTGATGACGTCTATTCCCTGTGCTAGAACAAAAGAGGGTCTGGGGGTCTGAGTGGGAGCCTGACTTAAGGATTAAAATACCAGCACTTGAATCATCCATCTAGATCAGGTCAAAGGAACAAAGTAAGCAGGTGATGGCAACTGGGGTTGGGGAATCAATGACTGAAATGACCTACAATGATTAAACCATTTTGAATTTCTAAAATATTGTTTTTGTTTAAAAATGGCCAGTTGTTCGCACAAATTGACTGAGAGAGCCTTACTGTGGTGGCAAGCCACCGGGTCTAAAACATTTTTGGACTATCCTAATGATTTCTTGTAGCTTTTTTCTCACCATTTAAGTCCTTCCCTCAAAACAAATTCTTTTAGTGGAATTGATTAGATTGGTGTAGGGTTTTAGTGCAGACTTGTATGTACCTTTGTCCGTCAAGAAGCTATTTTTACACTAAGGGCCAGATGTAGCAAAGGTTTTTACCCATTCTGTGTCTATGGGAAAAAGTGTTCGTACATATGGCCCTATGCTCTTTCGGCATTTTTGCATGTTTTTTTCTCCTGTCTCCAAGTTTTGTTTAACTAGAGGGAAGAGAGCTTGATTCGATCTGTCAAATTCTGAAGTGGGGGTGGGGGGGCTAACTGTTCCAGTGAGGAACTAATTTATTTGTCAAACACCTGTGCATCAAAATCTACAGGACCAGGAAAGTTTGGTGTAGTGCTTTCTAGGTTTCTAAGCAAGCTATCCGGAGGTCTCTTTGAAAACGGTAGAGTATTATCAAGTGGGTGGGAAGTTCTATGGCTTCCATATAGGGCCAACTGCCAACCGAGATGGATCAGATAATGGTCGATCCGGGGGAAAGGGAGGGAGTCTGACAGACTTAGGCCCTTATTACAACCCTGGCGGTCAGTGTTAAAGTGGCGGTAAGACCGCCAACAGACCAGCAGAAAAAAAAAATGGAATCACGACCGTGGTGGAAACCGCCAACATAGACAGCCACTTTACCGCTACGGCCATACAAACAAACAGCATGGCTGTCACCGCCAACAGACAAGCGGAAGACAAGGTACCGCCCACACCATTATGACACACCAATCCATCACCTTTTACGGGGCGGATTCAACGTGAACTAAAACACGGCGGAAACAGGACTTGGAAGGGAAAACACTCCCCTCTACACACCCCACGAGGAACCAGGACGCCATGGTGCCGGAACTCCAGATACTCCCTGCAATTGTCTTCCTGCTCCTCTACCAGGAGCACGACCACGGTGAGTACTGCACCTACGACACGGGGGAAGAGTGACACACACACACGCAACAAGCAATACCCTCACCCATAACAACACACACACAAATACATGCTGAAACATTTAATTTACATCCCCCAACACCCCCTTGAAGAACGCAAGGACAAAAGGAAATGAGTTGAACAAATGTAATAAATAAAAATCCATTAGTCAAGAATATATATACACTATTAACAAATATGTACACCAAGATTTCAAGTCCATGTACTGCACCACGACGCCAGCTCCACGAGGGGGCTCCATGCCCATTGATGTATCCTGGGGAGTGCAAAGCCAGTCTCTCAAGTCTCTCCAGTGGGTGGGTTGCCCACTGCTTCATCCTGGGGAGTGCAAAACCACAGTCTTACAAGTCTTTACAGTGAGTGGTTTGCCAACTGCTTCATCCTGGGGAGTGCAAAGCCACAGTCTCAAGTGGATGCCTTTCTCCTCTGGTTCTGGAGGGGGCTTAGTGCCCAGAGTGCTTCATCCTGCCAAGGACAGAGGTAGTGGATGTGATTCTCCACTGGTTCTGGAGGGGGGCTTTGTGCCCAGAGTGCGTCATCCTGCCAAGGACAGAGGTAGTGGATGCCTTTCTCCACTGGTTCTGGAGGGGGCTTTGTGCTCAGAGTGGTTCAACCTGCCAAGGACTGAGGTAGTGGATGTGATTCTCCACTGGTTCTGGAGAGGGCTTTGTACCCAGAGTGCTTCATCCTGCCAAGGACAGAGGTAGTGGATGTGATTCTCCACTGGTTCTGGAGTGGGCTTTGTGCCCAGAGTGCTTGTAGGAAGTTGGCTCTGTATGTACTATTTCAAAGAAAGAAATAGCATGCACAGAGTCCGAGGGTTCCCCTTAGAGGTAAGATAGTGGCAAAAAGAGATAATTCTAATGCTCTATTTTGTGGTAGTGTGGTCGGGCAGTAGGCTTATCAGAGGGTAGTGTTAAGCATTTGTTGTACACACACAGGCAATAAATGAGAAACACACACTCAAAGACAATTCCAGGCCAATAGGTTTTTATTTAGAAAAATATATTTTCTTAGATTATTTTAAGAACCACAGGTTCAAGATTTACAAACAATAATTTAAATGAAAAGTATTTCACTCCGGTATCTTAGGAACTTTGAACTTTGTGGCAAAAATGGCAATAAGCTATTTTAAAAATAGACAGTGCAAAAATCAACAGTTCCTGGGAGAGGTAAGTATTTGTTAAGTTCACAGGTAAGTAAAGCACTTACAGGGTTCAAAGTTGGGTCCAAGGTAGGCCACCGTTGGGGGTTCAAGGCAGCCCTGAAGTTACCACACCAGCAGCTCAGGGCAGGTGCAGAGGTCAAAGTGGTGGCCAAAACACATAGGTTTCACTGGAAATAGGGGTGCCCCGGTTCCAGTCTGCCAGCAGGTAAGTACCCGCGACTTCGGAGGGCACACCAGGGGGGTTTTGTAGGGCACCCAGGGGGGGACACAAGTAGGCACAGAAAGTACACCCTCAGCGGCACAGGGGTGGCCCGGTACAGAGTGCAAACAGGCGTCGGGTTTGCAACAGGATTCAATGGGGAGACCCAGGGGTCTCTTCAGCGATGCAGGCAAAGGGGGGGCTCTTTGGGGTAGCCACCACCTGGGCTAGGAAGAGGGCTTCCTGGGGGTCGCTCCTGCACTGGAGTTCGGTTCCTTCACGTCCTGGGGGCTGTGGGTGCAGTGTGTTTTCCAGGCGTCGGGTTCCTTGAAGCAGGCAGTCGCGGTCAGGGGGACCCTCTGGATTCCCTCTGCAGGCGTCGCTGTGGGGGCTCAGAGGGTCAACTCTGGCAACTCACGGGCTCGCAGTCGCCAGGGAGTCCTCCCTGTAGAGTTCGTTTTCCCCAGGTGGAGCGGGGGGCGTCTGGTGCAGATTGGAAAGTCTCACTCTTCCGGCGGGAAACGTGTGGTCTTTAAAAGTTGCTTCTTTGTTGCAAAGTTGCAGTCTTGTGGAACAGGGCCGCTGTCCTCGGGAGTTTCTTGGTCCTTTTAAATGCAGGGTAGTCCTCTGAGGCTTCAGAGGTCGCTGGACCCTGGGGGACGCATCGCTGTAGCATTTTTTCTTGAAGTGGGTAGACAGGCCAGTAGGGCTTAGGCCAAAGCAGTTGGTGTCTCCATCTTCTCTGCAGGGCTTCAGGTCAGCAGTCCTTCTTCATCTTCAGGTTGCAGGAATCTGTCTTCCTAGGTTCTGGGGGCCCCTAAATACTCAATTTAGGGATGTGTTTAGTTCTGGGAGGTTAGTAGCCAATGGCTACTAGCCCTGAGGGTGGCTACACCCTCTTTGTGCCTCCTCCCGGTGGGGAGGGGGTCACATCCCTAATCCTATTGGGGGAATCCTCCATCTGGAGGATTTCTAAAAGTCAGAGTCACCTCATCTCGGGACACCTTAGGGGTTGTCCTGACTGGCCAGTGACTCCACCTTGTTTTTCTCATTATCTCCTCCAGCCTTGCTGCCAAAAGTGGGTCAGTGGCCGGAGGGGCGGGCATCTCCACTAGCTGGGATGCCCTGTTGTGCTGTAACAAAGGGGGTGAGCCTTTGAGGCTCACCGCCAGGTGTTACAGTTCCTGCAGGGGGAGGTGTGAAGCACCACCCAGTACAGGCTTTGTTACTGGCCACAGAGTGACAAAGGCACTCTCCCCATGTGGTCAGCAACATTTCTGGTGTGTGACAGGCTGGCAAAAACTAGTCAGCCCACACTGGAAGTCGGGTACGTTTTCAGGGGGCATCTCTAAGATGCCCTCTGGGTGTATTTCACAATAAAATGTACACTGGCATCAGTGTGCATTTATTGTGCTGAGAAGTTTGATACCAAACTTCCCAGTTTTCACTGTAGCCATTATGGTGCTGTGGAGTTCATGTATGGCAGACTCCCAGGCCATATACTCTTATGGCTACTCTGCACTTACAATGTCTAAGGTTTTGCTTAGACACTGTAGGGGCATAGTGCTCAGGCACCTATGCCCTCACCTGTGGTCTGCCTTAGGGCTGTAAGGCCTGCTAGAGGGGTGACTTATCTATGCCATAGGCAGTGTGAGGTTGGCGTGGCACTCTGAGGGGAGTGTCATGTCGACTTAGTAATTTTCTCCCCACCAGCACACACAAGCTGGCAAGCAGTGTGCATGTGCTGAGTGAGGGGTCCCCAGGGTGGCATAAGACATGCTGCAGCCCTTAGAGACCTTCCCTGGCATCAGGGCCCTTGGTACCAGGGGTACCAGTTACAAGGGACTTACCTGGATGCCAGGTTGTGCCAATTGTGGAGACAAAGGTACAGTTTAGGGAAAGAACACTGGTGCTGGGGCCTGGTTGGCAGGCCTCAGCACACTTTCAAATCATAACTTGGCATCAGCAAAGGCAAAAAGTCAGGGGGTATCCATGCCAAGGAGGCATTTCCTTACAGTGCTTCATCCTGCCAAGGACAGAGGTAGTGGATGCCTTTCTCCACTGGTTCTGGAGGGGGCTTTGTGCCCAGAGTGCTTCATCCTGCTAAGGACAAAGGTAGTGGATGTGATTCTCCACTGGTTCTGAAGGGGGCTTTGTGCCCAGAGTGCATCATCCTGCCAAGGACTGAGGTAGTGGATGCCTTTCTCCACTGGTTCAGGAAGTGGCGTGGCCGCTGGCGGTGCTGGCAGCGGGCTCAGTAGCGGCGATGCTTGCGGCGCTCATTGTGCAGCGGTGCTGGTGGGGGGCTCACTGACCTCGGTGCTGGTGTCCTGAGCGGCGGTGCTGGTGGCGGCCTGACGGACCTCGGTGCTGGTGTCCTGAGCGGCGGTGCTGGTGGCGGCCTGACTGACCTCGGTACTGGCGGCGGTGCCGGTGGAGGTGTTGTCTGCCGTGTAGGTTGGTGGCGACTTGCCTTTCCTCCTCAGGCCCTTCCCCACCTTGGATGGTAGCGCAGCTGTCTTGCCACCCCCAACTGTTGGCTTTGCAGAGCCCTTGGTGGCAGGTGTTGTGGCCTTCTCCCTCCAGGATGTGGGCAACTTCTGCTTGGGAGGTGGGGGAATGTCCTTGGCCTCCACCCTTGGGACACTGGCAGCCCTGCTGCTTGGCACACTCCAGAAGCCAGTTACTGCTGGCACCACTGTGGCCAGTGATGTGGTGGCTGAGGTGCTGGGTTGGGACCTGGAAAGGTGGGCCCTAGGGGACCGAAGGGGTGGGGGAGGTGAAGGGAAGAGGTCAAGGTTTGACAGGAAAAGGTTTTTCGACACACTGGGACCGGTAGATGGAGGGGGTTTGGGAGTGAAGGAAGAGGTAGTGGTTGTAGGAGGTGTCCGTTTGCTGACTTTGGGTGAAGGTGAATGGGCTGGAGGCTGTCATGAGGTGGATGGCTGTTGGGTGGGTGTGTGGCTGCGTTTTTGTAGTTTGGGAGGAGGGCTCACTGACACACTGGGAGAGGACACGGGATGTATGAATGGTAGTGGGGGTGGTGAGTGCACGTGAGCGGTGTGTGGTGATGGGTGTGCTGGTGATGGAGGTAGTGGCTGAGGATGTAGTGCATGCAGGTGTGAGTGGAGACGTGACAGGGAGGGAGGAGGGAGACGTGGAGGAGGGGGACACAGTGGAGGCAGTGGATGTTGGTATGTCTGCATGGGTAAGATGCTTGTATGAGTGCCTGTGGGATGTGTGGTGCTTATGTTTGCCAGAGCTTCCCTTGTGTGTTGCAGTGTGTGCATGCTGGTCTGATGGTGTGCTTGGGATAGTCTGAGGTACAGGGGATTAGGTCTGGGTGGAGGAAGTTGGAGTGGGGAGGTTGGACAGAGGGATAATGGCTGCCATCAGTGCTGAGGCCAGAGACTGAAAAGCTTGCTGTTGGGCTGCCTGGCCAGAATGAATGCCCTCCAGGTATGCATTTGTCTGTTGCAACTCCCTCTCTACACCCTGGATAGCATTCAGAATGATAGACTGCCCAACAGTGAGGGATCTGAGGAGGTAAATGGCATCCTCACTGAGGGCAGAAGGGCTGACTGGGGCAGGGGCTGAGGTGCCTGGGGCGAAGGAGATGCCCTCCCTTCTGGGTGAGCGGCCACGGGGCACACGCTGAGGTGCTGCTGGGAGGGCGGTGCTGGTAGGGGGGGTGGCAGCTGTACCTGTAGATGCGGGAGGCACAGAGGGGCCCGCCACTGCAAGGGAGCTCCCATCAGAGGAGGAGTCAGTGTTGCTGGTCTCTGCTCCAGTCCCCGATGTGGAGCTCCCCTCGCCCACCGTACCACTGGTGAATTCTGACTCCACAGTCTCGCTCTCCAGGGCCATGTGGGATGCATCTCCCTCCTGCTCCGGTGGCACAGCTCCTCCGCCTGATGATGCCAATGCACACAAGAACAGGGAGAGCACAAAAAGGGGGGGGAAGAAAGACATGTTCAGTGCATGCAACACTGCTACCGTTGGCGGACACTACAGACACAGCACCCCTTTGCACTACGTCATGCACTCAGAGTTCCCTAATTGATCACATGGACATGGGGTACATGCCCTATGGCCGATTGCTGCACACATGGAAGTCACAGGAGCCTGATTGGGTGTAGATGGCTCTTACTGCTGGTGGGGTTGGGGTGCCACTTGGCCGGCCTCACAAAGGGTCCTTTCCTGCAAGGCTCGCCCTAGCCTAGGGGAGCCCACAGCCCACCTCCCCCACCCAGACACCGCCAATGCACGCAGAGTCAGCTGTATGTGACTATACTCACCCCCATGTGGCTGCTGTGATGCCCTGAAATGCCCATCCAACTCTGGATACGCCACTGCCAGGATCAGGAACATCAGGGGGGTCATGGTGCGACGGGCACCCCTCCCACGTTGGGAGGCCATCCCCAGCTGGGCCTCCGCCGTCTTCTTGCTCCAGCGGTGAATGTCCTCCTATCTTTTTCGGCAGTGGGTGCTCCATCTGTGGTGGACCCCCAGGGCCCGGAAATCCTTGGCGATGGCACGCCAAATATCCTTCTTCTGGTGGGCGCTGACCTAGATGAATAGTACAGGGGAAAAGGGAAAACATTAACCGTCCGGCCCATCACAGTCATTGGCCCACGTTACCACCCTTGCCCTGACGCACACACACTCACTGTCGTATCATGCACGCTTCATCTCCCCGCCATATCTCCCATCCACACCACTCCAAATAGGCATTGCCCATACAGCATGCTCACAGTGTACTCACCTGTTTGTCTGGAGGACCGTAGAGTAGCGTGTACTGGGGGAGAACCCCATCTACAAGTTTCTCCAACTCCTCTGAAATGAAGGCAGGGGCCCTTTCCCCAGACACTTGAGCCATCGTCCCTTCCAGACTTAGGTCACAGCAGCACTTGCAGTGTAGGTCCTCTCCTGTCGAAGATCAGGTATCAAGTGAGTGAACAGACAGAAAATGGCAGTCCTGTCCGTGGCGGTGCGTACCATCACCGCCGGCGTACATCGTCATTGGCTCCTGGGACCCATAGGGTCCAATGTTAACCAATGCAGGATTCCGCCGCGGTCTTCGACCGCCTACTGCGACGGTGTACAATACCCGCCAGTTACCTCATATCCCCTTGTCCCACTTTACTGGTCAGGCAGCTGCCATTTCAGAGGGCCACATGGCATTAATTTCAACTGCGTTGCACATATCTAGGCCTTGCATACACACTGAGACAGGCACATAGTGGATTGACTAATGTGCGCAAGAAATTTGTTATTTTCGTACCTCAATGTTGGCTGACCCTCGGATCGCTGTTCTCATCCATAGAGCACGCTGGGGCAGGTGAGGAGATGGCGACAGACTTGATCGTGCCACAATCCAGGAACTGTGTGCCCAGTTGGAGCCAGACCTGATGTCAGCTATCCGCTATCCTACAGGAATACCCCCTCTAGTGCAGGTGCTGTCAGTACTCCATTTCCTGGCAAGTGGGTCTTTTCAAACTACAGTGGCCATAGCATCAGGGATGTCCCAGCCTATGTTCTCAAACGTGTTGTCTGCCCTTCTGAAACACATGCGCAGCTACATCGTTTTACCTGAGGTGGAGGATTTGCCTACAGTGAAAGGTGACTTCTATGCCCTGGGACATATCCCTAACATCATAGGTGCCATTGATGGGACACATGTGGCCTTGGTACCCCACCGCAGGAGTGAACAGGTGTACAGAAACCAGAAGAGCTACCATTCTATGAACGTGCAGATGGTGTGTTTGGCAGACCAGTACATCGCCCATGTGAACGCCAAGTTTCCTGGCTCAGTGCATGACGCTTACATTCTGAGGAATAGCAGCATCCCTTATGTGATGGGGCAACTCCAGAGGCACTGTTTGTGGCTACTATGTGAGGTCATGGACCCTATACAGTGTGAATAGTTGTCTGGGGTTGTTCCTAAGGGTTAGTGTGTGTGTAACAGTTGACCCTCGACATTTGCATGTGACTCTGGCTACCCCAACCTGTCATGGCTACTGACCCCCGTGAGGAATTCCAGGACAAGGGCAGAGGAACGCTACACTGAGGCACATGGGCGAACTAGGAGGGTTATAGAGAGAACCTTCGACCTCCTGAAGGCCAGGTTCCGGTGCCTCCATATGACAGGTGGTTCCCTATACTACTCACCAAAGAAGGTGTGCCAGATCATCGTGGCCTGCTGTATGCTGCACAACTTGGCTTTGCAACAACAGGTGCCTTTTCTGCAGGAGGATGGTCCAGAAGGAGGTGTTGTGGCAACTGTGGAGCCTGTGGACAGTGAAGAAGAGGAGGCAGAAGAAGAGGACATAGACAGCAGAAACACAGTGATCCAGCAATACTTCCAGTGAGACACAGGTAAGAAGACATCACTGCCTCCTACATCTGATATAATTGTTCTACCTCTCATCGGTCTGTCACTTTCACCCAGTGTATGGACCCTGATTTGTCACTTTGCCTTTCAATTTCACAGATGTGGGTCCCACTGTGTGACCTCTGCTATGTTACTTCATGGACTAGAGCTGTGTGACATAGGTATGTTGACAATACTATGGACATTGCTATTTCCCTCCGTTATTGCAAATACACATTAGTGAAAGCACAGACTGACTCCAGCTTGTTTTGTAACTCAAGGGTGTTTATTTAAGTGTAAAATAGTGGAGGGGTTTGTAAAATGGTCAGGGGTGATGGTGGAGGAATGTCCATGGCAGAGTCCAGTCTATTTGTCTCACAGGTGCATTGTCCAAAGGGGCATAGGAAGTGGGGCTAGGGCAGTTTAAGGATGGACAGGGTGACAAAGTGGGACAGTAGGATCACATTCAGGGTGGTCTCATTTCTTGGTGGGGGTCTTGGCATTGTTCTCTGTCTTTGTCCTGGATCTCAGGGATCATTTGCAGGGTGATTCTCCATCTGCAGGGGGTGGGGTGCTGGTGTCTTGGTCCTGTGGCGGTGCCTCCTGTCCACCAGCGCCGGCGGAGGTGGTGGGCAGTTCATCGTCCAGGCTAGTGTCAGGGGCCCCTTGTTGTGCCACAGTGTCCATCCTGGTGTTCACAAGGTCCTTCAGCACCCCTACAATGGTGCCCAGGGTGGTGGTGTTGAATTTGAGTTCCTCCCTGAACCCCAAATACTGTTCCTCCTGCAGCCGCTGGGTCTCCTGAAACTTGGCCAGTACCGTTGCCATCGTCTCCTGGAAATGATGGTACGCTCCCATGATGTTGGAGAGGGCCTCGTGGAGAGTGGGTTCCCTGGGCCTGTCCTCCCCCTGTTGCACAGCAGACCTCCCAGTTCCCCTGTTTTCCTGGGCCTCTGTCCCCTGAACCGTGTGCCCACTGCCCCCAGGTCCCTGCTGTTGTTGGGGTGGTGGGTTAGCCTGGGTTCCCTGTAGTGGTGGACACAATGCTGATTGACGTGTCCTGGGGACAGAGGTATGGGCCCGCTGGGTGGGTGCTGTGCTGGTGTTTCCTGAGGGGGGAGGCTCTGTGGTGGCCTGTGACTGTGTCAGGGGAACCGACTGTCCCGAGGTCCCAGATGGGCCGGGCTGGTCATCTAGATCCAGTTGGACAGTGCTGCTGTCATCACTGTGGGCCTCTTTTGTGGTTGGAGTGGACATGTCTGGAACCTCCTGTCCAGTGACGTTGGGTAGGGGTCCTGCAGGGGTGTAAAGGCATGATTATTGCATCTGTGTGTGCCATGGTGTGCAATGGGTGGGTGACCCTGTACCCCAGTGCTAACATTCTTGTGTAGGAGCTTGTGTGAAAATTGTTTAGGGGTCTGTGTGGGTATGTGTAGTGGACATGCATTGGTGATGGATGCCATGCTTTGTTGTTGCATGCAGGGCTTGGTGTTGGGATGTGTGGTTTGTGCTAGTGGGACATATGTGAGGAGTTGGAGTGATGGGGGTGAGGGCGAGGGTGGGGGTATGTGATAGCATGCAGGTAGGGTGGGGGATGTAGTAGTTAAAATTTGACTTACCAGAGTCCATTCCTCCAGCTACTCCTGCGAGGCCCCCAGGATGCAGTATAGCCAAGACCTGCTCTTCCCATGTTGTTAGTTGTGGGGGAGGAGGTGGGAGTCCGCCGCCAGTCCCCTGAACCTCAATGTGGTGTCTTGAGACCATGGAACGCACCTTCCCCCGTAGGTCGTTCCACCTCTTCCTGATGTCATCCTGTGTTCTTGGGTGCTGTCCCACAGCGTTGACCCTGTCCACGATTTTGCGCCATAGCTCCATCTTCCTAGCAATGGAGGTGTGCTGCACCTGTGATCCGAATAGCTGGGGCTCTACCCAGATGATTTCCTCCACCATGACCCTGAGCTCCTCCTCAGAAAACCTGGGGTGTCTTTGCGGTGCCTTGGGGTGGTGTGGGTGCTGTGAGAGGTGGTGTGTGTTGTGATGTGTGGGGTGATGTTTAGGGGTGTGAGGTGTTTTGTGCATGGAAGGTGTATGAGTGATGGTGTTGTGTGCCTCTGTATGCTGGTGTGGTCTTTGCTTTTCTGTCTCTCTGCTTCTCAAAAATTTTGGGTTGTAAGGTTTTTTGGGTAATGTGGGTGTGTGTTTTATTTTGTATTGAGTGTGTGGGAGTGGTGTGTGTATTTGGAATTGTCCAATGTGGTTGTGTTTTGTAAAAGAGTGTGTATTTTGAGCGCGGCGGTGTGTACCGCCAGTGGAATACTGCGGTTGACAGACTGCCGCGTGGATTTGTGGGTAGTGATAGTGTGGGCGTATTCCTGTTGGCATGAAGGTGGAGGTTTTGTTATCGCCAGTTTATCACTGACCTTTGGTGTGGCGGACTTGTGTGGGAGTCTAGATTTTGGCAGATTCCGAGCTGTGGTTCGTAATAGCTGTGGCATAATTCTGCGGCCGCGGCGGTGTGTTGGCGGTCTTCTGCACGGCAGTAACCGGCATTTACCGCCGATGTTGTAATGAGGGCCTTAATCTTTTATTGGAGGAAACTAGGTCGATAGTATGTCCATCTGAGTGTGCGGGGTTGGTGACCATTTGCAAGAATTCAAGAGAGGCCTTAATGTCCTTGACATTAAGGGCATTATTTAGAGTTTGGCAGAGGGGGTTACTCCATCACAAATGTGACAGATAACCCATCCGCTGTATTAAGATTCTGTAATAGCCTATGGAAATTGTAATAGGGAAGATGGGATATCCGTCACATTTGTGATGGAGTAACTCCTCCGCCAAACTCTCAATCAGGCCCTAAGTGTGTCTTTATGGGAGGTGGAGTCCCCGTGAATATTAAAGTCACTTAGTATGGGACAGTGTGAGAAGCGTAGTAAGACCTGTGCCACTGATTCATTAAGGGAATACCAGAAGGGACCCGTAGGGCCAAGAGGTCTATAGATCACAATAAGACTGATCCAGTGTTGGGCATTCAGTGCCAGTCAGAAACCAAGGGCTTCTGCCTCCAGTAAGTAATCAACTGGAAAGGTGGAGCGTGAGTAAATGTGTTTAAAAGGAATAGCAATGCCACCACATCTACCATTGGCGAAGCCTGACCCGCCAATTGGCAAATTCACCTTTCGAAGTCTGCAAAAACCTGAGGAGCATTATTGCTATGCATTTCACTGAATGAAGAACTTCCAACTACATCTTCACAAAAAAATGTAAGGCCACTCCGCTATAGCAGGACTTTTGGAATAAGGGAAGTGAGAGGCTGTCGCAAATCTACACTCTTCGACTGTCTCTGTAGCTGATGTTTGAGTCGATCCTCGTACGAAAAGGTAGAGTTAAGTAGCTTTTGGAGTTGATAACATCGACACTTGCATTGGAGACCGAAAGTTTTGTATTTCTTTCGCATTTGTTTTCAGCAGGTTTCCTAGTACTGCCTTCTCATTGGGCTGGTCGCCCTCCTATGCTTGTGATAATGGGTCACAGAAGCCAAGGTTGCAGGGCTGGACAGAAGCCTAGGACCACGTACCCCTACTGCACTTTTGACACACTTTTTTACTTTCATTTTGGGAACGTCCTATCCATTCATAGGCTTCCTTCATCAATTACTTCTGTTGCTCTCCTTGTCCGCCCTCCAACTTTCCTGCTGCTCAGCTTTCACCCGAGATGGTCTAATATGATTTTCAAAAAATTAACACAAAGGCTGGAGTAGATTTTACAGTTGACGTACGTAATGGGAGTCACTGAGGTGAACTGATTACAGTTGACGGACCTCAGAGCACGCTATAAAATGTGTAAATTTATCAGTGCTCTGTTTAATCATTTACTGCAGTAAGACTATCATTATAGCCACCTACTAAAGGCTATTCCATTTGTTAAAGGCCCGAATTATATGCATGAACTATAGTGCCTAAAGGGTAAACTTATAAATACTTGGGGCTCAATTGTATGATTTCCAGGAGTCTTGCTTGGATATTCCGACTCCCAGAAGTACTAGTACCATACGTACAGGTATGTACAAGATACAGGAATAGCAATCCGATTTGAATGAGCCAAAACTAAACCAGAATCTCAACAGAAACGTGTAATTCATGATTTGCCCAGTAAATGCTGTCACTGGCTGGTACCTCCCATTACTTGTTACTTCAGAAATTACTCTGCCCTCAGAAAGAAGATCTTGGTGTTTTATTGTCCTGTTTTGCGTTACACCTAATCTCCTTCTACCTGGGTATTAACAACCCTTCCCAGACTATGGGGGTCATTCCGACCCCGGCTGGCGGCGGAAGCCGCCCGCTTGGCGGGAACCGCCAGAAGACCGTACCGCGGTCATTCTGACTTTCCCGCTGGGCCGGCGGGCGACCGCCAGAAGGCCGCCCGCCGGCCCAGCGGGAAAGCCCCTTCAACAATGAAGCCGGCTCCGAATGGAGCCGGCGGAGTTGAAGAGGTGCGACGGGTGCAGTGGCACCCGTCGCGATTTTCAGTGTCTGCAAAGCAGACACTGAAAATCTTTATGGGGCCCTGTTAGGGGGCCCCTGCACTGCCCATGCCAGTGGCATGGGCAGTGCAGGGGCCCCCAGGGGCCCCACGACACCCGTTCCCGCCATCCTGTTCCTGGCGGTAAGAACCGCCAGGAACAGGATGGCGGGAAGGGGGTCGGAATCCCCATGGCGGCGCTGCTTGCAGCGCTGCCATGGAGGATTCCTATGGCCAGGGGAAAACCGGCGGGAAACCGCCGGTTTCCCTTTTCTGACCGCGGCTTTACCGCCGCGGTCAGAATTGGCCAGAAAGCACCGCCAGCCTGTTGGCGGTGCTTATATGTCTACCTCAGGAGTGTCCTTGGTCTGCCAGAAATAGGCTGATACACATAGCTCCCTCAACCATCCCTCCTGTGCATATGACGTCTTGACCACCCCATGGCGTTACAATTGTCGAGTGAGGAATGTAAGTTGACTTGATGCAGTGTATCCTTCATGACTGAGCCATTTCCCCATTGCAATATATCTTCTGGATCCTCACTTATCATGAAGGCTTAATGTGTGAAAGCCAATTAGAAGCTAACTATAGGTGCAACTGAGGGGTTTCTAATGACCCTTATCTTCTCTTTCCATTAGGGGGAAAACTGCTACTGAGGCTGCGGATGACATTGTTACAAAGCACCTACCTCAGCTAAAACAGCTAATGCTGGCCGGTGAACTGCAAGTGCATAATATCGATGTGTTTTGTGAGAAGGGTGTGTTTGATCTGGCGTCCACGCGAAAAATTCTCCAGGCTGGAAAAGATGCAGGGTTACAAATTAACTTCCACGGGGATGAGCTTAATCCAATGAAGGCTGCAGAGGTACCAACCAATACATTGTAGTTGACATGTTTGCGTTCAGTAGATGTGTTGTTCTCTTTAAATGTAATTACTCACATTTTAAAGGAGTGATTTTTTTCTATGTGCCGGGTGAACAATACAGTCCAACGAGTACTTCAAGGTGTATCCGATATTTTTGGATTTTCTTATCCATGACCCTTTGCTTTCAATTAGTAAATTGGTTGGTACTGGCATAGAGAAGGAACATGCTAAATTTGTGGGTCTCAGGCAGCGCTAGCCATGCAAAGAAATACAAGCAATTGGGAAATTGTGATACTCGTTATGTTTAGAGGTTGATAATTCAGCCATCTGTGGTTCACTACACATGCGTTCCTCATTCTGCCCTTTGTTGAGCAATAAAAAGAGCATTTTGTAGACAGACAACCCTGAATAGTCCCACTCTGAGTGTTGTTCTTAAGTGAGGCCAGTTGAGTAGGGCCAAGTTTATGGATTTCCCAGGATATGATTGATACTCTTGACCTCCTGGGACTGTTGGATGTTCGCCAAATGGAAACTCAAGTTTTAACTGAGCTTTGGAGTCTCACTGTGCAGGTTTACAAACTCGTTGCAGTTGTGCCAGCGGACAGATTAAAACATACCTTGCATATCAGTCTGGTACTCTGGTGAGCAGTGCAACTATTAGATTGAAGAGCAAGCGTTGTTCATTTCATTGTAGTCCTAATGCAGGAGCCATGAATAATATCTCAGCATAAACGCCCACTAGGGGGCGTATGGCTGATTCTGTCCTGGCAGGTATGCCAGTGAATACCACTCCTTGGGGACATGCCAGCTGATTTGTCTTGGAAAACGGCCAAACTATCTCAGTTGCTGCCTCCCTCTCATTCAGTTACTGTCGGTTCTCCTCAATCTACGTGTCTAGTAGCAGTATTTAACTTTCATATTAGTGTTACACTCCTTTTCAGTTCTCATTTTGTTTCCACCCGTGAATGGGCTAAACATTTGTAGGATTTTCTTTCTTTTGTCAGTTTCTCATCTTCTCATAACTGATCACAGTTGCTCGGTTGTATCTGAATTTACTCACTCATACACCCAGAGACTCTATTTCTCTTGAAACTCTATTGATGTCTCTCCCCATCTCTATTTCCCAGACTTCTATCCACTCCCTTCCTCTCGCTAATTCTTCTATTGCTCTCTTACATTACACAAGGAAGGGTCAGTGTGGGTGAAGTGTTAATTGCTGCAAAGCTTCATTAGGTGCCCATCAGTAAAAGGGATTGAAAGAAAGTGCTTGCTGATTGCAACCTACTTTAGCTACCAACTTGCAAGTCAATTATCTCTTTGGGCGAGTGTCCCTTTATATTGTGCAACTTTCTCTAACTGTTTTTCTCTTGCGCTTTCTTTTTTCTCTCAATATGCAGCTTATCCCAGTTTATGAAGTTTCTATTTGAAGTCAGCAACATATTATATCTTCTTTGTTCCCAAAAGGTGATGTTTTTCGTGCCATTTACTTATCTCACTTTATCCCTCCTGAAGTATTCCCCACCACATTTCATATTGTCTGTCATTGATGTCTATCAGTCCCATCCTCTGCCTTTGAGCCCCTTCTTTCTCTTAAGTCCCCTGCACCTCCCTTCTTTCAACCCATACGCTTCGAAATGGCCTCACCATGGTTAAGCGCTGTAAAAGCACCTGGCATTAAATAATATAACAGGCTCTGAAGGTAGATTCCCATTATTGGCCAGATTTATTCCAGCCGAGAAAAAGATTATGATGTAAATTTGATACCCAAGAAAAAAGTTGGTTTGGTAATATATTTTCGTTTGCAGGTAGATATGACCCTAGATGTGCCAAAGAAAACAATAGCTACACGACCACAAAAGTACATGACAATCTTGGTAACATGACGTGTTACCACATTATTCACCATCTTCTATAACTAGGCAAGCTACACAAAAGGTTAGTTTTCCAACAACTACAGAGTTTTTTTTAGAGTATTATAGCGTTGTAGATGTGGTACAAAACAGTGTTCAAACAGTGCAATATTATTTCAGTTGTTGATCCACATAATATAACAATTGGAAACCGAGAGTGCCTGGATCCTAATACTACAATCGTAGGATTGACTCTTTCACGGTCAATCCTATGATCCCTTAGATGCAATTAAGAGAAATCATGCTTCTGAAAATGGGACTTGAGTTGTCCAGTTTCTTCCTTACAAACATACTGCAATAATCCCTCCTTTGCCAAGTGAGATGTTCCTCAGGAGTTTACAATGACATCTTTTTTAACTTCATCATTTTGCTTTGGTCCAGTGTGCACGCTGATTTGGCATGGTGGTGGTGGAAGAAGATAGGAGAGGAACCAAATGGGAGGTGGGAGGCATCTGGGGGGGAGGGTGTATGTGCCAGAGAAGTATGCCTGACAACCTCGTATTCATGAACACACACGTGTGTTGCTCTCTCAACACATTCAAACTCGAATAATTGACTTCATCTTTCACAGTAGTGGCCCAAAGAGGAAGGTATTCTTTACTACTCAATAAGGTGCTACATTTATAGCTCTTTTGGGGGGACCTTTTTAGGCGCACTTAAGACAATGCCTAGATAGTCAAGAGTGGTGACCCTTCAAGGAAGTCTTCATGGTTTTTTAGTCTGGTGATTTGGTGAGAGCTCCATGTCCTGAGTTCCCTCCCAAATGTTTGGCTTGCACCTCCTCATTTACTTTAGTCTCCGGACCACATCCTTTATTTTGTACAACATCCATTAATTGAGCAACTCCTGAGCTTTCCCATGCAAAGATGTGCCACCTGATGTTTCTAAAATCTGATCCAGGTTCTCCTGATGTATTACCCTCCAATTGGCATCCTGTTCGTCTGTGCTGACACCTCATGTTGTCCTTGGGCATCGTGTTTCTCTATGCCTTGTGTCTCCTGTTTTCTTGAGATTGTGCTTTCACTTTGATGATGCCTTCACCATGCCTTCAATGCCGTTTTCATGCCTTTCAAATGAGACCTGTTGATCCACTGTTGGCTCTGATACCTTACTTAAAGCTTCCATGTCATCAAATCCAGCAGTCAAATTGAAGTGTGTTCATGCGATGCAGGTGCAAGGAAAATAGATACTCGCAGTTTTCTTTTTGGTCAGTAGCATTGTCTCCATTCCACCAAGATTCCAAAGTAATCGACAGCAGAGTGTACAGGGTGTCTTTTGTGTAGATTGCACTGATGTCTCCAACTCCTCAATACCCTGTGCAGATTGTCTTTGCATTACAGCCTTCAGTAGTTATTGGACCACTAGCAATTAGACACACTAGGACATTCCCGGATCCCTTTCATTCTTATATTGCTTATGTTGCCATCGTTGATGGGGCAGTGGTGTTGCATCAGCTGTGTTTCGTGGCGAGAGCAATAATTCATATCCAGTGTCACAGCCACAGGTGCTGCTTTAGTCTGCCTACCCCATTAGGAAAGGGATCTCTGAGCGGCCATATTCTCTGGCTGGACATTGGGGTTGAGGTGGATAGCTCTGCTGCCTTTGTAATGCCTCAGAACCATTGTTTTCCGCAAAGATAGCCGTATTTTGCCTCCTCATCAATCGCTGCATAGATTGAGCCCACTCAATGGAGCAGATGCATAACTTTAAGGGCATCGCTGCTCAGTTCATAAATAGCGAGAGCTTTCAGGGGAAATGCCTGCCATGTTTGGCGCTGGCCCACAACTCCGTTTTAATTAATTTATTCTCATCTAGTCTGCTAAAGGAATAATGAGTTCTCAAATGCGTGGAGGAGGCTGATGTTGTGTTGTCACTAATTCTAACCAGAAGCTAAGTTTCATCAGCATAGATTTAAAAGGTTACTCTCGAGGTCCGTGTCAGAATTGGCATAGGTTTTCCATAAATATTAAATAGTGGAGGACTTAGCCACATGGGAACTCCATTTGGCTTTTGTATGTTTGAGTAGAAAGATTGGGACTTGCCACCAGAAATAGGAAATGCCACCAGCATCTTTTTTAAAGACTGTTTTGTGTCACAGGGCTTCTATAAAAACTCCACTTGTTGCCCAATATGGAGTCGGTGCTCCAAGGTTGCACGTGCATGTAACAGGGTAAGATGCACATCATTGTAAGCCCTGTCTGCGGCTAACTCGAAGCGTTGTTTAACTTCCTGCATCATGACTTGCATTCTTATTCCCAGTGCAGTACTTTCTCCCTACTGGCGATAATGTGCCACTGTCCCACACAACATAACATAATCCAATGTTGGTAAACGTCTGAGGGTTGTTAGACACCATGCATCAGTATATGCCTCCTCACCCGTATCTATTACACTTTTAAATGCATTTGTGATTTTCTTACAGTTCATTTCGCTAACCTTGCTGCTGTGTTTATTGTGATAGAATATGTGAGATGTCATGGGACATGAAAATATAAATGGCTTGTTACATCGCTTCCAATTATCTTTCCTTCAAAACTGTTTATTGTTTTTATAGGATTTAAAATACAGTAATTGCCGCATGTTTAAAGTGATTTCTTATTTATTTTGAGGTTTAAAGTGATTAGTATTTTTATATGTATTTGTTGTAACATTTTTTTTGTTAGCTTGGAGCTGAGTTAGGGGCACAGGCAATTAGCCACTTGGAAGAAATTAGCGATGAAGGCATTACAGCCATGGCGGCTGCAAAGTGTTCTGCTGTCCTTTTGCCAACCACTGCTTACATGCTCCGGTAAGACAACTAACTTACTCACCTACCTGTGCAAAATATCCATGATGGCTTACGTGAGAAATGTTTCATGGTAAAATTATTATTATAGTTATAAAACCATCATTACCTTAGGCTAGTTGTGACATCAGATGAAGCCTGTAATAACTTATTAGAATTGGGTTCTGATGTCATATGCCTCTTTTTAGAGCTGGCCTGTTAAACTATATAAATTGACATATCTAAAAGGATAATGAAATGCTGTGACTTTATTCATTAACTTCGGCCCCTGTGACCTTCAACATTTGTATAATGCACAGGAAACTGTACTATACTTTATTACATATTTAATTTAGGAATATGAGAATTATAGAGCTCAGTATCCCCAAAGGGAATATTAGATTGGTAGTATGTGCAAGGTGACCTCTCATCAATCCCGTGAAGAGTGATGCCAATGTAAGATAGGCAGGGAAGTTGGCGATTGCATGACTAGCTGTATTAAGCCTGTCACGGTTTTTCAGATACCATTTGCCTATGGGTGCCCAAGTATTTCTGGAGGTGTGATCATGGTAGGAAAGTCTTCAGAATCATCTTGAATTGATTATTTGCCATATGATTGTGCTTAGTTTAGTTATTTCATTTAATATACTGTCTACATTTAAGATCAGTGTCACTGGTATGTATGTACTTCTCTTTCCTACAGAAGTGGGATATTTTCAAGGTAAAGTGAGAAGACCTGAGCGGCCTATTCAGAGCACAACAAAGAAAAAAAATAGTCTATTTGCTTATGTGCTCTTTACCTGGAAGCAGTTGTTGACAAACTAGCAGAATGCCTTGGAGATAAACCGGTTTTGTCTAATTATGAAGGACCTTTTTACATAGCACATTCAGGGTTTGTTTTACACATGCTGCCTTTAGCACTTAGGTGTTATCTTTGCAACCCTGAGGTTTTTTTTTACTCATCAGCCTCCCTGAACTACTTTCCTGGCTCATGCTCATTTGCAGAAAAACAAATATAAAGGGGGTACCCTGTTATCCACTGCTTCTCTGGGGCAAAAACTACAGCCTAACAAAACAAAGGGGAGAAGCAGGGCCAGTAACTACAATAATTATTTCTCCAACAAACACTAAAACTGAGTCTGTGAGACGCAACAATCAATTTGTGTAAGAAAAAGAAGAATTAATCACCTATTTAAATCCTATAAATCACCAGTTCAGCAATCATATACTTTGCATTTATTTTACCACAGAAATATTGCAAAAAATGGGTATGAATATCCATCACTCTTCTTTTTTCATAGAAAACAGGTTTTTGGCCATACAATAGGATATATAGCTTTTATCATTCATCAGATGAAACATGACTTAACCTATCAAACACATAATTTTCAGAATAAAATGCCCGCTGGTGGTTATACCTTAGAATTTCGAAGATATAATCCACTGGTCAGGTCGCCATTCACAGGGACACATTTATTTCTTTAAGTGTACTGACTTGTTTGACTGTTAGAGCATCAGCTTAAAAAAATGTCCATTCATGAACCAGGCTCCTTAACAATACTGATGTCAACGCGTTTCTGCCCACATGACTTATTGGCCTCACCAGAATTTATGGCTGATAGTTAATTCTACAATCTGTGCTCACCTTTGTTTCCATCTAGATAGGCACAAAAAACGCTTCCAGAAAATTATTTTTACAACTGAACGGGAATCACTCCTACAAGTATGCTACAGGGGCATAAAACGTCATTCCTGCACTGTCAGCAACTGCGTATGAAAATCAATGTTCGGCGTCTCATACCCCAAGTGAGGATACGGTTGGATGTCTGTGGTCTGGATCTCATTGGCTTTGCATGCAGTCCCAATCTCTCAACACCCTTGGTCCATGTGCTTAATGTTTGAATCTTCTTCCTTGCGGTCTTTGATGAAGTGGTTACACAGACGGTCAGATACTGTCAGAGCTTGGACTCCTCTGGAGGGTGTTTGTGGGTAGACTGTAGCTAGTCAACTGCAGTGTACTGCCTGCCAGACCTCCCACTCCAAGCAAGCCTCCGTTGTCCTAGGCCAAATTTTTCCTGATAAGATTCTCTTGGGCCAGAAAATCTCAAGCCTTCCAAGTGGCTGTGCAGCATTCCCCACACCCCACCCCCTGCCAACAGCTAAGACACCTCTTTCTCCCTTCCCCTGTTTACCACCGCATGTTGTTGTCAACAGCTGTTACCCAGTTGCATGATGTCCTATCCTTCATAGGCTGGACATCCTGTGGCTTGGAAATAGCCTATTTGTAAAGAGCTGAATGTGGGAATACTTCACATCAGTAAAGTTGGACAAAACTGGACATCTTTGCCAGCATCACTGAACTTTGTCGAGCCTCACCAATGCAAAGGTTTCTAATTTATTAGACTTTGCAGGAAAGTAAAACCTTCGCCCACCACTCTACACAATGCATCTTTTGATATCGTTTTACTTTGTGGTACTCCCTAAACAGAACAATCCTGTTGTACATTTAGAGAAGGTAGATTCAAGGAGCAACAGGGGTTTCTTTTTCATGTTCTTCTGCAAAATCTGAAAGACTTGTCTTCAGCTGAGCAACAATGTGACACAAGGCATAATGCAGGTAAATTTATGGTTTCCCGTCTCCAACAGTGTCTGGCAATGTCATAATAACCAGTGATCTTATTCCATGCCAAGGCATTAATTTTTTTAGCTTTGTAAGGATAAATGACTGAGACGAATCTGAGACCTTTAGGTTTCTCGCTGATTTACAGCAGATCCAGTAACCTCAGGGAAGTCCTCTTCATCATTTCAGCCAAGTGGTCTGATCTAGATATCAAAAAATTTGTATCGAGTTTTTATCAAACCACAAACATGTCCCTTCCACATCAGGGCTGCAGAGTGCCAAACATAACCTAAAATATAAATATCAAAAGGGATGCTAACTGAGCAGCTCGGGCCTACTTATTAGCGTTATAGTCTTTGATTTGGGTATGTTACCAAGAAGTGAATTTGTAGTTAGTTTGAACTGTTATTGATTTTAAAACAATCCCAATTGTAGTTCAAAAGTCGTTTTTAAACATCCCAATAACATAAACTAGTGCTTAACCTAAGTGACCCAATGTAGAAAAACTCGAACAGTAAAACGCATTCCTGTGGCCAATGTCTAAACCAAGTGTGTACAGGGTTGTAAACGTAGTCATTTACCAAAGCTCCTCCCTGTCCTTCGGTAGTGGTTATCACCTGTTTGTGTAGCTCACTACAAGAGATATAAGATATAAGTTATCAGCAGCCGTGTTTGGGGAGGTGTTTCCAAGGTTTAAGTTAGCTATTTTCCTTTAGTGTAGTGACATTGAGTTTTGACTAATTGGTATTATTATTTCAGAACCACATGGAATGTTCCCTGAACATATGAAAGTAGTTTATTCTGTTTATTTTGCACGACGGCAAGCTTAGTCAGAATTTAACTTTATGATTGTGCACTGTATCTTATTAATGAGGAAATACCAACCTCATTGAACGGATTCACTCATGGCTGCTAGGTCTCAATGAGTTATATCACACCACATTTTAAGTAGAATCAAGTTAATAAAGTTGTGTGCCCCTTCCTGAACCATAGCTGCATTTCATACTACAAGACACGCAATAACATTACACCGACTTCAATGCTAAGCCAGGTTCTAGAACAACTGGACTCATCTCTCGGAAATTATTAACAAGCGTCAAGCTGAACCTCTGGCCATCTAAAGTGGTCGATAGCTCAATCATTTTTGATACCTATTTGTCTGCATAAGCTAAATGAAAACAGAGGCTTATGCTTTCAAGGATGATTTTGTATTATATAGAAGAATCACTTTGAAAAGCTATTACCACATCTGAGGACATTGAGATTCAGGAGTATCTCATACGTTATTCTTTGCGTGACTCTTTATCAGGCCAGTAGGCCTAGAGTATTTGTTCACAACACGTAGCATTTTATCAGTCTATTTGCTCAGTGGAAGATCCATCTGTAGGAACCTGGGTTCCTACAGATGCCACCCCCCCTTTTTGTCTGGTTTTGATGCAACTTTAACTGGAGTGCACTGGGTTCCTGCTAACCAGATCCCCAGTGCCAGTGTTCATTCTCCAAAACAAGACGCCTGGGGCCTCATTGGGTGTTCAGCGGATGGTTTGGACTGTCTGCTGAACTTCCGACATGGAGGTTCCTGCCACACTGGCTACCTCTCCGCCGGACCCATAACACGTTTTCAGAGGCTTCTGCCCACCAGCCCAGAGGGAAACTGGCAGCAGCCTTGTCTCCTGCTCAAAATCAAGCTGGCGGCAATGCTGCCACCGCAAGCTGCACCAGAACCTTTGCAATGTTCACTGTCTGCACAGGAGACAGTGAACATTGCGATGGTGCTGGGCAGGGTGACCTATGCATTGCCCATGCCAAGTGCAGGGGACTCCCTGTGGCCCCCTACACCTGTTCTCTGCCAGCCTTTTCATGGTGGTGATGCCGCCATGACAAATCTGGCAGAGAACAAGGTCGTAATCAGCAGGGCGGTGTTGCATGCAGCCCCGTGGCTGATTGCAACCTCCACCTGCCGTCAACCCATCGGAATCACCATTCCCAGCAGAGATGGCAGAACCCTGGCGGTCTGACTGCCAAGATTATAATGTGGCGGCTGGAACGCCACAGCAGCGGCGGTCCTGACCGCCACCGCAAGGATGGCGGTCTTAAGACCGTTATCCTCGTAATGAGGCCCCTGGTCACTTGATCTCCAAGTGGCCAGGCCCTGAAGCAACTCTGTAAATTCCTAGTAAATGGTACCTATGGTACATAGGAACGAAAGAGGGTCCCTTAGAGCTGCAGCACAACTTGTGCCACTGTAAAGGACTCAGCACCAAACTCATGCAGACTGCCACTGCAAGCTGCGTGACAAAAAGTGAAATCACGACATGGCACGCAGCTTGTGTGCCTTGTCCCCTAACACAACCCGTAATATGTGTAAGCAACCCCTAGAGCAGGACTTACAGCCCCAAGGCTGGTCCATTATATTACAGGTGAGGGCATATATGGATGAGCAGATATGCCCCTGCTATATCTTTGTTGATTCATAGACATAGTAAATGACCAGGAAAGCCATTTTAAGTACATGTGCTGGACACTGTTCAATACGAGTTCCCCAGCTACATGATGGCTTCACTGAAACTAAGGATGCTTGGTATCAAACATATCGTACTAATAAACCCTCACTGATCCCAGTGATGGATTTATTAATACATGCACCCAGAGAGCACAATAGAGGTGCCCCTGAGAACTTACCAACTACTGGTGGGCTCACTGACTAGTTCTAGCCAGCCTGCCAGATGAGAGCCTGACCCCCAAGGGTGAGAGCCTTTGCTCTCTGGGGGTCAGAAACAAAGCCTGCTTTGGCAGGGATGTTAACGCACCCCTCCCAACAGGATGACCCACAAATATGTATTTCAAGGCAGGAGGCTTCTAGGAAGCCCACTGCCTTTAGTATGCAGAACTGGCTCTCCTCAGAGGAGGATGCCAACCCCTGCCCCCGCCACAGGGCCCATTTGGCACCTGGACAGGTGGGAAAATTAGCTGTGCGGGAGGGGTGTCACATTTCCAGGCTGGACACACCCCATGGGCAACCAGCCTGTAGTGGACACAGCCTAGGAAATTCTGCCATCTTGTGTGCGGTGGAATTTAGGAACCTTGGACAGGGTGATACCCACTCCCCACAGGAGGTGGTCATCTAGGGGGTGTGGTGACCCAAAGGGTAACTAGCCCATTGGCCCTTCACTCCTCAACGCTCCCTAAATTGAGTCTTTAGGGAACCACCTGGACTCAAAAGAAGGAATGGGCAATGAAGCCTGATGACCCAAGAACCGAGGAGCACAATTGACTTGGTGGCAACCCTGCCAGCCTGTCCTGCTGCTGCAGCCTCCAAGAAACCAGGAGAGCTGCCAGTGCTTTGTAAATCACCAATAAGAACTCCCTTGCGGCAGAGGACCTGCTTCCCTGCATCTGCAAGCAACGAAAGTAGAAGTTGAGGACCCGGGACCCCTAAAACCCAACACCAGACATCACCACTGCATTTGAGCTGCCTACCCCGAGCTGAGGTGTCAACGTGGTTCCCAGGCCTTCCAGAGACAAAGCCTAACTTGCGTTTGCCCACTTTGGACTTCCCTTCCGTGCTTGCAGCCTCTTTCTGCAGGCCCCCTCCAGCCACGAGTATCCCCTGCACCAGAACTCAATGCCAAGAGACATCACTGCACCCGAGCCCCACAGCCCGAGGAGAAGTGGACTAACTGTGTCCCTATGTGCCAAGGGTCTCAAGGGTCGAGCCCCCCCTGGGGGTTCCCCCTGGTAGCCACCCAGTCCCTGCTTGCAGCCTCTTTCTGACCAGACCAATCTCCGTTAAAATGAATTGGACCCCAGACACCGTAACACACCTCTGCACACAGATGTCCCAGATCCCCCAGAGGTCAATCCCATACTTACTTCAAGTCCAAAATAACAGTCTTTTAATTCTTTTCTAAGTACCTGTATGCAATGTCATACGGGTAACATTATGGCAACTGAGGCTGAAAAGCACTTCTGCACCCAGACACCCCTGTGCCTCTCAAAGTGACATGTTGGAGCTGCTGTGGGTCTTACCCCATGCTTACCTTATCTCCAGAAGAACATTCCTGTAGGTTGTTGCTATATGCCAGAAAGCAGCATATGTTTCTTTTCCCATAGGATAACATTACAGCACCCAACGCCGAAAAGCACCGCTGCACCCTGATGCCACAGTGCTTCCTGTTAGAAATGGGGTTCCTGGTTGGCTAGGGTAGGCATCTAAGCCAGGCAGGAACCACCACTCTAGTCAGGGCAAGGGAGCTATACACCCAAGATAACCCCTGCTCACCACCTTGGTAGCTTGGCACAAGCAGTCAGGCTTATCGCAGAGTAAATGTGTAAAGTGTATTCACAACCCAGAGAGAATATATATATAGTATTTTGCACGTACAACATAGGCCAAAACAACCATGTTCACTGGGCACCCTATGCAACTCCAGAGTCAGTTTTGGTTAGACAAGAATAAATTATCACATCATCAGGACATAAAACACCATAATGAGGTAATGACAGGAAATATATGAATCAGCAAGTATCGTCAGGGTATGAATGAGGTTATGGCAGAAAACATATGAACCAGCAAGTATCATGCATACTGTTTATATTATCCTGTCATTGTGATAGTACTCATTATCTTGACCACTAGAAGGTATAAAATGGCATTGCCCCAATATCAGTGTGTGAAATGCAGTACAGGACGAATGAAATGCCTAATCTCCCACAGTGATAAGCACATGTAGGCTGTCGGTTATGGGAGGGGAAGGCACTGGGAATCATACCCGGGTGCGAATCTTGCAGTCTGGTGGTGTAGGCCAATTACCAACAGACCCAGGAAACCAGATATGCAGACCCCACTTTAGGGTAATCAAGACAGCATAATTAGGGTAACGCTAGAGTCACAGAAATTGGCTGTCCCCCTCTCCAAGCTCCACATATCCAACCCGTTCCTCGTGCTGAACAAGTTCTCCCAGTGGTCCTCCGACCGGTCTACCTGGCTCTGACCTTGCCCCCTTATTATAATGCAGCTTCCTACTGGGAAGAACCTGCGATAGGCCTCTACTCAACTTCCTGTGAGTGGGCAGCGAAGGCAATCCCTGCAGTGGCAGAGATCGAGTGTGGGGGAGGAGGGAAGGAATCACAGGGACTCTGTCTGAGCCCTCCTTGCGAGAGAGATGCAGGGTCCTGCTTGAGCGCAACTGGGACAGTACGAATCCACTGTCCTCTGAGGCTTCACTTCAGGGTTTGCAGTGAGGAGGGCTCCCAGGCCACCGGTGCTGCACTCGGTCTTCCTGTGTTGGCACCTCCAGCATCTGGTCTGTGCAGCTGGGGAAGATGGCTGTGTTGGGGGGGGATCATCGCGGCACAGACTCCTGCACATTAGTCCATGGGAAAGGCCCCCATCGCACAACACACAATCTTACCAGCCACCTGGTATGTTCTCTCCAAAGAGGGTGTGGCGTGTGTGTCCAAGTGTGGGATGTAGGAGCCATAAGTAGTGTTCCCCAAGCAATATTTGGTAAATGTGAAGCAAATCAAGGGGCAGTGAACTGAGGAGCACTCAAATGGAGGTACAAGATAAAGTGCTCACAACATGCTGGATACAGACCATATTAAGGAGCAGGCAGATCAGCACTCTCCCTGCGCTGGGTTCCCTGAGAGACACTCAAGGGGGCACAAAAAGGTGCAGGAAGACCAGCATATCAGGGCCAATAATAACAGTTCCTCCTGGCAGTCCAGCATTGAGTACTGGCAGCAGGGTAACAAGCAGAAAGACAATCCTGATGAGTCCTTTGTGCCACCCAGCAGACACCTGGGAGAGCAACAAACAGAAGAGCAGTCCAGATGAGTCATTTGTGCAATAAAGTAGTCCTTCTGACAGAGGTTTGGTCCTTGTTCCAAAAGTGCTATAAAAATCAGGGGGCTGCAGCCTCTCTACTTATACTCAGCAAGGCCTTTGTCCAGGGGGTAACTTCAAACAAACCCTTTCAAGTGAAGCACAAAACCCTTTCAACGCAGCCCTGTCTCCAGTGGGTTGTTAGAAATGGGTCCCTGTTTGGCAGTCAGTTTGCACTCTTTCCAAGCAGGGACTCACTCTAGTCAGAGATACACACTTAGATAACCCCTGCTCACCCCCTTGGTAGCTTGGCAAAAGCAGTCTGGCTTATCTCAAAGACAATGTGTAAAGTATGTGTACCAACACACACAGTAATACGGTAAAAACACTACAAAATGGACACCACACCAGTTTAGAAAAATAGGGAATATTTATCTAAATCAAACAAGACCTCAATGACAAAAATCCAACATACACAAGTCAAGATATGAATTTTCAAAACAATAAGAGTCTTACTCCATAGAAAACAATGGAAACATTGATTTTACACAAAGTATCTGCTTTGTGTAAAAAATAAAGCCGCACAGGTAAGCGTGTGTCAAAAAAGTCAGCGATGTGTCAACTCCTTACTCGCAAGTGAGGCCGTGCGTCGCTTCTTCTCCAGTCAGGTAGACATTTTTCTCTCCCGCAGGAGAACAATGCGTCGATTTCTGGACAGGCACCTTGGATCCGCTCAGACTTGTGATGATTTTTGACGCCGAGCGATAATGTGTGAGAAATCTGGTTGCACGGTGTTGGAAAACTGCACTGCGCAAGGTTTGCATCGTTATCAGCAGCCGCAAGCGAGTGTTGTAGTTTCTGCAGCCGCGAGCTGTCGATCACCCAGCTGAGATACAGGTGGAGGTTCGAATTTAGCTGCGTTGCAGGTGGTGCATCAAAATTCCCTGCACAGTGGTCTGTGCATGAATTTCAGTCCTTGTTCCAGGACTCTGCAACTCTCTGGCAAGGGCACCACTTGGCAGGCCATGAGTCTCAGCAGAGAATCCAGGTGCTAGCAGAGGAATCTTTGATGGCCCTGTCACTTCAAAACAGGAGACAAGCTCAGTCTAAGCCTTTGGAGATTCTTCACAAGCAGGAGTATACCACAAAGTCCTGAATTATTCCTCTTTCTGGCAGAAGCAGCAATTGCATGCCAACCCAGCAAAGCACAGTCACAGGCAAAAGGGCAGAACTCCTCCTCCATCTCTTCAGCTCTTCTCCTTGGTAGAGGTTCCTCTTGATTCCAGAAGTAATCTTGAAGAAATCTAAAACCTGGGGTTTGGGGTCCAGTACTTATACCCCTTTCTGCCTTTGAAGTTGCCCAATTTCAAAGAAAAGACTCGGTTGTTTACAGGATCCTGCCTTGCCCAGGCCGGGCCCCAGACACATACCAGGGGGTTGGAGACTGCACAGCCCATTCAGGTGTAAGTGACCACTCCCCCCTCCACTCTAGCCCAGATGGCTCATCAGGATATGCAGGCTATACCCCAGCTCCCTTTCCGTCACTGTCTAGAGGAGATTCACAAACAGCCCAACTGGCAGTCTGACCCAGACAGGGAATCCACAAACAGGCAGAGTCACAGAATGGTTTAAGCAAGAAAATGCCTACTTTCTAAAAGTGGCATTTTCAAACAAACAATTTAAAAACCAAATTTACCAAAAGATGTCTTTTTGAATTGTGAGGTCATGGACCCCAAACTCCATATTTCTCTCTGCTCCCAATGTGCAAGTGCACTTAAATATTTAAAGGCTGCCCTCATGTTAACCTATGAGAGAGATAGGTCCTGCAACAGTGAAACACGAATTTGGCAGTATTTTACTGTTAGGACATAAACAAACATCAGTACATGTCCCACCTTTAACATACACTGCACCCTATCCATGGGGCTACATAGGGACTGCCTTAGGGGTGCCTTACATGTATAAAGAGGGAAGGTTTGGGCCTGGCAAGTGTTAACACTTGCAAGGTTGAACTGGCAGTGCAAGACTGCACATACAGACACTGCAGTGGCAGGTCTGAGACATGTTTACAGGGCTACTCATGTGGGTGGCACAATCAGTGCTGCAGGCCCACTAGTAGCATTTGATTTACAGGCCCTGGACACCTCTAGTACGCTTTACTAAGGACTTACTGGTAAATCAAATATGCCAATCATGGATAAACCAATCAGCAGTACAATTTACACAGAAAGCATATGCACTTTAACACTGTTTATCAGTGATAAAGTGCCCAGAGTCCTAAAGCCAACAAAAACTGGTCAGAAAATTAGGAGGAAGGAGGCAAAACGTTTGGAGATGACCCTGCAAGAAGGGCCAAGTCCAACAGGGGTAATCAGTCCATTGTGTGAGAGCAGGATACATCTTATTCATCTGTAAGGTGGGAACGACCCTCCCTCTCCCCAGCCCAGGAGGACTATCAGTATGCAGATGCCTCTTCTGTTACACAAAGCCCCTCCTGTGTGATGGCTGTCTGGAGAGTATGCACCAAGTGGAGCTATCACTCTGCCCCAGACATAAGTTGGAGTCAGGCTGCAAAGCACTGGAGTTACTAGCACAAAGAAATGTCCAGTTTCTAAAAGTGGCATTTCTTAAATAGTAATAAACAAAACCACCTACACCAGTAAGCAGGATTTCTCACTACCGTTCCAAACATACCAAACATTCCCACACCACTCCTTATGGTTAAAAAATTACCACTTAGACAAATATAAGGGAATTTCTTATGGAAACCTATGAGAGGAGCAGCACTCGCAGCAGTGAGAAACTAGACTGTCACTACTAAGACATGTAACACATGAAGACATATGTCCTACCTTTCACATAAACAGCACCCTGCCCATAGGGCTATCTAAGGCCTGCCTTAGAGGTGACCTGGGTGTAGTGAAAAGGGAGTTTAGACCTTGGGAAGTAGTTTGACTTGCCAAGTCAGTGTGGCAGTAAACTGCGCACGCAGACTGCAGTGGCAGGCTTAAGACAAATATGAAAGGCTACTTCTGTGGATGGTGCATTCTGCGCTGCAGGGCCACTAGTAGCATATAATTTACAAGCTCAGGGTACATGATATGCCACTTCACAAGGGACTTATTCGTAAATTAAATAAGCCAAATAGGCGTAACCACTTATACCAAGTTGTAGGGGAGACAGCCCATGCACTTTTGCACTGGTTAGCAGTGATAAAGTGCCAGAGTCGTAAAACCAACAAATAGATGGTCAGAAAAATAGGAAAAAAGGCAAAAACGTTTGGGTTAACCCTGCAGAAAGGGCTATTTCCAACACTCCTGAAGTGACTTGTTGGTGCTACCTTAGACTTTGTCCCATACTTACTTTAACTCCAGAAGATGGGTCCTGTAAGTCACTGCTAAATACCCCTGTGCAGTATATGTTCCCCCACACACTCACAGGATAACAATACCATTCTAAAAATTGCACTTTTTGAAAACTGTAAAACTTCATAATGCAAAAAGCACTCACCTGATTCCGATGATCTTGATATCAAAATTGATATAAAAGTATGTTATTTTTATAAATTGGTGTCAGATTTCTTTGAGTGAGTGTCTCGCTTACTGTCTTTGTGTGTGCAATATATGCTTGTTAGAAATGGGGTCTCTAGGTGGGAGGGGTATACACCCTTGCCCAAGTAGGGACCACAATCCTAGTTGGGGTAAGTCACACACAATCCAAATTATCCTGTGCCCAACCCTTTGGTAGCTTAGCACTGAGTAGTCAGGTTTAACTTAAAAGGCAATGTATAAAGTATTTTTGCAATAAATCATGCAATAACACAGTGAAAACACCACACAGGTTTAGAAAAATATAAGATATTTATCTGAGTAAATTAAGGCCAAACCACACAGGTTTAGAAAAATATAAGATATTTATCTGAGTAAATTAAGGCCAAACCAATCAAGATTTGATAAGCACAAGTTGAAATATAACTTTTGCAATGATAAGAAGAGTCTTAAGTCTTTAGGAATCAACAAATGTCTCTTGTGTGCAGAAAGTACCTGGTAAGCGTCACAATTACACGCACAAAGACCTCAGAGGAGGAGATGTGTAGAAAAAGAAAGGTGTGCGTAGGATTTCCTGATGTGCACAGATGATGTGTCAATTCCTCCCACGCTGCAAGGGCTTTGCGTCGATTTCCTCACTGCAATGCGGGACCTTTTGATGCCCAGGGACAATGCGTGGAAATACTAGGCGTGTGGAACAAGGCCACAGGTGCTGCATCAATCCAGTATGGTGATGCATTGGAGATTCTGTTGCATGGCAGGCGCTGCGTCGATTACTCATGCAGCAAGTCAGGCTGTGTCGTTCCGGCTGGGCGATATGTCGATCCGGTATGGCTATGCATCGAAGTTCTGGTCGCAACGCAGGTGCTGCGTTGATCTCCACTTGAGGAGCCGTGCTGCGTCGTGCCGATTCGGCGAGGCGCCAACAATTTTGGCAGGCTTTGCATCGATTTTTGCTGCGCAAGGAGGTTCCTTGAAGAGGAGAACTCTTTTTGGCCCTGACACTTCAGGAACAGGAGGCAAGCTTAATCCAAGCCCTTGAAGAGTACTTCGCAGCAGAGCCAGAGGCCAGCAAGGCAGCAGTCCTTCACAGCAAAGCAGTCCAGGTGAGTCCTTTGGGCAGCCAGACAGCTCCTCTTGGCAGGTTGCAGGATCTGGATCAGAGTGTCTGTCCCAGAAAGTGTCTGTTGGTGAGGTCAGGGACTCAGTTTCTATACCCAAAACTGCCTTTGAGGTGGGGAAGACTTCAAAGAGTTGTTTCGAAGTACACAAGGTCCCTTTCAGTACAGGTCTGCCTGCCAGGGTCCCAGTAGGAGGGTTGGCAGTCCATGGAGTGTGGGCAGGCCACTAGCCTTTGAAATGTAAGTGTCGGGACCCTCCACCTTTCCAGCCCAGGAAGTAGGCAGACGTGGACTGGAGACAGGCTGTAAGGCACAGATGGATTTTAAGTGCAGAGAAATGCTCACTTTCTAAAAGTGGCATTTCTAAAATTGTTATTTAAAATCTAACCTCGCCAATAAGCAGGATTTTCTATTACCAATCTGACCATACTAAGCATGACCTGTTTACCCCTTTCTGATCAGAACCTAACACTCAAACAGTATATGAGGCTAGCCATAATGTTAGCCTACGAAAGGAGCAAGCCTCACATCACTGGAAAACTAATTTAGGGGTTTCCACTACCAGGACATATAAAACACACAGGTATATGTTCTGTCTTTGACCTACACAGCACCCTGCCCCATGGGTTACCTATGGCCTACCTTAGGGGTGATATGAAGAAAAAGGGGAGTTTAAGGCTTGGCAAGTACTTTTAAATGCCAAGTCAACGTGGCAATGAAATTGCACACTCATGCCTTGCAATGGCAGACCTAAGACACGATTATGGGGCTACTTATGTGGGTGGCACAATCAGTGCTGCCGGCCCACTGATAGCATCTAATTTACAGACCCTGGGCATGTGTAGGGCACTTTACTAGGGACTTACCAGTAAATTAAGTATGCCACTTGGGTATGAGCCAATGTCACCATGTTGAAGCGAGAGCATATGCACTTTAGCACTGGTTAGCAGTGGTAACGTGCGCAGAGTCCTAAAACCGGCAAAAACAGTGTCAGAATAGTGGATGGCGGCAGGCAAAAAGTTGGGGGATGACCACCCTAAGGCTGTTGGGTCCAACAATGCTTATCACTATCCTCTGATATGCCTAACTGCTCACCCACACTACCACAAAAGAGAACATTTGGGGTGTCATTTGTGCCTCTGTAGTACCTGTGGGGTTTTCTTGGACTCTTTTCACAATGTACCTCTTTTTGGCCCACTATATAGAGAGACAACGTCTTACACCATCTGATTTTTGTCTTTTCATAATCCTCTGTATAATAACCTGTTATGCTTATCTCTATCTTTTTAGTATCTGGGTTATACCTCTATGGTATATTTTTCATGTAGAAAATGTATTATTCATTTAATTTAATTCTGTTTTTAGTTGTCATACCATGTTGTTTTATCTAAGCAGTGCATTTTATTAATCATGATCAGGAAGGAGAAATCTTATCAAGGAATGCTCTAAGTTGCTAGGGTATGCCCAGACATGGGTCCCTAACTCCCTGTGCCACTAAATTCAACCTAGCCTGGCTGATGAGGGGTGATACCCCAAAACTGGCCTCAGGATACTTGTTTCCTGTCCAGGGAGGGCCTAGCTTGGCAGTTCGGTCTGGACTGTTCCCATTGTAAGCAGGATCAAGACTGATTCACAGATGCCTGGGTCCAAACTGGGGTGACGTGGCGAGCAAGATATTGATGAATTAAACCTAGATCTGTGACTGGGGGTGAGTGTTTGAAAAGTTTCAACGCTCCATCCATCATTTTATTTTGTGGTGTTGTCGTACCCCAATCTCTAACACACCTCATCAAAGTCAAATAAAGAAAAAAAGTAACTTGATGTCCAATACCTGTGTTTGGGACTGATAATCCCCGATTTTAAACTTTTCAGAATCTCAGGCTGCTCCCAGTTTTGATATTTGGAAGAAAGGTGTGAAAAATGGTTGGCTCAAGAAGAGAGCTCAGAATACTGAAGAAAGATGTTCATAAATTGGAAACAATGTAATTGACTCGATTCTCTAATTACTTTATTTTCCATGGTTGGCTATGCCACGAACCAAAGGAAAATTGAAATGCTGGATAGTTAGGTTACAATGATGACAAATGAATAATGATTGTTAATACTGTATGCAGAATCCCTGCTTATTCATAACTGCAACGATTTACATTATATTGCTTACTATTGGTGGGGTAGTAGCGGGACTGCATTTGTTTTTAAAACCCATCTTTTGCCCCTAGGCATCATGGCGCTTTGAGAATAAGGTACTGAATGATTTATAATTATTAAGGGTACACATATGCTGCCTGTTTTCTGAGTCTGACAAGTTAAATGCAATGTGACTGTGAACTGATAAGTTATTACACAGTTTAGCTGGTAGCACCACGAACAACCTTTTTCAGGCTGGGAATATACCACTGACATCGGGAGGGTGGAGGAGGCATTTTCTGGTCATCAATCACCTAGTGATTTAGAGCCAAAGATGTAAATTTAATCCCCTCTGCCACTGGCAACCAGTGCAGAAATGCCAGGCCTGGCGAGACATGATGGCAGAGTACTGTTAAAAGTACTCTCACTGCCGTATTTTGTATAAACTGAAGTTTATGAATTATTTGCTTAGGGAGGCCCGCGTGTTTTGCATTACAGTAATCAATTTGGGCAGATACGAAGGCATAAATCTTCATCACTTTATAGGGCGGTCTCATAAGTTAGAGATCTTTTTTCAAAATCTGCATTTGGTAGAAACCTGACTTTGTAAAAGCATTGAACTGCGGAACTCTTTACTTGAATGTCCATTTAAAAAAGCCTCATATCTAGTTGCGTTTTGTAGTATGAGCACTCACCCAGCCTGCTAAACCAGAAGTTAAAAAATCTCAAGGATGTTCTTTGAAAGGCAAGCAAAATGTCAGTGTTAATTTTCATTAAATTTACTCAAGGGCACCCAGCTATCGACTGCTTTAAGGTAGTTGTGGATGGGCAAAAGAATTTGCTCAGGATTTCAGTCCACTCTTTAAAGGTAGTTGGGTGTCCTCACCATACATAATTACTTTCATACTAAAGAACTAAATCATTGAAGCCATAGGCTGACATAGATTGTGCAGGATTGACTTTTTAATGTAATTTAACATGTAACCCTAAGGGGAACTGGTATTCCCAGACATGAGATCCGTGCACACTATTTCACTGGAGCCATAACTAGGGAGGGTACCAGTTCTTGGTTGCCTCTGTTCTATTTCAGGGCAGACCTGGCTTGGCAGTTCAGGCTATACTGTTCCCACTGGAGCATGGTCAAAACTGATTTGCACACAGCTGGGTCCAAACTGAGGTGGCATGGTGTGAAAAACATGATGTACTGGGACGCGACCCAAGTGATTACCAGTGGTTGAGAATAATTCAAGGATTCCATCCACCTCTTTTTTGTATACATTTTTTGATTTGGGAGGAAGACCGCTTCTGCTGGGTGAAGCAAGTTAGGTGCTTCCACCTTTAACCTGTGTTTGGGCATGGGCTGCATTTCTCAAAGAGGACAGATGAAAAATGGGCCTTAAATTATTAGGATAATCTGGGTTCAACATAGGCTGTTTGGGGCTTCCCTACAGACAGCTGCTTGCTGCCCAATGGTGAAGACCTATTGTGGACAATGCCCATATTTATAGTGGGCTTTGGGTCAGTCCATTTCTTACCAGTAATTGTCTCTCTTGTCAAGCTCATTTACATGCTCCTTATTTTATGTCTTTCCTTCTTCTTTTATTGTTTCCCTCCCCTGGAGCATGGATTATTTACTATCCTTTTGATTGGGTGACTTGTATATATCCACTGTTCACATTCAGTGAACTGCTTTTTTCTTTTTTGTTCAGCACTCCATAGGAGTGCACGTCTTCTTGCTCTCTCCTTTATGTGCAGCTTCCTCATGAAAATTACCGCCTCCTCACTTTCCATATTTGCTGCCCCTCTTCTGGCTCCACCTTTGCTTCCCCTGCCCTCCATGTCCCACTCTTCTTTTTATTATTATTTAACAACCCCACCCAGCTGCTCCTTTTCTACCCCCTGCTGCTCCAGCGAATTGTCTGCATTGTTTTCTATCTACACAGCCCATTCCACTGTTGCTTTCAACAGTATGATGCTTTCTTTGTTTTTCTTTTACTTATTTATTAGTGTTTTTGGAGCCAGCCACCTGCACTTTGCTGCTAGATTGCGCCTTTATCAAGAGAAAAACGTTTGCTTTTTTTTTTTTTAATTACCATTCCAAGATGGGCGTCTGCCATCTTCTAAAGAAATGTAAATTAAAAAGAAATAAATGGCTGCTGTGCCCTTACACATGTAGGCATACACAATAACGTGAGCATGCATCTCCGGGCATGCACTTGTGCACAGCATTGCTTTTTTTTGGCTGATGCTGTTCAATATCGGAGATAACCATTTTTTTCTTCTCCTGATGACAAACAGCATTGGCAAACTGCAATGGCAGAGCAAGTAGGTTTTAATTGACAGAGCCAATGAATGAGACCTATAGCCTTTGCCAATGCATGTCAAAATTGAGCCACTATAGCCTGAGATATCATGGCTTTGTAATGAATCTTTAAGTAGAACGAAGATCTTGTTAGCAAAAATTAATATTGATTTTTTTTTTTTTCAGAATTTTTGCAGCTGTCACTTCCTGGGTTTTTGAGATGGACAGCTTGATTTCACGAATTTATAAAGTCTGTTTCTGATAATGTGCTAAAATGACTTAATATTAGTTATTTCTTTCTCACTCAGTCTATTATCGTCTCATTGCATCCATAAGGACGTTGTAGACTCTTGGTGGATTGGCAAAGTCTTACATTCTTGGAGGCTTTTAAATAGTTGCTTTGAGAATGTTAGAAGAGTTGAAGATTGTACTGGAAAACCAGCTGGGTTTAGTAACTTTAATTTATTATTTTTATTTTTTTAGTTATGGGTTTTTAATGCCCATGTAATTGTACCCTTGGCTCGTTTTTTTCTTATTCTGTTGATGACTGGGGGAACCAAAATTGTTTTAAACATCTTCATTTAGAGTGATACATTTCGTTGCATGGTTTCCTGAAGAGTTTCTCATCTTGGTGCACAGATGTTATACATGAAGCGATATGGCCATGCACCTAAAAAAGTCCTCACATAGCCTATCGCGATTAGATGCAGCTTGGATGTCAATGGCCTACCAGAGTACACTGTGTTGTTCGTGGTATGATTCAGTTAGCTTTGTTTTTCTTTCTTCTTTTCTTTTGGAAAATATTTTTGAGAAAATACTGTACATTCAGCGTGTGACCCAGTTTCTCTCTGCCTGGCTTTTGTCTCCATTCCTAGAAGGAGATTTCTATCAGAAGCAAGGTGTACCTTCCTTTTTCCCAGCCCAGGAAGGGAATGCTATCCCACTAGACCTCATAAACTGTTACAACTAGATGCAGGTTAGAAACACATTGAAAATTCTCTTTTACTAATGTACCCTTCGAGGTAGTTGTGAAGCACTGAGAAGTGAAGTACAGTGCATGCTTTATGGGTACAAACCAATGAACAGAAAAAGCTGGCGAAAATTATTGTTACTTAAAGTTAGGTTTATGATTTGTATGTATGAATCGTAAACATTCGGAGGTACCAATGCACTTATCTCCAGCAGTGTTAATTTCGGATGTTGAATTATTTTTCATATTTTTTCAAGGGAAGCGAACTCAAAAAGGATGATTTACACAGAAATGACTTTAAGGCGACGGCATCTGTGCATGAAATGCCGTAAAATATATCTAATTCATCAAATAGGAGTGTTAATTTATGCAAAAGTATGTTATGCGTCTTTGTTTTGAGCCACCTAAAAACAAGTCGGTGTGTAAATGGTTTGTACATATGCCGAATGGGGTGCTAGGAGTGACCAAGTGGATGTGCAATTCAAATATTGGTCTTCATCAACACAACAGCACGTTAGTTCGTTCAAGCACCAGATTTGCGTCGGTCTTCTCTGATGATGAAATACTACTGGTACAACCTAGGGTTAGACAAGAAAGAATGTTGCTGGGCGAAGTGAAGGCTAGTAATGGGCGTTAATTAGCAACAGATTTTTGTTGGTTTTAGAGTAACGCTGGCCTCATACTACCAAAGGTTCTGACATAGGCTACTGTTTTTTAGGCACTGCTACACCCACCACCTGTCTCCGAGTCGATCTACTGTTTTTGGGGATGCTTTACGTTGACCCTAAAGAGTGAAACCCAGTTTCCTCAGCATAATGAGAACTGCTAACACCTCTCCGAGAACTGTACTGTATTTTGAAATGGTGTTTCCTGTGATTTAACCAGAAGTTATGTTTTATACAGCTTCTAAAACAATGGAGGCTAGACTCCTGTAATCATAAAGGGATTAAACTCCTCCTGGCACCAAGTGCTATGTGTATTAACTTCATAAGTATCATATGTTTGTTTTCCACCTATTCATAAATACCAGCACTATCTAGAGACTGAGATGCCACAAAGAATCTTTCTCAAGATTTTTAATTTCACATCACGTGTTTACTGTTTTTGTGCTAATTAGCAGATTTGATACTTGAATATCTCTCACCGGTCACGGAATATTGACAAGTTTATTACCTGCCTAAAAAGTGCTCATTGTCGATGTACTGTACTTCAGAAAACAGAACAGAGTTGGCATTCTTCTCACCTGGACTTCAGTGGAGTCCATGCACAAGTTCCCTGATCAGACACAGATTTGTGGCTTATGGTGAACATGTTATTAGTTTTATAAATCACATATCTTTCCATGCATATATTATGACACTAGCCCACTGTACACATCCCAGTGTCCTGTAGTAAAAACTCCCGGGGTTTGAAATAGAGCACCCCTGCTGTGCTCCTTTAGCTGGTACCCTTATATACCCACTACCTCTGGATCGCCCTGTAACTCCGCCTGCAACACAAGTAAACAATTAAAATGCCCAACGGCTGAAGCAAAAGCCTAACTGCTGACATGGTAGGTACGGGATAGGGAGGTGACAGCGAGGTCAGCAGGGGAACAAAGAGGGTGGCACCTAGGCGGGGTAGGTTCAAGTACCTACCCCACCTCTGACTAGGTCCCAGAAATGACGCAGTGGGTGAGCGCCAGAGGTGGGGCTCCCCACGGGGCCTCAACAGTGGAAGAAAGGTGAGTGTGCCAAATGTGGCATTAAGAGGGCCGCCTTCTTAGGTGGGTGGGCACACTCTCTGTGCTGCGGGCAGCCGCATAGTGCTGATATTGGCAACCCTCCCCCAGCAACATTGTGAAAATGACTACTTAGCCAACAAGGAACAAAAAAACTCACACAACACAAGGTTTGTGGAAAACCGATTGCTGCAGGTTTATTTCAGAAATGAAATATGCCAACGGGGTGGGTTAACTTACAGGTGATCCAAGGGCAGGCAGTGATGATCAACCTAAGCTGCCCACCTGCCTGATGAGCCAAAAATAGCACCCTGGGCCAACCCATCTGGTGCTTACATTTTTTGATGGGGAGTTTTCTCCCTTAAAGACTGTAGACCACCAGTCCAGGAGTAGAACTCGTTCCTTTTGAGGGCGGAGTGTTGCCAAGGCAAGCCTCCAGTTGCTCAGGCTTGCAACTGCCCGAGGGACTGACAGGGCACTGTTGTTTGCATCCCAGTGACCTGCCATAAAGACTCCCAGGATTTGGCATAGAGCACCCCTGCTGTGCTCCTTGAGCTGGTACTGTCTCATCCAGGGCTCCTCCCACCATTGCAGGCATGCCAGTCACCTGCACCTGGCCATTTCCTATGCCTCCTGCAAGTCTAAGAGGAACAAGCTCATACAAACCTCTGACCAGTGTATCCAGTAGTTCTTGAAATACCCTGCGCAGATTGTGTTAATAAGGCCATGCCTTATTAAACCAAAGCCCCTCTGCTCTGTGAACTTGCACATGGCAGTATTTACCCTTCTGCAGGAATGCTCAATGGCATCACCCGACGTGGACCCATGCCACACCCTGCGCAAGATTATCTCTCACCACCATAACTCACAGTGCCCCATGAATTTGATGATTTCACCCATCGTAGACTTCATTGATGTGATGAGCGCACAGCGCCCCAGAGAGGTGAGGTAATTTCGACTGAGGTGAAATATAAAAATATGAGGAGGGGACCCATCCCCGCCAGTCTCTGCTGCAGCATTGCGACCAAAGTACGTGCCAAGGAATTCCAGCCATGCTATCCGTGTGTGGGAGAAGCCATGCTTACCAGCCCTTGACTTTGCCTCTTGCAACACCCTAGTGATGAACAAGTGGCCGATCACCCGCACCTTGCACCCTAGTGAAATAAAAGAAGAGCACATTTTTACACACTGTTTTGATTGGTAGCACCACATCATTACAATGTACGTAAAATAACACAGTGCAGGATACACTACTCACCGAACATATTTGCTGAGCAAACCGCCCGTGGGGAAAACTAGCCTTTAAAATTTTCCACGTTTGTACAATATTTACATGTTGGGGGGGGTGTCTTGAGTATCCTCCCATTAATAAACATTTGCTTGTGGTCAGCCTAGGGGCAGTAACCTCACTGATATCTACCCATTTATGCACCTTCTAAAAAGGACCCCTGAGGTGATTCAAAGCACTTTTCCCACAGTTGTGTGTGACATACTGTATCAAGCTCCATGTACGGTGCTACTGCTCTGTGGTCCTGCCATTTGCAAACAGTTGCTGAGAAGGTGCCCTGTTTTTTAAGTGTACAGAGTGGGTCCTACATATGCCAGCTGAAGGATAGTTTCTTGTGTCAGATACTGTGGATGCCTTGCTCTGGTTGGGATAAGAGGCATAGCCAAGGGTTTAGCTTCCCGTGCATCCTGCTTGTCGTATTATGTATTTAATATTATGTGTAGCGTGGTTGAGGGGTCCCCCGGGAAATTCTGAAACTCGCACCCCCTAACCTTACTAACCCCACTACGCACCTGGGCAAAGCCCTTCCCAGTAGTGAGCAGATATATACAATATATGCAAGTGAACAAGCAAAATGTAAAAACTGAAAATTAGAAATCAAATCAAGTAATCAAAATAACTCTATTGAGATTGCGGCTCTGGGCCCCCGCTGGGATTTCAAATCATAAAATGAAACTCACTTCAGCAGTACTGCAGCAGTGCAATAGGAAATCATGCATATGCCCCATATTCTATATGGAGTACGCTGACGTATATATTTAGTGAAAAACTCTGTAACATAATGGAGGAGCACCTTAGCATGAGTATTCAGTAGTTCCTTGATCGCACCCTGACATTCTCTTGTTTCACTATAAACAGGATGTATTAGTTGCTGTTATTTAGTAAGATTGTTGTAGGAAATGCTGAACTGTATATTGCTAGCATAGGAGTTTAATAAAAAATATTAATGAGTATTCATGAGTAATGGATTGCTGTAGAAAATGTAATACCAGGGAGAAAAATAATGCACACATTTGAAAATGTGATCACGATGAGTGCCCTCCAATGTTCATGGAGTACACTTATTAATGGCTTATTAATATGAAATGTTGACCATATTTTTGATGTAGTAATGTGTCATATTGGGGGCTATGCTTTATGTATTAGCTTATTAATTGTAGACCTTAACTTAGCGGAGGTCTTGGCCTCGTTGAAAGGCCTCATGTTAAGCTGTATTTCTAAACCAATTAATAAAACTGTGATTTTCCACTGTACTGACTAAATGTGCTCTTAGATACTCTAATGATGCTCATATTTTTCCAGTTATGCATTAATTCTGATAAATGTGTCACATAACGTTTTTTTTGCAGGCTCAAACAGCCGAGGGCCAGGGATATGTTGGATGCTGGAGTCATAGTTGCTCTTGGTAGTGACTTCAATCCCAATGCTTATTGCTTTTCAATGGTAAGCAAGAAATTTTGTTAGCATCGGTTATGTTTTAAATATTCGTTTTCAAAAACTGGAATTTCGATAAACATGGGCAAATTGCCTGTACAGTCACTTAGTAGTGTTGCATATAGAGGTAGAGAGGAAGCAGAGGGTATCATTGAATGAGATAATTATACAGCCAGCTATTTATCTGCTAAGAAATGTCAAACCTGCAGCAGCAGGCGCTACTTTCATTAATAGTTATTTTTTTGATCATACTATCTAAACAAGTAAGTATGCACTTAAACCTTATGCAGGGGTTTCACAATATGTAGGGCAGTAGACATCTGACAGACTGATGTTCATGTGTTTAGGGAATCTGAAACATACAGTGATTATGAGCATCGCTCAAAGGAAAGGGAAGAATATCTCATTGCTGCGTTCTGCGAATACAACAACTGTACCAAATTCATTGTTTTAAAGAGCAGGCTGGAATATGACCTAAGTCTATAAGTAAGGACAGAGGTTGAGAATTTGCAAGAAGAAAATAACTCAACTCCATAAAAGCTATGTGCACCTCTCAGAAAGGTTTAAACAGAGCCTTCTTATGTACAGCCATCCACCTACCATTGTCTCACAGTCCGTGAAAGAGGGCTTGTTTTTTTCAGGTCTAACTGACACATTAGTTTTCTTAGTGTGTACAGAGAATGGCCTATGTATTCATATACTAAACGTATGGAGATATAAAAACATGTATTTCCATAATCTGATAAATACAGGAGACAAGAAGCAATATATGTTTAAAATGATAAAAGCAAGTTGTGAATACCATAGACCTATGCAGGTTGAGACATAATATACAGACATTATTGAGGGCTCGTTCGTTTTATAGTGACTACTGTTTCAACGGTTCAGAGTGATTCTAAGGAAAAACCTGATTAAAGAAGCTTGTTGTAGAGAACTTTTCTCCACAAACATTTTTTCTAATAGATAGCATTCCCATGATGTCAAAAACACCGTGGTGATTGCCATTAATGTTGAATAAAATCCATGTCGTCCATTTCCCAGGATCACAGACACAGGGCCTGATTACCACCTTGGCGGATGGGATACTTCGTCACAAACGTGATGGATATCCTACCACTATCCATAACCTAACACATCTATCCATGCCAATCCCTTCACCACTGTTTTTGTCATGAAACCCCCCCCCCCAAAAAAACGGTATCTTAGCACCAATACTATCTTACCTCTGTCCCTTACTAATGAATACCCTTGAACCTCTTCACCCTTCCCTCTCATTATTCATTCTCTATTTTTTTCTTAACTGTTTTCTTTTTATATTTTCATGTGCTTATTTATTGTTCCCCTTTTCCTGTGATTGTTCTCAAATTGATTGTGGAAATGGGTTTACCTTCTTTTAAAAATTAATTAAGCTAGAGGTCCTGGGGGCATTTGGCTGATGTTCACCATTTTGAGTTCTCTCAGAAATGTGACATCACAATATAAAAAAGTGTAATACAAAGTAGCATAGCACACAGTTCCTAGAAATGCGACATGGTAGCTAGAAGTGTAATTTGAAATTGTGGCTAGCTTTGTAATTTGAAATTAGAACAATAAATGTAACTTAACGTAGTATCTTCTTTAAAGGAACACAGTGCTGCTTGTACAGTGCTTTAAACGGAGGTTGTGAAACATAACTATTGAACAAAAGCTAATTCAATAATTTAAAACCTGACTAGGTTCACTGAAAATGGTCAAAATCATATGAGATTTTTGTGCTCTTCATCCATCCATTACTAAGTGTAAGTTACACACACACCCTCATTCCCCAACAAACTCATCCTTCCTGGAAATGTAACACATAACGTCCTGCACCCACTCACATCTCATAATTTTCCACCGCAAACATATGTTTGCAGTTGAAAATGCCCCCACTTACATCTGCCAGCCGCTTACAATAGGAATTCTGGCAGGCATTCAGAGGTTTGCCACAGACCAGATTTCTCCACCATGACTGCGAAGACTAAATCTAGTGAAAGCTGGGAGCAGGGTGGAGTATGGCATGATTAGCTTTAGATATTTCTGAACACCAATAAACTTGTGCATTTCTGAGCATTCATAAAACCACAATCTGACCCTTTCCTGCCCTGTAAAAAGTCACAGATATACTCCAGGACTCTTTCCAGTATGGCAAGGAGAATGGATTACTTCCACATTTGGCAGAGATGTGAGGGAAGGAGTTTCTCCGCAGGAAAAAATGTTTTTTCCTTGGACCAATACAGCTTTCTAGCCATACTATTGGATGCATTTGTGAATTTCAAAAAGTAGTAAATCTTTGCCTGTTTGTAGCAGTACTTTTACGAGGACCAAATTACTATTTTGTTTTGTGAATTTGTTCATATGTACTTGTGTGCCTTCATATTTCAATCCGGACTTGTGGAAGAAAATCTATTGCAAATAGCAATTATACTCTCCAAAGAATATGTTGAAAAGAATTTTGTGTAAATCTGACTTCCTCATTTACAAAATGTTGCCTACACTTTTCCTTGGGAATTAGGGCTTCCACCACATACCTCAGTACGTTGTAAGATCATCAGAAGTAAATAAAAAAGTTTTTTGTTTAACTGGGATACCCTGAATGCTTTTAGTTAGGTGGCCTCAATTTGATTTAATGCAAGGGCTACTCAGTATGCTGAACTATTTTCCTAACTGATGTGCTTCACTTTATGCTAGTAAAAGGGTAATTTGTGTCCAAGACGTTCGGGTAGAAGAAAACTCCCGAACTGTCTCGCATGTACAAAGACCATCGGTTCATGGTTTCAGTTGAATAAGCAGATTAGCCCATTTAGCCAGAAACAATCTTGCTAATTGCTGTAAGTGGAACAATTATATCAGATGCAAAATGACTGAGGATAGAAGAAGCAGTTTTGAATGTACGTTTTATGTGTGAAACTTTAAAGCATTGTGGCATCGGTCAAGTGAGTGCTAACACAGCAAGGAAAAGAGTATGTCTGCTCTTTTAAGAGGCAGGACTTTGAGTTTTTGTGACTAGCATTATAGATTAATTCTAGGAACGCGTTTTAATGGCCTCAATGGAATTTCAAATTGATATTTATTAGTACTTTTTAATTGAAAGAGGACCATATGTGTCTTGCCTGTGTGCATTTTCCCTTTAGGAGTAATGAAATCATTTGATAGCAATCTCCCTCAAGCTTGATTAAACTTATTGAACTAAGAAAAATGTATTAGAATAGTTAGTCAGTGTTCTGTAACGAAATTATGACCAAAAGGAAGTTGCATAAAGAAAACTTAATTTTCATTAATTGATAGATTGGCACATTTGCTTTGACACCCAGGCGAAAGACAGTGCTATTCTGCCAACAGCAGCCAACAGCAGAATCATTGTGAAGTGAAGCTTAAGGCCTGGAGGAGGTGGAGGTGATACATGAGCAAAAGTTGGCTCCAATATGAAATTATTTTGAACACCAACAAGGAAATTGAAAGTTTCCTAGAATGGGGTTAGGTTTTACTTTAAAAGAGTGATGCAGAATAATAGAAGGAAAGAAATGGATGGTGTTGGCAGCAAAGAAAAAGAGGAGTTGAAATGAACATTTGAAAACAGAATGTAGACAGCAACTTCTGTAAGCAATGCTGAACTTGATTCCTTCTTGGGACTTCCATAGCTCAAACAAGTAATGATTAGTGATCCGTCTTTGCACCCCAAAAGCAAGATAACCACACTGACGGCATCGTAATAGACCCTGTGTCTTTTACCAAGAAAAAGGGATTGTCATATTTTTTGCTTCATTAGGAAGCTTCAAGCTTAGATTTTGACCAAATGTGGGCCACCATTGCCAGTTGATCTTTATGGAGTCCTATCCATAGTGCACAGTTGTTGCTAGAGTTGTAGAGATTTATTTGGAGGTGAAATGTCAGTGACGATTGGTTAACCCATGTAAAGTGTTGGGTTTGGTATAAGATTCTGTGCAAATTGCGTAGCAATATAATCTGATCATTATATAACTCAAGTGTTTAGAGACTATTATGCACACACTTCTACAGGCCATTCAATTAAGAATGAGTCAAAGATGTACTTTTGTAGCTTGATAGCAAAGTACATGCAACTTTCTAAGTAAGGAATCGCTTGTACTGAAAGGAAAGCTGTTTTTATCCTGTGCACAAAGCATATGAGTGTCTCTAACAATTGAATGAAATATCACATTGCGGCAGCTCTGGAATAAGCTAATTGAAGTACATTCTGTCGCAGAACAGCTGTTTAAAATCACAGTAAACATTTATGTGGGTGTACAAAAAACTGCCTCTTCAACTATATAAATGTTATGTTGCACCTAATGTTAAGGCTCATTTTATGTTAAAATAAGAAAATTAAGATGTGCTAATATATGTAACATGATATATTTTATGAGTATATTTGAATTATTGCCACTTTTACTTCAATTGGGTGATTCATTATATTTGTCATTGCTTTCTGCATTTATTGTTAGGTTAGTGGCTTTTGCATTTCAAGGGCAGATTAGGAGTTTGTTTTATTTTCTTTCTGTGACAGTTTCATTCTAAGAGGGTATCCATTCATCACAGATCAAAACTGTATTATTGATTAGGATCCTACATCAATGGAGGAAGAAATGATTAATTACAGTATAGAATTAAAAAGATGATCACCAATTTTTTTAATCAGCCAATCTTTTGATCCAGTCTGAACCTCTTTTACAAAGCGCATGATCTTTGAATGCATTGAATTTGTGATCTAGTTTATTCAGACTAAATAAATATGTTGTTTGTTTAATAGAACTGTCTGACATAATGTGCGACTTTTAAATTACCAGTTGCATGTGTTTTTTGAAACATACTGCCAAGATAGCATCCCAAATTGTTTGCATTAATCATCTGCATTTTTGTTTCCTCTAGCCAATAGTAATGCATTTGGCCTGTGTTAATATGAAAATGTCAATGAAAGAGGCCTTAGCTGCTGCCACCATTAATGCAGCTTATGCTCTTGGAAAGTCTGACAGCCAAGGTTCTTTAGAGGTTGGAAAAGAAGGGAACCTTATTATCATAAATTCCCCCAGGTGCGTATTTGGAGATTGATGTCTTTTACAAGCACATCTCAATTTTTGTGTGTATGGTTTCTGTATGAGAAAGGTTACTTCCCAAGATGTTTCATGTTCCCGGCTAAATTATATTTCTCTTACAGTTTCTTTGTCTTTTACTTAACCCATCAACCTTGAGAAATATCATCTTAAGCAGAATGACAAGAGCTTTGGATTTTCAAATAAGGTGGGAAAATGTAGAGCTATTTTTTGGGCTTTAGCAGATGTGGGGGCAGCGTAGCAGAAGGACCACACAAAAACTACAATTCATAGAGGAGATAGTTTAATAATTGGTATATTTGTGTTCATACTACAAGCTCCAAAACACTTTTGACAGTGAAAGTCACCAAACACAATTTTACTATATCAAGAGTTGTATCAGGATGCCCTAACCTGCAAATTCAGATCCGACAGGAGCGAGGCTACTTCCCACACTTCACCAAACCCATGCTATCTCCACAATACTATTGTGGTGTTATACACTAGGCCTGGGGAAACAGGAAAGGCACAATGGAAAGAAGGAGAGACACTGGATATTGTGACATACCTGGAGGCACAACTGAGCTTACTCTGTAACATCAGAGTGTTGATATCTAAAAAGTAAAGAATAACTTTAATATAACTTTAGTTTGAAATTTGATGTTTATCCTTGAAGTAATAAAATACTAGCTGGCATACTCAATTTCTACTCCCCATTACAGTTCCAAACATGGCCTTTCTCCTAATATGCAATATAATTAAGCTTTTAAATAATAATTAAATAACAGTGAGGATTACAATAAGTTTGTATACCAACCAATGCTACCATAAATATTAGGAACTAAATTTTCGTACTTGATTTGCATTCCAGGTGACAATTGGGTAACTGTAACAAGAAAGCATTCCTTAGTAGTGCATTTTCTAATCCTGGTCATATGTGTATTCACTGTCTTCATTATCAGCATATCATACAACAATATTTATGTGCTAATTTACTTCCATTGAGTTTCTAAATGTTCATAACCCACACAGTTGGTTCTTTGTTGAGTAAACTATGACAGAAAAGTTGGATGATTCTTATGAAACAGACAAGTGCCACAGAGTTCGTAATACCTATGGATGCCCCCTTGTGCAAGTCTGGTCACAAATAAGTAAAAGTCTGTTCTTGCAAGATACCACTCTAATTCCAAGATGTCTTTATCTAATTCACAGAAGAACAAGTAACATTATTCCAACAAGTCACAGCTGTGGGAACTGTGTGTCACCTAGCAAGGACCCTATAGACCATGAGGAACTTATAGTCTTTTGTAAAAAAAAAAAAAAAAAAATTGGATTATTATTTGGGGTGAACAATCTCACACCTAAAGGAATAATCAAACTAGCTTGTCACAGGGAACATCAAAAGTACTAAATTAACGTGAGCTTAACCCTCCTGGTGGTATGACACAGAGTAGAGAGCCTTAACTTAGGGAAATATGTAAAGTATTTTTCCAGTACAAAAACAGTAATAAAGTCAAATACTAAACAATAAAAATCTTAAAACCTGAATTAGAAAAATAGAGTAAAATGTAATAAACAAAATTATCCTAGAATGACAAATATCCACTGAGGGGGGCCAGAGATATGCACTTCTTAAATGTAAGTAAAAATAACACCAAAAATACTTGTGCCAATGAATTTGTAGACTGGGACCTAGGTATGATTTTAGGCCACCTGTGATGGAACACATGTCAATACACCACCAAGCAGGTTTGTCCCAGTGAAAACATTTACTCTCTGACTTTTTTCTGGAGCTTACAATCCTCCAGTGGTACAAGCCTGAAGGAGTATCTGAGGAAGGTGGATTGAAATCGGACATCTTTGTCGCGAAGTACACCTGATGGCACCAGAGTTCTTTGAAGCCCCGACTTTGCATGGTTTCTGGAGCAGCTCCCCTTGATCACTTCAAAGGTTTCCACAACTTCAGAGACAGCACTTTTGAGTCAGAACTCGAGCAAAGGAAACCAGCAAGGTCCTGTCCAGGTCCCATTGGTGCTAGTCAACTAGTTACATCAGGTAATAGGCCTCTTGCTATTTGTTGTGCCTCTGGAGTCACACAGGAGGCCAGCCTACTGACCCTTGAAGCCCAATTCATTTTCCCAGCTGCAGGAGGGAGTAGGTCCAGTCTTTCTGGGCTCCTCAGGTCACAGACAGCAGGTCCAGTCCTCTTTTTATCTTCTGTAGGTTAAGGAAGTGTTCCGAGGAGAATTCCTTTGGGTGCTACATTTATAGTGTGCAGTAGAAAGAGGGTGGGTTTGACTACTGGACATTTCCCAACCAATGAGGTAAAAGTTCCTAGGGCAGCCCTTCCAACTTTTGCAGCACTTCCTGTTTGTCGTAGTTTGAACAATCTCACTGTGCACCTCATTTCTAAAATCCAAGATGGGGGAACCCTTCCTCCCATATGCAGAGCCCTTGTGTCCACCCAGAGGTGTGGCCAGGGAGATGAGCAACCCCCCCGCCCCCCCAGGGTCCACTCTAACCCCATTCTGGGGGTAGCTTCTCTCACACGCGGATCAAAGTCAGCCTGGCTAGTGTTGGCCTTTGGAACTATTAACTTGAAAGGTAAAGAGGTGAGGCATGCCCATTCATAAAGTTCCTGGTTCCACCCCAACTGTCCTCCCTGAGCTGAAAGGGATCAAATACTCCACAACTACTCCATCCAGTCACCAGGTCTAACCTGTTGTTCTGGTCTGGGAGCAGTTTCGCATCTTATTAAGCTCATGCACTTGCTGAGCAGCTACTAGCAGGCTGATGGTCGGAAAAGGTATCTTACTAAAAGTCACTTTTCATAAATATTATTAAAAATCAAACCTCACCAATAAATTATAATGAATATAAGAAAAAGTTTGAATAACAGTTTTAGCCTTTGCCTGTCAAACGTTACATATTAAAGAATATAGTGTGAACTTTGACATGTTCTAGACTCCAGCTTTGGCCCTGGCAATGAAAATAGTTTTTGGAGTCGATTTCTTGGTGGATCATGTCAGCTTTAATTTCACACATGTCCCAGTTTTTTATGTCAGGCGCCCTACCTAGTGAGTGACAAGTAGTGCTTATGGCCTCATAACGAGTTTTGCGGTCTTTTGGGAAGACCGCTGTGGTTGTTGCTGCCAAAAGACCGCCATTTTGGTGGCATTCTGACCACCGTGCTAAGAGTCACACTGTGAAGACCGCCAAATATCAGCCAAAAATCCAAAACTGTCAGGACACTGGAGGCCGGGAAAGAGGTGGTCCCACCACCAGCACTGCCAGCCTGACAAAAATCCACCCACCAGATTATGAGCCACAAATCACCACAGCGGTTCTTCCATGGCAGAAAACCATTGGTGGTGTGATACACTGCAGTCAGAACTCACATCAGTCAGAACACCACACTACATTGGATAGTTTGCATACCCCACACCTGACACACATCCACACACCTGACACATCTACTCACTGCACTATATAACACACCCTGACAAAGTCCACAATCCTTTGCAACAAAAACTCCATTCAGATATGCAGAGAGAAGGCAATATTATGGATATAGCACCTTTACACAATATAGCACACATCACACTCGGCACACACCCCACATCAGCACATCAGCACAACTAACACAATACAGACATTACTAGCATACAAAATCCGTGACAACCGGCTCACCCTCACAACACAGCACCCACACCTCACCAATTACCCAACACTACACCCTTACACTCACAACACCCTCACACACCATAAACACCAACCACTACCATGTCTCCACAAAAACACCCATGTTTCACTGACGACGCATTGAGGTCATAGTGAATGAAATTTTCAGGGTAGAGCTGCAACTGTTTGGAGTACAGGCCCAACAAACATCGATTGCCAGGAAAATGGAGTTGTGTCAAAGGATAGTCAACAGGGTCTATTCAGTAGGCAGCCATCCACGCATAAGGGAGGACATCAAGAAGAGCTGGAACAACTTCGGGGGAAGGTGCGTTCCATGGTATCACGCCACCAGATAGCAGTGCAGAAGACTGGCATTGGGTCCCCACCTCCTCCCCTACAGTTCACATCATGGGAGGAGAAGGTCATGGATATAGTGCATCCTGAGGGCCTGACTGGAATACCTGGGGGACTGGAATCTGGTACGTACCCACAACAGTCATGTCACACATTTGTCTTTTCCTGCATGCTTCCTCACCACCCAAATACTCCCTAATTAACTAAATGTCCCACTACTCCTCCCACCTAATCACCTAATGCCCCTCTCCTGCATGCCTCCACTCAGCCCAACTGCCCTCACAGCCCTTGGCAATGACACATTAACTACTGGCTAATCATATCACTCCCAGAATGCACTAACCCATCATTGCGAAAATCTGGAATGTGCACAACACATTACATGTAATGCATGTACAACTAAAGTTCTAGCTACACCATCTAGATTGTTTTAGTGAGGACCAGTACATGGGAATGACAGCAATGCAATGGTACACACACAATAGCAAACAAAGTAAAACACAGCTACAGCTGAGTGACCATTCCTAATGGCCACAGATCAAATTTCCCAAGCCAGAAATAGACTGACCTGGGTTGGAAAGTAAGATGGCTGAGTCGATGCACATGCACAATATCAAGATACAAAACTATTACCGTTGCATACTCACATACTTGTGTTCCCACTAGGACACTGTTGTGCATTGTGCAGCTTTAATGTGTGACATCTAGCAAGTCTGACTATACACTAGGTAACAGAGATGAACAGTCACATCAATTTTCAGACAAAACCAGAATCCATCTGCAGTGCAATCTGTACCAAACCCATATGACAGCTCCAACATGGAGTATGGAAATCAAGTCACAGATCTTAATGTACAACAAAGGTATGCTGTGCAGCATTTGTCAATGTCATTGCAGGGAATCATGTAAAGCCACTGTCTGCATCTCACAAAGAGGAAACCAAACACACATTCTAACCTGAACTATGTGTGTCACTGCCTCCACAGGTAACCCTGCCATTGCCACCATGGAGAGGATACCTGAAAGTGCCAGTCTCCCTCTGAATGAAGGTCCCAGTGAGGACAACACACCTGGATGTCTGGACAAAGACAAACAAACCTGGCCCATCTGGGACACCTGGTCAATCAACGACTCCCTGCCTCACCCTGCCCACATCAACTCCTCCCCCCCTGCCCCTGGTGCATCCACATCACAGTCAACCATTCTTTCCAAACCTGTGTCCCAAGTACTGTTCAATCAAATGTGTGCCCCACAGTACAGGGACCTGAGTAGAACCCTAACATCCCTGACGATAAGGGACCTGCTACCACTGAGATTGGGCATACCGTGCCAGAGAAACAGGCACCTTTCTACGGTACGTGGGAGGGATGCTATGGGTCAGTGGATGAGGCCTCATTGGGACTCCACTGACCAGGAATCCATTTCCTAAGTCCTGGGAGCCTACCAAAGTTCCCAGGACAGGATTGGCCAAATAATCACTATGTTGGGGGAAAATCAAAGGCTGCAGAGGGAATACCACCAGGAAGGTATGTAGAAGGCACAAGATGTCGTCATGTCTTCCATTGCAGGGGTGTTGAGGGACATCAATACTACCCTGATTGGTTTCTGAACACACCATCAGGCCCCTTCCACTAGCAACGTAACATCTATCCCAACTACATCTATGGCAGCTAGTGGAAGGTAGGCCCTGTCAGGGGAACCACATGCCTCATACACCCCTCCCTCTGTAGCTGAAGAACTCCCCACAAACATGGATGTCCACCCAGACATCTGGCTGGAGCAGATGGATGCCAAGATCAAACCCACTGTCAGGAAGTGAACCTCTCCTGATTTGTTACCCTCGGGTGCCACTGAGACACCCTGTAGACTATTCTAACTCCATTTTCCCATGGTACAAGGACACTGGACCTGTGTAACTAACTGGTGTAGCAGCTACTCTGATGAATCCATCTACCTTGACATCACTCATCACCTTAATTTTCATTTATGCACTTTTAATTTTACTTTTAGTATTCTGACATGCACAATACATCACAATTGAACACTGTAGGAAGTTGGCTCTGTATGTGCTATTTCAAAGTAAGGAATAGCATGCACAGAGTCCAAGGGTTCCCCTTAGAGGTAAAATAGTGGTAAAAAGAGATAATACTAATGCTCTATTTTGTGGTAGTGTGGTCGAGCAGTAGGCTTATCCAAGGAGTAGTGTTAAGCATTTGTCGCACATACACATAGACAATAAATGAGGTACACACACTCAGAGACAAATCCAGCCAATAGGTTTTTATATAGAAAAATATCTTTTCTTAGTTTATTTTAAGAACCACAGGTTCAAATTCTACATGTAATATCTCATTCGAAAGGTATTGCAGGTAAGTACTTTAGGAACTTCAAATCATCAAAATTGCATGTATACTTTTCAAGTTATTCACAAATAGCTGTTTTAAAAGTGGACACAGTGCAATTTTCACAGTTCCTAGGGGAGGTAAGTATTTGTTAGGTTAACCAGGTAAGTAAGACACTTACAGGGCTTAGTTCTTGGTCCAAGGTAGCCCACCGTTGGGGGTTCAGAGCAACCCCAAAGTCACCACACCAGCAGCTCAGGGCCGGTCAGGTGCAGAGTTCAAAGTGGTGCCCAAAACACATAGGCTAGAATGGAGAGAAGGGGGTGCCCCGGTTCCGGTCTGCTTGCAGGTAAGTACCCGCGTCTTCGGAGGGCAGACCAGGGGGGTTTTGTAGGGCACCGGGGGGGACACAGGTCCACACAGAAATTTCACCCTCAGCAGCGCGGGGGCGGCCGGGTGCAGTGTAAAAACAAGCGTCGGGTTTTCAATGTTAGTCTATGAGAGATCTCGGGATCTCTTCAGCGCTGCAGGCAGGCAAGGGGGGGATTCCTCGGGGAAACCTCCACTTGGTCAAGGGAGAGGGACTCCTGGGGGTCACTCCTCCAGTGAAAGTCCGGTCCTTCAGGTCCTGGGGGCTGCGGGTGCAGGGTCTCTCCCAGGTGTCGGGACTTAGGATTCCAAGAGTCGCGGTCAGGGGAAGCCTCGGGATTCCCTCTGCAGGCGGCGCGGTGGGGGCTCAGGGGGGACAGGTTTTTGTACTCACAGTCTTAGAGTAGTCCTGGGGTCCCTCCTGAGGTGTTGGATCGCCACCAGCCGAGTCGGGGTCGCCGGGTGTAGTGTTGCAAGTCTCACGCTTCTTGCGGGGAGCTTGCAGGGTTCTTTACAGCTGCTGGAAATAAAGTTGCAGCTTTTCATGGAGCAGGTCCGCTGTCCTCGGGAGTTTCTTGTCTTTTCGAAGCAGGGGCAGTCCTCAGAGGATGTCGAGGTCGCTGGTCCCTTTGGAAGGCGTCGCTGGAGCAGGATCTTTGGAAGGCAGGAGACAGGCCGGTGAGTTTCTGGAGCCAAGGCAGTTGTCGTCTTCTGGTCTTCCTCTGCAGGGGTTTTCAGCTAGGCAGTCCTTCTTCTTCTAGTTGCAGGAATCTCCTTTTCTAGGGTTCAGGGTAGCCCTTAAATACTAAATTTAAGGGCGTGTTTAGGTCTGGGGGGTTAGTAGCCAATGGCTACTAGCCCTGAGGGTGGGTACACCCTCTTTGTGCCTCCTCCCAAGGGGAGGGGGTCACAATCCTAACCCTATTGGGGGAATCCTCCATCTGCAAGATGGAGGATTTCTAAAAGTTAGAGTCACTTCAGCTCAGGACACCTTAGGGGCTGTCCTGCCTGGCCAGTGACTCCTCCTTGTTATTCTCATTATTTTCTCCGGCCTTGCCGCCAAAAGTGGGGCCTGGCTGGAGGGGGCGGGCAACTCCACTAGCTGGAGTGTCCTGCTGGGTTGGCACAAAGGAGGTGAGCCTTTGAGGCTCACCGCCAGGTGTGACAATTCCTGCCTGGGAGAGGTGTTAGCATCTCCACCCAGTGCAGGCTTTGTTACTGGCCTCAGAGTGACAAAGGCACTCTCCCCATGGGGTCAGCAACATGTCTCGGTTTGTGGCAGGCTGCTACAACTAGTCAGCCTACACAGATAGTCGGTTAAGTTTCAGGGGGCACCTCTAAGGTGCCCTCTGTGGTGTATTTTACAATAAAATGTACACTGGCATCAGTGTGCATTTATTGTGCTGAGAAGTTTGATACCAAACTTCCCAGTTTTCAGTGTAGCCATTATGGTGCTGTGGAGTTCGTGTTTGACAGACTCCCAGACCATATACTCTTATGGCTACCCTGCACTTACAATGTCTAAGGTTTTGTTTAGACACTGTAGGGGTACCATGCTCATGCACTGGTACCCTCACCTATGGTATAGTGCACCCTGCCTTAGGGCTGTAAGGCCTGCTAGAGGGGTGTCTTACCTATACTGCATAGGCAGTGAGAGGCTGGCATGGCACCCTGAGGGGAGTGCCGTGTCGACTTACTCGTTTTGTCCTCACTAGCACACACAAGCTGGCAAGCAGTGTGTCTGTGCTGAGTGAGAGGTCTCCAGGGTGGCATAAGACATGCTGCAGCCCTTAGAGACCTCCCTGGGCATCAGGGCCCTTGGTACTAGAAGTACCAGTTACAAGGGACTTATCTGGATGCCAGGGTCTGCCAATTGTGGATACAAAAGTACAGGTTAGGGAAAGAACACTGGTGCTGGGGCCTGGTTAGCAGGCCTCAGCACACTTTCAATTGTAAATATAGCATCAGCAAAGGCAAAAAGTCAGGGGGCAACCATGCCAAGGAGGCATTTCCTTACACAACCCCCCCCCCAAACGAAAGAGGATGAGACTAACCTTTCCCAAGAGAGTCTTCATTTTCTAAGTGGAAGAACCTGGAAAGGCCATCTGCATTGGCATGGGCAGTCCCAGGTCTGTGTTCCACTATAAAGTCCATTCCCTGTAGGGAGATGGACCACCTCAACAGTTTAGGATTTTCACCTTTCATTTGCATCAGCCATTTGAGAGGTCTGTGGTCAGTTTGAACTAGGAAGTGAGTCCCAAAGAGGTATGGTCTCAGCTTCTTCAGGGACCAAACCACAGCAAAGGCCTCCCTCTCAATGGCACTCCAACGCTGCTCCCTGGGGAGTAACCTCCTGCTAATGAAAGCAACAGGCTGGTCAAGGCCATCATCATTTGTTTGGGACAAAACTGCCCCTATCCCATGTTCAGAGGCATCAGTCTGCACAATGAACTGCTTAGAATAATCTGGAGCTTTGAGAACTGGTGCTGAGCACATTGCCTGTTTCAGGGTGTCAAAGGCCTGTTGGCATTCCACAGTCCAGTTTACTTTCTTGGGCATTTTCTTGGAGGTGAGTTCAGTGAGGGCTGTCACAATGGATCCATATCCCTTCACAAACCTCCTGTAATACCCAGTCAAGCCAAGGAATGCCCTGACTTGAGTCTGGGTTTTTGGAGCTACCCAGTCCAGAATAGTCTGGATCTTGGGTTGGAGTGGCTGAACTTGGCCTCCACCTACAAGGTGTCCCAAGTAAACCACAGTTCCCTGCCCTATCTGGCATTTGGATGCCTTGATAGAGAGGCCTGCAGATTGCAGAGCCTTCAAAACCTTCCTCAGGTGGACCAGGTGATCCTGCCAGGTGGAGCTAAAGACAGCAATATCATCAAGATAAGCTGTGCTAAAGGACTCCAAGCCAGCAAGGACTTGATTCACCAACCTTTGGAAGGTGGCAGGGGCATTCTTTAAACCAAAGGGCATAACAGTAAACTGATAATGCCCATCAGGTGTGGAGAATGCTGTCTTTTCTTTTGCTCCAGGTGCCATTTTTATTTGCCAGTACCCTGCTGTCAAGTCAAAGGTACTTAGAAATTTGGCAGCACCTAATTTATCAATGAGCTCATCAGCTCTTGGAATTGGATGGGCATCTGTCTTGGTGACAGAATTGAGCCCTCTGTAGTCCACACAAAACCTCATCTCTTTCTTTCCATCTTTGGTGTGAGGTTTGGGGACTAAGACCACTGGGCTAGCCCAGGGGCTGTCAGAGCGCTCAATGACTCCCAATTCCAGCATCTTGTGGACTTCCACCTTGATGCTTTCTTTAACATGGTCAGATTGTCTAAAGATTTTGTTCTTGACAGGCATGCTGTCTCCTGTGTCCACAGGTGTGTCTGACCAGGGGTTAAGGAGAAGAGTTCAGGAAACTGTTGTAGGACTCTCCTACAATCAGCTTGCTGTTGGCCAGAGAGGGTGTCTGAGTAGATCACTCCATCTACTGTACCATCTTTTGGGTCTGACGACAGAAGATCAGGGAGAGGTTCACTCTCTGCCTCCTGATCCTCATCTGTTACCATCAACAGATTGACATCAGCCCTGTCGTGGAAGAGCTTAAGGCGGTTTACATGGATCACCCTCTTGGGGCTCCTGCTTGTGCCCAGGTCCACCAGGTAGGTGACCTGACTCTTCCTCTCTAGTACTGGGTAAGGGCCACTCCATTTGTCCTGGAGTGCCCTGGGAGCCACAGGCTCCAGAACCCAGACTTTCTGCCCTGGTTGGAACTCAACCAGTGCAGCCTTTTGGTCATACCAAAACTTCTGGAGCTGTTGGCTGGCCTCAAGGTTTTTTGTTGCCTTTTCCATGTACTCTGCCATTCTAGAGCGAAGGCCAAGTACATAGTCCACTATGTCTTGTTTTGGCTCATGGAGAGGTCTCTCCCAGCCTTCTTTAACAAGAGCAAGTGGTCCCCTTACAGGATGACCAAACAGAAGTTCAAAGGGTGAGAATCCTACTCCCTTCTGTGGCACCTCTCTGTAAGCGAAAAGCAGACATGGCAAGAGGACATCCCATCTCCTTTTGAGCTTTTCTGGGAGCCCCATGATCATGCCTTTTAATGTCTTGTTGAATCTCTCAACCAAGCCATTAGTTTGGGGATGGTATGGTGTAGTGAATTTATAAGTCACTCCACACTCATTCCACATGTGTTTTAGGTATGCTGACATGAAGTTGGTACCTCTGTCAGACACCACCTCCTTAGGGAAACCCACTCTGGTAAAGATACCAATGAGGGCCTTGGCTACTGCAGGGGCAGTAGTCGACCTAAGGGGAATAGCTTCAGGATACCTGGTAGCATGATCCACTACTACCAGGATATACATATTTCCTGAGGCTGTGGGAGGTTCTAGTGGACCAACTATGTCCACACCCACTCTTTCAAAGGGCACCCCCACCACTGGAAGTGGAATGAGGGGGGCCTTTGGATGCCCACCTGTCTTACCACTGGCTTGACAGGTGGGGCAGGAGAGGCAAAACTCCTTAACCATGTTGGACATATTGGGCCAGTAGAAGTGGTTGACTAACCTCTCCCACGTCTTGGTTTGTCCCAAATGTCCAGCAAGGGGAATGTCATGGGCCAATGTTAGGATGAACTTCCTGAACAGCTGAGGCACTACCACTCTCCTAGTGGCACCAGGTTTGGGGTCTCTGGCCTCAGTGTACAGGAGTCCATCTTCCCAATAGACCCTATGCGTTCCATTTTTCTTGCCTTTGGACTCTTCAGCAGCTTGCTGCCTAAGGCCTTCAAGAGAGGGACAGGTTTCTTGTCCCTTACACAGCTCCTCCCTTGAGGGTCCCCCTGGGCCTAAGAGCTCAACCTGATAAGGTTCAAGCTCCAAAGGCTCAGTTCCCTCAGAGGGCAGAACTTCTTCCTGAGAAGAGAGGTTCCCTTTCTTTTGCTGTGTTGCAGTTGGTTTCCCAACTGACTTTCCTTTCCTCTTGGTAGGCTGGGCCATGCTTCCAGACTCCAGCTCTACTTGTTCACCCTGTGCCTTGCACTGTGCTCTTGTTTTCACACACACCAGTTCAGGGATACCCAGCATTGCTGCATGGGTTTTTAGTTCTACCTCAGCCCATGCTGAGGACTCCAGGTCATTTCCAAGCAGACAGTCCACTGGGATATTTGAGGAGACCACCACCTGTTTCAGGCCATTGACCCCTCCCCATTCTAAAGTAACCATTGCCATGGGATGTACTTTTCTCTGATTGTCAGTGTTGGTGACTGTGTAAGTTTTTCCAGTCAGGTATTGGCCAGGGGAAACCAGTTTCTCTGTCACCATGGTGACACTGGCACCTGTATCCCTCAGGCCCTCTATTCTAGTCCCATTAATTAAGAGTTGCTGTCTGTATTTTTGCATGTTAGGCGGCCAGACAGCTAGTGTGGCTAAATCCACCCCACCCTCAGAAACTAGAGTAGCTTCAGTGTGGACCCTGATTTGCTCTGGGCACACTGTTGATCCCACTTGGAGACTAGCCATACCAGTGTTACCTGGATGGGAGTTTGGAGTGGAACCTTTCTTGGGACAGGCCTTGTCTCCAGTTTGGTGTCCATGCTGTTTACAGCTATGACACCAGGCCTTTTTGGGATCAAAGTTTTTACCCTTGTACCCATTGTTTTGTGAAGAGGCTCTGGGCCCACCCTCCTGTGCAGGTTTTTGGGGGCCTGTAGAAGACTCTTTACTATTTTTAGTTTTGGTTGTCTCATCACCCTTCCCCTGGGGAGTCTTTGTGACCCCTTTCTTTTGGTCACCCCCTGTTGAAGTCTTGGACACCCTTGTCTTGACCCAATGGTCCGCCTTCTTTCCCAATTCTTGGGGAGAAATTGGTCCTAGGTCTACCAGATGCTGATGCAGTTTATCATTGAAACAATTACTTAACAGGTGTTCTTTCACAAATAAATTGTATAGCCCATCATAATTATTTACACCACTGCCTTGAATCCAACCATCTAGTGTTTTCACTGAGTAGTCTACAAAGTCAACCCAGGTCTGGCTCGAGGATTTTTGAGCCCCCCTGAATCTAATCCTATACTCCTCAGTGGAGAATCCAAAGCCCTCAATCAGGGTACCCTTCATGAGGTCATAAGATTCTGCATCTTGTCCAGAGAGTGTGAGGAGTCTATCCCTACACTTTCCTGTGAACATTTCCCAAAGGAGAGCACCCCAGTGAGATCTGTTCACTTTTCTGGTTACACAAGCCCTCTCAAAAGCTGTGAACCATTTGGTGATGTCATCACCATCTTCATATTTAGTTACAATCCCTTTAGGGATTTTCAACATGTCAGGAGAATCTCTGACCCTATTTATGTTGCTGCCACCATTGATGGGTCCTAGGCCCATCTCTTGTCTTTCCCTCTCTATGGCTAGGATCTGTCTTTCCAAAGCCAATCTTTTGGCCATCCTGGCTAACTGGATGTCCTCTTCACTGGGGCTATCCTCAGTGATTTCAGAGGTGTTGGTCTCTCCTGTGAGGGAACCAGCATCTCTGACTATTATTTTAGGAGTCAGGGTTTGAGGGACCCTGTTCTCCCTAGATAGGACTGGTAGGGGGGAATTTTCCTCCAAGTCACTATCCTCTTCCTCTGAGTTGCCACCCTCAGAGGGGTTGGCCTTTTCAAACTCTGCCAAAAGCTCCTGGAGCTGTATTTTGGTAGGTTTGGGGCCCATTGTTATTTTCTTTATTTTACAGAGTGACCTTAGCTCCCTCATCTTAAGATGGAGGTAAGGTGTGGTGTCGAGTTCCACCACAGTCACATCTGTGCTAGACATTTTGCTTCTAAAAGTTGGAATACTTTTTAAGAATCTACAACTGGTTCTAGAATCTAATTCAAACTTTTACAAACTTTTAAACTCTAAAAGAAATGCTAAACAGGATCTAACACAAGGCCCTAGCAGGTCTTTTAAGAATTTAGAAAACTTTTCAAATTGCAAAAATCAATTTCTAATGACAATTTTGGAATTTGTCGTGTGATCAGGTATTGGCTGAGTAGTCCAGCAAATGCAAAGTTTGGTACCCCACCGCTGATCCACCAATGTAGGAAGTTGGCTCTGTATGTGCTATTTCAAAGTAAGGAATAGCATGCACAGAGTCCAAGGGTTCCCCTTAGAGGTAAAATAGTGGTAAAAAGAGATAATACTAATGCTCTATTTTGTGGTAGTGTGGTCGAGCAGTAGGCTTATCCAAGGAGTAGTGTTAAGCATTTGTTGCACATACACATAGACAATAAATGAGGTACACACACTCAGAGACAAATCCAGCCAATAGGTTTTTATATAGAAAAATATATTTTCTTAGTTTATTTTAAGAACCACAGGTTCAAATTCTACATGTAATATCTAATTCGAAAGGTATTGCAGGTAAGTACTTTAGGAACTTCAAATCATCAAAATTGCATGTATACTTTTCAAGTTATTCACAAATAGCTGTTTTAAAAGTGGACACTTAGTGCAATTTTCACAGTTCCTAGGGGAGGTAAGTATTTGTTAGGTTAACCATGTAAGTAAGACACTTACAGGGCTTAGTTCTTGGTCCAAGGTAGCCCACCGTTGGGGGTTCAGAGCAACCCCAAAGTCACCACACCAGCAGCTCAGGGCCGGTCAGGTGCAGAGTTCAAAGTGGTGCCCAAAACACATAGGCTAGAATGGAGAGAAGGGGGTGCCCCGGTTCCGGTCTGCTTGCAGGTAAGTACCCGTGTCTTCGGAGGGCAGACCAGGGGGGTTTTGTAGGGCACCGGGGGGGGACACAGGTGCACACAGAAATTTCACCCTCAGCAGCGCGGGGGCGGCCGGGTGCAGTGTAAAAACAAGCGTCGGGTTTTCAATGTTAGTCTATGAGAGATCTCGGGATCTCTTCAGCGCTGCAGGCAGGCAAGGGGGGGATTCCTCGGGGAAACCTCCACTTGGTCAAGGGAGAGGGACTCCCGGGGGTCACTCCTCCAGTGAAATTCCGGTCCTTCAGGTCCTGGGGGCTGCGGGTGCAGGGTCTCTCCCAGGTGTCGGGACTTAGGATTCAAAGAGTCGCGGTCAGGGGAAGCCTCGGGATTCCCTCTGCAGGCGGCGCGGTGGGGGCTCAGGGGGGACAGGTTTTTGTACTCACAGTCTTAGAGTAGTCCTGGGGTCCCTCCTGAGGTGTTGGATCGCCACCAGCCGAGTCGGGGTCGCCGGGTGTAGTGTTGCAAGTCTCACGCTTCTTGCGGGGAGCTTGCAGGGTTCTTTACAGCTGCTGGAAATGAAGTTGCAGCTTTTCTTGGAGCAGGTCCGCTGTCCTCGGGAGTTTCTTGTCTTTTCGAAGCAGGGGCAGTCCTCAGAGGATGTCGAGGTCGCTGGTCCCTTTGGAAGGCGTCGCTGGAGCAGGATCTTTGGAAGGCAGGAGACAGGCCGGTGAGTTTCTGGAGCCAAGGCAGTTGTCGTCTTCTGGTCTTCCTCTGCAGGGGTTTTCAGCTAGGCAGTCCTTCTTCTTGTAGTTGCAGGAATCTCCTTTTCTAGGGTTCAGGGTAGCCCTTAAATACTAAATTTAAGGGCGTGTTTAGGTCTGGGGGGTTAGTAGCCAATGGCTACTAGCCCTGAGGGTGGGTACACCCTCTTTGTGCCTCCTCCCAAGGGGAGGGGGTCACAATCCTAACCCTATTGGGGGAATCCTCCATCTGCAAGATGGAGGATTTCTAAAAGTTAGAGTCACTTCAGCTCAGGACACCTTAGGGGCTGTCCTGCCTGGCCAGTGACTCCTCCTTGTTATTCTCATTATTTTCTCCGGCCTTGCCGCCAAAAGTGGGGCCTGGCCGGAGGGGGCGGGCAACTCCACTAGCTGGAGTGTCCTGCTGGGTTGGCACAAAGGAGGTGAGCCTTTGAGGCTCACCGCCAGGTGTGACAATTCCTGCCTGGGAGAGGTGTTAGCATCTCCACCCAGTGCAGGCTTTGTTACTGGCCTCAGAGTGACAAAGGCACTCTCCCCATGGGGTCAGCAACATGTCTCGGTTTGTGGCAGGCTGCTACAACTAGTCAGCCTACACAGATAGTCGGTTAAGTTTCAGGGGGCACCTCTAAGGTGCCCTCTGTGGTGTATTTTACAATAAAATGTACACTGGCATCAGTGTGCATTTATTGTGCTGAGAAGTTTGATACCAAACTTCCCAGTTTTCAGTGTAGCCATTATGGTGCTGTGGAGTTCGTGTTTGACAGACTCCCAGACCATATACTCTTATGGCTACCCTGCACTTACAATGTCTAAGGTTTTGTTTAGACACTGTAGGGGTACCATGCTCATGCACTGGTACCCTCACCTATGGTATAGTGCACCCTGCCTTAGGGCTGTAAGGCCTGCTAGAGGGGTGTCTTACCTATACTGCATAGGCAGTGAGAGGCTGGCATGGCACCCTGAGGGGAGTGCCGTGTCGACTTACTCGTTTTGTCCTCACTAGCACACACAAGCTGGCAAGCAGTGTGTCTGTGCTGAGTGAGAGGTCTCCAGGGTGGCATAAGACATGCTGCAGCCCTTAGAGACCTCCCTGGGCATCAGGGCCCTTGGTACTAGAAGTACCAGTTACAAGGGACTTATCTGGATGCCAGGGTCTGCCAATTGTGGATACAAAAGTACAGGTTAGGGAAAGAACACTGGTGCTGGGGCCTGGTTAGCAGGCCTCAGCACACTTTCAATTGTAAATATAGCATCAGCAAAGGCAAAAAGTCAGGGGGCAACCATGCCAAGGAGGCATTTCCTTACAAACACAAATACTTTGTATGTTTCTTTTATAATACATCCGTAATTAGCATGCTTGCCAACTGTGGTCTGGCCATGTCCCCCTGCATCAAACAGCCAGTGTAATTGTCATCAGAAGGAGGCTCCCTCAGCAGGAGACATATGACAACAGAAATGTCACAGGATAGACGTCAGAGAGGTTGAAATCCAGGGTAACACAATAGTTTAGTCAGTATACCAATCTGCAAATAGAGCATGACAGGAAGTACCATCAGGATGTAAGGCATGGTGGTATACAGTGCCCATTTATAGGTAACTGAAGTCATGCCCGTGGTCAACTACCAAAGCAGGGCACCCAGATTGAACCTATATATCACCAGGTACAGGCTCTTCATATAGCCATACCATAGCTACATGATCACATATCCCATGGAACACAAAAAACAACACTGAGGAACCCAGTACTTCAACCATACACTAACATAGGCCTCATACCTGTAGGATTGTCAGTCAACTTTGTCAGTATACAGTTATCTGCACCTTTAGCAGCATTGTCAGAATACAAACATAGCTAGGTCCCATGGTCATCACAAAGTACCCCACCCATTGTGAAGCCAGAGGCCCTGATCCAGTCATCACACATTGTCCACAAACTTCAACTGACAAGTAACACACCATTTCACTTCCCCCCAAACCCACTGGTAATAGGAAAATAATAAACAGTCACAACCCTACTTGTATGAGGGAAGTACTAACAAAGTACCATTCCACTGTATCTATATCCATTTTACCGGCTATCTGTCAGGTACACCTCTCATGTCTGTGTAGGAGGCTGGCCCTCTATGTAGTGTGCAAAGCTAGGCACACTGTGAAGGGGGTCCAGGCAACCACACGCTGGTTTCCAGAGTTAAAAATCAGATCACCTAATGCTCCAATCTTTGAGGTAGCTGGTCGAGCTGTTAGGATAATCCAGGAGATGTGATTAGCATTTGTTGTACTCACAGTGTCAATCATGCACCATGCACACTCAATGAATAACTCGAGAACATAATTTATAAAAGTACTTCAGATTTTTATATAATTTTTAAGAACAAAATAGCTAAGATATGTTAAGTACTTTTTGACTTATGATTTTTCAAAGTTTTAATAAAGTTAGTCTTTCTGAGTGTAATTACGCACCACAGGAATCAATGTGCAGTCACTTTTAAAAATGCATTACAAATCGGACAGATGAGTTACCAGTGTCTTCTTTTGCAGGATGGTTGATACAGTTGGTAGGTACCTTGTGCCAGCTGGAGAGCCTCGGTGAATCCCAGTCCTGGCTTGAGCAGAGCTGGAAAGTCTCTTGGCACATGGCCGCTTGGAGGGGGCATCTGGAAAAGGAGCTGGTTTGCAGGTTTTAAGGTGGTGCTTTAGGGAACTCTTGGGCTGTTGAGTTTTCAAGGGGGTAGGGACCCGTGGCACACAGCTGGTTCTGTGATGCAGGGATCAGGGCGGCCGCATGCAGGGCGAGTTGGAGGTCTTGGAGGCTGTGTGCAATGGAACCCTTTAGAGCTGGAGGTAAGTCTTCTTCCGGGGGCCTTGCAGGATGACGAGGGCAGGTCTAGGGTGTTCCTGAAGTCCCTCGAATGGGGCTTTCCTCTTGGTCCACTTTAAACTCAGGGTGAGCTATTTTTGCTGTTGTCCGATGTGCACTGACTAGTGCCTAGGGTATTGGCACAACTCAGCCACGGGAGGGTGCAGTGCCACCAAAGTTGCCACACTTGTAGGTCTCATCTGGGATGTCATTGGTGTTTCGTCAGGTCTGCCTGTGACTTCCGGTTGCAGAGATAACAGCCAGTTGGTGAAGTGACCCTCATGGGTTTGCTGATTCTTTGCAGGTTCCTTGAGTGATGCCTCCACTCAGGAGGGAGATCTCGGGATATTTGTGAAGCTTGGAGGTCCTCTGGGTCTTTTGAGGTCGGTCCAGTGGTCAGTTCCCCTGCAGTGGCGATTGTCGGTACTCTGGTGCAGCAAGCTGGGGTCTTGGAGCCGCTTCTGGTGCAGCAAGTCCTCTGTTCTCGTGCTATTGGGTTCTTTGGTGCTGTCTTCTTTTTTTCTGATGAATCTGATTTCCTGGTCTAGAGAAGCCCACTAAATACTGAAATTAGTGGGCGTTTTAGGGGTAACCTGGTAGTGTCCAATGGGACAATTACCCTTGGGTGGCTACACCCACTACAGTTCCCTGTGGGAAGGGTCACTGCCCTAAACCTCATTGGCTATTTCCTGACATCCAACATGGAGGAAAATGAAATGGAGGATACACTTTGCCTGCAAGCCCTTAGGGATGGTGCATGCTCAGTGAGACCCCTCCTCCTACAATTCTGTGGACTCCCACCTTTTCTCCTGCCAAAAGTGGGGATTGGCAAAGGGGGGGGGCATCTGCTGCTAGCAGCAGCCCTGGGGCTCAAGTTTCCAGGGCAGTAGCCTTTTGAAGCTCACTGCCAGGGGAGTGCACATTCCTGAGGGAAGGGGTGTTAGCTTCTCCACCTAGGAAGGGCATTGTCTCACAAACCAGAGAGACAGGGCTCTCCCCCAAGGTTTGCGTATTGGCTGTCTGGAGGTGGCATGCTGGATGGAACCGTCAGCATCCATGCCAGTTAGGTTAGCTTTGGCAGGGGTCACCTCTGAGGTGACGCCTGGGTACATTTAGGGATAAATCTAATACTTACACTAGTTTGGATTCATCATTCTGAGTTGTTTGATACTAAACAACCGAGGGTTCAGAGAGGCCATCATGTAGCTCGGGAACTCATTTTTGACCAGTGTCCATTCCATGTACTTAAAATGGCTGCTCTGTTCACTCACTGTGTCCCAGGTTTGGCAAGGCCACAGTGGGGGCATATTGCTCATGCAGCTATGCCCTCATATATAGTATGGTGCACCATGTGTTAGGGCTGGAAGGCCTGCTAGAGGAGTGACTTACCCATAACATATGCATTGTAGGGTGGACAGGACACACAGGGAGTGTGCCATGTCAAATTTTGTCTTTTTAGGTTTGTCTCAGTACACTCAGTCTGCAATATCAGTGCTGGATGCATCTGGGTGCAGGGCCCTAGAGGGTGGCACAGCCAGTGCTGCTGCCGTTAGGGGCCTACCCTTAATAACCCATGCCCTGGGTACAAAGGCACCCATTTACTAGGTACTTACAGAGATAGTTAAGAGTGTATCCAATTGTGTCAAGCATCACAACAGATTTAGGGAACGTGCTCTGGCCCAGAGAACCTGGTTAGCAAGGCCCTGGGCACTACAACTTCTAGGACACATCAACATCGGGCAAAAGGTGGGGGCTAACCATGCAAAATGAGGCCTCCTCTCACACTATGTCAGCAATTACTATTGGGTACTGACAATGAATACTGCAAGCCTAGGGTGCAGAGTCAAACATGAAATAGCAATTTCAGTGAGTGGAAGGAAAAGAGGATAGGAGAATGCAAGAAACATACCTCAATAATGAGTAGTCCATTAGAGAAGTATGTTAGGATCAAATGTAACAATACATGATATAGCAGACCATATTGTACTGTACACTTTACAATCTATCAGTCTGCATCCACACCTCACACATAGGCATTGGAGCTCATGACACCCCCACTGATGAATCAAGTCAAGAGGTGTAATGGCAGCCATCTACTTCAAATTGTGCACATTCAACATATCAAAAGGTCCACTTCACATACCTGTACGTCAGTGGACATACTGATTGATGAGATCTGCCCTGGAGTCACCTGCTCCTTCTTCCTTTGGCTCTTCATCTCTTGCCAAATCAGCATTTCCAGCATCTGGTCAAGCTGTCTCCCCATCATCTGCTATTAACGGTATCTGACGCCTCAGGGCTAGATTGTAGAGCATGGAGCAGGCAACAATTATTTGGCATACCTTGTGGGGCGAGTAGAGGAGTGCTCCTTCAGATCGGTCCAGCCACCTGAATCTTGCCTTCAGGAGCCCAAATGTTTGCTCAATTACACGCCTTGTCCTCCTGTGGGCATCATTGTAACGGAGTTCCCCTGGTGTGGCCGGGTACCTCACTGGTTTCAACAGCTAAGGTTTGGATAGCCTGAGTCACCTGTGAACTCAAGGGTGGAACAACTCAAATAGTTCCTGCAACTGGCTAAATAGTGATGACAGGAGACATAACACACAAAAACATTGAACAATGTAAACTTACAAGCAGCCAGGCCCTCTCTGTTTGTAGTTGTGCCATCAGATGTGAGACATTACTGTTCCGCATGATGTAGGAATCATGCACAGTTCCTGAAAACTTGGCTGTGACTGTACTGGCTGTGAGATGTACTGGCCTGCTAGACACACCACCTGTATGGTGATTGAGTGGTGGTTCTTCCTGTTGCTTTCCACCTGCCCATTGGCACTGGGAGGGACCAGGGCTACATGGCTGCCATCAATGGCTCCTACCACATGAGGAATGTGTCCCATCTCATAAAAGTCTGCCTTCACAGAGACTAAATCAGCGTGTTGAGGAGACCTGATGTAGCTATCCAGGTGCTTCCACAATGCACACAGTACATCCTTCAACACCAGACTGAACATGGGCTGAGACATCTCTGCTGTGAAGGCTGCAGTATTATGAAAGGACCCTGTTGCCAGGAAGTGTAGCACTGACAAGACTTGTACAATGGGAGGTATGCTATAGAGATTGCGAATGGCAGACATCAGATCTAGCTCCACCTGAGTACAAAGATCCATGATGGTATGACAATTCAGACGATAAGTCTGGATGACATTCCTTTCCTCCATGGATTCCAGGTCTACTAGTGGACAGTACAATGGTGGTTCTCTCACTCTCCTCATGGCAGGGTAACTATGTTGAGAGAAGAGAATAGACTGAGTTATGCAGTATGCACACATCATTAACACATTGTATATTACCTGACACCTAGCATCTGTAGAGGATGCCTAGCACTTCTGACATTTACAGTACAAGCCATAAATATGCACCTAATTCACCCTCATTGCTGCACATTGACTAACATGTAAATGGGATTGAACATATGAAATTAATGTTAGTGTACTTGTGTGTAAGACTTAGCTGTCCTGAACTAATCAGACATATGTTTTGGATTCTAACAATATCTACCTTTAGCCTATGTACCTCAGAGTAGCTTTACATAGTTCCCACCATATATAATCCCTCAACACATAATTTTGTTAAATATGGCACACAATGTTGCACAAGCATGATGGCACTACATACGGACACACAACATTTTGGGGGAGTAAGTGATTGACACAGATAAGTAAGCACATCCATTGATGACGTGCCCAAAATGGCAGGTGCCTGACCTACTGCAGTGGACAGTTGACCTAAGTCTGCAGGCGGAAGTCGTCATGGCGGTAGGTGGTCGCAACCGGTATGCAATTTGCCATTGGTTAACATTGCTGCCTTTGGCAGACTTGGGCCAATGGCCATGACTGCTGGCAGTGACTGTTTTGTACGCTGCGGCCGTGACCACCATTTTCTATAGTATTGCTCACTTGACTCCTGACACTGTTGCAATCAAGACTTCCACAACGTGAGTTGCTGTATACTGTCTCTGGGAGCCATCATGCCATGTCCTGCAGGTGATAGGGCCCCTGCTGTCACCTCGGAAGAGCTTGAGAGATTAGTGGAGGAGGTCCTACCCCTGTATGGACAGCTATATGAGGTACCAGAGGAGCAGGTGAGTCCAATGCCCTACTCATGTGTGATAGGTGTTGTGGGTGATGTTGCATTGGGCATGTGAACTTGTGAGGGTGTAGATGCATGCAGATGGCATAATGGTGTGTGAGCAGAGAGGATGGGTATGCGTGCGTACTTGTTGTGACTGATGTGTACTGACCACTCCTATTGGTATGGTGCATGTGTACATGACTTTCTCCTTTTGTCTGTGTCATCCATGCAGGTCAACGCCCATCAGAAGAAGGGGATTTGACGTGCCATTACCAAGCAAGTGATGACCCTAGGGGTCCACAGCCGGCGGCGCACCCATTGTAGACAGTGGTGGGAGGACATGAGACGGTGGACCCGGAAGACCGCTGAGGCCCAGCTGGGGATGTCCTCCCAACAAGGGAGGGGTGCCCATTGGACCCTGACCCCCCTAATAGCACGCATTTTAGCAGAAGCCTACCCTGAGGTAGATGGGTGTTTGAGGGCAGCACAGCAGCCACAAGGGGGTAAGTACTGACTGTATCCTTGTACTTGGCTCTGGTAGCATGATGTTTGCTGTCATACTTTAGCAGCTCTGACAATGTAGTAGGCACTATGTGTATGTAGACTATTGGGAATACATAGTACTCAAATTGCTTCACTAATAGATGGAGATCTGGCATTAGGGTTGGCCATGTGTATATTTAGATCACTTGTGTCAAGGTATATCTATGACTGCATGTGGAGATGCACAATTGACATTGCCACATGTGACTCCACCCAGCTATATATATATATATATATATGTGTAATCTGCTGTATCATCCTACCCATCTAGTATTTCCAGGTCCATCTGAATATGTGAATATGTAGCTCTAAGGAGTCCTGTATTTGCTACTGAGTGACTGACATATTTGGTACAGGGCCTAGTTACCTTTTGTCCTGGTACAGGTATTGACTCCATGTGAGGCTGGCATCTCAATCAGTCAACATATGGATGGTATAGGCCTGAACATATGGGTTTGTGGAGGTGTCACCTTTGTTCCTTCATATTCATACATTGGGGTATGTGAAGGTTGTAACAGAAGGATTTATAACTATGGCTGTCTGATTGTTAATATTTGGCCATACCATGCATCTCTATGCCATTGAACTGTAGGCGATTCACTATTATCCCACTGCCCTTGTTTTAGAGGAGGTAAGTGATTAGGCTGTCCTACCCTCTGACAATGTGCAATGTCCATGCTGTAAGTGGCAGTAGCCTACCAATACTAGTGCAACATATGGTATTAACCACGTACATCATGTCACAATGGGTACTTGGAGGCAGATGTTGTTGAGTGGGACAATCATTGCTACCCTTAGCCTAGCTGATGTGGACAGGTTAGACAGGAAATGGCTTTGGGTCACTTCTTTACTCCGAGATGTTATGATTTGGCTGAACTACTTTCTGTCACACAGGTGTTGTTGGATATGCTGTAAGTGCAATGCAGTCGTGAAGGACCATGTGCAGATCATGTGTCCATGTCTTTTCATTTTGATATATGTGTTGTCTGGACTTGGGTACAGGTCATCACATGTCAGGAATGGAGTGAGTGATGTTGGTTTACTCATGTTGTCATGTCAGGGAACTGTATCTACATGTCAGGTGGAGTGCTATATACCCTACTAGGATTTAGTTCGCTGGCCTTGGTTTAGTTGTTCTTACACTACGCTTTGTGATTTTCAGTGGGTGTCTCATGTGTGCTATGTAGGCCACTGTAGCTGTACATGCATGTATGATGTGCTGTGGTGTATCTGTGTATAGTGACTGCAGATATTCCTCTGGGATTTGGTACATGTTGTGGCATGGCTTTTCTCCAGATATGGATTCTAAACATCAGATGGCACCTGTAAGGAAATGCCTCCTTGGCATGGTTGCCCCCTGACTTTTTGCCTTTGCTGATGCTATGTTTACAATTGAAAGTGCGCTGAGGCCTGCTAACCAGGCCCCAGCACCAGTGTTCTTTCCCTAACCTGTACTTTTATATCCACAATTGGCAGACCCTGGCATCCAGATAAGTCCCTTGTAACTGGTACTTCTAGTACCAAGGGCCCTGATGCCAAGAAGGTCTCTAAGGGCTGCAGCATGTCTTATGCCACCCTGGAGACCTCTCACTCAGCACAGACACACTGCTTGCCAGCTTGTGTGTGCTAGTGAGAACAAAACGAGTAAGTCGACATGGCACTCCCCTCAGGGTGCCATGCCAGCCTCTCACTGCCTATGCAAGTATAGGTCAGTCACCCCTCTAGCAGGCCTTACAGCCCTAAGGCAGGGTGCACTATACCATAGGTGAGGGTACCAGTGCATGAGCATGGTACCCCTACAGTGTCTAAACAAAACCTTAGACATTGTAAGTGCAGGGTAGCCATAAGAGTATATGGTCTGGGAGTTTGTCAAACACGAACTCCACAGCACCATAATGGCTACACTGAAAACTGGGAAGTTTGGTATCAAACTTCTCAGCACAATAAATGCACACTGATGCCAGTGTACATTTTATTGCAAAATACACCCCAGAGGGCACCTTAGAGGTGCCCCCTGAAACTTAACCGACTATCTGTGTAGGCTGACTGGTTCCAGCAGCCTGCCACACTAGAGACATGTTGCTTGCCTCATGGGGAGAGTGCCTTTGTCACTCTGAGGACAGTAACAAAGCCTGCACTGGGTGGAGATGCTAACACCTCCCCCAGGCAGGAGCTGTAACACCTGGCGGTGAGCCTCAAAGGCTCACCCCTTTGTCACAGCCCAGCAGGGCACTCCAGCTTAGTGGAGTTGCCCGCCCCCTCCGGCCACGGCCCCCACTTTTGGCGGCAAGGCTGGAGGGAACAAAGAAAGCAACAAGGAGGAGTCACTGACCAGTCAGGACAGCCCCTAAGGTGTCCTGAGCTGAGGTGACTCTAACTTTTAGAAATCCTCCATCTTGCAGATGGAGGATTCCCCCAATAGGGTTAGGATTGTGACCCCCTCCCCTTGGAAGGAGGCACAAAGAGGGTGTATCCACCCTCAGGGCTAGTAGCCATGGGCTACTAACCCCCCAGACCTAAACACGCCCTTAAATTTAGTATTTAAGGGCTACCCTGAACCCTAGAAAATTAGATTCCTGCAACAACAAGAAGAAGGACTGCCTAGCTGAAAACCCCTGCAGAGGAAGACCAGAAGACAACAACTGCTTTGGCTCCAGAAACTCACCGGCCTGTCTCCTGCCTTCCAAAGAACTCTGCTCCAGCGACGCCTTCCAAAGGGACCAGCGACCTCTGAATCCTCTGAGGACTGCCCTGCTTCGACGACGACAAGAAACTCCTGAGGACAGCGGACCTGCTCCAAAAAGAAATCAACTTTGTTTCAAGGAGCAGCTTTAAAAAGACCCTGCAATCTCCCCGCAAGAAGCGTGAGACTTGCAACACTGCACCCGGCGACCCCGACTCGGCTGGTGGAGAACCAACACCTCAGGGAGGACCCCCGGACTACTCTACGACTGTGAGTACCAAAACCTGTCCCCCCTGAGCCCCCACAGCGCCGCCTGCAGAGGGAATCCCGAGGCTTCCCCTGACCGCGACTCTGAAACCTAAGTCCCGACGCCTGGAAAAGACCCTGCACCCGCAGCCCCCAGGACCTGAAGGACCGGACTTTCACTGCAGAAGTGACCCCCAGGAGTCCCTCTCCCTTGCCCAAGTGGAGGTTTCCCCGAAGAAGCCCCCCCTTGCCTGCCTGCAGCGCTGAAGAGATCCCTTGATCTCTCATTGACTTACATTGCGAACCCGACGCTTGTTCTAACACTGCACCCGGCCACCCCCGCGCCGCTGAGGGTGAAATTTCTGTGTGGGCTTGTGTCCCCCCCGGTGCCCTACAAAACCCCCCTGGTCTGCCCTCCGAAGACGCGGGTACTTACCTGCAAGCAGACCGGAACCGGGGCACCCCCTTCTCTCCATTATAGCCTATGCGTTTTGGGCACCACTTTGAACTCTGCACCTGACCGGCCCTGAGCTGCTGGTGTGGTGACTTTGGGGTTGCTCTGAACCCCCAACGGTGGGCTACCGTGGACCAAGAACTGAACCCTGTAAGTGTCTTACTTACCTGGTAAAACTAACAAAAACTTACCTCCCCCAGGAACTGTGAAAATTGCACTGTGTCCACTTTTAAAATAGCTATTTGTGAATAACTTGAAAAGTATACATGCAATTGAAATGAATCAAAGTTCCTAATGTACTTACCTGCAATACCTTTCAAACAAGATATTACATGTTAAATTTGAACCTGTGGTTCTTAAAATAAACTAAGAAAAGATATTTTTCTATACAAAACCTATTGGCTGGATTTGTCTCTGAGTGTGTGTACCTCATTTATTGTCTATGTGTATGTACAACAAATGCTTAACACTACTCCTTGGATAAGCCTACTGCTCGACCACACTACCACAAAATAGAGCATTAGTATTATCTCTTTTTACCACTATTTTACCTCTAAGGGGAAACCTTGGACTCTGTGCATGCTATTCCTTACTTTGAAATAGCACATACAGAGCCAACTTCCTACATTGGTGGATCAGCGGTGGGGTACAAGACTTTGCATTTGCTGGACTACTCAGCCAATACCTGATCACACGACAAATTCCAAAATTGTCATTAGAAATTGATTTTTTGCAATTTGAAAAGTTTTCTAAATTCTTAAAAGACCTGCTAGGGCCTTGTGTTAGATCCTGTTTAGCACTTCTTTTAGAGTTTAAAAGTTTGTTAAAAGTTTTAATTAGATTCTAGAACTAGTTTTAGTTTCTTAAAAAGTATTCCAACTTTTAGAAGCAAAATGTCTAGCACAGATGTGACTGTGGTGGAACTCGACACCACACCTTACCTCCATCTACAGATGAGAGAGCTAAGGTCACTCTATAAACTAAAGAAAATAGCAATGGGCCCCAAACCTACCAAAGTACAGCTCCAGGAGCTTTTGGCAGAGTTTGAAAAGGCCAACCCCTCTGAGGATGGCAACTCAGAGGATGAAGATAGTGACTTGGAGGGAAATTCCCCCCCTCCAGTCCTACTTAGGGAGAGCAGGGCTTCTCAAGCCCTGACTCCACAAATAATAGTCAGGGATGCGGGTTCTCTCACAGGAGGGACCAACAACTCTGAAATCACTGAGGATAACTCCAGTGAAGAGGACATCCAGTTAGCCAGGATGGCCAAAAGATTGGCTTTGGAAAGACAGATCCTAGCCATAGAGAGGGAAAGACAAGAGATGGGCCTAGGACCCATCAATGGTGGCAGCAACATAAATAGGGTCAGAGATTCTCCTGACATGTTGAAAATCCCTAAAGGGATTGTAACTAAATATGAAGATGGTGATGACATCACCAAATGGTTCACAGCTTTTGAGAGGGCTTGTGTAACCAGAAAAGTGAACAGATCTCACTGGGGTGCTCTCCTTTGGGAAATGTTCACAGGAAAGTGTAGGGATAGACTCCTCACACTCTCTGGAAAAGATGCAGAATCTTATGACCTCATGAAGGGTACCCTGATTGAGGGCTTTGGATTCTCCACTGAGGAGTACAGGATTAGATTCAGGGGGGCTCAAAAATCCTCGAGCCAGACCTGGGTTGACTTTGTAGACTACTCAGTAAAAACACTAGATGGTTGGATTCAAGGCAGTGGTGTAAGTAATTATGATGGGCTGTACAATTTATTTGTGAAAGAACACCTGTTAAGTAATTGTTTCAATGATAAACTGCATCAGCATCTGGTAGACCTAGGACCAATTTCTCCCCAAGAATTGGGAAAGAAGGCGGACCATTGGGTCAAGACTAGGGTGTCCAAAACTTCCACAGGGGGTGACCAAAAGAAAGGGGTCACAAAACCTCCCCAGGGGAAGGGTGGTGAGACAGCCAAAAATAAAAATAGTCAAGAGTCTTCTACAGGCCCCCAAAAACCTGCACAGGAGGGTGGGCCCAGAGCCTCTTCACAAAACAATCCTGGGTACAAGGGTAAAAACTTTGATCCCAAAAAGGCCTGGTGTCGAAACTGTAGTCAGTCTGGACACCAAACTGGAGACAAGGCCTGTCCCAAGAAAAGTTCCACTCCAAACTCCAATCCAGGTAACACTGGAATGGCTATTCTCCAAGTGGGATCAACAGTGTGCCCAGAGCAAATCAGGGTCCACACTGAAGCTACTCTAGTCTCTGAGGGTGGGGTGGATTTAGCCACACTAGCTGCCTGGCCGCCTAACATGCAAAAATACAGGCAGCAGCTCTTTATTAATGGGACAAGTGTAGAGGGCCTGAGGGATACAGGTGCCAGTGTCACCATGGTGACAGAGAAACTGGTTTCCCCTGGCCAATACCTGACTGGAAAAACTTATACAGTCACCAACGCTGACAATCAAACTAAAGCACATCCCATGGCAATGGTAACTTTAGAATGGGGAGGGGTCAATGGCCTGAAACAGGTGGTGGTCTCCTCAAACATCCCAGTAGACTGTCTGCTTGGAAATGACCTGGAGTCCTCAGCATGGGCTGAGGTAGAACTAAAAACCCATGCAGCCATGCTGGGTATCCCTGAACTGGTGTGTGTAAAAACAAGAGCACAATGCAAGGCACAGGGTGAAAAAGTAGAGCTGGAGTCTGGAAAAATGGCCCAGCCTACCAAGAGAAAAGGAAAGTCAGTTGGGAAACCAACTGCAACACAGTCAGAAAAAGAGAACCTCTCTTCTCAGGAAGAAGTTCTGCCCTCTGAGGGAACTGAGCCTTTAGAGCTTGAACCTTATCAGGTTGAGCTCTTAGGCCCAGGGGGACCCTCAAGGGAGGAGCTGTGTAAGGGACAAGAAACCTGTCCCTCTCTTGAAGGCCTTAGGCAGCAAGCTGCTGAAGAGTCCAAGGGCAAGAAAAATGGAACACATAGGGTCTATTGGGAAGATGGACTCCTGTACACTGAGGCCAGAGACCCCAAACCTGGTGCCACTAGGAGAGTGGTAGTGCCTCAGTCGTTCAGAGAGTTTATCCTGACCTTAGCCCATGATATTCCCCTTGCTGGGCATTTGGGACAAACCAAGACGTGGGAGAGGTTAGTCAACCACTTCTACTGGCCCAATATGTCCCAGAAGGTTAAGGAGTTTTGCCTCTCCTGCCCCACCTGTCAATCCAGTGGTAAGACAGGTGGGCACCCAAAGGCCCCCCTCATTCCACTTCCAGTGGTAGGGGTCCCCTTTGAAAGAGTGGGTGTGGACATAGTTGGTCCACTGGAACCTCCCACAGCCTCAGGAAATATGTACATCCTAGTAGTAGTGGATCATGCTACTAGGTATCCTGAAGCTATTCCCCTTAGGTCGACTACTGCCCCTGCAGTAGCCAAGGCCCTCATTGGTATCTTTACCAGAGTGGGTTTCCCTAAGGAGGTGGTGTCTGACAGAGGTACCAACTTCATGTCAGCATACCTAAAACACATGTGGAATGAGTGTGGAGTGACTTACAAATTCACTACACCATACCATCCACAAACTAATGGCTTAGTTGAGAGATTCAACAAGACATTAAAAGGCATGATCATGGGGCTCCCAGAAAAACTCAAAAGGAGATGGGATGTCCTCTTGCCATGTCTGCTTTTTGCTTACAGAGAGGTGCCACAGAAGGGAGTAGGATTCTCACCCTTTGAACTTCTGTTTGGTCACCCTGTAAGGGGACCACTTGCTCTTGTTAAAGAAGGCTGGGAGAGACCTCTTCATGAGCCTAAACAAGACATAGTGGACTATGTACTTGGCCTTCGCTCTAGAATGGCAGAGTACATGGAAAAGGCAACCAAAAACCTTGAGGCAAGCCAACAGCTCCAGAAGTTTTGGTATGACCAAAAGGCTGCAATGGTTGCGTTCCAACCAGGTCAGAAAGTCTGGGTTCTGGAGCCTGTGGCTCCCAGGGCACTCCAGGACAAATGGAGTGGCCCTTACCCAGTACTAGAAAGGAAGAGTCGGGTCACCTACCTGGTGGACCTGGGCACAAGCAGGAGCCCCAAGAGGGTGATCCATGTGAACCGCCTTAAGCTCTTCCATGACAGGGCTGATGTAAATCTGTTGATGGTAACAGATGAGGATCAGGAGGCAGAGAGTGAACCTCTCCCTGATCTTCTGTCATCAGACCCAAAAGATGGCTCAGTAGATGGAGTGATCTACTCAGACACCCTCTCTGGCCAACAGCAAGCTGATTGTAGGAGAGTCCTACAACAGTTTCCTGAACTCTTCTCCCTAACCCCTGGTCAGACACACCTGTGTACCCATGATGTGGACACAGGAGACAGCATGCCTGTCAAAAACAAAATTTTTAGACAGTCTGACCATGTTAAGGAAAGCATCAAGGTGGAAGTCCACAAGATGCTGGAATTGGGAGTAATTGAGCGCTCTGACAGCCCCTGGGCTAGCCCAGTGGTCTTAGTCCCCAAACCTCACACCAAAGATGGAAAGAAAGAGATGAGGTTTTGTGTGGACTACAGGGGGCTCAACTCTGTCACCAAGACAGACGCCCATCCAATTCCTAGAGCTGATGAGCTCATAGACAAATTAGGTGCTGCCAAATTCTTAAGTACCTTTGACTTGACAGCAGGGTACTGGCAAATAAAAATGGCACCTGGAGCAAAAGAGAAAACAGCATTCTCCACACCTGATGGGCATTATCAGTTTACTGTTATGCCCTTTGGTTTAAAGAATGCCCCTGCCACCTTCCAAAGGTTGGTGAATCAAGTCCTTGCTGGTTTGGAGTCTTTTAGCACAGCTTATCTTGATGATATTGCTGTCTTTAGCTCCACCTGGCAGGATCACCTGGTCCACCTGAAGAAGGTTTTGAAGGCTCTGCAATCTGCAGGCCTCTCTATCAAGGCATCCAAATGCCAGATAGGGCAGGGAACTGTGGTTTACTTGGGCCACCTTGTAGGTGGAGGCCAAGTTCAGCCACTCCAACCCAAGATCCAGACTATTCTGGACTGGGTAGCTCCAAAAACCCAGACTCAAGTCAGGGCATTCCTTGGCTTGACTGGGTATTACAGGAGGTTTGTGAAGGGATATGGATCCATTGTGACAGCCCTCACTGAACTCACCTCCAAGAAAATGCCCAAGAAAGTGAACTGGACTGTGGAATGCCAACAGGCCTTTGACACCCTGAAACAAGCAATGTGCTCAGCACCAGTTCTAAAAGCTCCAGATTATTCTAAGCAGTTCATTGTGCAGACAGATGCCTCTGAACATGGGATAGGGGCAGTTTTGTCCCAAACAAATGATGATGGCCTTGACCAGCCTGTTGCTTTCATTAGCAGGAGGTTACTCCCCAGGGAGCAGCGTTGGAGTGCCATTGAGAGGGAGGCCTTTGCTGTGGTTTGGTCCCTGAAGAAGCTGAGACCATACCTCTTTGGGACTCACTTCCTAGTTCAAACTGACCACAGACCTCTCAAATGGCTGATGCAAATGAAAGGTGAAAATCCTAAACTGTTGAGGTGGTCCATCTCCCTACAGGGAATGGACTTTATAGTGGAACACAGACCTGGGACTGCCCATGCCAATGCAGATGGCCTTTCCAGGTTCTTCCACTTAGAAAATTAAGACTCTCTTGGGAAAGGTTAGTCTCATCCTCTTTCGTTTGGGGGGGGGGGTTGTGTAAGGAAATGCCTCCTTGGCATGGTTGCCCCCTGACTTTTTGCCTTTGCTGATGCTATGTTTACAATTGAAAGTGTGCTGAGGCCTGCTAACCAGGCCCCAGCACCAGTGTTCTTTCCCTAACCTGTACTTTTGTATCCACAATTGGCAGACCCTGGCATCCAGATAAGTCCCTTGTAACTGGTACTTCTAGTACCAAGGGCCCTGATGCCAAGGAAGGTCTCTAAGGGCTGCAGCATGTCTTATGCCACCCTGGAGACCTCTCACTCAGCACAGACACACTGCTTGCCAGCTTGTGTGTGCTAGTGAGAACAAAACGAGTAAGTCGACATGGCACTCCCCTCAGGGTGCCATGCCAGCCTCTCACTGCCTATGCAAGTATAGGTCAGTCACCCCTCTAGCAGGCCTTACAGCCCTAAGGCAGGGTGCACTATACCATAGGTGAGGGTACCAGTGCATGAGCATGGTACCCCTACAGTGTCTAAACAAAACCTTAGACATTGTAAGTGCAGGGTAGCCATAAGAGTATATGGTCTGGGAGTTTGTCAAACACGAACTCCACAGCACCATAATGGCTACACTGAAAACTGTGAAGTTTGGTATCAAACTTCTCAGCACAATAAATGCACACTGATGCCAGTGTACATTTTATTGCAAAATACACCCCAGAGGGCACCTTAGAGGTGCCCCCTGAAACTTAACCGACTATCTGTGTAGGCTGACTGGTTCCAGCAGCCTGCCACACTAGAGACATGTTGCTGGCCTCATGGGGAGAGTGCCTTTGTCACTCTGAGGCCAGTAACAAAGCCTGCACTGGGTGGAGATGCTAACACCTCCCCCAGGCAGGAGCTGTAACACCTGGCGGTGAGCCTCAAAGGCTCACCCCTTTGTCACAGCCCAGCAGGGCACTCCAGCTTAGTGGAGTTGCCCGCCCCCTCCGGCCTCGGCCCCCACTTTTGGCGGCAAGGCTGGAGGGAACAAAGAAAGCAACAAGGAGGAGTCACTGACCAGTCAGGGCAGCCCCTAAGGTGTCCTGAGCTGAGGTGACTCTAACTTTTAGAAATCCTCCATCTTGCAGATGGAGGATTCCCCCAATAGGGTTAGGATTGTGACCCCCTCCCCTTGGGAGGAGGCACAAAGAGGGTGTACCCACCCTCAGGGCTAGTAGCCATTGGCTACTAACCCCCCAGACCTAAACACGCCCTTAAATTTAGTATTTAAGGGCTACCCTGAACCCTAGAAAATTAGATTACTGCAACAACAAGAAGAAGGACTGCCTAGCTGAAAACCCCTGCAGAGGAAGACCAGAAGACAACAACTGCTTTGGCTCCAGAAACTCACCGGCCTGTCTCCTGCCTTCCAAAGAACTCTGCTCCAGCGACGCCTTCCAAAGGGACCAGCGACCTCTGAATCCTCTGAGGACTGCCCTGCTTCGACGACGACAAGAAACTCCCGAGGACAGCGGACCTGCTCCAAAAAGACTGCAACTTTGTTTCAAGGAGCAGCTTTAAAAAGACCCTGCAATCTCCCCGCAAGAAGCATGAGACTTGCAACACTGCACCCGGCGACCCCGACTCGGCTGGTGGAGAACCAACACCTCAGGGAGGACCCCCGGACTACTCTACGACTGTGAGTACCAAAACCTGTCCCCCCTGAGCCCCCACAGCGCCGCCTGCAGAGGGAATCCCGAGGCTTCCCCTGACCGCGACTCTCTGAAACCTAAGTCCCGACGCCTGGAAAAGACCCTGCACCCGCAGCCCCCAGGACCTGAAGGACCGGACTTTCACTGCAGAAGTGACCCCCAGGAGTCCCTCTCCCTTGCCCAAGTGGAGGTTTCCCCGAGGAAGCCCCCCCTTGCCTGCCTGCAGCGCTGAAGAGATCCCTTGATCTCTCATTGACTTACATTGCGAACCCGACGCTTTTTCGAACACTGCACCCGGCCGCCCCCGCGCCGCTGAGGGTGAAATTTCTGTGTGGGCTTGTGTCCCCCCCGGTGCCCTACAAAACCCCCCTGGTCTGCCCTCCGAAGACGCGGGTACTTACCTGCAAGCAGACCGGAACCGGGGCACCCCCTTCTCTCCATTATAGCCTATGCGTTTTGGGCACCACTTTGAACTCTGCACCTGACCGGCCCTGAGCTGCTGGTGTGGTGACTTTGGGGTTGCTCTGAACCCCCAACGGTGGGCTACCGTGGACCAAGAACTGAACCCTGTAAGTGTCTTACTTACCTGGTAAAACTAACAAAAACTTACCTCCCCCAGGAACTGTGAAAATTGCACTGTGTCCACTTTTAAAATAGCTATTTGTGAATAACTTGAAAAGTATACATGCAATTGAAATGATTCAAAGTTCCTAATGTACTTACCTGCAATACCTTTCAAACAAGATATTACATGTTAAATTTGAACCTGTGGTTCTTAAAATAAACTAAGAAAATATATTTTTCTATACAAAACCTATTGGCTGGATTTGTCTCTGAGTGTGTGTACCTCATTTATTGTCTATGTGTATGTACAACAAATGCTTAACACTACTCCTTGGATAAGCCTACTGCTCGACCACACTACCACAAAATAGAGCATTAGTATTATCTCTTTTTACCACTATTTTACCTCTAAGGGGAACCCTTGGACTCTGTGCATGCTATTCCTTACTTTGAAATAGCACATACAGAGCCAACTTCCTACAGCACCTGTATGGGACTGGAACATGGGTCTTCATCAGAGATTGTATCCATTATTATGGCACATATGTACAGAGGGTCAACTAGGCATGTGATTGGAATGGCAGGTGCTGTGTCATCTGTGAACAGAGTTATTGGACTGGTCAGGTGTTGAATCAGAACATGCATGATATGGTGTGACCAGTCAAATGCTTTTCCTAAAGGTGATAGGAGCATGGAGAGTTATGACCAAAATTAGGACGGAATTTCAGCTTCTGCCATGGCATGATGACCGGATTATCATCATCATCCTCGGAAACCTCCTTCGGTGGACACTCCGTGGCGGACCCATATGGGACCACCCCAGCTCCATCTTTGTCCACCACCCCTCTTACTACCACCACCCTCCCTGTAGCTCCACAAACAGTTGTCCGTGCCCGCTCATCCATGAGGGTGGGCGTCTCCTTCGCCACAAGCCCCTCTGCCCCTGTCAGCCCTGCCGCCCTCAGTGAGGAGGCTATTGACCTTCTGAGGTCTATCACTGTGGGTCAGTCGACCATCATGAATGCCATCCAGGGACTGGCAAGTTAGGTCCAGCAGAGTAATGCATTCCTGGAGGGCATTCACGGTGAACTGGCTGTCCTACAGAGATCCTTTCAGGCTCTGGCCTCCACACAGATGACAGCCAATCACCCTTTGTCTTCTGTCCCCCCCTCCACCTTCCTCTTCCCAAACCCCTCTTCCCCAACCCAGCCAAAGCAGAATCAGACAAGCATGCATCCACCTCAACATCCAAGGGTACCGCTGACAAACACAAGCACCACAAGACCCCATCACCTACATGCACACAAACAACACCCACCTGCAGACACACCAACAGTCACTACCTGCACTGACTCCCCCATCACCCCCAACATCACAGACCCAACACCGGACACACCTGCAGTAACCACACCAACATTCACTGATCCATCCACAACTCCAATCCTACCCACAGTCAGCACAATAGCAGACCCTCAGACATCCACCCCAGTCACCACATCTGCAGACACCATAACCACTGACACACCTACATGCAGCACATCCACCATGCCTTCAGTCACCACCCCCCACAGTTACCCATCTACCATGGCATCTCCCAGCACCTCCACCCCCCTCCTCCCAAGACACATAAACACCCACACTCACCCACCCAAAAGACACCCAGCACCAACAAGCATACCTCACACACACATTCACCCAAGACAACTACCAACACACCTCTTACAACCACTCCCTCTCCCTCCACTCCCAAACCCTTTTTGGCATGACCGTCCCAATGTGTAAAAGAAGGTTTTCCTCTCAGAGTTTTCCCTATTCCTCTCCCACCCTGTGATACCCTAAAACGCTCTGTGTCCCTCCTCAAGCCTAGCCCTTCCACCTCCAAGATCCCCCCTACCCCCCTGCAAGTTCCCATGCCCCTCCCCGCTAAGAGGTCCACACCTCCCAAGAGTTCCCAGCCCTCCACTAAGCCTCAACCTAAGCACCCCCCAAGCCCAAAGGTCCCCCTCCCAAACCTCAGCCCAAACCCCAGCCTGTCAGCCCCCTCCATCCCTGAAGTGCCTGCCTGCCCCTTTGATGCCCCTAACTGTAGAGGTTACATGGCAGTCAAGTTGGGGCACTTGGAAGTGCAATATGTGCATGTTGCACATATGTGTTTGGTCTGGCCTATGGCCTTAATCTGTGTACTAATTTAAGTATATATATTTATTTATTTACATATATCTGGGCCAACCCGTTGTTGGTTCGAAGGTTACATCTTTGTCCTGCCTTTCTTTTCTTAGGGCAGTTTTGGTCTTGGCTGCTTTTGTTTGTGTGTGAGTAAGTTTTATGTGTGTGGTGGTTGTGCATTGCAGCATGTGTGGGTGTGTGCATTGCATTTGTCCCCAGTGATGGGTGTGTATTGTGTGATGGGCATGTATAAGTTGGGGACATGTATTTGTGTTGGTATTATGTGGTGCGACTGTGTTGACGTGTTATCTGTAGTGTTCTGTGCCTTTGTGTGGTTGTACTGTGTGTGTGAGTGTGTGTGGTGATTGGTATGTTAGATCCGTTGTGATGTGTATTTTCATTCTCTGGTGTTACATATTGTTGTATGTATGATTTGTCGAGTGGAAGTGTGTATTATGGATGCTTAACAGTGCTTTTGAGGTGTTGCGGTTGTGGTGTAGTTGTGTCATTTGGTATTGTTTTGTGTTGTTGTGTGTGACTGTGCCGGTGTTGTGTATCTGGGGTTTGGTGTGTGTTTTTGGCGTGTGTGTAATGGCCATAGTGTGTGAACTATGTAAGTGTGTGTGTGTGTGCATGTATGTGGTTGTCTGTGTGTGTCAGTGTGAGGTTACGTGTGTATGTGTCGCCCTAGCCAACCGTTCCAGCTGTATATGTTGTGTGTGCGTAGGTACATTGGCATTTTGCAATAGTGACAGGTAAGAGTCTGTACTCATGGTTGCTGTCGTCATTGGTTCCGGAGTCGGGCGAGCAGGAGCAGCAGGAACACACACAGTTCAGGTTTCATGCCGGCTCCAGACGGGTATGTGTACGTGAAGGTGAGTGTCTCCTTTTATACTGTTGGTTTCCGCCAGGGTTTCTTTGGTGGTGTGACTGCGGTGTGCAGGCTCGTAATCTGTCCAGCTGAAACCTAGATTTGGCCGGCCTGCAAGTGGCTACCATCGTCCGTGATGGCCTGACTGTACTGGTGGTACCGGCGGTGGATTGGCTGTATTCTGTTGGGAATACCGCCATGGTCATAATTTGGCAGCCTTCTCCGTCAGCCTCTTGGTGGTACGACCGCCACCGCCAACATGGCAGTCATGAAACTTCTAAACTCGTAATGACCACCTTAATATTTAAAGTAGAGCTTCCCACAAGCCAATCAGGGTTATTTTGACAGGTTGACAGCAGGTTATGAGGCTGCTGCAGTCAGGCTACAAATGGGAGGCCTGAGATCCTGTTACTGGCCTACCTTGTGGATGGCACTGTACTTGCTGCAATCCACAGGTAGCTTTTAACTTTCAGGACCTTATATATTTCCTTCACCAAATACTAGAGATTTGCTTGCAACTTAAACAGAGGTAAGCCATCCTAACCATGTTTAAAAGGGGGTTTAGGGTTCGGGGGCACAGGCCCTTTAGTCCTGTTCCGGGATACAGCACAGAGAGTTCAAAACCCAACCAACAAAGGTACAGAAAAGGTGAAAAATCTGTGGAGACCATGCAGAAAAGGCAGATATATTGCAACTATGCTTCAAGGTGGCAGTCACCTCTGGCAAGTCTAATGAGACTTCTGCAGACACATGGGACATGTATACTTCTTGTCTTTACTCTGCATCTTTCTGAGACCTATGGCTGCTGTCCCGGCAGTGTCCAGGCCCTGCACACCGTTCCCATCCTCCTCTGCTTCTGAAGAAATGCACTCTTACGAGCCTCTGATTAGTACATTGCAAGCAATGAGCACCATGGGAAGCATGTTATATGCTCCTGGCAAGTTGCAACCACTACCTTAATTGGATACACTTCTTTAATGGAGATTTGTAAAAAATGTACTTGGGAATATGTGCAGATATGTACTAACATTTACCTTAGATTACCTTATGGATGCTTATGTTGTTTAATAGTTTTACAAAACATTTACATGGCTTCAAAAATGGTGACTAAGTGCATTCTTAATTCGTCTTGCAAGCCAACGGGGCAGGGCGCTAACATATGACAAAAAGGTGTAATACCTATTGGGGTCAGGGTTGCCTCACAAAGAAATAAAAGCCAAAAGTTGTTTCACTAGGTGGCCTTGTAGATGTTCCCCTAAGTAAGTTTAAATAAGATTAAAATCTTACTTTCATATCTCCGCTCTGTGGGAAACGTTAGAAAGATGATTTACTTCCCACTTAGTTTTTAAATCTGATTTAAAATTGAAATCAAATTTATGTTAACTTAAGCAGAAACCAACTTTATATAAATATACTTTAGGCTGCCTGACTCAAAACTGGCTTAAAACCAGTTCTACCTCTAATCATTCATCCAGCACTGAAATACACATCCTTGGCTAAGAGAGCTAATGGCCCTGGCACGGAACACAGTGGCCTGCCCCTGAGCCCAGGAAGGGTCCATGGATGTTAAAAGTTGACCACTTAGCTGAGCTGGGATCTACCTGGGAGTTGACAGGACTGCTTGGCTACACAAAGGGTCCCTTTACGACTACATCATTTAACTTGGAATGCCAAGTATGACTTCTGTTAATTGAAAGAACCCCACTCCAGTGAGAGGACAGCTCATCTGAACTGGGGATGGAGAGTGGCTTATGGGCTGAATACAGGCTTGGGTAATTTCACAGTAAGGCAAAAATGAAGTGCTGCAAAAGGATGTGGGACTTTGAGAAAATAGTCCAGATTGGGTGGTTGAATTGTTCCTATCATTCACCAGTGCACAGGATGAATCTGGCACCACCACCACCAAGCCTTAGAACATTACTTCACTTGGGAAGGCTTCTTCTGAAGAAGGCTATTCTGGAAGAAGAGGATCACACAATGACTCCTGGCTGCTGTTGGCACCCAGGCTCTAGAACTGCTCATCAATGTATTAAGAATTAAGGTTTAGGTCTGGCAAAAGGTTTATTTTGCCATGTCAAAATGGCAGCTTAAAACTGCACACACAGTCTGAAATGGCGGACCTGACAAATGTTTAAAAAGGCTACTTAAGTGGGTGGCACAATAAGTGCTGCAGACCCACAAATAGCATTTAATATAAAAGCCCTGGCTACGTGTAGTACTATTTTAGTAGGGACTTATAAGTAAATTTAATATGCAACTTGTGTGAAAGCCAATTTTGCCATGTTTAAAGGAGAGAGCACAGGCATATTAGCACTGGTTACCAGTGGTTAAGGGCACCAAGTCCTAAAAGCCAACAAAAACAGGTTCAGAAAACAGGAAAATGAAGGCAAAAAGATTGGGTATGACCCTGCAGACAGAGTCAAGTCCAACAAAAGGTGAAAATTTGTACCGGGCAAGGTGGCAAATCTATCTGACCCACAAAGTGACCTGGCTGGCTTTAAAATTCAGGTTTCTTCCACTTGAGGTTTTGGCACCAATGCCAGTGGCTTTAGTGGGAGCTGGACTTACGATGCATCCAATTTCAAGGGACCCCCACCATCCACAGTGTTGGCCATTGCCCAACTGGTAAATGTTAACTTCCATACAAAAGACTAAGGGCCTGATTTAGGTCTCGGCGGAGGGGTTACTCCATTGCAACAGTGACGGCTATTCCACCACCGAAATCTACACACCATAGAAAAAAATGGTATTTGGATTTTTGCGGATGGGATTACAATTACGGTTGCAACGGAGTAACCCCTCCGCTGAGATCTAAATCAGGCCTGAAGTTAAAACTTTGACAGGGAATACCCACGTACTGTACCTGACCTCCGCTTCAGCACAGTCAGCCTGAAATTGCACTGAGATCCTGGTCTGCTGCTAACAGTGACTTTTGAGGGTGCTTTAATTTAGCTTGGTGCTTTCTAACCTAAACTTTAAAAAATCATCTCTCTGATGATCTTGATATCTTTATGCTTATAAAATGTTTCTCTATATTGTAAATTTGCCTGGGTATTTTAATTGTTGTATTTCTAACTTTACAATTGCTCCTTCTGCTTGAATTTATATGGGGACTGCCTAAGGCTTGTCAACAGCTGCTAGGGCTTCAGCAGAGATTCTCTCAGAACTCACTTTTGACCCTGGCAGATTCATTGAGTTTGTAGGGGTATTCCAACCCCAAATTAATCTCCATTTCTGACACCTAGCATGTCATGTCACAGACCACACCTTCTGATTATCTTCAATCGATTGCTTATTGGCTTGGTAAAAAGAAGCAATAGTTTGTCAGTTGAGTGCATTCGGTTCCTGGCTGGAAAGGTAAATGAGTATTTCAACAGTAAACAACTGTTCAATAAATGTGAGAAGGAAATAGCCTTTTCGTGGTAGGATGAATAAAGCAGGTTTCTGTTAATTTTAATTTCGAACTTTGTGGTTACCTTATTCCAGTTAAATTACTTTGATGATCACGTTTTTGCGTATGAGGAGATTGGGAGTGATTAATTAAAACTCAGGGTTTATCCTCTACTGATAAACTCATAAACCATACATGTAATTATGTATTTTTGACTTAAACGGCATTAACTGAGAAGTATGCCCTTTGTAGAAAGAGAGCATTGAGTATCTCAATTCAGCGATTTTATTCAGCATATTTATTTTTCTTATTTCTTTTTCAGATGGGAACATCTTATTTACCAGTTTGGTGGTCATCAAGAAATAATTGAAAGTGTGATCGTTAAAGGAAAAGTAATATATGAGAATGAACGAGTTCTGGGCTACTAAATGGCTTCTGATATAAGACTGTACATTATCGCAGATCACGAAATATAATGTAAATAATGCTAAAGGAGCTAAATATATTACAAATCCAAAGTTGTGAATACCAATAGAATTTACAAACAAATGCAAGAATTGCTGTCATTAATGTGCAAAATCACCTCCTATGTAAAATCATGCCAAACATTTATGATACTACGAGATAACATAGTTTTTTTTTTCAAATTCAAATAAATATTTAGGTAAACATGCAATATCTAGTTTGTCTTTGTCCTCCAAAATAATGCACGTTTTTATTGTAAAGTAAAAACTTGATTGTGTGAGGATGAGTGTGAGAAATTAGTTGTACTTGTCTGCAGCTTGCAAAAGCGGTCATATACCTGTCCATTTTGTAAATGGAGTACCACACAATAGAAGGTTAACTTACACAAGGAAAAAGTATCTGATTTAAACTGCAAATGCAGATCGGCTCCCAGAGTTTCACGCAAAGCTCCACAATGACGCCCTTACGCCTCGCTATTTACAGGGGGAAAAGGCCCGGGTGCGAGCACATCAGTGTCTCACACCTACTTCACTTTATAGCAATATGGTAGATCATTTGAACTAATAACAGTACCAAAAATATACTACGGCACTAAAAGTATGAGTCAGACAATATGATCCTGAATATGTATCTGAGCTAAGTGTTGAGTAACACTCGGGGTGAGTGATATGGTACAAAGTGTAAAGTAAAAGTATGGGCAAACAGCAGACAGACAATGCCCTCTTCATTTTTCTCTATTGTGTAAGTGCTGCTAGAATTCAAAACGTGCAAAAGGGATTGAGCTTCTTAGAAGGGGAAGTCATTTACTTGTAGCCAGAACCCCGAGAAAGCAAATGATGCTTGTTCAAAACTTATAACCAGCCACACCCTGTGCCCTACTTTATAGGGACAAAACCCCAAGAACGATGCCACTAGTCCTCTGGGACTGGTGACCTGCCAAGCTACGGTCTGTTATATATTCTTCTGTAAACTGAACAGAGTCAAAACCACTGTGGGTATTTTATGTTTTGTTACCTTATATGGATTTATATAATGCATGCTTGCCCAAAACAAAGGGATTTCCAGTACGCCTGTCGCAAACTAGTAGAGGCAGAATTTCTTCCACCAAAAACAGCCAGGTCTTCAGCTGCTTTCTAAAACTCAGATGATTCAATACGGTCCACAAGTAATGAGGTAGCCTACTCAAAAATCTGGGTCCCAAGACTCGAAAATATCTGCCACCATGGCAAGATAACTTGAAACAAGTGACCATACCCAGATTAAAGTCAGCTGAGTTTAATGCTTTGGTTGGATGATAAGAGTACAGCAACGACCACAGGCTCGGTGCCCCTTTCCTATAAAAAAAAATATGTTGGGTCATGCACTATGCCTTATATTGAATACGTTTCTTAACCGGAAGCCATTGTAAGGTGCGAAGTTGCTGGGATACTGAGCACGTTTTTGAATATGGCAGAATAGCAGGGCCACTGTATTCTGGATAATCTGTAGCCTTTTATTTACATAGCCTGCAGAGTCCAGGTGCAAGATATTGCAATAGTCCAGGTGGTAGATAATCGGGCTTGTATGATCATTTTTCGTACAGGCAGACAGAAAAAGCTTAAGCTTTTTTTTTTTCAGGCGTCCTGGTGGGCCAAAGTAACAAGACGTCAAAACTTTAATCTGAGGCTGTAAACAAAGCTTGACATTCATCAGTACCCCTAAATTTTTAAACACCGTCTTAGGCTCATGTGGTTGTCCTATCAAGTGTGGCCACCAGTGAGCACCCCAGTCTTGGGTAAGCTTGCATGCCAAAAGAATGTATGTTTTGTCTATTCTATTAGCATTGAGTTTCAGACACTTTGGCCCTCATTATGACCCTGGCGGTCCATTGACCGCCAGGGTCGTGGTGGAGGTCTCACAGCTGCTGGAGCGGCAGTGCAGACCACCATATTACAACCACAGCAGTTTGGCCACTGCCAAACTGCCGCATCCCCCCCTTTCCCGTAACTTTACCGCAGCCTGCCGGGCTGGAGGTTTCCACCTGCAGCCCGGCAGGAGTCGAATAACCACCAAGGTTATTCCGACTAGGGACACCACCAGACTTTTCCTGGCAGTCTCACCGCCACAAACTGCTGCCAGAAATGTATCCCAACTACAGGAACTTGTGTTCCTGTCGCTGGGATAATCCCCCAAATACCTCCACACACACGCACGCATGTACACAATCACACACAGACACTCTCCCCACTCACGCACAACATTCACTCCCATAGACACGCATACATACCCATACCCATCACGCATGCACACATACACTCTCCATCCCCCCACCCCTTCCTTTAACTACATACATACACAATCCCCACCCTCCTCACTCATTCTCACACCCCACCCCAATCGTACCTCACCACACACACACACACCATACACGCACCTGCACGCACACACTTACTCACACCCCCCTTACTCATTCACCCATGCAGACACCCCTACCCTGTCCGCATGCATACACACACATCACCACATTTACACACAGACACACAGGCATGCACGCACAATCACTCACCCCCCACATTCATGACATGCATACACACACTCAGACACACCTATTCACACACCTCCACCCCCCACCCCTTGTGGACGACACTTACCTCATCCGACGAGGTGCTCCTCCGTGAGGGGATGGGATCCGTCGTTCCCACCAATGGCACCGCCATGGCAGAAAAAGACTGCCACACAGGATTACTGGCCGTAATTCTGTGGGCGGTCTTTTTCTGGCATGGCAGTGCTGGCAGTGGAACCGCCTAAGCACTGCCGTAGTGAATGCAGCCGGATATCTGACCGCCGGCGGTGCAGATATCCGGTGGCAGTCATAATACGGTGGGCGGAAGACTGCCAGCACTGGCGGTCTTCTGGCAGCCGCAGCTGCGGCGGTCTTCTGAAAAGACTGCTGCAGTCATCATAAGGGCCTTTGTTTGCATCTATTTTACCAAGGTCACCATACAGTTCATAAAATGTACAGGGCCTTTCTCTTCCCCAGCCTACAGAGATATACTAAGTTGAGTGTTGTCAGCCTAGAATATAGGGGCAGTCCAAAAGATTTCACAATACCAGCAAGAGGTCTAACATAAATATTAAATAAAGTGGAGCTTAGGGCGGAGCCTTGTTGTACTTCAAACTCTAGATGGCCCTTAGTGGATGAGAACAGTGGAGATGTCACCAGGAAAATACAATCCTGTAAAAAGGATTTAAACCTTGCCAGAGCCTTAACCCAAACACCAGTCTTATTCAGTCAATCAAGAAGTACCTAATAAGCAACCGTGTCAAAAGATGCACTTACATCTAATAGTATTAATGCAGCTGAGCCACCTTTATTCAACAGTTGCCTGAGCTCTTCTGTCACATTGAGTACAGCTGACTCAGTTCCTTGTGGCAGTCTAAAACCGTTTTGAGATGCCGTTCTTCAGGGAATTTTACCAACGGATTTTTAACGTGTTTCTCCACCACTTTTGCCAAAATCGCAAGCGGGAGATAGGATGGAAGTTTTCAGGCTTAGCATGATCCAAGGTGGGTTTGTTTTTTAAGAAGGGGAATAACATTGTCATGTTTCCATGCCAACGGCACAACAGCTGTGGAAAGTGAAAAGTTTGCTATACTGATAGATATAGGAAATAAACCCGTCTCAGCGGTTTTCAGAACTTGCGGTCCTAAACAGGATCCTCAGGGGAAACGGATTTTACCGTCGATATAAGAGCTCTCAGTGAGTGCTCCTTCAGCTGTTCAAACTCAGTCAAGCAATTGCTAAGAGCTGGAGGCCCTTCCATCTGAAAAGAGCTGGAGGAAGTCTAATTCAGACCTACCTTAGAGAAATTAGAGTAGCTATCTTTAACTTCTTAGATAAAGTAGTCAGCCACAATATTACATTTGCCATATCACATGGTGGTGAATTATCTTCAGCTTTAGGCGGCCCCTTAACGATTACATAGATCTCTTTGGCTGGCTGTTCTCAATTTTGCCACAGCACAGCTTCACTATGATTTGGAGGCACTAAGCATATTGAAATGCATACTACCAGAATTCGGAAAGTACAAACAATTGCAGGAAACACAGTGAGCATCCTGCATCAATGCTCAGGGCATGTTTGCGGGAATGCTCAGATGTATACTCAATTTCTGAAGATTAATGTGAAGCAACACTAGGCAAAAAGCAGCTGGGATATCGGACCAGGTCAATTCCTCTGCATATTGCAGCAAGAAGGACCCTGCTTATCTCTCGGTTTATCCGAACCACCATAAATCAAAAGGCATGTTTGAATATCACTTTGTCTTCTTAGGCTAAACTTGTTTCAGAAAGTTCTTAGCCTCTAGAATGGAAATGAGAATAAACAGGGCTTTAACTTGCAGACATTCTCCACGACAAAGACAATTACCTGCATGAAAGACTTGTCCTACACCCCTGCTACAGGTCCATTGGTTTTTAACTTGCAATATATAAATCTCAATTTAGGCTTCATACCTTGCAGAAGATGAGATATTCGAATGACCCACTCCTGTCTTAATGCCACTTTACAAGATTATTGATGATGCACTTTCATCAACACGTATCCACAAATGTTGGGATCTTGTAATATTCTTTTGGTTCTACCTCATACTGCTGAATAGTCCATTGCCTTAACCATAAATCACAGGCACAAAACCTTTCTGTTGGATTCTGGAATGTTCTGTTTATGTGCTAATGTCATACTCGTATAATTACCTCAAATTATTTACCTGAAGTATTTCTTTGTGCTTTGTCAATATAATGTGCAAATATTTCCGTCAATCTTTCATTGCAATTTCATGCATTCTTTGTTATCCATATAACAGATACAACATCTCTAGACCCTTATCTAGAACATCCTTTATTTTTATCAGCAATACAATGTTACCAACACGCACTAAGTACCACAATATTCAGTCTTTTCAATAGCATATGAAACAATTGTAATATTCTTTCTGAATCCCACTGGTAAATGAGGAATATATTAATCTACCCTTTACGCTAAACTCTAATACTTCTGCTTTATAGAGCTTCTCCCAGTAATGGTACTTTAATTCTTTTTGTGCAAACCTGCACCATTTATTCTCTCTTTAATGGTATATCAGAGGTCCATCTCTTTTCCATTTCTTTTGTAGCTCGTAATGGCTAGGACTACTTTATTACTTTATAGATAACGGAGCTCAGTGTTTTCTTCCTTGGTTCCTTGTGGATGTAGTACTCCTGTAATTTCTTCCCATTTTGTGTTTTTTACAAAACCATTTTCTTCTATCAGCATTGCTTGGTAATTTGTGTATTCTGGAATCTGGAAACTAAATTTGTTTAGCTGAAGTCCATAAGTTTCATGTGTCTAGAAGTTACATTTTTCTCATGCATTGTACGATCAATCTTAATGTTAGGTTATATACAATTAGTATAGGGCAGCAAATCACCCCCAAAGGGATATCTCGGCACTGGAGTGCAATTCAGGTAGCAGTAGGAAAGGAGGGTAAGAGAATCTTTTTAGAAGAGCCAGGTTTTGAGAAGCTTCTAGAAATGGGCAAAATTGGGACAAGCACGATGTGTAGGGGTGTTCTGTTCCAATGATGTGGGCCAAGGTGGGAGAAAGATCGATGGCCATATTTGGCTACACTAATACAACAGGAGCAGAGCTATAGCTGGTCTTTTGATCTCAGATTTCTAGTGGGGAGATAGAAGTGGAGCTTGGGGCGGGGGGAGTTTGCAGACTAGGCTTTCAGCAATGTTTTGGTTCATTGAAGCTTTGAAAGCAGCGATTCATTTACTGCCACAAGAAGGGCATTTTCATAAAACCGGTGACTCACCACAAAAGTCTGGATGAAGGGGTAACCACTGAAATGCTTTTCTAAGCATGCACATTATTCCAAAACAGGTGCATCACTTAGACCCTGTGTGCTCTCGTTGTGAGGTTATCCCCTATTAAGATGCTTAGATTCTTTACCCTCTTTTTAGGTTGTGGTGTGGTACTGAGTTCAAATGGCCATCAGTCACATGGGCCTTGCAGAACAGTAGAATCTCAGTTTTGTCGCTGTTAAGTTGCAATCAATTTTTGGACATTCAAGATGCAAATTTTCCCATACATTTTCTGAATTTGAGTTTTGTGGATTTGGGTTTGGCCCCATGAAGACGATTAATTGTGTGTCATCTGCATATAAATTACATCTAGGCTGCAGGACCTTACCACCTGAGCTATTAGCATAAAAAATAAAAAAGCATGGGGCTCAGTGAGGAGCCCTGTGGAACCCCTTTGTCTAGTGAAACACCACAAAATAAAATGCTGGAAGGAGTGTTGAAACTTTTCAAACACTCACCCCCAGTCACAGGTCTGGGTTTTATTCATAGGTTTTTTGCTGTCCATGTCACCCCAGTTTGGACCAAGCCATACGCAAATCAGTCTTGACCCTGCTCCCCATGTGAACAGTCCAACCCAAACTGCCAAACCAGGTCCTCCCTGGACTGGCAACAAGCATCTTGGGACTGGTTTTTGGGTATCAGTGGCTCAGCGAGCAAAGGACCCACGTCTGGGTATACCCTAGCCACTTAGGACACGCATAACAACACCACAAAATAAAATGATGGACGGAGTGTTGAAACTTTTCAAACACTCCCCCTCCCCCCAGCCACAGATCTGGGTTTAATCCATTATTATTTTGCTCACCACGTCACCCCAGTTTTCACCCAGCGATATGTAAAGCAGCCTTGACCCTGTTTCCCAATAGAATAGTCCAACGTGTAATACCAAGCCAGATTCTCCCCGGGAAACAGGCATCCTGGGACCAGTTTCAGGGTATCACCCCTTATCAGCTAGGCCAGCTTGAATCCAGTGGCACAGCGAGCAAGAGACCCACGTATGGGCATACCCTAGTCACTTAGATGCACACATAACAACACCACAAAATAAAATGGATGGAAGCTTTTCAAACACTCACCTCCAGTCACAGATCTGGGTTTAATCCAGAGTTATTTTGCTCATCATGTCACCCCAGTTTGGACCCAGCTATGTGCAAATCAGTCTTGATCCTGCGCCCCATGTGAACAGTTCAACCCAAACTGCCAAGCTAGGTCCTCCCTGGACTGGAAACAAACATCCTAGGACCGGTTTCATGGTCTCAGGATGCTCGTTCATCAGCCAGGCTAGCTTGAACCCAATGGCACAGCGAGCAAGGGACCCACATCTGGACATACCCTTTCTGCGGAAGTCCTGAAGCCATCCTAGGGCCCTTCCACTGACCGCAGTCTCTGAAAATCTCTGGACCATGATGGAATGTGAGATGGTGCCAACGGCTGCCGATAGGTCGAGTAACACCAGCATGGCTAGAAAACCATCATCAAGGGAGAACCTGATGGTGTCCAGCACCACCATCAATGTGGTTTATGTACTGTGTGAGGCTGTGAAGCCTGATTGGGAAGGGTCTTGGATGGCATTTGTTTATAAGTAGTGTGAGAGTTGTTGGTTTACTAAGCTTTTTAAGTTTTTGGTTAGATAGAGGAAAAGTGATAAGGGTCTATAGTTAGTGATTTTCAGAAGGTCTGCATTAGGTTTCTCCAAGATGGGCATAACATCTGGCTTTTTCCATGCAAGAGGTACAGTTGCAGTGCTTAAAGAACAGTTAAACAGTGCTGTGATGACAGGAAGCAGTGTTGGTAGCAAGTGTCACCATAATGTGGGGAGGGGAGAGATCGGAGGGGAACCTGTTTTAATTTTGTTCATTTCCAGAGCTTGTTCTAAGGTGATGGGTTCAAAGTACTACAGAGTGATGGAGAGATTGATGAAAAAGGGGATGGAGGATACAGTATCTGTTACTTTCTTCAAAATGGTCTGCCAGGTCATCACATAGTTCTTTCGCTGAGTTTCTGGTGTTGTCAATTCTATTGATGATGTGCAGCTTCCAAGCTGGTTTGAACTTTTTACGTTGGATGTTAAGTGCTGATTTATAGGTGGCTTTGGCAAAGAGGGATTTAGTGGTGCGTCACTACCTATCCAGTTCCCTACAGGCTATTCTCTCCTATTTTATATCTTCCAAGAATCAAGAGGAATGTGGCTTGGTGGAGTTGAAGCAGTTAAGCTTGAGGGGAGTGACCTTGTCTGAGAGATTGTCTCGTGGAAGTTTGTGAGTGCATTATTTTATATCTGAAGATATAATGACATAATGGGTTGAAAAGATAGAAGAGAATAAGGAATTGGAGATTTTATTCCATGGCCTTGTCTTTTGAAGGGGTTCATTCTTCCCAGCTGGCTGTTTCTCTTTGATAGGGATCTGAAAGCTTATATTAGAATGGTCTGACCAGATTATGGGAGAGTGGAAATCCACCTGAAGGTCTATGACATTGGTGAAAGTAAGATCTACGGTATGTCCAGCAGTGTGTGTGTGGGGGGGACATTTATTATCTGATTGAGCCCTAACATTTCCAAATCGTAGAGGAGTAGTTGTGTTTCTGGATCTGAGACTAGTTCGGCATGTAAGTTTAAATCTTCCACTAGTAGAAATCGTTTGCAAGCAAGTGCGCGGGGGTGGGCCAGACATTCTGTTAATTTATGGCTGAAGTCTTTATTTTTGGACTTGGGGGTGAAGTGATCTACTAAGGCACCCTTCCATGAGTCTCCGGGCAGAGTTTCCAAGTTAAAAATACAGAGCTCTATCCAGCCCTCACAAAAGGTGTCTATTGACGTGACCTTAACCAGTTGGTGGAAAGCAATAGCAGCTCTGCCCTCTTCATTTTTTATTCTCTCTATCTAGTTTTATTAAACTTTAATTTGCAGGAATGGCTGTAGAGTAGGGGTTGGCGGAGCTTGCCCCACAGAGTTGTGTAAAAGTTCTTGAGATTCTGCTGGGTTCTGCCCCAGTCGGAAAGCTCTTGCTCCCTTCTCAGAGGAGCCATTTAGTCCTTCCGAACTCCCTGCTGTGACAGCCCCTTTGAGACCTGAGCTCCCTCTGCACACACGTGTTCACACTCTACCCAAACACCCCGACAGCCTTACAATTTCTCATCACCCACTTTGCTCCAACATGAAGTAACATGAACACAGATACCAGATACCAGCCTTTTTCAGCGTTTGGACAAAAACACCGATCCCTCAGAAATCCTCTTAATGAAATGTAACGATAAAGAAGACTCCAGGAATGCGAAGCACACGCAACGCTGCAGCAACCATGATACACTGAGAACGGGAAGCGGACATTGTATTGTATTGTATTGTAATCGTATTTATATAGCGCTTACTACCCCTGACGAGGCGTCAAAGCGCTTTTCGATGAGTAGCACGCTACTCCGGAACCCAACAAGAATTAGTGATGGATTAGTATAATTTAATAATGAGTACAGTTTTAGTATTATTATGAGTTAATTTGAGCCGCGGATATGAGAGTTTGTTTGTTAGATTGACTGGAGTAATGGAGGGGTGGAGGAGGAAAGAAATCCAGAAGTGTTAATTGGGAGTATATCCTTCATTTACTCAATCCAAAGGCTTGGGATGAATAAAGGGGGGCGGAGGGGGAAGAGTATGTGGAAGGGTTAGGGAGAGCATAGTAGCAGGGTGAGATGAATGCAGGAGAATTTAGTAGGGTTGTGTGGGAGGTCACAGAGGTAGAGTGAGGTTTGGTGAGTTAGATGTGGAGGTGGAGGGAAGAGCTTAGGCAGAGATATTTAGGAGATGAAAGTGATCGAAGGGATTTGGGATGAGTCAGAGTGAGAATGGAGGATCGTTTGATAGAGATATGACATAAGAGTGATGAGTAGATAAGTGTGATAAAATGAGAGCAGAAATTCATAGATATCTAGTATAACAACCCAAAAACCAGGAGCAATGCAATGATCCACAAACATGCCAAGCACAGAAACATATACACATACATACACATATATATATTTATACACACACACATGAATACACACATATGCACATACAATATATAATTAGAATCATGGGTAAAAAATACTTAGTCAGACAGGTTTAAAAGAGTGTGTGTGTATTTTATTGTTTTGACAGTAGCAATACATATTTTCCAAAGAAACTATAAATAGAAATACATATTTTCCAAAGAAACTATAAATAAATAGAAATATACATAAAATCTGAAAAAAATATTTATCCACATAGGCATATGCAGTTCATAGTTGTTTGAAAAAGGTGGTTATGAAGGAAAGAGCCAACTCTTGAGTAGTTTTCTGAAAACAAGAAAGTTATCTGTGGCTCTTATATTTGGGGGTAATGAATTCCATAGTTTGGCTGCTTGGACGGAGAAGGATGTACCACCTACAGTCTTTTTCTTGTATGGTGGTGTTCTAAGGCGGGGTGCCAGTCTTGAGCGGAGGGTTCTTTGTTGGATGTATTTGGTCATTTTCTTTCTGATAAAAAGCGGTCCTGTTCCATGTATAGCTTTGTGGGTGATACAAAGCAGCTTGAAAGTGCATCTTCTGGCAACGGGTAACCAGTGTAGTGCTCTCAAGGCAGGGGAGATGTGGGCTTGAGGCTTTATATGTAGTAGTTGCCTGGCTGCGGAATTCTGGATACGTTGTAGTTTTTTCATAACAGATAGAGATGATCCATGGTAGAGGCTATTGGCATAATCCAGTTTGGATAATACAAGTGAGATAGTAGCTTGCACCTTGTGTGGAAATCCGAGGTGGGGGAAGATGCGTCGTAAAGTCTTTAAGGTGATGAAGCTTGTGCGTGCTAATTTGTCTACTTGGGCATTCATAGTTAGCTTGGAATCCATGGTGATTCCTAGGTTTTTAACTTCCTTGGATAATTGAGGAGGTGGTCCGAGATCGTCAGGCCAGACGCACAGAGGGTCATAATTTTTCCAGTCACCACATATGAGTATTTCTGTTTTGGAGGTATTTAGTTTGAGATGGCTCCAGGTCATCCACTGATCAACGGCTCTGAGGCAACTAAAGATTTGTGAGATTTCAATGTTTTTGGGGTCTTCTAATTGAAGTAGTATTTGTGCGTCATCTGCATAGTTGTAGCATGTGAGATGGAAATCATTGATCAGTTCTGGTAAAGATATCATGTAGATGTTAAAAAGCAAAGGTGAGATGATTGACCCTTGGGGGACCCCTGTTTTTGTGAGGTAGGGTTCGGATGAGAAGGGGGGTGAGTGGATGATATTCGCTCTTTTTTGGAGATAGGAAGTAATCCAGTCGAGAGCAATCCCTTGTATTCCGGCTTCGTGGAGTCTTTGAGTTAGGGTGTCATGGTCAACCGTATCAAAGGCAGCTGAGAGGAATGGAGGAAGTCTCCTCTTCTTCGACGTCGTGGTGTCCTGCTGGCGTCGACGCCATTTGAAGCCTTCGTCCTCTCCGGTCCCGTAGCGTTTTCTTCTACCGAAATGCCCGACAGGCATCGCGGGTATCCTCTGTGTTCGGGGGACAAACACAAATTACAGACCAAATGCTGGTCTGTATAAGGATACTTATTGTGGCATTTGGGGCAGAAGCGGAATGGGGTCCGTTCCATGAGCCTTTTAGACGCACACAGTCGGGCCGACCAGGCCCCGCCGGGGAGTGAAGCCCCGAAGGGCTGCGGAGCTCTTCTTTTCTTCAGTGTCTATCTGCTATTACTAACCCTTTACTGAACGCAAACAATACCGTCAAATTTTCTGAGATTTATCTAACTTTCCGAACCGAAACACGGAGCGAAGAGGAACACGTCCGAACCCGATGGCGGAAAGAAAACAATCCAAGATGGAGTCGACACCCATGCGCAATGGAGCCGAAACGGGAGGAGCCACCCGGTCCCGCGACCCGAAAAGACCCCTCCGAAGAAAAACAACCCGCAACACTCCGAGCCCAACACCAGACGGCAGGATAATGCACAGCATGTGCATCTGCAGCTACACAAGCCATCAAACATATATGGAAAATGTCACTTACGCAGTGTACATCTGTTCGTGGCATGAGACGCTGCAGATTCACATGCATGGCACATCACGCCATCCAGCGCTGGGCTCGAAGTGCCACAAGCGGTCCCTCCTCCAAGAAGTCTCCCCGAGCCACGAGACCGAGGGACTACCCCCCCTCCCCCCGCCCTCGGCTCCACCGCGCATGGGCATCAACTCCATCCCAGATTGTTTTCCCCGCAGAGGGTGAGGTAGGAGTTGTGTATTATAGTAATAGTGCCCATGCAATGGAGTAAATATGTATGTACATAATGGTGTTTAAAGTGATATTTACAAATTTACAAATGTTCAAGATCAACTTCGAAACAGCTACAGGCTTCCGGGGAGGCGGGTGGGCGCATGTGAATCTGCAGCGTCTCATGCCACGAACAGATGTACACTGGGTAAGTGACATTTTCAATTCGATGGCATGTGTAGCTGCAGATACACATGCTTTGCATAGACTAGTAAGCAGTTATCTCCCCAAAAGCGGTGGCTCAGCCTGTAGGAGTTGAAGTTGTTTGAAATAAAGTTTGTAGTACTGCATGTCCTACTGTGGCTTGTTGTGTTGTTAACACATCCACGCAGTAATGTTTGGTGAATGTATGAGGCGTAGACCATGTGGCTGCCTTACATATTTCAGTCATTGGAATGTTCCCTAGAAAGGCCATAGTAGCACCTTTCTTCCTAGTTGAATGTGCCTTTGGTGTTATAGGCAGTTCTCTTTTTGCTTTGAGATAACACGTTTGAATACATTTAACTATCCATCTGGCAATGCCTTGTTTGGATATTGGATTCCCTGTATGAGGTTTTTGAAAAGCAATGAACAGTTGTTTTGTTTTTCTTATTTGTTTTGTTCTATCAATGTAGTTCATTAAAGATCTTTTGATGTCTAATGTATGTAGTGCTCTTTCAGCTACAGAATCTGGTTCTGGAAAAAACACTGGTAGTTCTACTGTTTGATTTAAGTGAAACGGTGATATGACTTTTGGTAAGAATTTTGGGTTAGTTCGTAAAACTACTTTATGCTTGTGTATCTGAATAAAGGGTTCTTGTATGGTAAATGCCTGTATTTCACTTACTCGTCTTAGAGATGTGATGGCAATGAGAAACGCTACTTTCCATGTTAAATATTGTATCTCACATGAGTGCATGGGTTCAAAAGGTGGGCCATGAGTCGTGTTAAGACAATGTTAAGGTTCCACGAAGGAACTGGTGGCGTTCTTGGTGGAATAATTCTCTTTAGGCCCTCCATAAATGCTTTTATGACTGGGATCCTAAATAATGAGGTTGAGTGCGTAATTTGCAGATAAGCTGAAATTGCGGTAAGATGTATTTCAATGGATGAAAAAGCTAGCTTTGACTTTTGTAAATGCAGTAAGTAGCTTACGATGTCTTCAGCAGATGCGTGTAATGGTTGAATTTGATTATTATGGCAATAATAAACAAATCTTTTCCACTTATTTGCATAGCAATGTCTTGTGGTTGGTTTCCTTGCTTGTTTTATGACCCCCATACATTCCTGTGTAAGGTCTAGATGTCCGAATTCTAAGACTTCAGGAGCCAAATTGTTAGATTCAGTGATGCTGGATTTGGATGCCTGATCTGTTGTTTGTGTTGAGTTAACAGATCTGGTCTGTTTGGAAGCTTGATATGAGGCACTACTGAGAGGTCTAGTAGTGTTGTGTACCAAGGTTGTCTTGCCCAGGTTGGTGCTATTAGTATGAGTTCTTTTGACTCAATTTGTTTACTAGATACGGAAGGAGTGGGAGAGGGGGGAAAAGTGTATGCAAATATCCCTGACCAGCTCATCCATAACGCATTGCCCTGAGATTGATCTTGTGGGTACCTGGATGCGAAGTTTTGGCATTTTGCGTTTTCTTTTGTTGCAAATAGGTCTATTTGTGGTGTTCCCCATCTTTGGAAGTAAGTGTTTAGTATTTGGGGGTGAATCTCCCATTCGTGGATTTGTTGGTGATCCCGAGAGAGATTGTCTGCTAACTGATTCTGAATCCCTGGAATAAACTGTGCTATTAGACGAATGTGGTTGTGAATCGCCCAATGCCATATTCTCTGTGCCAGGAGACAACTGTGTCGAGTGTGTTCCTCCCTGTTTGTTCAGATAATACATCGTTGTCATGTTGTCTGTTTTGAATGTGTTTGTGTCTTATTATGGGTTGAAATGCCTTCAACGCTAGAAATACTGCCAGTAGTTCTAAGTGATTTATGTGAAACTGTCTCTGCTGAGTGTCCCATTGTCCTTGGATGCTGTGTTGATTGAGGTGTGCTCCCCACCCTATCATGGAGGCATCTGTCGTTATTACGTATTGAGGCACTGGGTCTTGGAAAGGCCGCCCTTGGTTTAAAGTAATATTGGTCCACCATTGAAGCGAGGTGTATGTTTGGCGGTTTATCAACACTAGATCTAGAAGTTGACCCTGTGCCTGTGACCATTGTGATGCTAGGCACTGTTGTAAGGGCCGCATGTGCAACCTTGCGTTTGGGACAATGGCTATGCATGAGGACATCATGCCTAGTAGTTTCATCACCATCTTGACTTGTATCTTCTGTTTTGGCTACATGGCCTGTATTACATTGTGAAATGCCTGTACCCTTTGTGGACTTGGAGTGGCAATCCCTATTGTTGTGTTGATTGTCGCTCCTAAGTATTGCTGTGTTTGACACGGCTGAAGGTGTGACTTTGTGTAGTTGAGTGAGAAACCTAGTTTGTGGAGGCTTTCTAAGACATTTTGTGTGTTGTGAACACCGTTCTTGCGTGTTGGTTTTGATTAACCAATCGTCTAGGTACGGGAACACATGTATTTGCTGCCTCCTGATATGTGCAGCCACTATTGCCAGGCATTTTGTAAAAACTCTTGGAGCAGTTGTTATCCCGAATGGCAACACTTTGAATTTGTAATGTACCCCTTGGAATACAAACCTTAAGTACTTTCTGTGTGAAGGCTGTATCGGTATATGGAAGTATGCATCCTTTAGGTCTAGTGTTGTCATGTAGTCTTGTTGTTTGAGCAATGGGATTACGTCCTGTAATGTCACCATGTGAAAGTGATCTGATTTGATGTAGGTATTTAATGTTCTGAGATCTAATATAGGTCTTAGAGTTTTGTCCTTTTTGGGTATAGTATGAGAAAGTACAGCGAGTAAACTCCTGTTCCTCTCTGATGAATTGGTACCAGTTCTATTGCATCTTTTTGTAACAACGCTTGGATTTCTAGTTCTAGAAGATCCATGTGTTTTGACATATTGTGTGTTTTTGGTGGGACATTTGGAGGGAATTTGAGAAATTCTATGCAATAACCATGCTGGATAATTGCTAGGAACCAAGTGTCTGTTGTTATTTCCTCCCAATGTTTGTAGAACTTGGTTAGTCTCCCCCCCCCCCACATGTGTTATGTGTTGGGGATTTGTGACGTCGAAGTCACTGCTTGTTTTGAGGAGTTTTGGGACTTTGGAACTTCCCTCTACTCTTTTGGAATTGGCTCCCTCTATATTGTCCCCGAAAACTTCCCCGCTGATATTGGCTCTGATAAGTGGGCCTTGTTTGTGAGGTTGAGGGTTCTGTGCTTTGTCCTCGAAACCCCCCTCGAAATTGTGTTTTACGAAATGTGCCTCTGCTCTGTGGGGAGTAGAGTGCACCCATGGCTTTGGCCGTATCAGTGTCCTTTTTAAGTTTTTCGATAGCAGTGTCCACCTCCGGCCCAAACAACTGCTGTCCGTTAAATGGCATATTCAGCACGGCTTGTTGTATTTCCGGCTTGAATCCTGATGTACGCAGCCATGCGTGTCTCCTTATGGTCACTGCTGCATTTACTGTTCTAGCAGCTGTGTCTGCTGCATCCATTGCCGAGCGTATCTGATTGTTCGAGATACTCTGTCCTTCCTCCACCACCTGTTGTGCCCTTTTTTGGAGCTCTTTGGGTAAGTGTTCAATGAAATGTTGCATTTCATCCAAATGAGCCCTATCATATCTCGCCAGCAATGCCTGTGAGTTGGCAATGCGCCATTGGTTGGCCGCTTGTGCTGCAACCCTTTTCCCCGCAGCGTCGAACTTGCGACTCTCCTTGTCTGGAGGTGGTGCGTCTCCCGAGGTGTGTGAGTTCGCTCTCTTGCGAGCTGCCCCTACTACCACAGAGTCTGGTGTTAATTGCTGCGTGATGTATACAGGATCTGTTGGTGGCGGCTTGTATTTCTTCTCCACCCTTGGAGTTATGGCCCTGCCCTTCACAGGCTCCTGAAACACCTGTTTGGAGTGTTTTAGCATTCCAGGTAGCATAGGGAGACTTTGGTATTGGCTATGTGTGGAGGATATAGTGTTAAATAAAAAGTCATCCTCAATAGGCTCTGCATGCAGGGTGACATTATGAAACGCCGCTGCTCTTGACACCACCTGTGTGTAGGCTGTACTGTCCTCAGGTGGCGACGGTCTCGCTGGATAACAGTCTGGGCTGTTATCTGATACTGGCGCATCATAAAGATCCCATGCATCGGGATCATCCTGACTCATTCCAGTATGAGTTGGGGACTGCATCAGTGGTGGAGTGGCTACCGGTGATGTGTGTGTTGAGCGTGGTGGAGATGGTGGCGGTGTTACTTGTCTTGCCACCTTTGCCTGTGGCTGCTTGTCTTTCTTGAAAGGCAAGTCTTCTTTTCATCCTAATTGGGGGAAGAGTACTTATCTTCCATGTGTCCTTTTGGATGTGGAGCCTTCTCTGAGTGTAGTCTGGCTCCATTGACTCTAGTTCTTGTCCGAACCTATGTCCTTGCATTTGTGAGGACAGTCCCTGTTCCTCTGTGTAGGAACCTGTTTTCGGTTCCGAGGCCGGATGTTTCGGAATGGAAACTTTTTCGGCAGTCTTTTTCGGTTCCGACGACACTTTTTTAATTTTTGGCGTTCCGGTCTCTCGGTGCCGACTCGTTTCGGTGCCGAACTTGCTCTGACCCGCTGTCTCGGGGTCGAGTCTGCTCTGTGCCGGTATCCCGACCGGAGTCTGATGTCTTAGACACATGCGTGCCCTTTTTCGGTGCCGATGATCGGTCACCTATTTTTCGGGTTAAGCCATGGCCTGCTGGCGGTGGCGTCCCCTGGGCTTTAGTGGTCTTTCCGTGAGTTGTGTGTCGACGTCTTGCTCACAGTTTTTGGCGTCTGTTCGGGATCGACCTCGTCTGAATCCTCAATGGAGAAGGTTTCTTCTTCCGCCTCTAAGTGTTTTTGTCCTGTCGGCACCGACGCCATCTGTAGTCTTCTTGCTCTTCGGTCTCTTAATGTCTTCCGCGACCGAAACGCTCAACAGGCTTCACAAGTATCTTCTTTGTGTTCTGGAGACAAACACAAGTTACAGACCAGATGCTGATCTGTATAAGGATACTTGTTGTGACATTTGGGGCAGAAGCGGAATGGGGTCCGTTCCATTAGCCTTGAAGAGACGTGGTCGGGCCGACCAGGCCCCGACGGGGGATCGAAAACCCCGAAGGGCCACCGGGCCTCTTCAAAATTCAGTGTTGATCTGTTGTAACTAACCGATACCGAACGCAAACAATACAGTCGAATTTTCCGAGATTCTAACTATCTTTCCGAACCGAAACGCGGAGCGAAAAGGAACACGTCCGAACCCGATGGCGGAAAGAAAACAATCTAAGATGGAGTCGACGCCCATGCGCAATGGAGCCGAAAGGGGAGGAGTCCCTCGATCTCGTGACTCGAAAAGACTTCTTCGAAGAAAAACAACCTGTAACACTCCAAGCCCAACACTAGATGGCAGGATGTGCAAAGCATGTGTATCTGCAGCTACACATGCCATCGAACATATATATATATATGATGCAATTTTGCCTGAACGTGCATTGGTTCCTGTTACCCAGGTCCCCAGTGCCAGATCGCTTTCCTTAAAACTATCCAATTGTTCCCCAACTGGCAATTCTTTTGGCACCCCTGTAAGGCCATAGGAAGTGATACCTATAGCATGGGAGCCAACAAGGTTTCCTTAGGGCTATAGCATATTATTGTGCCATCCTCAGGGACCCCTCACCTAGCTCATGCAAACTGCCATTGCAGGCTGCGTGTCTTGGTGCAGCTAAAAGTGAAAACCAGACATGACAACCTGTGTGCCATGTCCTGTAACACTGCATACAATATGGGTAAGTAACCCCTGAACCAGGGCTTACAGCCCTTTGGCAGGGTGCATTATGTTACATATATGGACATATATGCAAAAGCCGCTATTTCCCTGCTATGTCTTTTTCGATTCTTAGACATAGTTAGTGACCAGGGAAGCCATTTTAAATACATGCGCTGGACACTAGCCCATGCAAGCTTCCCAGCTACATGATGGCTTCACTGAAAATAGGGATATTTGGTATCAAACATCTCATATTAATAAACCCACACTGATGCCAGTGATGGATTTATTAATACATCCACTTAGAGGGCACCTTAGAGGTGTCCCCTGAAACCCTACCAGCTACCTTTGAGCTGGTTGACTAGTTTCAACTAGCCTGCCACCATCAAGGGTGAGAGAGCCTCTGCTCTCAAGAAGCCTTTCTGGCAGGGCTGTTAACGCACCCCACCCAACAGGATGACCTGCAAATCTGCATTCAAAGGAAGGGGGCATCAAAGAGCCCACAGTCTTTGGTATGAAGATCTGGCTTCCCTCAGAAGGGAGTTGCCAAGCCTTGGGAAACATGAGCCCACTTGTTGGTTCTGTCACACCCCAGTCCCCACCTGCAGTCTCTTTCTGCAAGTCCCCCCTACTGCAACTGCTCTGATGACAGAAACCCAACATCTAAGGACACGCCTGCACCTGGCCGCTCTGGCCCCTGAAGAAGACCGAAGGTGTCCCCAAGTAACACGAAAAAACAGATATTCCTGTTGAGGCTGGGCCTGACTAGATTCCTGCTCTTCAATCTCCTGGTCTGGTGGAGTTACAGGAGAGAATTGCGCACAGGACTTGCATGTGACACCGACATTTCAACCAAAGACGGCACCAGTGACATCTCATGTGACTTTGGTTGTGTGTGTGTGTGTGTGTGGGGGGGGGGGGAGGGGGGGCTAGGGTAGAACTCACCTCCCAGGTCGAAAGGCGCAGAGTCTTGGAAGCTGGCGACAAAGACCTTGGGCTAGCATCCCAGGCAGAGCAACGCCAAGAGATGTAGAGATGCTGCCTTTTGTGCAACCTCGAAGACCTGTGGGACGACTCCTCTCGAGGCCTGGATCTTCAGCTGCCTGCTTTTTTTCTTTTCTTTTTTTAACCTTCGCCAGGAACAGTTTCACCTCCCTTTCCTTCAGTACCTTTGGGTTCATACTCTGGCAAGAAGAGCAACCCACAAAGTCGTGGTCGGAACTCAGGCACCAGAGGCTATTTTCGTGCAGGTCAGTAACTGGCATATGACCTCCACTCTCTACAAGGCATAAAGTCTGACTTCTTCGGTGGAGACATTGTTACACAAAGAAACTTGTTACAAAGAAGATCCCTCGACAGTGTAACATCTGGAGAGGTAGAAAAACCGTTAAGAGAGTCAAAAGTGCGGTAAAAAGGGAACAGACATCAGCACGCCTGCAAGGACTTCTTATGGCTCTGATGATGTTGACGTCCTTGTCAACATGGAGAGCTAGAAGGAAAAATAATTCCATTGAATGCTGGCACATTGGAAGTATTTAATAGGTGGGGTATCCTCAGGTAGATGTATCCATCAGAATACCTAATTTCGATATACCATATCGAGAGCCAGATTCCTAGAATATCACCTCTTGCTCAGCTTTTTTAGTCCTATCTAGACCAAAGATTCTTAACCCTTCAACTTCAAAGGACCCCTAAAGAATCACTACTGGAAGCTAGAGAATGCCCACCTAAGCAATGTCTATAAGTTAAGGAAAATCTGAGATTGAAAGAGCCCTGTGGAACACGACAATTTAGCTCCTTGGGCTCTGAGCTATATGGACACAGTTGATAATGGCGACGCTTTGTCTAAAGGTCTTGCCTAATGGATTATACTTGGCACAAGTCTTTGGGCAGGCCCATTCTTGAGAGTGTTCAAGCATATTCTACCAGAGGAATTGCAGGCACATAAGTCCTTTTTGCTGAAGAAGATATGCAAAGCACCAGCAAGGATATCCATGCACATGTTCGTTAAGTATTACTGCACTGGCATGAAGTTTAAGACTACCAGCGGTTGGACAGACTACACTTTGGAAGCTTAGTTGAAAGACCAATTCCCTAACTCTGCTTTGTACATGTTTGCGTATTAAAGTTTGATAATCTGTACTGTGATGAAAGAAGGAATGCTAAAAAGGAAAAGTTTCTTACCTATAACTGCAGTTATTAACTTTGGGATCTGCCATACATTCACATGTGTCTCAGAGTCATTTCCTCTTCAAAGAGTCTCCACTGTACATGGATACCAATACCCAAGTTCTCAGAAAATCTGACAGCTCAGGTCTCTAATGGGAGCAGAAATCACTACTTAAAAAATAAATTAAGGCTTCTCTGGGAATCTTCCTGACATATGGAATGCTATCCCACCTGTAATGAGGACCATCCCTTCTCATGAGGTCTTCAAGAGAAGCCTTAAAAAAAAAAAATACATAATAATCTTCTTTTCAAACAACATCTTCCACTAATTAATAGTTTGAAGTCTTTCTCCTGGTTTTCCCCCAGGAATGCTAAGACTTATCCTTTCAATGATGTTGTTTGGTAAATTATTGTTTTCAGATTTCTCTTGCCTTCATATTCTATTGTTTTTTACACCTTTATGTTGCCCTTGGACTCCCACATTATTACTACTATTCAGTTTATCAAACGTAAAGCACTGAGACACCCTTAGTTGTTTACGGTAAACAAGACTACAAATTAAAAGCAGACAACCTCAGAGCCTAATTCAGTCAAAATATATTTACAAACGCAAGAACATTTGAGAATCTAAACAAAAAACAAACAGTAATTTACCTTAAATAGGCAAGATCACTGTGCCTGTGAATAAAGTAAACAGTGTTATATTGCTGCAATTTGTCAAAACTGGAAGAAATATAATTAAAAAGGATGCTGCTAAATGTCACTTGTCAGCAGAAGCATATGTGGAAGTTCGTGCAGTTGAGGTAGACAAGTAAAGGATACTATCAGGAACTTTGATAACATGGCCGATTCCTTTCCACAGAGGTGCCAAATCTCCTTTGTAGCGCAGGCAGATCTCATCACCTTGCATAAGCCGCATATCGGAGTCTGTTTTATATTATATATTATATTATTATCTTTGCACTGCTTCAGAAAGAGCCCAAGCTTAAACTAATAGGATAAGGAAGCCAGAGCAGAGAGAGGGAATGTGATGAATTATGTACAGCAGGGAGAAGGCAGAGACTGAGGGGGGATAACTAGAGAGGGTAGGGGCGAGAAGCCAAGAACACAAGGGGAGAAGCCTGGGAACGTTAGGAAGCGAAGATAGGCAAAAAAGGGAAAACAAGAGGGTGCTGGTGTTGTTAATATCAGGCGCACTGGAGGGGCACGCATTTTAAGGATTTCAGAATGATGAGGCTAAATTGTACCGCTAATATTAGAACCTGTTGAAATATGCGCATATACTTACATACTGAAAGACATCCTTTATTACGCGAATGAAGAGCCTGATTGCTGGCGATGACCTTTAACCTAAACCTCGAGTTCACTGCACGGTGACCAGACAATACTAAACAGGTAATATTATTAAACGCGTTTGTGTGTATCTATTTTACATTTTTATACGTCTTATACGGGCTGGAGAATTTCACTTTTGGGTTATCTATTTTCCCCACAGACCTACGTTGAAAGTTTTGGAAATCTGTAAAGTTGTTTAGACAGCATGTGCTTTGTCTCCCAGGGTGGCGGGAAGAGATCAGCAATAATCTACACCAGCCCCCCGCACTTGCACAATGTGTGTTGTGAGGAGAACAGGTGAGGTTTCATGTGGGAGCATTGTTCTAGTGAATAATGTCCCGTGAGCTCACCCCCATGAGAGCTACATATCTATTGTCTCGCTCAGCCTGTGCCCCTACAGTCACCACTGCTGCCAGTCATTCTGGGGAACCATGGTGACTCATCCCTGGCCTGGCCTAGGTTCAAGATACTGGGAATAAAGAACAAGCATTTGCAATGCAATAGGTCTTGCATTAGCAAGAGTTGGAGCTGTTGGGATTGTGAATGATAATGACAACCTCACATTTGGGACTTTTTAAATATTTAGCCATGCAGCACATTAAACCTTTATCAGAAATAAACTGTGTTTGTGCATTACTTCATACACTCGGCATTTAACTGTAATGGTCTGAACAGCCCCTACAGAGCACTGCAGTAAAAAACACATTTGGAAGAAACATGGTCATGTAACCATATATTCAGCCCCTAGAGGGCATAATCACATAAAAAAGAATGACACATTTTTCAGCGTAGCAGGCATTTTAAATATTTAACTGTGGAGTCAGTGGCACAAGGGTGCAGTGCCGGAGGTCATTACTAGATGTCCCTGTAGAGTCATTACAGAAGGCACAGTAGCACTGGTTGTGACTAGATGTCCCTTGGGAACCTACTGAGTTAGTAGTGCCTTGGGGCAATTATCTTCCTTCAGCCCTTGGAGAGCATATAGTGCTTTACACATTTACAGGCCAAGCAAGGCTATCAGAATATTATTACAAACAAGGCTCTTATGATACAAACTCCTCTCAGCTATAAAAACAAAAGTTCTAGCTATTAGAGAGTTTAAATATGCATTAAATGGTGGAAGAGGTTATGATGTTTGGGCCCCCTTTACCCTAGTGTGACCCACAAAATGGCCTGGTCAGATAGAGCACGCCGTTCCAAATGTTTTGGAGGTGGTCCCATGGCCCTAGGACCACCACAGGCTGAGTTATGGACAAAAATGTGTTGTAAAAGGAATGCCTGCAAAGCATTATTGGGTGTGTTTCCTATAGTGCAGTGAATATTGTAGTATTGGCTCTCCCGCTGTGCGGTGAGAGCCGTTGTTTAGGATTCATTCCTGGGTCGATTTCATGCTATATAAAGCCACAATAAAACATACAAAACACACACATTACACAACTACTTGTAATTACTGTTTATTTAAAGTAAGGATCAAGTGAAGGGCAAACGCAGAAAATGAACTGCGCGTGTGAACAGGAATGCTTACTGACAAGCACAAGAGGAAAAAAAAACAAAGAAAAATAGTCCGTCCAAACAACAGAAAAACATTCCAGACGTAATTAAACTGTACTTGGCAGATGCGCCTCAGCCAAAGTACAGGAAGTGACGTATCTGCTGCCAAGCCAGATAGGAGGCAGCAAAACAAGATCAACACTGCCTTCAACCTTTGGTAAGGGGCAGGCAGAAGCAAAGTCCTATACTCCATCCAACAGGTCTTGCAGACAGCGCATGAATGCTGTCTAGGCTCAACCTGAAAACCGAGATCAAAGCTCCAGACTCTCCACGGAGTATATTTGGAAGCTAAAGTGCCTAATGATCACTCCACCGGGACTCATCTTACCCTGCCTCCTCGGCTCTGTGTTATTCCCAGGAGCAGTGTGTTTAAACACAGGCAGTCTTGGCACTGCTGAGGTGCTATAAAAACTTAAGAGCCTTGCGTTTCTCAGGCGAAGAAGGTTTTAAATCTAGTTTGCATATTTTTATGCAGGGGAAAAAAACCTGAATGTGTTACGGATCATTATAGGGAATTAATAGTGCAATAATTATTGATTTGGGTGGTAAACTCTGCCACATGGCAGTTGGTGGAGTATTTGCCAAACTCCATGCTTCAAGCAGAGCCCGCAGTACGCAATACTCGGTGAAATCGACCGACTACTGTTTAAATGGGGGGTTAGGGAGGACTCTGGAAACTAAACTGCTAACTGTAGGAAAGTGCCCCTTTTTGACATGGCCACCCCCACTTTTTGCCTTGTATTCAATGCAATTTGGAGTGAAAGTGCATTGTGTTCCTGCTAACGAGGCCCCCAGTGCCAGATCTCTTTCCCTAAAACTGTGCATTTGTTCCCCAATTGGAAATACCTTTGGTCCCCCTAGCACACACAGACTGATATTGCAGGTTGAGTGTCTTGGGGCAGCTAAAAGTGAAACCACGACATAACACACTGCCTATGTAACATGTCCCCTAACACTGATGCAAAATATTTGTTACCCCTAGAGCAGGCATTGAAGCCCTAAGGCAGAGTGCATTATAGCACGTGAGGACATATCTGCATGAGCAGATATGCCCCTGCTATGTCTTTGTCGATTCTTTGACATAATGAGTGAACAGAGGAGCCATTTTAAGTACTTTTGGTGGACACTGAGCAATGTGAGTTCCCCAGCTACATGATGGCTTCACTGACAATACGAATGTTTGGTGTAAAACATCTCATATTAATAAATCCTCACTGATGCCAGTGAAGGATTTAATAATATTGCACCCAGACGGCACCTTAGAGGTGCGCCCTGAAAACATACCATTTACCCATGTGCCGGCTGATCAGTTTTAGCCAGCCTGCCGCCACCAGATACAAGTCTGACAACCCCCATCCTCCAGAGGTGAGAGCCTTTGCTCTCGGTGGTCATAAAAAAAGCCTGCTCTGGGAGAGGTGCTTACACACCCCACCAAAAAAGGCGGGTGTAAGGAAATGGCTCCCTGTTGCAATTACCCCACACTTTTTGCCTGATACTGATGCTGACTTGACTGAGAAGTGTGCTGGGACCCTGCTAACTAGAGAGAATGGGTGAAGACATTAAAATCACAGACAAGAGGCAATTCAGACTAGGTCCTATCACTGTGGAAGTGGGTCAGTTCCCCAGAGAGAATGACATGAACAGGAGGATGTAAGGCAGAGTAGGCCCTGCAACAAACCAGCCTATTTCCTCTACTCTTCCTCGCCTGACAGACTAGGAAGACTCTCCCAGCTTTGGCTGAGTCTCCTGGCCTGTGGGCTGGGGGGGCTTGTGTAAGGAAATGGCTCCTTGTTGCAATTACCCCCCACTTTTTGCCTGATACTGATGCTGACTTGACTGAGAAGTGTGCTGGAACCCTGCTAACCAGGCCCCAGCACCAGTGTTCTTTCACCTAAAATGTACCATTGTCTCCACAATTGGCACAACCCTGGCATCCAGGTAAGTCCCATGTAACTGGTACCCCTGGTACCAAGGGCCCTGATGCCAGGGAAGATCTCTAAGGGCTGCAGCATGTCTTATGCCACCCTAGGGACCCCTCATTCAGCACAGACACACTGCTTGCCAGTTTGTGTGCTGGTGGGGAGAAAATGCCTAAGTCGACATGCCACTCCCCTCAGGGTGCCATGCCAACCTCACACTGCCTGTGGCATAGGTAAGTCACCCCTCTAACAGGCCTTACAGCCCTAAGGCAGAGTGTACTATACCACAGGTAAGGGCATAGGTGCATGAACACTATGCCCCTACAGTGTCTAAGCAAACCCTTAGACATTGTAAGTGCAAGGTAGCCATAAGAGTATATGGTCTGGGAGTCTGTCAAAAAAGAACTCCACAGCTCCATGATGGCTACACTGAATACTGGGTAGTTTGGTATCAAACTTCTCAGAATAATAAACCCACAGTGTTGGATTTATTAAAAAATGCACACAGAGGGCATCTTAGAGATGCCCCCTCTATTCTACTCAATTGTTCAGTGCAGGACTGACTGGTCTGTGCCAGCTTGCTTCTGAGAGATGAGTATCTGACCCCATGTGGTGAGGGCCTTTGTGCTCACTGAGGACAGAAACAAAAGCCTGCTCTGGGTGGAGGTGCTCAACACCTCCCCCCTGCAGGAACTGTAACACCTAGCAGTGAGCCTCAAAGGCTCAGGCTTTGTGTTACAATGCCCCAGGGCACTCCAGCTAGTGGAGATGCTCGCCCCCTGGACACAGCCCCCACTTTTGGCGGCAAGTCCAGGGGAAATAATGAGAAAAACAAGGAGGAGTCACCCACCAGTCAGGACAGCCCTTAAGGTGCCCTTTGTTGAGGTGACCCCTGCCTTTAGAAATCTTGTCAGAGTTAAGGTCTCTCTGCAAAATCAAAAAGATAAGAACTGGTTCAAACCCTACCAAAGTACAGCTCCAGGAGCTTTTTATCAGAGTTTGCTAAAAACAACCCCTCTGATGATGGCCTCACAGAGGGGGATACTAGTGATGTGGAGGAATTCCCACCTCCAGTCCTTGTTAGGGAGCCTAGGGTTTCTCCAACCCTGACTCCAGAAGTGATAGTCAGAGATGTTGCTTCTCTTTTGAGCTTTTGAGAGGGCTTGTGCAACCAGAAAAGTAAACAGATCTCACTAGGGAGCTCTCCTTTGGGAAATGTTCACTGGAAAGTGTAGGGATAGACTCCTCACACTCTCTGGTAAGAATCCTATGACCTCATGAAGGCTACCCTGATTGAGGGCTTTGGATTCTCCACTGAGGAGTACAGGATTAGGTTCAGGGGGGCTCAAAAATCCTTGAGCCAGACCTGGGTTGATTTTGTAGACTACTCAGTGAAAACACTGGATGGTTGGGTAACTGGAAATGAAGTGCATGACTATGTTGGGCTTTATAATTTGTTTATGAAAGAACACATTTTAAGTAACTGCTTCAATGAAAAGTTGCATCAGTATCTGGTAGACCTAGGTCAAATTTCTCCCCAAGAACTGGGAAAGAAGGCAGACCACTGGGTCAAGACTAGGGTAACCAAAACTTCCACTGGGGGTGACCAAAAGAAAGGGGTTACAAAGCCTCCCCAGGAGAAAGTGGGTGACACTAGAAACAAAGAAAAAGAGTCTTCTGTAGGGCCCAAAAACCAGACCAGGTGGGTGGGCCCCAAGACACAACCCAAAACAAAGGTGGGTACCAGGGTAATAACTGGGATGCCACTAAGGCATGGTGCCAAAACTGTAGATAGACTGGGCACCACACCAAGGACACTTCTTGTCCCAAAATCAAACCCCCTAGCAAAATCCCAGGGGTGACCAGTGTAGCCATTGGGGATGACTCCTCCATTGGAGATGAGGAGGTCTTCATAGCCTTCAACTGGAAAAAGGGCCCAACAGGTGAGTTGGAGATTCCAGAGGGAAGTAGACACTTCCACCACCTACTGGTGAATGGAATCCCAGCCACTGCCCTGAGAGACACTTGTGCCAGTCACACTATTGTGCATGACAAGCTGGTGTTCTCAAACCAGTACATCCCAGGTGAGACTGCCAGAGTAAGAGTTAGCCCAGACAGGGTCACTGATAGGCCTGTGGCTTTTGTGCCCATAGAAGTGGGTGGGGCTTTTAGCTGGAGAAGGGTGGTAGTAAGTACAGACCTCCCCCTTGATTGTCTCCTTGGAAATTACTACCCAGAGGTTAGTCAGAGCCCAAGAGAGGAACTGGTCCAGTGCCAGTCCTCTCCCAAGGATTCTGGAGGTGCTACCCCTGCAGTAACTGCAAATAGGCCCCAAAAGAAAAAGAAAGGAAAACAGAGTAGGAAAGGTGGACAACCTTTAGCCAAGATTCCAGCAAGCCAAGGAGATTCTGCTCCAGTAGGGGAGAACCCCAAAAATGGCACTGGTAAAGTCCAACCTGACCCATAAGAAGTCCTGGCTAGTCAGGCAACTGTTAAATCTGAGTGGGTTGCTCCTCAGTTAACAGAAGAAAGAGTGGAAGAAGGGTGTTTACTACAAGATGTAGTAACGCCCACTCTAACATAGCAGACAGGCACCCTGAACCCAAAGAAGCCTGTAACTTAGGGCCAGATGTACTAAAGGATTTTACCCATTCTGTGTCTATGGGAAAATGCTTTAGTACATATGGCCCTTAGCTCCTTCCCTCGCAGGTGAAGAGCTAAAGGTGTGGTTCTGGGCACTAAAAGCTGTCAGTGGCCTCTGCTGGGTGTTAGCCTTTATGGCTGCACTATCCTTGGCATGGTGGTCTGACCCCATGCCAAATAGTAAGTTAGGCCCTTGACCCTGTTGGTCATGGTGGGGTTACTCCAGTTCTGGGTAACCTCTTTGGGAAAGCTAGGGGTGACCCTGACTAAGATAAGATTAGAAAAGGTGGATACCTCTAACCCCAAACTAGAGACAATGGGTGAAGACATTAAAATCACAGACAAGAGGCAATTCAGACTAGGGCCTATCACTGTGGAAGTGGGTCAGTTCCCCAGAGAGAATGACCTGAACAGGAGGATGTAAGGCAGAGTAGGCCCTGCAACAAACCAGCCTATTTCCTCTACTCTTCCTCGCCTGACAGACTAGGAAGACTCTCCCAGCTTTGGCTGAGTCTCCTGGCCTGTGGGCTGGGGGGCTTGTGTAAGGAAATGGCTCCTTGTTGCAATTACCCCCCTCTTTTTGCCTGATACTGATGGTGACTTGGCTGAGAAGTGTGCTGGGACCCTGCTAACCAGGTCCCAGCACCAGTGTTCTTTCACCTAAAATGTACCATTGTCTCCACAATTGGCACAACCCTGGCACCCAGGTAAGTCCCATGTAACTGGTACCCCTGGTACTAAGGGCCGGGATGCCAGGGAAGGTCTCTAAGGGCTGCAGCATGTCTTATGCCACCCTAGGGACCCCTCACTCAGCACAGACACACTGCCTGCCAGCTTGTGTGTGCTGGTGGGGAGAAAATGACTAAGTCGACATGGCACTCCCCTCAGGGTGCCATGCCAACCTCACACTGCCTGTGGCATAGGTAAGTCACCCCTCTAGCAGGCCTCACAGCCCTAAGGCAGGGTGCACTATATCACAGGTAAGGGCATAGGTGCATGAGCACTATGCCCCTACAGTGTCTAAGCAAACCCTTAGACATTGTAAGTGCAGGGTAGCCATAAGAGTATATGGTCTGGGAGTCTGTCAAAAACGAACTCCACAGCTCCATAAGGGCTACACTGAATATTGGGAAGTTTGGTATCAAACTTCTCAGAATAATAAACCCACAGTGTTGGATTTATTAAAAAATGCACACAGAGGGCATCTTAGAGATGCCCCCTGTATTTTACCCAATTGTTCAGTGCAGGACTGACTGGTCTATGCCAGCCTGCTGCTGAGAGACGAGTTTCTGACCCCATGTGGCGAGGGCCTTTGTGCTCTCTAAGGACAGAAACAAAAGCCTGCTCTGGGTGGAGGTGCTCAACACCTCCCCCCTGCAGGAAATGTAACACCTAGCAGTGAGCCTCAAAGGCTCAGGCTTCATGTTACAATGCACCAGGCCACTCCAGCTAGTGGAGATGCCCGCCCCTGGACACAGTCCCCACTTTTGGCGGCGAGTCCAGGAGAGATAATGAGAAAAACAAGGAGGAGTCACCCACCAGTCAGGACAGCCACTAAGGTGCCCTGAGCTGAGGTGACCCCTGCCTTTAGAAATCCTCCATCTTGGTTTTGGAGGATTCTCCCAATAGGATTAGGGATGTGCCCCCCTCCCCTCAAGGAGGAGGCACAAAGAGGGTGTAGCCACCCTCCAGGACAGTAGCCATTGGCTACTGCCCTTCCAGACCTAAACACACCCCTAAATACAGTATTTAGGGGCTCCCCAGAACCTAGGAAACTAGATTCCTGCAACCTGAAGACGAAGAAGGACTGCTGACCTGAAGCCCTGCAGAGAAGACGGAGACACCAATTGCTTTGGCCCCAGCCCTACCGGCCTGTCTCCCCACTTCAAGAGAAACTGCAACAACAAAGCGTCCCCCAGGGTCCAGCAACCTCTGAAGCCTCAGAGGACTACCCTGCATCTAAAAGGACCAAGAAACTCCAGAGGACAGCGGCCCTGTTCCACAAAGACTGCAACTTTGCAACAAAGAAGCAACTTTTAAAGACCACACGTTTCCTGCCGGATGCGTAAGACTTTCCACTCTGCACCCAACGCCCCCAGCTCGACCTGCGGAAAACCAACACTACAGGGAGGACTCCCCGGAGACTGCGAGCCCGTGAGTAGCCAGAGTTGACCCCCCTGAACCCCCACAGCGACGCCTGCAGAGGGAATCCAGAGGCTCCCCCTGACCGCGACTGCCTGCTTCAAAGAACCCGACGCCCGGGAAACACACTGCACCCGCAGCCCCCAGGACTGAAGGATCCAAACTCCAGTGCAGGAGCGACCCCCAGGGGGCCCTCTTCCTAGCCCAGGTGGTGGCTACCCTGAAGAGCCCCCCCCTTGCCTGCCTGCATCACTGAAGAGACCCCTCGGTCTCCCATTGAAACCTATTCCAAACCCGACACCTGTTTGCACTCTGCACCCAGCCTCCCCTGTGCCGCTGAGGGTGTACTTTCTGTGCCTGCTTGTGTCCCCCCCCCCCGGTGCCCTACAAAACCCCCCTGGTCTGCCCTACGAAGTCGCGGGTACTTACCAGCTGGCAGACTGGAACCGGGGCACCCCTATTTCCATTGAAGCCTATGCGTTTTGGGCACCAATTTGACCTCTGCACCTGACCGGCCCTGAGCTGCTGTTGTGGTAACTTTGGGGTTGCCCTGAACCCCCAACAGAGGGCTACATTGGACCCAACTTTGAACACTGTAGGTACTTTACTTACCTGCAAAACTAACCAATACTTACCTCCCCCCAGGAACTGTTGAATTTTGCAGTGTCCAATTTTAAAATAGCTTATTGCCATTTTTGCCAAAACTGTACATGCTATTGTGATGATTCAAAGTTCCTAAGATACCTGAGTGAAATACCTTTAATTTAAAGTATTGTTTGTAAATCTTGAACCTGTGGTTCTTAAAATAAACTAAGAAAATATATTGTTCTAAATAAAAACCTATTGGCCTGGAATTGTCTTTGAGTGTTTGTTCCTCAGTTATTGACTGTTTGTGTACAGCAAATGCTTAACACTACCCTCTGATAAGCCTACTGCTCGACCACACTACCACAAAATAGAGCATTAGAATTCTCTTTTTGCCACTATCCTACCTGTAAGGGGAACCCTTGGACTCTGTGCATGCTATTTCTTACTTTGAAATAGTACATACAGAGCCAACTTCCTACAGAGGGCCTGCGAATCTGCATCCTAAGTCAGGGGGGCTTCAAAGATGCCCACTGCCGTTGGTATGCAGATCTAGCTTCACTCAAAGGAGAGACACCAACGCCCTTACCCCAGGGCCCATTTGGCACCTGCACAGGCAGGAAATTTAGTATTCAGAGAGGTGTGTCCTGTTCTCGGTCAGTCCCACCCCAAAGGTGAGCTGACTGATGTGAACACATTTAGAAATCTTGCATCTTGGTGTTGGCAGATCTAGGAAATATAGGGCAGTGTTATGGCCACTTCCGACAGGAAGTGGTCATATTGGGGGTGTAGTGGCCCCAAGGGTAAGGAGCCCATTGGCTACTACCCTACACTCAGTATCTAGGAGAGCCCCTGGCACCAGGAAAGCAGATTCCTGCTGACCTACGATGGAGGACACCCAATAGCCTCAAAGCGAAACCCAAGGAAGAAGCACCTGCCTTGGCCCCAGCCCTGCCATCCTGTCTGCTGTTCCCACCGATTTGCAGCAAAGCCGACTCATCCTGCAAGCTGCTGTGCCTCCAGAAGCCTGGGATCCCTGCCTTCAACAAAGACCCAGGAACTCCCATGGAGCAGCTTCTCTGCATCTTGCAGGCACCCCAAGACAATTGCGAGGACTACAGACCACAGAAAACCCAACACTGGAAAGCACCACTGGACCCGTGCCACCTAGCTCGAGTCGAAGGGGACCAACAATGCCAATGTGGTCCCCAGCCTTCCAGAGACAAACATCATCTTGGACTTGACCTCTTTTAATCACTCTGCCCACAGGCCCCCTCAACCACGAGTGCTTCCAGTAGAAAAAAACCATTGCCTCAGGATACCTCTGCCCCCGTCGCCCCTGGCCAGTGGAGAAGAGGACTGAAGGTATCTCCAAATCCCCAGACATCTAAAGATTGGAAACCACTTCTTGGTTCCTCCTGACTGGACCCCGAATCCTTACCTGCAGTCTCTTTCCAACTGGACCGATCCCCATTGACTAACACTGGGCACCAGAAGCCTTACTACACCTCTGCACCTAGCCACCCCAGTGCCGCCCGGTGTGAACTGTTGATGTGGTCCTGACCCTTGCCCATTTCTTACCTTATGTCTAGGAGATTGGTCTGGAAGTCACTGTATTATACCTGAATGGAGTACTTGTTTATCTCTCTAAAAGAAAACAGTGCAGCTTTTCAGAAATTGCACTGTCGACTTTTCAAAACTGTACTTAACTGAAGGTATTGATTCTGGTGCCAAAACATATATAAAGATACTTGTTATTTTTGTTAATTGGTCTGAATCTCCTTCTTGAGTCGTGTTTCTCATTTATTGGCTGTGAGTATATTTGCAATGTCAAACACTCCTCTCCAATAAGCCTACGGCTGCTCGACCACACTACCCCCAGTAGAGCACCTTAGGATTGTTAGAGCAAACTCCTGTCCATTAGTAAGGCACCCCTGGACTCTTTGCACGATATACCTCATTTTGATATATAATATAAAGAGCCATCTTCCTACACTAACTTCACGAAAATGGCAGCTGCAATAGTCTCCGATGTGTAACAGATGTGATTTCCTCCGCACAAACAGCATGGCGAAGCCTGGGCGGACCAGTGAATCGGTAGGTCCAGCGTGCAGCAGCGAGTTCCAAGGTCTCAAAGTCTGAAAGTAACATTTCACAAACTGTTGGTATCTAGCAGCAGGCAATCATTATTAGCAGCAGAGTAAACAACTTAGGGGCATATTTATACTCTGTTTGTGCCGGAATTGCATCGTTTTTTTTTACGCAAATCTGACGCAAAACTAACTCCATATTTATACTTTGGCGTTAGACCCGTCTAGCGCCAAAGATCTTGGAGTTTGCGCCATTTTTTTGCGTGGACACCTACCTTGCGTTAATGATATGCAAGGTAGGCGTTCCCGTCTAAAAAATTACTCCGAGGCATGTGCGCCGTATTTACCCTCCCGGGCAAAAATGATGCCCGGGAGTGGGCGGGTCAAAAAAAATGACGTCCAGCCGTTTTAGCGTTATTTTTTAACGCCTGGTCAGGGCAGGCGTTAAGGGACCTGTGGGCGCGGAAGGAGCCCAGAGGTGCCCTCCCATGCCCCCAGGAACACCCCCTGCCACCCTTGCCCACCCCAGAAGGACACCCAAGGATGGAGGGACCCATCCCAGGGAACTTAAGGTAAGTTCAGGTAAGTATTTTATTATTTTTTTTGGGTGGCATAGGGGGGCCTGATTTGTACCCCCCTACATGCCACTATGCCCAATGGCCATGCCCAGGGGACAGAAGTCCCCTGGGCATGGCCATTGGGCAAGGGGGCATAACTCCTGTCTTTGCTAAGACAGGAGTCATTTAAATGGGGGTTGGGAGTAAAAAAAAATGGCGCAAATCGGGTTGAGGCGAAAATTTTGCCTCAGCCTGACTTGCCCCATTTTTTGACGCCCAAGCTCCATATTCCCCTACGCCGGCGCTGCCTGGTGTCAGTCATTTTTTTTGACGCACACCAGGCAGCTCCGCCGGCTAACGTCATTGAATAAATATGGCGCCCGCATGGCGCTTCAGAATGGCGTTAGATTTTTTGACGCACAACTGCGTTGGCGCAGTTGTGCGTCGAAAAGTATAAATATGGCCCTTAGTATGCAAGTTAGCATCGGTTAAAGAATAGCAACAAACAAATGCAGGCAATACCTGGAGTTGGTGTTCTGTGAAACAGTCACAGCATAGCTTCCCGGGGTATCTAATAAAGAAGATTGTAGGTTTACAAGTACATTGTTTTAAATCAGTTACAGCTCTTGTACTGGGCTGCTATACTTTATCTCCTTTCGCACTGAAACTACAGTTTACACAAGCTAAACCGGAAAACATGTATCTCTTTTGACAGCCTTTCTTAGTATGTCACAATTACTTAACCTCCCAGCCTGTATCAAATTAGACTGACAATTGCGCAAAATCGAATGTATAAGTGAAAATTCCTCTCAAACTATAATCCACTGCAGTGATATTCTGTCTTTTAGCAATATCTTCTTTACAATGGTCTTATTTCATGTCAAAAACCTACTTTGGAACTTCTTTTTGTTTATATTTAATAGCTAATCACGAGTAACATGTACTTTCAGTAATGTAGATTTTAATAATTCTTTCAAGTAACCTTGTGTGAACTTCTTAATCTGGCTCTGTTTGTTTCTCACATTTAAAATCCTTTGAAAATTTGTTCTCAATCCCAATAGTTGAATACATTTTAAGTGTGTCTTCAATTTATTTGGTTGAAAGTTGTAAAGTGTAAAAGATTATTTGTAGCTTTAACATAAACACCCTTTCCGATGGTGGCATGGCAGACAGGTTACTACATGCTTGCGTTCTTTTGAATAAATGAACTAAGCAGGAACGTGTGTTATTCCTGGAATTGTAAAATTAAGCGGTTCTCTGTAGGGATAGATTCGCCATTTGTTTCCTCTCCAATAATAAGTGAACGGGAAGTACTCCTTAGCCAGTGAAGATTGAATCAAGTAATGTAGCAAACATCCTTTCACTGCAAGATAGCCAAGCATTCAGATATTTATGTATTGCAACTCCTGCAATATTTACAAAAAGGATTTGTGTACACTGTTTATTTGTTCGATGAATAACATTTTTTCTAGCTATCGCGTCAAGAATTTTCAATTCTATTAAGGACACAGAGGAGAGGATTATGCTTTCTCTCTCTTTACTGCAAAAACTCAGCAGCCAATAAAACTTCAACAAAACTAAAAACGATATTTCCCATGAAACCCAGTAGTTTGAGTCCACCAATCACAGTACATCCATCTGTATATCAGTCTCCATCTCCACAGTCCTTCCTCTTTCTTTGCGACAAAAATAAAAGTACTTGAAACCAACAGGACACTTCTGAACCTACTCCCAAACGGACAGCGTAGAACTGAGCTGCATCACAACGATCGTAGAAAGAAAAATCAGGACTCCGAATGATCTTAACTGGACCGGAACTGCCAGATTCAAACGTGATCAAACTCCTTTGTTTTCTGAACCTAGGAATAAAATAAATCATAATTATATTCTCAGAACTCACTAGATCTATATCTTACAAGGGGGGGGTAAATCAAACTGTAATAATCATGTGTTAATATACTTTCCATAATTGAACAAACATATATTACAGACTCTCCCAAGGGAGGGATAATCCTCGCCTCCGTGTCCTTAATAGAATTAAGAATTCTTGACGCAATAGCTAGAAATTTTTGTATTCTATGTCAGGACCGGAGGCTTTGGATTATGCTAGTTCAAAGCATTAACAACATTTGACACCACATCAACAATTGGTTTATGATAAAAGACTTTAAATGTAGAATCCAATGACCAATCAGCCGGTCTCATAATATCCTCTAAACAAGAACCAAACGAGAATGACTTAGAGGCCATTGCACCTCGAACCGAATGTGCTCCAAATCTAGAAATATCTATACCCGCTTCTGGAAGGATCCAGCGAACCCAACGTGCCACCGTTGCTGCCGAAACAGGACCAAAAGGTTTTTGTAAAGAAATCAACAATTGTCCTTGATTATTCGTGCATACCTCTCTAGTACATTCCTCATACGCCCTTAAACATTTAACAATACATAACTTTTGATGATGAGGAAAAGCTGGATATGAAACACATCTGGAAGAAGTCTTCGTACGGTTGGTGAGAGAAAAATAAACTCCAGAAGGAGTAAATACTCTACCTGCCAAATCCAGTGCAGAACATTTGATACTCTACGACATGATAAAAGACATAATAAAATAGTCAATTTAGGTGAAAGTTGCTTACGAGAGAGATCCTCGTTGCATGGCCATGATTTAAAAAACTTTAAAACAATATCAACATCCCAAAGTGAGGAATATTTAGAATGAGGTGGTGAGGTCATGCGGATTCCCCAAAGAAGCTTACAAACCAGTGTGTGTTCCCCCGTTGGTTTCCCTTCTAAATGGGGATGATCTGCTGAAATTGCTGATCTAAAGTTATTAATGGTTCTATAGGCTAAACCCTGAGAAGCTAAATCAGAAAGAAAATTTACAATCATAACAATGGAGGACCCCACGGAATCAACACCTCGTTCATTGCACCAACACACCCACCTTTTCCAGGCAGATTGATATCGTTTGTGAGTGGATGGAGCCCAGGATTGAGACAAGAAAAACATTGCGTTGTCCGAAACTCCAGGAACTTGCCAGCGTCTCTTAAAATTCTCCACGCCATGAGGGGCAACTGTCCCGTCCAAATCAGAGGATGAGGGGATCTGACAGGATCTAACAACAGAAGAGGATCCTCTGGAATTGTCACAGGCGGGGCGCAAGACATCCACATCGCCAGTGGGAACCAAGGTTGCGCTTTCCAAATGGGTGTCACTAAAACTAATTCCGCTCTCTGTCTCCTCCCCTGAGAGAGTACTCTCTGAATCCTGATGAAAGGGGGAAATGCATAAAGCATTCCTGATTCCCAAGACCGGAGAAACGCATCGGTCCCGGCCACCAAAGGGTCCGGTCTCCAGCTGAAGAAGCGAGTCAGTTGATTGTTGAGTCTTGGGGCAAACAGGTCTATCCTGCAAGGACCCCAAAGCGCATTCAACTTGCTGAATATTAAAGGGCTCAGCTTCCAGTTGTTGCCGTCCCTCAGGAAACACGAGTTCCAGTCTGCAATCTGATTGGATCGGCCCAGAATATATTCCGCTGTCACCGGTATGTGATGGAGAAGACAGAACTGCCAAAACTCCTTCGCAATCTCCGCTAAAACACGGGACCTGGTCCCCTCTAGACGGTTGATGTACTGGACTGCTGAAATGTTGTCCATCTGAAGAAGAATACAACATTTCGCTTGCTGAGGAGATAGGAAGCGAATAGCAAAGGCTCCTGCTAATAACTCTAGGCAATTGATGTGAAGGGACAGTTCTTCCTGGGACCTGCGGCCCCCTTTCTGAACTGTGCCACAGCGAGCCCTCCAGCCCCACCGGCGGGCATCAGATTCTATCATCATTTCCGGACTCGAAGAAAAAATGGCTCTGGCGTTCCAGGCATCCATGTGTGCTAGCCACCAATTGATCTCTGACCTGGCCTCATCTGACAACACAATCGGTTCCGCATATGACAAACCCCTGCGAAGATGAAGAATCTTCAGGCATTGTAAAGCACGATAATGAAGAGGCCCTGGGAATATTGCTTGGATTGAAAAAGCCAACACGCCCACATGGCGAGCCAGGGTCTTCAATGATATAGTCTGACAAGCAAGGGCTCTCCTCAATTCTTTCTTGATAGCTCTCCTCTTTGTCAGTAGTAACAGTAACTGAGCTTTGATGGAATCTACCTGAAACCTAAGAATTCTAAAACTCTGGACGGAGTCAGCACTGATTTGTCGAGGTTGATGAGGAATCCTAGTTCCTGTAGAAGATGGATTGTCCAGGACAGGTGAAGGAGGACTGACTCTTCTGATTGGGCCATAATCAAAATGTCGTGCAAATAGATTATGAGACAAACCCCTCTTTCTCTGAGAATCTGGACTACAGGTCTTAGCAGCTTGGTAAAACACCAAGGAGCGGATGACAGACCGAAAGGAAGGATGGAGTATTCGGACCAAATCCCTCACCAACAGAATTGGAGGAACCGGCGGTGAGGCTCGAATATGGGAACCATAAGGTAAGCATCCTTTAGATCTAATCTAACCAAAAAATCTCCTTCTAAGAGCAGGTCTCTTAGTAAATGGATGCCCTCCATCTTGAAATGGCGATAGACCACCCAAGAATTGAATTCCTTGAGGTTGAGGACTAATCTCGACCGCCTCCTTTTTTCTGAACCAGAAAAATCGAACTTACAAACACGTTCGGGTGAGGGTCGGAACGCAAATGGCGCGTTTCTGAAGCAGACGTGCTACTTCGTCGTCTATGAAAGAACCTTCTGTCTGTGAAAAAGTGTGGGGGCGAGGAAACTTCATTTGACGAGGAGGGGCATAAAACTCTATCCTGTACCCTTGTACAGCCTGAAGGATCCAGGGATCCTGTGACACACGTTCCCACGCTACTACATGGTCTCTCAATCTGCCCCCTAGAAAGACTTCTGAAAACTGAATAATTCTCACCTGTGGAGGACCCCTCGGTGGAGTTGATGCCACCTCTGTTACGGTAACCACATCCTCTACCTCTGCGGGCTCGAGAGGGATAGAACCCCGATCTGGAATAATAACCTTGCTGATTGTAGTTTCCGGGGGCCTGAATGAAACCACGGCCCGGCGCCTGGCCTCAGAAGCATCCGGCCCTGGCAAAAAGGCCTCTGTTAAACATTTTCCCCCCTTTGAGGATTGCACCTTGTCCAAAGCCAAGAAGGTGGCCACATACTTTCCTAAGTCCTTTACAAACTTGTCGCCAAATAGTAAGCCATTGGCTGCAGGACCCGCGTCATTGGGGGCCAGTTCCGCTAACTTAGGATCAATCCTCATAAGGAAGGAGCGTCTACGTTCAGTATACATGGCACAGTTCTCATTGCCCAGTAGACATATAGCCCGTTGGGCCCACTCCAAGACTGTCTGAGAATCCAGAGAAGACTCAGACTCCTTAGCCTGGACGGCTAACTCAAGGATCTTTGGGATGGGACCAGAAATATCCAGGAGCCTGTCCTGGCAGTTCTTCCAGGCGCGATCTAGTCCTTTTTTGGGATCTTTGGAGAACTTTTGCATGAACGTGGCCATGTTTGGGTCCAGATCTGGGGTCTCCGCCACTTTACCCAGAAGGTAAGAATGAGGACATTCTGAGCGCAGAGTGTTCCGCACTTCGCGGTCAAACCCTTTTCGGATGTGATCTTGTACGTATTGGGCAACCTCCTCACAAGGAAGCCACTCTGAAGATCTGGGGATACTTTCAGGGACAAAGGAAAGGTTGCAGAGAGAAGAGCTGCGCTCCTTACTATTATGGAATTTGCGCTTATGCTTCCCCATTGGCTTGGGGTCCTCATGATCCTGGTCTGAGCCGGAGGAAGGAGAAGAGGAAGAAAGACCCTCAGGCCTAGAAGAGGCCTCTCTGCCTGTATCAGATGTGTCCAAAGAAGAGTATACATCATAGCCATGATCCTGCATCACCGAGGCTGCCATATTCGCCAATATATCAGCAGAGGATAAGGGTCTTTTTAAGGCTCCCTGTGACAAACCCAGATCAGAAAGCTGGTCGGGTTGCGAACCAGCATCAAGTAAGGGGCGACCCCTCAATTCCCACTGCCAAAAACGTCTCAAGGGCTGAGCAAAGAGTTTAAGTGTGTTAATTAGAGCATGGTTCACGGAATCCTGGACATGGTAGCCCAGGGCTTCCACTAGTCTTTCCTCCATATGGTCATCCATAGTGTCAGGGTGGTCCTGGTAACAGTCATCCTCGCCAGCGTAGTACGCCATATTCAAGGAGATGGAGGAGATCACGGGGGCAACAATACTCCCCAGCAGGGAAAATTCAAATAAAATCTTTATATGACACAGCTATTTAAATTTTAATTGTGGAGGGAGCCCTTGCTTAATTCCCCTCGGCACAGCCTATTAACGTAAACTCGCCCTTCGGGCGTTCCTGGGCTCAAGAGCTGCACTCGGAGATTGAAAGAGCTAAAAATTGCTTTTCTCCGTGCTCCGCGCGCTGTGAACACCTCGTTCTCAGATGAAAGAGAGAAGGGGGGGTGCATGCACGCGCGCAGAGATAGAAAGAGGACTAGTCCTCTGCCTCACGCCGCAGTCTGGGAGTCTGAATGACTCCGAAGCCTGCCTCCAGCCACACCTACCGGCCTGGCGCCGGGCCCCTCAAACAGAAAGAAGGGGCATAAATAACAATAAACGGGCGTGCTGTATAGAGCAAAAGGACACTGCGACGCGTGTGGAGCCCGCTCCCACTCCACGTTGTGTCTAGAATACACCATAAAATATGTACGATAAAGTAACTGAAGAAACTACTTATCTCTTGGCTGCAGCAGCAAAGAAAGAGGAAGGACTGTGGAGATAGAGACTGATATACAGATGGATGTACTGTGATTGGTGGACTCAAATTACTGGGTTTCATGGTAAATTAAGTTTTTTGTTTTCTTGAAGTTTTATTGGCTGCTGAGTTTTTGCAGTAAAGAGAGAGAAAGCATAATCCGAAGCCTCTGGTCCTGACATAGAATGAAACCGTTATTGAAACAAAGTTCAGATACAGTTTATCCTTGTTGTATTGTCTTTAAATATCAAGGTGTCCACGTATTAGATTTGTTATGAGGTACAGCCTATTGGTATCTCGATGTTTAGTCTTGAAGGAGTATGAGTTTCCCGTTGACTGTGCATTAATTTCCGTCAAGTGTAAATCCTTATGAGGGGGCATGGCCTGGGAGCCGATAGAATATGGTAAGGCATTGGATTGCTCCTGTGGCCGCATCACCACCCGGCATATTCCGACAACAATCTGGCTCACTGGGGGTCCATCTGAGGTACAGGTGCACCAGGTGAACACACCTCAGACACTCCTTGGCCCCCAGGGACACCTATCTGGGCGCAGGAGGAGTTCCCTGCAACTTCGGGCATTGCTGCAGCCAGTCAACCCACAAGATTGCAGTGGCTGAGGCAGACCGTTAAAGGCCCTTTCAGACCATCAGAGATTGTGCCAGGGGGCTGGAAAACCTGGTACTGCTGAGAGGTGCCCCCCTTCTCCCATCGCTACCTCTTACATGGGACGAGGATCAGGTGTGACCGCAGGGTGGGAGTCCTGTGCAGTGCCTGTGCCTGCAGAATTGGGAGCTGGTGTGCGGTGCAGCCTGCTGGAAGTGAGACAGCCTGAGCTTTGTGGATGCGTGAATCTTGGCAGACAGGACTTGTGTCATTGGAGCTGTGTAGGATGCCCTATCTGCTGCCCAGAGAAGTCTAAGTGCCCCTCATAACTCCCAGTCCATCGGTGAGTAGGGGCCTGCCACATAATACTGCAGGTGTAGTGGGTCGTACCTCCAGATACAAAGGGCCTGAGAGAGGTGGTTGGCCACTACCGGGTCTCTATACTAATAATGATACAGATGAAGCATCAGCCTGCGCCACAAAAGACTCTTCAACCACTCTGGACTCTATTTTGGCTAGCATAAAAGACACTAGGGAAGCCCTGGAACACAAGTTAGATTCTATAGTGATAGATTTGGGCATTTTCAGAGATGACCACTGAAAGCTGCCTGAGCGCTTGTCGACGACGGAGCGCACTGTTGCTGACATACAGCATGCTGTGGGGGGCCCTCACAACACAGATGACTGAGGTGCTGGAGTGGCTTCAAACCCCAGAACACAGAGCAGAGGACACAGAGGGCTGGGCACACTGGAACAATATCCATCTCATGGGTCTATCAGAAAGAATAGAGGGACAACATATGGTTTCCTTCTTGGAGGATTGGCTCCAATCAGAGGTGGCGACGGGGGGCCTTTTCCCCTTCTTTCCACTAAAAAAAGAGTGCAACAGGTGCTGACTAGGTCCCCGCCACCAAGGGACATATTCGTTGAAAATCACAGAGTAATGACAATCCCAGACTTCACGCTGGTGGTCGAACGTCAACGCTCTCCTTTCTTGACTGCCAAGATAAGGCTCTGACAGCTGGGGGTGAAATATGCCATGCTTTTCCCGGCTAAACTAAAGGCATTAGGGGAACACTGGAACACCGTTTTCCACAGATCTGAAGAATGGTTGGGCATGGATTGAGACTCACTAATGGAACACAGAGGTGCCTAGAGCAGTTGGGGGCTTTCAGAGGACAGCGGCAGAGGAACTGCCCTGCCCTGCATCCATTATCTGCTCCTCCTAGAAACAGGCTCTGAGGGGTTGTCTAAGTGCAGGAGCAAGCCTGGGGGGGGGGGACTAGCTTGGATCTGTGCTCTGTGGATGACGGTGCAGGATCACATGTATCAGAGTCAGACTCACATTCAGATTTCACATTACACCCAATCATCAGTATCAGTCTTGAGATGCTGTGGATCACTGTTCTTTTGGCTGATGGTGCCATAAAGAATGTAGACACTGATGTTTGGTAACAGCCTTTTTCTTTGCTGACTGTTTGATGGGGGTGCTGTATAATTTCTGGTCTGCTAAGGCCCTGGGGTTTCCGTTCCTCAGAGACCACCACCATCTCACAACCTTTAACTGTGCGATTCATGCATGGTTTCTTTGTTTAATTTGATTGTGTTTGGATGGTAGAACTGTTTCCTGGGGTGTGGGAGATAGTTGCTTGTGCCTGTGGGCATCTTTGAATGCATGCTGCGGTCTGAGGGATTGGCCGTGGGGGGCCCCATTCCCTAGGCATGTCACCTGGGCTTGTAGCTTGCCTGTACATTGGCTGACTGTAAAATGATCTCTTTGAATATTGGAGGGCTCAATTGTATGACCAAGCATTATAAAGGCCAGGCCTATCTTAAGAGATGGGGAGCCCATATCACTCTCCTGCAAAAGATGCACCTCACTACCTTGGAGGGCATGGTGCTAGAGAAACGGTGATGGGAGGGCCTAACATACACCACATATTCAGCTTTTGTGAGGAAGGTCCTTATTTGGATCTGCCCAGGGGTACAGTTGCAGGTAGAGGGTGGACAAAGAGGAGTGCTATGTGGTGCTGGGTGGATGCTTCGGGGGAAGTACTTAATGTTAGTTAACATTCATGCCCCCACACAGACCAGCTGCAAATCCTAGATGAGCTGTCAATGGTTTTGGCTCTATTCCTGATTGGCCCCATAATCATTGGGGGGAATTTCAGTTGTGTGGCAGGCCTTTTTGTTAGACTGGTCCCATCCACCCTTCAGGGATTCCCTAGTCGTGCAGACTGCTAAGAAGTTTGTTGACTGGACCAGAGGTGGGGATTGGTGGACACATGGCACATGCAACATCCCACTGAGTGTGATTATTCTTTTCCTTTGCACTTACACAACCTCCATGTGCATCTTGACACGTTTCTTTGTTCCCCGATCATCCACATACAGGTATGGCACTCTGAATATTTGGCCCGGATGCCATCAGACCATAACCTACTATTAGTGGTCCTGGCCTAGGTGCCAGCTCACACTTGTATACCAAGATGGCGCCTACACTGAGAAAACCTGGAGCAACGGGTGTTCCGTGAGACTCTGGGGGAGGATATCTGTAATTAGTTAACCAACAATGAGGTTTCCACAACATCAGCCTTGATCAAGTGGGAGGCTTTTAAGACAGTTGTTCAGGGCGCTGTATTGCTTGGATGGCAGAGGTGCAAAAGATGTTACAGGAGGAAACACAAGCACAGGAGGTTGTGCTAAACACTGCTGCCACCATAATGATCCTTCGGTACACCGCACCTTGCTGCAGGAGAGACAGAGAACTTAGAGGCTCTTATAGATTTGCTCTGCTGCTTTGACTACAAGGAATAAATGGCCAGACCCCATTCAGAGTAGGACAAGGCAATCGCGTTGATCGACTGGCAAGCAAATCTCACTAAATGTGTGGATTACCAATATCAGTGGCTGATGATAGCACACAGGTCTATAACCCAGTTCATATAAATAAGCTCTTCCACATGTATTATACAACGTTGTATGCTGGCCACCCTCGACGAGCCCAGCTTTCCATAAGCCTCTTCCCAGGTCCACTGTCCCTCCAACCGTTGACGCCAAAGACCGAGGAGGAGTCAGAAGCGGATGTCTCCACTGAAGAAGGTACTGCTGCAGTCAAGGCCATGGTACGGGGCAGGGTGCCGGACTTGGATAGGCTGCCGGTTGAGTTCTATGCTGCTTACATCACTGGGTTGGCCCTTTGACTGGTGAAGGTGTACAAATGGAGGTGTGATGCCCCCTACAATGAAAGAGGCCTTAATTGTCCCCCCTGCTTAAGCCGGGCAGCCCTCCACAGGAATTAGCATAGTATTGGCTCCTTTCCATGCTCAACGTTGACTATAATCTCCTAAACCAGGTGTTGGCAACGCAACTCTTAAAACATATGCTGCAAATCATACATGCAGATGAGACGGGCTTCATCCCTGGGTGGAGCACAGCATTCAATATCAGGAGGGTAATGGCACTGTTGCTGGCTGCTGCCTCCCCTGAAGAGCAGGCAGTGATCATGACTGTTGATATCATGAAGCCTGGGTTGGCACTACCTTGATGCTGTACTGCGCTGCATGGGCTTGGGGGTAGAGGGTCCCTGGATGGGTTCAGCTGTTGTACGGGGTCCCTACTGCGTGGGTTTAAAGGGGGGGAGTGATGTTGGGCTTGTATGCAGTGGAACGAGGTTCGAGACAGGGCTGTCCTTTGTTCCCATTGCTATTCACCCTGGTGAGCAGGGCATAGGAGGGTGTCTATTATAACTGCATCATGCCCTTGGGTGTTCTGCACCATGTTGCGCTGTATGCCAATGACATGTTGATTTTTCTTCGAGATGGTCTTCCCTGGAGTGATTAGACTCTTGGGGGAGTTTGGTACTCTGTCGGGCCTATGGGTAAACTGGCAGAAGGCTAGTTTGTACCCCTTACAAGAGATCTCTGAAGTCCCGCCCTTGATTGAGGAGGTGCAGTGGGAGAACACCACTTTTCTTTATTTAAGTGTACAGCTGTACCAAACTGAGTCTCCCTTGCTAGATGGTAACCTTGGCAGCACTCTATCAGTGCTCCGCAGGTCGATATGCTTCTGAAAGATTCTTCCCATAACAGTGGCAGGGCGGGTAGCGATCACCAAGATGGTCCCTTTGCCCAGGCTATTATACCATTTTGCCATGCTCCCTGTTGTAATCCCCCCTATCAAATTTAAGGAGATGCACTTCAATCTTGTGGACTTCTTCGGGAGGCAGGGTGCAGCCAAGTTGGCCTGGTGAAATTTCAGCACCCGGTTCTGGATGGAGGTCTGGCTGCTACCAACTTCTAGGCATACTATCTAGTGGCCCAACTGCAATGGGTGACCAGGAGGGTGGATGCTGTGCTTTGGTGTGGCCTGTTCCTGGAGGGGGGCGCACCAGCTCTGCTTTGGTTAATGCAACTCCTACTGGAGCTTAAAAGGGTCCAGACTGGGCCTTGCAGCCAGTGGCTAGGCACTGCTGGGTATAGTACTTGCAGAAATGGGGGTGGCCACCCCTAATGTCCCTCTTGTGCTGCAACACTTTCTACCGGGGAATGCAGCTCGCTGGTTGGGCGAGTAGGTGACTCGGGGCTGGTGACACTTGGCGATATGTATGACACTGGGTTCATGCGTTCTTTTGAGGACCTACAAATGACTTATACGCCAGTGGGTCACTTTCTCTTCTATTGTGCACTCACTGTGTTGCTGCAGCAGCCATGGCAGCGGGGGCAGGAAGAACCACCCTCCCTACAGTGCTGTCATGTCTTGTGCGCTTCATCTGGTAGACACTGAGATATGACAGGACTGTAGGGGGTCTTCAGAGTGGATAGTAGCCTCAGGAACACCTGGACAACTGATATCTGCACTTCTATCATGGATGCTGGCTGGAATCCATGGTTGAATACCCTGGGTTCCCCAAAATGCTCATTTCAAATTGATTAGTTTTTATTACCTCCTTTCAGTGTACATTACTACTGCAAGGATTAATAAATTCTTTCTGGGGACAGTGCCCCCAGATGCAATTTAGTAGATGCAGACATGTACCATATTGTATGAAGTTGGAAGAGTTCTGGATGGGGAGGGGGAGTAGCTCTTATTAATGACATTACAGAGCATGCATTACCTGTGGCCTTCCTACTGAGGTTGTTCCTGAGGTCGGCTAAACACATGTTTACCACAAGGTTTATAGACCTAGCTTTGATACTGGCAAAATGACAGGTCACGCTTAATTGGAAAAACATGTGGGGACCACAGATCTCCAAATGGATGGCAGAGTTGCAGAAATAGGCAGATTGTGAGTGTGCAACCATTCTCTGGGAGGCCAAGAAGGGACAATGCTCATTGGCGGTGGCTCAAGCCTGGTATGCGTTTCTGGTTCTATCGAGGTTGTTCCTGAGGTTGGCTAAACACGTTTACCACAAGGTTTATAGACCTAGTTTTGATACTGGCAAAATTACAGGTCACGCTTAATTGGAGAAACATGTGGGGACACAGATCTCTAAATGGAGGACAGAGTTGCAGAAATGTGCAGATTGTGAGTGTGCAACCATGTTCTGGGAGGCCAAGAAGGGACAATGCTCATTGGCGGTGGCTTGAGCCTGGAATGCGTCGCTGGAGGAGCTGTGGCCTGGAGAGGCGGGCTCAGAGGTTGCTTCCTCCCTGCATGCCTGGGAGGATTAGGGGGCATAATTGTTTCCCCCGGCCTCCTGCTTGTTTCCCTTACTTGACAGATATGTACCATGGGATGGGCAGCAGGTGTAGTTGCTAACTATTGGGTGAATTATATGATTGTTTCCTTCAGACCATGCTGTGGGGGAGAGGAGATAGTTGGGTTGAGTGGTTTGTTTGTGTGACGGGCTGGAACCTGTTCGCCCGCACTCGGCTCCCACTTGTGCGGACGCTGCCCCTGTTGCTCCACGGCTCCCTGCCCGTGATTGGTGGGAAGACTGGCAGTGGCGGGGCGCTGGGAGGTCAAAAGTGCCGCGGCCAGAACCTACGGCATTCAGAGCTTTGGAGGAGCAAGCAGGAGGCAAGGGAACAGCCGTGAACCATTTCTTGGAGGAGGAGAAACCCATTAAAAGAGAGGTGAACGCGGAAGCCAAGGAGCGGAGCCCGTCCAAGAGTCGCAGACAGCGTCCCATCCGAGCCCCGGACGTGAAGGCGGAAGACCAGCGTCGGAAGACCCTGTTCCAGGCAACCGGGAGGACAAGTTGCAGCATCCCGCCACGCTTCAGGAGAAGCGTGGCTATTCAGGTGCGTGGGACCACGTCCCTGGCCACGAGTGAGAGTGAGAGAAAGAGAGCGGAGTGGAAAAGGGGAGGGTGGGGGGAAGGAAACCACGGAAAGAAGGGAGGGGGGAGGACAAAACAGGGAAACATAACAAGCACAAGCACTGGGGGGTGGGGCAGTTGGAAAAGAGAAACGGACAAGGATGAGGGTAAAACCCAAAGAGAGAGTGATAATATACGTACCACCAGGCACCGTAGAGCACCGTCACCAAAAGTAGACCAGCTAAGCCACGCACAGGAACGGTTGAGCACTGAAGGAAATTAATAAGACAGAAAGGACAGGAGTTAAAGCACTAAGAAACAGACGGAAGAAAGCACATACTAACCTGAATCGGTCTGGTTAAATATAACCTTGACAAGAACAGTGAGACAGGGAAAACAAGGGAAGGATAAGGAGACAAAATAGATACAAGTATCAAGTACACTTACCGCTATATTCTCTTCTCTCCACATGTGCTTCCCGGGGGACGACCTGTGAACCAGGGAGACAGAAAAGAAGAGTGAAGACCAAACCTCAAGAACATCCCACCACCCTAAAACCCCGCAACCAAAGACTGAAGAAGGCTCACCTGTTTCATACCACATCTTCTATCACCAATAAAAGTCTTTTTCCCAGACTAACGCGGTCTAGAGCGATTTATCCACACCCACACGGTTACAGTTTGGTACCATGTTTGCAGACTAGGATCCCTTCACTGAACAGTTTTGTAAGGTGGCAGACCTCTAATGAGGGATTGGAATGTTCTATCCACTTCTATGTCACTGCTCTTGTAATGTGGATGTCATGAAACTGCTAATAAAATATGTTGAAAAAAAATCCATGTAAAGCGCACTGACCACGGTTGACATTGTTTGTGCTCTATGTAGCAGTGAATAAAAAGAATACACATAATTTGTATTTTTTTTAAAAGTGTAAATCCTTATGTATTTTCTTGCAATTATGAGTCATTCTCCTATGGGCAGGTGTTAGGTGTCTCGGCCTACGTTTAGGGCCTTCTCAAACCAAACAACAAGGTCATGTGTCACTGAAATGGAGAACAAGAACCTCTAGATTTTCTGATGTGATACTATTTTATTGCTTTATGCAGCTCTTTTTTAACTTGTCTACTTAGCCTTATAACCTTCCTGGGTCAGTAAAATGAGTACTGTTGCAGTGGCCAACGATAAATGTCATTCCATGCCAAGACACCACTGGAGCATGTGGTTTACATATATATGGCATGTCACTAGTTTAGAAGGCCAGTTAATAGGGCCAGTCACGTATTTTTGCAGCAAATATCCAACTATTCGATTATGTTTCCCCAATATTTTCTCTAAATACAATGTGTTAGACCTGGCGTCTCTTGGCATTGTTTCCCTGTAGTTTTTCCTTCTGACCCCCTGTTATTTGGATCCTGTGCTGTAAGTTGTTTTGCTGGTTTTGATACTCTGGGCTCTTTATCACTGCTAACCAGTACTAAAGTGCAAGTGCTCTCCGTCTGAATTGTATTGGTAATTGGTTTTTCCATGAGTGGCATATTTGATGTACTAGCAATTCCCTAGTAAAGTGCACTAGAGGTGTCCACGGCCTGTAAATCAAACACTATTAGTGGGCTTGTAGCACTGATTGTACCACCCACATGAGTAGAACTGTATACATGTCTCAGAACTGCCACTGCAGTGTCCATGTGTGCAGTTTTAAACTGCCGGTTCGACCTGGCAAGTGTACCCATTTGCCAGGCCCAAACCTTCCCTTTTACTACATGTAAGTCTCCCCAAAGTAGGCTCTTGGCAGCCCCATGGGCAGGGTGCAGTGTACTTAAAGGGTAGGGCACGTACTGGTGTGTTGTACATGTCCTGATAGTGAAATACTGCTAAGCTTGTTTTTCACTATTGTAAGGCCTATCTCTCCCAGAGGTTAACATGGGGATTGCTGTGGAACATCTTTTAAGTGTAACTTCCCATTGAGAGCAGAAAGAGATATGGAGTTTGTGGGTCTCCGAACTCACGATTTTAAAATACATCTTTTGGTGAAGTTGGTTTTAAATTGTAAGTTTGAAAATGCCACTTTTAGAAAATGAGCATTTTCTTGCTTAACCATTCTGTGCCTCTGCTTGGCTGCTGAATCCACATCTGGGTCAGGCTGACAGTTGGGCTGTTTCTGAACTCACTCTACACAGTGACACAAAGGGAGCTGAGGTGTGTCTTGCATAGCCTGATGAGTCTTCCTGGGCTAGAGTCTGAGGTAAGAGCTGACACCTGCACTTGAAAGGGATGTGCCTGGCCTTACACAATAAAGTCTCCAAAACCCCTGGAGTGAGGGCAACTGCACTGACCCCCTGGTAAGCATCTGCTGCCCTCCCCTGCTCCTCTGGCTGCTGCTGCCTCTGCCTTTGCTGAGACGAATTGAGAGTCTCCTGACTCTCAGTTCGAGGCCCATCTCCACCCGCAGGCTCATCCCTGCGCCTCATCCCTGGTGGCCTAGTGGCCATCACAAGTAAGTATTTCCTTTCTAGTAGTTATTTTCTTGCTCTCTGTCGCCCTATCAATCTTGAGCTTTCTGCCTTTTTCTTCTATCATCTCTCGTTTTTCTGTAGCTCTTTTTCCTTTCTCCCCTCTTTCCTCTGCCCCCCTCCCCTCGCGAAGCACCTTTCCCACCCTCCCAGCTGACTGCTCCCACACCCCCCCCTTCTTAATGGCAGCCGCAACACTTTGAGTCGGCAGCTGCAGTGACCTACTGGTCAGCATCTGCTGCCCTTCCCAGCTCCTCTGCCTGATGCTGCCCCTGCCTTTGCTGGGATGAACTGAGAGTCTTCTGACTCTCAGTACGGGGCCCTCCTCCACCCGCAGGCTTGTCCCTGCGCCTCATCCCTGGTGGCCTAGTGGCCATCAAAGTATTTCCCTTTCTTTTCTTTGTCTCTGTCGCCCTTTCACTCTTGCATTTTCTGCCCTTTTCTTCTATCATCCCTCATTTTTCAATAGCTCTTTTTACTTTTCCCCCTCTTTCCTGTGCCCCCCTCCCCTGCAAAGCACCTTTCCTGCCTTCCTTCCTCCCCGCTGACAGCTACCCCACCCCTCCCCTTCATAATGGTGGCTGCAGCAGGGCTGTGCAGCCGATGCACACAGCGGGCGCTCCAAAGGCAGGCCCATCTGCACCCGTCCGCACCTGGACCTCACCCAGCACCAGGAACCCTGGATCTTTGTTAAACCACCCCAGGACTGCCTCAGTTACGACTCTGAGACCCTCCTCCACCTCAACACCGGATGTTTCAACAACTGCTGCACCATCTCCCCCAAGGACACCCACGCACCTTTCACCTGCAGGAACTGCAACTTCAGCACCAACCTCAACAAACCGAAGGTACTCTCCGCACACAAAAATACCAACAACCTCCACAACCCCATCAACTGCCTGCTCCTGAACATCTGCTCCCTCCACAAATACGCCACAGAACTCTGGGACCTGATCAACACCACCCGACCGGACATCACCTTCCTCACCTAGACCTGAACCAACCCCACCTTGGGTCCAGACATCGCCATTCCCGATGGCTACAGCTTCCTAAGTAGGGACCAGCCCTCCCGCCCGGGTGGAGGACTCGCCATTGTACACAAGTCCTCTCTACGTGTCAAGGCCGTCCAAGAAGAACACTGCACTACCATGGAGCACCTTCTCTTCCTGGTCCACTCCAACCACAACAACTCCGTCCATGGCACCCTGGTGTACAGACCACCCGGCCCCTGTCCAGCTTTCATAGACAATATCGTAGACATCACCATCCCCCCCCAGTCAACTACCGCCTCCTCAGCGACCTGAACTTCCATCTCAAGGACCCCACTGACCCAAACACTACCACTCTACTCGAGAACCTCACCACCCTTGGCCCCAGACAGCTGGTCTCTACACCTACACACATCGCAGGACACACACTGGACCTCATCTTCACCTCAAGCAACCGCATCACCATCGAGACCATCTCCACTCTAGACTGGACCGACCACTGCTGCATACATTTGACAATCACTGCACCCAGCACCCGCGCCTCCAGGACACCTGACAGGAAATGGAACAAAATCACCAACGAGCAACTCACCTCATCGCTCTCCTAATCCCTCCCTCTCCCCTCTGACGATGCCAACACAGCAGTGTGCAATCTCAACGCATGGATCACCGAATGTGGCAACACTCTAGCCCCTCTCCGGATAACATTGGCGAAATGCGTACCTAAGAAAGCCACCTGGTTCACCACCGAACTCCAAGAATCAAAGCGTACCCACAGATGTTTAGAGAAAAAATGAAGGAACAGCCAATCCAGCAAAGACCTCACCTTATTCAGAGCCGCGACCACCGCCCACCAACATAAAATCAAGAAAGCAAGGAAGGACGCACTCCAGGAGTGCATCAACTTCTCCACACACAACTGAAAGGAATTCTTCTCTGTCATCAACGAGTTCACGGATCACCCCTTCGAAGTCACCAGCATCCCCCGTCACAGGAACTCTGCGACAAACTTGCCTCCTTTTTCCACCACAAGATCCAGGACATCTATGACCGCTTCCTCCCGGAAAATTCTGGCACGGAACCTGCGACCAACCCACCCGCCAGAACCCGCCCAGACCATTCACAACTGGACCACGCTCACCACAGCGGAAACAGTCAACATCATGAACAGCACCCACTCGGGAGACCCCTCGGGCCCCTGCCTGCTCCACATATACATCAGAACCAGCACATCCATCGCCCCTGAGTATCATAACACACTCCCAGAGGCCTGGAAACATGCCAAAATATGCCCTCTCCTGTTGGAACCTTCAGCCGACCAATCAGAACTAAAGAATTTCTGGTCCATCTCGCTGCTACCCCAACCTGCCAAGTACTAGAGAAAGCAATCAATGCACAACTATGGAATTTCATCGAGGCAACAACTCCCTGGACAGCCCCGAGTCCGGCTTTCACAGCACAGAGACAGCACTCCTGGCAGCCACTGATGACATCCGATTACTCCTAGACCACGGCCACACCGCAGCACTTATACTTCTTGACCTCACAGCAGCTTTTGACACGGTCTCCCACAGCACTCTGCGCACCAGACTCCATGACATTGGAATCCGCGGAAGAGCCCTGGAATGGACCCATTCCTTCTTCTCCTGAAGGACGCAGAGAGGCAGACTCCAACCCTACACTTCCAGACCTTCAGGAGTCAACTGCGGAGTCCCCCAAGAATCCTCACTGAGTCCCACAATGTTCAACGTATACATGGCCCTTCTTGCTGTCATTGTCAGAAGCCACGGTATGAACATTGTGTCATATGCCGATGACACACAACTCATCATTTCCCTCACCGAAAACATGGCCAAAAGGAATTTTCATGCAGGAATGGAAACCGTCGGCACCTGGATGAGAGAAAGCTGCCTCAAGCTCAACTCCGACAAGACGGAGACCATCATCTTCGGAAACGCCACCTCAGCTTGGTGGCCCACATCCCTCAGCGCCCCCGCCCGAGCACGCCCTCAACTTAAGAATCATCCTCGACTCCTCCCTATCCATGACCCACCAAGTAAACTCTGTTGCCTCCTCCTGCTGGCACACACTCTGCAAACTTCAGAAGATCTTCAGCTGGATCCCAGCAGACTGTCGCAGGACAGTCACTTATGCCTTAGTCATGAGCAAGCTCGATTACAGCAATGCCCTCTACGCCAGCACCTCAACTAGCAGAAAACTTCAACTCATCCAGAATGCCGCCACCAGACTCATTCTGGACCTCCCCCACCTGGAATACATCGCCCAACACCTGAGGACCCTCCACTGGCTACCGGTCAAGAAGCGAATCACCATCAAGCTTCTCACCCACACATACAAGGCCATAGACAACGAAGGTCCAGCCGACCTGAACCACTGATTCTCCTTCCACATCCCCCACCAGATCCCTCCGCTCCATCCCTTGCATCCGCAAAACCACTGCCGGAGGATGATCTTTCAATTACACTGAAGCAAAGAGCTGGTACAACCTCCCCCTGCACCTCAGACAAAGCCTGTAACTCCCCATCTTCAGGAAGAACCTCAAGACATGGCTCTTCGGATGAGGACTCTCCCCCCTGCACCTTGAGACCCTCAAGGGTGAGTACCCACGCTTTACAAAGATTGATTGATTGATTGACTGGCGCATGGCAAGAAAGAGGCAGGGTCTTATGCACTACAAAGATTTTCCTTTGAAGTTTGCCTACTTCAAAGACAGAAATGAGTATAAGTATTTTACTGCTGACCCCAGAACTTTAGAACACTTCTAGATCAAGGGGAACCGCTTGATGCTTGAGGCGGACCTGCCACTCTGTCTGTTGCTTTGCTGTGCTGTGCTGGCCTGCTGCTGCTGCTTCTGCCTTGGGAGTGAAAGTACTGGAATTTGCTTTCTGAAATCCTGCTTGTGAAGTTTCCCCATGGGCTTAGACTGAGCTTGCCCCCTGTTCTGAAGTCTCAGGGCAATCAAAGACTTCATCTGCCAGCACCTGGGCTCTCTTGCTGAGAACCCTACCCTGCCAAATGGTGCCACATTCAGTCCCTGGGCCCTTGAAAGGAGAAGCTGGTGAACCCAAGGTGAAAATCCATGCACCAGAGCTGAGTGGCAGAAAAATTAATGCAGCGTCTGCACCGCAGCTGAAATATCGCAGCAGTGCTGGTGGAATCAACACATTGCCAGCTCAGCGCAGATTCATCACGGCTGTGCAGCTGGATTTTCTATGCATCGTCCCTGGCCATCAAAATATTCAACATCACGGAACAGACCCTTCACTGCGAGGACAGAATTGATGCATCGCTTACCTGGTGGAGAAAGAATTGATGCACGTCCTCACTTGTGAGGAAGGACTCAACACATTGCTTGCTTTTCAACCCATGCTTGCCAATGCGACTTTGTTTCTGATGCATACCAGGTACTTTGTGCTAAAACAACGCATCCATTGATTCTTATGGATTAAAACTCTTTTTACTTTAAAATTTTATATCTTTACTTGTGTATTTTGGATCTTTGTAATTTTGGTCTTGTTTGATTTCGGTAAATATTGTCAATTTTTCTAAACTGGTGTGGAGTTTTTTTGTAGTGTTTTCACTGTGTGTGTTTCTACAAATACTTTACACATTGCAGATAAGCATGACTGCTTGTGTCAAGATGCCAAGGGGGTAAGCATGGGTTATCTGAGCTGTGTATCTCCCTTACCCTGACTAGAGCGAGGGTCCCTAGTTGGACAGGGTGTAAACTCACTGCCAACTAGAGACCCCACTTCTAACACAATGGTTAACATCAGTCACCATTTGGAAATTTTAATGCTCATTGAATGCTATGTCTTCAGATTATTTATTTATTATTATTATTGTAATAATAACCCTGACCCAGGCTTTAAAAAGGAGGCAAAGCAAGCTTTGCACCATTTTTTGACCCCTCCTCCCTCCCTTGCACCATTTTTGCATGGTAGTATAAATATGGCGTTAAGGCCATACAGTCATTTTTTGCACGGCAAAGCCTACCCTGCATCTCATTAAGGCAAGGTAGGTCTTCACTTACAAAAAATGACTTTAACTCCATAATTTGGCGCTAGACAGGTCTAGCACCAAAGTATAAATATGGAGTTAGTTTTGCACCGAATTAGAGTAAAAATAAATGACGCTAATTCTGTGCAAACAGAGTATAAATATGCCCCCAAAGCTCTAAGATAAGCAGGTCCAAAATTTGAAAGGCATTTCTGTATATAGCACAATGCCTTAAAACACACACACCAATCAATGGATAACCAGTGTATGGTCCGAAGCATACTAACTGTGGGGAAACAGTTTAGGAGAGTGGAGCAAAAGCTGTGCTGCAGCATTTTGAATGATCTGGAGATGGCATTGTGTGAGGGCAGGCACAGTCCTTTCCATTGTGAGTGACCACTCCTCCCCTCCCCTCCAGCACAGATGTCTAATCAAGATATGCAGGCTACACCCCATCCCTCTTTGTGTCACTGTCTAGAGGAGAGGTGTGAACAGCCCAACTGTCAAACTGACCCAGACAGACAATCCACAAACAGGCAGAGTCACAGAATGGTATAAACAAGAAAATGCCTACTTTATAAAAGTGGCATTTTCAAACAGACAATTTAAAAACCAACTTCACTAAAAGATGTATTTTTAAATTGTGAACTCAGAGACCTTAAACTCCACATTTGTATCTGCTCTCAAAGAGAATCTGCGCTTTAAGGATATTTAAATGCAGGCCCAATGTTAACCTATGAGAGAGATAGGCCTTGCACAGTGAAAACTGAATTTGGCAGCCTTTCACTGTTAGGACATATAAAACACACAAGTATATGTCCTACCTTAAACATACACTGCACCCTGCCCATGGGGCTACCTAGGGCCTAAGTTAGGGGTGCCTTACATGTAGTAAAAGGGAATGTTGAGGCCTGGCAACTGGGTACACTTGCCAAGTCGAATTGGCAGTTTAAAACTGCACACACAGACACTGCAGTGGCAGGTCTGAGCTATGTGTACAGGGCTACTAATGTGGGTTGCATAACCAGTGCTGGAGGCCCTCTAGTAGCATTTGATTTACAGGCCCTGGGCACCTCTAGTGTACTTTACTAGTAAATCAAATATGCAAATCATGTATAAACCAATCACCAGTACAATTTCTATAGGGAGCACTTGCACTTTAGCACTGATTTGCAGTGGTAAAGTGCGCAGAGACAATAAACCAGCAAAAACAGACCTCAAAAAATAAGAGGAAGAAGGCAAAAAGTTTGGGGATAACACTGCAAAAAGGGCCATTTCCAACACAAACCTTCTGTTCTTCCTACCATTACATTATTATGAGAGGAGGCGCTAAATGCAGACAGATGGATTTCGGGGGCCCTGAGGCAAATGTGATTTGGGAGCCCGTGTTCAGAATGGCTTTGGATTCATGATCCAATTTCAGCTCTTTCATGGCCTCTTTGGCCAGGTCATTGGAAGTGCAGAGGTACACTGGTATATATTCTAAATGTGTTTACTTGTAATATTGAAGAACAGTGATGTGTGTTTTCAATATTATAATACAGCCGTGCCTCACTAACATTATTGCAAATAACCCTTGTGACCTCCCTCCCATTTCTCAAATATGAGGTCTTGTTGATGGTGTTGAAGAACAAACATTTCTCTGCAAAATGTCTTAATAGAGTCTCAAACATCACAATAAAAATAAATGAAAGGAAACTGGTATTTAAAACAATCTGCAAGAATTATTCAAGGGCATCAGTACAACACTCTGCAGAATAGAGCTGGCTTTATCAGGGGGCCCCCTGGAAGACTGGGGCCCTGGGCTCGAGCCCACTGTGCCAAAGTCTTAAAACTTCTCTGGATGCAGAGAAAAGAACATACAAAGGTACCATTGAAAGATGACCACATCTTGCACCCGACACTAAGGGACATATTTATGTACATATATGCAACACAGTGTAGTAGCCAAAATTGGTGCTCTGCATTGCATCAAAAGGAGCAAGCAGAAGACTGCCATATCTAGGAATAGGGAACTCTTTCTTTTTCTCTCCCCCACTGCGCTTGCACACTTTAGGCAGCCTTGTGCCATTCACAAACCTTTGTACCAGAGTGGACGTATGTGTGTGATGTCTAACCTAGGTTTAAGACTCGAAGAATACTTTTGCAGTGTAAAATATTATACTTTGACATATTTTTAACCTTTTCCAATTGTATATCCATGCATTGCAGTGTAAATCATGATTTGTGCTAAATAAAAAAAACTCCTAAATTCTAATCTTTGTGTCAGTTTGCATCACTTTTTTTGACATTGCACCACAAAGGTTTGATAAATCGGGACCTGAATCCCTCTGCATTGTTCCAACATTTCTGTAAATACCCTAGTGCATGTCATCGTACATAAGGTGGCACTAGTTGATCTGATCAAAGATACTGACAGGCTGAATACTTGGGACAGTATACTTTCTGCCAACATTATTAGCTTGATACGTTCTTCAGAGGGGATGCAGAGAGTTAAAAATATATTCTCAGAAATAGGTTTATATTAGATGTTCTGCTGCCCAATACAATTTTACATTGTTGCTTTTTCATTCCTGATTTAAGTCAGTCCCAGATGTTGACAATAGTGGAGAGTCAGGACGTAGTAGTAGGCTAAAGCTATACTGAGTGCATCCTAACTTAACTACTGTTTATAGGGTCGAGCCTGCAACAGAATGCACTAGAGTATGCATATCGCTTGTGAGACACTGTTGTAATTACAAAAGAGCTCTTCTTTACAGACTCACAATTGCATTTCATTATTTCCATTCCTGTCCATGGAGCAGGGACTAAGCACTGATTGATTCAACTTAATCAGTACCATCCGCTGCTCCCGACATGATTGAGGTACTATTTTGTTCTTTTTAACTTCTAGTGTCATTGAGGCAGAAGGTGCGTAACTGGCAAAAACGTGCTCAGCAGGACAAACAAAATTGCAAATTTGTATTTTCTTTAATTAACTTTTTGTTTTATTTTGCCAAGTCCACCTTTCTCACTTTGCACTGATGTTTTATTTAGTTTTTGCTAGAGGGTGCTGTTCTCAAAAGATGACTATTATCTTGTTCTAAATATTGCAAAGCAACATTGTTTCTTTATGATGTGTAATTTTCGAAATTATGCTTTAACAAATAATCGTGCTGTACACCCCAATCCGCCCCACTCCAATCCAAACTTCTCACCCCAATCCACTCCAGTTCACCACACTCCAGTCCTCCCAACCCACCTCACTCCAATCCGCCCTACTCCAACCTAAAAGAATCTGCCCCACTACAGTATAGCTATCCAAAACAATGTGCCCCACTCTAACCTTTCCCACTCAAATCCAAAACTATCTGCCCACTTCAATCTACTCCAGTCCAGAAGAATCTGACCCACTCCAACCCAAAACAATCTGCCCACTCCAATCCAAAACAATCTGCCACCTTCCAGTCCCAATCCGCCACACTCCAATCCCAATCCGCCACACTCCAATCCCAATCCGCCACACTACAGTCCTTGAAGTGGGGCAGATTGGAGTGGGGTGTGTTGACACCCCACTCCAATCTGCCCCACTTCAATCCAAAACAATCTGCCCCACCCCAATACTGCAATCCAAAACAACCTACACCACCCCAATCCAAAACAATCTAACCCGCCTAAATCCAAAACAAAACAATCTGCCCTACCCAAATACAAAACAATCTGCCCGTTCTAACATGCCCCACTTCAATCCAAAGCATTCTGCCCCACTCCAATCCAAAACAATCTACCCAAATCCAATCTAAAACAATCTGCATCACTCCAATCTAAAACAACCTGTCCCACTACAATCCAATCCAATCTTCTCCACTCCAATCCAAACCAACCTGCCCCACTTCAATCCAAACCAACCTGCTGGCCCACTCTGATCCATCCTACTACAATCAGTCCCACTCCAATCCAATCAGTCCCACTCCAATCCAAACTGCCCCACTCCAATCCAAACCGCCCCACTCCAATCCACCTCACCACAAACAACTCCGATCTGCCCCACCCTGACCCTAAACAATCTGCCTCACCCTGACCCAAAACAATCTGCCTCAGTCAAATCTAAATCAATCAGCCCCACTCAAATCTAAAACAATCTGCCCCACTCCAATCCAAAACAATCTGCCCCACTCAAATTCAGAACAACCTTCCCTATTCCAATCCAAAACAGTCTGCTCCACTCAAATCTAAAAAAATGTGTCTCACTCTAATCCAAAACAATTTGCCCCATTCTAATCCAAAACAATGTGCCCCAGTATAATCCCAAAACTCTACCCCACTACAATCCAAAACAATCCGCCCTACTACAATCCAAAACAATTTGCCCCACTCTAATTTGCCCCATTCCAATCCAAAACGATCTGCTCCACTCCAATCCAAAACAATCTGCCCCACCCCAATCTATCCTACTCAAATCAAAAACAAATCTTCCCCAGCCCAATACAAAACCATCTGCCCCACTCCAGTACAAAACCATCGGCCCCACTCCAATCCAAAAGAACCTGCCCCACTCCAATCCAAAACAACCTGCCCTACTGTAATCTGTCCCACTCCAATCCAAATCAATCTTCCCCACTCCAATCCAAACCAATCTGCCCCACTCTAGCCAAACCAATAGGGCCCACTCCAATCCAATCCACGAACTCCAATCCACCTCACCATGAACAACTCCGATCTGCCCCACTCTGATCTGCTCCACCCTGATTGAAAACGATCTATCCCACTTCAATCCAAAACAATCTGCCCCACTCCAATCCAAAACAACCTGTCCTTTTCCAATCCAAAACCATCTGCCCCACTCCAATCCAAAACAATTAGTCCCACTCCAATCTGTCCCACTCCAATCCAATCCAAAACAATATGCCCTACTCTAATCCAGAACAATCTATCCATTTCAGTCCAAAACATTCTTCCCCACTTCTGTCCAAAACATTATGCCCCACTCCAGTCTGCCCTCCTATAATCCAAAACAATCTCCCCCACTACAATCCAAAACAATGTGCCCTACTCCAATCTGTCCCGGTAAAATCCAAAACAATCAGCCCCACTCCAATCTGCCCCCTTCCAATCCAAAACAATCTGCTCCACTCCAATTAAAAACAATCAACCCCACTACAATCCAAATAACCTGCCCCCTCCAATCTGTCCTACTCCAATCCAAAACAATCTGCCCCATTCCAATACAAAACCATCTGCCCCACTCAAATACAAAACCACCTACCCCACTCAAATACAAAACCACCTGCCCCACTCCAATACAAAACCACCTGCCCCACTCCAATACAAAACCACCTGCCCCACTCCAATACAAAACAACCTGCCCCACTCCAATACAAAACAACCTGCCCCACTCCAATACAAAACAACCTGCCCCACTCCAATACAAAACAACCTGCCCCACTCCAATACAAAACAACCTGCCCCACTCCAAATCAAAACAACCTGCCCCACTCCAATCTGCCTCAATCCAATGCATCCCGCTCCAATCCAATCCAATCCGCCCCACTCAAATCCAATCCACCACACAATGAACAACTCTGATCCGCCCCACTCCGATCTGCCCCACCTTGATTTAAAACAATCTGCCCCACTCCAATATAAAACAATCTGCTACACTCCAATCCAAAACAATCTGCCCCACTCCAATGTGTCCAACTCCAATCCAAAACAACCAGCCCTATTCCAATCAAAAACAGTTTGCCCAACTCCAATCCAAAACAATGTGTCCCATTCCAATCTGTCCCACTCCATTCCAAAACAATATTCCCTACTCCAACCCAAAATAGTCTGTCCATTTAAATCCAAAACATCCTGCCCCATCCCACTCCAAAACATTTCGCCCCACTCCAATCCACCTCATCACGAACAACTCTGATCTGCCCCACTCTGATTTGCCCCACCCCATCCAAAACAATATGCCCATTTCAATACAAAAGAATCTGCCTCACTCAAATCTCTCCCACTCCAATCCAAAACAATCTGTCCTATTCTAATTCAAAACAATTTCCCCCACTCCAATCCAAAACAATTTGATTGCCCCACTCCAATCGAAAAATAATCTGCACCACTCTAATAAAAATATCTGCACCACTCCAATTAGAAAAAAATCTTCTCAACTCCAATCTGCACCACTGCCATCCAGTACAATTTGCCCATTCCAATCTTCCACACTCCAATCCATGGCAATCTGTCCGAATTCCAGTCCAATCTACCCCTCGTCAATCGACGACAATACATGCCGGTGCAACACACCTCACTACAGTCCAGCCTACACCACTCCTATCCAATCTACTCCATCCCAATACAGTCAACCACATTCCAATCCAACCCACCCTACTCCAATTAAATCCAACCCATTCCAATCTAACTCACCCCACACGAATCTAACCACCCAAATTCAATCTAACCCAATCCATCCCACTCTAATCCACCCACCTCACTCTAGTCCATCAAACTCCAATTCACCTTAATCCATCCCAGTCCAAACCAGTTCACGTTAATCCACCCTACTTCAATCCAGTCCACCCCACACCATCTTAATCCACCCCACTCTAATCCAATCCACCCCACTCCATCGCAATCCAATGCACCACATTCCACACCAACATAATCCACCCACCCCAATCCAGTGCATCCCACTCCAGTCTAATCCATTCCACTCAAATCCAATCCACCCCACTCAATCCAATCCACTTCACTTCAATCCTATTCACTCCACTCAATCCAGTTTACCCCACTCCATTCTAATCCACCCCACCTCAATGCATTCCACCCTACTACAGTCCACCCTATCACACCTAGTTCAATCCAACCCACCCCAATACAAACCACCCACTCCAATCTGCCCCACTCCACCCCATACAGTTCACTTCACCCCATTTCAATCCACCCAATCCTCTCCAACCCACTTCAATCCCCCTCAGCCCACTCTACTCCAATCCACCCCTCTCTACTCCAATCCATTCCTCTCTACTCCAATCTACCCCTCTACTTCAGTCCAACCCACTCTCATCCACTCTTGCCCACTCTTCTTAATCCACCCAGTCTACTCCAATCCACCCCACTTCAATCCACCCCACTCTACCCCAATCCACCCCAAATTAATCCACCCCACCCCAGTTCAGTCTACTCCAATCCAATCCATCCCACTCCACCCCAATCTAATGCACCACATTCCACACCAACATAATCCCCCCCACCCCAATCCAGTGCATCCCACTCCAGTCCAATCCATTTCACTACAGTCCAATCCACCCCACTCAATCTAATCCACTCCATTCCTGTCCACCTCACTCCACCAGCATCCAATCCTATTCACCCCACTCAATCCAATTCACCCCACTGCATTCTAATCTACCCCACCTCAATGCATTCCACCCTACTACAGTCCACCCTACCACACCTAGTACAATCCACTCCCCACCCCAATACAAACAACCCCACTCCAATCCACCCCATACAGTCCACTCCACCCCATTTCAATCCACCCACTCCAATCCAATCCACCTCATCCTCTCCAACCCACTTCAATCCCCCTCACCTCACTCTACTCCACCCCTTTCTACTCCAATCCACCCCTCTCTACTCCAGTCTAACCCACTCTACTCCAGTCCAACCCACTCTCATCCACTCTTGCCCACTCTTCTTCACTCCACCCCACTCCAGTTCAGTCTACTCCAATCCAATCCATCCCACTCTAATCCAGTTCACCTTAACCCATCCCACTCCAGTCCAATATATTCCACCTTAATCCATTTTATGTCTGTGATGTCCACCCACCTATGTGTGGGTGGACTGCTCATTGATAGGGCGACTCCTCTGACCTCCTGGTCAGCGTCTGTTTACCCTCCTCTGTCCACACCACCCCAGTTCAGTCTACTCCAATCCAATCCATCCCACTCTAATCCAGTTCACCTTAACCCATCCCACTCCAGTCGAATACATTCCACCTTAATCCATCCCATGCCTGTGATGTCCACCCACCTATGCGTGGGTGGACTGCTGACCGAGAGGACGACTCCTCTGACCTCCTGGTCAGCGTCTGTTTACCCTCCTCTGTCCAGCTCCACCTGCTGCTGCTGCCTCTACCACATTTCGAACTGAGAGCCAGTCTGACTCGAGGCCCACCTGCAGGCACCCGCCAGCGCCTCATCCCTGGTGGCCATCTGTATGTAAGTATCTTACTGTTTCTCTTTACTTCTGCTTATTTTTCTGTTGTTGTTTTGATTTTATTTTCTTTCTTGTCTCTTTCTCTCCCCTTTCACTCTCCCCGCATTTCCTGTGCCCCTGCTATTCCTGCGGCCCTGCTCCCTCCCTGTGAAGCACCTTTCGGCTCTTCTGCCTCCCAGCTGACCAGATCCCCCACTTCCCTCCCCTCCCCTTCCTAATGGCGGCCACTATGCACCGAGAGGTCGACCCTTATGACCTCTTGGTCAACATCTGTTCATCCTCTGTGCAGCTCCACTTGTTGCTGCTGCCTCTGCCGCATTTCGAACTGAGGGCCTGTCCTACTATCAGTTCGAGGCCCACCTCCTCCCGCAGACTCCCACCTGTGCCTCATCCCTGGTGGCATGCATGCATGCAGGTTGTCGAGCAAGGAAGCAGTGATGGTGACAATAGGACTAAAGCAACTGGTTACCTCACCGCACACATCACAGGGCACACGCTCAATGCCATTTTTTCCACCAGCAACAACATCACCATTGATAACACATCCACACTTCACTGGACTGACCACCACTACATCAATTTCACCATCACCTCACCGACCATCCTCCTCCACACACTTCAAGCCCCAAGCAGAAAATGAAACTGGATCACCAAGGAACAGTTCTCCAACACCCCCCCCCAAGTCTCCCCTGCACCCCACCGTAGACACTAACATCTCAGCACGGAACTTCTACCAATGGATCTCTGAATGCGCCAACACCCTAGACCCTCCCTGTAAGAACTCAACTAAACACCACCTCAAGAAGATCTGCTGGTTCTCCCACGCACTCCAGGACAACCTGAAGATCGCTAGAGAAAAGATGGGGGAACAGCAAGTCCCCGGAAGACTGAGGCATTCAAAGCAGCCACCACATCCCACCACCACCTCATCAGAGTCACCAGCAAAGCCACCTTGCAGGAACACATCAGCGCCACTGCTCACAACACCAAAGAGCTCTTCGCCGTGGTTAAAGAATTTGCCAACCCCCAATCAGAAACAGCAAACATTCCTCCATCTCAAGATCTCTGCAACAGGGTAGCCAACTTCTTCCACTGGAAAATCAAAGACATATTGTGAGAAAACAGGGCTGATTGCAGAGGCCCCATAACTTTTTGCCCCCATTTTCCTCTTTTTGCTGGTGTTTTCCTGACTTTGATGGTGCCCTGGGTACTGCTAACCAGTCCCAGGGCCTGTGCTCTGTGTAAAAAGGATATGCAAATTAGGCTAATTATAATTGGCTAAGTTAACCTACCTATAAGTCCCTAGTATATGGTAGGGCATGTAGGTTTAGGGACCACAGCCTAGGTGGTGCACACCTAGGTGCACTGCTGAGGTGCCCAGTGTCATTTTAAAGGCAGGCCTGCTTTGCTGGCTGCTTTTAAATTAAAGTTATATGCAAATTCGACTTTGGAATTAAAGGTACTTCCAAAGTCTTAAACTACCTTATTTTTACATATAAGTCACCCCTAAGGTGTGCCCTATGTGCCCCTAGGGCTGGGTGCCATGTAACTATAAGCAGGGACTTTATAAAAATAGATTTATAAGCCCTGGTGAGGTAAAAACAGACAAATTCGTTTTTCCCTCATTGAAGTAAATGGCCTTCATAGGCTAGAATGGGCAGACTTTATTTTAAATTTTAAAGTCTCCTTAAATGTTACATACCAAGAATTTGGTATCAAATTAATTGTTGTAATAAATCCCACAACTTCCAGTTGTTGGATTTAATATAACTTGTTCAGGTAAAAAGTTTAGACTTTACCTAAAAAGTTGCCAATTTCAGCTCTGCATTGTTTTTGCTGCTGTGCTCTGATTGGCCAGCCTGCAGCAGCTTCTGCCAGGCTGCCTTGATGAGGTGTGAAGTGGCCAGGCTTCACACAAAGGAATGTGCTTGGGGGAGAGAATCTCCCCTCAGCAGATGGTGAGGCAGGAAGGGGGAGGGCTGCCAAACTGGTCTTCAAAGGCAGAGAAGGACATTTGCAGCACCCAGCAACACCCCCACATCCTGCAACCCCAGACAATTAGGTGCCCCCTTGATTAGATTAGGAGAGGGCAGGAGAGGGGTGTGTTTATGATTTTTAGCCACACCAGTGGGTGGGCTCAGCCAGATGTAACCTCCAAAAATCAGATTCATCCATGTTGGATTTTTAGAGACTGTTGCCTTCTGGGATGGATTTTTGCCACACTTCCCAGGAAGTGGTCATCACAGGGGGACGACCCTGTCCCTGATTGGAGAACCAGGGCCCCCCTGCTTTTCACCCAGGAGCAAGGATAAAACTGGCAGACCTGCACCCACACCTCAGATCCCCTCCAGAATTCAACAAGAAAGGAACTAAAGAAGAAGAAGGACTGCCCTGCTGGACCCCTGGCCTGCACCTGGAACCTGCACTCAGAAGGACTGCACCAGCTGCACACTTGGGCTTCACCACAAGAAGGACTTTGCCTGGCTTCAACTGGTTCAAGGAGGGACTCCCTGTTTGCTACAGGTGAAAAATTGCTAAACCAGAGTCCCCTGCACCAACTCCTGAAGAAAGCGACCAGCTGACCACTGTCCAGTCGCCAAAAAGGAGTTTGCGCCAGGTGCATTCTGGGAGTTGAAGTCCGCACCCCCAAGGACCATCACAGAACTTCTGGACCCTTGGGGTGAGCTGTGGACCCCAAAAGAACCTTAAAAGAACATCTGGGTGAAGCCCCAGAAGTTTGGAAAAGATTTGAGAATTTTTGGAAAAAAGCTCCAGAGAGGGACCGACCCGCCGCGGAAATTCTAGCCGGCTTGCCTCAACCGCGACCCGGCCTGACTTCGTGGTTCGTCCCGGTAAAGAAAAACATCCAAAAAAGAGACTAAGTCCGAACGTAAAAAGTTGACCGGGACCTCCCAGCCATCGTATCCGAGAAGGGCTCCATGGACGTCGGATCAAGATCCAGGTTTACCCCGGTCGAAGGATTTTCATCTCGAAAAAACGACTAAGTCCGAAGGTAAAAGTCTCCACTGAGGAAACCCACATCGCGTATCCGGACAAGGGCTCCAGGAGGTCGGATTCAACTCGCAGGTTCGTCCCGGTGAAGAAAAACTTCAAAATAAAGACTAAGTCAGAAGGTAACTTTTTAACCGAGGCCTCCCGCGACCTGTAGCCGAGCAGGGCTCCATCGCGGTCGGCCTGAAACTTTGACTTTGCCCCGGTCCTGGTGCAACCAGATGACCCGATTGGCGCTTTTTGTTTCTAAGCGCTAGAAAAGCAATAATTCTTTAAAAATTCATATCTCCGGTTCCCCTGAACCGATTTTAATCCTTTTTTTGTCATTTTAAAGATAAAAATATAAACTATTTTTATAAATTGGTTTTGGATTTTTAAACTGTTTCCTGTGTTTTATTTAATTACTGTTTTGTGATATTTGAATGCTTTACACTTTGTCTCCTAAGTTAAGCCTTGACGCTCGTTGCCAAGCTACCAAGGGTTGAGCTGGGATTAATTTACTGAGACCTAACTGTACCTAGGTGGAGGTTAGTGGCTTGTTGCTAGGTGTAGGTACCTACCTGCCCTACCAATAACCCATTTTCCAACACATATACAACAGCTTTGGATCCCAAGCCCTCCAACAACCCCCAGATCCATCCCATCGAACCACCACAGACCCTGCACTGCTGGGCCACCCTCACCACATACAAGAGCCACTCAATCATGAGCAGCATCCACTCAGGAGCCCCCACGGACACCTGTCCTCACCACGTTTTCAACAAGGCCAACACATCCATTGCACCCGAGCTCCCACACACCCTCAGCTGTTCCATAGAGACAGCAACCTTCCCAGAGGACTGCAAGCACGCAGAGATCCGCCCGCTTTTGAAGAAACCCATGGCCAACCCCCCTGGACCTCAATAATTACCGCCCCATCTCTCTGCTGCCTTTCCCAGCAAAGGTCATTGGAAAGACCATCAGTGCTCAGCTCCATAAGCAAATCGAGGACAACAACATCCTGGACACCTCCGAGTTAGGCTCCTGGAGCAATCACAGCATGGAGACCACCTTCCTAGCTGCCACAGATGACATCCGCTCGCTCCTCGACCATGGCCATACAGCAGCCCTCATCCTACTGGACCTAGCAGCCTCCTATGAGATGGTCTCACATCTCACCAGCTGCTCCAGGCTCCACGCAGCCAGCATCTATGGAAAGACCCTACAATGGATACGCTCCTTCCTGTCTGGCCGAACACAGAGAGTCAGACTCCCGCCTCACCTGTCGGAACCTAGGGAGATCAGCTGCAGAGTTCCACATGACTCCTCCCTGAGCCCAACACTCTTTAACGTCTACATGGCCCTTCTCACATCCATCGTCAGGTACCATGGACTGAACATCACCTCCTACGCTTACGATTCCCAGCTGATCATCTCACTAACCGGAAACCCCATTACTGCCAAGAAGAAGTTCCACAACGGGATGGAAGCCGTCGCTGCTTGGATAAAGGACAGCTGCCTCAAGCTCAACTCTGACAAGACCGAGATCCTCATCCTGGGATGATCCACATCAGCCTGGGATGACTCTGGTGGCCATCAACCTTTGGCAACCCCTCACCCCAACAAACCACACACGCAACCCTGGCATCATCCTGGACTCATCACTCACCATGACCCGACAAGACAACTCAGTCGCATCCTCCTGCTTTCACACACTCTGACTTCTCTGTAAGATCTACAAATGGATCCCAAAGGACTGCTGCAAAACTATAACCCATACTTTGGTTACCAGCAGACTTGATTATGGCAACACCCTCTACGCTGGTACCACCCAGAAGAACCTGAAGAAGTTACAGCTCACCCACAACACCTCCAACAGACTCATCCTAGACATTCCTCATCACAAACATATCTCCAATCACCTAAGAGATCTCCACTGGCTCCCTATCTAGAAAAGAATGAACTTTAAGCTCCTCATCCACGCCTACAAGCCCTCCACGATCCCACCACACCTCTCCACTTCATTCAGCAAGTATTAGCCACCGTACCCCGCATACAGAAGACCTCAGCTGGTGGGAGATCCTTTGCCTACCTCGCAGCAAAGAGCTGGAACACCCTACACCTCAGGCAGTCACCATAACTACCCAAATTTAGGAAGGACCTTAAAACCTGGCTCTTCAACTGAAGCTCAGAGGACAAACCTCCTTAGCGCTTAGAGACCCTTATAGGTGAGTAGTTGCGTTTTATAAACCCTGATATGATTTGACCTCAAAACAACCTTAATCCAGTCCATCCCAACTCACACCAATCAATTCCACCCCACACCAATCCAAACCAACCCACAACAAACAAATCTACCTCACTTAATCCACCCCACTCAATCAAATCTACCCCACTCCATTCTATTCCAGTCCACCTCAATCCTTCTCACTCCAGTCCAACCCACTCCATTCCAATCCACTGCAACCCACCCCACTCAAATCCAGTCCACTCCAATCTAGTCCACCCCCTCCACTACAAACATTCCATTCCACTCAAATCCACCCACCCCATTCCAATCCAATCCACTCCAATATAGTCCACCACAATCCAGTCCACCACACTCAATTTCTGCTCCAGTCCAATCCACCTCACCTCAGTGTAATCCACTCCACTCCAATCCACCCATCGCAGTGTAAACCGACCCACCTCAAAACAGCCCACTCCAATCCAAACCACCACACTCAAATCCACCCCTACCCACCCAGTTCAGTCCAGTCAACCCCACTCCAATCCACTCCAATCCACTCTCATTTAATCCACCTCACTCTACTCCAGTCCACCCCAACTCACTCTACTCCAGTCCACCCCACCCGATCCAGCCCACCCTACTCCAGTTCATCCAATCCAGTCCACTTTACCCCATTCTAGTCCAATCCAATCCAATACACCCCACCCCAGTCGAATCCACCCCAAACCCCCCAATCAATAAACCCCACCCCAAGTTCTATCACTTCAGTCCAATTCACCCACCCCAATCCAATCACCTCACTCCAATTCAACTCATCCCATTTCAACCCACCCCATTCAATCCACCCCACTCTACTCCAATCCAGCCCACACCACTCTACTCCAATCCATCCCAGTACCTCACTCCACTCCAAACCACTCCACCCTATTCCACCCCACGCCGCTCCACAACACACTCTGCCACTAAACTCCTCTCTTCTCCAATCAATTCTATGACACTCTACTCCCGCTCCTCCACTCTACAACACTCTAATCCCCCACTCCACTCAATGAAACTCCACGCCACTAACTTTTAGCCATGCTGAACAGCAGCCACACTGATATACAACATGGCAAAAACACATTGCCAAAGCCAATAGCTCTTGTATAGGCGAGACCTATTGGCTTTGGCAATGCTTGTTTTGTAATATAAGCGAGTCCTGCCATAGACAGGATACCATGGCAATGGTTGAAATAAGGAGAGAGTTTAGGATCAGGCATAACAGAGATATCAGGAATGTAAATATATTGTTTTATTTGACCTCGATCACCTGTCAAATGAAAACGTTTACAGGTACAGTGTGTCTGCACCAGCATCCCAGAACAAGACGTCCAGATATGCAATAGGGCGAATCTACTTACATTCTCCAGCGGTCAGTGCTGCAAAAAGTATTTAAAAAAAAACATTTTTACACGGAATTCATAATGAAGAATCTGTTTTTGAAATAGTTAACCCTAGTTATGCAACCTATGCACATCACATTAGCGTGTGCATTCGCAGTTTTACCAAATTAGACTAAAACCAGCTCTTTTTGGGAAACTTTCACTCGTGGTTCGGTGGCTTACTATACAAGATGGATTGATAACGACCGCCTGTAGGCATAACTTAGGCCATTTGCAATTGGTCATGATGAATATATACGAAGGTTTGAACTATAGAGGGGAACTATGTCCTCCACTCACTTGGCTGTGAAATGTTTTATGCAAATGTTTCATGTATGCTGGAGGCAGAGACATCCCATAGGAAAGAACGTTAGATTGAGTCTGAGCCTCAGCACAACATCCTGTGATTCTGGACAAATCACTTAGGGCCAGATGTATTAGAGGATTTTACCCATTCTGTGTCTATGGGAAAATGCTTTAGTGCATATGGCCCTTAATCTCCCTGTGGCTTTAAAAGTGATATGTATTCTGTTGCTCATGTAAAGCACTCTAATGCCCTTAGGACAATTCTGCGCTAGATAAAAATGCGAAAAGTAAATAGCATCATTAAAAGGGGTGAATTGTGTTATCCTCTCCAAAATGCAATAATAATTGTATCGTGGGGATGTTTGAAATGTGTTGTGCACTGTTACTGGGAGTATAAATGTTTTGGAGGGCTATTGGAAAACAGATCTTGCAGTGGCACGTGTCTCTAGAAGGGCAAGAAAGGTGGGGAAAGGCCGTTACAACCCGGGGCATGCCCTCTTGGGCTTTCAGAGGCGCCTGTTTGTGGAAACATTTCCTAATGTGGCAGTCTGCCTCAGATCTGACTTTTTCGATCCTGCAAACAGCCCTGTATGCACAGAACGTCAATATTGACGTATACAAAAGAGGCCCTATTACGGGTCTTCTTTTCCCTCTCTGCCCCCAACAGGCCTTCACCCAGGTAAATGTTTGAAAGGTAGGTAAAGAGAGGTGTTTGTTCTCAGATAAGGCATGGTTTTCATTACCCAGCACACTAAAAGTTTAACTAGCGTAGATTGTAGGGTTAACGACATTCTAGGCCAAAAACGAAACACTAAAAAGGAAAACCATTAACTAGAGTTTTGTAACTTTGAAGTGTCTCTTACCGATTGTCCAGTTGCATTAACAACTCATTGTGTTGTAAAAAAAAAAAAAAAGGCACATACAATACCAATACAGAACCGTCAAAACAAGCAAGATGTTGGACCTATTTGTCAAGAGTTTTTACGCTACAGCAGTACAATGTTTTTTTTCTACAAATAGTACAATACTTAAAAACTAGTCAAACAGGATTGGTCAATTTGGATCAAAAGGATGTTCTTCAAACACAATGACGTGGGGTGTTAAGCTTTGAAAATACTTTGAGGAAATCCATTCCATAAAATTGCCATTCGTTAGTTCTAACATGCATTATTAAAACATTTTAAAAAACTGTCCTTCTTTTCATTTATATGCTTGTCAATGAAAACCTGCATGACGCTTTGATATGCTCAGTTTAGTACAGTTTCGTGCTGCAATAGAAGGCCGAGAATTACTAAAGCTCAGCTGAGTGGTCAGATCGGGAAGCTTCCTCATACTTGTGACTAGCTGGAACAGAGCGTCTGGGTAGCTTCTTTATCCTGGGCTTAGGTTTTGACATTGCCCTTCAGGTCATCATTCCCAAACTCGTCTCGATTGTCAATATACAAAAGTTCACAGAGGCAGGAAGCTGTACTCTCTGGAATATTCATTTATCTCTGGAATAAAGCGTCTTTTTCATGTTTATAGTCAGCACACTTGTGTGGAGTTCAACATTATTATTTTAGGTTAGACGTCATTGCCCCCTGAACCAGTAGAATGATAGCCAACACCTCTAATTGAGAAAGGGACTTTAATTCAGAAGCCTAGTGCAAGGGGCCTTGGTTGATTTACCCTAAAGATGAGGCACCTACTCCATCATATGTTGCTTCTGAAGAAGGTCCCACACTTGTTCTGATACTGGGATTTGCCTCTTGCTTATTGCATTTCTGAGGTCTGGTGTAGGATGTTCCCTGATGCTAGTACGCTCTGTCAAGCAGCTTTGTGGTCGCAGATCTTTTAATGCCTCACTTAGCTTTGGGTGAAGTGAGGCGATTCATCGCTTTGTCAAATGTAAGGAAGCATAGATGGTCCAAGACTACCAATTCCAATACTCACATCGACGGAGGTTCAATGTTGCTGGTCAGGTGCATCCTCTGTTCATCACGTTAAAGTATTTCTTGTGTTAATGTGGTCGTCCCTGATGACTACAAGATGGAAAGGATGTTTGGTCTTCTTCACAAGTTACAATCTATTTGAACGTTGTGCTTGGACGGGAGGTGCTGGCACCATGTGGTACATCCTCACAAAGTAAGGACTGTGATGAGGAAGACTGACACAATTGCTTACATTGATCTTCATTGTTCCAAGTCTTAATTTTCATTCTGGGGATTCCCTCTCTCTACTTTCCCCAAAACGATCTAGGACATTTTTACAAAAAGTGACATAGATCGGTGTTATACAGCATTGCTAGTGAGTGCTGAGGGTTCATATGGGAACAGAAATATGTGAGTAGAGCTCTTTTTAGGGTCGAGCCTGCGTTGCATGCGCTCGCGCATGCGTATCGCAGCGAGACGCTTTAGTTATTAGAAAAGGGCTCGGAGCCCTGTCGACATCAGGTAAGTGTTTTTCATTGGTTCGTGGGCTTGCTTATTAAAATCCGCTTGCTTTCATTAGTCGAAGGCACGCATAAGTCATGCCTTTTCCGGTGGCTAGCCCTCCTCGAGCGCATCGACCAAGTTCAGAAAACATGCGAGGCTCGCTGTTTTCTGTCCGGCTCGTGGACTACTTTTTCTCTATTTTACTAGTGCGATTTTGCTTGGCAGAAGTCGAGCGCTTTACACAGTTAATTGCACTTTTTCGGGTTACGTACATAAATACACTTTTGCCAATAGGTGAAAAGTCGGGTTAGGAGTTTACAACGCTATCAGCTCTAGCATGAGCAAACGCGAGACCCGTTGCATTGGAAACAAGTAGTTGGATTTAAAACAATGTTTCTTTTTTAAATGGCTCAAGTTACTGTCACTTTGATTAGAATGTGTGTCAATACATAAGGACTGTGATAAGGACAATTAGGCATGCAATTATGAATATTGTTTGGAAGGAATTCTGTGTAATAGATAGGAAAAATGTATTTAAGTGACTCTTTTATACAGTCCATTAGTTAAAAAAAAAAAAAGAAAAAAAAAAAAATGTGCATTAAGCTTTAAAATGTGGCTGGTCTTTGATAGCAAGTCCATGGGTCAGTTCACCAAAATGCCAGGGGTAGCAGCTGTGAAATCACAGGTCCCATGACACCCGAATACATAAGAAATACATTTGCATTACTTTAGGCCTAAACAACATCACAGAAGTGACATCATCCAACCTTTAACCTTGGTGACTTTACAGAAAATGTTGCCACGTTATTTGTCTCTGCAAAGCACATTTTATTGTGCAGCGATCAGCACACTATAAGCATTAAAAGGGTTTCCAGTGAACGGTGTCGCAACAGATCTCAAAACAGCCTTAAGTCAGTGCTTAATTCGAGACGGTGGTTTCCGGGGCTTGGCACCAGCACTTAATTGCAAACATTGGGGCTTGCAACTTTCTGCTAGCACTTTCTGTCTAATTTAGAGATTAGCTCTGTGACAGTTGTTTTAGTTCAAGATACATTAAAATAACTATTACCAACAGCCCAACCGGTCTCATAGCCTAGAGGGCCCGCAATAGTCTGAAAAGCCGCACTTGTAAGTAGTTGTAATGTAAGTAGTTGTGCTGACGCTATCATTGGTAGCACTGTCCGGGAGCAATGTGTGGGTCAAGTTACATTGGCCTCTGATGAGGGCCCTGGCACTTATGTTCTCACAAACTAAGCACCGCCTTCGACGTCAGACAAAGCAACATCCTAGAATACTTATAGTTGATTAGTGTTAGCGATGAGCTGCTTTTTTTCTTTTCTTTTCACTCTATATACCTCTTTACGATAAAGCACAGAAGGCCTGTTGCCGAGTCACTAATATCCAGTACGCTGTGCAGACTCCGCTGTGAGCTTTCACCTGGGCGTTTGAAAATGTAAAATGCCTTAGTGCAGCATCTAACGGGAGTGCTGAAGACCCTCTTACCTCTACATTGCAGATGTTTTTCTTTTTTGTTTTAAAAGTATCTCACATGTGAACACTTAAAAAATAAAAAAATAAAATATAACTTAAAAACTAAAGTGAAATATTAACTTAGAAGCAAGGGGAGAACAATTGGAGGAATACAAAACTCACATAAAACTTTCTTTAATCTGCGTTCTGGACAAGCTCTGTGCCAGCAGTCGCAAGGATAGTGCCAGGGTCGCAAAGGAGAAGCTGGGTTCGAAGGTGCAACCCCTGGTGACCCCCTACATGACGTCCTTGAGCAAGTTCTTTTCTGCATCTCAGTCCAACTGCAAGTCACGCAAGATGATTTTATATTAATTGTAGTTTGCCCAGTGTCTTCGGAGAGCAGCCAGTGTAGATCCTGCTGCAGGAACCTAGGTGGGGATCTGTGTGGAAAGCTGTCGTGAGAAGGAAGCATGATGGGGATCTCTCTCTTCCACGTAACAGATATTCATCCAAAAGAAGCATAAGATACCTCATAAGGTGTTTCCGAAAATAATTTTATTCATACAAATAACATTTTTATAATTAACAGCACAAGTTATTCTTGAAGCAAAACATAAATGGATGACCCTCTTGCAAAGTTAGTTACATGGAGCTGTACAGTTCTGAAAGCGGAAGTGCGGATGTTACACTCGGAGTGAGAGGCCTAGAACATGCAAACTGTCCAAAGTTTCGCTCTGTTAAAGACGAGCACCTGCGTTCTTTACGTGAAAGAAAGATGGATAAATCTGGTCTCTACTCCCCTACACCTGGGCGCTAACATATAACTGAGAGAGTGTTGTTACACCACCACAAACTTTGTTAGCTGCTGCTGCTCAAGTAACGGTCTGCTCTACTGCTCGTTATGATCATGGAGAGAACACATGTTCATCGGTGAACTCAGAGAAAATGCTGTGGGTGACACTGGCCTGGATTCGGGTATGTGTTCCATTCTGTATTTCTCAATATAGGGCACTGCCACCTCCCAGACCTGTGGAACCAGAACAAAAAGGAATCACATACCATACCAAGTACACAATCCTATGTCACCAGCATTTACAGTTCATTGACACAGAAGCTCTTCTCCTGACATCACCAATTTTTTATCGAATTATTTGACCAAATGTCGTGAGAATTTGCATTTGAATTTAAGAAATCGAATAAGTTAGAGATTTCTATTTGAAAGCATAATGCATCTATTAAAAATATAAACATTATATTGGGTACTCACAAACATTAACTAGTCAAACCAAAGGCCTGTTTTTAACATTTATTTACTTTACTGATATCATTTTGCAAGGACTTTAAACAAAGGTCATTCGATATCCACACGCAGTGTTCTGGGAAAAGATATATATATATATATATATATATGTATATATATATATATATATATATTTTTTTTTTTCTTCTTTTTTTTTCTTCTCTCTCTCTCTCTCTACATTTCTAGTCATGTAGTCATCTCTTACAACACAGCATGAACTTAGGTGACGTTGCTTCTACTCTGCGAATCTGTCTGTCAGGCAGACACCAGCTCTGGTTACTCGACAAGCAAGCAAAAGGGGTAGCAGAATTTCTAAAGGAGCCTTGCCCCTTTCTCCCACTTCAGTGTCTAGGTTTTCTCCCTCTAGCTTCAGGAATGTCAGCAAAACACACCAGCTCTCTGGAAAAACAACCTCACCTTCATCTTGTGCACAATGACTCCAAAGACCTCCAATACTATATTCCACTCATAACCACCATGCACATATCGGGCAGGCTACCTACAAACACACACAACATACATTTGGGATGTTAGCGCTATGATCCAGGTTAGAGCATAGAAGTAGAACTTTACATGAGTGGGCCAATAGCCTCCACTTCAGTGACACAGATAAAAAGGTTGCTCACTGGCAGTGCAACGATAATGGGCTTAGTGCACCCCCTCCCAGGTCACAGGACATGTTTAGGACATTACTCATATCAGGGGACAGGCTGGGGCCTCTGCACAAACACTAGATTTAGTGTGAAAATAAAGTAAAAATGAAAAAACTGAATACCAAATACATGCAGTCAGGCACTAAGGGCATGGGAACAGTTACGCAACCCATGCTGGGGACATTGTCATCCCGAAAGATGCCCCTCCCAGATCAGACTAACAGAACCTTAATCCACCATTGAATTCGCCTGGTCATTGCAATCAGCAAAACCTGCATGAAAATCCAACTGAATTCTCATGGTCCATTCTGGCTTTGTAATTCACCTTGAAGTCTAGACCTTGCAGTGAGACAAACCATCTCTCCAACCTGGGATTCTCATACTTCATTGCCACCAACCACTGCAGTAGGTTATGATCTGTTTGACCCACAAACTTTGTATGAAACGTTTTGTTAGAACCTTCTCCAAGCCCACAATATGTCAAAACATTTCTTCTCAATAGCTGACTAGTTCTGTTCTCTGAGCAGTAACCTACAACTAACAAAGGCCACCTGATGCTCGTTATCCTAGACTAGACAGTGAGTTGGGCCAATACAGCTCCAACTGCCTTGTCTGTGGCATCCATCTGTACTACTATAGTGGACTGAGGTCAGGGGTCTACAGTTGCATTGCACAGTGTTCTCCTCGGGTCCTCAAAAGCTTTTTGACAGTCCAGCTCACCTTCTTGGGTGGTGTAGGAATCTGGCCCTTTAAATGGTGTGTGAATACTGTGTAAAGGGTCCAGGGGTTTCCCAGTGAGTGGATAGGGCTTGCTGTGCAATCACAAAGTGCTCTATTTGGGAGTAGTGTGGGCGAGCAGCCTTAGGCTTAACATAGAAGAGTGCAAGACATCTGCAAATACACACAATAGTTAATAAATGAGACATATGACTCAAGAAGGAGATCCACACCAATCTATAAAAATGGCAGCTTTCTTTATATATGTTTAGGCATCAGACAAAAACTGTACAAGTAAGTTTGTTTTTAAATAGGAATTCTTTTCACTTTAAAAAGTGGACAGTGCAATTTCTGAGTTCTGCAATGTTATCCTTTGGGAGGAAATCATGTTCTGCAAACAGGTAGAGTACAGCGACTTACAAGACCAATCTCCTGGGGTTAAGGTGAGTAGTGGAGAAGGTGAGTAGTGGACAAGGTCCAAAGCAGCACGCACAGTACTTCCTCAGTGGCACAGGGGCAGCTGGGTGCAGAGTGCACAACATCGTTGGATGCCCAATGTGTTCCTATGGAGATCGGTCACTGAAGAAAGAGGCTGCAGGCTCTGGCCAGGAGGCCAGTTGGGCTGAACCAACAGCGGGGCTCAGGCCTTACGATGCTCGGGCATAGGTAGGCAACTTTGATCCTTTTCTCCATGGCTCAGGGGTGATGGGTCCAGAGGTGTCCTTAGATGTCAGGCTTTCTTTACTGGAGCAGTTGCGGTGGAGGGGCCCTGCATGCAGAGGCTGAAGGTGTCATCGGGGAGTCCAGGAGGAATGAAACCACAATGGACTCAGCCTCTGGAGGGCTGAGGAACCTGGTTGGCACTGGTGGGCCATTTGATCTCTGTTCAGAGGAAGCGGGTGCAGTGGTGACTTCAGGTGTCTGGTTTTGGCCGTTCCAGAGGCTTCAGAGTTCCTTCATTGGAGGTTGTTGGAGGACAAGGCCACTGTTCGCAGGAGATCTTGAGTTTTTTTCGAAGACAGGCAGTCCCCCTGGGTTTCTTAAGTCACAGCTACAGAACGTGTCAACTTTTGTGCAGATTTCAACGAGGGATGCAGACAGGCCAGCGGGGTTGGTAGTAGGTCAGCTGCTTCTTATCTCCTCTTCTGCTTTCTGTATTCTTGGTCTTAGGTTGTTAGGATTTGGACCTCTGGTGGTAGGGGCTCCCCTAAATACTGAATTTAATGGCAAAAGGGGTGTTTAGGGTAGTACCCAATGGGTTACTGATCCTTGGGGTCACTATGCTCCCTATATGACTACTTCTTGTGGGAAGTGGGCATAACCCTGCCCCAGAATTTCTAAGTACGCCATTACTAAGAATGCTACTTCTGGAAAATCGTGTCCGCCTCGCAGTAGCCCACCTTAGGGGTGGTACTAGCCAGGAGGTGGCATGGCTACCTAACTAGCTCATTTTTGCTGCCTGTCTGGGTGCCAAATGGGTTCTGGACGGAGGGGGCGTCTCTTGTGATTCACATTTCAAAGACAGCAGCCCTTTGAGGCTTGCTGCCTTAGGAAGGCTAATCAGCAGGTCATCCTGTGGGAGGGGGTGTTACATCCTCTTCCCGGACAGGATTTGGTTCTGGACTTCCTGAGAGCAGAGGGCTCTCATCCTAGGGGTCCAGATAGGTGTCTCAGGTGGCAGGCTGGCAGAAACTGGTCAGCGAGCACACCAGAGGCTGGTGTGATTTTAGGGGACACTGCTATGAGGACCTTTGGGGTATGTATTGGTAAATCCAACACTGGTATCAGTGTGGGTCCACCAATACGAGATGTTTGATAGCAAACATCCCTATCTTCAGTGAAGCCATCATGTAGCTGGGGAACTTATACTGACCAGTTTCCAGCACATGCATTTAAAATGGCTTCCCTCACACAGTTATGTCCTCACATGTAATATAATGCACCCTGCCTTAGGGCTGTAGGGCCTGCTAGAGTTGTGATTTACATGTAATGCATGCAGTGTTAGGGGACATGGCACACAGGCTGTATGCCATGTCGTGTTTTCACTTTTGTCCGCACCAAGGCACGCAAGCCTGTAATTGCAGCCTGTCATGTGCTTGGTGAGGAGATCCATAGGGTGGCACAATTCATGCTGTAGCCCTTTTTGACCCTCTTTAGCACCCCTGGCCCTAGGTACCAGAGACTTACAGAGGGTGCTAAAGGTTTTGTCAATTGGGGAAAACAACTGTGCAGTTTTTCGGAAATAGATCTGGCACTGGGGACCTGGTTAGAAGAAAGGCAGTGCCTTTCAGTCAAAATCAGATACCAGGCAAAAAGTGTGTTGGGGGGAGGGAGGTAACTATGTCAATAAGAGGCACTTTTCTACAGGCTGATTCTTGGATGTCAAAGCTGTCAATGTGGGTAACTACTGTCCATTAGTTCGTCCTAGAAAGGCTCTTACTTGTGTTTGGATAGTAGGCACTTGCCACTCCAAGGATGAATTGAGCTAATAGTGCCTGTGAATAATTGAAGAATTCCACCCATCTTCTTTGGTCTTATTCAGCAATCCTAATGATAATGGATGTGTCAGATGGGGTTCTGAAGCTCTATCTGCAATAGGGGTCAAATTGCGGCTCACTAAAGTGGCCCAACAAAGACAAAACATGTCTGAACTCCCTGTATTCTCATGCAGATGGGATGCGTCCGATCAGTTCGGGCTGCACTGACTCTTTTGGGGGCACAACCAGGATTGATTGCATTTAATTGATCCCTGTGTGCAGTGGTAAAGTGGACAAAAGAATAACGGACTGGAATAAGACACATTCATTGCTAGTGGATAAGATAATCTCACAGAGATTTATTAAAATAAACTACCACCAATGGTTTATAGGGCCTTTCCACAGTATTTCAGATGGCATGGAAATGTGGATAGGTGGATGTGTCCACCACATCACAGTTTATTTTAGTCTGATAAACACCCTTTTCATGTTTCTAAATATCGGAGTCCAAACCAATTAACCACAAAGAATAGGGTCATTTACCTTCTCTTCTACAAGCAACCTGTGAGCGGCCTCAATATCGGGCGCCATAAAACGGTCCTTCAGCCACGGCCTGATGGACAACAAGCAGAGAACATTAGCAAATAAATAACTGCCACCAAAGCCAGTAGATCTTCAAACTATGAACCTTGATGGAAAGTTTTGTTTGCTGTTACCTTACAACAGTGCGCACAAGGTCATAGACTTTCTCCAATGGCGTTGTGGTTCTCAGTGGGCGTAAAAACTCGATTCCCTGGCAGGCTGCAAGAAGCTCAATGGCAAGGACTGGATGAAAAATAGATATTTGTAAAAGGATTAGAGTGGTTGATCCCACTGGCAAAAGTGTTTATAGCACTATACACTTTCTTTTAAAGTTAATAAAAGCATCATAATCACTCTTTGTCTGTGTACAAACATTTCGCTTATGTAGGCATTCAGTGGCATTACTAAAGAAGAAGTAGAGAACGATGCAGCATACAAATACTTTGCAAATGATAAAACAAAACAGTGTTCTAACTGGTAAGGCAATTTGTGAGACTTGGTAGCACATGAGAAAAGACTGCATTGGACGTTTCAGTGTAATATATATCATGTATGGAGGGAAGCATGTGCTGTTGGTAGTAAATTATTGTTCATGATTGCCAGATGTGAAGTTTGTAAACAAAGGAAGTACATTCTTGGGAGAAATGTGTAAATGAAAATATTGCCATCTGTGACTATAACTGATAATGGATAGTAGTTGTTTCCCAAGAAATGAAGGTGTTCTTGAAGAAATTGGGCTACCAAAACCTCTATCATCCACAGAGAACTGGTGTAGTGAAAACTAGGAATAGGATAATCCAAAAAGGGTTACAGCTTGCATTTTGCGATGGTCATGAGTTGAGGGTAGAGAAGAGGAAGTTGATCTGGTTCTACCAAACACAATATAGTTGCTGAAAAAATCCTTACAATTAATGTATAGTAGGGTGTTTTGGCAACAACTGAGACAAAGCTGAATAGTAATTGGATATGATCAGGTGACAAAGAATGCACCAGTGATGCAAGAAGGGACGTTGCACATGTTCCAAAAGGGAGACTGTGTTAGAGTCAAGTTGATGCACAAGATGAGGAAGGGGTTGCCTGGGTTTAATAAGCCGGTAAAAGTGTAGAGAATGAGTAAAGATTAAGCCCCTAGGACTTTAAAAAAAAAATATGCCTGCAAAATTCTCAAATTTCATATGTGACGTTCTATGCAAAAGATACTGAGTTTAGGAATAGTGGATTTTTGTACAACTCTTAATTTAGGGTTACGCATATTATCATGTGATATAGAGGACATTTTGCAAAATGTGTTCGTCTTACACATTGAATTACATTTAGAACCCCAAAATTGAAAGAAATTCAATGGTTAATAACAAACATCCTAATATTCTGCATTCCCACACTTCTTCCAATAAAAATGGTACCCACTTGTGTGTCTGGGCTTATACCCTGAGAAATGATAGGCTTCAAAATGCAATGTGGACTCATCAAATTATCACCATAAAAAGTACCTATTTGGGGATGTGGGAAGCTGCAGTATTTGGTTCCGCGCTCTGCTGCCACCCAAGAAAACCCAGGAGAGTCCAGGCTGGTGTGACATATGTGGATCCTGCAATGTTTTCTTATGCAAAATGCCCTGCAAATCTTAAACCTTTGCTAAAAATCACACCTTTTCCTCACACTTGTATAATAGAAAGTTCTGAAATCTACAAAAATCCCAAAAATTTCTACCACCCAGAAGTTTCCCAATCAAAACAGTGCCAAATTTTTGTAGCTGGGCCTATTACCCGTGACACAACAGATTCCAAAATGTAATGTGGGGACATGACATTTTCGTCATAGTATCTGGACCTGGCCTCTGCCTCCACCCAGAGAATCCTACTAGCTAGACTCATTAATTTTGGAAATCTAGCTACACAGGGGGTCCATGGTCGGGTGACTTTCATGGATCACATGACCCTTTCTTACCCTGAATGCTCTGCAAACCTCAAATGTTGGCTAAACTTTGTGCCTCTTCCCCACACTTCTGTGAGTGAAAGTTCTGGAATCTGCATTGATCCAAAAAAATCACAGAAATTTCCCCCACCTCTCCCAAAAAAAACAGTACCCCACTTGTCTATATGAACAAATGAAAGTTGTGACCGTATAGAGCCAAAGTCCCTGGTTTGGTCTGTCCTTATGTGACGTAATTGGCCCTGTCACACAAGCCAGGCACTGTTTTATAGGGTGAGGTGTGGGAATGGCATTCTGAGTGAGAAAAAGTAGGTGGAGCCACACAAGCCAGACCACCGTAGCCAGAGTATCTAGGGTTCATGGTTGTAGGGTTCCTAGGTTCCCAACTGACCCAGAACCTGAATAATCCAGCCTGAATAATAGACACTATCTACTTCAAATGCATCAACTAAATTTTAAAACCTATGACTTTTCAATATTTGATTTTAAAACTTTTTTTTTTAAACTCAACCAATATAGTATATATGTAGGAAGGTTTAGTCTTAGAAAGAAAATGTGCATGTTTCAAACGTATGGAACTAAGTTCACTAAGTACAACATTCACATGAGAGAGACAGTCATTGAGGATCTACCCCTCAATGATGAATTTCCATGTTCAAGAAATGAATGGATCGGAGGTGTGTGCCTTGAGCTGTACAACTTGGTATATATGTTAGGAGAAACATTTGAAGGTTTACCTTGTTCCACATGTTCTATAACTCGTAGACATTTCCTGGCAGCCCAACCACCCATGGACACATGATCCTCAGTAGCAGCGCTGGTTGAGAGCGAATCCACTGAAGATGGATGGCACAAGGCCTTATTCTCAGAAACTGAAAAGAAATAAATTAAGAGAGAATGGTAACATCAGTTTAAGCTTGCTTAGTGATGAATTTGAAGTAATCTGGTTCAGTCCAATTCAGGAAATTAGATCAGTTCATAAGGCATCTGCAAACCTAAATTAAATTGGATTCTAAGGGCTCCTTATTAGGTTGAATGAATGAGTTGAAATTGAAGGTAGTGTCCACCAGGTTTTGCACTGGGTCTTTTATAGGCAAGCTCAGAGAAAGTTTGTGAAAAAGGTTGAAGCAAACTACTTCATAATGGATAGTCTTTGAAAATGCACACTGTACACTATAGACATTTATCGAATATCCTTGGGGGAAGCATTTCTTAATCCACACAGCTTTTTGTGCAGCAAAGTGCCATTAGGGTTTGCAAAGTCTGAGTTAGTGGGCGATCTATACCACTTGAGACAGACATACGTATATGTACATTTCCCTAAGGTATGATTAATTATCCATGACAATTTGTTAAGGAGAAGTTAAATACATTTGCGTAGATAAGCATGAATATACTTTATCTATAGTCAAACATTTTCTTGTAGATTCCCAGACTAAAAATAAACAATTCTTTTGCCTTAAAAAGGTAGGGCTAAGTGTATTTCCCTGGTGATAAACACTGGTTTCATCTCATCCTCTAAGAAGAAAGCAATAACCTTAAACCCGAAATGTATTCATTAGTAGGAAATCTGCTTCTTTAGAGATAACTCTAACTACGGAGATCTCCTATTTCTGTACATTTCTGTTTGCACACCATGGATAGAGTAGAGAGCAAATTTAGAAAAGATACAGGTCTAAGTCCAGGACTAGTAAATGGTCTCTTTTCTTTATTAATTGCCTCCTTGTGTTTCATCAAATCCTCATTAAATTGCATTTTAATGTGGTAATGTGGAGCGTTAAACAGTTTTGGAATCTAGTAAAAACTGTATATCAATGAATTTGGAAGGAAACAAGACAGGAAGAAATCAACACTGACATGAAAATAAGTGTGCATTGACTGCAGTTCTGCTGCGAGGAACAATGTACTAATGCAAGAAGCCAAAGTATACTGAATGGTTAATTATCTTGAAACACATCACAGCAGAGAATGTGCACTTTTGTTTTAGAACTCTACTCTATGGGAAGATCAATGCTATGAATATCAGGCAGACACCTGATGCTATGAAGGGAGAAGTTGGTTTCAAACTTTGAACTCCATTTCAACATTGCTACTTTGTTAATAATCCACAAGCATGAAGCAGCCTATTTAATGTTTCATGTTCAATAAAAAGCAGGTTAATACAATGCTGACTTAGTCCAATTATCTTCTCAAATGTGTCTCATATTACAAAGTTTGCAAAAGTATCATGCTTCCTTACTTTCAACACTATATACAAGCATTGGCAGAGCTAGTTGGTCTCAACGTTTTGCAAAGCTATTGGCTTTGCCACTGATATTTGCTGATGGTGTTCAGCATCAGTAAAAACAAAAAGAAAGTGATTATTGTGATGCTGAAGAATCATCCAAATAAATATATAAACAAAAGCATGACCAAGTATACTTGTCATGACGCAGAGGCCACTCTGCTTTTTTAATTTACCATTCCAAGATAGTGAATGTCATTGAGCAGTAAATACAGCAAAGGAAAGGTGAGAGGTAAACATAGCGCATTTTTACAGATGAGCATCCCCTGCAGGAAATTGCACCTGCCAAGCCCTCCTAAAAAATGAAAAATAAAATCCAATAAAAACAAATAAAAGAAATAAAATATGGCGGACAGGGGAGCAACAGAGAGCAAATCAGGATAAGGAGTGTTGGGGAAACAGCAGACAATCTGAGGATGTGAGAGCACCATGGAGAACATTTGCGGAAGGAGCCTGAAGTGGAACAACACACAGGGGAAAAGGGAAATCGGCATTGAAACACTAACACTCCCATGGAATTATGAAATTAGCAGTACAATCAAACTTGGTAAAGAAGAAATACTCTAGAGATGGGACAATCAAAGAATAGGGAGAAAATCCATTGAAAGAGAAGCAAGGAAATTAGAGATAAGAAAATCATCCATAGTCACCTTAGGACGCGAGTTATAGTAACTTGAAATAACTAATTCTAACTGCTGAATTGGTCTTGGTCTGACTAAATTCAGAGCGTCACCATAATATCCCTGTAACCTTTGTTTTTTTCGATGAATTTCTATGTTGTTTTTTTAACAAAGTAATTTTAATTATTATATGTTAATCAAACCACCGCTGAGCATGGCCTTTGGCAATGCGCAACGGAGGTTGACTGCAGGGCTTATAACCACCCAACACCGGCCTTCGGCCGTGTACAGCAGGGGTTGGCTGCAGGGCCTGGCCTGTGGCCAGGCCCTGCTCCCAGGCTCCTATAACCACCCAGCCCCATGTCACCCACTATCTTAGGCCATGCATGGCAGGAGTTGGCCACAAGGCCTGGCCCGTGGCCAGGTCTTGCAACCAACTACCTGTGACCACCCAGAAAGTTTTTCTAAAGTTTAATGATATACTTAGAATGATATATTTTAGGACAAATTGAAAAGAAAATAACATTTTCAAGAAGAAGAGCGAGATCACCTTTCAGTATATACGTTAAACGTTTGAAGTTGAAAAGAAATTAAATTAGGCAAACGACCGGAGATACACTAAGGGGGTCATTACGACCTTGGTGGGCGGCATCAGCTGCCCGCCAAGATCTGACCGCCATGCGGCCGCACCCCCACCACGGCCATTTGGAGATCCCCGCTAGGCCGGCGGGCGGAAACCTGGTTTCCGCCCGCCAGCCCAGCGGGGATCACGGCCGCAACATAGGAGCCGGCTCCAAATGGAGCCGGCGGTGTTGCGGCCGTGCGACGGGTGTAGTTGCACCCGTCGCGCTTTTCACTGTCTGCACAGCAGACAGTGAAAAGCTGCATGGGGCCCTGTCAGGGGGGCCCTGCACTGCCCATGACAGTGGCATGGGCAGTGCAGGGTCCCCCAGGGGCCCCACGACTCCCCGTTCCACCAGCCTTTTCCTGGCGGTGCAAACCGCCAGAAAAAGGCTGGCGGTCGGGGACTCATAATCACCTGGGCAGCGCTGCAAGCAGCGCTGCCCAGGTGGATTATCACCGCTGGGGCAAAAGTGGCAGAATACCGCCGGCCCCGGCGGTGCGACCACGGTGCTTCCGCCGCGGTCGTAATACGCCTGGAAGCACCGCCAGCCTGTTGGCGGTGCTTCCGTCGTTTTAGCCCTGGCGGTCCCGTACCCCCAGGGTCAAAATGACACCCTAAGACTGGAACCCTCAATCTTCAGTGTGATCGTCAAAGACATTAACCACTAGTACACAGATGAGTCCTTAGTGTATAGCATTCAGACATAACTTTGACATTCAATACAAATATTTGGTTTATTTAACATTTAAAAAAACTTGTAAATAAACAGACACACCGCATAATATATCGGGACTTGAACCTTCAACCTATTGAGTGACAGTTCAATAGCTTTACCAGTAGACCAGAAGTAATTTAGTCTTTTTTTTTCTTTTTCACAGCTGCAGGACTGCGGGAGGGAGCCCCAAGGCCCCTGCGGTCCAAGCCAGCTCCCGACTCCTGCGGGAGCTGACACTGCTCCTGCAAGCAGGGAGCTGCTTGAAACAGCTTGCAGAAGCAATGTTTTTGTCTGATGAAAACTCTTTTTTCTGCAAAACAGGAGCGGTTTGACAGCTCCTGCTTGCAGAAAGCAGAGTTTATTTGCTTTTGCTTGGTGGAAGCTGTCAGCTCCCACCAAGCAAAAGCTAACGGCTATGTCCCGGCAGTTCGCACCCCAGTTGTTAGAGGCTGGGTACTGGTAGAGCTAAGTACACACCTACCACTGGCAATACACCCCCAACACAGGGTTGTGCCCAGTCAAGGTTCCACAAAGTAGCCCCTGGCTCAACCCCTGGTAGCTTGTCAATGAGAAGTCAGACTTAACTTAGGAGACAGGTATGGAAAGCATTCAAATACACCAATACAATAAATAAGTCAGTCACACAATAAAAATCCCACACCAATTTATAAAAATAGGAAATATTTTTATCTTTAAAATGACATCAAAAGGACAAACTTCTAATGTAGGGGACTAAAGGTAAGAATTTTTAAAGATCAAAAGTAAACAAGCGCTTAGAAGCAAATGGCTCTCAATGGAAAGGTTGATTTGGACCGGGACACAGTCAAGAGTTCCAGCCGTCCGCAATGTAACAATTTTACACTTACTTCCAGAAGTGTTTTTTTGATGCAGGAAAGTTATCCACAATCCCAATCCAAGGTTCCAGAATCTTGGAGTTGCTCCTTGGGACTACAATTCCCACAATGCACCTGGCCAAATCCTTGCAAGTCCACTGGACGCACTCCAGGCTGTGAACTTTTGGGGAAGTTTGATACAGAAAAGTGATCCACCCCCACTCCGCCATCCAAGGTTCCAGAATCCCTGAGTTGCTCCTTGGGATGTTGGGACTACAATTCCCACAATGCATTTGGCCAAATTCTTGCATGTCCACTGGACACACTCCAGGCTGAGAACTTTTGTGGAAGTTGGTGCATGGAAGCTCTTTTAACCTGTTGCTTCAGGGAGTCCACCTAGAGTACTTTTTTTAAGCAAGGCAAAGTCTTTGGGCTGTGGTTCCAGTGTGCAAAAGGCAGTCCTTAAGTGTGCAGCTCTCTGGGTTGCAAACTAGGGTTTCAGCTGTCCTTCTTCTTTTTATGGTTTCAGGCAGCAGGTCTGAATTCCAATGCAGATCAGCCATCTTTAATCCATCATCTTGGTGGACAGTCAGAGGGCACTTCTCTCCAATGAGCTGCAGGGCGCCACCCAGAGGTATGACAACTCCCTCCAAAGTGTGGTATTGTCTTGTCCCATAAAGCATTACACTTTAACATTCCAAGATGGTGACGTTCTCTTCAGAGGAGTAATGCCTGGCTAAACCAACCTCTAGTGTAGCTCATTTCCATCTACTCCTCCTATGGACATCTGCAAATTCTTTTCATAGGTCTACCATCTATCGGTGGAGTATAGGGGTGACAGGGCAGGTCGGATTACATTGCTTTCTGACTGGTATCCTTTTGAAGCCTCAACTTCCTCCACTCAACCCCCTTCCTTGCATGGTTCACCATCTGCCTACCTCCCCCCAGCAGATAACCTCTGCTCAGAGCAGGCCACTTACCACCTAATCAAAGCAACCTGGCTAATCCTGTTAGGGTTGACCAATCAGGAATGGAATTTGACTTACCTAAAAGAAAGTCTTATAACTTATTTTCTGTAAAAGTTATGCCAAATTCAACAATAGAAAATGGTTGCATTTATCATTACCATTCATTTGAGCCCACTCATGACATTGTTATTTTTTTATCTAGCCATATTTAGGCTAATGACGAATATTTCTAGTATAGTCTATGGGGCTAGCTTTCTACAAAATGAAAAGGTGCAGTTGTTTCTCTCACCAGGGGTTATAAAGCATCATTTATAATGCCCCTGCTTACAGTTACATGGCACCCTATCCTGGGGCATCTAGGGGGAAACCTGGGGTGACTTATCTGTAAACGTAAGGTAGAATAATACTTTGGAAGTACCTTACTTACAAAGTCAAATTTGCATACGTTTTACAGGGCTGCTTTTAAAAATGACAACAGGCACACAGCACTATAGGTAGTTTGAATCCCCATTGCCCTATTATCTACTAGGGACCTACAGGGTCTGTCATTGCCAATTGTAATTATAACATTATTACTGGGACCCTATACCTTTTATTCAGAGCACTGCCCCCCCCTGAGCTGGGCCTGCTAAGCAGAGCCCTGGCACAGTCAGGGTCAGTTACCATCAGTATCAGCCAGAATCATTAGGGTGAACATGCTAAAAGGGTGACTTTTCTTTATCACACCAGGACATAGCAGGAGCCAGCCCTGGGATGTGTTACGGTCCCTAGGGCCATTACTGGCTCATTGAGGGTTGCCACATAGCCCCCCTTCAATGTGAAGTAGTCCCCGGGAGAAGGTAATCCCTGGGGGTCCTTGGTGGACCCCTTTTGTTCTTTAAATTCAGTCCTGGGTAGGTGACGTTCCCTGGGGGAGGGGGCACACGACCCCTCATGCACTCATTATCATTAAAGCCCTGGGGAGGTGGAAGTCCCTAAGGCTGCAGTGGAGCCACATGCCCCACCCCACACTCATTAAGATTTAGGCCCTGGGGAGGTAGCATACCGTGGGCTGCGGGGGGCAGCGTCACCCCCGGCACTCATTATCAATTAAAGCTCTGGGGAGTGGGCGGTCCGCAGGTCTGCAGGGGGGCCCCCACACGCAGTGTGATTAAAGCCCTGGGAAGGTGGCGGTTCCTGAGGCACATGTGGGCCCAGTGAGGTCACCAATATAATTATGAGCCCTGGGGAGGTAGTGCTCCCTGGCGCAAAAAAGTGCTCTAGGAGGGAGTCCCGTGTGACCCCTCCTTCATTTTCATATGCCTCTGGACATGGGCCATCCGGAGGGGCTTCATAATAAGAAGTAGAGGAGCCTGCGCTCATTTTTCTTTCTTAATTTTTGTCACAAATTCTCTGCAGTTTTAAAAAAAGTGTTTTTAAGCCCTAGCACCAAAGCTAAGGGGTCAGGGTGTCCCTACCAGGCTCCTTTTCTTATTTTTTCACTTTTTTGAGGGACTTGGCTGAAGCGGAGACCCAAGATGGCTCCCAACACTTCCTGGTTGAAGTGTTGGCAGTCAATCAGGTCTCTGCATTTCCCTGCAAGAGCTCGTTAGTATTCGCAAAGTCGTTGGGGAGGATCTGCAGCCTTAGATATACATGTTTGAATTTCCATTAATTTCTCAACAACTACTGAATGGATTTACACCAAATTACAAAAACTCTTATGGAATTAACATAGGAAAAGCAAATTTTTGTACCCATCCTTTTTTCAGCCCCCTGCTTGACAGATCACCCTGAAACTTCCCTTGCACAAGAATCACCAGCACACTTTTTTTTAAATATTTTGTGAAGAGTTGTCAAACGCTGCCAAAGATATAGGCAAGTCAAAAAATGCTTTTTCTATGAAAACATGGTCCTAACTATAACTACATACTGTATCTAGATATACATATATATCTATTAACAGTCCTTATTTGTGTCGAAATTCTGCACCTCTGAGGGGTGCATCTCTGTGCCAGACAAGCCACCAGCAATACGATCAACAGTCACTGGAATAATGAAATGAAAAAGCACTCAGTCAGATAGCCAGTTGATTTCGTTTATTCACCAAATTGGTGAATAAAACTGTATCGACTGGCTCCCTGAGTGAGCGCTTTTCATTTTGTTATTCCAGTGACTGTTGAGATAAATATATATATACACTCTAACTCTGAAATTGTATTGTTTTTAATATACTGGGTGCTCCCTTGTGTCTGGACAAAACTAAACTTCTGTGAAGAGCTATAGTGATAGCGAAACATGTGTCAGGGTTTCTTTTGCTCATTCCAGGTTAGCTTGGATGGTATTTTACCAATTAAAATCTGTAATATTGTGCCTGGAGTGGTGAAAGGCTTTTGTCATTTACAGCTCGGCAAGAATAGCCGAGAAAAAACGTAGGTGTATAAATCGCAAAAGACTGTCATTTCTATCTCGGCATGGATAGCACTGTGCTAATCTATGCTTAAAAACTTTGCTAGGAAAACAGACATTCGAGGTGAGCAAATCTAGAGTGTCGCTGGTGTTGTAGGGTGCTCTATACTGGAGCTGCTCTGCACCTAAACTTGGGAACTACCCAGAGTTCTCTCTTCTTTTTTACACATATACAACACACACACATATATATATCTATCTATATATATATATATATATATACACATTTTGTTTTACCTAGTGGATGTCATCACTAAGTAGTTATAGTAAGGAACTAGTTTCTATGGAAAAAAGTGTTTTTTGTTTTGCTAATAACTTTGGCATTGTTTGATGAATCTTCACCAAATGTTCCAAACAAATATGATGCTCACTGCAGCATCTGTTTTTAAAGGGTGCTCCATCAAGCTGGAGCGAGAAAAAGGGAGGGTCCCAGAACATTTTTTTACCCATGCATTTTTCCATAGGGATTTTGATCAGGAATAGCACTCGAACCACTGGATGGAATTACCCCAAATTTGACAGAAAGGTAGCTCTTCATTCAGAAAGCGACCTTTTTGTTATTTGGTGTGAATCCATTCAGTAGTTTTTTAGTAATAGAGAAAAAACTAATTTGTATATATATATAGATAGATATATATATATATAGAAATATATATATATATATATCTATATATATAGATAGATAGATAGATAGATAGATAGATAGATAGATAGATAGATAGATAGATAGATAGATAGATAGATAGATAGATAGATGCGAAGGCTCCGTGAACCCTCCCGATCTCGTGCTGAGATCTAACCTGCTGCCAACACTTCAGCAAGGAAGTGTTGCCGGCCATGTTGAAACTTGGCTTCAGCTGAGTCCCACAAAAAATATATAAAAAAAGAAAAGGGGCAAGTAGAGCCACCCTGGGTAAAAAAGCATTTAAAAAAAGTATTTTGGCAGGAGCCACGGTGGATCCGTGGCTCTTCTGAAAATCTAAAAAAAAAATAAAAAAATAAAGCGCTGGTTCTTCTGCGCTTTCTCAAATTCACCCCCAGGCTAGGTCCTGGGGGCATTCAAAGTTTGAAAGTGAGGGGGCCGCCCCGCAGCCCAAGGGACCACCACCTCCCCAGGGCACAAGTTCTGTTGTTATTTGGGGGCAGGCACTCCCAATGACCACCTCCTTTCCGGAGCACATCTTTAAATCGAATGCGGCAGGCCACCTGGCCCCATCCCTGCAGCCCCTGGTCTCTCAACCTCCATGGGGCAGAACTTTAAATGGAATGCCGGACGGGCCACCTGACCCCATCGCAGCCTTGGGGATGGATACCTTCCCAGGGGCAGAACTTTAAATGGAATGCAGGGTGGGCACGCGCCCCTCTGCTGTCCCAGGGACCACCACCTCCCTGGGGCTAATTTTCAAAAATATAGGGGGTCCATTTTGGACCCCTAGGGAACACCACCTTCCCCAGGGACCACCACCTCTCCCGGCCTATTTGTTGGTGGGGTGCCGAGGAGCCACTGATGAACCCTGGGGACCACCACCCACCAAGGCCGGCTCCTGCAATGTCCTGGGTGCCCACGTCCAGGACATAGAGGTTTGCTGTGACTTGGCGGGAGCTTTGACAGCTCCCACAAAGTCAGAGCAAACACTCCACTCATGGAGAGGGAGAGCTGTCAAACAGCTCTCCCTCATTGCGAGTGGATTTTTCTCTGTTTCCTTGCCTGCGGAGATGCAGGCAGCGAAACAGAGGAAACATTGCTCTCACAGACAGGGAGCTGCATGTTTAGAAGCTCCCTGTCTGTGACAGCAATGCCAGCTCCCACAGGAAGTGGAGAGCTGGCTGTGATCGTGGGCCTTCACGTCCATCATTTTGGTGTGTTGCTATGTTTGCTCTAAGTGCCCAGATATGGGACCTTTGCTCACTGTGCCTCTGGAATCAAGACAGACTGGCTGATGAGGGGCAATATCCTGAAACCGGTCCCAGGATGTTTGATTCCAGTCCAGGAAGGACCTGGCCTGGCAGTTCGGGCTGGACTGTTCCCAAGGGGGACAGCGTCATTACTTATTTGCATATGACTGGGTACAAACTGGGGTGGCATGGTGAGCAAAAGAACAATGGATTTAACCTACATCTGTGACTGATAGTGGGTGTCTGAAAAGTTTCAGCACTCTGTCCATCATCTTGATGTGTTGCTATGGTTACAGGGGGTAGTAACAACATTACTTTACATTAATAAAACCATAGAAATTCACTAAAAACACCAAAGGTTACCAGGGACGTTATGGCTAAGAAATATAATAACAATAAAAATCACAAAAAAAAAAAAAGGTTACAGGGACATTAGGCTCACATTTTAAACATACAAAACCATAGAAATTCACCTGTTAACTACCCCACAAATTATGGCACTCATGACATTTTTGATATTTTCTGTAAAATTGTTGACGAAAAAACTGTGCAAGGGCGAGGATGCGAGTTATAGTTACCTTAGTGCAGAACTTATAGTTACTTGAGATAACTCTAACAATAACTGGTGAATTTCTATAGTTTTGCATGTTTAAAATATGAGCCTAACTATAATGTCCCTGTAACCGTTGTTTTTTAAGTGAATTATATACATATACATATATATATGTATATATATGGAAAATGTCACTTACCCAGTGTACATCTGTTCGTGGCATGAGACGCTGCAGATTCACATGCTTTGCACATCCCGCCATCTAGTGTTGGGCTCGGAGTGTTACAAGTTGTTTTTCTTCGAAGAAGTCTTTTCGAGTCACGAGATCGATGGACTCCTCCCCTTTCAGCTCCATTGCGCATGGGCGTCGACTCCATCTTAGATTGTTTTCCCCGCAGAGGGTGAGGTAGGAGTTGTGTATTATAGTAATAGTGCCCATGCAATGGAGTAAATATGTATGTACATAATGTGATTTACAGTGATATATTTACAAATTTACAAATGTTCAAGATCAACTTTGAAACGGCTACAGGCTCCCGGGGAGGCAGGTGGGCGCATGTGACTCTGCAGCGTCTCATGCCACGAACAGATGTACACTGGGTAAGTGACATTTTCCGTTCGATGGCATGTGTAGCTGCAGATACACATGCTTTGCATAGACTAGTAAGCAGTTATCTCCCCAAAAGCGGTGGCTCAGCCTGTAGGAGTTGAAGTTGTTTGAAATAAAGTTCGTAGTACTGCTTGTCCTACTGTGGCTTGTTGTGTTGTTAACACATCCATGCAGTAATGTTTGGTGAACGTATGAGGCGTAGACCATGTGGCTGCCTTACATATTTCAGTCATTGGAATGTTTCCTAGAAAGGCCATAGTAGCACCTTTCTTCCTAGTTGAATGTGCCTTTGGTGTTATAGGCAGTTCTCTTTTTGCTTTGAGATAACAGGTTTGAATACATTTAACTATCCATCTGGCAATGCCTTGTTTGGATATTGGATTCCCTGTATGAGGTTTTTGAAAAGCAACGAACAGTTGTTTTGTTTTCCGTATTTGTTTTGTTCTATCAATGTAGTACATTAAAGCTCTTTTGATGTCTAATGTATGTAGTGCTCTTTCAGCTACAGAATCTGGTTCTGGAAAGAACACTGGTAGCTCTACTGTTTGATTTAAGTGAAACGGTGATATGACTTTTGGTAAGAACTTTGGGTTAGTTCGTAAAACTACTTTATGCTTGTGTATCTGAATAAAGGGTTCTTGTATGGTAAATGCCTGTATTTCACTTAGTCTTCTTAGAGATGTGATGGCAATGAGAAACGCTACTTTCCATGTTAAATATTGTATCTCACATGAGTGCATGGGTTCAAAAGGTGGACCCATGAGTCGTGTTAAGACAATGTTAAGGTTCCACAAAGGCACTGGTGGCGTTCTTGGTGGGATAATTCTCTTTAGGCCCTCCATAAGGAAAATGTCACTTACCCAGTGTACATCTGTTCGTGGCATTAGTCGCTGCAGATTCACATGCTGTGCATAGTCCGCCGTCTGGTGTTGGGCTCGGAGTGTTACAAGTTGTTTTTCTTCGAAGAAGTCTTTTCGAGTCACGAGACCGAGGGACTCCTCCCACTTCGGTTCCATTGCGCATGGGCGTCGACTCCATCTTAGATTGTTTTCTTTCCGCCTGACTGGGATCCTAAATAATGAAGTTGAGTGCGTAATTTGCAGATAAGCTGAAATTGCGGAAAGATGTATTTTAATGGATGAAAAAGCTAGCTTTGACTTTTGTAACTGTAGTAAGTAGCTTACGATGTCTTTAGCAGATGCGTGTAATGGCTGAATTTGATTATTATGGCAATAATAAACAAATCTTTTCCACTTATTTGCATAGCAATGTCTTGTGGTTGGTTTCCTTGCTTGTTTTAGGACCTCCATACATTCCTGTGTAAGGTCTAGATGTCCGAATTCTAAGACTTCAGGAGCCAAATTGCTAGATTCAGTGATGCTGGATTTGGATGCCTGATCTGTTGTTTGTGTTGAGTTAACAGATCTGGTCTGTTTGGAAGCTTGATATGAGGCACTACTGAGAGGTCTAGTAGTGTTGTGTACCAAGGTTGTCTTGCCCAGGTTGGTGCTATTAATATGAGTTTGAGTTTGTTTTGACTCAATTTGTTTACTAGATACGGTAGGAGTGGGAGAGGGGGAAAAGCGTATGCAAATATCCCTGACCAACTCATCCATAACGCATTGCCCTGAGATTGATCTTGTGGGTACTTGGATGCGAAGTTTTGGCATGTTGCGTTTTCTTTTGTTGCAAATAGGTCTATTTGTGGTGTTCCCCATATTTGGAAATAAGTGTTTAGTATTTGGGGGTGAATCTCCCATTCGTGGATCTGTTGGTGATCCCGAGAGAGATTGTCTGCTAACTGATTCTGGATCCCTGGAATAAACTGTGCTATTAGGCGAATGTGGTTGTAAATCGCCCAATGCCATATTCTCTGTGCCAGGAGACACAACTGTATCGAGTGTGTTCCTCCCTGTTTGTTCAGATAATACATCGTTGTCATGTTGTCTGTTTTGACAAGAATGTGTTTGTGGCTTATTATGGGTTGAAATGCCTTCAACGTTAGAAATACTGCCAGTAGTTCTAAGTGATTTATGTGAAACTGTCTCTGCTGAGTGTCCCATTGTCCTTGGATGCTGTGTTGATTGAGGTGTGCTCCCCACCCTATCATGGAGGCATCTGTTGTTATTACCTATTGAGGCACTGGGTTTAAATTTATATTGTTCCACCATTGAAGGGAGGAGTATGTTTGGCAGTCTATCAACACTAGATCTAGAAGTTGACCCTGTGCTTGTGACCATTGTGATGCTAGGCACTGTTGTAAGGGCCGCATGTGCAACCTTGCGTTTGGGACAATGGCAATGCATGAGGACATCATGCCTAGTAGTTTCATCACCATCTTGACTTGTATCTTTTGTTTTGGATACATGGCCTGTATAACATTGTGAAATGCCTGTAGCCTTTGTGGACTTGGAGTGGCAATCCCTTTTGTTGTGTTGATTGTCGCCCCTAAGTATTGCTGTGTTTGACATGGCTGAAGTGTAGTTGAGTGAGAAACCTAGTTTGTGGAGGGTGTCTATGACATACTTTGTGTGTTGTGAACACCGTTCTTGCGTGTTGGCTTTGATTAACCAATCGTCTAGGTACGGGAACACATGTATTTGCTGCCTCCTGATATGTGCAGCCACTACTGCCAGGCATTTTGTAAAAACTCTTGGCGCAGTTGTTATCCCGAATGGCAACACTTTGAATTAGTAATGTACCCCTTGGAATACAAACCTTAAGTACTTTCTGTGTGAAGGATGCATAGGTATATGGAAGTATGCATCCTTTAGGTCTAGTGTTGTCATGTAGTCTTGTTGTTGGAGCAATGGGATTACGTCCTGTAATGTAACCATGTGAAAGTGATCTGATTTGATGAAAATATTTAATGTTCTGAGATCTAATATAGGTCTTAGAGTTTTGTCCTTTTTGGGTATGAGAAAGTACAGCGAGTAAACTCCTGTTCCTCTCCGATGAAGTGGTACCAGTTCTATTGCATCCTTTTGTAACAACGCTTGGACCTCTAGTTGTAGAAGATCTATGTGTTGTTTTGACATATTGTGTGTTTTCGGTGGGACATTTGGAGGGAATTTGAGAAATTCTATGCAATAACCATGCTGGTTAATTGCTAGGACCCAAGTGTCTTTTGTTGTTTCCTCCCAACGTTTGTAGAACTTGGTTAGTCTCCCCCCCACAGGTGTTATGTGTTGGGGATTTGTGATGTCGAAGTCACTGCTTGTTTTGAGGAGTTTTGGGACTTTGGAACTTCCCTCTACTCTTTTGGAATTGGCCCCCTCTATATTGTCCCCGAAAACGTCCCCGCTGATATTGGCTCTGATAAGTGGGCCTTGCTTGTGAGGTTGTGTGTTCTGTGCTTTGTCCTCGAAACCCCCCTCGAAACTGTGTTTTACGAAATGTGCCTCTGCTCTGTGGGGAGTAGAGTGCGCCCATGGCTTTGGCCGTATCAGTGTTCTTTTTATGTTTTTCAATAGCAGTGTCCACCTCCGGCCCAAACAACTGCTGTCCGTTAAATGGCATATTTAGCAGGTCTTGTTGTATTTCCGGCTTGAATCCTGATGTACGCAGCCATGCGTGTCTCCTTATGGTTACTGCTGTATTTACTGTCCTAGCAGCTGTATCTGCTGCATCCATTGCCGAGCCTATCTGATTGTTTGAGATACTCTGTCCTTCCTCCACCACCTGTTGTGCCCTTTTTTGGAACTCTTTGGGCAAGTGTTCAATGAAATGTTGCATTTCGTCCCAATGAGCCCTATCATATCTCGCCAGCAATGCCTGTGAGTTGGCAATGCGCCATTGGTTGCCCGCTTGTGCTGCAACCCTTTTCCCCGCAGCGTCGAACTTGCAACTCTCCTTGTCTGGAGGTGGTGCGTCTCCCGAGGTGTGCGAGTTCGCTCTCTTGCGAGCTGCCCCTACTACCACAGAGTCTGGTGTTAATTGCTGCGTGATGTATACAGGGTCTGTTGGCGGTGGCTTGTATTTCTTCTCCACCCTTGGAGTTATGGCCCTGCCCTTCACAAGCTCCTGAAACACCTGTTTGGAGTGTTTTAGCATTCCAGGTAGCATAGGGAGACTTTGGTATTGGCTATGTGTGGAGGATAGTGTGTTAAATAAAAAGTCATCCTCAATAGGCTCTGCATGCAGGGTGACATTATGAAACGCCGCTGCTCTTGACACCACCTGTGTGTAGGCTGTACTCTCCTCAGGTGGCGACGGTCTCGCTGGATAACAGTCTGGGCTGTTATCTGATACTGGCGCATCATAAAGATCCCATGCGTCGGGATCATCCTGACTCATTCTAGTATGAGTTGGGGACTGCATCAGTGGTGGAGTGGCTACCGGTGATGTGTGCGTTGAGCGTGGTGGAGATGGTGGCGCTGTTACTTGTCTTGCCACCTTTGCCTGTGGCTGCTTGTCTTTTTCTTGAAAGGCAAGTCTTCTTTTAATCCTAATTGGGGAAAGAGTACTTATCTTCCCTGTGTCCTTTTGGATGTGGAGTCTCCTCTGAGTGTAGTCCGGCTCCACTGACTCTAGTTCTTGTCCGAACCTATGTCCTTGCATTTGTGAGGAACTTGTTTTCGGTTCCGAGGCAGGATGTTTCGGAATGGAAACTTTTTCAGCAGTCTTTTTCGGCTCGGACGACACTTTTTTAATTTTTGGCGTTCCGGTCTCTCGGTGCCGACTCATTTCGGTGCCGCCCTCTCAGTGCCGAACTTGCTCTGACCCGAGGTCTCGGGGTCGAGTCTGCTCTGTGCCGGTATCTCGACCGGAGTCGGATGACTTCGACACATGGGTGCCCTTTTTCGGTGCCGATGGACGATCACCGATTTTTTGGGTTAAGCCATGGCCTGCCGGCGGTGGCGTCCCCTGGGCTCTGATGAATTTACCATGAGTTTTGGCTGGGGCGGTTTTACTCACGGTTTTCGGCATCTGTTCTGTTTCGGCCTTGTCCGAGTCAGCAATGGAGAAGGTTTCTTCTTCCTCCAAGTCTTGGTGTCCTGACGGCGCCGACGCCATTTGAAGTCTTCTCGCTCTCCGGTCCCTCAGCGTTTTCCTCGATCGAAACGCTCGACAGGCCTCACAGGTATCCTCTTTGTGTTCGGGAGACAAACACAAGTTACAGACCAAATGTTGATCTGTATAAGGATACTTGTTGTGGCATTTGGGGAAGAAGCGGAATGGGGTCCGTTCCATTAGTCTTGTCGATGCACGTGGTCGGGCCGACCAGGCCCCGCCGGGGAACCGAAACCCCAAAGGGCCACCGGAGCTCTTCAAAATTCGGTGTCGATCTGTGTTAACTAACCCGATACCGAACGCAAACAATACCATCAAATTTTTCCGATATCTAACTAATTTTCCAAATCGAAACACGGAGCGTAGAGGAACACGTCCGAACCCGATGGCGGAAAGAAAACAATCTAAGATGGAGTCGACGCCCATGCGCAATGGAGCCGAAATGGGAGGAGTCCCTCGATCTTGTGACTCAAAAAGACTTCTTCGAAGAAAAACAACTTGTAACACTCTGAGCCCAACACTAGATGGCGGGATATGCACAGCATGTGTATCTGCAGCTACACATGCCATCGAACATATATATATATATATATATATATATATATATATATATATATATATATATATATATATACGTATATTTTACTTTATTAGAGACAATAAGTATTCAACAACAAACAGGTAAAGCTATCTGTAGCAAGCCCTAATAAAGCAGTTTTCTCAACATTCTGCTCAATGTTTCACAAAAAGCTGACCACAAAAAGCTTTTTCTAGATCCAAATACATTGGTCTAATTATAGTAATGTGCAAAACTGATGTTAGTCTGCGGGAAATACTTTCCACATTCCCTGAATGTGTCGTTATAAAAATTTCTATCTTGCCTTTTGGATTTGCCACTGTTCAGCAAGGCTCATTTTCTAACTCTCAAGTTTATGCTGTCAAGTTTATGCTGCTCACTTACCCCGAACAAGCACACTCTTTTCTTTGCTTTGTTACTCACTAAGTGATAGCCCTTAAACTAATGAGGCAAAGTTGTCTTTGTAGTCCTGCAGTTGTCTGCTAGAATGATACTCATCAGTATCCCTTAAGGGACACATTTTTATTTCCTCGACTCTTTAGGGACAACACTGAACTCCTAGCACCATGGCAACTTGTGTACAAGCCACACGGCGGAGAAAAGTCCAGCCAGTGTATTGTCTCTCATTAATCAGTCCTATATAACCATTACCACAGAGCCCCAGCTCTCTTTCTACAGCAGAGCCTGGACTTTAACATACAGTATAGCATCAGTTGGCTATCATGCAAAGCATTTATCAGTGAAAAAGCACTAGCCAATGGTCATTACCTGCTAGTTGTTTATCTTGAAGATTACAAATCCAGACATTAATGTGATATTAATGATAGCAAATAAAGTAATTAGCAACTCTGATATGAGCATGGATGAAGTTACATTAGTCAATTAGAATGTTGAAAGCTCCATTTAAGACAATGGAGTCACTCCAGACTTATATTGGCTGGTATAAGCCCCTCCAACATTCCAATGTTTATATTTCTGTTTCTCCCTTTATAATTTATAACATTCCAGTGTTACTGGGTGGAATGTTCTAATAGTGTTATGGCCCTTCAGCATCGGGCTATTTAGGTTGTTTAAGTCCCTCATCCTAGCTTTAAGCTATCACCTGCGGCTTAGGCCTATAACTCAGGTTCATGGCCTTTAACAAATGGCTATATTAGTGGAATTTTTCGATGGTTTATGTCAGAATAAAGCAGGCTCTATATGCAGCGATTCTCTATGTGGAGAATGACTTGTTGGCTCTTATGGCATTTTACTGTTAATCAAAAGGAGACATCTTGTAACAATATTAGTACCACTGCACATTTACTCTTGATTTTGGGGGTCATTATGAACCCAGAGGTCGGCGTTAATATGGAGGAAAGTACTGCAAACAGGCTGGCGGTACTCTCCTCCATATTATGACATTGGCGGTTTGGCTGGAGCCAAACCACCAATGTACCACACCGGCTGCCACGGCGGTAACGATCGCGGGGCTGGAGACTTCAATCTCCAACCCAGCGGCTGTCACTTGCCCACCTGCGGGATTATGACCCCGCCTACCGCCATGGTTTTCGTGGCATACTTACAGCCACGAAAACCATGGCGGTAGGCAATATCCGTGACAGGTAATTCCTTCCCTGTCGCTGATAGGGGTCTTCCCTGCCCCCCTTCCTCTCCCCAGGTTCCCCCCCACCTCTCCAAATCCCCCTTTCATACACGGCCCTCCCTTCACACATGCATACACACAACCATTCCAACATTCATCCACGCATGCATACATCCATTCACACACACATCCGCACACACTTACATACATACACACACACGCATGCACACAACTCAACATACACACACTCACACCCCCAAACAAGCACACATATACAAAATGCAACACTCACACGCATTCACGCCTGCACAGACATACACACACACCCCCAAACACACACAGAACACCTCCTTCTCCTGTCGGAGCACCCGACTTACCTGTAGTCAGGGGGCCCTCTGGCAGAAGACGGGATGGGGCGCTGCTACTAGCAGCAGCGTCTGCCAGCAGAACACCGTCAGGCCGTATTATTCTCATAATACGGCCGTTGGCGGTCTACTGGGGTGGCGCTGCTGCTGGTACACTTCTGGTGGAAATCCGGCTGTGGTCATATTCTGGCAGATGGCTGGTAGCCTCGGCAATGGTCTTTTGGCGGCCATCGCTGCGGCGGTAGGCAGTTTTTTACCACCGGGGACATAATGACACCCTTAGTGTTTAATGTTTAACCCAACGAGAGTGAGGAATAGCTTGCAGTAGCACTATTATGTGTTCCCAGAAGAAATTCCCAGACTTTTGCTGATGATAACAGCACAGAACTCTTGTTCTATGATGATGCATTATGCATAGCATCACAATGCACAGCAGTGAAGGAGATGGTTTAGGAAGTAAAATGTTAAGGCCCTGAACCCAAGTTATAATGAGGGAGAGGGCCTTTAACAACCGGTATTGCCAGAGGCAGAAGGGCTATGTGGTTATTAGAACATTCCAGCCACTAAAGGTAGAATGTTCTAAATTAAAAGGGAGAACTATGAAGACAAACATTGGAATGTTGAAGCTGCATGCTTATACCAGCCATTATAAGCTTGGAGCTACTCCATTGTCTTCAATGGCGCTCTCAACATTCCAGTGTTCTAATTATTGATGCACAATGTAATATCTATGTGTAATTTCTTCACAAAAATATTTTATTTACAGGTCTAGTCAAATAAAGCAATTCTTTCATCATTTACTTTTTTAGCTTGCCCTGGTATTATATTTACAAAGGGCCGCTTAAACCCACAATTACATCAGGTCTTTAAAGCTTCTAGGTGATCAAGGTGATGTAGATAAGGTGTGAACTTAGGAAGTGTCAAAAGCAGGATTAATGTTGAGAGGATAGCTTTCTGACAGCCATAGGCATCCTCCAGGCCTATAAGCTGAGATGCACATCTTTGGTGATCACGGAGAGCAAGAGGTGGCACGCTGGCTGAGGCTACTCCAATGAGTGAGAGGTGCTCATCTGTGAATGAGAGGTCTGAAGGTTGGTAGAGGTATGCAAAAACAAAGAAGAATAGCTGCTACTGAGTGTGGCATTGAGGGAGCATGTTGGTGGTGGACAAGCTGGAAGTGAATCATATCCTTTAAAATGGTGAGTGTTTGCTTCTCGACCAGAGGAGGCTGGTGATTTCTACATAAAAGAAGCATCGGGGTCTTGCCCTATTTTGAACTCTGCCTGGTGTCTCTTTTGGGCCTGATGGATATCAGTGTGACTCCTAAAACAGAAAGTGTTTCTTTTAGTGGTATAATGCCTTGGCCTCATGCTCCATGTAACTATGAATATCAACCTAAGAAACATGATGGGGAAGAAGAGAGGGAAAGACGATATTTTGGGCCTTGAGTCAGTATCCTGAGGTCTGCTAAGATGCCAGGAGAGATTGTCTAAAAAGCACCTAATTGGGTATACCTATCCTTAGGTGAGCACTACCTCTTACATTCAATTAACACCCTGCATACTGAGGTAGACAAAAAAAACACAGTGTGAAACCAAATAAAACTGGAGAACCCATAGAGCTGGATGTAGTTGGCAGAGTGGATGCTGGAGACAAAAATTAAGGCACTTGTTAGGATGGAAAAGTCCTCTTCATGGTTATGGATGCAAAACCGCTGCCTTGAGGGCCAACTGTACTGTCTGGATCCCTATTGCTGACATCACTGGAGTAAGGCTTACTTGCTTTTTAAAGGTTCAGCTTCTGTTTGCTTAGTTAACCCTTGACCTACATCAGCTTGGTATGAAGTGCTGCATGGTGCAGAACTAGTGTACCTGCGCTGGGTGTATATGTGCCTGGGGAGGGTGCCATAAAGGGGTAATGAAGTACTGAGTATTATATGCATATGCCGGTGGTGCATGAACCTATGAGTGAGACAGTACCTGAAGGATGTAGTGCTGTGCAGTGCATGCAGCATCAGTGCGTGTGCTGGTTGTATGCATACCTGTGAGTGGTACAATACATGAAAGATGCAGCGTGTGCCTGTCAAATTGCATATGCTGGATGTATGTGTGTCTGTGAGTGGTACAGCATCAGTACATGGAGGATACAGAACTGTGCTGTGCGTTTGTACCGTATACATGCACTGAATACATGTGCATGTAGAAAATTGGGTTACTGGTTGAGGGGGTGAAACTCTTCAAGCAGCAACCACAACTCCTGTCTGGGTGAAGTCACAAGCAAACCCCCAAATTAACCTGTGCTAATCCCTCTGGTAGTTTGGCACAAACCAGTCAGGCTTAACTTAGAGTCATTGTGTGAAGTATTTACAAAGTACTTCAAACAGTAATAAGGTGAAAAGGTGGCACAAATGAAATCCCACGCAAATTAGAAAAATAGAGAAACCTTTAATAAATTGAGACTAAAATGACAAAAAATCCAATTAGTAAAACCAGAGATATACAATTTTAAAAGTGTAAGTGAAAATAGGGCCTAAGTGTACAAAGTGCCAAATGTGAGTATCTGGTTGCCCCGGACCGGGAAAGTCACATGTTCAGGCCAACTGCAATGGAACACGAGCCGGATACAGGGACCATGTTAAGCCAGATGAACAAAGTGCCTTAAATCCTGGTTGCAGAGCATTGGGAGATCCTGTGTCATAGATGTATCATGCAGTGGAGGTTCTGAGGAGATGCAAGGTTGCAATGTGGATACCTCTGTCATTGTTGACGATGCAGTCAACAAGGGGCTTGCGCTGTTAAGCCCTGCACCAAGGATGCGTTGTGTGGCACCGGTTCCGAAGGGGCTGTGATGCGTAGTCCTGCGTTGTCATTGAGGATGCAGTCAACAAGGGACTGGCGATGCCAAGGCCTGTGTTGAGGATTCATTGCACAATGGCGGTTCTGAAAAAGCTGCAATGCAAGGAACTGCGTAGTGGATGGATTGCACAGTAAAGGTTCTGAAGTAGAGTTGCGAGGGGTGCATTGTGCTAAATCAGTTCCATTCACAAGACCACAGCTGGGCTGACACAGCATGTTCAGGCCATCTTCTAACATTCCAGGACAGGGATGGCACAACTTGGAGCACAATACTTACAGAAAGTAGAGTCTAGTTGCTTGTTTTAAGATAGTTGGACTTTTCTTTGTCCCTGAACCTCAGCTCAGGTAGCCAGACAACTAAATCTTGAAGTCACTCTGGTGGTTCTGGGATCAAGATGCAGGTCCAGTCCTTTTTACTCAGGCAGCAGGGCAGCAGAGTAGCAGTCCTTCCTGCAGCAGAACATCACAGCAGTGCTTCTGAGTATTCCACAGGTCCAAATATGACTGAAGAGTTGGGTCAGAGGATCTAATGTTTATGCTTGGTGCCCACTTTGAAGAGGGAGAAAGTTCTGGCAGTTTTCACCCCTGGGGTGCTCTTGAAATTTCCTGCCTCCCTCTCCTGGCATCAGCGTATCTGGGGACAGAGAAGACTAATCCTTTGTAAGTGTGCTGGGCAGAGCCATTGTGATGTTCATGTGTGAAAGGTGACAGCTCCTCCCCCTCATCAAGTGAGAGATAGCTCATCCTGCCAACACCTATTCCCCCTTTGTTCCAATATCTGGGAGCAATACATAAAGAACAAGTGCCAGCTAAACCTATTTATGTGACACAGGAACAGGCTGCAGGCACAAAGTGGTTAGGACAAGAAAATGCAAAATTTCTGTAAGTGAATTTGTGACTTAAAAATTCAACCTTGCCATTATAGAGGTTTTAAATTCAATAGACATCAAACACAACACTTCTACTCACTCCTAATATAAAGTTGCCACTTATGAAATGAGGAAACCCACTGTTATCATATGGGAGAGGTAGGCCATGCAGTAGTCAAAGACATATTTAAAAGCTTTTCACTACCAGTACATGTAAAAGTGAAAATGTCATGTCCAATCTTTTAGATAAACTGCATTTTGCTTTCTGGGCTCTGTAGGCCCTACCCTAGGGCTGACTTACATTGATTAAAAAAGGAGATTTAGGCATGGTAAAAGGTTTACTTTGCTAGGTCGAAATGGCAAATGAAAACTGCACACACTGGCTGCAATGGCAGGCCTGATATGATGAAAAGGATACTTAAGTAGGTGGCACAATCAGTGCTGCAGGCCCAACCGTAGCATTTGAAGGTCCTGGGTGCATGTCACATTTACAAGTAAATGAAGTGTGCCAGTGGGGTGTAAGCCAATGTTACTGTGTTTTAGGGAGTGAGCAAACACACTTTAGCACTGGTAAGCAGTGGTACAGTGCACGTAGTCCTAAAGACAACAAAAGCAAGATCAGCAAAAATGGAGGAGTAAGGCAAAACATTTAGGAGAAGACTACCCTAAGACTGACAGGTCTATCACGTATAATCCCACATGAGGGTGGAGATAACTACCTGACCTCAGGGAACTTCTCATCACTAAGGATGAAGAACCTGGATAGATCATCAGTATTATCATAGTCTGACACTGCAAAGTGTTCCATCGTACACTCCATTCTCTGTAGGGAGATGGACCACCTCAACAGCTTGAGATTTTTACCCATCATTTGCATGGGCTACCTGAGGGCCCTGTGGTCTCTCCGAACCTGGAAGTGAGTCCAAAACAGGCATGGTCTCAGCTTCTACTGCCGTTAGAGAACTCTGCCTCTAACTTTTTCTCTCTCTTCTTTCTTTTGGTGATTCCCCCTCCTCGATACTTTTTTGGACACTCTTGTGCTGACCAGGGAGCTTACTATCAATTAGGGGCCTGCACAGATATGTAAAACAGATGTTGAACAGGTGTTCTTTCAGTATTAGATTAAACAACCCAGTAAAATCATCAACTCTGCTGCCCTTCACCCAACCAGTCAGTGCCTTGCTGCCATAATCAAGAAAATCCACCCAAGATTGGTTCTACAACTTTTGGCTATCCCTGAAACTGATGCAGTACTTTCCTGGGGTGAGTCCAAACTTGGTGACAAGGATGGTTTTCACTGGAATGTACTTCATATGGCCCAGTGACTCCAGTTTAAGTAAGGTATCCATCTCCACTGCAGGAATGTGTTTCCAGAGAGATTCCCTTCCCAAAACCCTTTTGGGACCATGTGCATCATAAGGGCTACCTCAGAGGCTTAAAACCACTTGATTATGTCAAGCTCTACAGCGTAGCTGGGCACCAGATCTTTAGGTATATGGACCTTTCTGTCCCCATCAGATACTGTGGGTATGCTGCCACCATTACTGTGGAATCTGGGTACCTGGCTTTGAGATCCAGCTCTTTAAGGCTCCTCTAATGAGCCAGTCACTCTACAGCCACCTTCTCCTCTAGTCTTAACTATCTGCAGCTGAAATTCCCGCTCTACTTTTTTGTCCACCAAGTCCACTGGGGACAAGCCTTGTGAAGACACAATTACGCTCTACGCCGACTTTCTAATTCAGGGTATGAGTCACCCCCCCTTCACTTGAGTGCTGCACCTCAGGGAGGGTATCCAGGCTCTATGTTAGAAATTGGGTTTCTGGCTGGCAGAGGTATACACCCTGTGCAAGCAGGGACCACAATACTAGGGAGGGTAAATGGGATACACACCCTAAATTTACCTGAGCGCACACCCTGGTAGCTTGGTCCGGAGCAGGCAGGCTTAACTTAAGAGGCAATGTATAAAGTATTTGTGCAACACTTCAAACACTAAAACAGTGAAAACACCACACAAAAAGACACTACACCTGTTTAGAAACACATGGCTTAATTTAATGAACAAAACAAGACCAAAACAACAAACATCCAAAAGTGGAACTTGAGATGCAATTTTTTAAAGAATAAACTGAAATGTCCTTAAAAGCATTAAGTTCCAACCGGGCATCTGGTCGAGTTGGGCCATGACAAATCTGAAAAGTCAGGCCAACCACGATGAAGTACGGGTTGGATACAGGGACCAGCCTTGGACCACTGAAAAAGTACCTTGTTTGTGTCAACGTTGACGAAGAAATGCGAAGCAGAATAGATAATGCATCATCATCGATCCTTGGGATGATAGTGCTGCACTGGCTCTGAGCTATGCAAAGTCAGAGATATGATGGAAATGGAGGGGATGTGCCGCACACTAGGTGATGCATTGCACTTAATACTTGCAGCAGCATGGATGTGTTGGCGTGGACGGAGATAAGCCGGTTCTTAGCAGTGCAACAGCATTGATTTTTGACTGGAGCAGCACTTTATACCCACTTCCAAGGGCCCAGGATTGGATTCGCACCACTTGGCAGGGAAACACTCACAGTTGGTAGTTCAAGTGCTGTAGGTCATGAGTTGGAAGTCAGGAAGCAAGCCAGCAAGATCTTGGAGTCGCTCTGGTTCTGGGCTCAAGTTACGTGGGTCCCATCCTCTGGGCCAGGCAAGGAGGGCAGCAGGCAGCAGGCCAGCACAGCGAGACAGCAGTTCTTCCAGAGCAGTATCCAAGCAGAGTGGCAGTCCTTGTTCCATTACAGCAGTCCTTCCTCCTGGCAGAGTGTCCTCAGGTCCTGATCAGATGTCCAGTTCTTATACCCAGTGGTGCCTTTGAAGTAAGGGAGATGCACAAAGATCCCCCATTCCTGCCCTGGCTCCAGACTCACTAAAGGGGGTATGCAGTCTTTTGTGTGGGGTCAGAACACAGCACATTCATTTTAAGTGAGAGGCTACGACCAGCTCTTCCCTGCCATCCTGCCCAGGATGGCCCATCAGGAAGTTAATTGCCCATCAGTCACACCTTCATTCTCTTTGTGTGTGGCTCTCTAGAGGGAATGCACAAGCCCAGTTGTCACCCCACGCCAGACCTGTATTGGCGACAGGCTACAGGCACAAAGGGCTAAGGGCAGGAAAATGTCAAATTTTTAAAAGGAGTATTTTCAAATAGCAATAATAAAACTGACTTTAGCATTAAAGAGGATTTTCTCACACCAATTCCATAGGTACTAAACATGATAGGTCTGTCCAGTCCCAAACAGGAATTACAGCACATTAAATGTAATAAGGAATCCCCTATGTTATCCTACGGAAGGGGTAGGGCTTACAGTAGTGAAAAACGAATTTGAGAGTGTTTTCACTACCAGGGCATGTAAACCTTAAAAGTATGGCCCTCATTCTGACCTTGGCGGTCTTTTCGCAAGACCGCTGAGTTACCGCCGCGGTGAAGACCGCCGACCGCGGCGGTGTGCCGCTGTGCGCATTCTGACCGCTGGGAGCGTTCCGCCGGGAAAACGCCAGCAGCCACACTGGCGGTCGGCGGGAAAGTGGAGACTGGTCAACCTCCACCGCCACGCCAGCAGAACACCGCCCACAGAATTACGACCCACATTTCTGTGTGGCGGTCTTCTGTTTGCGGTCTTCTGTTGGCGGTCACGTCCCTATGGCTCCCGTCGCCTCCCGGAGGACCAACGCACAAGGTAAGTTGATCGTCCGTGAGGGGAGGGGGTGGGGGGGTGTTGTGTGATGTGGGCGTGCATGGGGGTGTGCGTGTGAGTGTGTAGAGGGGGTGTGTGAGTGCGTGTATGCGGGCGGGGGGTGCTGCTGTGTCTATGGGTAATGTGTGCTGTTCGGCAGGTGCGCATGTCGGCATGTATGTGTGCGGGTATGTGTCCCCGTTGTGTATGTGTGTGTAGGGGTGTGTATATGTGCATGTTGGGGGTGTGTGCATGTCGGGGTACATGTATGTGCATGTCGGGGTGGGGGTGGGGAGGGGGTTCGTACCACCTCTGGGGGGTGGCAGGGGGGTGGAGGGTGTGGGGGGAGGACTCGGGTGGGTAGTGGGGGGTGGGGGAGACCCCTATCAGTGCCAGGGAAGGAATTCCCTGGCCCCGATAGTGCTTACCGCCATGGTTCGCACGGCGGTTCCCGCCCGCAAGAAACCGCGGCAGTAGGCAGGGTCATTATACCCTTGGCGGTCTTGGGACGACCGCCGGGCCGGAGTGCGCAAACTCCAGCCCCGCGGTCATGACCGCCGCGGCGGTCGGAGTGGAGAAGTAGCGGTCGGTCGCGGCGGGGACCGCCGCGGTCAGAATGCCATTTTTAATACCGCCGGTCTGTTCGCGGTCCGACCGCCGTCTCTCCGCCGACCGCCAGGGTCAGAATGAGGGCCTATATGTCCTACCTTTTAATTATATAGCACTCTGCCCTTTGGGCTACCTAGGACCTACCTTAAGGCGACATATGTAATAAAAGGGGATTTGAAGGGTTTACAATGCCAAGTCAACATGGCAGTGTAATCCTCCATTTAGGCTGCAATGGCAGGCCAGTACCATGTTGTTACTTAAGTGGGTGGCACAAGCAGTGCTGTAGGCTCACTAGTAGCATTTCAATTACAGGTCCTGTGCACACTGTACTAGGGACTTATAAGTAAATGAAATATGTCAATTAGATACATTCCAATAAATCCATGTTTTAGGGAGAGAGCATGTTCACTTTAGCACTGATTAGCAGTGGTAAAGTGCTCAGAGCCCTACAACCAACAAAAAGAAATCAGCAACAATGGGAGGCAAGAAGGCAAAACGTTTTAGGGAAGACTGCCGTAAGCCTGTTAGGTCTAATACTCTTCCACATCATCCTCCTCTTTCCCAGCCTTAGTCGCTGTCATCAACTGGTTAACTTCCGCCTTCACCCTCAGAGCTTTCTGCAGCTCCAACTCCCTGGTGCCTTTCTTGGTTGCACCCCTCTTTTCTTACAGGACTGTTTGAGTTCAACCAGAGTGTAGCTCCCCAGGTTGGTGAGCTTGAATGCCATTTCTGCAGATATGGTCACACACAGTCCTGAATAATGAGAGTACATTTGGAAAAAGCAAAAGAAGCAAAATCAAAGAGAATTTAAAAAAACTGAAATGGATATCAAATTCCTTATCTGAGATTTTTAGTTTCACCCATAAATCGCTGTGTGGCATTAGGCAAACACAAGTCCCACTCCTAACTGCTTAAAACTAAAGTAGGTGTAGGAAGTTGGCTCTGTATGCACTATTTCAAAGTAAGGAATAGTATGCACAGAGTCCATAGAGGTAAGATAGTGGCAAAAAGAGATAATACTAATGCTCTATTTTGTGGTAGTGTGGTCGAGCAGTAGGCTTATCAAAGGAGTAGTGTTAAGCATTTGTTGTACATACACACAGGCAATAAATGAGGAACACACACACAGAGACAATTCCAGGCCAATAGGTTTTGTTATAGAAAAATATATTTTCTTAGTTTATTTTAAGAACCACAGGTTCAAATTCTACATGTAATATCTCATTTGAAAGGTATTGCAGGTAAGTACTTTAGGAACTTTGAATAATCACAATAGCATATATACTGTTTACATAAAACACATATAGCTATTTCAAAAGTGGACACAGTGCAATTTTCAACAGTTCCTGGGGGAGGTAAAGTAATGTTAGTTCTTGCAGGTAAGTAAACCACCTACGGGGTTCAAATTGGGGTCCAGGATAGCCCACCGTTGGGGGTTCAGAGCAACCCCAAAGTCACCACACCAGCAGCTCAAGGCCGGTCAGGTGCAGAGTTCAAAGTGGTGCCCAAAACACATAGGCTTCAATGGAGAAGGGAGTGCCCCGGTTCCAGTCTGCCAGCAGGTAAGTACCCGCGTCTTCGGAGGGCAGACCAGGGGGGTTTTGTAGGGCACCGGGGGGGACACAAGTCCACACAGAAAGTACACCCTCAGCAGCGCGGCGGCGGCCGGGTGCATTGTGCAAACAAGCGTCGGGTTTGTAATAGGAATCAATGGGAGACCAAGGGGTCTCTTCAGCGGTGCAGGCAGGCAAGGGGGGGGGGCTCCTCGGGGTAGCCACCACCTGGGCAAGGGAGAGGGCCTCCTGGGGGTCACTCCTGCACTGGAGTTCCGATCCTTTAGGAGCTGGGGGCTGCGGGTGCAGGGTCTTTTCCAGCTGTCGGGATTTTAGAGTCAGGCAGTCGCGGTCAGGGGGAGCCTCGGGATTCCCTCTGCAGCGTCGCTGTGGGGGCTCAGGGGGGACAACTTTGGTTACTCACAGTCTTGGAGTCGCCTGGGGGTCCTCCCTGTAGCGTTGTTTCTCCACCAGTCGAGTCGGGGTCGCCGGGTGCAGTGTTGCAAGTCTCACGCTTCTTGCGGGGATTGCAGGGGTCTTTAAATCTGCTCCTCTGGAAAGAAAGTTGCAGTCTTTGTTGAACAGGGCCGCTGTCCTCAGGAGTTTCTTGGTCTTTTGGAAGCAGGGCAGTCCTCTGAGGATTCAGAGGTCGCTGGTCCTGGGGAAAGCGTCGCTGGAGCAGGTTTCTTCTGAAGGAGGGAGACAGGCCGGTAGGGCTGGGGCCAAAGCAGTTGGTGTCTTCTTCTTCTCTGCAGGGGTTTTTCAGCTCAGCAGTCCTCTTCTTCCTAAGTTGCAGGAATCTGAGTTCCTAGGTTCTGGGGAGCCCCTAAATACTGAATTTAGGGGTGTGTTTAGGTCTGGGAGGGCAGTATCCAATGGCTACTGTCCTTGAGGGTGGGTACACCCTCTTTGTGCCTCCTCCCTGAGGGGAGGGGGGCACATCCCTATTCCTATTGGGGGAATCCTCCTTCTACAAGATGGAGGATTTCTAAAAGTCAGAGTCACCTCAGCTCAGGACACCTTAGGGGCTGTCCTGACTGGCCAGTGACTCCTCCTTGTTTTTCTCATTATCTCTCCTGGACTTGCCGCCAAAAGTGGGGTCTGGGTCCAGGGGGCGGGCATCTCCACTAGCTGGAGTGCCCTGGGGCATTGTAACACGAAGCTTGAGCCTTTGAAGCTCACTGCTAGGTGTTACAGTTCCTGCAGGGGGGAGGTGTGAAGCACCTCCACCCAGAGCAGGCTTTGTTTCTGTCCTCAGAGAGCACAAAGGCTCTCACCGCATGGGGTCAGAAACTCGTCTCTCAGCAGCAGGCTGGCAGAGACCAGTCAGTTCTGCACTGAACAATTGGGTAAAATACAGGGGGCATCTCTAAGATGCCCTCTGTGTGCATTTTTTAATAAATCCAACACTGGCATCAGTGTGGGTTTATTATTCTGAGAAGTTTGATACTAAACTTCCCAGTATTCAGTGTAGCCATTATGGAGCTGTGGAGTTCGTTTTTGACAGACTCCCAGACCATATACTCTTATGGCTACCCTGCACTTACAATGTCTAAGGTTTTGCTTAGACACTGTAGGGGCATAGTGCTCATGCACCTATGCCCTCACCTGTGGTATAGTGCACCCTGCCTTAGGGCTGTAAGGCCTGCAAGAGGGATGACTTACCTATGCCACAGGCAGTGTGAGGCTGGCATGGCTCCCTGAGGGGAGTGCCATGTCGACTTAGTCATTTTCTCCCCACCAGCACACACAAGCTGGCAAGGAGTGTGTCTGTGCTGAGTGAGGGGTCCCCAGGGTGGCATAAGACATGCTGCAGCCCTTAGAGACCTTTCCTGGCATCAGGGCCCTTGGTACCAGGGGTACCAGTTAAAAGGGACTTACCTGGGTGCCAGGGTTGTGCCAATTGTGGAGACAATGGTACATTTTAGGTGAAAGAACACTGGTGCTGGGGCCTGGTTAGCAGGGTCCCAGCACACTTCTCAGTCAAGTCAGCATCAGTATCAGGCAAAAAGTGGGGGGTAACTGCAACAGGGAGCCATTTCTTTACAGTAGGGATTTGGATTAGTGGTTGAGGGGAAGGGGGGGCCCATCTCAAGCAGCAACCACAGTTTCTGTCAGGGTCACAAGTAAACCCCAAATTAACCTGTGCTTAACCCTCTGGTGGTTTAGCACAAAGCAGTCAGGTTTCACTTAAAGGCAATGTGTACATTTTGTATGCAGCACTTCAAGCAGTAACAACTTGAAAAGGACACTTGGAAAATCCCACACCAATTTAGACAAATAGAGAAAAAATGAACACATTATTTGAGACAGAAATGACAAACACCGAATTAGTAAAACCAGAGATAAGCAGAGGTCTCAGAGATGTTGAATATTTCAATAAAAAATAGTGCCTAACAGCACAAAGCACCAACTGTGGTTATCTGGTTTCCCCGGACCGGGACAAAGTCATGAGTTCAGGTTGACCACAATGGAGGGTGTGCCAGATACAGGACTACATTAGGCCCACTAAATAAACTACCTTAAATCTTGGTCTGAGAAGTGTTTCGAGATTCTGCATCTAGAATGCGTCAAGCAGTAGCAGTTTCGAGGAGATGGGGCACTGCAATGCAGAGTCCTGCATCATCATTGCCATCAATGAGGGGCATGTGATGCAAAGTACTGCATTGAGGATGTGTCGCGCAGCGCTGGTTCCGAAGGAACTGCAGACTGCGATGCAGAGACCTGCGTCATTGTTGAGGATGCTGTCAACAAGCGGCTAGCTAAGCGAAGGCCTGCATCGAGGATACACCAAACAGTGGCGGTTCCAAAAAACTGTGAGCTTCATTGCAAAGTCCTGCGTTGGTGTGTACTGTGTGGTGGTGGTTCCCAAGTGGAGTTGCGAGGAGGTGCGTTGCGCTGAGTCATTTCTGCCCACAGCTGGGCTGACAGAGCTCTTCAAGCCTCCTTTCAAAGGTCCTGGACTGGGGTGGCACCACTTGGAGGGCCAGACTCTCAGCAAGTAGAGTCCAGGTGCTGGTTTTAAGATAAATGGAGCCTTTTGTGTCCCTGAGGCTTTGATCAAGAGGCCAACCAAGATGCAGGTCCAGTTGTTTTCACTTGGGCAACAGAGAAGCAAGGCAGCAGGGAGGCAGTCTTTCTTGCAGCTGAGCTGCACAGTAGTCCTTCAGAGTCTTACACAGGTCGAGAGGTGTACTGAAAAGTTAGGTCGAAGGGTCCACTATTTATTCCTGGTGCCCATGTTGAATTAGGAGATGGTTCTGGAGGCCATGCACAGCTAATTTCCCCAGATATTACATAGCCCATGACATCTTCAAATACATCAATGATGATGTCCCTGTAACATCTGCAGTAAAATTATTGATGAGAAAACTGTGCATGGCGAGGGTGCCAATTATAGTTACCTTAGGGCACAAGTTATATTTACTTGAAATAACTGTCACAGCTGAATTTCTATGGTTTTGCAAGTGTAAAATCTGAATCTAACTATAACGTCCCTGTAACCTATGTTTTTTTCATGAAATTCTATGTTTTTTTTATTCTATTTCCTAACCATAACGTCCCTGTAATCTTTGTTTTTTCAGTAAAAATATTTTATGTATAGATAGATAGATGGATAGATCACTTCCCCTTGCATTTATACAGTGAAATTTCCAAATGAAAGGAAGATAGATAGCGGGCCTTCCACATGGATGTCATACAGGAGTGGTAGCTGAGACCCCTGGCTTGCTTCCCGTCACTCCCTTTCTGACCCCTGGCCTCAGAGGTGGCAAAATAAGTGCCAAGATCACAGGTGTGGCTTCACCTTCCTTGTTTTCAGCCCATTTTTTATTATGTTAACAGTGAATAATTGTATATTATTATTCACTATTAGTGTATTAAAAACGGGAGTATCAGGTAAGTATAAACATTTTTAAAATGTTTGTTGTGTATATGCTTATGAGTGAGAGTGTGTTGTGTGAGAGAGGGAGTGTTTATGTGAAAAGCGTGTATGTGAGCATGTTTGTGAGTGAAAGTGACAGTCAGTAATAGAAGTGGCAATAAATAAGATTAAATGTCTGAGTGTGAGTAAGACTGAGTGAAAGTCACAGTGAGTAGCTATGAGTTAATCGGTTTAAGAATGAGTGACAATGTGTGAGTGTAAGATTAAGTGAGAGAGAGTGAATGAGTGCAAGTGAATGAGAACGATTGAGTAAGAGTGAATAGGTGAGAATGAGTGTGAGTTAGTGAATGTTCATTATCATGAGTAAGAATGCAGTTTTATGGTTGCAAGTCTGCTTTTGGCCTTGGCAAAATGCTGGTTTTAGCATACTGGGGGCAATTATTAACTGGCAGGGGCCTGGCATATTAGAGATAATATCTGATAAATGGGACATCCACGGCAAAAGGCTGTCACAGGCACACCGGAGGCAATTTTTGGTGTGGTGGGACACCAATTGCAAATTGCTGGCACTGGCACACTGGATGTTATTCTTGGCATAAAGGATGACAGCTGTGGCATATAGAAGGGGGACAAACATGACAAAATACTGGCCCTAGCGTACAACATGTAAATTATAACATATGGTTCGCTCATGGTGCATGGATAACATTAATACAGGACTATCATATTATATGTAATTTTTTTAATAAGGGGGGGGCATCTGTTGCAAAATACTGGCCTTGGCACAGTGGAGGTTCAACTCCTGTGGAAAGGCGGGATTCATTGGCTTGGCACATCATGAAAGGACCCTTAAATAGCCCTTGTTTTTTTTTTACCAGATTTATGTGAAAAGTGTGCCTTAAAATGCACTATGTGACCCATTTTTTTCAAAATATTCTCGTGGGAAAAACCCTTACCCTTGAGCCCACCTAAAAGAGCTCTGGTTCATTTGCTTTGCTCAGTATAATCTAGGGCAAGTATCACACCTCACTACTTTCAAAGATTGTGTTAGCACCCTAGTGCCCAAGAGGCACACATGCGTCATATTTTTATATTTATGACATAACTTTATTGATGTCAATTATTGTAATATCATCGGGGTTAATGTCAAGAGACGATTTCCTGGGATGATTCAGGGTCAAAGGTCATAATGTGTCGCTTCCTTTGAAGTCAATAAGGTCAAATGGTGTCTGAGCGACGCTCATAGCCCTCCAGTGCAGAAATGTTGGAGGTTCAGCATTCTGTCTTGCTGAGGCCACACAAATGTGGAGCAATAGAGCTGTGGAGTGTGGTTATGCCATAAAAATCAGTATGTATGTCAATCATAATTATGATAATTCTCAAGTTGTGGTAGACTGCATATGAGATAATATTGCCATAAAGTCGAAAATGTAATTCCAGTATGTCTGCAGTTTCGAAACATTAGCGAACATATGCATAATGTCAGCACCAGGCTGTCAACAATGAGGACAGTTGCCATCAGCTAGCTCCCACTCCACCTGAATTATTTCACAGGGATGTAATAAAGTTTATGTTTAGTAATGCTGAATTTTAGGTTAGCAGTGATCAAAAGCAGAATATTCCAGAATAAAGGGAGTTTTGACTCTCTTCATCACTCAGAGTTAGAATGGGAGTGCACACATATTAGTGGGAATAGAGGTTGCAGGTGAGGCCACGTCTTGGTAGCAGGTTTGCTATGATGTTTCTGTAGCACTGCTGAGTTCTTGTACTTCTCGGTGCCCCCTGGTCATCATCATCATCATCACCTATGTCCTTGGTGATGTCAGTGGTTTGATTGGGTAGCATGGGGGAGCCTGGACAATAGAGAGGAATTCCATCATGAAGTTGCATGTAAGGAGCCGGACGCTGAAATTATGCCACTTCTGTACCAGCATGAAGAATGGGGGATGCTGCACAGGTGAAGGAAGTAAAAAGAAGTAGGGAGTTTTAAATGTTAAACCATTCCATGGATCGAGAGGATGGGAGGCTTGCTATCTGTATGGTTGCATTACAATTTGATGACAATTATTTATCTGCTATTATTTCTCCAGTCAGGTAAATACATAAAAAGTGTGAAAGGAAAAGGCAGACTGGCATTTTTGAATGACTCACAATGTCCACACGTGGAGCGGGAAGGACTAGAAATAATAACAACTGGTCAGTTGGTCAGCACACAAACAATAATTCAGTAAAAACACAGTACAAGAAAAATCAGGAACCAATTTAGAAAAATAGAATACAATCTAATATAGAAAATGATACCAGAACAACATAAATCCAATCAATAGAACCGGGGATATTCAATTTTAATGTTTTTCTTTTTTTTTTTTAAATAAAGCGCTTAAAAGCACAAAGCGCCACTCAGGGTCATCTGGTTGCTCTGGACTTGGGGAATGTCACAAGTGAAGGCCAATGACGATGGAGGCTGGTTCGGATACAGGGACCAGGTTAGGCCTGCTGCAAAGATACCTTTTAAGTCTGGCCTGAAGATTTCTGTTTGCGTCGGAGAAGGCTGGGAGAAGCAGTATGAGCATTACTGATGGTCATTGGTGTAGCGTGAAGAGTATGCTGGGCATCACGGATGGTCATCACTGTAGCTTCAAGAGCCGGTCTCGCTGTGCCAGTTGCCACAGACTGTTGTTGCACAAAAAGCAGGTTTCAACAGAGCTTCGCGTTGGTGGTCGTCGCAGGCAACAGAGAATTGGAGCGAACAGACATGTTCACAGTCGCAAGGAGCACAAACATCTTGATTTTCACTTTTTGTTTGGGAGGAGTATACTCAGATACCAGCCAAGGGTCCAGGACCTAAGGAGGCCACTATGAGAAATCAGGTACTCAACTCCAGAAGTGCTCAGACAGGTATAGTTGCAAGTACAGTGAGGTCTGGCTGTAGCAGGTCAGCTGGACAGTTGCTGTGTTCCTGTAGCTGACGCAGAAGGTCAGACAACTGACCCTTGGAGTCTCTCTAATTAACCTGGGATGAAGGCAAGCAGGCCGAATCTTCCTTCTCAGAGCAGCAAGGCAGTCCTTCAAGCAACATGCCAACCCTTCTTCTGAAACTTTCATAGGTCAAGGAGAATTCTGATGAGTGGTTCTAGAGGTCCAATATTTATACTTGGTGCCAGCATTTGTGTGGGTGGACTCACTGTCCTACCCCTGTATCTTGTTTTGAAAAGTTTTTCTCCTTCCTCTGTCAAGGCTCTAATCTTTCTGGGGGTGACAAAAGTAGGGCAGGCCTGGTGTAAGAGTCCTTTACTTGTGCAGGAGACAAAGCCCTTTGAAGTGTAAGCCCCTACCAGTCATCCGTAAGGATGGTCTATCCTGTCCAAACATAAGCCCCCTTTCTGTCACTGTCTGTAAGGAATACACAAACCCCACAGCAGAACCATTCACAGTCATGTGACCCAGGACATCGACAGAAGGCACAAATGGCTGGAACAAGAAATTGCCAACTTTCTAAAAATATATATATATTTTTAATTCTGACCTAAATCAGACTTCACCATTAAAGAGGATTTTAAATTACAATTCATTTGAGTGTTAACAGCATATTTTTACCTACTCACTATCCAAAGTTAACATTTATTGCATGTAATAGGGTAACTCATTATTAGCCAATGGGAGAGATAGACCCTACAGCACTGATAAACGACTCTGGACATTTAAAACCTAAATACACATGTCCTACCCTGAGCCTTTAAGCCCTACCCTAGGATGACATGTATATTAAAAAGTAATGTTTGGGCTGGACAAGCAGTTTATTTTGCCAGGTTGAAATGGCAGCTAAACCTGCACTATAGGCTGCATTGGCATGCCTGACATAAGTTTAAAAAGAATTCACGTCATTTAGGGGTCACCTGGCCTCACAGATGCGACCTCGACTTGCCCCTTGCAACCCCTGGCACTGCCTTTGTAACCCCTGGCCTCAGAGGTGGTAAAATCAATGCTAAGAGCACAGGGATGGTTCTACGGTCCTTATTGGCTGCACATTTGCCATTATTCTAATACTGAATACTGAATCGTATTGTTATATTCACTATAAAAAAAGAGCACACTTAGGACCTTAGGTAGCAGATGTGGTAAGTAAAAATGATTTTAAATGTATGTTGTATGTGTGCTTGCAACTGAGAATTTGAGTGGGTGACAGCATGCATACGTGTGTGCAATTGAGTCTGTGTAAGCATGGCTGTGTGAGAGAAAGAGAGTGAGAGTCAAATGACAGATAGTGAGTGGGATTGCACGAGATTGAGCCCTAGATTTACTGTTCTTTGATGTGAGGCAATGCTATACCAAAGTTGCGGTACTGCCAGTGCTTTAAATGGAAAAATAGAAGTGCAGGTACTCTGTAATAGAGTACCTGCTTGTTTCTAAGAAGTGCCGGTACTCTCCAATTAAAAGTATTACGTTTTTCTTGAAATATGCCGGTACTCTCCCTCTCAAAATAAAAAAGTGCCGGTACTCAGTACCGGAGAGTACCGGCCCATTTAAAGCACTGGGTACTGCACTGCATCATGGTGGACAGAAACAAATGCACCCGGCATGGCTGGCACACTTTTGCCAGCCCTGCGCCAATTGGTTATAACCTTGTGCCATAGTGCAAGGGTGTATGCATTCTCTGAAGCATAGTTTTTTATAATGGAATGAGTACCATCAAGTACAGAAACTATGCTTTAAGGCTCTTCCTACTTTGTATGTGTGCTGCATAATACAGCACACATGCACAATTAGAAAAACTAGGAGAAATGAAAAAAATGTCCTTGTTAATCCTGCCTAGAGAAGGTGTAGGAATTGAGCACAAATTCCTGCCTACCAATGTTTGTAGACAGGGATTTGCATCAAAACTCATGGGAGGTTGCATGGGAACGTGCATGCACCACCAATGGAACACCCCTTGATACAAAATACTTCAGAGCAGCATAAAAAAATTACCTTTGGTTCCTATCCAACGCAAATCCTCAATTGTTATGTTAGGGAAATGTGATACACCTTTCTGAAAAAAACAGGGTCTGGGATCATATGATGCCACTTGCTTTGATGTCATTAAGGTCAAAGAGTATATGATGTCACTTTCACTACCCATGGAACTTTGGTGCATTGACGCCCATGTTAAAAAAGCTACTTTAGAGGGTGGCACAAGGGCTGCAGGTCCACTGGTAGCATTTCATTTACAGGCCCTGGAAACACGAAGTACCATTTGGTAGGAACTTACCAGTAAATTAAATGTGCTAAGTACATGTAGTCCAATTTTACCATGTTTGAAAAAGAAAGCACGAGCCCTTTAGCACTAGTTAGCAGGGGTAAAGTCTGCGTTGTCCTAAAGCCAACAAACACAAATTCAGCAAAATAGGAGGCAAAAGGTTTGTGGAAATACCATGCCAAGGATGTCAGGCCTAACAACAGCATATTCAAAAGAGCAGAGGGCATGGTAAAGGAAGAAAAGATGTACCCCTAAAACGAGCCCTACAAGTTCCAAGGAGGCGCACGAGGGACAGAGCACAACAAACAGCCCAAGGAGTCAGGATGAGGAAATGAATACATCTATGATTTACATAAAAGCTTTTATAGACAAAACTCTTTACACATAAGTTCAGGCATGCTTAAAGACAGAGCATACATATTATAAGAAGAAAGGATGTCATGTAGAAGGGAAATGTCTTGAACCACGACTCCGGAACAATGAGGTCATCTACGATACAAGCATAAGCATGCTTGCTAGAACTACAACTCCCTTTTTCTCTGCCTTAACCACGCATGTGCTGAACAACACACATGCGTGTTTGAGGCAAAGAAAAAGGCAGAGTGTATAAGGAGAGGGTGAGGTCAGGTAAGTGGGGTTGGGGTAGGTTTGGGGGGTAGTTTTTAGGATTGGGTGTGGATTAAGGGCTTTGGGTGGAGGTAAGTGGGGGTAGTTCGTTTTTTAGGGGCAGCGGTGGGGGGATTGGGGTAGTTTGGTCAGGTAAATTGGGCTGAGGCAGGGTTAGGGGTAGCCTTTAGGGGTGGGGTCGATTAAGGGTTTAGGGAAGGGGTTGGGGGAGTCAGGGTAGTTTGGTTTTTAGGGGAGGGGTGGGGGATCGGGGTAGTTTGGTTTTTAGCAGCAGGGGTGAGGGGATTGGGGTAGTTTGGTCAGGTAGGTGGGGTTGGGGGAAGTTTTTAGTGGTGGGGGATGGATTAAGGGCTTGGGGCGGGTAGTTTTATTTTTAGGGGCAGGATGGAGGTTGGAGTAGTTTAGTTTTTGGAGGTGGGGTCAGGGTAGTTTGGTTTTTAGGGTTGAGGGGTTTGTTTTTAGGGCGGTGAGGGGTCAGGGAAGGTGTTAGGGCTGAGGGTGGGAAGGGGTATTGGAGCAGTTTTGTTTTTAGGGGTGGGGTCGGGGTAGCTTTGTTTTTAGGGGCGGGTGGGGGTCAAGGTGGGGGTCAAGGTAGTTTGATTTTTAAGGGCAGGGTGGGGGGATCGGGGTAGTTTGGTTTTTAGGGATGGGGACAGGGTAGTTTGGTCAGGTAAGTGGGGTTGGGGGTAGTTTTTAGGGGAGGTGGTGGATTAAGGGCGGGGGTCGGGGTAGTTTTGTTTTTAAAGGCGGGAGTGGAAGTTTGTTTTTTAGGGATGGGCGTCATTTGTTTTCAATGCCGGTGGGGAGGGTCGGTGAATGTTTTAGGGCTCAGGGTGGGTGGGGGGTATCGAGTGAGTTTTGATTTTAGGGGTGTGGGTCAGGTAGTTTTGTTTTTAGGGGCAGTTGTGGGGGGGTTAGGGTAGTTTGGTTTTTAAGGGTGGGGGGATCGGAGTTATTTGGTTCTTTAGGGGCAGGGGTGGGGGATCGGGGTAGTTTGATCAGCTAAGTGGGGTTTGGGCAGGGTTGGGGTAGTTTTTAGGGGTGGGGGTGGATTAAGGGCTTGGGGTGGGTGTCGGGGAAGGTTTTAGGGGTCAGGGTGGGTTGGGGTATCAGGGTAGTTTTGTTGTTAGGAATGAGTGGTCAGGGTAGTTTTGTTTTTGGGTGTGGGGTGGGGGGTCGGGGTAGTTTGGTTTTTAGGGGTGGGGAGATCGGGATAGTTTGGTTTTTAGGGGCAGGGTAAGGGGATCAGGGTCGTTTTGTTTAGGGGTGAGGGTCACTTTTTTTAGGGCGGGTGGGGGATTAAGGAAGGTTTTTGGGTGGGGGGTAGTATTGTTTTTAGGGCAGGGTGGGGTCAGGGTAGTTTTGTTTTTAGGGGCAGGTAGTTTTGTTTTTAGGAGTGGTGGGGGGTCAGTTGTTTTTAGGGCGGGTAGGGGAGTCGGAAAGGTTTCATTGCTCAGGGTGGGTGTTGGGGTACTTGTGTTTTTCGGGACGGGGCAGGGGTAGTTTTAGTATTAGGGGTGGGGTACTTTTCAGCCTTAGGGCGGGTGGGGGGTGGCATACTAGACACACGCATGCCGTTCCTACACATGCCTTTACTAGGCATGCTTTTACAATGAAAAATCGTTGTAAAGACATGCGTGGTAAAGGCATTTGTGGTAACAATGCGGTCATTGTTCCGACCGCGTTGTTCAGGCATACGTGATTCTCACATTAGTTGTTCCATCACACATTCCATGTAGAAGGATTAGAATCAATGGGTGAAGTAGATGAATAAAAATCTGAGTTTGGAGTTAAAAGGCTTATGTGCCTAACTAGTCGATCAGGTAAGAGTGCCAATATACAGGGAACTCTAGTCCTGTGACTCAACAGAGTTCCTCTATACAATCATCAACGTAGAAGAAAAATGAAATATTGATAACTGGCAGAGGACATTCACTCCTCATGGGTACCTGCATCCCAGCTACAGAGCACTGAATATGTGCAAGCCAAGGAAGTCAGCCAGACAAACTGAAATCTATAGAGTGGCCCCACAGTGGAGGGACTGGCTTCCTCCCCTGGAACTATTGCTCTAAGAGACTGCCACCTCTCCCCCAGTTTCAGAAAACGTGCAGGTGCTAACGGAATCAATACCCTTTCGAATCCCTCTGATGAACACTGTTGTTAAATTGTGTTCCAGTGGTTCGTGTCACTGAAAACATACCCCCTACCTCTAATTCCATCACAAAGACCCCATATACATCAAGGGAGCTAACTCTAGATGGGTTGCAAACTCCTATTAGCGTCCAAAACAGGGTGCCAAGTTGCGTGATATTTGCTCATGAGTTAATTTCCAAAATGCTGTTTGCTCAGGTGCACAGGGCATACCTCGCAGTATTAGCACAATAGGTGCTGGCAGGAATAAATCTGGTAAGAACAGTGTTGGCAAACAGCATACAATTTGGATATGTGAAGCCTCGACCGTTCTCCAGGTTGGGTAAATTGGAATATCACACCATTTGCCAACAGGTTCCTCGCTTTGGTTTTACCTGCTGTAAATGTGTGGCCAAATTGCAAGGAGTAGGTAATTTGCATCTGAGGAAATAGGAATATACAATTAGCTCGTGAGTAATTACTGCTCAGCCGTTTTGGTTGCAAACCCAAAACGGAATTACCCACATAGTTGTAATCAGTCGTGGTCCTCTCTCATCTGGACTAAGCCAACATTCCAGCATCAGTCAGCATAGCTCCTCAGTCAGCTTTAACTAGTGCGAAAGCCAGTGGTCAGACACAGGCTTCGTTCGCTCCATGCCCCATTTCAAAGAGTCCTATCAGGAAGCCAAACTTTGTTAGCTACACCAGTCATTTCCTTAAGCGCACTGTCGCCAAAAATCTATGCAGTCTCTGACAACATCCCCATGAGGAAAGATCTGCAAACATACGGTCTAAAGTCCCAACAGATAAACGATGGAAGTTCTTCGTACACCAACTTTAACTCCTCAGTTCGCACTCTATATCAACCACCCACTGTAAAAACACTAACAGCTCCCAGCAACGGACATGGAGCTATTGGCAATCAGTGCCGAGAGGAATGCACCAGCTATACATATACAATGTGGTTAAGGAGACCTGAAGTAAAGAACTGAAAACGCATCTCTCTTTAAACTACAACTCCTTAACTCATGGCTCCAACCACTCTACCCTTCCTCTGTCTTTTTCTGTATGTTCTGTGCCATCCTTTAATGTGTTACTCTTAAAGCTCTCCGCTAAGCATGTGGCTCAGTCCACGCTATTGACGTAATAAATAAAATACAAAAAATAATACAAATAAAACGTAAAATACCACGTCAACCCTGAAATCATTAAAGGTTGTAAGAAAAAAATAGAAGTTTTAACGTTTAATGGATATTCTTCATCATTATTCAAAATAATATTTCCTAATAACAACTTAATTTTCTTAATTTTCACAATACGTCATGTATGCGCTGCACCATGCCCGTTTTACAGCTTAACACAGGAAACCAGAACGACTGGTCACATGAAAAAGTAACAGGATATCAATTAAAATGTAATTGCATGTCAATGTATGTAGGGCGTTTGATTATTAGTTCTGAATTCAACATAAAATGGCAGAACGCCCCTGGGTACTAGCTGTTAATTATCCAAAATACAGAGTGACAGAGCTCTCTTTGACCACGCGTGAGGAGCTCATTCAACACAGTTTTTTTGTCTTACATTCTGGGATTTATAGTCCCATTTATTTATTTAGAAAATAAAAACTACAAATCCCGGAATTCAAAGCAAAAACCTGGACTGGAGGAGCTACTCACTCATGGATATGGGACTCTTGGGAGCTGTTGACTGGTTTTCATTTCTCTAAATTCCAACCATTTTCAATGCTACAGGAAGCTTACCTAATGAGGCCGCCGTGCAGTGCGCAATCATGAACCCCGAGTTCAGGCCACCTTCCGTAACTAAAAATGCTGGCAATTCACTGAGGGATGGGTTACACAACCTCTCAATTCTTCTTTCACTGATTGCAGCAAGTTCATGGACACCAATAGCCAGATAGTCCAGAGCCTGAAAAGAGAAATAATCTTAAATCCTTTACAAACACTACACTTTACAGATTCTTAAAACGATCTCAATGATCCGGGAGCAGTTCAAGGAGTTGTGACCCTGGAAAACTGCACTATCTGTCCCACGAGGCATACCACCATTGCTTTTCTCACACGCAATGTATTTATTTACAGTCTGGTGGAATTTTTGGTGCTACAATGAATAATTTGAGAAAAATTATCACCCATCTAATGAAAACAGTTTTTCTTTCAAATGTAGACCTTCAAAGGTACTTCCAGTCTACAATACGTTTAGTTAACCAAACACTTACTTTTGCAGGGTATTCACCATGAAAGTTTCCGCCGGATATAGTTTCGCCTCTATCAGCAAAAACCATCTTTGAATGTATGTTAAGGAACTGAGAAATAATGTTTAAGAGTAAAAATAGTTAAAATTAGCAAACTGTTATGAAAGTTGAAACAAACCCAAAAGACATGTATACCATAAAAAATAGATGCGAACATCACATACTGTCTACCAGGAGGCATACATGGGAAGATGGACGTATGCACCATGAAATGCACTTCTGAGGGGATCACCAAATACAATTATGAACACTATTCTTGTGTATTATTTCATTGTAGTATAGAATGGAAGAGTTCAGTTTACCTGAGCTTCTCCAACAACATTTAGGTTTTATGATTACTTGGGCGATGATAAACTGCACTGAACCCTGCCTCCTCTGTATGGGACAGCGATAATCCATCATCAGCGTAAATGTCACTTTAGACACTGGATGCTGCAGATCATAAAGCAGATATATTTGCTTTTGCTCTCTCTTTATAAAAAGTAAAAGGCTGTAGCTAAACTCGTTTGAGTCCTTGTATTCTTTAAAGAGCTTGTGATTGCAAAGTGAAAGGAAATTTTTTCAAATGTGAGTTTCTCTTAAATTCCTAGACTTTTTAAATTCTGGTACTGATGCTGGACATCACTTTAATGCACATATTAACCTTTCTATGAATAATTTACTTAAGGTCCAGTGAGAAGTCTTCGGTCAAGCAAGTGTCTATATGATTAAAAAAATATAAAGAAGAGGAGTTCAGGGGTAAACTCCAAAACATGTAGACCACTAAGGAGGACAGGTACATAATATACCCACCCTCCTGACACCCCTTTTTAATCATACTACACCTGTGAGACATATTAAACGAGTAATATCATCCAGAGGGGGGGTATTTTTAATTTACAAAGACCCCACCGCTCCTATCCTTTTCTAGCATCCGCATCACTGATACCAATAGTGCTACCATGTATTCCGTCGGTCGCAGAGAACGCCTCGTTCTGCAGCAGAATGCAAAGAAACCCAATGATGAAGCATGCCACCAAGGGGTAAAACTGGTGGGTGAGGGTTTTTCTAACAAAAAAACTTTTTTTCTGTGGAAGTTTTCCCCTCTGGGGTGGGTCTCTAACTATCTAAGGTAGTTGTCTCTTGGATGTTTAAGTTTCAGGAGTAATACTTTTCACATCAGAGCACAGAGTGGTTACAGACAGAAACAGCTAGGGTATATACATTTACTGCTACAAATAGGTGCAGGTTATTAAGGGTGTTCACTTCACCCTGCAAACATCAGTGCCCGGCAAGAGTGACAAGCCATTGTTTTGTTGTCCAGTGTCTGTTTCTCATTCTTATACCGTTCTTCTTTTCTGCCAATGGGTGTCCTATTCTAAATGCATGTATCATGGGGGGAGGGGGGGAGATACTGAAGAGTGCAAGCTCCTCCTGGATCCAGAGTACGTTCGTGCTTTCGGAGTTTGGAAATTTGGTCTCTGAATGAATGCTTCACTTCAGAGATTTGTTTTTCTACTCTGGGAACTTCAGTTAAGTACTTGTATAGGTGATGCTGCAGATTTCGACTTAGATTCTACTCAATGACCATAGCATATTTGGTCAGCGTGAGTTCCGCAATCATATTTTTTGGCTCCTGTAAAAAAGCAAGCAATCACATGCAGGATGGATTTAAAGATATGTAGTAAGATGTTGAAGTCAGAATTGCAAATGATGTGAAGGAGTTGCCAAGTTAGGGTACGAAAACTATTTTTACAGATAATTAGCAAAAGGAGGCCACTCACATTTCTAGAATTCCAAGGGAAATTGGAGCTCCAAATCTATAAATACCTGATAGATATATGTATATATATCTGGTATTTAGGTGTTTCATATGCATATTGGTGGAAGGTGATATATTTCCCAGTTATGAGACTCCAGTGTTTTAATTTGAATATGGTAGGGCTTAGCATTATACTTGTTGATTACCGTAAAGCTTTGCACCAGTGAAAAAAATGAAGCAGGTTCAACGTGTACCAATTTAGCAGCTATTTATCATTGCTTATATATTAGCGTATTGTGTAGAAAATATTTAGTCGCCGAGCAAAATAAAACCAACATTTTTCACCTTATTTTTTTGCAGAGTTTATAAACAATTGTTCAACACTTGCCTACCTTTCAAATATTTAGGGAAATACTAAATTTGAATCACAAATCAGTTTGTGTCAAGTCTGTTAAGCTCCCTTTTGGAACAACGTTTCTGTTTTTTTTTTTTTTTTAAATGATTAGACAATTAATGGCCTTTATTGTTGCCCTTTGCGTAGATCTTCAAGTAATATAGAGTGGAATACAATCCGATCCATTTCATGTTTCACAGTGGGGTTTGTACCAACATCTATTTTCACCAATCCCCATCATGAAAAAGGTAACGTAGTTCAAAATGCACTTGATCTGGTGTCTGCTGAGCACCTTTGCAAAGTTTGCTTAATATGATCCGTTGCTGTTCGGGAAGAAGATAAGGGTGCATGTTGACTTCGAACTCAGGAAAGGTGCTGAATTTAGAGCACCAACACTGATTTCTTCTGAGAAATACAGTATTTCTCCCAGATATTGGATTTCAGAATCCATGCTCCTAAAATGAGCAGTCTTGGAAACCTTAGAGGCTGGCATTCAAAGAAAACAGGTTTATGCTACCAAGTCTCAAATTGGAGTGTCAAAAACAGCAACTTCTCCTTCCAAGTCTCTTCAACCTCGATATCCAAATGTATTCATCTTTCTTCTCCCTCGTCTGCACTAGTGTTGCTTACTGTTTTTAGGCTGGAATGTTGTTGGCAGAACTGAGAAGCTAGATCACGTTACAAAGCTAGAGCCACTTTATTGCCTCCCACTTTACACCCGTTTGAAGTTCAAACATCTCTGGATCATACATCAAGCTCAATGCACTGACATAGTAGGTACCAGGTTCCCGCTAAAATATAAAACATCTCACCAGGAGGAATGCTGCATGCTCTGTCCGAAAACACAAGCCGACTCTTGCTGCAGGTCAAACCTTCAGAGCAGTCAGTCCATGTCTCGGACCTCTCACCAGCCAAACATCAGGACAGCAACTGACCCCCCTGATGTGCAGCAAACTACTTGCTTGCGTTGAAAGAAAATGTGGAGATTATAAACCACTATACTGCCCACTTAGCAGCCATAAAACTTGAATACCCCTCAATGCACACTACTGATCCTACCCCATCAATCCATCTAAGTACGTGACCACTTTCCCTGGGAAGGAAGTTAGAGTCTAACTGGCCAGAAACAGTAAACATCTCTGATAATATTTGATACAATTCATGTTCAATGTGGAGTTCAAAGATCAGTCATATCACTGTTCCGGGTAATGAAACATTTTATATGTCTCAAATAACATCCCATCATTTTACATAGGAGTAACTAAAGAAATGAAAATGTTCAAATGTTTTTAAAATGCTTATAAAATTCATAATCGCTTGCTAACAACGGAAGAATCTATTGAGACAAACGGCAAAATGTATTTGCCAGATTACCGTGAGTTAAATAAAAATCCTACGTGTTTGCCATGCAAATAAAAGTATCGAAATCAAAAGGGCATTGGTTCACTGTAGAATTATTTAAGCATACATAATTTCACAATCAAGAGATTCATAATCCATAAATAAACGGTATTCCCAAAAGTAGTTCAGAACTATTCAAATAAATGTAATTGCAAAAAACAACCAAAGTAAGGAAGTAGTTCATACATTTATTTCCTGGGAAAACTTCAAGTAAATAATTCAAACAAATGAATTGAAGGGTGCCCAAAAATTGAAGAAAATAAGTGAATAAGTGATAAGTGCATATACATAAGATGACGCATGAGTCTGGTATTTTACACAGGAGAAGGGGAACCCCCGGGTTCAGTGATGGTTCCAAACTAAGTAGATTCGAGAGGCATGGATCGCCCTTACTAGTACACTTAAAGAGCATCAAATGTTTGTGATTAACAAATATAATCCAGCACAAAGAAATAAATCAAAATGATTCAAATAGCAGGTGTCAGAGCATTTGTGTACTCTCACTCAGTGAGTCGATCATGCCATAATTTCCTTGAATTTATTTATTTGAATTGCTTACTTGAATTTTCCTCTTGAAAATGTATGTATGACATACTCACTTACTTTTTTTTTATTTGCATTTATTTGAATATTCCTAAACCACGTTTTTTGAATATGCTGTATTGTGAAGGCATTATGCATCTCTTGATGGGGAAATTAGATATGTTTAAATAAGTCTGTGAACCGCTGTCTTCTTGATACTTATATTGCTTCTGATTCCTGCCTAGCTTAATTGGCATACCAATGTTTTTGTTATAGTTATGTAAATAAAAGTAGCTGTGCAAATCAGCGCCTTATGATTACTAGTGCTTTTTAAACGGTCTACAAGAATCATGTCGTTTGTTGCATTGTGGGCATGTGAGAAATCACTTATATCAGCTTGTTGTCCGGCCTCTGATCTAAAGAGGAGTGGGTGGAATTTCCACTTAAAAAAGCAAAACAGCAAAAATCACCACCTTTTTAGGTCGCAGCCTACCAGACAGAGCAACTGTCTGGTTTGCTAAAGACATCTTGGGAACTTTCAGAAGTAGACCTAGGGATGCATTCTACTCGTTGATTACCTTTGGCTTTGTGGTTTGCAACTCACACTTTCTGGCTTTCCATCTACTGGCTTTATGTGCTTTAGGCTTTCAAGGCTCAGTTTGTCCCTCCCATTTCCTAAACCGTGTTTTCTGTATTCTTCCACAAACTCACTTTCTGGTAACAGGCCTTTAAATCTTGTTCTTATCTTGTCACATTTGCTGTGAATTCACAGACCAAGGTAAAATGTCAAATGCTGTCTTCCAAGGGTGCATGTTTACTTTTCTTTCTCTGACTTCAAAGTGAGAGGATTTATGTGACAATCTTGCTGGATACTGGGGGTAGGAAAGAGTTTTATTTCTAGCACACAACATTTAAATAAACTAAGTATTTCAGAATATATCAGAATTATGAACGCACAAATAAAGCACAATTTTTGTTATTTCTGAAGTGTGTTGACAACAAATTCTTTAATATGATCAAAGGGAATCATTAAACTAGGTGATTCAATTTCCACACATTATCGTCTATGCAATGTATAGTTTTATTAGTAAAACTCTCCGTGCAAATGTAATGGATATTTCAATTGAATTGCATTGTTTGTAATTGTAGTGTGCACCATATCATGAATACTTCACCCTACACCATTCCACTCTGCTCTGCTCCACTCCATTGCACCACTCTACTGTGCAGCACTCTACTTCACACAACTCCACACCACTGTACTCGCCACTACTCCACTCTACGTCAATTAACACTACGCCTCCCTACTCTACACCGTACCACTCTACTCTATGCCAATGGATTCTTTGCCACTCTACACCACTACACTATTAGCCACTGCACTCTACACCACTCCAGTCTAGGCCAAACTAATCTACTCTGAAGAACTCCACTCTATTCCACTGTACAATAAGCCACTCTGCAACACTGCACTCTACACCACTGCATCCTATGCAAATACACTCTATGCCAGTCCTCTTTACTCTGCAACACTCACCTCTATGCACTTGCACTTAACGCCAGTCCACTGTATGCCACTCTAATCTACTCTGTACCACTGCACTCTATGACATTACAGTCTATGCCACTCTACACAACTGCACTCTACCCTGCAACTCTATGCCACTTCAAGCTACTTCGAAACAATCTACTCTATGCCGCTGTACTCTACACCACACTAATCCACTCTATGCCACTGCACTCTACCCTTAACCACTGCACTTTACACCAATGCAATCTACACAACTGCACTCTGTCACTGAACTCTTCACCACTGCACTTTACTCTGCACCACTGTACTCTAAGCCACTGTTCTCTACACCACTATGCTTTGACACTCTATTCCGTAACATTGCACCCTCTGCAACTGAACTCTATGCTGTTCTACTCTGCACCACTGTACAGCAATGCACTCTCTGCCACTCGACTCTTCTCTGCTCCACTACTCTCTACTATGCACCACTTTAATCTATCGCACTGCATTCTACAATGCTGCATTGTACGCCGCTGAATTCACTGCCACCACACTCTATGCCACTATACTCTGCTACACTCTACTCCAATGCACTCTACATCAGTCCATTCAACTCTATGCCACTCCAGTAGATGACACTCTACGTGACTCCACACAATGCTGCTTCAATACACGACACACTCTGCCACTCCACTATACAAAACTCTACTCCACTCTTCGCCATTCCACTATACTACACTCCACACCACTCTACTCTATGGCACTAACCTTTAGCCATGCCAAACAGCTGCCACGCTAGTGAACAACATGGCTAAAACACATATGCAAAGCCAATGGCGCTTACATAGGCGAGACCTATTGGCTTTGCCAATGCTTGTTTTCTTCTGCTTGCAGAGCCATAGTGAAGGGGAAAGAAAAAAAGCTTAAAACAGCATGGTCAGGGACCATGCAGTGTAATCACCTTACATGTGATTACAGTAACATAATCAAGTTTCCTGGGACAGTGATCTTGAAAGCAACTTTTCAAGGATTATATGACGGAACACCGAATTAAAAACAACTACTAACCTTAACAACGAGGTCGGAACAACGACTTCGTCCTTACTACTAATGATTTTACCACGAATGCCTTAACAACGATATTTCGTTGTAAAGGCATTCCTGATAAAATCATTAGCAATAGGCACCATTCACCCTACATCCCCCACCCCAAAACCTAAAACCCCCTGACCCCCCACCCACTCCCCAAAACCTAAAACCCCCTAACCCCCCTCCCCAAAACCAAAACGCACTACCCCCCCAACCCCACCCCAAAACCTACAGCCCCCTAACCCCCCAACCCCACCCCAAAACCTAAAACCCCCTGACCCCCCACCCCCTCCCCAAAACCAAAAATGCCCCACCCCCCCAACCCCACCCCAAAACCTAAACCCACCACTTACCTTCGCCAACTCCCTTCTTTGTACCTTAACCACGCATGTTCGCTGTTCAGAACATACGTAGTTAAGGCACAAAAATACGAAGTCGTGGTTAAAAAAAGCGTTGTTACGCTTTCGTTAACCACGACTTTCGTAATAAAAAAGTCGTAAAAAAGGATGTTTCCCCTTTTCTAGCAGGTGTCTCTATATGAGGCATCTGCTTGCATGGTACACTCAGAGCTCTAAGCAGGGAGATGCCACACTGGCAGGTTTACCCTGCTGGAGAAGTTGGTTTCAAGCATTGTCAGGGGGCTGACAGTGTAACTTGTTGCAAATAGAATGAAGGTAAATTATATTGCCCAGCAACAGGCAGTGCTGTGCTGTACTGTAGAATGGACACGCTTTTCACATTTCACACTGAAAGAAACCAGGAATGCAATGCATTACACCTGTGTAAGGAAATGCCTCCTTGGCATGGTTACCCCCTGACTTTTTGCCTTTGCTGATGCTATGTTTTGAATTGAAAGTGTGCTGAGGCCTGCTAACCAGGCCCCAGCACCAGTGTTCTTTCCCTAACCTGTACTTTTGATTCCACAATTGGCACACCCTGGCATCCAGGTAAGTCCCTTGTAACTGGTACCCCTGGTACCAAGGGCCCTGATGCCAGGGAAGGTCTCTAAGGGCTGCAGCATATCTTATGCCACCCTGAGGACCCCTCACTCAGCACAGACACACTGCTTAACAGCTTGTGTGTGCTGGTGAGAACAAAACGAGTAAGTCGACATGGCACTCCCCTCAGGGTGCCATGCCAACCTCACACTGCCTATGCAGTATAGATAAGTCACCCCTCTAGTAGGCCTTACAGCCCTAAGGCAGGGTGCACTATACCATAGGTGAGGGCACCAGTACATGGGTACTGTGCCCTTACAGTGTCTAAGCCAAACCTTAGACATTGTAAGTGCAGGGTAGCCATAAGAGTACATGGTCTGGGAGTCTGTCAAACACGGACTCCACAGCACCATAATGGCTACACTGAAAACTGGGAAGTTTGGTATCAAACTTCTCAGCACAATAAATGCACACTGATGCCAGTGTACATTTTATTGTGAAATACACCCCAGAGGGCACCTTAGAGGTGCCCCCTGAAACCTTAACCGACTATCTGTGTAGGCTGACTAGTTCCAGCAGCCTGCCACAACTGAGACATGTTGCTGGCCCCATGGGGAGAGTGCCTTTGTCACTCTGAGGCCAGTAACAAAGCCTGCACTGGGTGGAGATGCTAACACCTCCCCCAGACAGGAGCTGTCACACCTGGCGGTGAGCCTCAAAGGCTCACCCCTTTGTGCCAGCACCGCAGGACACTCCAGCTAGTGGAGTTGCCCGCCCCCTCCGGCCACGGCCCCCACTTTTGGCAGCAAGGCCGGAGAAAATAATGAGAATAACAAGGAGGAGTCACTGGCCAGTCAGGACAGCCCCTAAGGTGTCCTGAGCTGAAGTGACTCTAACTTTTAGAAATCCTCCATCTTGCAGATGGAGGATTCCCCAATAGGATTAGGAATGTGACCCCCTCCCCTTGGGAGGAGGCACAAAGAGGGTGTACCCACCCTCAGGGCTAGTAGCCATTGGCTACTAACCCCCCAGACCTAAACACGCCCTTAAATTTAGTATTTAAGGGCTCCCCTGAACCTAAGAATTTAGATTCCTGAAACCTACAAGAAGAAGAAGACTGCTGAGCTGAAAAACCCCTGCAGAGGAAGAACAGAAGACACCAACTGCTTTGGCCCAAGTCCTACCGGCCTGTCTCCTGCCTTCCAAAGAAACCTGCTCCAGCGACGCTTTCCAAAGGACCAGCGACCTCTGAATCCTCAGAGGACTGCCCTGCTTCAAGAAAAACAAGGAACTCCCGAGGACAGCGGCCCTGCTCCAAAAGACTGAAACTTTGTTTCAAGGAGCAGACTTAAAGACCCCTGCAACTCCCCGCAAGAAGCGTGAGACTTGCAACACTGCACCCGGCGACCCCGACTCGACTGGTGTAGAACCAACACCTCAGGGAGGACCCTCCGGCGACTCCGAGACCGTGAGTAACCAAAGTTGTCCCCCCTGAGCCCCCACAGCGACGCCTGCAGAGGGAATCCCGAGGCTCCCCCTGACCGCGACTGCCTGAACTCCATTTCCCGACGGCTGGAAAAGACCCTGCACCCGCAGCCCCCAGCAACTAAAGGAACGGAACTCCTGTGCAGGAGTGACCCCCAGGAGGCCCTCTCCCTTGCCCAGGTGGTGGCTACCCCGAGGAGCCCCCCCCTTGCCTGCCTGCACCGCTGAAGAGATCCCTTGGTCTCTCATTGAAAACCATTGAAAACCCGACACGTGTTTGCACACTGCACCCGGCCGCCCCCGCGCTGCTGAGGGTGTACTTTTTGTGCTGACTTGTCCCCCCCCGGTGCCCTACAAAACCCCCCTGGTCTGCCCTCCGAAGACGCGGGTACTTACCTGCTGGCATACCGGAACCGGGGCACCCCCTTCTCTCCATTGAAGCCTATGCGTTTTGGGCACCTCTTTGACCTCTACACCTGACCGGCCCTGACCTGCTGGTGTGGTAACTTTGGGGTTGCTCTGAACCCCCAACGGTGGGCTACCTTGGACCCAAACCTGAGACTTGTAAGTGATTTACTTACCTGACAAAACTAACAAAACTTACCTCCCCCAGGAACTGTGAAAATTGCACTGTGTCCACTTTTAAAACAGCTTATTGTGTTTTATGTAAAAAGTATACATGCTAATGTAATGATTTAAAGTTCCTGAAGTACTTACCTGCAATACCTTTCAAATGAGATATTACATGTAAAATTTGAACCTGTGGTTCTAAAAATAAACTAAGAAAATATATTTTTCTATAACAAAACCTATTGGCTGGATTTGTCTCTGAGTGTGTGTTCCTCATTTATTGCCTGTGTGTATGTACAACAAATGCTTAACACTACTCTTTTGATAAGCCTACTGCTCGACTACACTAACACAAAATAGAGCATTAGTATTATCTCTTTTTGCCACTATCTTACCTCTAAGGTGAACCCTTGGACTCTGTGCATACTATTCCTTACTTTGAAATAGTGCCTACAGAGCCAACTTCCTACATTGGTGGATCAGCAGTGGGGTACAAGACTTTGCATTTGCTGGACTACTCAGCCAATACCTGATCACACGACAAATTCCAAAAATTGTCATTAGAAATTGTTTTTGCAATTTGAAATTTTTCTAAATTCTTAAAAGTCCTGCTAGGGCCTTGTGTTAGTCCCTGTTAGCATTTCCTTTTAGAGTTTAAAAGTTTGGTAAAAGTTTGAATTAGAACCTAGAACTAGTTTTAGATTCTTAAAAAGTATTCCAACTTTTAGAAGCATAATGTCTAGTGCAGAGATGAATGTGGTGGAACTCGACACTACACCTTACCTCCATCTTAAGATGAGGGAGCTAAGGTCACTCTGTACACTAAAGAAAATAGTAATGGGCCCCAGACCTTCGAAACTACAGCTCCAGGAGCTTTTGGCAGAGTTTGAAAGAGCCAACCCCTCTGAGGATGGCAACACAGAGGATGATAATAGTGACTTGGAGGGTAATTCCCCCTTACCAGTCCTATCTAGGGAAGACAGGGCCTCTCAAGCCCTGACTCCACAAATCATAGTCAGAGATGCTGGTTCCCTCACAGGAGGGACCAACCTCTCTGAAATCACTGAGGATAACTCCAGTGAAGAGGACATCCAGTTAGCCAGGATGGCCAAAAGATTGGTTTTGGAAAGACAGATCCTAGCCATAGAAAGGGAAAGACAAGAGATGGGCCTAGGACCCATCAATGGTGGCAGCAACATAAATAGGGTCAGAGATTCTCCTGACATGTTGAAAATCCCTAAAGGGATTGTAACTAAATATGAAGATGGTGATGACATCACCAAATGGTTCACAGCTTTTGAGAGGGCTTGTGTAACCAGAAAAGTGAACAAATCTCACTGGGGTGCTCTCCTTTGGGAAATGTTCACAGGAAAGTGTAGGGATAGACTCCTCACACTCTCTGGAAAAGATGCAGAATCTTATGACCTCATGAAGGGTACCCTGATTGAGGGCTTTGGATTCTCCACTGAGGAGTATAGGATTAGATTCAGGGGGGCTCAAAAATCCTCGAGCCAGACCTGGGTTGACTTTGTAGACTACTCAGTAAAAACACTAGACGGTTGGATTCAAGGCAGTGGTGTAAGTAATTATGATGGGCTGTACAATTTATTTGTGAAAGAACACCTATTAAGTAATTGTTTCAATGATAAACTGCATCAGCATCTGGTAGACCTAGGACCAATTTCTCCCCAAGAATTGGGAAAGAAGGCGGACCATTGGGTCAACACTAGGGTGTCCAAAACTTCCACAGGGGGTGACCAAAAGAAAGGGGTCACAAAACCTCCCCAGGGGAAGGGTGGTGAGACAACCAAAAACAAAAATAGTAAAGAGTCTTCTACAGGCCCCCAAAAACCTGCACAGGAGGGTGAGCCTCTTCACAAAACAATTCTGGGTACAAGGGTAAAAACTTTTATCCCAAAAAGGCCTGGTGTCGTAGCTGTAGTCAGCCTGGACACCAAACTGGAGACAAGGCCTGTCCCAAGAAAGATACCACTTCTAACTCCACTCCAGCTAAAACTGGAATGGCCAGTCTCCAAGTGGGATCAACAGTGTGCCCAGAGCAAATCAGGTGTCACACTGAAGCTACATTAGTCTCTGAGGGTGGGGTGGATTTAGCCACACTGGCTGCCTGGCCCCCTAACATGCAAAAATACAGGCAGCAGCTCTTAATTAATGGGACAAGTGTAGAGGGCCTGAGGGATACAGGTGCCAGTGTCACTATGGTGACAGAGAAACTGGTTTCCCCTGGCCAATACCTGGCTGGACAAACTTATCCAGTCACCAACGCTGACAATCAGACTAAAGTACATCCCATGGCTATGGTAACTTTAGAGTGGGGAGGGGTCAATGGCCTGAAACAGGTGGTGGTCTCCTCAAATATCCCAGTAGACTGTTTGCTTGGAAATGACCTGGAGTCCTCAGCATGGGCTGAGGTAGAACTGAAAACCCATGCAGCCATGCTGGGTATCCCTGAACTGGTGTGTGTCAAAACAAGGGCACAGTGCAAGGCACAGGGTGAAAAAGTAGAGCTGGAGTCTGGAAGAAAGGCCCTGCCTACCAAGAGAAAAGGAAAGTCAGCTGGGAAACCAGCTGCAACACAACAAGAAAAAGAGAGCCTCTCTTCCCAGGAAGAAGTTCTGCCCTCTGAGGGAACTGAGCCTATGGAGCTGGAACCTTATCAGGTTGAGCTCTTGGGCCCAGGGGGACCCTCAAGGGAAGAGTTGTGTAAGGGACAAGAAACCTGTCCCTCTCTTGAAGGCCTTAGGCAGCAAGCTGCTGAAGAGTCCAAAGGCAAGAAAAATGGAACACATAGGGTCTATTGGGAAGATGGACTCCTGTACACTGAGGCAAGAGATCCCAAACCTGGTGCCACTAGGAGAGTGGAAGTGCCTCAGTGGTTCAGAGAGTTTATTCTGACCTTAGCCCATGATATTCCCCTTGCTGGGCATTTGGGACAAACCAAGACGTGGGAGAGGTTAGTCAACCACTTCTACTGGCCCAACATGTCCCAGAAGGTTAAGGAGTTTTGCACCTCCTGTCCCACCTGTCAAGCCAGTGGTAAGACAGGTGGACATCCAAAGGCCCCCCTCATTCCACTTCCAGTGGTGGGGGTCCCCTTTGAAAGAGTGGGTGTGGACATAGTGGGTCCACTGGAACCTCCCACAACCTCAGGAAATATATACATCCTAGTAGTAGTGGATCATGCTACTAGGTATCCTGAAGCTATTCCCCTTAGGTCGACTACTGCCCCTGCAGTAGCCAAGGCCCTCATTGGTATCTTTACCAGAGTGGGTTTCCCTAAGGAGGTGGTGTCTGACAGAGGTACCAACTTCATGTCAGCATGCCTAAAACACATGTGGAATGAATGTGGAGTGACTTATAAATTCACTACACCATATCATCCACAAACTAATGGCCTTGTTGAGAGATTCAACAAGACATTAAAGGGCATGATCATGGGGCTCCCAGAAAAACTCAAAAGGAGATGGGATGTCCTCCTGCCATGTCTGCTTTTCGCTTACAGAGAGGTGCCTCAGAAGGGAGTAGGGTTCTCACCCTTTGAACTTCTGTTTGGCCACCCTGTAAGGGGACCACTAGCTCTTGTGAAAGAAGGCTGGGAGAGACCTCTTCATGAGCCTAAACAAGACATAGTGGACTATGTGCTTGGCCTTCGCTCAAGGATGGCAGAGTACATGGAAAAGGCAACCAAAAACCTTGAGGCCAGCCAACAGCTCCAGAAGTGTTGGTATGACCAAAAGGCTGCACTGGTTGAATTTCAACCAGGGCAGAAAGTATGGGTTTTGGAGCCTGTGGCTCCCAGGGCACTTCAGGACAAATGGAGTGGCCCTTACCCGATCCTGGAAAAGAAGAGTCAGGTCACCTACCTGGTGGACCTAGGCACAAGCAGGAGCCCCAAGAGGGTGATCCATGTAAACCGCCTAAAACTCTTCCATGACAGGGCTGATGTGAATCTGTTGATGGTAACAGATGAGGAACAGGAAGCTGAGAGTGAGCCTCTCCCTGATCTCCTCTCATCAGACCCTAAAGATGGCTCAGTGGATGGAGTGATCTATTCAGACACCCTCTCTGGCCAACAGCAAGCTGACTGTAGGAGGGTCCTACAACAGTTTGCTGAGCTCTTTTCCCTAACCCCTGGTCAGACACACCTGTGTACCCATGATGTGGACACAGGAGACAGCATGCCTGTCAAAAACAAAATCTTCAGACAGTCTGATCAAGTTAAGGAAAGCATCAAGGTGGAAGTCCACAAGATGCTGGAATTGGGAATAATTGAGTACTCTGGCAGCCCCTGGGCTAGCCCAGTGGTCTTAGTCCCCAAACCTCACACCAAAGAAGGAAAGAGAGAGATGAGATTTTGTGTGGACTACAGAGGACTTAACTCTGTCACCAAGACAGATGCCCATCCCATTCCTAGAGCTGACGAGCTGATTGACAAATTAGGTGCTGCCAAATTCTTAAGTACTTTTGACCTAACAGCAGGGTACTGGCAAATCAAAATGGCACCTGGAGCAAAAGAGAAAACAGCATTCTCCACACCTGATGGGCATTATCAGTTTACTGTTATGCCCTTTGGTTTAAAGAATGCCCCTGCCACCTTCCAAAGGTTGGTGAATCAAGTCCTTGCTGGGTTGGAGTCCTTTAGTGCAGCTTATCTTGATGATATTGCTGTCTTTAGCTCCAACTGGCAGGATCACCTGGTCCACCTGAAGAAGGTTTTGAAGGCTCTGCAATCTGCAGGCCTCTCTATCAAGGCATCCAAATGCCAGATAGGGCAGGGAACTGTGGTTTACTTGGGACACCTTGTAGGTGGAGGCCAAGTTCAGCCACTCCAGCCTAAGATCCAGACTATCCTGGACTGGGCAGCTCCAAAAACCCAGACCCAAGTCAGGGCATTCCTTGGCTTGACTGGGTACTATAGGAGGTTTGTGAAGGGATAGGGATCCATTGTGACAGCCCTCACAGAACTCACCTCCAAGAAAATGCTCAAGAAAGTAAACTGGACTGTAGAATGCCAACAGGCCTTTGACACCCTGAAACAAGCTATGTGCACAGCACCAGTTCTAAAAGCTCCAGATTACTCCAAGCAGTTCATTGTGCAAACAGATGCCTCTGAACATGGGATAGGGGCAGTTTTGTCCCAAACAAATGATGATGGCCTTGACCAGCCTGTTGCTTTCATTAGCAGGAGGTTACTCCCCAGGGAGCAGCGTTGGAGTGCCATTGAGAGGGAGGCCTTTGCTGTGCTTTGGTCCCTGAAGAAGCTGAGACCATACCTCTTTGGTACTCACTTCCTAGTTCAGACTGACCACAGACCTCTCAGATGGCTGATGCAAATGAAAGGTGAAAATCCAAAACTGTTGAGGTGGTCCATCTCCCTACAGGGAATGGATTTTATAGTGGAACACAGACCTGGGACTGCCCATGCCAATGCAGATGGCCTTTCCAGGTTCTTCCACTTAGAAAATGAAGACTCTCTTTGGAAAGGTTAGTCTCATCCTCTTTCGTTTGGGGGGGGAGGGGGTTGTGTAAGGAAATGCCTCCTTGGCATGGTTACCCCCTGACTTTTTGCCTTTGCTGATGCTATGTTTTGAATTGAAAGTGTGCTGAGGCCTGCTAACCAGGCCCCAGCACCAGTGTTCTTTCCCTAACCTGTACTTTTGATTCCACAATTGGCACACCCTGGCATTCAGGTAAGTCCCTTGTAACTGGTACCCCTGGTACCAAGGGCCCTGATGCCAGGGAAGGTCTCTAAGGGCTGCAGCATATCTTATGCCACCCTGGGGACCCCTCACACAGCACAGACACACTGCTTACCAGCTTGTGTGTGCTGGTGAGAACAAAACGAGTAAGTCGACATGGCACTCCCCTCAGGGTGCCATGCCAACCTCACACTGCCTATGCAGTATAGATAAGTCACCCCTCTAGTAGGCCTTACAGCCCTAAGGCAGGGTGCACTATACCATAGGTGAGGGCACCAGTACATGAGTACTGTGCCCCTACAGTGTCTAAGCCAAACCTTAGACATTGTAAGTGCAGGGTAGCCATAAGAGTACATGGTCTGGGAGTCTGTCAAACACAGACTCCACAGCACCATAATGGCTACACTGAAAACTGGGAAGTTTGGTATCAAACTTCTCAGCACAATAAATGCACACTGATGCCAGTGTACATTTTATTGTGAAATACACCCCAGAGGGCACCTTAGAGGTGCCCCCTGAAACCTTAACCGACTATCTGTGTAGGCTGACTAGTTCCGGCAGCCTGCCACAACCGAGACATGTTGCTGGCCCCATGGGGAGAGTGCCTTTGTCACTCTGAGGCCAGTAACAAAGCCTGAACTGGGTGGAGATGCTAACACCTCCCCCAGGCAGGAGCTGTCACACCTGGCGGTGAGCCTCAAAGGCTCACCCCTTTGTGCCAGCACCGCAGGACACTCCAGCTAGTGGAGTTGCCCGCCCCCTCCGGCCACGGCCCCCACTTTTGGCGGCAAGGCCGGAGAAAATAATGAGAATAACAAGGAGTCGTCACTGGCCAGTCAGGACAGCCCCTAAGGTGTCCTGAGCTGAAGTGACTCTAACTTTTAGAAATCCTCCATCTTGCAGATGGAGGATTCCCCATTAGGATTAGGGATGTGACCCCCTCCCCTTGGGAGGAGGCACAAAGAGGGTGTACCCACCCTCAGGGCTAGTAGCCATTGGCTACTAACCCCCCAGACCTAAACACGCCCTTAAATTTAGTATTTAAGGGCTCCCCTGAACCTAAGAATTTAGATTCCTGAAACCTACAAGAAGAAGAAGACTGCTGAGCTGAAAAACCCCTGCAGAGGAAGTACAGAAGACACCAACTGCTTTGGCCCCAGTCCTACCGGCCTGTCTCCTGCCTTCCAAAGAAACCTGCTCCAGCGACGCTTTCCAAAGGACCAGCGACCTCTGAATCCTCAGAGGACTGCCCTGCTTCAAGAAAAACAAGGAACTCCCGAGGACAGCGGCCCTGCTCCAAAAGACTGCAACTTTGTTTCAAGGAGCAGACTTAAAGACCCCTGCAACTCCCCGCAAGAAGCGGGAGACTTGCAACACTGCACCCGGCGACCCCGACTCGACTGGTGGAGAACCAACACCTCAGGGAGGACCCTCTGGCGACTCCGAGACATTGAGTAACCAAAGTTGTCCCCCCTGAGCCCCCACAGCGACGCCTGCAGAGGGAATCCCGAGGCTCCCCCTGACCGCGACTGCCTGAACTCCATTTCCCGACGGCTGGAAAAGACCCTGCACCCGCAGCCCCCAGCACCTAAAGGAACGGAACTCCTGTGCAGGAGTGACCCCCAGGAGGCCCTCTCCCTTGCCCAGGTGGTGGCTACCCCGAGGAGCACCCCCCTTGCCTGCCTGCACCGCTGAAGAGATCCCTTGGTCTCTCATTGAAAACCATTGAAAACCCGACACGTGTTTGCACACTGCACCCGGCCGCCCCCGCGCTGCTGAGGATGCACTTTTTGTGCTGACTTGTGTCCCCCCCGGTGCCCTACAAAACCCCCCTGGTCTGCCCTCTGAAGACGCGGGTACTACCTGCTGGCAGACCGGAACCGGGGCACCCCCTTCTCTCCATTGAAGCCTATGCGTTTTGGGCACCTCTTTGACCTCTACACCTGACCGGCCCTGAGCTGCTGGTGTGGTAACTTTGGGGTTGCTCTGAACCCCCAACGGTGGGCTACCTTGGACCCAAACCTGAGACTTGTAAGTGATTTACTTACCTGACAAAACTAACAAAACTTACCTCCCCCAGGAACAGTGAAAATTGCACTGTGTCCACTTTTAAAACAGCTTATTGTGTTTTATGTAAAAAGTATACATGCTAATGTAATGATTTAAAGTTCCTGGAGTACTTACCTGCAATACCTTTCAAATGAGATATTACATGTAAAATTTGAACCTGTGGTTCTTAAAATAAACTAAGAAAATATATTTTTCTATAACAAAACCTATTGGCTGGATTTGTCTCTGAGTGTGTGTTCCTCATTTATTGCCTGTGTGTATGTACAACAAATGCTTAACACTACTCCTTTGATAAGCCTACTGCTCGACCACACTACCACAAAATAGAGCATTAGTATTATCTCTTTTTGCCACTATCTTACCTCTAAGGGGAACCCTTGGACTCTGTGCATACTATTCCTTACTTTGAAATAGTGCCTACAGAGCCAACTTCCTACAACCTGCAAGCAGGTGTGAAACATGCAAAAACAGTTGCCTAAGGTTTCGCATCTGCTTACCATGTTTTTAAAAGAAATGTGCCCATCCACTAGTACTAAGGGAAAAAGAATAGAAAATGCATTTCATCGTTCATAACTTCACTGGCACAAATACTTAACTTTGGGCAAATTTTAAAGTAAAGAGCTTGCGAGGTAATATATCCAGATAGAATGCTACATTAAAGTTTCGTTCAGAGGGTCATATCATGTAATGAGGATTGCTTTTTCTCATCAGTATGGGTTTGATGCTCATGTGTTCGGGGGCTACCTCGCAGCAATATGTCAACTTTCTGTCAGTAGTTTATCTAAATAATGTCCTGAGAGGGTCTCCTAACAGATTGGTCAGCCCACACTGCTTCAGTCCCAGCTTCAGCCAGATTTTCCACACAGTCGCAACCCAAAGTTGTCGAGGATCCTGGGAACCAGCCAGCAATTTTCATAAACCCTGTAGTCCTTACATCTCACCAACTCATCAACATATGGAATTGTACTAAGGTAACAGTGAATTATGGGGATGTTTTTCACCAGGGGGGTTCTGAGAGACATCAAATCGACAGCAAGAGTGAAGCTCGAGTTGTCTATGATGTCAGGGAGAACCTCAAGATGAAAAACATCCCCGTAATTCACTTTTTACTATTCCATAAATTTATGTTATGTATGGCCCCCAAACTCTTCTGCCCCTGCCTTTACCTGCTACAGTGGTAGAGAAATGGGAAACCATACATAACATGGTCTCTGTCATCTATTCCTGTTCTAAAGGTTAAAAAAAAAACACTTGTCATCCTCGAGCAACCTTCCATGCCTTCCCCTCCTCCTGCAGCTATGCATTCTGCTTTCAGCCAAAGCAGACACGCAGAGCTGCCCTGACAGGCTCTCAGGGAGGCTTGTCAGCCCAGCTTGGAAGGCCTTTATGACATCACTAGTTTTGTTACCAACTGCTGCTACATCATAGCAGTGGGTTATGTGATACTCTCATAACACCACTGAGCACTTCATTGTATTTATTATGATTGTTTTGAGCATACCCAAATAAGTTATTAGCAAATTTGCAAAGTGTTGAGTGATCATGCCAAAAGGATACAGGATTGTCTGTAGCACTGTTGATTTCTGTTGTAATAATGTTCTTTACAAAGGTTATTGTGTCATTAACCACACCATGCACCTGAAAAACAGCAAAAGTAATAAGTGGGTAAGTACCCCTACATAAACTAATTTGGCCCCTGGAGGGTATAAAGCAGTAGTACACAGAAGCAGGCCTCTTGATGATCAGAAGGGGTTGTACATTCACACTGTGATGATAATTACACTAGTAAAATGAGACTTTTTTACTTTTTTGTGACCGGTCACTTAAGTATATTTATAAGGTACGTGTAAAAAATGATTTGGAATCAAGCACTCTAAAAGACGTAACTTCAGGTTTCGGCCTCACTGTCGACAGGGCACAGTGTTTCATGTATTGGGTTTTGTTTTAACATCCTAATCTCTGCAGGGAATTGCAGTTTTGACTTGCTTCTATTGAAACAAGTGATAAATGCACAGGATAACAATAATTTGTAGCAGATAGGTCAGGACTAGAAACAGAACCAGATTTAGCTCTCAGGCATGAAAATGTTATGGCCTTCGCTCTCCTGGCAGAGGCCCATATGACAGAGATCCAATTTCAACAGTGGATCTACCGCATTGGCACCTTCACAGTAGACAGAGAGGAATACAGAGACTTTGTTTTGGCTCCGCATAGCATTTCTGTATGTTTTTCAACAACAAACTCCCAAAACAGGATTTTTTTTTTTTTGAAAAACAGGCTATTAATAACGCTGATGAAGAGGGTATTTTCTTCTTGAAAGTCAGGGCCATGCCACACATGGAGTTGTACCAGGCAGGAAAACAAAGTTAAGATCAGCCAGCCCTAAACGGCATGGGATGGCAGTCCTGTGGTAGATCAGACCACCACGTAAGGCGTTTGTGTAGGGAGAGGCAGCTCAGGATTCATGGGATGACACCTGGCCACTTTCCAGGTTAGGAGGAAGGGTAGAATCCCAGTTTATGGTGGGTCACCCACTCTGTCAAACTCTAACTGCACCCATTGTCCCCTGTCAACATTGAAACTGTGTTACTGTGACTTAAGGTGGTGCTTCATGTTGCAGATAGCACCAAGTAACTGAACAGAAACAATTATTTGTAATCTACCAAATGAGCTTTATTTTGGTCACACCAATTGGGCATACTGCGGAATACATTAAAGGGAATACAAGTACATGCAATTTGGATTGTCAGTTCACATTCAAAGGCACTTTACTTAGCAGCTAAAACCTCTAAATACAGCAATACTGCCATTCATATCCAAGATAGTGTCTATCTTTTTGCATCCAGTATGCTAGGCATTCGGACAGCATGTGCAGTTAACCATTGGTTTATTAAGCACTTATTGAATAACTGAGTACATGGATCTGCGACTCTAGAAAAAGGCAAATTGCCTCTGGCTTCGGGTGGTCACTGTGGTGTTGACAATAAATGATCTGAGAAGCCATATATGTAACACAAATCTAGCTGCAAAGCAAAAGAGCACTTAATTGGTGCGAGATGCAGGCGTGATTCAAGATTTAGAGAGAGGTAGGTAATAGTGCATTTCAGGGTAAGGGGGATATTGGTCTTTGAGAAGGTAAGTCTACAGCCTCTTTCAAGGTTAGGCTTACCCTCTGGATACAGAAGGAATTATACCAAACACTTTTATTGTGAGTATTAGACGCAGTGTTTTATTAATTAAGAATGCTAACAAGTTGCAATAGGGTCCTCACCGTTGAAGTGTCCACTTTTTGGAAACTATCCATTCCAGTCAATTAGAAAATCTTGATTCTCACAAAAAGAGGTGTTAAGCGTACATGTTCAGGGATGACTGGGGGAAAGAGCATCAGTGAAAAGAGGAGTATTTTATTGCAATAATGGATTTTATTATTTTATATCTACTACGTATGTTTATATGTATAATAATACAGAACTGAAGATGCTTTGTTGTGGAGGCCAAACTGTTACTATGATTATAACCCTGTTAGCTTCCAACCGTGGGTAACGTTCTATTTCATTTTCTTAAACATTATCCAAATTGCTACTTTTGTGACCTTACAGTTTTATGTATCTCTTCTGTTCAAATTAAGCAAGTGGGATACAGTGGTAGGGATGTTTACATCCTTCAGAAAGCTGTACTGTTTTTCCCTAAATGATGTTGCATGGTGAGTTAAAGGTAGAGTAAATCCCACTATCAGTGACATAAATAATATTGTTGTAAATGGCCATTACAGTTTAATAACGGGGTAAATAAATATATGGACATTGAGGGAATGCAGTTATATTTAAGAAAAGTGAAGTTTATCTGTACCTGAGGGCAGCAACGTAACGTGTATGCATCTTGGACTCGATCACAGAATCGGTGACTATCTGCAAAAGCAAGATCAAACGGCATTTGTATTGATACTAGTATATCATCAACTTATGTAAATACTCCAGAAAGTGACATTTACCTGCAATCTCAGATGGGTGGTGGTCAGAGTCTAAAAGAGATCTGAATCGCGAGGCAACTTCAATTTGTCCAGGATGAGGACGTAGTGCTTGAATATCTAGTCAGAGTAAAAGTGCAAGTGGTCACTGCACACTTGAAGTCTATAAAATGAATCATAGTAACTGGCCACCTTCTAAATCCTTCTAAAACTTTACATATCAAGTAGTTCCATAACAAATATTTATATTTTCATTGAACTCGAAGCACCATGATAATATGACTGAATGCTCACAAAAATGACAAGTAGCCATTACATAGGACGATTTTATTTCAACAAATCCTCTTGGCAGTACTGGCTACACTTTTAGTCCTAACAAATAAGTTGTTTGAAAACTGAAATAATTTCTCACAATATTGCTTTCCAAAGTAATTGTTAATTTATCACACTTTTGTTTATCCATTCTCTAATGATTTATTCTAAAAATGCAGATTGTCGCACATCAAGTCATGGAAAAATAGGAGACGTGGTACATACTTAATAAAGCTATTTTCTGATTGGCCTGTTACCGTGAACTACATCGCAAACAATGCTGTCATATATAGAACTGTGTTTTCCTGACCTATACGAACTATGCCTTGACTCCTTCTTGTTGTATTAATACGTCTGCTTCATATTATTCACTGGGTGTTTTTATTTCTCATTGACACCGCCTGCAGCAAAATGAGCAGTGATGCATGTGTTGACATGTTGCTCTCAAACAACTCTAGAGGAACTCTTTGGATCATTTTCAAGGCCTTTTCTGTCCACTGTAGGCTATCCATTACAAGACTCTCAACTGTTTATGTAACCAGATTTGTACGACATGACCGATGATATTAGGTCGAGAGAGGATTTAATAATATTAACTTAGTGGGACAGATGTAGAACGGTGGCATTTTATGATGTTTATAATGCTGAAGTGTGATTTGCTATTGCAATGATGCGTGTGTTCACACTATACTGACACTGCAATTTCCAGTGCTTTCTCTGGTAGAATTTGCTATAAAAACACATAATTTGGGGTTTTATATAATATTTTTCTGAGTCTCTAGGGATGCTGCTCGATGGACTTAACCCATTTTTCAGATTTTGCTCATTGATGCATCTATTTAAACACTACGAGCCTTCATGGCGATTTAATTCTAAGACTTAGGACTGATTTTTTTTAGCCTAACCATATTTTTGCCTTCTGTATTGCACTTTAATATTTTAATAAACCTTCATGGTTTATCTAATTTACTGAACTCAAGCCTATTTGATTCAGGCCTTATTTATTGGCTTTTTTGAGAGCTGTTTTCAATCTTATTTTTAGGGAAACACTGCCTCATCTATTCACGAGGACAACACAGCTCTCGACCCCGCAAATGGCTGCTACATTTCTGTTATGCAGATTATTTGAGAAATAGCACCCACATACTCACCAGAGTCAAAGGCTCGGGTGGTGCCCTTCAGCACTTCCAAGGTGAGTGCAGCTATGATGTCAGCCTGCTGTGCAATGGCTTTGGCTCTTTCAACTGCTTCACAGCCCAGAGAGGTGATCATCTGGGTCCCATTGATCAAAGCCAAGCCCTACAAGAAATAAAAGAAAGAGTGCTAATCTGTTACTGCACCTGTACCATATTTGCTTAAAGAGAAAGTCTCCATTAGGCAAATTAAAAATAAACATTTAACTATTTTCCATTTTGTCCACATCAAAGGTGCAAGCACGTTTAGACCTAATTTAGGGTTTGGAGGAGTAAGAGGCTATTGGCAAACATGCAGCCCTTCCATCCTGCTAAACAGGTGGTTCCACCAATTCATTTAGAGGCAAGGGAACCAGTAGGTGACAGACGGCAGAGCCTCTGTTGGCAAAAACCCTTACAAAGAGGGCTGTCCCCACTGGGCCCGTTGGGGCACATGACTCATTTTCCCAGACTGTGTCTGCCATGTGAGGCATGGCAGAAATGGGGGTGGGGGAAGACAGTAAACAGGAAAAAGCTACTTCAATGTCAGATCATTTACATTTTCTTTGTTTTGATCCCTAGATTCTTGAGCATTCTGAAGAGCTTAACAGCTGAAACATGCACACCAATTTACAGACCCGAAATCTCCATATCCTAACTTGTCCTTATCAGCATGTTCTGTATCTTCCTATATCATATTCTTTATATACATTCGCTGATACTTTCACTGCCAGCCGATTTAGGAGAAAAATGATTTCTAAGTTTCATTTGTGACATAAAAATTTAAGTTTTTCTTGTCGAAATGCCTACACTCTGTCTAGTGTGGTAATATTTGGAAAGAAAAAATACTTTTTATATGAAATATGATTTTAAAAAGTGTTTTTGTTGTAACCAACAGAGACTTAAGATATCAATAAGGGTAAATGCTTCTTGCGGTATGTAAAGTTATTTCTAAAGTTTAAAGCTATTGCAATGTGTTGGAGGAATTAAAAACATTAACAAATATTAACTAAGCAATAAATACAAAACTAAAACAAATAGCTTAGCAGAGAAAGTATTCATATTTATCACAAAAAGTAATATGCAAATGTATAATGCAGAGCATTTCATAGCAGAAATAATACATTTAACATGCAAACAAATGCACAATCTTAAAATGAAGAGACAAACATTTAAACTATTTCTATCAAGCACACTTTTTTTAATGAATGAAATGCATTTGGACGGGTTGATGAGCAGGAAACATCCAGCAACAACAACCCTACTAGTGTATTCAACTGTGTTGTGAAATAGAATGCATGAATTGGGGAAGGAGAATGTCCCTGTTATTTTTCTGACCTTTTTAATGCAAATCGAGCAGATTGGACACATACAAGGGGGATGGGTGGGTGAAACCTCATTGTGTTACTAATACGAACAGTGTATTACAAGTCACAAAGAACATATTGGTTTTCTACATTTTCATGTTATCATTTATTTCTTGTGCATGAACGAACACCAAATCCTGTGAAAGTAGCACCCTTGAAAAAGACTTGTGCTTGAAAGGATGAGTTTTCATGTACATGTTCAACAATATTTAATAGATCTCCGTGTTTCTTAAAGAGGTGGAGGGACCCATAACTGTCAATGAAACACTAAAGTAAGACAATTCTGATTCCTGAAGCCTGTAATCTATTGCATGCCTATGGAGGTTGGAAGAAAATGATTGTTGAGTGAACATCTCAGAGAGAGTGTTGCTATTAATACAGTCCACATGGGAATCCTAGGAAAATGTCATGTGACAAAAATAACCAACTATATAATTTTAAAAAGCTATAAGGATTTTATATACTATCATGCAGCCACCATAGCCGGGAACAGTGCACACTTTGGAAGCAGTTAGAACATTTGTCATCTTTACTTGAGAAGGAAAGAAAAGATTTATTATTTTAAAAAAAACCTTCCTGCAAAAGATGACGAATAATAAAAGCATTTTAGTAAAGCAACACATTTGACCACTGGTATTAGAAGACACAAGTATGAAAAGGAAGGGGGCGATCTGGCATGTTCTGTAACCTGGGAATAAATATTCCGAAAGAGGAGTATATTCATCTTGATGACGTTTTTTGAGACACTGATCGGGGGTTTCATAACAAATCATCCCAACATTAAAATTAGTCCCAAACTTCTGTATTATAAGCAGGGTGAAGGAATAATAGTTCTATCGAAAACAGTCCACCTCTTAAGGGCTTATTACGAAACCATTAAAAATACTTTAGGGTACATATACGCAAATCCGTTGTGTTAATACATGGGATGCAGTGGTTTAACAAAGGCCCCAACAGCCCCCACGTTGCGGGGAGGCTGAGCTCCAAGAGGCCACCTCAACCCAGCACCTGTCCTGAGTCTGGAGGGGCCCACCTTTATGTTCTTTGCAGGGGAGCACCCTCCAGTTTCATTGGGCCCCTGATGGGATGTAGGAAATAAAATAAACACTACCAGAAAATTGAGGTTTGGATAAAAAAATAAAACAAGACTATTAATCAAAACAAGAGAAACAAGCACATTTAGTAGGGACTGAGGGAAAAATAAGCCTCTCTAGTTGTAAACGAATTCCTTAAATGTGATACTGATGGCACTAGAAATATGGGATATTTATCCTGAGGAAGTCCAAAAGCAGTAGTCACAAAGGAAAATATTACTTAATTTGTAAGCATTTGTTCAAAGTATGCTTTGCTGTAGATTCACATGCTCTACATGCTCCTGCCATTTATTGTTGACCTAGGGCATTTGAAGGTTGTTTTTCTTCTAAGAAAGCCTTTCAAGTCACAAGGTGCAAGGCAACTCTTCCCTTAACTGACAATATGCATAGACATCGACATGTTTAATTATTTTTTGCACAGCGGGTGATAGTGTGGAGTGGCGAATGAACCCAGTTTCGTGCTGCAAATGTGTATTGTAAAGGGACGTAAGTTAATGAAGGGTGAGATCTGTGATCAGAGCCACGTGCTTCGGGAGAGAATAGAGGGCACATGCAGATCTACACCATTATATGCTATGAACTGGTGCTTAAAAGGGCACCCCTCTAAAAGTGATGGTTAGAGTGTGGATGGTGTAGATGTTGGTAATAGTGTACTGAGGATAGTTTGTCAAGCATTGCCTGTTGTCTGGCTAGGATAGCCACACAATAATGTTTAGTAAAGTATGTGGGTTGATCAAATGGCTGTATTGCATAAGGCAGCTAATGGAATATTTTCCAGAAAAGCCATGGTTACAGTCTTTGTGTCCAGTGTGGGCCCTAGGGGTGACATGGACGACTCTTCTTGCTTTATTACAGCAAGACTGAATGCACATGACTATCCATCTAGTGATGTCTGCTTTGGAGATGGGCGGGGTCTTGTATGGTTTAACAAAGACTGTAAACAACTGCTCAGCTTGGTGAAAGGGTTTGATCCTGTGAATGTAATACATGAGAGTCTGTTTGACGTCTAGAGTGTGTAGGACTCTTTCTGTTATTGAGTCTAGCTGAGTAAAAAACATTGGGGGCTTTAAGGTTTGATTGAGGTGAAAAGGGGGAAACCACCTAGCGAAGGAACATTGGTCTAATTCTGAGTACCACTCTATCTTCATGAACCTGAATGAAGCTTTTGTGTACTGTGAAGGCTTGCCCCTCACTAATTTTTGAAAGAGAGCTTCCAGGAAAGGTATCGTAGAGGGAAGAGTGCAAATGCTCAAAAAGGGGTTCCACGAGTCTAGAGAGGAGTATTTTGAGATTACAAACTGATGCAAGGGTAACTCTGGGAGGAAGGACTCTTGAGGTCCTCCATCAAGGCTTTAACTACTGGTATGTGAAAAGGAATGAATGTTCCCTGCTTTGCGTGTACATGGCTATGGCTCCAAAATGGAGCTGTACGAAATTGTAGACAAGGCCTGTCTTTTGTAGGTGTCACAAGTAGCAAATAATTTCCTGGACAGCAGGTTTTAGGGGTCCGGATGTTTGGGGATGCAAAAAGGGAAAAATTATTTTCACTTTGCTGTGGAACAGGTTCATGTGGTAGGCCTGTGGCCCTCTAATAAGAGGTCCAAGCCTTCTTGTGGAACAAGCAGCTATCTAAAATCTGGGATTTCAGGTACCAAATCACTAGATTGAGCTGGTTGGGGTTTGCGTGTCTGATTTGGCTTTCACCCTTGATGATAACGTCTGGCCTGTTGGGGAGCACCTTGTGGGGCTGATTGATATCACGAGGAGTGTTGAGTACCAGGCTGATCCGGCCCAGACCCGGGCTACAAGGATGAGAGTCAGAGAGGTTGGCCACATCTTCTGGACTGCAAATGGAGGCAGGGGTATGGGTACCTGGAGGCAAAGTTTGTGCATTTTGCGAGTTGTAGAATAGGTCTATGTGCAGACTGCACCAGTGCTAAAAGTAGCGAAGTAGGACTTGCAGGTGACATTTCCACTTGTAGACTTGTTGATGGGTCCTGCTGAGAAGATCGGGCAAGTTGTTGTTCAGCCCTGGAAGCTATTTCACAATGAGGTGGATGCAGTGGCATAGTGCCCAGTACCTTGTGTTTTGTACCAGTAGTACAAGAGCAGAAAGTGAATGCCACCCTGTTCCTGAAGGTAGTACATCACTGTCATGTTGTACTTTTTGATTAAAACCACCTTCCCCTGAATGAGGTGAAAGAAAACTTTGAAGGTGATATTTATAGCAAGAAGCTCAAGGTACTTGATATGGTGCCACTGGTGATGAGGAGCCCACACTCCTAATATTGACAAGTGATTGAGATGCTGTCCCGCCCTCTCCTCTCCCCAATTGGATCAAGAGGTGTCCATGGTGAGGGTGACTTGCAGAATGGGGTCTAGGAAGGGCCTGTCCTGCAACAGATTGTTCCAGTTCCACCACTGGAGTGCTGGTGTTTACCAACACTCAATCTTCTACTTCACCCTCTGGTGGTGACCATTGGGTTGAAAAGGTATTCTCAAAGTGGACATATGGAGCTACAGGAAGCCATCATGCCCAGGAGGCACATTAAGGTTCTAGGTGAGGATTTGCCTGTAACAGAGCTTAGTACTGCCCTTAGAAAGGGCTGGAGATGAAGAGGCTGTAGATGGGATTTTGTTGCATTTATCATGAATCTAAAACTTTGTAGGAGTGAGATTGTAACCTGGGTTTCTACTAGGGTGCTGTGCTTGCCTACGGTCTACATCAGCTAATAGGAGAAAACCTGCATGCCCCCCTCCAGTGTGTGACTACTTCTGCTTGGAGCAGTGGTGGCACCAAAGGTAAGTAGCACCAGTGACCTGGATGAATGGGGATGTGGAAAAAGGCATCCTTAAGGTCTAATGGCATATTGTAATCCTCTTGTTAAAGGAGGGGAATGAGATCCAGCAGTGTTACCATATGAAAGTGTTCAGAGAGTATGTAGTGATTGAGGGGCCTGAGGTCCAGAATGGCCCTGAGGGAGCTGCCCTTCTTGGGGATAAGGAAGTAAATAGATTAAACTTCCTTGCTCCTATGGTGAGGGAGCATTTGTTCCATGGCCCCTTTTTGAAGGAGCACTTTTACTTCTTCCTGGTGAAGGGCGTGGCTGTAATGTTGGGGGCGTGATAAGTTCTAGCAAGCAGCTATCATGAACCATCGCTAACACCCGTTTGCTATTGATGTGTGATCTGGTAAGAAAAGCGGAGTCATTGTTTTGAGATGGAAGCCCCTTTGCCAGAACCTTTTTTTACCCTTGCTCCTGTTGTGTATGCCTCTATAGGCACTCCTGGAGTACCTTTATGTTGCCTGTTGATTGCATGATTGCTGCTGATTTTGGCATGAGGGGGAGCATCTGGGGAGGTGGCTTTGGAGCCTGCTGTGTACTGTTGTCTCCAAAAGGAACCCCTAGGGGATGAGGTCTAAAGGGCACACAATGATTTTGCTGGGTTAGTGTCCTTCTTGATATTTTTTAACATCTGCACAATCTGTAGGCTGAGTAGGTATACTCTACTAAAGGGCGGGTGGAGCAGATCTTGCTAGGCCTCCAGCTTGAAGCCTAAGGTGCGAAGCTAAGCATGTCACTTGTTGTGGATGTTATTGTTGACCCTGCCCCCCCCTCCAGCGGGATGAGGTGTCTGTGGCATCAAGGGTGCAGCAGATGGTAGCATTAGAGATAGTTTAACTTCTGCGACTACCTCCTCCCTCTTTTTAAACTTGCATGCAACATGCTTTACTACGTCTTGCATTGAATCTCTCTGGAACCTGTCATAGAGGGAAAGGAGACCTACGGAGTTGGCTATCAAAGAGCCTCTGGGTTGTGGAGAATCTTAGGACTCAATGGCAGAGGAGTCGATGCCCAGGATCAGAAGTGAAATTGTATCCAAAGCCTTAAATTGCTGAAGACTAGAACCCGAAGGAGGTGGAGACTCCAAAAGCTGCATATTGGTTGGAGGGATTGATGCCCTTTCCACTTGAGAGCAGTGCTCTGCATTGCCACGAGGCCTATTTGAGGCTTGATTCCTGTGTCAATGTGTACTATACTCACAACCATTGTGGAGGTCTTTGTTCAAGGGCCGGAGGTTGTCGAGGTAAACAGAGCCTCTTATTTTTCTTCTACCGGGTCTATTTCAGAGGAAAAGGTTGCCTCTGAGCTGGGTGATAGCTGATGGACCAGAATGCGCCAAGGACCGGTATCCTCACCGTCCTCAGCATTGAGGGAAGCCTGTTGTCTAAAGAGGATGGGCCATTGCTGGAGGCTTGCTGATGCATATTCTGATTTGCCCACTTTCATTCTTGTTGATTTTGGAAGGTCTTATCTGATTCAAAGCTATGAAAGCCTCACATGTGGTGCTGTCATGTTCTGGGGACACAGAGGTTACAAACCTTGTGGTAGTCAGACCATAGGTACCTGGCATGGCACTGAGAACAGTACTGAAAAGCTGCCTGTTCCATCACCCTCAGAGCATTCTCCATCAAGAAATCATCAGAGATGAAGGGAGCATTTCCCCCAAAATGGCCAGAGGCGCTAATGGTTGGGAGTTGATTGGTACATCAGTCTCTGGAGGTTGTAGACAAGAAAAATGATGACTAAGTCTTTTTCAAAGTATTAGTTAAATATCACTCTCTCAGCCTGAACGAAAGTGCAAAGAATACATCAAAACTCAGAACTGCTGCAGTGCACTTCCATACCAGATGACAAAAAACAATGTTACATGGAGTTGGTGCCCATCTCCATTGCCCATTAGGAAAGGAGTCACACTGAACATTGTGATTCAAAAGACATTTTATTTTAGAAGAAAAACAAATTGCAAACATCTGAAGCCAAAACTAGGTGGCAGAAATATGCAGGGCATGTGCATCTACAGTAACACATGCTACACACACATTGTTATATCCTTAAAAGAATAAGTGATTTATAAAACTATGCATTTTGGGTGTTTACAATTGGCAACAAGCCACAGTTATTAGATTCAGAACAGTTTGATGCATTTTAGTTTTTCAAGTAAAGTTAAACATAAAAATGTATTCAACAATGAACTGCATCTATTTATAAGTTTAGTTTTAGTTTGACTTGAATTCCTATTTCATAATGTATGCCATTTTTAGCCTGCATATTTTAGATTTTTTTTATTCTTGCATTTTAACATAATTTTAACATTACAAAACAAATTAGAATTATCATCACTCATTGTGTATTTGTCCCTCTGCTGCAATGAACTTTTCCATACCTCCCAGGATCATGTAAAAAAAGCAAATCTGATCCCAGACACTTCATAACACTAAATGAATTTTCTTTGGCACATGATTAATATACATGCAAAATAGCAAACATCACATAGTATTTTCATGTTTTTGAGTGAAGAACTCATAGTTTAAAGACAGTAAATTCATGTTTTGGAGACTACAACAGCTTCTGGAGTACATGGTTTACAGTAAACAAAAAGAACTTTACTTTGGGAACTACTATGGTGTGTGGTGTGTGGAATTATAATCCTGCAATCAGAATTGTGCAAAGTTCCCAGCATCACAACCTTGTGAAATTGCAACGTTTAACTTTGCACAACTTCGCCTTTGGATGAAAATGTTTACCAAAAAAAAAAAAAAAAACTTCAGGGGACCAGGATTTTTTTTTGCCTCAAAAACAGTGTCTGCAAAGATTACTTATATAGGTATTTATTGTAGAGATAAAAACATTCTGCTACCAAAATGGATTTCCTAGCACAGGACAAAAGAGAAGAGCATAGGGAAGGGTTTGGGGGGGGGGGTGGGGGGGATGTGGGACAGTGGGCATAGCACCACAGTAAAGGGTGGAGATTAACAGAAAAAAAGGTTTTTTAATTCTTGTACAAATAGATGCAATATCAATATAAATGTTCCAACTGTATTTAGGCTTTATGTAGACAAATTGCCAGGCAGTTCAAATGTCTTGTGATATTACAATTCACAGGCCATCGCTTTAGGGTCAGATTTCCAAAGGTATAGACTACATAAGGCTCCCTAAGGTTGGATAAATTGAAAGACCGCTGGTTATATGAGGGTACGCAATTCTCTAGGAGCAAGGATAGCTCAGATTTTTCTCTGCCAAAGAAAATTCTATGAGCAAGATAGAAAAACCTGAACTGGATGTGTTCTTTAATGTGATCCAGAAAAGGTCTCCTTGAGCATCTGAGACATGATCAAAATTGTGGAGATTGCATACCACACATACTACAAAATTCTATGTTTTCTGAAGAACTGCTAAAAAAATAGTCTGGTAACCCTAAGTGCAGACCACTGCAGTAGTCTATTTTGTACAGTACGCATGTGGGCATGCATATCCTTAAGATGAAAGGTTGGTGTTTTTGAGCAGTTAAAGTGCTACAAAGCAGCTGGCTGCCAATAAGTTAACATGAGGCACCGTATTGAGTTTCCTACCAAATTTCCAACCACTTTTTCCAATCACTTTTTAAAAATGTATATTAAAAAAAGTGTTAAGTTAGAAAGTTCTCAAATTGGTGAAATTGAATAATAACTTCTAGAAGCTTTCATAATGGATCTTTGCAAGCTTTGCTTTGCCCCATCCATTGCCTTTTCTAATATTAATAACATTTTAAAATTAAAATATTTGCATTCTTGGAAATTGTGTTAATTTCTAGGTGATTACGTTTAAAATGCGCTCAAAAACATGATATTCTTCCAACAGCTATATAAAACTGGTGCACAGTAAAATGTTGAACTAGTTTTTAGACAGGACAGATTAACATACTAATAATGTTATGATGATGGACAATGGAGTTTTATGTATATATGTTTCAATGTAGGTTAATCAATACTTCTCCATGGTTTTAAATTGTTTTTTTAATTTCCAACTCCATTAAAAAAGCACTTGGCTAAAATTATGTAAATATTCTCACTTTTCTACTAAGGTGTGCAGGGATCACTGTTAGTTCCTCCCAGGTTTTGTTATACCTTCCGGTGATTCAGTGTAATGTGCGTGCAATATACATTCCTAGTTAGAGTCAGAAATTATTAGAGTGGTGCAGAAGACAACCATATTGTGGTTTATACAAGTATTGGTACATGCTCAAGGTGCATAGATTTATAAAGAAAATTCTACACCTCAATAGGGTGACCAAGTTTAGAGATTCAACAATGGACGAAAACAATTCATTTGAAAAGATAATTATGAATAACACGTGAAAGCAAATGTGTGTTTTAAAGTCTTTAAGAATAGTAAAAGAGGAAGACGTACTGACAGAAGTAAAGCATTCAACAGGTTTGATATCAGGATGAAGAAGGAACAAAATAGTGTGATGTGTAGAACTGTTATTACCAGATAAAATGAAGCAGGTTTCAGAAATCCTGTAGGCTGGGAAGAAACACTTAGGGATTATATGTTTTTTTGTAAATATTATACGTCTTATAGAAAGATGTTTATTCTACCTCTGCTAAAACAAGTTAATGTTAGATCTTGAAACGTCTCTTTAGCCTTTTTATAGACCCTGCCCTTAGCAAAGTGTTGCTTCTCAATCATCACATATATTGAAAGGTCTTTATGGCTAAAGGTATGTCCTGCCTAGGAATTAGTTCATAACGAAATCCTGTGCCTTACATATTTACTGTTGTGTGGTCTGCTTGTGTTCTGAATTGAAAAAGACTATAAGTTAAATAATGAATACCATGTTTGTCACTATTGGCTTTGACGGCTGGGGCAGAGTTGCTATTACTGTGTACCCAATGCTTGATTTCATAGTTACTGTTGATTTCTCTTGTGATCTTTATGAATATTGATGAATTTGTATAATATTTTGATTTATGTTTCTGTTTATTGTTGACTATTTTATGCATTTGATGTACTTTTATGGCTCATTTGAGCCAAATAAAGTTATTAATTGAATTGATAGAATGGAGGATCTGATTAATGTACACATTTACACACAATTCAAATAAATTGACATTGTACACAATACCAAAGAGGGAGCCACACAAAATAAGTGAGATAAATATTTGGTTTTTGATGAATGAGTTGGATCCATATTTTATAAATATTAGATTAATATGCTAGGCTATATATAATATGAACAGAGAACTGTTAAATAGATTGAAATGGCAGGAGAACATATGTAGAGAGTCTAAAATGAAGGTATGTGTAACAATTGAGACAGGAGAATGCAAAAGCTTCTAAAACGGGTGTAGTGGAAAAGCAACCAACCAAAGAAAGCATTTCTGGAGAATACGGCAAGGTTTGGTGAATGAATGTAAGTTATACATGTGGTTATGTCTGAAATGCAAACCAGTCAAAAGGCTGTGGCATGTTGTGCAGGATCACAATGAAGCATGACGTCAATGAGTGATATGTGACGTAGATGGCTTGAGGACTCTTAATGCATTGTGATGTAATGTTCTGTAAAGAGGTATGTGAATTATGTGATTGATTCAACAGGAGTGACAGACTACAAAGACAAAGGAAAATACATCTGGTGTAGTTTTGGATTACAATTATACGTTGCAGATAAGACATAAAATCCATGTTAAATATATCAAGGGTTAAATACAGGTACCAATAAATATAATATATATATATATATATATATATATATATATATATATTGACCACAACGGAACAGTCTGCGAATATCTGTGTGACTATGATCAACAGAAGATGGACCTGAAAGGTAGATTTTGTATCAGTATAAAAGAATGAGTGAACCTAGATTATGTGATGAGTGAAGAGAGAGTCAATTGGTGTAAAAGTTAAAATGATCCAAGAACTGACCCTTGAGTAACTCCACAGAGCTGTGGTCTTGAAGTACAAGAAGGACCTTCTCAAGAAACAGAAAAAGAATGTGACAAAAGATAAGATAACAGTCAGTTGAGAGTTGTAGGAAGTTGGCTCTGTATGCACTATTTCAAAGTAAGGAATAGTATGCACAGAATACAAGGGTTCCCCTTATAGGTAAGATAGTGGCAAAAAGAGATCATTCTAATGCTCTATTTTGTGGTAGTGTGGTCGAGCAGTAGGCTTATCAAAGGAGTAGTGTTAAGCATTTGTTGTACATACACAAGCAATAAATGAGGAACACACACTCACAGACAATTCCAGGCCAATAGGTTTTTATATAGAAAAATATCTTTTCTTAGTTTATTTTAAGAACCACAGGTTCAAATTTTACATGTAATACTTCAAATGAAAGGTATTGCAGGTAGGTACTTTAGGAACTTTGAATAATCAAAATAGCAAACACAGTTTTCAAATAAATCACAGATAGCTATTTTAAAACTAGACACTGTGCAATTTTCAACAGTTCCTGGGGGGAGTAAGAGTAAGTTAGTTTTTGCAGGTAAGTAAACCACCTACGGGGTTCAAGTTTGGGTCCAAGGTAGCCCACCGTTGGGGGTTCAGAGCAACCCCAAAGGTACCACACCAGCAGCTCAGGGCCGGTCAGGTGCAGAGGTCAAAGTGGTGCCCAAAACACATAGGCTTCAATGGAGAAGGGGGTGCCCCGGTTCCAGTCTGCCAGCAGGTAAGTACCCGCGTCTTCGGAGGGCAGACCAGGGGGGTTTTGTAGGGCACCGGGGGGGACACAAGTCAGCACAGAAAGTACACCCTCAGCAGCACAGGGCGGCCGGGTGAAGTGTGCAAACACGCGTCGGGTTTCCAATAGAAATCAATGGGAGACCAAGGGGTCTCTTCAGCGATGCAGGCAGGCAAGGGGGGGGCTCCTCGGGGTAGCCACCACCTGGGCAAGGGGGAGTGCCTCCTGGGGGTCACTCCTGTACTGGAGTTCCGATCTCTCAGGTACTGGGGGCTGCGGGTGCAGAGTCTTTACCAGGTGTCGGGATCTAGGAAGCAGGCAGTCGCGGTCAGGGGGAGCCTCGGGATTCCCCCTGCAGGCGTCGCTCTGGGGGCTCAGGAGAGGGGGCAACTCTGGCTACTCACGGTCTCGCAGTCGCCGGGGAGTCCTCCCTGAAGTGATTGTTCTCCACAAGTCGAGCCGGGGGCGGCGGGTGCAGAGGACCAAGTCTCACGCTTCCGGCGGGAAACGCAAGTTGTTTCAAAGTTGCTCCTTTGTTGCAAAGTTGCAGTCTTTGGTGAACAGAGCTGCTGTCCTCTGGAGTTCTTGGTCCTTCTAGATGCAGGGCAGTCCTCTGAGGCTTCAGAGGTCGCTGGTCCCTGGGGAAAGCGTCGCTGGAGCAGTGTCTTTAGAAGGGGGGAGACAGGCCGGTAGAGCTGGGGCCAAAGCAGTTGGTGTCTCCGTCTTCTCTGCAGGGTTTTTCAGCTTAGCAGTCCTCTTCTTCTTAGGTTGCAGGAATCTGAGTTCCTAGGTTCTGGGGAGCCCCTAAATACAGAATTTAGGGGTGTGTTTAGGTCTGGGAGGGCAGTAGCGAATGGCTACTAGCCCTGAGGGTGGCTACACCCTCTTTGTGCCTCCTCCCAAGGGGAGGGGGTCACATTCCTATCCCTATTGGGGGAATCCTCCATCTGCAAGATGGAGGATTTCTAAAAGTCAGAGTCACCTCAGCTCAGGTTGCCTTAGGGGCTGTCCTGACTGGCCAGTGACGACTCCTTGTTTTTCTCATTATCTCCTCCGGCCTTGCCCCCAAAAGTGGGACCGTGGCCGGAGGGGGCGGGCAACTCCACTAGCTGGAATGCCCTGTGGTGCTGTAACAAAGGGGGTGAGCCTTTGAGGCTCACCACCAGGTGTTACAGTTCCTGCAAGGGGGAGGTGATAAGCAACTCCACTCAGTACAGGCTTTGTTACTAGCCACAGAGTGACAAAGGCACTCTCCCCATGTGGCCAGCAACATGTCTTGAGTGGGGCAGGCTGCTAAAACCAGTCAGCCTACATGGGTAGTTGGTTAAGGTTTCAGGGGGCACCTCTAAGGTGCCCTCTGTGGTGTATGTTACAATAAAATGTACACTGGCATCAGTGTGCATTTATTGTGCTGAGAAGCTTGATACCAAACTTCCCAGTTTTCAGTGTAGCCATTATGGTGCTGTGAAGTTCATGTTCGACAGACTCCCAGACCATATACTCTTATGGCTACCCTGCACTTACAATGTCTAAGGTTTGGCTTAGACACTGTAGGGGCACAGTGCTTATGCACTGGTGCCCTCACCTATGGTATAGTGCACCCTGCCTTAGGGCTGTAAGGCCTGCTAGAGGGGTGACTTATCTATACTGCATAGGCAGTGTGAGGTTGGCATGGCACCCTGAGGGGAGTGCCATGTCGACTTACTCGTTTTGTCCTAACCAGCACACACAAGCTGGCAAGCAGTGTGTCTGTGCTGAGTGAGGGGTCCCCAGGGTGGCATAAGACATGCTGCATCCCTTAGAGACCTTTCCTGGCATCAGGGCCCTTGGTACCAGGGGTACCAGTTACAAGGGATTTACCTGGATGCCAGGGTGTGCCAATTGTGGAACAAAAGTACAGGTTAGGGAAAGAATGCTGGGGCCTGGTTAGCAGGCCTCAGCACACTTTCAAATCAAAACTTAGCATCAGCAAAGGCAAAAAGTCAGGGGGTATCCATGCCAAGGAGGCTTTTCCTTACAAGAGTAATTTCAGAAAATCATAAATGTGAGTCAATGCAGAAGAGAATAGTCACAGTTTAAAAAACCACAGACAGATCTGATGCATCCAGGAGAGGGTTTAGCATATAGAGCTTAGTCTTATTAGTTTAAAACTGCAAAAAGAAAAGATACACAACCTGGCCAGCTACCAGATTGGACTTTGGATGAAGATGATTAAAAATCAGAGAAGATACTTTCCAAAGAATTAAAAAGGTAAGGAAGGAGGAGGATGAGGCAGTCTTTCAATGGGAACAAAGAAATGAGTGCTGTATTTTCAAAGTTGGACTTTTGATGATCATTTTAATCAAAAAGTAGAAATTTGGGAGTGAATGATGGAGTTAAATAGAGATGTTTAATAGAGAAGTAGCAGTGTATATTTAGTACAGAAATAGATTGAGTCAGAAATAGCATTAGTAGGATCTTACCTCTTTTGGTTGTAAAGAAATAGGTTTCAATCCATGTGCTTCCAGCACCTGCATCAACATAAATTGGATAAGAAAAAAGGCTGATTTCAAACTGCTGGAAAATATCATAGTAAAGATTACATAAATCAAGGCCCACAAAAGGATAGTGCAACCTCTACAAACAGATTTGAATGACAAACATTATTCTGCATACGTATTGTAATATCCAGAGCTATAGTTCATAATTGCTTTTTTTCTGTGAACATGGACTCTCCTCTTAGATGCATCACATATTTTATAACAACTAGCACACTATAATGCTGGCTGAGTGCAGGTCCCGGTCTACAGAGGTACCAGAGGCAAGCTTTAAAATATTAGCTAACTAAGGATGCAAAGCAGTCACATTTGTCCAGTGTTCTTCTAAAGCGCTATCTTTTTTTGATTTGGCAGAAAATGCGGTACCATTAAATACAGATGTTAATTATCCTACAGCAGACATTGCACACTGAAAATATTTAAACTGGTAGAAATAGGAACAGGACCCTGGTAGAAACTTCGTCAAATAGAAGGAAAACTGATTCTTGTGCAATTTGCAGAAATATTGAAGGCTAAACTTTGAAGAAAGTCTGTGTCTATTTTGTTCAATTATTTCCAGTTGTGCCTAGAAATGTAACTGTTACAAGTAGGAGTTAGTCTGCATTTAAATTATCATTAATATAATGGTCTATCAGTGTAAGATAAATGATCCACAATTAAGCAACAGTTTTGATCATGAACGTGTACAGGGGTTTACTCTGCCTTTTGTGATCATTTTGTGTCATTATGAACTTTTGAGTACTATGTTTAAAGCATTGTAGCTGAATATCACAGTTTATCTTTTCTTTGGTAAATTATACTTGATATGACCCAATTGCTGTGTGAGATAATAACCATTAAGTGAAACACTTTATATCATAATTAGGATATACTCCTATGTAAGTCTGCTTTATGAATGAAATTGCATCATGAGATGTGTTTTTTGTGTGCAATTAATGCGATTTTCAAATCTGAAGCTAATTTTTGATGATTGTTTAGGATTGTAAGACGATGCATGTAAGAAATCCTAATAATGCGGTTGATGGGGGTGTAAACCCTTCTCAAGCAACAACCACAATCCTTGTCAGGGTGGACCACAAATGTCACTAAATCAACATGTGCTTAACCCTTTGGTAGCTTGGCACAAAAGAGGTTAGGCTTAACTTAGAAGCAATGTGCAAAGTATTTATGCAGCACACAAAACAGTAATAAAGTGCAAATACAACAAAAAAATCCCAAAACAATTTAGAAAATTAGAGTGAATTTTAATAAATAAAATTAGACCACAATGGCAAAAATTCAATCAGTAGAACCAGTGATATACAATTGTTAAATTTCAGTTAAGTATAGCATCTAGAAGCACAAGATGCCACTCACAGTTATCTGGTTGTACTAGACATGGGGAAGTCATAAGTTCAGGCCCATCACAATAGAGCACAGCCTGGATACAGGGAACAGGTTAGTCTGGCTGAAAAAGATAACTTCTCAAAGTCAGGTGTAAAGAGTCCATTTCACGGTAGAGGAGGCTGCGAAGAGCAGGAAGAGCGTCGCAAGTGGCCATCACTGTAGTGCAAAGAGCAGGCCTGGCATCACAGCTGGTTGCCACTGTAGCACAAAGATCTGATCAGGCATCCCGGAAGGCCGTCACTTCAGCTTTGTGTAGGGGTTAACCATGGGCTGTAATTGCTGCAGCAAGAATTGCAGATCTCGCTGTGCCAGTTGTCATTGTACCACGAAGAATCCGGTTCACCAGAGCTTCGTGTTGGCGGGTCATTGTGGGTGGCAGAGTCTTGGTGTGAACTAGCCCATTCACTGTTGTGAGGAGCCCAAAACTTCAGGATTTCTCCCTTCCTCACAGAGGAGTACATTCTGATGATAGACAATCCAGGACCTGATGAAGCAAGGGACTCAATCTAGCAGAGGCCGGTTCAGTTGCAGCAGGCCACCTGCGCAGCAGCAGGGAGGCCTGTTGAGCTTGTTGTGTCCTTGTATCTCAGAACAAGAGGTCAGCTGACTAATCATTGGATTCAATCATGTTAGCATGGGATGAGAGGAGCAGTTCCATTCTTCCTTTACAGAGAGCAGGGTAGGCCTCAAGCATCAAGGCAGAGCTTTGGAGGAGATGGCGGGCCTCAAGCAGCAGGACAGAGCTCTGGGGATGATGGCAGTCTTTCTTCTTCAGTCCACAGGTCCAAGAGTGTACCGAGGAGATGATTCAGGAGGTCCAATATTTATATATGGCGCCAATCTGGGAAGTGGGGGGATTCCCTAAACTACCCCCACATCTGGTCCTGCAAAGTGTTTTCATTCACCTACTAAGCCTCCAAGTAATCTGGTGTGAAAAAAGACTGGTGTCAGGTCCCTTTGCGTTTGTGCTGAATGCAGCCTTTTAAAATCTAATTGGGCCAGGTATCAGCAGTTCCCCAACCACCCTGGCAGACTGGTCCAACCTGGCAATACCTTTGTTCCACTGCCTGTGAGAAATACACAAAGGCCAAGTGCCAAGCTCTTCACAGTCTTGTGATCATGGAAGCAAGCAGCGGACACCAAATGGTTAGGGCAAGAAAAAGCCAACTTTTCTAAAAGTGCCATTTTCAGAATTGTGACTTTAAATCTAAATTTACCTTTGAAGAGGATTTGAAGCTACAATTAATTGGAGTCCAAACTTAAGATTCCTATCTGTTCCCAATCCAACTTTAGCATTTTTTAAATGTAACAAGGGAACTCAGTGTTATCCAATGGGAGAAATCGGCCTCACAGTAGTGAAAAATGAATTTAGGTGTTTTTAAGGAAATGCCTCCTTGACATGGTTACCCCCTGACTTTTTGCCTTTGCTGATGCTATGTTTTGAATTGAAAGTGTGCTGAGGCCTGCTAACCAGGCCCCAGCACCAGTGTTCTTTCCCTAACCTGTACTTTTGTTTTCACAATTGGCACACCCTGGCATCCAGGTAAATCCCTTGTAACTGGTACCCCTGGTACCAAGGGCCCTGATGCCAGGGAAGGTCTCTAAGGGCTGCAGCATATCTTATGCCACCCTGGGGACCCCTCACTCAGCACAGACACACTGCTTGCCAGCTTGTGTGTGCTGGTGAGGACAAAACGAGTAATTCGACATGGCACTCCCCTCAGGGTGCCATGCCAACCTCACACTGGCTATGCAGTATAGATAAGTCACCCCTCTAGCAGGCCTTACAGCCCAAAGGCAGGGTGCACTATACCATAGGTGAGGGCACCAGTGCATGAGCACTGTGCCCCTACAGTGTCTAAGCCAAACCTTAGACATTGTAAGTGCAGGGTAGCCATAAGAGTATATGGTCTGGGAGTCTGTCAAACACGAACTCCACAGCACCATAATGGCTACACTGAAAACTGGGAAGTTTGGTATCAAACTTCTCAGCACAATAAATGCACACTGATGCCAGTGTACATTTTATTGTGAAATACACCCCAGAGGGCACCTTAGAGGTGCCCCCTGAAACCTTAACCAACTACCCGTGTAGGCTGACTGGTTTTAGCAGCCTGCCACACTCGAGACATGTTGCTGGCCACATGGGGAGAGTGCCTTTGTCACTCTGTGGCTAGTAACAAAGCCTGCACTGGGTGGAGATGCTTATCACCTCCCCCTTGCAGGAGCTGTAACACCTGGCGGTGAGCCTCAAAGGCTCACCCCCTTTGTTCCAGCACCACAGGGCATTCCAGCTAGTGGAGTTGCCCGCCCTCTCCGGCCACGGCCCCACCTTTGGCGGCAAGGCCGGAGGAAATAATGAGAAAAACAAGGAGGAGTCACTGGCTAGTCAGGACAGCCCCTAAGGTGTCCTGAGCTGAAGTGACTCTAACTTTTAGAAATCCTTCATCTTGCAGATGGAGGATTCTCCCAATAGGGATAGGACTGTGACTCCCACCCCTTGGGAGGAGGCACAAAGAGGGTGTACCCACCCTCAGGGCTAGTAGCCATTGGCTACTAACCCCCCAGACCTAAACACGCCCTTAAATTTAGTATTTAAGGGCTCCCCTGAACCTAGGAACTCAGATTCCTGCAACCTAAGAAGAAGAGGACTGCTGAGCTGAAAAACCCTGCAGAGAAGACGGAGACACCAACTGCCTTGGCCCCAGTTCTACCGGCCTGTCTCCCCCCTTCGGAAGAAAACTGCTCCAGCGACGCTTTCCCCAGGACCAGCGACCTCTGAATCCTCAGAGGACTGCCCTGCTCTAAAAGGACCAAGAAACTCCAGAGAACAGCGGCCCTGTTCACCCAAGACTGCAACTTTGTTTCCAAAGGAGCAACTTTAAAACGACTGCGTTTCCCGCCAGAAGCGTGAGACTTGCAACCCTGCACCCGGCGACCCCGACTCGACTGGTAGAGAAACAACACTTCAGGGAGGACTCCCCGGCGACTCCGAGACTTTCAGTAACCAAAGTTGTCCCCCCTGAGCCCCCAGAGCGACGCCTGCAGAGGGAATCCCGAGGCTCCCCCTGACCGCGACTGCCTGACTCTCAGATCCCGACGCCTGGAAAAGACCCTGCACCCACAGCCCCCAGGACCTGAAGGATCGGAACTCCAGTGTAGGAGTGACCCCCAGGAGGCCCTCTCCCTTGCCCAGGTGGTGGCTACCCCGAGGAGCCCCCCCCTTGCCTGCCTGCACCGCTGAAGAGACCCCTTGGTCTCCCATTGATTCCTATTACAAACCCAACGCTTGTTTGCACACTGCACCCGGCCGCCCCCGCGCTGCTGAGGGTGTACTTTCTGTGTGGACTTGTGTCCCCCCCGGTGCCCTACAAAGCCCCCCTGGTCTGAACTCCGAAGACGCGGGTACTTACCTGCTGGCAGACTGGAACCGGGGCACCCCCTTCTCCATTGAAGCCTATGCGTTTTGGGCACCACTTTGAACTCTGCACCTGACCGGCCCTGAGCTGCTGGTGTGGTAACTTTGGGGTTGCTCCGAACCCCCAACGGTGGGCTACCTTGGACCCAAATCTGAACCCCGTAGGTGGTTTACTTACCTGCAAGAACTAACAATTACTTACCTCCCCTAGGAACTGTGAAAATTGCACAAAGTGCCTAGTTTTAAAATAGCTATATGTGTTTTATTTGAAAAGTATATATGCTATTGTGATTATTCAAAGTTCCTAAAGTACTTACCTGCAATACCTTTCATGCAAAGTATTACATGTAGAATTTGAACCTGTGGTTCTTAAAATAAACTAAGAAAATATATTTTTCTATACAAAAACCTATTGGCCTGGAATTGTCTCTGAGTGTGTGTTCCTCATTTATTGCCTGTGTGTATGTACAACAAATGCTTAACACTACTCCTTGGATAAGCCTACTGCTCGACCACACTACCACAAAATAGAGCATTAGTATTATCTCTTTTTGCCACTATCTTACCTCTAAGGGGAACCCTGGACTCTGTGCATACTATTCCTTACTTTGAAATAGTGCATACAGAGCCAACTTCCTACAGGTGTTTTTCACTACAAGGACATGTAAAACTTAAAAACACATGTCCTATTGTTTTTTTAAATACTATGCACCCTTACCTATGGGCTCTTTAGGTACTAACCTAGGAATTACCTTATGTAGTCCCTAAACACATGTTTTTAAAGGAGGATTCATTTGCCAGTTCAAACTGGTAGTTTTAAAACTGCACTACAGGCAGCAATGCCAGACCTGAGACATGTTTAAAAGTGCTACTTAAGAGGGAAACAATGAGTGTTCCAAGCCCACTAGTAGCATTTATTTACATGTGCTGGGTATATTTAGTACCACATGCGTGGTACTTAAAAGTCATTTAAATAGGCCAATCAGGTATAAGCTAATTGTACCATGTGTTAGGGAAAGAGCACATGAACTTTAGCACCGGATAGTCCTAATGGCAACAAAAATGAAGTGGAGAAAAAAGGAGGGGTGAAGGCACAATGTTTGAGAGAAGATCACACCAAGGATGACAGGTCTAAGAGTGCACTATGATTCAAATAACAACTATGATAGTATTCACTCTTCTAATGTTGTTAGACTGTTCTTAGCATTTAAAGCAAAGCCCACTTACTCTTCACAACTGTTATCAACCATTAGATAGTTGAATTACATTGACACTTTTGATGAGTAAATGAAGACGTAGAAAATGGAAACACTATTACAAAATTTAAGCCAACACTTACTGAGGCTTTCCTTTGCATTCTCATTTACACCTTGGTTAACCTTGGAACAGGAGATATGCGGTAATTGCTACAAATAACCTACACAACACTGGTACATCAACGTTCATATATTGGAATGACCAGAACAAAATGCAGCTACTTTCTCTTCTGCTTTATATGTACTGCATTACAATGCCAATGGCTGGTTTTTCCTTTTTAGTAAAGACTAAAAGTCCAAGGAAAAATCAGCCACCCATTCCATGTTTGCGTTATCACAAATGGCATAATGTAAAATAATAAATTATTTTTGCTAGAATACATTCACACCAAGACTCATTTTAGAGTATTTCTATAACAAAGGGTAAACCTAAACATGAGGCATTACCGGAGCATTTTACAGAGAGCCTGCCATGCAATTCACATTGGCACCTGTATACAGTTCAGGGTTTTTGAATGTCACATTTGACAACTTTGTACACGTATGTCATTGACAGAATCTTTAAATGAATATTCAGGGCTTCCAGAAGCACACATTAGAACACAAACAGTGTGGTTATCAATCTAGGTTGAAAAGTGCATGAAATTAAATGGAAGTTAGATGTTTTAGGGTGAAAAGGGTTTAGAGATATTTTCTAAAGCACAAGAAAGATGATGCCAATTTTATGTGAGGCATAGGATGTTCCAGGAGGGGATCAAAGTGTTTGCTTTCTTGTACTCTCCCATTTTTGTTTCTGTTTTTTTCCAGGATTACTTGGTTATTTCCCTAGGTTTTGCAAATACTACCTGTGAAATGTAGCTTGTCTGCTTGGCAGGCAGATGATTATTTGTGTATGTTGTGTATGTTGGCTTATGTGTGAGATGAAGAAGGATTTGTTTGTTATGTTTACTGGTGTAGTTTGCAAAGTGTATGTTTTATACAGTGACATTTGCATTCTTCACTGTTAGGCATGCAGCTACAAGTAAGACTGTGTTGACTGGGAAGAGTGTGTTGTCATAGAAGCCAGTGAGTAAAAGATTGCATCAGTCGATGAAAGAGAGGACTTGATTTTGGAGGTCATTTTGACCTCGGCGGTCTTTTCACAAGACCGCCGAGGGACCGCCGTGCTGAAGACCGCCAGTGGTCCAGCAGCCATACTGGCGGGCGGCAGGGAAGTGGAGGTTGCTCCACCTCCACCGCCACGTCAACAGAACACCGCCCACCCAATCACGTCCTGTGATTCGTCGTGGCGGTGTTCTGTTGACGGTGTGGTGGCGGCGGAGCAGCCCCCATGGATCCCGTCCCCTCCCGGAGGATCAACGGACCAGGTAAGTTGATCATCCGTTAGGGGAGGGGGGTGGAGGGGTGTTGTGTGCGTGCATGGGGGTGTGCGTCTGTGTATGTAGATGGGGTGTGTGAGTGCGTGTATGATTGCAGGGGTATTGTGTGTTTGGAAATGAGTGTGTGTCTGTATGTATGTCTGTATGGATGTGTGCGTGTATGTCTGAATGTGGGTGTGTGCGTATGACTGTGTGGGTGGCAGTTGGCATGTGTGTTGGTGTGTGCGTGTATGTGTGTTGGTGGTGCCTGCATGCGTGTCAGGTGTGTATGTGTAATGTAATGTTGGGGGTAGGGGTGGGGAGGGGGGTCCTGCCACCTTTGGGGGTGGCAGGGGTGGTGGGGGATGTAGGGGAAGGACTCGGGTGGGGGAGACCCCTATCAGTGCCAGGGAAGGAATTCCCTGGCACTGATAGTGCTTACCGCCATGGATTTCATGGCGGTTCCAAACCCTATGAAATTCATGGCGGTCAGCCGGGTCATGATACCGCCAGCGGTATTGTGACGACCCCCGGGCTGGAGACCCAGGTCTCCAGCCCAGTGGTCGTCTCCGCCCTGGTGGGCGGATCGGAAAAGTGGTTGATGACCATGGAGGTAACCGCCATGGTCATAATTCCCAAAATTTAACCGCCAGCCTGTTGGCGGTCTTACCACCGCTTCTCCGCCGACCGCCAGGGTTGTAATGACCCCCATAGTCTGGTCATGCAGATGTTATGGGCTGGTTGAAAAGGTTATTTCACACAAAAGGTTGGTTTTGTACCAAGTACTTTATTATTTTGTTCATAGAATATGTGAAGGAGAAACAGAGCTCAATATAGGAACCCCAGGATATGGTACTAAAGGAGAGGTTGAGAAGAAGGCAACAAGATTTTTCACTACCTTCAGTCAATCTATGATGATTTATAGTTTTAGGAGATCCGTGGTGTGTTTGTAAGTAGGAATACATTTTTCTTAGGTTTAGTTTTATGTGAACATTGGATATTCATGATTTGAATTGAGGCATTTTTTCCACAGTCTGTATATCATCTGGAGAGGATGTCTTCAAGTAAAGCTACATGCATTCCATTTATTGATGGAGGGCAATACTAGGCTCAGCTAGCAGGATTCCAAGTTACTCCATCTAGAGGTTGAAAATCATTAGAATAAGTTTGCAACTCATTGACTCTATATCTAATGAGCAGTGTTTGAGATTCAAAAGAGACCATCTGGGCTTACTGCTGCTTGTTTCAGAGGAATGTCTCCCCAAACGCTTTCACATGTAAGGAAGGAATGGGGGATCTCAAAAGCAAATAAAATCCACTTGGACGTAGACTCCTTAGCTAAGCATGAGTTCTGCCAAATGCCTCTGTCAACACTAAAGTGAAATACCAATGAAGGCCTCTACGTCTCCTGCACTGTTTGATGTTGTTACAAGCTGGCTTCATTATTATCAAAGCCCTATGGGCAATCTATCAGTAAAGGAATCCAGGAAACATCTCTTGAATGGTAGCTCCTGCCATCACTAGGGGCACAAATCCTTTCCTCATGAAGTAGTGACAACTGCATCAGACCAACAGAACAAGGGTTATTAGAAAACTTACGGGTATGCTTCTAAAAGTCACAATGCAGAAAGCTTGGAGAATTGACTAGAGTATGGAGACGGACACTAGCATGGGCAAACTATTGTCGGTGCTAGAAAGTCATGTGCAACTTACCCTCACCTAGAAGAAATACACAGAAACTTAATTGGACATCTACCAACACTGACAGAGCTTATATAAGCAGCACCTACGACTGTGAAGGTTTGAAAGGAAATTGAGGCGCCTGAGGGAAAATTAGTATCACCCATCAGATAATGGATGTTACTTTTCAGCTGTTCTTAAACAATGAAATTCTCAGATACTGTAGATGCACAGGTGAACGTATAGGACTATTAACAGCCATGACATGAGTAACATGTGGTCTTTAAGGAGAGTAAAGTTACCTCTCCTGCACTTCTTTTTTTAACCTTATGAATAGAAGACAATAAAGATAGAGTGACTACTTTGAACAACATTTTAGTAATGTTTATGAGAGACAGTGTTGATGTGGGGGAGGAGTTCAATACACCTCTAATTAAAGTTGAGATAGGGTTCTATTAGCAGCATTAACAACGCAGAAGCTGGGGAGGCAATAAGAAGTAGTCAGAAGTTAGATAAACATGCTGTGTACACCTCTTTTTCCCCTATTACTCCTATTTGTGATATAACATCAACTAACCTTCTTTTACTTACTATAAAGACTTCAAAGGAAGCAGCCCCTTCCTGGTTGTATTGTCAGGTGAGAAACACCTGATCTAAATGAATGAGGATTTATCTAACAATATCTTTTTCAGAATTTTGCATTTAAGTAAAGTGTAGGATTTAGTGAGGCAGTAATTTGACACCAATTATCACAAATTCTTGGACAGGTAGAAGCAGTCATGTTGTCCCAGAGATAGGCCTCAAAGCCAATGATCTCAGTTTAGAAAACATTTTAAGTGCTCATCAAAGTTAGGGATAATCAGACATTTAGAGTGAAAAGAAAACATTCAGCTTTATTCTATTGAGTTGTAATTGGCTGCTCAGGATCCACTATTGGCTACATCAATGGCTTATATTTGAGTCATATAAACATTAGCAATATGTTGACAATAATATGTTGTAGGAAGTTGGCTCTGTATGTGCCATTTCAAAGTAAGGAATAGCATGCACAGAGTCCAAGGGTTCCCCTTAGAGGTAAGATAGTGGCAAAAAGAGATAATACTAATGCTCTATTTTGTGGTAGTGTGGTCGAGCAGTAGGCTTATCAAAGGAGTAGTGTTAAGCATTTGTTGTGCATACATACATGCAATAAATGAGGAACACACACTCAGAGACAAATCCAGGCCAATAGGTTTTGTTATAGAAAAATATCTTTTCTTAGTTTATTTTAAGAACCACAGGTTCAAATTCTACATGTAATATCTCATTTGAAAGGTATTGCAGGTAAGTACTTTAGGAACTTTGAATAATCACAGTAGCATATATACTTTTTACATAAAACACAATAAGCTGTTTTAAAAGTGGACACTGCAATTTTCACAGTTCCTGGGGGAGGTAAAGTATTGTTAGTTTTTGCAGGTAAGTAAACCACCTACGGGGTTAAGATTGGGGTCCAAAGTAGCCCACCGTTGGGGGTTCAGAGCAACCCCAAAGTCACCACACCAGCAGCTCAGGGCCGGTCAGGTGCACAGTTCAAAGTGGTGCCCAAAACGCATAGGCTTCAATGGAGAGAAGGGGGTGCCCCGGTTCCAGTCTGCCAGCAGGTAAGTACCCGCGTCGTCGGAGGGCAGACCAGGGGGGTTTTGTAGGGCACCGGGGGGGACACAAGTCAGCACAAAAAGTACACCCTCAGCAGCGCGGGGGCGGACGGGTGCAGTGTGCAAACACGCGTCGGGTTTTCAATGGTTTTCAATGAGAGACCAAGGGGTCTCTTCAGCGGTGCAGGCAGGCAAGGGGGGGGCTCCTCGGGGTAGCCACCACCTGGGCAAGGGAGAGGGCCCCCTGGGGGTCACTCCTGCACTGGAGTTCCGATCCTTCAGGTGCTGGGGGCTGCGGGTGCAGGGTCTTTTCCAGCCGTCGGGATGTTAGAGTCAGGCAGTCGCGGTCAAGGGGAGCCTCGGGATTCCCTCTGCAGGCGTCGCTGTGGGGGCTCAGGAGGGACAACTTTGGTTACTCACGGTCTTGGAGTCGCCGGAGGGTCCTCCCTGAGGTGTTGGTTCTCCACCAGTCGAGTCGGGGTCGCCGGGTGCAGTGTTGCAAGTCTCACGCTTCTTGCGGGGAGTTGCAGGGGTCTTTAAATCTGCTCCTCTGTAACAAAGTTGCAGTCTTTTTGGAGCAGGGCCGCTGTCCTCTGGAGTTTCTTGCCTTTCTTGAAGCAGGGCAGTCCACTGAGGATTCAGAGGTCGCTGGTCCTTTGGAAAGCGTCGCTGGAGCAGGTTTCTTTGGAAGGCAGGAGACAGGCCGGTAGGACTGGGGCCAAAGCAGTTGGTGTCTTCTGTTCTTCTTCTGCAGGGGTTTTTCAGCTCAGCAGTCCTCTTCTTCTTGTAGTTTCAGGAATCTAAATTCTTAGGTTCAGGGAAGCCCTTAAATACTAAATTTAAGGGTGTGTTTAGGTCTGGGGGGTTAGTAGCCAATGGCTACTAGCCCTGAGGGTGGGTACACGCTCTTTGTGCCTCCTCCCAAGGCGAGGGGGTCACATTCCTATCCCTATTGGGGGAATCCTCCTTCTACAAGATGGAGGATTTCTAAAAGTCAGAGTCACCTCAGCTCAGGACACCTTAGGGGCTGTCCTGACTGGCCAGTGACTCCTCCTTGTTTTTCTCATTATCTCTCCTGGACTTGCCGCCAAAACTGGGGGCTGTGTCCAGGGGGCGGGCATCTCCACTAGCTGGAGTGCCCTGGGGCATTGTAACACGAAGCTTGAGCCTTTGAAGCTCACTGCTAGGTGTTACAGTTCCTGCAGGGGGGAGGTGTGAAGCACCTCCACCCAGAGCAGGCTTTGTTTCTGTCCCCAGAGAGCACAAAGGCTCTCACCGCATGGGGTCAGAAACTCGTCTCTCAGCAGCAGGCTGGCAGAGACCAGTCAGTCCTGCACTGAACAATTGGGTAAAATACAGGGGGCATCTCTAAGATGCCCTCTGTGTGCATTTTTTAATAAATCCAACACTGGCATCAGTGTGGGTTTATTATTCTGAGAAGTTTGATACTAAACTTCCCAGTATTCAGTGTAGCCATTATGGAGCTGTGGAGTTCGTTTTTGACAGACTCCCAGACCATATACTCTTATGGCTACCCTGCACTTACAATGTCTAAGGTTTTGCTTAGACACTGTAGGGGCATAGTGCTCATGCACATATGCCCTCACCTGTGGTATAGTGCACCCTGCCTTAGGGCTGTAAGGCCTGCTAGAGGGGTGACTTACCTATGCCACAGGCAGTGTGAGGTTGGCATGGCACCCTGAGGGGAGTGCCATGTCGACTTAGTCATTTTATCCCCACCAGCACACACAAGCTGGCAAGCAGGGTGTCTGTGCTGAGTGAGGGGTCCCTAGGGTGGCATAAGTCATGCTGCAGCCCTTAGAGACCTTCCTGGCATCAGGGCCCTTGGTACCAGGGGTACCAGTTACAAGGGACTTACCTAGGTGCCAAGGTTGTGCCAATTTGTGGAGACAATGGTACATTTTAGGTGAAAGAACACTGGTGCTGGGGCCTGGTTAGCAGGGTCCCAGCACACTTCTCAGTCAAGTCAGCATCAGTATCAGGCAAAAAGTGTGGGGGGTAACTGCAACAGGGATCCATTTCTTTACACAAGCCCCCCCCAGCCCACAGGCCAGGAGACTCAGCCAAAGCTGGGAGAGTCTTCCTAGTCTGTCAGGCGAGGAAGAGTAGAGGAAATAGGCTGGTTTGTTGCAGGGCCTACTCTGCCTTACATCCTCCTGTTCAGGTCATTCCCTCTGGGGAACTGACCCACTTCCACAGTGATAGGACCTAATCTGAACTGCCGCTTGTCTGTGCTTTTAATGTCTCCACCCATTCTCTCTATTTTGGGGTTAGAGGTATCCACCTCTGCTAATCTTATCTTAGCCAGGGTCACCCCTAGCTTACCCAAAGAGGTTACCCAGAGCTGGAGTAACCCCACCATGGCCAAGAGGGTCAGGGGGCCTAACTTGCTATTTGGCATGGGGTCTGACCACCATGCCAAGGATAGTGCAGCCATAAAGGCTAACACCCAGCAGAGGCCACTGACAGCTGTCAGTGCCCAGAACCACACCTTTAGCTCTTCACCTACAAGGGAAGGGGCTAAGTTACAGGCTTCTTTGGGTTCAGGGTGCCTGTCTGCTGTATTAGAGTGGGGGGTTACCACATTTTATAGTAAACACCCTTCTTCCACTCTTTCTTCTGTTAGCTGAGGAGCCACTCAGTCAGGCTTAACAGGTGCCTGACTAGCCAGGACTTCTTGTGGGTCAGGTTGGACTTCAACAGTGCCATTTTTGTAGTTCTCCCCTACTGGAGCAGAATCTCCCTGGCTTGCTGGAACCTTGGCTAAAGGTTGTCCACCTTTCCTACTCTGTTTTCCTTTCTTTTTCTTCTGGGGCCTACTTGCAGTTACTGCAGGGGTAGCACCTCCAGAGTCCTTGGGAGAGGACTGGCCCTGGACCAGTTCCTCTCTTGTGCTCTGACTAACCTCTGGGTAGTCATTTCCAAGGAGACAATCAAGGGGGAGGTCTGTACTGACTACCACCCTTCTCCAGCTAAAGGTCCCACCCACTTCTATGGGCACAAAAGCCACAGGCCTATCAGCGACCCTGTCTGGGCTAACTCTTACTCTGGCCATCTCACCTGGGATGTACTGGTTTGAGAACACCAGCCTGTCATGCACAATAGTGTGACTGGCACAAGTGTCTCTCAGGGCAGTGGCTGGGATTCCATTCACCAGTAGATGGTGGAAGTGTCTACTTCCCTCTGGAATCTCCAACTCACCTGTTGGGCCCTTTTTCCAGTTGAAGGCTATGAAGACCTCCTCATCTGAGGAGTCATCCCCAATGGCTACACTGGTCACCCCTGGGATTTTGCTAGGGGGTTTGTTTTTGGGACAAGAAGTGTCCTTGGTGTGGTGCCCTGTCTGTCTACAGTTATGACACCATGCCTTAGTGGCATCCCAGTTCTTACCCTGGTACCCACCTTTGTTTTGGGTTGTGTCTCGGGCCCACCCACCTGGTCTGGTTTTTGGGGGCCTACAGAGGACTCTTTTTCTTTGTTTCTAGTGTCTTCCACTTTCTCCTGAGGAGGTTTTGTAACCCCTTTCTTTTGGTCACCCCCAATGGAAGTTTTGGTTACCCTAGTCTTGACCCAGTGGTCTGCCTTCTTTCCCAATTGTTGGGGAGAAATTGGACCTAGGTCTACCAGATACTGATGCAACTTTTCATTGAAGCAGTTACTTAAAATGTGTTCTTTCATAAACAAATTATAAAGCCCAACATAGTCATGCACTTCATTTCCAGTTACCCAACCATCCAGTGTTTTCACTGAGTAGTCTACAAAATCAACCCAGGTCTGGCTCGAGGATTTTTGAGCCCCCCTGAATCTAATCCTATACTCCTCAGTGGAGAATCCAAAGCCCTCAATCAGGGTTCCCTTCATGAGGTCATAAGATTCTGCATCATTTCCAGAGAGTGTGAGGAGTCTATCCCTACACTTTCCAGTGAACATTTCCCAAAGGAGAGCACCCCAGTGAGATTTGTTTACTTTTCTGGTTACACAAGCCCTCTCAAAAGCTGTGAACCATTTGGTGATGTCATCACCATCTTCATATTTAGTTACAATCCCTTTAGGGATTTTTAGCATGTCAGGAGAATCTCTGACCCTATTTATGTTGCTGCCACCATTGATGGGTCCTAGGCCCATCTCTTGTGTAGGAAGTTGGCTCTGTATGTGCTATTTCAAAGTAAGGAATAGCATGCACAGAGTCCAAGGGTTCCCCTTAGAGGTAAGATAGTGGCAAAAAAGAGATAATACTAATGCTCTATTTTGTGGTAGTGTGGTCGAGCAGTAGGCTTATCCAAGGAGTAGTGTTAAGCATTTGTTGTACATACACATAGACAATAAATGAGGTACACACACTCAGAGACAAATCCAGCCAATAGGTTTTTATATAGAAAAATATCTTTTCTTAGTTTATTTTAAGAACCACAGGTTCAAATTCTACATGTAATATCTCATTCGAAAGGTATTGCAGGTAAGTACTTTAGGAACTTCAAATCATCAAAATTGCATGTATACTTTTCAAGTTATTCACAAATAGCTGTTTTAAAAGTGGACACTGCAATTTTCACAGTTCCTAGGGGAGGTAAGTATTTGTTAGGTTAACCAGGTAAGTAAGACACTTACAGGGCTTAGTTCTTGGTCCAAGGTAGCCCACCGTTGGGGGTTCAGAGCAACCCCAAAGTCACCACACCAGCAGCTCAGGGCCGGTCAGGTGCAGAGTTCAAAGTGGTGCCCAAAACACATAGGCTAGAATGGAGAGAAGGGGGTGCCCCGGTTCCGGTCTGCTTGCAGGTAAGTACCCGCGTCTTCGGAGGGCAGACCAGGGGGGTTTTGTAGGGCACCGGGGGGGACACAAGCCCACACAGAAATTTCACCCTCAGCAGCGCGGGGGCGGCCGGGTGCAGTGTAGAAACAAGCGTCGGGTTCGCAATGTTAGTCTATGAGAGATCTCGGGATCTCTTCAGCGCTGCAGGCAGGCAAGGGGGGGGTTCCTCGGGGAAACCTCCACTTGGTCAAGGGAGAGGGACTCCTGGGGGTCACTCCTCCAGTGAAAGTCCGGTCCTTCAGGTCCTGGGGGCTGCGGGTGCAGGGTCTCTCCCAGGTGTCGGGACTTAGGATTCAAAGAGTCGCGGTCAGGGGAAGCCTCGGGATTCCCTCTGCAGGCGGCGCTGTGGGGACTCAGGGGGGACAGGTTTTTGTACTCACAGTCTTAGAGTAGTCCTGGGGTCCCTCCTGAGGTGTTGGATCGCCACCAGCCGAGTCGGGGTCGCCGGGTGCAGTGTTGCAAGTCTCACGCCTTTTGCGGGGAGCTTGCAGGGTTCTTTAAAGCTGCTGGAAACAAAGTTGCAGCTTTTCTTGGAGCAGGTCCGCTGTCCTCGGGAGTTTCTTGTCTTTTCGAAGCAGGGGCAGTCCTCAGAGGATGTCGAGGTCGCTGGTCCCTTTGGAAGGCGTCGCTGGAGCAGGATCTTTGGAAGGCAGGAGACAGGCCGGTGAGTTTCTGGAGCCAAGGCAGTTGTCGTCTTCTGGTCTTCCTCTGCAGGGGTTTTTCAGCTAGGCAGTCCTTCTTCTTGTAGTTGCAGGAATCTAATTTTCTAGGGTTCAGGGTAGCCCTTAAATACTAAATTTAAGGGCGTGTTTAGGTCTGGGGGGTTAGTAGCCAATGGCTACTAGCCCTGAGGGTGGGTACACCCTCTTTGTGCCTCCTCCCAAGGGGAGGGGGTCACAATCCTAACCCTATTGGGGGAATCCTCCATCTGCAAGATGGAGGATTTCTAAAAGTTAGAGTCACTTCAGCTCAGGACACCTTAGGGGCTGTCCTGACTGGCCAGTGACTCCTCCTTGTTGCTTTCTTTGTTCCCTCCAGCCTTGCCGCCAAAAGTGGGGGCCGTGGCCGGAGGGGGCGGGCAACTCCACTAAGCTGGAGTGCCCTGCTGGGCTGTGACAAAGGGGTGAGCCTTTGAGGCTCACCGCCAGGTGTCACAGCTCCTGCCTGGGGGAGGTGTTAGCATCTCCACCCAGTGCAGGCTTTGTTACTGGCCTCAGAGTGACAAAGGCACTCTCCCCATGGGGCCAGCAACATGTCTCTGGTGTGGCAGGCTGCTGGAACTAGTCAGCCTACACAGACAGTCGGTTAAGTTTCAGGGGGCACCTCTAAGGTGCCCTCGGTGGTGTATTTTACAATAAAATGTACACTGGCATCAGTGTGCATTTATTGTGCTGAGAAGTTTGATACCAAACTTCCCAGTTTTCAGTGTAGCCATTATGGTGCTGTGGAGTTCGTGTAAAACAGACTCCCAGACCATATACTCTTATGGCTACCCTGCACTTACAATGTCTAAGGTTTTGCTTAGACACTGTAGGGGCACAGTGCTCATGCACTGGTACCCTCACCTATGGTATAGTGCACCCTGCCTTAGGGCTGTAAGGCCTGCTAGAGGGGTGTCTTACCTATACTGCATAGGCAGTGAGAGGCTGGCATGGCACCCTGAGAGGAGTGCCATGTCGACTTACTCATTTTGTTCTCACCAGCACACACAGGCTTGTAAGCAGTGTGTCTGTGCTGAGTGAGGGGTCTCTAGGGTGGCATAATACATGCTACAGCCCTTAGAGACCTTCCCTGGCATCAGGGCCCTTGGTACCAGAGGTACCAGTTACAAGGGACTTATCTGGATGCCAGGGTGTGCCAATTGTGGAAACAATGGTACATTTTAGGTGAAAGAACACTGGTGCTGGGGCCTGGTTAGCAGGGTCCCAGCATACTTCTCAGTCAAGTCAGCATCAGTATCAGGCAAAAAGTGGGGGGTAACTGCAACAGGGAGCCATTTCTTTACATCTTGTCTTTGCCTTTCTATGGCTAGGATCTGTCTTTCCAAAGCCAATCTTTTGGCCATCCTGGCTAATTGGATGTCCTCTTCACTGGGGCTCTCCCCAGTGTTTTCAGAGATATTGGTCTCTCCTGTGAGGGACACAGCATTTCTGACTATTATGTTTGGAGTCAGGGCTTGAGAGGCCCTGTTCTCCCTAGTTAGGACTGGTAGGGGGGAATTTTCCTCCAAGTCACTATCTTCATTCTCTGTGTTGCCATCCTCAGAGGGGTTGGCTCTTTCAAACTCTGCCAAAAGCTCCTGGAGCTGTAGTTTGGAAGGTCTGGGGCCCATTGTTATTTTCTTTAATTTACAGAGTGACCTTAGCTCCCTCATCTTAAGATGGAGGTAAGGGGTGGTGTCGAGTTCCACCACATTCACATCTGTACTAGACATTATGTTTCTAAAAGTTGGAATACTTTTTAAGAATCTAAAACTAGTTCTAGGTTCTAATTCAAACTTTCACAAAACTTTTAAACTCTAAAAGAAATGCTAAACAGGGACTAACACAAGGCCCTAGCAGGACTTTTAAGGATTTAGAAAAATAGTTCAAATTGCAAAAATCAATTTCTAATGACAATTTTGGGAATTTGTCGTGTGATCAGGTATTGACTGAGTAGTCCAGCAAATGCAAAGTCTTGTACCCCACCGCTGATCCACCAATGTAGGAAGTTGGCTCTGTATGCACTATTTCAAAGTAAGGAATAGTATGCACAGAGTCCAAGGGTTCCCCTTAGAGGTAAGATAGTGGAAAAAGAGATAATACTAATGCTCTATTTTGTGGTAGTGTGGTCGAGCAGTAGGCTTATCAAAGGAGTAGTGTTAAGCATTTGTTGTACATACACACAGGCAATAAATGAGGAACACACACTCGGAGACAAATCCAGGCCAATAGGTTTTGTTATAGAAAAATATATTTTCTTAGTTTATTTTAAGAACCACAGGTTCAAATTCTACATGTAATATCCAATTTGAAAGGTATTGCAGGTAAGTACTTTAGGAACTTTGAATAATTACAGTAGCATATATACGTTTTACATAAAACACAATAAGCTGTTTTAAAAGTGGACACAGTGCAATTTTCACAGTTCCTGGGGGAGGTAAAGTAATGTTAGTTTTTGCAGGTAAGTAAACCACCTACGGGGTTAAGATTGGGGTCCAAGGTAGCCCACCGTTGGGGGTTCAGAGCAACCCCAAAGTCACCACACCAGCAGCTCAGGGCCGGTGAGGTGCAGAGTTCAAAGTGGTGCCCACAACGCATAGGCTTCAATGGAGAGAAGGGGGTGCCCCGGTTCCAGTCTGCCAGCAGGTAAGTACCCGCGTCTTCGGAGGGCAGACCAGGGGGGTTTTGTAGGGCACCGGGGGGGGACGAGTCAGCACAAAAAGTGCACCCTCAGCAGCGCGGGGGCGGCCGGGTGCAGTGTGTAAACACGTGTCGGGTTTTCAATAGTTTCCTATGAGAGACCAAGGGGTCTCTTCAGCAATGCAGGCAGGCAAGGGGGGGGCTCCTCGGGGTAGCCACCACCTGGACAAGGGAGAGGGCCTCCTGGGGATCACTCCTGCACTGGAGTTCCGATCCTTCAGGTGCTGGGGGCTGCGGGTGCAGGGTCTTTTCCAGCCGTCGGGAAATTAGAGTTCAGGCAGTTGCGGTCAGGGGGAGCCTCGGGATTCCCTCTGCAGGCGTCGCTGTGGGGGCTCAGGGGGGACACTTTGGTTACTCACGGTCTTGGAGTCGCCGGAGGGTCCTCCTTGAGGTGTTGGTTCTCCACCAGTCGAGTCGGGGTCGCCTGGTGCAGTGTTGCAAGTCTCACGCTTCTTGCGGGGAGTTGCAGGGGTCTTTAAATCTGCTCCTTTGAAACAAAGTTGCAGTCTTTTTGGAGCAGGGCCGCTGTCCTCGGGAGTTTCTTGTCTTTCTTGAAGGAGGGCAGTCCTCTGAGGATTCAGAGGTCGCTGGTCCTTTGGAAAGCGTCGCTGGAGCAGGTTTCTTTGGAAGGCAGGAGACAGGCCGGTAGGACTGGGGCCAAAGCAGTTGGTGTCTTCTGTTCTTCTTCTATAGGGGTTTTTCAGCTCAGCAGTCCTCTTCTTCTTGTAGTTTCAGGAATCTAAATTCTTAGGTTCAGGGAAGCCCTTAAATACTAAATTTAAGGGCATGTTTAGGTCTGGGGGGTTAGTAGCCAATGGCTACTAGCCCTGAGGGTGGGTACACCCTCTTTGTGCCTCCCCCCAAGGGGAGGGGGTCACATTCCTATCCCTATTGGGGGGATCCTCCTTCTACAAGATGGAGGATTTCTAAAAGTCAGAGTCACCTCAGCTCAGGACACCTTAGGGGCTGTCCTGACTGGCCAGTGACTCCTCCTTGTTTTTCTCATTATCTCTCCTGGACTTGCCGCCAAAAGTGGGGGCTGTGTCCAGGGGGCGGGCATCTCCACTAGCTGGAGTGCCCTGGGGCACTGTAACACGAAGCTTGAGCCTTTGAAGCTCACTGCTAGGTGTTACAGTTCCTGCAGGGGGGAGGTGTGAAGCACCTCCACCTAGAGCAGCTTTGTTTCTGTCCCCAGAGAGCACAAAGGCTCTCACCGCATGGGGTCAGAAACTCGTCTCTCAGCAGCAGGCTGGCAGAGACCAGTCAGTCCTGCACTGAACAATTGGGTAAAATACAGGGGGCATCTCTAAGATGCCCTCTGTGTGCATTTTTTAATAAATCCAACACTGGCATCAGTGTGGGTTTATTATTCTGAGAAGTTTGATACTAAACTTCCCAGTATTCAGTGTAGCCATTATGGAGCTGTGGAGTTTGTTTTTGACAGACTCCCAGACCATATACTCTTATGGCTACCCTGCACTTACAATGTCTATGGTTTTGATTAGACACTGTAGGGGCATAGTGCTCATGCACATATGCCCTCACCTGGGGTATAGTGCACCCTGCCTTAGGGCTGTAAGGCCTGCTAGAGGGGTGACTTACCTATGCCACAGGCAGTGTGAGGTTGGCATGGCACTCTGAGGGGAGGTGGCATAAGTCATGCTGCAGCCCTTAGAGACCTTCCCTGGCATCAGGGCCCTTGGTACCAGGGGTACCAGTTACAAGGGACTTACCTGGGTGCCAGGGTTGTGCCAATTTGTGGAGACAATGGTACATTTTAGGTGAAAGAACACTGGTGCTGGGGCCTGGTTAGCAGGGTCCCAGCACACTTCTCAGTCAAGTCAGCATCAGTATCAGGCAAAAAGTGGGGGGGTAACTGCAACAGGGAGCCATTTCTTTACATGTTCCATTAGCAGTTTTGTTGTATAAAATGCTACTAACTTTGATGCACTGACTTTATTGGTATAGCACCAGTAAACATGTTAGTTAGCTTTGCACTCTTTAGATAAACATATATCATTACTCCTTTGAATTACAGTATTCCATCAATCACCATATTGTGTAGGTATATATGTTGCTATTCATTTCCCTTGGGCGAATCAATGATCCACCTGACTATGCACTAAGCCTTTACAATACAATAACTTGTAACTTGTAAATCATCTTGGAACTATCCTAGCACCAAGACAATTATTACTGATAAATGTTGCTAAAATCCCAATTTGCTCTTTCTCAGTCAGTTCCTTTCAATTTTAAATCCATGTACCCAATAGCTCTTGTCAGGAACCCTTTCAGATGGCCACAGCACATGCAGGGCCTACTGGGCCCAACCGTGGTGGTCGAGGCCATTTACTCCTGATGTCCCAGGTCCTGACCTACTATAGATCCTGCTCAACTGGCCTAAGTACCCCTTCTGCACTTTACTGTCAGTGGTAGGTGTGGTTGAGAAGTTAATGCTCCCTCGGGGAGATGGGATGGGATGTAGAAACAGGTAAGTGAATATTACTCATAACTCAAAGAGCAGACAGTACAAGCAATACATGAATGCTCAGCCAAATGCTTGCAGTTATAAGAAATAGTAGTATTTTATTTGTAGTTCTACACATGTAATGATATGTGCTATTCAAATGCAATAACACAATCCCCATTGACGTCAGGCTCTAATAGTTGTCAGGCAAATCCCTGTCCCATCCTCTGATATCTAAAGTGTTCAGGGCTATACCCTATTCACTGGTGGTTGCATCAGGTCATGTTATCTATTACGGTATACACAAGAGTTCCCTTTTACCTCTTCAGATCTACAGTCAAAAGTGTCTATAGTGCCACAGCACCTTCTTCAGCGGTGAATCACCCGAGGGCCTCAAAGGCCCGGAACAAGTCTTACCCGCTCAGTAATCCTTTTGTCCAGGCTGCGACCTGAACAGTTGGCCACAGCAAAACCAGCAGCCACTTCTGGCATGCAGGGTTTCTGTATGACTCACTATTGGGTGCAGACTTTTCAGGACAGCCGCCCTAAAAAAAAAAAAAAAAAGGCTCATGTCCCAGGCTCAACTAAGTTCATGGATAGCCCCTTCTGGCATTTGGCTCATCGGTGTGGGCCTGGTGCTTCCCGCACTACACACTTCATGTGGCTGATATCACAGCAGCCCTCTCTTGGGCATAGGGGGGTTGCCAGACTGTTCCTGAACATGGGCAACAACCCAATCTGTGCTTAGCCACTCTTCTCACACCTCGCTCAAGGATACTTCTTGGCAAGGTTCCCCGCTGAACTTCACTCCTTCTAAACCTCTCCTCTTCCTCACCAGGTACACTGACTTTGGCAACCAGGCATGCAATGGTGCCCCAGGGAAGGTGGTCTTGGTGTTCTAGGTTGATGTCCCCTCACCCAGCAGGGAGCCGAGCAGACCTTAGTCCCCCTTCCTGGTCACAGGAAGAAGTCTTGCAGAACCTCCCCTCTTCACACAGTCTGTCTGGCTGGTTGGCAGATGACACATTTTTGGGACTCAACCTCACCTTCTTATAGTCCATTTCCAGACACCAAATGTAATTTTGGATTGGGGTCTTTGAAATTTTTCAGTTAGGATTCTGCCTCTTTTGAAGTGGGCACTTTTCCCTTTCCTCTTCTTTCCTAAAAGGGGTCCATCACAGCAGGCAAAACTCCGAAACTGACTGTTAAGAATCTAATTCTTGGGAGTGGACAGTTTGCATTTGGATGTCAGCCACAGTGATATATGCATCAAAGTGTTAATCCTAGACCCCCAGTCTCACTGTTTATGATTCTATTAATAGCCCCATTTCCCTTCCTGAGATGTGTCCAGGCATCCTCCTGGTGATCTATCATTGAATCAAACAGCAGTCCTTTATGATGTAAAGAGTCTGGTCCTTTTCTTCAGTGTGTCCTCACCCAGCTCACAGGAATGCAGCAATACAGAAATCTGTTAGGGGGAATTCCTATCCTCGTCTTGTCTTCAACAAGCAGGCCTGGGCTTCCCAAAATGTAACCCAGGGTCCTCCATACACTGTAATATTGAAGGCACACTCACTCAGTGTACATTCATAGCACACTTTCTACAGTCACTACCCTGTGCTAGGCAGTACCACACATCTACCTGATGTAGGCCACGGGTGAGTTAAGCACACATCAGCGGACCTTTTAAAAAGGTGAGTGAGCCAATAGGCCTCACTCCAGTGACACAGGGTTAAAAGGTCTGTTCACTATTATTGATCACTACACAGTATGCTGCCACCACAGCTCTCTTGCAGCTTAACCCCAAGTGAAGGCAGTAGCTTTCGACCACTATGAGGCTATTACTTTAAATGCAACTCCCAGTCCAACAAGACCGCAATCGATGAGACAAGTCTATGTCATGGTGCACATGCATGATCCGTGATTGCCTATGAACAAAAAAAAAAATCTGCATAAGAGTTCCAGACAACTTTACAATTGGGCTCTCAGGGCAAGGGTACATGTCCCTTACCATGCAGGGGACTTTTTATGTCCCAAAGAGAACATGCCTTAAATTTCAATTTTTTGTTTTATGCCACACCATTTTTTTTTAATTGTTCCGTTTTTCAATTCATTATATAGTCCGTTCTTTGTTACATACAAAATGATCAAATAGGTTTTTACGGAATCCTATTTTATACCCGCAAATATAACAGTGATAAGAGGAATTCCTGGATGGTAACGTGTAGTACCATAAAATTAGACATACTTACATATTTTGCATCGGCCCATCCACTCTTTGGAGACCACATCTTGCCTTCTCCAATCAGGCCTAGAGCTAGATGAGAAAGAGGTGCAAGGTCTCCACTGGCTCCAACTGTCCCCTTCTCTGGGATATATGGTAGGCAGGATGCTACAAAAGCAAGCAACATAGACCCTGGCTGTATTAAATCAATAACATATTAAAACCATTTCTGATGACCACCTGAATTATGTCTACTGTCCCTGTTGGCTGTGTTCAAAAGTGAAAAAGGGAAAACGTAAAGAAAAGTACATTTAATTAATGCAGGTAACATGGAGAAAAGGAGAAAACAGAGAGGCATTCAGTGAGGGGCAAATGTGCCACCCAATTACTTTAGGGTCTGCAAATTGCAAGATCCGACAGTGTAATTTTATAAGAGATTCAAGTGAAGAAGCAATATAAAGTGTCAGGTTTTATGCAATTGTATGACTTTAACCTAAATCAATTGCAACAATCCTACAATGCTCTACCACCTCCTGTGGACAGAAATATTCTTATTTATGAAGAGCCACAACCCATCTCTGTTCTATTCCATTGCGTAGGATGAGCCATAAAAACCCTAGGATGTGTGAAGGTAAAATACCTTCCATTATTCTTGGTAATTTATTTACAATCAATGTTCCCCATCTCCTCCTTTTTCTAAACTACTGCTGAAAGATTTGCCAAAATGTGGCATTTGAGAATTTACACTGTAGTCATAATTAAAAAAAACAAAACAAAAAAAAAAAACTTATTGTATTGCCCGTGCACGGGATGGAGTAGATTCATGAAAGGAATTTGAGTTTAAACTAAAGTAAATGTTGCCTCTTAATCTTTTCCTCCCTGTATACCTCCCCATTCCTTACTGTGGAGTTTCAACTCATGAGATATTGTAAATTAGCTTCACCATAAGACAATAGGTTACACAAATAACGTTTCCCCTCCTGAATGTGATTTTACAGATTGTCGTGTTTTGTTATCCAATGGGATAGTCAAGCGATTTAATTGAAACTACATATCCTAGAATACACTGATGTGATGAATAAAAAGATGTTTTTGTAACTGAATCATAGAGTAACCATATCCAAACATTTCTGTTACTGAGAACCTATTGGGAGCGGTAGGGAAAAAGTCCTGATATTCCTAAAAGGTGCTCAAATGAGATCTTTAAAGCTTGAAACTGCTCAGAGCAATGTGACTTTCAGCATTGAAGGTTTGGATGATGCTTTCTAGGTATGCGGGCATTGTGAATAAAAAGGGGGAATATAGATTCCAGCGGCAGCACCTCTGCTGTGGGGGAAGAGCGTCGCCACCTCCCCAGCAGCAGCAACTTGAAAAATGAAACAGTAATAAACCATGTTTATTATGGCCTTCGGGGATGACAGGCATGAGGGGTGTGCACTGTTGTCAATGCAGATGTGGGATTGGCCGGCCGTCTCAGGACAGCCAAACCTACATGCGCACTGAGGTGTCTCCAACCCTAGCTGGATTGCTGGGTTGGAGACAGCAGGCACAGGCTCCCAGTCTGTCTGAGAGTGCAAATCATAGGCGCTCGGGCCAATCCTGATGCTGCTCTCATGCTGTCAGCCTTCATTGCAGGGCAGAATGGGAGCCTGTGTCTGCAATGGAGCCAAAAGAGCGGTGATGTGGCGGGCAATGAGGTAAGTGTTTTTTATTTTTTTATTGTGTTTGTGTTTTGTAAACCCCATGGCCCCCTCCCACTCCTCTGCTCTGACACCAGCTGCAACTGATAGATTCTACATTTCAAAACATCTTCAGGCACAATTTCCGGAAGCGAGAAACAGATTTGTCATAAATACATGCACTAACAGTTATAGCTTAATATTAATTGCAAAATGCAGAAGGACACTCTGGCAACAAAGAGACACATGATGGCTATTATCAAAAGATAAGACCTGTCCACCTATTTGCCATGGTTTTTGGTGTAATTTTGACTGAAAGTGCACTGGGTTACTGCTAACCAGGACCCTAGTGCCAGATCTCTTTCCCCAAAAACTGCGCAGTCATTTTTCCCAATTGACAAAATCTTTAGCACCCACTATAGGTCCCAAGTAAATGGTACCCCTGGTACCTGGGGTACTAAAGAGTGTCCCTAAGGGCTGCTGCCAACCTAAGGGACCCCTTAACAAGCACATGACCAGCTGCTATTTCAAGCTGGGTGTCTTGGTGCAGACTAAAGTGAAAACATGACATGGACCACAGCCTTTGCCATGTCTCCTAAACACTGCATGCGATATTTGCAAGTCACCCTTCTAGCAGGCCTTACAGCCCTAAGACAGGGTGCATTATATTACATGTGTGGGTATATCTGCATGAGCAGATATGCCCCTGTTATGTCTTTGTCGATTCTCAGATATAGTAAGTGACCAGGGAATCTATTTTAAATGCATGTACTGGACACTGGTCATTACGAGTTTCCCAGCTGCATGATGGCTTCTCTGAATATAGGAATGTTTGGTATCAAACATCTCAGGTTGATAACCCTCACTGATGCCAATTAGGGCTTTATCAATAACTGCACCCAGAGGACACCTTAGAGGTGCCTCCTGAAAACCTACCAGCTACTAGTGTATTGACTGACTGGTCCTGACCAGTTCAGCCACTCTAGACACGTTTCTGCCCCCCTCACCCCCCACCATGAAAACCAGCACTCTCAAGGGTCAGAGACAAAAGCCTGCACTGGGTGGAGGTGTTAGCCCGTCACCCAGGGAGGATGGACATTCTAGTGTGGGGAGCTTCAAAGTCCTAGCCACCTTTGTAATGCGACTCAGGTCTCTCCAGATGGTGGAGTTGACCGACCCTCCTGTCCTGACCCCACTTTTGGTGGCAGCACAGACCGGAAAATTAGTCAGATTAGGAGGTGTGCCCACTTCATGCCAGTCCCACCCCCAAGGTGGATGAACTGAATTGGATACTACTTTTTAAATTCCTCCATCTTGTTTGGATGGAATTAGGCCACTAGGATTAGGGTTATGCCCACTTCCCAGCGGAAGTGGTCATAAGAAGGGTATAGTCACCTTAAAGGTGGTCAGTCCATTGGTTACCACCTGTCAATCCCTGTAACACCCCTAAATTGAGTATTTTGGTGGCATTCCTGAACCATAGGACTTAGATCCTCATGATCTATGAAGATAAGGACACATAGAAGTCGCACCTGCAGAAGAGGAAAGAAGAAGCAGCTGACTCCTGGCCCCACCAGCCTGCTAGCTGGGCTAGACGAACTCTGCCCAAAAAGACGATTTGTCTGCAGCTGAGCCTACAAGAAACCCAGGAAGACTTCCTACCTTCTAAAAAGACTCAGACTCCCATGAGATGCAGAACGGATCTGCAACAAAGTTTCAAGAAAGGACACTACAGCCCCTGAAACAGCAGAGACGCGACACACAAAGTGACCTCTGCAACCAATGTCCGCGACCTGAGCTGAAGCCAACCAACGGTGCCAGCCAAGCTCACCAGCTGCCTAAAGTCCGAGTCTACTCAGGTTTCACCCCTCTTGCACTCCCCCAAGTTGCCTGCAGCCTCTGAATGCAGGCCCCCTCTCCTGCAGCCTTGTGGTGAGAGAAAACCAGACACATCCAGCAACCACTGCACACATCGCCCTTGACCCTGTTTGAGGTGGGTAACTGGTGCCAACAATGTCCCTAGACTCTCCTGAGCTAGAGTCCACCCTGGGCTCCCCCTGTTGGACTCCCTGATGACACCTGCACCCTCAACACACAGGACCCCCTGACAGAGAGTGCTCCCGGATGGAGAAACCCGATGTCTAATGACACCCCTGCATCTGTCACCCCTGGGCACTGGAGCAAATGACCAAAGGTGCACCTATGTCCCCAGCACCCCAAGTCTACTACCTACCTGTTTGCTGCCCCTGACTAGCTTCCTAGCCAGAGCCTGCAGCCTGTCTTCACGGGGACCAGCTCCCATAGGAAACCATTGGGCACCTGATGCCCTACTGCCCTACTGCACCCCTGCACCCAGCTGCCCCAGTGCTGGCCTGAGTGACCTGCTGGTGTGGTTCTGATTTGAGCCCAGTACTTACCTTAACCATCTGAGCATGGCCTTGTAAGTCGGTGTTAACCCTGTGTTTGCTTAACATTGTTTTCTTCCATAGATTAACACTGAAGAACTCTGAGAATTGCAGTATTGATTTTTGAATCTGAAAAGTATGTATGCCTGAAAAGGTACTTACCTGGTTATGAAGTTCTTAGGTTTGAAACATATATAAACAAAAGTATTATTTCTCTTAATAGGTCTCAGATTTATTGTTTGAGTGTGTCTCTCATTTATTGCCTCTGTGAGTACAACAGATGCTTAGCACCACCCTCTGATAAGCCTAAGTGCTCACCCACACTATCACAAAAAAGAGCATTATTCCCATCTACTTTTGCCTCTGCAAACCCATTGGAAATCCACTGGACTCTGCATGGTGTACTTCTTTTTAGTGCACCATTTAAAGAGCCACCTTCCTACAGAAACTATGAGGCATGATTGAAAATTAAGGTGACCTCTTGCAAATGGTTTGTAGTGGATACAGGAAATGGCATGTTAACTGCAGCTATTCAGAAATGTTCCTTTTCTTACTATGGAAGCAACATAAACTGGTGCCGATGGATGTGCTGTGCTTTTGCTCCAGTGCAACTTCTTTGTAACATGGACCAAGGTTTCCTAAAAAAGAACCATGTGGCAGACTACGTCAACAATAAGCAATTTAAAAGTAACCTGATGTGGTAGGAGGGTGGAATCCTTGAGAGAAGCATGCATATTTAAAAAAAATAAGCATACCTTCTAGCCTCACTCAATTAGAGAAGCCCTTTTATTTGTGATGAATATAAATTTAGAAGTTTTAAGATGTGACTCTCGAAAATATCCATCTTATCTGATAGCTGTGCATAAAGTTTATTTTTCTTTCCCCTTAACATTTTAGCTTGTCCTGGATTCCCACATCAACAAAATTTATATTTTTGGTATCCAATGGTACCCAATCTTGTTTTCTTGCAAGTACTAGCTTACCATTGAATGCTTCAATGACTTGATGCAGTGTCTTGAGGGAAATTCCACTGTAACCTTTTGCCAAGACGTTGATCCTCAAGGCCAAGAGCATGCGAGACCGATTCGGGCTCAGGGGTTTGCCGACTCCTATAAAGAATGGACAATGTCACAATTCATACTATCAACTTAATGCCAGAAGCATGCAGAGGAGCTATATGTATATTGGTATAATTACCCGCAGAATGTGATCGGATCAGGTTCACCTGAAGCTCCCTATTAATAAAAGGACAAAGAATATAATTCTTATTCAGGTCAAACAGTGAACAATTGACAGAGGAATAAGAGTGGGGATGAAAAATGCAAAAACAAATGCACAAACAGGTGGCCTACAGAATGGGTGTATGACATGCAACAGCTCCACAGTTTTACAAACATTGATTGACATTCATTATATTATCCAGGATATCAGATGCTGCACATAATTAAGGTGTGTGGCGTTCAGTCGAGACCAGAAACAGAAACCAGGACATTATGGGGAAGGGTGCTGATATGTAATGGGGACAGTACAATATTTTTTGTTTACATATTTATGGGCATCATTTACAGTGCTCCTTCAGACTGCTAAAAGCCAACATGTAAAAGGCCACTGATTCCAGCACCACCACATAGACTTTATTCCCACAGTTAGTATGGTTTTTAATGTTGGCAAATTTCAATGACTTTACAGAATTTCCAATAAAGGTTTCTTATAGTTCGCTTTTTATGGCTGAGAAGTGAAGACACATGGATAGCAAGTCTGAGGCAAGCCAATATCACTAAAAGACTAACATATCTTGTCATGAGCAGGGAGCGTTTTCATTATATTTATGTTAAGGGTTTTTATGGTAAGAGTAATATTTTGCCCATTAGGACCATCATCTTTTTTAGGGTTTAATTAATTCACTGCTAAGTTTGAATTTGGCATGTGATCCAAATTGAACATTGTGAGAGAAAGTTTCGCTATTACTTAATCTTCGGGTGCAATCAAACAACTCCTGCTATTGTTTAAATTGATCTTTGTTCATTGACAAGGAAAAGTGAAAAGGAGCTCTTACTTATATCAAACTTACATACAAATTCACCTAGGAATTTTAGTACAGTCAATAAAGATAATTTAAGCTAAAGGTTTATAATTTTCAATTTTTTAGTTTTTCATTATTTAATAACTATTCATCTTTTAAGTATCAGAATTAAAGATGAATATAATCCAATAATCGATATTTCAATATAAGGAGGGATTCAATATTTGTCAGAATAACAGTTAACATGGTAAGAATACAGCAAGTGTGTTCCATAAAGGAAGTTCCCTAATCTAAATTAAACTGGAATGAAAACAAAATAAGGTGTCGGTTCAGACACCCCATGAAGAGTTCTGATGAGACAATGAATGCATAGGCATAAACCCCTTGCACATTAATTAAAAGAAAGATCAAGCTGGTGTAGGAAGCTGGCCTGGTGTGTGGTGGACACCTATGGTGCACCTTATACTATTTCCAGGATACCCCGATTAGTCAGCGAAACAGTGTCTAGGAAGCCACAGCTCTTTAGTGATAACTGTGGTGAGCAGTCAAGACTTATCTAGGACGAGTGTAAAGCACTTGCAATACCACAGCAGTCGCACAGTAAGTTGTCACACATGAAAAGGAACCACACAATGTTACAATAACAAAGGCACTTTATTACAGTAGCACTTAACTAGATTACTTATAGGCAGGCCCCCAACCGGAGGTAAGTACACACTATATATATATATATATATATATATACATATATATATATATATATATATATATATACATATATCTCTCTTCTGCCTTTCCCAGCCAAAGTAATAGAGAAGACCGTCAACAAACAGCTGACCACCTTCCTGGAAGACAACAACCTGCTCGACCCCTCACAAACCGGATTCCGAACCAACCACAGCACTGAAACCGCCCTCATCTCAGTCACTGACGACATCAGAACCCTGATTGACAACGGTGAAACAGTCGCCCTCATTCTGCTCGACCTCTCGGCTGCCTTTGACACCGTCTGTCACCGCAACCTAATCACCCGCCTCCGCTCCACCGGAATCCAAGGCCAGGCCCTGGACTGGATCGCCTCCTTCCTCTCAAACCGTTCCCAAAGAGTTTACCTCCCTCCGTTTCGCTCAGAACCCACCGAGATCATCTGCGGCGTACCCCAAGGCTCATCACTCAGCCCGACACTCTTCTATGTCTACATGAGCCCCCTCGCCAACATCGTACGCAAGCACGACATCATCATCACCTCCTACGCGACGACACCCAACTTATACTCTCCCTCACCAAGGACCCCGCCAGCGCCAAGACCAACCTACAAGAGGGTATGAAGGACGTCGCAGATTGGATGAGGCTCAGCCGCCTAAAGCTGAACTCTGAAAAAACGGAAGTCCTCATCCTCGGCAACACCCCGTCCGCCTGGGACGACTCCTGGTGGCCCACGGCCCTCGGCACCGCACCGACCCCCACAGACCACGCCCGCAACCTCGGCTTCATCTTGGACCCTCTTCTCACCATGACCAAGCAAGTCAACGCCGTGTCCTCCGCCTGCTTCCTCACCCTCCTCATGCTCCGCAAGATCTTCCGCTGGATCCCCGCCGACACCAGAAAAACCGTGACCCACGCCCTCGTCACGAGCCGCCTGGACTACGGCAACACCCTCTACGCCGGGACCACAGCCAAACTCCAAAATCGCCTGCAACGCATTCAAAACGCCTCGGCCCGCCTCATCCTCGACATACCCCGCAGCAGCCACATCTCCGCACACCTGAGACACCTGCATTGGCTCCCAGTCAGCAAAAGGATCGCCTTCCGACTTCTCACCCACGCACACAAAGCCCTCCACGACAAGGGACCGGAATACCTCAACAGACGCCTCAGCTTCTACGTCCCCACCCGCCTCCTCCGCTCCTCTGGCCTCGCACTCGCTGCTGTCCCTCGCATCCGCCGCTCCACGGCGGGTGGGAGATCTTTCTCCTTCCTGGCGGCCAAGACCTGGAACTCCCTCCCCACCAGCCTCAGGACCACCCAGGACCACTCCGCTTTCCGGAGACTCCTAAAGACCTGGCTGTTCGAGCAGCGATAACCCCCCTTTTTCCCCTAGCGCCTTGAGACCCGCACGGGTGAGTAGCGCGCTTTATAAATGTTAATGATTTGATTTGATTTGATTTATATATATAGTAACATTAGGAATTAGCATATATAAACAACAAGCATTGGCAAGTAATATCAGAAAATGGGAAACATCACTTACAACGTGGTCAATGCAACGCTATGCAATTACCACGCTGCCATTACCACGCTGTAGGAAGTTGGCTCTGTATGTGCTATTTCAAAGTAAGGAATAGCATGCACAGAGTCCAAGGGTTCCCCTTAGAGGTAAAATAGTGGTAAAAATAGATAATACTAATGCTCTATTTTGTGGTAGTGTGGTCGAGCAGTAGGCTTATCCAAGGAGTAGTGTTAAGCATTTGTTGTACATACCCATAGACAATAAATGAGGTACACACACTCAGAGACAAATCCAGCCAATAGGTTTTGTTATAGAAAAATATCTTTTCTTAGTTTATTTTAAGAACCACAGGTTCAAATTTAACATGTAATATCTTGTTTGAAAGGTATTGCAGGTAAGTACATTAGGAACTTTGAATCATTTCAATTGCATGTATACTTTTCAAGTTATTCACAAATAGCTATTTCAAAAGTGGACACAGTGCAATTTTCACAGTTCCTGGGGGAGGTAAGTTTTTGTTAGTTTTACCAGGTAAGTAAGACACTTACAGGGTTCAGTTCTTGGTCCAAGGTAGCCCACCGTTGGGGGTTCAGAGCAACCCCAAAGTTACCACACCAGCAGCTCAGGGCCGGTCAGGTGCAGAGTTCAAAGTGGTGCCCAAACCGCATAGGCTATAATGGAGAGAAGGGGGTGCCCCGGTTCCGGTCTGCTTGCAGGTAAGTACCCGCGTCTTCGGAGGGCAGACCAGGGGGGTTTTGTAGGGCACCGGGGGGGACACAAGCCCACACAGAAATTTCACCCTCAGCGGCGCGGGGGCGGCCGGGTGCAGTGTTAGAACAAGCGTCGGGTTCGCAATGTAAGTCAATGAGAGATCACGGGATCTCTTCAGCGCTGCAGGCAGGCAAGGGGGGGCTTCCTCGGGGAAACCTCCACTTGGGCAAGGGAGAGGGACTCCTGGGGGTCACTTCTGCAGTGAAAGTCCGGTCCTTCAGGTCCTGGGGGCTGCGGGTGCAGGGTCTTTTCCAGGCGTCGGGACTTAGGTTTCAGAGAGTCGCGGTCAGGGGAAGCCTCGGGATTCCCTCTGCAGGCGGCGCTGTGGGGGCTCAGGGGGGACAGGTTTTGGTACTCACAGTCGGAGAGTAGTCCGGGGGTCCTCCCTGAGGTGTTGGTTCTCCACCAGCCGAGTCGGGGTCGCCGGGTGCAGTGTTGCAAGTCTCACACTTCTTGCGGGGAGTTGCAGGGTTCTTTAAAGCTGCTTCTTGAAACAAAGTTGCAGTCTTTTTGGAGCAGGTCCGCTGTCCTCGGGAGTTTCTTGTCGTCGTCGAAGCAGGGCAGTCCTCAGAGGATGCAGAGGTCGCTGGTCCCTTTGGAAAGCGTCGCTGGAGCAGAGTTCTTTGGAAGGCAGGAGACAGGCCGGTGAGTTTCTGGAGCCAAGGCAGTTGTCGTCTTCTGGTCTTCCTCTGCAGGGGTTTTCAGCTGGGCAGTCCTTCTTCTTGTTGTTGCAGGAATCTAATTTTCTAGGGTTCAGGGTAGCCCTTAAATACTAAATTTAAGGGCGAGTTTAGGTCTGGGGGGTTAGTAGCCAATGGCTACCAGCCCTGAGGGTGGGTACACCCTCTTTGTGCCTCCTCCCAAGGGGAGGGGGTCACAATCCTAACCCTATTGGGGGAATCCTCTATCTGCAAGATGGAGGATTTCTAAAAGTTAGAGTCACTTCAGCTCAGGACACCTTAGGGGCTGTCCTGACTGGCCAGTGACTCCTCCTTGTTGCTTTCTTTGTTCCCTCCAGCCTTGCCGCCAAAAGTGGGGGCCGTGGCCGGAGGGGGCGGGCAACTCCACTAAGCTGGAGTGCCCTGCTGGGCTGTGACAAAGGGGTGAGCCTTTGAGGCTCACCGCCAGGTGTCACAGCTCCTGCCTGGGGGAGGTGTTAGCATCTCCACCCAGTGCAGGCTTTGTTACTGGCCTCAGAGTGACAAAGGCACTCTCCCCATGGGGCCAGCAACATGTTTCTAGTGTGGCAGGCTGCTGGAACTAGTCAGCCTACACAGACAGTCGGTTAAGTTTCAGGGGGCACCTATAAGGTGCCCTCTGGGGTGTATTTTGCAATAAAATGTACACTGGCATCAGTGTGCATTTATTGTGCTGAGAAGTTTGATACCAAACTTCCCAGTTTTCAGTGTAGCCATTATGGTGCTGTGGAGTTCGTGTTTGACAGACTCCCAGACCATATACTCTTATGGCTACCCTGCACTTACAATGTCTAAGGTTTTGTTTAGACACTGTAGGGGTACCATGCTCATACACTGGTACCCTCACCTATGGTATAGTGCACCCTGCCTTAGGGCTGTAAGGCCTGCTAGAGGGGTGTCTTACCTATACTGCATAGGCAGTGAGAGGCTGGCATGGCACCCTGAGGGGAGTGTCATGTCGACTTACTCGTTTTGTCCTCACTAGCACACACAAGCTGGCAAGCAGTGTGTCTGTGCTGAGTGAGAGGTCTCCAGGGTGGCATAAGACATGCTGCAGCCCTTAGAGACCTTCCTTGGCATCAGGGCCCTTGGTACTAGAAGTACCAGTTACAAGGGACTTATCTGGATGCCAGGGTCTGCCAATTGTGGATACAAAAGTACAGGTTAGGGAAAGAACACTGGTGCTGGGGCCTGGTTAGCAGGCCTCAGCACACTTTCAATTGTAAACATATCATCAGCAAAGGCAAAAAGTCAGGGGGCAACCATGCCAAGGAGGCATTTCCTTACACAACCCCCCCCCCAAACGAAAGAGGATGAGACTAACCTTTCCCAAGAGAGTCTTCATTTTCTAAGTGGAAGAACCTGGAAAGGCCATCTGCATTGGCATGGGCAGTCCCAGGTCTGTGTTCCACTATAAAGTCCATTCCCTGTAGGGAGATGGACCACCTCAACAGTTTAGGATTTTCACCTTTCATTTGCATCAGCCATTTGAGAGGTCTGTGGTCAGTTTGAACTAGGAAGTGAGTCCCAAAGAGGTATGGTCTCAGCTTCTTCAGGGACCAAACCACAGCAAAGGCCTCCCTCTCAATGGCACTCCAACGCTGCTCCCTGGGGAGTAACCTCCTGCTAATGAAAGCAACAGGCTGGTCAAGGCCATCATCATTTGTTTGGGACAAAACTGCCCCTATCCCATGTTCAGAGGCATCTGTCTGCACAATGAACTGCTTAGAATAATCTGGAGCTTTTAGAACTGGTGCTGAGCACATTGCTTGTTTCAGGGTGTCAAAGGCCTGTTGGCATTCCACAGTCCAGTTCACTTTCTTGGGCATTTTCTTGGAGGTGAGTTCAGTGAGGGCTGTCACAATGGATCCATATCCCTTCACAAACCTCCTGTAATACCCAGTCAAGCCAAGGAATGCCCTGACTTGAGTCTGGGTTTTTGGAGCTACCCAGTCCAGAATAGTCTGGATCTTGGGTTGGAGTGGCTGAACTTGGCCTCCACCTACAAGGTGGCCCAAGTAAACCACAGTTCCCTGCTCTATCTGGCATTTGGATGCCTTGATAGAGAGGCCTGCAGATTGCAGGGCCTTCAAAACCTTCTTCAGGTGGACCAGGTGATCCTGCCAGGTGGAGCTGAAGACAGCAATATCATCAAGATAAGCTGTGCTAAAGGACTCCAAGCCAGCAAGGACTTGATTCACCAACCTTTGGAAGGTGGCAGGGGCATTCTTTAAACCAAAGGGCATAACAGTAAACTGATAATGCCCATCAGGTGTGGAGAATGCTGTTTTCTCTTTTGCTCCAGGTGCCATTTTTATTTGCCAGTACCCTGCTGTCAAGTCAAAGGTACTTAAGAATTTGGCAGCACCTAATTTATCTATGAGCTCATCAGCTCTAGGAATTGGATGAGCATCTGTCTTGGTGACAGAATTGAGCCCTCTGTAGTCCACACAAAACCTCATCTCTTTCTTTCCATCTTTGGTGTGAGGTTTGGGGACTAAGACCACTGGGCTAGCCCAGGGGCTGTCAGAGCGCTCAATTACTCCCAATTCCAGCATCTTGTGGACTTCCACCTTGATGCTTTCCTTAACATGGTCAGACTGTCTAAATATTTTGTTTTTGACAGGCATGCTGTCTCCTGTGTCCACATCATGGGTACACAGGTGTGTCTGACCAGGGGTTAAGGAGAAGAGTTCAGGAAACTGTTGTAGGACTCTCCTACAATCAGCTTGCTGTTGGCCAGAGAGGGTGTCTGAGTAGATCACCCCATCTACTGAGCCATCTTTTGGGTCTGATGATAGAAGATCAGGGAGAGGTTCACTCTCTGCCTCCTGATCCTCATCTGTTACCATCAACAGATTTACATCAGCCCTGTCATGGAAGAGCTTAAGGCGGTTCACATGGATCACCCTCTTGGGGCTCCTGCTTGTGCCCAGGTCCACCAAGTAGGTGACCTGACTCTTCCTTTCTAGCACTGGGTAAGGGCCACTCCATTTGTCCTGGAGTGCCCTGGGAGCCACAGGCTCCAGAACCCAGACTTTCTGCCCTGGTTGGAACTCAACCAGTGCAGCCTTTTGGTCATACCAAAACTTCTGGAGCTGTTGGCTAGCCTCAAGGTTTTTGGTTGCCTTTTCCATGTACTCTGCCATTCTAGAGCGAAGGCCAAGTACATAGTCCACTATGTCTTGTTTAGGCTCATGAAGAGGTCTCTCCCAGCCTTCTTTAACAAGAGCAAGTGGTCCCCTTACAGGGTGACCAAACAGAAGTTCAAAGGGTGAGAATCCTACTCCCTTCTGTGGCACCTCTCTGTAAGCGAAAAGCAGACATGGCAAGAGGACATCCCATCTCCTTTTGAGTTTTTCTGGGAGCCCCATGATCATGCCTTTTAATGTCTTGTTGAATCTCTCAACTAAGCCATTAGTTTGTGGATGGTATGGTGTAGTGAATTTGTAAGTCACTCCACACTCATTCCACATGTGTTTTAGGTATGCTGACATGAAGTTGGTACCTCTGTCAGACACCACCTCCTTAGGGAAACCCACTCTGGTAAAGATACCAATGAGGGCCTTGGCTACTGCAGGGGCAGTAGTCGACCTAAGGGGAATAGCTTCAGGATACCTAGTAGCATGATCCACTACTACTAGGATGTACATATTTCCTGAGGCTGTGGGAGGTTCCAGTGGACCAACTATGTCCACACCCACTCTTTCAAAGGGGTCCCCACCACTGGAAGTGGAATGAGGGGGGCCTTTGGGTGCCCACCTGTCTTACCACTGGATTGACAGGTGGGGTAGGAGAGGCAAAACTCCTTAACCTTCTGGGACATATTGGGCCAGTAGAAGTGGTTGACTAACCTCTCCCACGTCTTGGTTTGTCCCAAATGCCCAGCAAGGGGAATATCATGGGCTAAGGTCAGAATAAACTCTCTGAACGACTGAGGCACTACCACTCTCCTAGTGGTACCAGGTTTGGGGTCTCTGGCCTCAGTGTACAGGAGTCCATCTTCCCAATAGACCCTATGTGTTCCATTTTTCTTGCCCTTGGACTCTTCAGCAGCTTGCTGCCTAAGGCCTTCAAGAGAGGGACAAGTTTCTTGTCCCTTACACAGCTCCTCCCTTGAGGGTCCCCCTGGGCCTAAGAGCTCAACCTGATAAGGTTCAAGCTCCAAAGGCTCAGTTCCCTCAGAGGGCAGAACTTCTTCCTGAGAAGAGAGGTTCCCTTTTTCTGACTGTGTTGCAGTTATTTTCCCAACTGACTTTCCTTTTCTCTTGGTAGGCTGGGCCATTTTTCCAGACTCCAGCTCTACTTTTTCACCCTGTGCCTTGCATTGTGCTCTTGTTTTTACACACACCAGTTCAGGGATACCCAGCATGGCTGCATGGGTTTTTAGTTCTACCTCTGCCCATGCTGAGGACTCCAGGTCATTTCCAAGCAGACAGTCTACTGGGATGTTTGAGGAGACCACCACCTGTTTCAGGCCATTGACCCCTCCCCATTCTAAAGTTACCATTGCCATGGGATGTGCTTTAGTTTGATTGTCAGCATTGGTGACTGTATAAGTTTTTCCAGTCAGGTATTGGCCAGGGGAAACCAGTTTCTCTGTCACCATGGTGACACTGGCACCTGTATCCCTCAGGCCCTCTACACTTGTCCCATTAATAAAGAGCTGTTGCCTGTATTTTTGCATGTTAGGAGGCCAGGCAGCTAGTGTGGCTAAATCCACCCCACCCTCAGAGACTAGAGTAGCTTCAGTGTGGACCCTGATTTGCTCTGGGCACACTGTTGATCCCACTTGGAGACTAGCCATTCCAGTGTTACCTGGATTGGAGTTTGGAGTGGAACTTTTCTTGGGACAGGCCTTGTCTCCAGTTTGGTGTCCAGACTGACTACAGTTTCGACACCAGGCCTTTTTGGGATCAAAGTTTTTACCCTTGTACCCAGGATTGTTTTGTGAAGAGGCTCTGGGCCCAGCCTCCTGTGCAGGTTTTTGGGGGCCTGTAGAAGACTCTTGACTATTTTTATTTTTGGCTGTCTCACCACCTTTCCCCTGGGGAGGTTTTGTGACCCCTTTCTTTTGGTCACCCCCTGTGGAAGTTTTGGACACCCTAGTCTTGACCCAATGGTCCGCCTTCTTTCCCAATTCTTGGGGAGAAATTGGTCCTAGGTCTACCAGATGCTGATGCAGTTTATCATTGAAACAATTACTTAACAGGTGTTCTTTCACAAATAAATTGTACAGCCCATCATAATTACTTACACCACTGCCTTGAATCCAACCATCTAGTGTTTTTACTGAGTAGTCTACAAAGTCAACCCAGGTCTGGCTCGAGGATTTTTGAGCCCCCCTGAATCTAATCCTATACTCCTCAGTGGAGAATCCAAAGCCCTCAATCAGGGTACCCTTCATGAGGTCATAAGATTCTGCATCTTTTCCAGAGAGTGTGAGGAGTCTATCCCTACACTTTCCTGTGAACATTTCCCAAAGGAGAGCACCCCAGTGAGATCTGTTCACTTTTCTGGTTACACAAGCCCTCTCAAAAGCTGTGAACCATTTGGTGATGTCATCACCATCTTCATATTTAGTTACAATCCCTTTGGGGATTTTCAACATGTCAGGAGAATCTCTGACCCTATTTATGTTGCTGCCACCATTGATGGGTCCTAGGCCCATCTCTTGTCTTTCCCTCTCTATGGCTAGGATCTGTCTTTCCAAGGCCAATCTTTTGGCCATCCTGGCTAACTGGATGTCCTCTTCACTGGGGTTATCCTCAGTGATTTCAGAGTTGTTGGTCCCTCCTGTGAGGGAACCAGCATCTCTGACTATTATTTGTGGAGTCAGGGCTTGAGTAGCCCTGCTCTCCCTAAGTAGGACTGGAGGGGGGGAATTTCCCTCCAAGTCACTATCTTCATCCTCTGAGTTGCCACCCTCAGAGGGGTTGGCCTTTTCAAACTCTGCCAAAAGCTCCTGGAGCTGTATTTTGGTAGGTTTGGGGCCCATTGTTATTTTCTTTAGTTTACAGAGTGACCTTAGCTCTCTCATCTGTAGATGGAGGTAAGGTGTGGTGTCTAGTTCCACCACAGTCACATCTGTGCTAGACATTTTGCTTCTAAAAGTTGGAATACTTTTTAAGAATCTAAAACTGGTTCTAGAATCTAATTTCAAACTTTTACAAACTTTAAAACTCTAAAAGAAATGCTAAACAGGATCTAACACAAGGCCCTAGCAGGAATTTTAAGAATTTAGAAAACTTTTCAAATTGCAAAAATCAATTTCTAATGACAATTTTGGAATTTGTCGTGTGATCAGGTATTGGCTGAGTAGTCCAGCAAATGCAAAGTCTTGTACCCCACCGCTGATCCACCAATGTAGGAAGTTGGCTCTGTATGTGCTATTTCAAAGTAAGGAATAGCATGCACAGAGTCCAAGGGTTCCCCTTAGAGGTAAAATAGTGGTAAAAATAGATAATACTAATGCTCTATTTTGTGGTAGTGTGGTCGAGCAGTAGGCTTATCCAAGGAGTAGTGTTAAGCATTTGTTGTACATACCCATAGACAATAAATGAGGTACACACACTCAGAGACAAATCCAGCCAATAGGTTTTGTTATAGAAAAATATCTTTTCTTAGTTTATTTTAAGAACCACAGGTTCAAATTTAACATGTAATATCTTGTTTGAAAGGTATTGCAGGTAAGTACATTAGGAACTTTGAATCATTTCAATTGCATGTATACTTTTCAAGTTATTCACAAATAGCTATTTCAAAAGTGGACACAGTGCAATTTTCACAGTTCCTGGGGGAGGTAAGTTTTTGTTAGTTTTACCAGGTAAGTAAGACACTTACAGGGTTCAGTTCTTGGTCCAAGGTAGCCCACCGTTGGGGGTTCAGAGCAACCCCAAAGTTACCACACCAGCAGCTCAGGGCCGGTCAGGTGCAGAGTTCAAAGTGGTGCCCAAACCGCATAGGCTATAATGGAGAGAAGGGGGTGCCCCGGTTCCGGTCTCCTTGCAGGTAAGTACCCGCGTCTTCGGAGGGCAGACCAGGGGGGTTTTGTAGGGCACCGGGGGGGACACAAGCCCACACAGAAATTTCACCCTCAGCGGCGCGGGGGCGGCCGGGTGCAGTGTTAGAACAAGCTTCGGGTTCGCAATGTAAGTCAATGAGAGATCACGGGATCTCTTCAGCGCTGCAGGCAGGCAAGGGGGGGCTTCCTCGGGGAAACCTCCACTTGGGCAAGGGAGAGGGACTCCTGGGGGTCACTTCTGCAGTGAAAGTCCGGTCCTTCAGGTCCTGGGGGCTGCGGGTGCAGGGTCTTTTCCAGGCGTCGGGACTTAGGTTTCAGAGAGTCGCGGTCAGGGGAAGCCTCGGGATTCCCTCTGCAGGCGGCGCTGTGGGGGCTCAGGGGGGACAGGTTTTGGTACTCACAGTCGGAGAGTAGTCCGGGGGTCCTCCCTGAGGTGTTGGTTCTCCACCAGCCGAGTCGGGGTCGCCGGGTGCAGTGTTGCAAGTCTCACGCTTCTTGCGGGGAGTTGCAGGGTTCTTTAAAGCTTCTTCTTGAAACAAAGTTGCAGTCTTTTTGGAGCAGGTCCGCTGTCCTCTGGAGTTTCTTGTCGTCGTCGAAGCAGGGCAGTCCTCAGAGGATGCAGAGGTCGCTGGTCCCTTTGGAAAGCGTCGCTGGAGCAGAGTTCTTTGGAAGGCAGGAGACAGGCCGGTGAGTTTCTGGAGCCAAGGCAGTTGTCGTCTTCTGGTCTTCCTCTGCAGGGGTTTTCAGCTGGGCAGTCCTTCTTGTTGTTGCAGGAATCTAATTTTCTAGGGTTCAGGGTAGCCCTTAAATACTAAATTTAAGGGCGTGTTTAGGTCTGGGGGGTTAGTAGCCAATGGCTACTAGCCCTGAGGGTGGGTACACCCTCTTTGTGCCTCCTCCCAAGGGGAGGGGGTCACAATCCTAACCCTATTGGGGGAATCCTCTATCTGCAAGATGGAGGATTTCTAAAAGTTAGAGTCACTTCAGCTCAGGACACCTTAGGGGCTGTCCTGACTGGCCAGTGACTCCTCCTTGTTGCTTTCTTTGTTCCCTCCAGCCTTGCCGCCAAAAGTGGGGGCCGTGGCCGGAGGGGGCAGGCAACTCCACTAAGCTGGAGTGCCCTGCTGGGCTGTGACAAAGGGGTGAGCCTTTGAGGCTCACCGCCAGGTGTCACAGCTCCTGCCTGGGGGAGGTGTTAGCATCTCCACCCAGTGCAGGCTTTGTTACTGGCCTCAGAGTGACAAAGGCACTCTCCCCATGGGGCCAGCAACATGTCTCTAGTGTGGCAGGCTGCTGGAACTAGTCAGCCTACACAGACAGTCGGTTAAGTTTCAGGGGGCACCTCTAAGGTGCCCTCTGGGGTGTATTTTGCAATAAAATGTACACTGGCATCAGTGTGCATTTATTGTGCTGAGAAGTTTGATACCAAACTTCCCAGTTTTCAGTGTAGCCATTATGGTGCTGTGGAGTTCGTGTTTGACAGACTCCCAGACCATATACTCTTATGGCTACCCTGCACTTACAATGTCTAAGGTTTTGTTTAGACACTGTAGGGGTACCATGCTCATGCACTGGTACCCTCACCTATGGTATAGTGCACCCTGCCTTAGGGCTGTAAGGCCTGCTAGAGGGGTGTCTTACCTATACTGCATAGGCAGTGAGAGGCTGGCATGGCACCCTGAGGGGAGTGCCATGTCGACTTACTCGTTTTGTCCTCACTAGCACACACAAGCTGGCAAGCAGTGTGTCTGTGCTGAGTGAGAGGTCTCCAGGGTGGCATAAGACATGCTGCAGCCCTTAGAGACCTTCCTTGGCATCAGGGCCCTTGGTACTAGAAGTACCAGTTACAAGGGACTTATCTGGATGCCAGGGTCTGACAATTGTGGATACAAAAGTACAGGTTAGGGAAAGAACACTGGTGCTGGGGCCTGGTTAGCAGGCCTCAGCACACTTTCAATTGTAAACATATCATCAGCAAAGGCAAAAAGTCAGGGGGCAACCATGCCAAGGAGGCATTTCCTTACACACGCATATGCGTTTACTACGCATGCCTTTACCATAGCATATGCGTTTACTACGCATGCCTTTACCATAGCATATGCGTGGTAATGGCAGAAGAGCAATTCGGGCGGAACAGTAAGGAGAAGAGGAGAGAAATGTAAGTGGGGCTAGGTTTGGGGGGCTGGGGTAGTTTTTAGGACAGGGTCGGGTAGTTTTAGGGCAGGGAGGGGTAGGGTTCCGGGTGGAGGTGGGGTTGAGGTAATTTTTTGGACAAGGCAGGGTAGGTTTTAGGGTTCAGGGAATGGCAGTTGTGGAAGTTTTTAGGACAGGGCAGGGTAGCCTTTAGGATGCAGGGCAGGGTCAGAGGGTTTGGGGTAATTTTTGAGAAAGGACGGTGTAGGTTTTAGGGTTCAGGGTGGGGTAGTGGGTCAGGGAAGTTTTTAGGACAGGGTGGGGTAGGTTTTAGGGTTCAGGACGGGGGAGTTTTTAGAACAGGGCAGTGTAGGTTTTAGGGTTCAGGGCATTGGTTGGGGACGTTATTAGGACAGGGTGGGGTAGGCTTTAGGCTTCAGGGGGAGGGATCAGGCTGGTTTTTAGGACAGGTTGAGGTAGGTCATAGGGTTCAGTACGGGGTCAGGATAGTTTTTAGGACAGGGCGGGGTAGGTTTTAGGACAGGGTGAGGTAGGTCGTAGGACTTAGGGCCGGGGTGTGGAGGCAGTGTAGATTTTAGGATAGGGAGAGGTAGGTTTTAGGGTTCAGGGTGGGGGGGCGGGGTAGTTTTCAGGGCAGAGGGTCAGCGTCATTTTTAGGACAGGGTGGGGCAGGTTTTAGGGTTCAGGGTGCGAGCAGGGGGCCAGGATAATTTTAAGAACAGGGTGGGGTAGGTTTTAGCATTCAGGGTGGGGCAGGGGGGTTGGTGTAGTTTTTAGGATGGGCGGGATAAGTTTTAAGGTTGAGGGCGAGGTAGGTTTTAGTGTTCAGGGTGGGGGTAGTTTATAGGACAGGGCGGGGTTGGCTTTAGGACAGAGTGGGGTAGGACTTAGGAGTCAAGACAGGGGTGGAGGGATCAGGATAGTTTTTAGGCCAGGGCGGAGTAGGTTTTAGGGTTCAGGGCAGAGGGGTAGGGATAGTTTTTAAGACAGGGCGGGTTAGGTTTTGCAGTGTAAGGGGGTGGGGGGAGAATTTTGCTGTAGGAGTCGGTCTTCTGAGTCTTCCACAGGTCCAGAAGTGTACTAAAGAGTTGGGTTTAATATTTATACCTGGCGCCCACTTTGAAGTGGGAGAAGCTTCAGGATCCCTACCCGTACAGGTGAGTCTGGAATTTCCTTCCTCTGTGCCCTGGCCCCAGCTTGTCTGGAGGCACAAACGACTAGTGTGAAATCCTTTACTACGAGTGTGCTGAGCCAGAATCTTTGTGGTGTTAAGTGTGGTAAGCGACAGCTCCTCCCCCTCGTAAAATGAGAAAGGCTCATCCTGCCAACACCTATGTTATTTTGTCTCACTGTCTGGGAGCAATATACAAAGACCAACTGCCAGCTACACCTAATAGTCTGGACAAGAAAATGTCAACTTTGCAAAAGTGGCATTTACAGAACTGCAATTTAAAATCTGACTTTGCTATTAAAGAAGGTTTTAAATTACAATTCATGAGATACTACACTTGACATTCCTACCTGCTCCCAACTGAAAGATATCACTTATTAAATCTAATAAGGTAACCCAATGTTATCCTATGGGACAGGTAAGCCTTGCAGTAGTGAAAAACAAATTTAAGAGTGTTTTCACCAACAGGACAAGTAAAAAGCAAAAGTACATATCCCACTTTTTAAATTCACTACACCTGCCCTAGGGGGGACATATATGTATTAAAAAGTCAAGCAAAGGGTTGATTTTGCCAGGCCAAAATGGCAGTTGAAAACTGTCCCCTTATGCTGCAATGACAGGCCTGAGATACATTTAAAGGGCTGATTAAGTGGGTGACACAATCAGTGCTAAGGTGCCACTAGTAGCATTCAATTTACAAGCCCTGGGTACATGTAGTACCACTTCACTAGGGACTTACAGGTAAATAAAATGTGCCATTTCAGTGTAAGCTAAGGTCAGCACAAGCACTTTAGCACTGGTAAGCAATGACAAAGTGCACAGTTGTGTCCTAAAAACGAATATAAACAGGTTCAGGAAACAGGAGGTGAAGGCAAAGAGTTTGGGGAAGACTCTGCAGAGAAGACCAATTCCAACAATCTGCCATAACCATCTTATAGGCAGACACTCGTGACACCATAAGCCAGTCTCATTTGGACCACAATATGCGAATAGCAGACCCAAAACAAGGCCAACTACAATTCAAGCAAAAGAAACTGTATGAACAACAAGGAGGGAACTCCTCTAAAGATTTGGACAAATCACAGGTGGAGACCGCTAACAGTTTTAATGATGAAACAACAGACATCGTGTTAAATATTAACATTAGCCTTTAAGTCATTAAGGGCAAAATTGATACCTTCACAGAGAGACTAGAATGGGTGAAGTAAAGGATTGAGAAGGAGGGATAATACAGCCACAAAAGAACACAAAATATGTAATGAAAACCTACTAAGCATAGAAAAAGTACTCTTCTTAGTAAGTGCAATAAACAAGACATTGAAGCATGATCTAGGCACATTAATACTCACATTGTGTGCCTAGCATAACAATTGAAATATTCATTGAAATGTTGCTTATTGAGTTTTGGCAGGTCCTACTTCTCAGGGATGTAGGTTATTGAGCAAGCATGCTGTACCCTGGTTCAGTAGCCACCCCTGGGCTCCTGTCCTAGACCCATAATTGCCAGGATTCTAAAATTATTGTGATCGGGCATAGCCCTGACTGTAGCTAGGGAAAAGGGAAAGACTGAGTAAATGCCACAGAACCACAATCTACATATTCACTGACTTCAAAACACACAGCAAGATTCCGTAAGAACTATAATAGGCTTTTTTGATACCATGATAGGCAAAATCCCATGATGGAGAGGACTTACTCCTGTATCTGGAAGGGAGCACAGCACGTTAAACTACACTTTTGCAAACATTGGCACAACAAATATATGGCAAATAGGGCTGCTGACATATCCAGTTATTGGGTGGCTGCGGGTGGTGATGCCACACGGGAAATGTCCTTTTCTACACAGCCGGTGCCACTCAGGTCGTAACCATGCAAACATTACCACACCTGCCTGAACCACGCATGTCCCTGAACCACGCAAATGTGTGGTTAAGGCATACAGCGGGAGCACCTGGGAGAGGAACGCGGTGGCCAGGTAAAAGGGGCTTTTAGGACAGGACGGGGTAGGTTTTAGGGTTCAGGGCAGGGGCGGAGGGGTCAGGGTAGCTTTTAGGCCAGGGCAGGGTAGGCTTTAGGGTTCATGGGGGGGGAATGGTAGTAGGACAGGGCAGGGTAGATTTTAGTACTGGGCGAGGTCGTTTTTAGGGTTTAAGGTTGGGGCAGGGTAGTTTTTAGAACAGAGTGGGGTAGGTTTTAGGGTTCAGGATGGGTCGGGATTGTTTTTAGGACAAGGTTGGGTAGGTTTTAGGATTCAGGTGGAGAAGCTATATCACACAGCCATGTATGTTGTGTACCTCATATACCTTTACCAAGCATGCTTTTACAATGAAATTCGTAGTAAAGGCATGCATTGTAAAGATGCAGTTGTGGTTCCACCTGCGTTGTTAAGCCGTGCGTGGTTCTGTCATACAACCACGCCACGCTACACCCTGTCTCACTGTATTTTTGTAACATTCTTACAGTTTATGAGAGAATAAATTGCTTCACTGATAGTTAACGGTTTCAGTATGGGGGTGGAGGTTGGGACAGTTCTTAGTGGGATATATGTTCTTCAGTTATGACAGAGTCAATATATTAATACCGATCAAAGCCAGACACCAAGTGTCAACACATTGCACCACATTATGGGCACAACAATACATAAAAGCCGGAGGCATAATTTAAGTTTATGTTCCTCAAATGTCCTCAGACTTAACAATCCCATTAAGCTGAGTTTAATCATTGTATATTTATACAGACATAATATAGTTGTGGCTGTTCTACAAAAGACTCACCTTTATCTAAGATGCAGTAAAACATTTGACACAAAATGGGACGTCACAGATACTTTGCCTCTTTTGCTTCCTGCTCTTGGTGTAGCCATATTAATACACTACTTTGTGGATTTCAAAGCCACACACACACACACCAAAATGCTTATGATAAGGGGCTCTATTGAAGACATTCCTGAACACTCCAGAACATCTACGCTCTCTATGAAGTACAATACTGAGCACATGATATGGTGAGGGGGAATTCAGCCTTGCACTTGATCTTATCTTAAAAAGGTCAAAGTCACCCTAGATTCAGGATCAGAGAAGGGGCTACAGCAAGTAATGGAGATGGCTGTCATGGTAAAATATGGAATCTATGTGGGTTAGCTTTACACTTGAATACTAACCAAGTGATTGATTATTGTATTGCTCTGACTCATTGGACTGTTATTCAAACTTAGAAAAAAATGAAATAAATAAAAATAAAATAATATACTTAAATATATTTATATTTTCATAAATCCCATGGGATTTCAGGACTTTAGCAGTGAACGTTTTCTGAGGGCATACAACAGATACTGATTAAAGAAAACTGACGCGAGTTAAGAAATTGCAATCACTGGATTGCTATGAGGTTAGCCACAGCTCTGTCTTTATGGGGCCAAAATATACATACAATCACAGGGATAATACATGCACCTTTTGGCTTAAAGCACTTTTCAGGAAAAACAACATATTCCTTTGGCATCTCATAGCCTGAAGTTATGCTGCTTTAAGAGCACTGACTGTCCAAGGAATTGCAGTTTCTCTATTGCCCCAGTTGCCTGGCATGGAGTTGCAGAACAAATGCAGGGAAATGCCCAAGTGCTTATTTGTGGCTATGCCAGATGCAGTCCTCAGCTCAAACGTCACAGTGCCAGGTTGGCAGGACCTGAGAAGATGACAAACTGACTCTGGTCTCTCCAAGTATTTCTGCTCAGAGCAGAATCTCTGGAATTCCTCTGTTTTATTACTAAATATACAGCTCCCGTAAGTTCCTTTTGAAAGGACTCCCATCCTCTCCGGAGAGGCGTGTGAAGGACACTGGCTGAAGCCTTGCACCATCCACTCTATCCTACTGCCAAGATTTACAGAACCTTCAGGACCTGTTAAACAGAGGGAAGCTTTCCAAATAAAACAGTGTAGGAAGTTGGCTCTGTATACACTATTTCAAAGTAAGGAATAGTATGCACAGAGTCTAAGGGTTCCCCTTAGAGGTAAGATAGTGGCAAAAAGAGATAATACTAATGCTCTATTTTGTGGTAGTGTGGTCGAGTAGTAGGCTTATCAAAGGAGTAGTGTTAAGCATTTGTTGTACACACACAAGCAATAAATGAGGAACACACACTCAGAGACAATTCCAGGCCAATAGGTTTTTGTGTAGAAAAATATATTTTCTTAGTTTATTTTAAGAACCACAGGTTCAAGATTTACATGTAATATTTCAAATGAAAGGTATTGCAGGTAGGTACTTTAGGAACTTTGAATTAGCAAAATAGCATATACAGTTTTCACATAAATCACATATAGCTATTTTAAAACTAGACACAGCTGCAATTTTCAACAGTTCCTGGGGGGAGTAAGAGTTTGTTAGTTTTTGCAGGTAAGTAAACCACCTATGGGGTTCAAGTTTGGGTCCAAGGTAGCCCACCATTGGGGGTTCAGAGCAGCCCCAAAGTTACCACACCAGCAGCTCAGGGCCGGTCAGGTGCAGAGGTCAAAGTGGTGCCCAAAACGCATAGGCTTCAATGGAGAAGGGGGTGCCCCGGTTCCAGTCTGCCAGCAGGTAAGTACCCGCGTCTTCGGAGGGCAGACCAGGGGGGTTTTGTAGGGCACCGGGGGGGACACAAGTCCACACAGGAAATACACCCTCAGCAGCACAGGGGCGGCCGGGTGCAGTGTGCAAATAAGCGTTGGGTTCTCAATAGGAATCAATGGGAGACCAAGGGGTCTCTTCAGCGATGGAGGCAGGCAAGGGGGGGGGCTCCTCGGGGTAGCCACCACCTGGGCAAGGGAGAGGGCCACCTGGGGGTCACTCCTGCACTGGAGGTCGGATCCTTCAGGCCCTGGGGGCTGCGGGTGCAGAGTCTTTACCAGGTGTTGGATCTTAGAAGCAGGCAGTCGCGGTCAGGGGGAGCCTCTGGATTCCCTCTGCAGGCGTCGCTGTGGGGGCTTAGGGGGGTCAACTCTGGCTACTCACGGTCTCGCAGTCGCCGGGGAGTCCTCCCTGAAGTGATTGTTCTCCACAACTCGAGCCAGGGGCGTCGGGTGCAGAGTGTCAAGTCTCACGCTTCCGGCGGGAAACGTAAGTTGTTGCAAAGTTGCAGTCTTTGGTGAACAGAGCCGCTGTCCTCAGGAGTTCTTGGTCCTTCTAGATGTAGGGCAGTCCTCGGAGGCTTCAGAGGTCGCTGGTCCCTGTGGAAAGCGTCACTGGAGCAGTGTCTTTAGAAGTGGGGAGACAGGCCGGTAGAGCTGGGGCCAAAGCAGTTGGTGTATCGGTCTTCTCTGCAGGGTTTTTCAGCTTAGCAGTCCGCTTCTTCTTAGGTTGCAGGAATCTGAGTTCCTAGGTTCTGGGGAGCCCTTAAATACTGAATTTAGGGGTGTGTTTAGGTCTGGGGGGGTTAGTAGCCAATGGCTACTAGCCCTGAGGGTGGCTACACCCTCTTTGTGCCTCCTCCCAAGGGGAGGGGGGCACATCCCTAATCCTATTGGGGGAATCCTCCATCTTGCAGATGGAGGATTTCTAAAAGTTAGAGTCACCTCAGCTCAGGACACCTTAGGGGCTGTCCTGACTGGCCAGTGACTCCTCCTTGTTATTCTCATTATTTCTCCTGGACTTGCCGCCAAAAGTGGGGGCTGTGTCCAGGGGGCGGGCATCTCCACTAGCTGGAGTGCCCTGGGGCATTGTAACACGAAGCTTGAGCCTTTGAAGCTCACTGCTAGGTTTTACAGTTCCTGCAGGGGGGAGGTGTGAAGCACCTCCACCCAGAGCAGGCTTTGTTTCTGTCCTCAGAGAGCACAAAGGCTCTCACCGCATGAGGTCAGACACTCGTCTCTCAGCAGCAGGCTGGCACAGACCAGTCAGTCCTGCACTGAACAATTGGGTAAAATACAGGGGGTATCTCTAAGATGCCCTCTCTGTGCATTTTTTAATTTTATTATTCTGAGAAGTTTTATACCAAACTTCCCAGTATTCAGTGTAACCATTATGGAGCTGTGGAGTTCGTTTTTGACAGACTCCCAGACCATATACTCTTATGGCTACCCTGCACTTACAATGTCTAAGGTTTTGCTTAGACACTGTAGGGACATAGTGCTCATGCACTGGTGCCCTCACCTATGGTATAGTGCACCCTGCCTTAGGGCTGTAAGGCCTACTAGAGGGGTGACTTATCTATACTGCATAGGCAGTGTGAGGTTGGCATGGCACCCTGAGGGGGGTGCCATGTCGACTTACTCGTTTTGTTCTCATCAGCACACACAAGCTGGCAAGCAGTGTGTCTGTGCTGAGTGAGGGGTCCCCAAGGTGGCATAAGATATGCTGCAGCCCTTAGAGACCTTCCCTGGCATCAGGGCCCTTGGTACCAGGGGTACCAGTTACAAGGGACTTACCTGGATGCCAGGGTGGGCCAATTGTGGAATCAAAAGTACATTTTAGGTGAAAGAACACTGGTGCTGGGGCCTGGTTAGCAGGGTCCCAGCACACTTCTCAGTCAAGTCAGCATCAGTATCAGGCAAAAAGTGGGGGGTAACTGCAACAGGGAGCCATTTCTTTACAACTGGCATCAGTGTGCATTTATTGTGCTGAGAAGTTTGATACCAAACTTCACAGTTTTCAGTGTAGCCATTATGGTGCTGTGGAGTTTGTGCATGACAGACTCCCAGACCATATACTCTTAAGGCTACCCTGCACTTACAATGTCTAAGGTTTTACTTAGACACTGTAGGGGCATAGTGCTCATGCACTTGTGCCCTCACCTATGGTATAGTGCACCCTGCCTTAGGGCTGCAAAGCCTGCTAGAGGGGTGACTTATCTATACTTCATAGGCAGTGTGAGGTTGGCATGGCACCCTGAGGGGAGTGCCATGTCGATTTAGTCGTTTTATCCCCACTAGCACTCACAAGCTGGCAAGCAGTGTGTCTGTGCTGAGTGAGGGGTCCCCAGGGTGGCATAAGACATGCTGCATCCCTTAGAGACCTTCCCTGGCATCATGGCCCTTGGTACCAGGGCTATTAGTTACAAGGGACTTACCTGGCTGCCAGGGTGTGCCAATTGTGGAAACAAAAATACAGGTTAGGGAAAGAACACTGGTGCTGGGGCCTGGTTAGCAGGCCTCAGCACACTTTCAAATCAAAATTTCGCATCAGCAAAGGCAAAAAGTCAGGGGGTAACCATGCCAAGGAGGCATTTCCTTACAAACAGTCATTTAGTCCATTCAAAAACCCCTGTTTTAAAGGTACATGTTGTGGGTATATTTTTACTTGTCTTGCAGATCGTAGGAAGCAGGCATGGAGGCTTAGATGTTGATTTTTTTGAAGTGAAGATATTCCACAGCACCTACTTCATAGAGTACAAAATGGTGGAAGAAAATATCACATATGGAGTGTAGCAAACTGGGCTTCTTTGCAGATATCCCCACTTTTTGCCCCCATTTGAACTACTAGATGCTGGTTTTTGGACTCTGTTAGTATACTGGGGCTTGCTAACCAGCCCCCAGTACCAATGCTCTTTCGCTTAAACTGTATGTCGAATTGCATAGGCCAATTGGCAAGTCCTTTACCACCCCTGTAAGACCCTAGTAATTTTTACCTAGGGATAGGGTGGCAAAGGGGTCACCAGGGCTGCAGCACTGATTGTGCCCCCGAGTACCCCTAGTAAACTAGAGACTGCAGAGTTGCCATGTCAGCCTGCACGAGCAGCCTGCTGATCGAGTGAGACTCTGTCCACACCGTGTGCGGGCAAAGTCCCTGTTACTGCCCATGGATAGGTCAGTCACCCCTAAAGGCAGGCCTCCACTAGCCCAGGATGCAGAGTGCACTGTTCCATGAGTGAGGACATATGTGCAGGAGCTGGCATTTAAAATGTAATGCTTTCCCGGGTAACCGGTGGTCCATTGGATACCATGGGCTGGCATCTGACCACTGCTAAGATGTCCAGCTCTGTAATGGCCTGGCCAAATCCCATCATGTTTGGTATCAAACACTGTGCTTTTTAACCCTGAACATGATATTCATGTTTAGGATTGAAAAGCAGAAACCCAGGTGGCACCCTTGGAGGGTGCCACTCAAGTTATCGTGTCTTGTACTGTTTTAGCAGGCTTTCCCAAGCCTCTGCCACCACAGATAAGAGTCTGACCTCCTGTTCGTGGTGCTAGCACCTCGGCTGGATGAAGAATAAAGGGCTTGAGCAGGAAGGAGGTCATACCTCCTCCCTCCCAGGCTGGATTTTGAGAAAAGCATCAGGGCAGTGAGCCTCAAAGGCTTTACCTGCCTTTGATGTGTAAGTAGAAGTCTCCCCAGTGGAGGACATAGCCCTTTCTGCCCTGCCCAGTGAGGCAGGTGGGAAATTAGCTATGTAGGAGGCCTGCACCTCCAAAAAACTAGCCCCACCTTAAAGGTGGGCTAGGAGGTCTGCACAGCCGAGGGAGGGTTCTGGAATCTTGGAAGACCCTAGGAATAGTGGGTTCTGGGTAGAAAAGTGACGCATTCCCACAGGAAGATGTCACTTAAGGGGAGGATTAGCCACAGGAACTAGTAGCCCATTGGCCATTGTCCCGCACCCCCTTAAATGCCACCTGAACCAGGATTTAAGGGGCTCCCGTGCACCAAAACTCAGATTTTACCTTGAAAAGAAGAAAGAAGCACAAAGGGTCATCTGCAGCAACAACAGGACCTTGACTCCAGCCCCAGCGTGAAGAAAGGACACAGAATGACCTAAGGAGACCAGTACTGGAAAAGAGTACCCGACGTGTGCCTAAGGTGAAGACTCATTGGTCCCATCAAGAGGAACCCCAGTGGACACCAAGAATCCAAGTAAGACTCCTCTGACTGGTGGTGTCATTCTCTGTAACTTGCAGGAGTAAAGGCTGGCTGAGATAAAAGAACTGTGATCATCTAACAGGCTCTGTGCATTTGAGCCTAAAGAAACTTGGTGCCAGCATCTAAAGAGTTGGAGTGAGGCTCATGCCAAGTTTTAAGGCTCTACTCCCCGCTAAATGACCTTCAGTCACCAGAAAGCACATGGACCACCCTTGCAGCTAACCAAGGCTTGTCTGTCACCAGTCCAGAAACCGACAGCCACATGATGTTCACCGACTCCAAGTCCAAATCTTAAGTTCCTGTGGTTTTGTCAGAACTCACCCTACAAGTGCCCGAGTGCACACTGCTATTTTACCCATTGACTCCAATGGAAGCCCTTTAAACCTACAAAGTACTGTATTTTCTAAAGACTTAAAAATGCACAACTCTGGTTGTACAAAAGCTACAAAGTTCGTTTTGGTGTCTAAACTAAGATTAAAATGTAATCCATTTTTCTAAATTTGAGTTCGATTTCAATTGAGTCATGTCATTTACTTATCGTCCGTGTTAGTATTGTGAATTGCTTTACACAGGTTCCTCTAAGTAGCCTGACTGCTCTTTGCCACACTACCAGGACGAAGCTAGGGTTTCCTGAGAGTGAATCTGAGGTCAACTACTGGGCATTGTGTTGGTATTCCATGACAAGACTACTTAGTCATACCATATAATACCTTCACCTTGCTACAGGGGGAAAATAGACTGTCTGACAGAGTTATTTTCTTAGAATTATACTGGATTGGAGCTGAGGACCAAGTTTCCCTGTACAATTTACAAAGCATATTTTTGATAGCACCTGTGCAATCATTTTGCCCCACTGCTTTAGCACTGCACCAGCCTTCTTCTCATAACTTCACTTAGCTGGCACACACTACTGCTTGTGATGTTATTGTGTTTGCTGTAGCAAACAGTTGCATTTGCAAGTCTGTGAGAATCAGTCAGTAAAACGAAACAAACAAAACCTACTTGAGCTTACTAACTGGAATAATAGTTCGGGCAAACTTGCCAAAGCCGGTTGTGATTCCGTAAACCACTAGAAAGAAAGAAAGAAAGAAAGAAAGAAAGAAGACACTGGTGAGACTTCAAAACACAGTGGGTCAACCCTTTCCTACATATTCTTAGAAATATAACTCAATTACCCTTTTGTTCCTTGACAATGTTTTCTATAAGTTCCCCCGATTGTTTCACTTTCCTCTCAGCTTCAGGAGTTAGCTGAAAAAGATTAACGTTTGAAACATATTGCCAAGTATTTACATTCAATCATAAAAAATTAGGCCTCTAAAAAGCACTTACCTTAATTTTATAGAGTCCCTTCCCCAAGTTGACCAAATCTTCTGTTGTCAAACTGTTCCCATCTAGGTAAATATACTAAAGAAAAGATTATACATAATAAACCAAAGGTATGCCTGCTTACAAAGCCAAGCTTCATGCCAGTATTTTATGTAAATCTACTGAGTTTAGCCGTCTGGATTGGGCACTTTGAATAGGAAGGGAGAGAGGCAGCTGTGGTGACTGCCTATTGGTGTAACTCACACGTATTCCAATGGTAATGCTCTTAAATGAACAGAGCCAGCTACACTAGCTGAGCAATAGATGTTTTATGGGTGGAAAGGCATCACCCACATATCCGTAGCATGCTTCATCTTTGGACAGTTCTCCCCACCTGGTTAGGACAATACCAACATGGTGGTCTTAATCTTAATCAAAAAAGGGAGAAAGAGAGCTCAGAACAAAGTAGTTTTGGTCAATGTAGGGGTCCAGATGTCATGAAAATTAAGACAAAACAAACTTTGTGTAAGGCCAGGGTAATATTCTTTAATAGTAGGGTACACCAGGAGAATTAAAAATGAGAAGTGGTCCTACTATGAATGATGGGTGTAGTTGAGTGGCGACACACCCCAACACTGTCCAGTGCCAAAATGTTTCGGCCCTTAATAGGTATACCTCTATAAAACAAAAAATATTGTCTAGTGGTAGGGCCCTAGGCCTTCATAAGGGCATAGGACAAAACCCCTATAATCTATCCTGCATGCTGTTTATTCATGCATCAAGTTAAGAATAGGTCTTATCTTTCTCGGTCATTAAAATTCTTCCCTGTAGTCTCCAGGTCCTACGTCATCAGGGACTCTGGTGGGAGACCTCACCTGTTGTCACACATTCAGCAAGCTAAAAGCCCTGCTCGATCACCTAATACCGCAGCACCAGAGCGCTGCAGGATTATAGGGGTTTTGTTCTACACCCTGACGACGGCCCAGGACCCTTCCATTTCACAAGATTTTTGCTTTAGGGAAGTATATGAGGGGTATGATCATCAAGATTCCAGAGCACTTTATTAAATTGCACTTAACAGAGTTCTCAGTTAATTGTTTGTGGGACATGATGGCAAACTGGGTTAGGTCCTAGTTAACAGAAGGAAAAGGATGCTCTTAAATGCTCTCAAATGAAGTTAATTTCTTCAAATGAGAAGAAGGTATTGAGTGGAAAGCTACAAGAACTACTAGTACCGCCATTTCTTCAGGGACTCTGATGAGGAGACGAGGAGAAGCGATGACTTGAGGACAATTTTATGGAGCATACTTGGATTTTCATGCAGTTATGAACAACTCTCAACACCCATTAAAATACTTGTTCTTTATTACTTTAAAATAACAAAATTCGAAGTGAATTGAAATGTTTATTGTACATGTAATTTGTGGCCTTTCTTTTTGTAAATACGGATTAGTTAGTATTTACCACACTGGGTAAATAAGTCACCTGTGTTCATGGTTTTCTCAGGTATAGTTAAGGCCTCATCCATTATGGAGGCACTTGCAATCATGGTGAAAAAACGAGAAATTAGTTTTCTCTACATTATGCATGATGCTAGATTTGGAGCAAAACTACTTTCGCTAAACACAGAGCAGCTGACATTGTGAAATTTGGCCTATTTCGTCCTGTATTTGAGAAGCCTTTGCTGTGTATTTTTTAAACTGTGTTTTGCATGCTAGCCTTCGATCTCGAAAGGCTGCTTTGACAAGCTACACCAGAGTAACATAAAGTTTATAGGTACAAGGTCCTTATAACGTTCCCTATAGTCCTACTCCTGCAGTACCAGTGCAGTTCACAGCCGGCTTATTTCACAGTGTTGGTTTTATCGGCCGACACACGGATATAAAATTATTATATTGACAGTATGTGCATTTATATAGTTGCATGGACTTTGCAAATTTAATGTCTCTTGTTATCACGACCCAGATGTAAAATAAATACATAAACAATTCAAAGTCTGCCTTCTATTCACTTTGCTCTATACATTATCGCCCTTCATGGCTTTCCCCTTCATGATTCTGTCCATCTCACCTTATTTTATAGGCTCACGGGGAAGATTTCTTCCATTCCTACACGTGCCCAGAAGAGCAGAACGTAAATATAGACACTAAATACTGAACATTCAGCACAGAAACAACGTAGAGACCATTTGCTTTGTGCAGTTCTTGGTGGTGTGCCTGATACAACCCACAGAAACAAAGAAAGTCAGTCAACTTACCTGTTCTGGCTCACGGTATTTGCTGTATCTAAGTGTCTGTTAAGGAAACATGTGCCCGCAAAGGAAATAAAAACAAAGACTTAGCCATTTTTAAGGATAACTCTGGTAACATAATCCGCTGCAATGTGTGTGCAGAGAAATGTGAGTGTTACCTTTGTGGTGATTTGAACACCACAAAGAAGGGAGCTACTCAATTCCCTGGATACACTTCTGGGAGGACATACAGGGTCTTCACAAGAGAGAAAGGGCGTTCCTATCTTAGATTTTCGGAGTAAGGGGCACTGTGGGCTTATCTGATGTTGGGTAAACAGCAACTGCTGTAAAGTGGGTAGGTGTGCCCTTGGGATAATTTATCCATTGGTTAAAGGAGCCAAGAGTCACCTCTGTACACTAGCTAGTGGCAACCTTAACTGTGGTACCTCAAGGTTCAATACTCATAACAATTTCTGGCCCTGTGGAAGATCAGAAGAGACCTGTACCCTGCTTGCTGTAACCTGAGAGGAGCTCGGAAGGACTGGACTTGCTCACCCCTGTACCCCGGAAAAAGAAGTGGACTTAAAGGGTTAGTGGGCAGACCTGCTGTGTGGCTCAGGGGCACAAAAAGTTGAAGAACCACTTTTTTGTGGATGACCACTTGCCTAGTCACAAATGGACCTGCACAGGAAACTGCACAAGGCCTTCACTAAACCAAGCCATGAAGTCCTAAGTGCATCCGTGAACCAGGAAGCTTTGATGAAGAGCTAAGGTAAAAAAGGGCTTACCACTGCAACATTTTGTGAGTTAGAAAAATTCTGACCTCCAGTTGCCAGAGAACCGGGGCCAATCACCAGATCCTACTTGGAGCTTCTCCACAGCAGCAAACCTGTTTCAAAAGGCACGCAGCAAGAAGGTGTAAGAAGGTATCTGACCCGTTGGAGCCAACTTTGAATACAGCTTGTCACACTGGAGAAATGTGAGCTCTGTTTCAGAGACAGAGTCACAAGGTAGCAATCATGACTTGGTGAATGCACCAAAAGTTTATGTTCAACACAAAGATTGACCTGGGGGCAAATTTTGACCTTTCCTGCTTGGAACTTTTCCTGCTGAAATCATCAGTTTCAGTGGGACCCTGCCCAATGCATACCTAACTTTGATGAGACCCTCTTGGATACAGCCTGCTGCCTTGCTTCGCGGAGAGATTCTGACTGCTTTTTTGCAGGCTAAGCTCAAAGGTAAAATCCTTGGCTGGGCAATCCTGCTTGGTGTATCTGACCTCAGCATCCATTGTGGTTGGCCTCAAAGCGTGCCTCAGTCCTGGGCTAACTCAACCATAGACTATCTTTGGTGCTTTTTGGCACTATTTTTACTTAAAACTTTGAAAACTCATCTCTCCTGTTCCCCTTATTGGATTTTTGTCATTTTTGTGTCACTTTGTTAAAACGCACTCTACATTTCTAAATTGCTTAGGTTTTTTTTATTGCTTGATGTTTTGATTTTATAACCGTTTTGATACTGCTTAAATACTTTACACATTGCACTAAGTTTAAGCCTATCTCCTCTGTGCCGTAGCTACCAGGGGGTTGAGGGCAAATTCATTTTGTTACTTTTGGGGTTCATTCTGAAAGAATAGCATTATTATTCCTTGGGGGGCGGGGTGTCTTCCCATCTCACATAATGAGCAAATTGTTTATGGTACTCTTGCATGACTTTGTGAATTGGCACTGAAATACCCAACTCTCCATCAATAAAAGTGCAAAGATGACATAGTCCTTCATTTTTACATTAATGATATATGAATATTCTCTAAATATTTCTATTTTAGATGTTTGGGGCGTGTTAGACTTGGCATCCTTCGTGTGGTCTCCCCTAACATTTGTCCTCTGCTTCCCAGGTTGTTGATGCTTACTGGATTCTGTTTTTGATACTCTGGGCACTTTACCACTGCTAACCAGAGGTGCCCAGGGCCTGTAAATCAAATGCTACTAGTGGGCCTGCAGCACTGGTTGTGCCACCCCACATAAGTAGCCCCATAAACATGGCTAGGACCTGCCACTGCAGTGTCTGTGTGTGCAGTTTTAAACCTGCCAATTCAACCTAAACCTTCCCTTTTCTTACATGTAAGGCACCCCTAAGGTAGGCCCTAGGTAGCCCAATGGGCAGGCTGCAGTAACTGTTAAAGGTGGGACATGCACTGATGTGTGTTACATGTCCTCACAGTGAAACACTGCTAAATTTAGTCTTCACTGTTGCAAGGCCTCTCACTCTCATAGGTTAACATGGGGACTGTCTTTAAATATTATTAAAGTACAGATTCCCTTTAAGAGCAGATAGAAATATGGAGTTTGGGGTCTCTGAACTCACAATTGAAAAATACATATTTTAGTGAAGTTGGTTTTTAGATTGTTAGTTTGAAAATGCCACTTTTAGAAAGTAGGCGTTTTCCTGCTTAAACAATTCTGTGACTCTGCCTGGTTGTGGTTTTCCCTGTCTTGGTCAGTTTGACAGTTGGGCTGGTTGCACCTCACACTAGACAGTGACACAGAGGGAGCTGGGGGTAGCCTGCATATCCTGAAGAGCCATCTGTGCTAGGATGGGAGGGAGGAGTGGTCACTCACACCTGAAAGGGCTGAGACTGCCCTCACACAATGCAGTCTCCAACCCCCTGGTGTGTGTCTGGGGCCTGGCCTGGGCAAGGCAGGATCTTGTGAACAACAGAGACTTTCCTTTGAAGTAGGCCTACTTCAAAGCCGGAAAGGGGTATAAGTATTGGACCCAAAACCCCTGAAAAACAGATCACTTCTGGAACCTCTGCCAAGGAAAGGAGCTGAAGAAGAGTGCTGCCCTGCCTGTGACTGTGCTTTGTTGGGGTATCCTGTAGTTGCTGCTTCTGCCTGGACTTTGTTATTTATTCCTGCTTGTGAAGTATCTCCAGGGGTTAGGACTGAGTTTGCCTCCTGTTCTGAAGTTTCAGGGCCATCAAAGACTTCCTCTGCTAACATCTGGACTCTCTGCTGAGACTCCTGTCCTGCCAAGTCCCTGGGCACTTGAAAGGTGAAGTTGGCAGACAAGAGCTGAAAATCCACGTACAGAATGCCGTGCGGGGAGATTTTCATTGTAACACAGCTGATAAATGACACGCCTCCGGCCTCACGGCTAAAATCGACGCTCCACCTGCATCGAAGCTGGGAGATCGAAATGACGTGCAACACCCGTTTGCGGCTGCTGATAATGACACAACCCCCCACGCAGCGTGGTTTTCTAACACCATGCAACAGGATTTTTCACGCATAGTCGCTGGACGTCAAAGTCAACCCGACTCTGTGCGGATCCGAGGTGTCCCATCCAAAAATCAATGAATTGCTCTCTTGCGAGGGAGAAAAACAATGCATTGCTGACCTCGACTGCAGTGGCACAGCCTCCCTTGCAAGGAAGGAATCGATGCATCGCTGCCTTTTCCAATGCACACTCGCCCATGCGGCTTTATTTTTTATGCTAACCAGGTACTTTGTGCAAAATCATCATTTCCATTGTTTTCTATGGAGTAAGACTCTTATTCTTTTTAAAATTCATATCTTGACTTGTGTATGTTGGATTTTTGTTGTTTTGGTCTTGTTTGATTTTAGGTAATTATTACCTATTTTTCTAAACTGGTGTGGTGTCCATTTTGTAGTGTTTTCACTGTATTACTGTGTGTGTTGGTACAAATACTTTACACATTACTTCTGAGTTAAGTCTGCCTGCTCATGCCAAGCTACCACAGGGGTGTGAGGGGTTAACCAGGTGTGTTTCTTGTTTGCCCTGACTAGAGTGAGGGTCCTTGCTTGGACATGGGTAACCTGACTGCCAACCAAAGACCCCATTTCTAACAGGGCAATTCACAAAGGCAGGTAGCAGCACATAAAATAGTAGTTCAGTAGTACTACACTTCCTCCTTCAAGAGGCCTTAGTGAATAGCACCATACATATTTTAGGGCTGCCTACACTTTAACCAATAGAGATAAAGATGAGGAATCAAAAATATACACTGATCCTACATTCTCTTCCTTCAGATTTCTGGGCTCTGCCAAGTGAGGCTACTCCTGTAACCTTTCCATCAGCAAGAAATTTGGGGTTTCATTTTGATGAGGATCTCTCACTGACAAGACAGGTTAATAACATTGCGTCCATGTGTTTTTCCTTCTTGAAGACATTACAAATGTCGTCCCATATTTTCCATATCACATGCGCCCCTGGGTGGTTCAGGCTACGATTTTGGACAGGCTGGATTACGGGAACTCTCTGTTTCTGGCTTCCCTGAATATCTGCTCAAAAACCCGTGTCGGACCCAGACAGCTTCAGCCAGGCTGGCATTAGATCTCCCTCGCTATTCCTTTGCCTTAGAAGCCTTGGAAAAAATACATTGGCTCCCTGTACCTAAATGAATCATTTTCAAATCTCTCTGCATTGTGCATTATGCAATTCACCAGGCTCACTCCATTTCGCTTAAAAATAAATTCTTACATACTACCCATTTTTCTGAAGCTACTCTGCTTGTTTTGCCCCAAGTTTACGCAAATTCATGCTGGGGGAAGATCCATTTCAGTCCAAACTTGTCATCTATGGAACAATCTTTACCACCCTGTACAATACATTGGTGAACTTTCTAAAGATCTAGCTTCGTGCTCTGTAACCTGCTTCTACGTCAATGTCAATGTAGTACATGGATGTTGCTAGCGCCAGGACACCTTTCTTGTTAGCAGTTGCACTTTATAAATGTATAAATCAATAAAATACATTTCCAGGAGTCATTGTTTGTGTGACATGGAGGAAACCTGCATTAGCATCCATCAGTGTTGGAAGACAGTGGAGAGTATTAATAAACGATGTGGCTGTAGTTTACTATCACTGGGTTGCTCCATCAGTACCACCCTTTCTCTATTGTGACCAGGGCCACTAGCATTATGTGATTTTGCAAGTGTGGCATTTCCAGTACAATTATGGATTTGCCACATAATACATCTTCTACCGAATAATCTGCAGATTAAAACAAAATCTATCTGAAAGAGATTGAAAGTTGCTAAAAACATATCAACTCGTGTTGCAAGCAGTGGAAAGCCGTTCACGAAGATTGACTCATTCCCTTTCTATTCCTTATTGCTATACTTAAGTGTTAATCTGCTAGTAATGAGGTGAAATCTTGGGGCCAGAGTTAAATTTAAAAATTAAAAATAATGAAATACTATTAATAAATCTGCCGCAGTAGGCACATAATTGACTTTTTGTTAGCATACAATGTAATCACCCTTTGCAACTTAATTTGGTCCTCCCTTTCCATTGACCCTGAGCATGACAAATGACTGCTCCATGATACCACACTGACTGGTCTCATGAAGGCTTCTGTAAACTGCTTGACCTGAGACAAATGTTAGTCGAGGAGTCACATGGCTGCAGACTTCAAGGTAGAAACGATCATCATCTATGAAGCAACCAGTTTCCAACTAATTGTCAACAGTTACTAATATCCACTCCATCACTAGCACTGAGCATCTGGTGACCCGCCCGTGCTACATAGATTATTTCCCCAAATTTGGCATCTGTTAGACATTTGGTGCACAAAATGTAATCTCACTGAGGAAACGCTGGCAGCGCTCATCAAGCATGGTTCGTGCGTGTCATTGTGACAGGGCTCTGTGCTCGTCAGAAGCTAATGTGTAGCCAGGGCAAACTTCACCTTTTCCTGGGCTATTTTGCAGTCTTTCTATTTGGACAGTAAACTGGGCAGAGGGCGAAGGAACCACAGCTCCGTGCACCAGACAAACCTATGAAACACCGTGCATTTCCAATGTTTACATGCAGTAACCCTCCATATTTATTGCTCTAGTACAACTGTCGATGACTAGTCTGAGCAGAGACTCTATACATCAGATTTCCTAGCATTATCTAAAAATGTGTTCCTGTGTATCACAGTTGAGGTCCTCGAGTAAGATCATGACTGGTCCCATTGGTGTCTCCTACTCGAGAACCTACCCTTTTACTGTGGTCGGTCCCTCCTTAAGGGAGGACCCCATCCACCTGCTTCCCCTCCAGGGGAACACTTGTGCAGGGGGCCCACCTGCCCACCAGGATACCTACCTCGGGCACCCCCTTCATCAATCACTATTCCCGCACAAGGGCCAGTGCTAGCTTTGCACCCACTGTGCATGTGTTGGTAGTTGGCCAAAACGACCAGATGCTAGAGTTCACTCGCAACCCCCTGCGCCCCTGAATCCTCCATTCGAGTCCCTGCCAGCAACCCTTGGAGGGCCCCGTGACATCACTGTCATGTTTATTTAAGGAAAAGGTATGCCTTATATGGACCCGAATTGTCCCACCAATCATGACCACACCCTCCAGGCAACATACAATAAATACAACATTGCAATATAAGCTAGAAGGGAAATTGGTTATCAGGACATGTACCAAGAACAAAGACAATCACCACTGGAAAATCAAGTCAACACAGATCTCCTAGTTGTTATGGGGTTGTGGGTGGGACAAAGAAATTCTTCCAATTCCCCAGGGAGGCGTGAGCAGCGACCATGAGAGGTGGTGACAGGGAGAGAAAGACAGTTTGCAAGCCTCGCTGCCCCTTTTATGAGAGGGGCCACAACGCACGCCGAGGGCATGCGACCCGGATGCTGTAAATGCACCCGGGGCCACGACCAAGGAATGCCCAATCGCAGTCCACCTCACTTGAGAGCGGCGGCGCATGGCGCCGTCAACTCCGAGCTGCATTCCTGCCAGACCCATCATACGTTCAGCTCCCCTGATTTGGGGGGGCCTTTGCCATATACATTGACTGTCCTTTAAAGAAGAGATCACACTTCCAGGAGCGCAGGCAATTCAACGTACTTTGCCTGGTATACAGAGTGGTGAGGTGATATGTTCCCTAGGTACCTGTTCAGGTAAGGAAACATCCTCAACACCCTGTGATAGGCTGATCCTCATCATCCCAATAAAACAGAGATATCTCACTTTGGAGGAACAACCACTGTTGTACAGTGTTCCCTGTTGAGGAAAATATGAGCAGTGTGGTTCATAGTTAGATATAACAAACATTGGTAAAGCGAGTAGGTATGGTTTGCATTTTAAGTCCTGAGTAAAACATTTTTAAAAACTGTTACAGTAAAAAGAAATGAAACATAAAATATGTTGCTCTCTGTACACAATGCATTTATGATATAGTCTCTCAAGCATTGCAATGCAAGCACCCCGTTGGAGGCAGAATGGCACACGAAACAGTCAACAGCATAAGACGAGATGGATATTCTCCTATGAAGAAGCCCACTTTGTACATTTTTAAGAAATTGTAGCAATAGGTCCATAAATGCATTCTCAAGCCAGACCTAAAAAGAGTCTCAGTCACTCCCAGTTCCAAAAGCCGTCCAAGTCATTCTCACTTAAAACTAGCAGGAAAAAAAAGCAATGTGCCGTTTCACCAAAGCCAAGAAGCAACCTGAAAGCAATTGCTTTACCCCACTCTTCTATCCTGTGACATTTAATCATACATCTGAACGAAAGGCTGTATCAAGAAACCCAACCTGCAAAGAATGCCCTTTAGAAGTCAATTACGTAGTCAGATTGCAGTTCTCTGATGCTATACAAGCCATAAATAAATCAGCTTTCAAACATGCTCTTCATTTTAACCATCCCACCAAATACCTCGACCATCCAATTATACTCAAGCAGCTGGCAAAAAATCTAAATCATAATCACAGTTAATAAACAATTCGACTTGAATAAACAAAACAAAGCAAGTCAATAATATTCCATATGTTATATAGCATCAGACTACAATTTAGGCGGGAAGGTGTAAAGTGGTAATCGTTATAGAGACATTGACGAGGTGACAGAATTGTCAGAATTTCTTAGAGATAAAAGTTTGCAGTGTGCAAGAACCAAAGCTTCACCTTGCTGAGTTGGCCGACGTGCATTGAAGTGTGCGCCTCTTCCTGTGTGGTTTCTGGCTAGATGCGGGGTCTGTAGTGTCCTAAGGCTAGGTCGTGGTGTAGAACCCTCACAGAGGGATGCCCTTGACACTACCTCACACCTGGGTCACCAGTTTAGGTGGCTAAGCTGGAAAAAAAAAAGCAGCGGCGGTGCCTCCTTTAGAGCAGGGGAGCGTCCCCCCGATGCTGCCAGCGCAGCAAAAATGAAAAATGAAACGGCATTAAAACCATTTTATTACCGTTTTATTTTTCAGTGCAGCCAGCCCGGAACAAGTTTTATGGCGGGGCCATCGCTGCTGACTGGCAGCAGGAGAGTAGGAGTGGTAGGCACTCCAGTTTAAAGTGCGCATGCCATTTTAGCGGGCAATCTTGTGACAACCAGCCAGACATGAGCACTTCAAACCTCTCCACCCAAGCTGTCTTGGACAGCTGGGTGGCGAGCAGGCACAGCTCCCCCATGGCCTGAAGGAGCGTTAAACTAGCACGCTCCAGCCAATCCTGGTGCTTCTCTTATGTAGCCTGAGCAGCATGAGTCCAGCATCAGGATTGGTAGAGGGGACCCCCTTGCTGCCAGACAGCAGGAAGGAGAGGACCAGAGTAGGTAAGTACGTTTTCTTTTTTAATTTACTGTGCCCTAACTCCAGAGCTCTTAATTGTGACCGTAGAAACTCTGTTTATAACGGACTCGTTTGAGAGTTTTGGGGTTGGGCCTAAGAGCATTCCTGATCGCCCCACTGCTTCAAACAGGAAGCAGCCGCCACTGAATAAAAGGAGAGGGGAGTACGTCCGTGTCCTGTACACCTCTTCTGAAATGATTGCTCCACCACTGCCTAACATGTCTAATGCTGATTAAAGAACAATAAGCATATAAAATTGCACGCACCAAATCAGTGCTTCAGATAGTGATGCCTGTCAAGCAATGAGTACAAGCACTTCTCCAATATGAAATAGTAGAGTACCAGCACCTCTCAGCAGGCTAATAACACTTTTAATGGCAGAGACACCAGGCATCACAAAATGTCTTATGAATTTCGGGTCATGGGTGAGCAAAAACATCAATTTTCTGGGGTGAAAATAAAGTATTTATTTCTCTTCTGGTGACTTTTTTGGCTCTGAAATTAGGGCTTTTCACAGATGTTGGCGTTTAATGTAATGCAATTTGCCACTGCCCTCCATTTACATTCTGTCTGATCCTTTCTCTAAATATGCATAAATAAAAACATATGTAAACCATAATTTAGTTGTTTTCACAAAAAATTATTTGACAAATTATTTCTTCCCCTTTTTTTCCCCCAAAAGGTATGGCAAGTCATCCTCACATTGCAATATCATACTGCAGCAAAGAGCTGGAATGACTAAATATACAGGCATTTAAAGCTCTAATATCAGTGAAACGGTACCCACAACAAATAAATAGTTATATTCTCAAAAATGCTCAGTAAAACGTTTGACCTGCTGCTACAATGACACTCTCCGGTATTCATCTGTGCCTCATTGTAGCTGCTCTGAGGAACAAACGGATTCCAGTTTCGGCTACACGTGAACCATTCAGGGTTTTGAGGGAGCAGCTCAACTAATAAGAGCTTAATCATTAACTTCTAATGGGAGCAGTCAGGCTTTTAGACAACACTTGGCACCCTGGGTCTTGCAGTACTGTTTTTGCATTCCACATCTGGTGTGACATATACCATCATTCAAATTGCCACAGGCTAAAAGACCATCACTGGTTGAAGGTGTCACTCGTGAAATGTGGGTACATTACACTTAAGCTAAAGAAGTGAAAACTCCATCACTGAAGCAGCTCAGCCATTCTGTATGTTTGACCCTAAACGTGCCTATTTATCAGTGCATTATTATCATAAGAATGTTTTGTGCAGTTAGTGCCTCCTTGCTACAACCTGCTCAGACCAATGCTACCATATGACGAAGGGCTTGTGTTCGACCTTAAACAATTGGTACTCTGTGTGGAGCGCTCTTTTGGAGTGACAGGGGTTTGGTGGGTTGTTTGTAGTTTAGAGTTTTTTGGGGGGGTGCAGGATAGCAAAACATTGCACAGACACAGGAAAAAAGCAAAGGCAGTGCAACCAGGATGTTTACAAAAAGGATACAAATGGATTCCTTCTGGCTGAGACGGGATGAAATCTGGCGACATTATATCCCCTTGAACAACTGGAAAACAAACAAATAGTCCCCATAAAACACTCCATTTCAGTATTGTACATAAATCTCGAGGCCTGGGCATGATTTACTAAGGAGCGGCATACTCCTGTGGGACATTTTCTATGCTAACAGGCCCAAAGCCACCCAGAGCACTTGTATCCAGTTGTGAGGTAGCCATCAGTTCCACCAGAACCAGAGCACTCATAGTCACTGAAAAACTGTAACCTGCAAGTTCCTTCGTACAAAGATTTTTCACATATTTGGGTCCACTTGACAATTATGCATCCTGGGGATCTCAAGACGCTGCATCCTCAAAATAAAAGTGGAAGTTCATGCAAATCACATGTCTTCTGTGTACTGGTACTTCCACACTTTTCCACTGGAAATTACACATTTCTTCCTAGTCACAGGCAGGCTGGCGGTTTCACAGTTGAATCTCCCGAGAAGGCATCAGACTGAGCAGTTACCAATGAGTTCCAATGAATATCTAGTAAATAATTGCCTTTTGACAATGCAGAATCAGAAGGAAAACAAAACATGCAGCAGGATATTCTATATAAAATATCAAATGAGACAGTTTATCAGTGTTTCCAAACATTAAAGATAAGCCACGTCCTGAAATGACTTTTTGTGCTTCTCTAGTGAGTTTAACAGCTGCAAATATCTGTGCCCTGGTGGCGGAGATCTCTGTCCCGGTAAAAGGGCTTACTCCTGCCAGCAATCCCTTTGTGAATCCACTGCATTCATACAAAAGGTAAATGTTATCATAAACTTAAGTTTACGACAAAATTTACCTCTGTGAATATGGCTCATTATTTTTGGCATCATGTACAAATGCTTCTTTAGGTTCCTTAACTAGCAAATCAACAACTACCAAAGTATACCATAACACTCACCTCAACATCTTTTTACACCACATCGCACCATGCCCATTTACTGGGTCCTACACAGAATAACACAATATTATACAACACAATGATCCAACCATCACAACACCACATCACAGCAGAACAACCTACAATGAAAACACAGTACAGCATGGAGGAAGCCAAGAGAGTGAAAACCACATCTACAAGACCATACTCGCAGCACTCTGCCAAAACTGTTAAAAACCATCACTGGACAAGTAAGCTCCCACAGACCGTGAGGAACGAGAATTGCACCCGAATAACACCCGGACAGTGTCATCAGTCATGGTAGCAGTACGAGGGAAGCAGAGACTGACTTGCCACACCCCATAGGTAAAGATACTGACTCAAAATGCATATCCACACACTCTTGTGAGCTGCTGAGTGGCTGCAGAACAGTCACTCAGAATCAAAAGTCAGCAGTAAAGGGCAGGGGCAAGGAGCACACACACAGGACAAGTGCGGATACTTCCGACCGTGGACTGAAAATAAAGGGAGCAAGAAACACACAATGGAATAGCCAGGGGAAGAGCTGCAAGGACCAGGCAACATAATGTGAAGTTGGTGTGCTAACTAGGGTGTGTAAACTTTCAACTTTGTCTTAGGGGAGTCAGTTGAAGTTGGGAAAGTTCATCCTTTGTGTAGGTGGGCAAACTTTCCCGACTCCAGCACAGGAGCTCCCATTCTTTCTGCCACCACTCAGATCTGCCCTTATCCCTCAGTGGCAAGAGAGGGATGCTGCACTTACTGGAAATCCCACCCTAAGTAGCGGAACTCCCGCCTAGTGGCAATGGTGCCAGACAGCCAAGCCAGGGTAAAGAAAAGTGAGATTGAAGAAGGCAACCGTAGAGAGCTAGTCATGGACACCTAAAGGATTTTGGGGGCCGAACGTACTTTGAGGGGCCCTGTTTGGAACAGCTTTGAATACATGATACAATTTCAGCTCTTTCATGTCGTCTTTGGCCACAGGGCACAGGCATACATATTCAAATTCGATAGTTGTGGCAACATGTTCAGGGATAGCAATGTGTGTTTTCCATATTGTAACACAGCAGCAGCTCACTAATAGTACTGCAAATAATCGCAGTGACACTATCCCATTTCTCATACCGGAGGTCCTGTTTTGGTCAAAAATAAACTTTTATTCTGCATGAAACAAACACAACATTTCTCTGCAAATTGCCTGTAGTAGACTCTTACATATCACTCTCATTAAAAGAAATTAAAGGGAAGTGGTATTTAAAACAATCTATTTAAGAATTTCCGAGGTCATCAGGGCAAACCTCGCTGCAGAACAGAGCTGCCTCTAACAGAGCCCCCCATTGAAAGGCTGGAGGTCCCTGGGCCAGAGCCAACTTTGCCCATGCCTTATAAGGTCTCTGAGGTACTGGCCCTCAGCAGCGTGCTGGCTGAATCACGTAGCTTCTTTTGTTGCATTTCTAAATGCCGATCCCACTCACGCTTAGCACATCACTAAACTGGGGAAGATTTAAACAGAACGTTTCTGAAGTTGCGAGGTGTTTTGCATCCCCCTAGTATTAACACCGTCACAGCGCCTGGATCCAAGGACAGCGAGACTTATTACCTCTATAGCATCATCACTTAAGGGCCATCCCATAGCTAAAAACACACACACAGTGCCCAGGGGCGATAAAGACAGCGGACGTTACTGTAGGTTCAGAAAACCCTTTAAACTCCGCGCATGTGACACCCATCCTTGTCGCTAAAGGCAACACGCGTTTCTGGGACAGCTGACGCGGGAGGAGGTCCGGTATAGCGGTTACGTTTCCACCTGCGAAACCGTGAGGCCGCAGTTTTAGTGCCTGCTTCCCGCGTGAACAATGTGTGTGATCATGCGCACAACACAACTCCTCGTACTTTCGTGGAGTTCTTTTGCAAAACACAGATTATTTACAAATTATCATACAAAGCAGACGTACAGAGATGAGTACAGTTAAAAAAAAAAAAAAAAAAAAAAGAATGAAACAGCCTAGGCTTCCCTGTGCTACAAAGTCACTGTGACTCTTCGTTACATGAAAGAGGCTCAGGTTTTGCACAATATCGCACACTGACTAATCTTCCGAGAGAGCTGGGCTACATGTGCCTGTCCCTCACACCTGCTAGCGCTTGGTCACTTTCGTCGTGTTTTTCCCGAAAAGTCAACCAGTCTCGTGGACATATCTTATGTTTAGCAAAAAACAATCCATATAAGCTCGAGGATAATTAAATAATTAAATATGAAACCTCATTGCTGCCACTGCAGTGTATAACATTTCCATAGTACAACATTGAAGACTAAGTACCAAAAGTTAAAGTGTCTTTCTAATTTGTAAGCCCTTCACTCAGTGCTTAATTTGTAAATAAAAACGTTCCGGAGCACAAAGCTCTCCTCTTAAACGCGCGGATGCTGCAACTAAACGTGCGAACTCGGAATACCGAGGCAGCGTAACCCTGTAGCCATATATAGGCCTCTTCAATCCATTTACAGCAAAATAAGTGCCGGTGTCCCGCACGGGAAACAAAGAAGCACAAATTAAGCACTGCCTGCACTTTACATCAGTAGATCACATCCTAACTTTCAACACGGAAACAATTTAAGATACATTCGTTTAATCACAGAATTGTGACGGTCATACTCAAAAAAGTCCCAAAAGCACAGTCAGCGAGAACGGTCATAAAAGTTGGCCGAAGGGGCTGAACATGTCTTGCCTGCATGCGCATGTAGATTTTGCACTGACTTCAATGGAACAAGATGTAATGGCACGACGTGAAACCTGGCATAGATATTGCTGCCTTATGTTGGCATGGAAACATATACCTTTGCAAATGCTCACATTCCCAAGATACCTCCAAGCTAAATTGCTCTCACACAACTGTATAGTGTAAAACGCAGAACAAAGGCATTTTGTAATGAACAGTCCTGTCTCCCACACTTAAATCAATAACAAAAAATGTTGAGTGCCACCACTATGTGCATTTAGGTAAGTGTCCCCGTTGAAAGGGTGTGTTTTATTATTATCTTTACTCATTCTCAGCTCGGTGGAAGGCAGGATAGGAGTACATACCAACTTCCACAAAGTCGTTGTCTTCCAAGGCCACCCCCAGAGAGTCATCGGGGTCCAGCAAACCCAGGCCTTTGCACCTTCGGACGAAGAATTTGACGTCATCCACCGATCCGAAGCCCCCGTTGTCCGGCTTGTTCTTGACGTAGCGCCGCAGGGCCTCCTTCCCCAGCCAGCCCACGGTGTCCGAGTCGTCTTTGCATGGCACGGCCAGCCACTCGCCACGGATGTGCACGGTGTATCGCGGCATTGCTCCGTCCTCTCAGGCAACACTGGAATGGCAGGGAAGAGTCAGGACTGACAGAGCAGCAGCACCTGCCGGAGTCAAGTGGCAGAGTCAGAGGTTGGGCTGGACCAATGGGAAGACACGCATGACTTGCACAACAGAGACAACCCACCCTTGTCCCCATTGTAAACGAAGTGCTGTGTTTGAGACAGAGAAATGGTGGTGCCCAATCACGGCTTCCACCTCACCGGCCGCTGGCACCGGTGCGTGTGTGCACAAACCGAACAACGAGGCAGAAGATGTGTAAAGTTACAAGAACTCTGAAATTACGCTATGGAACCAGTACGGAATTGTGAAAATAATGCGATACGCCTTTAGTTTAACATATTTACGGAACGATACACTTTCTGAGAAATTACGCATTTTGCACAAACATGAACAGAGCCTACTCTATGTGCATTAGGCATGTGAACCCGTGGGGGCCTACTAGCACGTTGTGTTATTGAACATTAAAACAAGACGCCGAAGGTCCATTGATCTGAAAATATTACCGGAGGCCAAATAAAACATCCCGGCTCCAAAAGAACAGAGGGTACAGGCGCAGTGTATAACGAATTTTAAATGTAGAGGTAGCAAGGAAAACATTTGGAGTGATAAACAGGGGTTCAGAACAAAATTATTAAACCCTCGAGACAATCAACACACAATACAGCCTCAAAATCCCCGGTTCGTGGAATTTATCTCCAGGAGGGGCAGCATCAAAAACAAGGCAAAATACGTTTGTGATTGTTGAACATCTTTGAGAGAAGTTGGTCTTCGGACGATCGTCACGTCTGAAGAGAGGTGGTCTACGGACTCTCACGTTTGCATTTGAACCTTGGATGTCAAGATATAGTTCTTTCTTTACAAGCCCCATACCCCCACCCCTGGTTCTATTCTTACATTACATTCCCAGGTAAGAGGCTGGGTGGGTTTCCCCCTTTCTTTATAGGATTTTCTATGGCGTAAAACGGATTTGACTTTTTTCTTTCTTTCCGAAAGATGGTGACCTTGGAAATGATCATGGATTTTTCTCCATTACAATGAAAGAAGACAAGGGGCAGGTGTGCATCATTAGGGTGTTTCAGTGTTTTCTTTTTCATACCATGGGGCCTGCAAGAACAGCTCAACTCTGTCGCAACACTTTGCAAACAGAAACGACTGTCGGAGTGTGGTGAGGATGGTCAAAATAGGATAAAACCAGGGGGTGGGAGGTCAGAGAATTGTACGGTCGAAAAGGGACCAGAAGACGATATAAGGCATAGACATGAGAAGGTGGTATAGCATAGATCAGAGGGTAGTATTTATGTAGAGAGGTCACAGTGTGGATGCACACGGAGAAATCAGTGTCTGGGCATAGGTGGAGAGAGAGATATCAGAGGGTGGAATAGGAGGAGATGAACATCAGAGGTTGGTATAGGAGGAGAAAAATGAAAGGGCGTGTATATGTGTGTGTGTGTGTGTATATATATATATATATATATTTATATTGAGAGAGAGAGAGAGAGAGAGAGAGAGAGAGAGAGAGAGATGATAGGGCGATATAGGTTAGGGTATTGTATGTTGCCATTTGCATAGCACAGCGTTTGTAATTACATAGGGCCTAAATTTGGTGAGTTGAACTCCAAAATCCTCATGCTATTCCCCATATATGCATAACAGGTGTTATTTATCACACCCAATAAATAACGTAACCCATGGTATCCTTATTGATCAGTGACAATAACTAATGTCTCAGCTAGCAATCAGGTCCTTAGTGCATTAATTCTTTGTACAAACATTGGTCAGCGGTTGTAATTCACTGACCAACATTCTCGGCTATGGGATTTTATCCACGAACCACATTGGTGCGGTTGGGTGGTTTGGAGGGTGTGGGTTATTCTCAGATAGGTGTTCAGTAAAACGGAGTTAGTCTTGCAACTTTCCAGCCCATTCTGCTTCAGTCTATAGTCTGAAGTTGTTGCCTATGTATGGAGGTTTGTAGTGGGGGGATTTACTTTTGATGCCCCCTGCCAACCCAACAGGTTTTTCCCTTCCCTTCCAAATTACCTAAATGGTCACATGTCAGAGGCTTTCTAAATCACAGCTTGTAGATCTTTTTCTGTCAAGTATTGTTTCTGATCTAGGATCAAAAGGAAAGACACATCCATGTGTTCTTACTTCCCGGTTCCTTGTAATTGAAGCAGATCTGTCCCCACCTTACACTTTTTCTGTTACTTTTGGGTACAACGTCTCATTGTTCTTGTGTCTGATGTTACCTGACCCAATATCACTCAGTTCTGAGTCTCTCTGTTCTCTTCTGTCCCCTGTACTCACACCTCCCTATCCCCTTCTTTCATCTTCCTATTACACCATCGTTTGTCTCTGGGGTTCTCTTTGTCTTCCAGTATTGCCCCCAAGGCACTCCTTTCCCAAATATACCTGTTCCCTGGTTCCTTTCAATTAGGTAAAGATCAGAGGGTATGCATAGGTGGATAGAGAACAGAGGGTGTCACGGATGAAGAGACATCAGAAAGTGGGTATTTGTGGAGAAAAGTATCAAAGAGCGAGTGTTGCTGGAGAAAGATCAGAGAGTTGGCGAAGGTGGACAGAGATCAGCTGGTGGTACAGGTGAAAAGAGCAGATGGTGAGCATAAGTGCTGAAAGGGATCAGATGGCTGGCATGTGTAAGATCGGTCAGAGGGTGGTACAAGTAGAGAACAATCAGATGGCACAAGAAAGAGAAGATCGGTCAGATGGTGGTCGTACAGCTGGAGAGAGCAGAGGATGTTTGAAATTATTGGATTGGTGTTGGCAGAGAGAGAAATATCAAACAGTGGGTCTTGGTGGAGATGGATCTAAAGGTGAAAATAGGGCAAAAGTGATCCAAGGGTGGTATATGAGGAGAGGGATCAAATGGTGGGTAAAGGTGGACAGACACTAGAAGATGGGTAAATGTGGAGATATAATAACTATAGAGCAAGAAGAGATATAAAACCATAACGTAAAGCAAACAGATCAAAGGATAGTGTAAGTAGACATGCAAAGAGAGACAGAGGATGAAAGGAAGCTGTATAGAAGAATAATTACAGACATCAGATGATGGCAGAAAGCGACCATAGCGGATGATATATACAATAAGTACTCAGAGGATAAGAGAGGAGGAGATACATTAAAGTATGGTTAAGGCAGAGGAAGAGAAGAGGATAACGTAAGGCAGAGAAATCAGAGAATGATCTAAGCAGGGAGAGGTCAGGTGACAAAGGAGGGGAGGATGAGATAAGTAATGAGAAAGCACTGGATGACATTCAGTACTCAGAGAGAGCAGATGATGGAAGTAAGAGATGTTATAGAAAGGAGAGAAGAGATGTTGTATGAAGATATACTAAGAAAGATCAGAGGGAAGTGAGAGAAACAAAAGCTTTGGGGTGGTCTCAGGAACAGAATGCTTTTGACAGGCACAAAAGGAACCTGCTGGAAGCAAACAAACACACCGAAGTGGGGGCATTAAGAGCATTTTCAAAGCAAACATCCTGTGATATGAAATCTGGGTTATATAACTGCCTGCAGCAGTAATGAACCCTCCTCCACTTCAAACACCAAACAAAGAGACCGTCCCTCTAAACCCCACTGCTCTGAACCTCTCAACTTTGCTGCCATTATCAATATTATCCAGACATTGTCAGCAGTTTGGTCTTAGCCTCTACACACCTCTGAACACAGAGATCTTCAATAATGTATTGCAACTTCATTAGACTTCTTTCCTACCGTTTGTTGAGATGTTTGCAGACTACTGGGCATGCAATGTCAAGGTGTTAGTTGGAACAAGGTTTCTTAGTGGCAAGTATTGGTGTTTTACGTTAGACCCAGAGAGGGTGCTCCACACTTACGAAAGAGAGCGAAAGGATTGTGAGGTGAGTTTCAAAAACTTCATGTACAGTCTGTCACCATGGTCCTTGGTTTTGACCCAGCTAGGTCTTTAATGCCTTTCTGAATTCTGGATGGTTGAGGATGATCCTTATTTTCATTGAGAGTATATTGCATAGTAAGCACATCTCAACTGAGAAGATGCTAGAAGCTGAACTGCCTTTCTTGTTTCTTTTGGAATAGAAAGGCCACCAGGTGTGGTCAGGCTGTCTCCACTTGCCTTAGTCATCAATGAGGCCTAGCGAAATGGATGAAAGAAAGAAAGGAGCAGGAGTAGGTAGCCAACAAAACAGCGAGAAATGGAGAAAGCAGTTGTGGAAGAGATCCTGCAAGAATGAGGCAATAAGGGGGAAGGTGTAGGGCAATGGAAGAGAGGCGTGAGGTGGAATCAAAACTAGGCAACTCCAGCTTTTCAGCTTTTTACTTATTTATTTTAACACAAGTTAAGGCAATGTCAGCACTACAAAGAGAAAAACAAAAGCAACCAAGCCTTTATTCTAATCCCCATAATGAAGAAACTGCTGAGCCCTTGACCGCTCAATATCTCGTTTGTTTACATATTTAAATAAAAAGTGCCCTTTGCTAAAATAACTCCAATAGCACTTGAGCCGAACATCGATTGCCCTCGACAAATTGGTTGCCACGTTGTGAATATTTATCATAAATCCAGTATTTTAGGGACCTACATTACATAAGCATGAGCTGCGACCAGGGCATTGGTATTCTAATAGAACATTAGTAAATGATTTAAATGACCCGTGAATGAGGGCATTGTGCTTTCTTGAGAAAAGGCTAATGGTAACAGATGTATAAATATCTAGAATAGTTTCACTAATCATGGTAAGATGGGGCATGTTTTCCTGGGAGATAACTGTACACAGTACAATAGGTGGGCAAGTGTTGAGGCCTAGACAGCAAAACCATCATTGGCAAATCCAACAGATCTAGCTTTTGTTAGAGGATGTGGTTGGTAATAGTTGGGTGACAGTGGGTTGGCCCAAATGTGTTTGAAAGAAAATCCCATAATGGTGAAACGTCAGCATCCCATCAGGGGTAGCAAAAGAGTTATGTAAGTATTCATAAAATACAATATAATTTTGGGCTATAACAACGTTGAAGTTAGGAGTAGGGCCCTTTCAATGAACAGACTGCATTATGTAAATTAGGCTGTTACCTCAATGAAACGTTTTATGCACAGACGTCAGAAAACGAAGTCTGTGTTTTACGTGATAAGCTTACAAGACATACACAACAAAATATTGCATAGTACATGTTTTTTGTTTTATTATTGTTATTGGATTTTAATCAACGTTACAACAGTATTACAGATAATCAATTGTAAGAGCTTCAATCTCCGCGAGCAGTCCAAGCAAGTTTTAGAGGGACCTATAATGTGTGATAAGAAAAACAATGATCACTTATACCCAGACTTTTGGGGGATCCCCAGTATTTCCCCCTCACATCTGTGCTTCAGGCCTAGCCAACAAATATGTCGTGAGTGGGCCCCATAAGCCCTTAGATCTGGAAGATTGTGGGAAATCTTCAGCATACAATTCCAATTGCTCTTGACAGTAGCAGATATACTTCAACCAAGACTCAGTTTTCTGGGCCGTTCTCACCCCCCTAGTGTATTGCTACTCTCCACTTTGTCAGCAATAAGGCGACTGCCGTGAGTTTCTGATTGCTTGGCTGCAAAACTTTCACCAAGCCATGAAGGCACATAGTAGGCGTACATTCCACCAGTTCCAACATCTTAGCAGTGAGAACCTGCGTCACATGCACCCAAAAATAATATATTTTCCTACAGCTCCAAGCCATGTGTAGGAAATCTGCCTCCTCCTGCACCTTAGGCAATTACCATCAGTTTGCAGCCTGTATTTGAATAACTATATAGAAGTGTAGTACATTTGTTTCAAGTACTTGAAGTGGATGATTATGTGGTTTCAATTAGGTGTATGTGTGCAACAAAAGCTCCAATCTTCAGGACTCCAGGGGTCATCTAGAATGGCATTTCACTTTGCCAGTGTCAGTGAGTCAGTTTCAGGCCTATCTCGTAGTGATATATTCTATAAGTACATTACCAGTCTCCTCGGGGATGGGTTGATAAGTACAAATTGTAGTGCATTAAGCATGAGAGGTTCAACTGGGAAGGGTGGCTATAGGTCCTGTATAGCAGAATGGGGGCGGTGAAGACAGATAACAGGGGAAGGCGGTTGTTTCGATGTTAGGTCTGCTATCTCTCCAAAGTGTCCACCCGGAAATACATCCCCCATGGGGTTAAGGCCCAGGTTTTGCAACAGGGCAAGCACTTGTCTTTCATACGTAACAGAGAGGCTCTGGTGATATTGCAGTGGGAGCGCTGTGGCATAAAACGGAAGCTTACATGTGTGGGTACCCAGGGAGCACCAGGCTGCTGTTACACATTCTACTGTGTTTCTCTCTCCCCTGCATTGCAACTGCTGCCCATGTGGCAACAGAGCCCTGAGAGGGAAGGGGGTGCAACGTCATCTTCGACTGACAGATGTGCCATGTAGACCTAGGGATATAGCCAATAGTGTGCATATTCCACTTGGGCACAGAGATAATATAAATGAAAGTCAGGCACCCCAAACCCCCTTGATCATAGGGCAGAGTGAGTGTGTTCCACCCCATCCTCTGTTGTTTCCAAGCCCAGATCAAAGTCAATGAGTGCAATACTCAGCATAGAGAACTGAAAAAATTAATGGGTCAGCGGGATGAGGACGTTAACAAAAAGGTATAGGACCCTGGGGAGTACTATCATTTTTAACAGCGTCACTCTGTCAGCCAGCGACAATGCAGCCGTATCCATATGGAGACCTGATCTTCTAGTCGTGTCATCACTGTGTGGTAATTACAGCGAAGAATGAGCACCGGGTCCCTGTGTATCCAGACGCCCAAGTATTTGACTCTTCCAATGCTCCACTCTAGTGGGTAGTCTAAGTGATGAAGCACAGTGCTGTGGGTAAGAGGCAATATAGTGGTCTTCGCTCAATTGATACTCAGGCCAGAAAAATGCTTAAGTTGGACATACTCCCAGATGACCCTCGCAAGATACACCCAGGGTTCCTGGACATAGAGAACCATATCGTCTGCATAAAGGGATATGGCCAATGGGCGCATAGTACATGGTTTTGGAAAGGGACCAGTACTACTGGTATATCTTTAACAAAGCACATGTTGCACACATTTTTCTGGGAAAGAAAAGCAGTAAATCTAGCTTGAGCTCCATCACCCACAGCTAATTGGAACAAAACTAGAACAGTGTATTCATACTTGAAATATTGTACCATGCCACAGCCAACCCTAAAGGAGGACTCCCCCAGCACTCTTTAGGAGATGGACCTGGGCAACCAGGCCATTCCTTTGTCCCCTAGTGCAAACACCAACTCCCATCATTCCCAGGACAGTGCAGTAGAGTACCCTGGAAGGCTAAGGACAAACACAGTAGAAAATATTAATTGCCCTGCACTACAATCCTCAGTACTACTGTCCCGACTTGAGATAAGATTTAAAGGCTGATCAATCCAGATTGTGCTTGCTTTTTTTTTCCCAAAGCCAATTGTTTACCAACTTTTTGGGCAAGTATGATTCTGCCCCAAGTCACAGGCTTGGATGGTTAGCTAACTGTCCAGACCACACCCTCTAGTTGGCCTCCTATGATTGCAAAAAATGCTGCACCTTAAAAGCTAACAAGGATTCAATAATCATCTGATTGCCTTCAGCAGATAAACGAACACCATCCTTGTGAAAATAAGGCCTCCCAGTGCAACAGCAGTTGCATCGGTGGGCAGCAAGGGTACACCAAGAAGTGATGAGGAGTCCATATTGCCTCCTCTGCTAAAATGTCCATTTCACTGCTCCTGCCCCCGACCCCCCAAACACCGAGGTGACCCAGCAGGCAGCCAATGGGTTTCAATCACGCTTTCCTTAGCATTTTGCCGAAACGTGCCAAATTTTAAAACTAACAATACCAGTGACCAGTCAGTGGTCCTCCCTCACAGCCAGGTGAAGCTTCACTTGTATGTCGAGGTAAGCCATTGCAGCAACTCCCTCTTGTTCAATGGAGTGGTGTCTTCCCCTGGAAGGAGGAATGTAGACATTAGGACATTTTTCAGCTAAGGTGAACTTCATGGAATATCGTGGATACTACCTGTTTTGCTTCACTGCTGACCGTGCCAAAATACACACACAGAGGATTCAAAAAGAATCTCTGAAATGCACTTCTTAGTCTAAAGAAGCCATTTATTATATCACTTTGCAAGGCTTGTGAAGGAAGGTCACCGAAAGTTTACCTTCAAAATGTGCAACGATAATGTGAAAACAAGTACAAAGAATATTCAATCTCTAAACAGCAAATATGTACATGCTAAAGATACAAACACCAATATATATATATATATATATATATATATATATAGTCATACACAATGCAAAGCAAATAATTAGTAACAATTAATCACCGTAGGGCCTATCTGGTGCTTCATCTTTCTCCTGCCAGCAAGCCGTTGACCCCGGTTCGACCGCAACGAGAAAGAGAGAAATCTACCCTCACAGGAAATATCTCAGGCATTCGATGTCTCAATCCTTATTGAGGTCTCTGAATTTCCCACTGTCGACCTGGGCCTCTTATATACCTTAAACAAGTGAGGAAGGAGATTTCTAGAAAAAACCCTCCCACTCTGCAAGAAGTATTAAAAAATGCTGGCTATTTTAGGTCAGTTTTGAAAGGAACAGGTTGGATCTGGCCAGTTTCCCAAGGTGTCTCTCCCAAACCTAAACCGTTACCTTCTGTACCATAACCTTCATTCTAGTACATCCTTATCTTGCTGACTGACTGACTCCTTCACGTTATGTCCTAGCCCCTTGGTGAGAAAAGAACACACAGACACCTAGAATAGAAAACACGTTGCATAAAATATTTTGTACGGAAAAATACTTGCACTTTTAAAGTGGCTGTGAAGCGAAGGCTAAGCTGAATACAAAATGGAGTCTGTAACTTGTGACTGCTACTGTGGCGGTGGACAACTAAGTCAAGTGCAAAGTGGTGTGACATGGAGTCAGTGGTCAAAACACAAATATCACTAGACTACCCAATTGTACGCTTGGCTACTGCTGCAAGGTAGGCACTAGCCACTTTCATAACGAGAGTATAGGTGTGCATGAGAACACTTGTTTTTTTAAACCTATAACAGAAAGCAAATGCAGACATGACTTTATTTCACTGAAAGCACTAAAGTCTTAAAACTTCTGGGGTGTGTGGAAAGGGGGTTTGGTGGGAATACAAAGTGGATCGAGTTTAAAGTTCAGTTTTTCCTATGCATGCGGTCACAAACTGAAAGCTTCAATATTGTGTATGTGAATTTATAAGTGGCCAGTTCTTCAGAACAGACTTACTCTGGACTTAATTTCAACAATGGTTCTTTAAAAAACTTTGCCCTGGGGAAAAAAGAAAAAAAAAACATCAGCCTTTATAGTTTTTAATTTGCAACACTTGTGATATATTTTTGTATTTATTTCCTCAGCTCCTTTCTCATTTTTCCTTTCGTTCTTTGTTTTTCTTTCCTTCATTTCCTTTCTTCTTTCCTCTCTAGCCTTTTATTTTTTCATCTTCCTGTTTTTTCTCTTTCCTTCTTGTGTTCTTTCTTTCCTTCTTTGCATCTTTCTTGCCTTTTTTCCTTTTTCATTCATTCTTCTTTCCTTATTTCTTTCCTGCTTTATTTCTTTCTTCCTATCTTTCTATCATTCTTTCCTTCCTCCCTTCATTTCTTCCTTTCTTTTTACAAAAGCAAAAGGTTGTCAGCCAATAGTAGATTAAGTGCCTTTTTTGTGTCTTTGTTAGCCAAGACCTTTTGATTTCACTAAAATTGAATGTGTGACAAAGTTACTTGTAGGGGTTTTCAAACACACGTCACCCATTTGTCTGTGATTGTTTCATTCAAAATGTTCTCCTACCTACTCGAGCATGCATCAAGGAGAAATACATCAGCCCACTTCAGCCATTAGCTGACTTTACTATGAGTTACAGCATGCTGCCCTTTCACAACGAGCATATGCACACACAAAGTAGTTCCTTTCAGTGTTGGGGAGTATTAAGGTAATGTGTGCTTTTTGGAAATCAAAAACATTTTTGCCTTTAGTAATATTTTTCTTAAAATGTAAGAATACCCAGCAGCTTCCCGAACACTGACGTTCTGCAAAAAACATGACAAAAATAAGCAAGAATTGACAAAAGGTTGACAGACAATGCCATACCTGTGGTTTTGCCAATGCTTGTTTTCACTTATTTTCAGTTGCATTTTTGATGATAAAGAGAAGTGTTTGTAAAGATAATGCTTTTCAGTGCTGAATTTTATGCAATATGCCATGTCATCTGCATTCAAGGTATCTTCCTGCAACCTGATCGCATTTACCTGTCATTAGATGTAATGTAATTGTAATCTAGGTCAAAGGTCATATGATGCAATTCTTTATGATACCACATTAAGCTAATTGCCCTTTGTCAAACTGGAAACAAATCTTACATAATTTTCAAAGAGGATAGCGAAAATATTCACTCATACATTGATAATATTTTAAATATTTTAATGCTGAATAGTATAATTTCAAGAAAATTACATTCAAAATAACTCATAATACTGGAAAGAAGCAAGCACGTGTAATGTAATAAACGCATAGAATCATATCCCCCCAATGCCATACAACCTCTGTTATATGGAGATTCCTTCTGGGCCTGGGAATTGGGAGGTAAAACTATAATAAAGAATTAAGCCAGGCAGGGGTTGTGAGGAATGTTCGATGTGGCAAGTATATTTTCAAGGAAGTACGTGCCATCATTGGTGTCTGTAAAACACACATGCACCACCGGTATAACCCCATAGCACTTAAGACAGTGTAGAATGCACATTTTTGCATTTTCCAAAGACTAGATTCTGGATCGTGGAGGTTAGCTGTGATTTCTGAGATTGGAGTAGTTGTTTGTTATGAATTTTTTTGGCCACTATGAACAGTGCTTAATTTGCTAAATAATATGTGCCGGTGCCCAAAGTTTTGTCAGAAGTCAGCGTCAAGAGCTGTGTAATATTGGGGTTTCCAAATACCAAGGCTCTCTAGTCTTGATTCCACCTTAAGTCTGGTTCATCTACCACACTACTCTTCCAGTTCCTTTTTTCACTCTTGCAGGTTAATTTTTCTCTCCACTCTCTACCTTTGTCGTTGGCATTCTGTCATTCTAATTTTCTTTTTCCTTGCTTTTCTGCCTTAATTTTGATCTGCAGATTTTGACCTAGAACAAGTAAGTGCTGGTCCCCAAAAATGAGTGCTGGTGGGCCCCATCTGCAATCACTGGCTCACATTAATCGAGTATGACTCAGGAATGATCCTTAGAGGGGTTTGAGTAGAGACATCTTTGTGTGTGCTACTTGTGAGAAGCAGTGTTGTGTGCAGGCTGGCTTTGTGCCGTACCTGCAAGCGTGCTATGTGCATCTTGCGGATGAGTCTGCGGCCAGGTGTACTCTCAGAACCTGAAGGAAGTTCCCATGTGGTATCATGTATGAAGTAGATGGCTGGCCATTGCTTGGCCTGTGTCATGAGGCAGGCACAATGGCTGGGATAGTGCAGGTACATTTTTATTCAGCATGCAGTAAGCCAAGCACATCGGTGTGTTTAGTGTGCTCCATTGCTTTAGATAGGATGACCCTGACAGTCCGGTACCGTGCCGTCTGGTTGCTACTGGCACTTTGATGGTCGTACAACAGTACGAGGAACAGTCTGAGCCATGGGCCTTATGTTGAGAAGTAGTGCTGTTAAAGAACAACGCGTTGCCATCTGTAAGGCCTTTAAAGCTGTGTTGGGGCGTGTAAACATTTTCTCCTGAAAATCGCCCCCCTAAAAAAGAAAGTGTTTTTTGTTTTTTTTTTAAACAACTCAATACGTACCTAGAAAAGGCCTTTCAGAAACACAAACTAAAGTGTTAAAATTGAGCGTCCCTCAAAAAAGATTCTTCATACCCATCTTTTTAACGCGAAACTGTACTGGGGGTCGGTCAGAGAGATGTGTGAAAAGGTCCAGTACTGCAGTTTCTGGGATAATTGCCTAGTATTGAGACATACCGCTTGGCAACACAAACAAGGGAGAGTGTTTTTTTTGTGTGTTTTTTTAAAGAAAATATATGGTGAATTTCCTTCACAGGTTAATTTTCATTGGAAGCATGGATAGTTTAGGAGGGAAAACGTAGAATGTAAAATACTTTGGAAATAAAACCCCCGTGAGTTAAAAAATGAAAGCTTCCCTCGAGATACGGAGAGTTAGCACGTTTTGATACCGCGGCTATAGATAGCCGTGCTGGCTCGAGACTCTGGGCCTTAAGAACAAAGTCCATGCAAATATGGTAGAACAGGAATAACACTGGAACGTTTAATAAAGCGTGTCACAATGACGCAGGCATGCTGAAAGGAAGCCATTAAGTGGGTTGAATGGGCCTTAGAAGAGGACCCCCTGTGCTAGGCACTAGGGGGTCCGCACAGAGCCCTGCCCCCTGTTAATGACTGATAGAAAGCGCCCTGCTGATAGTGCAAGAAACGAAGGGCCCCAGGACTTGCAGAAGGGCGTTAGCCATCCACAAATACCTCGTCCCACACGTGAACAAAAGGTGGCTTTAGGATTTAACAGGCTTATTGCAAGGAGCTTTTATCACTGTAAGACGAATTGGACCCCAGGAAGCTTACTTGAGGCGCGTTTTCCACAGTTCACATGGGTGTGTGGACGCTTTCGTTCCGTTCCACAACTGCTCACAAACAACTGGTTTGCCCTTTCACCACGGCCACATACGGTAACGAAAGCCACTCTCCTTTGTGCCCCAGTCCATTTCATCTTTGTTCTGAAAACAACGGGATGAGGATTTCTAGTGTGTGACGAGCGTTTCAGGGTAAACTGGTTGAGCACATTTACATTTGCAAAGGCATTAAAAGAGCCTTTGAAAGTCCACGGTCTACGACAACATACTTGTGGGACACCAACATTCCCTTTCTTATTGAGAAACAACAGGGTACATGGGAACAGCATCTATAGAGTTGTGTGAAGTATGAAACATATTGCCCAAAGGGTGGTGAGTACCATAAATACATATGCAAAGTTACAAGACGGTATGAACCAAACTATTGTAGTGTAACAACTCTCCCCACAATTGCGAGAACAGGAACAAAGAGACGTAGCCAGCCTCCCCTAGAGAGGTGGAGTCAAAGGATGCTAAGGATAGAGTGAGAATGGAGCTGTCACCTACAGAAAGTATAGCAGAACTAAATGTCACATCTTAATCTTCACAAGACAAAGGGCCACAATGGGAACCAAAATCAGCACTGGCAAACCAGCCCAACTGCGCAGAAGGCCCCGGCTAGAATAGGGCCAAAGTGACTTCTAAACTTGTGTCACTGCAGCCCTTCACACTCTGAAAACAGCCAACTAACCTGCAGACCACCAACAACATGTCGCCTGCCTCTTCCCCCCATCCTGAGCCCTCCGACCCCACCCTGAAAACTACTCTACCCTTCCTCCTCCTGATCCCTAAAACCAACCTCCTGCCAAAAAATAACCCAGACCCCACTGACCTGACCCCAAAAATGCCCCTCCCCCACACCCTGAGCCCTCTGACCCTACCCTGCACTGAAAACTGCCCCGCCCTGAGCCCTAAAACTGACCCACTGCCGAAAAACAACCTACACCCCACCCTGAGCCCTAAAACTGCTTCGCAAAACTGCCCCCCACACCGAGCCTTCCGACCCCATTGTGCCCTGAAAACTATCCCTGACCCTAAAACTATCCCCCTGCCAAAAATCAACCCCAACCTTGCCGCCTTGAGCCCTAAAAGTGCCTCCTAAAACTGCCCCTTTCCCCGCCCTGATCCCTAAAACTGACCCCTGCCAAAAAACAATCCCCAGCCCTGCGCCCTAAAACTGCCCCCCAAAACTGCCCCTTCCTCCCCGCCTTGAGCCCTCCGACCCCACCCGCCCATAAAACTACCCGGCACTCCCGCCGCCCTGAGCCCTAAAACCGATCTCCTGCCAAAAACAACCCTGCCCTGAGCCAGCTACCCAAAACTGAGCCTTCCCCCTCACCCTGAGCCCTCCGACCCAACCCTGCCCTTAAACTACCCCAACCCGGCCCCATCCCCACTTACCCGGCCGCATCCAGAGCTTCCTTCCTGTTCCTCTCCCTCGCTGTTCCTCAGACCACGCATGTGCCTTAACCGCACATATGCGTGGTGCTTTAACCACGCGTATGCGTGGTTCAGGCAAGCATGGTTCCACTTGCGCAGTAATGGCACGCGTGGCTCTGGCTGCGTTGAAAAGGCTGTTTCCCCCAATTAGAAAGATGAGTGGGACGCATCAAGACTTGCAATTCTAAACTTGGTATCTTGAAAAAAAAAAAGCTAGTCCCATGCTGCAAATGTGCAGTGCCCAGGAAGTAGATTCCCTGCAAACACATGGATTAAAACAAGGATGCAGTGCTTCACTTTTGGTGGAATTATGCACACCAGTGACTTATTAAAAAAATGCCCATCATCTATGTAATCCAAAATAAATCAAATGCAGGGCAATCAAACGGTTTCACACAACACCTATGTAGAAGCATTTTACATATTGAGAAAATAATGCAATAATATGCAGAAGTAACATGTAGGCTTTAACGATAAGTAAATGCTTTTAAGTGCAAAAATTGTAGTAGGCAACTATAGTTATTCATACTAGGCCTGAAAGATGAAGCAACACTGTGACAAGCTGAGATGCCTGAAGGATGTCAACCCTATGTAGAATGCTTATTTCCCGACCTTCCCAAGGACATATTTTTTCATAATTAATAATGGTTCTATAAAATGTTTTTCATTTAACTCTGCAAATGTTTATACATACACAAAGATCACTGTTAACTAATGATTAAAGATTTGACATCTAGTGAGGTATTGAAGTTCACACACAAAAAAGCATTTCTAAAGGCAATGAATGATGTGAACAAGTAAGGGAAATAACATTGTAATTGATAAGAAATGTTTCATTCCACACTGCTCCTAATTTCATTGTATTCTTGGTGATAAGAAGAAGAGTAATCCTGTTCCCATCAGAGCATCCAAAGCCGATTTGCTGACTGAAGAAAGAAGAAGCAACGCATTCCAAAAGCTTTAAATTGTACTGTCTAAAATAGTGTGTGTTCTTAGAGTAGATCACCAAATGCCTCATCCATATTCCTCGCCTGTTTCATACACAGAGCACACTGCTCATGCTGAGACTCAATGTTGTGAACCGCTCTTTATGGGTAGTTCTGCTTCGATTGATTATTGAATTACAGATCTGATATTTGATGCTGAAGCTTTATGCTTATGATCTCTCTTTATATTTGGAACTCTTTATAGGTTCTAACTGACACCTTTTCATCCTCCTTCTTAAAATAAGGATTCTTTCCTTTATGGAATGTGCTTACTGCATTTATTATGAATTATTGATTAGTTATATTTGGTTATTGACAAAACTAATGCTTTGTATTGCTGAATTTATATGCTGGTTTTAATAAAAATGATTTAAAAAAAAAAAGGTTTGATTAATGAAACCCTTAAAACCCATACCACATTCTCATTATTGACTGAAAATAGAATTGATATTGTGATGACAATTTAATGTGCTGTACAGCTCCTGGTTAATTCAAGCTGACAACAAAGATCCATCAGCCCATGAGTAACATTGGGGATTTCTCTCTGCTGAATGGCAAATCTTTCCCGTAAACCTATAACTGAGATTCCTGGTCCAGCACCTACAATTAACTCTGAACAAAAAAAACTTTGTAGTAGGGATCACAGACAGAATATCATGTCCACAAATATTGGGATGCAGAAATATTGTCTCAAAAATATAAATTGTCAAAAATATAATGATCTAAATTTATAATGCAAATTACAAAGATATAGTGCAAAAAATATTATTTACCAAAATATTGTCCAAAAAAAGACAAAATATTTGTTAAGTAAATCTAGTCTTAAAAGTAGTCTATTTTAAACATTCCATTCTTTCAATTTAAAGATTGGAGGTCAGTTAAAAAATATATTAATCATTAATACTTATCTGTATTTGCACAGAGGGAATTGAAACAAATAATGCAAGATTTCTGTGGGACCTTAAAAGATTATCCCTATACATATTCATCCCTGAGAGATAATTTTAAACAGGGATTCAATCTGCATAACATGGGCAATCAACCAGAAATTAATCAGTGTTGCCATTTAGCAGGATTGGATCTGTTAGCAAAACAGCTTAAAGCCCTCATAACAATTGTGAGTCTCTAATGCACCCTGACAATCCTATCCTCCTATCTCACAGCAGCACCCTGGTCTTCAACCCTACCCACATCTTCCAATTGCCTTATGTCTCTCACTTTGACACACGATCAGACCTGTTTAGATCTCTGTTGTTCAATTGATCTCCCTGTCTGTTCAACAAGTTTCTGTTGCAACTGGTTGCACAATTCAATAAAAATAATTGATAAAGAAAAAATCAGTTACGAATCTGACATTGACACAAATTAAGTATAAGAATAAAACGATAAAACAAGAATTTCCATGAACATTCAGGGGTGTTATAACTATTGATTACACATTGGTCACTGATTTATTATTATCAGTTTGTGAACAGTTTGTAATAACACAGCGTAACGAGAGTGACCATTTGCCATTGATCTCCTGCTTTTGAATGGCATCTCAGACCTCTGAGGAGATCAAAATGTTAGGTGGCTCGACTGGAATAGAGTTTGTCTCGTTTGTCAAAAGGCTGAAGTGGAACAACTTATCTCAGACACGATTTGCTAAATGGCAAAAAGAGGTAACCAAAAGTCACTAACTAGGAATGATTAAGGAGGATAATCTTTTCCATTAAAACGGCCTATCACAGCGTCATTACATATGCATTTTAAAACAGATTGCAAAAGTGCATTTACTGGAAGGAGACAACTGATTTGTAAACCAAATCCATGGAATAATTTGGTGGCGAGGAGAGCCAAAACAACATTAAGAGCCACAGCAAGGCAATTAAATAGAGAAAGAACGAACAAAATGGCAGAAACAAAGTTAAGACCAGCAAAAAAAATACGTATCGCACGTTGCTGTGAACTTAAAAGGCACAATATATGGTGGCTCAAATGATCGCATCTTTGTACACTTTTAGGACAACATAATCAGGCAAAATTCTGGGACTACATGAACACCTTAAATAAACCAGACAAGCGAGGGACCGGAGTCACAGAAGTTCAGTGGATTAACCATGTTCAAAGTCTCTATGTCGATAATAAAACTCAAAGCCCGACATGAAAAGTGACACCAACTAGTATATCTGAAGATGAGAGGATTTTTACTATGGCTAAAGTAAAAAGAACATTGCATACAATTAGAGAAGAAAGTGCACCAATGCCAAATGGACTTCCTGGCTCATTAGTTAAAACAGACAGAATTGTGGGCACAGTGGCTAACTCCACTTTCCTCTACATCATTTAAGAATACACAGCTCCTGGATTTATGGAGATGATCTATTTTTGACCCCTTATCTAAGAAAGGTGATAATACTGACCCTGTTAACTATTGTTTGATTGCATTGCTGGACCTTGACGTGAAGGCCTATGCCAAGGTATTGCTAGGCGAACACGAGGATGAGAAAAAAATGTATTCAGTTTTACCAGACTGGTTCATGCAAAAATCCTCCACATTAGTCAATATAGTTGCCTTATCCTACATTGCATATAGTTCAACCTTGCCTACCAGACCACCACTGTTCGCTTGGTTTGTGGATTAAACACCACTGTGCCTTTGACAGAGTGTGTAGTAAATTATAATGGGCTAAGCTAAATAGCTGGGGCAATCCACAAACCCTGCTTAATGCAATAGTTTATTGATAATTAGGTGTGTGTTAAACTACAAGTAGATGCAAAAGTGACCAATTGTATACAAATTAATCAAGGATTGAGACAGGGATGCGTTCTGGCACTGCTTCTATTTAACCTGTATGTTGCAGATATGGGGAGCGCACAGCCGAAAACCAACTCCTTTTCACCAAAGCTTGGAACACACACAGTCCAGCTTATTCAGTATACAGATGATCTGGCCATTCTTGACCACACTAAAATTGAAATACAACAAACTCTGGATGTTAGAAATGGGGTCTCTAGTTGGCAGCGGTTTGCACCCTGTCAAAGAAGGGACCCTCACTGTAGTCAGCGTAAGGGAGTCACACAGCTAAAATAACCCCTGCTCACTCCCTTGGTAGCTTGGCACAAGCAGTTAGGTTTATCCCAGAGGTAATGTGTAAAGTATTTGTACCAACACACACAGTAACACAGTGAAAACACCACAAAATTACTCCTCACCAGTTAAAAAAATTAGCCAATATTTACCTGAGTAAAACAAGACCAAAACTACAAAAATTCACAACAAAAATTCAACATACACAAGTAAAGATACACATTTTCAAAGATTAAATATTAGTAAAGCCCTTAGAAACACAATATCCCCAACTGGACCTATCACTGCATCTTGACAGGTTTGTTCCCAACAGTCTGACACCACTTGCAAGGAGGTGTGGGATGGTCATGGAGTTGTATGGACCCCAGGTACAGTACCTTGGAAAACGGTGAGGAAACAAAGATGTTGCACTGAGTCAGGGAGGTGAGGCATCGCTGGAGGTGGCGAGGCATTGGTTCCTTACCGCTACTGTGTAGGTGAGAAGTCAGTTCCTTACTGCTAGGAAGGGGAGGAAAAATGTCAGTTCCTTACAGTTGCAGGGAGGTGATGTGGCATTAGTGGTTAGGCGTTGGTTCCTTATGACCCGGCGGGGTTGATAAATTCAGCAGGCCAAGATGCAAGGCGTTGACTTTGTAGTGTTGCGTTCACACCACAGGGCCACAAGTGCTGCAGCAGAGTCAAAGTCGGGTATCACAGACATCGGTGACATGGAACTCGGGACTCACTCTGTGGAGGGACTCAGAGGTGCTGCAGCAGCATCAGGCCTGTGTTGCAGGTCATGGTCATTGCTCTCAGCGGGGACCCCTGCTCCAGTGCAAGAGGCAGTGCGGAGTCAGAGAGCAGCGTCAGTTCTAAAGTCGCTCTGGAGTCAATGTCCCTAGTTTATTCTTAGTTGCACCAGTGCTCACTTCCAAGGGCCCAGGAACTGGATTTGGTGCCACTTAGCAAGTAAGGACTCTCAGCAAGAGAGCCCAGATGCTGGCAGTCTTTGATGTCCCTGAGACTTCTTAACAGGAGGCAAGCTCAGTTCAAGCCCTTTGAGAACCGTGGAAAGCAGGATGTAGAAAGCAAAGTCCAGTCTGTTCACTCCCAGGACAGGAGCAGCAAGCAACAGGCCAGCACAACAAAGCAACAGGCAGAGTGGCAGCCCTTCATACAGCATACAGCTCATCTTCTTGGCTGAATGGCCTCAATGCAAAAGTGTTCTACCTTTGTGGGGGTCAGAGGTCAAGTACTTATACCCATTTCTGTCTTTGAAGTGGGCAAATGTCAAAGAGAAGCCTTTGTAGTGCACAAGAACCTGCCTTTCCCTGCCCTGGCCCCAGACACACCCCAGGGGGTTGGAGACTGCTTTTGTGTGAGGACAAGCACAGTCCTATTGTCCTATTCAGGTGCAAGTGTCATGTCTTCCCACCACTCCAGCTCAGAAAGTCCCATCAGCCTGGTGATGGGCATCAGGATATGCAGGGCACACCTCAGCTCCCTTTATGTGACTGCCTGGAGTGAATGCAGAAAAAAACCCATTGTCATCTTGATCCAGATGGGTATTCAACAGACAGGCAGAGACACAGAACGGTTAAGCAAGAAAATGCCCACTTTCTAAAAGTGGCATTTTCAAACTCCCAATTCAAAAACCAGCTTCACCAAAATATGTATTTTAAAATTGTGAAGTCAGAGATCCTAAACTCCAGATCTCTATCTGCTCCCAATGGGAATGAACACTTAAAAATATGCCAAGGCAAGTCCCATGTAACTATATGGGAGAGATAAACCTTGCAATAGTAAAAACCGAATTTAGCAGTATTTCAATATCGGGACATGTAAAACACACCAGCACATGTCCTATGTTTTAAATACACTGCACCCTGCCCAGGGGCTGCCTTGGGCCTACCTAAGGGGTGACTTACATGTAGTGAAAGGGAAGGTTTGGGCCTGGCAAGTGGGCACACTTGCCAGGTCAAAAGGCAGTTAAAAAATGCACACACAGACACTGCAGTTTCAGGTTTGAGACATCTTTACAGGACTACTGATGTGGGTGGCACAGTCAGTGCCTCTGGCCTACTAGCAGCATTTGATTTACAAACCCTGGGCACACAAAGTGCATGCATAGTACAATTTACTAGAGACTTACTAGTAAATCAAATATGCCAATCACTGATGAACTGTAGGAAGCTGGCTCTGTATGCACTATTTCAAAGTAAGAAATAGCATGCACAGAGTCCAAGGGTTCCCCTTAGAGGTAAGATAGTGGCAAAAAGAGATAATTCTAATGCTCTATTTTGTGGTAGTGTGGTCGAGCAGTAGGCTTATCAGAGGAGTAGTGTTAAGCATTTGTTGTACACACACTGGCAATAAATGAGGAGCACACACTCGGAGACAATTCCAGGCTAATAGGTTTTTGTATAGAAAAATATATTTTCTTAGTTTATTTTAAGAACCACAGGTTCAAGATTTATAAGTAATACTTCAAATGAAAGGTATTTCAGGTAGGTACTTTAGGAACTTTGAATTAGCAAAATAGCATATACAGTTTTCACACAAATGACTTATAGCTATTTTAAAACTAGACACAGTGCAATTTTCAACAGTTCCTGGGGAGGTAAGTGTCTGTTAGTTTTTGCAGGTAAGTAAACCACCTACGGGGTTCAAGTTTGGGTCCAAGGTAGCCCACCGTTGGGGGTTCAGAGCAACCCCAAAGTTACCACACCAGCAGCTCAGGGCCGGTCAGGTGCAGAGGTCAAAGTGGTGCCCAAAACGCATAGGCTTCAATGGAGAAGGGGGTGCCCCGGTCCAGTCTGCCAGCAGGTAAGTATCCGTGTCTTCAGAGGGCAGACCAGGGGGGTTTTGTAGAGCACCGGGAGGGACACAAGTCTACACAGAAAGTACACCCTCAGCCGCACGGGGGCGGCCGGGTGCAGTGTGCAAACAAGCGTCGGGTTCGCAATAGAAATCAATGGGAGACCAAGGGGTCTCTTCAGCGATGCAGGCAGGCAAGGGGGGGCTCCTCGGGGTAGCCACCACCTGGGCAAGGGAGAGGGCCACCTGGGGGTCACTCCTGCACTGGAGGTCGGATCCTTCAGGTCCTGGGGGCTGCGGGTGCAGAGTCTTTACCAGGCGTCGGGTCTTTGAAGCAGGCAGTCGCGGTCAGGGGGAGCCTCGGGATTCCCTCTGCAGGCGTCGCTGTGGGGGTTCAGGGGGCTCAACTCTGGCTACTCACGGTGTCGTAGTCGCCGGGGAGTCCTCCCTGTGGTGTTTGTTCTCCACAAGTCGAGCCGGGGGCGTCGGGTGCAGAGTGCAAAGTCTCACGCTTCCGGCGGGAAACGTGTGTTGTTTCAAAGTTGCTCCTTTGTTGCAAAGTTGCAGTCTTTGGTGAACAGAGCCACTGTCCTCGGGAGTTCTTGGTCCTTTTAGATGCAGGGTAGTCCTCTGAGGCTTCAGAGGTTGCTGGACCATGGGAACGCGTCGCTGGAGCAGTGTCTTTAGAAGTGGGGAGACAGGCCGGTAGGGCTGGGGCCAAAGCAGTTGGTGTCTCCGTCTTCTCTGCAGGTTTTTCAGTTCAGCAGTCCTCTTCTTCTTAGGTTGCAGGAATCTGAGTTCCTAGGTTCTGGGGAGCCCCTAAATACTGAATTTAGGGTTGTGTTTAGGTCTGGGGGGTTAGTAGCCAATGGCTACTAGCCCTGAGGGTGGCTACACCCTCTTTGTGCCTCCTCCCTGAGGGGAGGGGGCACATCCCTATCCCTATTGGGGGAATCCTCCATCTGCAAGATGGAGGATTTTTAGAAGTTAGAGTCACCTCAGCTCAGGACACCTTAGGGGCTGTCCTGACTGGCCAGTGACTCCTCCTTGTTTTTCTCATTATCTCCTCTGGCCTTGCCGCCAAAAGTGGGGCCATGGCCGGAGGGGGCGGGCAGCTCCACTAGCTGGAGTGCCCTGGGGTGCTGTAACAAAGGGGGTGAGCCTTTGAGGCTCACCGCCAGGTGTTTACAGTTCCTGCAGGGGGAGGTGAGAAGCACCTCCACCCAGCACAGCTTTGTTACTAGCCACAGAGTGACAAAGGCACTCTCCCCATGTGGCCAGCAACATGTCTGGTGTGTGGCAGGCTGCTAAAACCAGTCAGCCTACACGGATAGTCGGTTAAGGTTTCAGGGGGCACCTCTAAGGTGCCCTCTGGGGTGTATGTTACAATAAAATGTACACTGGCATCAGTGTGCATTTATTGTGCTGAGAAGTTTGATACCAAACTTCACAGATTTCAGTGTAGCCATTATGGTGCTGTGGAGTTCGGGCATGACAGACTCCCAGACCATATACTCTTATGGCTACCCTGCACTTACAATGTCAAAGGTTTTGCTTAGACACTGTAGGGGCATAGTGCTCATGCACTTATGCCCTCACCTATGGTATAGTGCACCCTGCCTTAGGGCTGTAAGGCCTGCTAGAGGGGTGACTTATCCATACCTGTAGGCAGTGTGAGGTTGGCATGGCACCCTGAGGGGAGTGCCATGTCGACTTAGTCGTTTTATCAACACTAGCACACACAAGCTGGCAAGCAGTGTGTCTGTGCTGAGTGAGGGGTCCCCAGGGTGGCATAAGACATGCTGCAGCCCTTAGAGACCTTCCCTGGCATCAGGGCCCTTGGTACCAGAGGTACCAGTTACAAGGGACTTACCTGGATGCCTGGGTGTGCCAATTGTGGAAACAAAGGTACAGGTTAGGGAAACAACACTGGTGCTGGGGCATGGTTAGCAGACCTCAGCACACTTTCAAATCATAACTTGGCATCAGCAAAGGCAAAAAGTCAGGGGGTAACCATGCCAAGGAGCCATTTCCTTACATGAACCAATCTGTCAACACCAGGACAGTGCGCGCTCTACGGGCAACATAATGCAAAGAGGCAAACCTTGTGCAATGTAATAATTCATGCATTGTGTGCTGATATTGCATATTTACTTTTTGCATTACAGGTATTTATTTCGAAATGTCTTTAATACTGTTTGCAATGTATTGTTAATTTTCAAGCCTTTCCTGCAACAAGGCTGGGTGTGACAGGTGGGCGGGGCTTGGGTCTATTTGAGTAACCCAGCCCAGCTCCACATGCTCACTATTCAGAGGTCCCAGTGCAGAGCAGTAGCATTTCCCAGGGCTCCTGTTCCGGAGGCCTACTTGGACATTTCCAGGCCCTGTCCTCATTAGCTTGGTGATCCTCAAGCAGGGCGGTAAGGCGGAGGTCAGGATAGGCCCCCCACCTCCGTTTCAAGAGATTTTCGAGTTTCGGTCTTTTGATTAAATCGCGTGTGCGATTGTTTCTTGGCAGTTGGCGCTTGTAGTTCAGATCAGCTGAATGCGTGATCATTTCCTGGCATTTGAATCTTGATGGTTGAATCGGCAGCAGTGTGTGCGATTCATTCTTGGCAATTAACCCTTGCAGTTAAGATCGGCAGAATGATGCGCAACCATTTACTGGCATTTGAATCTTGATGATTGAATCGGCAGCAGTGTGCGTGATTCATTCTTGGCAATTAACCCTTGCAGTTCAGATCGACAGAATGCGCGATCATTTCCTGGCATTTGAATCTTGATGGTTGAATCGGAGGCAGTGTGCGCGATTCATTCTTGGCAATTAACCCTTGCAGTTCGGATCGGCAGAGTTGCGCGATCATTTCAGGTATTGGAATCTTGATGTCAAGTTTGGCAATAAGATGCATAGTAATTTCTGGGCAATTGAATCCTGAAACTCAAATCAAAACAGAGTGTGACTTTACAGTATCATTCATGAGTCTTTCGCAGTTCATGTTTTGGGAATTAATATGTTAATTGATTCTTGTTATGACGTAGTTGCTATTCCAAGAACTAACTTGAGAGAGTTCCATGTTCATTGCATAAGATGTTATTCTGGAAACGCTTATATGAAAGTCTGTGTAATTCTTCCTTGCCTTCTAGGTATCCAGAACTAAAAAGTCATGTTATTGAGAAGCTCTTGATCTCTCATGTTATCAGATTATAGATAATTATAACAAAGTTCATGAAGATTAATGTGAATAACGTTGCTATTGTGTTCTTAACTCTTGTTTCCACAGGCCTCCTTCCCCGTTGTTCCCAACCTAAACTCCATCCCCCACTTGGCCATTCTTTAACTCTGTGCTATAACGGCTAGTAGAGTTTGGTGCTGCCAAGAGATGGACATATTGGGAACAGGCACCAACCCCGAGGATCTGGTCTCGCTGACACAATCATCAATACAATTTAGACAGAGAACATATGCACTTTGGCACTGGTTAGCAATAGTAAAGTGCCCAGAGTCCTAAAGCGAACAAAAACAGGTCAGAAAAAAATAGGAGGAAGAAGGCAAAATATTTGGGGATAACCCAGTAAAAAGGGCCAGGTCCAACAATGGACAACCTGCATAAGTATAACTTGGGAAATACATTGCAAATTAATGTAAACAAAACCAAGGTGATGGCATTTGGCAAATTAGAGACCAAACCAAGTCAGCACTGGTAATCAGGCCGACCTAAGATAGCCTACACTGTACCATACAATTACCTGAGAGTCTGGCTGTCAGTTACTGGCACATTGAGCATTAACAAACATTAAATAAAGAAGAATGCCAGCATTTTAATGTTTGCACTCTGCAAACGTAATTCTCCGTTATACCACCCAACAGCTGAAGCAATACTTGGGGTCACCAAAGCTAAGCTTATTCCAAGAATCTCCTATGGACATGTGGCCTTTTCCTCTAAACTCTCTCAGCTCCTAGATAAATTCCAGAGCATAACCTACAGGTGTATCATTTGCCTGCCATAACACACTATACAGGTGCAGATTTACCAAGGATTTGGTCTTATAAGACAGGACTTGGAATGAGAGTCATCTTGTAGTAAATATTATCATCAAGTCATAAATAAAAAAACAACTACTCTTAAGTTGGCAATTCAAGAAATCGTTACTCAAAACAACAATCCATGATTGAACTACCTAACGTGCAAATAAAGATCTATAGCTTATCAAAGACTTCAGCCTTAGTACTATTTCATATGCAGCTTTGAAGGTAAAACTATTTTGAATTTTATCCAGGAAAGCAGATCTGACTATAACACAAACAACTGCAAAATGTATATGAAGCTAGTCAAATGTAACCCTACCTGAAAAAAGCATTGATCAGAACTTGTAGAAATCAAATCCTCTGTGCAAGGTGTATGGTCGGGCCCATTAATGAGCACAAAGTAAACTGGAGACAATATCTAATAGCCAATAAGGGTGCAGGTTTTTCAGCTATGGAAGATAATCAATTACCTACATACTCTGTTGCAGTTCTGAATTTCTGCTAGCGTGTTGCAATTTACCCAGGCCATGTTCCTAAAATGCTATTAAAACCTCTTCAAGTGCACTAGCATTTTGTTTTAACACACATGATACAACAGAAGTTGCTTGCTTTGGAAAACTTATAAACGGAGTTGATAATAAAATAAAGTCCTTAAAATGTAAAAAATCATTAGAATGAAGGAAAGTTAATATTAACATAAAAGAGAATATCATAATTGATGACTGACTGGCAATGAAATAATTTTTCATTGATTTTCTAGTTTTTATTCAAGTTATGCTGTAAATAAAATTTTATGCTTTTAGTAATATTTATATTTCTTTTAAGAATGCGAAGAAACAGACCTATTTTTTGGTATGTATTTATTGTAACAATTTTAAATAATCGAATCAATAAAATACAACTTGATTAATTCCAATCCATTGTTCTTTTGCCAACCATGCCACCTCAGGTTGCACCCAGAAAATGCTTTATCTTGATTGGGGTTTGTCAGTACTGTGAAACCCTGTGAGTACTCCCATCATGTCTAAATCTATTGGGAATACTTAGTCACAATTAATTTAATTACCTCTTAATCAGAAGTGAAGTTTTGATCTGAATGAGTCCCACAGGACAACTGATTGATTGATTTACATAGAATTGCCGTGGTCCCAGTGGGTACATAGAGTTCTTGTTGTTGTTGTTGTATACACAGTGGGAATTATGCCAGTGGAACAAAAGAAATGTTTTTTTTCTGCACTAACTGCGCTCAGAAGGTTTAAAAGTTTATTACAAAATGTCTAAAGAAGTACAGGGTGGTGATGTAAATGTATTTGAAATGTAGATTTCCTATTTTGCACCCAGGTACGTTTTAGAATAGTAAAGATTTAAAAATGTTCAAAGGAAACAAGAAGTGAAAAATCATTGATGAGTATATGTCTGCACTTAGGAAGCTATACCCTTGATTGTAAATTTGGAGGTGGTGGTTTACAGAAAGAATGTATTAGGAATCATGTTGTGATGGATACTAGAGATCCATCTATTCAAGAGAGGTTGTGGATAAACAAAGATTTGCAGCTCTAAGATATCTTAGCCATAGTAAGAAAAGCTTAAATGTCTAGTAGCTACTCTAAGGCTGTAAAAGCAGAGACCAAAGAGAACTGTAAAGAATGTATAGGTAACTTGAAAGGTGATACTCAATAAAACAGAAAATGGACTATAAGTAAAAAGAACAAAACAAGGAAGGTCTCAAATGTTATGGCTATGATAGCAAATCAAATTTGGCATATAGCAAAGTATGTCCAGCTTTAAAACAAAAGTGTACTTCATGTGTGGTGATAGGTTATTTTTCTAAAATATATAGAAAGAAGACAAGCAACAAAGTTAAATGCATGGATGAATTAAATTCCAGTGAAGAAGAGAGTACACAAACTGATATTGATGGTGAAAATGTCACCTTTGTTCTAAATCTTAAGGCAGGGGATATCAATAAAAAGAAACTCATGTGTATGATTTGTGTTGGTGGAATAAAGATTCACCTCACACAATAACCAACAATGAAGTTTGGAGAACAGAATTTTTAAACAAAATTGGGCACTAATTCTACAAGCCAGATATACTGCCAGAAGGGTACACAGAAGATTGAATAGAAATGTCAAGTTTTAGATCATTCGTTTTTAGATTTAAGAGATGCAAATCGATATTAAAGTTATAGATAGCAAGAAATGAACATTGTGTTTTGGGAAGTTTTAAACAAGGAAGCCTGCACTTGATTTTGAATTCTAATAGTTCAGAATCAGACATTATGGTTGTTGAAGGCAAAAAATATTGGGAAAATATTAAATACATGTTTTAATTCTTTCAGCATTAAATAGTATTGAAAGAGAACGCAGTCACAAAAATACTTAAAGCAAGGAATATTCCAATTTTTCTTACAGACGTAGGGAAGGAGCTGGAGAAATTGGTTTATTCAAGCATTATTGAGGGTTCTGAATCTTCAAATTGGATTTCAGCCACCTCAAACTGAATTCAGAGAAAACAGATATATTGATTTTTTGAAAAAAGGGTTGCCACGGTCTCCGTAGTTGGTTTTGCCTTATTGAAATTAGTCAACAAAATCCTAGAAATGTGTCCCACCTCTAGCCGAAACATGGTAAAATGTGCCCTTATAACAGTTAGGCTAGACTACAGTGTTTCCCTATACTTAGGGCTTCCTAAATACCTGATACAACACTTTCAAACACTAAGGTGACCCTTACTTTGAATGTTCCCAGACATCAGTCCACTTATTCCCATCTCAAAGACCTTCATTGGCTTCCCATTCATAAAAGGGTTCTGTATAAAACTCTTAAGCTGCAAAGCTTTCTCTAATAAGGGACCAAGCCATCCAAAAAAATCTCATCCAATATTATACTCAATCCCAGTCCCTCATATCCTTGGAGGCCAAGCTCCTTAATACTCCATGAATCTGTTGCACCAGACTTGGAGGATGCTCATTCGCCTTGCTGACCTGCTAGGCAATGGAACCTATGTCAGTTACCATCTGAAAGCATATTTTCTAAGGAGTTAAAACCTATGTAATTTATCATCTTAAAGCATATTTCGTAAGTTCTATTTGCCTTTTCAATTTTTTTGTCCCCTCATTAGCCTGTCTGTTATAGAACCACAGCCTTGTTAAGATCAGCTGTTGCACCTCATAAAAACTAATTCATTCATGGTGGACAAAGCAAAAGAGTGGCTAAGTGTGAGCTAGCACATAATTGAAGGCTTGTTTGTCAGGCTTTGGAAAATGGTTGGGGGAGATGGTAACAACCCATAGCTCTTTGCTGCTTTGACTAGCAGGTGAGCACTGTAGTTGGTGCCAGGTTTGACACAGATTCTGTGTGTGATGTTCACGGGTGACACTGACTAGTTATGAGGGCAGGAAGGGAGGCAGAGTAATGAGCCTGTAGCATTGCACATCATTGGTTCAAATATGTTGGGGGGTAACAACTGGCAACCAACTATGCATCCCAGTATTTAAAGATATTAAGGCTTGCATAGCAGGCGATCCAGCTTTAGCAAATTTGCCATGGACTCCATCTATCACTGTAAAATGCTTGTCATCTTTTTTCACAAAAAGGGATAACACAGATTTCACAAGACATCCTAACCATCAACTATTTTCCAAATTCACTGATATAATATAGATTGCATGATTTTGTTCATGCATCCAAACAGTTCTGCTGGAACACATTTCAGAGTGGGGGTGCTGTCATCAATGTGGTGTAATTGAAGTAACAAGGGTTGTGAAAAATCAATGCGCTACATAAATGACAAGTGTAGCAAATGAGCCAAGTCCACTAAATAGGAGAATGGCAGGATTGTATAATGTGCCCAGCGGTGCATTTTGAAGCACTACCCCAAAATACGAGTAAAGCAATAGTGATAGGCGACTGCTGCAAACAGAGACTACATTTTCTACTGCAATGTCCTCCTGAATGGCCACTGAATGTGAATCAGGCAGCCAGTTTTACTGTTAAACATGTGTGGCACACAGACAATCAATTGTGGATATTTGGATTTGGTGACGATTTAATCACACAAGTAAAATATATTGGCTTGTTTTGATCTTATTAAAATCTTCATATTCATTACAAATCATAGTTATAAGAAAAATAAGCCTTATTTGCTCTTAAATTGCTGCTGATAGATTTTGCAATACTTGTAGAGTTAATTTACAAGTATTTTATTCATTTTGCTGTGTGTTAGAAAACATTTGACATACTGCAACAGTCTTATTTCACAGTTTCTTTACTCCAAGAGGGTTGTCACTTAGTTGCAAAACACACTCATTGTTAAGTAAGAGTAGGAAAAGTACAAAAAACACAATATCTGTTAAAAAAAGACTAAGCATCAATTTTCCAAAGACATTGCCTGGCATTTGACCTCAGTCTTTAAATCCACACAAAATGCTATTAATTTAAAACAAAATTGACAGGCCTCTTTTGAACTCTTGTAGGGTTATTCCAGGGGCGCTGCAGCATTTCCTGCACCCCTAGTTCCAGCATTCCTGTATTCATTGGAGACCTGATGTCATTTAACACGTCATGAGTGATGTAATCTGTGAGGTAATAAGCAGTTCATGGAGGAGGCGAAATTTATAGTTAGTTCCCTAAACATAACTGGTGAATTTCAGTGTCTTCTCTAATTTCTACACCGAACTATAGTGCCACTGTTATATATATATATATACATACATATCCACACACACACACAGAGGACTTTAAAGATTTAGGGCCAGATGTACGAAAGGATTTTACCCATTATGGGGGTCATTCTGACCCTGGCGGCCAGTGACCACCAGGGTCACCGACCACGGGAGCACCGCCAACAGGCTGGCGGTGCTCCCGAGGGCATTATGACCGCGGCGGTTCAGCCGCGGCCAGAAAGGGTAAACCGGCGGTCTCCCGCCGGTTTACCACTGCCCTTGTGAATCCTCCATGGCTGCGGAGCGCGCTCCGCAGCCATGGGGATTCTGACACCCCCTACCGCCATCCTGTTCCTGGCGGGTCTCCCGCCAGGAACAGGATGGCGGTAGGGGGTGCCGCGGGGCCTGGGGGCCCCTGCAGTGCCCATGCTGATGGCATGGGCACTGCAGGGGCCCCCGTAAGAGGGCCCCGCAAAGTATTTCAGTGTCTGCTAAGCAGACACTGAAATACGCGACAGGTGCAACTGCACCCGTCGCACCCCTGCAACTACGCCGGCTCAATTCTGAGCCGGCGTCCTCGTTGCAGGGGCATTTCCTCTGGGCCGGCGGGCGCTCTTTTGGAGAGCGCCCGCCGGCCCAGAGGAAATGTCTGAATGGCCGCCGCGGTCTTTTGACCGCGGTGCGGTCATTCAGCGGCGGTACCTTGGCGGACGGCCTCCGCCGTCCGCCAAGGTCAAAATGACCCCCTATGTGTCTATGGGAAAAAGCTTTCGTACATATGGCCCTTAGTGCCTGATTTCTGGTACTTGTACTTTTGAACGTATTATGTGAAGAAGCCTTAAAGTACCAATAAATGATTGAATGAATAAAGTGCTCATGCTCTGAATCTAGAAACTTTATAACTCTGATATTACCAAACTACGTTACCCACAGCAATGGTGGAAGAATGAAAAACCTAGTTGGCCATGTCAAATCCAAACTTGCGACTCCATGGAGCACAAGGATCTTTGCTCATAACTTGCAGCGATATCTAACTGGCTGAATTTTTCCAATAACACTGTTACACAATGTAGATCAGAAACTGAGAAACAAGGTTATTACAAGAGTCAGATAACACCTATTTTTTTAAGGTGCAGTGGTACAAAAAACGGGAGGTACCCCGAAACTGAAATATGTCCCCAGACAAGTCTTTAGTAATTTCATGTAAAAACCTTCAGATTCTCATGGTCTTTCGAATCGCGAAACCACCAGCGAATATTTTACAACGGACTTTACTGAATATTTTTGCTTACCCTCAATACTGGAAGAAAAAACACACATTTTCAGAGTATTTCTTTCAGATTTAATGTAACCTTCATTTCTGGTAGATGTTCAATAAACGACTTACATGGATTTACAATATTGCTTTCCACGGGACCAACAGCATTCCATGAGGGGAGAGAGAGTAAAGATGGATCGTGTCCAGCGACACCACCGGCCCTGAGCACTCCTTCGTGTTATCCACCGCATTCATCCGATCCACATAACAGCCTGCCTAACGTTTCGCGCCTCATAAGACACGGTAAAGACCCAACGCATCAGCAGTTAAAAAAAAGAAGGCACCTAGATATCCGTACTATGTTTTACCTGCTACAAAGAGAGCAGTAGGTTCATACAAACACACAACGTCTGCTTGAAGTTTCAGGTTCCACAATCTAGTTCTCAGTGCCTTAAAGAGATAGCCCTTCTCTAAGGGCCCGGCTCTTGTCTTGAGAAGGGACAGTGGGTCAGAGACAGGGTGATTCCTAGTTTGAATACCGCGTAAGGGTTTTTGCTTTCTTTTGCATTCTGGTAGCTGTAGTACCGAATTTAGCACGACCACTAGGACTAAAGGGAGTAGAATAAAATCGGGACTAGGTGAAATACTCATGTCGAATTGGGAACTTTGAGAGCTCAATGACACCTCAAGCGTCCCTTTGGCTGGCTTCGATGGTGCTTAAATATATATGCTGGCCTGTATACTTGACTATGTCACTCAGATACAATGGTTCCAAGATTCCAGTCCTGGGTTTGCTTTTTAAAGACTAAGGCATCCTGAGCTGGTTCAATTAAGGGCCCGTAGTACAGACGCCAATTGAACTGGAAATATGGAATTCCAGTGACATGTACCTTTTAAAAGTTCTACCCTAATGCAGGGGCGTAACAAAGCCCCCCGCGGTGCTTTGTGGGGTGGGCAACACCCAGGGCCCCCTTCAGCACAACACCTGGCCTGGGAGGGGGGGAGGTACCCTTCCATGTTCTGAGCGGGGGTTCCGTCCAGTTTCGTTACGCCACTGCCATTTGGATCTTACTAGAGCTGTCAAACGAAGCAGTGACACGGCTGCTGCGGGCCCTGAACTGGAAGTTATGCATTCTACTGCTCGCAGTCCGCATTATTTCATGGAAAAAGAGAAACATCAAGCCCCAGAGTCCAAACTGTGACATAAATTACAGTACTAGCTCATGAAACCATTTACATGAAAAGTTGACGCTTTTGGTCGAATATTTCAAAACTAAGAGCAAGTGGAACTTGCAGTCTTACGAGCTGTCAAGTAGCTCTACCTCATTAGCAGGATCTTTGTCCTAGGGATATCCCATGACATCACTGAAACAGCTAGCAAAAGGCAGGTGTGTTCAATTGATACATCAGTGCATTCTGGGAGTTGTAGTCTTTATTAAATTCAGGTGAACTAATAGGTTTAAAACATGTGAAAATAATGATTTGTAAAATGACTTTCCTGAGTTGGAAAATCTGTATTCTGGCCATATAGCGTCCCTTTCTCTTTTATCCAGTCTTTACTCAAACACTCTTCTCATGATGGAAACTGCACATTCAATTTAACTTTAGATGGATGCATCTATGAGACCCAACATGCGAAGTTATGTTGGCTAATAAGACAAGATTGGATAATAGGAACTCGTGACCAAATTTGTTTCTCCTTTTCTTTATTTATAATTTTGCTTTCTTTCAAGATTTTAGTCAATATTAGGTTCTACTTTCCGCAGCTTTCATGCCCAACCTGTTCGAAGCGGAAAGCATTGTCTAATTGCATTTGAGACGCTCTAATGGCCCCGTTCAGACAGTCAAACGATGCGACTAGGATTTAGTCCTCTATCCGGTTATTATTCTCTGATTCACAGGACGTGTTGCTCTCCATTTCACGAGCACCACTGTCTGCACTAATTTCAGGAACTGAGTTGTTTATTTCCATCCTCTATTTAGGTGGAGACTTGTATAAGGGGTGGTCTGCAGGTAATTTATTGTTTATGTGACCTTCATTCAGGCTTGGGAACTCTTGTCTTCCTAGTCCTAATCAGGCCTTTAATGACCACGCGACGAAATGCGTCAACCTTTCAACAGGAGGAATCGAACAAAATACATTGATATTTAATGTGTACAGTCATAAGGAGAAAGTGAAGGAACAGGTATCCCAGGACTCCCTGATTTTGGGGACTACCTCCAGGTGGATTGGAAGTTGGACTCATTACACAACCACCTTTTTGTATCTAATAATAGGAAAGAACAAATCGACAATGAGCTCTCCCGTCATTTGCGGGCACTTGGTATGTGTTGAATGTTTGAGTCTTGATCATGTCGTGTGTAATTTTTTTTATTTTTTTTTTACATTTGTACCAGAGATCTCTAAAAAATTATGGGATGTATATGGATGCATAGATAGGCTCATGACATTTATGATAAAGAAATGCATGGTTAATCAAGTCATAAACCCAGTGAATATTAATTATTTCATTGTGGTATGAATATTTCTAATACGAAGTATACCACTTTTCTATTTTGAATATTTTCTGACCAGGGTTTGTGGGGTTAGATGGGCAACCCCACCCTTTATTTCTAGCATATGTTGCTGAGGTAAAAATCAGCAAGGTGGACAGACAAATCCAAAAAAGACTGGGTGGCACAGCTGGCCATGCAATGTGTGGTTTTTCTTCCCAACAGAGAAAACCTGAGCCAAACACCTCTGTCTCAACCAAATACCAACCTCCCGACAAAGCTTTATTAATAGAACATCATTACCTTCAGGACCTATGGCAACCTGATCTCACCCTCCATCTCATACCATTTATCACTCCCTTGTTTGTAAACCTCTAATAACCCGGTGCTAAAGTTCGCTTTAAGAACAAGCATTTGCAATGCAATCGGTATCACGTTTGCTTGAGTTAAAGCTATTAGCATTGTAAATTCCTATCTGGACTTTTCTTGCCACATGAATTGAAAATGAAAAGTAAAACAGTTGACATAAGCAAGCCAATTCAAAACTCCATGACCGCCATGAGCGTGAGCGTGAAGGAGAGACAAAAGGAACAAGCATTTGCAATGCAATGGGTCTCGTATTTGCTCTAGTTAGAGCTATTAGTGTTGTAAACTCCTAACCAGACTTTTCTTGCCAAATAAACTGAAAATGAAAAGTAATACCATTTCACATAAGAAAACCGATTTAAAGCTCCACACCATGAGAAAAAAAAAACAATCGCAATCGCGCTGTGTAAAACCCTGAATTCGCAAAGGAATGCTAAGATAAACAATAGAATTAGACTGGTAGTCATGAAAAGCACCTGATTACAGCCCAGCAAGATCGCGCTGTCTATGAAATAAAAATAAAAAGTAGTCCAGAAACCACACAAAAACATGGAGACTTGTATGTTTTCAGTAGTTGGTTGGTCCTGTAGAGGAGGGCTAAGTACCAGAAAAGGCATCACGCATGCACGCCTTTCACTAATGAAATCAAGCAAATTTTAAAAGGCAAGCCCACAAACCAACAAAAGTGATTGGTGTGACATGGGCGTGGTTAAAAGCCCATCATAAAGAGATTACACTAAGGGCCAGAGAGCTTGCGTGCTCGACCCTAATGATGGGGACACCCTGCAAAATGTGATGAAGGGCCCCTGAGTCTCCCATATGTCACAGATATTAAGTGAACTAGTAGTGATTGGCTCGACTGAGGCTCAACTCTCCTTGTTAATTTGCTGGCTCGCCCACTTTACTGTACATATGGGATGCTCCTGATTTGTAGTGTGAAAGGCTCTCTGTTATAACAAGTAGCTCTGACCAGAGCATGCATTTTGAAGTCCATAAATGAAGTACACTAAAAACCAGGACCATTTGGAATTTAAGTATGGGTAAATAAATGTGCATCTCTGTTTGAAAAAGAAGACACTTTCAATACATAATACAAATTACATGTTATTACTTATAAAAGTACCGCCGTTTTCATGCAGGAGCACAACAGCCCTTTGTTTTTAGTGCTCTGGAGCCCGCAAATTTTAGCCATGTGGATTTATGCAGAGGCAATGACCTACTTGTGAAGGGGGCAATTGAGACCCATGTAGAGGAGTCCGGCTCCCCAGACAATCCTGATTCCTCGATCAGAAGCAGAGCCATCTTTAGGGTGGTGCGTGCAGTACGGCCGCACCAGGTGTTGAACTGGAATGGGCGGTGCTGTGTTTAGCAATGACTTACGAAACTTGTGATTTAAAAGCACTTGCTGAAAAGTTCCTTGTGCGTCCAGCCTTCAGAAAACAATTACAGTATCAAGATACCTCTTGTGATTAATGTTCCTGGTAGGGAGTGAGATAGGAGTTTTGTCTAGGGGCAGCTTTGACTCACCATAAAGTAGCGTAGAGGGTTCATATGGCTGCTGAAAAGAACAGAAATATATTTTATGTGAATAGTTGAGTGGGTTAGTACTAGCGCTTTAAAACAAATGAATGTAAGTGAAAGGGGGGCTATGGAGATATGAGGGGCACATTTGCCGGGTGGTTGTGAGTGAATCCGAGGAGGTGGGGTGAGGGAGCCAGAAAAGAGTATTGCACAGTGCCCCACCAGGGCTAAAGTCAGCCCTGATCAGAAGTCCAACACTGCATGGGTTGGCCTCAGAGGGGAAACGGATAAGCGTATCTGGAAGAGTGGCAGCATGCACACAGATTTTAAGGGTGCAGTCAGGCAGAATAATAGCACCTGCTGGGTGTCTAGTCAGTATGGTGCTGCTACAATGAAGGAGAGCTTTGGGTTGGCGGCTGCACACTGAGAGTGATTGTGGCTGTAGCGCGGCTTTCTTGCACCATCTCTTATGTTTGCCAGACCAGGCGCCCAGGAAACAGGCCCCTCCCCATCAAAACTCAACACCACAACCTCAGACACTACTCACCCATATATAAAGCTAGGTTTGGAAGTCCGTCTTAAACAGCACATGCAAAGAAATGCCGATGGCTTTGCGGCCCCATTTGGGTAGGAGCAGGTAATATTATAAGATGGACTGGTCTTTGCATCCCCGCCACTCTGCTTAGGCCTCATTTACAGGAGCACAAGAAGAGGTGACCCAGGTGCAACGCTGCACAAAGTTCAAAATACACGTCTCCAAAGTGCGAGGCTCTAAGACTCGCCCCTTCTGTTCACTAGACTAAATAATCACTGTTTAATTACTTTTCTATTCATCGATTCATCGTTCCTATTAAGGAATGAACAATTTACAATTTGCGAGGACAGGAGCAGGACAGACACCGGATGTGGATGTGGATGTGGCCCAGTAAAATAGTTTACTATGTACATCGAATAAGCGCTGTGCAGGCAGCCTGTGGCAACGAGACTCCAGGAGAAAATGTTTATTTTAATCGAAGACTGAAAAAAAAACAAGTTCTAAAATTCACATAAAGGGTCCGTGCCTTCCTAGAGCACCTGAAGCAGAACTCTGTGAATGCAACTCTTAAGATCTCACAGGGTCTGCAATGTGACGTCAGGAGGCCACAGTACGTGCAGAGGAGAGGTTCCACTGCAAAACAGAAAAAGACAAAAACAGCACGATCGCACTGCTACAGTTCACACGTAATAATACCTATCGGCAAAAATGCAATTATGAACGTAACCGGCAAAAGTGAAATTAACTGTGTAACAAGGTCGATGGTATGCGAAGCGCTCAACTTCTGCCCAGCGAGATCGTGCTGCGAAAATAGAGAAAAAGTAGTCCACAAACCCAGCGAGCCTCGCATGTTTTCTGTACTTGGTCGCTGCGCTCGAGGAGGGCTAACCACCAGAAAAGGCATGACGTATGCATGCCTTCCACTAATCAAAAGAAGCAGATTCTAACAGGCAAGCCAACTTGCCAATGAAAGACACTGACATGACGTTGACGGGGCTCCGTGCCCTTTTCTAATACCTAGCCAGGTCGGGCCTCCTGCATGCCTTTTTTAAACGCAGGCGGCCGCCGGCTTCGGTAAGTACACCCATTGCAATCCGGAACGGCCGTTTTTTCTGTTTGCCGTAAAATTTTATGAGAATGAATAGATTTTAACCTGCAAACAACTGTATTTTTAAAATATTTTGTTGTGGTCGATTAGGTTGGGGGCAAATTACACGTTAATTTTAGCGTTTAAAAGGACTCTTGTTTTTATTTACGGTCCTTAGGGGGCCTGTTTTTTAAACTTACATTGTATTTGCACTTTGGTTTTACCCTCGCTTTTTCTGCACCGGTGCCCGGTTTTAGGGGCTCCTGGTTGCATTTCTTCTTAGCTTTTTAGACGGCAGCCATTAGGGTGCCATTTTTCGGCAGCCATCTTGGTTGCCGGTCTAGTGGTTGGTCCTGGAGCCAGGTCGGGCCTCCCGCATGCCTTTTTTAAACGCAGGCAGCCGCCGGCTCCAGTAAGTACACCCATTGCAATCCGGAACGGCCATTTTTTCTGTTTGCCGTAACATTTTATGAGAATGAATAGATTTTAACCTGCAAACAACTGTATTTTTAAAATATTTTGTTGTGGTCGATTAGGTTGGGGGCAAATTACACGTTAATTTTAGCGTTTAAAAGGACTCTTGTTTTTATTTACGGTCCTTAGAGGGGCTGTTTTTTAAACTTACATTGTATTTGCACTTTGGTTTTACCCTCGCTTTTTCTGCACCGGTGCCCGGTTTTAGGGGCTCCCGGTTGCATTTCTTCTTAGCGTTTTAGACGACAGCAATTAGGGTGCCATTTTTCGGCAGCCATCTTGGTTGCCGGTCTAGTGGTTGGTCCTGGAGCCAGGTCGGGCCTCCCGCATGCCTTTTTTAAACGCAGGCGGCCACCGGCGCGCCGAAGGCGCGCCTAAGGCAAGCCAGTCTGCACCCGTCCGCGCCCGTCCGCGCCCTGATGCACCCAGGGCCCAGAGATGCTGCTCGTTTCTCCTCAAACAGTTTAAGGTATTCCTCATCCCATCTCCATGCTCTTAGAGACACCCAGATATGCTCTATTCCCGTAGGTCCTATCCAGTCTTTTGCATGTCCCCCTTGTCCTAGCTGCTCCTGGTCGCCTACTGTCGCCTCGCCTTCTAATACCTCCTCTCATCAGTTAGGCAAACTATTACTGCTTAACTGCCGCTCTCTGTCGGCACACTTCTTACATATTCACACGTTTCTAGAAGAGTTATTACCAGATGCCTTGTTCCTTACAGAAACCTGGCTGAATGAAGATTCCTCAGCAGATATTTGCAGCACCTTACCTCCTAACTACTCGTTAGCTCATTTAGACAGACTTCAGATGAGAGGCGGTGGTATAGCTCTTATCTACAAAAATTCAACTAAATGTATGACACTGCCTCTTGAGATTCCAGAGTGCGAAAGTATGTTCTTTTCTCTGTACCTGTCTCCCACTTTCACTCTTTCAGGAATCCTTCTCTATCGTCCTCCTGGCCCCTGTGGAGCCTTTTTGGAAGTCATTCCTGATGAAGTAGCCAGTTGTATCGGTAAGGCTCCTAATTTAACTGTCCTTGGGGATTTTAATATCCATTTTGATAATTTAGACTGTCCATCGGCGAAATCACTGTTAGCCTCTTTTACCTCAATGGACATGGTCCAATTTGCTATTGGCCCAACTCATTTGAAAGGTCATACTTTAGACCTTATTTTTAGTAACATCCCCAATCTTACCTTTTCATCTTCTCTACCTTTACTTTGGACGGATCATTATTTATTGTCATTTAGCTTCCCCTATGATGCTCCCAGAGAGACTCAACCCAGGTCTACCACGGTGGGCCGTACTTGGTCGAAGTTGGTCCCTAGTACCTGGCATACGGCACTTCGCGCCTCCCCTATAGCTAATGACTATGCCTCCCCTAACACGGTGGACTTGTTTAACAGTTGGATCTCTACCTCTTTAGATTCAGTTTTACCTTGTAAACTGAGGGAAAAAAAACCTGCCCATAAGTCCAACCCTTGGTTTTCATCCTCTCTATTACAACTCAGAAAGAATTGTAAAAAACTGGAGAGAATGTGGAGGAAAGATTATAGCCCTTCTGCTAAAGAAGCTTACAGACTAGCTATTAGATCCTATCACCATAATATTAAGGCAGCCCAGACTCTCTATTATAGCAGTAGAATAGAGAATTCTTCTGCTTCTCAGAAAGAAATGTTTCAGATTTTTAAGGAGCTCACTATTACTCCTATGCCGCCCTCCCCTGTTGAAGCTTCCACTATACATAGTAATATGCTAGCAGCTCACTTTCAGGACAAGATCACCAAGATATACTCTGGTTTTCCCTCATCTCCTTCTCAGAAGAAACTCGAGGGGCAGGATACGAATCTTCCTTCCGATATGGTCCAGCTAACCAATTTTTCCCCCCTCACAGACACTCTAACTTGGAATTTTCTTTCTAATATTAAATCGGGCTCCCCCTTGGACCCGGCACCCCCTTCTATTCTCTTGAAGGTGGCAGATATTGTTGTCGCACCTCTGACAGAAATGCTTAATAACTCTTTGTCCTCCGGTATCCTTCCCAGCTCCCTTAAACATGCGATTATAAAACCCCTTTTAAAAAAACCTAAGCTTGATCCCTCTGTTCTAGATAACTACTGACCTATTGCCCTCCTTTCCATTTTAGCAAAAATTTTGGAGAAGCATGTAAACCTGCAATTGACCAGGTATCTTGAGAGCCACGAGCTCCTACACCCTTCTCAAATGGGTTTCAGAGCTCAACACAGCACGGAATCGGCACTCCTTACTGTAACTGAATCGGCTCGGCAACTTTTAGATCAAGGTGGCCATGTCGCTATTATCCTTCTTGATCTTAGTGCAGCCTTTGACACTGTTGATCATATCCTCCTCTATGACAGACTTTCCTAAATAGGGCTAGGAGGCTCAGCCCTCTCTTGGCTCTCCTCTTTCCTTACTGGAAGATCCTTCCAAGTCTTGGATCGCTCTTTTCTATCTGACGTCATGCCTCTGACCTGTGGAGTCCCGCAGGGCTCGTCTTTGAGCCCCACTTTGTTTAACATCTATTTATCATCCTTGGCCACAGTAGTTGCCCCCTATAGCCTTTCAATGGTCACCTATGCTGATGACATGCAATTGGTGGTATCTCTCTCTCTAGTAGTGGGGACTCTTCCTCTGCTAACTTGGCAGACTGTATGAAAGATATTGGGAATTGGATGACCTTATCTAAACTTAAATTTAATGACAGTAAATCAGAGGTACTGATTGTAGGCAATGGCACCCCGCCGTCCCTTTGGCAGGGCATTCAGAGGCTTTTAACAGTCTGCCCCCTCCAATAACACAGGTAACAATGGAGCTGCAGGCTGAAAGAATCTCCTCGGTCTCCTTCTGCTTTATTAGAAGTCTCAGGAAGATTCTTAATCTCCTGCCATTTACTGCCAGAAGAATTCTTGTACAGGCCTTAGTTCTTTCTCGCCTGGACAATGGGAACTCTTTATACCTGAGTTCCCCAGAGTATGTAATAAAGAGGCTGCAGGTTGTGCAGAACGCTGCAGCTAGACTTCTGATGAACACCCCTAGGCACCTTTCTGCTAAACCGGCACTTGCAACTCTACACTGGCTCCCGATCAAACAGCGCATTCAGTTTAAATCCTTGTGTTTTGTTCACAGAGCCATACACAATAAGGGCCCCCTCTCTCTTAGAAAACAGATTTCACTCTATGCTCCCACAGACTCCTTAGATCTCGATCTTTTCGACAGGTCTATATTCCCTTTGTCAAGAGATCATGGGGTGGCAACTCTTTCTCCATAAGGGCTGCGCGGCTCTGGAATGCTTTGCCCTTTGAACTGCGTCACGAATCCTCAGAACTTCTTTTCAGGAAGAAGCTGAAAACCATTCTCTTCCGCAGTTAATCTGCCCCTTTCGGTTCCTCCGTGATTCATTGTGTACTTCAGCGCTGGGATGCCCCTGGGTAGCTATGCGCTTTACAAACTCTTAAACTCAAACTCTAAAGCGTCTTGCTAGCGATACGCATGCACGAGCGCATGTGACGCAGGCTCAACCCTAAAAAGGAGTTTGCTCGCAGTCAAACGTATTGGCAAATGTGCAATTATCCATGTAACAGGGTTAATTGCCAAGGTGGTAACAAAACTGCCCCAAGGAGGGACAAACGTAAAGCATTTACCAATGATAATAAAGGATTTTTGAAAGGCAAGTCCATGAACAAGTGATAGTGATGGGAGTGCGGTGGGCGTGGTTAGAAGCCCACAGATAGATTACAACATGTCAGAGCACTTGCACGCTCGACCTAAAAAGGAGAGATTTGCCTCAAGTGTTCATAATTCCAAAGATTTTAGGTTTGATTGGTGGTCATAATTTCTAGATTTGTATACAACATTAAGCTCTACAATCCCCCCATTTCCTGGGCTATTTCTTCCTGCTGTGGACGACAATCCTCCTGAAAGGACACAGCTGTCACGCCATGGCTGAGTGCATACACAAGTGCATGGCAAAAGCACGTTACTGTAGGGCATGCCACCTGCACGGATGCGTTAACAAATAAATACCTTCTGAAGTCCTGGAAAAGAGTGTTCTAACTTTGGCTGTTAAATATGTTAAATACAAGTGAACTGAAACATTTATCTATGTGCTGAAATATTTTCATAAGATAATAATGAGAAGGGGAGCCTATTCTGTTGCTGTGGGGGTAAAGCGAACATGGCACTTTATCTAGCTCAACAGAATGCAGCCATAGCAATGTGCCCCTTGATAAGAGCTGTCGTGATTGTGTATTATCATTGTTTTTTAGAGTCTTTTAGTTACATCTTAAAAGCTGTCTTCCACTTGTAAATGACCCCATAAAGTTTAAAAAGCACTATAGCTGCATTACCTACCTTCAAATAACTAACTGCATGTTCGTTTCATTTGGCAGTTGTCAACTACAGTCCCAGTAAACATAAAATCAGGTTGTTTCACTAAAAGCAGCCTGAATCTGAGAGCTCAATGGACTAATACATTGCCTAAGCAGATGTGTGCTTGAACCCATCATGCATGAACACAGATAGGAATCCCTCGATGGCTACTACGCCTTTCATCCTCCCGGGGTTGATAAAATGAAATCTACAGAGTTGGGTTAGAGTAAATATCTGGAGTCAATTGTGCCGAGAAGCCCTCGGGGAGCTTTACAAATACACGTTGTATTATGTCCCTCCCACAAAATGAACTACAGAAGTGAAGAGACACCATGACCATAAAAAGCACATTCCCACCACACCTCAAAGGACCTATGTCAGTAGCTGGGACACACACAGAGGGACACGGACGACAAGCAGATAGACTGGTGGGAGAACCAGCAACATCACAGCCTTCATTCTCTCGGCCTAAAGATATAGATCCCTACGTCACACAAAGCAAGGCTGCCAGCACCTGACAAGTGCAAACAACAAGGGGTCCCCAAAATGAAGCATCAAACTCCTTTAAACAGTCTGATGGTGGCAGCGGCTCCGCAACCCATCGTGCACAGCTGGCCCAAACCTTTGGAGTTCCCACTGCTGCATGTAATGAAAGTGCCAGCAGGAGCGCAGCCGAAAGCCCAAGTTTCACAGCTTACTTTCAGCAAAAATAAAAATGTAAAGTAAAACAATTGACATAACTAAGTCAATTCAAATCGCCATGGCCGCCGTGAGCGTAAAGGAGAGACACAAAAGGAAAAAGAAGTTCTCTTGCAGTCAAAAGTATCGGCAAGCGTGCAATTATCCATGTAACGAGGCAGTCTGCAAGGCAGTAACAAATCCGCCCCAAGGAGGGAAAGCATTTACCAATGATAAGAAAGGATTTTTGAAAGGCAAGCCCACAAACGAGTGAAAGTGAAAGTGATGGGCATGTGGTGGGCGTGGTTACAGGCCCACCAACAGGTCAAAGTGCTTGCGCGCACAACCTAAAACTACATCTGCACAGCTATATCATGTTGCATCTCTACATCAAGACTACAGCTAAACATATACAACATCGACCAAAGCACAAGTGAAAATGTGCATCTACAACAGATGCACATTTTCAACTACCACATTAGAACTGGATTATTGCAACAGCACTATAATTGTACAGCTGCTGCTCCATCTACAGCACTTCAAGTGAACAACTACAACACTATAATTGCACGATTCAAAAGCACTTCAACTCTATATCTGCTGTTGACAAACAAAAAAAATACAATTGCACAATGCTAAAACTACACAGTTCACAATTTTACAGCTGCAGATTAACAGGATCACAAGTGCAGAGCTGTGCATTTACAACACTTTTGCAACTGCACAATTACAACATTTCCCCGACTTCAGCTTTAAAATTCTGCACAACTCCACTCAGCAGTACAACTATACATCTGCATAGTTATCTGTAAAACTGAACAGCTACAATATTGCAACTGCCCGACGAGTGCACTACAGTTGTGCACATATATTACTGGTGCACAGTTTTAAAACTGTACAGTCACACAACCACAGAAGTTCTAGCACAGAACTTACCTGCATAACAACAGAAGTACTTCAGTTAAAACACAACCACCACAACTAAAACTAGATAGCACTGAAGCTGCACACATTTGCAATTACTACAAAGAAAACTATTCTATGGCTTATCTAAAACACTTTACAGGTGCAACAGTGCCCATCTTTAGCATTGCAATTCTACAACTGCACAACTAGAGCTGTGCGTCTTGTCAGTGGTATAAATGCACATAGCTAAACTGCACATCTGAAATGAGAACAGCACATCATGAAAACACACTTTCAACTCTGAACTCCATCTCAAGAACAGCTTTCAAAGTATTAAACTGCCTCATTACAGCCACATAGCTGCAACCCTACAACTAATTTTCACATCTTCAGAAAAACTGCAGCTTCCCAATTCAACAGCATCACAGTTATGAATCTAAAGTGGCAAGATAACTCCAGACGTACATGCTTACAACACTACTACTGCACAGCTCCATGAACACAACAGGGCAAAGTAGCATCCATACAAATCTCCAACAGCCCTACAACTACAAATCTACAACAACTCAACAACTGCACATTATGACTTTGCATCTGTAGGAGCAGCATGTTTGCAGTTTCACAGCACGAGGGGTGCACAACTCTTTTAGAAGTACTATAGCAACCCTACATGAACACAGCTATACCACTACTTCTGCACAATGCTGTATCTGCACAGTTCAACAGTTGTACGTCTGAAACACTGCTCCTGTAAAACTGCATCTTATGCTGGCACAACTCTACACCTGTGCAACTATGTATATAGCTTTAAAGGACTACAAAGAGACTGGCACACCAACTGTCCTACCACAACAAAAGTTCTGCTTCCATGGTACAAGTGCAACAACACCAAGATCAAAACACTACACCAGCAAGTGTGTTCTAATACTCAGTGACACCCGGGAGTATCGCTGTTAAAAAGTAAATGTATTGAACTTATCATTAGTAGTTTAAAAAAAAGGATAATTCAATGTAAAAGTCAGTTTATTGGTACAACATATAAGTAAAATTGTATGTTTGTATCGTCATGATCAAATTCAGCACCGCCAAGTTTGCTCTGGAGTTTCTACTTGTGTAGGATTGCTTTATAATCTGTGCATTGATATATAGCAAATTGCATTTAGGCTAGAAAACAATTAGTTTTAAAATACTGAAATTAAAATCTTGCTTGAGTAAAATAATCCCATTGGAATTTCCCTTTTCCAACCATTTTTCGATGGTGCTTCATGCTGCCACATCGACTTCAGCGGCTGTTTGTAAAACCCTTTAAGAACTCTCGATCGAAGAGCCGACCTTAAACTCGCTTTTTGTTTCACATGCTGATGCTCAATCTGTTGAGTGCATTTTTTAATCCCTTGTGTCAGAGGACTTCGAGGACTGGAGTCAACATCAAAGGTTTTGATACATCATTGTATTACCATTTGAAGATATTGTTCTTGCTATTTATTCCTTTATGTGTTATGGTTTTTAGGACCACGTTAGAAAGATTTGTCAAATCAATCAGTAAAAACAATCTGTTCTGCTTTCTAGTTTAGTTGTACCATTGGTTGCCAAAAATAACAAGCATTTTTGCCACACATTTCAACAAAGCTCTAATCAAGTTAGCAGAGCAGACTAAGAAGATTTATGGCCCCAGAAAGGAGATAGCCCTGCGTGCTATGTCAGGAGTGCTGGCAGGGAGGGGCCCTGGAGAGAGAGGGAGAGACTCTGCGATGCGATGCAAAGGCAGAACTGACCACTAGCAAGCAAGAATTTTTAATGGACATGGCAACCGACAAATGAAATTGCTTTAACCCACAATATAAGTATACTTCAGTATACACCAGGTCAAACACTAATGCTCAACCTAATAAAAAGGTTGTACAAGGGCATCTTTGGATTACTTAGGATTGCCTATGCTGATGCATCCAATATCAGTTTGTGCATACCTTGATTCTGATGATTAATTTGGTACTAAAATTGCATGGACACAGCATGTGTAGAGTATGCATAAATGCCCACAGGCGGATCCAGGCTGGAAACTCCTGATTATTTTTAAGCCAAAAATGGCTTGATTTTAACTGTCTCCTACCTGAAATTACCTTTGCTTCAATGTACGTCAAAGGGGAAAATTAAGCCCTCAGATTTGTTTTTCAAATCTTCCCTGTTTCAGTTTTCAAACTGTTGTCATGTATGAGTTTAACAACACCGTGTCTTGCTTGTCCAACCTCTGCTAACCAGACCAGATATTTTTAAGGAAATTCTGCAAGGCTGTCCTGTGTGTATGTAATAGACAGTGGAAACTAGTTGTCAGGATTCTGAAATTGTTCCTACATTGCAGTCCCTGACAGGGATGAAGGGGCCTGGACATACAGTAAACATAACAGGAGTTATTGAGACATTCTGAAGACCACTATCCTTTTCAAAGGCCTCAGTAATGTTTAATTAACAATCTCACAATTTCAGAATTGGAACATTTTCAATATTATTTACAACAGAATCTTGGTTGTTACCCATTTATCTTAAAAAGCTACCAACCACTGAAAAATCCAATACTCCTGACTGGGTTTAGGTGAATGTCAGTTGAGGTATATATCTCAATGCAATAGATAGCTCATGGAAACCAAAATATCAGTCGGGTGGCACACTGTGGGAATCATAGAAACACAGTTTATGTATTTAAGTCAAGCCTCTTTTTGAGATCACTTTCTACCTTGCTATTTTGCACAATCTTACTGCATTTTGCACTTTATCCTCCTCTAATTTCTTTGTGGCTGCTTTGGGGGCACTTTTTATAACAAATATAAAATATATCATGGGGACAATTTTAATACATATATGGTTGTATTACATTTTTATGGCTGGGGCAATCTTAACTATTTGGCAGTGGTCTAGGCAGGCTGACCAGTGGTCTATCAAACCACATTGATCTTTTTTTCTGTTCATGCATGAAGTGTGGACGCCCGTCATCTTGGTGGTGGGAAAGGGAGAGATGTCAGTAGTCGAGCCACTAGACTTATGAATTTAAACATGAGTGCAGCATGGCTGCGGAGTAGATGTGTGCGCCGGGTGCACTATAGGGGCACCAAAGGCAAGCCTGTCTGCGCCCATTCACGCTCCACCATCACCAGGACCTCTGCCCATTTTAATGCAGGTGAGCAGCCCAGGCTCACGTATTCATGGAAGACGTTACTAGCACTAGCCCATAGCAAATTGAGTCATGACAAAGGTGTTCTGGAGGTTCCAGGGAACACAGTGGGACCATTCTCTTGTGCGAACTGTAAACGAGTAGGTTGGCCGCCTGAAGACCTTTATAAACTATTGATGGCCCCAAACATACAGGGAGACTTAACAAGGGAAAAGCAAACATGTGCTCCCACCATGAGAATTTTCACAATGGAAATATTAGGGCTGGACGTTAACACTATCCCTGAAGTTTCGAATTTTAAGTGTTTATATTTCAATGCAAGATCCCTCCCCAGGCACTGCATAGAAATACAGGACACAATCAGTAATGCCAAACCAGACTGAGGCCTGATTTAGATTTCGGCAGATGGGTTACTCCGTCACAACAGTGATGGATATCCCATTCGCCAAAATAAAAATACCACTATTTCCTATGGGATTTATATTTTGGAGGATAGAATATCCATCACTGTTGTGACGGAGTAACCTGTCAGCTGAAATCTAAATCAGGCCTAAATTCTTCATCACTGAAACTTGGTTTAACAGCTGTGTGCTACCTGAGGAATCATCAGCAGTGCCAGTGGATATAGGATTTTAAAATGTGATCGCGAAGGCAGACACAGGGGGGCATTGCAAATATGTTTAAGGACTCTTACCTCTGTATGGGAGAGTGCAGTGCCCCAATGGGGTACTGCAAGATCCTAGCATTCCAGCTTTCATGAAACACCTCAGTGTTTGTAGACGGAGCCATTCCTTATAGGCTGCCTAACTACAATTCCCATCTGGAGAAGTTATTTGTTTGGCTGTCCCTTTAGTTTTAAAATATGATTTTCTTTTAGTGATTGTGATTTTAACCTTCTCTTTGGAAGTACAAAGGATTATTTATGCAGAATGTTGGAGACCGAGATGCAGATTCTCAAATTAAAGCAATGAATAAAGGGCTCAACTCACAGGGCAGGGCATACCATAAATCTGTTATTCTCTGATAGTGATACAATTAGGATTCACAGCATTGACCCAATACACTGGTTGCATCACTTCCTAATTAATTTTCGTTTATGCTGCCAGAGGGAAGGCAAACTACCCTGCTCTTCTCCATTCCCAAAGAGTTCCTATAGGAAAGTTACTCATGAGTCCCTGTTAAGTCATTACTTATACAGATCTTTCTAATCGGAAAATTGGTATTCTAATGATCTGAGCTGAAGGCTTATCATTAATTGCTTAGGAAAGCAAAACAAAATACTTTGTAAGGAGATTAGAGGAAAACAGTGGCTCTTTGAAAGACCTATTTAAAATTGTAAAGAATTAGCACCCTCCCGTAAGTCTAAATCTGACAATTAACTCTTTGGCCGAGCGATATGAAGTGATGTCTTCATTTTTTAAATGATAAAATTGAAAACTTCTACTCCACCTGTAGGGCCCAACCTCCTTTAGATGAGATTTCATCTTTTCTCATTTGGCCTCTATATTAAGTCCTTTCCTGACCCAGACCTTAAATTTGTCTCTAAACATTGCTGAATAGCCTGCTTTTTGGAAGCAGGCCCTGATTCTTCCTCTGGTGAAGAAAGCAGGGATGGATGTTTCCATCCTGTCTAACTATTGCCAATCTCGCTACTACCTTATATGTCAAAGGTATTTGAAAGGCTGGTTAATGCCCAGCCGACACTTTTTTTTTAAAACGGATAACTTATCTGATTCCACTCAAACAGGCTTTAGAGCCAGAAATAACACTTTGGTAAGGCTGTGCTGGACAGCATTAGATCAGAAGTGGATATGGGGAAGGCTGCAATTTTGATCCTGTTAGACCTGTCTGTAAATTTCGACACAGTCTCCCCTGTAAATTAAGAGACTACATGAGATTGGCGTGCATTCAAAAGCTCCACAGTGGTTTGGATCTTTCTTGAATAAAAGATTTCAGTCTGTTCAGATGGCCCCTTTTAGTGCTATCCCTTGTAGTAAAGTACCATCTTTCCTGGCATGTTACCCCCATATTTCACTGTATATATGTTGTTTTAGTTGTATGTGTCACTGGGACTCTGCCAGCCAGGGCCCCAGTGCTCATAAGTGTGCCCTGTATGTGTTACCTGTGTGATGACTAACTGTCTCACTGAGGCTCTGCTAACCAGAACCTCAGTGGTTATGCTCTCTCATTTCTTTCCAAATTGTCACTAACAGGCTAGTGACCAATTTCACCAATTTACATTGGCATACTGGAACACCCTTATAATTCCCTAGTATATGGTACTGAGGTACCCAGGGTATTTGGGGTTCAAGGAGATCCCCATGGGCTGCAGCATTTCTTTTGCCACCCATAGGGAGCTATGACAATTCTTACACAGGCCTGCCACTGCAGCCTGAGTGAAATAACGTCCACGTTATTTCACAGCCATTTACCACTGCATTTAAGTAACTTATAAGTCACCTATATGTCTAACCTTTACCTGGTAAAGGTTGGGTGCTAAGTTACTTAGTGTGTGGGCACCCTGGCACTAGCCAAGGTGCCCCCACATTGTTCAGGGCAAATTCCCCGGACTTTGTGAGTGCGGGGACACCATTACACGCGTGCACTATACATATGTCACTACATATGTATAGCGTCACAATGGTAACTCCGAACATGGCCATGTAACATGTCTAAGCTCATGGAATTGTCACCCCAATGCCATTCTGGCATTGGGGAGACAATTCCACGATCCCCCGAGTCTCTAGCACAGACCCGGGTACTGCCAAACTACCTTTCCCGGGGTTTCACTGCAGCTGCTGCCAACCCCTCAGACAGGTTTCTGCCCTCCTGGGGTCCAGCCAGGCTTGGCCCAGGAAGGCAGAACAAAGGACTTCCTCAGAGAGAGGGTGTTACACCCTCTCCCTTTGGAAAAAGGTGTCAGGGCTGGGGAGGAGTAGCCTCCCCCAGCCTCTGGAAATGCTTTGATGGGCACAGATGGTGCCCATCTCTGCATAAGCCAGTCTGCACCGGTTCAGGGATCCCCCAGCCCTGCTCTGGCGCGAAACTGGACAAAGGAAAGGGGAGTGACCACTCCCCTGACCTGCACCTCCCCTGGGAGGTGCCCCTGAGCTCCTCCAGTGTGCTCCAGACCTCTGCCATCTTGGAAACAGAGGTGCTGCTGGCACACTGGACTGCTCTGAGTGGCCAGTGCCAGCAGGTGATGTCAGAGACTCCTTCTGATAGGCTCTTACCTGTGTTGCTAGCCTATCCTCGTTCCTAAGTAGCCAAACCTCCTTTTCTGGCTATTTAGGGTCTCTGCTTTGGGGAATTCTTTAGATAACGAATGCAAGAGCTCATCAGAGTTCCTCTGCATCTCTCTCTTCACCTTCTGCCAAGGAATCGACCGCTGACTGCTCTGGACGCCTGCAAAACTGCAACAAAGTAGCAAAGACGACTACTGCAACCTTGTATCGCTGATCCGGCCGCCTTCTCGACTGTTTTCCTGGTGGTGCATGCTGTGGGGGCAGTCTGCCTCCTCTCTGCACTAGAAGCTCCAAAGAAATCTCCCATGGGTCGACGGAATCTTCCCCCTGCAACCGCAGGCACCAAAAGACTACATCACCGGTCCTCTGGGTCCCCTCTCAGCACGAGGAGCGTGGTCCCTGGAACTCAGCAACTCTGTCCAAGTGACTCCCACAGTCCAGTGACTCTTCAGTCCAAGTTTGGTGGAGGTAAGTCCTTGCCTCCCCACGCTAGACTGCATTGCTGGGTACCACGTGATTTGCAGTTGCTCCTGTGCATTCCTCCAGGATTTCCTTTGTGCACAGCCAAGCCTGGGTCCCTGACACTCTAACCTGCAGTGCACGACCTCCTGAGTTGTCCTCCGGCGTCGTGGGACCTTCTTTTGTGACTTCGGGTGAACTCTGGTTCACTCTTCTTCGTAGTGCCTGTTTCGGCACTTCTGCGGGTGCTGCTTGCTTCTGAGTGGGCTCCTTGTCTTGCTGGGCGCCCCCTCTGTCTCCTCACGCAATTGGCGACATCCTGGTCCCTCCTGGGCCACAGCAGCATCTAAAAGCCCTAACCGCAACCCTTGTAGCTAGCAAGGCTTGTTTGCGGTCTTTCTGCACGGAAACACCTCTGCAAGTTTCTTCACGACTTGGGACATCCATCCTCCAAAGGGGAAGATACTAGTCCTCTTCGTTCTTGCAGAATCCACAGCTTCTACCATCCGGTGGCAGCTTCTTTGCACCTACAGCTGGCATTTCCTGGGCATCTGCCCACTCACGACTTGAGTGTGACTCTTGGACTTGGTCCCCTTGTTCCACAGGTACTCTCGTCTGGAAATCCATTGTTGTTGCATTGCTGGTGTTGGTCTTCCTTGCAGAATTCCCCTATCACGACTTCTGTCCTCTCTGGGGAACTTAGGTGCACTTTGCACCCACTTTTCAGGATCTTGGGGTGGGCTATTTTTCTAACCCTCACTGTTTTCTTACAGTCCCAGCGACCCTCTACAAGCTCACATAGGTTTGGGGTCCATTCGTGGTTCGCATTCCACTTCTAGAGTATATGGTTTGTGTTGCCCCTGTACCTATGTGCTCTCATTGCAATCTATTGTGACTGTACATTGCTTTCTATTGCTATTACTGCATATTTTTGGTATTGTGTACATATATCTTGTGTATTTTTGCTATCCTCATACCGAGGGTACTCACTGAGATACTTTTGGCATATTGTCATAAAAATAAAGTACCTTTATTTTTAGTATATCTGTGTATTGTGTTTTCTTATGATATTGTGCATATGACACTAGTGGTATAGTGGGAGCTTTGCATGTCTCCTAGTTCTGCCCAAGCTGCTCTGCTAAGCTACCCTTTTCTATCAGCCAAAGCTGCTAGACACCTCTTCTGCACTAATAAGGGATACCTGGACCTGGTGCAGAGTGTAAGTACCCCTTGGTACTCACTACAAAACCAGGCCAGCCTCCTACATCCCTCAAATGTCCAAATGTGGGGTCCCTCAGGGCTCCTCGCTCAGCCCTACATTGTTCAATGTCTATGTCTCCTAATTGGCAGGTATCATCAAAGTCTCAAGCTTTGGGATCTGCTCCTATGTGGATAATACCCAGCTCATTATTTCTATAGGGAAGAGACAAAGGGAGACCAGGAATAATCTCACGGGATCTTTGTCGGAAGTAGCCACTTGGATGCAATTGCATTGCCTGAAAGTCAGTGGGGAGGTCTTCAGCGGAGCTCGTGATATTTGGGACAATTAGTGGTGGCTGCCATTCCTGTGTGCTGCACCAGAACAAAGGAGAGTAATCTTGGATTTTTAATAGATGATTGTCTTTCCATGCAAGATCAGGTAAATGTCACCTGTTACAAATTATTCGGCCTGCTCAGACTATTGCAAAAGCTGTTCTGCTGGGTTCCAGTGGATTGGCAAAGAACAGTTGTTTAGGCATTGATCATAATCAGGCTGGATTACAGCAATCCTTTATAACTAGGAATGGCTGACTTTCTGTTTACTTGTTTACAGTCAATTCAAAATGCAGCAGTCAGACTCATTTGTAATAGTATCCGAAACAGTTCAGTCACTCTCTGTTTGAATTCACTTCACTGGCTACCTGTATGCAAGAGAACTAAATTTAAGCTGCTGTGCCATATTCACAGGTCACTATATGATTCTGGGCCTGCTTTTTTGCATGGCCGAGTGACTTTTTTACAAGCCTACATGAGCAGCTTGCTCGGCAAAACCAGAATGGATGGCTTCTCGTTCTCTCAACTAGCCACCGATCATTGGAATTTGCTGCCTATGGATCTTTATCTTACCCCGGACCTCCTTAGGTTTCAGAAGAGATTGAAGACCTGGCTATTCCCTCTTCAACTGGTTGTTAGACAGGATACAATGTAGCAATGGATCTATCATCATGATATCCCTCTGGGATGAATGTTGCCCTCTACAAATACTTTAAATCAATAAATAAGAGACCCTCCACTGTTTTCATCCCACTTAAGCCCCAACGTCTCCTTGAAAGTTCTTGACTGTATATTTCTATCATCTGCCAAGTGTTGTGCAATGCTTTTGCCTTTTTCCTTTTCATTAAACCGAACTGTGATTATGAAACTGTACCTCAGAGCTAGGTCTTGCTAGTACATCAAGTTATAATAAAAGGAAGTGCCTATACACCCAGCTGCTGGCCAAATAGACCATAATCTCTCCTATTTACCCGCAGGAGGCAAAATAGTATATCACCCTTGCTGTTTAGGCTCAATTGGAGAAATGACGCACAAGTTGACTGGCGACCGGATATACAGTGTGAAGGAGTTCTTAATTTAGTCGTCCATGAAGAGAAATAGACAGTAATCAATGGTAAGGCGGTGGCCTTCTTGCACTGGGAATGCAATATGCGTGTGGCATTTGAATGTAAGTGCACATAAAAATATACAATAGTTTGTACACAGGTACATATATGAATTGATAATTACAGATGGAAAAACAGTAAAATCTATTTTGAATAAAAGCATTTACGTTATGTTAATATTCAGATAAGAAATGTAAAAATCAAACGTCTATTTCGGGAGCTTCGGGTTACAGCACAAATATATTTTGAACTGCAGTCTAGAAGTATTTGGCTGCTTGCAAAGTATAATGAGTATGGTTTTAAAGCATGTTACATAAACGTTTTAGTCATTCATGAGAATACATTATTTGTTTCATATTCCTGATCCTCCTAGTGGTGACTTTTGAGGGCTGAGCTCTTTATGGGCTTGTTGTGGCAGGCCTTGTGCTAGCTTTAGGCTTCTTTTTAAGGAGGTGTTTGCTTGCCTAGCATTTCAAACTTGGCAACACAGCAGCAGTCGACAAGCAGCTGAACACAAGGAATGCAGACAGATAAGTGGTCTTTAGGCCCCAGGGGGAGAGGCATGTACAGTAGGCAATTAGTGCTTAGGGGTCAGAGTGCTTTAGGACACTTGCAGGAGGTAAACTGGATAACGGGCCTTCTTTGGGATGGCTAGGTGGGAGAGGAGACAGGAAAATACTTCATCAGGATAATTCACAGGAGAAGTTCACTCTGCTGCCTGTGAATAGAATAAACACAATTTTTCATAGTATTCACCCAGCAGAGTGGGCTTAAGGCATAGATGCTTGGTCCCATGTCATGAGTAGCCCCTTCAGCCACTCTGACATTTTACTCGCCTACACAATGTATCTTGGAAATTGTAGTCTTGAATTTTAACATGCTTAGTAGTGTTTTAGGTTGGCAAAGTCCTGTCCTGTCTCTACTGAGCCCTCATTGCTGTTTTAACAAAAGAAGTATTTAGGCCAACAAAAATACAATTCTGGGTGACATGATTGGAGGCTGAATCTGACTAAAGCAATTGTGGAGGGGCTCTGGAGAAGGAGTAGGACCAGTGGCAGCAGGATGATAACAAGTAAGATAATAAGGGCCAGAAGGTGGACCATCAGGAGGGGTAAGACGACCAGAGCCAAGAGGACAAGGAGAAGAAAATCAGGCCCAGGGAGACCTAATCTACAAGGACCTGAGTTACCAATGCCAGAGGGGACCAGGAACAAATAGGCAAAAAGGAGCAGGACACGAAAAACATGGCTAGGTGTACCTGGACCATGGTGATAAGGATCAGGAGGACCAAGAGGATATGGAACAGGGATCTAAACTCAGTGGACAAGGACCGAAAGGAAGAGACATGTGAAATACTAGGGGTAGAAGGAACAGAAGGCCAAGGACCATAAGTAAGAGGAGCGATAGGAGGGCCTGGGAGCACCAACAAGGACCCGCGGAATGAAGAAGACCAAGGCCAGTAGTAACGGATCCAGGTATACAAACCAAAGATGACCAGTACCAGGAGACCAAAAAAAAAAGGACCCAGAGACAGGAGAGCCAAGACCACAGAGATCAGATCAAGGAGGACAAGGGGCCAGAAGTGAATGGACCAGTACCAGGAACACTATGACTGGAAAGGGACTGGGCTAGCAGGACCTGGAGATCCGAGGTTAGAATGACCAGGTGATATATAAAGGACCACGAAGACCAGACCCAGGGGGGCTAAGATCAGAAGGTCCATGAGGATCAGGCTCAGGGGGATTCTATACCAGGATGACAAGGACTACTTGAACCAAGATGACCCGCAACATGGGAACTAGGAAGACCAATTCCAGAGAGATGAGGAAGACCAGACCCAGGAGGACCATTACTAGGAGGACCATGATAGAGGGGCCAGGGTAAAATTGACAAGAATAAGGTGGAATAGGCATACCAGAAGAGGAAGAGGGTTAGTAGCACTAGGAAGGGACAGGAGGGACAGGGGCCTGAGAGAACTGGGGAAACCGAAGCCATTGGGATCAGCACCAGAAGACCTGATACATGAGGACCAGACAAAGGAGTACCATAACAAAGACCAGGACTACACGGACAAGGAGAACCAGGAGCAGGGTAAGTAGGAACAGGCAAATCCGGGAAATAGATAAACCAGGGGAGCAGGACTAGGAGGAGTGATGGATGAAAGTTAGGATGAGGGAGGTTAAAAGGTCCAGGACCCTAAGAAACACAACACATGGGATACAAAGGACTAGATGCGTAAGTAACTGGGAATGACGACTGACAGACCAGGAAGAGTAGGGCCAATAAGTTCTAAAGTTATTATGCAGAACCATGATGGCAAGTAGCACATAGACTAGGGCCAGGAGGATAAGGACTAGATTGAAGAGGACTACGAAGATGAGGACTTGGAGGGCAATGGCCACTAGTACCAGGAAACCAGGATAAGCAGGTCAGGGACTAGAAGACCAAGGGGGACAGTACCAGAGGTACCCTGAAGACCAGATCAGGAAGGGCTAGACGAGCTAAAAGGATTGTGACTGAGAAGACCAGAAACAAGGCCTAAGAGGGCCATATAGATTAGGACCTAGGGGAACAGAGCTCAGATTACCAAGTAGGGCAGAGCAAGGGGACCTGACAGTGGTGGTCTGAAAGTCCAGGACCTAAATGACCAGGCTCAGGAATATCTGAACAAGGAGAACCTGGATCAAGAGGTCCAGGATCAATTGCTGCAGTACCAGTGGGACTAAAATGACATGGGAAAGGTCCAGAGGACCAGAACAACCCCAACCCAAAAGACAAAGACTAAGCGGGCAGGACACGAAAGGCCACATGGACATGGACCTGAAGTACCAGGTCTTGGAGGGTTCAGGAGGAGAAGAACCAGAGCACGGTGACCAGGGGCTAGAGGACCAGAAAGGACCAGAGCCAAAAGGCCCAAGACTGGGAAACCAAGAAGATCCAGGAAGGCCAAAAGGCAAGGCTTATGATACCGACCTACTGTACCAGGACAAGCAGGACCAGGATGAGGAGGAAAAGTGGGACCAAAACAAGGAAAGCCAGGATGATAGGAGCCAAAATGACTAAGCTGGGTGGCCAAGAACAGGGCGACCGGGAAAAGGAGGATCAGAATAAAGTGGACAAGTTAGCCCAGTTTAACAGCGAGCAGGAGGATCATTGCCAAGCACATCATGACATGTTGGAGGAGGACCCTGAGAACTGGTCAGGCAAGGAGCAGGTTACAAAGACCATTAAGATCAAGCACTAGATGGCAGAGGAGGAGGTGGACTAGAAGAATCCGAAAAAGCAGGGCCAGGAACAGTGTGAGGTGGACCAGAGAGGTCAGAATCAAGAGGACCAGGACCTGAAGTTCCAAGTGGAGCAGGGGTGGCAGAGAGGGTTTAAGAAACCTGGATGGCTGAGTTCATGGTTCAATGGTTAATGGCTAACAAAGAAGTCAAAGGGTTACGGCAATCAGCAAAGGGGAGCTCAGGATCATAAGAAAGCTCTGATGAGCAGAAGAGGGGGCGATGGATGCTCCAGGTAGATCGTTTCAGATGGCCCACAGAGAGAGTTTGTGTGGCCCCCAGATCTTTGCTCTGGCATTCCATGTGCGTGTAGGTGTAATGGGTATGGAGGAAGTGTGTAGTGGTAAGACTCTTTGTGTGATGAAAGTCTAGGTGCATGGACCAGTAGGATGCACTCTGTATGACTTCATGGGGATTAGATGCAGCTTCCCTTCACAGTAGGCATGTATTGATTGCATCCCTGTGGATCGAGGGTGGAGACCCAGAACTGAAGTGAGAGAGAATGGAGAAAAGGCTACCCAAAGAAATTCTGAGGGCCTTTTGAAAAAAGGACTGCTAATTATTGCTTCCTGAGTGACAACATAGGGTAGATGGTATGAGTGAGGGGTTGGTCATAGGTTTCTCTTGTTTAAGGTGTCAAAGGTTCTAAGCAGGGCTGCCCTTTTGCCTGTGGCTGATGACTGTTCAGGAAGGCTGATGACAGCCAGGTGCTGAGATAACATGTTACATTGTGTCCTTGTTTTGGATTCTTCTGCTTGGGGCCAGCACTATTGCTACTGCTGTGAGAGCCATCACATTTCACCTAGGCTGTGTCTGAGCTACAGCGAGAAAATTATGAACAGAATCAGCCTGAATCAGTTCTGAAACATTAATATTGGACCCTCATGCCCTGTCTGGAAATGAGTATCAAAGTTGAACAGTGAAACAATCAATCTGTAGGTCGCATGAATGGAGGTAATGAAATGTTTCTGGTTATTCAGTGTCATAATTCTTACAATATTTTTAATAAAGTCAATGAATAAAAATCACTGTGAGATTTTTTTCTTCTGTGTCTTTAATGCCTATATGTCTTTCTCTGATTAACTGGGAAAATGCATTCATATTGCAATGAAATTCAGTTCAATTAATAATAGTACCATTCATTTGCTTTTGGAACCTCGAGAGAATAATTCCTCTGATGGCCGAAAGAGTAAGGCCCATCAAAGGAAGGATTTATACCCTATTCAGAGTATACTGTATACCCTATGTAGTGAATGTATACCCTATTTAGAATAAACCCTAACTATTAGGGATAAAAAAGAATAATGACCACATCACCCAAGGAGAAAACCTCCAGCAAGTGGGACCATTAGCTTTTTTGTTTTTCAAAAACAAACCCCTGCTAAGGGAGTTTGTTTTAAATAACAAAATATGTTTAAAGTGTTCTGGCTATGGCCATCAAGTCTGCCAGTACTGTCTTTCAAACATTTTGTGCATAGACAGGAACCGCCATGACAGCAGCTTCTGTCATTATAGAGAGTTGTCCACAGGGCCATAGCACTTTGACCGCTTAATTAGCCATTAACAATTTTTCCTGAATTCCACCATCTTAGTTTCTCAAACCCTTTCTGATATCCTTCACAGACCACACTCGTTTGGTGAGCAGAGGTCCCTCAAGATGGTGGAGGTATTGCCCTCTGCTATCCTTTAAAGAGTTAGCTCCATCCTTGAAACTCTGAATCAGGCCCACAGTTTATTTTCCTTCTGTCATGAGGTTGGGATGAAGTCTCTCAATTATACTGTGTGAGTCACTTCATATGAGGCCCTATGCAATTGTTTCTATTTTGATAAAATAACCCCAAACTTTTGATGAATCTATGTCACTTGCATGCAACATTTCCAGTTCTTCTTGCCTTTGCTTTTACAAACATTGTTTTTAGGTGTTTTATTCTGATTTGTTTAATTGAACTGAACTAGAATCACTAATTCCAGAACGCACTTATTTGCTGCAGAAAAAGAGGTGTTCTAATAATATGGAGTGTATTTGTAATCCTGCTTCTGGCCCCTGGTCATTCCCGTAGCTTTGTGAGTAAGAGCAAATATATAGCAAAAATACATAGCTTTAGAAGAGTGTACAGCTTTAACTAGTCTTATAAAGGATATAATGAACTTTATCATTAGCTAGGTAAATGTAAAGGAGTTGGAGCATTTGTGGAGAATGAGATTGCTCCATAAAGGGCCTCCCAAGTCCTTATGTCCTGGCTTATGATGTAATGGAATGACAGTCTGTGCTATGTCTGTCAAAATAACTTGGAAACATTCAAACATTTGGGACCTAATGACCTATTAGTTAGTGCATGCATGTAAGCCAGTTTTAGCACTAAGGGCCGCATGTCGCACAATTCCAGGGTTTGTGACCACAAAAGTGCTTTGCGTTATATACGAAACCATTCTTATGAGCTTTAAATTCTTTTGAATAGTGAGAGGACGTTCTTAATTATTTCCAATTTGAAAATATGAGGATTCATTAAAGGGTTTTCCTCCCTTCCCTTTCCAATTTGGGAAGGAGTTTATTGGTAGTTTATGACTGCAGTTGTTGTTGCAAACCACTGATGTGCTAACAACCGCTGAATTGAGGTGGTAACAAATTTGCAAAGGGGAAGGGGTCATCGTTGGACCCCTTTTCCTTTGAAAATCATGTTGGAAACCTCAGAGGAGAGAAGTTTTTCATAACCAAAAACACTTTAAAAAACAACACCAAAAAAACAACACTGGTTTATTTAAGGAACATGGGCTGCTTTGGGAAAAAAACATTTTAGAATGCAATCATAGAAATGACGGTGTGCTGTCCTTCACAGGCCACCATCTCTGTAATTACAGCCAATCACAGAAGGTCCCAAGTTGGCACCTGCCTAATAAATATTAGTTAGGCAGGCAGTTCTGACCCCTCCTACAATTCAAAATTTTATGAACTGACCAAACAGTATATATGTCAATTTGCACAATACTATTCCATTCACAAAATGTACATGAGGAATTTGCTACCACTTTTTGCAAATTAAATAATAATATCTGAGTACTCTAGTTTTCATAAATATGGAGGCTAATTGTGTTCACTCCTTGTTTGCAGTTCTGCTTGATTTTAGTACCTGTTGAAATCTGCATAAAGCATAATAAAGCTAAATTTAAGCTATTTAGACAGTAGCCAGGTAAACAGTGAAGTTTCTCTGTATTGCATCGCTACTGGCCAGGTTGTGGGCACTGTCTACTCTTTAGCCAGCTACAGGTAAATAATGACATTTATTTGCTAATTTCCAGTCTACTGGTCAAATAACATAAAAAGTTCTGTTATGTAAGCAGCAGCCACAAAAATAATTAAGTTAGTTTGCTACTTGCAAGGCTGCTGGCCTAATTGTTATTTTGCCAGCAGCTGGCTAATGACTGAAGTTTTTTTTTGTTTGATTGACTGCAGGCCAAATAATACAAAACTTTTGTTATTTATCCAGTGGCCAGGTAAATAGTGAAGTCTCCTTTTTTATGGTTTTCGGACAAACTGTGCAAAATTTCTACTATTTAGCTACCTGCCCGGTAAATAGTGAACTTTTCCTGCTACCAGCCATACAATGCAGAATGTCTACTATTTAGCCATCGGCCGGGTAAATAGTGATGTTTTCCTGCTTTTTCCACATCTGCTGGCTCAACAGTGCAGAATCTCTATTGTTTAGCCCAGGGGCGGGTAAATAGTGAAGTTTTTCTGCTGTTTGCATGGCTGCCAGCCGAACAGTGCAGGATAATCATTATCAATGCACTGGCTAGGTAAATAGTGATTTTCTTTGCTCTTTGCTATTTGCACAGCCACCAGCGGAACAGTTCATAATCTCTAATATTTAGCTAGTGATTGGGTAAATAAAAACGTTTTTCTGCTAACGGCATGGCTGCCAGCTAAACAGTGCAGAATGTCTACTATTTAGCGAGCAGTTGGGTAAAATAGGGCAGTTTTTCTGCTATTTGCATGGCAGCCGGCCAAACTGTCTGACAATATTTAGTCAGTTGCCGAGTAAATAGCGAATTTCTCTGCTATTTTCAAGGCCGCCAGCTAAACAGTAAATAATCTCTACTATTTAACCAGTGGTCGTGTAAACAGCTGAGAAAAATCACTATTTACTCGGCAGCTGGGTAAATACCCGCTACCTAATTAAACATATCAAGTGAATAAATACCCTTTAATGTGATGTAAGTTAAGGGGATAAAGTCTAACTCACCTGGAAGAGACGTTGCCTAAGGACTAGAGAATCTGACCTTTTAAAAGGTAAGCTAGTTCGAGTCCCTCCCACAATTTAGCAGCCTGCGAGTGTTGGCACAACACCTGACTTTCCCATTCCTAAAATAGATGTTTAATTTCTGCCTTTCATATTAAAAGAAAAGTCTGGTCCTCATGCAAAACGTTTTAATACCGTTGGCCCAATTTAATTTTAAAAAGACAGACATAATGAGAATCTCTACGCGCTGCATCTGACAGTAATATTTTATAGTAGGTTTATGCTGCCACCGAGTGGTATGTAGTTTAAGACGCTTGCAGTACCTAACAATCAATCAACAGTTGGTTAACACGGATGGAAATAGGATGAATTGCCAATAGATATTTATTAGTTGAAATCACAAATCATTACACTGGAACCGTTTGCCCACGATTTCATCCTTTCATTTCGCAAGAACCAGGACCCTTTTTTATTAATCATGCCATCTACAAATCTTATAAATACATAGTCATTTAATACACAGAATAAACGACCACACAATGGAAATTGCCCTCTATATCATTTGGAAAACTGAGCATACCAATGAAAATACTGATAACCCTAATTTCTGCACATTTGTTTAATTTGTAGTTATTTATCATCTTTTATATTGAGCACTGGTAGCTACTTGGCTGTTTCAGTGTACTGATGATGTCACGAAGAAGAAAGGATTGGGGTGGGGGAATACAAACTAGCTCAGTACTCGACACTGCTTATACAAAGCAGAATTAACCAATTAATCAATCAGGAATTTGTAAAGCGCACGACTCACCCATGAGGGTCTCAAGGCGCTGCATGAATGCGTCGTTGGTTCTTTTCTATGCTTCAGGAAGTCAGGTTGGAGGATCAGACATAGCAGAAGAGGTCTGGAAACGGACAGGGAGAGAGAAAAAACAGAAAGCTCGCACTTCGGCCTAGATGCAATGTTCAAACAGAGGCGAAGATTTAGGCCTAGGAGTAGGAGAAGAGGATGAGAACATATGCAACCGCTACTAGTATATGTATCACCATATGTTGCCATCGATCTGTTAAATGTACTTTTACATAGCACGTGCAGGGAGCGCGAAGGCTCCTAGATCGCGCTTCTTTTTCTCCTATTCCTTGTTAAGCATAACCTCCTCCCCGTGAACTGCGAATGCCTCCTGGCCTAGGAAATCCCAAAGTCAGACCAAGTAAGTTCAATACACCTGCATGTCTCAACTAGTTAATGCCTCCCAACTCACGTCACTCTATCTACCAACAAGTGGCAGTTGTACCTCCAGCATTTAGGCATACAACTGACGGATAAAAGTAACTCAAAGCCTGCTCCGTCACACATATAGAGTTAGGAATCTATGTACAGATGTTGACACCTTATCCTTTTGATTTTATATAGTCACCATGTCTACTCCGTTGCCAGCGGTGACAGCTACAGCATCGCCCCCTTTAGCTGTGACAGGGCCCCATCCAGGAGCAGCATCACAACACATCCATGTCACCCAGTTAGGAATCCCTCTGTGCCACGACAGGCACAGCCACGCAACTGATGCATGTCCAACTTAGAAAGGACGTGCTCAGCACTGCTTTAAATGTACCTAGGCTATGTTTGTTTACCAAGACAATATCTTCACCACATAAGGAAGTTCTCACTGACTAAACCTCAAATATGTGGACACCCATTGTGTAATTTTTTCCTTTGTATGACCTGTGTTACCACCTTCTACGGCACCAACCACCATTTCCACTACTATCGAACTACCATGTGAACTATGCTTTCGTAACAGGTGAATGCAAATAATAGTATTTTCATTTTTTTAACATTAAATTACGTTTATTGATATTTTAAACTATTGTGAATAATTTAAGTTAATTTACCATAAATTTTGGTGGGATTTTATTTTAATTCCCTACACCCATTATTTTCTAGGCGACAGTGTTGCAGTACCAGAGGTTGGGCACATGTGACGTGGACTTACTACTGTTTTTTGTTCTGAAAAGCCAAAAGTAGCAAACTTAATCAAAAGTGTAAATTACTCAAAAGTGTAAATTACCTTTGTGAATCAGGAACTAAAGAAGTGAAACAAGATTGAGAAATATATGTTTAGTATCACCCATGCAATGCAATCATGTCTAAATTAAGGCAATCATTTCTCTATATGTTCTCTTTTGAGACCAAATGTACCATTTCCATGTCACATGAATACGTGCATCAAAAGTTTTACCATTGTCCCAGTAGCTGTCACAGAAAACATGACTAAGGATTCCCAATGACTATGCAACACTGACAAGTTCCCACATCCACATATTGTGAACATTGTGATATTTCAATCCTCTGTGATAGATTTATTAATATATCATGCAACGTAGTTCATTAACCAAAGTTGAGTTGTGTGAGACGGAGTGAGGAGAACAGCACTACATTTACTAAAATATGATGCGTACTGCTCCCTTGCCTAGTGTTGATGCACAATAAGGCTGCCTAGCACCATGCACGCACCTTTGCACAGGGCTGGATCTTTACCTTTAGAGGCTCTAAGCACTTAAAAGATATTGGTGCCCCCATATACATTGAATTCAAAATATAAACAACAATAAACTGTAAAATAACATTTTATTTTTTTAAATGAAACAAAACTCACTGTAAGATGGAAAATAATATTTATTTTTGTATACTTCCACTTTATTTATATTTGAAAAGTTAACTTCTACTTTTTCCAATTGCAAAGTCTCTGATCAGATCCTCAAAACTAATCTTGCGTAACACTTCTATTTCTCTACTAAGAAGAGATACGAAATCTAGCCTGCCTTGTTACATAGTTGTTCTGTTGGGATTTTTAATATACTTAAAAGTAACGCTCTGCTGAGCAATTTTTGACCATTAATGTTAAAAAAATACAAAAGCAAATTTCTACATTTGGAAAGGCACACTCAATGTTGTCTTCTACAATTATTTTATAAAGTTCAGCATGACTGAATCTTGTTTTTACGTTTTTTGTAGCACTGAACTTATGATGCACATCTGAGTGAAACTGCCGAAGCTCAGCTGAGAAATTTGTGTTTAAGTCCTTTGGGTAAACATAGATCAGCTTTTGACAACACTGGGCATAACTTTCAATTTCAGTAGGTGATGAAGTGACATTATGTGGCACATCAGTTAGAAAATAAAATATCTCAGCTATTTCTTTGTATATCACTCCTCTTCTCATCTCAATTTCGAGTTTGTCAATAATTGTGCAAAAGGTGGTGATACAAAATGTATCTCTGACATTCAGATATACTTCTGGTGCAGCATCTCCATCATTGGGGAGCTTCTTTCTAATACATTTGTGAGTTTGAGCTGCTTTGGAATCAACATCTGGTATCATTTCCTTTGTAGCTGCTTCATATCTTCCATACACATCTGCACATGTTTTTAAGTTCACACCATGTGGCAGTTACCAGGTTCTAATTTTGTTGTATTCCATAGATTAATGTATATAATTAACATCTATTATTACTATTTTATTATTATTTTTATTATTGTATATATGTATTTTTTTCATGTATTGTAGGAGCCCCTTTTTGTGGAACCTGGTTCAGCTCCACCATTTCCAGTTTTGCACCACATGGTTGATGATAAATCCAGCAATGGAACATTTCTGTGGTGCTCCCCTTTCCTTGATGCCCTAAGCACACCCTTACTTTGCTTAATGGTTAATCCAGCCTTGCCTTTGCACCAGAGTGCAAAGTTGCCTGCATGATGTCTAGACAAACTTTAAAACTTGCCCCACTTTGGATGTGTGCTGTACTGTACAATACACATGCAAAGTCAGTGTAACCGGGTTGCTCTCCACCCGGTTACTCGCGCCGAAGATGGATCGGCCGAAGGGTGCCCCGGGGGCGCCACGCAGCATGACCCGGAAACAGAATGCATGGGAAACCCAGATGTCCGGGTTTCCAACAAAACAAAAGACGGACTACCGACGCGGGCGAGAGAGAGAAGAGAGACGGAAGTCCCCATAGGAGAAGGAGCGCTGTCAGAGGAACGAACTGAAGAAACAGCAGAGCGACGCAAAGAAGGTCCAGACCTGACGACATGGGGTGCGGAGGCCCCTAGAGGATCCATCTCCCGCCACGTCCCTGGAGGGGTGTGGCTAATGCAGGTACGTTCCTGCTTATAAAGTCGGTACCGGGCAATCCTTGGGAGGGAGCGGGCAGTGAAAAGGGAAAGACGGGAATATCTACACCACTCCCGACCGAGAGTGGAGGGCGAGAGCAAAAACTCTTTCTCTGAAGCCTTTTTTTTGTTTGGTTTATCTCAGGGCCTGCCTTTGGCTACTGGGTGTTTTTTTCCCCCTTGCTCTCGCTCTCTAACCCACAGTACTAAAACACCAGGAGGACTGTGAAGCCAACCATCCTTCTATCTCTGCCTAAGTATTATTTTTTTATTATTATTATTTTACACTTGTCTGGTCGCTGGGGGAAAAGGGGAGCACAACACTATTGGGTGAATACCTGGATTGAGTTGGTGGTTATCCCAACATCCCTCCCACCTCACCTCCACCTTTCTAACCATATACAGAGGACCCCAAAACATCTGCCTTACCTTTCCTTTCTTTTTCCGTTCCTTTCCTTGTCCTCACTATTAATTTCTGTAGCTGATGCATCAACTGAGACATCTCAACAGCCATCTTCAGGCAGTATTGGCCAGTCATTGATGTCATAGGGTCCATCCAGACACCAAACTTCCATGGAACTCAGGTTCATTTGCCCACTTCAAGCAACAGGTAACTTTATATGCCAATATTCTGTCCTATCTCTATGTCTTGAATATCATGAGTGCCCTAAATATACATTACATTTATTGCAGTTTGAGGCAGTATGTTTCCCTACCTTAGATGTAGAGATAAGAAGCGCAAGTCTGCACTTATTTGTACTTACTTTCAGGATATTTAAGTAGCCAATATTCTGACAATAATATTTTTGTATAGAATTATATTTGCACTTGTTATTCTGACATACAACTGGTACCACACAACACTTTCCTGTTGAATTACATATCAACAGCAAAAATGTTTCCATAAAAAGTGTAAGCATCAGGCATGTATGTATAGATTTGTGTGGTATGTAGAAAATTGTGTGAGAAGATTTAAGGGACGAGAACAATTTTGACAGAATGTCTTTGGTAGGTGCAAGATGAGATGTGTTTGTGGCTAAATGAATGATGTATGTGCATGTGTAGAATGGATTCCCAAGAGCAAATATCAGTTGCTGCAGCAAAATTAAATGATAGCAGAAGTGTGAATGGGGGCAGTCCCTTTTCAGCATTGGCTTAGCACTATCCAACTACTGTAGTGCATTAACCACACTAGCAGCTCAGGTGAGATATAGGACCACAGTTGCACATGCACCTGCAGACCCTGGGCTTTGGGCTACCATCCCACAGACAAGGATGGGTCTGTACTGCAGTATTAAGGTCTCTGCAAGTTCTGTTGTTACAAGGTGATGCTGTCTAACATGCAACATGCTAGTATAATCTTGCACAGAACTTCCGGATAGCACAGGATCACGTACCACCACTCCCCACTAATACAGGCATTTGAAATGTAACTAGAGGATGCAAAAAATGCACTGAATTCTTTTTTTTGTGTGTGTGGCTGGATGTCAGAAAGGGGTCAGAAAATGGGGAGGTAGACCAAGCACGTCCTCAATTGCAAAAAAGACATGTGACATTACCATGTGGTTGTACAATGACAGTGAGTTAGACATTCCTTACATGCATTCAATCAGTGTACCATTATAGACATGAAGGGGGACTGTTAAATGTTGATATCTTTATGGTACAATCCCTCTCGTACACTTTCAGGTCCGTCATCAGGGAGGAATAGTTAGCTAGTATTCACATGTTATCCTATTTACCAGAAACCAGCTGATGTGCAGTAGCACACTGGAGAAAGATGAAGGTGTTGTGTGTGCACCCAGGAAGCGCAGCATACACATCAGAGAAGTCACCCTTGGCATTGCAAACAGCTAGAACATTAATCGAGTGCCAGTGGTGTCTGTTAGAGAAATTCTGTTCAGATTGGCAGGTGGCTGAAATTCCTCATGGCTGTAAGAGTGGGGGGAACCCTACTCAAGCAGCAACCACAATCTCTGACAGGGTAAAACACAGACAAACCCTAAATTAATTTGTGCTTAACCCTCTGGTAGCTTGGCACAAAAGCAGTCAGGCACCACCTAGAAGGTCAGGACTCACAGCTGGCAGAGTTAAGGTGCTGGGTTCATGAGTGTTAGAGCCTATTGCGTCCCTCAGGGTCTGATCAGGAGGGCAGCCAACTAGCCATTGGAGTCACCTTGTTGGTCCTGGGTTGCAGGTCAGTCCTTCTCATTCAGGCAGGCAGAAGGGAAGCAGGGCAGCAGAGTGGTAGCCCTTCTTGTAGCAAAGCAGCACAGCAGTTCTTCTTCCGAGTCTTACACAGGTCCAGATGTGTACTGAAGAGGTGGGTCTGAGGATCTTTTATTTATACCTGATGCCCACTTGAAAGTAGAAGACTTTCTGGAGATTTCCAGCCCCTGAGGTGTCAGGAATTCATTTCCTCCCTGCCCTGGCCCCAGCTTATCTGGTGACACAAAAGACCAGTGACAAACCCTTTGTCCATTTGTCCAGGCAGGGCCTTTGTGATGTGTAAGTGTGGTAGACAGCTCCCCCCCTCGTTAAGTCAAAGTGGCCCATCCTGCCAACATCTATCTCCACGTTGTCTCACTGTCTGGGAACAATAAACAAAGACCAACCACCAACTACACTTAGGCCCTCATTCCAAGCTTGGCGGGCGGCAGTTGCCGCCTGCCAAGCGGGAACCGCCATTTGGCCGCTCCGCGGTCAAAAGACCGCGGAGGCCATTCTGGCTTTCCCGCTGGGCCGGCGGGCGCCCGTCAAGAGAGCGCCCGCCGGCCCAGCGGGAAAGGCCCTGCAACCCAGAAGCCGGCTCCGAATGGAGCCGGCGGTGTTGCAGGGGTGCGACGGGTACAGTTGCACCCGTCGCGATTTTCACTGTCTGCTAAGCAGACAGTGAAAATCATGCTGGGGCCCTGTTAGGGGGCACCTGCACTGCCCATGCCAGTGGCATGGGCAGTGCAGGGGCCCCCAGGGGCCCCACGACACCTGTTCCCGCCATCCTGTTCCTGGCGGTAAAAACCGCCAGAAACAGGGTGGCGGGAAGGGGGTCGGAATCAGCGCCGCCATGGAGATTCAGCCCAGACAGGGGAAATCCGGCGGGAAAACGTCGGATCCCCTTTTCTGACCGCGGCTTTACCGCCGCGGTCAGAATGGGCAGGGAAGCACCGCCAGCCTGTTGGCGGTGCTTCCGTGGTCATCCACCCTGGCGGTCGATGACCGCCAGGGTTGGAATGACCCCCTTAGTCATATGATCCAAGGAAAGGCCGCTGGCACCAAATAGCTAGGACAAAAGAAATGACAACTTTCTAAAAGTGTCAGTTTCAGTATTGTGGCTACTAATCCGACTTTACCATTAAAGAAGGCTTTCAATTGCAATTCATTAGAGGCAAAACTCGACCAATTGACCTTCAGCCAATTGAAATTCATCACTTATTAAATGTAATATTATTAAATGTAATAAGGCAATCCAGTGGTATTCTACGAGAGAGATAGGCCTTCAAGAAATTAAAAACAAATGTAAGAGTTTTTCACTACCAGGACATGTAAAACTTAAAAGTGTCCAGCTTTTAAAACACAATGCTCCCTGCCCTGTGGGCTGTTTAAGGCTTAACCCAAGCATGACTTATACGTATTAAAAAGGAATGTTCAGGCCTGGAAAAAGGTTTATTTTGCCTAGTATCATTTAATTTACAAGCAACAGCACTTTAGCACTGGTTAGTATTGGTAAAATGCTCAATCCTGAGGCCAGTGAAAATGAAGTCAGCATAAGCAGAAGGCTGGAAGGCAAAAATGTGGGGCAAAACCACACCAAAGTTGTCAGGTCCAACACCAACCATGTCCCAAGTGGTATTCTGCAAAGATCAAGCAGCAAGGAAGTGTAGCATACTCAATATTTTGATATGAACAGGGATGTCATGAGAGCAAGCTGTAAGTGAAATGAGCTACTTCTCTCATTCTGGAACCTTGTTTCAGATTACAACTGGAGAGTCAGTATCATGCCAGCACTAAGTCCCTGGATATACTAAATAGATAACTCTTCTACCTGTAAATCCTCTCTCTCCTCCTGTTGTGATTGATCTTCAAAATGAGTAACAGAAGAACAAACAAATTCACTGACTTGGTGAAAAGTGATCTGGCTGCAGATTGCCTTCTTATGTGGCAAACCTGTGTGTGATTGGTTGAAGATTGTTAAGTGGTTTTAACAGGTGATATATGTGGTGGTGCAAATGTTAAACATCAGTGGGAAAGGGCTTTCGTTTTTAGTTTTATCTTTGTCACATATGATCATTTTCTGATTATTTTTTCATTCATGTGTAAATTTGTGTTATTAAATTTTTTGGAAACTTGGATATTGTGATGTGTGCTGCTATGTAAGTAGTTTGTGGGTTATGTGCTATTTGACAACATCCCCTCTACCTGTTTTTCAGAAACTGCATTTTGCTACTAATATGGCATTTATGTTGGTGTCCACATCTAATGGATGTAATGTGTGTGGATGCCGGTATTTACATATTTGATTATTTGTTCACATTTTTTACCTTTGGGCTGGCTGGTGATGGTATTACCATCCTCCACTGGCTTTAGTGTGATTTTGTTGCAGTACCTTTGAGTGATATATGTGGTTACTTCAAGGCTTTGAGCCTATTTAGGCCCATATTTATCCTTTTTTATCAGCACATTTGCTCTGCTTTTTGACGCAAAAATGGCGCAAATTTACAAAATATAATTGTATTTTGCAAGTTTGCACCATTTTTGCATCAAAAAATGATGCAAAGGCAGCGCTAAAAAAGTATAAATATGGGCCTTAGTTTGTAGTACTACTTGATGAGATATGTGTGTAACTTTACTGAATTGAATTGCAAATGTCTTACAGTTTTGTAGGTGTGATTTTGTATTTGGATGTCCCTCCATGTGCCCGCCTTGATTTTCTCTGTCCTCCTCCCACTTTCTAGAATATATTCAACGTTTTCCTGCCACTCCCACATTTACACCTAAAATGTAGATCTACATATGTGGAGTTGTACCTATTTGTGACCGACAACCCCTCACATGAGAGATAGGACCAAAGAAGATGGAGATCTCTGTCTACAACTCCAAGAACTGCTTTTATGAGTACATGAAGTAGTACAACAGGAATGCTACTAAATATACTCATACATGCCTTTCTGAATTGCCCTCCTTGGTGTTTTCAATTTTAGTAGCAATAATGACACGCCTAAAATAGAAGAAAATACCTGTCATGTGTCACTGGATTTCAGTATGGGGAAGATTCCCAAAGGATCCAGATGCCTGATGTGTTGTCACCTATGCATTGTAAAGGTAACACTGTAGGAGCTGTACTCAAGGAGACAACACCACTGTTTATAAATGTAAAGATCAATCCATCAGAAGAGGGACCAATATTGTGAACAATGAACTACTTTCAAGAAAGGATACACTGTAGCAAAAGGAACTTTGCATAAAAGGTGCACAACATAGTATAAATAAATCATTGACATCTGCACTATTCAAAAGTCTCCTGGCCTACTAATTCCACGCCAAGTAAAATGGCTCATGTTTTCTGTCCACACTTCAATTCACTATTTCATATACACCACCAGCAATATTACATAATCTGTAGTCCAGGCTGGAGTCACAGTTTGCTATCACAGAAGAGCATGCCAGTCCTTCAGTGTATGAAAAATGCAACCACAATTGCAGTAAATGTTTATTAAAAAGATGGTATGCTTCACTGGGTTGGTGACTCTTCCCACAACAATTGAGGAAATTATATTTTTCTATCCATATACTCCCATTACAAAAGCACACGCTTGGCAAGCACACTCCAAAATGAAGGTGCTGAATAGCCACCTCCCATGAGGAGTCAGACATTTTTCATGACCACCAGAGAGGGCTTTGTGGTGTAGTTATGGAAGAAATACCAGGAACACTGCAAATACACTGAAGTCGCAGACTGAAGTGCACCCGGTGGAAACCAGGCGAGTGGCTCCTTTCAGAGTGTGGTGATGAGTCTCTGAAGGCACTAGTGTTCTACCTGTAGTCTTGTACCCTATTTTTGTGTTTCTAGGGGACTGGAAGCACCCACTGTGCTTTTCGCAGGAAGGTGTCTGCGGTCAGGCAATGTCGTAGGGATCGGATGTCTTCCTTTCTCCTCCACTTTTCAGCAGATATAATCACCAATTACTTTGTCTGCAAGTTGATGTAAATGCAGTTAAGCAGTTTGGAAGCTGCCCTCAATGTCCCTGGCTAGTGCATGCTGCCATATGGTTCAATGTGGTGGCCCTGGTGAAGGCACACAGCACATAACAGCAGTGTTTAAAAAACCTACAGTGGGAAAACATAAAGTCAAAAAATGGCACCTGATGCTGAACATGATTCTGTATTCCATCTCCCAGTAGAGAGGCAGCGTGCTGCATGTCGTAAGACTCTTGTGAAGCTCAGATGAAGCAAAATAAGGCAACTTGATCTTCAATGTTGGCTGTAAGGTGGGAAGAGACTCCTCTGGACACAGACATTCTCATAAAGGGTCATCCATCTTCTGTATCATTGCCTATGCTGTCTCATTCTTTTCAACCCTACAGTCCTACAGAGGAAATTAGTCCTAGGGTTGAGGAGCACAGCAAGTACAAATGAACCAATTTACTGAAAGTAGTCTTAGCCCATGCGCAGAACACTCAAATATTCCCTCTACTTTCCACTTTCACTGGGGAGGTATCTGAATGTTCAATCATTATCAGCAGCCCTTTATCATCAAGATGCCTTAATATTCAGGTATTGGACATGGCACTTTCTGCAGGGTTATCCCCATACTTTTTGCCTTCCTCCTCTTATTTTTCTGACCTTCTTTTTGTTGGTTTAGATTCTGGGCACTTTATCACTGTTAATCATTGCTAAAGTGCATGTGCTGTCTCCCCTAAAACATGGTATGTTTGGCATTCACCTGTTTGGTATATTTAATTTGACTGTAAGTCCCTTATAAAGTGGTACACAACATACCCAGGGCCTGTAAATTAAATGCTACTAGTGGGCCTGCACCGCTGATTGCGCCACCCACAGAAGTAACCTTCTAAATCTGTCTCATGCCTGCCATTGCAGGTCCTGCATGTGCAGTTTGCTGCCACATTGATTTGGTATTTCAAACTACTTGCCAAGGCCTAAACTCACCTTTTACTACACATAAGCCACCCCTAAGGTATGCCCTAGGTAGCCCCATAGGCAAGGTGCTGTGTATGTAAAAGGTAGAACACGTGCCTTTATATTTTACAAATCCTAGTTGTGACAAACAGCCCATTAAATTTTTCACTAATGTGAGGGCTACTCCTTTCATAAGGTAGCATTGGGAATTCCCTTATATACTTTTAGCGGTAATTTCTTATCTGAAAGGAGTAGTATGGGCATGTTTGGTATGTTTGGAATGGTAGTGAAAAATCCTGCTTACTTGTGTAGTTGGATTTTGCATTACTATTTTAGAAATGTTACTTTTAGAAAGTGGGCATTTCTCTGTGCGTACAACTCTAGTGTTTTGCAGGCTGACTCCAATCTACATTTTGTGCATACTTTCCAGAAAGCCGCAACAAAGGAGGGGCTGGGTCTGACAGGAAAGGCATCTGCATCTATCTGCATACTGATAGTCTTCTTGGGCTGGGAGAGGGGAGGTCATTCACACCTTACATCTGAGGATGTGTCCTTCCCTCTCACAAAGAGCTGATTAACTCCATATTGATGGTTGGAGCCAGGGCTAGGTTGAAAAGGGTTATGTTAGACCTGAAAGGGTTTCTTTGAAGTCACCCCTTGAACAAAGAAATTTTTGAGTATAAGTACAGCAGCTCAGACCACATGATTTTAGAACACTTTTTGAACTGGGACTAAGGGGGTCATTCCGACCCCGGCGGGCACCGCCAAAAGACCGTACCGCGGTCAAATGACCGCGGCGGTCATTCTGACTTTCCCGCTGGGCCGGCGGGCGACCGCCAGAAGGCCGCCTGCTGGCCCAGCGGGAAAGCCCCTTCAACAATGAAGCCGGCTCCGAATGGAGCCGGCGGAGTTGAAGGGGTGCGACGGTTGCAGTGGCACCCATCGCGATTTTCAGTGTCTGCACAGCAGACACTGAAAATCTTTATGGGGCCCTGTTAGGGGGCCCCTGCACTGCCCATGCCAGTGGCATGGGCAGTGCAGGGGCCCCCAGGGGTCCCACGACACCCGTTCCCGCCATCCTGGAACAGGATGGCGGGAAGGGGGTCGGAATCCCCATGGGGCGCATTGCAGCGCCGCCATGGAGGATTCCTTTGGCCAGGGGAAAACCGTCAGGAAACCGCCGGTTTCCCTTTTCTGACCGCGGCTTTACCGCCGCGGTCAGAATTGGCCAGGAAGCACCGCCAGCCTGTTGGCGGTGCTTCCGCGGTCGTTGGCCCTGGCGGTCGATGACTGCCAGGGTCAGAATGACCCCCTAAATGTCTGTCAGAAGGGCAGCTGCGCTGCACAAAGGACTCATCTGGACTGCTCTTCTGCTGTTGCCCTGCTACCTGCCAATGGCTGGGTGGCCTACAGGACTCACTGAATTGCTTTTCTGTTGTTGCCCTGCTGCTAGCTTCTACCTGACTCTGTTCTGCAAGGACACTTTGGTAATGCCAGAAGGAATCACCATTGGGACTTGCTTTGTTGTGCTGATCTGCTGCCTACTGTCTGCTGGGCCACACAGAAGGAATTGCCACTTGGTGAATTACCTTATTACCTTTTGAGATGTCCTGCTGCCCGCTCCTTGCATGCGCCCCCCAGAGCTCTCCAGGGGCTTTTGGCTGGCCACTTCCCTGTTCTGTGAACTCTCAGTGAAAGAGTTCTAATGCTCATTACTGTCATGGGACCCTGTCCAGAAGAGTGTGTGTCAATAAAGGACTGTGTGATTGCCCAGGCCAGCGCATATTGAGGTGTTTTGTCACTTTCCTCTGTTCCCCCATGTGTGTTGAGTGCTTCAAATATCCCGTGCGTGGCATGTGTAAGCACCCTTATGAGGAAAACTCAGCATGCAAGTCTCACGGGAGAGGTGCCGGGTTTAGACTCCATCTTCCCGCATGTTACCTGCTCACAACTGTTGAAATACGGCTTGTATGACCCTCCCCTCCTGTGAAAAGCCACAGAGAGCAGGGCCCATCTGTCGTAACCCTCGTGAATGTTCACCGCTCCTGAAGACTGCATCGGAGGCTCTCTAACTCTGCATGATTGCACTCAAAGGTACTGTGTGGGCGGGAAAGGAAGCACTGCTGCCCACAGTCCCTTCACAGGCAGCGGAGCACTGAGCAAATACAGGCCCAATGTTCCTTACTTGGCTCGCAGCTGCACCGGGTGCCAGCAGGCTGCTACACTTGATCTCCTAGAGGTGGGGCAGATCGGACGAGGTCTCTCCTCCGGATGGTGCCACGGGTGCCCTTTTCCCCTTTCTTCTGTCACGATGGGGTCACTGATCACCCTGGCACACGAATACCCAGTCTGGGACTCGAAGGTAACCTATTGCCATGGAGCCTTCCATGACTGTACTGTGTAGGATATGTCAGAAAGAATACATCCTGTAGTGGTAGACTCTGTAAATTACTATAACCCCACTATTAGGAGCGCAAGGCTCCCTATGCCCTTGTGGGCTTGCCATTATCATTGTGTTCATTGTGACATGGAGAGATTGGTATGTTTATGGTGATACTTGGCATTTAATGTGGCTCCCCAACCAAACTACTGCATTTCAAGATAAAACGTAATCATGTATATCATATTTGATACCTGCATTGACAGGATAACAAGTTCTATTCCAAGTAATGGCACAACATGCATAGTACTTATGATTTATGACAGATGCAATATAAGGAACATATTTTTACATAAGTCTGTGTGGAATTTGTTTTGTGGTGTAATCATTGTGTCACTGGTGTGAGTGTGTTGCGCAAATGCTTACACATTGCCTCTGGAGATAAGCCTGACTTCTCTGCGCCAAGCTACGAGGGGGTGAGCACAGGTTATCTTTGGTGTGTAGCTTATTTGGCCTGACTAGCATGGGGGTTCTCACTGGCTTAGGGGAACATCCTAGCCAACAAAAAACCTAATTTCTAACATCAGGAATTAAAGATTGCATAATTAAAGAGTGGAAGATATCAACAACATTGAAGGACCATGGTTTGTATGCATGGTGCACCTTAAGGTGATCTTTTTGAGACTGGTGGATTTCATTTTGCACACAGTTAGCTGGTCATCCCTCCAAGGCCATGGAAGAAGCCTCATTATTTGAAAAAAGTCAGTAGAGTGAAGAAGGTGCATGGATGAAAGCATAGTTAGAGATAAACTTAATTGCATGGTCAGGAGTGCATATAGTTTATGCAACCCATGTTCTCACAGAGGATGTTTTTTATGGCACATTCATCTTAGCATTGATGGATCAGCAAGTGAAATCAATTTCAGACGTAGCTATGTATACTCTGGGGGCTGCTGCAATGTCAACAAGGACTACAAAGTTATTCTCTCTGAATGACAGACTGCGAGACTGGAACCTGGGTCAGGGACAGAAGAATCAGAACCGAAGAACCCATTTTAATGGCAAGAAGCCATTAGAATAGATCATCACCAAGGTCTGCAAAAAGTAAAACAAATTCTTCATCCAAAAGAAGTACTTTCTTACATATGCCTACTATCTCTCCTGGGGTATGGGCCATCAACAGGACTCTCCAGCAATATCTGTCCTGGGCTTTTATTTCAATCTGAATCCATGTGTAAACCATTTCCTTGGAGTCAGCTTTGAAGCCTCAGCACCAGGCGTTTCTTTGCCTTCCTCATTTCCTTTTCCCTTGAGGGTTCCAGGTCAGGACTTGCCTGGTGGTGGTTGATGCAAACCTGCGAAGGGTGTGAGCTATCCAGCCCGAGCGTCTTTTCATGATTTCTTCATAGCAGGGAGTTGGAAAGTCAGCTACCATAGATCATTGCTGCTGATAGTATGTGGCCAGCAGATCTGAAGGATTTCCCTCAGACAGGTGTTGATGAAGATCTGAACTTCGCTGAGAGGTGTCCACACTTTCCTTTCCTTAATGTGAATGTCTTCATGATCCAGTCTATGGCCAGCAGTAAGGTAAAAGGCAAAAGAAAACAATTCTGGTATACTCCAGTCCTCACTTTGAAGGCTTCTGTGAGTTGTCCTCCATGGACTATCTTGCTGGTAATTCCCTCATAAGAATTCCTAATGATTCTTACTAGGTTATCTGGCACCCCATAGTGGTGGAGGAATTTCTCAAGGGCCTCTCTGTCCACGCTGTTGAATACATTCTTATTGTTAATGAAATTGACATATAGGGGGGAGCTCTATTCTATCGACTGTGGCCTCGTAACTGGGCATTGATTTGTTCCTTCATTGTGTTCAGGAATACTCTGTTGAATACTTTGCCTAGGGTTGCTAGAATAGTTATTCCTCTGTAGTGTGTGCATTTACTCAAGTCACATTCCTTGGGGATCTTGATGAGATATCCATCCTTCCAGTCTGATGGCATCTTTTCCTCTTCCCATATCCTTCCAAACATGGGGTAGATCATGTCTACTGATGTTTCAGTGTCAGTTTTCAGTTCCTCTGCAGGAATGTTGTCAGGTCCTGCTGCCTGCACATTTCTCAGATACTTGATGGGTTGCCATATTTCTTCCTTGGTTAGTCTGCTGCAGTCAATTGGCAAGTCATTCTCAGATTGCTGTATATCTGGTGGAGACTCAGGCACAGGCTAGTTCAGCAGTTCTTCATAGTGCTTGACCCCTCTTCGTTGTTGGCATTCGTTACCCATGATTGTCTTAACAACTTTGTCTTTAATAGGTCTTTCTGCCTTTCTGTATCTTCAAGAGAGTTTTGTTGTTACATCGTAGAGTTGTTTCAAGAGTCCATGGGTTGCTCCCTCCTGGGCTTCTAAGGCAAGACTATTAATGAATCTTCACTAGTTTGCTCTTAAGTTTCTATTTGCTTCATTATTGTTTTTGGTGTATTCACTTTGATCATTTGCTTTTTCTGCTCTTGTTCGGCTGGTGTTAGCTGAAGCTTTCTTTTCCTTCTTTTGCAGAGTGTCGGTGAACATCTATTCTTTAAGCTTGTGTTTCTTTGGGCCTACTACCTGCAGGTAGGTTAATGTCACTGTTTCTTTGATTGTCTCCCACTGACTTTCTACTTTATCCTCTATTTCTAGTTGCAGGACTTGAAATGTAACATGGCCAGCCTAAAGCTAAAGCTTTTAAAGAAAGCATGGATGGAACCGACAAACCAATGCCACCTGTATATAATACCACCCTCCTCAAACATGCACCAAAACATAGTGAATACTCAGCCATCCATCCATAAGAAGTGCCTGGTCCTAACCTCCACAGATATCCCCTGTCTCACTAACCATTTTTCACCTTAGCAACAAACAATATCTGAATCAAATCAAGAGGCAAACGCTCAGCACCCATCCCAACTAAAAGAGTTTATAGAAAGAAGGTGGACAGCTCTGCAGTTGCAGCATTCAGGACCACACCATGGAAAATGGCTTTCAGTCTGGTGTGAAGAATATAGATGCCCTTCAGAGGGTACGGTGTGAAAACAGAGTGCAAAAACATCTTTTGCAAAAACATCATCCTTTTGCAGTCTATGGGGCATATTTACATGCATCACTTTTTGTGACGTTCCGGTGGTGCCATCAAATGGGCCATATTTACAAGGCAGCGCTAAGACACTTTTGTGGCTTAATGCCGCCTTGTAAATATGGGCCCCACTAACGGAGTTTTCTACAGCAGAGGGGCATGCAATGGGTGTTGCTGTGGGTGTTCCAACACAACAACCATTGCTTTTGACGGTATATATATGTCTGCCACGGCACCAATGTAATGCAGTGACACATGGCAGGGAAAAGTACCTTGCTATGTAGGTAAAACCTAATTTTATATATTCATAAATCACCCCTAAAGAGTGCTTGGTAAGCAAATAGGACAGGGTGCTATTATGTTAAAATAGAACACACTACACATTGGGGTTTGTGTGCTCTCACTGTGAAATAAAATCAAACATCTATTCACTGTGTAGGCTGTGCTAGATGTTTCCTTGAACAGACCTCAATGGGCTTAAAATCTTTCGGCTCGATTTAGAGTTTGGTGGAGAGAGTACTCCGTCACATAAGCGAGAGAATACCCTGCCAAACTCTCACTCCACTAGCCCAATTTAGAGTCAGGAAGACCACCAGGGTTACACAGACAGAGTAAAATTTACTCCATGGGGATAAACCTTCCTCCGGTGGCCCAAAGTTGTACAGGTTACTGAAGTTAAGCCATCCAACCATCTGCCGTATTTACAGCGGCTTGGTCAGATGGCTTTTTTTACCGTACCTCATTGCCAGGAATATCCCAGCGGTAAGGGTCAATCAAAATAAAGAAGCATTGGCATAGCCAATAGGTCACTTTTTGGATCGTATAAGTGTTTGGACATAATGCATATAAAGCCCACCAATGGCATCATCCAATGGAGTGGTTAACAATTAATTTGCCACTTTGAGCCACACAACATACATCACATCACATTTTCTGGGGTACGTTTTGGTTTATAGCAGGACTGGCACGCGGCCTCGCTGGAGTTACGTTATGTTAATGTACAATCTCCATTGCACTCCATGCTGTGCACCTTTACTACAACAACTACCATACTATAAAAGGTCACTGTTAGTCATAAATATGAATCACCCACCCCATTGGAAATGAGTGTGAATGTAGTACATGCTTAATTCAGGTAAACATTGCTTTTCCTTACAAATAATGATCAAATGTGTATTTGGTAATCAATTGCATGTTTAAAAGGACTATAATACGGCTTGATGTGGGCAACAGTTATTAAAATGACGTTGCATATAAAATAAAACATTCAGCAGAAACAAAATAACAGTATATAAAAACTGAACAAATTTGAGTCTGTGCATCTAAACTCAGAAAGACTTCCAATATGCGTTTAAAAAAAACACAGGCCAAGAGAAAAGAAAGTGAGCCTATTGTGTGTTCCATGATCTGATAGTGACCTCTAGCGGCTACAATTCAAAAAGAAACACTATGTTGCCGATTCACACAGCATGTTTCTCTAATTTAAAACAACAAAAGTACCAGAAACAGAATAGAAGTTCGATTTCCACATCAAATAACTTTATTTAGAAACTGGTTAAAACGTGCTTACCTGTGGCTATATCTAATATATGGTCAACCCCAACTGCAAGTAACAAGAAGCATACTTCCGATCACTCAAGATTCTACAGCACAAAATGCACCAAAATGCCTAACAAAATGCAGTCTATGAAGTGGGCGACCCCTAGAACGTCTTCCATGATTATTCACATTGTAGGAAAGTGTGCATTTTACTTTCTAATAAAAAAGACAATAGGCCACATGCACATGGCATTTTTCTAGTCGCAAACGGGCCGATTCACAGACTCGGCCCGTTTGAGACTAGAAAAATGCTTTTTGGGATGTACAAAGTCCAAACTGCGATTCGGTAACCTGTTACCGAACCGCAATTTGAGTTTTGCGATTTGGTATTAGGAAGGGGCGTATGAAGGGCATCCCTTCAGCAGAGGTATGTATGATTGTTTTGCGACCGTGAATGGAATGCAAAACAATCACAGTTAGCGCCAATTTCAGAGTGGTGATAACCTATTTGCAAAGAGGAAAGGGTCCCTACGGGACCCTTTTCCCTTTGTGAGCGCATGCCAAAACGTTTTTGAAGAGCAAGCATTGGTCCTATGGACCACTGCCTACTCTTCAAAAATTAAGCTGAAACGTTTTATTTGTTTTCTTTTTAAATGCAGCCTGTTTTCCTTTAAGGAAAACGGGCTACGTTTGAAAAAAAAAAGATTGCTTTATTTCAAAGCAATCAGACATGGTGGTCTGCTGACACCAGCAGGCCACCATCCCTGTGATTTTTGCGATTCCCGGTGAGTCGTAAATTGCGACCTACCTCATTAATATTAATGAGGCAGGTCTATTTGCGACCCACCGGGAAGCGCAAAAGAAACTCAATGGAGTTTCTTACATTTGGAATTGAGATTCACCAATTGCGATCCGCATGGAATCGCAATTCGGGAATCACAAATCCAAATATATGTACATGTGGCCCAATAAGTCTACAGTTACATTCCAAATCATGAATATCACTAGTGGAATTGTGCATTCGGGGTTTTACTAGAACTTAAATACAAAAGAAAAACCAGCGCTCCAATACCGCTGATGTAGTTCATGCTGTTGGCGCTGTGAGTACCATAGCTATCATAAAGCACGAAGGGGAGAGACAAAAGGAAAAAAGTTCGTCCACGCTGAAGTATATGGCTCGACGTGCAAATATCCATGTAAAAGGGTCAGTCTGTAAGGCAATAACAAAATCGGCCCAAGGTGGGACAATTGCAAAGTATTTACCAATTACATCAAGGGAGTTTTGAAAGACAAGACCACAAACGAGTGAAAGTGATGGGCGTGAGATGGGCGTGGCTAAAAGCCCACAGATAGCCCACAAAAAGTGCTTGCACACTCGACCTAAAATTGACACCCCACACAGTGGGAGAAAACATCTGTGGAGTTGGGGTATTTGTTTTTACTTTTCCATAAGCGTACTTGCAGTTTGGGAAAGTATGGTGTAAGCATTCATCACCATTCGTGATCCAAAACAACCTTATAAATTACTTTGTATGAACCGCCATGATGGTGGTATATACAAACCCATAGTGATAACCCCAAAACTTGTGGTAAACTCTAAATTTGGCATGTGGAGTACAGGCAGGGCAGGGCAGAGTAATGGTAGGTTATAAAGTTCTCTGGCATATTGACTGCCTTTTCTACATCTGCCAAACTCTAAATCACGTTCTAGTTTCTACTTGAGTTTCATAATCTGAATTTCTCCTGTCTCTCACTTGAGTGCACAATAAATTTGGCACTTCCACTACCACCTCCTGCTCAAAACATTCCACCTGAAGAAGGTGGCCCTGCTGAAAGAAAGAAGACTCCTGCTGAAAGAAGAGGGCTCACTAAAGGACTCAGGGACTGACCTGGCTTGCAGTGGGTACCTATGATACTTACACCTTATACCAGGTCCAGTTATCCCTTAATAGTGCAATGTAGGCAGTGTCTAGAAGCCAGGCTCTCTAGAGGTAGCTGAGCAGCCAAGGCTTATCTAGAAGAGATGTAAAGCTCATGCAATACCACTGTAGTCACACAGTACTCACACACATGAAAAAAATACTCAGTGTTACAAAAATAAAAGTACTTTATTTTGGTGACACAAATACCAAAAATACCATAGAGACTATACTCCCTTAGGAGGTAAGTAATACAATAATTAAATACACTAGTGTAGGAAGTTGGCTCTGTATGTGCTATTTCAAAGTAAGGAATAGCATGCACAGAGTCCAAGGGTTCCCCTTAGAGGTAAAATAGTGGTAAAAATAGATAATACTAATGCTCTATTTTGTGGTAGTGTGGTCGAGCAGTAGGCTTATCCAAGGAGTAGTGTTAAGCATTTGTTGTACATACACATAGACAATAAATGAGGTACACACACTCAGAGACAAATCCAGCCAATAGGTTTTTGTATAGAAAAATATCTTTTCTTAGTTTATTTTAAGAACCACAGGTTCAAATTTAACATGTAATATCTTGTTCGAAAGGTATTGCAGGTAAGTACTTTAGGAACTTCAAATCATAAAAATTGCATGTATACTTTTCAAGTTATTGACAAATAGCTGTTTTAAAAGTGGACACTTAGTGCAATTTTCACAGTTCCTGGGGGAGGTAAGTTTTTGTTAGTTTTACCAGGTAAGTAGGACACTTACAGGGTTCAGTTCTTGGTCCAAGGTAGCCCACCGTTGGGGGTTCAGAGCAACCCCAAAGTCACCACACCAGCAGCTCAGGGCCGGTCAGGTGCAGAGTTCCAAGTGGTGCCCAAAACACATAGGCTAGAATGGAGAGAAGGGGGTGCCCCGGTTCCGGTCTGCTTGCAGGTAAGTACCCGCGTCTTCGGAGGGCAGACCAGGGGGGTTTTGTAGGGCACCGGGGGGGACACAGGTCCACACAGAAATTTCACCCTCAGCGGCGCGGGGGCGGCCGGGTGCAGTGTAGAAACAAGCGTCGGGTTCGCAATGTTAGTCTATGAGAGATCTCGGGATCGCTTCAGCGCTGCAGGCAGGCAAGGGGGGGATTCCTCGGGGAAACCTCCACTTGGGCAAGGGAGAGGGACTCCTGGGGGTCACTTCTCCAGTGAAAGTCCGGTCCTTCAGGTCCTGGGGGCTGCGGGTGCAGGGTCTCTCCCAGGCGTCGGGACTTTAGGTTCAAAGAGTCGCGGTCAGGGGAAGCCTCGGGATTCCCTCTGCAGGCGGCGCTGTGGGGGCTCAGGGGGGACAGGTTTTGGTACTCACAGTATCAGAGTAGTCCTGGGGTCCCTCCTGAGGTGTTGGATCGCCACCAGCCGAGTCGGGGTCGCCGGGTGCAGTGTTGCAAGTCTCACGCTTCTTGCGGGGAGCTTGCAGGGTTCTTTAAAGCTGCTGGAAACAAAGTTGCAGCTTTTCTTGGAGCAGGTCCGCTGTCCTCGGGAGTTTCTTGTCTTTTCGAAGCAGGGGCAGTCCTCAGAGGATGTCGAGGTCGCTGGTCCCTTTGGAAGGCGTCGCTGGAGCAGGATCTTTGGAAGGCAGGAGACAGGCCGGTGAGTTTCTGGAGCCAAGGCAGTTGTCGTCTTCTGGTCTTCCTCTGCAGGGGTTTTCAGCTAGGCAGTCCTTCTTCTTGTAGTTGCAGGAATCTAATTTTCTAGGGTTCAGGGTAGCCCTTAAATACTAAATTTAAGGGCGTGTTTAGGTCTGGGGGGTTAGTAGCCAATGGCCACTAGCCCTGAGGGTGGGTACACCCTCTTTGTGCCTCCTCCCAAGGGGAGGGGGTCACATCCCTAATCCTATTGGGGGAATCCTCCATCTGCAAGATGGAGGATTTCTAAAAGTTAGAGTCACCTCAGCTCAGGACACCTTAGGGGCTGTCCTGACTGGCCAGTGACTCCTCCTTGTTATTCTCATTATTTTCTCCGGCCTTGCCGCCAAAAGTGGGGCCTGGCCGGAGGGGGCGGGCAACTCCACTAGCTGGAGTGTCCTGCTGGGTTGGCACAAAGGAGGTGAGCCTTTGAGGCTCACCGCCAGGTGTGACAATTCCTGCCTGGGAGAGGTGTTAGCATCTCCACCCAGTGCAGGCTTTGTTACTGGCCTCAGAGTGACAAAGGCACTCTCCCCATGGGGCCAGCAACATGTCTCGGTTTGTGGCAGGCTGCTAAAACTAGTCAGCCTACACAGATAGTCGGTTAAGTTTCAGGGGGCACCTCAAAGGTGCCCTCTGTGGTGTATTTTACAATAAAATGTACACTGGCATCAGTGTGCATTTATTGTGCTGAGAAGTTTGATACCAAACTTCCCAGTTTTCAGTGTAGCCATTATGGTGCTGTGGAGTTCGTGTTTGACAGACTCCCAGACCATATACTCTTATGGCTACCCTGCACTTACAATGTCTAAGGTTTTGTTTAGACACTGTAGGGGTACCATGCTCATGCACTGGTACCCTCACCTATGGTATAGTGCACCCTGCCTTAGGGCTGTAAGGCCTGCTAGAGGGGTGTCTTACCTATACTGCATAGGCAGTGAGAGGCTGGCATGGCACCCTGAGGGGAGTGCCATGTCGACTTACTCGTTTTGTCCTCACTAGCACACACAAGCTGGCAAGCAGTGTGTCTGTGCTGAGTGAGGGGTCTCCAGGGTGGCATAAGACATGCTGCAGCCCTTAGAGACCTTCCTTGGCATCAGGGCCCTTGGTACTAGAAGTACCAGTTACAAGGGACTTATCTGGATGCCAGGGTCTGCCAATTGTGGATACAAAAGTACAGGTTAGGGAAAGAACACTGGTGCTGGGGCCTGGTTAGCAGGCCTCAGCACACTTTCAATTGTAAACATAGCATCAGCAAAGGCAAAAAGTCAGGGGGCAACCATGCCAAGGAGGCATTTCCTTACACAACCCCCCCCCAAACGAAAGGGGATGAGACTAACCTTTCCCAAGAGAGTCTTCATTTTCTAAGTGGAAGAACCTGGAAAGGCCATCTGCATTGGCATGGGCAGTCCCAGGTCTGTGTTCCACTATAAAGTCCATTCCCTGTAGGGAGATGGACCACCTCAACAGTTTAGGATTTTCACCTTTCATTTGCATCAGCCATTTGAGAGGTCTGTGGTCAGTTTGAACTAGGAAGTGAGTCCCAAAGAGGTATGGTCTCAGCTTCTTCAGGGACCAAACCACAGCAAAGGCCTCCCTCTCAATGGCACTCCAACGCTGCTCCCTGGGGAGTAACCTCCTGCTAATGAAAGCAACAGGCTGGTCAAGGCCATCATCATTTGTTTGGGACAAAACTGCCCCTATCCCATGTTCAGAGGCATCAGTCTGCACAATGAACTGCTTAGAATAATCTGGAGCTTTGAGAACTGGTGCTGAGCACATTGCTTGTTTCAGGGTGTCAAAGGCCTGTTGGCAGTCCACAGTCCAGTTCACTTTCTTGGGCATTTTCTTGGAGGTGAGCTCAGTGAGGGCTGTCACAATGGATCCATATCCCTTCACAAACCTCCTGTAGTACCCAGTCAAGCCAAGGAATGCCCTGACTTGAGTCTGGGTTTTTGGAGCTACCCAGTCCAGAATGGTCTGGATCTTGGGTTGGAGTGGCTGAACTTGGCCTCCACCTACAAGGTGGCCCAAGTAAACCACAGTTCCCTGCCCTATCTGGCATTTGGATGCCTTGATAGAGAGGCCTGCAGATTGCAGAGCCTTCAAAACCTTCTTCAGGTGGACCAGGTGATCCTGCCAGGTGGAGCTAAAGACAGCAATATCATCAAGATAAGCTGTGCTAAAGGACTCCAAGCCAGCAAGGACTTGATTCACCAACCTTTGGAAGGTGGCAGGGGCATTCTTTAAACCAAAGGGCATAACAGTAAACTGATAATGCCCATCAGGTGTGGAGAATGCTGTCTTTTCTCTTGCTCCAGGTGCCATTTTTATTTGCCAGTACCCTGCTGTCAAGTCAAAGGTACTGAGAAATTTGGCAGCACCTAATTTATCAATGAGCTCATCAGCTCTTGGAATTGGATGGGCATCTGTCTTGGTGACAGAATTGAGCCCTCTGTAGTCCACACAAAACCTCATCTCTTTCTTTCCATCTTTGGTGTGAGGTTTGGGGACTAAGACCACTGGGCTAGCCCAGGGGCTGTCAGAGCGCTCAATTACTCCCAATTCCAGCATCTTGTGGACTTCCACTTTGATGCTTTCCTTAACATGGTCAGATTGTCTAAAGATTTTGTTCTTGACAGGCATGCTGTCTCCTGTGTCCACATCATGGGTACACAGGTGTGTCTGACCAGGGGTTAAGGAGAAGAGTTCAGGAAACTGTTGTAGGACTCTCCTACAATCAGCTTGCTGTTGGCCAGAGAGGGTGTCTGAGTAGATCACTCCATCTACTGTGCCATCTTTTGGGTCTGATGACAGAAGATCAGGGAGAGGTTCACTCTCTGCCTCCTGATCCTCATCTGTTACCATCAACAGATTGACATCAGCCCTGTCGTGGAAGAGCTTAAGGCGGTTTACATGGATCACCCTCTTGGGGCTCCTGCTTGTGCCCAGGTCCACCAAGTAGGTGACCTGACTCTTCCTTTCTAGTACTGGGTAAGGGCCACTCCATTTGTCCTGGAGTGCCCTGGGAGCCACAGGCTCCAGAACCCAGACTTTCTGCCCTGGTTGGAACTCAACCAGTGCAGCCTTTTGGTCATACCAAAACTTCTGGAGCTGTTGGCTGGCCTCAAGGTTTTTGGTTGCCTTTTCCATGTACTCTGCCATTCTAGAGCGAAGGCCAAGTACATAGTCCACTATGTCCTGTTTAGGCTCGTGGAGAGGTCTCTCCCAGCCTTCTTTAACAAGGGCAAGTGGTCCCCTTACAGGATGACCAAACAGAAGTTCAAAGGGTGAGAATCCTACTCCCTTCTGTGGCACCTCTCTGTAAGCGAAAAGCAGACATGGCAAGAGGACATCCCATCTCCTTTTGAGCTTTTCTGGGAGCCCCATGATCATGCCTTTTAATGTCTTGTTGAATCTCTCAACCAAGCCATTAGTTTGTGGATGGTATGGTGTAGTGAATTTATAAGTCACTCCACACTCATTCCACATGTGCTTTAGGTATGCTGACATGAAGTTGGTACCTCTGTCAGACACCACCTCCTTAGGGAAACCCACTCTGGTAAAGATACCAATGAGGGCCTTGGCTACTGCAGGGGCAGTAGTCGACCTAAGGGGAATAGCTTCAGGATACCTGGTAGCATGATCCACTACTACCAGGATATACATATTTCCTGAGGCTGTGGGAGGTTCCAGTGGACCAACTATGTCCACACCCACTCTTTCAAAGGGCACCCCCACCACTGGAAGTGGAATGAGGGGGGCCTTTGGATGCCCACCTGTCTTACCACTGGCTTGACAGGTGGGGCAGGAGAGGCAAAACTCCTTAACCATGTTGGACATATTGGGCCAGTAGAAGTGGTTGACTAACCTCTCCCACGTCTTGGTTTGTCCCAAATGTCCAGCAAGGGGAATGTCATGGGCCAATGTTAGGATGAACTCTCTGAACAGCTGAGGCACTACCACTCTCCTAGTGGCACCAGGTTTGGGGTCTCTGGCCTCAGTGTACAGGAGCCCATCTTCCCAATAGACCCTATGTGTTCCATTTTTCTTGCCTTTGGACTCTTCAGTAGCTTGCTGCCTAAGGCCTTCAAGAGAGGGACAGGTTTCTTGTCCCTTACACAGCTCTTCCCTTGAGGGTCCCCCTGGGCCTAAGAGCTCAACCTGATAAGGTTCAAGCTCCAAAGGCTCAGTTCCCTCAGAGGGCAGAACTTCTTCCTGAGAAGAGAGGTTCCCTTTCTTTTGCTGTGTTGCAGTTGGTTTCCCAACTGACTTTCCTGTTCTCTTGGTAGGCTGGGCCATTTTTCCAGACTCCAGCTCTACTTTTTCACCCTGTGCCTTGCACTGTGCTCTTGTTTTCACACACACCAGTTCAGGGATACCCAGCATTGCTGCATGGGTTTTTAGCTCTACCTCAGCCCATGCTGAGGACTCCAGGTCATTTCCAAGCAGACAGTCCACTGGGATATTTGAGGAGACCACCACCTGTTTCAGGCCATTGACCCCTCCCCATTCTAAAGTAACCATTGCCATGGGATGTACTTTTCTCTGATTGTCAGCGTTGGTGACTGTGTAGGTTTTTCCAGTCAGGTATTGGCCAGGGGAAACCAGTTTCTCTGTCACCATGGTGACACTGGCACCTGTATCCCTCAGGCCCTCTATTCTAGTCCCATTAATTAAGAGTTGCTGTCTGTATTTTTGCATGTTAGGCGGCCAGACAGCTAGTGTGGCTAAATCCACCCCACCCTCAGAAACTAGAGTAGCTTCAGTGTGGACCCTGATTTGCTCTGGGCACACTGTTGATCCCACTTGGAGACTAGCCATACCAGTGTTACCTGGATGGGAGTTTGGAGTGGAACCTTTCTTGGGACAGGCCTTGTCTCCAGTTTGGTGTCCATGCTGTTTACAGCTATGACACCAGGCCTTTTTGGGATCAAAGTTTTTACCCTTGTACCCATTGTTTTGTGAAGAGGCTCTGGGCCCACCCTCCTGTGCAGGTTTTTGGGGGCCTGTAGAAGACTCTTTACTATTTTTAGTTTTGGTTGTCTCATCACCCTTCTGCTGGGGAGTCTTTGTGACCCCTTTCTTTTGGTCACCCCCTGTTGAAGTCTTGGACACCCTTGTCTTGACCCAATGGTCCGCCTTCTTTCCCAATTCTTGGGGAGAAATTGGTCCTAGGTCTACCAGATGCTGATGCAGTTTATCATTGAAACAATTACTTAACAGGTGTTCCTTCACAAATAAATTGTACAGCCCATCATAATTACTTACACCACTGCCTTGAATCCAACCATCTAGTGTTTTCACTGAGTAGTCAACAAAGTCAACCCAGGTCTGGCTCGAGGATTTTTGAGCCCCCCTGAACCTAATCCTGTACTCCTCAGTGGAGAATCCAAAGCCCTCAATCAGGGTACCCTTCATGAGGTCATAAGATTCTGCATCTTGTCCAGAGAGTGTGAGGAGTCTATCCCTACACTTTCCTGTGAACATTTCCCAAAGGAGAGCACCCCAGTGAGATTTGTTCACTTTTCTGGTTACACAAGCCCTCTCAAAAGCGGTGAACCATTTGGTGATGTCATCACCATCTTCATATTTAGTTACAATCCCTTTAGGGATTTTCAACATGTCAGGAGAATCTCTGACCCTATTTATGTTGCTGCCACCATTGATGGGTCCTAGGCCCATCTCTTGTCTTTCCCTCTCTATGGCTAGGATCTGTCTTTCCAAAGCCAATCTTTTGGCCATCCTGGCTAACTGGATGTCCTCTTCACTGGGGCTATCCTCAGTGATTTCAGAGGTGTTGGTCTCTCCTGTGAGGGAACCAGCATCTCTGACTATTATTTTAGGAGTCAGGGTTTGAGGGACCCTGTTCTCCCTAGATAGGATTGGTAGGGGGGAATTGTCCTCCAAGTCACTATCCTCTTCCTCTGAGTTGCCACCCTCAGAGGGGTTGGCCTTTTCAAACTCTGCCAAAAGCTCCTGGAGCTGTATTTTGGTAGGTTTGGGGCCCATTGTTATTTTCTTTAGTTTACAGAGTGACCTTAGCTCTCTCATCTGTAGATGGAGGTAAGGTGTGGTGTCGAGTTCCACCACATTCACATCTGTGCTAGACATTATGCTTCTAAAAGTTGGAATACTTTTTAAGAAACTAAAACTGATTCTAGAATCTAATTCAAACTTTTAACAAACTTTTAAACTCTAAAAGAAATGCTAAACAGGATCTAACACAAGGCCCTAGCAGGTCTTTTAAGAATTTAGAAAACTTTTCAAATTGCAAAAATCGATTTCTAATGACAATTTTGGAATTTGTCGTGTGATCAGGTATTGGCTGAGTAGTCCAGCAAATGCAAAGTCTTGTACCCCACCGCTGATCCACCAATGTAGGAAGTTGGCTCTGTATGTGCTATTTCAAAGTAAGGAATAGCATGCACAGAGTCCAAGGGTTCCCCTTAGAGGTAAAATAGTGGTAAAAATAGATAATACTAATGCTCTATTTTGTGGTAGTGTGGTCGAGCAGTAGGCTTATCCAAGGAGTAGTGTTAAGCATTTGTTGTACATACACATAGACAATAAATGAGGTACACACACTCAGAGACAAATCCAGCCAATAGGTTTTTGTATAGAAAAATATCTTTTCTTAGTTTATTTTAAGAACCACAGGTTCAAATTTAACATGTAATATCTTGTTCGAAAGGTATTGCAGGTAAGTACTTTAGGAACTTCAAATCATAAAAATTGCATGTATACTTTTCAAGTTATTGACAAATAGCTGTTTTAAAAGTGGACACAGTGCAATTTTCACAGTTCCTGGGGGAGGTAAGTTTTTGTTAGTTTTACCAGGTAAGTAGGACACTTACAGGGTTCAGTTCTTGGTCCAAGGTAGCCCACCGTTGGGGGTTCAGAGCAACCCCAAAGTCACCACACCAGCAGCTCAGGGCCGGTCAGGTGCAGAGTTCCAAGTGGTGCCCAAAACACATAGGCTAGAATGGAGAGAAGGGGGTGCCCCGGTTCCGGTCTGCTTGCAGGTAAGTACCCGCGTCTTCGGAGGGCAGACCAGGGGGGTTTTGTAGGGCACCGGGGGGGACACAGGTCCACACAGAAATTTCACCCTCAGCGGCGCGGGGGCGGCCGGGTGCAGTGTAGAAACAAGCGTCGGGTTCGCAATGTTAGTCTATGAGAGATCTCGGGATCGCTTCAGCGCTGCAGGCAGGCAAGGGGTGGATTCCTCGGGGAAACCTCCACTTGGGCAAGGGAGAGGGACTCCTGGGGGTCACTTCTCCAGTGAAAGTCCGGTCCTTCAGGTCCTGGGGGCTGCGGGTGCAGGGTCTCTCCCAGGCGTCGGGACTTTAGGTTCAAAGAGTCGCGGTCAGGGGAAGCCTCGGGATTCCCTCTGCAGGCGGCGCTGTGGGGGCTCAGGGGGGACAGGTTTTGGTACTCACAGTATCAGAGTAGTCCTGGGGTCCCTCCTGAGGTGTTGGATCGCCACCAGCCGAGTCGGGGTCGCCGGGTGCAGTGTTGCAAGTCTCACGCTTCTTGCGGGGAGCTTGCAGGGTTCTTTAAAGCTGCTGGAAACAAAGTTGCAGCTTTTCTTGGAGCAGGTCCGCTGTCCTCGGGAGTTTCTTGTCTTTTCGAAGCAGGGGCAGTCCTCAGAGGATGTCGAGGTCGCTGGTCCCTTTGGAAGGCGTCGCTGGAGCAGGATCTTTGGAAGGCAGGAGACAGGCCGGTGAGTTTCTGGAGCCAAGGCAGTTGTCGTCTTCTGGTCTTCCTCTGCAGGGGTTTTCAGCTAGGCAGTCCTTCTTCTTGTAGTTGCAGGAATCTAATTTTCTAGGGTTCAGGGTAGCCCTTAAATACTAAATTTAAGGGCGTGTTTAGGTCTGGGGGGTTAGTAGCCAATGGCCACTAGCCCTGAGGGTGGGTACACCCTCTTTGTGCCTCCTCCCAAGGGGAGGGGGTCACATCCCTAATCCTATTGGGGGAATCCTCCATCTGCAAGATGGAGGATTTCTAAAAGTTAGAGTCACCTCAGCTCAGGACACCTTAGGGGCTGTCCTGACTGGCCAGTGACTCCTCCTTGTTATTCTCATTATTTTCTCCGGCCTTGCCGCCAAAAGTGGGGCCTGGCCGGAGGGGGCGGGCAACTCCACTAGCTGGAGTGTCCTGCTGGGTTGGCACAAAGGAGGTGAGCCTTTGAGGCTCACCGCCAGGTGTGACAATTCCTGCCTGGGAGAGGTGTTAGCATCTCCACCCAGTGCAGGCTTTGTTACTGGCCTCAGAGTGACAAAGGCACTCTCCCCATGGGGCCAGCAACATGTCTCGGTTTGTGGCAGGCTGCTAAAACTAGTCAGCCTACACAGATAGTCGGTTAAGTTTCAGGGGGCACCTCTAAGGTGCCCTCTGTGGTGTATTTTACAATAAAATGTACACTGGCATCAGTGTGCATTTATTGTGCTGAGAAGTTTGATACCAAACTTCCCAGTTTTCAGTGTAGCCATTATGGTGCTGTGGAGTTCGTGTTTGACAGACTCCCAGACCATATACTCTTATGGCTACCCTGCACTTACAATGTCTAAGGTTTTGTTTAGACACTGTAGGGGTACCATGCTCATGCACTGGTACCCTCACCTATGGTATAGTGCACCCTGCCTTAGGGCTGTAAGGCCTGCTAGAGGGGTGTCTTACCTATACTGCATAGGCAGTGAGAGGCTGGCATGGCACCCTGAGGGGAGTGCCATGTCGACTTACTCGTTTTGTCCTCACTAGCACACACAAGCTGGCAAGCAGTGTGTCTGTGCTGAGTGAGGGGTCTCCAGGGTGGCATAAGACATGCTGCAGCCCTTAGAGACCTTCCTTGGCATCAGGGCCCTTGGTACTAGAAGTACCAGTTACAAGGGACTTATCTGGATGCCAGGGTCTGCCAATTGTGGATACAAAAGTACAGGTTAGGGAAAGAACACTGGTGCTGGGGCCTGGTTAGCAGGCCTCAGCACACTTTCAATTGTAAACATAGCATCAGCAAAGGCAAAAAGTCAGGGGGCAACCATGCCAAGGAGGCATTTCCTTACAACTAGTATGCTGAAATAGCATAAAAATGGTTTGAAAACAGTGCAATTAGTGAAAATGACAATAGTTAGAAATGGGCCTGGGGGAATACAAACCATATACTAAGGAAATGGAACGTGAATGTCGGTTTCCCACCTAGGCAAGTGTAGTGTGTAGAGGGGCGCTGAGAGTATTAGACAACACCAAAGATAAGTACTAGAACCCACCCCAGTGCCAAGGAAAGCAGGAGTAAAACACAGTAACATTCCTAGAACACACAGAAACAAGAGACAGAAGACAATGCAAGAACCAGAAGAGACTGCAAGACACCAACAGTGGATTCCTAGACCTGAAGACCTGTGGAAGAAGAGGACCAAGTCCAAGAAGCACAGAAGATTCCAGGGAGAACAGGAGCCCCTGCTAACCCGGATGAAGGTGCAAAAGAAGACCCACCGGTGAAGAACAACAGTCAGTACTGCACCCAAGAAGATAGATTTGGGTTCCTGGTTGGTGCAGATGATGTCCCACACCAGATGGAAGATTGCAGTCTGGTTTGTGTTGCTGGAGTCCGACAACAAGCCTTGGCACACGCAAAGCTCGCAGTTAGTGGAAAATGGCGCTGCCCAGGACCAGGAGGGACCTGGTGGACTCTACCCAGGAGGGAGAGTCAGGGGGGGCTCTCAGCAACTCAGAGAGCCCACAGAAGACCAGGCAGCATGCACAGGAGTCTCACAGCATGGGGACAAAGGAGGTGCAAAAGAAGGCCCACGCAGCACTCCGACAAAGGCTCCTACGCCACCGGAGAACCACTCAGGAAGATGTGCATCACAGGATAGAGTGCTGGGGGCCAGAGTTGTAGGGTGCATGAGGCACTTTGTGGAAGGATGCCAACAAGCCTTGGCAACTGCAAAATATGTGGTGCATGGGGTTACTGTCTTGCGTGAGGAGGCAAGCTCTTACCTCCACCAAAGTTGGACAGGAGGACATCAGGACCATCTGCACCACTTCAGTCCACTACCCGTTAAGCAGGATCCACGCAACTCATCAGAAGGGGAGACCCACGCCACTGGTCGTCGATGCAGTGAGGTGCCTGCTGAAGCAGGGGAGTGAGTCCTTCACTCCAAGGGAAATTCCTTCGCTCACCTGGTGCAGGCTGAAGACAGGCTGTCCTCTGAGGATGCACAACTGGGAAACAGTTGCAGTTGCTGGCAGGAGCTGAAGATACCATGTTGCAGAAGTCATCTTTGCTTCTTTGTTGCAGTTTGTAGAGTTCCTGGAGGGTCCAGATGCAGTTTCTTCGGTGAGAAGGTGAAGTAGAGGATTCCTGCTGGAGTCTTGCAATCTGAATCCGAAGAACCACCCAAAAGAGAGACCCTACATAGCCCTGAAAGGGGGATTGGTCAGCTGAACAGGTAAGCACCTATCAGGGGAGGGCTCTGACGTCATCTGCTGGCACTGGCCACTCAGATGCTCCCAGTGTTCCCTGCCAACTTGGAATCCAAGATGGCAAAATCTAGGGACCCTCTGTAGGAGCTCTGAGCACCACCCCTGTGGTGGTGATGGACAGGGGAGTGATCACTCTCCTTTCCTTTGTCCAGTTTAACCTGTGTAGACTGGATTATGCAAGGAGGGCACCAAATGTGCCCTTCAAAGCATTTCCAGTGGCTTGGGGGGGCTGCCCCCCCCCAATCCTGTAACACCTATTTCCAAAGAAAGAGGTTGTAACACCCCTCTCCCAAAGGAAATCCTTTGTTCTGCCTTCCTGGGCTTGAGCTGCGCAAGCAACAGAAGGGCAGAAACCTGTCTGAAAGGTGGCAGCAGCTCTGGCTGCCTGGAAATCCTCAAAAGGCTGGAATGGCAATACTGGGGGCTCTCACACACATGTACTCTGCACCCTGCCATCAGGGCTGGAGGGCTGTTATAGGGGTGACTTATAAGTGACCTGGTGCAGTGTAAATGACAGTGAAAGGGTGCATGCACCTTTTCACTCAGGCTGCCATGGCAGTTCTGCAGAAGCCTTTGCATGAGTTCCCTACAGGTGGTAAAAGATACGCTGCAGCCCATAGGGATCCCCTGGGACCCCAATGGCCTGGGTACCTAGGTACCATATACTAGGGACTTATAAGGGGGCACCAGTCTGCCAATTGTGGGTGAAATACTGAGTTACCAGTATGCAACAACCACAATTTAAGGGAGAGAGCATAACTACTGGGGTCCTGATTAGCAGTATCCCAGTAGACGCAGTCAAACACAGTGACAAACAGGCCAAACGTGGGGGTAACCGAGCTAGAAAGAGGCTACTTTCCTACAACATATATATAATTATGTCTTAATGTCTATAAATCTCTTCAATATCTCCATGGCTCCGTTCACTAAAATCGTCAGACAACATGGCCTCAACATAGTCTCCTATGCCGATGACACACAACTAATTCTCTCCCTCACAGATGAACCATCAACAGCCAGTAACAACTTCCACAACGGAATGAGAGCAGTCGCTGACTGGAAGAAAAAGAGTTGCCTCAAGATCAACTCAGATAAGACTGAGATCCTCATCCTGGCTCCCACTCCCTCCGCCTGGGACGACTCCTGGTGGCCAGCTGCCTTCAGAAGCCTACTCACCGACCATGCATGCAACTTAAGCATCATCCTGGATTCCACGCTGTCCATGATCCGCTAAGTCATCGCCGTCTCATTGTCATGTTTCCACACCCTCCAACCTCCTCCAGAAGATCTTCAAGTGGATCCCCACCGAGGCAAGAAGAGCGGTCCCCCACGCACTTGTCAGCAGCAAACTTGACTAGGGCAATGCTCTCTATGCTGGAATCATGAAGATGCTCCAAGCAAGACTTCATAGAATTCAGAACACAGCAGCCAGACTCATCCTAGACATCCCTGCCACAGCCAACTCTCAGCCCACCTTAGAGACCTGCACTGGATCCCCTTCAACAAACGCCTCATCTTCAAGCTCCTGACTCATGCCTACAAGGTTCTGCACAACATCAGACCGGCCTACTTCAACCACCGCCTACCTTTCTACACCCCCACCAGACAACTCCGATCTTCCCAACTTGCCCTCAATACCACCCCCAGAATCAAGAAGAGCGTAGTGGAAGGCAGACCCTTCTACTACCTTGCAGCCCAAACCTGAAACACACTACCAATCCATCTCAGGCAGGCCTCCTGGCTGAATCAGTTCGAGAAGGACATCAAGACCTGGCTCTTCAACTGACCGTCTCTCTCTCGATAGCTCCTTGAGACCCCATGGGTGATAAGTAGCACTATACAAATTGCTGATTGATTGAATTATATATATATATATATGTATATATATATATATATATATATGTATATATACATATATATATATATATATATATATATATATACATATATATATATATATATACACATAATTATGAGTGGTGTAAATAAATACTGCAGACCACATACAACATTTAACTTCTACACCATTGGTCATTTTCTGCACCATCTACAATGGTCTTACAGGAAAGGTACATAGACCAATTGGGTGAAAACAATTTTACCAATACCACTGCAGAGTCAAACGGTGAGTATTCACGCATGCAGGCGTGTGCGTACACACACGCACAAACACACTGTGCCATTCAATGGCAGTGCCACAGTACACAGAGTCCTAATACCTCTAATGCCCACAGAAATACATTCTCGAAAATAAGGTGAAAATCTTGGATGACTGTGCAGAAATTGAAAATTTACTACAGACATCTACAAATCGTTAAACAAGAAAATAATTTGATTTGCTGCAGCTATCAAGGACACTAACTCTGCAAAGGAAAACGAGAAGATGCCGTGAGACTTCCTTTGCCATGCCTTTTAGAGGCTTTTGGCCTTTCGAGTTGTTTGCAGAGGAATGGTTCCGCGCTCTAGGCTGCAGTTGTATACAGTCCAGCGTCATCTGCCACAGAATTTGGGCCTGTCTTCCAAGTGTCAATTCAAATGTATTCAGGTCTTGCAACCGCTTTTACCGTTTCTGAGCTGGCGGGCTCATTGTCTAGAACACAGGACCAGCACAGGCTGGGCAGGGTCCGCATCAATGCATCACAGAGTGACCAGGTGACTCCCTGTGTCCAGGACGAAACGCTGTCTCCTGTTGTGCGGTTTTGTTTCACAAATCAATGCATTTTAAAGGTTGTAGTCGTTCAATTCAACTAATTGGACCAACATACTAGACTAAAGTTATATTTTTAGAAAGAAGTTTAAGGCTGGAAACTTGTGTACCAGGAACATGAATTCATCGGTACTGCAGCCAACCTACTAAATGTCAAGGTGAACACATTCAGCCATTCTATGCTTTTTAACTAACAGCGCATTGCATTTTGTGACTTCTACGTTTGCTTTATTGTTTTGCATGTAGGCTCTAAAATACTATCATACAAAGTGAGTTTGGTACATGCTCATGAATGGTGCCCGCTGAACTCATTAGTTGGTACTAACACAAAACTTAGAATCTGGGAGGTACAATTTTCATTCAGTTTTGATGAATATCTCCAGAAGAATGTCTAACTTGTTTTAACATTGCTAGCTCATTCACCACTTTGGGGAGAACAGCCCCCGGAGTCTCCTTTTTCATAATTACTTGCCAGTGTGTATTCTGCTAGGGCAGTGGGGTTAAATTATCCAAAGTGAAGGGAGGGGCGGCAAAATGCACATTCTTTTAGTAGGCACAATCCTTACATCACTACCTCGGGTTATATTTAGTTCTGGTGTTTGCTGCTAATATGGGGAAGGCTTGTGTTGTGGCAAGAATAAAGTGCTATCAGGAATTTAGTGACTTTCCAACAGTTAGGGAGAAGAGAACAGTAGTCCCAAAATTTGGTCTTCGGGTTCCCAATCCGAAATACAGAAGGAATAAAGGCTGATCGGCGTTCTCTATCTAGGAATTGGACTTAAGGCTGGTCGGCGTTTTCTATTCAGGAACTGGACTTCTAAAACCTGATGGGAATGGACTCCCAATATGAGGATGACGTTTTCAGAGAATGAACTGACCTGTATGAAAAAAAGCAGCTTCAACACAGTACACAAAAATCTCCTGAAATAAAATAACATCCCCACGTTTGTGGACCAAAACAGTAAAAAATTATAATTATTTACCAGCCTGCAAGGAATAAAACAGATTTAATCAGGAACCATACAAACGTGTGTAAACACTCACCGATAATCTGAAGGAAATAAAAGAGTTTTGCTTGCAGGTATAAAATAGTCTTTGCCAGCCAAGCACCCTAAAGAAATCAAACTTTTGTGTAAATGTTTTTGGTATTTGTTGGATTACTCTCCTTGAATTAGTCTTTTTTAACCCCTTTGCTGGTTACAGGGAAAAAGGGTTGGCATTTTCTCAGACTCTTGATGTGTGGTGTGATCCTGTGCAAAATTTCAAGGTGATTTTGAATCCCAATATTTGTGATGGGCATGGGATTTTATTACCACATAGCAACTAGACTGCCTCTACTAAAGAGACAGGAAAGTGATTAGGATGCCAAGTCATTATAAGGGGTGTGTAAAGTTGCAGTCCCTAAATGACAAATAAACTGGTTTTGTTTGTTAACCTTTGCTAGCTTCCTGAAGTGTAAAGAGGGCACTGCAGCATTACAAAACGGTCTCAGTTGCGCTGGTGCCACTTTGGTGTTTTCCTTTTCTCCCACTCCAGACCCCTCACCAAATCTTGCTATTCTCACCTTTTGCCCTGTATTATCCCTTCAGATCGCCCCATCACCAAACCATCTCCCATATGGTTCATACCCACAAGCAGTCTTCGGCTGCATACCTGCACCATGTAGCTGCAGAAGGTTTCAGGGCTAGTAGGTGCAAGAAAGTGATTTCACAGGATGATGCAAGATAACTCATCCAAATAACACCCTGCAGCAGGAAGTCCTACCTTGCAGTGGCCGGGATAGAGCCCTGCAGACCAAATATTTCCCATGAGTAGAGCAGTCCCAGAGGCAAGTCCTACCTCCCGTGATGTCTGCCCCGCCCCCACCTCGTGCCTGGAGCATTTCAAGGTGAACACTGCCAGAGAGTGAGCACAGGACTTCCTGCTGCAGCCAATCTTACCTTGCGGCAGCGATTTGTGGGTTTATCTCAGAGGTCTGCAAACTGTGGGGTGAGCCCTAATGGGTGTGCCTTAATTGACTATGTCCAAGAAGAGCATTTAACATGCCTCTGTTGACCAGAGACAAACAGTGAAAGAAAACAGATGACATTGAGCCACTCTGTGATGGGCCATGAGTAACATCCTTTCTCACTCAAGTCATGCCTGGGAGTAGTCCCCTCCTCCTATTTCCGATTTATAATCACTCTGTGGATACCTTTACACTTTTTGGAAGACCTGGCTACCAATTTAATGTTGGCAATCATCTATTCAATCCTCTTACTGAAACGGATAGCTGAACACAACGACAATGTTTGCCTTGTTAAATATGTTCAGTAGGCCATAACACGTCATACCGCTCCCTTGATGAGAAAGCAGACAAATGGGCGCCTGGGCATTGGTGTCTGACTCGTGGATATGAGTGTGATATACAACATCCGCACTTTTTTATCTCGGTCATCTTGCAGGGGGACTAGAGTCCCAAATACACTCTTGGGCTTCAGGGCGTGGGTCTGGACACGCCGAGACTCCATGGAGAGTCATTGAGGCAGCTAAAGTTAGTGCTAAAGTTAGTCAAGGGATTTACACCCAAAATGTGTGACCGGAATATTTCTATATGTATTAGTTTTGAGTAAGATTGTTTGACACCTATAGGTGTTATCTACAGGCTCAACAATCTTCATCTCCGCCAAGAATGTGCTTGAACAACCAAAGCATTTCGACCTCTTTAAAAAGTTTGATGCTGGGTGTTTCTTTGGAGGTATACATTGTATTTTGCAGTAGAAACCAGAATTCCCTTGTCAGAGTACACAAATCCATTTTGTAACCATGACCTATCTCCAACGCATGATAGGTCTCTTGTCAATTTAAAATAAACTATACATGCTAACAGTTTCTTAGCAAAAAACTTTTTCTTTCTTTTCTGAGTTCCAAAGTAGTCAAAGATGCAGCTCAAGTGCCGACTTGGGCCTCATTTAAAGATAAATGGTGCAAGGATTTCCCCCCCAAAATACAGATGACCTAGCCACCGCCGTGCCTTTGAGGAAGATATTGTGCTTTAATCAAAAACTGCATTATTAATAGTGTGCTGAAAAAGTCATCTACGCTCAAAATTCCCAGGTGTACTAAATGCATTTTTCTTATACTATTTAGGCCTCAGTTAGGCCTCAACGCCATCCACATTTGCTATATAATATTTCTGCTGGACATAGTGAAGCAAGTCATGTTTGTTTATTTCCAAATGACACTGTTCTAGAACAAAACTCTCTAGCATGGGTTTACTAACTTAACACCTTTTCCTAAGGATCTTCCACTTGCTTACAATATTGCATTCATACACAGTGGTTCACTGTTGTTTATGTAACTAGTTTGTGGCAGCACCTTCAGATGACATTAGGTCAGAGCGGACTGAATCAATTTGCATGCAGTGGGTTAGTGCTTAGGTGGGAATGCTGTATGAGAGTTTTAAAGCCTGTATTTTGAATTGTTGAAAATGCATTTCTTAGCTCACACCATGTTCATTCTGCACTCTTCACATTGTTTTATGGGAAGATTTCCTATATAAGCCCTCATATTTGGTGGAGAGTCTGAAGTCTTATGAGTCCCTTCCTATGCTTCAATGGATTCTGCCCGATTTCTCACTGATTTTGCTGCACACGTGGGACTTATCCTATTATTGATTTTGCCTTTTATTCTGTACTGTAGTATTATGGAGAGCCTCTATGGCAACAACTTCATTCATTTAAATGATTAAATGTACGTAACACATCTTTGGAATTTTCTAATTCTACCCTAGAACCCACTTATTGAGTCAGTCCTTTCTTATATAACTGTATTTTCTGATGTGCTGATTGTGTATCTTATCTTGGGAAACACTGCCTTGTGAATTTAAAGTTTAACACAGCCCTGATGCAGCCACCCTTGGGTGTACTTTTTAGGTGTTACATTTTTAGGGGTATACACACCCACAAATTTCAGGTAGCAGCAGAGGGTTAGATGTAGGGGGTGGTTTTAGAGACTCCTTTTTGTCCTGTCCCCAGAAGGACTTCTGTCTGCATTCCCAAGTCCACCTTTGGATTATTTGCTAAGTTCCTGGTGCTCCGGTGCTGTTCCTGAGCAAAAGGATTTTGAGTTATAGTATGGCAGAATGATTCTTGTTCAGTGTGCTAGTGATGCATTGTGGGATTTGTAGTTTGGAGTGTGATTTATGTAGAGGCATGAATGGTCACAGTATGTGTGTGTGACATGTTTGGTTATGTGCTATTAATTCTTGGTTTAGTAGATGGTTTTGGTTACTGTGATTTTGATGTATTTGTCATTCTTTGTAATCTAAGCTCTTAAAATATTGATTTGAGATTTGAGAGGTGACAAATTCACACATGATAGGGATTTTACTGAAATAACCAGTTTCTTTTTGGATTTTGTGTATCTAATTTAGGTAGATGTTATTTTCTCCTCAGTGTATGGGAGTAAGTGCACCAATGAGAGGTGGCTAGCCACTTAACGGGAGTCTGCCTAAGTGTGAAATTGTGTTTGACAAGTGCTGCAAAGATACTAGACTTTTTCTTATCGATTGTGAAATTGTTTTTGTTTAACTTGCTGATTTTCTCCTGTTTAGGTTGGGGAAACAAAATACTTAGTTGTGGCCTGTAGAAACAGGAAAGGGCTCTGTATTGTTTTCTAAATTATAGAAATTATGTATTGCAATTGGCTAGCCAGTTGAGGAGCCGCGCTAGGGTTGATGAGCCATCACTACAGAGTCACACCATCATTGGTTGGTTGCAGCTAAGACTATGTTGTAATCAGTTGACTATTGGCAGTCCCAAAGCATAGCCATGCTGGGATTGTTTGTTGTTGTTCTTTCACTTGTTTTCTGAGGTTTTTGGATCATTTTGACATGAGAGTAATGCGTACAGTATTGTAAAAAGCCTGAAACTCCTACCATACCTGCTATGGAGGGAGAGAAGATTCCTCCAAGGGCTTGCCTGCATACTAGATGTTGGTGGGTGTCAGGCTCTACACATGAGCAAGGATAAAATATTGGCATGAATACACTTCTGGGACAAGGATCTGCAATTTCCTTTAGAGGATACCTTTATATTAGAAATCTAGATTTCTTGCAACATACAATGAATGAAAGAAAGCCACTACCTACTGTAACACAATTTGAAGCATTGAATAAATAGGTTTGAAAGAAAGAAAGAGAGAAAGAAAGAATGAAAGAAAGAAAGCGAGAAAGAAAGAAAGAAAGAAATAAGAAAGAAAGAAAGAAAAGAGAAAGAAGGAAAGTGCAGAAACAGTTGAAGAGTGTTTTGAATCTCTCCCTTTTTGAAGGGTCTTTTACAGATTTTTGCCTTCTGTCGCTAAACTCATTTTTGTTGGCATTAGGTCTCTCCATTTTATCACTACTAACCAGTGCTAAAGTGCATGTCTTGTCTCCTGCATACATGGTAAAATTGGTCTACACCCAATGGCACTACTGCTACTAGTGGGCCTGCAGCATTCATTGTGCCACCTTCTAAAGTAGCCTTTTAAAACATGTCTCTGGCCTGCTAGTGCAGGCTGTAGTGCAGTTTTTAACTGTCATTTTGACCTTGCATTCCTTTTCAAAGCATATAAGTCACCTCTAGAGTAGTCCCTAAAGGATCCTAGGGCGGGGTGCATTGTATTTAAAACATATGACAGGCAGGTTTAAGTTTTGCATGTCCTAGCAGTGCAAAACTCCAAAAGCCGTTTTTTACTGTTGTAAGGTCTATCTCTCCCATTGATTAACATTGGGTTACCTCATTACATTTACCAAGTAATAACTTGTGTTGGGAGCAGATGGACATATGGTGTAATTTAAAATCCTCTTTAAAGGTAAAGTGGGATATAAAGTCACAGTTCTGAAAATGCAATTTTTCGAAACTTGGCATTTTCTTGTACAAACCATTTGTGCGTCCAGTCTTCTGGGTCACATGACTGTGAATGTCTACTCTGTTGACATTTGTGTATTCCTCCCAGACAGAGACAAAAAGGGACTAGTTTGTGGGTAAGAAGGGCCATTATGCTAGGATGGTTGGGGGCCCCGTTTACACTTCAAAGGGCTTGGCTCCAGCACATAAGGTTAAAAATATTGGATCTGAGGGGCCAATCTTCAGTACACTTCTGGACCTGTGGACATTACAGGAGAAGGACTGCCTTGCCCCCCTCTCCAGAGGACTGCCCCGCTGCTATGAGAGAACTGATTTTGCTCCTTGAGTACTGCCTTATTCTCTGAGGAGGAAGACTGGACCTGCTTCTTTCATCCCAGGCTAATCAGAGTGACTCCAAGGGTCAGTTGGCTGCCCTGTCTGAGCTACAGGGACACAGCAAACTCCAGAGGCCTCCCTGCAACTGCTCAGCTCACTTGCTGCACTGGACCTGCCTGGACCTGCAACTGGACCCGCCTAAGCCCTCATGACTTCACTTGGAGTGTGTAAAGAAATGGCTCCCTGTTGCAGTTACCCCCCACTTTTTGCCTGATACTGATGCTGACTTGACTGAGAAGAGTGCTGGGACCCTGCTAACCAGGCCCCAGCACCAGTGTTCCTTCACCTAAACTGTACCATTGTATCCACAATTGGCACACCCTGGCATTCAGATAAGTCCCTTGTAACTGGTACTTCTAGTACCAAGGGCCCTGATGCCAAGGAAGGTCTCTAAGGGCTGCAGCATGTCTTATGCCACCCTAGAGACCCCTCACTCAGCACAGACACACTGCTTACAAGCCTGTGTGTGCTAGTGAGAACAAAATGAGTAAGTCGACATGGCACTCCCCTCAGGGTGCCATGCCAGCCTCTCACTGCCTATGCAGTATAGGTAAGACACCCCTCTAGCAGGCCTTACAGCCCTAAGGCAGGGTGCACTATACCATAGGTGAGGGTACCAGTGCATGAGCATGGTACCCCTACAGTGTCTAAACAAAACCTTAGACATTGTAAGTGCAGGGTAGCCATAAGAGTATATGGTCTGGGAGTCTGTCAAACACGAACTCCACAGCACCATAATGGCTACACTGAAAACTGGGAAGTTTGGTATCAAACTTCTCAGCACAATAAATGCACACTGATGCCAGTGTACATTTTATTGTAAAATACACCACAGAGGGCACCTTAGAGGTGCCCCCTGAAACTTAACCGACTGTCGGTGTAGGCTGACTAGTTCCAGCAGCCTGCCACACCAGAGACATGTTGCTGGCCCCATGGGGAGAGTGCCTTTGTCACTCTGAGGCCAGTAACAAAGCCGGCACTGGGTGGAGATGCTAACACCTCCCCCAGGCAGGAGCTGTGACACCTGGCGGTGAGCCTCAAAGGCTCACCCCTTTGTCACAGCCCAGCAGGGCACTCCAGCTTAGTGGAGTTGCCCGCCCCCTCCGGCCACGGCCCCCACTTTTGGCGGCAAGGCTGGAGGGAACAAAGAAAGCAACAAGGAGGAGTCACTGGCCAGTCAGGACAGCCCCTAAGGTGTCCTGAGCTGAAGTGACTCTAACTTTTAGAAATCCTCCATCTTGCAGATGGAGGATTCCCCCAATAGGGTTAGGATTGTGACCCCCTCCCCTTGGGAGGAGGCACAAAGAGGGTGTACCCACCCTCAGGGCTAGTAGCCATTGGCTACTAACCCCCCAGACCTAAACACGCCCTTAAATTTAGTATTTAAGGGCTACCCTGAACCCTAGAAAATTAGATTCCTGCAACTACAAGAAGAAGGACTGCCTAGCTGAAAACCCCTGCAGAGGAAGACCAGAAGACGACAACTGCCTTGGCTCCAGAAACTCACCGGCCTGTCTCCTGCCTTCCAAAGATCCTGCTCCAGCGACGCCTTCCAAAGGGACCAGCGACCTCGACATCCTCTGAGGACTGCCCCTGCTTCGAAAAGACAAGAAACTCCCGAGGACAGCGGACCTGCTCCAAGAAAAGCTGCAACTTTGTTTCCAGCAGCTTTAAAGAACCCTGCAAGCTCCCCGCAAGAAGCGTGAGACTTGCAACACTGCACCCGGCGACCCCGACTCGGCTGGTGGCGATCCAACACCTCAGGAGGGACCCCAGGACTACTCTAAGACTGTGAGTACAAAAACCTGTCCCCCCTGAGCCCCCACAGCGCCGCCTGCAGAGGGAATCCCGAGGCTTCCCCTGACCGCGACTCTTTGAATCCTAAGTCCCGACACCTGGGAGAGACCCTGCACCCGCAGCCCCCAGGACCTGAAGGACCGGACTTTCACTGGAGGAGTGACCCCCAGGAGTCCCTCTCCCTTGACCAAGTGGAGGTTTCCCCGAGGAACCCCCCCCTTGCCTGCCTGCAGCGCTGAAGAGATCCCTAGATCTCCCCTTGACTTCCATTACAAACCCGACGCTTGTTTCTACACTGCACCCGGCCGCCACCGCGCTGCTGAGGGTGAAATTTCTGTGTGGGCTTGTGTCCCCCCCGGTGCCCTACAAAACCCCCCTGGTCTACCCTCCGAAGACGCGGGTACTTACCTGCAAGCAGACCGGAACCGGGGCACCCCCTTCTCTCCATTCTAGCCTATGTGTTTTGGGCACCACTTTGAACTCTGCACCTGACCGGCCCTGAGCTGCTGGTGTGGTGACTTTGGGGTTGCTCTGAACCCCCAACGGTGGGCTACCTTGGACCAAGAACTAAGCCCTGTAAGTGTCTTACTTACCTGGTTAACCTAACAAATACTTACCTCCCCTAGGAACTGTGAAAATTGCACTGTGTCCACTTTTAAAACAGCTATTTGTGAATAACTTGAAAAGTATACATGCAATTTTGATGATTTGAAGTTCCTAAAGTACTTACCTGCAATACCTTTCGAATGAGATATTACATGTAGAATTTGAACCTGTGGTTCTTAAAATAAACTAAGAAAAGATATTTTTCTATATAAAAACCTATTGGCTGGATTTGTCTCTGAGTGTGTGTACCTCATTTATTGTCCATGTGTATGTACAACAAATGCTTAACACTACTCCTTGGATAAGCCTACTGCTCGACCACACTACCACAAAATAGAGCATTAGTATTATCTCTTTTTGCCACTATCTTACCTCTAAGGGGAACCCTTGGACTCTGTGCATACTATTCCTTACTTTGAAATAGTGCATACAGAGCCAACTTCCTACATTGGTGGATCAGCGGTGGGGTACAAGACTTTGCATTTGCTGGACTACTCAGCCAATACCTGATCACACGACAAATTCCAAAATTGTCATTAGAAATTGACTTTTGAAATTTGAAAAGTTTTCTAAATTCTTAAAAGTCCTGCTAGGGCCTTGTGTGTTAAGTCCCTGTTTAGCATTGTCTTTTTAGAGTTTAAAAGTTTGTTAAAAGTTTGAATTAGATTCTAGAAACAGTTTTAGATTCTTAAAAAAGTATTCCAACTCTTAGCAGAATAATGTCTGATACAGAGATGCAGGTGGTGGAACTCGACACCACACCTTACCTCCATCTTAAGATGAGGGAGCTAAGGTCTCTCTGTAATATAAAGAAAATAACCATTGGCTCCAGACCTACCAAAATTCAGCTCCAGGAGCTGTTGGCAGAGTTTGAAAAAGCCAACCCCTCTGAAGATGACTTCACAGAGGAAGAAATTAGTGACTTGGAGGGCAATTCCCCCCTTCCAGTCCTAAATAGGGAGACCAGGGCCTCTCAAGCCCTGTCTCCAAAAATGATAGTCAGAAATGTTGCTTCCCTCACAGGAGGGTCCAGCATTTCTGAAATCACTGAGGATGCTCTCAGTGAAGATGACCCCCTGTTAGCCAGGATGGTCAAAAGATTGGCTTTGGAAAAACAGCTCCTAGCCATAGAAAGGGAAAGAAAAGAGATGGGCCTAGGTCCCATCAATGGTGGCAGCAACTTAAATAGGGTCAGAGATTCTCCTGACATCCTAAAAATCCCCAAAGGGATTGTAACAAAATATGAAGATGGTGATGACATCACCAAATGGTTCACAGCTTTTGAGAGGGCTTGTGTAACCAGAAAAGTGAACAGATCTCACTGGGGTGCTCTCCTTTGGGAAATGTTCACTGGAAAGTGTAGGGATAGACTCCTCACACTCTCTGGAAAAGATGCAGAATCTTATGACCTCATGAAGGGTACCCTGATTGAGGGCTTTGGATTCTCCACTGAGGAGTATAGAATTAGATTCAGGGGGGCTCAAAAATCCTCGAGCCAGACCTGGGTTGATTTTGTAGACTACTCAGTAAAAACACTAGATGGTTGGTTAACTGGAAATGAAGTGTGTGACTATGTTGGGCTTTATAATTTGTTTATGAAAGAACACATTTTAAGTAACTGCTTCAATGAAAAGTTGCATCAGTATCTGGTAGACCTAGGTCCAATTTCTCCCCAAGAATTGGGAAAGAAGGCAGACCACTGGGTCAAGACTAGGGTAACCAAAACTTCCACTGGGGGTGACCAAAAGAAAGGGGTTACAAAAACTCCCCAGGAGAAAGTGGGTGACACTAGAAACAAAGAAAAAGAGTCCTCTGTAGGCCCCCAAAAACCAGAACAGGTGGGTGGGCCCCAAGACACAACCCAAAACAAAGGTGGGTACCAGGGTAAGAACTGGGATGCCACTAAGGCCTGGTGCCACAACTGTAAACAGTCTGGGCACCACACCAAGGACACTTCTTGTCCCAAAAACAAACCCCAGAACAAAATTCCTGGGGTAACCAGTGTAGCCATGGGAGATGACTCCTCAGATGAGGAGGTCTTCCTAGCCTTCAACTGGAAACAGGGCCCAACAGGTGAGTTGGAGATTCCAGAGGGAAGTAGACACTTCCACCACCTACTGGTGAATGGAATCCCAACCACTGCCCTAAGAGACACTTGTGCCAGTCACACTATTGTGCATGACAGGCTGGTGCTCTCAAACCAGTACATCCCAGGTGAGACGGCCAGGGTAAGAGTTAGCCTAGACAGGGTCACTAAGAGGCCTGTGGCTTTAGTGCCCATAGAAGTGGGTGGCACTCTTAGCTGGAGAAGGGTAGTAGTCAGTACAGACCTCCCCCTTGATTGTCTCCTTGGAAATGACTACCCAGAGGTTAGTCAGAGCCCAAGAGAGGAACTGGTCCAGTGCCAGTCCTCTCCCAAGGATTCTGGAAGTCCTGCCTCTGCAGTAAATGCAAGCAGGCCCCAGAAGAAGAAGAAAAGAAAACAGAGTAGGAAGGGGAGACAACCTTTAGCCAAGGTTACAGCAAGCCAAGGAGATTCTGCTCCAGTAGGGGAGAACTCCAAAAATGGCCCTGATAAAGTCCAACCTGACCCACAAGAAGTCCTGGCTAGTCAGGCAACTGTTAAACCTGAGTGGGTGGCTCCTCAGCTAACAGAAGAAAGAGTGGAAGAAGGGTGTTTACTACAAGATGTGGTAACCCCCCACTCTAATACAGCAGACAGGCAACCTGAACCCAAAGAGGCCTGTAACTTAGCCCCTTCCCTTTTAGGTGAAGAGCTAAAGGTGTGGTTCTGGGCACTGACAGCTGTCAGTGGCCTCTGCTGGGTGTTAGCCTTTATGGCTGCACTATCCTTAGCATGGTGGTCTGACCCCGTGCCAAATAGCAAGTTAGGCCCCCTGACCCTATTGGTCATGGTGGGGTTACTCCAGCTCTGGGTAACCTCTCTGGGTAAGCTAGGGGTAACCCTGGCCAAGATAAGGTTAGCAGAGGTGGATACCTCTAAGACCAAAATAGAAAGAATGGGTGGAGACATTGAAGAGGAAGACAAGAGGCAATTCAGACTAGGTCCTATCACTGTGGAAGTAGGTCAGTTCCCCAAAGGGAATGACCTGAACAGAAGGATGTAAGGCAGAGTAGGCCCTGCAACTAACCAGCCTATTTCTCCTACTCTTCCTCGCCTGACAGACTAGGAAGACTCTCCCAGCTTGGGCTGAGTCTCCTGGCCTGTGGGCTGGGGGGGGCTTGAGTAAAGAAATGGCTCCCTGTTGCAGTTACCCCCCACTTTTTGCCTGATACTGATGCTGACTTGACTGAGAAGAGTGCTGGGACCCTGCTAACCAGGCCCCAGCACCAGTGTTCCTTCACCTAAACTGTACCATTGTATCCACAATTGGCACACCCTGGCATTCAGATAAGTCCCTTGTAACTGGTACTTCTAGTACCAAGGGCCCTGATGCCAAGGAAGGTCTCTAAGGGCTGCAGCATGTCTTATGCCACCCTAGAGACCCCTCACTCAGCACAGACACACTGCTTACAAGCCTGTGTGTGCTAGTGAGAACAATATGAGTAAGTCGACATGGCACTCCCCTCAGGGTGCCATGCCAGCCTCTCACTGCCTATGCAGTATAGGTAAGACACCCCTCTAGCAGGCCTTACAGCCCTAAGGCAGGGTGCACTATACCATAGGTGAGGGTACCAGTGCATGAGCATGGTACCCCTACAGTGTCTAAACAAAACCTTAGACATTGTAAGTGCAGGGTAGCCATAAGAGTATATGGTCTGGGAGTCTGTCAAACACGAACTCCACAGCACCATAATGGCTACACTGAAAACTGGGAAGTTTGGTATCAAACTTCTCAGCACAATAAATGCACACTGATGCCAGTGTACATTTTATTGTAAAATACACCACAGAGGGCACCTTAGAGGTGCCCCCTGAAACTTAACCGACTGTCGGTGTAGGCTGACTAGTTCCAGCAGCCTGCCACACCAGAGACATGTTGCTGGCCCCATGGGGAGAGTGCCTTTGTCACTCTGAGGCCAGTAACAAAGCCTGCACTGGGTGGAGATGCTAACACCTCCCCCAGGCAGGAGCTGTGACACCTGGCGGTGAGCCTCAAAGGCTCACCCCTTTGTCACAGCCCAGCAGGGCACTCCAGCTTAGTGGAGTTGCCCGCCCCCTCCGGCCACGGCCCCCACTTTTGGCGGCAAGGCTGGAGGGAACAAAGAAAGCAACAAGGAGGAGTCACTGGCCAGTCAGGACAGCCCCTAAGGTGTCCTGAGCTGAAGTGACTCTAACTTTTAGAAATCCTCCATCTTGCAGATGGAGGATTCCCCCAATAGGGTTAGGATTGTGACCCCCTCCCCTTGGGAGGAGGCACAAAGAGGGTGTACCCACCCTCAGGGCTAGTAGCCATTGGCTACTAACCCCCCAGACCTAAACACGCCCTTAAATTTAGTATTTAAGGGCTACCCTGAACCCTAGAAAATTAGATTCCTGCAACTACAAGAAGAAGGACTGCCTAGCTGAAAACCCCTGCAGAGGAAGACCAGAAGACGACAACTGCCTTGGCTCCAGAAACTCACCGGCCTGTCTCCTGCCTTCCAAAGATCCTGCTCCAGCGACGCCTTCCAAAGGGACCAGCGACCTCGACATCCTCTGAGGACTGCCCCTGCTTCGAAAAGACAAGAAACTCCCGAGGACAGCGGACCTGCTCCAAGAAAAGCTGCAACTTTGTTTCCAGCAGCTTTAAAGAACCCTGCAAGCTCCCCGCAAGAAGCGTGAGACTTGCAACACTGCACCCGGCGACCCCGACTCGGCTGGTGGCGATCCAACACCTCAGGAGGGACCCCAGGACTACTCTAAGACTGTGAGTACAAAAACCTGTCCCCCCTGACCCCCCACAGCGCCGCCTGCAGAGGGAATCCCGAGGCTTCCCCTGACCGCGACTCTTTGAATCCTAAGTCCCGACACCTGGGAGAGACCCTGCACCCGCAGCCCCCAGGACCTGAAGGACCGGACTTTCACTGGAGGAGTGACCCCCAGGAGTCCCTCTCCCTTGACCAAGTGGAGGTTTCCCCGAGGAACCCCCCCCTTGCCTGCCTGCAGCGCTGAAGAGATCCCTAGATCTCCCCTTGACTTCCATTACAAACCCGACGCTTGTTTCTACACTGCACCCGGCCGCCCCCGCGCTGCTGAGGGTGAAATTTCTGTGTGGGCTTGTGTCCCCCCCGGTGCCCTACAAAACCCCCCTGGTCTGCCCTCCGAAGACGCGGGTACTTACCTGCAAGCAGACCGGAACCGGGGCACCCCCTTCTCTCCATTCTAGCCTATGTGTTTTGGGCACCACTTTGAACTCTGCACCTGACCGGCCCTGAGCTGCTGGTGTGGTGACTTTGGGGTTGCTCTGAACCCCCAACGGTGGGCTACCTTGGACCAAGAACTAAGCCCTGTAAGTGTCTTACTTACCTGGTTAACCTAACAAATACTTACCTCCCCTAGGAACTGTGAAAATTGCACTGTGTCCACTTTTAAAACAGCTATTTGTGAATAACTTGAAAAGTATACATGCAATTTTGATGATTTGAAGTTCCTAAAGTACTTACCTGCAATACCTTTCGAATGAGATATTACATGTAGAATTTGAACCTGTGGTTCTTAAAATAAACTAAGAAAAGATATTTTTCTATATAAAAACCTATTGGCTGGATTTGTCTCTGAGTGTGTGTACCTCATTTATTGTCCATGTGTATGTACAACAAATGCTTAACACTACTCCTTGGATAAGCCTACTGCTCGACCACACTACCACAAAATAGAGCATTAGTATTATCTCTTTTTGCCACTATCTTACCTCTAAGGGGAACCCTTGGACTCTGTGCATACTATTCCTTACTTTGAAATAGTGCATACAGAGCCAACTTCCTACAGAGTGAGTTCCTGATTCCCTAAGATGTGCCTCCCCTGGTTCTGGACCAATGGCTGGCAAGAAATGAGCTCCTTGTGTGAAGAAAGTTGAAAACCCGAGGTTTTGGGCTCTAAGCAACTGTGACCGGGCCTATTCGCACCAAGTCTGTGTGGTTGTCCGCAACAACCACCAATGCAAAGCTCCAGTGAAATACAGTGACTGCCACTGAGGGCCAGCAATCCGAGATCTGCACTTAGCATTACAGCAAGAACAGTCTACAATGTCCGCCAATGTGAAGCTCCAGTAATGATCCTCCGCCTCGCACGACTGGCTATTCGCGCTACAGCAATATCAGCTCATGCCGCCGAGTATATTCTTCGTGCTATAGTGATCACAGAGCTACAGTGTTCTTCCTGCTCCTCATGGCCTCTTCCACTGTGAACAGAACTATTTACTCCGGAATTTGAGAAGGTAACGTTTCTAGCAGGATTAACATCTTGGGTGCCCAGGACATAACGGTTACGTTCTGGTTTGCACCTCTCGGGGGCCAAGGACGTAACCGTTACATCCTGGTATGGGCCCTCGTGGGAGCACTAGCACTCGCCCCAATGGCCTCGCACCCCTCTCCCATGGGCAGGGATGGAAGGGGAATTGCTTCCCCTTCCATTCCCACCCCCCAGACCACCCTGTGGTGTCTGATGATGTCAGCGCATCATCACGTGCTGACGTCATCAGGTGCTGGCCTCACCGCGCTGGAAGCTGAGAGCTTCCAGCACAGATCGGAGGAGAAATGCAAAAGCATTTCTCCTCTGATCACGTGGAGGAGGCGAGAGAGGCATGAAAGGAAAGGAAATGCCTTTCCTTTCATGTCTCTCTCAGCATTTCTGCTGCTCCGATCACAATGCGTTTGGGATCAGAAATGCACACTAGGCACCAGGGATTTTTTTTTCTTTTTTATAAATGCATAAGGGAAGCGGACCCTTGCGCAAGGGCCTCTCCCCAGGGGGGCAAATTATGTTTAGGTCTTTTCTGCCCCCCCCCCCACGGAGGCAGATCGGCCTATTCTAATTAGGCTGATCTGCCCCAGGAGGGCAGAAACCTCTAGATGTCTATATATATATATTTTTTGTTTGTTTTATTTTTTTAGATGTGGGTGGCGACCCCTTAGGCAAGGGTCGCTCCTCTGGGAGCAAAATTAACTTTACGATATTTCTGCCCCTTTGGGGGCAGATCGCCTATTTTTATTAGGCCAATCTGCCCCCAACGGGGGCAGAAACCACTAGACACCAGGGATTTTTTTTTTTAGGTCAGTTCCACGTGAGGGGAGCGACCCCTTAAACAAAGGTCATTCCTCTGGGGGGTGGGGCACATTTGTTTTAGGCCATATCTGCCCATCGGCCTACTGTAATTAGACCGATCTGCCCCCGGGGGGGGGGGGGCAGAAACCTCTGGCCACCAGGGATCTTTTTTTTTTGTTTTATTTTTTTTAGACATGGGGAGCGACCCCATAGGCAAGGGTCACTCCCCTGGGGGAAAAATCTTTTTAGTCCATTTCTGCCCTCCATGGGGGCAGATTGGCCTATTCTTATTAGGCCAGTCTGCCCCAAGGGAGGCAGTAACCACTAGACACCAGGGATTTTTGTTTTGGTCAATTTCACGGTAGGGGAGACACCCTTTAGGAAAGGGTCGCTCCCCTGCGGGGGCAAATTTGTTTTAGGACATTTCTGGCCCCCTTGGGGGCAGATGGGCCTATTTCTATTAGGCCGATCTACCATGGGGGAAGGGCAGAAACCACTTAGGCACGAGAGATTGGTGTGTGTTTTACTTAGGGGGGCAGCCCCTTGGGCAAGGATCGCTCCCCATGGGGACACATTACTGTGGCCCATATATGCCCCTCTTGGGGGAAGATTGGGTCTATTTTTGGAAGGCCCATCTGCCCCCAAGGGGGGCAGAAAGCCGACTAGAGACCAGGTAAGATTTATTAATTTTTTAAAAGAGGGTGGCGGTATGGCAGTACCCCCACCCACATAAATGGGGCCAAAGTTGTTCTGCCCACTGGTGGGCAGATGGGGCAATTATCCCCAATCCACTCCCCGGGGGGGGGGGAGGCAGAAAGGCTACTAGATGCCAGGAATTTGAAAAAAAAAATAGTGGGGTGGTGGCTACCAACCAGTAAGGGCATGGCTATGCCAACACCCCAACTGAAGAGGATAACTTTCTTTCAGCTCTCACCCTGCACACTAAAACATCTTATCCCACAGCAAGCAAGAGAACATTTAATTATTTGGGGTTTTGATTTTACATTTGGGCCATGAGAGCTTGTCTAACTCTCAAAATTGTCCCACTTGGAATGGTAAGGGCTGTACTTTTTGGACTTTGGGACAGTGCCATGTAGAAAAATCCACAAGACCTAGACACATCTAAAAACTAAACATCTGGGTGAGTCCAGGGTGATGTGCTTCACATGTACCCCACACCATTTTCTTACCCATAATGCCCTGCAAACCTCCAACTTTGCTGGAAAGCACACATTTTTCCCACATTTGTGTGATGGAACCTTCCGGAATCTGCAGGAATCCACAAAATTCCTACCACCCAGCATTGTCGCATCTATACCGATAACAATTCTGCCCCTCTTGTCAGCCTAAATATGTTTTTTTCAAAATGCGCTTTTTGACCCGCTTTGGTTACCCCTTCCCTGTCACAGGCACTTGTCACAAGTGAGGTATCATTTTTACCGGGAGACGGAGGAACATTGGGTGGTAGGAAATTTGTCCAGGTGCGGTGATCCCACATGGAAATGTGGGGAAAAAATGTTTTTTTTAAGCTAAATTTGAGGTTTGCTGAGGATTCTGGGAAAGAAAACAATGGAGGATCCACACAAGTCACACCTCCATAGACTCCCGCAGGTGTATAGTTTTCAGATATTTTGGGGTTTGGTAGGATTCCCTAAATGGCTGCTAAGCCCAGGACCACAATCGCAGGTGCCCCCTGCATAAACAGGTAGTTTTGTATTTGATAATTTTGATGTGTCCACATAGTGTTTTGGGGCATTTCCTTTCGCCGGCACTAGGTCTACCCACACAAGTGATGTTCCATTTTTATCAGGAAACTTGGGGGAATGTTGGGTGGAAGGAAATTCTTGGCTCCTCTCAGATTCGAGAACTTTCTGTCACCGAAATGTGAGGAAAAAGTGTTTGTTTGTCCACATTTTGAGGTTTGCAAAGGATTCTGGGTAACAGAACCCAGTGAGAGCCCCAGAAGTCATCCCATCCTAGATTCCCCTAGGTGTCTAGTTTTAGAAAATGCACAGGTTTGGTAGGTTTCCCTAGGTGCCGGCTGAGCTAGAGGCCAAAATCCACAGCTAGGGACTTTTGCACAATAAAATGTCAGATTTCAATGTAAAAATGTGATGTGTCCATGTTGCATTTCCTGTTGCAGGCATGAGGCCTACCCACACAAGTGAGGTACCATTTTTATCGGGAACCTTGAGGGAACACAGAATAGAAGAATATATTTTTTCCTTCCAAATGTAAGGCAGTGTGTAAAAAAGACATCTATTTGAGAAATGCACTGTAATTCACATGCTAGTATGGGGACCCTGGAATTCAGAGATGTGCACATAACCACTACTTCTCAACACCTTATCTTGTGCCCATTTTTTAAATAAAAAGGTTTCCTTGATACCTATTTTTCACTCTTTATATTTCAGCAAATGAATTGCTGTATACCCGGTATACAATGAAAACCCATTGCGAGGTGCAGCTCATTTATTGGCTCTGGATACCTAGGGTTCTTGATGAACCTACAAGTCCTATATATCCCTGCAACCAGAAGAGTCCAGCAGACGTAACGATATATTGCTTTAAAAAATCTGACATTGCAGGAAAAAGTTACAGAGTAAAACAAGGGGAAAAATTGCTGTTTTTTTTACCTCAATTTCAATATCTTTGTATTTCAGCTGTTGTTTTCTGTAGGAAAACCTTGTAAGATCTACACAAATTACCCCTTGCTGAATTCAGCATTTTGTCTACTATTCAGAAATGGTTAGCTGTCCAGGATCCAGCACTGGTTTCTGTTAGAATTGGGGTCTCTAGTTGGCAGTCAGTTTGCACCCTGTCCAAGTAGGGACCCTCACTCTAGTAAGGATAAGGGAGATACCCACTCTGATAACCCCTGCTCTCCCCCTTGGTAGCTTGGCACAAGCAGTCCGGCTTATCTCAGAGCAATGTGTAAAGCATTTGCACATAACATACAGTAATAAGTGAAAACACCACAGACGTACACCACACCAGTTTTAGAAAAATAGCCAATATTTATCTATATAAAACAAGACCAAATACAATAAAAATCCAAAACACAGTAATAAAAATATGAATTCTGCAAGATTTACACAAAAATGCAGTTCCTTGAAGTTGATATCTCCACCTGGGGCTATCACGACGTTGTGATCAACAAAACCAACAGTTGAGGCTGGCCGCGGCGTTGTGGGCCAGCTATGGTGTCGGAAAGACCCACAAACAGTACCCTGGATTTGCAGGGTGTCGTGATCCTCGCGGTGAGCTCCGGAAAGCGGCGCCGCTGACGTTGTGGTATCAGTTCCGGAGTCGGTAGAGGAGTCGTCAGGCCCTTGATGTCACACGCATTGCGGATCGAACTCCAGGCTGATGAAGTCAGGTGTGCCAGCGTGGATGGCGTCGGGGCTGCGGTGCGAAGCGGGGTGATGCGACGTGCGGGGCCCACAGGTCACAGTGCAGGCAGCGGCTCGATGATGGCATCCAGTGGCATCGGTGAAACCAGGGCTGCAGTGTTAAGCGGGACGGTGCGACGTGTGGTTTACACAGGTCACGGTGAAGGCAGCGGCGGTGTCTTTGCTGAAGTGCTTTCGTCGGTAGGCCCAAGCCAGCGCTGCAGGACAGGACGGTGCTTCGTGACCCTCATGAGCGGTGTTCACAGGCCACGGTGCAGGCAGGATGCCTGGTGACGACACAGGAGTCGATGGTGCTGGCATCAGTGGATTGGGGCTGCTGTGCGGGACGGGACGGTGCTTCGCGTACCTCACAAACGGTGTCCACAGGCCAGCAGGATCGGCGGCGGCGGGGATGCCCAGGCTGCGGCGTGAGCAGGCGATGCCAGAGTGCGGGGCCCACAGGTTGCAGTACGAGCAGCGGCTCGGTGAAGTCGTCCGATGACGGCATCGGGGAGACCAGGGTCGCGGTGTGAAGTGGAGCAATGCGACTCCGTGTGGCGTTGGCAGGTCACGGTGCAGACCAGCGTCGTCGTTGGTGGCGTCGCAGTGGTTTCTCCTCTTGAACCACACAAAACACACAGTTCCCAGTGCTGCAGGTCGAGAAAGCTGAAGTCTTTGGTGTCCCTGAGACTTCCAACAGGAGGCAACCTCTACTCCAAGCCCTTGGAGAATTTTCTCAAGCAAGACACACAGCAAAGTTCACCCTTTACACTCTTTTCAGGCAGAAGCAGCAACTGCAGGCCAGTCCAGCAAAGGGACAGTATTCCTCCTTCAACTCTTCTCCTGGGCAGAGGTTCCTCTTGATTCCAGAAAGAGTCTAAAAGTCTGGGGTTTTGTGTCTTCTTCTTATACCCAGTTCTGCCTTTGAAATTGGCAAACTTCAAAGCAAAGTCTCAAGTGTTTGCAAGATCCTTCCTTGTCCAGGCCAGGCCCCAGACACTCACCAGGGGGTTGGAGACAGCATTGTGTGAGGGCAGGCACAGTCCTTCCAGGTGTGAGTGGCCACACCTCCCGTCACCCCCAGCACAGATTGCTAATCAAGATATGCAGGCTACACCCCAGCCCCCTTTGTGTCACTGTCTAGAGGAGAGGTGTGAACAGCCCAACTGTCAAACTGACCCAGATGGGGAATCCACAAATAGGCACAGAATGGATTAAGCAAGAAAATACCTACTTTCTAAAAGTGGCATTTTCCAACTAACAATCTAAAAAACAACTTCACTAAAAGATGTATCTTTAAATTGTGAGCTCAGAGACATTAAATTCCACATTTGTATCTGCTCTCAAAGAGAATCTGCGCTTTAAGGATATTTAAAGGCAGCCTCATGTTAACCTATGAGAGAGATAGGCCTTGCAAAGTGAAAACCGAATTTGGCAGTATTTCACTATTAGGACATATAAAACACACTAGTATATGTCCTACCTTAATCATACACTGCACCCTGCCCATGGGGCTACCTAGGGCCTAAATCAGGGATGCCTTACGTGTAGTAAAAGGGACGGTTGAGGCCTGGCAAGTGGGTACACTTGCCAAGTCGAATTGGCAGTTTAAAACTGCACATACAGACACTGCAATGGCAGGTCTGAGTCATGTTTAAAGGTCTACTAATGTGGGTGGCACAACCAGTGCTGCAGACCCGCTAGTAGCATTTGATTCACAGGCCCTGGGCACCTCTAAGGCACGTTACTAGGGACTTATTAGTAAATCAAATATGCCAATTATTGATAAACCAATCCACAGTACAATTTATATGGGGAGCACTGATTAGCAGTGGTAAAGTGCGCTGAGACAATAAACCAGCAAAAACAGAGTCCAAAACTAGGAGGTCAAAAGGCAAAAAGACAGGGAAGACATGCTAAAAAGCTGCCAGGTCTAACACATGTCCCCTCCAGCTGAGAGTAGGGGGAACTACCCAACCAATGGGTAGTCCTCTTCACTAAGGCGGAAGAATCTGGACAGACCATCAGCGTTGGCGTGTTCTGTGCCAGGGCGGTGTTCCACCGTAAAGACCATCCCCTGTAGGGAAATGGACCACTTCAACAGTTTTGGGTTCTCACCCCTCATCTGCATTAACCATCTGAGTGGCCTGTGGTCGGTCTGAACCTGGAAGTGAGACCCAAACAAGTAGGGTCTTAGCTTCTTCACTGCCCAGACCACAGCAAAAGCTTCCCTTTCGATTGTACTCCACCTCTGTTCCCAGGGGAGTAGTCTCCTGCTAAGGAAGACTACAGGCTGGTCTAGGCCCTCTGCATTTAGCTGTGAAAGTACTGCTCCCACACCATGCTCAGAAGCATCTGTCTGTACCACAAACTCCTTGGAGAAGTCAGGGGCCAGTAGCATGGGTGCCGTTCACATGGCTTCCTTCAGGGTGTCAAACATGGTCTGGCACGCCTCAGTCCAGATCACCTGTCTAGGCTGCTTCTTAGAAATCAGCTCTGTCAAGGGGGCAACAATGGTGCCATATTCCTTGACAAACCTCCTGTAGTACCGGGTGAGGCCTAAGAAGGCTCTCAACTCTGTCTGGGTCTTGGGGGTACCCAAGCCCGAATGGCATCAATTTTGGGTTGTAGGGGTGCCACCCGTCCACTCCCTACCTGGTGTCCTAAGTACACCACTGACCCCTGCCCTATCTGGCACTTACTGACCTTGATAGTGAGGCCTGCGGCTTGCAGCTCCTTCAACACTTCCCAGAGGTGGTGCCGGTAGTCCTCCGAACTGGAGCTAAAAACAGCAATGTCATCAAGGTAAGCGGCACTGAAGTTTTAAAGCGCAGCCAGGACCTGATTGACCAACCTCTGGAAGGTGGCAGGGGCGTTCTTCAACCCGAAGGGCATGACACGGAAATGGAAGTGCCCCTCTGGTGTTGAGAATGCCGACCTCTCCTTGGCCCCTTCAGTTAAGGCAATCTACCTGTACCCAGAAGTTAAATCAAACATGCTGAGGAACTTGGCTGCCCCCAACCGATCTATGAGCTCATCAGCTCTTGGGATGGGGTGGTCGTCTGTTTTGGTGACGGTATTGAGCCCCCGGTAGTCCACACAGAACCGAAGTTCTGGTGTGGCACCAGGGGCAGCAGGTTTGGGTACCAGAATCACAGGACTGGACCAAGGGCTGCTGCAGCGCTCAATCAGCCCTAGAGCCAACATCTTGGAAACCTCCTCCTGAATGCTGGCCTTCACTCTGTCAGCCAAGCTGTAAACCTTGTTTTTCACAGGCAGGCTGTCCATATTGTCCACATCATGCATGCATAGAGTGAGTGAGAACAGAGTGGAAAAGTGTTCCAGTAACTGGCGACACTCAGTCTGCTGCTCTAGAGTCAGAGAAGGGGAGAGGACCCCGCCTTCTACTGGCCCATCCTGCTCCTTGCTAGACAGGAGGTCAGGGAGAGGTTCACCCTCCTCTTCTGTCCCATCATGTGTAGCCAGAAGCATTGTTAACTCGGACCTCTCAAATTGAGGTTTGAGGCGGTACACATGTAGAACCATCAAGGGGTTCCTAGGAGTCTGCAAGTCCACCAAGTAGATGACGTCACTCTTGCTTCTTCACCTCAAGTGGACCTGTCTTGTGGAGCACAAGGCTCTACGGGGGCCATGACCCACGCTTTTTGGCCAGGCTGAAACTCAACCAGAGTGGTAGTCTTGTCTTACCAGTGTTGCATGTCATCCTGGCTTGCCTCAAGGTTCTCTTGTGCGAGCTTCCTGAAGCGGGCGGTCTGGTTTCGGAAGGCCAGCATGTAACTAAATACATCCTGGATTGGCTTCCTAGGAGCTTGCTCCCAGCCCTCTTTCACCAGACTCAGAGGTCCTCTGACCGGGTGCCCATACAATAGTTCAAAGTGGCTAAAGCCAACCCTCTTCTGTGGTCCTTCCCGGTAGGCAAAGAGAAGGCATGGTATTAGGACGTCCCACTTATGCCTCATGGAGTCTGACAGACCTCCACTCATGCCTTTCAGGGTTCAGTTGAATCTCTCAACCAACCCATTACTTTGGGGGTGAGGGGTGCTGCATTTGTTGTTCATTCCACATTCCTCCACATGGCTTTTATGTACATGGACATAAAGTTGGTACCCCGGTCAGATACAACCTCCTTGGGGAAACCCACTCGGGTAAAGATCCCCATCAGTGCCCTGGCCACAACGGGTGCTGTCACTGTCCTCAGAGGGATAGCTTCCTGGTACCGGGTGGCATGGTCCACCAAGACCAGGATTGAGCTGTTGCCTGCGGCTGTCTTGGGGTCCAGAGGACCCACTATGTCAATGCCCACCCACTCATAAGGGGTGCTCACCACAGGAAAGGGTTGGAGGGGGGCCTTACATTTCCCTCCACCTTTGCCACTTGCTTGGCAAGTCTGACAGGATCTGCAGAATGTATCAGAATGTTTTCTCATCTGGGGCCAATGAAAGTGGATGACAAGCCTGTCAAAGGTCTTGCCTTGTCCCAAATGTCCTGCCAGAGGCACATCATGAGCCAAACCCAGTAGGAAGGCTCTGAAGCGCCGGGGTACCACCAGCACACGGGCTGTCCCGGGTTCAGCAACCTTAGACTCGCTGTACAGGAGATCATTCTCCCAGTGTATCAGGTGATCCTTGGGCTCAGCACCAGCTGCCTGGTCTTCGACCTGCTGCCTAAGACCCATGAGAGTAGGGCACACCTTCTGCTCTGCACAGAACTCCTCTCTGGTGGGACCCCCCTCTTGCTGCCAATGGGTCAGCTCAGGTAGGTCTCCCTGTTCAGTCACTTGTTCCCCTCTAGTTGTCGGGGCTTCCTGCTCTAGGTCAGCCTCCTCCCAGACCGTGGGAACATCTGGGGTGGGTTTCCCACGCCCCTTGCCCTTTCTTGTGGCAGTCACCTGGGCCACTGTTTCAGGCTCCAGGTCTTTCTGATCACCATGGTTGGCTGCCATGGACCGAGTGGTCATGCATGCCCACTCTGGCAACCCCAACATCCCCAAGTGCGACCTGAGCTCCACCTCATTCCAGGCGGAAGTGTCCAGGTTGTTGCCCAGCAGACAGTCAACTGGCATGGTAGGACTCACAGCTACCCTCAAGGAACCTGAGACCCCTCCCCACTCAACGGGAACCTGCGCCACTTTACATTGACACTCTGAGCTGTCCACTGCAACTACTTGGTGGAATAGAACCAAGACCACAGCACTCAAGAGAACATATAGTTGAAAATCAAATGTAAAGTCTAATGTGAGAGATCCGTTAGTAAGAAGTAAGTGAAGTCTTCTTTGTATTCAATGGAGAATTTATTCCGGCCAACACATATGTTTCATAGTATCAAGATATGTTCACGCACAGCCAACATGTGTTTCGTCATACAGTGACTTTTTTAAGGCTGTAAGAGACATAGGGGGTCATTACAACCCTGGCGGACGGTGTTAAAGCTGAGGTAATACCGCAAACAGGCCGGCGGTAAAAAAAAGGGAATTATGACCGTGGCAGAAACTGCCAACATAGACAGCCACTTTAACACTCCGACCGCCACGGCGGTACAGACAAGCAGCACGGCGGTCACCGCCAACAGACAGGCGGGAGACAATGTACCGCCCACAGTATTACAACAGGCCAATCCGCCACCTTTTCCAGGGCGGATTCACCGTGGATAAAAACATGGCGGATCACCTTAACACACTCCATGAGGAAGGAGGGCCCCATGGAGCCCGAACTCCGAATACTCCCTGCGCTTGTCTTCCTGCTCCTCTACGAACATCAGCAACGGCGGCACCGAAGACAACAGTGAGTACTGCACCTACGACATAGGGGAGGGGGGAGGCAAAAGTCAGGGGGATACACACGCAACACCCCCACCCCCACCCCCAACCTCACCCACTACAACACACACACCAATGCATATCCAAACATCACAGTAACAACCCACAACCCCCCCCGGAAGAATGCAAAGACAAAAGGGAATCAGTATAACTGTTGTAATGTATAAAAATACAGTAAGCTCATATATACAGAAATATATACACATTCCAAATATATACATCATGATTAGTAGTGCAGGAATGCACAATTCAATGTCCATGGACCACTGGGCCCAAAATGCATGGGCGAGGCCCACACACGATACCTGTCCAGAAACGGAGAGAACACTGCAGGGGCATCAGATAGAAATACAACAGGCACCTCAGGGGGAAGGGAATGGGGGGCACCTCAGCCGGATGAGTGTAAAGCCAGATCCACGACGGGGCTCCATGCCCATTGAAGCATCCTGGGGAGTGCAAAGCCACAGTCTCTCAAGTCTCTACAGTGGGTGGGTTGCCCACTGTACCATCCTGGGGAGTGCAAAGCCACAGTCTCTCAAGTCTCTACAGTGGGTGGGTTGCCCACTGTACCATCCTGCGGAGTGCAAAGCCACAGTCTCTCAAGTCTCTACAGTGGGTGGGTTGCCCACTTTACCATCCTGGGGAGTGCAAAGCCACAGTCTCTCAAGTCTCCCAAGTGGGTGTGTTGCCCACTGATCAATCCTGGGGAGTGCAAAGCCACAGTCTCTCAAGTCTCTACAGTGGGTGGGTTGCCCACTGATCAATCCTGGGGAGTGCAAAGCCACAGTCTCTCAAGTCTCTACAGTGGGTGGCTTGCCCACTGTACCATCCTGGGGAGTGCAAAGCCACAGTCTCTCAAGTCTCTACAGTGGGTGGGTTGCCCACTGATCAATCCTGGGGAGTGCAAAGCCACAGTCTCTCAAGTCTCCACAGTGGGTGGGTTTCCCACTTTACCATCCTGGGGAGTGCAAAGCCACAGTCTCTCAAGTCTCTACAGTGGGTGGGTTGCCCACTGTACCATCCTGGGGAGTGCAAAGCCACAGTCTCTCAAGTGGATGCAGTTCTCCACTGGTTTTGGAGGGGGACTGGTGCCCAGAGTGCTTCATCCTGTGAAGGATTCAGGTAGTGGATGCAGTTCTCCACTGGTTCTGGAGGGGGACTGGTGCCCAGAGTGCTTCATCCTGTGAAGGATTCAGGTAGTGGATGCAGTTCTCCACTGGTTCTGGAGGGGGACTGGTGCCCAGAATGCTTCACTCTCCTTGTGACGGTCCCAGTTCCGTCACTGTCCCAGCCGCACATTGGCTAACGATGCTTGAGTTGGCGGTGCTTGCTCTGTTCAGCGGTGCTTGCCATGGCGGTCTTTGCCCTGTTCAGCGGTGCTTGCCCTGTTCAGCGGTGCTTGCCATGACAGTCTTTGCCCTGTTCAGCGGTGCTTGCCCTGTTCAGCGGTGCTTGCCATGGCGGTCTTTGCCCTGTTCAGCGGAGCTTGCCCTGTTCAGCGGTGCTTGCCCTGTTCAGCGATGCTTGCCATGGCAGTCTTTGCCCTGTTCAGCGGAGCTTGCCATGTTCAGCGGTGCTTGACCTGTTCAGCGGTGCTTGCCATGGCGGTCTTTGCCCTGTTCAGCGGTGCTTACCATGTTCAGCGGTGCTTGACTTTGCTGTCTCTGACCTGTGCAGCGGTGTGTGGCATGACGGTCCCTCAGTGCCCAGCGGGGCTGTGGCTGCCGGGGCCATCCAGGGCACTGACGCTGGCGGTGGTCTCCGGACCAGTGACAATAGTGCTGCCCTCCAGGGCACTGACTCTGGCGGCCCGGTCTCCGGACCAGTGACGATAGTGCTGCCCTCCAGGGCACTGACTCTGGCGGTGGTCACCGGACCAGTGACGATAGTGCTGGCCTCCAGGGCACTGACTCTGGCGATGGTCTCCGGACCAGTGACGATAGTGCTGGCCTCCAGGGCACTGACTCTGGCGGTGGTCTCCGGACCAGTGACAATAGTGCTGGCCTACAGGGCACTGACTCTGGCGGTGGTCTCCAGACCAGTGACGATAGTGCTGCCCTCCAGGGCACTGACTCTGGCGGTGGTCTCCAGCCCCGTGACGATAGTGCTGCCCTCCAGGGCACTGACTCTAGCGGTGGTCTCCGGACCAGTGACGATGGGGCTGGCAGTGGCGTCCTGGCCAGCGGGGAGGATTGGGCCTTCTCTTCCGTGCTGCTCTTACCAGACTTTGGAGACTTCTTCTGTCCCTTCACCACCTTGGGAGGGGTCACAGCTGACTCGACACTCCCCCCGGGACCCTTGTGGGCGGCTTTGCCGGCAGGAGTCTTCACCCTCTCCCGTCGGGCACTGTCCAACTTCTGGTGCTTTACAGGGGGTGGACTGGCAGTGCTTTGGCTCCGTGTCACACTGGCTGCCCTGGTGGCTGGTGCACTCCACATACCTCTAACACGCACCACTGGTACCGGACTTTTTTTGGCTGAGGTGCTAGTACGGGACCTATGAATTGGAGGGGTGGGGGTGGTGGGACAGAGGTCAAGGTTGCTCAGGAAATGTTTCTGACGAACACTGGGATGGGTAGCTGGAGGGGGTCTGGGAGTGGAGGAAGAGGAGGTGGTTGTAGGAGGTGTAACAGATGATTTGGGTGGAGGTGCAGGTTCTGGAGGCTGTCGTGAGGTGGATGGATGTTGGGTGTGTGGGTGTCCGCGTTTGTGTACTTTGGGAGGGGCCATCACAGACACACTGGGAGAGGACACAGGGGATGTGTAAATGGGAGTGGGGGTGGTGAGTGCAGGTGAGCGGGGTGTGGTGCTGGGTGTTCTGGTGCGAGTCCTAGTGGTTGTATTGGTAGTGCATGCAGGTGCGAGTGTAGACGAGACTGGGAGGGAGGAGGGAGACGATGAGGAAGGGGACACAGTGGAGGCAGTGGATGTTGCTGTGTCTGTATGTGGGTGATGCTTGTGTGAGTGCCTGTGGGATGTGTGGTGCCTATGTTTGCCTGAGCTGCCCTTGTGTGTTGAGGTGTGTGCAGGCTGGTCTGATGTTGTGCTTGGGATAGGCTGGGGTACAGGGGGTTGGGTCTGGGTGGAGGAAGTTGGAGGGGGGAGGCTAGACACAGGGACAATGGCTGCCATCAGTGCTGAGGCCAGAGATTGCAGGGTTCGATGATGGGCAGCCTGACCAGACTGAATGCCCTCCAGGAATGCATTAGTGTGTTGCAACTCCCTTTCTACACCCTGGATGGCCTTCACAATGGTAGACTGCCCAAAAGTGAGTGACCTGAGGGCAGCAGGGGTGACAGGGGCAGGGGCTGAGGTGCCTGGGGCGAAGGGGATGCCCACCCTCCTGGATGAGCGGGCACGGAGCGAAGGGTGAGGGGCTGCTGGGAGTGCGGTGCTGGTAGGGGGGGTGGCGGCTGTACCTGTAGAAGTGGGGGGCACAGATGGTGCACAAGGGACCTCCCATCGGAGGACGAGTCCGTGTCGCTGGTTGCTGATCCGGTGACCGACGTGAAGCTCCCCTCGCCCTCCGTCCCACTGGTGTATTCTGTGTCCGTGGTATGGCACTCCATGGCCATGTGGGATGCAGCCCCCTCGTGCTCCGGTGCCACTGTACCTCCGCCTGATGATGCTGATACACAAAAGAACAGGGAGAGCACAAAAAGGGGTGGGGAAACAGAAGAAAGACAGGTTGAGTGCATGGCTTACCGCTACAGTTGACGGACAATACAGACACAGCAGCCCACTGCACTACGCCATGCTCTTGGCCTCTACAGATGCAGTTCCTGGGATATGGCCTACATGGCTATGAGTGTCATCTACCCACATAGATGACACAGGGGCATGTATACCTGTACTTGGCACTCTACAGAGGTGGGGTGGAGTGGCACATGACCTGCATTACGGAGGGGCCTAGCCTACGGAACTCGCAATGGCCTAGGGAAACCCACAGCCCTCCTCCCCCATCAGACCCCTCCACTGCGCTCTAAGTCATGAGAATGTGAGTGTACTCACCCCCTTGTGTCTGCTGTGATGCCCTCATGCGCCCATCCAACTCAGGGTAGGCCACCGCCAGGATCCAGAAAATCAGGGGGTTTCATCACCGCCGGCGCACTTCGTCATGGCTCCTGGGACCCATACGGTCCAATGTTAACCAATGCAGCATTGCGCCGCGGTCTTTGACCGCCTACCGCGACGGTGTACAACGCCAGCGCAGTTACCTCACATCCCATTGTCCCACTTTAGAGGTCAGACAGCCGCCATTTCAGGGGCCCACATGGCTTCATTTACAACTGCTTCACACATACCTAAGCCTACACTCAACACACATACAGGAAGGATATTGGATTTTGTGTCGTGTTCTGTGAAGCTGTGGGTTCATACCTCAGAACTTGTTGACTCTGTGGTCGCTGTTGTCCTTCCTAGGTACAGTCAGCTGGGACATGTGAGGAGATGGCGGAATCCTTCGGTGTACCGACCGCTGGTGGACCTGTTAACAATGGAGGAGCGACATTTAATCATCACCTACAGGATTGACCGTGCCACAATCCAGGAACTGTGTACCCAGTTGGAGCCAGACCTGATGTCACCAATCCGCCATCCCACAGGAATCCCCCCTCAAGTGCAGGTGCTATCAGTGCTCCATTTCCTAGCAAGTGGGTCATTTCAAACAACAGTGGCCATGGCATCAGGGATGTCCCAGCCTATGTTTTCCAACGTGTTGTCCAGAGTGTTGTCTGCCCTGCTGAAACATGTGAGGAGCTACATCATTTTCCCTCAGGTGGAGGATTTGGCTACTGTTAAAGATGACTTCTATGCCCTGGGACATATCCCTAACATCATAGGTGCCATTGATGGGACCCATGTGGCTTTGCCCCCCCCCCCCCCCCCACACACAGGAGTGAACAGGTGTACAGGAACCGGAAGAGTTATCATTCTATGAATGTACAGATGGTATGTTTGGCAGACCAGTACATCTCCAAGGTAAATGCTATGTTCCCTGGCTCAGTGCATGACGCCTACATCCTGCGGAATAGCAGCATCCCGTATGTGATGGGTCAACTCCAGAAGCACCGTGTGTGGCTATTAGGGGACTCTGGTTACCCCAACCTGTCATGGCTATTGACCCCAGTGAGGAATCCCAGGACCAGGGCAGATGAACGCTACAATGAGGCCCATGGGTGGACTAGGAGGGTGATCGAATGCACCTTCGGCCTCCTGAAGGCCACGTTCAGGTGCCTCGATATGACAGGTGGTTCCCTATTCTACTCACCAAGGAAGGCGTGCCAGAGCATCATCGCCTGCTCGATGCTTCACAATCTTGCTTTGCGACGCCAGGTGCCTTTTCTGCAGGAGGATGGTCCAGATGACGGTGTTGTGGCAGCTGTGGAGCCTGCGGACAGTGATGAGGAGGAAGCAGAGGAAGAAGACGTTGACAACAGGGACTCTGTCATACAGCAATACTTTCAGTGACACACAGGTGAGAACTATTTTTTTACTATTACATTCACTTTCACACTTCTACCTCTATCCTGTCTGTCAATTTGAAGTAGTATCTGCTAACTGAGTGATACATTTCTATTACGGTTTCACAGGTGTGGTTACCAAAGTGTGTCATCTGCTTGCATCCTTCATGGACTTGTGATGTGTGACATAGGTATGTTGACATTACTATTGGGAACGGATTTTGTCACTTTCAGAGCTAATACACATTTTAAAAATCACAGACTGACTCCAGTTGGTTTTGTGGTTCAAGGGTGTTTATTGATGTGCTAATTATTGGAGGGGGTGGCAAATTGGTGATGGGTGATGGTGGAGGAATGTCCATGGCAGAGTCCAGTCTATTAGTCTCGCAGGTGCATTGCCCATATGGGCATAGGAAGTGGAGCTGGGGCAGTTCCAATCTGGACAGGGTAACAAAGTGGGACAGTGGGAGGACAATCAGGGTGGTCTAATTTCCTGGCGGGGGTCTTGCCATCTTGCTCTGTCCTGTTCCTGGATCTCAGGGACCACTTGCGGGGTGGTTCTCCGTCTGCAGGGGGTGGGGTGCTGGTGTGGTGGTCCTGTCCACTAGTGCCGGCGGAGGTGGTGGGCAGTTCATCGTCCAGGCTAGTGTCAGGGGCCCCTTGGAGTGCCACGGTGTCCCTCATGGTCTTTTGTATGTCCTTCAGCACCCCTACGATGGTGCCCAGGGCGGAGCTGAAGGTTCTGAGCTCCTCCCTGAACCCCAAATACTGTTCCTCCTGCATGCGCTGGGTCTCCTGAAACTTGGCCAGGACCGTAGCCATCGTCTCCTGGGAGTGGTGGTATGCTCCCATGATGGAGGAGAGGGCCTCGTGGAGAGTGGGTTCCCTAGGCCTGTCCGCCCCCTGTCGCACAGCAGCCCTCCCAGTTCCCCTGTGTTCCTGTGCCTCCGTCCCCTGGACCGTGTGCCCACTACCACTGCCCCCAGGTCCCTGTTGTTGTTGGGTTCTTGGGTTATCCTGGGTTCCCTGTAGTGGTGGACACACAGCTGATTGACGTGTCCTGGGGACAGAGGTATGGGCCCGCTGGGTGGGTGCTGTGCTGCTGTTACCAGAGGGTGGAAGGTCAGTGTTGGGCTGTGCCTGTGCGAGGGGAGCTGACTGTCCCGAGGCCCACGATGGTCCGGGTTGGTCATCTGGATCCAGTTGGCCAGAGCTGCTGTCATCACTGTGGGCCTCTTCTGGGGGTGGAGTGGACATGTCTGGACCCTCCTGTCTGGTGACATTACGTAGTGGTCCTACAGGGGTATAAAAGCATGATTATTGCATCTGTGTGTGTCATGGTGTGCAATGGGTGGGTGTGTGTGTACCCCAGTGCAAGCATTCCTGTGTGGGGGCTTGTGTGATGATGGTTCGGGGGTGTTATGGGTTTGTGCAGTGGGCATGCTTTAGTGATGGGTGTCCATGCTTTGTTGTGTCATGCAGGGCTTGGTGTTGGGATGTGTGGTTTGTGTTATTAGTATATTAGTGAGGAGTTGGAGTGATAGGGGAGGGGGTGAGGGTGGGTGTGTGTGATAGCATGCAGGTAGGGTGGGGGATATGATAGTTGAGATTTGACTTACCAGTGTCCATTCCTCCACCGACTCCTCCGAGGCCCTCTGGATGCCTAATGGTCAAGACCTGCTCCTCCCATGTTGTTAGTTGTGGGGGAGGAGGTGGGGGTCCGCCGCCAGTCCGCTGAATCGCGATGTTGTGCCTGGAGACCACTGAACGCACCTTCCCCTGTAGGTCGTTCCACCTCTTCCTGATGTCCTCCCGATTTCTTGGGTGCTGTCCCACTGCGTTTACCCAGTCGAAGATTCTTCACCATAGCTCCATCTTCCTGGCTATAGAGGTGTGCTGCACCTGTGATCCAAATAGCTGTGGCTCTACCCGTACGATTTCCTCCACCATAACCCTGAGCTCCTCCTCAGATAACCTGGGGTGTCTTTGGCGTGCCATGGGGTGGTGTAGGTGATGTGTGGGGTGGTATATGTGGTGATGAGTGTGGTGATGTGTAGTGGTGTGTAGAATTTTGTGCGTGGATATTGTGTGGGTGATGGTGTTTTGTGCCTCTGTGTGGTGGGGTTCTCTATTGCTGTGCTCTCTCTCTCTGTCGCCTTCATCTCTGATTTTGGGTCGTAGGGGTCTGTGGGTGATGTGGGTGTGTGTTTTATATTGTGTTGGGTGTGTGGGAGTGTTGTTTGTATGTGTATCAGGTGTGTGTATTTCGAATTGTCCAATGTGGCGGTGTTTTGGAGATGTGTGTGTATTTTGAGCGCGGCGGTGTGTACCGCCAATGGAATACCACGGCTGAAAGACCACCGCGTGGATTCGTGTGTCATAATAGCATGGGCGTGTTTCTGTTGGAGTGACAGTGGAGGATTTGTTATCGCCGGATTATCACTGACCTTTGGTGTGGCGGACTTGTGTGGGTGTCTGAATTTCGGCAGATTCCGAGATGTGGGTCATAATAGCTGTGGCGGAATTCCGCGGCCGCGGCGGTGTATTGGCAGTCTTCTGCACGGCAGTAAGCGGCTTTTACCGCCAATGTTGTAATGACCCCCATTGCCTCTCTGGAACAAGATATAAAATCTATGAACTTGCCAGAAGCAACTGAAAAAAATGATATCATCCTTAAAGAAATACTCCATACACATCAACTGTATATCAAAGACACAAAAACAAAAAATCTAAAAAACTTAAGAGAGACGAGAAGGACTCTCTCAATGGTCACATTTTTATGTTTTCTCGCAAACTTGATCAGATTAACGGTGACACCCATTCCAAACTTTCTGACCCCAATACTACTAACTTATGCACCTCAAACAGTATAACTGACGTTTCTAGCATTTCTAGTACTGAAATAGACCCCCCTACTGAGGGTACTTCAAGAACAATGCCCACACTCCAGTGTACTCACTCATCTTTTTTAGAGGAGTTGGCCAGATACAGAAAAGGCATCCGCCAGAACTACTACAAACCGAGCACAAATTCAAAACAACCAGGAGGGGAGGGAAAAAACATAAATCCGGCCAAAGTGAAGGCATGGCTACACGCTCAGTTTCACACTATCAGAGAACATGAGTGCAAGTTCCATAATGTGTCCTGGTTTGTTAGTCATCCCAACTTACAATCCAGATGTGGTTCAAGTTATCAATTTATCTACCACTGTTCTTTCTCAAGATCAAATAAATGTATTGAACAAAGGTCTAGGCTTTTGACCTGTTTCCAGACCTAACTATAACGATATACCCATAGACCTTTTCAAGTTCATATGTTGTCTTAAACTTAAGAAATTTTTGATGGACAAACCTGGTGTTAACAAAAGCTCTGACACAACATTACCTAATTGCAACAGAACGATCAAAGATATACAGGACATTCATACGATTGTATCTCTGGATACCATGACCTCTTCTACTCCTAGTTTTGAGGAACTCTTAGAACACTTAGACATCCAGCCCAATTTAGAAGTGGACAGTGGACTGAAACCTAAATCCTCCTTTATGCCCACTTTACCACTGGATAATCACTTCAATATTTTTTACAATGCAGTTAGTGCGGGTCTATTCACTCTTGAGGATAAACACAGAGTAAGTTGTTTTAGCTATAGAAAATTTTTTGATCCAGTAGAACTTAGAGCATTAAACAGACTATCGTCTTGTTTAGAAATCATAATCAGAGAAGCAGATAAGGGTGGCAAAGTGGTGGTAATGGATAGAAAGGACTACATGTGTGAAATTGACAGACAACTAGTGGACAAAGATTCGTACTTACGTTTTCCTGACAATCCACTGGCCAGAATCACAGGTCTAATGAAAAACGGACTCTCTTATTGGAAAAATCGATGTCTTATCTCAGACTACCAATTGAAATACATGTACACCGCAGCACCACGAGCTCCTTGCATATACATACTACCCAAAGTCCATAAACCAGGGACTTTTCCACCGGGCAGACCAATTATCTCAGGCATCGGGTCACCCACGGAGTACATCTTTGAGTATATCGACTGTTTCCTACAACCTCTGGTACGCAATTTACCTTCATTTATTCAGGATACAAGAGACTTACTATGCCAACTAGAGGACATTGATTGGACCGCTGAGTGCTGTTTTGTGAGCCTAGACATTAATTCATTGTACACGTCCATCCCACTAGAACAGGGCTTAGAAGCATTATCTATCACACTATCCAACAGGGATGCTACATTGTATGAACACACCAATATGTTATTGGATCTTACACGATTAGTTCTAGAAAATCATGTGTTTCTGCATGATGGCAACTGGTATAAACAAGCCCAGTGAGTTGCTATGGGAGCAGAATTCTCACCATCCTATGCAAACCTTTACTTGGGACAATTTGAAAAAACAACATATCTGGGGAGACTGTCCCGCCACTATCACACAACATATCCTCTTTTGGGGAGATATATCGACAACATACTCGTCATTTGGACTGGTACCAGACAGGACTTGGTTGGCCTTGTTGATCACCTGAACACGAACAACTACAACTTGGCTAGACAAGTGCTCCCACCCAATTGAGTTGTACAGCCCCTGAAAAGCTGTCACATTACTGCCCTTCACCCAACCATCCAGTGTTCTGCAAAACAAATCTACACACTAACCAGGTCTGGGACTCAGTTTTCTTACTCTGCCTAAACTGATCCCTGCACTTGTCAGGAGGGAGACCATACAGAGTGAGAAGGGCCTTCTTCATGTCAGCATAGGTGAGATTGTACCCCTTACCCAAAGCTAACAAAGTGTTCCTTCCCTCCTCTGTGAAAGTGGTTCCACAATCCTGCTCCCCAATTCTTCTCAGGGACCCCATTCATGTGGATGGACGCCTCATATCCCTGAAGCCACCTCTGTATGCCATCTCCCTTCCTGTACTCTCTCCCTACGTTTTTTAGGAATGTGCACAATTCTGTGTGACAGCACTGAGGAATTGCTGCCACCTTCCAAGCTGGACCTGCTCCTCACATCCAGCTCTTATACTTTAAGCTCATGGTCCAAAAGCATCTTTCTTTCCTCCATTGCTCACTACTCCCTTTGGGCCTCTATTTTTAATCACTCCAACTCAATCTGGTGTCTCTTGACTTCTCTCCTGTCCTCCAGCTCATCTGGGGTCAGGCCTTTTGATCCACCACTGCAGCTTGTCATAGGGGGTACCTCCCACCCTGGCAGCTCCTGCACCCTCAGTACATCTTCCCTAGAACTCTCCATTTGGATCCTCAGACTGCCCACTGGCAGTTCTGGCTGCTACCCAGGCCCTCAGTGCCTTCTGTAGCTCATCCTTTTTGGTGAGGCCTCTGATCTGAGTTTTGAGGTTTTTACAAGCTGCCTTCAGTTCCTTCATGGAATAGGTTTCCAACCAATCCTCCTCAAAAACTAAATCCTGGGATGCAACTGAAGATGCTCTTGATTGAGACATGATGTCGTTGGGGTTCACTTGAACTCAAGGTGGAAAATAGGTCAAAGAGAAAAAGAAAAAAAAACTGTATGTGGGTTGTAATTGTCTGCGATATAGTAGTAGTGTACACTAATCACTGTAGGTCAAGTGCAAATGCACGTCCTATCCTCACCGCTGACAACCAGTGTTAGAAATGGGGTCACTAGTTGGCAGTCGGTTTGCACCCTGTCCAAGTAGGGACCCTACTCTAGTAAGGATAAGGGAGATACCCGCTCATATAATCCCTGCTCACCCCCTTGGTAGCTTGGCACAAGCAGTCCGGCTTATCTCAGAAGCAATGTGTAAAGCATTTGCACATAACACACAGTAATAAGTGAAAACACTACAAATGGACACAACACCAGTTTTAGAAAAATAGCCAATATTTATCTATATAAAACAAGACCAAATATGATAAAAATCCAACAAACAGTATTAAAATGTGAATTTTGCAAGATGTACTCAAAAAAACAGTTCTTTGAAGTCGATAGCTCCATCAGGGGCTATCACGGCGTTGTGATCAACAAAACCAACAGTTCAGGCCGGCCGCGGCATTGCAGACCAGATACGGTGTCGGGAAGACCCACAAACAGTACCTTGGATTTGCAGGGCGTAGTGATCCTCGCGGTGGGCTCCGGAGAGCAGCGTCGCTGATGACGCAGTGTCGGTTCCGGAGTCGGTGCAGGAGTCATCGGGCCCTTGAGGTCACACTAGTTGCGGATCGAACTCCAGGCTGATGAAGTCAGGTGCACTGGCATGGATGGCGTCGGGGCTGCGGGGCGAAGTGGATTGATGCGACACACGATGTCCACAGCTCACGGTGCAGGCAGCGGCTCGGTAATGGCATCCAGCGGCGTCGGTGAGACCAGGGCTGCGGTGTGAAGCGGAGAGGTGCGATGTGCGGTGTCCACAGGTTACAGTGCAGGCTGCGGAGTTGTCGTTGCCGAAGCGCTGTCGTCGGTAGGCCCAAGCCAGCGGTGCGGGACAGGACGGTGCTTCGTGACCCTCACGAGTGGTGTCCATAGGCCACGGTGCAGTCAGGATGACTGGTGATGACACAGGGGTCGATGGTGCTGGCGTCGGTGGACTGGGGCTGCGGTACGGGACGGTGCTTCGTGTACTTCATGAGTGGTGTCCTCAGGCCACGGTGCAGGTAGCGGCACCGGTGTCAGCAGGAGCGGCATCATCGGGGATGGCCAGGTTGCGGTGTGAGCAGGCAATGCCGGAGTGCGGGGCACATAGGTCGCAGTGCGAGCAGCGGCTCGGTAAAGTCGTCCGATGACAGCGTCGGGTAGACCAGTGTCGCTGTGCGAAGCGGGGCAATGCGACTCCGTGTGGTGTCTGCAGGCCACGGTGCAGGCTAGCGGTGTTATTGGTGACGTTGCAGTGGTTTCTCCTCTTGAACCGCACCTAGTGCTGCAGGTCGAAGAAACTGAAGTCTTTGGTGTCCCTGAGACTTCCAACAGGAGGCAAGCTCTTCTCCAAGCCCGTGGAGAATTTTCTCAAGCAGGACACACAGCAAAGTTCACCCTTTGCACTCTTTTCAGGCAGAAGCAGCAACTGAAGGCCAGTCCAGCAAAGCAACACAGCAAAGGGACAGTACTCCTCCTTCAGCTCTTCTCCTGTGCAGAGGTTCCTCTTGATTCCAGAAAGATTCCAAAAGTCTGGGGTTTTGGGTCTTTTTCTTTTTCAAAGCAAAGTCTCAAGTGTTTGCAAGATCCTTCCTTGTCCAGGCCAGGCCCCAAACACTCACCAGGGGGTCGGAGACGGCATTGTGTGAGGGCAGGCACAGTCCTTCCAGGTGTGAGTGACCACTCCTCCCCTTCCCTCCAGCACAGATGGTTAATCAAGATATGCAGGCTACACCCCAGCCCCCTTTGTGTCACTGTCTAGAGGAGAGGTGTGAGCAGCCCAAATGTCAAACTGACCCAGACGGGGAATCCACAAACATGCAGAGTCACAGAATGGATTAAGCAAGAAAATGCCTACTTTCTTAAAGTGGCATTTTTAAACTAACAATCTAAAAACCAACTTCACTAAAAGATATATTTTTAAATTGTGAGCTCAGAGACCCTAAACTCCATTTTTGCATCTGCTCTCAAAGAGAATCTGCGCTTTAAGGATATTTAAAGGCAGCCCCCAGGTTGCACAGTGAAACCAAATTTGGCAGTATTTCACTGTTAGGACATATAAAACACCCTAGTATATGTCCTACCTTAAACATACACTGCACCCTGCCCATGGGGCTACCTAGGGCCTAACTTATGGGTGCCTTACATGTAGTAAAAGGGAAGGTTGAGGCCTGGCAAGTCGCATTGGCAGTTTAAAACTGCACACAACGACACTGCAATGGCAGGTCTTAGTCATGTTTACAGGGCTACTAATGTGGGTGGCACAATCAGTGCTGCAGGCCCACTAGTAGCATTTGATTCACAGACCCTGGACACCTCTAGGGCATGTTACTAGGGACTTATTAGTAAATCAAATATGCCAATTATGGATAAACCAATCCACAGTACAATTTTTATGGGGAGCACTTGCACTTTAGCACTGATTAGCAGTGGTAAAGTGTGCAGAGACAATAAACCAGCAAAAACAGAGTCCAAATCCAGGAGGTCAGAAGGCCAATTATGGATAAACCAATCCACAGTACAATTTTTATGGGGAGCACTTGCACTTTAGCACTGATTAGCAGTGGTAAAGTGTGCAGAGACAATAAACCAGAAAAAAACAGAGTCCAAATCCAGGAGGTCAGAAGGCAAAGAGACAGTGGAGACACGCTAAAAAGCTGCCAGGTCTAACAGTTTCACACCCATTTCTGTCACTAACTGGAAGGAGCCTAAAAGCACAAAATATAGTAAAAATGGGGTATGTCCCAGTAAAATGCCAAAATTGAGTTGAAAAATGCGTTTTTCTGATTCAAGTCTGCGTGTTCCTGAAAGCTGCGTAGATGGTGATTTTAGCACCACAAACCGTTTGTTGATGCCATTTTCAGGGAAAAAAACACAAGCCTTCTTCTGCAGCCCTTTTTTCCCATTTTTAAAAACAAAACAACATTTTTGTTGTATTTTGGCTAATTTCTTGGTCTCTTCCCACAAACCCACAGACTCTGGGTATCTCTAGATCCCTAGGATGTTGGTAAAAAAGGATGCAAATTTAGCGGGGGTAGCTTCTGTGGACAAAAAGTTAAGAGGGCCTAAGCACAAACTGCCCCAAATAGCCAAAAAAAGGCCTGGCACCTGAGAAGAAAAGGCCTGGCAGCAAAGGGGTTAAACTGGTCTTTGTATTGGGCCTGCACTTTATCGCAGTTGGCCTGAACTTGTGGCTTTCACCCAGTCTATCACGACCAGATGACCATGAGTGGTACTTTCAGGCCGCACCTAAAATTTTGAAATTGAATATCTCCGGTTCTACTGATTGGATTTCTACAGTTCTGTATTATTTTATTACTTAATGTTGGACTTTTGCTTATGCAGGGTCATCCCCAGTCTTTTTGCCTCCTGCCTCCTATTTTTTTCTGACCTGTTGCTGTTGGCTTTTCAACTCTGAGCACTTTACCACTGCTAACCAGTGCTAAAGTGCCTATGCTCTCCGTGTAAAATGTGTACGTAATTGGTTCTCCATGATTGGCATATTTGTTTTGCTGTTAAGTCCCTAGTAAAGTGCACTAGAGGTGCCCAGGGCCTGTAAATCAAATGTTACTAGTGGGCCTGCAGCACTGGTTGTGCCACCCACACAAGTAACCCTGTAATCATGTCTCAGACCTGCCACTGCAGTGTCTGTAAGTGTATTTTTACACTGTAAATTCGACTTGGCAAGTGTACCCACTTGCCAGGCCTAAACCTTCCCTTTTCTTACATGTAAGGCACCCCTAAGGTAGGCCCTAGGTAGCCCCAAGGGCAGGGTGCAGTGTACGGATAAGGTGGGACATATAGTAATGTGGTTTATATGTCCTGACAGTGAAATACTGCCAATTTCGTTTTTCACTGTTGCAAGGCCTGTCTCTCTCATAGGATAACATGGGGGCTACCTTTAAATATGATTAAAGTGTAGATTCCCCTAGAGAGTAGATGGACATGTGGAGTTTGGGGTCCCTGAACTCACAATTTGAAAATACATCTTTTAGTAAAGTTGATTTTGAGATTGTGTGTTTGAAAATGCCACTTTAGTGGGCATTTTCTTGCTTAAACCATTCTGTGACTCTGCCGTGTTTGTGGATTCCCTGTCTGGGTCAGTTTGACAGTTGGGTTGTTTTTCACCTCACACCAGACAGTGACACAAAGGGAGCTGGGGTGTAACCTGCATTTCCTGATTAGCCATCTCTGCTAGGAGGGAGGGGTGGAGTGGTCACTCTCATCTGAAAGGACTGTGCCTGCCTCTGACAATGCCGGCTCCAACCCCCTGCTGTGTGTCTGATGCCTTGCCTGGGCAAGGCAGGATTTCACAAGTAGGTGTGAGTCCCCTTTGAAGAAAGGTGACTTCAAAGACTAAAATGGGTATAAGAAGGGCACCCAAATCTACAGACTTTAGAAACACTTCTGGAACCAAGAGGAACCTCTGCCTGGAGAAGAGCTGATAGCTGAGGAAGAAGTGCTGCCCTGCCTGTGACTGTGCTTTGTGGAGCTTTCCTGCAGTGCTGCTTCTGCCAGAGTAAGAGGGCAAAGACTGGACTTTGTGTGCCTTCCATCTAGTGAAGAAATCTCCAAGGGCTTGAGTTAGAGCTTGCCTCCTGTTGTTTGAAGTCTCAGGGACAGCAAAGACTTCTCTCTGCCAGCACCTGGAGTCTCTGGAGAGACTCCTGCTCTGACAAGTGGTGCCCTATCCAGTCCCTGGGCCCTTGAAAGGAAAGCTGGTGGAAATCCAAGAAAATCGACTTCGGACGACTCCGGACCGACTTCGCGCATCGGCTTATTTTCACTCTTCACCAAAGGTACTGTACTTGGGGGTCTACACGACTCCGTGTCCGGCGCAGCTGGTGTCGGCTTGTTGGGAACGACTCCGTCACAACGCTGTGTTAACATCTCATCGAAGCATTTTTGTTTCTAAGCGCTATTTTTGAGTTTAATCTCTAAAAATTCATAACTTGACTTGTGTATGTCAGATTTTTGTCGTTTTGGTCTTGGTTTGTTTAGATAAATATTTCCTATTTTTCTAAACTGGTGTTGTGTCATTTTGTGGTGTTTTCATTAAGTTACTGTGTGTGTTGGTACAAATACTTTACACCTAGCACTCTGAGGTTAAGCCTACTGCTCTGCCAAGCTACCAAGGGGGTAAGCAGGGGTTAGCTGAGGGTGCTTCTCTTTTACCCTGACTAGAGTGAGGGTCCTTGCTTGAACAGGGGGTAACCTGACTGTCAACCAAAGACCCCATTTCTAACACTTAACAATTGCTTTATTCGTCTAAATTGGTTTGGGATTCTTCTTATGATATGTTTTCACTTTATTACTGTTTGTATGCTGCATAAAGACTTTGCACTTTGCCTCTAAGTTAAGTCTGACTTTGTGCCAAGCTACCACAGGGTTGAGCACGGGTTTATTTAGTGACTTTTGTGGTTCACCCTGATAAGGATTGTGGTTCTTGCCTGAGTGGGGCTTCTGCCTCTTTCAATCATTAACCCAATTTCTTACATAGTCCATTTAGTGGTTAGAAATCAAATGAAGTATTCAAGAAAGATCTTGGTGAGAGGATCTGGTAGAAGGAGTTGCAGTTTTCCCTCCAATAGTCAATAAAATTACTGACACATTGAAAACTAATTGATTCATAGGTGAAAGAGAGTAACATGAGAAATAAATAAGATTCAGATGAAAAGAAATGACCCTTTGGGTTTTAGACCTTCTATATATAGATGGTATACAAAAACAAGCATGCAGACCACTTATACTTGTGAAAGGTGTAGCAGGTGAACCTGATACTAGTGCATAGGGAATGACTGCAATCGCAGTAGCAAGTGCAACTACAACTGTGTGTGCAAATGCACCACCTGAGAGAGCATTGACAGCATTATGTATTACTAATAGCAGCACCTCTATCGCTGTGCCTGCTGCTATTTCTAGTCCTGCCTCTATGGTGCCTACTATATTTACTAAAGAGAGAGATTAATGTTGTACTATTAAACATAGAATGTGGAGAAGTTGTACAGGGTTCAAGTTACTTAAGGAGAATAATGTCATAAAAGGTGGATGAAATGATATACTTGACCAAAGAAGTAGAAAAGTGTGTGTATGAAGTACATAATAATGTTGAATATTTAGTTTGAAGAAAATGAGGTTGATATTAGCAAGATGAAACATTTACAGGGAAATTACAAAATGGAAATTGAGAGAAGCAGAAATAGTGAATAAGGGACTAGCAACTTTAAGAGCTCTCTTTGGAGAATTTGTTAAACACATTCAGGGTTGGAGAGATTTGAGGAAATACAGGGAACACAAGAAGAGGAGAATGGTACTAAAAAGGAAAATACAGAAACAGGGAAGAAAGCAAAGGTGGTCATCAGTGATTCAGAAGCAGTAGCAGCATTTTCTTTAAGGGAATTGCATGGAGGGAAGTATGTGAATGTGTCTTGGACTAAGGTGATCTCTGTGCCTATACCAGAGTGGCCCACATGTAGATGGTGATGTGATGGGGCATCTCGTGTCATTGCTGATTGATACTGGTGCTAACCATTCTACAGTTCTTTATCCAGAGGTTTTAAACTTACCTCCTTGCGAAAAGAAGTCCAAGGTGTAAGGATTAGCAATAAACAGATTATGAATCAGGTTACAATATATTCCCAAATTAAAATAGAGTTGATGGAAAACAGTCACATGTTCATATTGTGTGATTTGAGTCCTATTAAGTTACTTGGTGGAGACTTGCTATGTAAAATAACTGTATGATAAACTGCACACCGGATGGTGTTGCAATTGAAACCTAAGATCAGGATTTCTTTTTTTTTTTTAAATGCCAAGACTTGAGCGTTCAATGTTTCCAGTTCTTACAGAACAGGCTTAAGTGCAGAACCAGCTAAGATATGTCAGATCAAATGTCATTAACCCCACCTTTTGGCAATATAAACTTTTATGTGCCGCAGAAGAATGAATAGAGCTCTACATAGGAAAAAAATTGAACAAGAAATTCCATGGGAGGTGCTTAGTAGGCCTTGCAATTCTCCTGTGATTGTCATTAAAAAAAGCTGAGTGATAAAAAGAGGATACTGCAGAACATCAGGAAAGGAACTCGAATTGTAGTTCCATAGTGTTTGGTGGTACCAAATCCTGCTGTAATATTGTTTCAAATTCCTGCAGATGCAGAATGGGATACAGTCATTGACTTATGCCAAGTGTTCTTTTCCATTCCTCTGCAGGAAGATAGACAATATATTTTTACATTTTGATTCCAAAATAAAGTTCTTGTTTGGTGTAAAATTCAACAAGGGTATACAAAAAGTGCCTCAATCTTAAGTAAGATTTTAAAGAAAGATTTCTAAAGTTACTAACTCAGTTTTGACCTATTGGTGTATCCAGGACAAAAGAAGACTGCAAAATAGATACAATCTCACTCTGAATCTTCTTGCTGACAATGGTTACAAAGTCTCTCCTACAAGGATGCAGTATTGTAAAAGGGTAGTGATTTATCTGGGTCATCACATTGAAACGAAGGCAAGGAAAGTCTAAACAAAACACATTTCTGCAATCCTGAATATGAACCCTCCAGCCATCAGAGGGCGGTTAGGATGTTTCAGGGAATAGTTGGCTCCTGTAGTCAGTGGATCCAAACATTTCCTTGACTGCAATGATTTATTCACCGTGATAGCAACGATTTGGTACCATTTGATGATGAATGCATGAAGGTCTTCTGAGAATTAGGAGAAAAGCTTTGTAGTTCACGTGCCCTCGGAATGAGCCCTGATTATGAGAACGAATATTATTTTTCTGCTAAGAGAATAGCTGATTTGTTTTTCCATATTGACCCAAAACACAGAGGAATGATGACACACGGAGGAGTGGTGAGATCTACCTTGGCTCCAATAGCTTTAGATCTTCCTGGTTGCCCAAAAGCAGTTGAAGCTGTTTGCCTTGCAATAGAACAAAGCACAGGAATTGTTTTGAGTTATACATTCATTTTGTTTGTTCCCCATTCACTTGAAAATGTGTTGACTCGCACCAGAACTCAGTATTTGACAAACAGTTGCCCCTCTCATGGTGTGAGCAAATCATACTGACAGCTGAAAATATTTCAATTTAAAGGTGAAATACCTTAAATACCACAATGATGCTGCTGATTTCAGACAACAATGAAAATGATTATGAGGACCCTGACCAAGACTGTGTTAATGTGACAGAATTGTGTACCAACCCGACCAGATATCAAAGAGATTTCTCTTGTAATGCTGATCTGACTTTGTAGATGGTTTTCGTCTGGGAGACCATCAAGGAGCTTTACAAGCTGCTTATGCACTTTGTTCCATTCATGAAATCATTGAAGAATTATACCTGCCTGTCGTAACTTTAGCACAGATGGCAGAATTGATTGCTCTGACAAGGGCTTGCTGCCTAGCAGATGAAGTAAATATGACAATTTACATAGATAGCCAATATGGATTTTGAATGGTACACTATTCTGGACAGCTGGGATCACAAATGGTTTACGCCACCTTCTGGTATCAACATCAGGAACGATTCTTACATTCTTGATCTATTGTCAGCAATGCCACAACTTAGAGAAACAGCAGTAGTTAAATGTAGAGGCAATGAAGTTAGTGATAATATAGTCACAACAGGCAATAATTATATTGATCAAGTTGTTAAGTACTGCACCCTTCAAAATGCAACTGTGAGATTTGAGGAGCAAAACCCAGTGCAAGAATCAGAACATCCAGTGCAAGTACTGCTGAGAATATAAATAATTCACTTGTTTCCTGTTGAATCCAATACAGAGCACATTTAATGAATTAAGGGACATCTACAGGATATACCATAAGATGAAAGACAGAAATGGGAATTGACTGAGTGTAGGAATTTTTTTGGCGAATTGTGGGTTACTCCTGAAAATAAATATGTCCTCCTAGACTCCATGCTACATTCCAAGTCCCGTTATTTGCATGGACATACACATATAGGGAGTGATGTGATGACCAAGACTTTCAACAATCCTGGTGCAACACAAAGTACAGAAGGGTAGTAGAAGATTTGTGTTAGAGGTGTGTTACTTTTCAGATACCTAATCAGTGAAAAAGAACATTAGTAATCATTTTTATTGTTCTTTATTTTTTTTCCATAAATCTGTTTATTGCAATTTACTTTGTCATAACAACTAAACACAAATTACTTGTATGCGGAGAAGTAATATTATGTAATGACAATGCCCTTAAATTGCCAATCAGAGTGAAACAAACAAGAAAAGGATTCAGGGTACTTGACATACCGCTACTTAGTCTCTAGCTGCTCCAGTAGTCAATGTATAGACTGAGTTCCATCAGAGAATTATTGTCAAGAGAGCCACGTTGATACAAATGAGAGTGCTTACACGTATGTCCTCAAATAGGGGGCATCAGTGATAAAGTATTGAACAAAGGTGTTACATAACAAGACCGATCGTTGTACTATGTTATCTCCATTCACACTGCAGCATGAGAGTGGTTGGCTGGCAGGCTAATGTTGTAAACAGGTAACAAACAAACAATACGAACAATAGCAAATGCTGGGTACTACACATATGTGCGATAAACTGCCATGTGAGCACTTCCTGAATGGGTTGGGCGCTAATCTACCTCAATCCGGCGTGTTGGCGGAGGGGGAGAGTCTATCATCAATTCATGTCTACCTCACCCCGCCGAACTCCCGCATCTCATCATATCCCACCAATGAGCACACACAGCGTCCCGGCCCAGCACACCACACACCAAGCGACCACTCATCCATGCTAGACCAAACTCTCTGCCTCCGGAGACCCACTCATGCTCCGCAGTTGCGACATTAACTCCTCCCAACCAGCTGATAATGGGAACTGACGCAGCCCCAACACCTCTTCCCTCCTCAGCGCCGCTCCCTCGGCCCCGGCCCACACTTCAAAGGAGCATCTCCAAGCCTGCATCGGTGGGGGGTCGATGATTTCCACCTACGGGTCACCAACCTCTTTGCCGTAATTAGCCCCAGATCTGTGAAACGCACCGCAGCCCTATGCTCCTTGCCTCTGGGAAACAATCCCAGCATGCATGCCTCCCAAGTGAAAGGAACCCGACGAGTCGTGCACTCCAACAGACAAGTAACCACTGCCTTCCAGTAGGAGCACAAAGAAGGGCAAGACCAGAACATGTGTAGCAAATCCGCACCCACCGCACAACAGCGGGGCAAGCTGCATCCTGGCAAGCAAAATATTTATTCACTCGAACCGGGGTGAGATAGGCTCTGTGGACAATGGAGAACTGAATTAAGCAAAATCTGGAGTTACGGGGTATATCACGGTGACTAGAAAGGGCTGATCTCCTCTGTGTTTCCAAAATTGAACTGCCCTTATCCTCCTCCCAGGCCATGCGCAGCGTATCATTCTCCAGGACAGTATGCGCTCGCAATGCGTCTGCAAACCAGCTAATCAAGTGCCTACCCTGACCCATCAGATGTAAGTATTGAATCAGCAAGTGGGTGGGGGGAGCCGTCGACACATCTCCCCATTTGGATCTCCAGCAGAGAGTTGTAGAGGAGGAACTGCCCAGGCGGCAGCCCCAGCTCCTGAAGCCGAGTGAACGAAAGCAGTTGACCACCTTAATAGAGATCGCCCAGCGTGCACAGTTCCACTTCATGCCACGCGCGCAGCTCCGAGCCTGACGTAATCCTGGGACCCCGTGGCGTGCCCAGCAGCGCTATGGCAGCGCAAACGGGGCCACCCACCCGGTAAGGCGAAGGGATCTGTGAAAACATCTGTGTGCCACCCTGAGGAACACCTGATGCGGGGCCGGCACCCGCGTAAGCGGATGAAATTAGTGCAGAATCTGCTGTGGCGTCCAGGGGCCATGCTCAGAGGCCGTATCATTGAGCTGGATGCCCGCCAGCCACCTGGACACCCACTGAAGTTGAGCGGCCAAATAATAGTGCTCTAGGTTAGGGACCCCCAAACCCGCCCCTTTCGGGCAGCAAAAGAACATTAGTAATCATGCTTTATATATTCAAATCAGAAGGCCCATTTACTAGAGTTCAAGCAGACTTAATTAAAATCCCTGTCTGTAATGGGCTTAAATATGTTCTTGTGATTCTCTGGATGCTTTCTTATTCGCTATAGGCCTACCCAGCCAGTAGAAGCAGCAGTATAACAGTTGTCAAACATTTGCTGAGAGAGTTAATACCATGATTTGGCTTGCCAACTTCTAATCAGACAGGTGGAGGAACTTGTTTTACGAACTGTATTTCAAATTGAACAGAAGTTCCAATGAAGTTATCATCCACAATCATCAGGAGTTGTGGAAAAGGTAAATGGCACCATCAAAAGTAAGCTGGCTGAAGTGTGCGCTTCAACAAATCTTAGGTGGTCTGATGTTCATCCTCTTGTTCTCAAGAGTATTAGAAGCACTCCAGACAAAAAGACTGGTCTCCTCCCACATGACGTTTTGCTGGGCAGAACTATAAGAGTTGCATACGTCCCTTTGGCATCCCTTATGTCAATACTAATGATATTGTATTGGATTACTGCAAAGATTGGGCTGATGTGGTGAAAGCCGTCTCTCACTAGATGAATTTAGCAGCAGAGCCAAAAAAAGAAACTCAATATCATCCACTACAACCAGATGATTTGATCCTGATTAAGAAGCATATTTGCAAAAAATGGTTGGAGCCGAGATGGAAGGATCCACATCAAGTCATGCTTGTGAATAACACTGCTGAAAAGTGTGCTGGAATCCCGGAGTGGATTCACGTGGTGCACAAGAGAAAAATTAAAATGGAAGGTGACGAACTCAACACAATAGTCACTGATCCACAAAGTCAAGCTCAAGTTTGTAGTGTGGATTTAGGGGGTCGAGGAGGGGGGTGAGAGGATCCTGATGATGGTACCAATAGCCAGTGTAAATTTGAAAATTAGAGTGAAGAACTGTTGACAAGTCATTAGCAACAACAAGAAACGGTCTCAGATCCAGTTCATGAAAAACTGTGGCTGAAAATTTGAGTATCAAGAGACCCCAAGGGAAATAATCTCTTCACAGAGAGCTAAGCTACTGATGATGACCAAAAGTATGAGTTTGTGTGAGTGAAAAAGATACAGTAGTAGTCACAAGTGAAGGAACAAGAATCAAGAAAGTGCATTGAGGAGATGAGTGGCCCAAGGCTTCAAAGAGAGCTTGCAAAAGAAGGGATTAGGAGAATGAAAGATCAGAATCAACCAGAGAAGTGACAGAAATAATTGATATTGATTCTAAGACTAGTGACAGTGACTCGACTGTTGCTGACAGACCAACAAGAAAATTAATCCTGAATGGAAATTACACATCACCAGATTGACCACATCCTGCACCTTTGTACAAAGAAGACGAAGTAAAGTCAGATGTAGAAGTAGACAATCTAACAAAATATTGCCAATTCATCTTTGAAGATGAACTAGGAAAAGAAGAGCCACCTTAACATTTTATAAATCTACATATGTGTGACATTTTTTAAAACTAAGATTTTGAATTTTGTAAGACATTTTTGTTGTGCCCCCATTAAGTAATTTAGATTAGGAAATAGAGGGGGTCATTCTGACCCTGGCGGTCAACAGGTTGGCGGTGCTTCCTGCCAATTCTGACCGCGGCAGTAAAGCCGCGGTCAGAAAAGGGAAACCGGCGGTTTCCCGCCAGTTTTCCCCTGGCCAAAGGAATCCTCCATGGCGGCGCTGCAAGCCATGAAGAGGCTGGCGGGAACGGGTGTCGTGGGGCCCCTGCACTGCCCATGCCACTGGCATGGGCAGTGCAGGGGCCCCCTAACAGGGCCCCAGCAAGATTTTCAGTGTCTGCTTGGCAGACACTGAAAATCGCGACGGGTGCCACTGCCCCCGTCGCACCCCAGCAACTCCGCCGGCTCCATTCGGAGCCGGCTTCATCGTTGCTGGGTCTTTCCTGCTGGGCCGACGGGCGTCCTTTTGGCGGTCGCCCGCCGGCCCAGCGGGAAAGTCAGAATGACCGCCGCGGTCATTTGACCGCGGTGCGGTCTTCTGGCGGTCTGTCCCCGGAGGGCGGCGCCCGCCGCCCACCGGGGTCGGAATGACCCCCAGAGTGTTAAATCTTGAACTGAATAAATGAACTGAAAAAGAGAATTGAATTGTTTTGAAACAAATCATGAAGACTGTTTATTTTGTCCTTGATTTTATTTTATATTTTTACTTTTGATATCAGTAGAAATGGCACACAGCAGACACTGTAAAATTATTAGCATGATTTCTAGACTTGTGACATTAATAGCTTTCACTGGCCTAGTGATGTGCCTAATTTCTCCAGTTGGGTGTTTTATCACAAGTTTAATTAACTACAGTTCATAATAAATTAGATATAACACAATGACACGTAGGGAAAGACCAGTGAGTTATTTTGAAAATAATGTTTATGTAGGTTAATTGAAAGCATATAAAGATATCATGGAAGTTAGAAATTGCTTGGTTTGTACCTTCTCCCTTCTCTTGCACATAAAGAATTAGCTGCCAATGTCCTATAGTTTGCCATGGTAATGTTGTTAGCATATTTAATAAGCAAGAGTTTTCATCACCATACCTGCTGGATTTCAGTGCTTTGATGGAAGTCCTTCCTGTTTCTGAAGATTCTCGGTTTTCAATATTCAATATTCAATATTAAATATTTGAATCCAGTTGCATAAACTAATCAGAATATTAAAATTACTAAATGGGAGTATGTGTGCAATTTGAGCAAAGAGTAGCATTAATTTATTACTGAATATAATGAGACGAGAGTGAACACTACGAAAGACGGGAAGGAAGGAATAAAAATGAGAGAGCAGAGCATGGTGAGGAGGAATTTAGGGCTTTGAATTTACACCAAGATATAGAATGGAGTATGATAGTAAGGGTGAATTGTGTATGGTACATCATGAATCTGTAGGAGTTGATCAATAGAGTTCATGGGAAATAGTGAGTATGAAAATTGTTACTGGAGAAATTCCACTTGGCGAAGAACCAATGCTTAGAGGGATTTATTATATGTAAGACTGCCTATTGTAACCTGCCTTGTCATTGGTGGTTCTTGCTATTTAGAATTGGTATTCCCTCAAGTTTGCAATGAGAATGAGGTGAGTGATTTTGTTGGTTTGAAGAGATTGAAGCATGGTTTTGGACATTGTTTGCTGGATGTGTTAGGAAATATGATTCTATCTGCTGGAGTGGCTATGAATGATATGAAAATTAGAAGATTATCTACACTTGTGGATCACCTTGCTTATAACACTGCTGGTGCAATAACTCAAATAAATAATGAACTAATTGATATGCAAGTGATGACTATGCAACACTGCCTAACACTAGATATTCTTCTCATGAAGGAAGGCAGAGTTTGCAGGATTTTTGAAGGTGAGACAGTGTTGCACCTTCATCCCAGATAACAGTAAGAATATTAATGGTTCTGTTTCTAACATTACTAACATTTCTCGGTTTATGGAAAGCAGTGGGTTCCTGGATTGGTGAATTTGGAAAAGGTTTTAATAAGGTTAGTGAGTGGTTTGATAGATTGGGTGGGGGTATGCTTGGAACTATGTTAACACCTGTAATTATTGTATTAATGTGTGCAATTATGCTGTTTCTCTTGTTCAAATTTTGTGAATGGATATTTCTAAAATGTGGGTGTAATAAGAAAAAAACCACCCATAAAGAAGAGGTGTGAGCCAGAGGTTTAAGATATCAGAGATTGAGTACATAATCAGCTTCAGATGCTGGAAGAATCACAACCCAAGAAGTGGAAAATGATGGGGCCTATATTCTAAAAGTTTAGGGTTTTTAGGGATGACAGAATCATCATGGAGGGGACAGGAGGAAAGTTTTGTTAATCAAAACATGTGCAATGTTAACAGTGTGATGAAAAATTAATTTACACTTAAATTCACACATGTGAACTTATAGGATTTTGTTGCTGTTGAAACAATTTTGATGTGACTTGTTAAAGTACATTTTCCTGGTTTACACTAACTAGGCATCAGCTAGATCCTAATGCCATCTTCTCAAAAATGGATGTAACATTCACTGTATATTGTTTCAGCTGCATGTAAGCAAGCAAGTCATGTTTGTTTAGTCCAAATTACAATGTTCTCAAAGTAGGCTGTCTAGCATGGGCTCAGTATTGCAACATTTTTCCAAGCATCTTCCGCTTGCACACAGTATTGCATTAATTCACAATGGTTCACTGTTGTTTATGTAACAAGTCTATTTTGACACCTCCAGATGACATTAGGTTAGAGGAGGCTGAATCAATATTCGTGTAGTGGCATAGTGCTTAGTGTGACAATTTTAAAGTCTGAATTCTGATTTGCTGAAATGTTTTTTTTATAACACATTGATGCTTTCACACTTTTCATAATGTTCTTTGAGAAGATTTTTCAATATAAACCCTCAAATTTGGGACGAGCTGAAACTCTTATGAAATGTTCCTATGCTACAGGGATGCTGCCCAGTTTCTTACTGATGTTGCACAGTTGGACTTACCCTGTTATTGATTTTGCCTTTTGTTCTATATTGTACTCTTACTGAGAGCCTTCATGGCCCTGACTTTATTCACTTAAATGAAATCTGCTGCATCAGCATTTTATAATTTCCATATGGTACCTTTTCAATCTTTGTAATAAATATTTTTTTTTGTTGTAATTCTACCCTTGAGCTAGCTTAGTGAGTCAGTCTTTTCTTATTTAACTGTATTTTTGATGTGCTTATTTCTTACCTTACCCCAAGAAATGATGTTTAGCACCACCCCCAATCCCTCCACCTGTGGGGTCATTTTTGAGGTTTGATATTTTAAGGATACACTATGCCCACACCTTACATTACCTAATTTACAGCACATGGAAGCTAGAACTGCCATTTATAAGTGGGCATACCTGGCACCTGTGTCTGAAGTAGAACAAGAGTCAGATGTGGAAGTCTACAATCCTACAAACTGTTGCCATTCCCTCTGTAAAGACAAACTATCAGACAAAACATCTTGATTTTTTTCAAATCTTGATAGTTGTGAAATTTTTAAAACTAAGGCCCTCATTACAACCCTGGAGGACGGGGGAGAAGTGGCGGTAAGACCGCCAAAAGGCCGGCGGAAAAAAAATGGAATTATGACCATGGTGTTTACCGCCATGGTCATCCGCCACTTCTCCACTCCGACCGACAGGGCGGTGAAGACCGCTGGCCTGGAGACTTTGGGCTCCAGCCCAGCGGCCGTCACCAGACTGCCGGCGGTATGAGGACCCTCCCCTAACGGACGATCAACTTACCTTGTCCGTTGATCCTCCGGGAGGGGACGGGATACATGGGGGCTGCTCCGCCGCCAGCACCCAGTCACCAGAACACCGCCACACCGAATCATGGGACGTGATTCGGTGGGCGGTGTTCTGATGACAGGGCGGTGGAGGTGGAGCAACCTCCACTTCCCCGCCGACCGCAGGAATGGCTGCTGGCAGCTCTCTGTCTGAAAAAGGATGGAGGGCTGCCAGCAGTCATAATACCCCGCGCGGAAAACCGCCTGCACTGGCAGCCTTCAGCACGGCGGTACCTCGGCAGTCTTGAAAAAAGATCGCCGAGGTCGAAATGGGGGTCTAAGACTTTGATCTCTGCAAGAAAATTATAGTTTTGCCTCTTGCTAAATAATTCAGATGAAGAAATATAGGCCCTGATTACAACTTTGGAGGAGGCTGTTAATCCATCCCAAATGTGACGGATATACCACCCGCCGTATTAAGAGTCCATTATATCCTATGGAACTCGTAATACGGTGGGCAGGATATCTGTCACATTTGGGACGGATTAACACCCTCCTCCAAAGTTGTAATCAGGTCCTTAGTTTTGAATCTTGAAATTAATAAATTAACTGAAAAAACAGATTTATTATTGTTTAAAACAAATCTTGAAGACTGTTTTTTCATTATTGAATTTATTTTCTTTAAAATGCTGTTTATGATTTCATTAGAAATGGCATACAGCAGATGCTGTAAAATCGTTAGCATGATATTTCAACTAATGATATTGATAGCTTTAATTGGCCTACTTTTGTTCCTAATCCCTCCAGTTGGATATGTTTAATCACAAATTGAATTAAATACAATTCATCAAAATATTTGACACATCAGACTGACACATATTAAAAAAACTGTGAGTAATTTAAAAAAAATTGAATATAATGTTTATGCAAATTTATTGAGTTGAAGCTTTCTCTGCCTCCATCTGCACTACCCAAGTTTCAAGGAAGTTGATCATCACAGCCTTCCTAAGGTTGTTAGCAGCAGGTAATCCCCTCTTTCTGCAAAACACCCTACGCACAGCTGCAGTCAATGTGGGTAAGCTAGCCAGATCAAGTTCCATGGTGCCTAGGTTTTGTGTACTTAAGAAAACATTTGCAGCAATTGATCAGAAAAATGTAGAAAAATCAAAAATGAAGTAATAAAAAAAATAGTCCAAATTTGAAAAAGCTAAAATACTTTTGCTCTAGGTCAATTTAGAGGATTTTAAACTTATTTCACTTTAAACTGTAGCGTGATATTAAACACAAGTACTGGATCCCACTGCTGCCACCAAAAATCTTGGAAAGTGGATCATTGGTAAGGGCAGGTAAGTACCTACACTTTAGCAACACAAAAGGATGATGTATGGAGTGCTGAACAATGCAAACACTCATCCACAGTCACAGATCTGGGTTTAATCCATCATTTTTTTGCTCACCATGCCACCCCCGTTTGGACCCAGCCATATGCAAATCAGTCTTGACCCTGTTCCTCATGGGAACAGTCCAGCCCGAATTGCCAATGTTTCCATCCACCAAACTTCTAATGACCCCTTTAGTGCTTATGTACTTAAGTGGTAAGGCTGTATGAAAATTTTTGTCTGTATTCTGATTTGTTAAAATGTATGTTTTTGTTTGCTCAGACATGGATGCTTCTGCACATTTTACATTGTTTTGTGTGAAGACTTCCTATAAACTCCCGAATTTGGGGGTGAGTCAGAACACTTATGAGACCTTTTTGGTGCTACTGGGGATGCTGTCCAATTTCTTACTGATTGTGCTGTACATTTGGAATTTATCCTACTATTGATTTTGCCTTTTATTCTATATTGTACTAATACTGAGAGCCTCCATGGCAATTCATTTTTTTAATTAAAATGTGATCTGCTCCATCTGCATTTCATAATTTCAGTATTGCAACTTTTCAACTTTTGAAATAAATATTTATACTTTTTCTTATTCCACCCTGGAACTCACATATTGAGTCAATCCAACTCTCTTATTTATTAGTATTTATGATGTGCTGATTTTGTACCTTACCTTGGGACTAGACCCAGGCGTAGAACTCCTGCGAAGCGAAGCTTGCAGAATTCGGGCCCTTTGCATTCTGCAGAGTAGTGCAGAGTTCCCAAATTCCTCAATCCAGCGTGGAGCGGAGTACATTCACGCACGTTAGGCTGGGTTTTGGTGTTCACTCACGAGCATCACAATACTCTAGGGCTTCTAGTGAGCATGCACAAGACTTTGCGTTTGCGCACCCCATTCCTGGGCATCCGCACGCACGAGCGAGACTTCGCATTTACCTGCGCTGCTTCTGGCTGCAACGGAGGTCAAAACAGTCCTGCTCTTGAGTGCAAATGCACCTGGAGTAGATTTTCAACTCAAGATACATCTAAATCTAGTGAAAAAGTGTTTTTTTGAGTGGATTATCTTCACCAAGTTGTTTTTTTAGATTGGAAAGCCTTTTTTTTTTTTTCAAACAGGAAGGAAGTGCCCCAGAGACTCCAACTTCCTGTTCCTGTCCAGCAGGCTCCTCCCAGTGCTTTGTCCATCTCCTAGTCACTTTTCACTGGGATTCCGAGGTGGAAGGATCACTCTCTTTGTCTCCTGGATGTACCTTTAGATTTAAGGACTTTGTTTTAGTGAAATCACACAAGTCAGTTCTAAAACTATTGAATAAGGGTGTTGTTTGTTTGCTTGGGCTTACACCAGTATTTCTTTGTACTTTCATTCGATTTAAAAAAAGTATAGTGGTGGTTGGCCTAGAATACAAGTAGGGTCCTAGTAATTGTTTTGCATTTCACTGATTTTTCATCTTTTGTGAAGAACAATTGCTGCACAACTCAGTACCTGTCCTTTTTTTTACATGTTTGTAACATTTGCAATATTATTTTACTATTTGACCTAGCTTTCCGAATGCCATCTAGCCAGTAGGCCCAGTACTAGTAGTCATCAGTGCATAAAAGGAATATTTCGATGGTAAATTGTTTTAAAACTTCATTTAGGAAAGGGATGGCATTGGATTACATTAAAAATGTTGGCTATTGTTTGGCTTTATTTATTTATTTATTTTACAAAAAGTGTACATGTTGTGTGGTAATATTTGGTGGCATAGGAGGATGCGTACTGTTGTTTTATAGATCAGTTCTTTTTTTTTTGCATTGCTGAATTAACATAAGTGTTTTCTTCAGTGTTACCACCATGCCTTCTTATAGCCAGTGTGTGCATGTGTGTTTGTCATTCTCCACCATGTGTCTTTGTTCTCCATGCCGTGTGGCCAGGGGTTATTTTGTGTAGTCTATATCCATAAGCTTGCATGTGTTCTTTGTTCCCCATGACTCCTTGTTCGCAGTTGTTGTTTGACCATGTGGCTGGTGGCCATTTAGTCCATCCAGCCAGTGTGTCTTTGCAATAGGCTTACATACAAACATTGTTAATTATTGATCATTTGTTTTTTTTAGGTTTATATTTAAAAAAAAATAGTTTCCTATTTCAATATTTAATTTTAATGTTATTTTTTCTGTGATTTTTTTTTTTTTTTTAGTTTATTTTTTATTTTATTTCAGTTTTTTGTTTACATGTTTTTTATTTTTTTTGTTTTAATTTTAATTTTAATTTTTAATTTGTTTTATTTCTTATTTTGTTAATTTTAATTAAATTTTTTTTTTTTTAGAATTTTTATTTCATTTTACTTAAATCTGCATTTTGACTTGATCCACTCATTCATCCACATCCATTCCTCCATCTTTCCATCCATCTACCAAAGGCATACAGCCGCACCCCAGAATTTGGTTTCTTTAAATGTATAATAATTCAATTTCCTCCTAGACACCCTGGCTGCGGCGCACTGCAGATAAATCAGCAGCATAATTACATTTTTAATGATTATTCCATTTCCCCTGGACCACCTGGCTGGCATAGGTCTTTTAAAGATTATTCCATTTACCCATACTCCTTTCTCTGACTACCACAGGTGTCTCCTTTAAAACAGATGGAGATAAAGCAAAGAGCTATGTCTGCATGTGTTGCTCCCTGATTTGAAATGAAATTTTATGGTGTGGTGGTGTGGTTTGACTTTACAATGTTTGATTGCATTGGTATTTATTACATAAGTAGCCAACCACTGCATTATTGCATTTGTCTGTAGTAAGAGACGTCACATCACCCACAGTACTGCCACAGAGAAGGTACAGTTAAGTCTTTAAATCTCTTGTGCAGCTTAGTGCCACTGCCAACTGAGTGCTTTAAGATGGCCCAAAAGAAAGTTGCTCTCAATAAAGCAGTCAGTGATAAGAAGCAGCTTTCTACCAGTGATGTGCTTACCTCAACCTTTTTCAGGAGACGTGTGCCTGCCACAGTGGCCTCCAGGGAGGAACCTGGGAGCAGCACTCCCACATCTACAGCACCTTCCCAACCTAAGCCCAAGACCATGTAGGTCAGTGAGGCAGCCACTGCAATCATGGTGATGCCAACAAGAAATTACATTGAATTGGATTTGTCCCTTTAACAAAGTAGTACCCAATAGTTTCAGGAAACACAGAAAAGTGGACAGCAGCCAGCCATAGTAGATCTTCACAAAACTGGAGCAGAACAGGAGGTCGAGCCTCTTGCTGAGCAAAAACCTCTTTCTATCTTATCAATGGCTACCAGATCTCCAGCAAGAAAAAGGAAGGGTACTACTCCACCATCTTCACTAAGCACCACTTCTGATGATGATGATAGGGACATGGAGTGGTCCCCGGCAGAGTCCAGGAGAGGCAAGGGAAAAGAAAAGTTCCAAAAGTCCTTAGAATCATGGAAAGGGATCAAGGTGAGGAAAATGATGATGACTAGCCAGTCTTTGTGGATGCTGGCACAGATGAGTCTGACATTACTATCCAACCTTCTCCGAGGGATGTTGCACGGCAGCACCACCAGCTCCCATAGTTATAAGGCCCCAGCATAGACCTGCACCAACCTATACCTCAGTAGAAGTATGGACTGCAGAGAGGCAATCAACACACTCACCTACCTCCAGTTCTTCTTCAGACATTGGCAGTGTCCCAGTAAGAAAGTACTTCTCCCCAATTTGGGACTTTTTTATGATTAACAAACAGGAGAAAATTGCCATATGCTCTATTTGCCATGCTAGTGTTGAGGTAAGCCTGGTTCACAATATGGTACTGGAGGCCAGATGACCCATATAAAAAATATCATGCAAGGTGAGGAGAACCGGGAAACATCAGCTACCACTGGTCAAATCACAGTGGAATGTGAGGAAGAAGAGGGTGACATCCTCACGCAAAGCAGCCCTGTCCCCAGCAGTGCACCAGAATCACCTGCCTCAGCGACCTCACAATGGCACAGGAAGTCTCAGATTCAGATAGAGACACCACAGCATACGGTGACTGCACCATGACGCACATTGAGTCTACCTCCACCTACATCTCAAAACTCACCTGCGTCAGTGGCCCTCACAAAAGAAGAAAATCCAGGCTACTATTACAGTCATGTTTAGTCAGGAGGGGCACTACTACCCCAAGCACCCAATAGCATATTTGTTCAATGGGAAGCTGGCAAAAATGTTAGTGCTGGACCTCCTCCTTTTTTCTTTTGTGAAAGGAGTGGGATTCTTAGAGTTGGTGCCAACCATCTGACAGAAATGGAAGGTTCCAATTCAGACCTATTTTGCCAGAGTTGCTGTTCCAGCACTACATCACGATGTGCTGCAATTGGTTGAGCAAGCTTTGCAGCAAAGTGTTGTCCACACTTTTCAACTGACGACAGACATTTAGATCAGTTGTCAGGCTACCGATTACATGTGCATCACTGCACACTGGATCTCTTTTGCAGTGGTAAAGCAAAAGCTATCTACAGGTCTTAAACCTGAAGACATTTTTAAGAGAGTTTGGCGGCATGCAACAGTAGCCATGTTCATCAAGGAGAAATCACATACAGCTGCAAACATCTGGGATGAATTTAATAGCAAAGTGTCTGAATGGCTGTGACCCAGGGGTCTCTGATTTAGATTTGTTGCCATGGACAATGGCAGTAAGATAGTCAAGACCATGGCAGAGAGTGGCTATTTAAGGTTCCTGTGTTTGACGCATTGCATCCACTTGGTTGTGTAGGACTTTCTCAAAAAAGATGACATTGTCAGAAAAATACTGACCACCTGCAGATAAATCTGCACTCATTTCAGACATTTCTTTAAAGCCCAGAAGCAGTTACGGAATATTCACTGTACCAGAGAACCATGGTAACATGGCAACAGATTACCAGTTAAAGCTCTGATACCAGCATGTTTGAACTCAATCTATTATATGTTGCAGCATCTGTTTGATCAGTACAGATGGCTCAACAGGCTGTGCCATTCTAAGAGGACGGGATGCAATTGGGATAGCTATGGCCATAGATGCAGACAAATGGGGCCTAGTCAAATGCCTGACACAGATGCTGCTCCCTTTTGAGGTGTTCACATGGGAAGTTAGCAAGGAGGACAGTACAATGGGGCAAGCTATCCCGCTGTTGCACTGCTACAGGATCAGCTAAAGAAGGTGTCTGAAAGGTTGGCACTCAGAAGCGCATGCCTTGGTTGAGAGCCTAAACTATCGCTTGACTTGCAATGCAAGGCTGCAAAATGACATTATCAAGTCCAAAGAGTACATCCGCGCTACACTACTTGATCCATAATACAAAAAAAATCTTCACACTTTCATTCCTTTTTCTGAAGGGGATGTTTCAAAATACAAGAGGTAGATTGTTAAACAAGCCAGATAGCTGGAAGAAGAATGGCTGGAACTCTGCAGTTCTCGGGTACTACCTCCAACTTCCAAAGATGGCAGTCTGTTCTCACAGCAGCCAACACCAGCAACAAGAACACCAGCAACAACAGCATCAGAAGAATTCGACTCATCCTCTACATTGGTTTCAAGTGGCAGGTCTTAAGTCCTGTGCAGAGGCAAAGGCAAAAGAGGTCGAGCAAGTGGCAGCACCAATGACACTTCAGAGGATGTTCCAGGAGTATCTGAATGACACAAAAGAGGTTTATGTGGATCAAAACCAATTGATGTATTGGTATGGGAAAATGCACCAATGTCCAGAGCTCAGCAGGTTGGCAATAAAGTATCTGGCTTCACCTGTAGCCTATGTGTCTGCTGAACGTATGTTCAGTGCTGCTGGCACGGTTGTTACATTGAGAAGGACGAGTCTCTCACCTCAAAATGCAGAGATTATTAGCTATGATCAAAATGAACCAGCGTTTTATACCACCTGATTATACCATTCCCGAAATGCCCCAGGAGAAGGAAGAGGATGGACCAACTTCCGGGTGAACCACCTGAGTTCAAGGACAAATTCCACATCCCGGACTGAGTATGCGAATGCCACTATAGAACTTTTTAATTATTTCTCACTGAACTTCTTTCTTTCTTTCCAAAACAATAGCTAGTAGAATTTTATGTTTGTGTCGATTTATGCTACCCGACCATTTTGTAGTGACATACATGGCCGGATTGGAGTCGAACCTGTGTGCAGTGAAGAAGCCCCCACATTCCCTTCAAGACATTGGAGACAATTCCTTCCTCCCTTACATGCCATTGCATATCACTTTCCTATATCACCTACCAGAGCTGTCACAGAAGATCATTCATTAAAAGACTGCCAGTGCCAAATTCCAATGAGTTGCTGCCATCAAAGAGGAGATCATATTTTCTATTAACCACTGTACTTGGATTGGAAGAGGTAACTACTAACTAAAGCACCAATGAGTGATGATATATATTGAGTGATTGTAAGTGATAATTGATGTTGTATGTGGTGGCTGACAGCAAGGGAGGGAGTTTAATAAATTTGTGAACTTGATTTTGATTATTTGCAGTGTTTGGGGGCTGATGGAGGATCAGTTTTTTCCTGAAAGTGTTTGGCCTTTCAAACTTAACAAAATATACCTGCAGGGTCCACTCCTTTTTCCTGGTTCCACAGAGGCCAGACCAATTACCAAACTCAAATCTACACAAAATACTCCAATTCTGTTTCTCTATTTGTTCTTCAATAGCAGTGCACTTCACAGGTCTACCTTGCTCAGTTTGGGACGGAGTTACTCAGAATCAGGAGAAGGAGGAGGAGGAGGAGGGCAGAATGACTCAGGGCAGGACTACCTCAACATCTAGAAGGAGAAATGTTTCAAATTCAAAGAGTAAACATAATGATGGAGAAGACTCTAAGACTCTGAGGCATAGTAATCATTCAGCTCTGTGAAATGGAGAGAGCTGCATTGATTTGGGAAATGCTGCTGAGTGTGTGTTTGCTGCATTGTTGGCTCAAACATAAAACTCCTGTTTATGTTCTTGCTCTCCCTTTGAGTCTTCTTGGTCCACTCCTGACTGCTCATGAAGCTTACTTTGCTTCCTTTTGTCCTTCTCCTTTACTCTATAATACTGTTACTTTTTTTCAATATGCAGATCTTCTCTTAGCCCTTTCCTTTTAACAATCATAGTTTTTAGAACTGGGTGGGTTAACTTCAATACTTCACAATTTGAATTTTTCAAAGCTAGACAACAAAACATTTAGAGATATACTATCTTGGGTCTCTGTGGTGCAGAAGGATTGTTTGCAAAGCACATAACTGAACTGTGTCATACTTATCCCTTGATCATTTCCTTCCAGATTGATGATGGTGTGCTACTCAGCACCCCGCTGAGTATTGTCATGGTTTCTTTTGTGTAGTGCTTGTCTTTTTCACACTTCACACTTTCCCAAATCCCATTTCCCATCCATTCATTAAGCCCCTCCCCCTCCTCCCCCAGGCTGTGTGATTTATTGAGGGGTGACGTAATTTTACACCATAAATAGATCACACACTTGCTGGGGTGTATGTGGTGAAAGCAACACCAACTCATTGATTGGCCTTCTATTACCTGAGCAATATTCCACACCAACCCCATCAACATCATCATTAAGGCCCTGTGTTGTGTGTTACATAAGCGTTTAACCTTGTCCAACCATTCCTGACTCTGAGTCCACTCCTCCTGACTTGAAGATTTCATTTAGTTTTTAAATACTTGTTCCCCATTGCTCAGAAGAAGTTGATATTGCTAGTTTTTATTATTGTATCAGGTCTTCTTTGTTCTGTGTCGAATACTGTCATTGTTGTAGTCTGGTCTCAGTCTTCCTAAAGTTATGATATAATATATGACCCACTAACTCTCTGTTTTCTTTCAATCTAGTTGACAGTGGTGGATAACCCTTTGACTAACCCTGCAGCTGGAGTTTGTATAGGTGTGAGTGGCACCTTGTGCCTTTCCTCTTAGCACACCAGCCTGCTACTACTACTACCACCCTCTTAAGATGCCATCTTGGGAAAATCCTGCAGTAAGAAGACTGAGGTATTAGCCCTTGCTTCATCTATTCAGGTAAGAGAAGAATGATGGATCAAAGTGAACTTCTACTGAAGAAGATGCAGTTTGTGTTTATCTAGGTTTTTGTAGGCAAAATAGCCAATGGCAATCGTCCCATAGTGGTCAATATAGTTACAATATAGTTACAGAGGGCAGTAGAGCAAGGTTATAAGTAAATGACATACACGTTTTAGCAGATTTAAAATACAGGCTACACTAAAAGTAGGCAGTTCAAACTAATACACCAGAATAAACATTTGAGGCATAAATGAAGTAAAATATCCCCTTTTACTTTTAGCAAATAGGAAACCTACCCTTTCCATCCACAACAGGCCCACCTCTCTCCCCAAACAAATAGCCCCATCCCCCAAAAGTCCAATGAAAGTCCAAAATGAAACCCCATCCCAACTCCCTCTCCGCCCTCTCAATCCACAACAAGTTGCTCCCACCAAAACAAAAAATTAGAAAAAGGGCTCATAAGAGGGCACTGTCCATACGGGATTGGAGCTGGCACTGCTCTATGCTCCCTAGCTGGCTTTCATTGAGGTCGAGTTGCTGCAGGACACAAACCTGGAATTGCCTGTCTGAGCAGGAGGTGGTGGCAGCAGTGGCAGTCAGGGCCCCTGACAGCTGGCACCAGTACTGGGAAAGTAAGGGCTGGAAGGTTGGAGCTGGTGTGATGCAGAACTGGGTCATGGATCAGAGGCAGCTATTTCTGCCTCTTCATCCTCCAGGACCACCAGCTTCTGGAATTTGGCCTGTATAGTCTCCAGCCTCTGCTGCCGCAGATGGGCAGCTATCTCCTGCCTGGTGCGTGGTGCTGGTTGACCAGCAGGAGTAGCTATATCAAGAAAAACAAAAATAAAAAAGACACATTTTAAACAATGCTCTAAGCAAACTTTTCTTTCAAAGTAAGTAGTAGGTGGCACAGTAGCAGTATATTACTGGTCCCCTGGGGACACTGGAATTTGATGTGATTATGATAAGAAGAGTCACAGGGACTATATTATTTGTTTACCCACCCACTCCTCACATAAAAAGCACTGACAGTCTGCTAGAAAAGAATTAAGCTCAAATAACACCAGATTAAAAACAGTGATTTGATTTTTTTGCTTTTAAAGGCTTTTCTAGAAAATAAACCAACACTTTTTGTAGAAACATAAACATCAATTACCTCTCCTTTATGAGTGAGGCATTATACATTATGAAGTACAGGTTGTTGTGCCAAATTAATGCAGGGATGCTAGCCAGTGCTTCGGGTTCTCTGCTACTGTCTGCAGCAGCTGTAGTTGACAATTATCTATCTTTAATGCCAATGGCCCTGCTCTTTTCCAAAAGCATTCAACTTAGGTTCTACCCAGACTCCTCAGAGGCAGATAAATAATAAGTAAGATATTGTGTCACACATGCCACATATAAAAGGCAGATATATTGTGCTGTCTGTCATAGGTAGATGGTGGGGAAAATAATGCACTGCATAGAAAAAGGAACGGGCAATATAGATTGTATTTGGCATGTTTGTCACAGAGTAACCCTAATGCCAAACTTGAAATCAAATCAGGCACCGACTAGTCCAACTTTACTTACTGGCCTCGTCCAACACCACAAATGTTTTACAACAAATTAATTCGCTGGGCAGTAAGGAACAGTAACTTGACTTACTCTACTGCAGGTTGAGGCAAAGGGATTAGGCATGTAGGTTGAGCTTTTGCTATAGACTAGAGAGGTGTCACTGATCATTGTTTCATCATTTTCCTAAACCTTGGCTTATTCAGTTACTGTATAGACAAAAATGTAAAGGCAAAAATCTGAACAGGCATAAAATAAATCTGTTATGGGAAACTATGAAATATATTTTGGAAACCCTTCACATGGCCATAAAAGTATGGCACATGGCAAGAATGTATTTTTCAATTTTTTTGGTAGGTTGGGATGGAAGAACCTAGGAAATAAATTAATAAGGAGTGAAGTTCTAAGAGGTGACTGAGTGGGTGAAAGGAAACACAATCTGTGTGTTCGTTTTGCAATGCATTGAAAACTTTGTAAATGCTGCATTAACCGAAGCAGACACACATTGCAGAGCCAATACTGCAGTCACAAACTGAACCATATTGCACTCCTTCAGTCATGGGTGGCAAAATGCCATGGGAGGGAGGGGTTGATGAATAATGATGGATGGGATACATATCTGCCTTGCTTAACATATACAGTGAGTCAAGGGATTAAAACACAACTTAAAATACCCCCCACTTTGAACCATAGTTTTGATAACCATAAAACAAAGTAAGCAAAGTAGGTGAGCACCATGCCCCTCTCCAGAAGAGCTGCCTTGTGTTATTCATCTAAGCAATTATTCAATCATCCTTTCATTCTTCCTACTATATTGTACCATAATTTAAGCTTTACTTTCTCTCATTAAGTCTTTCACCAAAATTCTAAATCCATTATCCATCCATTCATTTCATTTCACAGCTTTTATTTCAGTTAAAAACCATAAAAAGCCTATAAACAGCATATCATGCAGGACAATACAACATAAAAATTAACATTAACTTCAACCTCAGACAGTTTCAATTAATCAGAAAATTCCTTTAAAACTAGATAACAATAAAACAAGTACAAATCTAAAATCAATTATCTGCTCAATCTATTAATTAGAATTTCAAACCCGTTCCTTTACATACTATGTTTACAACAAAGAGATATCTACTATGACCAAAAACTGTAGGCTGGCACGTATCAGTTTTTAGGATTCTTAGGGGCATATTTATACTACGTCTGCGCTGAATGTGCGTCAAACATTTTGACGGACATTCAGCGCAAACGTTGCCCCGTATTTAAACTTTGACGCCTGAGCCCGCGGACGACAAAATTCCAGCGTGTGCGTCATTTTTTGGATGCGGCAACCTGCCTTGCGTTAATGATATGCAAGGTAGGCGTTCCCGTCCAAAAAATGACTTAAACGGCCGTGCGTCGTACTTATGCTTTCAGGCAAAAATGACGCACGGCCGGGAGGCGGACCCGGAAAATGACGCACAGCCCGATTTGCGTCAAAATTTAACGCTTGGGTCAGGAAATGCGTTAAAATGGGGCAAACACACCTGTATTTAATCAGAACACACAGAAACAACAGCAGAGCAGCAGAGCAGCAAAAGGGAGACATGGAGGTGATTCTTGTCCAGCGTGCACGCAGACGCAGAGCCCCAGAACAACCCTTCATGGCCTCAGGGATCACGACATCATCCAGAGGTACAGGTTGAACTGGCAGGCCATTCAGCAGCTGCTGCGAAACATTGAACCGCAGTTGGCACCCACTTTGCTGACACCCAGCACCATCCCAACAGAAACCAAGCTGCTTGCCGTACTTCACATGCTGGCAAGTGGCTCTTTTCAAACAACTGGTGCCCTGGTTGCCGGAATATCACAACCATCATTCTCTTCCTTTTTGCCAAAAGTACTGGATGCCATCCTTGGACTTACACCCCGCCACATCTGCTTCCATAACACACTGCAGAAGCAGCAGGAAACAAAACAGGGGTTCTACCTCATTAGTGGCTTCCCACACATCCTTGGTGCAATCGATTGCACACATGTATGCCTGGTGCCACCTGCTGCAACTGAACACCTCTACCGCAACAGGAAGCACACACATTCCATCAATGTGCAGGCCATAGTCGATCACCAAGGATTGATCACCAACATCGTGGCTAAATATCCTGGGAGTGTCCATGACTCCTTCATCTTCCATCACTGAACCATCAATGAACACTTCCAGGATGGACGGTATGGCAATGGACTACTTGTTGGTAAGTACAAAAACCTACTTATACACACACTGCACAGCAACCCTCTAGGACACACAACACATAACCACAACAGAAACATGTGAACAGGGACACACTGAGGTCGTGACATCGCTAGCCATGTTTCTTAGGTCACCATTGAACCTGTCACATATCTAAAATTACTGTACAGCCTAATGTTAAGACGTCAAAGATCACAACATGTGGAGTGGGTTGCCTAAATGTCACCTTGCAAATTGTAAGTGTCCCAATGACGTTTACATTAATCCATTGCATAAGTCTAAAGGTATGGGATGTCCAGGGTACATTGATATGAACGTGTTAACAACACTGTCAAAATGATTCTATGTATGGAACTATCATCTCACCCCCACTGAAGACACATGGACACCTGTATCACAGGTCACAATGCTAGGGAGGGCACACTGTACTGCAAATCCCAAAACATACTGTTGACAAACGATCAGCAGCCAAACACTTGTTCAGCCAAGAAAACAACACGATGCAGATGGTACATCCTACAAGCCTAGGATGCAACATAATAACACAAAAGAGTCACAGACAACACAAGACAACTACTGCCATGAAAGGTCATTTCAATGGGGCTAGCTACATCAACATGATCCCATTCATTTTCTCTTGTAGCTGATCAGGGGTATGGCATCCAGCCATGGATAATGACTCCTATTGGCAACCCGAGTACTGCAGCAGAGCATGCCTACAACGACGCACATAGGAGGACACGCACCATAGTCGAGAGGACCTTTGGCATCCTCAAGTCAAGGTTCCGGTGCCTCGACATCACTGGTGGTAGCCTCCTATATTCCCCGGAGATGGTCTGTAAGATCATCCTAACATGGGCAATATTGCACAACATTTGCATCAAAAGGAACATTCCCCTCCTGGAACCAGAGCCACACATGCCTGAAGAGGAGGAAGAGGAGGATGCAGGCCTGCAACATGAGGAGGAACTACAGAACACGGCCCCTGGTATACGCAGGCAGCAACATATCGTGAACAATTTCTTTCAAATATAATCACCATCATCACTTTAATGAACTAATTTAAATAAACACCTATAATAATCACCATATCATGGTCTGGCTAATCATTTTTGCACACCTTCATCTCTAACTATCAGAATAAGAGTGTTGCCTCATGGAGCATTGCTGATATACTGATCAGGATACTGAAAATCCCAGAGCTAATGTCATGCATAACATACAATGGTCACATACACAGACACTGTAAATGACATATAACATGTACATTTCTCCTTTGAAGGCCAATAGCAGACAGTAGGCACATTTCAGTTATCTACTGCACAGTTGATATGTCACATTACCCAGAGACAGATTTGTTGTGTAAGTGCTATTTATTGAAAAGCGCTGTAGTATTATCTGTACATTGTCCATGATTGTAAGTCCATTAGAGTGACATCTTACATTGTGATCCTACACAAGGGGTTATGGAAATGCTTTTGACATGCTGGGGTGATGTTTCAGACAGTGCAGAGGGACAGGATTTGCCAATGAGTAGGAGAAAGACAATCACTGGGCAGGCTGACAAGATATACAATGGTAAGCAGAACAGTCATTAATTAGAGTTGTTGCAAGACTGCCATGTTACAAAGCGCAGGACCTTGGTAATAGTTGGCCATGTGGCAGGGACTAGTGTTTCCGGGTACTTTTCCGTGTGAAGGTGATCTGTTCATGTATTCTTCTTCTGATGTGTGTGTTGCCTCCTCTGTTCTTGGTGGTGGTGGTTGTGAAGGGGCAACACACACCTCAGTGTTAGAAGACGTGGAGTCAGACATCCCGCTCGCTGCTACCTGTGAAGCTCTTAAGGGCAGTACTGCTGCAAGGAGGATCTGCTGATTCTTCAGAATAGCAGCCACATCATGATGGTAGGCAGCCAGGTCGGCCCTGAGGGATTCAATGTTGCATTCATGCACGCGTTGACAGAATTGCTGTTGTAGGTGTTGGGTCAACTGTATTACAGCTGTGCTGATTTCCTTCAGGCATTTTTGCTGTTCCTGCAAGATAGATGCTAGCGCTTTCATAGCTGCTGCCTGATCTGCAGACAACATCATGCACAAACGCACCCCCTCTAGGCTGGCTGCCATAGTTTGCATCCTCACCCGTACCACCTTGGCCAGCTCCCGCTGTACCCCAACTACAGTTCTCTCAAAGCTGGTGCCTGTGTCGTCTGAGTCCTCAGCTGTATTGGAGCTGGCAGGTCTTACAATTGGGGTGGTGGGTGGATCCTCTGCAATGGCTGCTTGTTCTGTGCTCCTCCTTGTGACTGAAGGCGGGGTCTGGAGGGTTTCAAGCACCTTTTGGATAGTCTCCTGGAGAACGTTTATCAGCTCGACATCCATGTCATCAGGGTAATCTGGGACAGGCATATCGGCAGGAGATCCATCTTCCTCTGCAATGAAACAGGGTACAGTTAGTGTGTCTGTGTTGTGGCATGAGTGATGTGACATGCCTGCCTTGTGATGAATTCACATTGTGATCTTGTTTCATGTTCATTGCTCCAGTCCTTCAGATGGGCATTCTCCCAGGCCTATGGCCCACCTGCATGTCACATGTATGTTATTAAGTTATTAGACTTGTCGGCATCATCTCTTCTAGGTGTTTGTTCTGGCCAAATAGTGAATTGTCACCTTCTTGTCCTCCTCAACCCTCCGTCTACATCCATTCTCATGGTGAGACCTTTCACTGGCTGTGGGTGTTCCGATGGCACTGGCAGCACACTTAACAATCTGGACCTACCCCAATCTCTGATCTTTCACATCCACTTAAATGTATTTGACATGTAGCATATCCTATGCATAGCAATGTTATGACACAATATGGATGTTGGCATTGGTAATGTGTACTGCTGATGTTGGGGAATGTGTGGTACATTGGATTGCCCTGATTGTCGTAGCAGTGTCCTATTTCCTCCTCTGACTGTGCAGGTGTATGTCAGTGACCAGTTACATGTGCCCCCCCTCAATGCTGTTGTCTGAGCAGTATGACATTTGGGATGTTACATTGTGATCCAGGCACAGGATGGACTCTGACATATGCAGCATGGGTATGTCCTTAGTGCTGGGTAGCTCCTATTGTTGTTGAAATTGGCTGATGTTTGCAACAACTATGGGCATTGACATTTGACAGTACTGGGGCCTTTGTCTTTTTTCAGGGGATTGTTGAAGTTGTCATCCTGAACCCCCTAATTTAGGTGTGTATGATCCATGGGGAGGTTACTGCCATTGGCTACTTGAGCTGCACACAGATCGGAAGTGGTAGCGGCAACTGTTGTTGCAGTTACATTCCAGTTGTCGGTATGGCTAGAGGTTGTTAAGAGGGCCCTAGTTAATGTGGGGGTATGGTGGCTGATGTGTGACGGATGTCAACTTGATGTTGTTGCTTTCCCTCCTGGCGTGGATTTCCCTTTGCTCCATCGTTGGCATGACAGCATGCCCCCATGGGACTGTTGTTGGTGTAGTGTAATGGTATGCCCCAGCTTCTGTCTGTGCAGGCCAGGCCCCCATGCCATGCCCCTTTACCCATGCCACTCCATGTATGTGATGACTTACATGCAATGTGTAGTAGGCAGTTGACATTAGTGCATTTCAATTCCCCATGCGACTTACCCTGCATCTGCATTGTCTCCTGGTAGTCTGCGCTGTCCTGTCCTTGAATCCCTGTGACGATCTCCTCAGGGATGATGGCTGCGACCATCTCCTCCATGTGGTCCAGGGCCTCCTGGTGTGCTGGACTCCCACCGCCAGTCTGCAGTGCTGCCTTCCTATTCCTGGCCATCTTTTCCTTGGTCTTGCGCTTGCAGTCATGCCAGCGTTTCTTGCACTCGATGACTGTTCTGCGTACTTCTGCCACACTGTTAATCTTGTCAACAATTTGTTGCCATATTGCCTCTATCCTACTGATTGGCAACTTTGAGGTGACAAACAGTTGGTGCTGGTGTTCCGTCACCTCTTTAACCAGAATTTCCTGCTCCTCTACACTGAAGCAACACTTTCTTTTCTTCTTATAAGTGTCCTGGTTCTTGTGTGGGTCTTCCTGGCTGGTTCCTGGTCTGTTGTCATCTTCCTGGGGTCTGTAGTGGCATCTGGGATCCATTTTGGCTCTCCTCTGGTGAAATGGCAGTGTTCGTGGGGTTTTTTGACGCTATTGCGTCAAAAAACGGCGCATATCCAGTTTGTGGGTTCGTAAATCGACCCACAGTCATTTCTGCCGCGTTAACGTCGTTTTGCTTTACGACTTGACGCTGCGGTGTGCATCAAAATAAATGACTCCCACCTGTGGTTTGCGCCGCCCTGCGTCAAAGTATAAATTTGATGCCCGCACGGCGCACCAAAATGGCGTTAGCCGGCGGTAATATTTTTGACGCAATACTGTGCCAGCGCAGTTTTGCATCAAAAAGTATAAATATGTCCCTTAATGCTTTTAGAAATTTCCTTGTCCCCATGTTACAACACATTGGCTTAATCCACTTCCTTCTTGGGATGGAGTATGTCAGGCAGAAGAATAAAATATGTGCAATGTTTTCTTCCACATTAAAAGTGCTTTATATGCAGAGGACCTCCCCCACGCCAGTAAAACCTTTAATATGAAGGTTATCAAAGCAGAGCTTCATGTATAATGATTTTGCTAGTTGAGGTTGTACATTCTTCAGGTAAGATTCAAAATCTGGAAACGGCTTGACACCCAAAAATTGTGTAGTAAGCCTACCTACACTGAGATTACAGCGGACACTATTTAGTACATACGTTTTAAAGCTTTCTTTGAGTGGACTGTCAATTGGTAGGGGGCATCCCAGAAGCTACTCAGACTTAGTTTGTTTAACAAAGTCTGGAAATGGGAAAGCCAGGGAAATGTATCATGATCATCTGGCAGCAGAATTACCTTCAAACCCTCTTTGTAGCAGGTAAGTTCATGTGTGACCATAACTGAACCCAAAATAATAATGGCCTCAATACTGCTTGGTGTTCAATTCTCCTAATGCCAATGTCATAATACTCTAGCATAATAGGCGTATGATTAGGTACACAATGCAACATCCTCACAAATTTGTTTTCATCTGTGATGAGTGTGCCCAAATTGACCCCTCCCCGAGAATTCTGCCCTATAAAGGGCTGCCATTTGGGCCTTGTGTTTATAAACCTCCAAGGTTGGCGCCACTGCTATGGATTTGATAGTTTGGTGTTTTTAGCATTTGCCATAGTGTTTTCTAACAGGACGACTTTAGATTTTTTTTTGTGGCTTTTTGATGTTTTCCTAAAAGACTTGTGCTGACTTATGGCCCTGTATTTTGTCTTACTGGAGTTGATTTCAAGACCCTTTATAGTGCAATGATCATTGAAGCTATCTAACAATCTTTGCAGCTCTTTTGGTGTCTGGGATAAGAGAATGATGTTGTCTGTGGATAGTAATGCAGGTACCGGGGCCCCTCCCAATTTCGGGGAGTTGTGATGACAATGCTGCAGTTGTTGCACAACATCATTAATATATCATGAAAAGAGGGTGGGTGCTAACACACATCCCTGTCTTACTCACCTCTTAATAGGAATTATATCCGTGAGTTAACCTCTGGGTCCCCAGTGAACCATAGCGTAATTGTCTTGATGGAGTCTCACTATTTGCAACAGGAGATCTTCGGGTACCTTTCCTTGTCAACGAATCCCACAAGAGATCCCTTGGGACAAGGTCGAAGGCTGCTTTTAGATAAATGAACACCATCTACATATGCCCTCCTCTCAATTTAGTGTACTTCCATACTATAATAAGGAGCCTAAAGACCTCATCTTTCATACTGGTTTTCACTCGGAAACCTACTTGGTAGGGTGAACGAATATTATTTTCATTTATCCAGGTGCGGAGTTTACTTGAAACCTGTCTGGCATTGACTTTTTGTCAGCTGTTGATTAAACGAATGGGCCTGTAGTTGTCAGGTTCTAGCCAATTACCCTTTTTGAAAATAAGAACAATGTCAGCTCCTCTCCATGTATCAGGTACTGGTGCCCCTGAGGCCACTGCATTGCAAAGCAAATTTACATACAGTACCCACACTGACATGTCATGACTGAGAAGTTCATCTGGTATTTTGTCGGGGCCTGAAGCTTTCCCTGGCTTGATCGTGTCTGTTAATGCCCTTGTCTTATCTAGGCTAAAACGAGAAATATATGTGCCTCATTATGAGGTTGGCGGTTTGGCCTGTGCCAAACCACCACTTTCTCGTTCCTACCTCCAGGGCGGTCGGACTACTGGGCCGGAGCTAAGCATCTCCGACCCGGTGGTCCACCGAAGACCACTGCTTGTATTACGAGTCCCTTTTCTACCAGGGATTTCCACCTCCATGAAATCCCTGACGGAAAGGCTATCGGTGACAGGAATTTGCATTACTGTCGTCAATAGATGACTCCCCCGCCCCCCATCTACCAAGAGCCCCCACCCCCTTACAACATTAACACCCACAAACCTCCCAGTAACCTCCCACTCCCAAACTCTCAGTAGTAACCCCCCAACCTCCCACTCCCAGTAGTAACCCCCCTACCCCACATACACATACTTTCCCCCACCCCCGACCCACGTACCAACCCTCCACCCCCGCAAACACGCACGCACCCACAGAAACATACACCCTGACACTCACTCACTCACAACACCCTTACACTCACGCGCACACACTCACAGCATCCTTACACTCACGCACACACATGCAACACCCCCAAATCCATACACACATACATGCACACACACATGCACAAACACTCCCCCCATTCATGACATGCATACGCACAATCACACACATCCATTCACACAATCCAACACCCTCCCCTTGCGGAGGACACTTACCTCGTCCAACGAGGTGCTCTACTCTGAGGAGATGGGACCCGGGGCTCCCACCACCGGCAGTGCCCCATCATCAGGACACCGCTAGGCCGTATTACAGGTCGTAATATAGCTGGTGGAGTCTTTTGGGCGGGGCGGGGCTGGCGGTGGAACCACTGTTGCACCGCTGACCGCCAGCACGACTGCTGGCGACTTTCTTCCTAAAGGATGGCAGAAAGCTGCCAGCCGTCGTAATATGGCAGTACGCAGAATGCCAGGACTGGCAGTCTAGTGGCGGCTTTGGTGGTCTTGGAAAAAGGTCGCCAAAGTCATAATAAGGGACATGGGGTGGCCCATTCTGTTTTAGTATGGCTCGTTCCCTGTGTGGATTGGGAATGCTTGGTCTTCTCAGAGTACAAATTGGTGAAATGCCTACACCATGTGCCAGGGTCCAGATGATGGTCTAGACTAGTATTGCCTATGTTACTGCCATAGGCCATTATTTTACAAAAGGCTGCATGATCCTTGCTTTCGGCTGCAGAAATCAAGTCATTCCACTTTGTGTCATCTGAATACTTTTTGGCTGTGTCTACAATTTTCTTATACTCTGCCCTTGAGTCTCTTACTGACTCTATTTTGCTAGTCTTCATGGCCATCAACAGTCTCCCCTTTGCCACACAGCAATTCTTGGTGTAACAAGTGTTAATTGGGGGGCACTTTACTATGCCTGTGACCTCGTGGTTTGGAGCCAGCTTGGCCAGAAATTGATATATTTTCTCGATCAAGGAACAGTGTGTTTGTATAGTAGGAATATCAATGGGAAGGCTATTTACAAAAGGGGATAGAGCATTAGAAAATGCATTATATGTCTCTGCCATACTTTTTGTCCTAATCACAATGGAAGGCCACTTGACTGACCTACGGTTGTTGCCAATTATCATTTGGGGTACATTTCTAATCGTGTCCAATGCATAGGTCTTACAGAGGGTTCCTTGTACTTTTAGACAAAGCGGGTGGTGATCACTATCTTCCCTTTTGTCCACTTTAAAGTTCATTAGGTTACCTCAGATTTTGGCACTAGCCAGTATATAGTCAATTCTAGAATTAGTGGCACCCCTTTTAAATGTACATGCGCTCGGGCTGTCAGATGGCATCCTGCCATTGCAGGCTCGCAGCCCATGCCCTAGAATGAAGCCAATTATTTGTATGGCAGCTGCCGTGCATGGGATGGGGTACCTACATCCAGTGCCGGGATACCTCTAGCCATGTCCTCTTCTTCTAGAATATATTCCAAAGAAAACTATCAGGTATTTCCACCACAGGAGACTCTGTACCGATCACTCTTGGTTTGATGTAAATGTTAAATATGTACACTTCAGCTCTATTTTGTGCTTATGTCTCTAGGCCTATAATGTCTGGTGATTGGATTCCCAATAGTTCTATGGGCACATTTAAAGACATTTTTGCTGATATGACCAAAGCCCCGGATGGTCCACCTCTCTTTGAAGGTATTGGACTGACACTAAACGATTGGTAGCCTAACATACAGTGACTCCAACAACCAAGATTCCTAGAGCAAGCAGAAATCAAATTGGTTCATATATTCTTGCCAATCCATTAGCTTCTGCTTAAGCCCTGCTACGTTCCAAGAGACTATAGATTTAGTAGCCAGTTGTCTCCCTTTTGGTATACTAGATGGTGGATTAACTTGAGTTCGGCAGAGCAATCAATCACTCAATCGATAACCTGTTGTGCTTGATAGAGGGGCTCTGAAGTAGTGTTCCCGATAATAATATTTCAAAGCTACAAGGGGTTGTGCAGACAGCTATGACTCTACAAGGTTGAGGCCTTCTGCCTTGTCAGTCAATCAACAGATTCCAAGTTGTTCTGTTCAAGGCTGGAGTTAAAGGAATTGATAACATTTGATGGAACTACTGGTGTGCAAATTGCTCCTATGCTTGGTTTGTTCAACTTACATCTTATCAAAGATAAGAATTAGGAGGTGGGCTAGTTCTTAATTATAGTGCAATCAGACAATCAAGTAGTTTCTTAGCTCTTAGGGCAAGGACTATAGTGTCAAAAGATCCATCTTCGCTCGTCAGGCATTCTGCCCTACTTATGTCAGAATGTAAGATTGACAAACATTGACAATTATGTCTAATCCAGTGTATCGCCTTGATTTTAAGCAAATCTTCATCTTACTTGTCCGCTGGTTTAATTTCGGGAACATTAGTTATAAACACTTCAAAGTCCTTCTTATTGGATTGAAAACTACCTATATCGTCAATTAAATGTTGTGTATGGTCTAAATGTCTATGATTTGGATACAACTGCATGTTTTGTGATTCCTGCTCCTCAGGTCTATGGTTTTGCTTTCTCTTTGTACCTGAACAGTGTTGGGAAACACCTGAATGATGGTTTGTCTAGAGTGTCCTATGATCGATTTGGGCTGACACTTCAGCCCTCCATTTATGAAGCATGGAATCGCTTAGGGGTCTTGCGCCTAAATTGCGAATGCTCTCCCACCTTTCTTTATTCAAATTGTGTTGGGCTTTCATATGGTTGATACTGTCAGGTGCAAGTCTACGTATAGGAGTGTAGTAATTGTCTGGAGACTGTTTATTTGAGGATTACTTGTTTGCATAATACTGCACTCTCAAGCTTTGCTTTACATAATATCCCCCTTTTTACATTATTTTGGGTTGCTATACTCATTAATCTTTTTAAATCAGCTACCTCTCCTGTCAGAGCATCCAGTTTATGAAGGACCTCAGTCACTACGGGGCTGCTAGGGTAACATTACATCAAGCTGTCCGATCCTATAAGTTCACGTGGAGGGCAGGGAATTGATGGGCTTTGTCTGTTACACTGGGTTTGCATGTTAAAGGTATGACTTCCCTATCATCCAAAATTGTAATGGGGACTAGGGGTTCAAATCAATTTGAGATTGAAATAGTGGTAGCAACCCCTCCCATGTTATTTGTAATATCCTCTGGCAAGGGGAGGGAACTAATTGAGACCTGCCAGTGTCCTTAAAAATGGGAGGGGGATTGTTACCTGTATGGTGCCTGCCTCTTGCTATGGAGTGTCCACTATTTCACTGTCTACGGCATCTACTGGATGGGGTGCTCTATCACACTTTTTATAAAAGGCTGTGATTTTTTAATGATGTGCACTACAGATTTGCGTTTGTCACTTAATATCAACTCCACCTCTGATTAAGTCATCAATCCCAGCTAGGATTCAGTTCTCCACTGCACTGCTCCTTATTTTGGGTGTTTTCCCCCTTCCCTGGCCCAATATCTGAAAGCCTTCCACTTTCCCACTGTTAAATAAAGGGTTGTCTGCAGTACCCCCCTCATGCTCAGCCCACTCACTCAATACTGCCACACAATTTCTGGTGTATCGCCCCCTGACGTTATAATGCAAAAGTCAGCGTAGATCAGGATAAGAGAATAAGAAGAAAGCGTTGCCACAAGAAAGTGGTACAAAGCAGCTATTAATTATGGCACATCTCCCTTTATATCCATCCACTTCTAGAAGTAACTGGTCTAGAGTCTAGGATGGCGGAATCAGTAAACAGTACTCTTAGGACTCTTTACATTAACATAGGGCAGTCGTGGTTCGGGGGGTTAAAAGAGGTAGGCGGGGTAATAATAAAATAAAAAATAAAAATAGTATAGAAAACAAAATGTACCTGCTGCGCCGCTCCTCCATCCCTTTAGCAGGCACAGGCTCCAAGCCTGTCCTGCGGCCAATCCAAACGCTGTGAAAGCCCGCTTTGAGTGTGGTGCAAGTGCGCTTTATAGCACAACGAACCGTATCACAATCAGGATCATGGGCCTACTCTTCCTAAGGCTCCAAGGATCAGGTAGTTCCCTTCCAGCAAACATCCTATTGTGCTAGTGGTGTAAGTGCCCTATATAGCGCCAAGAGCAGCGTCACAAGTGGGATCACAGGTCTGCTCTTCCTAAGGCCCCAAGGATTCTGGGCCAGGTATATCCCTTCCAGCAAATGTCCTGCGCTACGAGTGGTGTAAGTGTGCTTTAAAACGCCAAGAGCAGCGTCACAAGTGGGATCACAGGCCTCCTCTTCCCAAGGCCCCAAGGATTCCGGGCCAGGTAGTTCTGTTCCAGCAAATGTCTATTCAGTATACACCCTTTCTTTCAAACATCCTTTCACCCATCCATCCATTCAACCAAAACTCACACACGCATTATTTTACCCACCCACAGATCCTTTCTTTTTTCTCATTTCACCCATCTTTTCTTTTAAGCTTTCGTTCTTTTCCGTTTTTAGCATACATTATGTGAGCTTTTCCTGAGTTGCAGATAGATGAGGCCATAACCCAACCACCACTGTAGCTGGTAACATGAGGGGTTCATGATCACAACAATGCCCTTGTGGCTAGTGAGTATAATAGTAACTGTCAAAATGCAAGCAATGTCATTTACCACTGCTCATCCCTGCTGCCGCTTCTTTCCCTTCTCCTTCTACACCTGCAATGTCATTTGATGACCCGGCGGCACTCTGTATGGCTAGAATTTTTGTTTACATGCAATACATCACTACAGTTCGGTTACCATTACAGTATCTTCTATCAAATATATCACTGTGAGCATTTTGTTGCTTCACAAATCACAATGTTAGAAAAGCTTGGTAGTTAAGCCAACCAAAAACTTTTCGTAATGAAGGGGCAGACCTATAGCCTATTATGATAAGGACTCGGAATCATTGAAGCGCAATGAAGGGGTGGAATTATAATGGTCAATGAAAGACAAACAAAAAGATAATGCAGGAATAACAGGAATTAAACAAAAATTGGATAGGGGAGTTGGAAAAAAGGAGACAGGCAAAATTAAGAATAGTACAGTAGTGGGCAGAGGTAAAAGTTAGGGAAATAATAATAAATAATGGGACTTACTGGGATGAGCAGAGTCCTCAGAAGTGGCGTTGGTGGTCGGCATCTCCTCCGCCCCAGCTCTTCCCAGACCCGTCTTGGCACTGTCCCCCTTCTTGCCATTGGGTGCTGATGTAAGAAATAAAGAAGATAAAAAAATTGATTAGTTGTACAGATAATCTCTACAAAATTATCATAACAGGCAAATGCAGTAACATTGTTCTTATCTAAATCAGATCACCTGTGGTACTAGTATCGACTATCGTTGAGTTGGCTACGCTAATCCTAAAATCCCTATTTCAAATGTTCTTAACAAAAACTACATTTGGAGCTAATGTATTGCAATAAATAGTCTTTGATTCTATTCTCATTTCTTAACCCCCTTGATGGACAAACTCAGTCTCCCTTTTTTGCGATGCGTAGGAGCATACTACTATTACTACACAGTGTGAAATTGCTTGAGACTGTACAATCTACACAGATAAAAGTCACAGAGAACGCTAACTCACTGATTTCACTAATTCACTATGGTGTCAGGTGGACAGAGGAGTCTGCATTGCATTGGCTTCTTAAATATTCAGCCAAAGCGAGCACCGACAAGTACGATTAGGTAGTACCAAGCAACTGCCTAGGTCAAGCTGGATCACATGTTAATATTCTTAATGTAAACTGAATGTACCTTACCTCTGAGAGTGAGCAGCATGTTATTTGGAAAAAAAGGTTAGCACTGTAGAACACAAACACAACAAATAATAAAATTAATACTCACAGAGCCCCGGAATCTCAACACCTAGTAATTCGAACCGGTCCTGCTCACGGTCGAGGATATCGACCCAGTGGTGCGACAGCTGCAGGGTGGTGTGCTGGACCTGGTTGGTTTGGCACGCAGACCTGCGCACCCTCCCCTAACACAGCCAACGCTTCTGCAGGGGGTACCCACAGCCAGGCCTGCCGCCTGTTGCCAGCATGTATGGGAGGTGGTGTTGCACATAAAAAAACAGTGCTGCCACCTCTGCCTCACAAAAGATGCGCCAGGGCTGCACACTTGGCATCTCTGCCACCCGCAAGGTGGGTGGCTGCTGCTGCTGGCTGCTCAGAGGGTCTGGCGTCGCCACTCCCCTGCTCACTGCTGCTGCCTTGCGCTGCCATGGTGCTGTGTGGGGTAAAAAAAAATTAAAGGAAACAGGAAAAACAGGAGAAGGAAGGAAGGAAGGAAGGAAGGAAAGAAGGAAGGAAGAAAGGAATGAAGGAGTGAAGGGGAAAAATAAACAAAAATACAAAAAGTCACCAAAACACAATTTTCTTTTAAAAACTGAAAAATCACAGACACAAAAACAGACACTATTACAATAAATAAAAATGGGAGGTAGATTAATTAAGAGGGCGGAGGATTGAAAAGATATAGAAATGATGTCCAGCACCATGAACAAACTGAAAAACAAGATGGCTGTGCACATGCGAACCATGTGGTGCTGTTTTGAATGCAAGAATGTACTTCGCGAACGGGCGCAATGGGAAAGTACACCCACCCGGGGAACTCTGTGTAGCGAGTTTTTTTTAACACTTCTTGGAGTTCCATGTAGTGGACTCAATGATTTCCACCCACCCCTACTTGGGATGCATTGCCTCATTAAATGAGTGTTTAACAATGTCTCAGATCCCCCCACCTGTGGGGTGACTTGTGAGGTGTGAGATTTTAAGGATACACTGCACCCACACCCTGAATTGCTTAATTTACAGCACAGGAAGGGCCAGGAATATAAAGCTTCTGTCAATTCTGTAATCAGTAACACACTGTTTGCAGACCTGATGGAAAGGGTCTCAAAGGAGCCTTATAATGACATAAGAACTGGTCAGCAATGCCAGTCTGAAATGGTGGAGGCTCAGTCACAGGCAAAATTTCCCCCTAAAGTGTAACTGTCCTTGTAAATGAGAGCAGTTTTTAGGAGTAGAAGGAAGGGAGAATGTGTGCAGCCAGTGAAAGCATATTTAGATTAGGTGGCTTGACCATAGCCAGTGTGGTTCCAGAGGTAGGGCAATAGGATTGTCTTTCTATAAATGAGATCCACTATCTGCAGTTTGAGATGTTGTCTTTCTGTAATTAGACCATAAATGACCACCTTGATTTGCTAACACAAAACAGACTCCTAGAACTGTAGTTGAGAGGTAATAAGAGCAACAAGATATGTTTTTACAAGTAATAATATTTGACCATGTATCAACAAAAAACCTGATTCACAAAGCCTCCTCTAGACACAATCCAGTGCCTGAAAAATTGTATATTAGCACAATAGTATTCATGATTCACAAAAGACTATAGATTTGCAATCAATCCATCAGCATTTGTAAAGTGCAGCACTGTCACTTCTCAGGGTATCTGGGCACTGAGAGTGCTGTGTCTCTGTCGAAGAGCCAGATCGTGAGTTTCTTTCTGAAGTCCGCTAGGGAGGGAGCTGTTCAGAGGTGGATAGGCACGTGTTTCCAGGTCTTGGCGATGATGCAGGAGGAGTGGCCTCTACTGTGGCAGCGACGTATGCGGGGTGTGTGCGAGAGGGCTAGTGTGGTGAAGCAAAGGCTTCTTGTGGGCAGTTGGAATCTCAGTCACTGGTTGATGTTGGCTGGTCATTGGTCATGCAGAGCTTTGTAGGCGAGCGTCAGGATCTTAAACTGGCATCTCTTCTGCATGGAGAGCCTATGGGGGTCTCTGAGGTTGGGGAACCTGTGGGTCCTTCTGGCGAGGTCCAGGATGAGTTTGGCTAAAGTGTGCTGTATGGTCTGGCATCTTCTCAGGAGTTGGGTGGAGATTCCAGCATAGAGAGTGTTGCCGTAGTAGAGGTGGCTGGTGACGACGGCCTGTGTGATGGTCTTTCTGGTGTTGTTTGGGATCCATCTGAAGATTCTACAGAGCATGCAGAGGGTTACAAAGCAGGAGGAGGCAAATGCATTGACTTTTTGCTTCATTGTTAGTGGCTGTTGAGGAGGATGATGCCCAGGTTGCGTGCGTGGCCTGCTGGTGTGGGTGTTGGCCCGAGTTCTGCTGGCCACCAGCTGTGGTCCCATATGGAGGTGTTTTTTGGAAGATGAGTACTTCTGTTTTGTCTGAGTTCAGTTTGAGGCATTTGTCTCTCATCTACTTGGCTACATTGGTCATAGCGTTGAATAGGTTGGTTTTAACTGGGGTCCTCAGTGAGTGAGAGTATTAGTTGAGTGTTGTCTGCATAGGAGATTATGGTGAGTCCATGGGATCTAACAACATCTGCAAGGGGGGGTTGTGTAGATGTTGAACACTGTGGGGCTGAGGAATGATCCTTGGGGTACCCAGCATATGACGTCCTTGGGTGCGGATGTAAAAGGGGGTGTTCAGATGCTGTGTGTGCATCCTGCCAGAAAGCCAGATCGTGAGTTTCTTTCTGAAGTCCGCTAGGGAGGGAGCTGTTCAGAGGTGGATAGGCACGTGTTTCCAGGTCTTGCCGATGATGCAGGAAAAGGAGTGGCCTCTACTGAGGCAGAGACGTATGCAGGGTGTGTGCGAGAGAGCTAGTGTGGTGGAGCAAAGGCTTCTTGTGGGCAGTTGGAATCTCAGTCACTGGTTGATGTTGGCTGGTCATTGGTCATGCAGAGCTTTGTAGGCGAGCGTCAGGATCTTAAACTGGCATCTCTTCTGCATGAGGAGCCAATGGAGGTCTCTGAGGTTGGGGAAGCTGTGGGTCCTTCTGGCGAGGTCCAGGATGAGTCTGGCTAAAGTGTGCTGTATGGTCTGGCATCTTCTCAGGAGTTGGGTGGAGATTCCAGCATAGAGAGTGTTGCCGTAGTAGAGGTGGCTGGTGACGACGGCCTGTGTGATGGTCTTTCTGGTGTTGTTTGGGATCCATCTGAAGATTCTGCAGAGCATGCAGAGGGTTATCAAGCAGGAAGAGGCAAATGCATTGACTTGTTGCTTCATTGTTAGTTGGCTGTTGAGGAGGATGATGCCCAGGTTGCGTGCGTGGCCTGCTGGTGTGGGTGTTGGCCCGAGTTCTGCTGGCCACCAGCTGTGGTCCCATGTGGAGGTGTTTTTTGGAAGATGAGTACTTCTGTTTTGTCTGAGTTCAGTTTGAGGCATTTGTCTCTCATCTACTTGGCTACATTGGTCATAGCGTTGAATAGGTTGGTTTTAACTGGGGTCCTCAGTTAGTGGGAGAATTAGTTGAGTGTTGTCTGCATAGGAGATTATGGTGAGTCCATGGGATCTGACAACATCTGCAAGGGGGGGTTTTGTAGATGTTGAACACTGTGGGGCTGAGGAATGATCCTTGGGGTATGCAGCATTTGACGTCCTTGGGTTCGGAGGTGAAAGGGGGTATTCAGATGCTGTGTGTGCATCCTGTCAGAAAGGAGGTGATCCATTTGTGGATGTTGTGCTGTATACCAATATTGCAGTCTGTCGATGAGGATGTGGTGGGAGATGGTATTGAAAGCAGCAGAGAGGTTGAGGAGGATCAGAGCTACGGTTCCTCCGCAGTCCAGGAGAGTTCAAATGTCATCTGTGGAATCGATCAGTGTGATCTCAGTGCTCTGGCTGGCATGGAATCCTGATTGTGAAGTGTCGAGTAGGTGATTTTGTTTAAGGTATTCAGTGAGCTGTTGGTTGATGGCTTTCTCGAGAACTTTGGCTGGGTAGGGAAGCATAGAGATCAGTCAGTAGTTTTTGAGATCACTGGGGTCAGCAGATGTTTTCTTCAGGAGGTGATTGACCTCTCTGTGTTTACATCAGTCAGGGAAGGTTGCTGTGGAGAAGGGGGTGTTGAGGATAGTGGTGAGTTCAATGCCGATAGGGTAGGTTCCGAGGTTGAAGATATGGTGGGGGCAAGGGTCGGTGGGTGCCCCAGAGTGAATGGATGACAGGATGGTTGCTGTGTCTCGATGGTGAGTGGAGACCAGCTGGTGATTGCAATCTATGTACATGTTCCCTATGTGTGATGGATGCATCCAACAGATGTAAAATATGTGTCCACAAACTCTGCATTTACAAAAGTGGGGATCCGCAGTGGTGAAACAGAACATGTGGAGACAGGCCACATAAACGAGACTTCCACCCAATTAATACCAAGGGCCACATGTACAAAGGCTTTTTGTGGTCACAAACGGGTCACAAAATCAGCCTGTTTGCAAATGCAAAATGGCTTTTTCACATGTTCGAAGCCCTATTTGTGATTCAGCAACCTATTATTTGCAATTGGGAATTAGGAAAGGGCATGTTTACGGTGCCCCTTCCTAATTCCGAATCGCAGTGGTATGTGTGAATGTTTTGCTACCGAAAAGCAGTTGCAAAACATTTGCATTTTACCACCTACTTCAAGTAGGTGGTAACCCATCCCTAAGGGACCCCTGCTCCTCTCTGAATGTTTATAAAAAAATTTTTAAAGAGCAGGCATTGGTCCCACAGACCACTGCCTACTCTTAAGAACTGAAAAGAAAACTTTTTTTTTTTTTTTAATGCATCCCATTTTTCTTTACGGAAAATGGGCTGTGTGTGAAAAACAATATTGCTTTATTTAAAAGCAAACAGCAGGCCACCATCCTTATGATTCTAGCGATTCCCAATAGGTCGCACACCGAGACGTACCTCATTAATATTCATGAGGTAGGTCTATTTGAGACCCACTGGGAATCGCAAAATGTGTCAAAAACAAAGTTGTACTTTTGTGTTTGCAATTACAAAATAGTGAATGAAAAAATTTGCTATGTGGTAATTGCAAACAATTACCTTTGTACATGAAGCCCCAACTTCTTAGGAATTCAACAATTATACATAACTATACAGTGAATACTTTGCTCATGAATCCAACATACACATGTCAATTTGCAAACTATCCACACTATTTTTAGGTGTAACTCATACATTGTGTAGACCAAGACCTAGTTTCCTAACCTTCATATAGCGACCACAAAGTCTTTAAATACTTTGTTAGACACTGTAACCAAGATAACCAACTCTAAGGCATATCTTTTCTTTTCAGTTTAAAGTTCTTTTGGGATTTTGCATGTCAATTTCTTGACGACTAACATTGTTATAAGCTAAATGAGGGCCAACTATAAAGCATTTTAATTGTATGTTGGATGAGGGTGATTTGTCTTATAAATTGCGTTCTGTTGATTGTCCAGATGTCCTTTTGACCACTGTGCAAAGATTATGGGCCTGATTTAAGGGGCCCTATCACGACCTTAGCACCGCCATAGCATCATTTTTTTTACCCTAAGGTGACGCTAAAGTGGCTTTTTACATGCGCCATATTTACAAAGTGGAGCAATGCATGCGTTTCCAGTTTGGGGGGGGGCAAAAAAATGATGCAAGAGAGTTTTTCTTGTGCCATTTGTTTGGCACTTTTAATGCTTGCTCAGAGCAAGCGTTTAAAAGAGGCATACCATTGAATGCAATGGGCCCTTATGTACTCTGCAGGGGGCGGCTGAAATGATACTGCTCAACACTTGATCCCAGCAACATCACCGGTAGTGAAATTCTATATAAATTTAACTCTGATGATAAAAGTGCCACAAAAACTAGACAATTAAAAAATTGATCTGAAATCTCACTGAAACCAATAGAAAGTATGCCAAGATTTTTCAAGGAGGAAACATCGTCCACAGCCTGACTTCTATAGGAGAGGCCTATAAATGAAACCTCATTTACTGACCAACGCAATGTCTGCTCATCAGTTCCATGCCGGTTACAGGGTGGACTTCATAGTCGGGGCATAGCTTTTGGTAGCACAAAAGGTGAAAACTTACCATGCTCTGGTGTGGGATGGTCTCCTTATGGTTGGAAAAGGTACTCATTTTCCTCACTTGCATTAGGCCCCTTGGCACTCTTCCTATGCTGCTCTTGATAGCACTGATTTCATGAAAGCCACTAGCTCAGGAAACAGCTTATATGACAGCTGGATCACACAGGCAAGGCAGAAGAAATACAAGTGACCCAAGAAGGTGCAACTGCATTCCCTTGCGACCCCAAAGGGCACCCTTCAGGTTTAAGTGAATGTTAAATAATTTCTGCAGCCACCATATACCAAATGTTTAGTAAAAAAAATAATAATAAAGGTTCCACAAAACTATCAGAAAGCCCAATAATGCTGTCTTCCAAGACTTGTTTTTCTGCGTGAAATTTCTGCTGACCCCTTTTAGATAGTATGGGCAGAGCAGCTGAACAGACTGACCTTATATATCATACGAAACACCAGATTATTAAAAATAGGACCCTCAGTACAGGTAAAATGCCTTCCCCAAATTTTTTCCAAGTCCCTCACTTTCCAGATGTAAAATTTTGCCATATATGTTATATATTTATGGTTCTTGTTTGGCACCAAATGTAGGCTCAGACCACCCATTACTCGTTCTACGATACATTGTGTCTGTGGGCTCTGGTGGGTGGGAGTATATTTTGTACATGGGATTAATAAGAGTGAGGGAGTTGTACCGTCTGGAACAAGGGGCCTTGGTTACATGCTAGGATCATGCAATATGGCATAATAGGTGGTTGTAAGTATGAGAGGACAAGGGTGGGCAGATAGCTAGAGGTGCTCAGTTAGACTTAGGGCCTGATTTAATATTAAGCAGACGGCACACTGTTCTTTCACAGGGACGGAGTAAATTACTCCGTCCCCGTGGTGGAGAGGTTGCCAGCCTAATTTATAAATGATCGCCAAGCAGGCGTTCATTCCTGAAAATATTGCCAGGAACCGCCATGCAGGGATGGCATGGTGCGCACAAAAACAATGGATTAAATCCAGATCTCAAACTGAGGCTGAATGTTTGATTTGTTCAGCATTCCGTTCATTTGTTCTTTTTGCTTTTGTCACCCTAAGTGGGAAGGGTACACAAGACATAAGTCTTGTACTCACTGTGTCACTGGATTCAAGCTAGCCTGGCTTATAAGGGGTGATACACCGAAACTGGTCACAGGATGCTTCTTTCCGGTCCAGAGCGGGCCTGGCTTGGCAGTTTGGGCTAAACTGTTCCCATGAGGAGCAGGGTCAAGGTTAATTTGCACATGGCTGGGTCCAAACTGGAGTGGCATGGTGAACAAAAAATGATGGATTCACCATTCAATATTCAGTCCATCATCTGTTTGTTTTGCTTTTGTTGCCCTAAGTAGGAAGGGTATGCCTAGACATGGGTCCTGTGCTCACTGTTCCACTGGATTCAAACTAGCTTGGCTGATGAGGGGTGATACTCTGAAATTGGTCCAGAAAACACATTTCCAGTTCAGAGATGACCTGGCCTGGCAGTTCGGGGTGGACTGTTTCCAGGAGGAGCAGGGTCAAGCCTGATTTGCATATGGCTGGGTCCAAACTGGAGGGGCATGGTGAGCAAAAAAATGAAGGATTATACCCTGATCTGTGACTCAAGGTGAACGTTTGATTTGTTCAGCATTTCGTCCATCATTTGTTCTTGTTGCATTTGTCGCCCTAAGAGGTAAGGGTATACCCAGAAGTGGGTCCCATGCTCAATGTGCTGCTGGATTCAAGCTTGCCTGTCTGATGAGGGGTGATACTAAAATAACGGTCCAAGGATACTTGTTTCAGGTCCAGGGAGGACCTGGCCTGGCAGTATGGGCTGGACTGTTCCCATGATAAGCAGGGTCAAGAGTGATTTGTATATGGCTGGGCCGAAACTGGGGTGGCATGGTGAGCAAAACAAGAATAGATTAAACCCAGATCTGTGATTGGGGGTGAATGTTTGATTTGTTCAGCAATCCATCCATCATTTGTTCTTTTTTCTGGAACTGCCATGATGGAGATTCCTGGCAATGCATATTATTCTGCGCTACGGGGCTGCATCAGCATGGCACAACTCCCCATGGCACAGAGTAATTGCTTGTTCTTTACAAAAAGAAAATCCCAAAACTGCACCATGAGAGCATTATAACGTTTATACTGTTCTTTACGGGCAGATTTAACCCGGCGGTAAGAAACAGTGAAAGATGACTACATATTCACGAACCCTAATTGGGTGGTCGACATGTAGCCATTTCTCCAACAACCCTTACTCCCTAGGACGATCAGAGAAGTCTGTGCATGGCAGAGACAGAGTAGTCTCCTCCATGGCCTAACTTAAGGTCCGCCCACGATTAAATTAGGTGGGCGGACCACAATGTTGGCAGGCAGGAAACACTTTTGCTGCTGCGACAAAGTTCCCTTCCCACCAACATATAGATTGGACCCTTAGACACTGCCTGGGAAGTGATGTATTAAGCTCTGTACAAGGCTGACATATTTTTATATTAATTATATTTAAATATTTATAGAGTACACTAATACCTGTGGTGTGGTTGTCCTTGCACATAAAAAACAAGCATTGTCAGAGTCGATAGGTCTCACATTCATATGTGGGTTTGGAGCTCTTGGCCTGTGAACTTAGTTACTTGCTATTCTAGTGCATTCTGGCAACTAATTGTAAGTGAGTAAAAGGTGCAGATGTCATCTACATACATTTGCATTTTAAAGCACTGAAGACTGAAGCTTCAGACAGAATTGCATTTAGCAATGTGGAGCAGAGCTAGCCCTGGGCAATGCTATCTGACACATTTAAAGTAGGAGTGCAAGTGTAAAGCTTACATTTGTAAATAATAGATAAGCACAAACTCCTTCATTCACTAGTTTTGTATAGACACAATAGTTTTAAGTCATGATTTGGCTTGGCCAGCAAAGGCACAATAAAAAAGTTTGTAAAAATTAATGTGTGATAAAAACAGCGAGGGTAGGGGCAGTATTTACACCAAGAGCTTTACGTCTTCACATATCTGGAGGAGCAGATAAAATGGCAGACGAGAGCCATGCTTTACATGGCAATGTAGAAGTGCAGGTACTCTCTAGATAGAGTACCTGCTTGCTCCCAAGAAGTGACAATACTCTCCCATGAAATATATTGCAGCAGTGCTGGGAGGTGCAGGTACTCTCCCTTTCAAATTAAAGTACAGGTACACGGTACTGAACAGTGCCTGCTTATTTAAAGCTCTGTCCGAGAGCATGAGCGGACTGCGACTAAAGGTGCTCTTAAGAAACAGGAATGGCTAGGAGAAAATGCGATGACAGAGACACAAGGGTGCAGCAAAGAGGAGTAGGGGAGCAATGCAGGAGATGGAAGAGAAAGAGCAAGACAGCCAGCAGAGGGGACGAAAAATAAATTAGCCTAGTCGAGGGGAAATAAGCGTCCAAAAAGTAAGGTGACAATAACAGGAAGGAACGAATCATGATAGAACTGGAGACAGAAGATTGAAACATGTTTTTAAAGGATAAGAAAATGCTTAAGAAAGAAAGAAAAAGATGAGTACCTTAAAGTAACTTAAATGACAATGCCTTTCATTTGGGCTAGGTGTTTTTTGGTAAAGCTTTTAGAAAGGTAATTTTATTTCAAAGAAAGTGAGGGATGAAAAACAAGGAAGGAGTAAGGAAAAGTGGGGGACCAAACTGAAAAGCTGTGGTTGGAAAGAAGCAGCAAACTGAAGAATATTAACTACTCAGCATGGTCTAAGTGAACATATGTAAATATAATTAAAGCCAGGCATCGCCAGGCCAAGAGGAGAAATGTCTACCGAGGTAGGAGAGGTGGGCTCAAACAAAATAAAGGATCTATGATGGGGCAGAAGCAAACGCCAAACTGTGGGATGTAGGGGGGTTATGTAAAAGCTGTGGAGTGATGGAGGGAAAGAAGTCACAAGTCAGAATGTGAAACAGAGGAGCATATTTAAGAGGCCCTTGCGCCAACGGAGCATCACTTTTTGTGACGCTCCGGTGGCCCTATGCCCTGCAGTGTATTTACAATGTAGAGTTAAGTCACTTTTTGTGGCTTTACGCCACGTTGTAACTACGGCCCCCTCACACGCAGTTCTTTGCATGGAAGGGGCATGCAAGCGGTGTTCCTGGGGGCATGCAATAGCAACACCCATTGCATTTTGACGCTACCTCAGATTTACGAGTTTTCGTAAACCTGAGGCAGTGCCAAAATCGAACACTACCCCAGGGGTGGCGTTAACAGTGCACATTGAGGAGGAATACTTTTATTCCTCCTCGTTTTTTTTGCTATTTCTAAGCGTGCTGCATTCTGCAGCACACTTAGAAACAACAAAATGACAGAAATTATTTTTTATATGTGGGAAGGTGTCCCTTCAAAATGAAACTTTGGCACTTCTGTGAAGAGAAGTGCCAAATCGCCATTAGTGATTCTTTATGTGCAGGAAGAGACACCTTCCCACACATGAACAATCAAACCCCTCAACGCAGACATCCTTGCACAATGGTGTAAGGATGCCTGCGTTGGCGCTAGCCCGCTCAATTTAGTGCTGGCGCAGGGGGAAACGTGGGGGTGAGCCATATTCTAATAAATATGGTGCATCCCTGCGTTTCTAAAGTGACACAGCACGGCACTGCCAATTTTGGCACAGCACCGCGCTGCACCACTTTTTAGTAAATCTTGCCCAGAGAGCATTGTCCACGTGCACACAAACATATACAAATTCTAAAAGCCAGGAAGTGGTGGTCTGAAAGGAAACAAGGCTAGCAGGTGATAAAGAAGGTTGTTAGCCCAAGGAAGGCACATCATCAGAGTAGAGCTTTCACTTTTTCAGTGCCATGCTTGAGGAGGTCATAAAGCCCGGGAATTTTCTTTGAATTATGGGACTTGTACTCCTGGTTTTACAATGAGCTAATTAGGGCTAAACTCCTAGCATACAAAGAAAAATTAACTTGACTGGATCAGCTACTCATGCATGGAACTGGGTAACTTGAGAAATTTTTATGAGATGTTAGAAGCACAAGAAGGGGAAAACCAACAGGGTCGCGTATAAGATGAGAGCAACAGACTTACATCATAAGTGATATAAAACGCCTTAAAGTGTGTGCAGCAAAGTGATTTAAAGGGGCCAGCTGGTGAATGATGTCACAATAGGCCTCAAATCCCCAGCTAACATCATCAGACAAATAGACATTCAGGAATATCTACTGTTACTGATTGTGAGAGATGCATGACTGAGCATGGAGAACTATTTTTGCTACATTGATGCGCCCCTTCAACATAGAGTCAGTGGGTTGGGGCTGGAAAAGCTACGAAAGATCGAGATGAAGTGGTAGAGCAACACAGAAGATGCAGGTAAATTACAGGCTAGAAATGACTGTGGTCACGACTGTGAACTTTTTACCTCCCATACTTTAAAGTGTGCTTATTACTGCACTGGAAATAGAACATCCAAAAGTGGCTGAATTTAAAAGAAAAAACTCACTGAGAAATGTCAGTTGCTTAAAAAGGTTATCTTACAACCAAAAAGAGCCATTTGATGGCAATATGCATGCAAAAGTAAAAATAAAAATAGTTATAGTTATGAGTGTTTTAAAAGAATAGTGATGTGAACTATTTTTTTACTACCATCCTTTAACATTCTTCCACAGTAATAGCATAAGATGAGGGAAATATAAAGGAAAGAAAGCACATATTGTGAAAGTAATACACCTGCTCCGAAAATCCTGGCAGCGAGACCTCAAACTGAGTTCAAGCATAAACAAATGACTGAACTAAAGTGAGATGAGAAACGTGGATGGACGAGTGTGAAAGCACAAGGGTGAAGCAACAGATGAGCAGGGAGAGCGAAGGAGAAGCGTCAGAAATGGTAAAGGGAGACAAGGAACAAAGGAGCAGTGAGAACGGTGACTGGAGGTGGGTGCGGGCAGCAACAAAAAACTGTGAGCCGAAACCCGGAGCGAATGCCGGAATGTAAATGACCAAGCTCACTCCAAGGTAACGCGTGTACACATTGTTAAAGGCAGGCATCGGAAGTTCTACAAGAAATGTCTAGCCCAGACTGCCAGAACAAATCAGAGGGTGGGGCAGAAAAGAACAATTCAAGCGGGAGAAGCAACAAGGAGTGTGCAAAGGGTAAGGAAGCAACAAAAGAGAGTGGAAAATAGGAAAGCAACGTAAAAGCTGTGGAGGACTCATTAAGAAACAGATGAATGCGAGCGTGGTGATAGCACAAACACTCATAAATGTTATTAAAGGCAGGGTGAGAAGGGGCTCAAAGTTGCAACAAAGTAATTGGAGGGATGTGCAACACTGACGGGACAGCAGTCAGGGGTATAAAGGGTAAGGGATTAGCAGGTAAATTGGTGGATGTGCATGAACTTGGAAGCAAGAGGTGAATATGAAAAATAAATGTAGACAGGAAGAAAATGCATGCCCTCTGATGGAGTGCTGAAACAAAAAGAAATATGTTCCTGTGGTGAATCCAATTTAGTTTTTTGGGGTCTCAGGAGGTTTCTTAGCCTTTTGGCTTACAGGCCTGTGCCCCTGTCACCTAATTACTTTTAACCTACTTACCTTGCTCTGTTTTAGCCTATTCATTGTATTATTTCTTTTAAGATGGCTGCCTTTGTTTACAGTTATATGAATGTTTTGATTTGCTTTATCAGTGTCACTCTGTGAAGGCGTCACTATCAGTGTCCTAAACAAGTGATGTACATAGGTATTCACATAATGTCCCTTTCCCACTTACGTGTGACAGAAACATAATGTACATTTGTTGGGAATTGTTTACATAACTGCCGCCACAAGTCTGCCTCCTTATCAATTGTTTGGGAGAATACTGCGTCAGGGACCCTACATGATCTGTATAAATACATCTCACACGGACAAGGTCATCAGAGGGATTCCTTCCAGATGCCATCTATGTTGCACATCACCTCACTGCAGAACTCAGCCTTCATGTCCCCACTGAGTCTGACCTAGAGACCTAATTCCAAGGTAACTAGTGTTGGGGGGCACTTCTCATGAACATAGTACTGGAAGATTAGGTTTATCATACCTAGTTCTCATTAGGTTAGAGATTAAGTTCCTTTTGGTAGGAGTTTTACATCTCATGTTTATTGTAAGATGGTGGTGGGTTTTGTAATCACAACTGTCATCTTCACAATTATGCTTCTTTTATTGTTTGTTTTCCCAGTCATTGCAGCTCATGCATTTTACCACAGATTGCAGTCTTTTCAATAAAAGTATTGAAAACGTTCCTGCATCTCCTTCATTGCCTGTGTGTGACTAAGACTTGTTGCTAACGTGAGAAAAGGATAACTTCCGTTCCACCACGACTCCCCTGAGATGTCCCGATCTAGAGTCATATGTAAGGCTGCCAGAAATCACCTCTTACTGTTTGGGCTTTTGGTGAGGAACTGCTTGTGAACCGGGAGAGTTGGGCCGATGGTTGAGGCTTGTTGTAGGAGTGACTTAGTCCCTACAAACAAAAGTGCTGTCATTGCTAAACCAGCAGTCTCACCTAGGAGCGCGAGTCCAACTATGACATTTCCTGAGTGTAAGCAGTGGAAGGATACAAGTCATTCAATCAAAAGGATAGCAAAGAAGATATGCCCCAGGGGTGCACAAAATCGAAATAATGAAGGGAAACCATCTAATAAAAAGCAAGCAAAGGAGATAGACAAGAATGCCAACGGATGATATGGAAAAGACTGAGCCAAATCCCACTGCAAGTACTAGCAGCAGCGGTTTCTCCACGAGGTTGGGGAAACAGTGTCCCCCTGCCCACTGCGATCCACGGGTGAAAAATATAAGATGGCAAAGAAATGATTTGATTGCCATTTTTATTTTTTTCCCGATGTGTGTGCCGCAGTCCCCCCAAGGCAAAAGACATGCAGGGCTTGTCCTCTACTGTCGTTTGACAATGTGCAAGACAGTGGCTGGCCGGATGCTCCAAAGTGAGCATGTCAGTTTGGCTGGCTCTTTTGCAATTGTCAGCCTGACATGTGCACTTTGAAGCTGTCTATCTCAAGCTGTCTTAGACAGATGTGTGGAGAAAAAGCTCAGGCTTCCAGGGCCTGAAGGAGCGTCCAGCCAACCCGCTCCATACAATCTAGGTATTTCTCATATGTTGCATAATAGCATTAGAGCAGCATCTGGATTGGTCAGGGGAGCTCCACAGCAGGTTGCAGTTTGCAGAATACTGAGGACGACGTGCTGCAGTCTGTAAGCACCTTTTATTCATACTTTTTAAGGCTATCAGCTGTCCCTGAGTACAAGCATTGTCCACCATAGCTCCTTGACAACAGCCAGCTAAAAGTTGTCTCTAGGTGGGACCTAGGAATTGATCCAATTGTATTGTTGATTTTTTTTAAACACAATTCAAAGTGAATCGATTGTGGATATTGTGTAAATAATGTAATGTGGTTACAGCTCTAGGGCCCGAATGTGACCCAAGCATACAGGTGCTATTTACTGCCTTTGCATTTAGGACGATGGTGAAGAGCAAAGAGGACTGGCGGTGCAATGGTTTAGCTTCCCCTATTGAATAAAATACAACTGATGACCATTCAATATCTATACAGTAGAAGAAAAGGCATTGTTTGCCATAGATATTTCAGGAGAGAACTCGACCTGTACCATGAAGGCTCATTTATGTAGTGAAATGTTATGATTCTGTGATTTCATTTTTCACTGTAATCTTTTTGAATTAAATATATTATCGGGCTTCGTCGAAATAAGTGTCTACAACTGCAGCAGCTCTTTGACAGCTGTATTGGTTGCCATTAAGCAGCTTCTGAATAATACACAATCCATTTGAGTCTGAAAAGTAGCCCCGAGTATTCGTAAAAACTCAGCGTCTTACTCTTATTAAAATGATTTGCTACACATCTTGGGTGTGTTTCAATTGTACGTTTTCCAAGAGTCCTGTAGGTGGCAGTGTAGCACCAATAATCCAAGGCCGCTATGTCGTTACTCTCCATTTTCCCGCCCTAAAGCGGAAGAGGTTGCAGATGTTGGTAGTGCTGAAGAGTGAGGTATGTTGGGAGTGTAGGGGCTCTATATCTTGGACGAGGATCTGCTGCCGATGACCGGCAGTGCTACAGAGTGAAAAAGCAGTTTCATTGTCACTGCTTTGAATATACAAACATTGCTATCTACCGCCTCGTCGCGTCACCACACTACCATTTCAGGCAAACTAATGCTTAAAATGGACGCCCCTCATCCTTGTCCAGCAGCGGCCACCCCAGTGCTTAATTTGTGCTTGTTGTTTCCGGTGCTGAGCACCGGCACTTGGTTTTGAGGGCCGGGGCTTAGTCTTCTGCCTCAGCCATTTACTGCAAGCAAAAGACACATATGGGAAAGACGGAGGAAGATAAAAACGAAAAAGCGTCACTATGGGAGAAAGCAGAAAGCTGCAAGAGTGAGCTGAAGGGCCAGGGAGTGGCTTCAAATGGATTGAAGAGGCCCGAGATGGCTTCAAGATTACACTGCCTCTGTATTCCGTGCTCGAACATTTAAATACAGCAGCCGTGTGATTCAGAGGAGGGCTTTGGGCACCGGCACGTTGTTATTTACAAATTAAGCAATGGGCCACCCCAAATCTCAAGGGGAAAGTGGTCAGGGACAGCAACGGGGAAAATGTATAATAATTTTTTTTTAAACGTACCTGTTCCCGATGCCCACGCCTCGCTCCTCTTCTTTTCTGGTGTCCCAGCACTCCCTGGGACACCAGCACAGACTCCCCAGAAAGAGCTGGTGCTGTTCTCATGCTAAACGTAGCATGATAGCAGTGGCAGGTTTGGTCTGAAAGGCTTGTTTTGCCACTGAGACAGCACACTGGAGCCTGTGCAGTTTCTCCACCCCAGCTGTGTAACACAGCCCGGTTGGAGAAACCTAAGTACGCATGGCTGTTTGACCAGCCTAAAATGGTGACCAAACACACATGCGCACTTACGCCCATATTTATACTTTTTTTGCACCGCATTTGCATCATTTTTTGATGCAAAAGCGGTTCAAACTTACAAAATACAATTATATTTTGTAAGTTTGCGCCGCTTTTGCATAAAAAAACAATTATATTTTGTAAGTTTGAGCCGCTTTATGTCAAAAAATGACACAAACGCGGCACAAAAAAGTATATATATGGGCCCTAGTGCACAGACTCCACTCCCAGTCCCCTCTCCCCCCTGCCGTGGCCCAGCCCCGCCCCTCCCCGCACATGCTGCTGGCTGAGCCAGCAGCTGTAAAATAAAACAATAATGAAATATTGTTTTATTTTACAGCTGATGGCTCTTGGCTAGGGGGTGACGCTTCTCCGCCATTGCGGAGGAGCTGCCCCTGTCCTTGCCACTTAAATACTCACAGGGTTTGATATGCTAGTCCTCGCCCCATTCTGTCTTACTTGTCCACGCACAACCTATAAGGTCTAACATGTCTCATTTATCCCCTCGTCAAACCTACATTTGTATCATCCTAGACCCATAACCATAGCTGTCAAGTTTCCCAGGTCCATGTGTGAAATGCTGCTCCAGTCCAGATTTTTTTCTTGGCAGGGCTGCATGACTAGTTTTACTAGTCCTCTCGAGCTTACAGTCTCAACGTCCCTGTGGGCCTTGGGCTCACATGTGTGCCTTGAAACAAGATCAACCTATTTGACCCTCTATTTCTGAAACAATCACATTCTAACAATAATATTTAAAAACCCTCCCTGGGTGACCTACCAGCCATGGAGTCATTTAGGGGTCGAAAGGGGTCGCAGTTGTGACCCCTGGCTTTCCCCTTGGGACCCCTGGCACTGCCTTTTCGACCCCTGGCCTCAGAGGTGGCAGATTTCAGTGCCTGGAACACAGGGGCAGCTCGTGGTAATGGACGTAGGTGGAGGATCCACTTCTCTGGTTTTCTGTCAATGTTTTTATTACACAAATAGTGAATAATATTATTTACTATTAATGTAATAAAAATGAAGTACTGTTTGCTGGAATATGACACTATGGGGCAGCTAAGATAAGTAAAAATGCTTTTAAATGTATGTTGTATGCGTGTTTGCATATGAGAGTGGGTTTTTGTGAGAGAGTGTGTGAATGTGTGCGTATGTGTACGCATGGGTGTGTAAGTCAAAGTAAAGATTAAATGGCATGTGATGTCACTCCCACTACCCCTGGCACTTTGGTGAATTGACACCCATGCTACCCGCCTGACGTATCACACCAGTGCCTGCTTCATGGACAGCTACACTGCTTGTAAACACTAGGATCAGGCCAGCCAGACCAAGCCAATACTTATATATCATGCGGGAAGTTGGGCTAAAGGGAAGTTGGGTTAAACATTTACAACTAGAAAGTCAACTGCCCCAATGCATCCCCAATGCTGGCCCTTGCTGGCCTTAAACTCCTCCACCAAGTGCCATTCCAACTACAAAACTACCCAACCAGCTGCAGCTTTCTGCCTTATACAAGGCACATTCAGCCCACTTTCCTTGGCACGCAATGCTGTTTTTCTCCCCAATGCACTCTTGGGTGACATAGGGCAATCAAGCATGAACAAAGCTGAAGTGTGTAAAAGAGTACTTTAATGTGACAAGCAAGAGTTTCCAGACTTGCTTCAACCGCTTTAGAAAACCATGTAAGACAAACCAATGTATTAAACTACTATATCTCTTGCACATAAAATAGCCACTCTCTTGGACCTACCGCTTGTGACCTACGAATCATTCTGCTTAAACCTAAAAGTGTCTCATTGTCTCTTTGAACTTCTTTCCGACTTACTGGTCAATCATCCCAGCACTGGCCGATCCTGTTATTCTGAAGCTTTCTTCATTCTTGAATTTCAGAGCCATCCAGGAACGTAGCTTCCATTGGTGCAGCAGGTGCAGTGGCTCCCGTGTGATAATCTTTTTTGGCACCCCTCATGACCTCCTCGGATTCCCTCACTACCACCCGGCCAAAGCACCCCTCATCTCTCGATTAGCCCCTCTCTCACACACATTTCATAGGTTATAACGCTCTTTTTAAAGGGCTAGTAAAGACTGGCTTTACCGATCCACTCAACTATCCACATAAAATACAGATCTGTTCTTTGAAAGAGACATATTAGCCCACTGCTCTACTTTATGGCAAGTCAAAACTGCCACTGAATAAAACTGTAATCTCTTTCTCCAGCAGCAACATTATTCAAAAGTTATCTTGACATTTTTTCTTTCTGCCTGAAATCTGGACTCACAAGGAACTCTGCAGCAGGTGCTTTTAAGTAATCTATGATAAACACACCTGAGGTCAGTTCCACCCCTTCCGGATCAGCGCCTAGTGCGGCTGCACGGGTAGCACTGCCCTAAAGCCGGCCCTGATCCCAAAATTGGCAAAATATTGCCTGCTAAATACTCTCCCATACATATTTTAAGTGCCCTAGAAAATGCTGCAACTTCCTGAGTTTCATGATATTAAACATATCCCGTCTCCCATAGGCACTTCCATGCCTTGTCAGTTCAAATGACTGCCCAGAAAAATGTATTAATTTTGGTTCCCCTTAGTTTACTCATTTGCCAATGGCACCCATGATTTCCTGAAGCATTCCCAATGAGCTGTCGCCAACCTGTTTCATTATCATTTCACATCACTCCAACCCACAATCAAGAAATCATCTACATAACATCAGACCTGGCGAGAGCCTATCTTACTCATCCCACCGCAAGACATACTAAGATGCTCAAAGAGCAAGCTTGAAATAGAACAGTAATACCTTGTCTCGGTAAATCGTGTCGGGCTATAAGCCCACTAGCACAGAATCCTTCAGAGATCCTCGCAAACTGAGGATTTAAAGCTGCAGTTTGCCACCTCTGCTCCTGCCTCATTCCCTCCTGTCTTCCCTGCACAGTCCGTATATTACGGGAGGCAGGCTTTACTTCGTGACTGCTCCCATATCTACTACAGACGTTAAAAACGACTAATTCCCATCTAAAGAAAAGTCTTCCACTTTGATGTAACCCGCGCTTTGCTGATAACATCCTTCCCTTCCCAAGGTATTTCCCGTTTTCTTTTTACTGCCTCGTTTTGGAGATGGTTCCGGTACACGCAACAGAGACTACAGAATAATAAAATTGTTTATTGTTTCACTTTCATGTGATCGTGCTAAAGACGATCTGAGTTCTTGCAAGCACAACGTCGTGGTCTCCCTGCCTATGTGATATAGCTGAGAGGCAGGATACAGCTAAAGACGTCGACGCCGTTGAAGGCTTGACAGTAATAGGTCTTCATTCCTTAAAGTGGGCAGTCAGTGTATGACGGTCCTTTGTGGAGTGGCTTTGATTCGCGGTCTGCCGGCGTTCTCTCGTGAGACACTTGCGTGTCTGCTGGGCAACTCAGGCCCATATTTATACTTTTTTCCGCAAAACTGCCCAAACTTCTGGAATCCCGCAAGCTGGCGCTAAGGGTGGGCTAGCATCAGGAAAAATTATGATAGCCCGGTGGGGGTGGCGGTACTGGGGAAGGGGGTTTTGCCTTAAAAAATGACGCTAGGCTAGTTAGAGGCAACAAAATGCTGTTAACCAGCCTAACATCTTTCCTGATGCAAAACCATCCATACCGTGACTCCTGTCTTATTGAAAATAGGAGTCATGCCCACCACCCCAATGGCTAGCACAGGGGACCAGTGTCCCCTGGGCATGGCCATTGCACCAAGTGCCGTGCAGGGGGGCCCATTTCAGGGCCCCCAGTGGCAATTAAATAATAAAAAAAAAATACTTACCAATACTTACCCTACTTACCTGGGATGTGGTCCCCCATCCTCTGGTGTCCCTCTGGTGTGGGTGGGGTTGTTCCTGGGGCTTGGGGTGGGCACCTGTGTTTGACCATGGAAATAGGTCCACAGGTCCCCTAACGCCTGGTCTTACCCTGGCGTTAAATAATGGCGCTAAGCAGGCTTACTGCCATTATTTAGGCCCACCTCCCACCCGTGCACCTTTTTTGCATGGGAGAGTAAATAAGGTGCTAGGGGCTTAAGTAATTTTTTGGATGGGAACACCTATCTTGCATCTCATTGACGCAAGGTGGGTTCAAGCATCCAAAAAATGACGTTAACTCCAATATTTTGATGCTACAGGGGTCTAGCGTCAAAATATAAATACGGAGTTAAGTTTGCGCTGAATTTGTGTTAAAAAAATGACACAAATTCAGCACAAACAGAGTATAAATACGCCCCTCAGTACTTAAGGATGTCCCTGCTTTCGTGGAAGACTGTGTTTGCAAGGGTGGAAACAAAAAAATGCTCCTCAGACAATTATGATATAGATCCTGATTCCCAGGTTCATAACGGAGGCGATACTCTTTGGACGGTTGATTTGAAGGGTATGAATAATACTGCTGTAGAACCCCCCTACCAAACTTTAACTGAGGAGATTGTAGAAGTTTAAGTGCAATACGCTGTGCCAGCAGAAGAATCTCTTCCTTCGTTAAATACATGATGTTTAATTAATGGAAGGATTTACATAAATCATGGTTTCAACGTTTATCTTTGCCAAATATGTTAGTAAGATCATTTTGAGGTAGAATTTCGTCAAATTCCAAAGGAGAATGTTGTTCTTGCAAGCATGACCTAGTCCTCTTCACAGTCATCTGGAGAAGCTTCCTTACCAAACTTTTCTGACAAGCAAGTGGAGGGCGTAATAAATCAATATGTTGCTGCATCTAGTTTTCGGAGAAGCGCAAGTACCACCAGTATTAACTTAATTCCAGTCTCTACCTGATCATGTTAAAAAGGAAGAAGACACGTCTTCATGTTGGGCTTCAGGGAACCTTTTTATGAACTAGAGCAAAGACTTTTCTTTTTTTAAACAACTTTGTTTAGCATTTTATTAGTGCATGAAAACATACACACTTTGCAACATCAACAAGTATAGCCAAGGAGGACAGGAGGACCCTCCAACACCCCCCATCAGGACATACAGATGACAGCAGTGGGAGATCCAACAAGGTGTCAGAATGCTCAGTGGACTTTGCCCCTCCACACCCCCGCAGCAATCCCCATGCTCCGAAAGTTATAAAGGAAAATAGTCGCTCCACCCCAGGAGTGTGATAGGCACCAAATATAACTGGGCTTGAGGGCGGACAGGTCAGGGGAGGTCAGTTTCGGAGTCTGAGGAAGTGAAGTCCCTAATATCTGCTCTCAGTATCTTTGACATGGTGAGATGAATTCCTCCTGCTCTGTTTTGTCAGCGAATGTACAAATGAATGCCATATTGTATCGAAGTTTGCTGCCCGATCCCTTAGAATAGCAGTGAGATTTTCCATTGCATATAAATTCCACAACTTTTCCCACCATACATTTAGTGTGGGTGTCTTGGGTTGTTTCCACATGTGTGCTATAGATAATCATGCAGCTAACAGTAAATGAGAGAAAAATTGCCCCATGGCGTCCCAAAAAAATTGCACTCTCAGACATGTCCACCATGTATGTAGGTTCCCCGCACCTCTTCCAACAAGAATCAGAGCTCCCAAACATTCTATGTGGCCGAACTGGGGTCAAATACCAACACGTAAGAAGCTTATAGGAGTTTTTCTCATGACGGAAGCAAATGGAGGATTTTGACGCCTGTTGCCAAATTGCTGGCCATGCGTCCTTGAGGATACCTATCTCAAGTTCCCTTTCCCACTGGACCATGTGTGCGCGTTTTTTTGGTGGGGTGTGGCTGAGTATGTAATGGTGGGGTCAAGAAATGCCTTTGTGTCTGACATTTGAAAGTTTCAGCGATTTTATTGGTGTTTCTTCCCTTTCCATGACTTGGAAAGCATCAGGGCTTCCAGCCCAGTGCAAGGCTTGGCCTACTTGATATGTGACCCTTTGAGGCAGGGCAAATTTCTCCTGCAAGGTTAGAGTGCAGCTCACCATCTCCGTAGAAATCCCACAATTTGGGGGTATGGCATCGGTCCGAGTCAAAAGAATCCTGGTGGAGTGCTCCTGGCAGAAAAACCATATTGGGTGTCAAAAGGGTGAGAAGAAAGGGATAAGAGGGAATTAGTTGCCGACCTTGGACCTAGCACCAGTAAGCAAGTAATGTGGAAGTCAGCGGGAGCAATGGGGGACCTGGGGCACCCTGCAAAAGGGGAAGCCACAAAAGACCAGCCAAAGGACCGGGGTGAAAGTCTACTTTACCTGTACCCATGTTTTTTTGTCTGGGTCATGATTCCAATCTAAGGAGGGCTGGAGCTGTGCCACCAAGATGTAAGTGGACACATCAGGAAACCCTAGGCCTCCCTTGGCCATGGGGTAGTAAAGAGTTGCCCTGGCAACCAGTGGGGACTTGCCTCCCCAGACAAAACTAAGCATTTTAGTACGGATATCTGTTTGCATCATTTTAGGTATAGATAGGAGTAGAGTCTGGAGGACATAAAGCAAGTGTGGTATGAAATTCATTTTAAGACAGTTGAGATTTCCAGCTTGTTCCAGCAATTGAGGTCCTTGAACAAGGCAGTAAACTGTAGAGGTATATTGCTATGGTATAAGTCCTTAGTATGAGATGGAAGTAGAATACCGAGGTAAGTGATCAATGACGTCATCCATTGGAATCCTGCCCTCCAAATAGGTTCCTTGATGCTACCCTGTGGGTCTGCCACCCCTGAGCCCCATGATTTATTGAATTTAACCTTAAAGCCCGACGTCTTGCAAACAGGTCGTTTTCCTTTATCAACGTTGGAATGGAGGACTCTGGGCTATTAATGAAGCACAATATCTTGTCTGCGAAGAGAGCAAGTTTATGCTCCTTCTTGCTGATTTGTATCCTTGGATCTCAGGATTACACTGTATTCTTGCTACTAGGGACTTCATGGATAGGGCAAAGATTGAAGGGGACAGGGGGCTTCCGGAAATTGGCTGGTGTGTATGTTTTCATCTTTGGGCCCATGTGTGTTTTAGTTAGGACCTTTGATAGGAATAGCCTGTTAACCCTATCAAATGCTTTCACAACATCTAAGGAGAGGAGGGCTAAGGGTTAATGGCTATTCTCTGCTGCTTCCTTGAGGGCAACGGCCAAGCGAGTATTATCATTTGCTTGCCTATGGAAAAGAAAGCCTGATTGCTGAGTGTTAGACCTGGTATCCCTGGCGTGGTTTCTCATGTCTTTTTGCCTCTGCTTCCTTTGTTTTTGACTGTGTGCTGGACTTTGCTTTTGCTGGTTTTTGGTACTCTGGGCACTTTACCACTGCTGACCAGCTGACTGAATGATATATTTGATTTACCAGTAAGTCCCTAGTAAAGTGCACTAGAGGTGCCCAGGACCTGTCAATCAAATAGTACTAGTGGGCCTACAGCACTGATTGTGCCACCCACAGTAGTAGCCCTGTAAACATGTCTCAGACCTGCCACCTCAGTGTGTGTGTGTGTGTGTGTGTGTGTGCGCAGTTGTACACTGCCAATTCGACCTGGCAAGTGTGCCCACTTGCCAGGCCCAAACCTTCCCTTTTACTACATATAAATCACCCTTAAGTGTTGCCCTAGGTAGCCCCCTGGGCAGGATGCAGTGTGTTTAAAAGGTAGGACATGTACTGGTGTGTTTTGTTGGTACAAATACTTTGCACATTGCCTGACTGCTTGTGCCAAGCTACCAAGGGGGCAAGCAGGGGTTATCCTAGGTGTGTGTATCTCCCTACCCTGACTAGAGTGAGGGTCCCTGCTTGGACAGAGTGCAAACTGACTGCCAACCAGATACCCCATTTCTAACATTGGTAATCAGCAGTGAGGATAGGACCTGTATTTGTACTTGACATACAGTGATTGGTGTGCACTACTGTTTTATTGCAGTCCATTAAACAACCACATACTGTTTTTTTCTTTTGCATTTCTTTTGCTTTTCTTTTTGTCCTTTTTGGGATCTCTCTGCCTTGGAGACTTTGCACCTTTATTGAACCTTGTCTACAAATATGTCTCAGTCTGGGGAGCCATCAGAGTTGTTGCAAAAGTGGTGTTTGAGCTGGAGAAATTGGAGAGTAATAGACTGGCCCAGTTCAAGCAACTTTGTAAGGCATTGCAAAGCCCAATCAAAAGCTCCACTAAGAAGGAGGAGCTGCAAAAGGCACTGAGAGCCTGGTTGGCAGCAAAGGAGGCTGAGGGGCACACAGCAGAGGAGAATATGGCTGTGGATGATGAGGTGCAGAGCATGCTTGGTGATTTGGTGGATAACTGGACCCTCCTGGAGGGAGGGCCTCCTGGGCAGGCAGCAGTATTTCTTCTAAAGGAATGACCCCAGAGGAACTGAGGGACAGACAAGCAGAGAGGCAGCATCATTTGGAGCTTGAGAAGCTCAAGGTGGAATTGGCTAATCTCGACAGGGAAGCAGAAGCAAAGAAAATGGAAATGGCCATGGAGGAGAGACAATTGTTGTCATGAACTGAGTTTAAAGGAGCTGGATCTGAAGGGCAGGTCCAGCACAGATGGTGGTAGCAGTAACCCAGTGCATCCTGAGAAAATAGTGTACATTCCTAAAAATCTGGTAAAGGATTACAAGAGGGAGGATGACATCTACTTGTGGTTTAAGGGGTATGAGTCAGATCTTCACATGAACCTGGTCCCTGAAGTACACTGGGGGGGCGGGTCTGTAAAAACACTTTGAGGGAAGGGCACAGTGACAGCCCTAGGGGATTCTCAGGGGCTCACCTAATCTACCAGGAAGGACACCCTACTCACTAGGTATGGTCTCACTCCACAGCAGTACAGAGAGAAGTTCAGGTCTTTCAAGAATAGGGATTCTCAAACTTGGTTAGAATGGGTTGATTGTGCGGAGCACTGGATGGTTGGTTGAAGGCCAGTAAGATAACAACTTATGAGCGGCTCTATAACTTGATTGCATAGGAGTACTTGTATAGTCTTTCTTTTCCAGAGATGCACCAGTTCCGAATTGACAGCAAACTGACTGACCCCAGAAACCTTGCCCAGGAAGCAGACCGGTGGGAGAGCACCAGGGTCCAAAAGAGGAATGGGGGAGACTCTGCCAAGGGTGGGCAGGGACCCCATCAGAAGAAGTGAGAGGGGTAAGGGTAAACGGGGAAGTTCTCTAAAGGGCCCCAACCTAGTTCCCAGGGTAAGGATTCCCAGCCCCCAGGGGAGAAGAAGCAATGGACCTCTACAGGGAAGCTTGCAGAGAGGGATCCCCGTAAGTGCTATGCATGTGATCAGGAGGGTCACATGAGGGGGGATCCCAAGCGTTCCAAGTGGGCACCAGCACCCACTGGTTCACAGTCACAGGGTTTGGCCAGTGTAGCAGTTGTGAAGGAGTTGGTTCCAGGAGAAGGGCGGGAGCCAGTTGAGAAGACCATTGCCTCACTAAGGAACAGTGGGATGGTCCAGAGGACCCTCGTGCCAGAGAACACTAAGACATACAGACAGTGGGTGAACATCAATTGACAGAGGGTGGAGGCTCTGAGAGACAGTGAAGCCAGTGTGACTACTGTCAAGTGTCACCTGATGTCTGAAGAGCAGGTAGTCCCTAACGTACTTCAAAAGTAGTTGCTGTAGACAACTCAGAGCACCTGTGTAAGGTGGTGCTAGTTCCCTTTGAATGGGGGGGTCTCATGTTACTTGAGGGTAGCTGTGAGTCCAACCATGTTGATTACCTGCTAGGTAACGACCTGGAGGATTCCCCTTGGAATGAGGTGGAACACCAGTCACATTTGGAGATGTTGGGTCTGCCTGGGTGGGCATGCATGACCACCTGGTCTAAAGAGGCCCATCAGGGCGATCAGGGGGCCCTGGAGCCTGAAAGATTGGCCCAGGTGCCAGTCAGGAAGAGGAAGGGCAAGATGTGTGTGAAACCCATTCCAGCAGTTCCCACGATCCGGGAGGATTCTGAACCTGAGGGGGATGTCTGGGAGCCTATTGGGGAACAAGTGGCTAAACTGGGGATGTGCCCGAGCTGACCCATTGGCAGCAGCAAAGGTGTCTCACCAGGGAAGAGTTCTGTGAGGCACAGGAGTCATGACCTTCTCTTGAGGGTCTGCGGCGGAAGGCTGCAGACCAGGCATCTGGCAAGGAGTCTGGATCAAACTAGATTTACAGTGAGCCTAAGGTTGCTGAGCCTGGGGCAGCCCATGTGCTGGTGGTACCCGAGCACTTCAGAACCTTCCTACTGGGACTAGCTCATGATGTGCCTTTGGCAGGACATTTGGAGCAGGACAAGACTTTTGAGAGGATTGTCACCCACTTTTACTGGCCCCAGATGCGCTGGCACTCTGACACCTATTGTAGGTCTTGCAGACTTGAAAATGGCAAGAGTAGGGGAAAATGTAAGGCTCCCCTCTAACCATTCTTTGTTGTCAGCACCCCTTTTGACGGATGGGAATTGACATTGTGGGGCCTCTGGATCCCAACATAGGCATGGGCAACAGGTTTATCCTGGTCTTTGAGGACCATGCTACCTGGTACCCGGAAGCTATCCTCCTGTGGTCAGTGACAGCGCCCCTGGTGGGCCGGGCACTGATGCAGACTTTTACCTGCATAGGGTTCACCAAGTAGGTGGTGTCCGACCACGGTGTCAACTTCATATCTACATATATGAATTCTCTGTGGAAGGAGTGTGGGGTGACCTACAAGTTCACCTCTCCTTACCACACCCAAGGAAACGCGTTGGTTGAGAGCTTCAACTGTACCCTGAAAGGCATGATAATGGGCCTGTCAGAACCCATGAGATGTAAGTGGGATGTCCTCTTGCCATGCCTTCTCTTTGCCTAAAGGAAGGTATCGCAGAAGGGACTTGGTTTTAGCCCCTTTGAGCTGCTGTATGGCCACCCTGGGAGGGGACCTCTGAGTCTGGTGAAGGAGGGCTTAGAGAAAGCTCCAAAAAGCCCCCCCAGGAAGTGTTTAGCTGCATATTGGCCTTAAGAAACCAGACTGCCCGCTTCAGGAAACTCTCTCAGGTGAACCTAGAAGCCAGCCAGGAGGACATGAAACAGTGGTATGACCAGAATGCCACTCTGGTTGAGTTTCAGCCTGGCCAGAAAGTGTGGGTCATTGCCCCAGTGGAGCATCGTGCTCTCCAGCACAAGTGGACTGGACCTTTTGAGGTGGTGGAGCGCAAGAGTGATGTAACCTATCGGGTGAACTTGCGGCCACCCAAGAACCCTTGGAGGGTCCTACATGTGAACCACCTCAAACCTCACTTTGAGAGGTCGGAACCCACTATGCTCTTGGCAACAGATGATGGGGTGGAGGAGGAGAGTGAGCCTCTTCCTGACCTCCTGTCTACCACGGAGAAGGATGGGTCTGTGGAGGGTGTGAACCTCTCCCCAACATTGACCTCCGAACAACAGAGGGACTGTCACCAGTTGCTGGGGCAGTTTGCCTCCTTGTTTCCCTTGACTGCATGGGTCACTCAACTATGTACCCATGATGTGGAAACTGGGGACAGTCCACCTGTGAAACACAATATTTACAGGGTGACTGACAAAGTCTGAGCCAGCATCAAGGATGAGGTTTCCAAGATGCTAGCGTTAGGGGTAATTGAGTTCTCCAGGAGGCTAGCCCAGTGGTCCTCTTGCCAAAGGCTGCTGTCCCTCGTGCCACCCAGAACTTAGGTTCTGTGTGGACTACTGTGGACTCAACGCCATCACTAAGACTGACGTGCACCCCGTCCCCAGATCTGAGGAGCTCATAGATCGGCTTGGAGCTGCCAAGTTCCTCAGCACGTTTGACTTAACGTCTGGGTACTGACAGATTTCCTTAAGCGATGGGGCAAAGGAGAGGTCAGCATTTTCAACACCTGAGGGGCACTACCAGTCCAGGGCCATGTCCTTTGGGTTGAAAAATGCTTCTGCCACATTTCAGAGGTTGGGCAATCAGGTTTTGGCTGGAGGACTTATGTGCAGCCTACCTGGATGACATTGCAGTGTTCAGCTCCAGCTTGAAAGGAACACCTGCAACATCTCTGTGAAATGTTGAAGGCCCTGCAGAAGGCAGGCCTGACTATTAAGGCCAGTAAGGGCCAGATAGGGCAGGGGTCAGTGGTGTACTTGGGCCACCAGGTGAAGAGTGGCCAGGTGGCACCCCTGCAAACCAAGATTGACGCCATTCTGGCTTGGGAACCCCCCCCAACACCCAGACAGAGATGAGAGCCTTTTTAGTTCTCACCAGTTATTACAGATTTTCCAAGGGCTATGGCACCATTGTTGCCCCCCTGACATAGCTGACTTCCAAGACGCAGCCCAAAAATGGGATCTGGACTGAGGTTTGTCAAAGCGCTTTTGATGCCCTGAAGGCAGACATGTGCACGGCACCCGTACTGAAGGTACCCGGCATCTCCAAAGACTTTGTTGTGCAGACAGACGCTTTAGAGCATGTTGTGGGGGAAATTCTAGCACAGGAAAATTAAGAGGGTCTAGACCAGTCTGTAGCCTTCATTAGCAGAAGTTACTCCCAGGGAACAGAAGTGGAGCGCAATTGAGAGAGAAGCTTTTGCTGTGGTCTGGGCACTGAAGAAGCTGAGACCCTAACTTGTTTGGGACTCGCTTCCTGATTCAGACAGCCCACAGGCCCCTCAGATGGTTGATGCCAACGAGGGGTGAGAACACAAAACTATTGAGGTAGTTCAACTACCTATAGGGAATGGACTTTATGGGGAATACCGCCCTGGTACAGAACACGCCCGTGCTGATGGTCTGTCCAGATTCTTCTGCCTTAGTGATCAGAACTCCTGTGAGGTTGGGTAGTTCTCCCCACTCTCAGTTGGGGGAGACATGTGTTAGAACTGGCATCCTTGGTGAGGTTTCCCCTTGTCTTTTTGCCTCTGTCTCCTGTATTTTTGACTGCGTACTGGATTTCGTTTTTGTTGGTTTTGGTACTCTGGGCACTTTACCACTGCTCATCAGTGCTAAAGTGCAAGTGTGTAAATTGGGATTATGATTTGTTATCCATGATTGACATATTTGCTTTACTAGTAAGTCTCTAGTATAGTGCACCATGTATGCCCAGTGCCTGTATATCAAATGCTACTAGTAGCCTGCAGCACTAATTGTGCCACCCACATGAGTAGCCCTGTAAATGTCTCAGACCTGCCATTGCAGTGTCTGTGTGTGCAGTTTTAAACTACCATGCAAACCTGGAAAGTGCACCCACTTGCCAAGCCCAAACATTCCCTTTTAGTACATGTAAGGCGCCCCTAAGGTAGGCCCCGGGTAGCCCCATGGGCAGGGTGCAATGTATTTAAAAGCTAGTGCATGTACTAGTTTGTTTTACGTTACCTGATAGTAAAATACTGCCAAATTTGGTTCCTCAAAGTTTAACATGGGGATTGTCTTGACATGTAATTTCCTATTGGGAGCAGAAAGAGATATGGAATTTGGGGTCTCTGAACTCAGAATTTAAAAATAAAGATTTTTGTGAAGGTGGTATTGAAATTGGGTGTTTGAAAATGCCACTTTTTTGGTGCATTTGCTTGCTTAATCATTCTGTGCCTCTTCCTGGCAGTGGAATACACTTCTGGATCAGGATGACAGTTGGGCTGGTTGTGAATTCACTCTAGACAGTCACACAAAGGGAGCTGAGATGTGCCCTGCATATCATGACAGGTCTTTGTTGGTTAGAGTGGTGGGAGGAGCTGACACTTGCACCTGAATAGGCTGTGCCTGTTCTTAAATAATGTAGTCTCCAAACCCTCTAGAGTGTGTCTGGGACTATGGGAGGAAAGGCAGGGTCTTGTGAACTACAGAGACTTTCCTTTGAAGTTTGCTTACTTCAAAGGCAAACATGGCTTTGAGAATTGGACTCAAAACCCCAGACTTTTAGAACACTCCTGGATCAAGAGGAGACTCTGCCAAGGAGAAGAGCTGAAGAACTGTGAGGATCAGTCCTGCCCATTTGCTGTGAGTGCTTTTCTGGGTCGGCCAGGAGTTGCTGCTTCTGCTTTAGAGACAACAAAAACTGGACTTTGCTGAGTATCCTACTCGTGAAGGGATTGTTCTGAGCTTGCCTCCAGTTAAGAAGTCTCAGGGACATCAAAGATTTCATCTGCCAGTCCCTCCGTTCTCTTGCTGAGGACCCTGACTTGCCAAGAGGTGCCACTCAAGTTCCTGGGCCCGTGAGAGTGAAATCTGGCATAAAGCAAGAAGAGATAGGCAGATCAACTCCAGGCGACTCCAGGACCGGTGCTGCTGCCCAACTCTGCACCACTACCTGCACCCACGCCATGGTACCCATTGAAGTGTGACGACTGTGACTGACTAACTTAACCAGGAGGACTGGGAGATTAGACTGGTCCAGTGTACTTTCTCCCTATACATGAACTAATAGTAAATGTGTACACTGTTCCAAGAAAGAGAAAAAGAGGGCGAGAAAGAAAGACTGTAAAGCCAATATTGTAGGAGTGCCCTCAAGCATCACAATAGGATGCTGGGCATCATCATCGGGCTAACTCCTCGCCAGACCGGCACTGCAATGTCTGACGGGCCACGACACAAAGGTCGTGGCTCTTCAACCGGAAGGTGGTTTAACAGATCAGCTCAAATCCGTAGAATATGCTGACAAAGGAGAAAAGGAGAGAGGAAAATAAAATTGGCTATGAGCACCCAATAGCTAAATTTAATGTTTATAATGAGGGTCAGGCCAAGATTAAAAACTGGAAGGAGTAAACAGGGAATGATGTCACCTATACTCCTATGGGAAGGGAAGGAAGGAAGAGTCTCACTCCTACCGCTGGGTCGACATGTTTCGCACCTATTCGGTCAAGGGTTGATCCATTGGCGCTTCATCAGGACCGTTTACTTGTAACTTCTCCTTCATATATCAAAAAAAGGGCAAAATAAACCAAAAAATAAGTAAAGACCATAAATGCTGGGAGGTCACTTACAATCTATGGACCATTCGTCACAGTCAGTCTAATAGAAAGTCGCCCATCCCATGTGAGGATAAGGCATCATAGGGACGCGTAAACCCTGCAAACACGATGAGTTCATTGACCCTTATGTTCCACGGCTGTTCGCCTACCCCGGGACGACGCGTACGGATATACCACCAGCCGTATTACGAGTCCATTATATCCTATGGAACTCGTAATACGGCTGGTGGTATATCCGTCACTTTACCGTCACTTTTGGGACGGATTAACACCTCCTCCAAAGTTGTAATAACCCCCTCAATGTTTTCATTTATCAGGTTAGCGAGAAAACCTTCAGGGTTAACCTTGCACCATTTCACTAGTGGGCCATTGTTCCCCCACTTCTTAATATCTTCCACTCAGTCCTGTGGATCCACTCAAAAGTTCTTCCTTCCTAGATGGATGCTAAAACTGAGCGTGTTGTGGCAACTAGCACAGTTAGTCTGCGCTTTCTACTCTAACATGAAAGGCCTACAGTTTTCCATGACCCCAAAAAAAATCTATTGTGGACCCCTAACCTCCCTTCCACCTGTCACCTGCCTGTGAATGTGGGTAAAAATGTGGGGGTGGGTCACAAACTTAATTAGCAAAAAATATGTTTTTATTCATGCATGAAGTGTGAATGTCCTCCCTCATGAAACCTGAGGTAACCACATACTTTTTTTGTGGGCAGGAGACTTAGACAGGCATTAAAATCTCTTCCCCCACCAGGAGTATTTGTCTTGGTGTTCTCTTTTTGGCACACAGTCACTAAGTTCCAGTCTAGACTATCATCCACCATTCTGCTATTTGAATTTAATAAATAATTGTAAAAGTTAAGTAACACAAACATAAGCCCCTTGCTGATGGCAATCCAATTATTTGGAAATAAGGGGAAGTAAAATACTACTTTCTCCTGGAGCTTTGTTTAAATAAATGTACAAGGACTCCCTTTTGCCCACCCTCCCCTAAAGGGTTCTACTGGCGTATTACAGGCCACATAGGCACTTAGATAAAAGCTTGTACTGACCCATGTTTCCTGGACACAAGGGATGGAAACATTTTCAATAAAGCTCACCTAGTCTGTATTATCTAGCTTTTTGGCTTCTTACTGCACACGTAGCAATCTTCTCAGATCGTTCGAAGCTATCCTTATGGTCAGAAAATGAGGACTCCACCCCCCTTACTGGTGTGCAAATCATAGGCTTATACACAGGAGGAGTCAACTCTCTGACCTCATTCAAGGAGCCCCCACCAGGTGCAGGCTGAACTAGTGGTTTCAGACTCTAATGCTATCCTAATTGAAGACCATTTTAAACCCGTCACTACCTGTAATTCTCTTGGATTACCTAGTCACCCAACATTCTCAATGGCATTTAGAGGTGAGACTCTGTTACTAGTTGTTGGAAAGTGGGTAATTGCTAGTGGTAAGTATGAACCTACCACTGGCACTAAGGCCACTAACCAAATATGGGTTCAGTAAAGGACTCGGTAAATTAGCCCCCGACTCAACCCTTGGTAGCTGTAACTGAGCAGGCAGGCCTAACTTAGGAGACAAGAGTGTAAAGTATTCAAAAACACCAATACAGTAAATAAGTGAGACACAACACACAATAAAAATCCCACACCAATTTATAACAATAGGTTATATTTTTATGAGTAAATAGATACCAAAATAACAAAAATACAATGTAGGGAACCAGAGATATGAATTTTAAAAGAATAAACACTTTCTGGCACTTAGAAACACAAAGGGGCTCATTTTGAGCCCGGCGGGCGGCGGGAGCCGCCCGCCTGGAGGGAGCCGCCAAATGGCCGCTCCGCGGTCGAAAGACCGCGGAGGCCATTCTGGCTTTCCCGCTGGGCTGGCGGGCGACCGCCAGAGGGCCGCCCGCCAGCCCAGCGGGAAACCCCTCCCCACGAGGAAGCCGGCTCCGAATGGAGCCGGCGGAGTGGGTATGTGCGACGGGTGCAGTGGCACCCGTCGCGTATTTCAGTGTCTGCAAAGCAGACACTGTAATACAAAGTGGGGCCCTCTTATGGGGGCCCCTGCAGTGCCCATGCCATTGGCATGGGCACTGCAGGGGCCCCCAGGGGCCCCACGACACCCCTCACCGCCATCCTGTTCCTGGCGGTCGGAGCCGCCAGGAACAGGATGGCGGTGAGGGGGTCGGAATCCCCCATGGCGGCGCAGCAAGCTGCGCCGCCATGGGGGATTCCCAGGGCAGCGCAAAACCGGCGGGAGACCGCAGGTTTTCCTTGTCTGACCGCGGCCAAACCGCCGCGGTCAGAATGCCCTGCGGGGCACCGCCAGCCTGTTGGCGGTGCTCCCGCATCCCCGGGGACCGCCGGGGTCGGAATGACCCCCAAAGTGCCAACTTTACCAAAATTCTCCAAACTTCAGGAGGTGTTTCCTGAAGTCCTCCTTTCAGGAATAAAAGGTCCAAAACACAAATCCAAGGGTCTAGAATCTCCTGGTTGGTCATTGGAACTGGAGATATGATTTCTTTTTAAAGAATAAACACTTCCTAGTGCTTAGAAACACAAAGTGCCAACTTTACCAAAATTCTCCAAACTTCTCCAATCTTCAGGAAGCATTTCCAGAAGTCCTCGTTGCATTTACAGAGGGTCCAAAACACAAATCCAAGGGTCAGGAATCTCCTGGATGAAAGTTGGACCACAATTCCCACAATGCACCTGGCCACATCCTTAAGAGTCCACTGGATGCACTCCAGGCTGGGGACTTTTGCTGGGGGTGATGCAGGTGAAGCTCTGTTAACCTGTAGCTGCAGGGAGTCCACTCCTGAGTCCTTCTTGAAGCAAGGCACCGCCGCTAAGGCTGTTTAATCAGATTGTGCAGCAGGCACAGTTCACTCAGAAGGGCAGGCCAAGGGCACAGATCCAGATTCTAGCAGGGAAGTTCTTCTTTCTCTTGTAATTTCAGGCAGCAGTTCTGAGAGGCTATACACCTCTCACATATTTATTCCCAGCTCCTGGGCATCAGGAAGGGGGGCACCCAACCAACAGAATGCAGAGTGACGCCCAGATGCATGACCACTTCCTCCAAAGTGTGGCATATTCCTGTCCCACAAAGCACCATTTTTCCAAAATCCATGATGTCTGAAATTAACAGCTGACTAAACCATAGTCCAGTGTGGCTCATTTCCATAGCTCTCCTCCTTCTAACATCTGCAAATTCCTTCCTTAAGCCTGGTATCTGGCTGAGGGGTCCACAAGGTGGGGGTTAGGTCATCTGGCATTCCATCCTGTCTTGCTCTCCTTTGAGGCTGTATGTTTTATTACCCCTGCCCCTGCTCTGGCATTCCTGTGTAGCCCGAGGTGCCCTTCACCAGATAGGCTCACCCCTGGCCAATCACTTATCACTTAATCAAGCAGCTCTGCTAATCCTGTTAGCGCTGAACAATCAGAGGGGACATTCAGAAGGCTGGAGTTTGGCTTGCTGAAACAAAAGCCTTATAACTTATTTTCTATACAAGTTGTGATAAATTCACTAATGTCAAATTGCTGGATGTATCAATACAAATCTTTTAAGTCTTTGAATGACTTTTCTGCACTTTTCCTTACTATTATTACCATGGAATACAACATACCAATGATAGCCTATGAAGGCCAGTATCTATAATGGGGGGGAAATCAAATTATCAGTTTTTCCCTAACCAGGGTTTATAAAACATATTTTATAAGGCCCCTGCTTATAGTTACATGATCTCCCGACTCTGGGGCACCTAGGGGAGACCCTGGGGTTACCTAATATGTGCAAATAAGGTGGATCAACACATTTAAAGTGTTCACAGCACCAACGTCGAATTGGGGCATCATTTCCATTTAAATGCAGTCTGCAGAGTCAGGCTGCATTTAAAAATGAGAGAAAACCTCCAGCGGTGTCCACAAGCAAAGGGCTGCAATTCTGCTTGGCCTCTACTTCCATGCCCTATTATGTACTAGGGTCGTTTAGGTAGTTGGCACCCTTTTGCCACATATTTTACTAGGGACTTATTGGGTCTGTTAGGCAAATGGTAGGAATTTAACTTTTAAAGACAGTCTGCAAGGCAGCTCTGCATTTAAAAGGACAGGAAGCACACAGCAGTGCACACATGCAAGTGCAGAAATTCTGCTTGGCCTTTAATCGCCATGCCCTATTATATACTAGAGGCTTATAGGCAGATTGCACACCCTTGCCCTAGTATATACTAGGGACTAACAGGGTCTGTCAGGACAATAGGATGGGTACCCTAATACCTAGTGTACTCTACTACATGTGTGTGTTTTAACATAGCACTGGCCTGGGTCTGGCTAACAGAGTCCAGGGCACAGTCAGAGTCAGTTATCATCAGCACCAGTCAGCAACAGAAAAATGGAGATGAACAGGGCAAAAGGATGACTTTGCAACACTAGTCATCATGTTAAATCCCCAAGCTCAAAATGTCAGGTTCTAGCATTGTTTACAGCTTTAGTACCCCTCAGGAACAAGCCATATTAACATCACTTTTGTAGGCAGTTATAAAGGCTTAACCTGTTTCCCAACAAATTCACTGCTTTTTTTTTCATTCATTTATTTTTTCACTGTAACCAATTTCCCTTCAGTCTTTGCTGCAAAGAAGGAACATTTGTTAGGGCCAAGACATAGGGATTTACTTGTGGGGGTAAGTTTGGCCTATCCAGAGAGTTGCTGGTGTGTTATGGTTAGTCATATGACCCATTGCCCCCTGTTTCTTACTGCACATCCGCTTTAGACCAGCAGCCTCGCCCTGCTGGCTTCTTACTGCACACGTAGCAATCTTCTCGCTAGAGACTTGTCGCAGGCTGCTGTTGTTAGCACTCATATGAGCATGGACTGTAGCTGTGCATGCATTATCTGTACTTGGAGGCTGTTTTATACCATACCCTGTGTTGTTCCCAGCCACCCGGTACGCCTTAAAACCAAGTTTTCCCTCATTCCTAGTCTGTCGATAACATGAGCCATAAAATCGCCACCTTTTCTATGATGGTGTTTACATCTTTTTATTACCATTTTAAAAAGACAAATACTGACATGGATTGATAGCAACATTTCACCCATTTTGCCTCTCCCAACGGGTCTAGGTGCATAATGGGACATATGAACATATAGAGTGTATAAATTTGGTGTGGGGGCGTATTGTGGGGCATAGTATCCCCAAGGTTCTCTGGCAAACAAACAAGAAGTGGTGGGGGCAGAAATAAGTGTGGGTCTGCAGGGCCTTGTGAGTGGGGGGGTAGTATTGGGAGTAGGATAATCAGCGTTACATCAGTTAGGTGTCAGGTACGATAGATGACCAGGGTCAGTGGTAGGCTGGGTTCCACTGAACAGTGACGTAGTGGTTGGGTCAGTGAGGTAGTGCCTCAGTGAAGGAATGGACCTTTGCTGTGATAGTGATTGTGGGATACTTTATCAACAATATTTGGCTGGAGTTCCGAAATTTCCTCTTTCCTGATTTCTACACAGCCAGACCCACTCCCCAGAATGCTTGATGCAGCCTTCCCGTTTTTGTGTTCCTCCTGTACTAAAGTACGTCGCCTACTTTTTTCTGTTTTGATGTAGTGGATTATCCATAGGAGGTGGGGTTACTTGTGCATTTTCCAGACTGCCCTCCAGAACACACTGGTTAACCCCCATTTTTTTGTTCGACACAAATGATTTCCTGCTCTATCCACAGCTTCTATTGCCCTCTGTCTCGGAAGTACCCTGTGACTCTTGTAAGTCAGTTACTGATTTCTGGGTTGCTTCAATTCTGTTGTCTGCCTCAATAATCTTCCTGTTTATTATACCCATTGCAATGGTTAAAAAGTGTACTGTCTACTTTTGCTGGAATAGTCTCTCCTGCATTCACTGTTATCCTTTTTCCCCTGGCCGAAAAGGGAAGAAAAAGCAAACACTATACGTGCTGAATGGCAGAACCATTAGGGGCAGCCTAGCCTCTTCCAGGCTCTGACGGTGCAGACGAGCCTGCTTTTTGCCCATTCTTTGCCAGGGTATAACCTGCACTGCAGGAGAGCCAGACACACTTGTGGTGCTCTGGTGCCTCTTTCGCTGCCTCCTGGTCGCAGGTAGGTTATACCCTGGCAAAGAATGGGCAAAAAGCAGGGGGAGACTGGGAATAAAGGGCCAGTTGAGAACACAGCAGGACCCTCAGAACAGGGCCTGCCACAGGTCCTGGCTATGCAGCTATACTTGCTGAATGGCAGAACCATTAGGGGCAGCCTAGCCTCTTCCAGGCTCTGACGGGTGCAGACGAGCCTGCTTTTTGCCCATTCTTTGCCAGGGTATAACCTGCACTGCAGGAGAGCCAGACATGCTTGTGGTGCTCTGGTGACTCTTCCGCTGCCTCCTGGTCGCAGGTAGATTGTGGGCAATGTTGGTCCCCTCGGAGAGCTGGATGCAGTCCCTGACAGATGAAGGGCAGGGTTGGGCAGAGACTGGGAATAGAGGGCCAGTTGAGAACACAGCAGGCCCCTCAGAGCAGGGCCTGCCACAGGTCTTGGCTATGCAGCAGGCATATCTGGAGGGCTGGAGCAGCCTGAGGACCTTTCTATGGCTGGTTTACCAGACTCAGGCCACAAGAAAGGCAAGGGACAGGGGCCAGGTTACAGCAAAGGGAAGGGGAAGAAGGTTAGCGAAGCTGCAGGTGGGCCCTGGGGGGTCCACATGCTGGCAGTTGAGGGGGGGAGGCAAATTTGAGGCATGCTGAGAAGCATTTAGAGGTGTGTGGCCAAGGACAGGGTGGGGTGGAGACACAGCTGCATCCATCCACTGACTGGTCGGCAGTGGACATTGAGGCCAGGATTCAAGAACAGAAGAAGCTAGTCACGGAGACAGAGGAAAGGTGGGCCAAGTGATGCAAGGAGAGGGTTGAGGCGAAGGGGTGGTCCCAGCAAGCGAAGAGGAAGTCAGTGGGGGTTAGTGGGGGACACAAAGAAGGGCACGTTTCAGGGCAGGGCAGCTGTGTGTGGGTCCCTTATGAGGAGCGGAGGAAGGATCAGGAGGCTGGTGCAGCTGGTGGGTCAGGCAGCGTGATGGCAGCACAGGGCGCACACAGCCCAGTGCGGCGCAGGGAGTCAATGGCAGCGTCACAGGTTGGCAGAAAGGTGGCAAAGCCAATGGGGTGCAACACGGCCCCAGGACATTGGTTGGAAGCCATAAAGGGGTCTTCGGTGGCCTTCTCTACAATGCAGGAACGCATAAAGCCCATGCCTGGCTTACACCATGGGGGACTCGGGCTGGATGAAGAACACAATGTGGTTGATGCCGCAGGTGCTGATGAAGTATGGGGTGTGGGCGAAGAGAATGCTTTTGAGTTGGATTATGAGGACGACCTGGATGACTGGGAGGATGAGGAGATTCGTGAAAAAGAGGTGAGCAGGATACAAGGGAAGGGGTGCAGGAGCGGCGCAACACCCCCTTCTCTTACTGTTTTACATGCTTCAGCGTCTGGCACGCGAGGGCAGGAGGTCTCCCGCATAGAAGGCAGTGGGCACAAGTCAAATTTGAATGCCGGTATTCCTGGCCACGGTGTCCAAGGTAAGGGGGACTGGTGGGCCCCATGGGGGGATCGGATGGGCAGGGCCGGCACGGCTCAATACAAGTCTATTGGTGTGGGGGAAGACTCAATATACACTACACCTATTACAGGTGCGGTAGTTGTGGGCAGTAAGGACCAGGTGGGAGAAAAATCACTGCCGCCACAGGGCAGAAACAGGTCGACAGCTGAAAGCAGGGATAAGGAGGATGACGCCAAGGATGGAGCCAGGCACAAGAAAAGACTCCCATATATGGGACTCGCTATGCCTTTGGGGTCGCATGTAGCAAATAAGACTAAAGCAAGGATATGGAAACACGAGTATGTTGACGTGTTCAAACTCCTTCACAGGGATATTCAGGTGAACGAAGGTTCTAAGGAGAAGGAGTGGGAGCTGGCACATAGGCCTAGGGTCCCCATAACTATGGATAATTGAACCACTGCTTTTTTGGTTTACGCCAGCATCTACTGTGAAAAATATCCAGACAGGACCATAGCCATGTATAAATACATGGACATCATTCATAAAGCTCAAATGCATTTTGGGGGTTTGCGTGGCTGAGCTATGATTAAGAGGTCAGGGCCAGAGTGAGCGTTAATCCTGAAAAGCCATGGGATGACGTGGATTCGGAGTTATGGATGCAATGGATGGCCTCTTCCCATTCAGCGGCATCCACCCACATGGCTAGTGGTCTCCCAGTGGTTTACAAGCCTTTTCAGCAGTGTCCCACTCAGGGAGGGGAGGGTATGGCACAGAGGGCCCTAGTGCCTAGTTCAGGAACATGTTGGAACTTCAATAAGGGGTTTTGCTCCTGACACCCCTGTAAATTTAAACATGATTGTTCAAAATGTGGAGGGAGACACTCAGTTATGCAATGTCTTTCCCTTGCTAGTCCTGCCGATCAGTGGAGGTCTACCAGGGGCAGAGGGGGACAAGGCGCTCCTGGGCTGAAGGGCGCCTACTCCAATTAAGTTGGAGAGTTACATGGCACTCAAATTGGAATGGGTTTCAGAGAAGGTTTCTGGGTGGGATACCAAGGTCCATGGTTGAGGAGATGGGCGGACAATTTAAAGTCAGCTAAGGCTATGCCAGAAGTGGTGGCGACTAAACTAAGAAAGGAGGTGGCAGAGGGTAGATTTGCGGGCCCCTTTTATGAGTGGCCCATGGATGATTTGATGATTTCATGTTTTGGGGGTGGACCAAAAAAGAGCAAAGGGGATTTCTGTCTGATACATCATTTTTCATGGCCTGAAGGGGCATCGGTGAATGATTTCATTGCACCGGAGGATACACGAGTGGTGTATGCCTCGGTAGATGATGCCAATTGGCTCATAAGGGGGTGTGGCAAGGGTGCTGAGCTGGCAAAGTGCGACATCAAGGCTGTTTTTCGGTTGCTCCCCATTCACCCCGATGATTTCTCTCAGCCGGGGAAGCAGTTGGGTGGGGCCATTTATGTGGACAGAGTGCTGCCCATGGGGTGTGTGATTTCCTGTGCTTTGTTTGAGGCATTCAGTACCTTCTTACAGTGGGTTTTTATTCAGGTGAGTGGACATCGGATGGTGTCACAATATTTAGATGATTTCCATTTTATTGGGATCCCACATTCTGACTCGTATGGTAGGGCACTGCGGTGTTTTGAACAATTGGCGCTGGATTTTGGGGTGCCCTTGGCACCTGAAAAGACGGAGGGCCCTAGCTGTGTTTTGACCTTTTCGGGCATCGAACTGGTCACAATGGCTTTCATGGCACATCTGCCTACAGTGAAGGTTGAGGAAATTCTCAAATTTTAGCAGCAGATCAGGTCGAAACAGAAGATTGAACTGCGCGGGGCCCAACAACTACTGGGTTCTCTTAACTTTGCATGTAGGGTGGTCTGGGGTGGTAGGACTTTCTGCAGGCATATGGGGCTGGCGATGTCAGGTGCAGCCCTCCCTCATCACAGGATTCAGCTGACCATGGGTTTGCGAGAAGACATCAGTGTATGGGACCTGTTCTTGACACAGTTTAACAGGGTCTCCATGTCCTTTCGGGAGGAAGACACAGTCTGGCAGGTACATATTTTTTCGGATGCGGCAAGGGGCCTCTGGTTTTGTTTTTGTTTTCTGGGATGGGTGGTGGTGTGGGGAGACGTGGCCTGCGCAATGGTTGGGTCAAGGCAGGAACATTGCCTTTTTGGAATTCTTTCCTCTGCTGGTGGCTTTTCCGGTGTGGGTTGACGAACTGGCCAACAGGACAGTGATGTTCCATGTGGACAATCTGACAGTGGTTGAGTTGGTGAACAGAAAGAGGGCCAGGGATCTCAGGGTACTATGGTTGCTGAGGAGGTTTATGTTTTGTTGCTTGACTTTGAATATCATATTTAAAGCCGCGCCTAATCCGGGGGTCAACAATTCCATTGCAGATTCCCTGTCTCGTTTGCAGTGGCAGCGTTTCTGCCAATTGGCGCCTGGTGCAGAGGAGCACAGGACAGTGGTCCCAGCAGACTTTTGGGAGTGGGGGGTGTGACAGTCAGGAGACTGGTGGAGATGTCACTGGCTGATTCAACTCTCAGGAGTTATCACCTTGCATGGTTGGAATTTCAGGATTTGGGAGTTTTTGGAGGGCAGTTTTGGAGGCAGGAGCAAGGAATGCTTGAGCTTGAGGCTCGTGTGCTGTGTTTTGTTATATTTTTGATTCAGAAGCCATGATTGGGGGCAAGTTGGCAGGAGTGTCCTTTTACGGGAAGTTGTTTTTTGGCTGGGACCCGCCGAAGGATGACATTTTGGGAAATATGTTGAAAGGCTGGGTGAGAATGAGATCAGGGTCAGTTGGGGTGGTGTGTAAAGCTATTACGTCTGAGTTGCTTTTGGACATTTTGCATGTCCTGCACGTTTGTTGTGTGAATGCCCATGAGATGACTCTTTTTCGTTTGTGTCTGATATGGATGTTTTTTGGAGCATTTCATGTGCCTGAGTTATTGGGTGTGGGAAAAACTTGTGGTGTAGGGGTGGGGGATGTGCAATGGCAGGGTAAGTGTCTGGTGATCTGTTTGAGGCGATCAAAGACGATCAGCTGGGTAAGGGGAAGTGGATATGGTTGGAAAAGGGGGGAGTGTTGGAGGCATGCCCAGTGCGGGAATGAGACATTTTCAAGGTGTACAGGGTGGGTTGACAAGAGAGTGTGTTTTGTCATGAGAATGGTAAGAAGCTTACAGCTTTCCAGTTGTTGTCCATTTTGAGAATGGTTTTGAAGCGCCTGGGGAGGCAGGTGGGTAATGTTGGTACTCACTCCTTCAGGATTGGCGTGGCGACTGAGGCGGCCCAGTTGGGGTGGGATTGGGATCAAATCAGGTGCATTGGGCCGTGGCTGTCCAAATGTTGCAAGAGATATGTAAGGGCGTGATTTGATGCCTTTCAGGGATGTAGTAGGTGTGCCAAGTTTTAGGGCTGGGGTTTGTTCTTCAGGTGTGGTGCTTCTGAGATGGGGGGGGGGATATTTGTTGCACTCTGAGATTTGTTTCTCCTTCCAGGTTTCGTGCGCGGCACAGAGAAAGATAAGGCAGTCATGTGGTTGGTCGGACACTCTTTCATTCATTGGGCTGCGAAATATGCGGAGAAGCAGGTGTTTGGATGGTCTTTGGGACTTCCAAGTGACAGGCATGAGGTGTTGTGGTGGGGAAAGAGCATAATGAGGTGGGGCAATTTACTTCCTTTTATTACATTGATTATGCCGACATGGGGATGTCCTGATGTTTTGCTGTTACACCTTGGGGAGAATGATCTGGTCCGTCTCTCTGGGCTCACCCTACTACAACACATGCAACTGGATCTGACACTGCTGCAGCACAAAATGCATGGGACTTCTTTAGTGTGGACTGAATTTGTGCCCAGGAGGAAATGGAGAGGAGTATGGAAACATGGGGTTATTGAAAGGGCTCTGACGAAGCTCAATAGGGCTATGAGGGTTTTATGCCGGGCTCATGACGTTAAAGTGCTAACACACAATGGGATAAAAGAGGAGGAGCAGGTGCTTTTCAGGGATGATGGTGTGCATCTCTCAGAGATGGGGAATGTCCATTACATGTTGGAGTTGCGTTTCTTACTGACCAATCTGTGGGGGGAGACATTTTGGCAGAGTGAGCCTCCTGGAAGGGCATGAGTTGTTGCACAGGGTTCGCTGGTGGGGCAGCAAAATGCATAAAGGGTTTGTGCTAGGTGGCAGTAGGTTGGGGAGGGTGGAGAGTCAGATGTGGGCCTGTCCACCCTTCCAGGGGGGAAAAAGAAGCAGTTGAAGGGTGACAGATTGTGGGATGCCCGATTTAGACAGGAGACGAAAGGAAAAGGGGGATGTTTGGGAGAATGGAAGTGGAGGCTGGGTGAACGAAGGATAAGTAGGGGAGTGAAGTAAGAATGGAAGACGGGGGAGTTCCAAAGGTTAAAGATGAAAAGTTGTTCATTTAAAGTTGCATTTATGTTAATTTATGATTACGATGAGCAAGACTGTCCTAATAAATGGCCTTTTACACTAGTCAACGGGTGTCAGAGTCTATGTCCCGATGTAGTGCCCCGTGGAGAGCTGGACGCAGTCCAGTCTCCCCACGGAAGCATTCGGGCCGGATGTAGACAGCCGGGGCAAGGATAGGCTGGGGGGGTTTTAAGGGAGGGTCTGTGGGAGGTTATGTAGGGAGGGGCTGGAGTAGGGATCAGCCTCTTCTGCACCAGCTTGTTGTGCTGCGCTGAGGTTGACCACCCGCCCGCCCTACATGAAAGTAAGGGGTGGTACACTGGGGTGGGGGAGTGTGCGTGTCGGGGTTTTCAGTGGGGGGATTTGTTGCCAGTGTTAGAGCAGGTTGCTTAGTGTGGAAGTAGGTGGGGGAGGGTGGAGAGTCAGATGCAGCCCTTTCCACCCTTCCAGAGGGGAAAAAGAAGCAGGTGAAGGATGACAGATTGAGGGATGTCCGATTCAGACAGAGGACGAAAGGAAAAGGGGGATGTGTGGGAGAATGGAAGTGGAGGGTGAGTGAACGAAGGATAAGTGCGGGAATTAAGTGAGAATGGAAGACAGGGGAGTTCTAAAGGTTAAATATGGAAAGTTGCTCATTTAAAGTTCCAGTTATGTTAATGTATGAATACAATGAGCAAGCATATCCTAATAAATAGCCTTTTACACTAGTCAATGGGTTTCGGAGTCTATGTCCCGATGCAGGGCCCCGTGAAGCGCTGGACGCAGTCCAGTCTCCCCACGGGTGCATTCGGGCAGGATGTAGACGGCCGGGACAAAGATAGGCTGGGGGGGTTTCAAGGGAGGGTCTAGGGGGAGGGTATATAGGGAGGGGCTGCAGTAGGGATCGGGCTCTTCTGCGCCAGCGTGTTGCGCTGCACTGAGATTGGCCACTCGCCCGCCCTACATGAAAGAAAGGGGTGGTGTGCTGGGGTAGGGCAGTGTGTGGGTGATCTCAATGGGGGTGGATTTGTCGCCAGTGTTAGGGCAGGTTGCTCGGTGCGGGCAGTAGGTGGGGGAAGGTGGAGAGTCAGGTTCGGGCCTGACCACCCTTCCAGGGGGGAAAAAGAAGCAGATGAAGGATGACAGATTGGGGGATGTTTGATTCAGACAGGGGACGAAAAGAAAAGAGGGATGTGTAGGAGAATGGAAGTGGAGGCTGGGTGATCGAAGGATAAGTAGGGGAATGAAGTGAGAATGGAAGACGGGGGAGTTCTAAAGGTTAAAGATGACAAGTTGCTCATTTAAAGTTCCAGTTATGTTAATGTACGATAACGATGAGCATGCCTGTCCTAATAAATGGCCTTTTACACTAGTCAAGGGGTGTCGGAGTCTATGTCCCGATGTAAGGCCCCGTGGAGAGCTGGACACAGTCCAGTCTCCCTACGGAGGCCTTCAGGACGGATGTAGACAGCTGGGGCAAGGATAGGCTGGGGGGTTTTAAGGGGGGGTCTGGGGGAGGGTGTGCAGGGAGGGGCTGGAGTAGGGCTCAGCCTCTTCTGCACCAGGTTGTTGCGCTGCGCTGAGGTTGGCCACCCGCCCGCCCTACATGAAAGTAAGGGGTGGTACACTGGGGTGGGGGAATGTGCGTGTGGGGGTTTTCAGTGGGGCGGATTTGTTGCCAGTGTTAGGGCAGGGTGCTCGGTGTGGGCAGTAGGTGGGGGAGGGTGGAAATTCAGATGCGGGCCTTTCCACCCTTCCAGAGGGGAAAAAAAAGCAGGTGAAGGATGACAGATTGGGGGATGTCCAATTCAGACAGGGCACGAAAGGAAAAGGGGGATGTGTGGGAGAATGGAAGTGGAGGCTGGGTGAATGAAGGATAAGTGGGGGAATGAAGTGAGAATGGAAGATGGGGAGTTCTAAAGGTTAAAGATGAAAAGTTGCTTATTTAAAGTTCCAGTTATGTTAATGTACGATCCGAATAAATTGCCTTTTAGACTAGTCAACGGATATCGGAGTCTATGTCCCGATGCAGTCCTGCCCCCAACTAACGACCGCACAAGTCGGCAAGAACAAATAAAGTTGTGTGCCCTCCTCAGCCTGCTCAGCCTGATTATGGAGGATTGCTCGCTGAAGCCTACCTCCACTGCCTCTTTCTCTGAAGTCTCTCCTGCCCGAGCGCAAGTCCGTGTCTATTTTAACTCTCTTCTCCATGGTACATGAACAAAACGATATCTACTGGAAAATGGCAGGGCTCGAAAAGTCAAAACTAATCGTCCTTTTCTTCACCAACATAATAAGTGTAAACAAGCACCGCCTCTTTCAAAAAGCAACTGTGGTTTATTTTGTGCTTAGTAATGTTTAGAGTTGCCCTGGAAACCGAGAGAGAGCCAGCCTAGCAAGAACTACGAATTCAACAAACTCGTAAAACAGTTTAATGTGATTCCACCGCAGCCGTGTTCCGCCCTTGTCAAATGCAGCTCCTGCATGATTTGTTTACAGCCAATAAAGAGACCTGCAACTGCTGACAACCTTATTTTACTACTTTACCCTTGAACAATGATTTATACATACGAGCCCATTAGCCAGTACAGCTAAAATACAGTGAAATTACAAGATAATCTCAAGCTCCGGATTCTCCGTCTACGCTATGGAAACTGTAATTTTGCTTTAGTAACTTGGTCGCTTTAAATTCAGTACAACAAGCACGTGAGACAAATAGCTGAAGGACATAAAGGGGAGAGTGTCTTCAAGAGATGCGATTATATAAGGGATCATGTGACTTTAAAGTGTTTTCATAGTAAGTAAGATTGAGGGAGCCAGATTGGCTGATAAGTATAGAAACCTGACCTCGACAATACATCCTTGACTCCATTAATTAGTCCATGTCGCCATCAATCAAATATGCAAGCTCATTTCCGTTCCATTTATATTTTAGTTTATACGTATGATAAAATGGCCAATGTTTTAAAAATAATTTCAACGCGCCACACCAGCACTTCATTACGTGTGTCAGGAGTATATCAATGCAGCTCAGCAGGAAAATTAAGGCAGTCGTGGGTAGCACTGTTGGGTCTCAAGCCCCGAAGAGTCAGATTTAAACTTTTTTTTTATTCTGTTAGCACTTACAGGTTGCTGCAATGTTTTTAATTTGCTCTAAGCGCATTCAACATTTAGTTATGTTTTTCCTGCTGGTGGGAACCATGGAAGGGTATCATTTTCTTTTCTTGCCAGACCAGCACTGTGATCCTTAGTACAACATCTTATGTGCAAAACTATGCCCACACGAGTCTTGAGCTAATTGTGTCATAGGACACAAGCTGCACTCTACTTATGAGGCTCATATTGAATGAGGCTCGTCTGGGGTGGCTTGTGGCCCTGTTCAGGCAGAACCTGGTCTTGTAGTTTAGACTGGACTGTTCCTATTGCAGCAGAGACAAGGTTGATGTGCATATTGCTGGTTGCTGTTGAGGTGGCATGATGGGCATAATTTGGATGGTAGCACAGTTTGATTAATTATCAGTGATTGAGAACAATTCAAGCATTTCACTCATCACTTTTTCGTTTTTGCTCAGTGTGAAGCTATCAACAGCATCAAATCATTTAAGAAATGGTTAAATGTGGTACTAGTTGACCTGAAACAGAGTAGCCACAACCAAGCGTTCAAACAGAAAAAAGTGTATACTAAAGATAAACTCCTATGCAAAAGACACAGATAATGCTATTAAAAAGCTATAAAAAAAGTAAAATAGGCATACCATCAAATTCACAGAAAGGGTTTCCAACGAAAGATAGGGACATCTTTCTCATCTTTCAATGAGTATCCAACCCAGAAATCCTGAAGAAAGTGTCTCTGCAGCCAAACAACACTTCAAAGATTTAATGGAGATTTTCAAGGCCAAAATCACTGAAATACGTGACTCCATCTACACCCCTGTAACGTCTCCTTCACATGCCTGTATTGCCACATCCACTCCAATCAGTCCTCTCAAACTTCAAAACAATAAGAACTGAAGCTGTTCTGAAATTGGCTAAGAGAAAGTGTCACGCTTAACTATCAAACCATATCCAGCAGTGTGACTGAAACAATTCCTTCCAAAACTTACCAAGGACCTCATCAATGCAATAAATGTCTCTCTTCTGAAGGATAATGATCCCGACCCTCTAGGACACTCCATCATTACCCATTTAAGAAACATAACATCTGCAATTCAGAATTGTTTAACCAACCATGATCCAATCTCCAGTTTACCATACCTGAAAAAATCTCCTGGGAAGGGATGTTACTAGACAACTCCTCCATGACCACCAGTCAGGCCTCAGACCAGCAGAGGGCACCAAAAAGGCCTTACCAAACATAAGTGAAGTCCAATTCCTCTCTTTGGTTGAAGACAAAAATATCGCTCTTAATACTCCTTGACCCGAACGTAGATCACAGTATAAAGGATCAGGTAATCTTTCTCGACAGATTAGATAAGTATGAAAACTTGTCAGGACTATCTGAATCTGCCAATGCCTGAGATCAATGCTTTTTCACCTATTGCAGCCATAAATTAAGGACTGGTGCAGTGAAATTTTTATCATGACCAGTTTTGTGTGGTGTATCCCCGTGCTCACACACTCTTGCTTTTTATTCGGTTTCAAAGTACACCCCTTGGTATAGCTCTTCAACCTCAATTGCATTGTATTTAATTATTTATTTAGTTTTTTTTAGCACTACTAACATTCACAGCTGGTGGTTCCTGAGTGCTCAAGAGGACACACATGGGAGGGCAGAGAGACAATGTATGAAAATGAATCCTGCCCTAGGCTTCTACTAAGCTGCTGTCTGATAATTTCACTAAAGATTTCAAAGAGGTGTCAAAGCCTTAAGTAGGTAGAAGTCCATAATCATGTTGGAACATTAGGTCTGGTCTCAGGAGTCTGACCAGTTCAACTAGATATAGCTGCACTCCCTCCTTCTGGGACAACAGGTTTATTTCAATGCTAGAGTGACAAGGAGCATCTTCAAGGTTTTCCTGAATTGGAAGTGGTCATTTTCAAGTCTTAGGTAAATGGAAAGGGGATTCCAGTAGGAGGAATCTTTGTAAAGAAGGGAGCAGCCACTGAATCATTTGTATCTAAATAGATAGGGTGATAGCAGACCTCTATTAGCTGTCCTGAGACAGTGAGTTGATTGTAATTGAACAAATAGGCAAGGCATGTAGTACAGTGTTCTAAAGGATGCTCTTTTTTTCACAGGAAGCCAATGGAGAGACCTGAGTTTAGTGGTTATGTGATCATAGCATTTTAGGCCACAATGCCATGAGAATAGCATGGGTTTATTCTTGGGTAGGGGGTGGTTGGCGGTTGTGTTTCTCCTGAGACCTGTCTCAACGTATGAACCAGCAACCCTTAGTTTAATTAAAGCAGTATGTTCAAAACATAAATTGGACCCATGAGCCTCTATGCAGAGCAAGACTAAGGATACTAATAAGCCTGACTTGACCTTGCCTCCAGCAATAGTTGTGCTCCAATGGGAAAGAGGTTTCTCCCACTTATTGAGGCCAATCGGGAAACTTTAACCCAATCCCAAAGTGTCACAACCTACTCATAGCCTATGTCTGTGGCCCACGGGAAGTGTGGCAAGGTTCTTGTTCTTGTAAGTTCCGCCTTGGCCCAAATAGGGGCCACCCTTTCTGGTAGCCATGGTGCTGCTGACGGAGGGTACGCCAAAGGCAGTCCGTGCCCTCCAGAAGGAGTCCCTGAGGGAAAAAAACCCAAAAGGGGAAAAAACCTCAACAAAAGGAACTCCTGAAACAAAAACAAAGGCAAGAGAAAATCAGAACAAAAAGGAACAAATTACCAGGAAAAAGCTGGAACAAAATCAGAGTATCAATATCTGACGTAGAGGAACAGGAGCGAAGACCACCACCAACAGGAAGTGTTGCAGCTCAAAGAGAAAAAGAAAGCACACACCTTATATGCCCAAAAAACAGGAAGTGACCGACAGGAAGTAAAAAAGTCACCATATTGAATTGGGATCAAGTCTTAGAATTCTAAACACCATAGTGAATAGGGATCCAGTGCATGCAGGGAAAAAGAAGGCATGCTGGGAAAGACAAAGAAACATTGGTAGAAAAGGAAAGTATAAGTGCAGAAGAAAACAGGGGCGACAGAAAAGAAGGAAAAAAGATAAAAGGTGAGTGGGGATGTAGAATCTAATGGGGGAGTGCCACGCCAATGTAAAAACGAGGCCCCATGCCCAATTTGGGGCGTCGACAAAGATAAGAAAGGCTCGGGCGCGACATAAAGAGTTTTTGACACCTGGAATAAAATTCCTCTTTTTATGACAAAAGGGCCACTTGCCTTGTTCAAGTGTTCCACTGGTTGCAGGAGAGCTTCTTGAGCTAAAATATAAAAACTAATCTTAGGAGGTAAAACCTAATTTTTTACCTTTTGTTTGGCATCATGTCCTCAGAACACCCATAGCTGCTTTACGAAAAAATTAAAATCCTGGGATTATCTTTGATGTGGACCCCTCATTCACACCTCAGGTCAATGACAGAGCTAAAGGAGTCACTATGTAGCTGTCCATCCCTTAAAACATTCTCCCTTTCCTTCAAAAAACATTGAGTGTGGAGCTTACAAGAGCACTGAACCTCGACTACTGCAATGTCACCCCACACTGCTCCTTAAGTTCCTCATTGAGAGCTACAGAGTCTGTAAAACCAGGCACTCATTCTGTGATGTGCCTGAATGTTTGCATACTGGACCTTTCATTGGTTTCGAGTGGAAGCAACAATCAAATTAATGATCTTCTTCTCTGTCCACAAAGTGCACTAGGAAGGACTTCATTACCCATAAACAGATGCTCCACACTTTGTACTAGCCAGATCCTCTCCCTCGCACCTCATGACCCACAATACTTTCAAATAACTGGATCACAGATATTGATTCTTTAGACTCCAGGGTCCCAAACTTTGGAATAATTTGAACTCTCATCTGAGAGTCAAACCGAACTAGATGCTCTTTAGAAAACTACTAAAGCTGAACTTTTCAAACTTGCCCACAACTATTGCGCACATGGATGGGACTATGATGAAGACATGTGACACTGTCCTACTTTCGACTAGACTCTAACACACTATCAGCCTATGAACCAATATAACTGTGAATGCACTATTCTGAATTAACCGCAAAGAGACAAGCAGTGTGATGCAAAACATCTATGTAAATGTAGTTCACAATACTTGTTGAATGAAATACGAATTCTTGAGCTGTCAAGAGATTTTCACTTAAGATAAAAAAATAAATTGTTCATAAAATATACAAAGTTACCACAAGGAAAACAACTGAAAGGGCACCAAAAAGAAACCAAACACTGACTGTTTTCATCCCAATTGTATGTGTAAACTTCAGTAGTCTATTCAATTTGAATGCTTAAAATAACTGTTGGGGTTTAACACTTTATAAGCACATACATACACTGCCTCAACATTTCCTGAAGCAAATGTTTTGAAAATATTTAAGTACTGTATTGTACCACATCATTCATATAGGTCGTCAGCAGTGGTGGCCGGTAATTTTAGGAGGGAGGGGCGCGTGCGGGAAGCACACTCACATTCACACGCGTACGCACGCACGCACATCCGTTCACAACACTCATTAACATTCAAACATACACGCACGCACCAAACATTCATTTAAAAAACACACACACACTTACCTGCAGCTCGGAAGTCCCAGGAGGGTTGGGACTGCTGCCTTCCCTCAGCCAGAGAGGGAAGGCAGAGTCCCAACTTCATCACAGAGTGGGATGGGGTCAGTGAGACTTCTGACTCCTGCCCACTCTGTGATGAGGTGTCACTGATTGACACCCGCCCTGGGCGCTTCAGGGCTTAAACCTGAAGCACCCAGGTCGAAGTCAATGGGTGACGCTTACCCTCATCACCAACGGGAAGGGCCTTGAGGCACCTTTGCTGAGCTGAGGAGGTCATGCCCATAGGAGCTGTGACCTCTTCAGCCCAGCAAAGTTCAACTCAGGCAGCCAGGAGTTTGCGCAAATCACGCATGTCCCGCTCCTGGCTGCCTGATCTGAGCATGAAGAGTGTCTGCCAGGTTGACCTTTGCTCAACCTGACAGACACTCTTCACGGGGGGCAAAAGGTGGGGGGCGTGGCCCCTTCACCCTAAAGGATGGGCCACGGCTGGTCGACAGATTAGTGAAGGACCCTTATTTGCATCCAGATGCTCTGTGCTCTTTTGGAGTACATGATTGATAAAGGTGTTATTTGTCGATTAGTCAATATGAATATGATGCTGGAGATGCATGAGATATAGTGATTGTGAGAAATTGGGTAAAGGGTGGGGTGAAACCCTACTCAAGCAGGAACCACAGTCCCTGTCAGGGTGAAGCACATGCAAACCCCAAATTATCCTGTGCTCAACCCTCCGGTAGCTTGGCACAGAGCAATCCGGCTTAACTTGGAGGCAATGTGCAAAGTATTTATGAATCACTTGAAACAGTAATAAAGTGAAAAGATAACACAAGAAATAGAGCAACATTTAATAAATAAATAAAGACCAAAATGACAAAAATCCAATCAATATAAACGGAGATATGCAGTTTTAAAGGTTTAAGTGAAAATACTGCCAAACAACCCAAAATGTCACTCGCAACTATCTGGTCAAGCGAGACTGGGAGAAAGCCAAAAGTTCAGCCTGGACATGATGGAGTGCAGGTCGGATACAGGGACCAGATTAGTTCAGCTGAAAAATTACTTTCTCATTCCAGTGCAAAGAGTCTCCCCCTTGGTGGAGGGGGCCACAAGGAGCAGGAAAGCATCATGGACACTCATCGATGTAATGCAAAGAGCAGGCCTGTCTTTGCGGATGGGCGTCTCTGTGGCACAAAGATCCTGTTGTTGTCATGAACGGTCGGGCTGGTGCTTCACGATGGCACTCCCCAAGACCAGTCAATGCTGGAGCATGAAGGGTCTGGCTGACGGAACATCACATTGGAGGACTGTGCCAGTGACAAAGTTTCAGCACTAACAGGCCCATTCGTGGGTGCAAAGAGCCCAAAAACTTAAATTCAGCATCTCGGTCTCCACACCAAGGGTCTAGGACATGAGGGGCACCACTTGGGGAGTCAGGGACTTTTTCCTACTGAACCTGGGTGCTGGTTCAGGTGGTTGGGATCATGTTATGTCCCTGTGGCTCTGAAAAGGAGTCCAGCAGACTAGCCCTTGGAGTCACTCTGGGAGTCCTGAGTTCAGGTCAAATCCCTTAGACAGGAGGGCAGCAGGGAAGCAATCTAGCAAGGCAGTAGTCCAGCAGGGCAGCAGTCCAGCAAAACGGTAATCCTTTCAGCAGTACAGCAGCCCTTACTGGCAGAGTTTATACAGTTCCAGAAGTGTACTGAAGAGTTAATGTCTGATGTCCAATATTTATACCTGGTGCCTCCTTTGAAATATGAGAAGCTTTCAGAGGTTTCCTTTTGAAGTGCACAGGTTTCCTGCCGCCTCTGGGCTCGCTCCACACTACCTACAGGGAGTATGCAGCCCATTGTGTGGAGGAAGTTCACAGCTTATTCAGGTGTAGGTAGGGCTGTCCCCATCTCCTGACCCTGGCAGTGATGGCCCATTCAGACAACCTAACGCCTCTATTGTATGTGGCTGTCTAGGAGGAATACACAAAGTCCAACTGTCAGCTACATCCAGTCCTGTGATCCAGTGACAGGCTGCAGGCACTAAATGGCTAAGGCAGGAAAATGCAAACTTTCTAAAAGTGGCATTTTCAAAATTGTAATTCAAAATTTGACTTTACCATAAGAGGGCATTTCTCATTACAATTCTATAGACACCAATCATGAACTGGGTACCTGTTCAGATTTGGAAGCTATCATTTATTACATGTAATAAGGTTAATCCAATTTTGCCCTATGGGAGAAGTAGACCTTGCAGTTTTTCACTACCAGGGCATGCAAAACTTAAAAATACATGTCCAATATCTTAAATACACCACCCCCTGCCCCCGGAGATATACATTTTTAAAGGAGCAAATAACTTTAGCATCAACTGCAAACAAGCATTGGTCATCAAAAACTTTGGAAACCTTTGAAAAGTTTGGAAAAGTTAATTCAACTACTCCGGCCTGAGTTGTGTGACCAGGTCCAAAAGGACAGAGTTGCAGGGGGCCAGAGAGGGTACGTTGGACAGTTACCTGTCCACCAGAGCAGTTTTAGAACCAGATCCAAACTTTACAGGATGACCGCCATAGACGATAATGGAGTGGTCCTGATGCTGAAGGATGCAGGCTCAAAGATACTCAAGGATGCTCCTGATGTTGTGTGGTCAATGGGGGTGAAGTCCGGTCGAGTTCTCGGTCCACAGGTGAGTGAGGACACCTCTGCCCATGGAGTTTGGGGTCCCACAAAGTCCTCTTTGCAGGGTTCCAAGGGCTGCCAATGTACGCCTTCCACTTTTGCAACACAGTGTTCACTGTGCAAATCTTTGGTGGAGGCTGGTGTCCCTTTGGGTTGACAAATCCGGACACAACCAATATTCACGTGTCCAGCAGACATGAGTGCATCTTTTGGCTATCTCCAAATTGCCCTTAGGTGCACCAGATGTCTGATAGCAGCAAGACTTCTGCGGTGGCTGCAAAAGGTGCTACTTGGGCTCCTGCAGCTTTGATGTGCCCAGTGATGTCCTGGGTTTCCAGCCAACTGTCCATTGGAGTCTCCGCTTCAGTCTGGGGCCAAGGATCAGTGTTTTCCATGCTAGGCACGCAGAACAGGGTCCAGACTCTGCTAGCCCAAATTGCAGCAAGTGCAGTCACTCTGGTTGTCACAGCCTCTTTGTGTGCACTCCTAACAGGTGCAGACTGGTCTTTTTCTCATCTTCTTTTCAGATCCAGCAAGTACTGAGGGTCAATGTGCCAGGGGTGCCATATTTATCTCAGGAAAGTGCCCTGAAGGGACCATGTGGTCACTAGTCAATGGGCTAGTCAGTCCTCTCCTACCTAGTGATGAGTTCCTGTGATGTGTAGCATCTGGCTATCCCAGAATGCCACATTTTTCCCCCTTCCAAGATGGCACAACCCTTCCTCGGCTGTGAGGAGGGAGGTAGCCCACCCTAGAGGTGTGGCTACCTGGGGACAACATGCCTATGGTAAAACTGGTTCGGGGTTAGTTTCCCACCTCTGGCCCTGTCTCCATACTAACTGAAAGGACAAAAGGCATCCTGCTCAGGTGTTGGGCCAGGAGGCTTTCCCATTGAAGCATGCCCTGAGGCTAATCCCCAGAGTGGTCATCCTGGCAGAGGAGGTGACTCCTCGCTACTGCAGCACTGTCTTTCCCCCTGAGCCTGGGAGTCATTCACATGTCTTCCCAGGTGGTCAGACAGCTGTCTGTGTGTTTGTGGCTCTGTGAGGCAGCTGGTTGAGCAGAGTGCTCACTTTTCTAAAAGTGACTTATAATTAATAGTGGCATTAATACCAACCCGAGCATCAGGTCACATTTAATGTTACAATTAATTTGATACCTCACATTACCTTGTTTGGTAGCCCCAGTCAAAAGTTAGCCATGCGGTGATGCCACGCGGTAACCCTGTATTTGATAATGGGCTACCTAGTTTACCCACAGCAAAATTACAATTTGGAAGTGTTGCTGTTGAGACATATCATAATATACATGTCTTGCTAAACAAAATTTAGCTCCATGCATTAGGGCTCTTTAAGCCTTCCTCCGTAGGACTTACATATAGTGCTAAGGGGCAATGAGGCTTTGCCATAGGTTATGATTGCAAAGTCGAACTGACAGCGAGCACACTGTCCTTACAGTCTGCGGTGGCAGGCTTGGATCAATTTTGTACCTCGTCACATGAAGGGTGGCACAAGCAGTGCTGTATCCCTGAGTGGACGCCCTTTCTTACATGCCCTTGGTACGCTGGGTACCATATACTAGGTACTTATAAGTAAGTCAGGCTTTGCCAATTTGATAAATCCAATTTGACCTATACTTTGAATACTGGCACTGAGGTCTGGTTAGCAGGTCTCAGTGCACTCTCAGAGTCATAAAACCAGCAGCATCAGGCCAAAAATGTTGGGGTGAACATGCAGAAAGAAGCATTTCCTTACAGGAGATTTGGTCCTGACACAAGGTTTCTTTCACCAAGTTGAAATGCCAGTTTAAAACTGCATACCCAGGCAGCAACGGCAGACCTAAGACATGTTGAAAGAGGCTACTTTAGTGAGTGGCAAAACCAGAGCTGCAGGCCCAATAGTAGCATTTAATTTACAGGCCTTGGGCACCGGTAGTACCAGTTTACTAGGGACTTACAAGTAAGTTAAACATGGCAAATGGGTATAAGCCAATCTACCATGTTTTAAGGAGAGAGCACAAGCACATTAGCAGTGGTTAGCAGTGATAAAATGAGCAGAATCATAGAAGCCAACAAAGCAGGTTCAGAAAACAGGAGGATGAAGGCAAAAAAGTGTGGGAATGGACCTGCAGAAAGGGCTAAGTCCAACAGAAACATGCTCCAAAAATGGTGTGCAGGCATCATTAGCAGAAGTATGACACTGGACGCAGTCAAGCAGGCAGATACCTACCATATTTAGGGAGGTCAGACTCATACACTAGAAGCCATTATTGAAGTCTATCAGTGGACCACAACAATGTAGTGCAATGTAGAACATACATATCAATAGAAAAAGAAATGGTAGTTCACAGAAAGTAAAAGAATTAAGAGATATGCGTACACATTTGTTACAGTGGTGTCTGCTGTAGATGAGGGAGGACCAGTTTCATGCCAGATATTCATGAATATGATGCAACAATCTACATGTAAATCAATGACATGGCCATTGGCAAGCTACAACACGTGGCATGTGCATTCCCCTCTGTCCCTTTGTTGAGTAACACTATTATATTGCATCATAGGAATGGTATCTCTTCTGAACAGATATTTCTGGATGCGAAGGCTGTGGCTGCACCATTGTGGTGTGTATTGTCACTGAATAACCTGGCTGACACTGAGAATGTGGGGGAAGGGGCGTGTTGATTGCAGTGCTTGTGATCTCTGAATAGACTTGGCCCTCTCTGTAAGGTCACCCCCAAACTCTTTGCTTTCACCCTTCTTATCTTTGCTAAATTTATTTCTGTTGGCCTTAGGACTCTGAGCACTTTACCTCTGCTAACCAGTGCTAAAGTGCTCACAGATGACTTATATTTGACATGCGTGCGCTTCATCGCAGTCAGCCATATTTTTTTACTTTGGCCTGGTCTTGCACGACTAGATGGCTGTGATTGGCTCTTTGATCGTTTGGGCACTAGTTGTTACCTTAAAATTAAAAAAATCATAGTTCCGGTTTCACTGAATGAATATTTGTTGCTTTGGTGTCAAGTAATTTATTATCATGTAGTCTTTTCTAAATTGGCATGGGATTCTTCTTGTGTTGTATTTTCACTTTATTACTGTTTGTGTGCTGCATAAATACTTTACACATTACCTCTAAGTTAAGCCTGACTGCTTTTGTGCCAAGCTACCAGAGGGTTAAGCACAGTTTAATTTAGTGACTTTTTTGATTCACCCTGACAGGGATTGTTAAAACCCCACTCAACCAACAACCCAAATTTCTTACATACCCACACTTGTGTACATTATATAAAGCATACCCATAAGAAAAGATGGACACCAAATCATTAGAGTTAAAACAAAGGCCTTAGCTTGCTGTTTATCGGAAACAGCATATGCAAAATCACTCTACAACATATATAAAAACTTTTTTGCAATGTCTATTTACAAACAGAAAAGAGATGATAGCTTTTGGCTTCAGCTTCCACAACGGTTCGTGTGGTGCAATACCCCTCTTCATATGATCATAAATAACATATAAACATATTGAACACCTCATCAAGGACAGGTAATGTAGGATTACTAAATGAAAGACAAACTGCTATACACACTCTCTGTGCATCATCTTTTTTGTGCAACATCACCACTCATAGCAATAAGCATTTCCTTGCAAGACAGATATCATTCTTGGGGTTACAGGAAAGTGTGGCCGAGTCCTACCGCCCCATCACCCTGAAAAATAACTTGCTCCCAGTGTAGCACCTCGGGGTAGGGCTGGGACCAGAGCACCTTTCAGCCAACATACCGCCCACCCAGCCCCGAAGTCACATTCACATTTGCTACCAAGACGCATCATGACCGAGTTTACTAGGCCTATCCTTGCAAATTGTGCCCACTTGCCCCCTACTGGCAATAAAACCTGAAAAGACTGGAGCACTGGCCTATAAAGAAACAGAAATACTTGTAGACATGCAGCTGGTGCATCGAAAAAGCTAGCAAGGAGAAGACTAGTGTCAGACTCAGTCACATCTCTCTCAAGCTCAGGTCTAGCAGAAGCTCAGGTGTGGCAATAACTCTCTTGAGTGTCTCTTTTCTGTGCTGCCTCTTCCGCCGTGCCTGGTGAATGAAAACGCAAGGACACAGTTTACTCCTGCAGAATTTCTCTTTTCTTTACAAAGAGCCGACCTAAGATCATAACGTGTATTTCTTGACTCCCTTCACTACAGAGAAGGTTTTGTTACAGTGATGATGTGACTCAGAGGTGCGGTAAGCTGGCACAGCTGAGCAGGACAGCTTGAACTCTGTCTGCCCCCCTGCCCACAGCAGTCCTCAGTTCCTTGCATGAGTGGATACCGTGAGGATAGTGCAGATGACATGTGCATGGAGATGTAATGCAAAGAGATTTGGTTGAATTATCCTTGTGTACATAACAACCAGTTATGTTTTTATGCCTGATGATGGCTAGACTCTGCCTGCGAGTCTGACTGCTAGCTGGCACTCTGGTGCCATATTTGTGGTTTCTTTTTTCTTGGCCACGTTTGCCGCTGACCTCTCTGCGCCCATCCCCTTCTCCGCCACCGAGGAGGACAAGGTTAGCAATGAAAATTAGAGATCCTTCTACCTGGACCTAGAGTCTGAAGATAGCTCAGAAGCTGGCAGGATGAGCTCGGTTTCTTTCAGTCCTGTTACAGCTTCGGGGTGGATTGCATTTTCAGTGCAGGTTGCTGATTTGCTGCCAGGTGTAGTTCATCAGAACCAAATGCAGGTCATATTTATTTGTCACATATCACAGCCACATTTGTAGTACTAGCGTGCAATATTTTTCTTCCAGAGATGTAAAAGTGGCCAGGGCTGGCACAACCTTAAGGGAGGTGGGTCAGTCGATTTACAAAGTCATTAGCAGGAAAAGTGCTGTTTTGCAGTTGTAAGTACAGCCCTTTGGTAGGCGAGGTGGCAGGGGTAGGGGGCGCAAAACATTATGGAGTTTGTCAGTGGTGCCAATCAGGACCTGTGTAGTGCTGGTGGCACCCGGTGCAGCAATCTTTTTTTTGCACCACTACCCCCCATTACCTCTTCCTCAGTTTTCCTCACTACTACCCTGAAAAGTGCCCCTCATCTTTCTATCGCCCCTCTTTCAAATATATTTCATTTGTGTTAAAGTGTTGGTAAAGACTGACTTTGCTAATCCATTCAGCTATCCACATAAAATACAGATCTGTTTCTTGCAGTAGGCATATTAACCCTCTAAGCTACTTAATGGTGAGTCAAAACTGCCACTTGACAAAACGCAGATTTCTCTCTGTAGCAGAAACATGAATCACTAAAGTTTTAACTCTTGATTGAAAGCTGGGCACAAAGAACTCTGCAGCAGGTGCCTTTAAATGTAAATTATTACTAAACAAAGCGCCCCCCCTGTGGTCAGTGCTCCACTTTCAGGTCAGCGCCTAGTGTCGCCGCATCAGTCACACTGCCCTAAAGCTGGCCCACGGTGCCAATAATTCTTACACCGTGCTGTACCAGTAACATCTAAATTGTTATAGTAACAATGTTAGCTTTCCGAATTGTTTTCTTAGAGTAGAAGGTTGATGCCTTTTATTTTTTATGTATTTATTGAACAATAGTAACATTTTACAAGACCAACACCAATAGTACATTGAACAGCAAGGGGGAGGTGGATACAATAAAATGAAAAAAGAGTTAAGGTGTTGATTATAATTATTGATTGTCTGGTTATCACAAGCAAAGATTGATATACAGCTGTTAGAAATGGGAACCTCACTCTAGTCAGGGTAAGGGAGTGACAAAGCTAAGAGCACACACACACACACAGTAACACAGTGAAAAAACTACAAAAGGACTCCACACCAGTTCAGAAAAACAGCACATTTTTATCTGAGTAAAACAAGACCAAAACGACAAAAATCCAACATACACAAGTCAAGAGATTACTTTTTAAATGATTAAACTAGTCTTAATCTATAGGAATCAATGGATGTATCTCTTTAGCACAAAGTTCCTGGGATTAGGCCTGGGTAGAGTTTGTGTAGTTGTGCTAGGTGGAACTACGCGAAGCTGCAAAAAAACTCTGTTACACTACATGGAGTTCTGCTAGCGGACAGAGTTTCTTGCCGAGCCCGTTGGCATGACTTTTAATGTCACTGGCAATGCAAAGTACGTCCTCGCCTTGGAATTCTCACGCGAACAGCACCACGCAGTTCACATGGGCGCGGCCATCTTGTTTTTTTATTGTGCTGGGGCCTAGTTATATCCCTGTTCAATCTGTCCCATCCCACACTTTTAAAACTATTTTCCCCTAATTTTTATTTATGATATTACCTTTTCTCTTTGTGTTTTTATATTTTACCTTTTTAACTAATTGTTTAGTGTTTTTCAGAGACTTTTTTTACTTTTTAAGGTTTTTGCTTTACTTCTTTTTTCCTTCCTTCCTTTTTTCCTTTCTTCTCTCTTCCCCCCAAGTCCCCAGTACCATGTCAGAGCAGGGGAGCTGCAGCGCCAGGCCCTCAACCACCACCGGCATCCGCATTCTTTGTAGGTGGACCCACCATGAAGTGGTGCATCACTTGCCATTTTTCCAAATGTGGAGGTGGCTGCATTGGTCTTTTATATTCAGTACCACCTCTCCTCCACCTTGGCAGCAGGCGGCAGGACCGGGAGTGGCCTCTGGGAGCGCTGGCAATGCTGGGAGACTGTTCTCTGTGCTGTGCACCGCAGGTCTGGGATCCGGCACACCCAGCAACAGCTAACACACTGGTGGGCCGATATCCTGGACTGTGAAATGGACCTGCTGGACCTGCTAGGCGTAGAGGTTGTGGGGTTCAGTGAGTAATAATTATTAGTTGTGTTATATGATAATAATTTCTTGCCAAATAGCAAGAATGCTGCTCACATGCAGGTAATTTAGCTTTATGTTACACATATAATATTATGTGACCATCTCGCCATCTAGACATTGGTGCTACCTAATTGTACTTGTTGGCGCTTGTTTGGGCTGATTAAAAAGTAATGCAGAAACTCCTCCTGTGCCCTGTCCTGTTTAAGATAGTGATAGTTAATATTAGTATTAGTTAGTTAGCACTTTCTCTCACTTATCTGTGCCTTTATTTTTAGTAGCTCGTACAGTGCAAACTGCTACGCATTTTCCCAGTGATGTGTGGTTATGCATGCATGCATCCATCTATGCATTGAGAAATTGAGAATGAGATGATAACTGTAGAAATCATTCATTGCAATTTATTAGTAATTCCAAAATGTAGTTTAGTAAATTTGGAATAGGGTTAGAAAATTTGGAATAGGATGGTCCATGATACTAGTATTATTATACAGGTTCTCTGAATTAGAGAAGTTCAATGTTACTGCGTTTGCCTTTTCCTTTAAAAAAATAATATTCTTGGAGAGATTATTTATTAACTGTACCACTAATCTTTTCTATTTTTTTTCTTAAATCATCCAGCATCCAGGGGCAAGAAGGGGGCTAGTCATGTGGGTGAGAGAGCTGAAGGTGCCCCTTCCACTAGTGCCGGTGCAGATTGCTCTGCTGGCCCAGTGAGTCCTCCTGTTGTTGTTAATATTAATATTTCCCTAACTTTTACCACTCCACATTAGAATTATTTTTTACCTCTTTACTGTGCCTGTCTCCTAATTGTTTTCCACATACTCTTCGATTTATTTAGTAAATTCTTCTTATCCCTGCATTATCTTATTTGCTTATTTTCTATATTTCAAGTTTCCTTACTTCAAACTGTACTAGTCTCTCTGTAGCTTCTTTTCTTCTGCTTTGTCAGTGAGCTTTCCCTCTCCCCTTATATATCTGGTGGACTGGTGGTAAGGCTCAGAGAACCAATGTACTGAAAATTGCTTTCCCATGTAAGGGTATTCTATGCCTGTTTCTTAAGAAGGCTTTCGTTTTCTTCTCCAGCTCGATCAGAAAAAAAAGAAAAAAAGTGTTTTTGAACATGGTCATGTAATTGTTTGGACCCTCCAATGTTCTGTATGTATTACTATAGTATACCAGCAGGTGATGACCATACACCATGGTTCGAAGTATGAGGAGGATGGCCCATTGCATTAGCCAACCAAGACCATATGCCCTTCATTGACCAATTCTTGCACCCTTTTATTTCATTTGAAAAACTCAGATTCATCAATAGCTAGCACTGTCCTCCATTATGAAAAGTTTTTGTTTGACTTGACTACCTGGCTTTTAAAAGTTTGCCAACCAACAAAATGCCCACCTGATATTTTGATAGAAGATAAGTCTGTAACCGAAATATAGTGATTTATTACGGTTGTATTTTGCTATAAAAAAACAATGCGGAAGGCGTATCTGGCGTCTAAAATGTGTAATGTTTTTTTCTAGCCGCACCAACAACCAGTGCCGGGGCTAGCAGCGACAGTGTCAGCACAGACATGGCAGCGAATGAAGGGGGTGTCTCGGAGACTGTAGTGGCGGGCGGTGGTAAGCCATATTGCTTCCTTATTCACAATTAGTAATATAGTCACTGTACTAGTGTTGTTGAGTCACTCGTCAACACTATGCTTTGGCAGATACAGCAGAAGTTAAGTATTAATGGCGGCTTCTATTTGCATTTCAAGCAGACTAAGGTTCATAAAACTATGATGAGTTATATGTGTGTATATGGGTGAAATATAATATGAGTTAAAGGATGTGTGGGCAAAAGGTTGCATAATAATCATATAAGTGGGTGATGGTGATAGGATGCATGGGTGGGTGAAGGATGGATGAACGGTTATATGGATGAAAGGATGTCTGCCCATGTGGGTAAAAGGGTATGTGTGAAAGGACGCCTGCCTGGATGGGTAAACGGGATCCTTGGGTGGGTTGGATCTCTTGGATGGATGAATGGGTGAATGGGTGAAAGGATCCATGGGTAGGTATTGGGTAAATTGGGTAAGTGGAGAAGTGTGGTACAATGGTTAGAGCAGCAGCCCCTAATGCAGAGATCTGGGCTGGTACCAGGGTTCAATTCCTTCCTTGGTGGGTCTTGGGCTCAATTCCCTTGGACCTGATAATTCTCGCCTCGGTGTCTAATCTAATTAATGGGTCCCACTCTGTAACTCTGCCAATAGCTTGCTTAATCTCTACAACGGCCCTGACAGCGCTTGGATGCCTGGCTTGACCATGGGGGTTGCCCAGGAGTAGGTGACTCACAGGAAAAAGCCAGGAGGGGTTCCACAGCAGTATGCGTACAGTGCCTTGAGACCCTAACGGGTGAGTAGTGTGCTGTACAAGTGCTACGTTTACGTTTAAATGGATGTTGGTGAAAGGTTCGTCGAGAGTCATGTTTGGAATTTGGATGGTTTTAAATGGCAAAGGACTGGATGAGAGAATATAAGTCTTAAATAGTGTATCAAAGCCAAGGATGAAGAATAAGAGTACTAGAAGAACACATTTGCAATGATGAATAGATAAATGCTTGGAATGAAGAAACAAGGTAGCTCTTATGGATAGGGACGTTCTTCTCACCTACTTTACTTGCTTGGACTAGGTTTCATCAAAGGTTGGATTCAAAGGATTGGGTGGTATTTCTGACTATTCCCTTGACTGACAGTATTTTTCAAGTGAGGCAGATAATATGTATCCCATCATCCATTAACCATCACCTCCTTCCCTCTCTATGGCCTTTCACCAGTGCCACCCATGATGACCTAACAGTTGCATGGTTCAATTTGGCAGAATCGGCACTGCAATGCTGGCTGTGCAATGTGTGTCTGCTTAAGTCAATGTGTCAAACAGTTTTCAATGCATGGCAATGCAACAACAAGGTGTGTTTCCCTTCCCTCCCAGTGCCCACTCACTCAGTCACTTCCTAGTACTTTACTCCTTTAATCTTTCTTAAGTTGTGTCCCAGCTTTCCAAATAATTTGAAAAATCCATTCTTTGCTTGGGCCACATTTTTCTAGCCATGTTATACATAAATATAATTCATTATGGCTTCCATAATGGATTTATCTCTGTTCAAATTCTTCCCTTTCAACATTTGCCAAACAAAGTGACTCACACTACTAGCCAAACCTTAGGCACATGATGATGATGATGAATTGATCAGTAAAGCGTGTACTCTACCTACCCAGCCTAATCCCCTTTACTTTACCCTGCGGTTGAGTAAGTTAAGATTCCTTTCCTTACTGCAAAGCAAATGTATTTTTGGGTAAAAAGTAATTATTACAAAGAGTGGTGGAGTAGGGTCATGAGGACAGTGAGTAAAGTGGGACTAAGTAAGTGCCTTAGCTTTCGTGGATGGGATAGTCTTTGATGAGCATGCCAAATACAATCTATATATATAATCTATATATATATATATATATATGTATCAGATTCCTTAATCCGTTGCCTGTACTGCGGTACACTGCTTTTCCCATCCTTTACTTATGACAGACAGGATGTCTGCATGATTGATTTTATTAAAGTACATGGCGTGTATCATTCTTACTATTCCTCTGCCTTGTAGCCCAGGCACAATTGAAAGGTATTTATTTAGGAGAAGAGCAGGGCCATTGGAGTAAGATAATTTTCTTGTACAGCTGCCCCAGCTGCAGACAGTAATGAGCATGACTAGGGAGCCAGCTGAGCTAGCATGCCTCAATAATTTAGAGAGAATACTTGTACTCCATAGTGCATAATGGCTGTGCCTCTAATTACCTCAAAATTGAATGGCCTGAGGTGATCAGCAAATGTAGTGTACTGTGTCACTACATGATTTTAAATAAGTGTATTGCTCAGAGCATTGTTTACAATTTCTCTTTTTTATTTCTTGATATAGCTATTTCTGCTGGTCCACCATCACGGCAGAAAGTAGCAGCCCGACTGCGGCAGCAGAAGCTGGAGGCCATCAGGGCAGAATATCAGTGGCTGGGGGCCTTGAGGAGGAAGGAGGCGGCAGTATCAGTCTCTGCCAATGCTCAGGGCCCCAGCCAGCACCTCCAGCCAATGCTCAGCACCAGTTCCGCAGTTCCAGGGAAGCCGCCCACTGCCATATCATCACTGCTGCCCCATCCCTCGGGCACCGCTTTCCAACGCCGTGCCCTAAGATGGCTTGCACAAATAGAAACCAGGCAGATATGCATGGAGAGGCTCCTCAAACAACTTCTGACCACCATTAGTAGCCTCTTCTGCCCCCCCCTATTTTATATGTTTATTTTGGTCGGTGGAACTTGTTGTGGTTGGAGAGGGTGGAAATGGGTTTTTGGGATCAGGACTTTTGCACTTTGTTTTTTTTATTAATGGACAATTGGACATACAGTTCTTTTGGACATGGGTTGGGAAAGGGAGATTTGTTTGGGGATAGGGGTGGGCCAGTTGTGGGTGGAAAAGGTGGTTTTCTATTGTTGTTGTTAGGGGCGGGTTAATAAATATTTATCTATTGTTATTTATTCCTAAAATCTTTTTGAGGTGTTTTACTTCGCACTGCTGCCTTTTAGCAAAGTGAGTTTTAAAATCTGCTGATAGTGTATTCCTCTTAGTGCAGCATGTTTTAAAATCTGCTGATGGTGTATAACAATTAATTATGCGGCTAGGTATCCTTGTCCTTCCATCATCCTCTCCTAGTCTCTACCCTGTATTCTGCAACTATATTTGATCCATAAGAAGTGGGGGGAGAGATTTGCCAGTGCCTATTATATTGTCTAAACTAAAAGTACAACAATGCTCCGTAGTTCTCTTACCTGAATAGATGAAGCAAGTTCTGCATGGTTTCTCAAGGTGCCATGGTGGTGTAGTAGTAGCATGCTAGCGCACTAACAGTGAAGTAATCAGAAGCGTGGTCCCTCTCCATCTAGGTGAACTCAAATGAAGATGCTGCCCACTGATTGCTTTGCTTCCACCACATCCGCCCCACCAAGTGTGTGAATAATCAATGGTGTAAATAATTAAGTAACTCCACAATAAATCACACAGCCCGTGGGAAGAGGGCTAGGGATATGATGAAACGATGGTAAAGGGATTTAGGGAATGGTGTAACAAAAAGCCAAACTCTATAAAAAAAAATATTTATCTGGACAATGATCAGCAGCCTGTTGTGGGAGGAGTAGAAAAAATAAATTAGTATCTATGACACAGTTAACTTCACATTCCTTCAGCCCCAGAGAGACCCAAGTTATTAGATATCTAAAAATGTTCTGTCACCTATGTTTGCAAAATAATAAATATAATTATTGTTGGGGTGAAACTAACACACAAAGGCCCATGTTTCTACTTTTTCAGGGCTGCATTTGCGTCATTTTTTGACGCAAAAGCAAAGCAAATTTACAAAATACAATTGTATTTTGTAAGTTTGCGCTGCTTTTCAGTCAAAAAATGATGTAAATGCAGCGCAAAAAAAGTATATCTATGGGCCAAAGTTCTTTAAAAAGATTATTGAAGGAAAAATTATACTAGTCTATATTGTCAAATTGGGTGGTACATGTGCATTGTTCTGGGATTGCCCCTCAATCTTCTTGAGTGCCTACCTGAAGCTGTCCGATAAGGTAAGCATGAATGTTATGGTGCAGGAGAAGAGAAGGCCTGCGGATTGTAAAACAGAAATGATTATGATGATATTGTAGAATAAAGAAGGATAGAATGGAAGGTAAGCTTTATGAGGAGTAGTGTACCAAGAAGACACAGAGGAGGCAGAGCAAGAGCAAAGTCCTTTGCAATCATTCATTTTATGAGAGGATTGCGATCAATTAAGTGAGAGCAATTACAACAACCAACAATCACAGAGAAGTGGCTGCATGTATCAGGATGATCAACTCACAACTGTCATGATCATCATAACATTTAGTCTAGAGCAGTGATACTCAAAGTACGGCCCGGGGGCCGCATGCGGCCCTTTTGACCTTTACATGCGGCCCCCAGGGCAGCAGTAGCACTAGGCTGCTGTTTACCCTACTTAACAGGCAATACTTTATTTAAACACTATTGAAGATAAAGAAAGGAAGTAAGGAATTTGTCCTGAACCGCTTAACTGCAGGAACACTTTCCCTTTTTAATAAACCTTGCAGCAAATGTCTGCAACTATGATCAGGGTTCTTAAAAATTCAAAAAAGTGTATTTAATTTACATGCAGGAACATTTCATTTTACTACATCAGATTATATCAGTGCATGGTATTTTTTTAAGAACAATAGATTTCAAACATAAGTTCAGAAACATTTATTCTTACCCGGACCTTGATAACAATGCCAGTAGTGAATTAAGAGGCAAGTTAGTTATCTGCACTCTTTGATTTGCCTGATTTGCTATTATACATGAACAACTTCATAGTTTAATAAATCAAACACAGGAGAAGGGTTCGAACAGCGCACATACTGAAGTCATGCATTGTGAAGTCCTCCTACATACAGTAATGAAGAAAATGAAGGGAACGTGAAATAAAACAATTGCCTAGGATGACACAATTTGGAAAAGTGGGGAAGCTGGGATTAATGCCACATTATCTGGTTTCACATTGAACGATTCAGCCACTAGATCTACTGTATATGCTTTGCTGCCCCCTACACGCACCAGAACGCCACACCCCTCCCCATCCAGAGCCCACTCCTCCCTTTGATCGCCACGCTGCTAGCATCAGTGCGGCCCTTGGTCACACCACAGACCAAAATTTGTGGCCCCTGGGAAAATGTTTGTGAGTACCCATGGTCTAGAGCATGTGGATAATGTGACATCATCCATCACAAGTCTGCATCCTCCAGTTACCGACAGCATGCCCCCCACTAAACCACATAGTTTCAAATTTGAGCAAGCCAGCACACACACAAAGCAGAATTGTGTTTCCCAAAACAAGTAATTGACGCACCTCTCACCACCAGTCCACAGATTGAAGTAGGCCTCCTAGACTCATCATCATCCATGTTGATTTCCATGAAGTTGATGACTTCCTCCTTCTTGCAGTTGTTTAACTTGACAATTCACACTCTGAGTCCTTCCATCATCCTCCAGACTCTGCTCAAAGATTATGTCCAACTCCATACCAACTGCTCCCGAGAGTCACAGTCTCCCGGCCCAATGGAGATAGAGTGACCTGTAGCACATAGCTGTGTTTAACAACAAGAGAAACATTGAGTAGTTTTGTTGTGTAGACTAGATTTGTGTTTGTTAGCTAAATGGACTAGTCGGGCCTTTGACTAATGTGAACCAGAAAACGAAGGACCAGAAAAAAAGGCAGTGTGAAACACCATGCTTTAGCAGATACAGCAAAGGACCAGAAAAAAGGCAGTGTGAAACCTCCAGCAAACAAATCTTGCTAAGTGTCAAAGGGGAAGGAAAAACATCACCTTCAGGAAAAAAATGATCACCCATTATTAGGCCTCCAACATTGTAAATCAATCATGACACAAACACAATTAAACATAATAATTATAGTTAAACAATAAACACCCACTCTCACTATCTACCACCATTAGACATGAGTCACATGAACCAGTTTAACACTGAAACAAGAATCTCTCATATCATTCATTAGGGCATATAGCGTTACTTACCTGTTCAAATCAAGCATGGTGGTACATTGCTGATCCTCTTTGATTCACGAAACAGAACACACATTGGCCAGTGTGTTGTAAATCAAATATCTGGGGCAGTCCTGCTAGGGGATAAAAGGAAAGATAGGCACAGGATGGAAGCAGGCATTGTCTCTCAAATCTCCTTGAAGTGATTTTGGGAGTGAGGGGGATTCTTCACTGCACACTGGTCCAACTCCATTCCAGTCATACATGTGCCTAAACCGGCTGCAGTTCATTAGTCATTGAAACAAACAATATAAAAAAATAATGTGCTCCCAGTTAGCTATATTGTTTTCTTTTTCCAAAGCAGTTAATCAATATTTTATAGAGTGCATGGCTTCCCGGAGGCCTCCCAGGGCTGACACGGATCCAAACAGACCAACGAAGGGTTAAACTCTGAATAACCAGGTTTTGTGAGATCTGCAGAAGTAGGGTTCATGGCTAGTCAGACGGAGCTCTGGAGGGAGCTCCAAAGTTTAGCTCCCAAATAGGACATGGACCTACCATCCCACCTAGCTCTCTTCACCAAAGGAAGCCTGACCAGAGCGGCAGTCGAGGATATGAAAGACCTGAGAGGTGTATAAGAGGAAAAAACATATCTTAGTAGGGAAGGACCTCTGTTGTGTAGTGCTCTGTGTTAGAGGCACAGGGTTTTGAACCTTATCCGTTGTTCCACTGGGAGCCGATGGAGGATTTGGCAGATTGATGTCTGGGAATATTCAAAAGGAGCCGGGCGGCAGCATCCTGAACCACCTTTAGGCCCATATTTATACTTTTTGACGCTAAACTGCGCTAACGCAGTTTAGCGTCAAAAAGTTTTGCGCCATCTAACGCCATTCTGAAGCGCCATGCGGGCGCCGTATTTATGGAATGGCGTTAGACGGCGCAATCAGACCGGCGCTGCCTGGTTTGCGTGGGAAAAAACCACGTAGACCAGACAGCGCCGGCGTAGGGGGAAAATGGCGCATGGGCGTCTTAAAATGGGGCAAGTCAGGTTACGTCGAAAAAATCGTCTTAACCCGACTTGCGCCATTTTTTAACGACGCCCATCCCCCATCAACATGACTCCTATCATTGTAAAGATAGGAGTCATGCCCCCTTGCCCAATGGCCATGCCCAGGGGACTTCTGTCCCCTGGGCATGGTCATTGGGCATAGTGGCATGTAGGGGGGCACAAATCAGGCCCCCCTATGCCACCAAAAAAATATATAAAAAAAAAAAAATTATACTTACCTGAACTTACCTGAATGTCCCTGGGGTGGGTCCCTCCATCCTTGGGGGTCCTCCTGGGGTGGGCAAGGGTGGCAGGGGGGGTCCCTGGGGGCATGGGAGGGCACCTGTGGGCTCATTTTGAGCCCACAGGCCCCTTAACGCCCCTTAATGTCCCTAACAGCATCACCTCTGTTTTGTTTTCATTTAATCTAAGTTTCCAGTCGGACATCCATCTGGTTACTCTTTGAAGAAAGGGGGTCAATGTGGAGTGCTCGATATTGGATTTGGTGGAAAAGGAAAAGACCAATTGAGAATCATTAGTATAGGACACTAGCGACATACCATATTGTTTTATATTCTCTGCTAACAGATACATATAGAGATTGAACAGTGTGGGACTCCGGGAGGAGCCCAGAGGAACCCCACAGTTGAGCAAAACACAGGTAGAAAGGTAAGAACATTTGAGAACTTGAAAGGTCCTACCCTCCAAAAAGGAAGAAGCTGTTTGAATGCTCTGCCAGTGATCCCGGCCTCCGCCATTCTTCAAATCAGAATAGAGTGGTCAACCATATCAAAGGCTGCACTAAGATCTAGCAAGATGATGGCTTCAGTGCCCCCTTGATCGAGGTGCTTTCTGACCTCTTCCAGAACTGTAAGCAATGCTGTCTCCGTACTATGTTGAGGCCTGAAACCCATTTGAGTGGGGAGGAGGATGTTGTGGTCCTCAAGAAAGCCTGAGAGATTACTTTTTACATGTTTTTCAATTCATGTTGACACAACAGGCAGCAGGGAAATTAGCCTGTAGTTATTAAGAAGAGCTGCATCAAGAGGAGGCTTTTTCAGCAGAAGAAAGAAGAAAGTTCTGTGGTGGCCAAGGTCTACTCAGTAATCAGGAAAGGAAAGTTTGTCCTCAAACACAGGTGATTCACCCAGACGTTGGTCAGCTAACACACTACCATGACCTGAGTCTGACCAATCACTCTCATCCACCCCCTGTTGTACTTCAGGTATGCTGTAATTCGGGAGTATAAAGTGCTGCTTTGATTCAAATCTCTCAATGTTTTGGGGTGAGAAACAGGTCCTTCTCACTGTGACAAAGTCACCAGCTGCACTGGACACACACTCAGCAGACACCCTGGCTACAGGGCAAGCCAGATACCTTATTGCTAATACACATGAGTTTTTATCCAGCTAGACCTCCATTGGGTCATCCGGGTAAGCCTGGACTATCTTCTCAGTGGTCATTGTTGCTCCACCTTGCTCAACCTCTTTTGTCTTTGCCTCTGCAGTGGACTTAAGCCCTGAATTTAGAAACCAATGAAATGCTGATTTTGGGCTGCTGCTCCTGTTCTTGTTGTTGCTGGTGTTGGTTTTGGCTGCTGCAAGCCAACCACATTGTCCGCAGGCTCTATGGAAGTTGTAGGCTGCACCCAAAGCTTCTGCCCGTGAATGGGCCTCTAATTCCAAGCTGTTCTTTTTCTAGGTTGCTGGCTTGTTTAGCAATCCACATCTTTTTGAATGAAACATCCCCGTCTGAAAAAGGAATGCAAGTGGGCATTAATTGTTTGTACCATGGGTCAAGAATTGTGGCACAGATGTAATGTTTGGATGACACAATGGGGGTCATTCCGACCCTGGCGGTAAAACCCGCCAGGGCCGTGAACGACAGAAAGCACTGCCAACAGGCTGGCGGTGCTTTCCTGCCAATTCTGTCCGCGGTCAGAAAAGGGGATCCGGCGGTTTCCCGCCGGATTTCCCCTGGCTGGACTGAACCTCCATGACGGCGCTGCAAGCAGCGCCGCCATGGGGATTCCGACCCCCTTCCCGCCAGCCTGTTTCTGGCGGTTTTTACCGACAGGAACAGGATGGCGGGAACGGGTGTCGTGGGGCCCCTGGGGGCCCCTGCACTGCTCATGCCACTGGCATGGGCAGTGCAGGGGCCCCCTAACAGGGCCCCAGCATGATTTTCACTGTCCGCATAGCAGACAGTGAAAATCGCGACGGGTGCAACTGCACCCGTCGCACCCCTGCAACACCGCCGGCTCCATTTGGAGCCGGCTTCTGTGTTGCAGGGCCTTTCCTGCTGGGCCGGCGGGCGCTCCCTTGGCAGGTGCCCGCCGGCCCAGCGGGAAAGTCAGAATGACCTCCGCGGTCTTTTGACCGCGGAGCGTCCAAGTGGCGGTTCCCGCCAGGCGGGCGGCACCCGCTGCCCGCCGGGGTCGGAATGACCCTCAATGTCTCTTTGTAGCCTTTTATTAAGAGATAAGTAAAGGTTTAAGCTCTCTGCCAACTCCTGTGCATCTGTTTTTTTTTTATCCACACCTGCATATGTTTCAGATATCTCCTTTAGCTGTTTCTGCAGAATATGTACCAATGGGAAAGCGTGACCCATGATACAGTCCTCCTTGCTGACTTCCCATGTCGACATGTCAAAAGAAAGCCTCATCTCTGTCAGGCATTTGACCAGGCCCCATTGATCCATCTCAATGATCATGCCTTTCACAGTTGCATCCCCTCTTTGCATGACATATTTATTGATCGGTCTGTACTGCTCATACAGATGTCACAACATCTAATAAGTTGAATTCCAATGTGTTTGCACCTCCTGCATGAGTGCTTTAGCTGGCACTCTGTTATCTCGCTGGATAATTCTCAACAGCTTGCGGACTTTAAAAGAATGACTAAAATGATTGCAGATTCTTCTGCGTGTGGACAGTAAGTTGCTGATTCAGGTTCTTTTTTAGAAAGTCCTGTACAATTATGTTTATGCAGTGCGCCAAACACAGGACCCTGAAATAGCCACCATCTGACATGGCCGTAACAATATTACTGCCATTGTCTGTGGCAATAAATCCAATGTTAATCCCTCTGGGGCGCAGCCATTCAAAAACCTTGGGATTTTGCTAGGGGGTTTGTTTTTGGGACAAGAAGTGTCCTTGGTGTGGTGCCCTGTCTGTCTACAGTTTTGGCACCATGCCTTAGTGGCATCCCAGTTCTTACCCTGGTACCCACCTTTGATTTGGGTTGTGTCTTGGGGCCCACCCACCTGGTCTGGTTTTTGGGGGCCTACAGAGGACTCTTTTTCTTTGTTTCTAGTGTCACCCACTTTCTCCTGGAGAGGCTTTGTAACCCTTTTCTTTTGGTCACCCCCAGTGGAAGTTTTGGTTACCCTAGTCTTGACCCAGTGGTCTGCCTTCTTTCCCAATTCTTGGGGAGAAATTGGACCTAGGTCTACCAGATACTGATGCAACTTTTCATTGAAGCAGTTACTTAAAATGTGTTCTTTCATAAACAAATTATAAAGCCCAACATAGTCATGCACTTCATTTCCAGTTACCCACCCATCCAGCGTTTTCACTGAGTAGTCTACAAAATCAACCCAGGTCTGGCTCGAGGATTTTGTAGCCCCCCTGAACCTAATCCTGTACTCCTCAGTTGAGAATCCAAAGCCCTCAATCAGGGTAGCCTTCATGAGGTCATAGGATTCTGCATATTTTCCAGAGAGTGTGAGGAGTCTATGCCTACACTTTCCTGTGAACATTTCCCAAAGGAGAGCACCCCAGTGAGATTTGTTTACTTTTCTGGTTGCACAAGCCCTCTCAAAAGCTGTGAACCATTTGGTGATGTCATCACCATCTTCATATTTAGTTACAATCCCTTTGGGGATTTTTAGCATGTCAGGAGAATCTCTGATCCTATTTAAATTGCTGCCACCATTGATGGGACCTAAGCCCATCTCTTGTCTTTCCCTTTCTATGGCAAGGAGCTGTTTCTCCAAAGCCAATCTTTTGGCCATCCTGGCTAACAGGAGGTCATCGTCATTGAGACTGCTCTCAATGCTTCTAGAGCTGTTGGACTCTCCTGTGAGAGAAGCAACATCTCTGACTATCACTTCTGGAGTCAGGGTTGGAGAAACCCTGGGCTCCCTATCTAGGACTGGAGGTGGGAAATCCTCCACATCACTAGTGTCCCCCTCTGTGAGGCCATCATCAGAGGGGTTGTTTTTAGAAAACTCTGCCAAAAGCTCCTGGAGCTGTACTTTGGTAGGGTTTGAACCAGTTTTTATCTTTTTGATTTTGCAGAGAGACCTTAACTCTGACATACTAAGATGCAGGTAAAGGGTGAGGTTGAGTTCCATCACTATCTCTTCTGCAGCAGACATTTTGTTTCTAAAAGTTGGGATACTTTTTTTTAAGAATCTAAAACTATCTCTAGAAATTAATTCAAACTTTTACAAAACTTTTAAACTCTAAAAGAAATGCTAACAGGGACTAACACAAGGCCCAAGCAGGACTTTTAAAAACTTAGAAAAATAGCAAAAATTTCAAAAATCAGTTTCTAATGACAATTTTTGGAATTTAGTCGTGTGATCAGGTATTGGCTGAGTAGTCCAGCAAATGCAAAGTCTTGTACCCCACCGCTGATCCACCAATGTAGGAAGTTGGCTCTGTATGTACCATTTCAAAGTAAGAAATAGAATGCACAGAGTCCAAGGGTTCTCCTTAAAGGTAAGATAGTGGCAAAAAGAGATAATTCTAATGCTCTATTTTGTGGTAGTGTGGTCGAGCAGTAGGCTTATCAGAGATTAGTGTTAAGCATTTGTTGTACACACACAGACAATAAATGAGGAACACACACTCAAAGACAATTCCAGGCCAATAGGTTTTTATATAGAAAAATATATTTTCTTAGTTTATTTTAAGAACCACAGGTTCAAGATTTACAAACAATACTTTAAATGAAAGGTATTTCACTCAGGTATCTTAGGAACTTTGAATCATCACAATAGCATGTACAGTTTTGGCAAAAATGGCAATAAGCTATTTTAAAATTGGACACTGCAAAAATCAACAGTTCCTGGGGGAGGTAAGTATTTGTTGGTTTCACAGGTAAGTAAAGCACTTACAAGGTTCAAAGTTGGGTCCAAGGTAGCCCACCGTTGGGGGTTCAAGGCAACCCCAAAGTTACCAAACTAGCAGCACAGGGTCGGCCAGGTGCAGAGGTCAAAGTGGTGCCCAAAACACCTAGGCTTCAATGGAAACAGGGGTGCCCCGGTTCCAGTCTGCCAGCAGGTAAGTACCCGCGACTTTGGAGGGCAGACCAGGGGGGTTTTGTAGGGCACCGGGGGGGACACGAGTAGGCATAGAAAGTACACCCTCAGCGGCACAGGGGCGGCCGGGTGCAGAGTGCAAACAGGCATCAGGTTTGCAATAGGATTCAATGGGAGACCCGGGGGTCTCTTCAGCGATGCAGGCAGGCAAGGGGGGGGGGGGCTCCTCGGGGTAGCCACCACCTGGGCTAGGAAGAGGGCCGCCTGGGGGTCGCTCCTGCACTGGAGTTCGGATCCTTCAGGTCCTGGGGGCTGCGGGTGCAGTGTGTTTCCCAGGCGTCGGGTTCTTTGAAGCAGGCAGTCGCGGTCAGGGGGAGCCTCTGGATTCCCTCTGCAGGCGTCGCTGTGGGGGCCCAGGGGGGGTCAACTCTGGCTACTCACGGGCTCACAGTCGCCGGGGAGTCCTCCCTGTAGAGTTAGTTTTCCGCAGGTCGAGCCGGGGGCGTCGGGTGCAGAGTGGAAAGTCTCACGCTTCCGGCGGGAAACGTGTGGTCTTTAAGAGTTGCTTCTTTGTTGCAAAGTTGCAGTCTTTATGGAACAGGGCCGCTGTCCTCGGGAGTTTCTTGGTCCTTTTAGATGCAGGGTAGTCCTCTGAGGCTTCAGAGGTCGCTGGACCCTGGGGGACGCGTCGCTGTTGCAGTTTCTCTTGAAGTGGGGAGACAGGCCGGTAGGGCAGGGGCCAAAGCAGTTGGTGTCTCCGTCTTATCTGCAGGGCTTCAGGTCAGCAGTCCTTCTTCGTCTTCAGGTTGCAGGAATCTAGTTTCCTAGGTTCTGGGAGCCGCTCAATACTGAATTTAGGGGTGTGTTTAGGTCTGGGAGGGCAGTAGCCAATGGCTACTGTCCTTGAGGGTGGCTACACCCTCTTTGTGCCTCCTTCCGGTGGGGAGGGGGGCACATCCCTAATCCTATTGGGGGAATCCTCCAAAACCAAGATGGTTGATTTCTAAAGGTAGGGGTCACCTCAGCTCAGGACACCTAAGGGGCTGTCCTGACTGGTGGATGACTCCTCATTGTTTTTCTCATTATCTCCCCTGGACTTGCTGCCAAAAGTGGGGGCTGTGTCCAGGGGGCGGGCATCTCCACTAGCTGGAGTGCCCTGGGGCATTGTAACACGAAGCCTGAGCCTTTGAGGCTCACTGCTAGGTGTTACAGTTCCTGCAGGGGGGAGGTGTGAAGCACCTCCACCCAGAGCAGGCTTTTGTTTCTGTCCTCAGAGAGCACAAAGGCCCTCACCACATGGGGTCAGAAACTCATCTCTCAGCAGCAGGCTGGCACAGACCAGTCTGTCCTGCACTGAACAATTGGGTAAAATACAGGGGGCATTTCTAAGATGCCCTCTGGTTGCATTTTTTAATAAATCCAACACTGGCATCAGTGTGGGTTTATTATTCTGAGAAGTTTGATATCAAACTTCCTAGTATTCAGTGTAGCCATTATGGAGCTGTGGAGTTCATTTTTGACAGACTCCCAGACCATATACTCTTATGGCTACCCTGCACTTACAATGTCTAAGGTTTTGCTTAGACACTGTAGGGGCATAGTGCTCATTCACCTATGACCTCACCTGTGGTATAGTGTACCCTGCCTTAGGGCTGTAAGGCCTGCTAGAGGGGTGACTAACCTATGCCACAGGTAGTGTGAGGTTGGCATGACACCCTGAGGGGAGTGGCATGTAGACCTAGTCATTTTCTCCCCACCAGCACACACAAGCTGGCAAGCAGTGTGTCTGTGGTGAGTGAGGGGTCCCTAGGGTGGCATAAGACATGCTGAAGCCCTTAGAGACCTTCCCTGGCATCAGGGCCCTTGGTACCACTGGTACCTTTTACAAGGGGCTTACCTGGGTGCCAGGGTTGTGCCAATTGTGGAGACAATGTTACATTTTAGGTGAAAGAACACTGGTGCTGGGGTCTGGTTAGCAGGGTCCCAGCACACTTCTCAGTCAAGTCAGCATCAGTATCAGGTGAAAAGTGTGGAGTAATTGCAACAGGGAGCCATTTCCTTACACTGATGCAGGCAACTTCAAAGCAGAAGGTGGTAGTAGGCTCACTGTGCATCTCAGTGGGGCAGCCATTGTATGTTCTTGCCTTGGTGTTTCGACCTGTCTTCTTGTGCCATTGCAATGTTGCTGATGAAGGTGACGATACTACTGCACTACTGGGGACAGGGCTGATTTGCATAATAAAAATGTCTCCCTCTTCTTCACCTTCACCTTCCACCATGATCAGATCAGATTCCCTGCTTTCACCACCTTCACCAACACCACTTGCAGGTTTTGGCCGCTAAGGTGCGCCTCCCAGCGGATTGTGTGGTGTTTTCTCCAAAGGGTTGTTTGGCCTCCTGTACCATAGATTGTACCAAGCTTACCCCGACTAACACTGGAGCATAAGGCAATGTTTGGATCCTTTTCACTAACCGTAATGAATTCTCAAACTGGGGAGATCAACTTTCTAACACTGGTGCTACTGCCAATGTCGGAAGAAGTGGCAGTAGATGGGTATTGTTTTGATGATGTTTGCCTCTCTGCAGTGCCTACTTCCACTGAGGAGGCTGTGGATGTAGGTCACAGACAGGACCTTGTAAATATGGATGCTGGTGGAGGTGGTTGTATCTGTGCCACATCCCTCAGAGCAGGTTGAGAAGATGGGGTAATGTCTAACTTCACTGGGGCTAGCCTAACATCCATGATTGATGACTGGCTCGCCGTCAGACTCGTCATCCTTCTCTTCTTCATCCATAACTCTAAGGCTTTCAGGAACCTTCCTTTTCACTCCTTGCCTATCCTGGCATGTCTCAGACTGAGATGGCATCCAAGTGGAGTCTTGATCAGAAGAAGGAGAGCTTGAAGAAGATGGTGGAGATCTGGAAGACAGTGAGTAGTGTGAAAGAGGGGCTTCTTCAACTTCCTCAGCATGAAGCTCAATATCCTGATGTGCTCCTACTTCGGGAGGAACTGCTATTGCTGGCTGCGGCTGCTGTTGTCCAACAATTGGGTGCTACTTTGAGAAAGAGATAAGTCCAATTCAATGTCACTGCTGGTCGGCGTTACCCTGATTAGAGAGGCTGCCTCTGTGCCAGACATGGGCTTGGGCCTAGTTTGAAGTGGGGCCACGGATGCTGGAGTGTTGCTCCCAACTTGCTCCCCAGAGGCTGGTGTGGCAGGCATATATTTTTGCCTGAAAAAGGTTTGGGGCGGCAGACCAGTGGTGGGAAGCTCCTTTTTATCACTGGCCACTTTCTTGGTACCACCATTCTTTGGGGCCATCAAAGCTGTCATTTAGAAGTAGCACTTAGCTTCACAAGCAGAAGAGATGTCCGTGTGGTCGTGAGTGTGGGTACGCGTCACGCCGTGCACAGGCCTTCTGTCTTGCAGTACTGTGGGTGATGTCTCTTTCTCTTTGTGCACCTAAAGGCAAACATGCAAGAAGGATATCAGTAAACTTGGCAATGTCGCAGTTGAATTAATAGAAGAAACAATATAATTTAGTGGTTACTTAAATTATAAATAATTATTATATAAAAGAGTGTATCCATCCATTCGTAAAACCACACCAACATTAACTTTCATCCTCCTGTACACCCAGGAAGGATAAGAAAGAAGAACTATTATAACATACAGAATGAAACTGTTAGCTTTATGTGTATCACGTTGACGTGTGGCATTCAGGGAGGGGCTGGTGGCAAATGGAATAATCCTTGTAATGTTGTGCAGCTGTACACCTATGGCAGACATGGGCTAATTGGGAAATTGGGAAAAAAGTAATTAAAAAAACGACATAACAAATTTTAATTTATTTATCAAGAAAAAATAAAAATAATGATTAATTATTATTAATAAATAAAATGAAATAAGGTTTTTGAAACAAATTATAAAAAAAATACAAAATAAAAAAATACAGTTGCTGATGTACTAGGGGAAGGGGACTATTATGAAAAAACACAGGGATTTAGGAGGCAAGGAGTGGTGCAGGTGAAAAAATGAAAATAAATATATAATACAATTTAACCCCTTCCCCGCCACGGACGTAATGGTTACGTCTATGGCAGCGCCCGTGTGGCACCATGGACGTAACCATTACGTCCTGCATGCTGCCCTCGGGAGAAGCTCTAGCGCTCCACCCGAGGGCCGCCCCCCCCAGGTCAGGGCTGAAAGGGGAATCCCTTCCCCTTCAACCCCCCCTGTGATGTCAGCGCACGAGCTGACAATCACACAACCTCCCCATTGCACTGGAAGCAGAGCTTTTAGCGCGATCGAAAGAGAAATGCTCAGCATTTCTCTTTCGATCACGTGGGGGAGGCAAGAAGAGGCTTCAAAGGGAAGGAAACGTATTTCCTTCCCTTTGAAGTCTCTCCCAGGGTTTCAAAAGCCGGATTGCTTGCAATCTGGCATTTGAAACCCCATTAGACACCAGTGATGTTTTTTTTTTTTTGGAAAGTGACAAAAAGGGAGCGACCCCTTGGGCAAGGGTCGCTCCCAGGGGGACATTTTTTTTTAAGGCCTTTTCTGCCCCCCCCCCCTGGGGGCAGAAACCTCTAGACCCCAGGGGATACTTTTTTTGTTTTTTTTGTTTTCTTTTGTGTTTTAGGTGTGGGGAGCGACCCCTTAGGCAAGGGTCGCTCCCATAGGGGGCAAATTATATTTAGGCCATTTCTGCCCCCCTTGGGGGCAGATTGGCCTATTTTTATGAGGCCAATCTGCCCCCAAGGGGGACAGAAACCACTAGAAACCAGGGAGGTTTTTTTGTTTGTTTGATTTTCACATAAGGGGAGCGACCCATTAGGCAAGGGTCGCTCCCTTGCCGGGCAAATTGTATTTAGACCATTTCTTCCCCCCTTGGGGGCAGATTGGCCGATTGTAGGTCAATCTGCCCCCAAGGGGGCAAAAACACTAGGCACCCGGGATTTTTTTTTTGGGCGCCAATGTCACGCAGGGGGAGCGACCCCATAGGCAAGGGTCGCTCCCGGGGGGGCGGGGGACAAATTTATTTTAGGCCATTTCTGCCCCCCCTGGGGCCGGCTGAGCTAGAGGCCAAAATCCACAGGTAGGCACTGTTTTCTATGAAAAAATGTGATGTGTCCACGTTGTGTTTTGGGCCATTTCCTGTCGCGGGCGCTAGGCCTACCCACACAAGTGAGGTATCATTTTTATCGGGAGACTCGGGGGAACGCTAGGTGGAAGGAAATTTGTGGCTCCTCTCAGATTCCAGAACTTTCTGTCAGCGAAATGTGAGGAAAATGTGTTTTTTTACCAAAATTTTGAGGTTTGCAAAGGATTCGGGGTAGCAGAACCTGGTCAGAGCCCCACAATTCACCCCATCTTGGATTCCCCTGGGTTTCTAGTTTTCAAAAATGCGCTGGTTTGCTAGTTTTCCCCAGGTTCCGGCTGAGCTAGAGGCCAAAATCCACAGGTAGGCACTGTTTTCTGTCAAAAAATGGGATGTGTCCACGTTGTGTTTTGGGCCATTTCCTGTCGCGGGCGCTAGGACTACCCACACAAGTGAGGTATCATTTTTATCGGGAGACTCGGGGGAACGCTAGGTGGAAGGAAATTTGTGGCTCCTCTCAGATTCCAGAACTTTCTGTCACCGAAATGTGAGGAAAATGTGTTTTTTTAGCCAAAATATGAGGTTTGCAAAGGATTCTGGGTAACAGAACCTGGTCAGAGCCCCACAAGTCACCCCATCTTGGATTCCCCTAGGTCTCTAGTTTTCAAAAATGCACAGGTTTGGTAGGTTTCCCTAGGTGCCTGCTGAGCTAGAGGCCAAAATCTACAGGTAGGCACTTTGCAAAAAACAGCTCTGTTTTCTGTGATGTGTCCACGTTGTGTTTTGGGGCATATCCTGTCGCAGGCGCTAGGCCTACCCACACAAGTGAGGTACCATTTTTATCGGGAGACTTGGGGGAACGCTGGGTGGAAGGAAATTTGTGGCTCCTCTTAGATTCCAGAACTTTCTGTCACCAAAATGTGAGGAAAATATGTTTTTTTAGCCAAATTTTGAGGTTTGCAAAGGATTCTGGGTAACAGAACCTGGTCAGAGCCCCACAAGTCACCCCATCTTGGATTCCCCTAGGTCTCTAGTTTTCAAAAATGCACAGGTTTGGTAGGTTTCCCTAGGTGCCGGCTGAGCTAGAGGCCAAAATCTACAGGTAGGCACTTTGCAAAAAACAGCTCTGTTTTCTGTCAAAAAATGGGATGTGCCCACTTTGTGTTTGGGACATTTCCTGTCGCGGGCGCTAGGACTACCCACACAAGTGAGGTATCATTTTTATCGGGAGACTTGGGGGAACGTTGGGTGGAAGGAAATTTGTGGCTCCTCTCAGATTCCAGAACTTTCTGTCACCGAAATGTGAGGAAAATATGTTTTTTTAGCCAAAATGTGAGGTTTGCAAAGGATTCTGGGTAACAGAACCTGGTCAGAGCCCCACAAGTCACCCCATCTTGGATTCCCCTAGGTCTCTAGTTTTCAAAAATGCGCAGGTTTGGTAGGTTTCCCTAGGTGCCGGCTGAGCTAGAGGCCAAAATCTACAGGTAGGCACTTTGCAAAAAACAGCTCTGTTTTCTGTCAAAAAATGGGATGTGCCCACTTTGTGTTTGGGACGTTTCCTGTCGCGGGCGCTAGGACTACCCACACAAGTGAGGTATCATTTTTATCGGGAGACTTGGGGAAACGCTGGGTGGAAGGAAATTTGTGGCTCCTCTCAGATTCCAGAACTTTCTGTCACCGAAATGTGAGGAAAATGTGTTTTTTTAGCCAAATTTTGAGGTTTGCAAAGGATTCTGGGTAACAGAACCTGGTGAGAGCCCCACAAGTCACCCCATCTTGGATTCCCCTAGGTCTCTAGTTTTAAAAAATGCACAGGTTTGGTAGGTTTCCCTAGGTGCCGGCTGAGCTAGAGGCCAAAATCTACAGGTAGGCACTTTGCAAAAAACAGCTCTGTTTTCTGTCAAAAAATGGGATGTGCCCACTTTGTGTTTTGGGACGTTTCCTGTCGCGGGCGCTAGGACTACCCACACAAGTGAGGTATCATTTTTATCGGGAGACTTGGGGGAACGCGGGGTGGAAGGAAATTTGTGGCTCCTCTCAGATTCCAGAACTTTCTTCACCGAAATGTGAGGAAAATTTGTTTTTTTAGCCAAATTTTTAGGTTTGCAAAGGATTCTGGGTAACAGAACCTGGTCAGAGCACCACAAGTCACCCCATCTTGGATTCCCCTAGGTCTCTAGTTTTCAAAAATGCACAGGTTTGGTAGGTTTCCCTAGGTGCCGGCTGAGCTAGAGGCCAAGATCTACAGGTAGGCACTTTGCAAAAAACAGCTCTGTTTTCTGTGGTGTGTCCACGTTGTGTTTTGGGGCATATCCTGTCGCTGGCGCTAGGTCTACCCACACAAGTGAGGTATCATTTTTATCGGGAGACTTGGGGGAACATAGAATAGCAAAACAAGTGTTATTGCCCCTTGTCTTTCTCTACATTTTTCCCTTCCAAATGTAAGACAGTGTTTAAAAAAGACGCCTATTTGAGAAATGCCCTGTAATTCACATGCTAGTATGGGCACCCCGGAATTCAGAGATGTGCAAATAACCACTGCTTCTCAGCACCTTATCTTGTGCCCATTTTGGAAATACAAAGGTTTTCTTGATAGCTATTTTTTACTCTTTATATTTCAGCAAATGAATTGCTGTATACCCGGTATAGAATGAAAACCCACTGCAGGGTGCAGGTCATTTATTGGCTCTGCGTACCTAGAGTTCTTGATGAACCTACAAGCCCTATATATCCCCGCAACCAGAAGAGTCCAGCAGACGTAACGGTATATTGCTTTCGAAAATCTGACATTGCAGGAAAAAGTTACAGAGTAAAACATAGAGAACAATTGATGTTTTTTTCACCTCAATTTCAATATTTTTCTTTTTCAGTTGTTATTTTCTGTAGGAAACCCTTGTAGGATCTACACAAATTACCCCTTGCTGAATTCAGAATTTTGTCTACTTTTCAGAAATGTTGCGGTTTCTGGGATCCAGCATTGGTTTCATGCCCATTTCTGTCACTGACTGGAAGGAGGCTGAAAGCACAAAAAATCGTAAAAATCGGGTATGTCCCAGTAAAATGCCAAAATTGTGTTGAAAAATTGGGTTTTCTGATTCAAGTCTGCCTGTTCCTGAAAGCTGGTAAGCTGGTGATTTTAGCACCGCAAACCCTTTGTTGATGCCCTTTTCAGGGAAAAAAACACAAGTCTTCTTCTGCAGCCCCTTTTTCCCATTTTTTTGAAAAAAACTAAATTTTCACTTTTTTTTGGCTAATTTCTTGGCCTCCTTCTGGGGAACCCACAAAGTCTGGGTACCTCTAGAATCCCAAGGATGTTGGAAAAAAAGGACGCAAATTTGGCTTGGCTAGCTTATGTGGACAAAAAGTTATGAGGGCCTAAGCGCGAACTGCCCCAAATAGCCAAAAAAAGGCTTGGCACCTGAGGGGGAAAAGGCCTGGCAGCGAAGGGGTTAAAGCACTGTTCATACTGTACATTTAGTAACAAGCACTGTTGACCTACTTGGCCTCAAGCATAACACACAAAATGGCCACATGGTCAAACAACAACCAGCAAGGAGGCACGGCCACCACAGCAAGGAAGAACACATACGGGCCTAAAGGCACACTGGTTACCTACCTAAAATGGACACCAGCCACATTGTTAGCAAGAACCAGAAAGGAGGCATGACAACCACAACAAAGAAGAACACATGCAGGCCTAAAAGCATACTGGCCGCCTACACAAAATGGCCACCAGCCACATAGTCAAACAGCAACAATCAGCAAGGAGGCATGGCCACCACAACAAAGAAGAACACATGCAGGCCTAAAAGCACACTGGCTGCCTGCACAAAATGGTCACCAGCCACATGGTCTAACAGCAACAACCAGCAAGGAGGCATGACCACCACAACAAAGAACACACGCTGGCCTACTGCCCGCCTGCACAAAATGGATATCAGCCATATGGTCAAACAGGCAAGATGAATAAAAAACAAAAAACACATATAAGTATAGGACTATAATTGACTATATAAAAAGGGCCCCTGGCTACATGGCATAGGGAACAAAACAAAAGGGTGGCCTATGGCAAACACTCTCATGCACTGGCCAGACAAAGAAGGCATTGGTGCATGAGAAAAAAGAAAACAACATTAAGGCCCTCATCCTGACCTTGGCGGGCGGCGGAGGCCGCCCGCCAAAGTCCCGCCATCAGGTTACCGTTCCGCGGTCGAAAGACCGCGGCAGTAATTCTGACATTCCCGCTGGGCTGGCGGGCTGCCGCCTTCAGGCCGCCCGCCAGCCCAGCGGGAAAGAGGCTTCCACGATGAAGCCGGCTCGGAATCGAGCCGGCGGAGTGGAAGCTGTGCGACGGGTGCAGTTGCACCCGTCGCGTATTTCACTGTCTGCGCAGCAGACAGTGAAATACATTTAGGGGCCCTCTTACGGGGGCCCCTGCAGTGCCCATGCCAGTGGCATGGGCACTGCAGGGGCCCCCAGGGGCCCCGCGACCCCCCCTACCGCCATCCGGTTCCCGGCGGGCGGACCGCCGGGAACTGGATGGCGGTAGGGGGGGTCGGAATCCCCTCGGCGGCGCAGCAAGCTGCGCCGCCTTGGACGATTCCAACGGGCAGCGGAAAACCGGCGGGAGACCGCCGGTTTTCCTGCACTGACCGCGGCCAAAGCGCCGCGGTCAGAATGCCCTGCGGGGCACCGCCGGTCTGTCGGCGGTGCTCCCGCCGACCCTGGCCCCGGCGGTCTAAGACCGCCGGGGTTAGAATCACCCCCTAAGTCAGTAATTCTAAATATTAAAGGGGCAAAAAAGTTTACAACAACACACATCAAACAAAGGCATCAAATATATAATGTCACACCACCATACACTGTTTGCAGAAAAAAAAAATGAAATACCGCCAACAACATTTCGTTATATTTAATCCAATGCCATCCATGGTGTTTCAGTTCAACAGACACCACAAACAGTTGTTTCATCATGCACCCATGACTACTGTAGTACTGGACCTACAGCTGGAAGGCCTATTCCATTAGCAGACTAGGCCACTTAACATTAAAATAGTGATTTAAATGAATATTGCAAATTTACAAAACAAAACATGGGGAAAATGTAGTGAACTGTAAAACATTATCCCTTCATAGAAGGAAAAATACAAGTGAAACTATAACTAGGCTCCAAATGCAGGCCATCCACCACAATAGATTTAAAAAATTGAATAAAAGTACAGATAAATCCTGGTGCATGTCCCCTATCGAACAAACAAGTTGGCCAACACCCTTATACAAGTGTTTTTAAAATTACTTGTGATATCTCAAATACAACAAAGTCCTTAAATCCAATGATACATCCAGGAGACAAACAAATTGATACTTCCAGCTCGAAATCCAAGTGAAAAGTGAGAAGGAGACAAGCACCGGGACAAAGCATTGTCAGGAGCCTGCTGGACAGGAACAGGAAGTTGGAGCCTCTGGGGCACTTCCTCTTGTTGAAAAAAAAGTAAATTAAAAAAGTACTCCTTGCACAAAAAAATCAATGCAAACGGTCCATTAGAGAAGCTATTTAGCTCAGAGTTGTCTTTTTGAAGAGATTTTAGCTACTTGAGCTTCACCAAGTTGCAGCCGCGGTCAATAGTGCTCACTCACACTCACCTACATCACAAAAGACATGCTGGAAGTTGCTGGTGTGGTGCTAAATCTTGTGGGTGGGTACAAAATCTCGTTTGTGCTTTCAAGTGACCAGAAGTCTCTCGTCTCGCTTACTGCATGCGCAAAATGACATCAAGTGAGTGCCAACGGGGGGAAAACTCCACTCCATTGCAGAGTGCGGAGTCTGTCGGTAACTCTGTGTTCTCCACGGAGTTTCCAAATTCTGCAAACTCCACCAGTGGAGCAGAGATTTTCACCCAGGCCAACCTGGGATGCATCAAAAACAAAGACTATGTGGGACACAGGGGAGGTAAGGTACCGGAAAAGGAAAGTGATGCATCGGTTTCTTAGTGCACAGGGGAGGTGATGCATGGATTCTTTCCTCACAAGTGAGACAATGCGTTGGTTCCTTACTGGCATGGGAGCTGATGCATCAATTCTTTTCTTGCAGGAAAGGCGATGAGTCGATTTCTGGGCACACGGCCTTGGTTCCTTACTATGGTGCAGGGTCGATGAGAAATTGGAAACCAGGGATGATGCTTGGAAAATCCAGATAAGCTGTGTTGATGGTACATCAGTGAAACAGGTAATGCTGTGAAGCCATTTTAGTTATAGCTTTATACACGTTATTTTAGTGAATAGGCCTGCTGCTGTCCACTTTTAACTAGACATATTTTGTCCAGCTTCGTTCATTATTTTACCAATAGCTACATTTGCAGTCTTGCTTTATTTTCTCTGTCTAGTTGTTCTTTGCCTAGGCCATCACTGCATTCTTAAACAAGGCATTTCTTTCACTCTGTGCTTTTCTCAAGGCTGCAGTAAAATAGGTTGCCGGCAAACGTGGTAACACTCTGTCTCTAGTGTTCATAGAAACATACACACTCTTATGTAGAGACCCTTTCTTGGAACATCAGCTGTTTTATTATAAAAACACTACTTTGACACATGTACGTAAGAGGGAGATTCCAGCCAGATAACCACAACTGGCTGCTGATTGCTGAATGCTTCACTGCAGCTGCGTATGTAGACTACAGGCCTCTTGCTCAGGTATGAGGGATGATGTCTTCCCGGGGGAACCTGAAGGGCAGAATTAGAGCCTAACAAGCTGTGCTCTAACATAGCTTAGGTAGGGGCTATTTTTAATGATTCTAGTGACAATATGATAGCCTTATTTTTATGCTTCACTCTCCTTGTCACAATTTTAATCCTGTCATGCTTTATCGTCCTAGTTATTGCAGTACATGCTTTAATATCTAAGATACAGTTGCTTAAATAAAGCCTTATTGAAATATATGCTGCCTCTGTCCTTGTATATGTGAGACTAATGTAACTGAGAGAAAAGGATGCAATCTGAGTGACCATGATTTCCCTGAGGAATCAATTGTGTCATGCGCTCGGCTGCCCAATTATCCCTGCCCTTGGGTGGAGCTGAGGCACTGCAAGTTAGCTGGACCAAAACCCGGATTAGGCAGACAGGTGTCACCTGTAGTGGGTTTGGACTCCCCCACAGTGCAAATGATTCTGCCGCTCAAATCCAGTAGTCTCATTAGGATAATGAGAGCCTACGCAACAGTATTACATCGATTCTCCAGCCACGAGACAGGTGCTGCATTGATCTCCAGCCAAAGGGCAGGTGCTGAGTTGAATCTTCTGCCACAAGACAGGTACTGTGTCGATTCTTTCAGCATGGAGCGTTGATGCATGGATTTTCTCCTTCAGATCACCAGCTTGCACTTCCAAGGGCCCAGGGACTAGAGTCGGCACTACTTGCCAAGTCGGGACTCTCAGCAGCAGAGCCCATGCACTGGCAGATGAAGTTTTTGATGTCCCTGAGACTTCTTAACAGGAGGCAAGCTCAGTCCAAGCCCTTGCAGAACCTTTGGAAATAGGATGTAGAAAGCGAAGTCCAGTCCTTTTGCTCCCAGGACACACGCAGTTAGCAGCAGGCCAACATAACAAAGCAATAGGCAGAGTGGCAGTCCCACCTACAGAATCAAGCTCATCTTCCTGGCAGAATTTCCTCAACCCATAAGGATTCTAACTATGCGGTGTCAGAGGCCCAGTACTTATACCCATTTCTGTCTTTGAAGTAGGCATCCTTCACAGAGTAGTCTTTGTAGTGCACAATACCCTGCCTTCACTACCCTGACCCCAGACGCACTCCAGGGGGTTGGAGACTGATTTGTGTGAGGACAGACACAGCTCTATTCAGGTGCAAGTGTCAGCTCCTCCCACCACTCTAGCTCAGAAAGACCAATCAGCCTGGTGATGGGCCATCAGTGTCACGACCTGAACGCTTCTTACAGCTGTAATCTGCCAGTCTTGGGCACCACCAGCTTTCTTGCTTGTTCTGGATTGACCAAGGTAGGGGCGACCCTTTCCAGTAGCCACGGTGCTGCAGATAATAGAACACCAAGCAGGTTGTAACCTCCAGAAGGAGTCCCAGAGGAAAAAACCCAAACTTGGGAAAAACTTCAGATCAAGGAACTCCTGAAAAAGATATAAAGAAAAGGAAAAGTATGGCACAAAAAGTCTGGAACAAAAACTGCAGACAGGAAAAAAGCAGGTGAAGTCCAAAATCACAGGATACAGGAGCGAGGAGCACAACCGAAATGGAAGTGTTTGCAAAGCAAGGAACAGAAGACCAACTGTGCTTATATACTGACAAACAGGAAGTGACAAGCAGGAAGTAATGAAGACACCATCTTGGATTAGCAAAAGCCACATTAAAGTAAATGGAAAAATAGCCATAGTATAAAAAGTAGGGAGAAAGGCATGCAGGGAAGGAAACACAGACTTCTGGGAAACAGAAAATATGGCCAAGAAGAAACAAAAAAGAAAAAGAGAAAAAAGAAGAAAAACAGGAAAAAACAGGTAAGTTAAACCAAGTGGGACGCCAACGGTCTTCGCGGCGTCACAATCAGGATATGAATGCACAACAGCCCAACTGTTTTCCAGACCCAGATGTGTATTCAGCAGACAGGCATAGGCACAGAATAGTTAAGTAAGAAAATGCCCTCTTTCTAAAAGTGGCATTGTCAAACTTACAGTCTAAAAAACAACTTCACCAAAAGATGTATTTGTGAATTGTGAGTTTAGAGACACCAAACTCCATGTCTCTATCTGCTCCTAATAGTAGATTATACTTAAAAGATTTTTCAAGGCAATCCCCGTGTTATCCTGTGTGAGAGACAGGCCTTGCAATAGTGAAAAACGAAATTAGCAGTATTTCACTATCAGGACATGTAATACACAGCATTACATGTCCTACCTTTTAAATGCCCTGTACCCTGCCTATGGGGCTACCTTGAGCCTACCATAGGGGTAACTTACAGGTAATAAAAGGGAAGGTTTGGGCCTGGCAAGTGGGTGCACTTGTTAGGTCAAAATCGCAACTTAACACTGCACACACAGGCACTGCAATGTCAGGTCTGAGCCATGTTTAAAGGTCTACTCATGTAGCCCACTAGTAGCATTTGATTTATAGACCAGGGTATATGGTATACCACTTTACACAGGACTTACAAGTAAATTAAATATGCCAGTTGTGGATACACCAATGTTGCCATGGATAGGGGAGAATCACATTCACTTTAGCACTGGTCAGAAGTGGTAAAGTGCTCAGAGTCCTAAGGCCAACAAAAAGAATCAGCTAAAATATGAGGGAAGCAGGAAAATGTTTGGGGGAAGACCACCCTAAGGCTAACAGGTCTAATGGCTAGGAAACGATCTTGAGCACACTGCCTGGAATTAAGTGGAGCTTAAATCACACCTGGAAACACAGTGCACTATACTAGGGACTTACTAGTAAATAAAACATGCCAATCATGGATAAACCAATCACCAATACAATTTAGACAGAGAGCATATGTACTTTAAAGGCATTTATTTAGGAGAAGAGCAGGGCCATTGAAATAAGATACTTTTCTAGTACAGCTGCCCCACTGCAGACAGTAACGAGTGTGACTAGGGGACCAGCTGAGCTAGCATGCCTCCATTAATTAGCACAACAGGAGAGAGAAGAATACTTGTACTCCATAGTGCATAATGGCTGTGACTCTAATCACCTCAAAATCCAATGGCCTGAGGAGACCAGAAAATGTACTCCTATTTTGCCACTACATGATTTAAAGCAAGTGTTTTGCTCAGAACATTGTTTACAATTTCTCTTTTTTCTTTCTTGATGTAACTTTTCTTGGTGGTCCACCATCTTGGCAGGAAATAGCAGCCCGGCTGCGACAGCAGAAGCTGGATGCCATCAGGGCAGAATATCTGCGGCTAGTGAACCTCACGGAGGAGGGGGAAGAGGTGGCAGCAGCCACTGCCAAAGCTCAGGGCCCCAGCCAGCCCCCAGCACCTCCAGCCCATGCTCAACATGAGTGGCGCAGTTCCAGGGCAGCCGACTGCTGCCATACCATCACTGCTTCCCCACCCCTCGGACACCGCTTTCCCACGCCGCGTCCTTAGAAGGCTGGTGCAGGTAGAAGTCAGGCAACGAGGCGCTCCTCAATCAAATCCTGGCCTGCCATTAGTGCCCTGCTCTGCCCCTTTTTTAACCTTTTATTTTGTGGGTGGGATTTGTTGTGGGTGGAAAGGGTGGGGATGAGTTTTTGGGACCAGGGCTTTTGACCTTTGTTTTCTTTTATTCATAGACAATTGTACTTATAGTTTTTTTGGACAAGGGTTGGGGAAAGGGAGATTTGTTTGGGGATAGGTGTGGGCCAGTTGTGGGGGGAAGGGGTGAGTTTCTATTCTTGTTGTTAGGGATGGGGTTTAATAAATATTTATTTATTGTTATTTAGCCTAAAATCTTTTTTGGGTGTTTTACTTCACACTGCTGTTCTTTAGCACAGTGTGATTTTAAAATGTGCTGATAGTGTATTCCTTTTAGCACAGCATGTTTCAAAATCTGCTGATAGTGTATAGCAATTAATTATGCAATTAGGTACCCTTGTCCTACTACTCTCCTAGTCTCTGCACTGTATTCTGCAACTATATTTGACCCACAAGGAGTGGGGGGGATTTGTCTGCGCTATTATATTGCCTAATCTAAAAGTACAACAATGCTCCATAGTTCTCTTACCTGAATAGATGAAGCAAGGGTTAAATGGTTTCTCAAGGTGTCATGGTGGTGTGGTAGTAAAGGCATCGGAAGCGACGTCCCACTCTACCTAGGTGAACTCAAATGAAGATCCTGGCCATTGAGTTGCTGTTGCTTCCACAACATCTGGCCCACCAAGTGTGTGATTAATCAATGGTGTAAACTATTAAGTAGCACCTCAATAAATCACACAGCCCGGGGGAAGAGGGTTAGGGATTTGATGAATGGATAGGAAAGGGATTTGGGGAAAGGTGTGACAAAAAGACAAACACTACACAAACACAATATTCATCTCGGCAATGATCAGCAGCCTGTTATGGGAGGAATAGAAAATATAAATGAGTACGTATGACACAGTTAACTTTACTTTCTGTCAGCTCCGGAGAGACCCAAGTTATTGTATATCTAAAAATGTTCTGTCACCTATTTTTGCAAAATGGTAAATATAATTAATGTTGGGGTGAAGCTAACAAACACAGTTCTAATAATAGATTGTTGAAAGAAAAATTATACTATTCTGGATTGCCAAATTGGGTGGTACATCTGCATTGTTCTTGGATTGCCGCATCAATCTTCTTGAGAGCCAGCCTGAAGCGGTTCAATAAGGTAAGCATGAGTGTTATGGTTCAGGAGATGAGAAAGCCAGCGGATTGTAAAACAGAAATGATTATCATGGTATTGTAGAATCAAGAAGGATAGAATGGAAGGTAAACTTCATGAGGAGTAGTGAACCAAGAGGACTCAGAGGTGGCACAGCAAGAGCAAAGTCCTTTGCAAGCATTCATTTTATGACTGATATGGGGTCAATTAAGTGAGAGCAATTACAACAACCAACAAACACAGACAAGTGGCTGCATGTATCGGGATGATCAAACTCGCAACTGTCATAATCATCATAAAACATAGCCTACAGCTTTACATAATGTGATATCATCCATCACATGTATGTCTCCTCCAGTTACCTTACCAACCACATAGTTTCGAACTGGAGCGAGTCAGCACACACACACAGAAGCATTGCATTTCCCAAACCAGGTAATTGACGCGCCTCTCACCACCAGTCCACAGATTGAAGTAGGCCTCTTAGACTCATCATCCATGTTGATTCCTATGAAGTTGCTAATTTCCTTTTTTTCTGACAGTTGTTTAAGTTCTCAATTCACACTCTGAGTCCTTCCATCATCCTCCAGACTCTGCTTAAACATTATGTCCAACTCTATACCAACTTCTCCCGAGAGTCACAGACTTCCGACCCAATTGAGATAGAGCAACCTGTAGTGTATAGCTGTGTTGAATAACAAAAGGAACAGTGAGTTTTTTTTTGTTTAGACTAGATTTGTGTTTGTTAGCTAAATGGTCTGGTTGGGTCTTTGACGAAGTGAACCAGAAAACAAAGCACCAGAAAACAAAACAGTGAAACCGCCAGCAAACAAATCTCACTAAGTTTCAAAGGGGAAGGAAAAAAATCACCTTCAGGAAAATAATGATCACCCATTGTTAAGACACCACCATTGTAAACCAATTACGACACAAACACAATAATACATAATAATTATAGATAAACAATAAACACTCACTCTCACTATGTACCACCACTAGAAATGAGTCACATGAACCATGTCAACATTGAAACAAGAATCCCTCATATCACTTGTTGGGGTATATAGCATTACTTACCTGTTCAAATCAAGAATGGTGGTACACTGCTGATCCTCTTTGACTCACGAAACAAAACACACATTGGCCAATAAGTTGTAAATCAAATATCTGGGGCAGTCCTATTAGGGGATAAAAGGAAGGATAGGCACAAGGTGGAGGCAGGGATTGTCTCTCAAATCTCCTTGAAGTGATTTTGGACACTGTTCCAACTCCAATCTGGCCATACATGTGCCTAAAATAGTTCTGGTTCATTAGTCATTGAGACAGAAACAGACAATATAAAATAATAATGTTCCTCCAGCTAGCTTAAGCCTTTTCTTTCTCAAAGCAGTTTGTCAATAGAAGTAAGAAGAAGATTCTATGTAGGCCCAGGTCTTGTTAGTAGTCAGGGAAGTAGAGTTCATCATCAAACTCAGGTGGTTCACCCAGAAGTTGGTCAGCTAACAAACTACCATGATCTGAGTCTGACCAATCACCCTCATCCATCTCCTGTTGTACTTCAGGTGTGTTGTAATTTGGGGATATAAAGTGCTGATTCATTTTGATCATGGTCAACCTCTCAATGTTTTGGGGTGAGAGACTGGTCCTTTTCACTGTGACAACCACAGCAGCTGTACTGAACACACGTTCAGCAGACACCCTGGCTACAGGGCAAACCAGATACTTTATTGCCAGCCTGCTTAGCACTGGCCATTGGCGCCTCTTCCCATACCAATTCACCAATGGGTTTTGATTCGGACAGACCTCTGTTGGGTCATCCAGAAAGGCCTGGACCATTCTGTCAACAGTCATTGGTGCTCCCCCTTGCTCGACCTATTTTGCATTTGTCTCTGCTGTTAACTTAAGCCCTGCCTTTAGAAACCAATGAAATCCAGATTTTGGGGCTGCTACACCTGTTTCTGTTGTTGTTGCTGGTGTTAGTTTTGGCTACTGTGAGCCTACAGCACTGGCTGCAGGCTATATGGAAGTTGTAGACTGCACCCCAGCACAGGGACGTTACGGTTAGCAACAATAAAGTGCCCAGAATCCTAAAACCAACAAAAACAAGTCAGAAGAAATAGGAGGAAGAAGACAAAAAGTTTGGGGATAACCCTGCAAAAAGGGCCAAGTTCAACAACAGCTATAATGCTTACATAATTTGTAAATCTAATTAAGCATATGAGTATGAAATATACATATTTACATGAATGCGATGAGATGGCAGCACTAATGTGTGTCTTTCAGAATGGAGTAGATGTGCTTTAGTTGCTACTGTGAACCCATTGAGAGAGGGGGTTACCCGAATGATTAGTGGGAGGAACTTTCAGTAGAGCGGGTTCAGTAGTAGAAAACACCAGAACTTGGAGGCAGTACAGGTTAGTTTTGCTGTGACAAGAAGGATGTGGTTAGTAGATTGTTGATTCTGGTAGCTGTATTGCAAGGTAAGATGTCAGAAAGTTAGTTAGGACCTTTGCCATTTACTGCCTTAAATACAAGTGAAAGTAGCTTGCATATGGTCCTGTGTTAGCAGAGAGCCAGCAAGCACTGTAACAATATCATGACGTGGCATTATGCCTAGATAGCCTGTGTAAAGCCTGGGTGTGAAGTGTAGCACCTGGTTGATGATTACAAAGTACAGGGGGCACCACTTGTAGACAATTGCAGTAGTCAAGCCTGCTACTGAGTTAAAGAGATTCAGTTATGTTGACTGAGATTACAGCACTGGTGTTGCATAAGTTAACTAATTGGTAAAGATCAGGCTATGGTTGTTGTGCTGGTTGTGTACAGTTCCATGTTCATGCATGGTCCAAAAACAACTTTCAGTATTTGTGTAGGAGGCTGGCTCTCTATATGTGCACAAAAATGATGTGCACTGTGGAGTGAGTCCAAGCAAACCCACCTTGGTTTGCAGAGGTAAAACCTGGACCACTAAATGCTCTAGTTTTTATGGTAGCTTGGTCGAGCAATTTGGCCAATCTTGGAGAAGTGCTAAGTATTTGTTGTACTCCCAGTAGCAACAAATGTGGACACACACTCAAAAGAATAACTCAAGACCAATTTACAAAAATACTTAAGATTCTTATAATTTTTTTAAGACCAAGGTCATCCGAAGTATGTAAGTACTTTTTAAATTATAATTTTTCAAAATTTAGCAAAAACAGTATTTTTGTGAGTAATTATGCACCATAGGAATCAATGAAAGAACACTTTAAAAATGCAAATAAAATCAGGCAATGTGTTTCCCAATGTCTCCTTTCCTTAATAGGTCGAGGCAATTGAGATGTCCTGTGGACCTGCTGAGCAAGTTCGGGTGTCTCCCAGTTTTGGCAGGAGCAAGCAACTGCTGAAAAGTCCTTGGTGCTGGTTCAGGACCACTATAGGGTACCATTTGGAAAAGCAATGCACAGACAGACTTCAAGGTGAGTCTGGTGGGTCCCCTTGGAGTGTAGAGGTTCCAAGGGGTAGGGTACCCTTAGAGCTCAGCCCAAGGAGACTGGATACAGAGCAGACAGGTGAGCGAGGAACTGTGCGCAAAGGTACCCTTGGAAGCATGAGCCAGGTCACTTTGAGGGTGGATTGCAGGTCAGCAGGGGCACTCTAGGGGGTGGTTCTTAGGTGTCTTGAAGTTCCTTGACTGAAGCTTGCTCCTGGTCCTTTGAGAGTCCAGAGTGTCCTTTTCTTCTTAGTGTCCGACATTGAGTCTCCAGTACCAGGCTATTACACAGTTCAACCATTGGAGGTTACAGTGCCCCCAAACTTAGCACACTTTCAGGATTCGTCCTCCCGGTTTATTGGGTGGAATTTAGTCTGGCTGTTGTGACTGATTCCTTGGTCAGTGTCCGGTGAATGAACTTGACTTCACTGTTCTTTTGCTTCTTTGTTGCAGGGAGTGATGCCTTCACTCTGGAGGGAAAACTTTGGCAATTTTCAGAAGGGTGGAGGTCCTCTGGGGTTTTGTAGAGTCCGTCTAATGTCCATGCAACCCCTCAGCGGTGATTGTCAAGTCCTGGGTGCAACAGGCAGAGTTTGGCGCCTTTTTCTTTGTGCAGCAGGAATGCAGTTCTCGAGCCTTGGGTCTTCTTTGTTGTAGGCCTTCTTGTGTTCTTGGAATCTGATCTACAGGTCTCGGGTGCCCACTAAATACTGCATATAGTGGGTGTTTAGGGGAGTCCTAGTAGTGATCAATGGGTTATCTACCTTAGGGTGGCTACACCCACTATGTGACTGCTTCCTGTGGACAGAGATCACTTCCCTAACCCTGACAGGCACTTTTTATACCATGCAGGATGGAGGAAAATGAAATAGAGAGGTCACCTTGCATGCAACACCTTAGGGGTGGTGCAATATGTGGGTGGCCACTCTTCCTGTCCTTGGTGCATTTTCCTGTCATTGCTCCAGCCAAAAGTGGGGGTTTGCAGTGGGGTTGGGCATCTGCTGCTAGCAGCAGGGCTGGGGAAGGAGTTTCAAAGGCAGTAAGCACTTTGAAGCTCATTGGCAGGGCAGTGCACATTCCTGGGGGAGGGGGTATAACACCTCTGCCCAGGAAGGGCTCTGTTTTCCGAACCCAGAGAGCACAGGCTCTCACCTCAGGGTTCCAGAATCTTTTTTCTGGTGGTGGCAGGCTGGTTGTGACCAGTCAGGAACCATGCCAGGATTAGTTAGCTTTTGCAAGGGCACCTCTAAGGTGGTACCCGGGTACATTTTGCAATAAATCCAATACTGGTACCAGTTTGGATTTATTGTACTGAGTTGTTTGATGCCAAACAACCTGGGGTTCAGAGTGGCCATCATGTAGCTGTGAAACTTGAACTGACCAGTGTTCAGCAACTGCCCTTAAAATAGCTGCTCTGTTGAATTACTATGTCCCGGGTTCGGCACGGACACAGTAGGGGCATATTGCTCATGCAGTTATGCCCACACATGCATTTTTGTGCACCCTACCTTAGGGCAGGAAGGCCGGCCAGAGGGGTGGCTTACCTATATTGCATGCAGTGTGTAGTGAACAGGTCACACAGGCTGTGTGCCAGGTCAGTTTTGCATTTTGGGATTGCACCAGGACACTCAGCCTGCAATGGCCGTGCCTGGTGCACTTGGATGCATGCGCCCCAAGGATGACACAATATGTGCTGCTGCTATCAGGGGCCTACCCTTAGTACCCCATGCCCTGGGTACCTAAGGATCATTTACTAGGGACTTATAGTGGTAGCGTAAGGTGTTGCCTATTGTGCTAATATATGACAACAGTTTTGAGAAAGACATCCGGCCCCGGAACCTGGTTAGCAGGGGCCCTGGGCAGCAACAACTTTGAAACCACATCAAGTACTAGGCAAAACGTGGGGGCTAACCTTGTCAAAAGAGGCGTTTTCTCACAATCTGGCTGAAAGTGCAAATGTCATAAAGTCAGAGGGAATCTGGTTGGGTCAGTTAGATAAGTGATAATTTGAAGGAGAAGTGAGGACCTTGGTTTTGGAGTCATTTAAAATAAGTGATTTTAGAGCCATGCAGTGTCAGATAACAACATGATAGTCCAACAGTTGTAGGCCAAATTGGAATAAAATAATGGGTTAAAAAAAGTGGGTGTATTTGTTATAAAGGTCAAACTAGAATGCAAACAAGGAGTAAATATCCCTGATGGAGGTGTTTATAGTAAGAAAAGGAAAGTTCCTAGATCAGATAATTATGGTAGACTCATTGGACGTTTGGTGGATGTTATTGGCTTGGAGTCCCAAGTGACTGAAAAACTGTGTCCAAAAAGTACCAGACTAGGGATAAGCATGTGTTGACTAGTGAGTTGAAAGCTGAAATTCGTATAAACTTGTGCGGCCTGATAAAATAGATACAATTTTATTTGTTGCAATCAAACCTTTAGAGATTTTGTCCCAATAAAAATACATTTTAAAAAGAACAGGTAAGCTGCAGATATAATGCGCCGTGAACACTATTAATTTATATAAACAGATTTAAATGCATAGATGATGTACCTAGTATTTCAGATTCTCTTACAAGGGACTTCTGCAAACCACAGAAGAGCATTATGCTCTTCTCTTTCTGATAAATTGATAGAGGACATTAGTTTTCGTATCAATTTTGAAGGAGTTTTGAAATAAGTAAATTTGCACTGGATTACTTGTCAAAACAAATGTGATGTTAGTTTGAAGAAACTACAGTGTGTCCTTCAGGTACCTTTGATTATTTAATGTTTTAAAAAAAGGCATGTCATGTCTGAAGTTATGAGACACACCTTACTTTTAGGCTGCAAAAATTGATAAAATGCCCTGTATTGATTTTTGTGTAAATCACACTTGTATTTATTTGGAAAGGTAAGTTGTACACTGTCCAATTTCACCAGTAGATGTAATTACTCCCAAAATCAAAATCACAAATAGGCTCCATGTATACAAATTTGTCTTATTATAATTATCAGCTTATCACCATTAAGTATAATTTTTCATGAAATATTTCTCAAATGATTGGTGGTGATAATAAAAAATGTGAAAAATGGCGCATTGGCCTGTTCTAAGGTGAGTATAACAAAAATTATATAAAGATACAAGGAAACTCAGTTTTTACAACAGTGGAGTCAGTTGTTTGAGTACATACATATAAATAACAATCAAATTGTAAAAAATAGTTGACATTAAAATCCTAGGGATAGAAATCGGATGGGATCATCATCAGGACTGGCGATCTATGGCAATTGTTCTTAATTTAACCTTTACAATTAATGAACAGAAGTTTTGGTTTGCGTCATTTACTCCAAGAACCCGTATGGCCACCCAGATTTTAAGAGTGGATGGGCAGATTTCTAGAAGAGTTTCACAATGCTTGGATATCTTGAATATAGGATAGCAAGGTCAATCCTGCCTGCTCACATTTTTATGTTGACCCCTAGAAAAGTGAAAGAATTATTTTCTAACAGAACAGAGAGAGAGAGAAAGAGAAGGGAAAAAGAGAGAGAGAGAGAGAGAAAGAGAGACTCTTTGTTTCACAGTAGGTTGGGTGGTGGATGACCTAGACTGTATTCTCTGGGTCACAGAATGACACAGCTTTACAAATGAGATATACAGAACATATATTCTCTGGGAATAGAGGGATAGAAGAAATGTGCTCAAACCAGTATCTCACTCGCCATGAAGTTGTAAATACCCACAGTGCGAATTGGAGTCTCATTGTAACTCGCCCTAGGCAAACCAAAAATATTGTCCAAGAACTGAGGAAGGGACGAACACCACTGCACCGGATAAGCAACGTTGTGCTGTCATATACAGAGGGAAAACCAAAGGACTGAGGGATCCAAAAAGAGAAAAAACACTCAAGGAGAAGAAACAAGTATAGGTGCAAACTAGTAGGAAAAGCGAGAGTTGTAACAACTGTGGTTGCCAGACACCGACCGTATTTCAAGAGAACCTTTATAGAGATTCACAATGGAAGGTACAATGAAAGGGATGCAACTAGAAGGGGAACCATCAAAAGGGCCAAGGCTGGGCTCTACGGCCAACAAATACAGACAGGAGATTTATTTGCACTCCATGTGATATACACGTCTTGCCTCTGCTCCTACTGTTGTTCTAGCACAGCGGACAGACAAAGTACATGCAGGGCCTCACCGGAACAGAAAATGGGCCCAGACACCAAAATAAAAGCGGGCCCCATCAGCGAATTAGATTGCTAAAAAAAAAAGTGGCTGGTGTTTCAAAGTTGGGACAGTTTTTAACTTGAAGAACATGCTGTGTAAGTGTTTTTCAAGGTATGAAAGGCTGCATGGATTTCAGCTTGCAGCATGTAATGTTTGTTGTAATGTCAAGGAAACCAATAGCAAAAAAAGACCCAACATACCATAAAACGGCCAACAAAATGGTCCACACACTGCGCTTTCAGATGCGCCCTCCGGGAACTGTCTCTTTGCCCTACAGGACAGTCCCCTGGATATGTTATTTATTTACCCAGAAAGAGGCATATTGCGCAACATTGGAAAAGGTAGGAGCACAATGACCTGAAATACTGACTGCACACCATTCAGCCTTAACATACATTAGAGACGTGCAGCACCACACACACCGACCTTCAGGCCATGATCACAGCACAAAAGCAATAGGGAAAAAGTAGAAAATGTCGGTCTTCTAGGACAGTGAATGAATCTAAAACTCCTCAACCCCCTACTGGGTTTACCCTACTATTAGGTTTAGCCCAAAGTGATACAGTAACATGACTCTTCACTCCAGTATGGCTGCACTTGTTTACTTGAGGTCGAACAGGAGATGCAACCCCTAACTACACTCTGTAATGTAAACTTTAACCAGAATAGCCTCCGCCTAGTTCTTCGCGGTGCTCCGATACCTTTTTAGAATGTGGCGGTTTACTAAAACCTCTCTTTTCCATACTCTTCATAGCAAGGTCGTCGCTCCACGGGTTTGCCACTGCTCATCGAAAATATACTTGAAGTCTGTGTGCGAAACCTAGCATAGCGGTGACAAGCCTTTGGGGTGTCCTCTGAACTCTATGTTTAGAAAGCACGCGCATTTATCCTTTGCTTGTCTGTGCTAAATGTGCGACCTGCAAAGAAGAAACAGAAATAAATAGAATGCCAGTCATCCACCAAGCATCCGTGCATAAGACGAAGAATTTTTTTATGTCGTGGTGTGAACCTCGGTTCAGTTCCTCATAGAACACATTGGAAAAGAAACGTTTAACATTGCGTGCTGCATATGTTAGATAAACAGAGCACTCGGAAGAGTGAGGCGTTAGCACAGTTATTAATAATGTGACGAATTCTAACATCTTGGCAGCACGCTGAGCTTCGCTATATTAGGGAAGTGAAGTCACTGCTCCCATCAGGTTTACTGAATACGTGTATCTCCCAGGGGAACGTTAGCTGCGGAATATATATTTTAATGAGTGACAGTCAACATTTGTATTGTTTTAAAGGTATTTGTACTTCTTCGAAGGGGTCCGAAAGTAAATAAAACACCCTAAACGTTGACGTTTTAAATTACAAGATTCATTTTTGAACAGGAGGAGTTTTATAAGTCCATCTCAGCATCCCACTGTCCACCTCAGAGGGAATAATATTCATGCGGTGCAACTGGTAAATATTTCCCTCAGAGTAACTTCTGTCCTGTATCCCCTTTCGACCTTATTAAATAGGTTTCCCCCTAAAAAGGAATTGCTCCTAGTTATTTTGAACCAGCATCTTCTAATTGGTTACCATTGAGACGGCGACATCTTCAGCTGCACCTTGCTCTTAGTTGACAGTTTAATTGCTGTTACTGAATCTAGTATATTGATGATCACACACAATAGCAGCAGCGGAAGTGATCTCCTGTGACAATGGACTGACTTGCTGTACAGTGCACACGCTGCCTTAGTATGAGAAAGGATATGTATGCTGTGTGAGTGGAGGCAGCTAGCACCCTCACCACAGCAGGTAGTCCCTACCTCAGTTTACTGTCATTTTATGAAGCGGCTAGCGCATCTTCAAACATGATACCTTTATTAGAGCAATACTTCACCACCAGAACGAATCTGTCGGGCCGCTGTGATTTAACCCCTTCAATGCGGGCGTCGGCCACAGGCCGACGCCCGCACTACCTCCCTGGTGCGGGTCACGACCAGTGGCCGACACCAGGGAGGGGGTTAATAAATCCTCGGGTGCGTCGCACCCGAGGATTTATTATTATTTTTTTCTCCCAGGGAGACACGGAAGCTCTTCCGTGTCTCCCCCCACCCGCCCCTTTGTGACGTCAGCGCGCCACGAGGCGCGCTGACGTAACAAAGTTGATTTCCCCATCGGAGCAGGAAGCAGCCTTGTGGCCACTTCCTGCTCCGATGGGGAAAACGGCCTTCCCCACGTTCGGGAAGGCCTCGTAAGAAGGGGGAGAGTCTCCCCTTTCTTACGAGGCCTTCCTGAAAGTGTTTCCTGGCCCCCGATCGCAGCTGTGCTGCATTTGGGGGGCCAGGAAACACTTTCAGAAGGCCTCGTAAGAAAGGGGAGAGTCTCCCCATTCTTACGAGGCCTTAGAGTCTCCCCTGTCTTACGAGGCCTTCCTGAAAGTGTTTCCTGGCCCCCGAACGCAGCACAGCTGCGATCGGGGGCCAGGAAACACCACTAGACCCCAGGGATTTCACTTGGGGGGGTCGGCCCCCCTCGGAAAATGGGCCACCCCCCCCCCCGGGGGCATATATTTTGAAAAAAAAGGTAGGTGCCCCCTACTTATCCTTTTATCGGGAGACTTGGGGGAACGCTGGGTGGAAGGAAATTTGTGGCTCCTCTCAGATTCCAGAACTTTCTGTCACTGAAATGTGAGGAAAACGTGTTTTTTAGCCACGTTTTGAGGTTTGCAAAGGATTCTGGGTAACAGAACCTGGTCCGAGCCCCACAAGTCACCCCCTCTTGGATTCCCCTAGGTCTATAGTTTTCAAAAATGCACAGGGTTGGTAGGTTTCCCTATGTGCCGGCTGAGCTAGAGGCCAAAATCTACAGGTAGGCACTTTGCAAAAAACAGCTCTGTTTTCTGTCAAAAAATGGGATGTGTCCACGTTGTGTTTTGGGGCATTTCCTATCGGGGGCGCTAGGCCTACCCACACAAGTGAGGTATCATTTTTATGGGGAGACTTGGGGAAACGCTGGGTGGAAGGAAATTCGTGGCTCCTCTCAGATTCCAGAACTTTCTGTCACTGAAATGTGAGGAAAACGAGTTTTTTTAGCCACGTTTTGAGGTTTGCAAAGGATTCTGGGTAACAGTACCTGGTCAGAGCCCCACAAGTCACCACATCTTGGATTCCCCTACGTCTCTAGTTTTCAAAAATGCACAGGTTTGGTAGGTTTCCCTATGTGCCGGCTGAGCTAGAGGCCAAAATCCACAGATAGGCACTTTGCAAAAAACAGCTCTGTTTTCTGTCAAAAAATGGGATGTGTCCACGTTGTGTTTTGGGGCATTTCCTATCGGGGGCGCTAGGCCTACCCACACAAGTGAGGTATCATTTTTATCGGGAGACTTGGGGAAACGCTGGGTGGAAGGAAATTTGTGGCTCCTCTCAGATTCCAGAACTTTCTGTCACTGAAATTTGAGGAAAACGAGTTTTTTTAGCCACGTTTTGAGGTTTGCAAAGGATTCTGGGTAACAGTACCTGGTCAGAGCCCCACAAGTCACCACATCTTGGATTCCCCTACGTCTCTAGTTTTCAAAAATGCACAGGTTTGGTAGGTTTCCCTATGTGCCGGCTGAGCTAGAGGCCAAAATCCACAGATAGGCACTTTGCAAAAAACAGCTCTGTTTTCTGTCAAAAAATGGGATGTGTCCATGTTGTGTTTTGGGGCATTTCCTGTCGCGGGCGCTAGGCCTACCCACACAAGTGAGGTATCATTTTTATCGGGAGACTTGGGGGAACGCTGGGTGGAAGGAAATTCGTGGCTCCTCTCAGATTCCAGAACTTTCTGTCACCGAAATGTGAGGAAAACTTGTTTTTTAGCCACGTTTTGAGGTTTGCAAAGGATTCTGGGTAACAGAACCTGGTCCGAGCCCCACAAGTCACCCCCTCTTGGATTCCCCTAGGTCTATAGTTTTCAAAAATGCACAGGGTTGGTAGGTTTCCCTAGGTGCCGGCTGAGCTAGAGGCCAAAATCCACAGCTAGGCACTTTGCAAAAAACAGCTCTGTTTTCTGTCAAAAAAATGGGATGTGTCCACGTTGTATTTTGGGGCATTTCCTGTCGCGGGCGCTAGGCCTACCCACACAAGTGAGGTATCATTTTTATCGGGAGACTTGGGGGAACATAGAATAGCAAAACAAGTGTTATTGCCCCTTATCTTTCTCTACATTTTTTCCTTCCAAATATAAGAGAGTGTGTAAAAAAGACGTCTATTTGAGAAATGCACTGCAATTCACATGCTAGTATGGGCACCCCGGAATTCAGAGATGTGCAAATAACCACTGCTCCTCAAAACCTTATCTTGATCCCATTTTGGAAATGCAAAGGTTTTCTTGATACCTATTTTTCACTCTTCATATTTCAGCAAATGAATTGCTGTATACCCAGTATAGAATGAAAACCAACTGCAGGGTGCAGCTCATTTATTGGCTCTGGGTACCTAGGGTTCTTGATGAACCTACAAGCCCTTTATATCCCCGCAACCAGAAGAGTCCAGCAGACATAACGGTATATTGCTTTCAAAAATCTGCCATCGCAGGAAAAAGTTACAGATTAAAACATAAAGAAAAATGGCTGTTGTTTTCAGCTCAATTTCAATATTGTTTATTTCAGCTGTTATTTTCTGTAGGAAAACCTTGTAGGATCTACACAAATGACCCCTTACTGAATTCAGAATTTTGTCTAGTTTTCAGAAATGTTTAGCTTTCCAGTATCCAGCATTGGTTTCACACCTATTCCTGTCACTAACTGGAAGGAGACTGAAAGCACCAAAAATAGTAAAAATAGGGTATGTCCCAGTAAAATGCCAAATTTGTGTTGAAAAATGTGGTTTTCTGATTCAAGTCTGCCCGTTCCTGAAAGGTGGGAAGATGGTGATTTTAGCACCAGAAACCCTTTGTTGATGGCATTTTCAGGGAAAAAACCACAAGCCTTCTTCGGCAGCTCTTTTTTCCCATTTGTTTGGAAAAAACTAAATTTTCACTGTATTTTGGCTAATTTCTTGGTCTCCTCCAGGGGAAACCACAAACTCTGGGTACCATTAGAATCCCTAGGATGTTGGAAAAAAAGGACGCAAATTTGGCGTGGATAGCTTATGTGGACAAAAAGTTATGAAGGCCTAAGTGCAAACCACCCCAAATAGCCAAAAAAGGGCTCAGCACTGGGGGGGGGGAAAGGCCCAGCAGCTAAGGGGTTAAAGACAATGCTAAATCGATTACAGTGACTCAGTCTCAGTGCTTTTGGCCCTCAGTGTGTCTAACTTGGATGAGTGAAAGACTGACAGAATGTTTCTGTGCTGTCATACTGAGTTTGGTTCTGCCCCAGATATTACACCTCTTATGCGTCAGAGTTATCCCCGTGTTATACTGTAAAGAAGCCCGTGAGGAACGAGGGGCTGCCACAGGCCACCCCGCCAGAAATTTATATTTGGTTGCGCCAACTTGTCGCTTCAGGCGGTAGCCTACAAGCCGCTGATTACTTCATATCGACTTGCAAACAATCATCATTACACAACTGATGGATTCTGTGTGTATACAGAGCATGAAGAGACTTATTTGAAAATAAAAGCAATGTCTGCACCTAAATGCAAACCCTCAAATTCCAGCAGCCCATGCTTCAACACAAGTACTTGAATGCAAGCACATTGTAATGGTAAATTAAGATTAAAGGCGGTCCTTATTAATGTACGAAAGCCTTGATATTGTTGCACTAGAAAGACTGGCTAATTACTCATTGCAATTTGATCAAAACATTTATTTCTCTGCACATTATGAACGTTATTAATTTTATTTTCTTGTCATTCTTTTGCAATGTACTTGCATAGATAAATCTTTTTGAAAAACAGCAACACATGAAAAAAAGAAAGAATTCATTTAGAAAATTCCCATCAGTTTTTATGCACGACAATTGCAAAACTACATTGTAAAATACTGCTTGGGAGATCGCGTAATGTTGTCAGCTATGGGCCCCACCCCTGACGCCGTACGAGCCGCCGTCCGCCGTAGCAGACGCAAATGCATGGCAGAGCATTGAGAGACGTAGCCCGCAATCAGCGGCCCAGGAAAGGAGAAGGCAATTAGGCTCCAGGAGGCCTAATGATACTGTGAGAGCCTCCTGGAGCCCGCTTAATGAGGAGCAAATGGGGATGGAGCCGAGCGGCTAGAAAGACGTTCTGCGGGGTGCATAGGAGCAGCTCCCAAGGCAGCTGTTTCATCATCCTGGTTTTGCTGGTCAAGTGAATAATGAGAGCGGGGAACGGTGGATCAAGACGTGGCCAGGAGTTTTGCATGGCCTCAACAAACCGGACATGGCACCCAAAAACACGCGGACTTCAGGAGGAAAAACAGAGAAAGGAGACAATGTAAGTGTTAACGGCCGCATACCGAGCGGAGCATGGCAGAAGAGGGCAGCGAAGGACATAAGCAGCAGTGGCCCTTTAGGTAGGCGGTCTCTAACAGGACTGAGTAAACTGAGAAGTAAAACTGATGGTGGGAATTTCAAGGATATGATTGGCAGTGGCAGCGCGGATCAGACTGTGGCTCAGGCTGCTAGTAGTAGGTTAAAATGCAAGAGGCAACCAGCAATCGCTAACTTTCTCACCAGGGTGAAGCAGGATAACAGAAGTGCGGGCCACTCTCCCAGCATGAAAGTAGGAAAACAGACGTAATGGAGAATTTAGACTCAACCAATCTGGCTCTGGAGACTGGAGTAAGTCCGGTAATTGGCCCCCTGCATATAGTTAAAGCACACTTAGAGATGGAAAGCCAGACACTTGAACCCACACTCTATCTGGATTAGCCATCAGTACAGTTAAAACGGAATTGGGGCGTGAAAGTGACAAAGAGGGCTTTGAGAAATCTGCTGATAGTCTGACAGAGCCAAATGGAACTACTACTAGAAGGACTAGGGAACCAGCTATAGAGTAAGGCCAAACCGTGCAGGAACAAGTTGAAAAAATAGGAAAGATCAAAGAGAATGGGAAAATTACGGACTGGTCTAAGGAAGGAGGGGATACGTTTTATTCACTTACTGAAGACTCAGAAGCCAATAGCAGTGTCTGTACACAACACAAGGAAGAAGATGATGTTTCATTTGATCTTGAGACCAGCCTGTCATCGGTCATTAGCCCCACTGTAAAACAGCAGCTGCAGCAGCGCAGACACATAAAGGTGAGATCTGGTTCATTAGTTGGGGCATCAGCAATAGGACACAGTGCAGCAACCCAGAAATGGGATTACTCATGAATCAGTCTCTGTAGTCAGGAGAAGGGACCCGAGACTCTCAAACCTCTCAAAGCTATTGGAGAAGGAAGTAGAGGGAATGATTTTACAGGCAACACAGAGAAAATGATGTTGCAACTGATATATGGCATGATAAAGGAACTGCAAACTGAAACTCGAACAGAGAGCCAGGTTGGCAACCAAACAGCTACAGGTCACGGTGCGGAAGGTAGCTAAGACTTGTGGGGAAATTTAAGAAAATGTAAATGCAAGGGAGAACAGAACTTCCACAATAGAGGCAGACGTTGAGGTACTGAAAGATCAGACAGGAACGCAAGGAGAGCAGTTAAATTATATCATGTGGAAGATTATGAGAACCGACAGAAGAGGAATAATTTGAGTTTTGCTAGGCATAGAGGAAGGGGCTGAGGGCAACGATATCAGTAACTTTATGATTGCTCTACTATGAAAAGCCTTTCCAGATTTAACAAAGTGGGACTGGGAGATGGAAGTGCAAAGGGTTCATCGGTTTCCTCCAGTTAGGCAAACAAGAAAGTATAGCACCAAAGCTAAACAGCTGAGGGTTATTTTTTTTTTTTTGGTAATTTCCTGCTAAAACAAGCAGTTTTTGAAAAAGCTCGCCCTAATGCTCCAAAAACAGTGGATAACATAACTTTTTTTACTCAACCAGACTACTGTCATGTTACAGTAGAACGCTGATGGAGTTTACGGCAGTTGATCAAGCCCTACTTGGATGCTGGCGGGGAGGGCTTTTTTTTTCTATCCCCAGCATGGTTGAAAACTATAATCAAGGCACAGACCAAAGTATTTACCTCCGAGATTCAGGCAAAAGAGCAACTAAATGAAATGAGCTCGCAAAACTTGCAGAACTCGCAGGATTCCGAGCAAAGATGAAAATGGTCTAGATAATAACAAAAACATGTTTTAAGTTGGGAACAGGTTGGGGGGGTAAGCTTGGATGGTTTGGACAAGTTTTTCTCTGAAGTATTTCCCCTCTTCCTCTCCCCCTCTCCCTATGGTCCAACTATGGTAGTCTGGGGAAGGGCTTCCGGACGACATCTCTAGAGCCATCATTCAGATTTAAGGGGGTCTGATTGTCTCTTGTGGTAGGGGGTGCAGGTGGTGGAAGGGTAGGGGACAGGAGGAAGGGGAAGGGTGGGAAGGGGGAGTGGACTGGTAGGGAAGGCAGATGGTGGGATGCTGGGTTTGTGAAAAAAGGATGCTTGAGAACCGGGCAGTACAGAGGATGATGAGGGATAAAAAGATTGAAGGAATAACAAAGGATGGAGACAACAAAAAGACAGCTGAAACATGTATAAAGTATAGCTGCAGGAGATATAGAGCGATGATGTATGAATGTGGGAATCTCTGGAAGTTCTTCAAGCACTACAAGATAAATGGCTAAGCTTCTGTTTGCATCTATGAATAAATGTGGTTTAAATAGCCCCCAGAAGACAGGGAAAATAGCAGAGGATTTAAAAATACTAAGAGAGGACAGATACTGTCTACAAGAAATACATGTTGAGTATTGTAATTAATTCATACTAGAAACCCTTGGGATGACGGTAGTGGTATGTACCAAACAAAATGTTAAAACTAAAGGGGTGGCTATATTAGCTGGTAGAAGGCAGTGTGAGTTTGCCCGGTGTAAGGCAGCTCAATATGCAAGATGGGTCGTCGTAGAGTGTCAACAGAGTAAAGGGTGTTTTACTTTATACTCTTTGAATGGCCCATTGTTGGACGATACTGCAGTGTTAAATTTTTTCTCAATAGAATTGGCAGAGTGGCCTGCCCCCCATATTATATGTGGTGATATGAATTTTAGTGGTTCCTGGGATGGGCTAAAAGGCATAATAGACACTGATCTAAAAAGCTACTTGGGGCGCGAACCCAGAGTCTTTAAAGCCCTTTGCAGCTTACAAAAGGAAGTAGGATTGGTGAATGTTTAGTGAAAACTGAGGGGACCAGATCCCGGGTACACATATTATTCAGCTCCACACAGGAAATTGGCCCGATTGGACTATTTTTTTGTCCCTCCCAAACTGTTAGTAGGAGCAGGTATAGAACTATACCCACTGATCATGTCAGATCATATTTCTTCAAAAAATGAGGGGATCCGGAGGATTATAAGGTCCAGTGTATGTCCTCCTGTAACAGTTACTAATAATGAAATACACTGTTCCTAAAGAGCAAGAAGAGGACAGGGAGAGTACCAGGGGGGTCCTATTTGGTAGGAGCAAGAGTCCTCATACACCCAACTGGGTGTCATGCTTCATCATCGGACCAGCTCCTCGCCAGACTGGCGCTGTAATGTCTGGCGGGCACCACCCTTCCGGGGGGCTCTTTGCCGGAGATCTTTTTGATGATGCCACCCTTTCCCGCAGGTAGGTGAGGGGGAGAGGGAAAAAAAGGAATAAAGGAGAGAACGAACAAGAAGGATAAAATTGGCTCAGCGACTCTTGCTAAGAACTATCTTTATTAATGCGTGGTCGAGGCCAAGATTAAAACTGTAACCAGGAGGGTGGAGTCGAAATAATGTTCAACCACTCTCAAACTGTATTGCACATAGTAAGGAGGTCAATAAATTACATGACCCATCTTAAAAATGGGTCGACATGTTTCGCGTCTGTAAGGTCCAAAAAGGATCCAGCGACGCTTCTTCAGGACCTAATGAAAAAAAACGCTTCTCCAAAAAAATAAACTTTGGTGGCTCTTGCCTATATCAATTAACAATCAAAAGATAGAGAGTATTAGTGTTGTCAGTCACTTACATGAGTCCTTTTGACCCAGTGTGTCATTCCTACTCATCGCCCTGGAAGTGTGTGAAAATCACAACATTGGTTAATGCTCTGGTCATAATATCATGAATTACATATAAATAAATGTGAATTCAATGTGTGAGGCACACGGTGATCGTGATAAAAATTCGCACACCCATGCCAGTATAACAAACAAAATGTGCTTACCCTCCTATTTTTGAGATAGAGCTTCATGGGATCACGCGGACCGTGGACCTGGTCCACATAACACTAATTATCATGTAGAGAAACAAAAAAAGGAATAACAAAACACAATTGAGAGTCATCAAAACATATTACAACACCAAAAAAGTTGGTGCACGTGGGAATCTTTTCCAACACAAATAGGTAAACAGACACACAGAGAGAGTGTCCCCACATTTTCAAGTTCTCAATCATCATTCAGTAATGGATATATCAATAAAAACGGATGAAAAAAAGACTAGGAGGCAATCGGTATAAGCATTCATGATATGTATCTGTTAATAGTGCCTAAAGATCCTGATAGTCGAATGTAATAATCACCTCGTTTTCGGGGACAAAAAGTTAAAGAAAGAAAAGCAGACGTGCCTGATAGAAAAAATAATTATCTTCTATAATCACAATGGTTGCCCTAAGGTTCCTCGTTGTCAGTATAAGGTCTGAGTCAAAGTGTGGTAATAAAAAACGGCCTCGCAGAGTGATCGATACTCGAGAATCAATTGCCCGTTAGAGCGTTGAAAACGTAGGCATGCACAGCGCTTACTACATTCAATATAAGGTCTGGATCAATGTGCGATGGTGAAAACGGCCTCGCAGAGTGCCCGTTACTAAAGAATCGATTGCCCAATGGAACGTTGAAAAAGCGGGCGTGCACAACACTTACTTGTTTTACCCCTAGGTCACGCTCCCGGAATGACACGGGAGATGCGGTAGCGGAAGGCTAAATGGATCTATGAATTACAAATCTGTCCAATGTCTAATGGTGGATTGCTGACATTAACAGAGTTCAGGTACTATAAGAAAGTGTGGTTTAAGGTGTTAGATGCCGCTTTTGAATGCTTGAACCCCTGGTGGAAGAAAGTGGGATTAGGTAGATTCAACTGGAACATATTGATACAAAATAATCCATCCCTCCCAGAGATATTCAGGAATAGATATATGGCAAAATGGGACTTACAGGGAGTTCAAAAGCTAGGAGACCGTCTTGAAGGATCTGGGATGAGAACATTTGAGTACCTGAGGGAAAAATATGGCCTGGAACAAAGGGAGTTTTAAAAATACCTTCAAGTAAGATATTTTTTATATAGGAAAACCGGTGGGCCAGTAGGGTTCGCAAAGTGTCCTCTTATGGAGATGCTGACAACTAGAGCACAGGTGACTATTAGCTCACTGTATGCAACATTTATTGCAGAACAGCCTGATGATCTAGAGAAGCATTGCAAGAAGTGGGAAGCTCGCTTAAATATTGGAGAAGCTGAATTCTATGAATCCCTAGAACTAGGTTGTAGCATTCTGATTTCATCAGCTCTTCAGATACAGCATTATAAAATAATATATAATGTATATTTCACCCCGATAAAATAGTCAAGTGTGGGAAGATGGAGGGGACGCACTTCCAGAGATGTCAGACATTCGGGCAGACCTTATACACATGTTCGCTACATGTATAAGACTAGATACACTGTAAAGGGATATTATGCAGTTTTTTAAAAGAGGTTGTAAAACAGGATGTGGAATTAACTCCCAATATTATGGTCTTAGGTGTATCAGAGGTAATATGAACTGCAGGACCAAAGTTTTCTAATTTAATTTTTGTCTCAATGGCTATTTATCAGCTATGTGTAGCATCCGAATGGCTGGATTCACAACCTCCATCATTACAGCGATGGTTGGGACTCCTCCTTTCTATATATCAGCTTGAATGTGCACTGTATCAAAAGAAGGGGAAGGAAGCTAGACGGAAGGGGGCTCTTCAGAGATTGGGTTAGATCCAGGCAGTTGGAAGTACGGAATAAAACGGAGGTACAGAGGACTACAGCAAGATGCACTTTATTCTCAAACACAGGGTAGTGTATGATTTGGGGGTATAATGGCACTCAGCACTTTATGTATTTCTCTTTGTAGTTAGCTTTTTTTGTATAATAACATCCCTACTCTCTCTCTAAGATGTTGCTGTATGTACTAGATTGTAAATATTAAGGCAAGCAGCGCTTTTTTATTTTTTATTATTTTGAAAAATTAAGTAATGTTATATCATTGTACTGGAGATCTTTTCCTACTTCAATGTAATCAATGTAATGAACTGTGTCTCATGCATCCCCAAAAAATATTTAAAAAAAAGACAATTGCAAAACTAGTAATTGCAGTCAAAGAGGTAACATTCTGTTGTTCTTTGAAAACTCCCTTATAAATTAATCCATACAAATGTTTGCTTTGCACACCTTCACTTGTGCTGAAATAGTCAAATTCTGTTTCCAATCATGAATCATTGTGAATCGGAAAGGAGTGAGGACACAGGATAGGGTTTGAAAAGGAGCTCTCATAGGCTGTGTTTGAAACCCTTATAGCCGGTGCAGATACATACATTTCAGGAAGTGCTGGGAAAGCTTCATGATAATCATTTATCAGTTCACAAATGGTGGCAACATCTACGCCATCACTGACTTTTTTTGTTGCAATGGTTTTGAAACAGTTAGTTCTGCTACAAGAGTAGCTTTGCTTACATTATTTAGGTCTAGAAGGGGTATACACGTGTTCACATCAAGGAAATGAGGCAATGAGGGAACCAAGATAGAAATGGCTTTGATATGTTCAATGTTTTCTCGGAGAATCTGGTCTCTGTTTCAGCTATTGCTCTGTCCAGAATGTTCTCGTGGGGCTTCCTCAGCACTTGCTGTTGGGAAAAGGAAGAGACATCTGCAGATTGTCCAACTGATGAAACCCCCACAGAATCTGCAGTTCAGCAATTAAGAATCCTCCTTTTGGGTCCATGATTAACATGTGTGGTTTCATCTGATACATTAAGAGAAGAGCAGTAGTTGGTACAAAACATTGGCTCTGCACGCATTGCTTTCAAGGTACTAAGTGTAGACTGTACAACTTCCACTGCAAAAAACACATTTGTTTGCTGGTTCTGAAATACAGCATTAGCAGGTCTTAAAGCTAAATATAGATCTTGTATAAACATTTCCTGATAACATGTAAATTTCCCCTTTGAACATGAGATAATAAATGACAAGCTTCTACCTTTAACACAGATGTATCACTGTCATCATGATATAGGTCTGATATAAGATCAGAAATTGTGTCAATGTTTTTAACCACACATTTTGTAACCTAATAATGGCTAGTCCATTGAATTTCAAGAAGACGCTTGAGAATCAGTCTATTATACAGTTGGCTCACATAATGACGATGAAAGAAATTGTACAGCATGTTACAGAGATCAAAGAATCGCTTTGCCCTTGGTTCACTCTGGATGGCATGTATGACAACAAGATGAAGCTGATGATTGTACAATGTATGTAAGGAATATATTTATTTAATCTTTTCTGTATAACAGCCTAAACACCCCATTGCATCCACTCATCACTGATGCTCCATCATAGCACTGACTTAAAATATCTTCTGGTTTGAAGTCACAGGCAACCAAGTGGCTTAAAATCTGATCAGCTAGATCGTCAGAATTTAATTGTTCCATCTGTAAAAGACCAATTAAATGCTCCATAAGTTTGGCTTTGCTCACAAAACACATACTGAAGGACAGATTTTCAATATTACATTTATCACAGGTGCAATCGCTTTAAATACAAAAGCTTTTTGAATCACAACATTTGTATTGCTTTGTGACTTGTTAGAAAACCATGCAAGTTAAAGTCTCAATTACTTTGTTTTGGATACATTTAGATGTATATGTTGCATTTTGGGGAATATAGTGTATACTTTATCTTTTTTCAAAATGTATTGGAAAAGCTTTAGAAATAATCCACTTGTTGAACCAAAAACATCTTCTGTGTCGCCACGCAAGGGGAGTTCATTTACAACAAGAAATTGAATAACTTCTTCAATGCTTTGTACATAATATTGATTATTTTTGATTACTTTTGTATCTAATAAAAATGCAATTGTATCTCCTCTTTCCGCTCTCCTAGATGCCTCTGCTAAAACAGCATATGTGTGTGTTTGACTGGCCACATATTTAGCAACTTTCCAATTACAGAAACCAGTTAAAGTAAAAACTGTAATCTTTATCATTTTTTCCATTAATAACCACATGACGTGGGAAACAAAAGCAAGCATCTAGACTAACAGAGTACTCCAGCCATGGTGGAGGTTTGTATCAGTCTGAGCTGAATGTCCTCTTACTGTCACCAAATCTACTTTGTGGATGAGATTTAAGAAATGGTTGACATGCTTTATCGCTAGTTAGATCAGTAGCATTGCTGCTGAGATGACCTTGATGTTTTTCAATGTCAACAAGGTATTTATTCATAGCACTACTATCATTTAGGTGAGCATAAAATTGTCTTCCTTTTTCAACTTCCATGGGCTGTGCTGGTACAGGACAAACATTATCACACAAGGGATTGTGGCAGGCATCTTAATAACCTCCCAGAATGACGAATCTGTCAATCATGCCCGAGCTAGGTGTAGAAGAAACCTAAAAATATTTTAAAATTTAAAAAAAACATTGATTTAGTTAAAAATGTTCTTGAAATATCAGGTCAAAATACCTCAGGTCAAACAGTTTAAAAAAAGCTACAGAAGGTTCATAATAGTGTCCATACAGTGATTGAAAAGTTTTACAAAATCCTGAAGTGTGTGATTGGTATTAAACACTAGAAAATTCTTCAAAAAGTAGTACAGGTTGCCATTGTGAATTTAAGGCATTTTTACAAAGCAGAATATCATTCAATAATATTCACAACTTAAATAGAGCAGTTGTTGACACATAATTATGAGCCTTTTCTGTGTGTAGATCTGCAGACAAAAGTTCTTAAAACACAAAGTAAGGGAAAACCATATCAGAGGTCAGTGATGTGAAGGCAATCACAGAAAAAGAGGCCCAAAAGGTGAAATGAGAGAGCGTGAGAAAGAGTGTGCAGGGGCATCGCTTCCATTGTAGGCACAACACGGACAGTGGCACTATGGCCTGAGGGACTGTCTGAAACCTATTTATTGTTGTATTTTATAATTCAAATAGCAGCCAGGGGTGCATTTCCTTCCGGCACCAAGGCCCATGATACACTGGCAGTGCTACTGGCCACGTGAGAGAAAGGGAGAGAGCAGACTGGAAGTGTGAAATGAAGAGAGAGAAAAAGCATACTGGAAGAGTGAAATGAAGGACATATAAAAAGAAGAACCTGTACTCATCCATGTGGTAGCAGGGACTTACAGGCGCTTTACCTCTGGTCATTTCCCTAAGGGGTGTGGAGAGACTCAGAGGGTCTGGGGACAATAGAGACATGCTTCTGAAGGCCAAGGGCCACCTTCTTGTAGAGCTGGATAGAGGTGGGCAAGACACTGGTTCAGCTCAATGTCCTCTTGTACCCTTGCTCCCAAAGCTTTCATTTGGCTTCTGCCTGCTGCCCAGTCTGCCACATCCCACGCCAAAAATGAAAGATAAAGCATTAATGTCTAATGCAAAACAGGAGAATGAGATACCTATCTTGTAGCTGAATTGCACAATGTGAAACTAGAAAACCTGGGAGCAATCCTGGCTTCCTGGCTTGACCTAAATTGTTGGAATCTAGTTGAATCTTTATTTCCTCGAGCCTCCTTTTTTCATTATCACATGAGGATACTTTCAAACAGATGTTTACTGTACAAAAATCTTTTCTGTTTAGGATACTATAGTGGTGCTTCATCTGGACTAAGAATCTAAGCCACAAGTAGGGTGCTCATGACAACAGACTTGCCTTTTAGTTCACTAAAAGCTCTGAGCGGGAGTGATGGGAACATGCATGTATCTGGTAGTTTTTAAAAACTATCACCTTTAATACATGCCTTTCAATGCAGAGATATGATCTGATACACTATGATGAATCACTCCTGTATGTTAAAGAAAAACACTTTTTTTAATGTTGAAGAGATTTTACATGAGGTATGTTGTACAATTTACAATACAAATTTTTTGAGGGCTCAGCTTGTTGCCAGGTTCTTTGAACTAAGCCAAATATTTGTCTTAACTGTCTCAGCTCTTCCTGTTAATTTGTTGTCTCATTCACCACTAGTGCTGGTCCCATGTCTAGCCAGGCATGCTTCAGTGCCCTCCTTTATTCTTTAGCATTGAAAGGCCTGGTAAAATGCACTCTTTTACAAGTCTTTTTTTAAATGTTAACACTCCCAAGTGATTTATTTCCCATGGAATGTCTCTTTGATGGGAAGAGGAGGCTTTTGAGATGGGAGCATCAGTAAAGTGACACTGCTTGTGCCCTTTCTGTGCCAGTCTTCAGAGAGAATCCCTCTTCATTACAACCCCCCCCTGACCCCGGACTCTGATGTGCACATCCTTCCAGGCCTAATTATCCACTTTTCTACCATCCCTCACTTGTGCGCCTTATCTCACAACTAACCTTGGGCCCCCGTTCCATATCAGTCACCATTGGCCTCCACTTTCATTATTTCCGGTAAAAAAACATTAGTAAAATTGCATTCAAACTTAAAACATTGAATATAACAGTAAATATAATTAGTAGGCACTTTAAAATATGTTCAACATTTGCCCTAATGACCAGACTGCCAATTAAAGAAACGAAAAAGCCATGACAGGGCAGACTTTAGCACTGGTGTGAAAGTATTTTTTTGGCGCCCCACCAATGACCTCTTTCGCCACAGATACCATTACTACAACCCTCCAACAGTGCACTTCATCTCTCCATAGCACCTCTCTCATATGCATTTTATTTGATATAGAGCGCTACTCATATCAGTGTAAGGTGTCACAGTTCTTTACATCACACAAACATTATACAGAGGCAATGAATCATACAAATATGTAAATCAGTATATAGGAAATGTTTCCTAATACAATGAGCATTACAAGGGGTAGGAATCACATGTCATCCATGCTGGTGGGCAGTATATTTTAAGAGGGATTGATCTAGAAAAGCACAAACTCATGATTTAAAGCGTGCCCCAGTGGTTGGGGTGGGCTTTAATACTAAAAATGTATATCTGCCCAAACAAACTCTCTAGCAACATTAGGACAATGAAAGTCTATGGAAAACATTACAGTTCTAAATATACCATTGGGTGTGCAGGCAGCACTTTGATGACAGTTCATAGGCCACTGTCCTATGTTAGGATTGTAATTTATGAACTGCAAGTAACAAAAGTATCTCTGTGACAAAGGCAGTAACCCACTGATCTATCCACATAAAATACAGTTTGTTATCTGCAAGTCAAAACTGCTAACAGACAAACCTCTGACTGGTCTACTGCAGGATCATTATCCACAGACTTATCTTTACATTTTTATTGTTGGCTTGCATCCATTCGGCTCTGGGCCATGATAATAATGAAAACATGGTTTTGAAGGAAGCAATGTACTTCAAGTATATGTCTTGCTGGGCCTTTGCAGATTCTAAAAACTTGAACAAATAGCCACACACTGGCAACATTCTTCTCTTACCTGCTTCAGAGTTAATATCAAACTCTGCCTCGCAGTGCTATCTGATAAAGCAGCAGCTGCAGGGGTTGGGAAAGGCGAAGCTGTAGCACGATAACCTTTCCTCTAGCGCTGAATAGAAAGGGCAAGATCCATGCAACAGGACGGCGGGAAAAAGTTACTTGGGCGCCAAAAGAAAGTATTTGTTCCCCTCACCATGCCCCTATTGTATCTTAACTAATGGGTGGGGACACAGCCCACCTTTCTAAAAGGAGATGTGTAAATGGGGGTTTCTGGATGCGCACAGACGATACATAGATTATTTCCATGCTGCAAGGGCTTTCCGCCAATTTCCGGTGCGCAGTCTTGGATCCTCACAGTGATGCAGGGTCTTTTGATGCCCAGGGACGATGCTAGGAAATCCTGGGCGTGCAGGACAAAGTCACATGTGCTGTGTCGATCTGGTGGGTGATGCGTTGGAGTTTCTATCTCACAGCTGGAGCTGCGTTCATTACTCACGCTGGAAGTCGGACTGCGTCGTTCCGGCTTGGTGATGCGTTGATTCGGTGGGCTGTGCGCAGAAGTTCCGGTCGCAGCACTGCCGCTGCCTTGTTCTCCACTCTGGGAGCCGGGCTGCACTGTTCTGAGTTGGTGATGCAGTGATTCTTTTACCTCTAGGCAGGCTGTGCATCAATTCCGGCAGGCTGTGCACCAATTTTCGCTGCACAAGGAGTTCCTTTGAAAAGAAGAAGTATTTTTGGCCCTGAGACTTCAGGAACAGGAGGCAAGCTCATTCCAAGCCCTTGGGGAGAACTTGAAAGCAGAGCCAGAGGCCAGCAAGGCAACAGCAAGGCAGCAGTCCTTCACAGCAAAGCAGTCCAGGCGCGTCCTTTTGCCAGCCAGGCAGCTCCTCTTGGCAGGTTGCCGGATCTGGTTCAGAGTGTCTGTCCCAGGAAATGTCTGAGTTGGTAGGGTCAGGGATCCAGTTTATATACACAAAAGTGCCTTTGAAGTGGGGGATACTTCAAAGAGTGGTTTTGAAGTGCACAAGGTCCCCTTTCAGTACAGGTCTGACTGCCAAGGTCCCAGTAGGGTGTTTGGCAGTCCTTTTTGTGAGGGCAGGCTATTAGTCTTTGAAATGTAAGTGTCAAGCCCCTCTACCCTTACAGCCCAGGAAGACCCATTCAGTATGCAGATGTGTGCAAGGTTGATTGACCATCCTGTGTTTGTGGTTGTCTGGGTGAAATTCACAAGGGAGCTGTCAACCAGCCCAGCCCAGATGTGGATTGGAGACAGGCTGTAAGGCACAGATGGATTTTAAGTGCAGAGAAATGCACACTTTATAAAAGTGGCATTTCTAAAATAGTAATATAAAATCCAACATCACCAATAAGTAGAATTTTGTATTACCATTCTGGCCATACTAAATATGACCTGTTTGCCCCTTTCTGATCAAAATCTACCACTCAAAAAGTATATGAGGGTAGCCCTAATGTTAGCCTATAAAAGGAGCAGGCTTCACAACACTGGAATTTAGGAGTTTTCCACTACCAGGACAAATAAAGCAGAAAGGTATATGTCCTGCCTTTTACCTACACAGCACCCTGCCCTGTGGGTTACCTAGGGCCTACGTTAGGGGTGACTTATATGTAGAAAAAGGGGAGTTTAAGGCTTGGCAAGTACTTTTAAATGCCTAGTCGAAGTGGCAGTGAAACTGTACACACAGGCCTTGCAATGGCAGGGCTGAGACATGGTTGGGAGGCTACTTATGTGGGTGGCACAACCAGTGCTGCAGGCCCACTAGTAGCATTCAATCTAAAGGCTCTGGGCACATGTAGTGCACTTTACTAGGGCCTTACAAGTAGATCAAATATGCCAATTGGGTATGAACTAATTTTACCATGTTTTAAGGGAATGAGCATATGCACATTAGCACTCGTTAGCAGTGGTAAAGTGCAAAGAGTCCTAAAACCAGCAAAAATGAGGTCTGTAAAAGAAGGACGAAAGCAAAAGGTTTGGGGGTAACCCTGCAGAGAGGCCATTTCCAACAAAGATGCACATATAACCATGTATTTCAAATGTGCAGAATGCCACATTAAGTTAGCATAACCAAAGGCCTGAGATGTTGGTTTCATGTGTTTAACCTTCACCGTGGCATTGTGCTCATGTTGCAATATTCTTTATTTGCAGGTGCAACCATCGAGTCTACAGTTAATGAAAGACATATTGTGTATCTGAGATAGTATGGTACAGAAGGATATTTTGGCAAGGACAAAGGAACGCTGACAAACTGAGGAAAAAAGACTCCTGTTTGTGTACCAGGCTCCAAGAGACACTTAAGGTTGTCTTATTTCTCAATTTATGGGATGAGAACTTGATGGGAGTCCCCAATTTCAACTGTGCAAGGAAGATGGAAAACTACTGGTGTTGATGATGTGGATTTCTCGAGGTTCTATAGGTTTAATTGGTATTCACCTAGTTAGTTGAGAGCAGATTCTCTCTAGCCTCTGACAACAGCCGATTTCCCTTGAGACTTGGAGGGGTATTGGCCTCTCTACTCTTTATCTCTTTGTGTGGCTTTAAGTTACACAACACTTCTCTATCAGAACTTCTACTGAGGTTTCTGGTATTCTGACACTTTTCTATAGTTACATTATTTCCTATGTTTCCTGAGAGACAATTAGGGTTTCCTTTAGCATAGTTTAGGGCACTTAGATTAATTTAGTTTCTCCAATGATTAACCAAAAGGATCACAATTTATATACTGATCATCAGATCTTGTCCCTCATCTTTTATAGTGTTGCAACTGAAATTCCTATATGCCTTATGCTTGTACAATTTAATCTCATTGGAAGCTTTACTTCACCTTTGGCCATTCTGTCTTTATATAGCATGTTTTCGAGACTCATTTACATAAGTTTGGCCCTCAAGTTGTAATACATTTTTTAACTTTACTCTCTGTCTCCGGGATGCAATGTTACAGGTTACACTGTTATTGGATTTGAAGTGTTGATGTTAACTCCCCTCCACCCCTCGAGACTCCTAAAAAGGTCTGTTGGAAGAAGAGAAGCAAAAATATGGGCCTGATCGTCATCATCTGGAAGGAATACACAACACCCCACACATACCTATTCACAGTCATCTGACTCTGGACAATGGCAGAAAGGCACACTTGGTTTAGACAGATAAATGCAAACTTTTCAAAAGTGGCTTTTTCAGAATACTAACTTAAAATCCGACTTTAGCAATAAAGAGGATTTTACATTACAATTCAAATGAGTGGAAGAAACATTTCTCTATTTGTTCCTAAACTGAAGTTATCACTTATTAAGTATAATAATGTAAGCCAGTGTTTGTCGATGGGGGATGTAATCTTGCTACAGTAAAAAATTACTGTAGGAGTTTTCGCTGTCTGGTCATGTAAGCCTTAAGTACACATGTCCTACTTTTTAAATATCATGATCCCTCCCCATGAGATTTTAGGGCCTACCATGAGGATGGCTTATAAGAATGAAAAAGGATGGTTTAAGCCTGACAGAAGGTTTGGCTTGCCAGGTCGAAATTTAAGCTCATGCAATGGCAGGCCTGAAACATGTTTAACAGGGCTACGTTAGTGGGTGGCACAATGAGTGCTGCCGCCCACTAGTAGCGTTTAATTTACAGATCCTCAGGTTATTTAGTACCATTTACTAGAGACATATAAGTAAATTAAATGTGGCAAGTCAGTGTATACCAAATATACCTTATTTAAGGGAGCGAGCACAAGCACTTTACCTCTGGTTAGCAGGGACAAAGTGGCCAGAGTTTAAAAAGCCAACAAAAACAGGTTCAGCAAAGGTATATAAAAATCTAGTGTGATCCTGCAGAAAGGGCTAGATCCAACAATACTGCATGACTGAAGACACAAACAGGGTCATTTAGTGTTTGGAAAAATGAAAGAATTACCATAAATCAGTGGTTCTCATGCTGGATTTATAGTCTTGAGGACCACTGTTTTAGCAGTAAAGCTCCAACCACTCTGCCAGCAGAAACTCTTGCCCCAGTGGTCTGCAACCACTGGACCACCAGGTCATAGTGACAGTCATCTTATCCTATTTAGGACATAGTGGACTTGGGCACGGAAAACAAAGAGTGTTCAGAAAGCTCTGTACATCCAGGCCAGTTTTCTTTCTGAAAGAAATTCCTACTTTGGGTAAATCAAAAAAGAATGCTGATCAGGATGAAACAAACATTGTGTCTACTCAGCATTCTCTTCTGCTTCCGTGCATCCACAGTGCTACTGAATGCACTGAAGGTATACAGAACCAAGTCAGGCAGATTTTACTCCTTAAATATGCAGTTTCAGTACATATCTGGGTAAATTTAACAGCATGCATGTGAAGAAGGCATTTTATGTTCTGCTATAAATATGTGAACAACATCAGGGAGAATATGATGGTAGGTGGTTAGAGCAATTGCAACTCATTAGAGAAACAGAAATAGCTTGGCTGTAGTTTCTGTGATACCGACTTTACTAATCTACTCAGCTATCCACATAAGACAAAGATCTGTTCTTTGCAGCAGGCATATTAGCCCTCTGCGCTACTTTATGGCGAGTCAACACTGCCACTAGACAAAACTCTGATCTCCCTCTCTAGCAGGAACAATAATCACAAGTTATCTTGATATTTTAATTGCTGCCTGGAAGATGGACATACAAGGTAATTTGCAGCATGTGCTTTTAAATTGTAAGTTAAATAGTAAGTTATTGCTTAACAAAGCCCCTGCCAAGGTCAATGCCCCCCTACATGTCAGTGCCCAGTTCAGTCGCACCAGTCGCACTGCCCTAAAGTCAGCCCTGTTTACTAACCCCTCCCACAGGCAGTCTGCTTAGGCTGAGGAAGATCTTTCTTTTGTGGGCCATCAGTGCACTTGAAGCAGTAAATCCAACTTCATCCAGTGTACTGAAGTAATTTGGGCATGTCCGAGAATGCCTTTGGGACCCATTTGTTACACAGTGTAAGCATATCTGCAGGGTAACACCGAGGTAACCATGCTAAGGCAGGCTCTATTCAGTCGCTTAATCAGCAGTACCATGAAGACTAAGTGAGGGCCTTAGTATTTGGCAGACAGGGAACTCTCTCAAAACATGGTGCATGACTGTCCACCACTATATGCAGTGCATTGAATGTAATATGACAGACAAAACAACTGTTATATTTCAATTAAGTTTTAAGGCAACAAACAACCAATGTTTGCCTCTTTACTGGAGTCATTAGTGACATGGTGACCCAAATCTAATTTAGGATGAAAGTTGTGGATTAGTGTCCTTCTTTCCAAATTTGAAGGGTTTACAAGCTCTTGTAAATGGTATGTACTGTCTGAACAGCAGTCATCCTTTGCACAAGATCAAGGAATGGCCGATGAGTATATTTTTCCTCTCTAGAAACTTGCCAAACAAATGTTCCAAAGCATGGGAAATTTTAAACAACCTATCATTGTTTGGGTGATCGTGGGCAATGCAGAAGTATTGCCACTGAAATCCAGCAAGTGCTACAGAATCAAAAACCAGTCTCTGCTCACGACTGTGGAGAAGCTGGGTGTTGCCCAAAGCAGAGAAGTAGCATTGTACAGCTGGTTTATGTATTATTCCCATATTCAGTGCTAGCACCACCATCTGATAGACACCTAATTATACCCGAGTGAACGCACCTATACCCAACTATTTACCAGAGAATACATAGACTAGAATGCATTTATGATACTGAAGACGGGACAGCCAATGTGTTTCTGATAGACTATCCTGTCCACCAAGCTCTATTTAAGGGCCATAATTCAATTTCAATCGTATTAAAATGTGTACAGTGCTGATCACACTGTCCTGAAAATCCAAAAGAAAGTGCATATATATAGAGAAACCTGATTGAATGGACTTGAATGTAATGTAGGCAATTGTAGACACTAGGGTAAATTCACTTCTAATTAATATGCTTAACCAAATGCCTCTACTTTCAGCGTTAGACTGTCAATGGCATTTTGCACCATTGATTCTACTGCTGTAGATAGTTTGCACACATAACCTATAAATAAAACATAGATCATAAATGTATTTAAATTAAGGAAATGTTGTGTGGATGATATTAGTACTACTGCTTGCAGGGAAATCTATTCAAAACGTGGGTATTAAACTCCCTTGAGTGTCAATGAAAAGGAAGGTCTGTATCATATAAAGGATTTGAAGAGAAGCAAAAGATATCAAAAACGGGAAGACTCATTTTACATGGGATTATATGCTATTAAGGTGCATTGGAGTAATTATATGAGATATACATACAAAAATCAATGGCTGCATGAAGATATAAAATTATAGTCAAGCGTATGTAAGGGTACAAAAAAAAATAAAGGATAAAGGATGCATACGGAATTGGAAAGGTAAAAAGCTTAACACAGTGAAAAACTGGCTCAAGTCAAGGGAATGCTTCAGAAGACAGCAAAGCGGCAGTGCCACTGCCAGCGGCCACTGTTTTTAAGTCAATTAAATGAAGTGCATTAAGTGGTCAAACTAAAGATGTTACCTGTATCAGTGTACATAATGATGTGCAACGTAAACAGCCCGCTCTTGACAAAGTCTTCACAGGGGTATTAAAATTTCAAAGTTAATGAACTATTATAAAAAAATTACTTATATAGATCAATAGGGAACACTCAAAAATGTAAGGACCCAGGAGTCTGTTTTGTAAAGAAAAAAGCACTATTTTATACAAAGATGTCCGAAAATATACAGATCAATGTAAACAATTAATAGAAAAAATTCTGATTCAGGCAGCGATAATGGAGTTCAATTCATCCATTGGGTTCATTCCTTTCTTCACCACGTTGCAGCACAGAATCCCTGGGCATTCGTGTCTGCTGAGGAGCTTCTTCAGATTTCTTGCGGTTTCTGGCTTTGGAATGGCATAATGCCTTGGTAACGGGTGTCATTTTTGCTACGATTCAACCCAATGAAATGTGCCATTTAGAGAGCAGTGGTAGCCTGACATCGGATTCTCCTTCAAATGTAGGCACTTCCAGCTCTTTTTTTTACCTGCTTAACCAATGCAAATCAGGCTGCCAGGGCACCAAATCCAATGCATAATATGATTGAAATTGCAATTTGAAACATTCTGTGTTCCCTTTTGACAGCATAGCTTGGAAAAAAGGTAAAGGCACATGCAGTTCTGTTGTCACATTTGTAATGGCCCAGAGATGTGGGTGTATCCCAGCAGGAGGTGATGGAGGTGGGTTCCTGTTTGGAATGACAGACCCATACAGCATGATATTTGATATTATAGCTACTTTTAAAAGCAAACAACTGAAACTCATTGGCCAGACTATCTGCTATAAGGATATTCCAGTGTTTTAATGATTTGAATGGTAACTATGAATTACTGACATCTCACCAACAAAAGAAAAAAATCATGACCAGATGGTACATGTAAAACCTGCCCCAACAACTGATTATAACTTTTTTCTCTGCACAAGAAAAAAACATTTATCACCACAAAGAAAGACCTGGCCCTGCAACTCACTAATTTTGAAAGGTGTTTCTTTTCCAACCTACGATTTCTATGGGAAGGGGTCGGAAAATGGTTTGTGAATACCCCAAATGTGCAAGTTTGTGCCTGTTTGCACACTTTCATGGCATTTTCCCAAGGCTTGTATGAACATTTTTATCAGACCAAAACAAATCTAAAAAATCGTACATCTAGAATCACATAATTTTTCATATTTTTGGAGACTGGTTTAAGCAGAAAAAGCAATGCATGAAACCTTTTCTCCTTAAACCATTCCTGTTGCTGGTATCTTATGCGACATTTGAATAAAAGGTATGACCTCTCACGGAATTTTCCCTTGACATACCACTCAGTTAGCTTGCCACAATTTCATGTAGTTTCACTTAATTATTGTGAAATTTCTAACCATTTTTCAATTTTTGTGTTGAATTTGCAAACCACTAATTCACCCACTCACTGAGGACCCTTCTACGAGTAAATACCCAACTTCTATCAATTGCAGAAGTTGTTCTGTAGTCTTGTATATGCGAATAGGTTTGTTAATGAGGCTTATGTTGTTCTATGAACCTCCAATTTGATATGTTTAGAGCATGTATAAAAAGAAAGATAAATAAAATTATAGTAGAATTCTGAAATCTTACTGGAATAGCTGCATGCAAAATAAATATGCTTGTACCAGGTAGCAGCATGGTTGTCTAGTAACTTGTTCCACAGTGGTAACAATAAAGCAATTAACAGAATGAATATGAATGAACACAACAACTGTATATTGAAGAGGCGAGAAGCACAGATAATACCAAAGTTTGATGTTCACTTACAGAGATATCCAACGAAAAGTGCCCGCACGCAGCAGGAGACATAGGCCCTCATTCTGACCTTGGCGGGCGGTGGAGGCCGCCCGCCAAAGTCCCGCCGTCAGGTTACCGTTCCGCGGTCGAAAGACCGCGGCGGTAATTCTGACTTTCCCGCTGGGCTGGCGGGCGGTCGCCTTCAGACCGCCAGCCAGCCCAGCGGGAAAGAGGCTTCCACGATGAAGCCGGCTCGGAATCGAGCCGGCGGAGTGGAAGCTGTGCGACGGGTGCAGTTGCACCCGTCGCGTATTTCACTGTCTGCGCAGCAGACAGTGAAATACATGTAGGGGCCCTCTTACGGGGGCCCCTGCAATGCCCATGCCAGTGGCATGGGCACTGCAGGGGCCCCCAGGGGCCCCGCGACCCCCCCTACCGCCATCCGGATCTCGGCGGTCCGACCGCCGGGATCTGGATGGCGGTAGGGGGGGTCGGAATCCCCGCGGCGGTGCAGCAAGCTGCGCCGCCGCGGAGGATTCAATGGGGCCGCGGTACACTGGCGGGACCCCCGCCAGTGGTGCCGGTCCGACCGCGGCTTTACCGCCGCGGTCGGAATCCCCATTGGAGCACCGCCGGCCTGTCGGCGGTGCTCCCGCGGTCCTCCGCCCTGGCGGTCAAAGACCGCCAGGGTCAGAATGACCACCATAATATTTAAATTCTTCTCTGGCTCGACAGATAACCAGCAAAGAAAGACATACGATGGAGAAATGTTTCTTTCTGTTCAGAATCTTTAACTGACAACAAAGGAGACTGATTTATCTGCGAGTGACCACTCGGTAACCATTTGTCCTAAACAGCCGGATTTGATAAGGGGGTCTGATAACAGGCAGCCTGAGACACCTTGTTTACCCCTAGGGCCAAAACTCATCTACGTTTTCTGAACAAGCTCTAGATACCTGACTTAATTTCAAACGTCCGGGAATAAGAGTTTCTCATGCATAGTTCCCCGAAACAGTGAAGTTATTTTTTATTTAAATTGTTTTCTAGGCCAGTAGAAAGGGGAGAAAGCCAGCCCGACACTAGACGGGTAATAACCAGGAATAAATCAATCTCTCTCTCTCTCTCTCTTCTCTCTCTCTCTCTCTCCTCCTCCTCCCCCCCTCCATCCCCTTCCCTCCCCCCCCCCCCCCCCCCCCCCCCCCCCACACACACACACCTCTCCTTGCAGGTCTATTTCACTGTCACGGCAGAAATATCTGATAGTATAACTCGAGCATAGTAAAAACTAGAATTTGGAAGTATGCATGCTGACTTCTTGTTGGTCGAATGGTGTGCCGCATCTCCACTTCGACTTGCAACGTTACAGTACAATTTCCTGACCTTGGTTTCCTGGTGTGCCGGGAATTGTGTTATCGTTCGCAGCAGGAACAGGATGCACCGAGTGTCACTTGGCATTTTCTGTGTGCCTGACCGGCGTATGAACATCACACATGGGGACAATGCTGTAAATAGACCTCTTGTAGCAGCAGCTGCCTGGAAACATTATGCTGAACATGTGCAGCTGCTTGCAAGGTCTTGTGGTGAGAGAGCGTAGATGGCTCTTTTAAGCCGCCACGAAATGTCACTTCTCTGACTACAACACGACGCTGTAGAGCGTAAGGGACAAAACACCAGAAGGCTGAAAACACTCGGAGAAAGTGACACACCACGTGCAGACCTGAAATACAGAACTGGAAATTTAGAGTGAACATAAAGCAAGGGCATAGGTCCGCTGTGGTCACAGTCATGTGACTTAGGACAGGCGCCCACATGGAAACTATTAATTGTTCACCTATCATAGACAGCGCATCACGTGTTCTGTTAGTAATATTTACTTGGAGACATCTTATTTTCTATTGACTTCCCTTTATTTCTCATACAACATTACTTACTCTTCGAGTGTCTTTTTGGACTCGCATCCCTCTTTCACTAGATAGTAGCATGAGGGACTGACAACTCACAGGTGGAAGTGTATAGGGGAGTGAGCACTGTCCGTGCAGCAGTTGAACAGTAGCCTAAATTGGCTTTATGTGTTTAATACCGGAGTTTATGTTCTTAAAGGGAAATAATGTAAACAGTGGCTTTGCGTGCAGTCATAATCAATAGACTAGAGTACCCACAGCAATGGATAATTAGGCCATAGACAACAGCCTTAGTGTTTCATGACCACATAAGGCCTGCGGAACCCTAGCATTCTGTAATGCCACGGACCACTGGGGGGAGGGCTCCCTTAATGTTTATTTGCTGCAGAAGTGGGCAGAACTGACAAAGTTTCACTCTGCCGAATTCCACGGAGTCACATAAAAACTCAGCGAGAATCCACGTAGTTCCGCGAGCGGGCAGAAATCGGTACGTTGTGCTGATTTTTAGCACTAGGGGCTTGTCACGTGCTGAGAAATCTGTGTGAACTGCACGACATCGCGCAGCAGGCAGCGCTGCTACTTGAGTTGGGTTTACTGCCTCGTGAGCAGCTTTCCCAATACAAATGGTGGTGACTGCCAGCGAACGCCTGCATTGGGAAAATCTCACCAGGGTGCCCTCCTAGCACCTTTAAATCATGCTACAGGATGCCAGTTCTTGCTCGAGCTTGCCACCCTACTGCTGGCGAGCCACACACGAGAAAAACCTCTGCCACGCAGTGGTTTGTGGAATTTGGCAAGAATTTGGCGTTACATGAGTAAAGCGGAGTGGCCAAAACTCAGCAAACTCTGCCTACAAGGCAGAGTTTATCACTCACCCCTAGTTTGCTGGTGCATTGTTTATTACAGCATTTGGGATCATCTCAGTGCATGAAATATCCCAGTTATAATCAGTGAGTCAGTTCATTGAACTAAATATCACTATGTGAACTAAATGCTCCTTACTGAATTAGTGCAGGAAATAGCCCATGGTGAATTGGTGCATCAAACACCCTTAAGGGCACAAAGTAGAACATAATGTAGATTTTCCTAGTCCTTTTGACGGAAAGTCTTAATTTTATTAAAGACACGGAGGCAAGTATTATGCGTTTCTTTCCTTGCTTTTATTAAACAGCAACAGTTAAGAAAACATACTACAATTTCCAGAAGGCACAGAAAAAAAGCCAATGGAAATAAAAACATAGTCAGAACACGTACACCAATCACCATGCACAAAGGGTATTATGACATCACTTGACTGCGAAGAGCCCTCTTTTCTTGAGAAATAAGTCAGTTAGCATTAAATAAAGGAAAAATGGCAAAGAGAATAAGAATAGCCATGAGAAAAGACAACAAGTCAGAACAAAAGTTCAAAATCACAGTAAACCAAGAAGGATCTTGGCAAACAGCTTCAGCAGGTAATCCAGCTCTGAACGGTGACAGAGAAGTCTGCAGACTGGAAATCCATGAAGAAGACGATGTCTTAAGAGGAAGGTTCAATGGTGGCTGATGGCGCTGAAAAAAGGGGAGGGGAAACAAACAAAAAGTTAAAAGAGAGGAGGGATAATACTCAACTTCGTGTCTTTAATAAAATTAAGACTTTCCATCAAAAGGAGTAGGAAAATCTACATTTTATGTCAAGACCAGAGGCTCCTATTATGCGAGTTTTAGGCATAATAATTATATTCAATGAAACATTATCAACTGGTTTACATTAAAAAACTTTAAATACATTGTCATTAGACCAGTCTGCAGATTTAAGAATATCCTCTAAACGGGAACCTGCCCAGAAGCCTTTGGAAGCCATAGCACCTCTGGAAGAGTAAGCTCCAAACATGGAAGTGTCAATACCTGCCAAAGACATAATCCATTTAACCCATCGATTTAAGGTAGAGTCCGAAACCGAATTATAGGGTTTCCTAAATGAAATTAGGAGTTGGGAACGAGAAGGTGTTCTTAAATCTGCAGTCTTTAGTTCATACACTTTCAAGCATTGTCCAACACATAGCTTAGGGTGATCTGGAAAATAGGAATACAAAACTGAGGATAAGTTTGTTTTGGTTCGACGAACAACAGTAAACAGAACTCCAGAAGGAGTGAATTAGCGATTAGAAATATCTAACGCTTTGACATCAGAAAGGTGTTTAATAGAAACAAGACATAATAGCAATGTTAACTTTGCAGATAACATTTTTAAAGAAAGCATGACATTATCAGACCATGACAGGAGGAATTTTAGAGCAATATTAACATCCCATAGTTGTCTATATTTAGGCATTGGAGCATTAGAAAATTTTACTCCCTTTAACAGACGGCAGATTAGAGGATGATCTCCAAATGGTTTTCCATTAACGTAAGAATGGTTAGAAGAAATAGCTGATCTATGTAAACTGATGGTACGAAAAGCCTTACCATTGCTGGCTTCAGCAGCTAAAAAGTTAGCGATAAAAATCACATCCGCTGAAAAGGAATCAATGTGTTTTCACAAACACCAGCTGTGCCATAAAGACCAGGCCGATTTGTAAGCTTTCTTTGTCCCTGGAGCCCACGATTGTGAGATGTATTGTGAAGCTTCTGATAAAATGAAAGGGAGAGATTGGGAATACCTGAGATTTTGCATGCAGAGAGGGTTAGTAGATTGTCCAAGATGAGAGGGTGGGGACGACAAAGTGGATCTAGCAACAGATTCGGGAAGGAAGGAAGCAGGGAAGGAAAGTCTATTGAATGTTCCAAGAGAGTTGGGAACCAGATTTAGGATTGCCAAAAGGGAGCTTTGAGCACTAAATAAGCTTGTTGTCGTCTGAGCTGAGCGAGCACCCTGCTGATCATGAGGAAAGGAGGGAAAGCGTAATTCAGGGAGAGTGGCCAGTCCTTTAAAAAGGCATCGGTGCTAAGGCCAATGGATCTGGATGCCAACTGTAGAATTGGGGAAGCTGAGTGTTGAGGCATGAAGCAAACAGTTTGATAACTAGAGGGCCCCATTTGTTCTGTATCTTTTGAAAAATTGAAGTGTGAAGTTTCCAATCGCTTGAGTCGCGAAGGTTGCGAGAATGTCAATCTGCGACTGAATTGAGAGTTCCTGGAAGATATTCTGCATGAACCGAAATATGGTTTGAAAGGCAAAATTCCCAAAAGCTCTTGGCTAGTTCCACCAAGGGTTTGTATTTTGTGCCCCTGAGATGATTTAAATAACGAACTGCAGAATTGTTGTCCATCCTGAGAAGGATAGCACAACAAACTTTGTTTTTTGCGAGGCTTCTGATTGCAAAGGAGCCGGCAAGCATTTCTAAACAGTTGATATGCAATTTGGAGTCCTCTAAAGACCATGTGCCTCCAGTCAAGATTGGCCCACATCGGGCCCCCCAGCCTGAACGGCTTGCATCTGATTCTAATACTAGATCTGGGGCTGATCCAAAGATAGTTCTTCCGTTCCAGGCGTCTAAATGGTCTATCCACCAATGAAGTTCTGTGAGTGAGTCTAGGTCTAGTGGGATGATGTCTGAATATGAAAGGTCTTTCCTTAAGTGACAAATTTTTAATCTCTGAAGAGCCCGATAATGAAGGGGGCCTGGGAATATCACTTGAATAGTGGTAAACAAGGGGTTAAAATATTAGGAGGCAGAAAAAATAACAAAACCCCGCCTATGGGCATTACCCGAGGAGTAGGAAGCTGAGGCCGGCAGTCGGGCAGAAGGACAGATGAAAGGAGGTGAGTAGGAATTTGAAATAATATTGCAGAGTGAAATAGAACTCCGTTGTTTGAATATGCACGGTTGCGTTTTTAAACGCTGAGGAAACGAGAGCAAAAGACGCTAACGTTACAACAAAACTCTAAATTTAGAGTTTGGTAATGCAGCAGGGAAAAAGGCACGACCGAAGTGTTTCCTCAGGCACGGCAGTATGGCGGCCGCCGTGTGAGGAAACATTGAGTCGGTTAGAAAATGCAGCGCGCAAGGCTCAGCGCGCAGAATAACCGTGCGGCAACTTGCCGACTGGGATGCAAAAGGTGGCAGAAACATAAGAGAACAATAAGCATTTACACTATAAAACAACTTATTAACACAATGTAATATAAATACAGGTAAAACATGAAACATTTGAATAAATAAATTTGAAGGTACTTAACTTGACTGCGAGGAGCAAGAAAAGAGGGCTGTTCGCAGTCAAGTGATGTCATAATACCCTTTGTGCATGGTGATTCGTGTACATGTTCTGACCACGTTTTTATTCCCATTGGCTCTTTTTCTGTGCCTTCTGGGAATTGTAGTATGTTTTCTTAACTGCTGCTGTTTAATAAAAGCAAGAAAAGAAACACATAATAGGAGCCTCTGGTCTTGACAAAAAATTAAATTGTTAATTAAAAATTCCACAGTGAACCTGTGCATGAGATTTCATGTAGTTCCTGAAATTGCATTTACTACATGAAAACTGCCTCGCTGAATAAGTTAATGAAGCATCTCCCAGCATCATTACACCAACTTCTCTGCAGTGATTTAGCTGGTGAAACATTACTCTGCTTGTCAAGTAGAATTGATGCATCGATTCTTCATGTTGTACTCAGTGCATCATGTACACTTCGCTTGGGCTCAATTAGCAAAGGTATGAGTAAATCTACAATCACAATGTTACATCTACATGTGAGTGTACATTTACTACTTTCCAGGATTCACAAACATTCATAGGAATGCAAATGCAAAGCTACCATACGCAGTTTCCATGCTGATTCCTGGGAATGACATATGATATTCTCAATAGGATTCGATTCCACTGTGCAGACTTCTCCATAGCGGTGAACTCTGAATAGGAGGAACAGAAGCCCTCTACATATGCACATTTATTTTTTCCTCTGTGGGGAAAATATTTGTACCCTTGGGGAAGCCACTTCCCTATGCTACAATCAATAATTCACAAAGGAATTCCTGTCAGGCATAAAATATGCAAATTCAGTCAGAAACTTACATTTCAGTGTCAGTTTACTTTGAGAATGGAGTCTATTATGTCAATTTAAAAATAACCCTCTATGCACTAATCCAACACATACCCCTCAGTGTATCAAATAACCTTTGGAGTGTCCATTCCACAACTGACCATCACTGCATGCATTATACAAATAGCCCTCAGTTTATCCCTCATACAACTTCCCCGGCAAAATAAATCCATTCAGAAATTTACCTTAGGTACATACGTTCCACAAACACCCCTCACTGCCTCCGTTTTTACAAGTAACCTTCAGTGCACCACTTCGACTAAAAGTTGGTATTGCATCCTTCCAATAGGGCTCAGTGCACCCTTTCAACAAACAACCTTCATTACACCGATGCAACAAATATTGTTTTTTCGTAAATTTAGAAAAATACCACAGAAAAACCATCCATCAAATAATGCTACATGAATCCAGTCAACAAATGATCCTCACTTCATCGGTTCAACAAATAAGCTCCTGTATGTAAGTAATTAGCAAATAAACGTCAGCCCAGCCATTCTGAAAATAAGCTACAGTGCTGTCAAGCAAATAATTAGTGTATTAATTCCACCAAAACATTTTCAACATGCAAGCCATGGTACATTAATCCAACAAATAATTATCTATGCATCTATTCAACAAATGTTGCTATTAGCATTCCTTCAACAAATACTCCTTTATTTATCCTTCTAAAATATACCCATGAGTGCCTTTATTCTAGAGATAACCCGCAATATGTCAATTCAACAGTTATTTTCAATGCAGCCGTCCAGGAAATACCCGCAGGGCATCAATTCAACAAATACTCTTGAGTACGCCCAGTCAATAATGCCCAATATTACACCCACTTCATAAAAATATGTACATCCATTCAACTCACAGTGTGTTCATTCCAAAAAAGTCTCACAGTGCATACATCAAGCAAGTAAACGTTGGTGCATCTATTGCACATGCAATCTTCAAGGCATCCACCCAATAAATCACACTTGATGCTTCCATTCTACAAATAAATACCAAAGTACCCATTCAACAAATAAACCTAAATCGATGTATTCAACAAGTAATACCTAGTGGGTCCCTTACATTCTTTCCACAAATGCCTCTCAGTGCACCCCTTCTACAAAAATCCTTACTGAGTCTACTGCATCTATTCAACAAATAACATCACGTGTATACATTAAATGTGTGTGCATCCATTCAGTACCTCTCAGTGAACCCACGAGATAAATATTTATCAGTTTATCACCTTAACAATTAATTCACAGTACATCATTCTCACAGAAATTCTCAGACATTAATTCAGATTTAATCCGGAGCCAGAGCGCACCCGTTCTACAAATACCATTCAGTACATCATTCAACACATATCGCTCAGAGCATATTCACAAATAGTTCAACAAGCAAAACCGTGTGTCTCATTAGCAAATAATCAACAGTGCATAAATTCAACAGACAACACCCTAGGTAAACCATTTTACAACGGGCATTGCTAGAGCCAATAGGTGAAAAGGCACGTAAACACAGGCACTTAGAAATATTGTTTCCACATTATACCATATTAAAGCCAGAGCTATTGACTTTGCCACTGCTTTGTAGTGGTGGTATTAGTTTAGTACTGGTGGTTTGATTTTGATGGTGGTATTAGTGGTGATGGTTTTGGAAGAAATAAGAGTTTTTCTAATAGTCCTGCTCCTTTCCTGTCTCACTGCATTGCGAATCGGTGCCCAAATACTAACGTGTGTATCTCATACAGCTCTTAATTGATTTTTGGTTATCACATTGCAAAGGCCTGACCCCATATTGGCCCCGTGTGATAATCGAAAATGAATTAGTAGGTCATTTTAAATTCAAGTTTACATTAGAGTCATAGCAAAAACCATGCAAAAAGCTTCATGGTTGAGTGTACTTTTTAGTTAGAAAAGAGTTTGTGCATTGCTATATAGGCCCTCCAGAGGAGGCAGGATGTTAGCTGGTTGTGATGCTATTAATTGTGTTTGACCAATGACTTTGTGTTTCACCACTGCGCATATTAGTTGCTCAATGTTCACCAGTAGCATATTGTATGTTTTGTTCAGTTCAGCTGCCTATTGGCTTTGACATGGCATTAGCCATTACTTTCTGTATTCAGTTTAGCCGCCTATTGGCTTTGACATTGCATTAGCCATTATATTCTGTATTCTGCCTATTGGCTTTGACATGCTGTATTCAGTTTAGCTGCCTATTGGCTTTGACATTGCATTAGCCATTACATTCTGTATTCTGCCTATTGGCTTTGACATGCTGTATTCAGTTTAGCTGCCTATTGGCTTTGACATGATATGAGACATTACATTTTGTATTCAGCTCAGCTGCCTATTGGCTTTGACATGATATTAGACATTACATTTTGTATTCAGTTCAGCTGCCTATTGGCTTTGACATGATATTAGACATCACATTTTGTATTCAGCTCAGCTGCCTATTGGCTTTGACCTGACATTAGACATCACATTTGATATTTAGGTTAGCTGCCTATTGGCTTTGATGTGGAGTTAGACATTGCAGTTGAAACATTGCAGATGTCTGTATTCTTCCAAGCTGTGTTTTTCCACAAGATGAACCAAGCTGTTTTCTTCACACCAGACTAGACCTGATCAGAGAGAGTACATTTGGTGTTTTCCTTTCTGCTCAGGCTTGGGAAGAGGAGAAGTCTAGGAGATCTGGCCAGTCTCCAAAGGCTTGCGTAGTTTTCCCGAGTCTGAGAGGAGGGGGCACGCTTTTGTAAGGCTGACTCTGGGCTACAGTGAGTTAGATTCGAATCTGCTTGACTTCAGGCTGGAACTAGGCGCCAGTTGCCAGTCTCCCGTTTGGGTAGATAATCTCTTTCTCGCAGTTGACCGGAGTCATCAACTTGCAGACCCCAGAAAGATGAAGCTGAGTTAGGCCCTGCCGCCTTGCTCAAACGGTGATGCATTTAATTTTTATGCTTTGCTAATGTAATCTGCTGTGTACATTGAAAGTGAGAAGTACTGTGATATATTTTGTTTTCATTGCTGCGACTACTTTTACTCTTTTGAACGTGTGCTTGAAGTCTATTAATTCGTCTCTCAAGAACTTGTGGGTGGGGAAGAATTAACAACAATCAAGGTCTTCTTTGAACTCAGAAGTGCATTCCAGAGAGGTTCTGTAAGCTCTGATACGAGATAAGTAGGAAGGCAGAACACTGGTGCAGCCTGTCGTTCACAGTAGAGGTGCCCCACCCACCACCTTTTTTCAAAGCATGAAGAGTGTCAATCAGGCTGTGGATTGGTCAGCTTGACGGACACTCTTCATATTTGGGTCAGGCAGCCAGGCTCTGTACGTGGGCTAAATGCACAGGCACCCGGTTGCCTGAGCTAAACTTTGTCATGCTGAAGATTTCACAGCCGTGAGGGCAGGACCTCCTCAGCCTGGCAAAGAGCTATGAGATCCTCCCACTCATGATGAGAGAGCACATCACTGATAGACTCAAACCTGGGATGCTCAGTTTTAAGCCCCGAAGTGCCCTGATCTAACTGTCCATCAGTAGCTAGAGTGCACGTAATTTGGTAATTCTGTGTAGTGTAATCATGTAGAATTACACAAAAAATCTGCAAGATTACACATAATTATGAAAGAAGAGTAATACTGCATTTAGTGCTATTTTCTTACTGCACAAATTCCCCTTTGCATCCAAAATAAATGCGAGGATGAATTTTGCACTAAGAAATAGTGCTAAATCTAACCGAACATGAATAGTGAGTGTGTTAGGACTTTCCTCCACCTTGTACCTGACATTTTGCGATATTCTCTTAGCCCAAAATACAACAGAACATAAACAACAGCTAAAGCAGCTGTTCACACTCTTTAAGTGTGCTCTCATGGTGTGTTTCTTCCCTCCAAATTATTCTTTACTACACAAGTGGGCATAATTGCATTATTATTGGTAACTCCTTTTCAAAGAGTAACATGAAATTATCAAAATTACTCTGATTACTTTGGCATAATTGAAATTCTGCCCAGGCCTATCAGTGATGCCTTGTCAGAGAGTGAGGTGGGTTCAACCACTCACCCTGACCCATCCCACTCTGTGATGAGGAAATGAAGGTCCTCCTCTCATTGACTGACCCAGGATAAGGTCTGCCAATGAGAGGAGGCAGCAGGATCTTCTATCAGTCCCCTACCTGAATGGACATATTACAGGAACCAAACAGGAGACTTCGCTCCCGCAACCCAGTGTCATTGCAGTGGCCCAGTATGTTTTTATAATTGGGTGACTGTGTGTATGTGTGAATATAAGTGAATCTGTACATGCGTGCTGTGAATGGGTGTGTGCATGTGTATGTATGTGCTTGTGGATGCTGGGTGCATGTGTGTGTACCTGTGAATGGATGGCAGTAGCGTCCAGTACTTTTAGCAGGGAGGGGAAGGTAGGGGCACAAACGCACACATAAAACTCACTCACACTCATGCATTTACCTATGCACGCACACACATTCATTCACAACATTCACTCCCAAATATTCATCCACACATTCATGCACTCACCAAACATTATAAATAAATTCATACTTACATGCATACACAGTGATCTGCCTCAGAGATCCCAGGAGGGCCTGGACTGCTGCCTTTTAGGTCTGCCAATGGGGGAAGGCAGTAGTCCCTCACTCGTCAGAGTGGGATGAGGCCAGTGAGACTGCTGACCCCACCTCGCTCTGTGAGGAGGTAGCAGTGATTGGCACTCTGCCTTGGGCACTTTAGGGCTTAGAACTGAAGAGCCCAGGTCTGAGGTGCTTTGCCAGGCTGAAGAGGTCACACCCACAGGAGCTCTGGCTTCTTCAGCCCAGCAAAGTTCAGCTCAGTCAGCCAGGAGCCTGTGCATTTAGCACATGAAAACACCTGAAAATAAAGAGTGTCTGTCAGGCTGACCTTTGCCGAGCCAGACAGACACTCTTTATAGTGGCCAAAAGGTGAAGGGGTGTGGCCTCTCAGAATATTAGGACGGGCCACAGATGATGGATGGGTGTGAGGGTGCCTGGGGATGGGTGAGTGAGAGTATGTGTGTGCTCATGTGTGTGGCCCACTTCGGTGCTCTGGCTGATTACTGCCAGACACTAGATGTTAAACCAAACATCCAACTTCTTGAAAGGGAGAGAGAAACTCTCCTCTGGGCTGATCTAAAATGTGAGTGACAATCTTTTTAACGAGTCGTCGAAATCCATTTAAGCCAATGATCAGAGGTAACTGACCCAAAGCCCACTCTTTCTATATAGTAAGCAAAAGGTCTTGAGGACAGATAGACCGTTAACCAGTACCTAAAATACTCAAAATGCATTCATTCAATAAATAGACTTCATATTCTGCAATGTACGAAATCAATTATATTTGGCTGAAGAATATGGTAGACTGTAACTAAGACTTTCTTCAATTTAACAGGAGCTTTAAATATATCTAAGGTTTGAGTGAGGGTCTTTTAAAACAAATTAGTGTGAATACTCAAAATCCAAGAACAGTCGAGAAGAATTCTTCCAGGAGACATGTTTTCCTTTCATGCAGGGGATACCGAACGTCAACACTGTGACTGCTCCGTCCTGTCTTGTCTCCCTTTGGGCTTTATGTATCTCTGCAGTGTAGTGTGACATTGTAATCTACTCTATGTGCAGCGCGATAAGATTGATTTTTTTCTATTTTGGCTCCATTTCTAATTAATACTTTGCCTCTGCCTTTTAGATCCTTGATTGCGAAATACCTTTCAAACCTTACATTTTCAAGCATAATATTCTGATTATCAGTCTGTTTTTCGTGAATATTGCAGGAAATCTTCGGACGTACGTGCACTGCAGAAACGCACAACAAAATTCGAAATAGTATTGTCCGCTGTTGTTTTATATAACACATAAAATGTTGTTTGGTTGTATTGTTCTGCTATGTTGCGTTGCTCTGTTATTTTGTTGCTATGCCCTGCCCTACAGTGCCATGTTGTGTTATATTGTGTTATTTTATGGGACACAACAGGGTACTCTGTTTTTATGTTACATTATGGTACTGTGATCTGATGTCGAGACCATGATGACCATAAGCCACATCCCAGAGGGATGACCCCGTTCCTCCCTTTAATTTACCTTTTGGATGACACTCAGTAGGTCAGCTTTGAGGGGTCACACCAAGATGGCCCGGTTACTCCAGAGGCACCATACAGAAACAAGCATTTGCAATGCAATAGGTCTCACGTTTACTGCTAATGGACTTTTCTTCCCACATAAACTGAAAATGAAAAGTAAAACAGCTTCACATAAGCGAGCTGACGGTCGCCATGAGCGCGAAGCAGACATACAAAAGGAAACAGAAGTTCACTTGCAGCATTGGCAAAGGTGCAATTATCCATGTAACCGTCAAAAGAGCAATTACCACGTAACAGAGTCGATGTCATGCAAAACACATGACTACAGCCCAACGAGATAAAAATAAAAAGTAGTCCAGAAACCATACAGGAAACATGGAGCCTCATATGTTGTTAGTAGTTGGCCGGTGTGCTTGAGGAGGGCTAAGCACCGGAAAAGGCAGGATGTATGCATGCCCTTCACTAATGAAGCCAAGCAAATTTTAAAAGGCAAGCCCACAAACCAACCAAACTGATGGGCATGGTTAAAAGCCCACAGAGAGATTATAACAGGGACAGAGTGCTTTGAGCGCTTGACGCTAAAACACATTCACCAATACAAGTAAGAAAAACAGGACCCCTTGTGGGTATTGAAGCTGTCAAACTTGGGGTGTAGTGGGCCCCTCTGACCCCTGACTCCTGTTGGTGCCACTGCGCCCAGCACACTAATGATGGATTGATGGATACTAAGGCAAAGAACCAGACACCTGCCCTGTAGGAAAGTCCTTTTTTTTTGCCTGATCACCCCCACTCTTTCTGGATAGGTACTGGTGGTTACTGACTCTTGGCTGTGCCCTGGGTACTGCTTACCAGTCCCAGGGCCAGTGCTCTGTGTAAAATGGATATGCAAATTAGGCTAATTATAATTGGCTAAGTTAACCTACCTATAAGTCCCTAGTATATGGTAGGGCATGTAGGTTTAGGGACCACAGCATAGGTGGTGCACACCTAGGTGCACTGCTGAGGTGCCCAGTGTCATTTTAAAAGCAAGCCTGCCTTGCTGGCTGCTTTTAAATTAAAGTTATATGCAAATTCGACTTTGGAATTAAAGGTACTTCCAAAGTCTTAAACTACCTTATTTTTACATATAAGTCACCCCTAAGGTGTGCCCTATGTGCCCCTAGGGCTGGGTGCCATGTAACTATAAGCAGGGACTTTATAAAAATAGATTTATAAGCCCTGGTGAGGTCAAAACAGCCAAATTCTTTTTTCCCTCATTGAAGTAAATGGCCTTCATAGGCTAGAATGGGCAGACTTTATTTTAAATTTTAAAGTCTCCTTAAATGTTACATACCAAGAATTTGGTATCAAATTGATTGTTATAATAAATCTCACAACTTCCAGTTGTTGGATTTAATATAACCAGTTCAGGTAAAAAGTTTAGACTTTACCTAAAAAGTTGCCAATTTCAGCTCTGCATTGTTTTTGCTGCTGTGCTCTGATTGGCCAGCCTGCAGCAGCTTCTGCCAGGCTACTTTAATGAGGTGTGAAGTGGCCTGGCTTCACACAAAGGAATGTGCTTGGGGGAGAGAATCTCCCCTCAGCAGATGGTGAGGCAGGAAGGGGGAGGGCTGCCAAACTGGTCTTCAAAGGCAGAGAAGGACATCTGGAGCACCCAGCAACACCCCCACATCCTGCAACCCCAGACAGCTAGGTGCCCCCTTGATTAGATTAGGAGAGGGCAGGAGAGGGGTGTGTTTATGATTTTTAGCCACACCAGTGGGTGGGCTCAGCCAGATCTCTCCTCCAAAAATCAGATTCATCCATTTTGGATTTTTAGAGACTGTTGCCTTCTGGGATGGATTTTTGTCACACTTCCCAGGAAGTGGTCATCACAGGGGGACGACCCTGTCCCTGATTGGAGAACCAGGGCCCCCCTGCTTTTCACCCAGGAGCAAGGATAAAACTGGCAGACCTGCACCCACGCCTCAGATCCCCACCAAATTTCAAGAAGAAGGAACTACAAGGAGAAGAAGGACTGCCCTGCTGGACCCCTGGCCTGCACCTGGACCCTGCACTCAGAAAGACTGCACCAGCTGCACACTTGGGCTTCACCACAAGAAGGACTTTGCCTGGCTTCCACTGGTTCAAGGAGGGACTCCCTGTTTGCTACAGGTGAAAAATTGCTATCCAGAGTCCCCTGCACCAACTCCTGAAAAAGTGACCAGCTGACCACTGTCCAGTGGCCAAAAAGGAGTTTGCGCCAGGTGTATTCTGGGAGTTGAAGTCCGAACTTCCCAAGGACCATCACAGAACTTCTGGACCCTTGGGGTGAGCTGTGGACCCCAAAAGAACCTTAAAAGAACATCTGGGTGAAGCCCCAGAAGTTTGGAAAAGATTGGAGAATTTTTGAAAAAAAGCTCCATAAAGTGACCGACCCGACGCGGAAATTCTAGCCGGCTTGCCTCAACCGCGACCCGGCCTGACTTCGTGGTTCGTCCCGGTAAAGAAAAACATCCAAAAAAGAGACTAAGTCCGAACGTAAAAAGGTTACCGGGACCTTCCAGCCATCGTATCCGAGAAGGGCTCCACGGACGTCGGATCAAGATCCAGGTTTACCCCGGTCGAAGGATTTTCATCTCGAAAAAACGACTAAGTCCGAAGGTAAAAATCACCACCGAGGAAACCGACTTCGCGTATCCGGACAAGGGCTCCAGGAGGTCGGATCCAACTGGCAGGTTCGTCCCGGGGAAGAAAAACATCAAAAAAGAGACTAAGTCAGAAGGTAACTTTTTAACCGAGGCCTCCCGCGACTTGTAGCCGAGCAGGGCTCCATCGCGGTCGGCCTGAAAGTTTGACTTTGCCCCGGTCCTGGTGCAACCAGATGACCCGATTGGCGCTTTTTGTTTCTTAGCGCTAGAAAATAATAATACTTTAAAAATTCATATCTCCGGTTCCCCTGAACCGATTTTAATCGTTTTTGTGTCATTTTAAAGATAAAAATATAAGCTATTTTTATAAATTGGTTTTGGATTTTTAAACTGTTTCCTGTATTTTATTTAATTACTGTTTTGTGATATTTGAATGCTTTACACTTTGTCTCCTAAGTTAAGCCTTGACGCTCGATGCCAAGCTACCAAGGGTAGAGCTGTGATTAATTTACTGAGACCTAACTGTACTTATGTGGAGGTTTGTGGCTTGTTGCTAGGTGTAGGTACCTACCTGCCCTACCAATAACCCATTTTCCAACATAATTGGAAGCAGCGACGGGATCCTGTACTTGTGTTCAATATCACGTTACAGTTTTGAGTAAAACAAATTAAAAATCCTTTAAATTGTCCTAGTGCAAAAATTGTTTTTAATTTTTTTTTAATTTTTTTTTTTATTAATTTGGATTAATTTCAATTATTGAATTTTTGTAATTTTTCTAAATTCTTGTTACCAATTTTTGCAAAAAGTTTTTGTTGACACAAAACTAGGGAACCATGGAGCTTGATCTGGCTAGCCTACCCACACTGACAGTAGTCCAGCTTAGGGGGTTGTGTATTGAAAGAGGGTTGCCTGCAACCACTAATCTCAGGAAGGAAATCCTGATTAAATCCCTGACAGCATGGGCTGAGGCCCAAGAGGTAGAGACAGAGGAAGCTCCAGAGGAGGAAGAAAAAGGGGAAGATGCTAGCTCTAACCTTTCAGGGGAGGGAAGGCATTAGACCCCAAGTGAGGAAGAGGAGGAACGGTCCTCAGTGGATACAGTCACTAGGGCCAGACCCAAAGCTAGTGGTAGGAAGGGGGTCCTTTCAGGAGGAGAAAACCCATCCATCAGGGAAAGAGAGCTGGAAGCCCAGCTAGCCTACATAGCTTTGGAAGCAGATAAGCTTGCCCTAGAAAAGAAAAAGTGGGCAAGCAAAGAAAAAAAAGATGAAAGCAGCGAGAAAGAAACTGAGGTGTCCCTGGGTGGGGGTTTTGCCCCCAGATTACCCAAAGGGGTGGTTCCTGCTTATGTAGAGGGGGATGACATAGATAAGTGGCTGGGGGCCTTTGAGAGGGCCCTCCAGATGAGGAAAGTCAAGCCTCAGTACTGGGGTTCACTCCTTTGGGAGTTAGTTCCCAACTCTGGGAGGGATAGGCTCCTAACCATGAGTCGGGAGGATGCAGACTCATACCCCAGTATGAAGAGTTGCTTGACTAAAAAGTTTGGTCTAACCCCAGAGCAGTATAGGCTTAAGTTTAGGGACACCCAAAAGACAAGCACCCAGTCCTGGGTGGACTTTGTGGACATTTCAGTAAAAGCACTGGAGGGCTGGATACAGGGCAACAGGGTAAGTACCTTTGAGGGGCTGTACAATTTGATTATGAGGGAGCACCTTCTAACTAATTGTGTCCAAGAGAGGCTCCGCCAGTATCTAGTAGACTCTAGGTTGACCAACCCCAGAGAGCTGGGGGAGGCAGCAGATGACTGGTTAAGAACTAGGGTTAACCAGAAACCCCCAGGGGGTGATCAGAAAAAGGGAGGACATGGTTCTTCTCAGGGGAAGAACCAGGGGAAAGATGACAAAAAACCGAAAGAGTCCTCACAAGAGTCCCCAAAAACTTCTCAGGGAGGGGGAGCCCCGAGCCAATTCACTTTTAAAGGGAAAGGGTATCAGGGAAAGAATTATGATCCTGCTAAAGCAGGAAAGTTTCAGGAGCTTGCTAAGGCCGGCAAGTGTTTTGACTGTCATCAGCCAGGACATAAAAGAGGAGATGCTATCTGCACCAAGAAGCCCCCCACTGGTGGGCAATCCCAGGGGATTGCTAGTGTAGGGTTGGGGGTGGAAGTTGGCCCAGGGGTGGAATCAGGGTACACTGAGGTCACCTTAGTATCCGTGGGTGGGGTGGACATTGCAACTATGGCCACCTTACCTCCCATCATGGAGAGGTATAGGCAGAGGCCTAAAGTCAATGGGACTGAAGTGGAAGCTCTGAGAGATACAGGAGCCAGTGTGACAATGGTCGCAGAAAAGCTGGTTTCTCCAGAGCAGGTCTTACCTGGTGTCTTCCACCAGGTGACTTATGCAGATACCAGAACCAAACTCCATCCCATGGCTATGGTGAATCTGGAATGGGGAGGTGTGACTGGCCCTAAAAAAGTAGCTGTAGCTCCTGCCCTCCCAGTAGAGTGTCTACTGGGGAATGATCTTGAAGCATCTGAGTGGTCAGAAGTGGAAAGAAGGGTCCATGCACAGATGCTGGACCTCCCTGAATGGGTGTGTGCTGTGACCAGGTCACGGGCGGCACAACAGGGGAATGCTTGACACTTGGACCCTGGAACAATGGGCCAAGCCTCCAAGAAAAAGAGAAAAGGCACTGGGTCTGGCTTGCCAGCCCCAACAAGTACAGAGGGTCAGGAAGAATCCAACCCTGAGGGGGGAGGATCTGAACTCTGAGGGAGGGACACCTTCCCTGCAAACTCTGCCTGACTTGGCAGAACTGCAAGGGGCAGGTGGGCCCACCAGAGAAGAGTTGTGCCAGGGACAAAGAGAGTGTCCCACTCTTGAGGGCCTGAGGCAGACTGCTGCCAGGCAAGAACAAGGGGATACCAGTGGTACCCACAAGGTTTACTGGGAGGATGGAGTTCTCTACACTGAGGCAAGGGCCCTTAAAGAAGGGGCTACTAGGAGAGTAGTGGTCCCCCAAAAGTATAGAGAATTCCTCCTTACCTTAAGCCATGATATCCCCTTAGCTGGTCATTTGGGACAGACCAAGACCTGGAGCAGGCTGGTCAACCATTTTTATTGGCCCGAAATGTCAGAAAAAGTCAGGGAGTTTTGCAGCTCCTGTGTCACCTGTCAAGTCAGTGGCAAGACAGGGGGCAAGCCAAAGGCTCCCTTGATTCCACTGCCAGTGGTTGGGACTCCCTTTGAGAGGGTGGGGATTGACATTGTTGGTCCCCTAGACCCACCAACTGCTTCAGGTAACAGGTACATTGTGGTGGTAGTGGACCATGCCACCAGGTACCCTGAGGCAATACCCCTCCGGACAGTCACTGCTCCCACAGTGGCTAGGGCCCTACTTGGTGTGTTCACCAGAGTGGGATTCCCAAAGGAGGTGGTCTCAGATAGGGGCACAAACTTTATGTCAGCCTATCTGAAAGCCATGTGGGAGGAGTGTGGTGTTACTTATAAGTTCAGCACACCCTACCATCCACAGACCAATGGTCTGGTGGAAAGATTCAATAAGACCCTGAAGGGCATGATCATGGGTTTGTCTGACAAACTCAGGAGGAGATGGGATGTCCTCCTCCCATGCCTGCTGTTTGCCTACAGGGAGGTGCCACAGAAGGGGGTTGGATTCAGCCCCTTTGAGTTACTGTTTGGGCACCCTGTAAGAGGCCCATTGTGCTTGGTGAGAGAGTCTTGGGAAAAGCCTCTCAAGGAATCCAAGGAGAATGTGCTGGATTATGTACTAGGCCTGCGGTCTCGCATGGCTGAGTATATGAAGAAGGCAAGCAGAAACCTGGAGGCCAGTCAGGAGCTCATGAAGCTCTGGCATGATCAAAAGGCTACCATGCCTGAGTATCACCCAGGACAGCTGGTGTGGGTTTTGGAGCCCATGGCTCCTAGGGCACTACAGGCCAAATGGACTGGGCCCTATCCAATCCTAGAGAAAAAAGGTGAGGTCACCTACTTGGTGGACCTTGGCACCCCCAGGAATCCTCACAGGATCCTACATGTAAACAGGATGAAACCCCACCAGGACAGGGCAGACATGACCATGCTGATGGTCACTGATGAAGGGAAGGAGGAGGAGGGTGAACCTCTGCCAGACCTCCTGTCCTCAAAGGCAAAAGATGGGTCAGTGGAGGGAGTGGTACTCTCTCCCAAATTGACAGATCAGCAACAACAAGACTGTAAGCAAGTCTTGGGCCAGTTTGCTAGTCTGTTCTCCCTGACGCCTGGACTCACCAATTGGTGTGTCCATGATGTTGACACTGGTGACAGCTTGCCTGTCAAGAACAAGCTGTACAGGCTGTCTGACCAGGTCAAGGCCAACATCAAAGCTGAAGTGGCTAAGATGTTGGACCTGAAGGTAATTGAGCCCTCTAATAGTCCTTGGTCCAGTCCAGTGGTACTGGTGCCCAAAGCTAATCCCCAAGGTGGGAAGAAAGAATTAAGATTCTGTGTGGACTACAGAGGTCTAAATGCAGTCACTAGGACTGATGCTCACCCCATACCTAGAGCTGATGAGCTCATTGACAGGTTGGGGGCTGCCAAATTCCTGAGCACATTTGATCTGACCTCAGGATATTGGCAGATTGCCTTAAGTCCAAGAGCTAAGGAGAGGTCAGCATTTTCCACACCAGAGGGCCACTTTCAGTTCAAGGTGATGCCCTTTGGCATGAAAAATGCTCCTGCCACCTTCCAACGGTTGGTGAACAGAGTCCTATCTGGGTTGGAATCTTTTAGTGCAGCTTATCTGGATGATATAGCTGTATTTAGTTCCACCTGGAGGGACCACATGGTCCACCTGAAGGAAGTGCTTCAGGCCCTGCTTCAAGCAGGCCTGACTATCAAGGCAAGCAAGTGCCAGATAGGGCAAAGTTCTCTTGTGTACCTGGGCCACCTTGTTGGTGGAGGCCATGTACAACCTCTCCAGCCCAAGATCCAGACTATCCTGGATTGGGAGGCTCCAAAAACCCAGACTCAGGTCAGGGACTTTCTTGGCCTGACTGGGTATTACAGGAGGTTTGTTCAGAATTTTGGGACCATAGTGGCCCCTCTAACTGAGCTTACCTCCAAGAAACAGCCCAAGAAGGTCATTTGGACCCCAGAGTGTCAAAAAGCTTTTGACACCCTAAAACAGGCTATGTGTTCAGCACCAGTGTTACTGGCCCCTGACTATAGCAAGGAATTTGTAGTGCAAACAGATGCTTCAGAGGAAGGGATTGGGGCAGTGTTAGCACAAGTTAATAAAGAGGGCCATGATCACCCAGTTGCCTTCATCAGCAGGCGACTACTCCCCAGAGAGAAAAAATGGAGTGCCATTGAGAGGGAGGCCTTTGCTGTGGTTTGGTCCCTGAAGAAGTTGAGGCCTTACTTGTTTGGCACTCACTTCCGTGTACAAACTGACCACAGACCTCTCAGATGGTTGATGCAGATGAGGGGGGAGAACCCAAAACTGTTAAGGTGGTCCATTTCCCTACAGGGGATGGACTTCACAGTGGAGCACAGACCTGGGACTGCTCATGCCAATGCAGATGGCCTTTCCAGGTTTTTCCACTTAGCTGATGAGGACTACCAGGGTGTAGGTTAGTACCCATCACCTTTCATCTGGGGGGGGGGCAGTGTAGGAAAGTCCTTTTTTTTTTGCCTGATCACCCCCACTCTTTCTGGATAGGTACTGGTGGTTACTGACTCTTAGCTGTGCCCTGGGTACTGCTTACCAGTCCCAGGGCCAGTGCTCTGTGTAAAATGGATCTGCAAATTAGGCTAATTATAATTGGCTAAGTTAACCTACCTATAAGTCCCTAGTATATGGTAGGGCATGTAGGTTTAGGGACCACAGCATAGGTGGTGCACACCTAGGTACACTGCTGAGGTGCCCAGTGTCATTTTATAAGCAAGCCTGCCTTGCTGGCTGCTTTTAAATTAAAGTTATATGCAAATTCGACTTTGGAATTAAAGGTACTTCCAAAGTCTTAAACTACCTTATTTTTACATATAAGTCACCCCTAAGGTGTGCCCTATGTGCCCCTAGGGCTGGGTGCCATGTAACTATAAGCAGGGACTTTATAAAAATAGATTTAAAAGCCCTGGTGAGGTAAAAACAGCCAAATTTGTTTTTCCCTCATTGAAGTAAATGGCCTTCATAGGCTAGAATGGGCAGACTTTATTTTAAATTTTAAAGTCTCCTTAAATGTTACATACCAAGAATTTGGTATCAAATTGATTGTTATAATAAATCCCACAACTTCCAGTTGTTGGATTTAATATAACCAGTTCAGGTAAAAAGTTTAGACTTTACCTAAAAAGTTGCCAATTTCAGCTCTGCATTGTTTTTGCTGCTGTGCTCTGATTGGCCAGCCTGCAGCAGCTTCTGCCAGGCTACTTTAATGAGGTGTGAAGTGGCCTGGCTTCACACAAAGGAATGTGCTTGGGGGAGAGAATCTCCCCTCAGCAGATGGTGAGGCAGGAAGGGGGAGGGCTGCCAAACTGGTCTTCAAAGGCAGAGAAGGACATCTGGAGCACCCAGCAACACCCCCACATCCTGCAACCCTAGACAGCTAGGTGCCCCCTTGATTAGATTAGGAGAGGGCAGGAGAGGGGTGTGTTTATGATTTTTAGCCACACCAGTGGGTGGGCTCAGCCAGATCTCTCCTCCAAAAATCAGATTCATCCATTTTGGATTTTTAGAGACTGTTGCCTTCTGGGATGGATTTTTGCCACACTTCCCAGGAAGTGGTCATCACAGGGGGACGACCCTGTCCCTGATTGGAGAACCAGGGCCCCCCTGCTTTTCACCCAGGAGCAAGGATAAAACTGGCAGACCTGCACCCACGCCTCAGATCCCCACCAAATTTCAAGAAGAAGGAACTACAAGGAGAAGAAGGACTGCCCTGCTGGACCCCTGGCCTGCACCTGGACCCTGCACTCAGAAAGACTGCACCAGCTGCACACTTGGGCTTCACCACAAGAAGGACTTTGCCTGGCTTCCACTGGTTCAAGGAGGGACTCCCTGTTTGCTACAGGTGAAAAATTGCTATCCAGAGTCCCCTGCACCAACTCCTGAAAAAGTGACCAGCTGACCACTGTCCAGTGGCCAAAAAGGAGTTTGCGCCAGGTGTATTCTGGGAGTTGAAGTCCGCACTTCCCAAGGACCATCACAGAACTTCTGGACCCTTGGGGTGAGCTGTGGACCCCAAAAGAACCTTAAAAGAACATCTGGGTGAAGCCCCAGAAGTTTGGAAAAGATTGGAGAATTTAACTATAAATGGTGAATTTATAAGGTTCTGTACATTGAAAATGTGAGCCTAAGTACAAAGTCACTGTAACCTTTGCTTTTTTCAGTGAATTTCCATGTTTTTTTTAAATATAGTCATTTTTATTACTATATGTTAATCCAAACACCGCCATGCACGGTCTTCGGCCGAGCACTGGACGATTGGCCACAGGGCCTGGTCTGCCAACCCCCTGTAACCACCCAACCTTACACTGTGCACAGTCTTCACCCATTTGCAGCGGATGTTGCCCGCAAGACATGGCCTGCAGCCAGAATCTGAGGCCAAACTCCCTAACCACCCCACCCCATGCTGCACATTGCCCTTTGGCCGTGTGTGGGGGGAGTTGTCTGCGGCCTCTCTGGGTGTGAGAATAGGTGTGAGAGGGCATATCTGGGGGTTAGAGTGTCTGTCAGATTGTCTGTCTGGGTGTGAGAGAGCATACATCAGTATTTTAGTGGGTACGTCAATGTGTGCACAGGTCTGTGAGTGGGTGTGTGACAGTCTGAGTGGGGGTGTAAGTGGGTGCATAACTATTTGAGTGGGTCTGTGTGGGTGCGTGATGGTCTTAGTGAGGCTCTAGGTGAGTGTATGAGAATCTGAGTGGGTCTGTGAGTGGGTGTGTGAGTGTCTTAGTGGGACTGTGAGTGGGTGGTAAGTGTCTCAGTGGGTGTGTGAGTGGAAGAATTGATTGAAAGAGAGACAGAGAGAGAGAGAGAGAAAGTGAGAGGGAGAGAGAGAGAGTTTTTTTAGGCGTTGATGTCTGATATACTTAGAATGAGATATTTGTATCCAATAAAAATAAAAATAAACTTTTTTTTAAAATATTTTTTTAATTAAAAAAAATATGGTAATGTGTCAAGCTGGACACAAACTCCTGTTCTATCACATTGAGCTATGGGTTTTGTTTTAAAAACATTTTTTTTGCCCTTTATGAGCAGATTCGCAGATCCACTGTGTCTCTGCCTGTAAACTTAAACAAAATGCTTCTTAGCCCTTGGGGGCCCCTTAGGGACCCTACCAACAGAGCTAAGGGGTCAGGGTGTTCGTACCCTGGCCCCTTTTTTTTTTTTTTTTTACCTTTTTTGTGGGACTCGGCTGAAGCCAAGTCCCAAGATGGCTGCCAATATTTCAACAGATTCTGTTGTTGAAGTGTCATCAGTCAATCAGATCTCAGAACGAGACCGTTAGGGGTCACAAATTGTTTGCTCCCCTAGATATGCACATTTGTTTTCCCCTTAATTTCTCAAAAACTACTGAACGACATTACACCAAAACAAAAAAGCACTCTTTCTGGACCAGGACCTACCTTTCTGCCAAATTTAGTGTAATTCCGTCCAGTAGTTTTTGTGCCTTCGCAGTTAAAAATTCCTATAGGAAAATGAATGGGGAAAACATGTTTTGGGGCTCCCCTTTTTTCTCGGCCACCCGGATGGATCACCCCAAAACATTCCAGTAGCATGTGATGGGGCTGGCAAATTGTTTTTGGAAAGGTTTGTGAAGATTCGTTAGGTGGAGCCAAAGATATAGGCAAGTAATAAAATGCTCTATATATAGAACCTAGTGGCAATCGGCACTAGGTAATCTATCTATCCATCTATCTATCTATCTATCTATCTATCTATCTATCTATCTATCTATCTATCTATCTATCTATCTATCTATCTATCTATCTATCTATCCCTCTCTCTCTCTCTCTCTCTCCCTCTCTATATATATATATATATATATATATATGAATATATATATATATATATTACAATTCACTTGGAGTTCCATGAACAAGACTCCAAGTGAGTTGAAACGGGTTGGGGATTGTTGCTTTGTACTGAACTGAAATAAATGTATGTTATCTTGGACTTCATGGAGTGCGGTGAATTTACTTGTCACTAATATATATATATATATATATATATATATATATATATATACATATAGTGCTATATCTATATCTATTTAGTGGCAATGCCACTAGGTAATCACCACTTCCCCGGGAATATAATAAAAAGGTGATGGGGGTCCATTTTGGATCCCCAGGCCCTTGGGATCACCACCTCCCTAGGGCTTCTTCTAAGTTGGAGGGGGCTGCTCAGCGCCCCTCGTGGAGCCACTGATGGCCCTGGAGACTGCAACCCCCCCAGGGCCGACTCCTGCTATGTCCCAGCGTGCCCGCCCAAAGGACATTGCTGTTTACTGTCGTTTGGCTGCAGCTTTGCAGCAACTGCAGCCAAGCTACATCAAATACTCGTTTTTTGACAGCAGGACATGTCAGACAGGTCCCGCTGTCAAAAACCAAAGCTTTCATCTCTCTCACCTGCACACAGGTATGCGTGTAGAGGACAAAGATGAAAGGTTTGCTCCAGCAAGCAGGCAGCTGCTGTTAAAAGCAGCTGCCTGCTTGCTGGAGCAGTGGGACTGTGGGGTAGGCCTTGAGGCTCCGCCCTCGGCCCAAGATAGCTCATAAGGGCAAATTATAGAAAACAAATGTCCAGGGACCGTGAGGGGGAGGGCAGCTTCCAGCTCCCTCGTGGTCCCTGATAGCCCGTAAGGGCAAAATAGTAATTAAAATTTTAAATGTCCAGGGACCGCGGAGGAGGCCTAGAGGCTTTTCCCGCGGTACCAGATAGCCCATAAAGGGCTTCTTGCTGGGACTGTGAGGGAGCCTTTGCAGGCTCCCCTGAGATCCCAGATAGCCCATAAAGGGCTTTCAAAATATAAAGAAACTCAATATCTCAGTGTGAAGGTCTGTGAAGGTCACACTGAGTGTTCAGGTTTCGAGTCCAGCCAGACTAATTTCCCAAATATTTTTTCAAGTAAAATGTTTAAGGATCATACTGAAAAGTGATCTTACTCTTTTTAAATAACAAACACATTTTACTTTTCAAATTGTATAGAAATATCTCATTCTAAGTATATCACACATCAAAGCCTAAAAACTTGCAATCTCTCTCCCTTTCTCTCTCTCTCTCTTTCAATCTCTTTCTCCCACTCACACACCTACTCAGACACTAATGGACCCACTCACAGGCCCACTCAGATAATCATGCACCCACTTACTGACCCACTCAGAGCCTTGTGCACCCATTCACAGCCCCAGTCAGACCCTCATGCACCAACTCACAGACCCCCTCAGACGGTTACACACCCACTCACAGACCCACTCTACCTCTCACAGCCCACTCACAGACCCACTGACAGCCTCATGCACCCACTCGTAGACTCGCGCACACATTGATGTACCCACTAAAACACTGATGTACACACTCTCACAGCCAGCCAGACACTCTCACAGCCACTCTCACCCCCAGATACACCCTCTTACACCAAATCTGACACCTAGAGAGGTCGTGGCAACCTCTGCCACGCACAACCCTGGGCCTGTAGACAGCAAGTAGGTAGGTGGTTAGAGGGGTTGGCCGTAGGGTCTGGCTTCAGGCCGGGTCTTACTGGCAACCTCCACCGAACACAGGCAAAGACTGTGCATGGTGCAAAGTTGAGAGCTTATAAGAGGTTGGCCTGGCCATAGTTGCGCGAAGGTGGTTGGATTAACCTATAGTAATGAAAATTAATATACGTTAAAAAAACATAGAAATTCACTGAAAAACAAACAAAGGTCACAGTGAAGCTATAATTAGGAAATAGAATAAAAAAAAATAGAAATTCACTTAAAAAAACAAAGGATACAGGGACGTTATATTTAGGCTCACATTTGAAACATATGAAACCATAGAAAACTACTAGTTATAGTTAGAGCTACCTCAAGCAACTATAACTTGTGCCCTAAGGTCACTATAACTCACGCCATGCACAGTTTTTCGTCAAAAATGTTACTGCAACTATTACAGTGATATTATCAATTATGTTATCAAATGTTATGAGTACCGTAATTTGTGGGTTCATTAGCAGTGCACGGCTAGGCGTTTCCATCAAAAACAGTGCTCCCACAAATTGCGCCACTCTGAGATTCTCGACTAGTGTTTACAAATACCGATGCAGCTCTAAGTTTAGAGTCCAGAGGTTTGGTGCAACACATTTTAATTAGTCATAAAGAGCAGGGCAGAACTGGTAAAGTGGTGAGTCTTTTACTGTGTCACAGTGGAAGCCTTGTTTTTGAAGGAAACACATGAATTAATAACTGTTGGAGAAACCTGCAATTGGGAATTGTGCTTATGTGGCACTGTGCGTTATGGAAACACGAGGAAGATTTTATTTGGCGCAGTTCTAATAATAAGGAACATCAATGAGTTTAATGTTATGCAGAATGACTCATATGGTTGTTTAGACACAAATATCACAAGTACCAGGATGCCTCTGTAATTATAAAAGGCAGGCTAATTGGAACAACGTGTGCACATAGATCAGAACCACCTGAAGAAGATGAAAGTTGAAACGCGTTGTGGGATCTGAGGGAATGTTTGGAAAGAAATCTGCCATTAGATGTCATCCTAAAATTAAAATAAATGAGAACTGTCATATATTACCTCTGTGAGTGCAGCTCAGTTTGTGGTGAATATTTATATATATATATCTATATATATAGATATATATATAGATATAGATATATATAAATATATAACCTACTGGCAGTTGCCAGTAGGTAGTTATAGTTAGGACCATGTTTCCATAGAAAAAGAGTTTTTTGACTTTCCTATATCTTTGGCACCATTTAATGAATGTTCACTAAATTTTCCAAAATAAGTGTGGCAGTGGGTCTTGTTGATCATGGAAAGTTTCGGTGTGATCCGTCATGCAGGGGCCGAGAAAAAGGAAGAGGTCAAAAAGCATGCATTTCCCATGTTAATTCCCATAGGAGTTTTGAACACGGCTACAGCCGGAGCCATTGGACAGAATTACACCAAATTTGCAGAACGATAGGATTCGGTTTGCAGATTACACATTTGGATATTTGGTGTAAATACATTCAGTAGTTTTTGAGATAAACATGGGAAAATATATTTGTATATCTAGGGCCACATATCCATTGCAGAGTTTTCACTGTGATTGTGGGGAGTTCTCAAATACCCGTGCCAACAGGAATGCTGTGATTGGCTTGCCACAACCTGACTAGAAAGTTGCTGCTACCATTTGAGGTAATGAGACACAATCCTGGGGGTGAAAAATAAAACGAAATGTGGCATAAGGGTGAGGAAGGAGGCACCTTGACTCCAGTGCTGTGACATAGGGGTCTTTGAGGGTGAAATTATGACCTTAAAATTATTTTTCTTGCAATGCACAATATTCGCAATGCATCACAATGGTCAGCATGGCCCCCGTGTAACGTTGCGACGCCTTTGTGAATATCGGCGAAATTGTTTAAAAATAAACATTCACAGACTCATTCATACACTACTTCATTCTCTCATAGTAGCACTCAGACACTCATGCAACTACTGTCAGAGCCACTCAGGCACTCACACACCTACTAACAGGCCCACACAGCACTCACACACCCACACAGACCCTTACGCACACACTCACAGACCCTCTCAGACTCTGACACACCCACTCACAGACCCCTTAGAGACTGACACACCAACTCACAGACCCACTCAGACACTGATGCACCCACTCATAGACCCTTTCAGACTGTCACACATCCACTCACAGACCCACTCCAACCCTCACGCACCCACTCACAGACCCACATGTCCCATTCACACACCCACTCAGATACTCATGTACCCACTCACAGACCCACCCAGACACTCACTCATCCACTCACAGACCCACTCAGACCCTCACGTACCCACTCACAGACCCACTCAAACACTCATGCATCCAGTCACAGACCAACTCTGACTCTCACGCACCCACTCAGAGCCACTCAGACATTAATGTACCCACTCACAGACCCAATCAAACAGCGGCTCACCCATTCTCAGACCCACTCAAATGTCACACATCCACTCACAGAATCATTCAGACCCTCACACACCCACTCTCACACCCAGACAGACACTCTCACACCCATGGACATCCTCTCACACCTACTCTCAATCCCAGAGAGACAGACTCTTGAGCCATGCATGGTGGGGGGTTGGGTGGTTATAGGCGGTTGGCTGCAGGACCTGGCCGCAGCCTAGACCCTTTGACCAACCCCCACGCACATGGCCGAAGGCTGCTCACAGTGTGGGGTTGGGTGGTTATAGGAGGTTGTCTGAGCCAAACCTCACCACGCATGGCTTTAGGTCATAATTTCACCCTCAAAGACCCCTATATCACAGCCGTGGGTTAAGGGTACCACCACCCTGACCCCTTATGCTACTTTTCATTTTATTTTTCAGCTGCAAAACCATGTCCTGTTACCTAAAATGGCCAGGTTGTGGCCAGCCAATCAAATCTTTCTTGTTGGCCGATAACTTGCACCATAAGGTAACTATAACTCGCACCTTTGCCATGCACTGTTAATTACCCCATGTATTATGGCAATCATGACAACTTTTATAATGTCATAAAAAATATCAATAAATCATTAGCATTCAAATTAATGAAGAAAAAACTGTGCACGGCAGGGGCGCCATTTATACTTACCTTAAGGCGCGAGTTATAGTTACTTGAAATAACTCTAACAATAACTGCTAAACTTCTAAGGTTTTGTATGAGTGAATTCAGAACCTAACTATAATGTCCCTGTAACCTTTATCCTTTGGTTTTTAAGTGAATGTATATATATATATATATATATATATATAGTCACTGAAAAGAAGCAAAAGTTACAGGGATATTATAATTAGGAAACAAAATTTAAAGAACATAGAAAATCACATAAAACACCAAAGATTGCAGAGACGTTATAGTTAGGCTCATATTTTAAACTTACAAAACCATAGAAATTCACCTGTTATAGTTAGATTTATTTCAAGAGTTTTTCAAGCCTCTTTAAGCTCCTCACCCACGTCTACAAAGCCCTTCACAACTCAGACTCCACCTAACTTAACAACCGCCTCTCCTTCCACCAACCCAGAACTTTGCTCTGTCTCCCTCGTCCAGACAAACGTCCCCCGCATCCTACGTGGCGGCTCTGGAGGCCAATCCTTCTCCCACTTCGCAGCCAAAGCCTGGAATGACCTCCCCCTCCCGGTGCAAACCTGCCCTTCTCTACAGGACTTCAGGAAGCAGCTCAAAACCTGACTGTTCGACCAACATCCCCTCCTGGTCAAAGCCCACAGAAACCCTACAGTGCCTGGAGACCCCCTGTTGTGACAAGCAGCGCTCAACAATACCTGAGTGATTGATTGATTGAAGTAACTATAATTCGTGCCCTAAGGTAACTATAACTCGCGCCCCCACCATGCTCAGTTTGCTCATGAATAATTTTACAGCAGTGATATTATCAATGTTATAAAATATGTCATGAGTTGTAGTTACCTATAGCCCTGCGGCCTACCACACACTGCACTTATGAAGTGCTTCTTTGTTTGTATCCTTGGTATCCTTGGAAAAGGGACAACACAATATCTGTTCTCAACAGCAAATGACAAAAAAAGAGCCCACACATTACAGTCCGAGCATGAGATATTTTTCTCAAAAAAGCAAGGATGCAAACACCTCCTTCAAAGTTTATTCATAACGTTCACGGCGTAAATGCAGAGAATACACACTTGCTTTGCCTTGGGCATGCGCACAAAGTTAGAGTGATTAGTACCTCACAGAAGTTGCGCTTCAACTTGGGCACCTACTTATTTTATATCTGTAAAGGCTTCCCATTGAGGTTTATTTTCTGTGAAATGAAATGAGCATCAAGCCAGAATGAATCCTGCCCTGCATATTTATCTAAGAAGAGGCCTGTATTTTCTGCAGATGTCTACCAAACTGGAGTACTTTCTACTGACTAATTAGTGAGTGCTATCTCATTGGGTATGTAATATAATATAGTGCATCTCCTACCCTACAGCTGCATAGAGGATGCCAAGGTTGTACTTTCCAGAAGTAAGTGCTTCTTTGTTTTTTGGCCATGTAAGGAACCACGGGGGAAGCCTCAAGGCCCCTGCAGTTCCAGCCAGCTCCCCTCATCCTGCAGGAGCCTGTATTGCTCCAGAGCACAGAGGGATGCAGATAAAGCAGCCCCTTTGTGTGGGAGCAATGGTTTCATCTCTTTCCCTGTGCGCATTTTAGCGGGCAGGGAAAGAGATGAAAACTCCACTTCCAGAAAGCTGGAATTTGTCACAGCTCCCATTTGCTGGAGGCTGAGTGTTTGCTTTTGCTTGGCGGGGGCTGCCACAGCTCCCGGCAAGCAAAAGCAAACAGCTACCTCGCCAGTGTGGGCACCTTGGAAGGTAGCAGGAGCCAGCCCGGGGGGGAGGTGGGTGGTCCCCAGGGCCATATATGGCTCCAAGAGGGGTGGTGCAACGCTCCCTCCTTCTTTGTAAATATCAATTTCTATATTTATTTGTCCCCAGGGAAGTGGTACCCCCCCCCCCAGGGCTGGGGGATCTGCATGGCCCCCCTCGTTAAATGTTATTGTAGCCCCAGGGAGGTGGCATACCCTAGGCCCAGGGGGTCTGCACAGCCCACCCAAATATTTATTTTCCTTTAGCCTTTAGCCCCTGGAGGTGGTGGTACCCAGACCCTGGGGGGAGAGGTCCTTGTGGCATCTCCATACATGTTTTAATAATAACCTCGGGGTGGTGGACCGAGGGGCATTTAACAGCCCTAGGAGGGTGGCCCCATGCTCCCCCTCCTTAATTATAAAAATAAGTATGGCTGCAGCACTTGGCCCACCCAGGGGAAAAATTAAAAGCAAGTGCAGGAGAACAAGCTTGTTTTTAAAAAATAAAATCACTGTGAAATTGCCGAATATTGTGAATTTCACAGTGAATTTAAAAAAAATGCTTTTTTGCCCTGATAGGGTCCCACGGGGACCCCTAGAGCACAACTAATGGTTTAGGGCATTCCTACCCTGCCCCTATTTCCTTTTTTATGTGTTTAGTGTTGGCAGCCAATTAAATCTCAGTACGAGATCAGGACTATGAACAAAGTATTCAAACTTCTAGATATACGAATTTGGATTTCCTTTAATATCTCGAAAACCACTGAACAGATTTACACCAAATAACAAAAAAGTTGGATCTATGGATGAGAAGCTACCTTTCTGCCAAATTTGGTGTAATTCCATGCAGCGGTTCGGCTGCAGATGTGCCTAAAGAGTCTATGGGAATTAACATGGGAAACACACTTTTTTAGAGCCCCCACCCACCCTTTTCTCAGTCCCTGCTTGACAGATCACCCTGAAACTTTCCATGTACAAAAAGACACAACTTGACAGTTATTTTTGGGAAAATTCCATAAAAATTCGTCAAACGGCGCCAAAGATATAGCCAAGTCAAAAAACACCTTTTCTATGGAAACTAGGTCCTAACTATAACTACCTACTGGCAATCGCCAGTTGGTAATATATACATGTATCGCCTGGACATAATGCCAAAAAAAGCAAACACCTTTTCCCTTTTATCTTTCTGTAAGTCTCAAATAACAACCCTGACTACCACTTATATTTCCTGGTCCTCTAAATCAGTTTATGCAATTTCTTGTGTCATGTTATACCATATAATATTTCTTGTTATATTGCAGCTATAGAAAATCTGCCTTTTCTGCATGGTCACCCCAGATTTTTCACCTTTTGCTGGACCCTTTATATTTGCTAGCTTTACAGCTCTGTGCACTTCACCCCTGCTAACCAGTATGAAAGTGCCTATGCTCTCTCTGGCCAAAGTAGCATATTCGTAATCGGAATAGTTAACTTACCTATATGATACAAAGAGTACCAGGGATTGGAAGTTAAATGCCACTAGTGGACTGCAGCACTTATTGTGCCATTCACTATAGTGGCAGTGCAAACATGGCGTCTGGCCTACCATTGTAGTATGACTGTGACAGTGCAGCACATGCACTGTGGTCTACCAATGTGGGCTAACTGTAACAGTGCAAAACACACACAGTGACCTGTCAAATCAAACTCCTTTTGACAAGTAAAACCCTCCATGTTAAATGTAAGTAAATTACTCCTATGTGAACCTTGTAGTCCACAAGGCAGGGTGCATGGTATTTGAAATTGGGACATGTAAAAAAATTATGCTAAAATATCCCTATGGTGGCAAGGCCCTAAAAATATTTTTACCTTAGCAGGCCTAGCTGTCCTATGTATAAAACCAGAGAACATATTAAAATACTACTCCCATGTGGGACCAGTTAGAAAAATAATAAAACAACTATTTTAATAGTTATTAAAAATCCAGTTCAATGAAGAAGTCAGATGTACATAAATCATAAGGAAAAGTAACTTTTAGAACGTTTAGTGACCTGAGAGGAGACCTGAAGGGCTGGGCCTGCTCCCTCTTGCACCCAGAACAAAGAAGTGAACCCCAAGGGTTAGTTGGCTGACTTCCTATGTGGATACAGGAAGATAAAAAGCTGCAAGAGGTCTTTTCCTGGAGGAATGAGCTGAACAGTGGCAACTGGGCCTAGATTGGATCCTGCCATTGACATCTGCCCAAAACCCTGTGAGTCTCTAGCTGCCTCCCCAAAGGTCATGGGGGTCAGAGGGGGCTTTAGAAGTGTACTTGTATAATGGATTGGGACTTAAAAGACAGGGGTGGTCATTCCAACTTCGGCGGTCTTTTCCTTAGACTGCCGAAGCCATGGACGCCAGAAGACCGCCAGTGCTGCTGGTCTTCTGACTGCCATATTACGAATACTGAAGGATTTCCTCCAGAATTTGGGTGAAAATTCTCCAGTAGTCGTGCTGGTGGTCAGATGCGCAGAGGTGGTTCCACCGCAGGCCCCGACCTGCCTAAAGGACTCCACCAGCCGTATTACGACCTGTAATACCGTCTGGTGGCGTCCTGATGGCGGGGGAGGAGCACCTCGTCGGATAAGGTAAGTGTCCTCCTCAAGGGGAGGTGGGTGGGGTGTGTGAATGGATGTGTGTGAGTGGGTGTATGCGTGTCATGAATGGGGGGATGGGAGGGAAGTGTTTGTGCGTGCGTGTATGTCTGTGTGTAAATGTGGTGATGGGGATGCGTGTATGGGTGAATGTGAATGCTGGGCCGGGGTGCGTGTGTGCATGCATGTAGACAGGGGTGGGGGTTGTGTGTGTATGTATGTTAATAAAAGGAGGGTGTGGGGGGATGGAGTGTGCATGTGTGTCAGTGGGGGTGAATGTAATGAGTGTGTGTGTGAGTGGGGGTGTTGTGAGTGTGTGCGTGTGTGTGTACATGAGTGTAAGGGTGTTGTGAGTGAGTGTGTGTCAGGGAGTGCATGTCTGTGGGTGCCTGCGGGTGCCTGCGTGTATTCGGGGGGGTGGTGGGTAAGTACGGGGATCAGGGGGGTTCACAACTGGGAACAGGGAATTGGGTTACTGGGGGATTCGGGGAGGCGGGGTGGGAATGTTGTAAGGGAAGGGGGGTGGGGGCTCTTGGGTAGATGGGGGAGTTGTCTACCGGTGACAAGAATACAAATTCCTGTCGCCGGTAGCCTTTCCACCAGGGATTTCGTGGTGGCAGTATTGCCACAAAATCCCTGGCAGAAAGGGGACTCATGATACCGCTGCCAGTATTGGGTGGACTGCCGGGTCGGAAATACACATCTCCAACCAGGCAGGTCCAACTGCCCTGGCGGTAGGAACAGGTAAGTGGCGGTTTGGCACAGACCAAACCCACCACACACATAATCTGGTGGTCTTTACCACAGACCCATTGGCGGTGAAGACCGCCAAGGTCGAAATGCGGAATTAAAACCCACGTCGGAAAGTCAAATCTACCTAGTTGGTGTATCTGACCTGAACTCCATCAAGGTCAGCCTCAAACTGCCCCTAGGTCTCGGTCTATCTCAAACATTGGCTATCATTGGTACTTTTTGGCACTATTTCTACTATCTCCGGTTCCCCTTATTAAGTTTTTATCATTATGGTATCATTTTTTAAATTTCATTTTACTTAGTTTTACTTACATGGTTTGGGATTTTTATTGGTTTGCATTTTGACTGTCTTACTGTTTTGGTACTGCATAAATACTTTACACATTGCCTTAAGTTAAGCTTCTCTGCTCCATGTCATAGTGTTAGACCTGACAGTCTTAAGGCGGTCTTCCCCAGAACCTTTTGCCTACTTGCCTCATATTTTGCTGGTTTCTTTTTGTTGGACTTATGACTTTGAGCACTTTACCCCTGATGACCAGTACTAAAGTGCATATTCTTTCTTCCTGAACATGGTCTAATTGGCATATACCAAACTGGCATATTTGCCTTTTCCTAATAAAGTGCACCACATGTGTCCATGGCCTGTAAATGAATTGCTGCTAGTAGGCTTGCAGCACAGCTTGAGCCACCCGCCTAAGTAGCACTTTGAAACATGTCCCAGCATGCAATTGCACCCTTAATGCAGTGTTTCACTGCCATGTTGACTTGGCATGCAAATCCCCTTGCCAAGCCTTACACACCCCTTTTATTACATATAAGCCACCCCAAGGTAGCATATAGGGCAGAGTGCAATGTAAATAAAAGGCAGGACATTTACTTTTAAGTTTTACATGACCTAGTAGTGGAAACTCTCACATTTGTTTTTCACTACTGTAAGACCTACCCCTCTCATAGGATAACAATGGGGATTCCATATTTCATTTAATAAGCCTAACTCCTGACTGCGAAGGAGTATATGTCATGTTTGGTACCTATGGAATTGTAATGATAAATCCTCTTTAATGGAGAAGTTGGATTTATGTTTACAATTTTGAAAATGCCACTTCTAGAAAGTTGGCACTTTCCTGCTCTTATCCCTGTGTGCCTGCAGCCTGTCTCCAATACATTTCTTGGGTGGGGTGACAGTTGAACTTGTGCATTCCCTCCAGTCAGCCACTCGCAAGGGGAGCTTAGTGGTTTATGATGGGCCATCAACATCCTGATCAGCCATCCTGGGCAGGATGGGAGGGGGTAATTGACCACAGCCTCACGCTTACATATGAATAGGCTGTGCCCTGTCCCCACACTAGGGACTGCTTAGTCCTCTGCAGTGAGTCTGGAGCCAGGGCAGGAAGGGAGGACATCTGTGCACTTCAAAGCCCTTCTTTGAAATCTCCCCTACTTCAAAGGAACCACTGGCTAGGAAAACTGGACTTCTGACCCTACCAACTCGGTTCACTTCTGGACATATGGATACTTTATCAGGAAGAAGGACTGCTGTACAGATACAAGGACTGCTACTCTGCTTGACTGCTACTCTACTTGACTGCTGCTCTGGAATAAATGCTTTGTTTCTGTGGTGACCTTCTACCCTCCTTGCCTGGGTGAGAAGGACGGGCCCCACATCAATAGAACCCAGAACTAGAGTGACTCCAGAGACTTGCTGGCTTGGCTTCTTCTGAAGTCTCAGGGACACAAAAGACTTCCAACTCATTACCTACAGCACCTGGATTCTGCCTTGTGTGATTCTTGCCCTGCTAAGTGGTGCCAATCCAGTCCTGCGCCCTTGGAAGTGAGTATAAAGTGCTGCTCCAGTCCAGAACCAATGCATTGACAGCGTTGTGCCACTTGGAACAGCCTCATCTCCATTGACGCTGTCACATCGTTGCGAGGATCAGGAACATCACATCATAGACTACACAGCACATAGCCTATATTTTTGGTGCATCTACTTCTTTGCGTGGCTCAAAGCCGATAGATCGCCTCCATCCCAAAGATTGACAACAGCTCATCGCTTCCTTTGCTCCTCGCATTTTGTAATTGATGTGAACGCAACTGCGAACCAAGGTACTGTTTTTGTGGGCCACAGCTGGTCCATGTATGTGACCTGCACACCATCTCAGTCGCCCTGACTTTTCAGATATGACCTAGTGCAGAATGACCAGATAGCACTGGTTGGCTCTTTAGGCTTCTAAGGACTACAATTGAGTTCATTCTTTAAAAATTCATATCTCAATTTCTACTTATTGGACTTTTGTCGTTTCGACCTTGTTTTATTCATTCCATTAAGTTCTATTTTTTCTATCAAGGTGTGGTATACTTTTTTCCCACTGTTTTACTGTTTAAAGTGTTGCTCAAATACTTTATACTTTTCCTCTTACATTAACCCTGACTAATCTGTGCCAAGATACCATGGGGTGAGCACAAGTTTATTTAGGGTGTGTTTGTGACTCACCCTGGCTTGGATAGTGGTTCCTCATGGACAGGGGCCATACCTCTGCCAACCAGAAACCCAAATTCTAACACATAGCTCCCAGGGGATTGAGCTCAGGTTAATTTAGTGACGTTGAGGCTTTACACTCATAGGGGTTGTGTTTTTTCCTTGAGGTGGGTAGTACCCACCCCAAATATTAATCCAATTTCTTATAGTAGTACAATATTGTTAAGCTATGCCATGGTATATGTTACGACACAAGAAGAAACTCTAACGCTATCTTCTGCTGAAGCAATGCATGAATGGTGTCCATAGAAACGTACTTGGATAAGTCTGCGGTCAAGCTTTTTCACATTAATGCTGACACAATAGTACCAGAACTTGTGTTTAGTTGCCCACAGTAGTCTGTTCAGTGCACTGGTACCCAAGCATGGGTGTAGCTTTATATTAACACATAAGTAAGCGGTATTTCTGGCAGACTGAAAGCGGCAGCCCAGTACTAGTGAGGTGGAAAGCAAGCGTCTTCGGATATGTTACCTGGAGAATTAACACCTAGACGAGTTGCAGATCCACATTGTCTACAATTACCTCTATATAATTCGTGTTTGCTTAACAAGAGGACGCGTCATTTTGAGGTGTTTTTAAATGCCAGACTGTCTTCTCCAGGCACCCGTTCATCACATGCTAATGAGTGTTCCTTGTAGACATGTTTACTTTTGAAAATGAGCCTTGTCGCCTGAAATGCCAGCGTGTGAGTCACCACAAGATAGCGCGTGTGCAGTGTGGAACTGCTCCACGAACAGCCCTCTTCTAATTGACACCTGAGTAAATGGCACCTTGCTGAGATGACTTGACCCCATTAAAACAGATTACTGTTTTTTTTTCTTATTTTTTAACAAATGCTGGTTTTATTTTGTCTATTTACACCGAGGGCTGAAACGGTGCGATATTTCTCCATTTCACACGTGCGGAACATACAGAAAGAACCTCAGAGAGCCCTGTTTCGTATTTGTTGTTTGTGGATAGGGACCCCGATCGATACAGAATGAGCCTGCTATCGAAAACTGGTCTATCAGCTGCTTAAGATTTGTCACTTTTTTGTCAAGATAATAGCATGTCGTGTCTATATTGTAAACGTTGCTTATGATCATCTCACTTCAACTTGTGCACGGAAGATTTCATCAAGGGAAATTACAACGAACACAGCGTCCTGAATCCAACCATGCAGCTTCTTAGAAGCTTGTTTTTGCTTTCTCTGGTCCTTGCTGTGGACGAGAAACTACACTGCCAGGTCGCCAGAGACCCAAGTGTCAATAGTAATTAAAGAGCCCATCTTCCACCCTTATTGACAAAGAGTACACACATTGTTCTCTGATCATGAACAAACACATTTTCCCCTAGCCACAGAATGGACAAAACCTTTTGTTTCATCTGGTCCTAGGTTCCTTGAATGGCTATTGCAGCACTCTCGAGCATGTAAGTCCCTAGGACAAAAACCTACCTAATAGAATATGCCTGCTAATTTTATGGTTCTTTCACTCACATGTTCATTGTTGACTAAACATGTGAGATGATCACTCAAACTATAGCAATCTCCTTTCAAAATGTTTATTAGTACTTTATGAAAATGAACTTGTGCCCTAAGGCAACTATAACTCGTGCCCACACCATGCACAGTTTTCATATCAATAGTTTTACTGCAAATGTTGCTGTGATATTATCAATGATGTCATAGAAGATGTCATGACTGATGTAATATGTGGGGTATTTACCAAGAGTTATAGTATCTTGAGATGACTATAACTGCTGAATTTCCGTGGTTTTATGTGTTTAAAATCTGAACCTAACTATAACATCCCTGTACACTTTGGCTTTTTAGGGAATTTCTATGTTTTTTGTCATTCTATTTCCTAACTATACCATCCCTGTAACCTTTGTTTTCTCCAGTGAATTTCTGCAATTTTTTTAATGCTATTTCCTAACTATAATGTTCCCATTAACTTTTGGTCTGTTCAGTGAATTTCTACGGATTGTAATGCTATTTCCTAATCATAATGGCCCCGTAGCCTGGGTGTGTGAGTGGGTGAGTGGCTGTGTGGGTATGTGAGTTGGTGTGTGAGGGGCTGTATGGGTGTGTGAGTGTGTGTTGTGTGCGTGAGTTTGTGTGTGACAGGCTTTGTGGGTCTGTGAGTGGCTGTGCGAGTGGCTGTGTGGGTCTGGGAGTGGGTGTGTGAGTGGCTGTATGGGTTTGTACGTGGGTGTATAATTGTGTGAGTAGGTCTGTGAGTGGGTGTGTGAGTGTGTGGTGGGTGTGATAGGGCATGTGTGACTTGCTATATGGGTCTGTGAGTGAGTGTGTGAGTGGCCGTGTGGGTCTGGTATTGGGTGTATGAGTGGCTGTATGGGTGTTTATGTGGGTGTATGTGTGTGAGTGGGTGTGTGAGTGCCTCTGTTGGTCTGCGAGTGGGTGTGTGAGTGGTCTGGTTCTATGCATGGGTGAGTGTCTATATGGGTGTGTGAATGGGTGTATGGATGTGTGAGTGGGTGTGTGACTGGTTGAGAGGAGTTGTGAGAGTGTGTGAGTGTAAGTGGCTGTGTGAGGCTCTGAGTGTGTGAGGGGCTGTATGAGTGTGTGAGTGAGTGTGTCAGTGGTTTTGCTGTATGGGTGTGTGAGGTGATGTGTAAGTGGGTGTGTGATTTGTGAATGAGTGTGTGAGTAGGTGTGTGGGTCTGCAAGTAGGTGTATGTGTTTTTTTAAATTGGGGTCTGGAACTGCAGATCCACTTGATGCCACCAAAATCTGTATGGATCTGAGGATCCACCTGAATCCATGAGGATCTGCGGGGACCCAGGTAGATCCACAGATCCTCACATACTAAAAAAAACACATTATTGTACATTTTCTTGCCCATGAGAGGTCCCTCACAAACCCCTTCATCAGTCCCATGTGGTCAGGGTACTTCTACCCTGAACCCTTCTATCACTTTTAAATTTCATATTCCCCTTTGGGAACCAAGTCCTGATGAACAATATGAAGGCTGCAACTTTCCCCTTAGGTTGCAGACAGTATTACTGTTGGTGCGTGGATCCACTGATCTATGGTGTATCCATGTCACTCAAAATAAATAAATATTTTTTCTTTAATAACTCCAAAACTACTGAACAGATGTGCACCAAATTACAAAAATGCACTCTTTCTGGGCCAAGATCAAGCTTTCTGCAAAATTTGGTGTAATTCCCTTCAGAGGTTTGGATTGTAGTAGTGTCAAAAATCTCTCTGGAAAATTGCATAGGGAAAACATGCTTTGGGACCCAACCTTTTTTCTCAGCCTGTGTGTGACGGATCACCCCGAAACTTTACAGACTGGCAACTTAGTTCTGAAATGTTTGTGAATATTTGTAAAATGGCACCAAAGCTATTAGCAAAACAAAAATGCTTTTCCTATGGAAACTAGGGGCCTCATTACAACTTTAGTGGTCTGAGGACCACCATGGTGGCGGAAGCAAGACCGCCGGCACTGCCAGCATCTGAGCTGCCATGGCTGCAGAGGTGAAGACCGCAGTGGTCAATGTTGGTGGTGCCGGCAGTGGCACTACCATGGGTATTATGACCTGCCTGACCGCCAAGCTGTTCATGGCGGAGACCCCGCCATGAACAGGTCGGTGGACAGGCAGGTAAAATGGCCCAATACAGGGCCCCAGGGGGAATGAGCCCATGTAGGGTGAGGGAGGGGCCCAAGTGGAGTCCCCCTAAATCTTTGAAGTCTGTGGGCGCACTGTGTGCCATGCACGATGTGATGCATGGGAGCAGTGCGCCCAACAGGCTGGAAGCAGGGTACTGAGACAACATCAGCTGTAACTTCGCACCCATAGCCGAGGCATGCTGCACGCTGTGCCTGCCCCGCCGACGCAACGCCAGCCCCATGGGCAACTCATAATATGGCTGTCAGGAGGCCCTCGGCCTGACACCCTTCAGAAGATGGCGCCTAGGCGGTCTGGCGGTCCCACTCCCAAAGTCGTAATCGCCCCTAGGTCCTAACTATAACTACCTAAAAACATAGAAATTCAGTTAAAAAAACAAAGGTTACAGGGGGGTTATACTTAGGTTCTGAAGTTACTCACACAAAACCAGAGAAATTCAGCAGTTTAGAGTTATTTCAAGTAACTATAGCTCGCGGCCTAAGGTAACTATAACTTACTCCCCCTCCATGCACAGTTTTTTCTTCAAAAATGTGAATTCTAATGTTTCATCAATATTTTTAATGCTGTTAAAAAAGTTGTCATGAGTGCTGTAATATCAGGGGTAGTTGGCAGTGCAGTGTGAGTGCGGCAGTTATAGTTACTTGAACTATCTCTAACTATAAATGCTGAATTTCTCTGGTTTTTGTGTGAGTAAATTCAGAACCTATGTTTAACCTCCATGTAACCGCTGTTTTTTAAGTGAATTTCTTTGTTTTAAAAAAAATCGATTTCCTAACTAAAACTTCCCTGTAACCTTTGTTTTTTTCAATGAATTGCTACAGTTTTTTTAATGTAAAGTAATTTTTATTACTATATGTAAATCCAACCACAGCTGTGCAAGGCCTTTAGCCGTGCACAGGGGGGTTGGGGCATACATCTACTGTGGCCAGGCCCTGCAGCCAACCCCCCTAACCACCCAACCCCACACTGTGCACAGCCTTTGGCTATGTGCGGTGGGAGTTGGCCACAAGGCCTGTCTCTCTGGGTGTGAGAATAGTTGTGAGAGGGTGTCTCTGGGTGAGAGAGTGGGTGTGAAATTGTCTGTCTGGGTGTGAGAGTAGGTGTGAGAAGGTCTGTGTGGATGTGATTGTGGGTGGGAGAGTGTCTGGGTGTGAGAGTAGGTGTAAGAGAGTGTCTGTGTGTGACAGTGGGTGTTAGAGTGTCTTTGAGTGGGTCTGTGAGTGTCTGTGTGGGTCTGTGAGTGTATGTGTGCGAGTCTCAGTGAGTCTGTGAGTGGGTGCATGAGTCTCTGATTGGATCTGTGAGTGGGTGCATGAGTGTCTGAGTGGGTCTGTGAATGAGTGCTTGAGTGTGTAAGTGGGTCTGTTAGTGGGTGCTTGACTGTCTGAGTGGGCCTGTGAGTAGGTGTATGTGTCTCTGAGTGGGTCTGTGAATGGGTGCATAAGTGTCTGAGTGAGTGTCTGAGTGGGTGTGTCAGTAGCTGTGTGAGTGACTCTGCCACAAATAAACCTCACCTGCTCTTTTATCCAACAAGAGTCCACAGCTTTGCATGAAATATCTACCCAAATGGAATTCTAAGCTATAGCTGTGTAATGGAGCACAAGGAAATGTCACCAGTGACCTTGTGTGCTTTTTGGCAACATAATTGTTCCCGTTGCCTGTTTCTCTAGAACTCTGTGATAAGATCAATCCTCCTATAGAGAGGCCAACAAGACTACAAAGACGTAAATCTCCACGAAACCAGGGTCCCTCCTCTTATCTACATGAAGTAAAGGCAATTTCAGTACGGGGAACCCATCCCCTGGGGTCCAACACTATTCAATGGGGGAGGCGGGCCGCACAGAGTGGACATTAACGTAAAGTAATGAAAATTACTTTACATTAAAAAACAAAGGTTACAGGGACATCATAGTTAGGAAATGAAATAAAAAAACACAGAAATGCGCTTTAAAAAACGCAGGATACAGGGAGGTTATAGTTAGGCTCACACTTTACACATACAGAACCATAGAAATTCATTTGTTATAGTTATAGTTATCTTACGGTAACTGTAACTTGCCCCTAACCATGCACTGTTAATTACCCTACAAATTAAGGCACTCATGATACCATTGATAACATCATTGATAATATCAATGTAATATTTGCAGTAAAAGGTTTTATGAAAAAACTGTACATGGCCAGGGCTTGAATTATAGTTACCTAAGGGCATGAGTTATAGTTACTTGAAATAACTCTAACTATAACAGGTGAATTTCTATGGTTTTGCAATTATAATGTCCCTGTAACCTTTGATTTTTTAAGTAAAAAGAAAAATATATATATATATATATATATATATGTGTATATATATATATATATATATATATATATATATATATATACACACATACATATATAAATATATATCATACCTACTGCTGCTGTTTTACAAATATTCACAAAATTTTAAAAACTAGTTTGCCAGTCACTCTGGTGCTGTCCATAATGTTATTGGGTGATCTGTCAAGCAGGGGCTGAGAAAAAAGGGGTGGTTCCCAAAGCACGTTTTCCCCATGCAATTTCCGATTGGAAATTTAGACACTGCTACAACTCTTCTGGAGAAATGTTGCCATAAGAAGGTGAGCTGCTGGTGGGAGGCAACGTCACTACAAAAGTATTTGGATGTAGGCAGCATCTCCAGGGAATTACAGATTTTATCATTCCAACTCTCTCTAAGCCTAATCCAAGACTCATAGATTAGTTTGCTGAGAATTTGAACCTATGCTCACAAGGCACATTGAAGACACTTATTAAGCCTGTGTGGGAAGAACACAAGGAATTAGTGGACAGAATCCAGCAATTACTTAAGGAGATTAACTTGGAAGCAGATCAAGAATGAGTGTCAAGTTCCTTGAAACTAGTTGAGGAAAGCATTCAGATTTATGAAAAGGAGGTAATAAAACCGAAACAGAGAAAATTCCAAAGGGCTGAGAATGACTATGAGACAGGGCATATCCTAACCTTTGCAAGGAAATTTGATAGAGCAAGATCATACTTGGCGAGAGACAACACTTTTCAGACAATGGACAGAAAGGTGGAGGATTTAGCTGCTGTCAGCTCAGATTTAGATTCTAGTGAGGAATCACTATTGGCACAGACAAACAAAATGTATTTTTCCTAGGAGTACAGACTGTTAAATCAAAGTTATGAACATCAACAGTCTTTCCAACAAAAAGGCAGGGGCAAACGCAACAAACCAAGAAGCGATGAGAGGAGGCAACAGGAGCACCATTGGAATCCAGGGGCGTGGGGAAAAAAACAATAAATGGAAATAAGAACGTGGAAAATCAACTGAAGGTAATTAATTTATCTAGCCTGGTTCTGTCAGATACTGAGAGGGAGATATTGACTTTAGGATTGTCCTTTTGATCAGATTCCTCTATAGACTATGCACAAACAAGAGTGGATCTGTCTAAATTTGCCTGGAAATTGATTTTGTTTAAGTGGCATGCTCTGAAAAATATCTCTGATCAGACAGTGACACCTCAACCACGAGAAATATCCAATTTATCTATTGATGATATTGAAGTATTACATGCTTTATGTGATCTGAGTAACCAAACTGAGATGGAAACTGGTAGTTGGGACCCTTTTGATCTGACTTTCATCAGAGACTTACCCAGGGAGTTTGGGATAAGGACTGATTTGACTCTACCCACTCATTTTAAACAGCCAGCGACATTTATACCCCAATTACTGAATGATAACATTGATACATTTTGTGAACTGGTCTCCAAGGACATTCTTAGTTTATGTGGTAAAAAGGTTTGATCACATAATTAGAATAAGAATCAGTAGGATTCTGTTTAGTCTTTACAAAGAGATGAGAGCATAGTTATTAAGCCCTCCAACAAAGGGATCAATGTTGGGATAATGACCAGAGAGCAAAATGTGAAATATAGACAATTTAATGATGCATCTTGTTATGTGAGAGTTGATAGAGCATATTAGTTCAACCTACAGAACAGGTATTTTGACTGCCTCCAGGAATGGTATAACAGCACATTCATAGATTGGGATGAGATGCAATTTTTGAAAAATTAAACACCGATTGTGCCTACATTGTGCTTACTACCCAAAGATCATAAGAACAGGTTGGACCCTCCAGGTAGAACTATAGCGTCATCAAGAAATAGCTTGTAGGAACACACTTCAATTTATGCTGATCACTTTTTATTCCCATTTGTAAAAAACTCTGAAATCCTATGTAAGAGACACTAAAGATTTTATCTCTGAAGTTCAGTATTTACAATCGGAAGACACATATTTCTTGGTGTGTTTTGATGTGGAAAGTTTGCATACAAGTATATGCAACTGCGATGGGTTGAGTGCCTGCAAGTATTTTTACATGCAAGGGGCATTAATTTACTTGAGCATACTCACATGTGGTTGAAAATCACTCAGATTAATCTGAGTGAGATTATTTTTTTTGTTTGAAAATCAATGGGTACCTTCTTCTCCACCAACTACACCAATTTAATAATGGGATGATGAGAAGAGCAGGTACTTTGGGCAGAAAATATGAAGAAATGGATCGGGAATGTGGTTTTATGTCTAGACTACATAGATTATGTTTTCTCCATTTGGAAGAGCCAGGAATCTGGTTTGAAACAATTTGCTACAGTTTTGAACTACAACGACTTGAATTTATGGTTCACTGTGAGCTATAGTAAGACTGCTATTAATTTCTTGAATGTAAGACTTTTAATACACAGTCAGAAATTGAAGACAACACTGTTCAGAAAGAGCACAGTCTGGAACTCTACTTTACATTCACGTATTATTTTTTGCAGGAGCATCCCATAGAAGGAATTCCTCCAGGCTAAATTAAATTGTATCTCAGATGGTGAGTACAGGAAGAATAAACAAGATATGATGCAGAGGTTTTAAATCAGTGAGTACCCTCTGAAGATAATAGAAATAGCTAGAGGAGGTGCGAGACCCCGCGTTTGTTTTTAAAAAAAAACGTTTCCATGAATTTGCTGGAAAAAAAATTTAAAGTGTTTTTTAGCCCTGGTGTGGTCTTTCTGGGACCCCAGCACCAGAGCTAAGGGGTCAGGGTGACTCTACCCTAGCCTATTGTCTTATTTTTGTACTTTTTTTGTAGGACTCCGCTTCAGCCAAGTCCCAAGATAGCTGCAAACACTTCCTGGTTGAAGTGTTGGCAGCCAATCAGAGCTCTCCAGATCCCTCACAAGCTTGTTATTATTTGCAATGTTGTTGCAGCCACAGATGTACAAATTTGGATTTCCTTTAATTTCTCAACAACTACTGAATGGATTTACACCATATAACAAAAAGCACAATCTGCGTACCGAAAGCTATCTTGCTGCCAAATTTGGTGTAATTCCATACAGTGGTTCGGGCTGTAGTCGTGTTCAAAACTTCTATGAGAATTAAAATGGGAAGCACAAGTTATTTGACCCCCCTTTATCTCAGCCCCCATGTAGGAAGTTGGCTCTGTATGTGCTATTTCAAAGTAAGGAATAGCATGCACAGAGTCCAAGGGTTCCCCTTAGAGGTAAAATAGTGGTAAAAAGAGATAATACTAATGCTCTATTTTGTGGTAGTGTGGTCTAGCAGTAGGCTTATCCAAGGAGTAGTGTTAAGCATTTGTTGTACATACACATAGACAATAAATGAGGTACACACACTCAGAGACAAATCCAGCCAATAGGTTTTGTTATAGAAAAATATATTTTCTTAGTTTATTTTAAGAACCACAGGTTCAAATTTAACATGTAATATCTTGTTTGAAAGGTATTGCAGGTAAGTACATTAGGAACTTTGAATCATTTCAATTGCATGTATACTTTTCAAGTTATTCACAAATAGCTATTTTGAAAGTGGACACAGTGCAATTTTCACAGTTCCTGGGGGAGGTAAGTTTTTGTTAGTTTTACCAGGTAAGTAAGACACTTACAGGGTTCAGTTCTTGGTCCAAGGTAGCCCACCGTTGGGGGTTCAGAGCAACCCCAAAGTTACCACACCAGCAGCTCAGGGCCGGTCAGGTGCAGAGTTCAAAGTGGTGCCCAAAACGCATAGGCTTCAATGGAGAGAGGGGGGTGCCCCGGTTCCAGTCTGCCAGCAGGTAAGTACCCGCGTCTTCGGAGGGCAGACCAGGGGGGTTTTGTAGGGCACCGGGGGGGACACAAGCCCACACAGAAATTTCACCCTCAGCGGCACGGGGGCGGCCGGGTGCAGTGTTAGAACAAGCGTCGGGTTCGCAATGGAAGTCAATGAGAGATCAAGGGATCTCTTCAGCGCTGCAGGCAGGCAAGGGGGGGCTTCCTCGGGGAAACCTCCACTTGGGCAAGGGAGAGGGACTCCTGGGGGTCACTTCTGCAGTGAAAGTCCGGTCCTTCAGGTCCTGGGGGCTGCGGGTGCAGGGTCTTTTCCAGGCGTCGGGACTTAGGTTTCAGAGAGTCGCGGTCAGGGGAAGCCTCGGGATTCCCTCTGCAGGCGGCGCTGTGGGGGCTCAGGGGGGACAGGTTTTGGTACTCACAGTCGTAGAGTAGTCCGGGGGTCCTCCCTGAGGTGTTGGTTCTCCACCAGCCGAGTCGGGGTCGCCGGGTGCAGTGTTGCAAGTCTCACGCTTCTTGTGGGGAGATTGCAGGGTTCTTTAAAGCTGCTCCTTTGGATAAAGTTGCAGTCTTTTTGGAGCAGGTCCGCTGTCCTCAGGAGTTCCTTGTCGTCGTCGAAGCAGGGCAGTCCTCAGAGGATTCAGAGGTCGCTGGTCCCTTTGGAAGGCGTCGCTGGAGCAGAGTTCTTTGGAAGGCAGGAGACAGGCCGGTGAGTTTCTGGAGCCAAGGCAGTTGTTGTCTTCTGGTCTTCCTCTGCAGGGGTTTTCAGCTAGGCAGTCCTTCTTCTTGTTGTTGCAGGAATCTAAATTCTTAGGTTCAGGGAAGCCCTTAAATACTAAGTTTAAGGGCGTGTTTAGGTCTGGGGGGTTAGTAGCAAATGGCTACTAGCCCTGAGGGTGGGTACACCCTCTTTGTGCCTCCTCCCAAGGGGAAGGGGTCGCATCCCTAATCCTATTGGGGGAATCCTCCATCTGCAAGATGGAGGATTTCTAAAAGTTAGAGTCACCTCAGCTCAGGACACCTTAGGGGCTGTCCTGACTGGCCAGTGACTCCTCCTTGTTATTCTCATTATTTTCTCCGGCCTTGCCGCCAAAAGTGGGGGCCGGGGCCGGAGGGGGCGGGCAACTCCACTAGCTGGAGTGTCCTGTGGTGCTGTGACAAAGGGGTGAGCCTTTGAGGCTCCCCGCCAGGTGTTACAGCTCCGGCCTGGGGGAGGTGTTAGCATCTCCACCCAGTGCAGGCTTTGTTGCTGGCCTCAGAGTGACAAAGGCACTCTCCCCATGGGGCCAGCAACATGTCTCTAGTGTGGCAGGCTGCTGGAACCAGTCAGCCTACACCGATAGTCGGTTAAGTTTCAGGGGGCACCTCTAAGGTGCCCTCTGTGGTGTATTTTACAATAAAATGTACACTGGCATCAGTGTGCATTTATTGTGCTGAGAAGTTTGATACCAAACTTCTCAGTTTTCAGTGTAGCCATTATGGTGCTGTGGAGTTCGTGCAAAACAGACTCCCAGACCATATACTCTTATGGCTACCCTGCACTTACAATGTCTAAGGTTTTGTTTAGACACTGTAGGAGTACCATGCTCATGCACTGGTACCCTCACCTATGGTATAGTGCACCCTGCCTTAGGGCTGTAAGGCCTGCTAGAGGGGCGACTGACCTATACTTGCATAGGCAGTGAGAGGCTGGCATGGCACCCTGAGGGGAGTGCCATGTCGACTTACTCGTTTTGTTCTCACTAGCACACACAAGCTGGCAAGCAGTGTGTCTGTGCTGAGTGAGAGGTCTCCAGGGTGGCATAAGACATGCTGCAGCCCTTAGAGACCTTCCTTGGCATCAGGGCCCTTGGTACTAGAAGTACCAGTTACAAGGGACTTATCTGGATGCCAGGGTCTGCCAATTGTGGATACAAAAGTACAGGTTAGGGAAAGAACACTGGTGCTGGGGCCTGGTTAGCAGGCCTCAGCACAGTTTCAATTGTAAACATAGCATCAGCAAAGGCAAAAAGTCAGGGGGTAACCATGCCAAGGAGGCATTTCCTTACACAACCCCTCCCCCAAACGAAAGAGGATGAGACTAACCTTTCCCAAGAGAGTCTTCATTTTCTAAGTGGAAGAACCTGGAAAGGCCATCTGCATTGGCATGGGCAGTCCCAGGTCTGTGTTCCACTATAAAGTCCATTCCCTGTAGGGAGATGGACCACCTCAACAGTTTTGGATTTTCACCTTTCATTTGCATCAGCCATTCGAGAGGTCTGTGGTCAGTTTGAACTAGGAAGTGAGTCCCAAAGAGGTATGGTCTCAGCTTCTTCAGGGACCAAACCACAGCAAAGGCCTCCCTCTCAATGGCACTCCAACGCTGCTCCCTGGGGAGTAACCTCCTGCTAATGAAAGCAACAGGCTGGTCAAGGCCATCATCATTTGTTTGGGACAAAACTGCCCCTATCCCATGTTCAGAGGCATCTGTCTGCACAATGAACTGCTTAGAATAATCTGGAGCTTTTAGAACTGGTGCTGAGCACATTGATTGTTTCAGGGTGTCAAAGGCCTGTTGGCATTCTACAGTCCAGTTCACTTTCTTGGGCATTTTCTTGGAGGTGAGTTCAGTGAGGGCTGTCACAATGGATCCATATCCCTTCACAAACCTCCTGTAATACCCAGTCAAGCCAAGGAATGCCCTGACTTGAGTCTGGGTTTTTGGAGCTACCCAGTCCAGAATAGTCTGGATCTTGGGTTGGAGTGGCTGAACTTGGCCTCCACCTACAAGGTGGCCCAAGTAAACCACAGTTCCCTGCCATATCTGGCATTTGGATGCCTTGATAGAGAGGCCTGCAGATTGCAGAGCCTTCAAAACCTTCTTCAGGTGGACCAGGTGATCCTGCCAGGTGGAGTTAAAGACAGCAATATCATGAAGATAAGCTGTGCTAAAGGACTCCAAACCAGCAAGGACTTGATTCACCAACCTTTGGAAGGTGGCAGGGGCATTCTTTAAACCAAAGGGCATAACAGTAAACTGATAATGCCCATCAGGTGTGGAGAATGCTGTTTTCTCTTTTGCTCCAGGTGCCATTTTTATTTGCCAGTACCCTGCTGTCAAGTCAAAGGTACTTAAGAATTTGGCAGCACCTAATTTTTCTATGAGCTCATCAGCTCTAGGAATTGGATGGGCGTCTGTCTTGGTGACAGAGTTGAGCCCTCTGTAGTCCACACAAAACCTCATCTCTTTCTTTCCATCTTTGGTGTGAGGTTTGGGGACTAAGACCACTGGGCTAGCCCAGGGGCTGTCAGAGCGCTCAATCACTCCCAATTCCAGCATCTTGTGGACTTCCACCTTGATGCTTTCCTTAACATGGTCAGACTGTCTAAAAATGTTGTTTTTGACAGGGATGCTGTCTCCTGTGTCCACATCATGGGTACACAGGTGTGTCTGACCAGGGGTTAGGGAGAAGAGTTCAGGAAACTGTTGTAGGACTCTCCTACAATCAGCTTGCTGTTGGCCAGAGTGGGTGTCTGAGTAGATCACTCCATCTACTGAGCCATCTTTTGGGTCTGATGACAGAAGATCAGGGAGAGGTTCACTCTCTGCCTCCTGATCCTCATCTGTTACCATCAACAGATTTACATCAGCCCTGTCATGGAAGAGCTTAAGGCGGTTCACATGGATCACCCTCTTGGGGCTCCTGCTTGTGCCCAGGTCCACCAGGTAGGTGACCTGACTCTTCCTTTCTAGCACTGGGTAAGGGCCACTCCATTTGTCCTGAAGTGCCCTGGGAGCCACAGGCTCCAGAACCCAGACTTTCTGTCCTGGTTTGAACTCAACCATTGCAGCCTTTTGGTCATACCAAAACTTCTGGAGCTGTTGGCTGGCCTCAAGGTTTTTGCTTGCCTTTTCCATGTACTCTGCCATTCTAGAGCGAAGGCCAAGTACATAGTCCACTATGTCCTGTTTAGGCTCATGAAGAGGTCTCTCCCAGCCTTCTTTAACAAGAGCAAGTGGTCCCCTTACAGGGTGACCAAACAGAAGTTCAAAGGGTGAGAATCCTACTCCCTTCTGTGGCACCTCTCTGTAAGCGAAAAGCAGACATGGCAAGAGGACATCCCATCTCCTTTTGAGCTTTTCTGGGAGCCCCATGATCATGCCTTTTAATGTCTTGTTGAATCTCTCAACTAAGCCATTAGTTTGTGGATGGTATGGTGTAGTGAATTTGTAAGTCACCCCACACTCATTCCACATGTGTTTTAGGTATGCTGACATGAAGTTGGTACCTCTGTCAGACACCACCTCCTTAGGGAAACCCACTCTGGTAAAGATACCAATGAGGGCCTTGGCTACTGCAGGGGCAGTAGTTGACCTAAGGGGAATAGCTTCAGGATACCTAGTAGCATGATCCACTACTACTAGGATATACATATTTCCTGAGGCTGTGGGAGGTTCTAGTGGACCAACTATGTCCACACCCACTCTTTCAAAGGGGACCCCCACCACTGGAAGTGGAATGAGGGGGGCCTTTGGATGCCCACCTGTCTTACCACTGGCTTGACAGGTGGGGCAGGAGAGGCAAAACTCCTTAACCTTGTGGGACATATTGGGCCAGTAGAAGTGGTTGACTAACCTCTCCCACGTCTTGGTTTGTCCCAAATGCCCAGCAAGGGGAATATCATGGGCTAAGGTCAGAATAAACTCTCTGAACGACTGAGGCACTACCACTCTCCTAGTGACACCAGGTTTGGGGTCTCTGGCCTCAGTGTACAGGAGTCCATCTTCCCAATAGACCCTATGTGTTCCATTTTTCTTGCCCTTGGACTCTTCAGCAGCTTGCTGCCTAAGGCCTTCAAGAGAGGGACAGGTTTCTTGTCCCTTACACAGCTCCTCCCTTGAGGGTCCCCCTGGGCCTAAGAGCTCAACCTGATAAGGTTCAAGCTCCAAAGGCTCAGTTCCCTCAGAGGGCAGAACTTCTTCCTGAGAAGAGAGGTTCTCTTTTTCTGACTGTGTTGCAGTTGGTTTCCCAACTAACTTTCCTTTTCTCTTGGTAGGCTGGGCCTTTCTTCCAGACTCCAGCTCTACTTTTTCACCCTGTGCCTTGCATTGTGCTCTTGTTTTTACACACACCAGTTCAGGGATACCCAGCATGGCTGCATGGGTTTTTAGTTCTACCTCAGCCCATGCTGAGGACTCCAGGTCATTTCCAAGCAGACAGTCTACTGGGATGTTTGAGGAGACCACCACCTGTTTCAGGCCATTGACCCCTCCCCATTCTAAAGTTACCATTTCCATGGGATGTGCTTTAGTCTGATTGTCAGCGTTGGTGACTGTATAGGTTTTTCCAGTCAGGACAGTTTCTCTGTCACCATGGTGACACTGGCACCTGTATCCCTCAGGCCCTCTACACTTGTCCCATTAATAAAGAGCTGCTGCCTGTATTTTTGCATGTTAGGCGGCCAGGCAGCTAGTGTGGCTAAATCCACCCCACCCTCAGAGACTAGAGTAGCTTCAGTGTGGACCCTGATTTGCTCTGGGCACACTGTTGATCCCACTTGGAGACTAGCCATTCCAGTGTTACCTGGATTGGAGTTTGGAGTGGAACCTTTCTTGGGACAGGCCTTGTCTCCAGTTTGGTGTCCAGGCTGATTACAGCTACGACACCAGGCCTTTATGGGATCAAAGTTTTTACCCTTGTACCCAGGATTGTTTTGTGAAGAGGCTCTGGGCCCACCCTCCTGTGCAGGTTTTTGGGGGCCTGTAGAAGACTCTTTACTATTTTTATTTTTGGCTGTCTCACCACCTTTCCCCTGGGGAGGTTTTGTGACCCCTTTCTTTTGGTCACCCCCTGTGGAAGTTTTGGACACCCTAGTCTTGACCCAATGGTCCGCCTTCTTTCCCAATTCTTGGGGAGAAATTGGTCCTAGGTCCACCAGATGCTGATGCAGTTTGTCATTGAAACAATTACTTAACAGGTGTTCTTTCACAAATAAATTGTACAGCCCATCATAATTACTTACACCACTGCCTTGAATCCAACCATCTAGTGTTTTTACTGAGTAGTCTACAAAGTCAACCCAGGTCTGGCTCGAGGATTTTTGAGCCCCCCTGAATCTAATCCTATACTCCTCAGTGGAGAATCCAAAGCCCTCAATCAGGGTACCCTTCATGAGGTCATAAGATTCTGCATCTTTTCCAGAGAGTGTGAGGAGTCTATCCCTACACTTTCCTGTGAACATTTCCCAAAGGAGAGCACCCCAGTGAGATCTGTTCACTTTTCTGGTTACACAAGCCCTCCCAAAAGCTGTGAACCATTTGGTGATGTCATCACCATCTTCATATTTAGTTACAATCCCTTTAGGGATTTTCAACATGTCAGGAGAATCTCTGACCCTATTTATGTTGCTGCCACCATTGATGGGTCCTAGGCCCATCTCTTGCCTTTCCCTTTCTATGGCTAGGATCTGTCTTTCCAAAGCCAATCTTTTGGCCATCCTGGCTAACTGGATGTCCTCTTCACTGGAGTTATCCTCAGTGATTTCAGAGTTGTTGGCCCCTCCTGTGAGGAAACCAGCATCTCTGACTATTATTTGTGGAGTCAGGGCTTGAGAGGCCCTGTTCTCCCTAAATAGGACTGGTAGGGGGGAATTTTCCTCCAAGTCACTATCTTCATCCTCTGTGTTGCCATCCTCAGAGGGGTTGGCCTTTTCAAACTCTGCCAACAGCTCCTGGAGCTGTAGTTTGGAAGGTCTGGGGCCCATTACTATTTTCTTTATTTTACAGAGTAACCTTAGCTCCCTCATCTTAAGATGGAGGTAAGGTGTGGTGTCGAGTTCCACCACATTCACATCTGTGCTAGACATTATGCTTCTAAAAGTTGGAATACTTTTTAAGAAACTAATACTGGTTCTAGAATCTAATTCAAACTTTTACCAAACTTTTAAACTCTAAAAGAAATGCTAACAGGGACTAACACAAGGCCCTAGCAGGACTTTAAAGAATTTAGAAAACTTTTCAAATTGCAAAAAATCAATTTCTAATGACAATTTTGGAATTTGTCGTGTGATCAGGTATTGGCTGAGTAGTCCAGCAAATGCAAAGTCTTGTACCCCACCGCTGATCCACCAATGTAGGAAGTTGGCTCTGTATGTGCTATTTCAAAGTAAGGAATAGCATGCACAGAGTCCAAGGGTTCACCCTTAGAGGTAAAATAGTGGTAAAAAGAGATAATACTAATGCTCTATTTTGTGGTAGTGTGGTCGAGCAGTAGGCTTATCCAAGGAGTAGTGTTAAGCATTTGTTGTACATACACATAGACAATAAATGAGGTACACACACTCAGAGACAAATCCAGCCAATAGGTTTTGTTATAGAAAAATATCTTTTCTTAGTTTATTTTAAGAACCACAGGTTCAAATTTAACATGTAATATCTTGTTTGAAAGGTATTGCAGGTAAGTACATTAGGAACTTTGAATCATTTCAATTGCATGTATACTTTTCAAGTTATTCACAAATAGCTATTTTGAAAGTGGACACAGTGCAATTTTCACAGTTCCTGGGGGAGGTAAGTTTTTGTTAGTTTTACCAGGTAAGTAAGACACTTACAGGGTTCAGTTCTTGGTCCAAGGTAGCCCACCGTTGGGGGTTCAGAGCAACCCCAAAGTTACCACACCAGCAGCTCAGGGCCGGTCAGGTGCAGAGTTCAAAGTGGTGCCCAAAACGCATAGGCTTCAATGGAGAGAGGGGGGTGCCCCGGTTCCAGTCTGCCAGCAGGTAAGTACCCGCGTCTTCGGAGGGCAGACCAGGGGGGTTTTGTAGGGCACCGTGGGGGACACAAGCCCACACAGAAATTTCACCCTCAGCGGCGCGGGGGCGGCCGGGTGCAGTGTTAGAACAAGCGTCGGGTTCGCAATGGAAGTCAATGAGAGTTCATGGGATCTCTTCAGCGCTGCAGGCAGGCAAGGGGGGGGTTCCTCGGGGAAACCTCCACTTGGGCAAGGGAGAGGGACTCCTGGGGGTCACTTCTGCAGTGAAAGTCCGGTCCTTCAGGTCCTGGGGGCTGCGGGTGCAGGGTCTTTTCCAGGCGTCGGGACTTAGGTTTCAGAGAGTCGCGGTCAGGGGAAGCCTCGGGATTCCCTCTGCAGGCGGCGCTGTGGGGGGTCAGGGGGGACAGGTTTTGGTACTCACAGTCGTAGAGTAGTCCGGGGGTCCTCCCTGAGGTGTTGGTTCTCCACCAGCCGAGTCGGGGTCGCCGGGTGCAGTGTTGCAAGTCTCACGCTTCTTGTGGGGAGATTGCAGGGTTCTTTAAAGCTGCTCCTTTGGATAAAGTTGCAGTCTTTTTGGAGCAGGTCCGCTGTCCTCAGGAGTTCCTTGTCGTCGTCGAAGCAGGGCAGTCCTCAGAGGATTCAGAGGTCGCTGGTCCCTTTGGAAGGCGTCGCTGGAGCAGAGTTCTTTGGAAGGCAGGAGACAGGCCGGTGAGTTTCTGGAGCCAAGGCAGTTGTTGTCTTCTGGTCTTCCTCTGCAGGGGTTTTCAGCTAGGCAGTCCTTCTTCTTGTTGTTGCAGGAATCTAAATTCTTAGGTTCAGGGAAGCCCTTAAATACTAAGTTTAAGGGCGTGTTTAGGTCTGGGGGGTTAGTAGCCAATGGCTACTAGCCCTGAGGGTGGGTACACCCTCTTTGTGCCTCCTCCCAAGGGGAGGCGGTCGCATCCCTAATCCTATTGGGGGAATCCTCCATCTGCAAGATGGAGGATTTCTAAAAGTTAGAGTCACCTCAGCTCAGGACACCTTAGGGGCTGTCCTGACTGGCCAGTGACTCCTCCTTGTTATTCTCATTATTTTCTCCGGCCTTGCCGCCAAAAGTGGGGGCCGGGGCCGGAGGGGGCAGGCAACTCCACTAGCTGGAGTGTCCTGCGGTGCTGTGACAAAGGGGTGAGCCTTTGAGGCTCACCGCCAGGTGTTACATCTCCGGCCTGGGGGAGGTGTTAGCATCTCCACCCAGTGCAGGCTTTGTTGCTGGCCTCAGAGTGACAAAGGCACCCTCCCCATGGGGCCAGCAACATGTCTCTAGTGTGGCAGGCTGCTGGAACCAGTCAGCCTACACCGATAGTCGGTTAAGTTTCAGGGGGCACCTCTAAGGTGCCCTCTGTGGTGTATTTTACAATAAAATGTACACTGGCATCAGTGTGCATTTATTGTGCTGAGAAGTTTGATACCAAACTTCTCAGTTTTCAGTGTAGCCATTATGGTGCTGTGGAGTTCGTGCAAAACAGACTCCCAGACCATATACTCTTATGGCTACCCTGCACTTACAATGTCTAAGGTTTTGTTTAGACACTGTAGGGGTACCATGCTCATGCACTGGTACCCTCACCTATGGTATAGTGCACCCTGCCTTAGGGCTGTAAGGCCTGCTAGAGGGGTGACTGACCTATACTTGCATAGGCAGTGAGAGGCTGGCATGGCACCCTGAGGGGAGTGCCATGTCGACTTACTCGTTTTGTTCTCACTAGCACACACAAGCTGGCAAGCAGTGTGTCTGTGCTGAGTGAGAGGTCTCCAGGGTGGCATAAGACATGCTGCAGCCCTTAGAGACCTTCCTTGGCATCAGGGCCCTTGGTACTAGAAGTACCAGTTACAAGGGACTTATCTGGATGCCAGGGTCTGCCAATTGTGGATACAAAAGTACAGGTTAGGGAAAGAACACTGGTGCTGGGGCCTGGTTAGCAGGCCTCAGCACACTTTCAATTGTAAACATAGCATCAGCAAAGGCAAAAAGTCAGGGGGTAACCATGCCAAGGAGGCATTTCCTTACACCCCACTTGAAGGAACACCTTGAAACCCTGAAACTTTCTGTGCGCAACAAGAATCACGGCACACTCTTTCTAGAAACTTTGTGAAGATTCATCAAACGGTGCTAAACATATAGGCAAGTCAAAAAACACTTTTTTCTATGGAAACATGGTCCGAATTATAACTACCTTAACTACCTACTGCCAACCGCCAGTAGGTAATATATCTATCTGTAGATAGATAGATAGATAGATATGTATAGATAGATAGACATATTCACTGAAAAACCAAAGGATACAGGGAAGTTAGAGTTAAGCTCATATTTTAAACGTACAAAACCACAGAAATTCACCAGTTATGGGTAGAGTTATCTCAAGAAACTATAACTCATGCCCTAAGGTAACTATAACTCATGTCCTCGCCATGCAAATATTGCAGTGATTTTATTAATGATGTTATCAAAGATGTCATGAGTGCCGTAATTTGTGGGGTAATAAGAAGTGCATGGCGAGGGTGCGGATTATAGCTACCTTCGGGCACGAGTTTGGTATAAACCTGTTCAGTAGATTCAAAGTTACTTAATGTTAAAAAAAATAGCTATATAGGGATGGGGAAGATCAGCGGATTCGGTTGCAGGGAAAAACAAGGGCCTGTTTGGCTGGCCACAACCTGACAGAAAAGTTGCGCCACCATTTTGTTTGTCGCATCGACTGGTCAGTGAGAAAAGAAGAGTGCAAAAACACATAAGGGGTCAGGATACAGGTATCCTTACCTCACAAGACACGTATACGGGTCTCTTGGACAAAAAAGTTGTCCAATCTTTTTTTATGTGATCCGCGGATCCATGCAGAAAAATTGATAAATAACCACCCATTGCATCCAACCTCATGCTGCGCACAGCCTTTGGCCGTGTGCAGCTTAGGTTTGGGTGCATGCAGGAGGGTTTCGTGCTGGGCCAGGCCCTGTGACAAACACCCACTGATAAAAAGATGTTTTTTTTTTTTAAACCTAGAAATTCACTGAAAAAAACAAAGGTTAAATGAATGTTATAGTTAGGTGAATATGTCAGTGACAATAAATCTCGAACACAAACAAACACAGAAATTCAAGGTATAGTTTGTTGACTTAACTATAACTTGAGCCCCGCCATGCACTGCTTATGACCTTGCATATTACATCACTCATGACATGAACTATGACATCATTTATGACTGCAATTATGACATCTCAAATAATATAATTAATGACATCACTGATGGCATCATCCAAGCATCTAATGTACACATTGATCTATAAACTATTAGGGCATTAGAGGCCTGAAAGTAAGGACAATTAGCTCAGAATAATATGAAGCATCATTAATTCCATCACAGGTAAAACTCCCTTAGATGTATTAAGCATATGTTATGTGTAACATTTACTCTATACCGTATGCTTCATTGGTAGCTTAGTTCACATTAACAATTATGCACAAATATATGGGTAACACTCATTGCACATGTCGTTCAATATTTATAGAACTGTACAAGCAAAGCCTAGTTCCTCAAGATACTCAATGTCTGTTCCAAAATGAATGCCTTACTATGGACAGCTTTAATCGGTATCAAACCCCTCACAGTCACCGAACCTAGATTGAGAAATAAAGTTAATATGAGTAGAAAAGTAGGTACTGTAAGCAGTGTTTGCTCTATGAAGAGAGTTTACTCTGTACCACACTGTTTGCAGAGAATGAAACTCTCATGTGAAATACACCACTGAGTATTAAAAAGTATCTACTAAGAACAGTGCACACTCTACGCAACACTTGTCAAAAAAGAGTCTATTTGGTTAAAATAGCCAAGGGCTGAAGGTGCTAACTATTATACTACCTGCAGACTTCATCCCTTGGTAAAAAAATTACAGATAGCCCACCTTCTGAAGCAAAAGGAGCACATATATATAGGTTAGTCCCTTGTGCACAGCCTTCTGTGTTGTGTAGAAATTTTCATGCTGAGACAATTCTGTCTAATAACTCAAACTGCTGACAATACTTAGTACTTAGTATCTCAATCAATCAATCAATCTTAGCATTTGTAAAGTGCAACAATATCACCCATAAGGGTATCTGGGCACTGAGGGTGTGGTGTCTTCATCAAAAAGCCACGTCTTGAGTCTCCTTCTGAAGCCCGCCAGGGAGGAAGCTGTTTGGAGGTTAAAGGGCAGACTGTTCTAGAACTTGCCTGCTGTGTTGGAGAAGGAGTGGGCTCCACTGCCACTGCGATGGATGCGAGTGTGGGTGTGTGAGGTTTAGTGAGGCAAGGTGAAATTGTCCTGCTGGAACATAGAAGCTCAGTTGATGGTTGATGTAGGGCAACCCTTGGTTGTGGACAGCCTCGTATGCAAGTGTAAGGATTTTAAATTGGCATCTCTTCTGGGCAGGGAGCCAGTGGAAGTTCCTGAGGTGTGGGGTGATGCTAGAGTGCTTGTGGAGGTTGAGTATGCATCTGGCTGCGGTGTTCTGTAGAGTCTGGAGACTTTAAAGTAGCTGGGAAGACACTCTGGCATAGAGAGCATTGCCATAGTCGAGGTGGCTTGTGACCAGGGTGTGCCTGATTGTCTTTCTAGTGTCAGTAGGGATCCATTTGAAGATTCAGAGGAGCATAATGAGGATGTAGAAGCAGGTGGAGGCAACTGAGTTTACTTGTTGATTCATCGATAGTTGGCAGTCAAGGATTATGTTGAGATTTTGTTTGTGGTCTGAAGGAGAGGGTGTTGGTCCAAGTTCTACTGGACACCAGCTGTGGTCCCACACAGAGGTGTTTTTCCCAAAGATCAGGACTTCCGTTTTGTCAGTGTTTAGTTTGAGGCAACTGTTTTTCATCCATTTTGCTACATTGGTCATGGCGATGCGGAAGTTGGCTTTGGCATTGGGGGGGTCTTCGGTGAGTGGAAGGATTAGTTGAGTGTCCTCAGCATAGTAGACTATATTGAGTCCATAGGATCTCACGATATCTGCAAGGGGGTCCTATAGAATCTTTGCCCTGTTGGAAAGTTTTCTGTAGAACCAAAAAACGTGATTGGAACATATTGGACACAAGTCATCAACTGTCACCTGCACAGAGTTACTCTTCAATACAAAGATTTATAATGTTCAATAAAGCTACACACTTATGATGCATTGGAAGCACATGCATTTTGTAAACACTCACATCCTCTACCTGGACACAGGCTTCACAAAGTTAGGTAGAACAGTAATATGGTAATTGCCTGCCACTATATACACTATAAAATAAACTATTGTATTATTAGACGATGTCATCAGTAATGTCATCAATGGTGTCATTTGAGTAATGTCATAAATGATATCATAGAACATGAGATGAGTGATGTAATATCTGGGGTCATAAGCAGTGCATAACGGCTCTGCTTACTATAACTGATGAGTTTTTGTGTTTTTTTTTGTTCCAAATGTTAATTGTGTCACTGACATACTCACCTAACTATAGTGTTACTTTGACCTTTAGTTTTTTCACTGAATCTAAATATGTATATATATATATATATATATACACACACACACACACTTAAAAACGACTCTCAAAGTGTTTTATAAGCACAATCTACCCTGCTCAGACAGCACCGACAGCTTGTTATAGGTGTAGGTAATGCGTTCACTACATATCACTAGAGTGTGTATCTGTTTATGTCTCATTTCAAGCTACTACTATTTCGTTTTTTTTCTTCCCAAAAATTCTCAGGGTTTACCAGTTCACCAGGGAGTTTTTAAAAAAGTTTTTATCATACTGGCGGTTCATTGCACCTGTCCTTTGTCATATATGTTTCAGACCCACCATACACCCTCAAGCTCGGATGTATAAGGAAGTTCAATTATGTTGGTTCTAAACTTTGGAACAATGGCCCGTATTTATACTTCGTTTGCGCCGAATTTGCGTTGTTTTTTTCGATGCAAATTCGGCTCAAAACTAACGCCATATTTATACTTTGGCGTTAGACGCATCTAGCGCCAAAGTATGGGCAAATAGCATAATTTTTTGGCGTGAACGCCTTCCTTGCGTTAATGAGATGCAAGGAAGGCGTTCCCGTCTAAAAACAGACGCACATAGCGGTGCGTGGTATTTATGCTCCAGGGCAAAAATCACTCCCGCGCGGCAGGTGGCGCAAAAAAATGGCGCAAAGCACGAATAGCGTGAAATTTTAACGCCTGGGTCAGGGCAGGCGTTAAAATGGGGCAAACACACCTGTACTTAATCAGAACACACAGAACAAACAACAGAGCAGCAGAGCAGCAGAGCAGCAACAGGGAGACATGGAGGTGCTTTTTCTTCAACGTGCACGTAGACGCAGAGCCCTGCAGCAACAACAGCAGCCACAACAACAACAGCAGGGACCCCAAAGACAGCGCAGAAGGCAGGAGAGGATATTCCGCCCAAGAACAACCCTGCATGGCCTCAGGGAACGAGACATCATCCAGAGGTACCGGTTGAACTGGCAGGCCATTCAGCAGCTGCTGACAAATATTGAACAGCAATTGGCCCCCACTTTAGTGACTCCACGCACTATCCCAACAGAAACAAAGCTGCTTGCCGTACTTCACCTGCTGGCAAGTGGCTCCTTTCAGACAACTGGTGCCCTGGTTGGTGGAATCTCACAACCATCTTTCTCCGCATTCCTGCCTAAAGTACTGGATGCCATCATTGGACTGACACCCCGCCACATCTGCTTCCCTAACACACTGCAGAAGCAGCAGGAAACAAAACAGGGGTTCTACGCCATCAGTGGCTTTCCGCACGTCCTTGGTGCAATCGACTGCACACACGTACGCCTTGTGCCACCTGCTGTGAGTGAACACCTCTACCGCAACAGGAAGCACACACATTCCATCAACGTGCAGGCCATAGTCGATCACCAAGGACTGATCAGCAACATTGTGGCTAAATATCCTGGGAGTGTACATGACGCATTCATCTTCCGTCACTCAACCATCAACCAACACTTCCAGGATGGACGGTATGGCAATGGACTACTTGTTGGTAAGGACAAAAATCAACTTATATACTCACTGCACAGAAACCCTCTAGGATAAACAACACATACACCACAATAGCAACACCTAGACAGGGACACACTGAGGTACTCACATCACTAGCCATGTGTCACAAGTCACCATTGAACCTCTCACACATTTGAATTTACTCCACAGCTTAGTGTGAAGACATTCATGACTGTGGTTGCCTAAATGTCACCTTGCAAATTGGAAGTCTCACAATAACCTGTACACTAATACAATGCATAACTTTTAAGGGATGGGATGGCCTGGCTATGTTCATATGGACGTTTCTAATACCCTTTCATGTTTCAACTCTGCATGGAACTATCATCACACCCCCAGTGAGGACACACGGACACCTGTGTCACAAGTCACAATGCAAGGGAGGGCACACTGTACTTGAGAAACCAATACATCCTGCTGACAAACAGTTAGACAACAAACACTTGCTCAGCCAAGGAAAAAAAACAATGCCAAAGTTTCCACCAACAACCATAGGTTGTCACATTAGTACACAAAATAGTCACAGACAACACAACACAACTACTGCCATCAAAGATACGTACAACAGTGCCTCCTACATCTAATTGATACCATTCTGTGTTTTTCTTTCAGCTGATCAGGGGTATGGCATCCAGCCTTGGATAATGACACCATATGGGAACCCAAATACTGCTGCTGAGCGGGCATACAATGACACCCACAAGAGGACACGCAGCATTGTGGAGAGGACCTTTGGGATCCTAAAGTCAAGGTTCCGCTGCCTTGACATCACTGGCGGAAGCCTACTATACTCCCCAGAGATGGTATGCAAAATCATACTCACTTGTGCCATATTACACAATATTTGTGTACAAAGGAACATTCCCCTCCTTGAACCGGACCCAGACATGCCTGAGGATGATGATGAGGAGGATGCTGGCCTGCAACAGGAGGGGGAACAACCTAACACCGCAGCAGGAGTGCGTAGGCGCCAACAGCTTGTGAACAATTTTTTTACTTAAGTCATTATAATCACTTGTATTCCACACTTGTAAATAAACACAGATCACAAACACCACATCATGCTTTGGCCTATTCATTTCTGACCACCTTTAGTTTGAAATAGCTGAAGATGAATGTCGTCTCATTGATCAAGAATGCCATTAAAATTCATCACACCAAAAATAAACATCACAACTGTATGCACAGAGGGTAGGATGTGACATGTTACATTACCATACACAGAGCCCAACAAGAGTACAAATGTGACAATTAGACATGCGGGATCCAAACAACTGAAACAGTCTCTCATCCAGCCCAAAATTTGAGATCATTTGAAAGTCACATCACACGTGTTCAGAGACAGGGTGGGACCATCCATGTGTACGTGAACATGTCATCAATGGCTTCTCTCAAGTGTATGATGTGAGCAATACACAATTGCAACAACATCAGCTGCCACTAACTCAGGAGGAGACCTTGAAGTTACAGTGACAACATACACACAGACAGGTCATACTGGATCCACATTCCCACACACATGTACACATATGTCATACAACCAACCTAATATTTGAAAGTAGACCATCACAGTTGTGTCCCAGTTTGAACCTAGCAGGAAGATTGTAACATGACACTAAACCAGTTTATGCAGAAAGGGACACAGACAAGCAAAACAATCTTCGCATTATCACATCGTGAACGCTGAGAGTCTTGCAAACTTAGGGGGTCATTCTGACCCTGGCGGTAATTACCGCCATGGCGGAGGTCGGCGGTAGCACCGCCAACAGGCTGGCGGTGCACCGATGGGCATTCTGACCGCGGCGGTTCAGCCGCGGCCAGAAACGGACTTCCCGCTGCCCTTGAGAACCCGCCATGGCGGCGGAGCGCGCTCCGCCGCCATGGGGATTCTGACACCCCCTACCGCCATCCTGTTCCTGGCGGGTCTTCCGCCAGGAACAGGATGGCGGTAGGGGGTGCCGCGGGGCCCCTGGGGCCCCTGCAGTGCCCATGCCTATGGCATGGGCACTGCAGGGGCCCCCGTAAGAGGGACCCACAAAGAATTTCAGTGTCTGCTTTGCAGACACAGAAATTCGCGACGGGTGCAACTGCACCCGTCGCACCTTCCCACTCCGCCGGCTCCATTCTGAGCCGGCGTCCTCGTGGGAAGGGTGTTTCCCGCTGGGCTGGCGGGCGGACTTTTGGCGGTTGCCCGCCAGCCCAGTGGGAAAGCCAGAATGACTGCCGCGGTCTTTCGGCGGGAACCGCTTGGCGGGCGGCGAACGCCGCCCGCCGCGGTCAGAATGACCCCCTTAGTCATATGAAAATGGTATGCAACTTAGCTCCAAATCATCAATACTGCAAACGTCAAATGGGCTAATGAGATGAATGAATGGTCAACAGTCATTCATACCATATGGCCTTACATTCGCCCGCTGCTGCAGGTTTGCCAGGATATGATAAAAATACTCCATGGATACAGTAGCTATTCTGGATGCTCAAATCCTAGGGTGCTGGGGGCCTAACTCCACCTCTACCACCCCCAAAACATACAGGAATCATGTACTTGTGAACTAAACACATGCATAAGGCACAAGTGTGGCCTCCATGTCACAAGTCCTACACAAATATGAAACACAAAATCATAATGGGACATGGGGGTCAGCCCCCTAAAAACTGAAAGTGACTCTCCCACTCCCTGTTAGGACTACAGATAAAAGCATCCCCATCATAAAGGTGGGGACATTTTGAAGACGGAATACATAATGGTATCAAAAACCTCATTTCAAAATAGCCATCGGCAACTACACCAAATATGTTGTCAAATATGGTCAATACATTAGTTAACGTATCCCAAACATCACAGTGTGAAGGCCGTCTATACATAAAAGTACGGACATTTGTCATATACAAACACAAATGTGTCTCACATCGCACCATTTTACCATGACAAATCACCTTTCCAAAGCTAAACACATGAAGACATTTGGATAAATTTGCTCCATATTCTACGCATACAGCATGGCCGTCATAATTTGTTCATGTACATGAGTGCACACAATGCAGAGTCAGATACAAATGTATCCAAAAGTGTCTTGATATTTCACCTTCAAATTATTATTTACATCCACAATATTTTTGACTCTGCATCATGTGCACTACTGTACGTGTAATAAAAACCACGCACATGATGTATGCGTGGTCAAAATGACGCTATATGCACAATATATTGCTCATTTCATGTACAGTATTAATTATTAATATTCATACCATTTTTTTTCACTCCGCATCATGTGCACCACTGTACGTGTAAAACAAATGACGCCCATGATGTATGCGTGGTCCAAATGACGCTATATGCACAATATATTGCTCATTTCATGTACAGTATTAATTATTAATATTCATACCATTTTTTTTCACTCCACATCATGTGCACCACTGTACGTGTAAAAAAAATGACGCCCATGATGTATGCGTGGTCAAAATGACGCTATATGCACAATATATTGCTCATTTCATGTACAGTATTAATTATTAATATTCATACCATTTTTTTTCACTCCGCATCATGTGCACCACAGTACGTGTAAAAAAAATTACGCCCATGATGTATGCGTGGTCAAAATGACGCTACATGGACAATATGTTGGTCATTTCATGTACAGTATTAATTATTAATATTCATACCATTTTTTTTGACTCCGCATCATGTGCACCACTGTACGTGTAAAAAAAACGACGGCCATGATGTATTCGTGGTGAAATTGACGCTACATGCACAATATGTTGGTCATCTCATGTACAATTTGAAATATTAATATTCATAGCATATTTTTACACTCCGCATCATGTGCACTGTAATGCGTCAAAAAAATATGACGCACATCTGTGTATGCGTCAAAATATGACGCATTACGCGAAAATACAAACGGCGGCCATTTTATGCAGGAAGTGATGTAATAGGATATCCTGTTTACCAAATCTGTACTGGGAGTTGACTTTCACTTTCACTTTGCAGTCTCAGAGTTATCTAGACTGTGTGGTTGTGTGAAAGGTGTTGTCCTGTGTTTTACTGCTTTAGTGTCCTGTGTGCCTTGTATTTTGTCTTTGTGTCAATCTTTTATTGTTGTCAAACATTGTCTCAGTCTGTTTAGTGTTGTTTTGTCTATACCTGTGATAGTTTGTATTGTCTGTGGGAGTCTGTTGTGGGTAGCATAGTTTGGGGGGTTAGTTGGCCTATTTTTCTCCTTCTTCTTTTTCTTTCACACCTCTACCTTTCCCCATTTCCCACTTTTTCTTTCATTTTTCTTTGGTACTTTTTTACACCTCGCATCATGTCAGGTAGGCCTCGCCTGTCCAGGATGGGTGAGGACGAATTGGGGGGCTTCATATGGCTCATAAGCCATTTCCTCCCACTGATGCTGGAGGCTGGGGGCCGTGTGATACAGGGGTATCACATGGAGGCGAGGAAAATCCGTTGGGAGAAGGTGCGCCATCACCTGGTCCGGGTCTACGGGAGTCTGAGGAATATCCATCAACTCAAGCACCGCTGGGCAGATCTGATCAGCAGGGAACAGGACCTGCTGGACCACCTGGGACTCCGGATTGGTGGCTATGTTGGTGAGTAATAATCAATTACATGGGAATAATAGGAATGTGTGCGTGAACATGTGATGATTGGTAGCCAATCTGCAAAATAAGTAGCTGACTGCGTGTTATACTAGGGAAACCTAGGCCCATGGGCATACACATAAATCCCCATTTTTGCTACACATGTACACCGAATAACAGCAGTAAAATGCAACATCTATTTGTATTTTGCTAAGTAACCCCCTCTCTGCGTCACAAAATGATGCAAATGCTGCGCTACAAAGGTATACATATGTGTCCAAATGTGTATTTGTTGCCGGGTGTGTATGAAGACCTATGCTACCAGGCCGATGCCTCATTTTTGCAACACATACCAGATGGCTGTAGCTGCATGGAATGTACTGTTGCATTTGTGTCTGAAAAGCAACACGTGAACTGCTCTATTTGTACTCTACTGGTCATAATGGCCAGTGAGTACGTCATGTAGAAACAACATACCTACATATGTAGACGCCATAGCTAGACCGAAAATTGCAAACACATGATGATGCAACACCTGTGTGTTGCCTTCACGTCACATGAAGTTAGTCATGTTGTCCACACATATGTCACATGTGTGTCTGGTTGCTGTGTGTTGAACCTGTCCACATAGCCTGTTTGATTGTGAGTGGTCATGCAGTCCTCATGGAACCAGTTGTGGAATGTTTCTCTCTGGAATGCACATGCTGAGATGTATGGATCACATGATTGTTCGGGCCTACTAATGGAGGAGTAACTTGGACGACACATGACTGTCCTGGCCACTGCATGAGTGTAGTAGGGTGTGTCACTGGAGCAGGAGACTCATCCAATGATAATCTAGAATACAAAGTCAGCCAGGCAGGATGAGCATGTGTGAAAGTGTATCATTACCATGTAATATTCACACACTGTCATTGTAACAGAAATTATTTGTCTGTTCACCCAGTCTGAGTATAATCTTCCTTTCATGCTTTACAGGTGGACCAGCCCCGTACACCGTTGGTGAGGTAGCCCATTTTGACGACCCCGATACCTACAGTGAGTGTTGCCTAAGTGCTTTTTACATTGTTTGGAAATGAAGCATGATGGATTACCATCCCCGAAGGCTACAAGATCTCCAGAAAAGACCGCACCAACCAAGTAGGAGGAGGTGTCGCCATCATCTTCAAAGACTCCATCAGCGTCACCACCTCCACCGAAGACCCCCCCCTCGCCGCTGAACACCTGCATTTTCAGATTCGCACCGACCCAAGGACCACCCTCAGAGGATCCCTCGTCTACCGTCCTCCCGGACCTCGCGCCTCTTTCAGCGACGCCATCGCCGACTTCATCTCCCCGCACGCCCTCGCCTCACCGGACTACATCCTCCTAGGCGACCTCAACTTCCATCTGGAACAAAACAACGACCCCAACACCACCACCCTGCTCGACAACCTCGCCAACCTCGGCCTCAAACAACTGGTGAACACCGCCACCCACATCGCCGGACACACGCTCGACCCTATCTTCTCCGCCAGCAAACACGTCTTCTTCAGCCACACCTCTGCCCTACACTGGACCGACCACAGCTGCGTCCACTTCACATTCCGACGCGAGACCTCCCACCTCCGAACTCAACCCATCCCTCATCGACAGTGGAACAAGATCCCTGAAGAGCAACTCTTCTCCGCTCTCGCCACCAACCAACCCACCCTCACCACCGACCCCAACGACGCAGCTCTCAACCTCACAAACTGGATCTCCAACTGCGCTGACAACCTTGCTCCCCTCAAACGCACGCATCGACAGACCAACACCAAAAAACCTCTCTGGTTCTCCGACACCCTCAAAGAATCAAAGAAAACTTGTCGTGCCCTTGAGAAGGCCTGGCGCAAGGACCACACCGCTGACAACATGACCGCCCTCAAGAACGCTACACGAGAACACCACCACCTGATCCGCACTGCCAAATGGAACTTTTTCACCGACAGACTAGACAAAAACAGCCACAACAGCAGAGAACTCTTCAGCATCGTCAAAGAGTTCTCCAACCCCAGCGCCAGCGCCAACGCCGTCACGCCCTCACAGGATTTGTGCGAATCCCTCGCCACTTTCTTCCATCGCAAGATCAGCGACCTCCACGACAGCTTCGGACACCAGACCCAACCATACACCACTGAACCCGCTTCCCCGGATATCACCCTCAACAACTGGACCCACATCAACACGGAAGAAACCAAATCCATCATGAACTCTATCCACTCCGGCGCCCCTTCGGACCCCTGCCCGCACTTCATCTTTAACAAAGCCGACGACATCATCGCCCCGCACCTCCAGACCGTCATCAACTCTTCTTTTTCTTCTGCTACCTTCCCCGAATGCTGGAAGCACGCTGAAGTCAACGCCCTACTAAAGAAACCTACGGCTGACCCAAGCGACCTGAAAAACTTCCGCCCCATCTCTCTTCTACCTTTCCCAGCCAAGGTAATAGAAAAGACCGTCAACAAACAGCTGACCACCTTCCTGGAAGACAACAACCTGCTCGACCCTTCACAAACCGGATTCCGAACCAACCACAGCACGGAAACCGCCCTCATCTCAGTCACAGACGACATCAGAACCCTGATGGACAACGGTGAAACAGTCGCCCTCATTCTCCTCGACCTCTCGGCTGCCTTTGACACCGTCTGTCACCGCACCCTAATCACCCGCCTACGCTCCACCGGGATCCAAGGCCAGGCCCTGGACTGGATCGCCTCCTTCCTCGCTAACCGCTCCCAAAGAGTTTACCTCCCTCCGTTTCGCTCAGAACCCACCAAGATCATCTGCGGCGTACCTCAAGGCTCATCGCTCAGCCCGACACTCTTCAATGTCTACATGAGCCCCCTCGCCGACATCGTACGCAAGCACGACATCATCATCACCTCCTACGCCGACGACACCCAACTTGTACTCTCCCTCACCAAGGACCCCGCCAGCGCCAAGACCAACCTACAAGAGGGTATGAAGGACGTCGCAGATTGGATGAGGCTCAGCCGCCTAAAGCTGAACTCTGAAAAAACGGAAGTCCTCATCCTCGGCAACACCCCGTCCGCCTGGGACGACTCCTGGTGGCCCACGGCCCTCGGCACCGCACCGACCCCCGCAGACCACGCCCGCAACCTCGGCTTCATCTTGGACCCTCTTCTCACCATGACCAAGCAAGTCAACGCCGTGTCCTCCGCCTGCTTCCTCACTCTCCGCATGCTCCGTAAGATCTTCCGCTGGATCCCCGCCGACACCAGAAAAACCGTGACCCACGCCCTCGTCACGAGCCGCCTGGACTACGGCAACACCCTCTACGCCGGGACCACAGCCAAACTCCAAAACCGCCTGCAACGCATCCAAAACGCCTCGGCCCGCCTCATCCTCGACGTACCCCGCAACAGCCACATCTCCGCACACCTGAGACACCTGCATTGGCTCCCAGTCAGCAAAAGGATCACCTTCCGTCTTCTCACCCACGCACACAAAGCCCTCCACAACAAGGGACCGGAATACCTCAACAGACGCCTCAGCTTCTACGTCCCCACCCGCCCCCTCCGCTCCGCTGGCCTCGCACTTGCTGCCGTCCCTCGCACCCGCCGCTCCACGGCGGGTGGGAGATCTTTCTCCTTCCTGGCGGCCAAGACCTGGAACTCCCTCCCCACCAGCCTCAGGACCACCCAGGACCACTCCGCTTTCCGGAGACTCCTAAAGACTTGGGTGTTCGAGCAGCGATAACCCCCCCTTTCCCCCCTAGCGCCTTGAGACCCGCACGGGTGAGTAGCGCGCTTTATAAATGTTAATGATTTGATTTGATTTGATTACTGTGTGTTCAGGACAATTCATGATATGATGTGCTGGCCGTTCATTGGCTTTGTTGTTTTGGTGTGATATCAAATTGGAATAATGTTTCGGTAAAGCAATACCTAGTCATCTCTCAGATTGAGGGGCAGTATGTCATTCAATTAGTGCGACAATTGGGAATAGCATGACTCATTTTGAATACACTGGTCAATGTTAGACTTGGTCAGGAACTTGCCATTAACTGAGTCAGCATATCAGACTGACAGTCTCCCAGATAGCTTAGGCACATGGCTTCGATGACAAGTGCTTCTTCCTAGTTGAGGATGGACTGTGTACACTGTAGGTCGGATCTTCCGGGGGCATGTACTTCCACAAGGTGACCTCGAAGTGTGTGTGACTTGAGTGCAATGGCCTAGGTGTTCTGTTGAATCATGTGAATGGGTGTTCTACCTCCTCTGTGTGTGTTGTAAAACATGCCTCACTAATAGTATGTTATGTTTGGCTAAGTCATATCATTTTGACATGTGTGGACCTGGGATGTGACAAGGTTGGGCTGACTCCAACGTGTTGCTAGCCCTTCATAGGTGTTGTGTGTGAAGGCACATGCTTGTTGAACTTTCTGTACACTCCTGGTTGTGCATTGATCATGGGATTGTTGTTTGTTCTTCCCACACCACCCACAAAGACTGGGATGTTACTGTGAAACAGGGTACCTAGGACTGTAGCAAACAGTATGTTACACGTACTTAACACCTTTTGTGACTTGAGTTTGTACCTAGGTCCAGATGTAGCAAAATGTCTCCACATTGCAAATAGCATAATTTGATGTTATTGAGTTGCAAACGTCTGTTTCCTAATCCGAAATGTTTTTGGTGGTCATGTACATATTCGCAAAATGCTTTTCTAAAGTAAAAAAATAAAGGAGTTTACCAGCCCTACTTGCAAATCACAGTGTTAGGCAATCCCATTTGCTAACGAGTACGTGGTTGCAAAGTGAGTAGCTGTTATCATCCACTTGAAGTGGATGCTAACCAACTTGCTGACTGGAAGGGGTCCTCATTGTGAACCTTCACCTTTGTGAGTGGACCAAAATACTCCTGCACAAAACAGCCAGTGGTCTAGGGGAGCAATAATTATTGTGTAAATTACGAACAATCTATTGTTGTGAATTTAAACAAATTGCAGCTCATTTTCCTTTCAGATAAAGGGCCTACACTTGGTGAAAAATAACTTGCTTCATTTAAAAGCAGTCACGTCTATGGAGTTCTGCTGTTCCCAGCAGGCCTCCATCCCCGTGAGTGCCCATAGTTGCTAAGGTGGTGCAAGTTGGAACCCACATCATTGATGTTCATGATGTGGGATTTAGGGACCCCATAGTGACTCGCAGACGGTGTCAGAGACACCGTTCAGCTTTGCAATTTGCTAGTTGATTTCCCATCAATTCCTACATCTGGCCCATAGTGTCGACATATGATTCATGGCCAGGGGTTCAATCTTAGCACACAACTATTTCGAAATGCCATTGAGTGAGGAGTGTGATTCTTATCACATAGAATGACATATGTAGTGAAGTCAGTATGCGGACGAGCTGGTGCCATAATGTATAATGGCTTAGGTATGAATTGTAGGAGTAGTTTAGGGTGATGTCATCCATCATGTAGAGACATGGATATGCTATATGTGATATGCCCTTCAGTATGCATGATTCACATGTACTTCCTGTGAGCCGTCCCGTGAAATATGTTGTAACAATTGCTGCAACCAATACATTGCTAGTAATGGACAAATTACCCATTGTGGTATTCATCCCACTGTAAATTCTATGCTCAATATTTGCCTTTTCCCTTCACAGCTGCAAACCTGAGTGCCGCAGCTCGCAACCAGTTTGAGCGCCGGGCAATGAGGTACAGCCACATCCTGCAGGTGCAGTGTGGGTATCGGAGGATGGCCCGCAGATACAATTCGGAACGGGCCTCCGGGGCATGGTATGCCACACCACAGGCTCCCCCAACGGTGCCCCCAACAACCCCCGCCACTACATCCACCAGGTCTGGCCAAGTGGACCCAGCAACGGACCAGGCATCCTCATCCAGATCTGGACCCAGCCGTGTGGTGGGAGCAGGGCAGTCCCGTGCCCACACCACTCCACCAACACAATCCACCTCCACCGGCACCCAGACCTGCACTGACCCTCCGATCAACCCAGCGGACTTCCACGCATTGTCAAGGAAATTGGACAGGTTGATTGCAAAAGTTGACACCCTGACGGAGGACATGGCTGAGGTGAAAAAGAAGGTGCGCTCCATCCGGCGAACAGTACGGAGGACCAATCCGTAGACATTTTGCCCTCCAGAACTTTTACCCCTCCCCTCTCACCTCTTTCCGATTTCATACTGTTAGTTGGGTTTGGGGGGTTAGTTATAGGATAAGTGTAGGTAATTAGCTTAGTTAGTGTTAGGTAAGAGGGTGGGGGGTCCTTCTTCTTTATATCTTATCTTTTTGTGTGGGTGGGTGGGTGGGGGGCAATGTTGGGATTCCTGTTTAAAAAAAAAAAATATATATATATATATATATATAAAAACAAAAAAAATACAAAAAAATATATGTTTGTTTAGGATAGTGTAGTATGTGTGTAGGTTAGTAAGTGTTGTCCTGCATGTGTCTTGTCTCATAATGGTGGGTGGGGGGTTGATGTTTAGATCGTTTCGTTACATGTGTAGAGTAAGTTTAGCTTAGGTTAGTTAGGGACAGTTGTGGGTTAGTAGTAGTCAGGTTAGATTAGTGTAGCTTTATCTTTCCCTTAGTTGCCTCTTTTCTTACTTATTGGAAATAAAAAATTTGTTAACCATTTACCTGATGCGTTAGGTGCTACCTTTTCATGGCCTTGACATCAGTGTAGCAGAAAGTTTTAGTATGACATTTGTGTCCTATGCTCGCTATACCCAGGCTATTGAGGTTTAACATGCCAGCTACCCGTGTGCTAACTTGGTAAGTATCCACCATGTGGGAGAGCCACCATTGGTAGTGTGCATAGATCATCAAGATTTGGGGTTGGTATGTATCCTACTTCACAAAGAGTGCTTCCAGAGTTGATTTTGTAGGTAAATAGATAGGTCGTACAGCATTGTGAAGTTCAGGGAGAGCTTTGTAGATGAGTATTTGTTCACACTCTTGTCTTGTTGCTGTCATTGCTGACCTACATCACGTGTGTACTGCTTGAGCATGACTTTCCTTCATGGTAGTATACGCTGTAAGGGTGATTGATGCAGTGTAATTTGGTTATCATTCCTTTCATTTTACAGCATAATGTATTGTTTTAGTATCGCAAGGTGCCTACATTTCTCATCCACCATTAGTTGTCTAGAATAGCTATGGATGGGGCCTCATTCTGTCCAACACAGCATGATTGTGTGTGCTTAGTCCCTACATCAGTTATTTTCCTCAGTCTAGTAAAGCTATGATGCAATCCTGGCCAATGCACAGATGTTTCAGTATACATGAAATCAGGACAGTAGTATAGAGAATCAACATGGTTGCCACACAGCCACTTTGGAGTTATGTACTGCACAGTTGAAGTGTGAAATGACACAGAGACACAATAGGTGTGCAAGTGATATTTATTTTTAGGTGGAGTAGTGCAAAAAGTCCATTAACAATGTTAGGTGAGTCCGTTCTGGTGCATTCTTAAATGGTGATCCTATTTACAGGGTGTGGATGATGCTCCTGACATGCTGGGGTGATGTCACAGACGGTGCAGAGGAACAGGAATTGCCAAATGGTAGGAGAGAAACATTTACAGCCAATGTGGACAAGTTAAACAGTAGATTGCCGAACAGTCATTGAGGGTAGTTGGAGTGAGGCTGGCATGTGTCAAAACGTAGGACCTTGGTCAGAGTGGGGCATGGTGCAGGGACTAGGGCTTCCGGGTACTCTTGCGAGTGAATGTTATCTGTTCCATGTCTTCTTCTTCTGATGTGTGTGTTGCCTGGTGTGTCCTTGTTGTTGTTGGTTTTGAAGGGGCAACACACACCTCAGTGTCAGAAGACATGGAGGCAGACATCCCGGGGGCTGATCCCTGTCCAGTTATGAAGGGCAGTACTGCAGCAAGGAGAGCGTGCTGGTTTTTCAGAATGGCAGCCACATCCCGATGGTAGGCAGCCAGGTCTGCCCTGAGGGGTTCGATGTTGCATTCGTGCACACGCTGACTGGCTTGCTGTTGGAGTTGTTTGGTCAACTGGATGACAGCTGTGCAGATTGCCTTCTGTGTTACTAAAAGTTCCTCCAACAGCGATGTTCTGGCTTGCATTGCAGCTGCCTGATCAGCAGTTGACAGCATGCACGAACGCACCCCCTCAAGGCTGGCTGCCATAGTTTGCATCCCCACCCGCACCTCCTTGGCCAGCTCCCGCTGGACCCCAAGACTGTTCTTTCGAAGCTGGTGCCAGTGTCGTCAGAGTCCTCAGCTGTGTTGGAGCTGGCAGGTCTTACAATTGGGGTGGCGGGTGGTTCCACTGTGGTGGCTGCTTCTTCTTGGCTCCTCCTTGTTACTGAAGGGGGGGTTTGGAGGCTTTCAAGGACCATGTCAATGGTCTCTTGTGGGAGGTTGATGGTCTCGTCATCCATGTCATCAGGGAACTCATGGACAGGCATATCGGCAGGAGATCCGTGTTCCTCTGCAAAGAAACAGGGTACAATTAGTGTGTCTGTGTTGAGATCATTTAGCACTAAGATACAAGCCTTTGGATGCCTTAACTTTGTACTCTGATTTTGTCTTGGTATCTGCTGTCTGTCATAGGGCATTGTTGTAGGCCTATGGCCCACCTGTGTGTCACATATATGATATGGAGCTATCAGACATGCCTGCCAGGTCATCTCTAGGTGTTGATTTGTAATTATTTCGGAATATGCATTTTTTTTGTCCTACTCCTCCCTCGGTGTTTCACGATTGTTATGGAGGGACATTTGTTTGGGTGGGCTCTCATTATCCTACATGTGATTCTTGGCTTTCTAGGCAGCAGGATAGCTAATGGTGTGGGGGACTAAGTTTGACCCACTTGTAAATAACTCGGTCACCCAGATATTCTATTTAGCTCAGACAGACTAGAAGTGCCTCTGGTCTCCCACAACAGAGGAATGTTTAGAAGTCCAAGCCCATGACATCTTTGGGACTTCTCAGGGAAGTGGTGGTCACTCAGGTCCTACACATTTCTATCTTTTCCGGTATGTTCCCATACACAAATGACACAGACAGTATTTGTTTGATATGAAGTTTCATTGTACAACTGACTTGTAGGAATTTAGGTGTGAGCCCCAATAACCAAAACAATACACACAGTTAGAACTGAAATAGTCCGCAGGAGAGTAATACATTGGTACACAGCTATCATGGTGCCTAACAGTTTCTACTCTCCCTCTGCTTGTTCTATATATAGCACTGCATGTTAAGTTTGGAGCTTGGCTGTCTGAATCACAGGGGAGACATCATCCCTCATATCAGAGGAATGGGCTGGGATCTGGTTGTGCATCAGCAGCAAGGCAGGCAGCATCTAGATGTGATTTTCTGTTTGTAAACTCCCCCATGCGTGTCTTGTTACGAGGAAGTGAATTTAAAAGACATATGTCATTGTGATGACAAAGTTTCCCTACGCAGGAATGGCAAACCTTAACCCCTACCACATCTATCATCAACGAACCAGACGGTATCCTTGACTGGGCCACAGAGTGAATATGTTCTGGAAAACTCCAGTGCAGAAGTAGGCAAAACAGGGTGATTTGACTAATTGCCAACACCTTAGGGCTGACTATTTGCTACATTAACTGATAGGAAGGGCAATGAGATTCATTTAGTGCAAAGTGCTCTGAGGCACTTAGATGTGAGCAAATGAGTATAAGTACATTCAGGGTAAGATGCACAAAGGCCTCCAGCCTGAGGCTATTGCGCAAAGTATACGTTTCACTTGCCACGCTACACTTTGACTGACTGTGGGTGTTGTGACTGCCCTGCCAGCACACTTGCCTCACAGGCCCTGCACCATACACTTTTTATTCACATTGCATGATCTGTACATGTTAGGTGGCATGACCTATGTATGTCAATGTTAGGATGTGGTATGGATGTAAACATTGTTGATGTTTGTATCTGATGGGGTCTCATGTGTGTCTTACTGGATTGGCCTGTTTAGCGCATGTATGTCCGATTTTTTGGTTAGACTGTGCAGATGTGTTTCATTGACCAGTTGCCTGTGTCCCCTCATCAATGTTGTTGTCTGAGCAGTATGACATTTGTGATGTAGCATTGTTAGGCAGGCACGTGAGGGACCCTGACGTATGCAGCATGTGTGTGTCGTTAGTGCTGTGTGGCTCCTATTGCTGTTTACTTAGGCTTATGTATGTGTCAGTTATGGACATTCAGCATTTAAGTGTACTGGTACCTTTGTCTTATTTCTAGGAGTAGTTGCAGATGTCATCCTCACCCCCTAATTTAGGAATGTATGTTCCAGGGTGGGGTTCCTGCCATTTGGTACTATAGCTGCCCAGAGATGAGAGGTGTTATTGTCAACTGTGGTGGCAGTTAAGTTGCAGTTGTTGTATTTGCTACTGCATTACAGGTAGGGACCTAGTTGATGGGGAATAGTTTGTGCAAAACAAGTGCCTGGATGTGGATTCAGGGTAGTGTCCTTCCCACCTGTCACTGGTTTCCCTTGGCTCTCTTGTTGTAATTACAGGATGTCCCCGTGGGACTGTAGTGGTGCCAGTATTTTGTCGTGCCCCGGCTATGGTCAGTACTGGCCATTCCCCCCTGCCGTGCCCCTTTCCCCATGCCACTTCATATATGTGCTAAGTTACATGCATTGTGTAGTAGGTATCCCCCCCTGCTTACAGTCCCCATTATTGCATTGTAATTCCCCATGCGACTTACCCTGCATGTGCGTAGTGTCGTGGTAGTCTGCGCTGTCCAGTCCTTGTATCCCTGTGACGATCTCCTCCGGGATGACGGCTGCGACCATCTCCTCCATGTAGTCCAGAGCCTCCTGTTGTGCTGGACTCCCCCCTCCAGTCTGCATTGCTGCCTTCCTGTTCCTGGCCATTTTCTCTTTGGTCCTACGTTTACAGTCATGCCAGCGTTTCTTACACTCGGTGACTGTCCGGCGTTCTTCAGCCACACTGTTTATCTTGTCCACAATTTCTTTCCAGATGGCCTCTCTCCTACTGAGTGGCAATTTTGAGGATATGAAAAGTTGGTGCTGGTGTTCCGTCACCTCTTTCACCAGGATTTCCTGCTCCTCTGAACTGAAGCGACACTTTCTTTTTTTCTTTAACATGTCCTGGTTCCTGTATGCTTCCTCCTGGCTGGGTCCTGGTCTGCTCTCATCCTCCTGGGGTCTGTTGGTGCATCTGGGATCCATTTTGGGTCTCCTCTCCTGTAAGTGCAGTTTTCGCGCTAAAATGTCACGCAATAGCGTGAAAAAAAACGGCGTTTTCACGATTGCGCTGTCGTAAATCGACCCACAGTGATTTGCGTCCCTTTTACGTGGGTTTCCCTTACGACAGACCGACGCTGTTTGCGTCACAAAATAATGACTCCCACCTGTTGGTTGCGCCGCCGTACGTCAAAGTATAAATTTGACGCCCGAATGGCGCATCCAAATGGCGTTAGACGCCGCAAATTTTTTTTCCGCAAAACTGCGATAGCGCAGTTTTGCGTCAAAAAGTATAAATATGGGCCAATATGTCTATTGATTCCAAACTTTGGAACAAATTTGCTAAAAAAAACATTAAACTTTAAACTGTCGGATGAATCCAAATGCATCTGTGTTCATATAGTAGTTCCCTCGTTGTTCTTAGTGTTAGTTTTAATAGCTTAGAAGTGGTTACATTTTCGTTGTATGCTTTAAATTTTTTCTCATTCATACTGCTATGTTTGAGATGCTGTCGAAGCGTTTCCCTCTTTCACTGTCTCTCCTCTTATTCCCTACACTCCACTCCTGCCCTGGTGGAAATCCCATCTTCACGTGCTGGAATCGAGTTTTGTCCCCCAACTATGTTTTCTGAAAACGCAAACCAGGCTGCAGGTGTACACATTATAGACATTTGAGGCAAAAATAATATCAGTGAACAGTTAAACAGAACTTTAACAAACGTAGGCATTTCATATTTGCAGCACAATAAAGAAAAGAAAGCATCTTTGGTATGGTTAGCTAGATGGCATGAATCATGTTCTTGTTAAGAAAGTGAACTTTAAGAACCTTGTTGAAAACCGGGATAAGGGAGCTGTGAAGTTCTGGGCTCTAGGCCCCCATGGGGGAATGAATGACCACACAGACACTGGTAGGTAGGGTAGAGAACTGGCCACGAGAACGTGAGCTCCGGCCCTTTTATTGAGAGGGTCACCTGATCGGTGACACCTGTGTTGGATGGGTGTAGAGGCCTCGGGAGTGTCTGACAGGACACTACAGGTGCCAGTTCCAATTACATCTGTTGGCTTCATTTGGTAATTTTGTGTACCTACACGAATGTATGTGTTTTCATGTAGCTCATTGTCCAAACCCTCATATGTTGCAACTAGATCCAGTGAAAACTACTTGTACTTGGTAAACTGCAGTTTTCACCAGGGCGAGCACGCAACCGACTGCATGCAGGCTGGCTGCATTTGACACAGGAAAGATTGGGATGATAGGAAGCAGTAAACACAATTTGAGGAAGAGAAGAGGGCAAACACAGATAGACGAGGGTAGGGAGCAGTAATGTAGCTAAGGTGCAATGGGCCTAACACAAGCAAGGAATATTGGCCCATACACGCTGTTTTGGTAGTAAAAACAGCAATATTTTGGGCTAATTGGGCCCATTACACCCTTGGACCCCGGTGTCACTGCACCTGCTGAACTATTGGTAGCTCTGCCCCTGTTATGGAGGGAAAATAGGTCCACTGCGTGGAAAGAAAACACCAGCTGACCCTTGCTGAGAGTTTTTGCTTCGAGCAATTACAAACAGAGCCAGCTGCTTGGTACAGCTTGTGTTGGCCTTGAGACTTTCCAATCGCTTCACAGCTCTATATTTTGTACACATTTTACAGTAAAACTGTGTAAACTGTGCGCATTGTGCGCTGAAACTAGCATGTGACTAGGCGTGGGGGTGTCTACAGTTACAGCCTTTCTCCAGCGGAACTGCCGCAAAACGTTGCTTAAAACTTTCACTTTAAGGGACGTTTCAACTTTTTATCAGCGAGGTCATTTATCTCAGCAATAGCAGCAGATTTTCCATCGTATTTAAATTGTTGTTTCATCTTCATTGTGTGGCCTTCTTTTGCTTCTAATTTTTGCAAATAGTGTGTCCACTGTCTCCTTCTGCTGCTGTGTCCTTGAAACTTTTCTTGTTGAAGAACCTCTTGAAGTGCAGATTTTGTGTTTATTTCTCCAGACAAGTTACCTTAAAAAAAAATTCACTTTGAAAAGGGGGGCTGGACTTCGATGGACGGGGCTTGTGCTGAGACCTGACAAAGAGTCATTTCTCCTCTCTACTGAAGTGTTGGGGGCCCTAGGCCCTCATGCTACCGAAATAGGGTGACACGGATACCTAGTGTGGGTTCACATAACTGGCCCTGGGAACTTGCGCCCAGACCTTTTTAGTAGCAGGGTCACCTGACTGGTGACGCCTGTGATGGATGGGTGTGGGGTGAGTGTGGAAACCAGCCCTCAACAGTGTGGCTGGTAGAAACACTAGAACGTGTCCAGCAGGGCACTACACCTACCACAACATCTTCACTGCTCAAAAAAAATTACAAATGCTTGCTAAGGGTGCTACCGATGTCTTATGGGTTTTTAAAAATCCTGTAATGGACATCCATAGATGAACTGGAAACCCACTTAGTGCAGGGTTTTCCAGCTTGCCTTCCCTTCCACCTACTGATATGTCTCTTCACAGGGTGACCATGTGAAGGGAGAAGATTTTGTGTGAAATTTAGTGGCACAGTGTGAGTTGGTAGGTCTGTTTCTGTATTTGACGACAGCATTCATTGGTCCTCTCTGCTGCCTGCATCCTTCTGGCCAAACTCACCATATCAGCAGTAGCAGGTATGAGCTGTGCATTCTCCACATACAGCGGTAAACCTGGAAATGTTTTTAAGGCATGGGCAAAGTGAGAAATCGCCCATGACCCCCAAGTCCCATGCGACTTTTCTCTCTATTTTAGCTCTGTCCATTCCATGTCTCTACAGGGAGTGCAGAATTATTAGGCAAATGAGTATTTTGACCACATCATCCTCTTTATGCATGTTGTCTTACTCCAAGCTGTATAGGCTCGAAAGCCTACTACCAATTAAGCATATTAGGTAATGTGCATCTCTGTAATGAGAAGGGGTGTGGTCTAATGACATCAACACCCTATATCAGGTGTGCATAATTATTAGGCAACTTCCTTTCCTTTGGCAAAATGGGTCAAAAGAAGAACTTGACAGGCTCAGAAAAGTAAAAAATAGTGAGATATCTTGCAGAGGGATGCAGCACTCTTAAAATTGCAAAGCTTCTGAAGCGTGATCATCGAACAATCAAGCGTTTCATTCAAAATAGTCAACAGGGTCGCAAGAAGCGTGTGGAAAACCCAAGGCGCAAAATAACTGCCCATGAACTGAGAAAAGTCAAGCTTGCAGCTGCCACGATGCCACTTGCCACCAGTTTGGCCATATTTCAGAGCTGCAACATCACTGGAGTGCCCAAAAGCACAAGGTGTGCAATACTCAGAGACATGGCCAAGGTAAGAAAGGCTGAAAGACGACCACCACTGAACAAGACACACAAGCTGAAACGTCAAGACTGGGCCAAGAAATATCTCAAGACTGATTTTTCTAAGGTTTTATGGACTGATGAAATGAGAGTGAGTCTTGATGGGCCAGATGGATGGGCCCGTGGCTGGATTGGTAAAGGGCAGAGAGCTCCAGTCCGACTCAGACGCCAGCAAGGTGGAGGTGGAGTACTGGTTTGGGCTGGTATCATCAAAGATGAGCTTGTGGGGCCTTTTCGGGTTGAGGATGGAGTCAAGCTCAACTCCCAGTCCTACTGCCAGTTCCTGGAAGACACCTTCTTCAAGCAGTGGTACAGGAAGAAGTCTGCATCCTTCAAGAAAAACATGATTTTCATGCAGGACAATGCTCCATCACACGCGTCCAAGTACTCCACAGCGTGGCTGGCAAGAAAGGGTATAAAAGAAGGAAATCTAATGACATGGCCTCCTTGTTCACCTGATCTGAACCCCATTGAGAACCTGTGGTCCATCATCAAATGTGAGATTTACAAGGAGGGAAAACAGTACACCTCTCTGAACAGTGTCTGGGAGGCTGTGGTTGCTGCTGCACGCAATGTTGATGGTGAACAGATCAAAACACTGACAGAATCCATGGATGGCAGGCTTTTGAGTGTCCTTGCAAAGAAAGGTGGCTATATTGGTCACTGATTTGTTTTTGTTTTGTTTTTGAATGTCAGAAATGTATATTTGTGAATGTTGAGATGTTATATTGGTTTCACTGGTAATAATAAATAATTGAAATGGGTATATATTTATTTTTGTTAAGTTGCCTAATAATTATGCACAGTAATAGTCACCTGCACACACAGATATCCCCCTAACATAGCTAAAACTAAAAACAAACTAAAAACTACTTCCAAAAATATTCAGCTTTGATATTAATGAGTTTTTTGGGTTCATTGAGAACATGGTTGTTGTTCAATAATAAAATTAATCCTCAAAAATACAACTTGCCTAATAATTCTGCACTCCCTGTATTTGAATCTCTGTCCCTCTGGGGCTACCTCTAACTCTCAATATGTCTTTCTACTCTGTGTCATTTTATTAATTTCAGGGGTCCTGAGTAAGGCATATTTCAACTGTTTTTGTGTGACCCTGTTAAAGTTTACCAAATAATTTAGTAATGATTTCCGTCACACTGGCTTAAATTAGCAGGAAATGGGCAATACAATTTGAATTCATTCCTTACAGGGACTCCCAAATATTCCTTGCCCGGGGCCCCTAAAACCCTTAAAATGACACTGGGGAAAGTCTGCAATGCTGAGCAAGGTTTGTATACCAGTGGCTGTGCTAGACTGACAAATATACAGCTGTCAGTGCCTAGTCCAAACAAAACTACGGGCCCTTAAGCCTTCAATGACTGTATTTTCCAGGATGGGAAGAAATTGCTCTCACATTTAGAGGTCCACCTCCCACACTGCAGACATCATAGCCAACTCCATTTGTGAGCTATCATTTCCATTAGGGGTGAGTGGGAGCTCTGCTGGCAAAGCTAAAAGAGTTTTTGGAACTCTGTGCTCTGCGTGGAGTGCAGAGTTATCCAAAAAACTCCATCAGCCTCACCAGCGGAACGGAGTTCAGCCGGTGCATGTTGCAGCCGAGTATGGGCTTCACAGCACAAGTGCACCACCGTTGCGTCTTTATTTTTGATTCAACGGTGGTGCAAACAGCGCTTTACACAGCTCCACATTTAGAAACTGACGCATTTGGCCCAATGCGTCAGTTTGTAAAGCCTTGTGTAACATTATACCTGCAAAGTAGGTGTTCCCTCATGAAAAGCCATGCAGACGTGACGCAGTGAAATTGACATTTCACTGCCTCATTCTGCGACTTCACTGCGTCACAATTGTAATGCCTGCTCAGAGCAGGCATTAAACTGACACAGGGCTTTTCTATATGAGAGCCTTCCTCGCATTGCTGGAGTAGCGTGATTTGTTTTATGCTAATCTGGCAATGCATCAGTTTAGCGCCACAGATGTTTCAGAATTTCTGATGCATCAGTTTAAATTTGCGCCAGGGAGCTGTTTATTGTACATAAAGCGCATGCAGGGTGTCATGAGGGGGTCGTAGGGCACCACAACAAATCTGGTGCTTCAGAGCCGAGGCGTCAGATTATTGTAAATTAGACCTTAAATGTTGGAAGGAGGGTCGGGAACAGAGTTGGGAGAGGCTGCAGGCCAATAGTGCTAGTGCCTAAATGTTGCTTTCTGACCTGCCAACTTGAGACTCCTCAATGTCCAGAATACGAGATTGTAAACCACCAGGTGCAGCTTATTTGTCCTTAAGAACAAAGATTAACACGGTTACATGGACTACAATTAGGTATAGCCAGAGATAAAAAGCATTCAGTATGCCTGCCTCTGTCCTTTTTACTATAACAATTCAGTAGCAGGAACAGAGTAGGCAATGTTTTACTTTCTGTAGTTTACACTCATTGCCCTACCTTATTGTAGACCTTATCACTGTGCCCCTATTCTGTTGGTTATAAGTGTATATGATGGCCTCTGGGAGGACACTATAGGCTGCTCATCAAAAAGAGGTTGTGGGTGCCTTTGCCCGCATATCTGCCTAGAAGAGAGGCTGTGTCTGCTTTTGAATTATCTGTGACAGCCCATGATTCCAATTGCCCTTCTCAGTGCTCCTGCTTAGGTGTATCTCAACCTTGCACAATGTACGCGGCAGCAGTCATAACAGGAGAGCAATTGGGACTGTCTCTCTTCAAATTTTAATCTGATCTTGCAGGGTTTATGGACACTGTAGGAAAGTACCATCTTGCCTGGCATGCTACCCCCATCTTTACATGTATGTAACTTTGTTTTTTCCTGCCTCACTGGGATCCTGCTAGCCAGCATCCCAATGTTCATAGTTTGTGGGCTGAATGTGTGTACCTGTGTAGTGACTAACTGTGTCACTGAGGCTCTGCTAATCAGAACCTCAGTTCTTATGCTCTCTCTGCCTTTAAAATTGTCACTATAGGCTAGTGACCATTTTTACCAATTCTAATTGGCACACTGGAACACCCTTATAATTCCCTAGTATATGGTACCTAGGGACCCAGGGTATTGGGGTTCCAGGAGATCCCTATGGGCTGCAGCATTTCTTTTGCCACCCATAGGGAGCTCAGACAAATCTTACACAGGACTGCCACTGCAGCCTGAGTGAAATAATGCACATGTTATTTCACAGCCATTGTCACTGCACTTAAGTAACTTATAAGTCACCTATATGTCTAGCCTTCACTTGCTGAATGTTAGGTGCAAGGTTACTAAGTGTGAGGGCACCCTTGCACTAGCAAAGTTCAGGGCAATTTCCCTGGACTTTGTGAATGCGGAGACACCGTTACACGCGTGCACTACATATAGGTCAATACCTATATTTAGCTTCACAATGGTAACTCCGAATATGGCCATGTAACATGTCTAAGATCATGGAATTGTTCCCCCATGCCAAATCTGGTATTGGGGTGCCAATCCCATGCATCCCCAGGGCTCCACTATGGACCCCGGGTACTGCCAAACCAGCTCTCTGGGGTTTTCTCTGCAGCTACCGCTGCTGCCACCCCACAGACAGGGTTCTGCCCTCCTGGGGTCTGGGCAGCCCAGTCCCTGGAAGGCAGAACAAAGGATTTCCTCTGAGAGAGGGTGTTACACCCTCTCCCTTTGGAAATAGGTGTTAAAAGGCTGGGTAGGGGTAGCCTCTCCAAGCCTCTGGAAATGCTTTGAAGGGTACAGATGGTGCCCTCCTTGCATAATCCGGTTTGTGGAATCACCAGTCCCTGCTCTGGCACAAAACTTGACAAAGGAAAGGGGAGTGACCACTCCCCTGTCCATCACCACCCCAGGGGTGGTGCCAGGAGCTCCTCCAGTGTGTTCCAGACCTCTGCCATCTTGAATCCAGAGGTGTGAGGGCAATCTGGAGGCCTCTAAGTGCCCAGTGCCAGCAGGTGACGTCAGGGCCCCTCTGATAGGTGCTTACCTGACTAGGTGGCCAATCCTCCTCTGAGGACTATTTAGGGTCTTTCCAGTGGCCTTTTCCTCAGATAACGACTTGCAAGAATTCACCAGAGTTCCTCTGCACCTCTCTCTTCGACTTCTGCCAAGGATCGACTGCTGACTGCTCCAGGACACCTGCAAAACTGCAACAAAGTAGCAAGAAGACTACCAGCGACATTGTAGCACCTAATCCTGCCAGCTTTCTCAACTGTTTCCTCGTGGTGCATGCTTTGGAGGCTGCCTGCCTTCATCCTGCACTGGATGCCACAAAGAAATCTCCTGTGGGTAGATGGAATCTTCCCCCTGCTCCAGCAGGCAGCAAACTTCAGCGTCACCAGTACACTAGGACCCCTCTCATCCTGACGAGCATGGCCCCTGGAACACAGGTGGTGGACATAAGTGGCCCAGACTGTCCAGTGGTCCAACTGTCCAAATTTGGAGGAGGTGAGTCCTTGCCTTCCCTCTCCAGACAGTAATCCTGTACACCATGTGAACTCCAGCTACTAGGGCTTCTGTGCACCTTTCCAAGGAATCCTTTGTGCACAGCCAAGCTCAGGTCCCCAGCACTCTGTCCTGCATTGCTCAACTCCCTGAGTTGACCTCTGGCTTTGTGGTACCCTCTTTTGTAGTGTTGAGATGACAGCTGTGCTCAGTTTTCTTGAACCCATGTTCAAGGACTTCTGCGGGTGCTACCTGCTTGTACGTGGGTTTCTACATTGCTGAGGGTCCCCTCTGTCTCCTCTACCAAGTGATGACACTCTCGTCCTTCCAGGTCCGGGCAGCACCCTTTTTCTTCAACATGACTCTTGCAGCTAGCAAGGCTTGTTTGCAGTCTTTTGCCAAAGAAACAACTCTGCTTCCTCCAGCACTCTGTAGGACATCTTCTGCATGAAGGAGAAGTTCCTAGAACCTTTCGTTGTTGCAGAATCTTCAGCTTCTTCCATGCGGAGGCAGCCATTTTGCACTTTCATCCGGGGTTTAGTGGGCTCCTGCCCCCCCTGGACACTTTCACAACTCTTGGACTTGGTCCCCTTCCTTTGCAGGTCCTCAGGTCCAGGAATCCGTCTTCAGTGCTTTGCAGTCTGGTGTGGTCTTTGCAAAATCCACTATCACAAGTTTAGTGTGCTTCTGGGGAAATAGTAGTACTTTACTCCTACTTTCCAGGGTCTTGGGGTGGGGTATCTTGGACACCCTTAGTGTTTTCTTACACTCCCAGTGACCTTCTACACACAACACTAGCCTAGGGGTCCATTCGTGGTTCACATTCCACTTTCTTAGTATATTATTTGTGTTGCCCCTAGGCCTATTGCATCCTATTGTATTCTAGTGTGTGCACTATTTTCTAACTGTTTTACTTACCTGATTTTGGTTTGTGTGTATATTATGTGTATTTTACTTACCTCCTAAGGGAGTATATCCTCTAAGATATTTTTGGCACATTGTCACTAAAATAAAGTACCTTTATTTTTAGTAACCCTAAGTATTGTCTTTCTTATGATGTAGTACCTATATGATATAAGTGGTATAGTAGGAGCTTTGCATGTCTACTAGTTCAGCCTAAGCTGCTCTGCTATAGCTACCTCTATCAGCCTAAGCTGCTAGAACACCACTAATCTACTAATAAGGGGTAACTGGACCTGGCACAAGATGAAAATACCATCAGGTACCCACTATAAGCCAGGCCAGCCTCCTACAGACACACAGGAGTAATGTGTGCCTCTTCTGTGTGCACAATTGGCGTATACACTATCGGGCAGCCCCAGACAGAATGCACTAAGTGTACTGTTGTTTACCCTTTGTAGCTCTGGATTGTCACGCCTTATGTCATGCTGGATCATGTTTCCTTGAACCAGGCTCTTATGATCTGAAGGCTTAATTGCTATAATGTATTATTCCTAGGCTTATTTTACAATCCCTTCTGGAATCCGCATGTGGAATAGATCTAGGAGGCAAATGTGCATTGATAAGTTATTGGTATTTGTATATTGCCCAATCTTCCTTTGGTATGGTAGTACAACACTTTCAGTATTATATGGTTTACCTTTCAGTACTTTTGGGGTTACCTATGCAGATCATCACCTGTGTTGGCTTGTGAGGAATGTCTTTTCTGCAGTGTGAATTGGTGTATTATTGCGTGATGGCTTCAATTAGTTGTGATTGAATAGTGATTTTCCATGGGTGGCCTGTACCACATCGCTTATGCATCCTCAAAAAATTGCTGCCATGCCTATTGTCTGGCAGAAATATGTAAGTCAGACAGCAACAACAAGAGCTCCAAGAAGCCATTAAACACATCTGGGTTATGTTTATTTACTCTTTGTTTTGGGGGGATTTATAAAGTGCAAATCTATCCCCAGTGGGAGCTGATATAGCAACAGAATTAGTAGCCAACATGTAAGGTATGGAGCAATGTAGGTACAAGCACTCAGGCAACATGTGTAAACATATAGATCAAGCACAGGAACTGAGTGGAGTGAGAAGCAGGGAGAAGGGATACAGTCTGCAATGGTAATCCTTCTGAACGGAGCAAGTATTAGGTGCAAAGGGAGGTAATTTCAGAGCCTCAGTGCATAGGCCAACAATTCAAATTAGTGTATGTGCTCTTCGTGAGTGTTTTATATTTCAAGCTTAGACAAGATGTATTACCAGTGGCGCACGTACCATCATATATGTTGACTATAGATACAAGACACTTAAAGAGCGTTTCATAGAACAGAAAAAACTAACTTTGAATTTGATTTTTCTCAGTAATGTAATCTGGAACTGTGCTGTTTGTGATGGTTCTGGAAAGACACAGATCACTCTATGCGAAAAAACTGAGATTTAGCAGAGATGAAGGGTGAGGGGAGAAGTAATCTAAACTCATATGGTTTAGCCGTTCTTGAGTGAGGGTCTTAGGCCCATATTTATACTTTTTTAGCGCCGCATTTGCTCCGTTTTTTTACGGTAAAGCAGCACAAACTTACAAAATACAATTGTATTTTGTAAGTTGGAGCCGCTTTTGCGTCAAAAAATGACGCAAATGCGGCGCTACAAAGTATAAATATGGGCCCTATTGTCTCTTTCGTTTGAGCACAAGCTCAGTCAGTGCTAGAGTTTCAAGAACACTGCAAACACCCATTCACCTGGAAACAAAGAGAAAAGGGCTCTGTGCTTACCCATAAGAAATGTATGGGATCTTGGTATTTTACTAACATAATTAAGTTACACACTTCAGAATTACAGAGGAGAAGGGAGTCCCACAGCACTATTGTTTTAATTAAATGTGATTTCTAGTCGCTAGCAATTTCCAACCTACCTAATTAATATTTATGTGATAGATAGAATTGCAAGCCACTAGGAATCTTTTTTCGAACCTCTTATTAATTCATAGGTCAGTTCACAAACTAAAACACTGGAAGAAAAAACACTTGTCACAAATTGCAACTAGTATTTTGCTACTAGTTCTACATACATCTGTCCGAATGTTTGTGAAAATGAAAGTTTTAAGCAACTTGGTGTGGCAGTTCCACTGGAGAAAGGATTCAGTCACGTGTTGGTTTCAGTGCGCAATGCACACAGTTTACACAACTGCTACTGTAAAATGTATACAAAATATGGAACTATGAAGCGTTTGGAAAGTGTCAAGGCCAAGCTGTACCAAGCACCCGCCACAGTGTGAAATGGCTTGCCTCAGCAGCTCGCAGCAAGGGCAGCTGGTATTTTTATTTCCATACAGGGAGGATATTTGACCTCCCTATCCTCTTCTATTTGTGTTTGCTCTACTCTCTTTTTCAAATGTTGTTTTCTGCCCTCACATCCTTCCAACCCGTTCAGCGTAAAATTGCAGCCAGCCTGCGTGCTCGCACTGGTGAAAATTGTAGTTTACCAGCTACAAGGACTTTCAACTAGATTTAGACATCACACGTGGAAAAGAAAGAAGTTCTTGTAGCTACATAAAATTACAAAATGAAGCCAGCATATTTACTTGGAACTGGCACCATCATCCCGGTATTCAAAAGGCCATTTGTATCTACCCAGCCAAAATATATCCTTTCCTAGCGTAGTACCAGTTTTGTCACTCGATTCAACTGCACACTGGAAACCCTAGTGACCTATGTGTATGTATTTGTTTTAAAGCTTTGAGTTATGCGTACTATGTTCTTTTCATTCTAGCAATGTCTCATTCAAGTTTTCCTCTTTCTATCAAATACGCAAAAATAAAAATGGAAAGGTGAATTAAAAAAATATACTTCACTTTATTTGGTATAGAGAAAGATGTAAAGTTATTTGTAACACAATAGCGACCCTTTCTATTTTACCATAATTTTGTATTAAAAGCTGTGCCTTTTTACTCTAACATTCCGAACTATTCCGCAGTCCAATGGCTGCTCATGGAAAGTTCAAGTTGGATAAATATTTCAATGGTGTGCTATGAGTAGCTGGCGCCTTAATGTGAAATCTGAAATAAGGTACTCTCTAAAACAATCTCAAGATAAATAACCCAATGACAGGGCCTGATGTACTAATTACTGGTAGCTAAGGGCCAGATGTAGCAAGCTTTTTGCACGTAGCTAATGCCAGAAAGGAAATATAAGAAAACACTCTCCTAAGAGTCTTGATCATCCAGAAACAGGTGAAAACATGATTAACTTGAAAGCCAAGTGATAGGTTTTTGTCAATCAGTACTCCAAGGTTCTTTGTAGAATCTGTTTGAGTGGGTAATGTGCCTAACATGTCTGACCACCAAAAATGGGTCCAAATGGATGTTTCACTGCAAAAGATCAAGACCTCCATCTTGTCACCATTAAGTCTAAGATAGTTTTTTCTCATCCAGCTGACCACTGCCTGCATGCAGTTATTAAATTTGGTGACAGTTTCCTCCATGTCCTTAGAGGTAGAAACAATTATTTGTGTGTCATTGGCATAGGACAAAGCGTGAAACCCAAAAGACCTTATAAGTTTTGTCAGTGGGAAACAATATGTAAAAAATGAAGGACTCAATGAAGTGCCCTGAGGAACCCCACATGGTAGAATGATGGAATCCAAACAGAACTGGTCCACAACAACTGCCTGAGATTCATCACTCAAAAAGTATGCCAAGAGCCTCAGTGCTGACTCTGTGACCCTCAAATCCTGCAGACACTCAACCAGCAGGGTTGGAAATATGTTATCAAAGGCTACAGACAGATCCAGAAGGATCAAAGCCTCAGCCTGCCTTGCATCTAACATGGATCTAATGTCATTGACTTCTACTACCAATGCAGTCTCGGTCCCATGGTTGCTTCTGAACCAAAGCTGATAGGGATCCAACAATTTATGTTGTTCTAGATAAGCCATCAGCTGGGCATTGAGAGTGTTTTTCCAAAGATTTTGAGGGCAGCAGGGAGATAGATTGATAGTTTTTCAAATCGGAGGGGTCCTGATTAGGTTTTTTAAGAAAAGGAACAACAGTTTTTTTCCAAGGTTAAGAGTAACAACCAGAGATAATAACCTTATTCAAGGTTACTGTAAGATGTGGGACAATTATGTTTGCTCCTAACTGCAGAATTTTGGGAGAACAATGTTCAACAGAGGAGCCTGATTTCACACTGAGGCGATAACGCTCCATCAAATTATGTGTAAGAGGGGTAAAATTAAGGAGTAGAGCTGTGGGACACTTTCTAGCAATCATAGCCTCTGATAGAGATTAAGGACCAGATGTATGACCCTCAGGTTTTGCGACTTTCAATTTGCGATTTGCAGCGACTCGAAAATTGTGAACCACCATCATTAATGTACACAAGTGTCTGAGACACTGTTTGCGATTCTCAAATGAGTCGCAGGGGACCTGCCTCTTTAATGTTTATGAGGCGGCTGAGGCAGGCCACAATTTGTGGCCCATTGGGAATGGCGGGTACACACAGGGATGGTGCCTGCTGGGGTCAGCAGACCACCATGTCCATGACAGCTTTTTAAATAAAGCAGTTATTTTCCTAAATGCATCCAGTTTTCTCTAAAAGAAAACGGGATGCAATTGAAAAATAAAAATGACATTTTTCTTTTCATTTTTTTAGAGTGAGCAATGGTCCGTAGGACTACTACTTGCTCTGAAAAAATGTTGGCGCACCCATTCACAAAAAGGAAGGAGTGTACCAACATTTTTTCAGAGCAGGTAGTGGTCCTTAGGGACCCCTTCCTGGTTACGAATGGATTACCACCTCCTTCACGGAATCAGTAAAGTATGAATGTTTTTCAACTACATTCCTGGTCACAAAACATTCCTACATAGCAGTGCGACGTGTTATCAAGAAGGGACGCCCATTCAAGCCACTTCCTAATAGTCAGTAATAGGCTTACTGACTCACAAAATAGGGTTGGTATATAGGAAAAGTGCATTTTACCAGCTGCACAACTGCTGTGATAAAAATGTATGTATATTGTTTTAACTCATTTTTATGGTCTAGCAAAACTCTTGTGGAATTGTGAATGGTAAAAAGGAGTAGATGAGTTCTGAATATACTCGATTAGTAGGAATGCATATTGTGGTCATTGTTTTTGAGAGGAAGTGCGGAACAGATAGGTACTGTGGTGAGTAGATGCTTAATTCTTATTTTCAAAGAAATGTTACCATCTCATGAGACTCTTTCAGTAGAAGGGTGTAGGAGATCTTTGAATACACTTTAGGATGCACAATTGATACCGTAGAAATGAGTATTGCTAGAGATGATATCTATCAGAGTGTGCTTACTCCCATCAACTTTGTAAGAGTTGTGAGCAGAGTATAGTCTCTTTCCATCCTCTATTATGCACACCCTTCATCAGAGAGAGAGGGGTGTTAGCAGGGAGGAGAGTCCCTGGACAGAGCATACAGTGTACACCTGTCATCCAACAGGAAGGTCTCAGCAGAGAGGCTTCTGAAACAGAGTTGTGACAGAAGTGGCCAGTCCATGTACCCAGCCCAATATACACACCTGTCATCTGAGAGAGGTCTGATATGAGAGGCTAGTCCAGGTACATGTCCTACTACGCACAGCCATTATCTGAGACAGAGGTCTGATGGAGGAGGCCAGTCCATGTACACACCCTTCTACACACACCCATTATCTGAGACAGAGGTCTCACTGGAGAGGCCAGTTTCTCTTCACACACCCTACTATGCACACCCATCAACTGAAAGGAAGGTCAGGAAGGAGAGGCTACTCCATGTACACACCCTAATCCCCACACCCACCATCTGAGAGAGAGGTCTAACAGGAGAGGGCAATCCATGTAAACATTCTAATTTGCACATCTGTCCTCTCAGAGAGATGTCTGAGCAGAAAGGCTAGTCTCTCTTCCCACATCTTTCTCCTGAAAGGGAAATCGGATAGGAGAGCAAGCCAAACATGTCTACTATCACCAAAATCCAATAGTGAAATTAAGCAAAAATTATGTAATCTTCTTCTTCTAAAAAGACATCCATATGAACCAAGCAGAATCCTTATTTAGGGTGTGCTTCCCATCCTGGACCTCTCATAAGTGTCTCACAGGCGTCTTGCAAGACTGTAAAAATAGTTCCTTTATATGTTCTATAGGACTGTACACAATTTAGTTTTCTATCTCAAACAACATGTCTAATGTTCTATTTTGTTCAAAATTAAAGTAAAGCACTGTAATTAACTTAATTCTAAATGTACGATATGATCTCATGAGTGAGTTGCGAGAGCCAAACAAGAATACAGCCCTCTCAGAGTCTATGCAGGAGATTGTGCTTCCAGGTCTTGCAAGCGTCGCGTAAGAGCCATCACTTTAAAAAAAAAATATATATGTCCAACCATGTTTTATTCACTACTCTATAACAGATTAGCATTAAATAAATTAAATTACTAGTGTCAGAAGGGGGGCGTGGCCACGGACGTCAAGATGGCGGTCGCACTCTAAGAGTGCTTAGGACCCCTCCGTCATCCGTCCGGAACCGGCCACCTCAGCTAATCCTTCGAGTCCCCGGTCGTGGTGTGGGGGCTGCCTGGGTGCTTCCCGGCTCCCGTTGGTCCGACTCCGAGGCTCGGGGAGGCCGAGGCGGCGCCGGAGGAGAGGCGGCCCCGGGCGCCGGATCGCACCTCGTAGGGGGGCCGCCCGGCGCTTCAGGCTGGGGCGGATCTCCTGCGGCTGCGGAGGTCGCGGCGGGGGGTGCCTTCCCCCCTTGGCGCGCCTGGAGAAGCCGCAGCTGTTTGCGGCCGCGCGGGGAGGAGTGAGGCTGGGACCGCGAGGGTCTGCGGCCGGCACACAAGAGGATGAGCGAGGTCCCGGGGCCCGGACCGCGGGGTGCCCGTGGACCGGATTAAAAAGGACATCGCCCGGAGCAGTGCTGCCTGACGAAGGGGAGAAAGAAGTGGTCGCACCCCTGAGGCCGGAGCCCCTGGGGTCCCACAAGGACCTTGCTGCACGGCGCCGCCGGCCTGGCCGGGCACGGACCGGGATGAGAGATGCCCGCTCGGCGGGAGGCGCTACCAGACCGGCGCCTGGAGTACAGAGCGCCCGGGTCCGGCTCACCACAACGCTGCAGGCGAACATAAAGAACTGCCTAAACACATGGATGAGGAAGAAAGTAAGGGGTGGAAGGGAGATTACACTGTTCTAAGACCAAGAGAGACTCTGCCCCAGCCCGATTAAAGTGAGAATGCTAGAGAGGAGCGGGGAGTCGCAGGAGACCGAGGTGACCGGGGCACGGGCACTGGAGGGGGCTGCCTGGTGATTTGCGCCCAACGAGGCACCGGTTACCCCAGACTGGCCTCGAGGCGGTGCCCACCGAGGGTGCAGAGACAATAGTGGGGACATCTAAGGAGGGACCGAGGCGCCTGAGAGGCCCAACGGCTCACCAACCCACCCTGGCCTGCAACTGGAGGAGGGGGAGGCCTCCCGCCGACCATCTTGGTCTTGGAGCCGCCGTGTGATAGCACGATTAACTCCAATCCTCTTGTGGACTGGCTGGAGACCCTGGTGCCCCCCCCGGGGGGGTCACCCAGCCGGGGGACCGGGTTCCGCCCCCGGGGGTGATCAACAAGACTCGGAGCTGCCTCAGACAGAAGGGACGCGAGATCCTAGCCGGGACCGGGCCTCACCCTCGCGGGGGGGTAGCTGTGCCTGCTCTGCAACGCTGACAACATGGGAAAGGACAGAGCCCCCAAACAAACACAACCATCCCAGCAGAAAATTGACCAGTTCACCACTCCGACGGCTCCCCGAACCGGAGGCGATGCCCCACCCACTGATCAGGCAGCAGAAGGGGTCAACACCATCCTGCTTGCAATTCAAACCTCACAACGTGCTGTGGAATCCAAAATTGGACAGGTGAGAGAAGAGATGGGCTGAGGCAAGACCTCAGAAATGCGGTGGGCCGAATCACAGAGATGGAGACCCGTGTCTCGCAAACCGAGGATGACCTGGCCGATCTAAGATCCAAGGTGGCCCAGCTGCAAACGCGGACCGGAGAACTCCATCGTAGAGCGGAGGATGCTGAGAACCGCTCCAGGCGCAACAACCTGCGCGTCGTTGGCGTGCCGGAGGGAGCTGAGGATGGCAGGGCCGCTGAATTCCTGGAAAAATGGATTAAATCCTGGATGCCAGAGAACTCTCTTCACCATGGTTTGCGATAGAGCGAGCGCACAGGGCCCTGGTCCGAGGCCCCCACCGGGGGGCCCCGGCGACCCCTGATTGCATGCTTCCTCAACTTTAGAGACCGTGATGCCATCCTCAGGGAAGCCAGACGCTCCCCCACCCTCCTTTGGGACAGTCAGAAGATCTTAATTTTCCCAGACTACACACGTGAAGTCCAAACTAAACGTCGATCGTACGAACAAGTGAAACAGAAGCTGAGAGCGATGCAACTCTCATATATGCTCCTCTTCCCGGCACGCCTGAAGGTGATCCTGGCTGATAAAGCACATTTCTTCGACTCGCCAGAGGAGGCATAGGACTGGCTGACGGAAGAGGGTCTGGGAAATCGCAAAGGCCCGACTGGTCCGCCCAAGGACTCCAAGGGGACGCGTCCGAGTGTGCAAGTGGACGCGAGGAGGGGTCGGAAACGTACCAGATCCAGGCGTGGTAGACCCAGAAGTCCCAGCATCCGAACAGAAGGGGAAGCATGCGTGACCCAGGATCCCCCGCCGGTGGGGGGTCCGACCGACTGCCCGGGAGACCGGGCCACGAGAGAGGAGAGGACAGATGGTCGTCTGAGCCAGTCCCCGACCTTGGTTGATGGAGATCCCAAGCATACTGAACTCCAGCTCACTGGGACCTGCCGGCGGTGCCAGGTGGCGCCCCGCCCCGGTAGAACAGAGGTATGCAGGGGTCGCTACTCTGTTGTACACCCCGTGACTTTATTAAGGGTGTGGGTTTCCTGCTAATTTAATTGCAATTGATCCGACATACAGGAGGGGTCCACCACTCCACTCAGTGGCAGCCTACATGGCTGTATTGCCCCGGTTGGGCTCTAGGGCGACAGATGCTTCAAGGGTAGAAGTATGGGGTGGGGGGAAGTTGGGATGTTTAAAGCTCACGTTAGGGCTTAGTGTAGTGGTTAGGATAAATTACCGTAACAGCACCGACACATATAGTTTAGATCCTTCTCAATCAGTATGTCCATCACTGGATCCCAGTTCGAGTCCTTGTTTCCCAACACGCAGATATGGCACGGGTGGATTCCCCACTGACACAGATTCTATCTTGGAACGTTAATGGACTCCTAGATAAAATCAAAAGATCCGCAGTGTTTAGCACGCTGCGCAGATACGCCCCCACAGTCGTCCTTCTGCAGGAGACCCACCTACTTGGAACCAAATGCCCCATCCTGGCTCGTGGAGGTTTTGACAAGGTCTTTCACGCAGGCTTCGCAAGGGGCTCTAGGGGGGTGGCCATCCTATTCCACCGCTCACTGCCAATAGTAGTTGCCTCCACCACTTCGGACCCACAGGGTAGATTCGTAACAGTGACCGGTACGTTACACGGTTCAACGGTTAACTTTGTATGTGCATACGCTCCCCCAACCGGCTTCGACACTTTCTTACTAAATCTACGCCGGACGCTCATTGCCCTCCCGCAGGGACTCGCACTCATAGGGGGAGATTTTAATTCGGTCTTAGATCCCAAACTAGATGTGTCCGGACCTGTCTCCTCCGCCCGAGCGGGGAGAGCATCCGTCATGGGCGGGTGGATGATAAAGATTGTGTGAGGTGTGGAGGACATGGCACCCCAGGGCACGACAGTACACCCACACCTCAGCGACCCACCACTCACAGGCAAGAATTGACCTGGTGTTTATGCCTGCTTTGGACATCTCTAGAGTCACCAGCTCTGAGATACTGGCCCGAGGAGTCTCAGACCACTCTCCAATACGCATCCAATTGGGGAGCGTAACCCCCAATCAGCAGCCTACGTGGCGCATGAATGCATGGTATTTACAGGATGATGACTACACCCGGGAAATAAGGGACCACCTAACCCAATATTTTGACCATAACCTGGGGTCAGTACAGTCTCCGGGCACGATCTGGGCAGCATGTAAGGCCACACTTAGAGGCTACGCGAAGCATCGCATTCGCGCCCGAGAGAGAGCTTGGGACCGACAGGTGACAGCCCTCGAGGCCAGAGCCCTTGCACTGGAGCGCTCTATGACCACTGCTGCATCAGTTTCAGTTCTGAGGCGCCTAACGGTAATTAGGGAGGAAATAAAGCAACTGGTACTCGAGGCCGCAAAGCATGCTTGGAGGGCATCGGCGGCTCGCGTGTATGGATGGGGTGATAAAAACAGCAAGCTCCTTCACTGGTTGGCCACGCGCCCACTAGCCAACAGAGTTATCCCCGAGGTAGTGGATGAGGCAGGCCTGGTCGTGAGAACCCCCAGTGGAATTGCGGGGAGCTTTGCTTCCTACTATGCTCATTTATACGCAGTACGTCACCGCCCGCTAGTTGAAAGGGAGTCCCCTCTCCTGGACGACATTACACTCCCTAGCATCCCGCATACTACTAGGGTGACCCTGGATGAAGCCATAAACCTGATCGAAATTACAGCAGCCATAGCTGATCTGACGTCAGGTAAAACACCCGGACCGGACGGGTTTCCGGCTGAGCTCTACAAAAGATGTGGGGACATCTTATGCCCCCACCTACTTAACATGTTCAACGAGGCAGAGAAGACCAGCCGCTTCCGCGCTGGGATGGACCAAGCCACAATAGTGGTGATCCCAAAGACTCAGCCACCCTCACACGAACTTTCAGCCTATAGACCAATCTCCCTGCTGAACGCAGAGATTAAGGTACTATCAACGCTACTTGCTACAAGACTGAAAGCGGTGCTCCCCACACTGATACACCCAGATCAATGTGGTTTTATGCCCTCCCGCAGCACCAGGCATTGCATTAGGAGACTACAGGTCGCACTGGCTCAGCGAGACACTCTGGCTGAATCCCCCCTCGCTCTACTCTTAATAGATTTTGAAAAAGCCTTCGACACAGTGGACTGGTCATATCTAGAACAAGTCTTAAGAGGGAACGGATTCGGACCCAAATTTCGAGGCCTTGTAAAATTGCTCTACTCCAACCCAACCGCCCATATTCAGGTAAACGGGGTGACCTCCGATCCGTTCCCTATCTGTCGCAGGACCCATCAGGGATGTCCGTTGTCGCCGCTGCTCTTCGCCCTCGCGATTGAGCCGCTGGCCAAACTATTGAGAGAGGGCCCACTGGTAACGGGCTGGATGTGGCCCACGGGCCCGGAAGACCGAGTAGCATTGTACGCAGATGACGTCCTCCTTTACCTTTCTAACCCAGCGAAGAGTGGCCCTTGTGTCTTAGAACTTCTGGACCTCTTCTCGCAAGCCTCGGGTCTAACCCTAAATCCCAGTAAATCCCTGCTGATCCCCTTACACCCATCTAGAGACTGCATAAACTGGCAGGAAAACATCCCAATCCGTCGTAACAGTTTTAAATATCTAGGAGTCCACATAATTCTGCTCCCCGAACTGACATGGGAACTCAACATCACACCGCTTCCTAGGAAGGCTAAAAAAGACCTTCAGCGCTGGCGAGATTTACCACTCAACACACTGGGTAGAGTTGCACTATACAAGATGATGATACTCCCCAGCTTCCTATACCAGTTGCAAAATTTCCCACACCCAATCCCCCGGAAGTGGTTTAACGAAATCGAGTCGACTGCACGCCAATTTCTATGGCACGGCTCCCGATCTAAATTATCCCTTGCTACATGTCAAAGGGACATTAGTGAAGGGGGTATGGGAATGTCCAATATTTATTTCTACTATTTGGTCATGTGCCTACTGGTGATTAACGACTGGCTGTCGGGAGACTGGACGGACCCCGCGTATAGACTGGAGCTCCAGTCGCTGGGATACAACGGGTTTTCGATGCTCTGTACGGAGGAGCGATTCCACATACCATCCCTGAGATTACTAGGCTGGTATTGTCGGGGTGGCGAGCGGCACAGAAGACCACGGGGTGGTGGCCTCGACTAACTCAGCTGACACCTCTTTGGCAGGGGAGATGGCTGAGGGAAGTTTCCACGCTGGAGGGGTTCCGGAGATGGGACATTATAGGAATATCCACACTGGGTGACATTTGGGGGGAATCACAAATCCGGTCCTTCGAGGAGCTTCAGAAAACACACTCTCTAAATAAGACCCAATTTCATAAGTATTTGCAACTTAGGCATGCCTTATTAGTACACCTACATCCCGGGGTTAGCATCCCAGAACACAGCCCACTCGAGGCGAAGATTATGATGGGACACCTAAACAAAGGAGGGATCTCTCAGATATACCGAACTATCCTTGCAAATACAACCCCCCCCTTGAGAAGCTTCACCAGAAATGGGAGGGCTGGGTGGGCCCCATAGAAGACCTAGATTGGAGAGAAGCACTAATAGCCCCCCGGAACCTGGCCATATCCACACGATTTCAGCTCCTACAAACCCTCTACCTACACTCAGCTTACCTCACCCCTAAAAGGCTCCACCAAGCTAACCTCCACCCCACAGACGAATGCCCCCGTTGCTTTCAACCAGGAGCCGACTTCTTCCACATGATTTGGTCCTGCCCAATTATAGAGTCATACTGGGGGGCAGTCTTGGAGGAGATCTCCGAGGTCCTACAGACTGAGATAGAGATATCCCTGATTCCAATTTTGTTAGGAGCCATGGGCGAGACGGGGCTAAGCAGAGCGAATCGAACCTTCCTGGGGGTGGCCTGCTTGGTGGCGAAGAGAGACATCATGTCAGACTGGAAGGCCGTAAAAGCTCCGACCCTCGCCAAATGGAGACGAGGAATGGACTGGTGTGCAAGATGTGAAAAACTTGTATATGAGGTGAGGGGGTGCCCAGACAAGTACAACAGAGTATGGGGGAACTGGGACAGTTTACTGGCCACCTGATTAACCTATGAGAATAGATCTCTTCAGAAACTCTCGGAGACACCCCATGGCTGGTGGGAAGTGGCGTAACTATCTAGCTGCAATCTCTGCCTTGTGATGAGGGAAGGACCAAGCCCACTAAGGGCGGTGTGAAGACGAAGCCGAACTTTATTGATCAATGTGATAGTGGGGACTGCAGAACCTGTGCTCTGGAGATGGGATCATGCCCAGACTCTAACCCCTATCCCAACTACATGGAACTCATGAGGGCCTACAAGATCATTAGGACAAAAACGAACAAGTCGGATGTGACAGGAGTTGTATCCCAAAGATAGTGTCGAGTTGTCGGTATTTGTATTTGTACCTATTGTTATAATGTGTTTTTATTGTTTCTTTTAACCAAAATAAATAAAAAATCTTCATCAACATTTTTTTTTTACTAGAAATTCACTGAAAAAAACAAAGTTTAAAGTAAATTTACAGTTAGGTGTTTTGATTGAAAAAAAAAAACCTTAGAAATTCTTTGAAAAAAACAAAGGTGAAAGTGATGTTATTGTTAGGTGAATTCCTCAGTGACGATAATGTTTTGAACTAAAAAAAAAAAACAGAAATTCATGAGCTTTAGTTAGCAACACTAACTGTAACGTGCGCCCCTCCATGCACTGCTTATGAGCTCATATATGACATAATTCAAGACATGTCCTATGATATCAGTTACAACATCAATGATGACATCTCAAATTACATCATTGATTACATCACTAATGACATCACTGATGACATATTCAAACTTTCTTTTCCTGAATACAGGTGTCCAAATTACTATAGCATTACAAGTCTGATGGAAAGTATAAAATAGCTCAGGACAAGGTCAGGTATCATTTTTACAAACACAGAAACAGATCCCTTAGTTGTTGAAAGCAGTCATTATGTGTAACATTGACCTTATGTCATAAACGTTACACGAAGGATACTATTATCATATTAACAATCAACCACAAATATATAAGAAACCCTCATTACACAAGTGGTTCAATATGTATACAACTGGTTAAAGATAGCTAAAATAGTTGTTAGAAATGGGGTCTTTGGTTGACAGTCAGGTTATCCCCTGTTCAAGCGAGGACCCTCACTCTAGTCAGGGTAAAAGAGAATCACCCTCAGCTAACCCCGGCTTACCCCCTTGGTAGCTTGGCAGAGCAGTAGGCTTAACTTCAGAGTGCTAGGTGTAAAGTATTTGTACCAACACACACACAGTAACTTAATGAAAACACTACAAAATTACACAGGTTTTGAAAAATAGGAAATATTTATCTAAACAAAACAAGACCAAAATGACAAAACTCCACGATACACAAGTCAAGTTATTAATAAAAATGCAAAAAGAGTCTTTAAGTAGTTTTAAACACACACTAACGCTGTTAGCGTGAAAAAGTACCTTGGGCGCGTCAAAAATAACCCCGCACGGGCGAATGCGCGTTGATTTCACTCACAAGCGGGTCTGTGTTTCATTTCTCTTTTCGCCGGGTTGGTGCGCGTCGTTTCATCTCTCCGCAAGAGAGCGATGCATCGATCCAGTCAGCACTCTCGGTTCCGGGCAGGCCTTGCATTGTTTTTCCACGTACAGCAGTAGTTGAGTCGGAAATCCAGCCCCACGATGATCCGAAAACCCTGCACCGATGGTTGTGATTTTCCAGCCTCCGTCAGCGAAGCTGCGCGCCATTTCTTCTGCTCCGTGCGTCAATTCTTCAGTCGCATTCCCTGCGAGCGTCGTTTCTCAGCTGCGGAGCCGGCGGCGCGTCGTTTCTTCAGCCGCAGATCGGAGTGGCTCATCAAAAGCATTGCGTAACAACCACTGTGTCATGAGACACTCATCAAGAACATCATCAGATTTATGTCCACAGAAAGTACATTTTGAGAAGCAAGACACACTTCCTATGGGTATGCGACAAGGCACTAAAAGTAGAGGAAAATAGTTTGTGCACAGCTGAAAATTGGTCTGAATGACAGTGACCAATTCTTGTCCAGTTTCTCCAATACTGATTGTCCAAAGTATTGCATCATTTGTTCACGACACAGTTGGACTGGTGGGAGCTCCATCAGTTCTTTTTGTTGAGATGGGGCAGCCATTTTTGATCAGAAATAGCAACACGAAATACCACCAATTAATGCCAAAACTATCGGGAATCCCTCAAGAACACTTGAGTAAAGTGAGTGCATGGCAGAAATTATAACTCCAAATATAGGGGGTTATTCCAACTTTGGAGGAAGTGGTAATCCGTCCCAAAAGTGACAGTAAAGTGGCGGATATACCACCAGCCGTATTACGAGTCCATTATATCCTATGGAACTCGTAATACGGCTGGTGGTAAATCCGTCACATTTGGGACGGATTACCACCTCCTCCAAATTTGGAATAACCCCCATAGTCTGAAAGGTAGACACAAATCGTGAACCTATAGCCTAAAAAAAAGTGTAAAATACCAGCGGTGTTGGACTCAATGAAAATGCAACTGAACAATTCACCAACATGTTTTGGAAAGTTTGTATTTGAAAAGGACTGTATCTCTGCAGGTGACATTGCTACTTGTGGGTCATAGATATCAAGGACTAATGTGAGCACCACCTGTTTTTTAAACAATTTTGCTTCAAGTCTGCTCAGCTTGTCGAAACGGACATTACAAGAAGCAATGTGAGGCCACAAATCTGCTACTTTTATCTCATACATAGGTGAAAAGAGAACTTTCCCACAACAAGTCACAATTTGAGAAACAGAAATCACATAAACGACACCTGGTCTCATCCCACAGCAACCTTGATCACTCAGCATCAAGTAACTCCCTTTCAAAAGTAACTAAAACACTGGGTAAATCAAAGGGATGGAAAAACGCTTCAAATAGCAAGCTAAATTTGCAACTGACACGTTACATGCTCTGTGTAAGGCCATCTCTTTACAAATCATGGAATGGCTTACAGAAGTTTTACATTTACTTTCGTTAAGAAAAACCTCTTTGTCGCCATTCAGGCATTTGTAGTCAAAGGGCAACTCCCACACCTCATGGATGTAACTGTCGCCTAACTGCTCAACAGGAACATTTTTAAACACAAAGTGAATTGAATATCAACATTCCAACAAAGTGAATTGGAATGTTGATATTGGCAAATTCATCACTCTATATATTACCCACACTAACAATGGTATTTCAGCTACAGTGAAGGCATTTTTTCTAATTTCTCAATGTTAAGCATGATGTAACTAGCTTATTCCTTAGCCATTATCTATTGTCTTTGTGTAAGATTAAATGCGGCAAATAACTCCTTAAGGTTAATGTGCCTCCAAGACATGCAGCCGTTTTTCAGAACTTGTAATGTCCAACCAAACTGCATAATGGATCTAAGCTGAATCTGTCCATGGTGTAAAAGTGATATATCATTTTCATTAATGTCAAAAGCAGAAGATACATTGTTGTTTAATGTAAATGCAGTTAGAAAATGTATTCATACCATTCTCGTCAATGGCTAAAGCTTTCAATAAGTTCTCTTTATCTGCTTGCCTCCAACGTGCAGCAATGTCCCTTTCTGAAAACTTCCATATTTTATGATATATTGTACATATTGTACATAAGAAATGTTTTGAGCATGGTTTTCTGGGACCTAGCAAGAAATCCTTTAAGTTAACATCTTCAGAAAAGAGCAAAAGGTATTCTTTTACAGCTATTAAGGAGGATGTTTGTAACCATTGCTGACAAAATTTACCTGCTCTGTATGTAGTAGCAATACATGTGTGCTGTGTGATGACATATCGAGGGTCCAGTCTGCTTACTCTAAAACTGCACTCCACGTAGAGTTAATAAAATGTGCATGACAACCATTTGTGTCCACTGGCCACAATAACCACCCTTTGGGACCTGAAGGTGATGAATTAAAGGTACTATACCAAAGCCAACCATTGAGCTGTTCTTCAATATCTGGCAATTTTCAATTTAGCTGATGAGGGAATACAGGGCACATTAATTTCCTTTACTTTTGCTAACCCTAGGCAAGTTGTCTGCGTACGGTTTCTTTAAAAACATAATTGGGGATGTGGCCAAGATAGCGGGTGGCTGGGACATTTTTCCCTGGGCTCTGTCCTGGCAGCCACATTGATCCCCCTCGATCCTCCTACCGAGGCTGGTGACAGACCATCCCAGCATCCCATATGCCACAACTCCATCGTGGGGCCCCCTTGGAAGCTAGCCGAAGCTAATACCTGTGGCAAGACACTCTATGGCACTGCATGGTCGCCTCCTGAGCAAGATGGCAGATGCGGATTGCTGGGACAGGGCTGCTTGGTCACGAGAGGCCACTGCCTGAGCTGCGCCCACTGCCCCGGAGACATACTTCCGCACTGTCTTCTATGCAGCCCGTGCATTGCAGCTTCAAGGAGGGCGGTGACCTCGTGGACCATGTTGTGCAGATCCCCTGGCATTGTGGGCCCAGCCAGAAAGCTCTCCCACCTACTGCTGCCTCCTGCAGCGGGGTGGCTGAACAGTGAGAGGCCCGCGGGGGCAGATCAAGACCTACTCGGCATCGGCTGGCCTGCAACACAGCTGACCTGCACCCCCGGGCAGAAACCCTAGATGGTGCACAACCTCACCAGATGGTGACGGTTCTGCCTCAAAACAGGAACCTGCAGGCCCACTTCTGGGGAGGCCTTGACCAGAGTGACCACCTGAAAGAGGCCTTGAGATGTTCTCCCCATGAGGACTGAAAGGTAGGCCTTGCACAGCGCACCCTCATGCTAGCCCTGGCAGATGCAGGGCCCCCCGATTGGAACAGAAGAGTTCCCCCAAACCAGTCACCAGGATGTGGTCCACAAGGGACCTGGAAGAGCAGGTCTGTGCACCCCCTGCTGGCTATGACGACTGCTTGTGCCCTCCTCTTGGTGGCAGGGGAGTTGGCCCCAGTGGAGCCGCACACACCTAAGCTCAAAGGACAATCATCTGCCTCCTGGGATACAGAAGTGGGCTAAAGCATATTAAGGGCCCTTCACAAGGTTCGTAGCTCTGACCTCTGTGAGGCTCCAGAAGGTGAAGGGGGAGCCACACCTGGGAACTCAGCAGGTCGGCACTCCCAGAACAGCTCAGTTCCCGCATGAGCCCTGACTGAGGGTCCCAGATGGGCAAGACAACACTCAGCAGCAGGGATCACATAACCCCTCCTGTATTGATTTTGCTGGAGCCTGGGTGCCATCGCTGGAGGCTGACGTCCTTGTGGGGGTCGCTGCTTTAACCACGCTGCCAGGTATCATACTTGGAGCCTAGGAGAAGGGAGTCCCTCAGTGGTCTGCATCCAGGACAACTACGAGGCCACTGCTGCGGGCACGATGCGATTCAAGTAGCCACCTCCCCTATGGAGAAGGCCAGAAGTGAGACAGGGAGGAAACTGAGGACCCCTCAGACTGAGAAGTAGGCCCAGCTTTCACCTCTCGGGGGCTCATCAGATCTTTGCTGTGCATGGCCTGGGAGCACCCTGGACTGCTCACGGCCCTACACCCCACTGGAAGAACAGAGTTGCACAGGGGAGACTACCGATGGTGGCAGCAAGGGCCAAGAAGGACCGTTCCCTCAAGAAGATGCTCATTAGGCCTGTTGGAAAAGTGGCAGACGTCCACTCCTCACAGGCCATTCAGGACCCACTGACAGGGAACGATGACGGAGAGGGTCATGTAACTCACTCATTCCTCGAAGCTCTCTTGGCTTCCCTCAAATGGTCAAAAGAGACCTCTCCCAGGACCTGAAGTCGGTCCGTTCTGATCTAGCTGAGATGGCTGACAGCATTTCTACACTACAGAATAATGCAACCAGCTGAGATGAAGAGATTGACCAACTCCAGCAAGAGATTATCTGCCTAAAAGAATAGTATATTGACCTCCAAGCGCACAAAGAGGATCTCAAGAACAGATTTAGAAGCAGTAACATCCACATAAGGGGGCGCCAATTGCTGCGGAAGGAATTGATCTGAGAGCCTACATCAACGCCCTTTGTGCCTAGACACTCAAATCCCCAGACATGCATATTCAGCTCATTAGAGCCCACAGGGTGGGTCTACCTCACCCAGCAAACTCTCAGCCAGCTGATATCCTGGTGTGTGTCTATGATTTTCAACTAAAAGAGCAAATCATATGCAAAGCCCAAGGGCAACACCTTAATTCTGTATCAGGACCTCTCAACACTTAACCCCCAAAAGAGAAGTGTTTTTCATCTCGTCACAGATCATCTCCAAGAAAAGGGTGACTCCTATTCCTGGGGCCATCCATTTCAAATCATATTTCACTGGGAGGGCAGACTTCACAAGATCCGCTCTGTGTCTGCCACATGTAAACTCTTGGGACTTGATCACGACTAAATGCTACGGATCACCCCAGCTCCACAAACCGTAGAACATCCAGATGCTTCAGATGGCAGAGGAACTCACTGCTGCCAAGGGATCATCTACTGGACCCTGAGACTATCACACAAGAATGTTGTGCGGTACTGGAGATACTTACCAGTGACACAGATAAGATGGAGATAGCCTGAAGCAGTGGAACTGGATGATTAATGCCTGCGAGGCGATAGGGGGTCCACTGTAGGAGTGTGTGAGTGGGGGGACCAGAAGACTGGCTCTGCCCACAGAGTCTGACGTTGAGAACCCACTGGAGGAGTGACAGCTTACAATTGGGCTACTACCCACCTAGGGACATTGCTGTTGTTTATATTTTTTATGTTGTTGAGGGGGTTACTCACGAAGGATAGAGGGTCACTACTCACATTTCAGGATCATACGTGACAGGTTCACACAGTCCAAAAGCACATAGAGGGTACTGATGATGCCGATTAGGATAACACTCACCACATTTAGCACAAATTCCTACCACCATGCCTGATACATTACGGATCATCACCCTTAACGTGAAGGGCCTAAATACCTGGACAAGAGACAAACTCCTACCTCGAATACACTAGAGCAGATACTTGCTTATTACAGTAGAAATATTTGGTTTCAGGTGACTGGCACCATCTTAAGTCCAGAGCCTTCCTGCAGCAGTTTCACTCCTTGATGGCCACTAAGACTACCAGGGTAGCTATTGTGATCTCTAGATCATTTGAGGGAAGATTAAACACAAACTTACTGAAATTAAGAGTAGGCTGCTGGTCGATCAAGAAGATGTCAGTGAGTACTCCACTGTCCTGGAATCTCTATATGCTCCTAACGAGGGCCGGGGGCCCTTCCTCTGTATACCATAGCCCAAGCCATGACTCCTGGGGAAAGATTGATTCTACTGGGGGAATGTAAACTTGGGGTTCCAAAATAGCATGGATCGTTTTGCCCTTCACCATGGGGGGATGGGCAGATCTCTGGTGTGGGTATTCAGTGGTTGTGGAACTTGGGGCTACACGATCCCTGGAGAGCCTCTCACCCGCTGTCTCTGGACTATACATTTTATTCCCATGCACACAAAACCTACGCCTACCTGGAACATTTCCTAGGGTCTACTGATTTAATGGGTATGTTAGCTGCAGTAGATATAGAGCCACACTCCCTATCATATTATGCAGTGGTGACCCTTAACCTGGCATATCCCTCCAAAACCCAGACATACCAACCATGGCGCTTGCAGGTGACCCTCCTTCAGAGACCTGAGGTGGTTAAGAAAATTGAGATGGCCATACACGATTACATGATAAGCAACACAACGGACACTCCCATTTCACTACATTGGGATGCCTGTAAGGCGGAAGCGGTCGGGAGGAGTGGCAGCATCTCCAAAAGCAGGCTCTGAATTCCGCGGTGCCCATACTAGCATGTGAATTACAGGGTATTTCTCAAATAGACTTCTTTTTTACACACTGTCTTGTATTTGGAAGGAAAACGTTTAGAGAAAGACAAAGGGCAATAACACTTGTTATGCTATTCTGTGTTCTCCCAAGTCTCCTGATAAAAATGGTACCTCACTTGTGTGGGTAGGCCTAATGCTTGCGACAGGAAACGCCACATGGACACATTTACATGGAAATCTAACATGTTCTTTGCGGACTCCCTAGCTGTAGATTTTGGCGTCTAGCTCAGCCAGCACCTAGGGAAACCTACCAAACCCATGCATTTTTTAAAACTAGACATCTAGGGGAATCCAGGATGGGGTGACTTGTGGGTCTCTCACCAGGTTCTGTTACCCAGAATCCTTTGCAAACCTCAAAATGTGGCCAAAACAAACACCTTTTCATCACATTTTGGTGACAGAAAGCTCTGGAATCATAGAGGAGCCACAAATGTCCTTCCACCCAGCGTTCCCCCAAGTATCCTGATAAAAATGGTACCTCACTTGTGTGGGTATGCTTAGCCCCCGCCACAGGAAATGCCCCAAAACACAACGTGGACACATCACATTTTCCTAAAGAAAACAACTGTTTTTTGGAAAGTGCCTAGCTGTGGATTTTAGCCTCTAGCTCAGCCGACACCTAAGGAAACCTACCAAACCTGTGCATTTTTTAAAACTAGACATCTAGGGGAATCCAAGATGGGGTGACTTGTGGGTCTCTCACCAGGTTCTGTTACCCAGAATCCTTTGCAAACCTCAAAATTTGGCCCCCAAAAAAACTTTGCCTCAAATTTTGGTGACAGAAAGTTCTGGAATGTGAAAGGAGCCACAAATTTCCTTCCACCCAGCGTTCCCCCAAGTATCCTGATAAAAATGGTACCTCACTTGTGTGGGTAGGCTTAGCGCCCGCCACAGGAAATGCCCCAAAACACAACATGGATACATCACATTTTCCCAAAGAAAACAACTGTTTTTTGGAAAGTGCATAGCTGTGGATTTCAGCCTCTAGCTCAGCCGACACCTAAGGAAACCTACCACACATGTGCAATTTTTAAACCTAGACACCTAGGGGAATCCAAGATGGGGTGACTTGTGGGTCTCTCACCAGGTTCTGTTACCCAGAATCCTTTGCAAACCTCAAAATTTGGCCCCAAAAAAACTTTTCCCCTTACATTTCCGTGACAGAAAGTTCTGGAATGTGAGAGGAGCCACAAATTTCCACTCACCCAGCGTTCCCCCAGGTCTCCCAATAAAAATGGTACCTCACTTGTGTGGGTAGGCCTAGTGCACATGACAGGAAATGCCCCTAAACACAACATAAACACATCACATTTTCCCAAAGAAAATAGAGCTGTTTTTTGCAAAGCGCCAAACTGTGGATTTTGGCCTCTAGCTCAGCCGGCACCTAAGGAAACCTACCAAACCTGTGCATTTTTTAAAACTAGACACCTCGGGGAATCCAAGATGGGGTGACTTGTGGGGCTCTCATCAGGTTCTGTTTCCCAGAATCCTTTGCAAACCTCAAAATGTGGCCCCAAAAAACTTTTTCCTCACATTCTGGTGACCGAAAGTTCTGGAATCTGAGAGGAGCCACAAATTTTCATCCGCCCAGAGTTCCCCCAAGTCTTCCGATAAAAATGATACCTCACTTGTGTGGGTAGGCCTAGCGCCTGCAACAGGAAATGTCCCAAAACACAATGTGGACACATCACATTTTCCCAAAGAAAACAGAGCTGTTTTTTGGAAAGTGCCTAGCTGTGGATTTTGGTCTCTAGCTCAGCCGACACCTAGGGAAACCTACCCAACCTGTGCATTTTTTAAAACTAGACTCCTAGGGGAATCCAAGTGGGGTGACCTGTGGGGCTCTGACTAGGTTCTGCTACCCAGAATCCTTTGCAAACGTAAAAATTTGGCCAAAAAACAAATTTTCCTCACATTTCGGTGACAGAAAGTTCCGGAATGTGAAAGGAGCCACAAATTTCCTTCCACCCAGCATTCCCCCAAATATCCTGATAAAAATGGTACCTCACTTGTGTGGGTAGGCTTAGCGCCTGCAACAGGAAATGTCCCAAAACACAATGTGGACACATCACATTTTCCCAAAGAAAGCAGAGCTGTTTTTTGGAAAGTGCCCAGCTGTGGATTTTAGACTCTAGCTCAGCCGACACCTAAGGAAACCTACCAAACCTGTGCATTTTTTAAAACTAGACACCTAAGGGAATCCAAGATGGGGTGACTTATGGGTCTCTCGCCAGGTTCTGTTACCCAGAATCCTTAGCAAACCTCAAAATTTGGCCCAAAAAAACTTTTCCCTTACATTTCGGTGACAGAAAGTTCTGGAATGTGAGAGGAGCCACAAGTTTCCTTTCACCCAGCGTTCCCCCAGGTCTCCCACTAAAAATGGTACCTCACTTGTGTGGGTAGGCCTATTTCTCGTGACAGGAAATGCCCCAAAACACAACATGGACACATCACATTTTCCCAAAGAAAATAGAGCTGTTTTTTGCAAAGCGCCAAACTGTGGATTTTGGCCTTTAGCTCAGCCGTCACCTAAGGAAACCTACCAAACCTGTGCATTTTTTAAAACTAGACACCTCGGGGAATCCAAGATGGGATGACTTGTGGGGCTCTCATCAGGTTCTGTTACCCAGAATCCTTTGCAAACCTCAAGATGTGGCCAAAAAAACGCTTTTTCCTCACATTCCGGTGACAGAAAGTTCTTAAATCTTCGAGGAGCCACAAATTTTCCTCCACCCAGAGTTCCCCCAAGTCTTCCGATAAAAATTATACCTCACTTGTGTGGGTAGGCCTAGCGCCTGCAACAGGAAATGTCCCACGACACAATGTGGACATATCACATTTTCACAAAGAAAACAGAGCTGTTTTTTGGAAAGTGCCTAGCTGTGGATTTTGGTCTCTAGCTCAGCCGACACCTAGGGAAACCTACCCAACCTGTGCATTTTTTAAAACTAGACTCCAAGGGGAATCCAAGTGGGGTGACCTGTGGGGCTCTGATTAGGTTCTGATACCCAGAATCCTTTGCAAACGTAAAAATTTGGCCAAAAAACAAATTTTCCTCACATTTCGGTGACAGAAAGTTCCGGAATGTGAAAGGAGCCACAAATTTCCTTCCACCCAGCATTCCCCCAAATATCCTGATAAAAATGGTACCTCACTTGTGTGGGTAGGCTTAGCGCCTGCAACAGGAAATGTCCCAAAACACAATGTGGACACATCACATTTTCCCAAAGAAAGCAGAGCTGTTTTTTGGAAAGTGCCCAGCTGTGGATTTTAGACTCTAGCTCAGCCGACACCTAAGGAAACCTACCAAACCTGTGCATTTTTTAAAACTAGACACCTAAGGGAATCCAAGATGGGGTGACTTATGGGTCTCTCGCCAGGTTCTGTTACCCAGAATCCTTAGCAAACCTCAAAATTTGGCCCAAAAAAACTTTTCCCTTACATTTCGGTGACAGAAAGTTCTGGAATGTGAGAGGAGCCACAAGTTTCCTTTCACCCAGCGTTCCCCCAGGTCTCCCACTAAAAATGGTACCTCACTTGTGTGGGTAGGCCTATTTCTCGTGACAGGAAATGCCCCAAAACACAACATGGACACATCACATTTTCCCAAAGAAAATAGAGCTGTTTTTTGCAAAGCGCCAAACTGTGGATTTTGGCCTTTAGCTCAGCCGTCACCTAAGGAAACCTACCAAACCTGTGCATTTTTTAAAACTAGACACCTCGGGGAATCCAAGATGGGATGACTTGTGGGGCTCTCATCAGGTTCTGTTACCCAGAATCCTTTGCAAACCTCAAGATGTGGCCAAAAAAACGCTTTTTCCTCACATTCCGGTGACAGAAAGTTCTTAAATCTTCGAGGAGCCACAAATTTTCCTCCACCCAGAGTTCCCCCAAGTCTTCCGATAAAAATTATACCTCACTTGTGTGGGTAGGCCTAGCGCCTGCAACAGGAAATGTCCCACGACACAATGTGGACATATCACATTTTCACAAAGAAAACAGAGCTGTTTTTTGGAAAGTGCCTAGCTGTGGATTTTGGTCTCTAGCTCAGCCGACACCTAGGGAAACCTACCAAACCTGTGCATTTTTTAAAACTAGACTCCTAGGGGAATCCAAGTGGGGTGACCTGTGGGGCTCTGACTAGGTTCTGCTACCCAGAATCCTTTGCAAACGTCAAAATTTGGCCAAAAAACAAATTTTCCTCACATTTCGGTGACAGAAAGTTCCGGAATGTGAAAGGAGCCACAAATTTCCTTCCACCCAGCATTCCCCCAAATATCCTGATAAAAATGGTACCTCACTTGTGTGGGTAGGCTTAGCGCCTGCAACAGGAAATGTCCCAAAACACAATGTGGACACATCACATTTTCCCAAAGAAAACAGAGCTGTTTTTTGGAAAGTGCCCAGATGTGGATTTTAGCCTCTAGCTCAGCCAACACCTAAGGAAACCTACCAAACCTGTGCCTTTTTTAAAACTAGACACCTAGTGGAATCCAAGATGGGGTGACTTATGGGTCTCTCGCCAGGTTCTGTTACCCAGAATCCTTAGCAAACCTCAAAATTTGGCCCAAAAAAACTTTTCCCTTACATTTCGGTGACAGAAAGTTCTGGAATGTGAGAGGAGCCACAAGTTTCCTTTCACCCAGTGTTCCCCCAGGTCTCCCAATAAAAATGGTACCTCACTTGTGTGGGTAGGCCTATTTCTCGTGACAGGAAATGCCCCAAAACACAACATGGACACATCACATTTTCCCAAAGAAAATAGAGCTGTTTTTTGCAAAGCGCCAAACTGTGGATTTTGGCCTCTAGCTCAGCCGTCACCTAAGTAAACCTACCAAACCTGTGCATTTTTTAAAACTAGACACCTCGGGGAATCCAAGATGGGATGACTTGTGGAGCTCTCATCAGGTTCTGTTACCCAGAATCCTTTGCAAACCTCAAGATGTGGCCAAAAAAACGCTTTTTCCTCACATTCCGGTGACAGAAAGTTCTGGAATCTGAGAGGAGCCACAAATTTTCCTCCACCCAGAGTTCCCCCAAAAATTCCGATAAAAATGGTATCTCACTTGTGTGGGTATGCCTAGCGCCTGCAACAGGAAATGCCCCAAAACACAATGTGGACACATCACATTTTCCCAAAGAAAACAGAGCTGTTTTTGGAAAGTGCCTAGCTGTGGATTTTGGTCTCTAGCTGAGCCGGCACCTAGGGAAATATACCAACCCTGTGCATTTTTGAAAACTAGACACCTAAGAGAATCCAAGATGGGATGACTTGTGGGGCTCTCATCAGGTTCTGATACCCAGAATCCTTTGCAAACGTCAAAATTTGGCCCAAAAAAACATTTTCCTCACATTTCGGTGACAGAAAGTTTCGGAATGTGAAAGGAGCCACAAATTTTCTTCCACCCAGCGTTCCCCCAAGTATCCTGATAAAAATGGTACCTCACTTGTGTGGGTAGGCTTAGTGCCCGCCACAGGAAATGCCCCAAAACACAACATGGACACATCACATTTTCCCAAAGAAAATAGAGCTGTTTTTTGCAAAGCGCCAAACTGTGGATTTTGGCCTCTAGCTCAGCCGTCACCTAAGGAAACCTAGCAAACCTGTGCATTTTTTAAAACTAGACACCTCGGGGAATCCAAGATGGGATGACTTGTGGGGCTCTCATCAGGTTCTGTTACCCAGAATCCTTTGCAAACCTCAAGATGTGGCCAAAAAAACACTTTTTCCTCACATTCCGGTGACAGAAAGTTCTGGAATCTGAGAGGAGCCACAAATTTTCCTCCACCCAGAGTTCCCCCAAGTCTTCCGATAAAAATGGTATCTCACTTGTGTGGGTATGCCTAGCGCCTGCGACAGGAAATGCCCCAAAACACAATGTGGACACATCACATTTTCCCAAAGACAACAGAGCTGTTTTTTGGAAAGTGCCTAGCTGTGGATTTTGGTCTCTAGCTCAGCCGGCACCTAGGGAAATATACCAACCCTGTGCATTTTTGAAAACTAGACACCTAAGGGAATCCAAGTGGGGTGACTTGTGGGGCTCTACCCAGCTTCTGCTACCCAGAGTCCTTTGCAAACCTCACAATGTGGCCAAAAAAACACTTTTTCCTCACATTTCGGTGACAGAAAGTTCTGTAATTTGAAAGGAGCCACAAATTTCATTCCACCCAGCGTTTCCCAAAGTCTCCCGATAAAAATGGTACCTTACTTGTGTGGATAGGCCTAGTGCCCGCGAAAGGAAATGCCCCAAAACACTATCTGGACCCAATAAAATTATCAAATACAAAACTTCCTGTTTTTGCAGGGGGGCACCTATGTTTTTGGTCCTGGTCTCAGCAGCCATCTAGGAAAACTTACCAAACCCAGATATTTCGGAAAACTAGACACCCGAGGGAATCCAGGGAGGTGTGACTTGCATGGATCCCCCAGTGTTTTCTTACCCAGAATCCTCAGCAAACCTCACTTTTAGCTAACAAAACAAAATGTTCCCACATTTCTGTGTGGGATCACCGTACCGGGACAAATGTCCTACAACCCTACGTTCCCCTCAGTCTCCTGGTAAAAATTACACCTCACTTGTGTAGGTGGGCCAAATGCCTGTGACAGGGAAGAGCCAAAAACATGTCAAAATTGAGGGCGAACCAAAGCAGGTCCAAAAGGGTAGTTTGAAAAAAATAATTTGTAGGCTGACAAGTGAGGCAGAATTTTTATCAGTATAGATTAGACAATGTTGGGTGGTAGTAAATTTGTAGATTCCTGCAGATTCCAGAAGGTTCCATCACAAAAATGTGGGAAAAATGTGTGATTTCCAGCAAAGTTGGAGTTTTGCTGGCATTGTGGGTAAGAAAATGGTTTGGGGTTCATGTGAAGCACACCACCCTGGACTCACCCAGATGTTTAGTATTCAGATATGTCTAGGTCTTGTGGATTTTTCTACATGGCAGCGTCCCAAAGCCCTCACCATTCCAAGTGGGACGATTTGGAGAGTTGGCCAAGCTCTCATTGTCAAAATGTAAAACTAAAACCCCAAATAATCAAATTTCCTCTTGCTTGCCATGGGATAAGTTGTTTTATCGTGCAGGGAGGAGAGCTGAAAGGCTGTTACCCCCTTCAATTAGGGCTGGGACATAACCATGCCCATACTGGTTTGTAGCCACCACCACACTATTTTTTTAAATAACCTGGCATCTAGCAGACTTTCTGCTCCCCCGGGGTGTGGATCGGGGGAATTGCCCCATCTGCCCACTATTGGGCAGAACAACTTTGGCCCCATTTATTTGGGGTTGGGGTATCCTGAGATGGAGAGGCTTCGATACCTGCAGGTACGACACTGGATCTCCCACCCTGATGTGGGGGCAGGGGCTGGGCGACCGCTTATGCTTTTTGAAAAGTGGCTCATAACAAAAGTGACAAGGGAATGATCATGGATCTTAACAATTTCTTACTATGCACTTCCTCATTACCCACCACTCCAGGGCAGAAATGCTGAGAGGCGGAGCTGGGCAGGCACCTGACATTCTAAGGAACGGGAGAGATATAGTATAAGTTACATCATACAGCACACAATTTTTCCAGCATCGAAATGGCCACTAAGATTCTCACATACTGGTACCATTCACCTCTCTGATTACAGAGGTACTCCTCCTCCTATAGTGTGGACTGTTGGTATCAATGTGGGTCTCACGGCACTCTTCTTCACATTCAATGGGACTGTCTTAAGATTGCACAATTCTGGGATCAGATCCTTCCAGACACATACATGGATATGCAACTTCCTAGATTCCCGGCATATACTGTCCTGGGGCAGTCCAATCCACTCACCTAGCCTCTCAAGTCTCGCAAGGGCCGACACATAGGCTTGGCTTTGGGAGTGGCCCACCAAACCATTTTTGCGCACTGGGGCACTCCCACACTCCCTACACACTCTGCCTGGCTACAAAGTCTATGCCATATCTTATCCAGGGAAAAACTATTAATGGTACTAACTTCTCAAAGCGATTCTCACAGAGAAAAATGGGAATCATTCATCGTTCTTATGTCCACAGAATTCAGAGAATTGACTTGTCCCAAATATCTGCAACTCTTACACCTAATGGGCGTGGCAATGCCTACACAATAATCTCTGAGGAAGACCCTACATAATATTGGAATGACCCTGATACTGGGCAGGCATCTGTGAGTATCGAGGGGGCAGGGTAGGGGGATCAGTTGGGAATAGTTTTCATATGTATTCCTGTATTTAGGAGCTCTAGTATTGTGCTTCTAATGTCTTCTTTTACAATCTGTGAGCCTTGATACCTGTTGGACCTGGCCCTTTTTGCAGGGTCATCCCCAACCTTTTTGCCACCCTATTTCTATTTGGTCTTGGCTTTAGGACTCTGGGCAATTTACCACCGATAACCAGTGCCAAAAGCATAGGCTCTCTGTCCCAACTGTATTTGTGATCGGTGTATCCATGACTGGCATATTTGATCTACTAGTAAGTCCCTTGTAAAGTGCATTAGAGAGGCCCATGGCCTGTAAATTCAAAACTACTTGTGGGCCAGCAGCACTGATTATGCCACCCATATGAGTAGCTCTGTAAACATGGCTCTGACCTGCCACTGCAGTGTCTGTGTGTGCAGTTTCCAAACTGCCAACTCGACCTGGCAAATATACCCACTTGCTAGGCCCAAACCTACCCTTTTTATTTATCTAAGCCACCCCAAGGAAGGCCCTATGTAGCCCCTTTGGCAGGGTGCAGTGTATGTTAAAGGTGGGACATGTACTGATGTGTTTTTCATGTCCTAACAGTGAAATACTGCCAAATTCATTTTTCACTGTTGCAAGGCCTTTCTCTCTCACAGGTTGACATGGGAGCTGCCTTTAAATTTATTTTAAGTGGAGTTTCGGTATGGGAGCAGATAGAAATCTGGAGTATGGGGTCTCTGAACTCACAATTTTAAAATACATCTTTTGGTAAAGCTGTTTTTTTTAATTGTCTGTTTGAAAATGCCTCTTTTAGAAAGTGTGCATTTTCATGTTTAAACCATTCTGTGACTCTGCCTGCTTGTGTATTCCATGTCTGGGTCAGACTTAAGGTTGGGCTCTGAATCTCACTAGACAGTGACACAAAGGGACCTCGGGTGCAGCCTTCATATCTTGATGAGCCATCTAGGCTAGAGTGGAGGGAGGAATGGCCACCTACACCTGAATGGGCTGTGCCTGCATTCAGATAATGCAGTCTCCAACCCCCTGTTGTGAGTCTGGAGCCAGGCCTGGGCAAGGCAGGATATTGTAAACAACAGATACTTTCCTTTTAAGTTTTCCTATTTCAAAGACAGGAAGGGGTATAGGTATTGGACCCAAACCCCAGACTTTAGATTACTTATGGATTCAAAAGGAACCTCTGTCAAGGAGAAGAGCAGAAGAGCTGGAGGAGGAGTACTGATCCTTTACCTGTGACTGTGCTTTGCTGGGTTGGCCTGCAAGTGCTACTTCTGCCTGAAAGAAGACACAGACTGGACTTTGCGGTATATTCCTGCTTGTGAAGTATCTCAGAGGGCTTGGACTGAGCTTGCCTCCTGTTTTGAAGTCTCAGGGCCATCAAAGGCTTCCTCTGCTAGCACCTTGACTCTCTGCTGAGACTCCTGCCCAGCAAGGTGTTGCCCTATCCAGTCCCTGGGCACTTGAAAGGTGAAGCAGGCAGAACAAGGACTGAAATCTGCACCTAGGGAGCCGTGCAGGGAAAATTTTGATGCACCACCTATAACGCAGCTGTAAAAATAACGCGCTAGCCGCCTTGAGGCTCATTTCAATGCATCACCTACATCGTGGCTGGAGAAAGGACACAACACCCGCTTGAGGCTGCTGATAACACAAACCCCACGCAGCACGTGGAGACAGATTTCTCACGCAACATCGCTGGGTGTGAAACTCATCGTGAACCTGTGTGGATCCGAGGTGCTCCATCCAGAAATTGACGCATCGACAGCCCAACCAACGAAGAAACGATGCACTGCCTCACTTGCAAGTAAGGAATGGACGCATCACTGTCTTTTCCGATGCACGCTCACCCGTGGGGCTTTATTTTTTTACATAAACCAGGTACTTTGTGTGAAAGCAAAGTTCCCATTGTATTCTGTGGAGTAAGACTCTTTACTTTCAAAAGTCATATCTTGACTTGTGTATGTTGAGTTTTTGTAGTTTTGGTCTTGTTTGATTTAGATAAATATTTCCTATTTTTCTAAACTGGTGTGGTGTCCATTTTGTGGTGTTTTCACTGTATTACTGTGTGTGCTGGTACAAATACTTTACACATTGCCTTTGAAATGAGCCTGACTGCTTGTGCCAAGCTTCCAAGGGGGTGAGCAGGGGCTATCTAAGTGTATATCTCCATTGCCCTAACTAGAGTGAGGGTCCCTGCTAGGACAGAGTGCAAACTGACTCCTAACCAGAGACCCCATTTCTAACAATACTAGTAAAACAGATTTAAACCATACAAATATCATCAGCAACTGAATTAAACAAGCTGTAGATAAAGCCTACATGCCTTTTATTGGGTAATCTTTCATTCCTCAAACACTTTTTAGATTAATTGATTTCTTCCAATATTCATAGCTTTCCATGGCCAACTGGGAAACAAAGGGTCTGAATACATTAATATGGTATCAGTTAGCAATATTTTCCTTGCTTTTGTATGTGGTAATTTAAAATAATATGATGCAGCATTTTTAACATCATGACCAGTAAAATAAGTAAACTTTTCTAAATATGTTTTAGAACTCCCCAATGGTGGAGTCGGACAATGCTCTTATTGTTTATAGTTGACAACTGCTCTTGGAATGTTAGCTCAATAAAAATAATATGTCCATAATAATGATAACATACTATTCCTCCATAAATTGCAGTATTCATCTAAACAACTTTCTAATACAGGATAGTATTCAAGCTCAGAAAGCATAGAATGAACTGTTTTTTACATTCCAGTCATCAGAAATAACACCAGGTGTAATAATATAACTCATTGACACTTTAAACACATTTGGAATTTGGATAATTTCTGCAGGGTTAAATGTATCAAAGGGTACGTTATCCCAAACAATCCCATCTGAAACTATAACAGTTGTAATATTCATAAGGGACAAGTCTCTTCGCATTTTGTGTGAGCAGAGGCAAGGTTTCAAAGCCCCATACACCAATTCAACAGCAGAGCGTTCAGATAATCAAAAAGCGCACACCTTTTTATACAGGTACTGTAGCTGATGCTGAAGAATGTGAGGAGAAATCACCAATGTCAGCAAAGTAACCAGAAGCAGTCTGTGCAAAAACTGGAGCCAGTGCAGGTCAAAGAGAACTGGAAGATGTATTCACAGGTGGTTCATCATAAAGGATTCCACAAGTTTGTGTTGCATTGCTAAATTGCACTTTTTGTTTGGGAACCCACAAAAGTTCATTCTCCACCCTCGCCAACCTCAGTGAAATCATTTCAGCATTATTAAGTGCTTGAAAAGGCATATCCTGAATGGTAGTGAGAGGGGTAAGGTAGATATCCAGGAATCCTCACAGTCTACTGTGCATGATCGGCCACATGATTCAGTAGTGGTAAAATGACAGTTCTGTTACTGTGTATTCCTAGATCTGGAGCCGGTGCTTGGTATGATGGGCCAAACTACTCATGCACAGGTATCTTTTCTCAAACCAGATCCCCAACTTTAGGAATCTAACCTGTGGATGGTGGTAAATCCCCCATTCCGAAAGTGGTGGCATGCGCTGCTGAATTTTCATCACAGCATTACTGTATTTCCAGTCAAACAGTGACCCGTTCATATATGCCAGAAGGTGTCTGCTTCCACTGCTCTTGGGCCTTCAAGATCTGGGACGTACATGGGGTTCCCGAACAGGACTTCATAAGGGGTTCGTCCCTCCAAAGACCTTCTAGGAAGATTGTTTAGTGCTCTCTCGACTCCATACAGGTGATGAAGCCAACTACGACCTGAACCTAGTACCCTAGCTATTAAGGATTGCTTTAAGTTTCTGTTCTTCCGCTGCACTACGAAAATTTCACTCTGGATCATGGGGAGACGAGAAATGCACCCCAATACCCATCATTGCGATTGTGTCCCTGCAAAATCAGGGCCCTGGTCCGAATGGAATGCTGCAACTGCTTATGTCCCAATAAAAACTTGCAAATCTTTAATAAGAGTCTGGGTGCCAGCCAATCGCTGTGGCCATACCATAGGAATCTGGAGCATGAGTCTACAGCAAGTAGAATATATTTGTATGCACCATCTGGTTGTAAGGGACCATAGTGGTCCAGGTGCACACACTGCAAAGGCTTGTTAGAAATTAGGAGGGGTGTCTGCGGTGGGTGTTTTATGATGGACCCTTTAATATGTTGGCAAATGCCACAAGTTAGGACATACTGCTTTGTCTATTTGTATGGACCAGGCTAACAATAATGTTTCTGTAATAGTGAGTGGGTAGCCGTCGCACCAGCATGGGCAGAAGCAACACCCTCATGTGGAGCTTTAATCATATTTAGTGTGTGGTCTTGGTTGGGGATCACACAATAACCCTCCCCTGGTATTGTAGCAAAGGCAGTGTTTTGGGCACTTAAATGGTAGGATTAGTTTGCAGCATATGCTTTCGGTAAGAGATTGCCATCAGCCAAAGCCTTCACGACAACCAAAATGTCATCATCTACCCTCATATGAGAATGAGTTATTGCATCAAGAGAAGCTGAAGCAACTGCAGAGTTTGCTGCTTTGTCAACCATGGAATTTCCTATGTGTATTCCATTACGTTTATCACCCAATGTATGTAGTACATGAGCCTGTGACAGCTTGTCCTTAAGATCTGCCACCTTCCCCAACAGAAATCTGTGTTTTATGGTTTTCATTTTGAATCTCTGAACCCATTAAGGCACAGTAGTGTAAGTATTCATTGAAGGACTGGACAAAATAGTATGAATCACACACAATCATTGTAGAAAGTTCTGGATCCATTTTTTACAGTGCCAAAATCAAAGCTTTTAGTTTTGCAAGTTGTGCTGTGCAGTCCCCTAGAATCTGCGTGTAGATATGCTGAGGGAGGATTTTACCATCTCTCAATACCCCACAAAGGCTGTGCAAGTCACGGAGTAATGGTGTTAAGTTCCTACAGCTGGTTGGACTGAACCATCTGTGCAAATGATGATTGTGTACTAAGCAAGATGCAGAATGTTGGTACACATGGAGTATCAGGAATTACTGGGTCTGTAGTTTTGGGTCACAAACATAATCGGCATCAGTGGCAGTCAAGGAGGTAGCCCATTGTATCCAATGTGAATATTATGCTTTTGCATTCGGGACGCTTGCTTTTGTGACAGCCTCGAGGACTTGTATTGGAGTAACAACTATAATCTGTTTCCCTCGGGCTAGTGGTCTCTCCTTTAAGACAGCCATTTGGACAGCAAAATGTTGCTCTACATTAAAGTATAGATGTGATTTGTAGGCTATCAGTACAGTGTCACCTTCATTGGATGTGACATATATGAATCCGATGGCATCCGGAATGAGCCGGATTACCAAATTTGTTTTGTTTTCTCGTGTGTGCAAATGTTTTGCTTCTAGCATGTCAACATGTAATGATCTGAGAATCTGTATATGTTGTGGTGTCTAATGTTTGCTTGAAAAATCAGGATGAATTAGGTCATAAAGTGGCTTGATTCACTGTGCTTAGTATGGAATGTACGTTATCCAAAATTAAAGAAACCAAGCAATAATTGCAGTTTCTTGATGGTGTTGGGTGGTTGTAACTGCACACATTTCTCTAAGAATTGTGGTGCCAGGCTTCTACCCTCATTTGATAGTTTGTATAATAAAAATAGGACACTAAGAAAAGCAATTTTTATTTTCTTGAAATTGAACTTGTAGACTTGTACGGTGAATCCCAATGCAATGCAATCCACCTTGGCTAAGTTTGTGTTGAGGTCATCTGTTAGATAGATGTCATCCACACAGGAAAACACCTCAGATTTAATATCATGTAATATTGATGTTACACAGCAGAGAACAGTCCTGGACTGTTCTTATATATTGACGGAGATTCCAAAATCTGCATTGTAAAACCAATGTAGCGAATCCTTGATACTTAAATCCTGGTTCTCAGGCACTAGATTCTGGCAGAAAAAAAGATTGGACATATCCATTGTTGTTTTTTAGTTTTTGCACACTGTGTTGTTGATTAGTACTGTACTGTTTGAGTTTTTTATCGCAAAAGCACGAATGTGACTGTTTAAGTATCTATGTTTTAAGACTATTCTATATAAATGATCCAACTTAGCTACAGGAAACAAGGGGTTAGTCATAGGCGATACACATGGTTCATTTGCTCCCTAGTACTCAAGTTGTGAGAGAATTTCCCTCACTGGGCCTTTAGCTTCATGTTTAATAGGATTTTGAGGTTGTATTTGCTGGTTGGACCGTAATGGACTAACACGGTAAGGGGACTCCCTATCCCAACCCACAAGGCTGCGGTACAGCACTGGTGCCTGCACCAAGGTCCAATCTGCGGCATAGGATTCTTTTTCTGTGTCTGGAACCAGGACTGAGAAAGAAGGCAAAATGACATCTTCCACCTGTGGGAGCGTATGGACAAATTCTGGTGGCCAATTCTTTTCTGCCAATAGAATGTCATAGATCAGTATTAATCTCCCCCACTTGCAAGGTGCACTTAATGTCGCCCTCAATTTGAATTTTTTATTTGTAAACCCTGTCAGGTGGGGAGATAGGCCTGTATGCTGTTTCAACATCACACAAATCTTAAGTTGCTGTCACATCCAGAAGCTCTTGAATATTCTGGGGAACTGTTGCGACCTCTGCTGCGCTATCTAGCAGAGTCACTGCCCATGTCTTGTTCTTCAGTAATGTTCTCAGTATGTGTGGCATATTTGTCCGACATTGCTGCAACTTCTTTCTTTTTGAATTTCTCTTCTTTCTTAATCGTTATTTCTGAAGATCATTGGGAGTCCTTTTTCGGTTTCACATACTCGTTTAAATGTTCTACTCCCCTCCTCTCTCAGTTCTGTTGTTGGGTGAGTCCTAAAAGGAACAAGATGGGTGTGTATCATTTTACTGATATCTGTCAGGAGTTTTTAAAGTGTTGCGATTTCAAAGATTATAGCATTTCACTGAGGTCTCCAAATGTGGGGATTCTTCCCTTTGTTTTACTTTTTCTTTTTATCCAAGCATTTTTTAGAACCCTCTTGTGCCTGCTTCATATTATCCTTACCGAATTTACCCTGTAATTGTGGTTTACCTGGTCTGGCTCCCAGACTATCCCGACCTATAGTTGTATAAGTCTTGGTGATATTCTTTGGCAGCTTGCATTTCTAATCTTGTGGAGGAACATTCTGGAGCCACTGACATACCGCCAAAGCTACTGCTTCTCCTTCAACATTACTTAATATGATTGAGGTGACTGCGGCAAAATTGTCCATTAATTTCACCCCCAAATCCATGGCAGGCACCATCCCTCGTTGATCCTGAATCTGTTTTAACACTCCCGGAGGGTTTGCAAGTGTTGGTGTACCATGTGTGGTAGTGTAAATTGCAGCAAATACTGTTCCCCAAGTGGCAGTTATCTACAGAGGGAACCATCTCAAACGGCAAGCACATTGTGAAAATTCTATATATATCCTTGAGTCCTGTATGTGGAAACCCTGCTTCCAAGTGTTTATTTTTTCTTCATGTTTGGTGGGAACCTACCTTACCCTTTATTGAATGCACGGTCATCAGGTTTATTCAGGTTGTAGCCAAATGTGGTGCTGCTGGAGCAGCCCTCGCAGGGACGGTATTTAAAGTCTGCATTTCTTATGGAATTAAGGGTCTATGTATATCTACTAAATTATTATATAAGCAGCGTACATCCACTGCTGGCATATTTTGTAGATTGGTATGTGGTGTACATGTGGCCAGTTCTGGGCATGTAGGTCCATCATTACTTAATTTTGAATAACTTGTGGAAGGGCACCTTCGGACCTATTCTGGTGTTCTTGATAAGACAGTGGTATTTCTAACTATGCATATACTCTATATTGTGCAGGTGCATTTGTTATTGTGTAATCATGAAAATTGTTGTGTTCGCATCTTCTGCCGGAAAGGTGGCCCATGAATAAAACATTTCTGTTCTAAACGCTTTGTGTGTCTCTACTACAAATGTTACATCCCCACCCTCATCAGTGAGCCCATGATTTAATAAATGTTGTGTGAGAGGTAGTCTCATATTTACTGGCATTATCACCTGCTGAGGGTCGGCCAGTTCTTCCTGGTCATCTCCTTCAGCACTGCCATGCCCTTCCACTCCAGCTACCAACTCTGGTGGGATAAGGGATGCCACCAGCTCCCTCAATATATATAACTCCTCCTGGACATCAGGCCCTCCTCTGGTCTTCATGGCTGTCCTAAGGTTTGTGGCCAATTTTTCTTTTGCGCTGTGCTTATAATCATGCCACCTTATCCTGCACTCTAGAATAGTCCTCTGTTTGTGTTACGCAGTTGATTTTTTCCACTATAGATTTCCAAATGGTCTCCTTCCTCTCTAAGGGCAATTCTGAGATGACAATAAGGAAATGTTCATTCTTTGTCACCTCAATTATTAAAATCTGGTTCTCATCCTCACTGCAATTGGACTTCCTCTTTCTCTTCCCCTGGGATGATGGCAAGCCTTCAGGGTTGGGGTTGTTACCCTTCTGGCTCCCTGGGGCTCCTTCCATGCTTGTCAGTATTGTGGAGGATTGCTGTGTTGAATGCATCACATTTTCAAGCACTCCCACATCGCAAAGCATTCCTGCCTGATGCAATATTGATTTGCAGCACCTACAGGTGCTTTATGGCACAAAACTCAGCTTTACATGACATAGGGCATACTTGCGTAGCGTTACAGTTGAGTCAAAATTTCTTATGCATCTTTGGTCCTTGCACCATGGTGCGTCATACCATAAATAAAGCATATCGACTCCAAAGTCCAAAACTTTCCCTACTTTTGCTGATGTTTGAGTGCAAATAGTAAATTTGAACCCTCTATAGTCCAACACTTTCCCTACTGCTGCTCAGATTGGAGTGGGAATAGTACATCTGACCCACTCCAAAGTCCAACACTTTTCCTACTTTATTCTGTTCTGTTACTAAGATTGGAGTGGGAACAGTTAGTCTGACTCCTACGTAGTTCAAAACCTTTCCTACTATTGCTTACTTAGGGTTGTTCATATATATTCTTTTAATTGTTTTTATTGTATTTTATATTTTATAATCAAGAATGTTCCTTTTAAATTTTATTTTTAATATAACTTGTTATATGTTTTTGTTTTATATATGATGTTTTCTTTTTGGTATTAGTAATTACTAACTTTAAAGTGATTTATTTATAATAATTGTTTGCATTTATTTTACTTTTTGTAACATTTATTTTTAGTTTTTAAATTTATTTTTATGTTTGAATATTATTATTTGCTTTTATTTATATTATCGCTTACATTTTTATTAAAGTAAATACAATGATTTCTAAAGTAAATTAAACATGCTTGCCTGTTTTTCAACAATATTCTGATCCTCTATATTTTTGTCTCATGTTTTTGCAAGGAAATGCCACAACACAATGCAGATTTTTCTGACACAACATAGCATTGTGTCAGATCTCATAAACATGCCCCTTAGTATCTACTACATAGAGTGTTTTTCCTGTTAGAAACTTTTTCTACAGGACTAAAAAATTGAGTAGACCATGATGAATACAACTCAACTGTTCCTTGCACACAGAGGGCCTGATTATGAGTCTGACCGTCTCAAGACCGCCAGACTTGAGGTGTCGGTCCAACTGCCACATTATGACCCGGGTGGTCCGACCGTCAGGGGACCGCCGTCTCCACCAGGATCTCTGATTCAGATGGGATGGCATCGATCTTGGTTGGGATCAGCCAGGGCGGTGCTGAAGGCAGCGCCACCCTGCTGATTACAACCTTGTTCTCCGCCAGCCTTTTCACGGCAGTCTGACCGCCATAAAAAGGCTGGTGGAGAAAAAGAACAGCGGTCCCCCTGCCCAGCACCCTGTGCAGACAGTGCGTATTTCAAGGGCGCTGGTGCACCCTGTGTGTGGCAGGATTGCCGCTGGCTCAATTATGAGCCGGGAACAATGCTGCCACACCATTTGCACTGGGCCCGTCAGTTGTAATGGGGCCTGTGGAGAGACTGCCAGCACTGTGGCGGTCTCCACATTGGGAGCTTGGTGATCGGATGTTTCTGACCGACAAACTCTTAATGACTTCCAGAGTTACTGTTCAATACAAAGATTTATAACATGCTAAATACCTCGAGACATCTATGGTGCTTTAGGTGTAAATGCATTTTGCACACACTGACACCATCACATGGCCCTAGGCTGTACAAAATTAAGTACACCACTACTATTGCAGTCATCTGCCACTACGTAAAGTGTAAAACAATCGAGTACACTCATTGAACATTGTCATCAGTGATGTCATCAATGATGTAATTTGAGATGTCATCAGTGATTTCATCAGTAATGTCATAAATTATGTCAATATGCATGCCATGGGTGATGTCATATGTGAGGTCATAAGCAGTGCATGGTGGGGTGCAAGCTTTAACTGGTGAATATAACTTTACTTTAACCTTTGTGTTTTTGCAGTAAATTTCTAAGGTTTTTTTGTTAATCAAAAACAGATATTTTTATTACACCTAACTATACCATTACTATAGCCTTTTTTCAGTGAAAAAAAATATATATGTATACATTCATGTGTTTGTGTATATATAAATATATATATATATTTCATATATACATATATATATATATATATATATATATATATATATACATCCATATATATATGTGTGTGTGTGTGTGTGTGTGTCTAAGTCAAAAGCTCTTGCAAATCGGCCACATCCATATTTCTCAATTTATGTGTGAAAGTCTTACACAAGTGGAATGATTGTGTATGATTGTGTATGTTCCTGTATAGTGAGCATATTCTCTGTTGAAATGGCTTTGTGAAGTAAAAAACACAGAAGGAAAAATTACTGGAAGGTTCACTCAGACTCTTGCTTGAGAATACTTACAAGAACTTGTTTCTATCACACTTCTGAATGACAACAAATTGTGGTTCATTTTTGCTTTTCTAACTCCTGAATCATTCTGAAATATGTGTACAGTTCATTAACAGGTATGTAAATTTGGTTGTGTGTTGCAAAAAATGACATACTACAGACTTTCCTTTCTCAGTCCCTGTACTGTACCAAGGCTGTCACATAGTTCACTTTAAAAACTCCTCTCAGTTTTCAGTCAGAGAAAGAAAAGTAAACACCAATCCCCATATTTTAAAAGAATAAGTAGTACTTTGTCAAAAGATATAGCCCGACTTTTAGTGGCACAGTAAATGTGACAGAATAAATAAAAAACATAAAGGCATCTTTATTTATTGTGCTTTCGCAACCCAACAGAAATTGGCCGGGGACTGATCAGTGGGTTGCAACCTTCAGTTTGGGAAATGCTAGAGTCGGATACATCTAAATTATTGTTGTTAAATTAGAATACATTTTTTAGCTAATAACAAACTACATATAATAATTGAGTAATTGTCACTTTAATTATTTGATGTTTTTAATTAATTGATAATTGGTTGGTTAGTTAAATTCTATATTGAATTTTATTACATAGGCTTAAATTGTTTTAATTTTAGTTATTTTATTTAATAATTAATTTAATATTAATATTGTTCCTTTTTATAATTGTTTTTGTTCATTTTATTGTATAAAGTAACTTAATTTGTTTTATCCACAATGAATACATTCATCATTTTTTTTTTTTTTAGATTTTGTGGTCAATATTTAAATGTATTACATAACAAATATGACTGGGGATAGTACATTTGGCACCTCCAAAGTCCAACAATTTTCCTACCTTTGTTTAGATTGGAGTGGGAATAATAAGTCTGACCCCTTGCTTACACTGGAGTGGGAATGGTACATTTTGCCCAAAGTGCAGCTCTTTCTCTACTGTTGTTTAGATTGGAGTAGGAATAGTAAGTATCACCCTTCCAAAGTCCAACACTTTCCGTGCTGTTTCTTAGATTGGTGGGGAAGTAGTAAATCTAACCACTCTAAAGTCACAACACTTTCCCCATTTTTGCTGATGTTGGTGTGGGAATAGTAAATTTGAACCCACTAAAGTCTGACACTTTCCCTACTGCTGCTCAGATTGGAGTGGGAATAGTACATCTGACCTGCTCCAAAGTCCAGCACTTTCTCTACTTTTGCTTCTCTTCTGCTGCTAAGGTTGGAGTGGGGAGAGTAAGTCTAACTCCTACATAGTCCATTGCTTACTGAGGATTGTTAATATTTATTTTTTTATTTTAGTTTTAGGAATGTTCTTTTTTAATCATATTTTTAATATAACTTATTATATGTTTTTGTTATATGTATATTTTTTCTTATGTTTTTAGTAATTACTAACTTTGAAGAGATTTATTTTAAATAATTGTTTACATTTATTTTACTTTTTTAAGTATATACGTTTAGTTTTTAATTGTATTTTTATGTTTGAATATTATTATTATTTGCTTTTATTTATATTATCATTTAAATTCTAATTTCTTAACTAAATGAAATATAATACTATCAAAGTAAATTAAATATGCTTACCTGTTTTTAATGATATTCCGATCTTCTATTTGTTGTCTTGATATTTTTGCAGGTTAGTACAACCTATGTAAAGATGTTATTTTGGTTCCCGATATTTTTTGCTCGATGTCTGTGTGTTGTGCTATTTTTGTTCTAGATATTGTACCATACACCCATATAGATAGCCTGGCAACTCAGCGCCTGCAAATGATGGGTGTATTGCCACTGGGTGACAGGACCTGTAACCACAAGGATTGGTTTGACACATAATCCAATTCGTTCCTTATCTGAAAAGAAAAACTAATCGTGACCATCAGATCAATTTATTTCCATACATTCATTGCAGAATAGCACCGCATGTCTTTTTTTCCTGAATGGCCAACAGTGGGCATGTTATAATTAGTGAACCATACTGACTGATAATGCATGCAGCAAAGGAAACATTAAAAACCTCTCGTGAGTCAATCGGTGTTTGCCACAACCGATTCATCTGACCAAATGTTCCTATTCTTTCCTTTTGTTTTGCAAGCAAATTCAGAGGTCAACATCTTATACTTTCAAATCGTCCTTAACGTGTGTTAAACGCACACTGTTTTCTGCCTTTTGTGACGCATTGGAAAGCCTGATACGTCTGGCCCAAGTCTCTGGCGCCGCCAGAATCTTCCCCTATTGACCCGACCCTGCTGTGTTATTATTTTCCCCATCGCAGAGTCTGCTGTATACAGCAATGTCTAAGCAGTGATGCAGTCTTACCCCATCAGAGTGCCTTGACACAGCATGGCTCATCTTCTACTACTATGATTCTCCTTTACAGGGGCTTTGAACTCTAACTATAATGCATTATTGTGCTTCCACCACAGCAGAATATTCCAACAGTGTCTGTACCCTGTTAAAGTGGCTGCAGATTCCCTTAACTAACACTCTATCAAAAGCACAAGTGGAAATGTCTGGAAAAAATGAAAGAGATCTGAAGGGAACTATTATCTCATTTACAAATAAGAAGCGAAGGCATCCAGCATCTAAAATCAATGTTTCGACTGCTAGAGAGAAGGGTAGTGGGACTAGACAGGCGAAGGGCGCCAGTTTAGCCATGCCATGAGGCATGAGGTGTCTACGGTCGCCTGGGTAGAGAACAGAGCACACGGCAGCCTTCAGCATGGACCACGAACCCTGCTGAAAGGTGTCCTCTGCCTGCTAATTGGGCACATGTGAAACATCCCGTTTTAAAATGTTTTACTTTTGTTGAGGTTCCTTTCCTGTTATCAGCAGCATTACTGTCTGTATTGTTATATCGCTCGTTCGGTGTATATGTTGTGCCGCAGGCCACATCTTTAATCGATTGCAAAGGTTCTTCTTTTATCGCTTATTTATTGTTAGTGGCGCGATTGTGTAACTATGCAGTGCTGCATTCACATTTTGGCTAGGTCTGCTCTACCCAAAAGCTTATAAGCAAGTAATAAATCCAAACACTCGATGCTAATGCTTTGGCATATATACCCCCATACAGTGCGTCTTAGCTGCAACTACATCACACTGTTGTGCAGCCATCACATGCCAAAGACTGTACAGATGGCACTGTATCGCAATCCATAAGGCATACCGCACATACAGGTCATCCAGGTTAGGCTACATGTAAAGGAAAGGACAATGGGCGACGGCAGTGGGCAGTGACCCACATGCAGTGTCCTTAGTGAACAAGCATCATTGTAGTACCTCTCTCTGGATCTTGATGGTCTTTGAATTATGTCTCTCCCTAAATATGCACAGATTCGGTGTGTTGTGTACCAGACCCTTTCACTGGGGGAAATACACATGTACAGGGGTTGCATTCACACACAGAAGTTCAAGGGATCTATTTCAGGGATGAGGTCCACTCATAGCAGTATGTTGCACAAAGGATTTTGATCCATACAGCAAAAACAGAGATGTGCTACACACACATGCACATTTGAGGTATAGTGGTTCCTACACATACAAGAACGTGGGGTAGAAAGAGTAGGGCATCACCTCCTACCCCCAGGCTATTACCCACCCTGGCCGCCTGAGGCTACCCTATCTACTAGAAAATCCAGCTTACTTAGGCAATAGTTTCTTCTTTACATACAAAATACGTAACACTTGGCAGTGGCAAGGACTGAGAGATTTACCTAAGCCAAATTCTCATCTCCCTCACTGGGCAAAACACCATGCGGCTGGACTGCCAAGATCATGATCCTAAATATCCACTAATGGCCAAAACAGACCGACAACGTCATAGGGTGTTGTTTGGAGACTAGCCCACAAAAATGTTTTTAAGCCTCAAGTAGCAACCCAGAATTCCTGTCATCTCTTGTCAACCACTCTTGTGTCAGAATAGCTCTACTGCCCATATGTCCTATTCTCGAGCAGTCCCCTGAATCCTGACCCAATCCATGAGGGTGGGACCCCCAGGGAATAGTGCCACCGGAGGTGTAAAGCACCAACCCCTCTGAGGCTTTCTTGCTGCTTGTACTTCAGGCAGTTTCATGTTTAAACCAACACCCTCTCTAAATACATTCTAGCACACAACTCTGCGCACACTAACCTACCAGTGGACTTTTACACAGTTGACTGAATAACCACAGATTATTTTCTGGCTTGTAGGTGAACTTTATTCTGTTAGTATAGCATAAACTGCTTACCTCCTTTTAAATAGCAACTGCTTTACTAAAACATTCCACTGGATATGTATAGCAAACAATCTATTGCCTAACCAGATTCAGTGTTCCATTATACATCGCATTATATTAGGGCATAACATAATCCCCCGCAATAACAAAAATATATGTCGAAACATCTGAAAAATAACAACTCTTGACAATTTAATACAATGTATACCACAGAATTAAAATTGCCTAGAACATATTCTTGTATGTAAAACAATTGTTTACCAAAACAGGGCATAATCTTTCCCACTTCTTTCATTGTAAAAATGTCCATTAACGGTTTATTGTCTGTGTGCACTTCAATGTACAAACAAACATCTTGACATGTTTGATTCTCCACCAACAAACTAAAGCTTTTTTACCCTTGAAAGTTCTTGATGCAAACTTCACCACTGGTTCAACACTTTTGTTCTCGTACATCAACATTACCCCTATTCCATATGGGCTTTCACCAGTTATTATATTAACCCCTTAGCTGCTGGGCCTTTCCCCCCCCAGTGCTGAGCCCTTTTTTGGCTATTTGGGGTAGTTCGCGCTTAGGGCTTCATAACTTTTTGTCCACATAAGCTAACCACGCCAAATTTGCGTCTTTTTTTTCCAACATCCTAGGGATTCTAATGGTACCCAGAGTTGGTGGTTTCCCCTGGAGGAGACCAAGAAAATAGCCAAAATACAGTGAAAATTTTGTTTTTTCCAAAAAAATGGGAAAAAAGGGCTGCCGAAGAAGGCTTGTGGTTTTTTCCCTGAAAATGCCATCAACCAAGGGTTTCTGGTGCTGAAATCACTATCTTCCCACCTTTCAGGAACGGGCAGACTTGAATCAGAAAACCGAATTTTTCAACACAAATTTGGCATTTTACTGGGACATACCCCATTTCTACTATATTTGGTGCTTTCAGCCTCCTTCCAGTTAGTGACAGGAATGGGTGTGAAACCAATGCTGGATCCCGGAATGCTAAACATTTCTGAAAACTAGACAAAATTCTGAATTCAGCAAGGGGTCATTTGTGTAGATCCTACAAGGTTTTCCTACAGAAAATAACAGCTGAAATAAAAAAATATTGAAATTGAGCTGAAAACAACAGCCATTTTTCTTTATGTTTTACTCTGTAACTTTTTCCTGCGATGTCAGATTTCTGAAAGCAATATAGCGTTTTGTCTGCTGGACTCTTCTGGTTGCGGGGATATAAAGGGCTTGTAGGTTCATCAAGAACCCTAGGTACCCAGAGCCAATAAATAAGCTGCACCCTGCAGTTGGTTTTCATTCTATACTGGGTATACAGCAATTCATTTGCTGAAATATGAAGAGTGAAAAAGAGGTATCAAGAAAACCTTTGCATTTCCAAAATGGGATCAAGATAAGGTTTTGAGGAGCAGTGGTTATTTGCACATCGCTGAATTCCGAGGTGCCCATACTAGCATGTGAATTGCAGGGCATTTCTCAAATAGACGTCTTTTTTACACACTCTCTTATATTTGGAAGGAAAAAATGTAGAGAAAGATAAGGGGCAATAACACTTGTTTTGCTATTCTGTGTTCCCCCAAGTCTCCCGATAAAAATGATACCTCACTTGTGTGGGTAGGCCTAGTGCCCGCGACAGGAAATGCCCCAAAACACAACATGGACACATCCTATTTTTTTTATAGAAAACACAGCTGTTTTTTCCAAAGTGCCTACCTGTAGATTTTGGCCTCTAGCTCAGCCGGCACATAGGGAAACCTACCAAACCTGTGCATTTCTGAAAACGAGAGACCTAGGGGAATCCAAGGAGGGGTGACTTGCGGGGCTCGGACCAGGTTCTGTTACCCAGAATCCTTTGCAAACCTCAAAAAGTGGCTAAAAAAACAAGTTTTCCTCAGATTTCGGTGACAGAAAGTTCTGGAATCTGAGAGGAGCCACAAATTTCCTTCCACCCGGCGTTCCCCCAAGTCTCCCGATAAAAATGATACCTCACTTGTGTGGGTAGGCCTAGCGCCCGCGACAGGAAACGCCCCAAAGCGCAACGTGGACACATCAAAATTTTTGGAAGAAAACAGAGGTGTTTTTTGAGAAGTGCCTACCTGTAGATTTTGGCCTCTAGCTCAGCCGGCACCTAGGGAAACCTACCAAACCTGTGCATTTCTGAAAACTAGAGACCTAGGGCAATCCAAGGAGGGGTGACTCGCGGGGCTCGGACCAGGTTCTGTTACCCAGAATCCTTTGCAAACCTCAAAAAGTGGCTAAAAAAACAAGTTTTCCTCAGATTTCGGTGACAGAAAGTTCTGGAATCTGAGAGGAGCCACAAATTTCCTTCCACCCGGCGTTCCCCCAAGTCTCCCGATAAAAATGATACCTCACTTGTGTGGGTAGGCCTAGCGCCCGCGACAGGAAACGCCCCAAAGCGCAACGTGGACACATCAAAATTTTTGGAAGAAAACAGAGGTGTTTTTTGAGAAGTGCCTACCTGTAGATTTTGGCCTCTAGCTCAGCCGGCACCTAGGGAAACCTACCAAACCTGTGCATTTCTGAAAACTAGAGACCTAGGGCAATACAAGGAGGGGTGACTCGCGGGGCTCGGACCAGGTTCTGTTACCCAGAATCCTTTGCAAACCTCAAAAAGTGGCTAAAAAAACAAGTTTTCCTCAGATTTCGGTGACAGAAAGTTCTGGAATCTGAGAGGAGCCACAAATTTCCTTCCACCCGGCGTTCCCCCAAGTCTCCCGATAAAAATGATACCTCACTTGTGTGGGTAGGCCTAGCGCCCGCGAAAGGAAACGCCCCAAAGCGCAACGTGGACACATCAAAATTTTTGGAAGAAAACAGAGGTGTTTTTTGAGAAGTGCCTACCTGTAGATTTTGGCCTCTAGCTCAGCCGGCACCTAGGGAAACCTACCAAACCTGTGCATTTCTGAAAACTAGAGACCTAGGGCAATCCAAGGAGGGGTGACTCGCGGGGCTCGGACCAGGTTCTGTTACCCACAATCCTTTGCAAACCTCAAAAAGTGGCTAAAAAAACAAGTTTTCCTCACATTTCGGTGACAGAAAGTTCTGGAATCTGAGAGGAGCCACAAATTTTCTTCCACCCGGCGTTCCCCCAAGTCTCCCGATAAAAATGATACCTCACTTGTGTGGGTAGGCCTAGCGCCCGCGACAGGAAACGCCCCAAAGCGCAACGTGGACACATCCAAATTTTTGAAAGAAAACAGAGGTGTTTTTTGAGAAGTGCCTACCTGTAGATTTTGGCCTCTAGCTCAGCCGGCACATAGGGAAACCTACCAAACCTGTGCATTTCTGAAAACTAGAGACCTAGGGGAATCCAAGGAGGGGTGACTTGCGGGGCTCGGACCAGGTTCTGTTACCCAGAATCCTTTGCAAACCTCAAAAAGTGGCCAAAAAAACAAGTTTTCCTCACATTTCGGTGACAGAAAGTTCTGGAATCTGAGAGGAGCCACAAATTTCCTTCCACCCGGCGTTCCCCTAAGTCTCCCGATAAAAATGATACCTCACTTGTGTGGGTAGGCCTAGCGCCCGCGACAGGAAATGCCCCAAAACAGAACGTGGACACATCACATTTTTTCATAGAAAACAGTGCCTACCTGTGGATTTTGGCCTCTAGCTCAGCCGGCACCTGGGGAAACCTAGCAAACCAGCACATTTTTGTAAACTAGAAACCCAGGGGAATCCAAGATGAGGTGACTTGTGGGGCTCGGACCAGGTTCTGTTACCCAGAATCCTTTGCAAACCTCAAAATGTGGCTAAAATACCACGTTTTCCACACATTTCGGTGACAGAAAGTTCTGGAATCTGAGGGGAGCCACAAATTTCCTTCCACCCAGCGTTCCCCTAAGTCTCCCGATAAATATGATACCTCACTTGTGTGGTTAGGCCTGGTGCCTGCGACAGGAATAGATCACACAACGGTCAATGTTGGTCCTTACGTGAGGCAGCTGTTGACCCTGGGGTGATCCATTCCTGACACAGGCACTAGGTGTAGGCACTCAAGTGGGGTAGTGTTTTTATCAGGACAGGTGAGGAGTCACTGGGTGGTAGGAATGTTGTGGATCCCAGCATATTCCTGTAGTTTGTGTGACAGAAATGCGAGAAAAATAGAGTTTTTTCTCAACATTTCAGCTTTGCAGGGTATTCTGGGTAAGAAAACTTTGGGGAATCCACACAAGTCACACCTCTGTGGACTCCCCCGAATGTCTAGTTTCCAGAAATGTTTGGGTTTAGTGTGTTTCTCTATATGGCCGCCGAATCCAGGACCAAAAACACAGGTGCCTGCCTTACAAAACCAGTTTGTTTTGCCATAGACAATTTTGATGTCTCCACAATATGATTTGGGTGGTGGAATTTGGGGCTGAACTAAATTGGTGAGCTCCCAAGAGAGCACTCTCTCTCTGCTTGCCGCCGCATTCACCTGCTCTCTGGGTTGGCCTAACCCACTATTACCCAGTTGCACGAACAGCTTGCGAAGGGACAGCAGGACTGTCCTCATCACCTCCCTCATAATGTACTGGAAGAGGAGTTTTCGAATGGGACTCCTCTGACTGAAAAATCACTCCCAGAGTCTGCGCCATTGTCCTATCCCTCAGATGCTGTCTCAGTATCTGATGTCTCAGTCTCTGATCCTATGTCAGAGCGGTCCTCTATAACCCGAGTGCAGGCAGCAGTCATCCATCAAGATGCCATCTCTGCTATTGGCTAAACTGTTGCTCTAAAACACTAGCCTACGTAGACAGTCACAAAATCGATGGTGTGTGTGAGATACGTGCAACAGTAGAGGCCACCTTACCTGCGCTTCTTCCCTCAATCAGCACGTACTTTCAAGACACTCAAAAAACACCTTGTCACATACCATTCGTCACAGTCTTTAGCACCTCCTGCGCCCAGTCCAACAATCATTATTGGTGCTCCCACTCCCTCCTCCTCGGATTCCCTCATTACCACCCAGCAAAAGTGCCCTTCATCTCTCCATAGACTTTACTAATGTACTCAGCTATTTACATAAAATACAGATGTGCTCTTTGCAGTAGGCATATAAACCTTCTGCGCTTCTTTATGGCACTAAAACTGCCACTAGACAAGTCGGACCCTTTTCCCCCCAGGGAAACCACACACATATTGACAAAAGTGATGTATATATGACAGCCAACCACCTGAAACTCAACTCAAGCAAAACCGAAATAATCCTCTTTGGCCCTCACCAAAAAAACCTGGGACCCCCCATGGTGGCCCATCACGCTAGGCCCTGCACCCACCCCCGCCAACTACGCCCGCAACCTCAGCATCATCCTAGACTCCTCCCTCTCTATGACCCAACAAATCAACGCTCTTACCTCCTCATGCTTCAACAAACTCCGTATACTGAAAAACATTAAAATGGATCCCCACAGAGACCAGAAAAACTGTCACTCACGCACTCATCAGCAGCAGGCTTGATTACAGAAACGCCCTCTACGCCGGCACCACTCTAAAACTCAAGTGCAAACTACACGCATCCAGAACTCAGCAGCACGACTCATCCTCGACCTCCACCGACACGAACACATCTCTCCACACCTCAAATCCCTCCACTGGCTCCCCATTGACAAAAGGATCACCTTCAAGATCCTCATCCTCACACACAAATCACTCCACAACACAGGCCCTGCCTACCTCAACGAGAGTCACCTTCCACACCCCCACACGAAACGTCCGTTCAGCTGACCTCTCTCTCGCCTCTGACCCCCGCATCAAACACACCACCACCGGGGGCAGATCCTTCTCCTACATTGCACCCAAAACATGGAACGCACTCACAACCCACATTCGCAAGACCCAAAACCTACTTCTTTTCAGGAAGGGCCTCAAAACCTGGCTTTTTGAACAGTGAACCTCCTAGCCCCTTTCCCTCCCCCCCGTCCCCCCCCAGCGCCTTGAGACCCTCACAGGTGAGTAGCGCGCTTTATAAATCTCTTTGATACAGATCTACCTATATATATATATATATAAATATATATCTACATAGATATATCTATAGATATATCCATGTACCTAGATATATCTATCTACATAGATATATATATATAGATATATACATATATTTTTTTTTAGTTGTTGTATGGTTTCCTTGGGGGCCAAAATGGCCCCCAGGGAAACCCTACAACATCTAAAAAAAAAAATGCCCCCACAGGGGGTCACCCTGCCCACGGGCGACCCCCTGTCATTTCATTTTTTTTATTTTTTTTTATTTTTTTTGAAAAAAAAAAAAATCCCCTGGGGGGGGGGGGCGCGATCGCGCCCCCCCCCTCCCCAGGGGGCACCTACCTTTTTATTTTTTTAGGAAAATTATCCGGGGGGGGGGCGGCCTGTTTTCCGGGGGGGGGGGCTGCCCCCCAAAAGTGAAATCCCTGGTGTCTAGTGGGGTTTCCAGCTGTGCTGCGATCGGGGGCCAGGAAACACTTTCAGGAAGGCCTTGTAAGAAAGGGAAGACTCTCCCCTTTCTTACGAGGCCTTCCCGAACGTGAAAAAGGCCGTTTTCCCCATGAAAGCAGGAAGCGGCCGCAAGGCTGCTTCCTGCTTTCATGGGGAAAACACCTTTGCAACGTCAGCGCGCCTCGCGGCGCGCTGACGTCACAAAGGGGCGGGTGGGGGGCGGGGGGAGACACGGTAGCTTCCGTGTCTCCCGGGGGGGGAAAAAAAATAAAAAATAAATCCTCGGGTGCGACGCACCCGAGGATTTATTAATGCCCTTCCTGGTGTCGGCCACTGGTCGTGACCCGCACCAGGGAGGGTGTGTGGGCGTCGGCCAGTGGCCGACGCCCGCATTTAAGAGGTTAACACTTTTTAAGGTGTTTAAATCCCATGAGTGATTCTCAACAACCTTCTGACCAATCAAATTTGGCATTTCTCTTCATTTGCGCTCTCATCTATCTACTGTCATCTGCAAAGGGGTCAACAAATCTTGCATAATACTCCACCATGATCAACAATTAACATAAATGTTCCCTGATTTTTTGGGATGCGGCACTCACAATGGCTTCCATTACCTTCAAATTCAGTTTCATACCTTGGTCTGAAATCGTGTGTCCATGGTACTGCATATGCCTGACAGCAATCTTGCACCTTCCTTTACTGATAGTCAAATCAGCACATTTCAGTTTTTTAACACACTTCTCATCGTATGCACTATCAGTAATTCACCAAACAAGTTTATCATCATGGAAGTGCAACAGGCTTACAAACAACCTCTGCCTTGCTCCCTTCAAAATCACAAGGGTGAATGCCAACCCCAACAGGACAGTTAAGAATGGGTAAGCATCCTCAGATTTGATGAATTATTTTAGATGCCAAGACTGAGGCTAAGCAACTGATGACAAGTGTTAGATCAGTCGTTCAGAAACCCTTTACCTCCCCCACTGTGGCCAATAATTCAACATTATTAAGTAGGTGATGTGAATCTACACAAATATTGTCTCTCAGGTCCACCTAAATCCTAACATTACCCTTAGGCTTCAGTGCCAAGATTATCAGACTTAACCAATCAGATGATGCAATTGGCTCAAAGATCCCTTCTTCTCGTGACCTACACAACTCCTCCTGCAAAACATTTCTTACGGCCAATGGCACATTCCTGAGTTTATGCATTTGAAGAATCACCCAATCTTTTATAAGTGTTAGACAGTTGAATCTCTTAAAATGTCTTAGTTTCTCAGAGAACACCTTTGAAAGTTATAATACAGCACCCAATTGTGTGACAACACAGATGACAGGAATGCAAGCAGCTGTAATTTGCGTTACTTGTGTTTTTGGTACTATTCTTTATTGCAATATGCATCATCACTTCCAAAATGGACACAAGGACACATTTTGTGCAAAAATATAGCGATAAGTGGCATATTGACATTTTGCATAAGTATGCATAATTTCCCCAAACTTCTGCATAGTTCTGATAAAGCAAACTACGCTAATGTCATACACTATTAATCAGCCTGATTAGGGTTGAGGACAAAGGTTTCTTTTGGTCCTGCCATTCTAATAACCTTTTCTTTCACTAACCACATAAATCTTAACACACTTTCTGTCTTTTCAATGTCATCTCTGTCTCAATACACGCTAGAAGGAGCAATTTGACTCTACAGTAAACTTCTGAATTAACCTCCTCCTTTCTCAATTCTAAACTTCAAATATCTTCAAAGGTTCTGTAATCATGAGAGTATATGGCAAATACAATCATGCTCCATTCCGAATTTCTTACTAAGCAATTCAGCTTCACATCATGGTGGCCGATAATCATCACCTGCATTCTAGACCTGACAGGACACATTACCATTTAGTGTACCATCCATCACTACTAACACTTAGGGCCTCATTACGAGTTTGGTGGTCGGTGGACTGCCATGGTAGCGTGGCGGTGTGACCACTGCAACTTTGGCAGTCAGACTGCTGGATTACGAGTTTGGCAGTTGGACTGCCAGAAGACTGCCAGCGGACTGCTGACACTGCCATAGTCGATGCTGCTGGGACCCGGACAGTCCTGACCTCGGTGGCCAATGTTGGAGATCCAGGCATTGGGACCACCATGGCCATTACGGCCGGCAGGACCGACAAGCTTTCAATGGCGATCCCACTGCCATTGAAAGCTTGGTGGTCAGGAAGGTAATGGGCCTGAAACGGGGGACCACAAGAGGTATGGCCCCAAGGAGGGTGTTCAGGGGCGCACTGTGTCCTGTGCACGACATGGTGCATGGGTACAGTGTGCCAGTCGTGCTGAAAGGTATGGATGCATAGCTGGCAGTAGCTCCATTATACTGCCCCCTGCCTTGCCCTGCCAGTCACGCCAGCCCCTTGGGGAACTTCCAAACTGGCTGTCTTGGGAACGTCGGCCTGGCGCCATTCAAAAGGCTGCCACCATGGCAGTCTGGCGGTCTAACCGCCAAACCCACAATGGGGCCCTTAATCTTCATCACTGCAACTACTGCCATTTAGTTGTAACATAATGTGCATTCATCATTAGGGCATCTTTGCAGTAGGTAGCAGGTGTTTATTGTTCCAGAAGTAATGTTGGTCTGCAAGTTGTTTTAATAGAAAATTAAGCACTAAATAGTGCGCTATAAAAATATTGCAGCAAATGGATTAATGACCAACATATTCACAAGGTGTCTAGTATATGATACGAAGAGTACCCATGGCTGTAAGACAAGGGGCCTGATTTAGAGTTTGGCAGACAGGTTACTCCATCACAAACGTGACGGATATTATAGAACCGTAATACTGCTGACAGAATATCTGTCAAATTTGTGATGGAGTAACCCTCTACGCTAAACTCTAAATCAAGCCCATAGTGCGCCCCCTAGGGCTGTAGTACTAGTTGTGCCACCCTGTGTGGGACAATGTGCAAAATGGCCCCCAGCCTGTCACTGCAGCTTATACGAGCAGTTTTAAACTGCTAATTCAGCTTTGCCATTTAAACTAATGGTAAATCCCCACATCCCTTAACAATATATGTAGGTCTCCCCTAAGTAAGGTTTATGGAGCCCTGAGGCATGAAGCATTATATTATTACGTAGGACATGTGCTTTTATTTTTTCCTGACAGCAACATTTCCAAGTTGTCATTTTGTTGTGGAAAAGTCAGTAGCCCCACTGGCTAACACAGAGATACTGGCTGCCCTCCTAGTCTGGCTAACCTCTGAATATGACTACTAAAAAGGGCAGTTCAAGGTATCAAATTAATCATGGTATTAAAACTGACTTGATGCAGAAGTCAAACTTAATGTCACTTTAAAAAAAGTAAACTTTTAGAAAGTTGCTACCATGTAGCCTAGTTGTCCATTGGCCTCACATAGTTACTAGCCACCAGACTGCTTTCTGTCTGACTGAGAAGTTGCGTGAATGACTCCCAGGCTTAGGAACAATGGTAGCCTGCTACAGAAGGAGGTGTTATCTCCCCCTTGCAGGAAGCCACTCAGGTTGAGGGCCCAAAATTTGAGCTTCAAAGGAGAAACCACCTTTGATGGAAAAATGGTGATCAAACTCCTGAGGGGTTGCCCCTCTGTTCAAGTAGACAGGCTGGTGGCAGGAAGACAGAGGGGAGACCAGTGGCCAAATAAATTTTCCTGTGGTCATGTAGTCAACAGGCCACCTCTAGGGTGGGCAACCAATATCCTAACATCCAAGGAAGAGTTCAGACATCTTGGGAGTGGGCAGAATAGTGCACACTGGGACTCCTACATGCTATACATAACTAGAAGTCATCACAGCGCGGATATGATCCTGATAGCCTATAGGCTATTAACAGCATGACCCCTTGCATGGCACTTTCTGGGCAAAAATATGGTACCCCTAAGAGCCCTAAACCTTAGATCGCTATGGAACTGGAGAAAGGGAACTGGAAGATTGCCTTGCTGACCCCTGGACCTGGAAAAGAGAGGCTGCACCATCCACTGGACTGCACCTGCCGCACCTTGGGCTAAATGAGAAAGAACTGTGCCTGTGTCTCCTGGTTTGAGGAAAAGTCAGTCCCAAGCCCCAGACCAAGGAAGTGACTCCAAGAATCAGTCAGCTGACCCCCTGGAACCAGCACCAGGTCATCAAAGCTTAAGTAGCTCAAGTCGGCAAGACAGTAACCACTTCTGGAGAATCGCCAGCCAGTGACTTGGCAACCCAAGAGAATTGCCAACTCAAGAGACTAATTCTTGACAGTCAAAAGTTGCACCTGAGTATGCCAGACCGAGGTCCGTTTCAGTCCAGATTGATTGCCCAAGTGGGACACTAGCCTCCAACAAAGGATACTGCTGGACCCGCTGTGACAAGAGACCTGTAGATCAGCAGCAGCTGGCCTTATACTGGCTCAAAGAGAACTTCGAGAGACCCCGACCTCTGTGGTGAAAGTCACCACACCTGACCAGTGGACTGAGGAGTAATCTCAAGGACACCCCATTGACTGCACAGCACCAACAGCATCTTGATCCTCCTCCATCACCTGCATCCTCAGCATCAGGACCACTCTATTAAAGTCTACCGCGGTTGTGGTGTAAATTTCAGAAGTGGAGTGAAGAATGCTTTAGTGACCTGATTACTGTCCAAATACTTCTTAGTGGCCCCACTTACTTCTCTCTCCTGGATTTGGTTGCCGTAGTCGGGTCAGAGTAGCTGAACACAGCTCTTTTGAACTTTTCAAATGTTTCCCAACTTCACAGTTACCAATGCTTGTTTGTAGTTGTGACTTTCATGTTTTCTTTTAAAATCTATATTTCTGGAACCCTCCGTGGATTTTGATAATCTTGGTCTCTAAAGATTCAGAAAAATACAATCTATTGTTCTATAAACTGGTGTTGGATTTCTTTTGTGCTGTGTGACTTTCTTATTTCATTGTTTGGTGCCTATAAATGCTTTACACTAGTTCTTTTGTTTAAGCAGTGCTGCTCAGAACCACAGCTACCCAGGGCTGAGTTAAAGGTTTTACAAACAATCCTAACTGGACCCAAGAAAGCTTTTGTTACTGTATTATACGGTGAGGCCGCCCAGCCATACCATATAATACACTCAGATATTCAGAGGGTTGATCCGGCTTTTTCAGAATCTGAACACATGACCTGCACACCACATCAGATGCCAACAAAAAACACACAACTGACTAAGCCATATGGCAGATAAAGGGGGACTTTTGTAAAAGAGAAATCGTTGTGAAAAACACCTTCATAAATTATGGCCATCTTTCCACGCATAAGACCTTCTTAAACCAAGACAAATGTTAGTAAACCAGACCCTATGAACGTTCAAAGCTTACTATAGGTAACTGAACCAAATTAGGGACTAGTATGAGGAAGTTACATAATAACTATCATTGTGATTAATTAATTAGGGTTTCCATCTTCCCACTCCGATTCACTTTCACACAAGGCAGTGTTTTTTTTAATAAAAGCACTTTGTTATTTTCCAGCAAAACATATGAACAAGGACATCACATGTATATTGCAGGCTTATTCACCAGTCGAACGAGCTGTTATAACTCTTCCCATCACACATTTATATGCATCATCCAACATCCAAATAACAAGGCTTATACAATCCACCACCTTCTAGTCATCTAGACCATTTTAATATGGTAATGAAAACCCCTTATCACATCTCCCAGGTACTTCCAAATGTTCTCCTATTTCTTTAGACATCCTCTTCTCTCATATATTGAGTTTTTAGCACTCATGCACAAATCCATTTCTCTTCTCCTTGTGGGCAAATTGAGTACCACATAACTGTCCCAATGTCTAGCTACGTCTCTGTGATTTCTACCACCAGTTCCATTTTGTACGATATAGTTTTATACTAGGACAGTATTGTTGCCCCCTCATCCCTAATACACCACTGTGGCATCTAGGTCAAATTGGTCTTCCAGAAACCCTCTCAATTCAATTCACTGTGTTTCTGGACAACCCCATAGTGTATGATGGACTGTACCCATTTTTTTCAGCATTGTGCACATCAGTTTGGGGAGTAAACCCATACAAACAGTCAGGCCCTGCTGTAGTATATTATCTGCAGTACAGAAATGACCATCTTCAATGTTGCCAGTGACATCTATAGGATACTGAACATAGGAGACTCATGCCTATTTGTTCGACACAGTCAACTAGGACTCTCTCAGAAACACCCTAAAATCACCAATGGGCATCAGAGACACAGTTGAAATTGTTCTTCTCATTCCTTACTTGCAATTAATCAAACTAAAAGATACTTGCAAAGACCCAGCCCTGATCAACCAAGGAATTATGCAGGGCTCCACCCTAGCCCCCACTCTCTTCAACCTGTACTTGGAGCCAATGAACTGGATCTTCCAGCAAGCCAACCTAGCATCTTACGTATATGCAGATGACACTCAGCTCTGCATAAACTCTGCGTAAAATCTAATCTCTCAGATATGTCCTACAGCTAAACCAAAATCTAAAGAAAGAAGAAATTCTGGCTATCCCTCAACCACTTAAAGCTCAACCCAAATAAGAGAGAGCTCCTTCTATTCTGTACAAAGTGTAACACCCCACCAACCCAAGACAGGATCACCCACCTGATTGACTAAACCCCACCCCCAAAACCACTGACTACACCACATCCCTGTGAATAGTTCTGGACAAAAACCTGAACATGAGTGCCCATTAATGTGACAGTAAGAAGTGACATGCATAACCTAAGACTCCTCAAAAATGTCAAACTCTTCATCCCAGAGTGTGAACTCAAAAACAGCAGGTGTGTGTTATTGCCAGACTAGACTATGGAAATGCTGTGCACACAGGCACCCTGAGAACACACCCGGCACCACGAAAGCTACTCTCAGTGCAGGAGCCAGATAAGTCTGAGGCGTGAGGCACTTTGATTACATTACTCCCACACTCACCATGCTAAAGTGGCAATCAATCCAAGCATGGTGCATCTTCAAAACTGTGTGCTGTCTATGCAGCTTGGACTCGCTGCTGCTAGAGCCACCCAGATTCAAAAAAGGAATATGTTATGCACACTCTTTCATCAGAAATGCTCCCATAAATACTCTCCTCAGTTTCGTTCAAGAGAGTAGTCAAAATACTACTGCCGCAAAACACCTACGGTCTCATTTATGAAAAGTTAGCGCCTCCTTTGTGTCATTTTTTTTACAAATATAATTACATTTTGTACGTTTCGCCGCTTTTGCATCAAAAAATGATGCAAAGGTGGTGCTAACGTTTAATAAATCAGGCCCCCAGTGCTTACACCTAATTCATCGTGAATTGACTCAGCAGTGTAATAAGATGCCACCCTTATCCACATAAACAGAGAGAAGGCAGAGGTGACGTGGTCTTTCTAAGCTATTCTCTGGAAGAATAGGTGCAATTTGTACATTAGGTAATCAATATACAAACTGCCTTAACCTTATGTTCTCTGTAATAAACACCATGTAATGACTGGTTTCTGTGTCACTGTACTGATACCCCTGTGTCATGCCATGCTCAATAAACTCTCAAAAAATAAATAAAAAATAATATATCCCACCTGTGAATCCCTTCTAAGGCTGTTGATTCCTATAAAGCCATGGCATCCCACAGCAGAGGTTCTTTTTTCACTTTCTTGGTGAAACATATAGCTTTCAGTAGTGTGTGCCACACGATAAAGACCCTAACATAGCCCCCATAACAATAGCGCAAGTAGGAGTGTTGTGCAATAGCCAATCCATGTACTTCTCTTCAGGGTTCGTCCTCGGGTTTATATGCCCAATAATGTTATGCGATTAGCTGTTTCACCAACTAAAACTTTCTGAAGTCTGGTAGAACAGTCCCTCCCTCGAAGACTGTGCATTGTTATTTGGATAGTGCAATTCTAGGAGTAGCACTACCCCACATCAGACGATGCACCTGAGTGACTACCTGCTGAAAAAAGGGCTCTGGGATCCAGAATGGGGCGTTCTGCTCGCACATGCAAAGGGTAGGAAGATCATTCTGAATAGTGGCACTCTCTAACTGAAGATCAGGAAAGTGTATCCCGGTGTGTCACATTGACTTAAAAGCTTTGTAACAGCACATCAAGATTGTAATTAAAGCTCGCCTCCTGGTTGTTGCTAGCCTCGATTCGCAGGTACCAGACACCCCTTTCTTGAATGATTAAACAGCTGTCTGGTAGTTGGGTAGAGGACAGACTAATTCCAGTTTATGGCGAAGCCTGATTGAGTTCCATATTTTTCGATTATGTCATGTCATCTGAGCATTGGTTCATTGGTTTCTGCTACAAACAGACGGATGTCCTCCACACTTTCCCGCCATCGGAAACCCCTCACTTGAGTGTCTTGTCAGAGCCAATTCACCTGTGGCTTTATTGTCAAGGTGAAGCAAGAGGGGATAGTAGGCATCCCTGCTAGATTTCTCTGTATAACCTGAATGTCCCAGACCAATGTCCATTAACTTAATAGCCGCTGGGGCACGTGCATACAGTATGGGGACCCATGCTCTAAAACCATTCCTATGCCCATCATGTTCAGGATCGTGAGCAAGTCAAATATTTTGAGTCCAACAACCAAATCACTAGCAGCCTCCCCAGTGCTTTCACATGATCTTTACTTTTATGGAGAAGTACTGGATTCAGTCTTGTGAACCTTTGCAGGATGAAAGAGGATTCATCCCGGTGAACCAAGTTCGAAATACATGCCTTACACGGATTTTGGCCAGTATATATTTTTTTCAATATTTAATAAAGAAATTGGCAATGAAGATGAAGTGTTCAATCATTTTCTTTTCTTTATATATTAAAGTAATAGTTGTGTGGTACGTCTGATGACATCTCCCCCTCTTTGCTCACCTTCACAAATAATCGTAACAGTCCTGGTCCTAGTAACTTGGACTAATATTTAAGAGTTTCACCGGTATTCTATTCAGTCACAGGGAACACAAATGTCACACTGTGGTTGCTACCGTCTCGATACTTGGGTCCTACTCTAAGAGCATCCTATCCTACCCTGACAATTAAACTTATCATGCATTTCTTTAAACCTATGTTGAAGACACAGAGCCTAGATGAATACAGCTCTGTGTAATATAGTTCAAATTCTGCATTCTTTCCCTCCTTAGTCATTATCCTTTTATCCTTTGCCCCAGGAAGGTTGTAATAGCTCCCATTCATCAAGGTTCCCTGCTACATTTCATTATTTGTAAATATATATATATATATATATATATATATATATATATATATATATATATATATATATATATATATATTGAGATTAGGTGGAGAGCAGTTCCAGTAAGGAGAACCCTGTAACACTAGGTAGCGGGCAGGTAGCCAGTGTGGTGGCAACCTTCCTGTCGGAAGTTCGGCAGAACTTGAAAACCGTTCGCCAAACTCCTAATGAGTCCCAAAGTCTTTTGACATTTATACAGCAAAATCTTTAAGCATAGCCAGTCTTGCCGAGCTGTAAAATGACAAAAGCATTTTACCACTCCAGGCACAGTATAACAGCTCTGGATTTGTAAAATACCATCTAAACCAATCTGTAATGTGCAATAGCAATGCCTGGCATGTATTTTGCTATTATTATAGCTCATCAGAGAGGTTTAGCATTGTCCAGACACAAGGGAGCACCCACTAGAAGTCAAAACAAACCCATTTCAGGGTTAGAGTGATGCACAAATTATGCAAAAAAGGAGAGAGAACTCTGGGTATTTCTTAAGTTGAGAGCAGCTATATTTATTTCGTATTGGCAGTCATCACTAAGTAGTTATAGTTAGGACCATGTTTCCATAGAAAAAGAGTTTTTGACTTGCCAATATCACTGTTTGACGGATCTACATGAAATTTTCCAAAAACAAATGCCCCGATGATTCTTGTTCTGCACAGAAGGTTTCGGGGTGATCCATTAAGCAAGGGCTGAGAAAAAGGGGGAAGGGGTCAAAAAAGTTGCATTTCCTATGTTAATTCCCATAGTACATTTGAGCACGACTACAGCTCGAATCACTGGACAGAATTACACCAAATTAGGCAGAAAGCTAGCTGTTGGTAGGTAGATTGTGCTTTTGCTTATTCGGTGTAAATCTGTTCAGTAGCTTTTGAGATATTAAAGAATATAAATTTGAGAGAGAATGTGTGTGTGTGTGTGTGTATGTATATATATATATATATATATATATATATATATATATATATATATAGACACATGAATGTGCGTTAAGAAATATGTGAATGATAGGATAACAGCAACGGCTGAGGAAGACTGACCTGTTGCCTCTCTTCCTCCCATTCTCCTCTCTCTCTCTCTCTCGCTGTGTGGTTTAGTGTATATATATTTTATATAGAGTTTGTTAGAGCCATACAGTTGATTTTAGCCAGAAATATAAATAGAATGAATGCCTGAGCTCAGTAGTGGCAGTCAGAATAATGGGAATAATTCTACAGGCATTGTGGACTGTTAAAACCAGGAATAGACTAAGTTAAAAAAGCACATAATAGGCAGTCCTAAAGAGACATGTAGAGAACTCAAATTTTTTAAAAGGTACCTTCCTTTATAAGCTATTATAATTACGGCAGTGTTCTCTTAACATATAATTACATTAATAAATTACCACAAAGAATATCATAGACTTCTTAACCGTTTAAGGACCATTTAAAAAAGAGACAGTTTCGGACATTATTGAGTATCTTTTATAAATGAGACTGCTTTGAGATGTTGATTATGTTAGAACAGGTGTTTTAATAAAAAATATTAATGAATATTCATGTATTCTGTGTAATGGATTTGTGTAGAAAATGTAACAATATAGAGAAAAATAATGCACGCATTTGATAATGTGTCCATGTGAGCGGCCGCCAATGTTCATGAAGTATACTTATTAATGGCTTATTAATATGAAATATGGAGCTTATGTTTGATTAATGTAGGGGGAGGAGCTAAAATGGCGGCTGGGACAGTCGCTTGATCTGAGCGCTCCGCTCCCGGCTCAATAGAAACATCCTGAAAGGCGCCCCCCGCGGCCTGGATGCGACGGCCGGGACGGCGGCTCGACCGGGGGAGACCGGGGTGCCCAATTTGAGTCGCAAGTGCCCCTCGGTGCGCGGACGAATCGGGGCTGGGACTTGCGGGCTCGCGCCGAGAGGAAGGAGCTGCATTAGCGGCCCCGATCGCGCCCTGGCCTGGTGCGGTCGCCTCCCGCTTCCGGGCTTGCTCGTGGCCAGAGGGGCCGAAGAGCTGTGGCCAAAGCGGACCACGCAGCAGATTTTGCTGGGCGCCCCGGGGCGTGTGAAGCTGGTGCCGGCCTGAGGGGCTAGGGCGCCATTTTGAATCTTGCCGCAGCAGAAGCCGCGTGTACATGCTGCAGAGAAACGGAGAAGGGGAAGACGCACAGCGGCGGTGGCCCAGCAGGCTGCGGGGGATACCAGGGCAGAGTCTAAGGAACGAGGTGAGGAGTGCACCTGAGAAGGGGGGGAACACCAAAACTAAGCTGTGGGGGAAAACTCTTGGTAAGCCGGACACCCCCCCCACTCCACCTCTTCATTAACATAAGAGGGCAAGATTGATGTGGACTGTGTGCTCCTGTGAGCTCAGACTAATCATCCAGCATGGAATGGACGGCTGGGGCAGACGGCGGGCGCGTGGCCTGCTCTGGATCCCTCTGCGGTGGGCCCCTGCCGCGACTGTCCCTAGCTGCACGAAGCCCATCCGTGGCGCCCGGCGTTCATCCTGAGCTGCGGTCTCTCCCGTGCGGCGCCGCCTCTCCTGGCCCTCAAGCACTCTCCCCCTCTATCTGAGGGAGCCTCTGGCACCAGGCTCTGCCATCACACAGGAGGAAGTGAGTGTTCCCTCCAAGCTTTTACACCCTCCGGCGGGCCCTGAGGACAGCCCCACAAGAACTCAACGCCGGAATATTGAATCAATTAATGACTGCAGCATTTGTTATTGAATACCCAGGCTACGATAGGCCTGAATAAGGCTAAACTGTCCCTTGCTCGGCTGGCCAACCTCACGCTCTTAAAGCCAAATGTGTACTCCATGCCCAGGCTACTCAGTAAAAGTTTAAAACAACGAAGCAGGAAGATTAAAAGTGCGAAATCACTGCAGATTGGGAGGTAACCTCAGAACAGCCAAAATGGCCGGCAGAGCCAAATCAACCAAGAACCCAGACCGCACCACTCAAGTGACAACGCCTATCGACCAACAATCTAGCCCATCCCTACAGTCACTGGAAAGCACACTTCTTGCGCACTCTACTCAGTTTGAGAAAGTATTGCAGGCAATAATGGACACTAAAGGGGTCATTCTGACTTTGGCGGGCGGCGGAGGCCGCCCGCCAAAGTCCTGCCGGCAGAATACCGCTGCGCAGTCAAAAGACCGGCGCGTTTTTTCTGGGTTTCCCGCTGGGCTGGCGGGCGACCGCCAGAAGGCCGCCCGCCAGCCCAGCGGGAAACACCCTTCCATGAGGATGCCGGCTCCGAATGGAGCCGGCGGAGTGGAAGGGGTGCGACGGGTGCAGTAGCACCCGTCGCGATTTTCAGTGTCTGCATGGCAGACACTGAAAATCTTGGTGGGGCCCTGTTACGGGGCATGGGCACTGCAGGGGCCCCACGACACCCTATACCGCCATCCTCTGCCTGGCGGCCAAAACCGCCAGGAACAGGATGGCGGTATGGGGGTCGGAATCCCCATGGCGGCGCAGCAAGCTGCGCCGCCATGGAGGATTCCCCAGGGCAGCGGAGAACCGGCGGTACACCGCCGGTTTTCCGTTTCTGACCGCGGCTGACCGCCGCAGTCGGAATGCCCAAGGGAGCACCGCCAGCCTGTTGACGGTGCTCCCGCGGTCGTTGGCCCTGGCAGATTTTACCACCAGGGTCAGAATGACCCCCTAAGCAGAATCGATGCAGTTGCGCAAGTCTTGAACCTATTACGAGTGGATCATCGAAGCCTAGCTGAAAAAGTGAGAACAACTGAAGCTGAAATAGCCGACCTAACTCCAATAGCGCAAGGGAACCAAAAACAGATTCAGCGCATGGATGAGGAGCTGAAGATACTTTGGAGAAGATCGGAGGAAATGGAGAGCAGGGAGCGCCGCAACAACGTGAGGTTTCTGGGCTTTCCAGAAAGTATGCGTCAACCGGAATCAGAAATTTCCCTAGAGCAGTGGCTAATCAAGGAAGTGTTAAATGGGGTTCCATCCAAGTTTTTTTCAGTCGAAAGGGCTTACAGAATCCTGGATAGACCTCCGGCCCCCGGCCAATCCCCCAGGCCATTGATTGCCAGGTTCTTGAACTACAGAGATCGAGATGCAATATTGCAACAATTCCGCAGTAAGGGCCCATTCAAGTATGAAGACTCGAACATTAACGCTTACCCAGACTTTACGCAAGGGGTGCAGAACCAACGCAATTCTTTTGTCAAAATTAAGCAACGCCTACTGGAACATAACATAAAATATGCCTTGCTCTTCCCAGCCAAGCTAAGGGTAGTAATGGAGGACCGCACCCATATATTCACTAACCCCGAAGATGCCTGGACATGGCTATACGCCAAGGGCCTTGCACACCCCCGGGAGGACGATGAGGGGGACGAGAAATGGCAAAAACCCGCTGCAAGGAAGCGATCCAAAAGGCACACCAGAGGCCAGCCCAACGACTGGCAAGCAGCAGAAGAAAGAGCAAAAGTGCTAAAAGAGACGCCGTTAAACATGCAAAGTCACAGTACAACTGCTAGAGGCCTCCCAGAGCTGGGATCGGACTCAGACACGGCCAGCTCCGCATCCACGATAACAGGAGAACTAGGCGGGCCAAAGGTGACCCCAAGAACCGCTGATGAACTTTAAACTATTCGTACATGCCCAGAGAGACTGCCAGTGATGATGCTCGTAACTTGAAAATCTGCAGAGACTTTGCGGCACCGCCGAGACGTGGGAACAAATTGCCTCCAACAATATGCATCTTTGATATAAACACTAAGCTAAGTTATTGGGGGCATAAGAAGGTGGTACAAGATGGATGGGCGGGGCCAGAGGGAACAGACTTGTGCCAAGGGGGGGCGCCTGAAGATATTGGCAGACCAAGTCTGCGGCACGATGTGAGCCCCCTAAAAGAGCCACATCGGTACGATATGAGAATCCCACTATGCAAATCCAACTGGATAAGAGTTATTTCTCACACTTTTAAGTTTTGTAGTTTCACTGTAGTTGTAAGTAGTATAGGGGGTTTAATTAGGGGGGTGGGGATTAACAGTTTAGTAGAAATGCAAGGACCGGAATTACTTAATACACGAAATATATGCCTGCACCCGCTATATTCAAATATCAGCTACAGAAAGGCAGCGACCAGATGGGCCAACTCTAAAGCCCAGATCCTCAACACAGCAACACATCCCCAGAACCCCATATGATGTCTTCCCGAAATAATACTAAAAATCAGTATATTATATTAACATGGAACGTCAGGGGTCTTGGGGCACCGAGCAAACAGGCTAGAGTGTACGCTCGACTTAAACGACTAGGAGTGCATATCGCTATCTTGCAAGAGACACACATGTTAGAGGGGGACCTACGCGATCTGCGCACGAAGTGGGGAGGCCAGTTGATAGGCACAACATACTCGGCCTTCGCAAGGGGGGTGTTGATCTGGGTAGCGGCAGGAGTTCCATTCCTCTTGTCATCACACAAGGTAGACCAGGGAGGGAGGTACGTAGTGGTGGAGGGCAGACTAGATGGCAGACAAATGGCGGTGGTCGGGGTATACGCTCCAAACAGTGGCATCACGGGCTTTCTCACCACTCTCACTCCAACGTTGCTGCCCCACCCCATGCCCCTAGCCATCTGGGGCGGTGATTTTAATAGTACCCCATCAGCAGAAATGGACAGAACCAGTGCATACGTGAACGCACCACCTAATAGGAAGCCCATAGGTCCCCTGCAAGAATGGGCAAATGTTATGGGACTTCATGACGTATGGCGACTAGGCCATCCAGAGCAAGAAGAATATTCATTTTACTCGGTACCACATAACACCCACACTAGAATAGACATAGTATGGGGTACTCGCGAAATAGGGGCACTGGTCACGGAATCTGAATACTTAGCAAAGACGATCTCGGATCATGCGCCTCTGAGAGTAACACTGAATTGGGGTAGAACACGTCAGGCAATCCCCACTTGGAGATTCCAGGCGGAGGCCCTACAAGATCAAGCATTCGCCACAACACTGGGGAAATTTATAGGCCAATATTGGGAAATAAACGCTATGTCTGCAACAACTCGGGCGATAGAATGGGATGCCCATAAGGTAGTGGCACGCGGAGTATGCATGTCCACTACGTGGGGAGTGAGACGCTCTTTACAGGCGGAAATTAGCAAACTAGAGAAGGAGCTAAGGATTGCGGAAAAGGCGGTAGCACTAGAGGAAATCTCTAGCACTGTCCTCAAAGAAAAGCGCTCAAAATATAATGATGCAGATAGCATCTCCGCTGCCACGACTACAACTATTACTTAACTAGGTTGCAAACAGAAGGAGATAGATCAAGTAGAATGCTAGCATGGCTACTCCGCGAAGATAGACAGCAAGCTCCGATAGGTGCCATCCGGGTGGGCGCGCATGAGATGGCCACTACACAAGTAGAAATAAACGAGACGTTTAGGAATTATTACTCAAACTTATACACTAAACGCACCTCATGCACAGCTACACAACTTGAGGCTTTTCTGGCGGACTCCCTCCTACCCCAACTATCACAAACAGACAGAGATGCAATCGAAACTCCCATAACAACAGAAGAAATAGAACTAGCCCTTGCACAGCTGCCCAGGAACAAAGCGCCTGGTGCAGACGGCCTCTCTTCAGAGTATTATAAAGCCTATCTACCCAGCCTGAAATCCCATCTGCTAGGAGTGTTCCAAGAGGCGTGGACTAAAGAAAGCTTACCTATATCCCAAAGGGAAGCTATGATAGAGGTACTCCCTAAACAGGGCAGAGACCATACGGATGTTAAATCTTATTGACCATTATCGCTGTTAAATACAGACTGCAAAATATTAGGCAAAATATTATCTAATAGATTAGCCCCCCTCATGCACTCATTGATTCACACAGATCAAAATGGCTTCATCCCAAAGCGTAACACTTTCCTAAATATTCACAGATTGCTGAGTATAATAGGAGACACCCCCAAGGTTGCACAAGAGGAAATGGTCCTCTCACTAGACATAGAAAAGGCCTTTGATACGCTGGAATGGGACTTCCTGATGGCCACGATGGCCCGCATGGGAATAGGCCCTAATTATATCCGTTGGGTCCGGACATTGTACTCTAATCCAAGTGCGAGGGTGAAGTCGGGCGGGGTGATCTCTGATGGGTTCCCGATCTCCAGGGGGACACGGCAAGGATGTCCCCTTATCCCCGCTATTGTTTGCCATAGCAATGGAACCGTTAGCGGCAAGAATACGCCTCATGGAACACGAATGGGGAATTATTAGGAATGGGTTATATCACACGGTCTCATTATATGCAGATGATGCTTTAATATATATCAGAAACGGTTGTGCAGATATCCCACCTGTAATATCTTTATTGGCTGAATTTGGAGGCCTGTCTGGCCTTGTGGTAAATTGGGAGAAGTCATGTGTGTTCCCCCTGGCAAAAAGGGCCCCTAATAATCAGGACCCCCCTGAGGTAGGGCACCTAAAGTGGTGCCCGACAACATTTAACTATCTTGGGATAAACATATATCATGGCACAGAAGACTTAAGAGACGGGAACCTGGGGAGGGCGCTAATCTCCATAAAAGCCTCCCTACAATTCTGGAACAAGCTCCCGCTCTCGCCACCCGGCAAGGTGGCGATTGCCAATATGTTGATTCTACCTAGGCTCCTCTATTATTTTGCGGCCCTGCCGATTACTATTCGCAAAAGTTTCTTCGTCAATTTAAATACAGCTCTACTGCAGCTCATTTGGGGTGGTGACAGAGCACGGGTAGCGCTAACCACATTGCAATGCCCGCTGGATAGCGGTGGCCTGGGAACTCCTAATTTTGAAAGATACTATGCAGCCGCACAACTTCAGTGGGTCCAATACTGGATCCACAGACCAGAGCAAGCAGAACCCATGAGCTTAGAGCCTCAGCGGAACGGGACCCCCCTTATAAATTGGCTGATGTCTAAGCCCCCCAGAGTGGTACTGATCAACCCTTTGCTTGCAGTAGCGCACGCGTGTTGGGCTAAATATGTGCAAAAAGGAGCGGATAAGCTTCCTTACTCCCCACACATACCGCTAAATTATCTATTGGCGGGGAGTGCAGCTGGAACGCAAGCTGCAAAGTTGTGGAGTGAAGCAGGAATACAGACAATAGGAGACTGCTTCGAAGACGGCAAATTAATGACGTTCGAGGCTCTCCAGGCCCTTACGGAGATAAATCCAGGTCAGTTCCTGACATACCAAGAAATGTCAAGAAATCAGAAAAATATGGGGGTAGCCACTTCGGAACCAGAGATCTCCCCAGTGCTCCACCAGCTTCTACAACACAGTGATCAAACAAAAATAATATCCAATCTATATAGAATCCTTAACAAGACTCCCGATCCACAGGCAGGGAAAGCATGGGGTAGATGGAATGCAGTGCTCCCCACCCCGATCCCACAGGCAGACTGGCAAAAGGCCTTGTCCCACATCCGAGGCGTGTCAAGGAATCACAGATTTAGATATACCCAATTCAACTTCACGCATCAAACATATCTTTCCCCAGCCAGAATAAAGCGCATGTTCCCTGACTCAGTGCCAGTATGCCCAAGATGCAAAACACCGTCAGCACCCTTCTACCACATGGTATGGGATTGCCCTAATATACAAAAGGCCTGGGCGGAGGTGGTAAGGGAGGTATCTGAGTTAACGGGACTTGCACTGATAGCAGACCCTGGGTCCTGCCTGCTGGGATTGAGAAAAAGACCAAAAAAACAAACACACCTGCACAAATTTATAGACTTGGCCTTTTTAATGTACAAAAGATTAATAGCAATACACTGGAAAGCCCCCAAGGCTCCCGATTTGAAATCCTGGCACTTTCTAATAATACGTTGGACTCGCACTGAATACCAGGTACTAAAAAGAATGGTGCGCGAAGGGCGACAACACACAGGGTGCTCCACTTGGGAGGATCTGGTAACAAAATTGGAGGCCAAAAACGATGAGATGCCCCCTTGAACTGGGGTACATATACTCGCAATAACCACGACATAAATCCCCCTGCATCCCCCGCTACGGAAACAAAGCTCATAGGGCACTCAGGCAACACAGCGCATGCACATCACCTCTTTCCCTCTCTCTAGTAATAATAACCCATCAAATCTTCGTCACCACAGCACCAGTGACACACGAGGAGCAGAAAACCAGGGTTGCTATCTGCATATACTAATCCGGATGGCGCCCTAGTTAGGCAGCCAGGGAACCCACACACGCAAAACAAGGCCCACACTGGTCACGAGCGAATGCCTAGATAAAATAAATAATAAAGGATAAACCCATGGAGGGTGCAGCCAGAAATGATACTGTAAAACTAGAAGTGTTCCGTGATGTGCTCATTGGGGGGGTTTGTGTTTGTTAAATGACCTAGATATTAGTTATTGTACTGGTTTATCCTGTGGTTGCAAATTGAACAATTTGTATTACATTTTGAAACATAAAATCAATAAAAAAAAATTTTTTTTAAATTAAAAAAAATGTTTGATTAATGTGGTAGTCCATCATATTAAGGGTTATGCATTATGTCTGAGCTTTATTAATTGTAGGCCTTAACTTAGTGGCGGTCTTGGCTTAGTTGCACGGCCTCATGTCAAGCTGTATTTCTGAACCGATTAATAAAATGTTTGCTTAGAGAGTTAAATTGTAATTTTCCACTGTGCTGACTACATGTGCTCGTAGCTAAAAGTCTTTCTCATGAGAATTGCTTGCTGGAAGATGATGTTTTTGTAAATTTTAACAGTATGAGTGTAATGTGTGTAAGACTGACTTTCTCAGGAGGAGAACACTAGAGACACCGACTGGAGTGACTAAAATGTTTTGCACAAAGCCCAACATGCTAATGCTAATCTGGTGTTAGATAAGGACCCTTATTAGAAAAAGTTCGCTATATGGAGCAACAATCGATGACTTTCCTTTGCTGAATCTAACTGTATCTGTTATCATTTGCACAATTGTTATTGTTATTAATTTGCACCGTAACCTTAGAATGTTTAATTGTTCAAACTTTGATTAGATTACGTTTCTTTCGCCTCTTTGGGCAGCCAGTGATGTTCCTGTATGTTTATCATTTGATTTTGAGATTATTTTACGTGACATTGGCATTGTTAATATAGGGAAATAAATATTTGAACTTTTACTAAAAGGTGTTGTTATTCATGACTGAAAGGTCATAGTGTGTGATAATTACTGACCCCAATTGATTACTAATGCTATTGATTATCATTGATTATTGATGCTAATGATTGGTTATTGATTATTGATCTGCACATACTGAACCTATGGTGGGAACATCTTAAATGCAATCCAAAAGGTTCATCGACCTATTCGTGTCTCCTTGTAAGTTTACTTATTAAGGTCCAACACGCTAACAGACGTGGTAGCAGACTGATGGTTCGTCTCCTTGAGAGCCCATCATACATGTATAGGTTTTGGATTTATTTTTTCAATGATTCAAATTGGAGAGAAAATGTTCTCTTAAGTCCTGAAATGACTTTGCCAGAATTTCAGATCTGGACAATGGTTGTTTGAGGATGTTCTTGGCGTTTTAGTGATAGTGTGAATGGAGCAGGTTTTGCACTTGCACAGGTTGTGCAAATTGCAGGTGAATTGTGAGGGTTGAGAGGGTTTAGATAGTTTGCGTACTCCAAATGAAGTTGTAGAAGGAGTGTGCGTACTCCACAGTGTGAGAGTAGGGAAGTCGTCGAACTTCACATGTGTGTGGAGCTTTGTGCTCAAAAAATTGTCCACCTGGTTGTTGATGTATGGACCCTACGTGGTCTGAGACTCCGGACTATATTGAAAAGTGTATGAGTCATTTGGTTTTATGTTGTAATTTGTCTGGTTTAGTAGGTCGATCAGGAATGGTCGACAAGTCAGAGTGTGAGTCAAAGTGAGTGAAAGAAAATTTCAACTGAGATCTGGCGAGTCCTATGTGCGCCAGGACAGACCCACTGATCAGTTGAGAGTAAAATTAGTGGGTCGAATTTTGCTTGTGAATCAGGGAAGCTGAGAATGAAGGATTATCAGTAAGAGCGGGAAGAGCCGTCAGTGAAAAATCGCTAAAGTTTCTGAAGCAATTGTGTTACCTTTCCAGTAGTAAACCAGCAGATTTGGCTATTGATTTTGGGTTAGTGCCCACACTTTTTGCATTAGTTTTGTGTGAATCAAAGTTTGGGAGGACAAGCCGCAAGACTTTGTCAGCCGCAGTACGTGTGAGTGTGACGTCAGTGGAGCCGCTCTGGAATAGGTCGTTAGTGAGAAGGGTCGCGCACATATTGGCAGCCATCCGTGAGGCGCAATTGGTTGAGAAGGTGCTTGAAGAGAATTCTGGGATTAAAAGTCACTTCCTGATTAGATTTTGAACAACAAAGGTCAAAAAGATTAAATGTGTCAAAGCTTTAGAGAGTGCTTTAAGGGGCAATACGTACATTACAACGAGTATAGGCGAAGCTACACCGCCACAAGGTACACCAGCTTACATTGTAATGGAAGAAAAGGGTTATGTGCCATGTCTTTGGCTAAAGCAGTAGTGCAAGGTGACAGAGAAAGAATAAAACTTAGCATTTCCTACAAATGGATCGTTCAACTTAAGGGTTTTACAGCATTTAATGATGGTGCTATATGAATCGAAGCCCCTTCCGAGACTGGCACAGTTTGAGGCATTAGCTATCTGGGAGCTAGTAGCCAGACAGCAACGGCAACAGAAATTCAAGAGGATAATGAGAAAAGCAGAAAAGACATTAACAAAGGCTAGGTGGGACAGTGTTCATAGACTTTGGAGAAACGTGACTTTGCATGAAATTAAGTTGTTTCCAGCAATTATGCAGGATAATGAAAAGGAAGGAAGCAAAGCTACTAGAAAGACTAATAGAAGTCCGTCCAAGAGTAGAGAGGCTAGAAACTCTTGAAAAGTGGAGGAAAAATCATATGATGATGAATATATTCTACAGTTATTGAGAAATCGTCCGACACCACATGCAGCACATGAGAGTGGTCCGAGCACCAGTGCTGATCCTGCAGCTCTGACACATCTTAATGGGACAGTGAGTCCGGTGCAGGTTAATACTAGCCTGACACAGAGTCTGATGCAGAGTAGTCTTAATGCGCCTCCTACTCCAGTGGTACAAAATCAGGTGCAACCGCCACAGGTTCAGAGAATTTACCTTGTTGTACCCATTATGGAAAGGGCTACAAACTTAGTAGTGCCTACGGAACAGGTTTTCCTGAGACTGGTGTTGGTTCAGACAGAACCAACTCCACTTTTACTCCCCCAAGTGCAGCCACAAGTCATGCCGAAATTCACTCCAGTAACAGGGACACAGGCAGATATGTCTTCAATGATGAATCAGAGCATGGGAGTTATTCTCCCACAGAACTTAAGTATCAGACCAACCCCAGATGCTATATCTCTATCTATTACTGTTGGTCCAGCCTTACCGTTATTTGCACAAAAGAAACCCAGTGTATGTGAAGAGGGTGTCAGGACACAGAATACAATGGGAGGAGGACATAACGAAAACACTCGAATAGTTTCTCCTGTGGGACAGACTTTTGGCAGATCGAGATCGCTGTAAGACCTTAGGGCCAGATGTAGCAAAGGGTTTTTCCCATTCTGTGTCAATGGGAAAATGTGTTTGTACATATGGCCCTTAGTCCTTTCGAAGTACTTCCAGATACTATGGTAGGGTCAAACATTAGTCAGAGCTTGAAATTACTGACACCGCAGATCCCAGGTATCACCTGTCCAAGCCAGCAACATCTCTTTGCAAGGTTTGACTGCTCAGTAGTTGACTGAATGGTTAGACAAGCTGTATACCCCGCTGAGTGCTCCTAAGGGAGAGGAGTATTTGAACTACACTAGGGTAAGCATGGAAATGGGTGAGCTCATTGAGGGAACTATGGGTGTGAACAAGTTAGAATCCTACACAGAAGCAGAGATGAGATATCTGTGCCCAAAGATTACAAGGGAAGTGAGCAATGTGCATTAGAAGCTAGCAGACCTGGCATAACATTACTGCATAGAAATAGAGAAAACAAAGCATTTGAAAAGGAATTACAGATTAGATTTTGAGACTAAAGATTTTGAACACGAGATCTGCCTGAATGAAGGCACACCTTAGGGAATTACTTCAAAGTGCCCAGACTTGGGGAGCCTTAGTCAAATGGGAAGGCAGATGGGTAAGGAAAAGAGACAAAAGGGAAAGGGATTTTGTGGAGCTGACTGCAAATGTGCAGCAAGGCCAGGATCAAGTGAAGATTTTACCAATGAGAGCGATTCCGGGATGGAATTTTGTTCATGTTCCTTGGAGCAGAAGTGATATTCTATCATTTACAAATGATCATCCAAAATTGAGGGAGAAGCCAGTAGAGTGGTACCAGCAGACAGATAGGTTTGTAAAACTTGCAAAGTGCCTGTGGGAGGACTTGAACACTTTATTAGAGATAGTGGTCCCAGCTGATCTGTGGATAGAGTGTAGGAGGAGTATAGATTGGCCAACAAGAGAACCAGAGAGAAATAAAACGACAGGTGCACCGTCTCCCGAGGTAATGAAATATTACTATAAGGTGATTGAATTTTTGAAAGCGAGAATTTCGCCCAAGAACACTGATTGGCAGAGAATTGACAGGATAACCCAGGAAGCAAAGGAGTCAATAAACGCATTTTATGAGAGATTGTTACAGGCGTTCAAGCTTTACAGTGGTACAGAGACAATTGAGGCAAAAGGCATGATTCATTTTGTGTTCAGATTTGTTGAAGTATTGAAACCTGAAATTAGCCAGATGATTGAGAGCCATTTGATTTGCTGGCAAGCAAAGCCGATTGGTGAGGTGTTGCAGTATGCAAAATTCTGTAGTGATGAAATTGAGTTGAAGCAGAAAAAGCGGAAAGAGAAGGCGATGGTGATGCAGATTAGAGCTGCTCAGACAGGCATGGAAGGGAATTTTCCACAACAGCTACCACAGCAGTAGCAGGGAAACATGGTATTTCAGCCCCAGATGAGAGATAGAGGTTGCAGAGGTAATATGAATTGCGGACCAGACTTGGGTACTGTAGTAGTTCAGAAAGATGTGCATGTGGTGATGAATTTGTTGCCTTGTCACGCTTGCGGAGCCGTCGGACATTGGAAACGGGAGTGTCCGATGTTGGTGCAGGAAGGTGTTGTTCAGCAAACTAATGATGTCAATTCATTCCAGAACATGAGAGGACCGAGAATGAGGGGTCCCCATGCAAATTTTCAAAATTATATGAATCAGGTGCAGAATGTTTAACCCATGCAGCAGATGCGAATGCCATGTGTACAAATGACACAGTTGTAGCCAATGCAACAGCAGGTTCCCATGGTACCTAGACAGCAAATTCAAATACCTCAAGCCCCAATGGAACAGCAGCAAATGACGCTTACTCAACAGGTCACAGGTCAGAAGCTTAACCAAAGTAATAACACAGTACAACAATTTCTGTTACACAGTGAGAATGGAATAAACAATGATTGGGTGAGCGAAAGTTCAGGTGAGGAGCCATGTGTGCTTGCAACTTCCTTAGAAGTAGATCAGAGAGGTCCCTATGTGAAAGGAAATGTCATGGGTCACAGAGTTTCATTCTTGGTTGACACAGGAGCTACACATTCTACAGTAAAATCAGTTGAGGTTCCAAACCTGCCCCTTTCAGGTAAAACAGATCAGATTGTATGGGTAGAGAATCAGTATTTGACAACCCAATCACAGAACCAGTTCTGATTAAAACTGGCAACTTCCAGAGATTGTACAAATTCGGAGTCTGTGATTCAAGTCCAGTATCCCTACTGGGAAGAGACTTGCTTTGTAAAACAAGATACTTGATTACTTGTTCAAATGATGGAATTGAGATTCAGATGAACAGCGATGATATAGATGACCAAGCCCCAGAGACAGAATGTGAGACAATAAATGAGGAATACCCTCTGATTTAATTTTTTCCAGTATTCACAGTAAAGGAGATTCATCCTCATTTACAGTTAACGGTTAAGGAGAAAGTGTGGGATCTGACAGGAAAAGAGATAGGTTTGATAAAGCGAGTTAAGCCAGTTAAAGTTACTGTAAATCCGAATGCTATTTTTCCTCAACTTCCCCAGTACCACATGCCACAAGATGTCCTTATGAAGGTCGCCCAAATAATTGCAGAGTTTGTAAAACAAAGGATTTTGAATGACGTATTGAGCAGCCCATGTAACTCACTGATAATGGGTCTAAAAAAGCCCTGTGGGAAAGTTCGAATTGTCCAGGATCTGAGAAAAGTAAATGACATCATGGTCAAATGTTGTCCTGTGATGCCAAATCCAGCTGTGATAATGTTTCAGATTCCATGTGATGCTGAATGGTTCACTATCACTGACTTGTCTCAAGCCTTCTTTTGTGTGCCTCTTCATGAGGACAGCCAATTTCTCTTTTGTTTCAAATTTTTGGGCCAAGTTTCCTGTTGGTGTTGAATTCCTCAAGGGTTTTCAGAGTCAGCATCCATATTCAATCAGATCTTGAAAAAGATCATGAGTAACATTAGTCAGCAGGGTAGGAAAAATAGGTGCTGTAGATATATGAGTATTGGTTTGGCGATTGTTTGTAGGATATTGTTTGTGCTATTGATTGTGGGTATGACTGTTCTTGAAAAGAGAAAAGCCTACCATACTTCTGCTTTTGAAACAACTACTGCACTAACAGCAATAGAGAAGTTTAGGCTAGATGATAATTATTTGCATGAGGGTACTAATGCCCAAGGGGAACTTTCTTCTAATGTCTTCTATTGCTTGCTGAGTTAGTATGTTGAGACAATGGAAGCATGGAATTGTTATGTGTGTACGCAGATTCCATCATCAGTAGAAGACTGAGTTACTTATCACAGTTTGGCTCTCACTTATGGGATGAGTTGTAGTCTGTTACTAACAAGATTCTATGACCAGGAGTACATCCAGTCCTTTTACTCTAACCACAATGTGGTGTTTTCATTTGTCCCTATAGTTAGGTATTTGAGTAAAGTAGCTAAGAATAATGACACAGCATTAGTTTGAGGTTTCTTTGAATCTACATTAACATTTGGCACAGCTTATGCACCGCAACAATTTGACATGCTTGCTTACACCTTTAGAGAAGAGCTTCTTAGATCCCACAGAAGACAGGATAAAGGCATTTAAGGGGAAGTTATAGTGCAATTAAAACACAAGGGAAATTAGATCTGCAACACGTAGGGAAACTTTGTATATATAGGCCTAGCTCATGCACTGACACTTTATTTGTGGGAACAAGTGAATGTACACATGTGTTTTTATTTCATAGTAAATGGACATTTATGTTGAATGGACAGGTTCCAGCGATTCCTGGGATATATTACATCTGTGGTCCTAATGCTTATTGCCATCTTCCAAGAGGATGGTATGGGACATGTTATTTGTGAATAGTTTTCCCAAAGATTTTCCAAATGGATGTCTTGAAGACATTTCCGAAAATGACTGAATTACATCACATGAGACAGAGGAGAGAGTCTCCTTCTGGTATAGTGGGAAATATATTTGGAGCAATAATTCCTTCAGTGGGAGTTGTTCTGAATCTGATAAAGATTCAAAAGCTGTCTACTATTGTGGATAACATGCTGACAAACTTTTCAGGAGCCATACTTCTGCTAGATACTAAATTAGCTGCTGAAAGTGCTTTGACTCTTCAAAATCGCCTTGCTTTAAACATTCTTTTAGCAAAGGATGGAGAAGTTTGTAGAATGCTTAATTCTAAGCATTGTTGTTTGTTCATTCCTGATAAAAGTAAAGAAATTAGAAGCTTACTTACTAATCTGACTAATGAAACTGCTGATTTGAAAGAACTGAAAGAACCAGGTGTTTGGGAGAAATTTGGTAAAGGTTTTGCTTCAGTAGGAAATTGGCGCAGCAACATTGGGAAAGGGATCTTATTGAAAATCATACAGCGGATGTTAATTGTCATGGTTTGCCTCATTGGAATATGGGGAATATGTAAATTGCTTAAAAGAATAAAATTAAAGAAGTCAAAGAATAATCAGAGGAGGGAAGAAAAGAAAAGGGAAAAATTGTTTAGGGAAAATTAAAAAAGAGAACAAAGATTTGAAGGGATTGAAATGACAGAATTATAGCTGATGCAAAAATTTGTGAGTGATAGTTTAGTGTGATGACACATTTAGTCATCAGAGGAGGGATTGTTAGAGCAAGTGTTTTAATAAAAATATTAATTAATATTCATGTATTCTGAGTAATGGATTTGCGTAGAAAATGTAATAATCTAGAGAAAAATAATGCACGCATTTGAAAATGTGTCCACATGAGTGGCCGCCAATGTTCACGAAGTATACTTATTAATGGCTTATTAATATGAAATATGGAGCTTATGTTTGATTAATGTAGTAGTACATCATATGAAGGGTCATGCACTATGTCTTAGCTGTATTAAGTGTAGGCCTTAACTTAGTGGAGGTCTTGACCTAGTTGCACGGTGTTGGAAATGGCGTTTCTGCAGGGTCATCCTAAGACTTTTTGCCTTCTTCCTTCCCTTTTTTCTGACCTCATTTTTGCTGGCTTTAGGACTCTGCACACTTTCCCACTACTAATCAGTGCTAAAGTGCATATGCTCTCTCCTTGAAACATGGTAACATTGGGTCATACCCAATTGGACTGTTTAATGTACTTATACATCCCTGGTAGAGTGCACTATATGTTCTTAGGGCCTGTAGATTAAATGCCACTAGTGGGCCTGCAGCACTGGTTGTGCCACCCACTTAAGTAGCTCCTTAACCTAGTATCAGGCCTGCCGTTGCAAGACCTGTGTGTTCAGTTTCACTGCCAATTCGACTTGGCATTTAAAATTACTTACCAAGCCTAAAACTCCCCTTTTTCTACATTTAAGTCACCCCTAAGGTATGTCCTAGGTAACCCATAGGGCAGGGTGCTGTGTAGGCAAAAAGCAGGACATGTACCTGTGTAGTTTACATGTCCTGGTAGTGTAAAACTTCTAAATTTGTTTTTACACTGCTGTGAGGCCTGCTGACTGATGAAGTTGGATTTAATATTACTATTTTAGAAACGCCACTTTTAGAAAGTGAGCATTTCTCTGCACTTAAATCATTCTGTGCTTTACAATCCACGTCTGGCTGGGTTTATTTGACAGCTCCCTTGTGCATTCACTCAGACACACCCCAAACACAGGATGCTCAGCCTCACTTGCATACATCTGCATTTTGAATGGGCATTCCTGGGTTGGGAGGGTGGAGGGCCTGAAACAACGCTTGTGAGAAGATTATGGGGGTAATTCCAACCCTGGCGGTCGGTGTTAAAGCGGCAGCCAACCCGCCAACAGGCAGGCGGTCAAAAAAATGGAATTCTGACCCTGGCGGAAACCGCCAACACAGACCGCCACTTTAACACTCCGACCGCCACAGTGGGACAAACAAATAGCGCGGCGGTCACCGCCAACAGACAGGCGGGAGACAATGTACCGCCCACCCTATAACAACTCACCAATCCGCCACCTTTTCCAGGGCGGGAGCCCCGGCGATAAAAACACGGCGGAAACAGATTACGAACGGGAAAACGCTCACCTCTACACACCCCACGAGGAATCTGGAACGCATGGAACCAGAACTACACATCCTACCAGCTATTGTCTACCTGCTCCTCTACCAGGAGCACGAACGCCGCCGCAGAAGACAACGGTGAGTACTGCACCTACGACACAGGGGAGGGGGAGGAGAAAAGATTACGGGCACACACATACGCAACACACCCACCATCACCCACAACTACCTACACATCAATGCAGGGCAACAACTCAGAGTGACACCCCCCAACCCCCCCGGAAGAATGCCAAGACAAAATAAAATGATCATGAAATTCAAATATATTGTAAGGCTAAGTAAAAAATTATTTCCAACATCTATAACTATATACACATATGTAAATTGTCCTGTCCAAATTGGGTTTCAGTCATTGTACGTGGGCCAATGGGCCTCAACACATGGGCAAAGCCCACACAGGAGACCCGAATCCATTGGAGAGAACACTGCAGGGGCATCAGATAGAAAAACTACAGGCACCTCAGGGGGAAGGGAAGGGGAGGCACCTCAGCCACATGAGTCCACGACGCCAGATCCACGAGGTGCCTCCATGGCCACTGTCCCATCCTGGGGAGTGCAAAGCCACAGTCTCTCAAGTCTCTACAGTGGGTGGATTGCCCACTGTGCCATCCTGGGGAGTGCAAAGCCACAGTCTCTCAAGTCTCTACAGTGGGTGGATTGCCCACTGTGTCATCCTGGGGAGTGCAAAGCCACAGTCTCTCAAGTCTCTACAGTGGATGGATTGCCCACTGTGCCATCCTGGGGAGTGCAAAGCCACAGTCTCTCAAGTGGATTACAGACTCCACTGGTTCTGGAGGAGGCATGGTGCCCAGAGTGCTTCGTTCAGCCCTGCCCGACACAGATCCGGGCCTGCCCCTTCTGCCAATGGGCCAGCGGTGTTTGAGACGGCGGTGACCAGCGGAGCGGTGCTTGAGTTGAAGGGCCCAGCAGAGCGGTGCTTGAGATGAAGGGCCCAGCGGAGCGGTGCAGAGACGGCGGTGCCCAGCGGAGCGGTGCCTGAGTTGAAGGGCCCAGCGGAGCGGTGCTTGAGATGAAGGGCCCAGCGGAGCGGTGCAGAGACGGCGGTGCCCAGCGGAGCGGTGCTTGAGATGAAGGGCCCAGCGGAGCGGTGCCTGAGTTGAAGGGCCCAGCGGAGCGGTGCTTGAGATGAAGGGCCCAGCGGAGCGGTGCAGAGACGGCGGTGCCCAGCGGAGCAGTGCTTGAGATGAAGGGCCCAGCGGAGCGGTGCTTGAGATGAAGGGCCCAGCGGAGCGGTGCAGAGACGGCGGTGCCCAGCGGAGCGGTGCTTGAGATGAAGGGCCCTGTTCAGCGGTTCTTGAGACGGCGGTGCCCTGTTCAGCGGTTCATGAGACGGCGGTGCCCTGTTCAGCAGTTCTTGTGACGGCGGTGCCCTGTTCAGCGCTTCATGAGATGGTGGTGCCCTGTTCAGCGGTTCTTGAGACGGCGGGGCCCTGTTCAGCGGTTCTTGTCTTGTCTTGACAAGTTCAGCAGGGCTTGTCAGCAGGGCTTGTCTTGAAGGGCCCTGTTCAGCGGTGCTTGTCTTGAAGGGCCCTGTTCAGCGGTGCTTGTCTTGAAGGGCCCTGTTCAGCGGTTCTTGTCTTGAAGGGCCCTGTTCAGCGGTTCTTGTCTTGAAGGGCCCTGTTCAGCGGTGCTTGTCTTGAAGGGCCCTGTTCAGCGGTTCTTGTCTTGAAGGGCCCTGTTCAGCGGTTCTTGTCTTGAAGGGCCCTGTTCAGCGGTGCTTGTCTTGAAGGGCCCTGTTCAGCGGTTCTTGTCTTGAAGGGCCCTGTTCAGCGGTGCTTGTCTTGAAGAGCCCTGTTCAGCGGTTCTAGTCTTGAAGGGCCCTGTTCAGCGGTTCTTGACATGTGTCTCCAGGGCACCATATCCGGGCAATATATGGAGTTCACTCGCCATCTGACTTCTCGCTTGCGGGGCCCTCCTGTGCTGGAGTCCCGGGCCCGTGGGTGTCCTCCTTCACACCCGGAATGGGGCTGGTGGGGCCCTCCTGGGCAGCTCGCCTGCTGCCGGACTTGTCGGCCGTGCTGCCCTTGCCATCCTTCCGTGATTCTCTGTGGCCCTTGCCTCCCTTTGTAGATGTGCCAGTCCCACTTCCTGACGGTGCCAGGGTAGTGCCTTTGGAGGCTGCCGTCTCTGGCCTCTCGCGCCAGCCCTTGCCTTTCTTGGATTTTTTCCCAGGGGGTGGGCTGGCTGTCCCTTTACTGCTGGCCGATGTAGCTGCCCCTGAAGGTGGTGGACTCCAATATCCCTGTACTATGGTCCTTGTAGGTCCAGGGGTTGTGGTGGCTGAGGTGCTGATTGGACTCTTACGAGATGGAGGGGATGGGTCAGGTGATGGAAAGAGGTTAATTTTGGAGAGGAAAAACTTTTTAGGAGCAGTGGGAAGGGTAGGTGCAGTGGCTATGGGAGTGGAGGAAGAGGATGTGGTTGTAGGAGAGTCAAGTCTGGTGTCTTTGGGTGCAGGTGCTTGTGACGGAGGCTGTCGTGAGGTGGATGGCTGTTGGGTGGGTGGCTGCCTGCGTTTGTGTGGTTTGGAAGAGGGGGTGACAGACACACTGGGAGAGGACACAGGGGACGTGTAAATGGCAGTGGAGGTGGTGACTGCACGTGTGCGGAGTGTTCTGGTGGGTGTGCTGTGATGGACATAGTGGCTGATGATGTTGTGAATGCAAGTGTGAGTGGAGACGTCACAGGGAGGGAGGAGGGAGACGAGGAGGAGGGGGACACAGAGGAGGCAGTAGCTGTTGGTATGTCTGCATGTGCCTGTTGCTTGTGTGAATGCTTCTGTGATGTGTGGTGCTTATGTCTGGATGAGCTGCCCTTGGGTGTTGAGGTGTGTGCAGGCTGGTCTGTAGGTGTGTCTGGGATAGGCAGAGGTACAGGGGAGTGGGACTTGGTGGAGGAAGTTGGAGGAGGGAGGCAGGAGACAGGGACAATGGCTGCCGTCAGTGCTGAGGCCAGAGCGTTGAACGATCGCTGATGGGCAGCCTGACCCGAATGAATGCCCTCCAGGTATGCATTGCTCCGGTGCACCTCCCTTTCAATCCCCTGCATGGCATTCAAAAGGGTAGACTGCCCAACAATGAGCGTCCTGAGGAGGTCAATGACCTCCTCACTGAGGGCAGCAGGGGTAACTGGGGCAGGGCCTGAGGTGCCTGGGGCGAAGGAGATGCCCGCCTTCGTGTGCAAGCAGGCACGGGGCGAACGCTGAGGGGCTGCTTGGAGGGCGGAGCTGGTGCGCTGGGTGGCGGCTGTACCTGTTGTTGCGGTGGGCATGGATGTTGCCGCCACCACAAGGGAGCTCCCTTCCGAGGACGTGTCTGTGTCGCTGATGTCTCCACGTGTCCCCGTTGTGGAGCTCCCCTCGCCCTCCGTCTCACTGGTGAACTCCGAGACGGTTGCATGGCCCTCCAGGGCCATGTGAGATGCAGCTCCCTCGTTCTCCGATGTCACTTCTCCTCCGCCTGATGATGCTAATGCACACATGAACAGGAAGACCACAAAAAAGGGGGGGGAGAAAATAAAGACATGTTGAGTGCATGCATTGGCAACACAGTTGGCGGAGAGGACAGACACAGAAGCCCCCTGCACTACGCCACGCACTTGGGGTACACTACTCAATCATTGGGACTTGGCCTACAAGCTAATGGACGACAACTGCACACATAGGTGACACAGGGCCATGGATAGCTGTACTTGGCCCCCTACAGAGGTGGGGGCGGGGGCACAGGGCCATGCCTTACGGAGGGGCCTAGCCTACAGAAATCGCCCTGGCCTAGGGAGACCCACATCCCTCCTCCCCCACCCAGACACCTCCACTGCGCGCTAAGATAGCTGAATGTGCTGGTACTCACCCCCTTGTGTCTGCTGTGATGTCCTCACGCGCCCATCCAAATCTGGGTAGGCCACCGCCAGGATCCGAGACATCAGGGGGACAATTGACGAGTGGCACCCCTCCTACGTTGGGAGGCCATCCCCAGCAGAGCCTCTGCGGTCTTCCTGCTCCCGCAGCGGATGTCCTCCCACCTCTTGCGGCAGTGGGGGCCCCGTCTGTTGTGGACCCCCAGGGTCCGGACGTCCTTGGCGATGGCACGCCAAATGTCGATTTTCTGATGGGCGTTGACCTATGTCACATGTACAGGGGGAGAAATAACATTGTCATATTTTCAGCATGCTCTATGTGAGTGGCCCACCATCCCCACCCTTGCCATGTGGCACATGCTCTCATCCGTCGTTTGATGCATGCCTCAATCGCTCCCCTCCCCACCATCTTTCATCCACCCGACTCAACCCAGGCATTGCCCCCAAAGCATGCTCCCAGTGTACTTACCTGTTGGTCTGGAGGACCGTAGAGTAGCGCATACTGGGGGAGGACCCCATCCACGAGTTTCTCCAATTCTTCAGAAGTGAAGGCAGGGGCCCTTTCCCCAGTCGCAGCAGCCATTGTATCTTCCAGACCGAGGTCACAGCAGCACTTGCAGTATAGGTCCTCTCCTGTGGATGATCAGGTCTCGAGTGATTAAGCAGATAGAAAATGGCGGTCACGTCCGCGGCGGTGCGTACCGCGGCGGTGCGTACCGCGACCGCCGGCGCACTTCGTCATTGGCTCCTGAAACCCATAGGGTTCAATGTTAACCAATGCGTCTTTGCGCCGCGGTCTTCGACCGCCTACCGCCACGGTGTGCCACGCCAGCGCATTGACCTCACATCCCAATGTCGCACTTCACAGGTCAGGCAGCCGCCATTTCAAGGGCCCACATGGCTTAATTTCTACTGCGTCACACATGCCTAGGCCTTGCTTCGACACTCATACCAGCCATTCAATGCATTGAGAATCGTGTACTGTGCAAGCTGTGGGAACGTACCTGTGGTTTGATTGACTCTGTGCTCGCTGTTGTCCTTCCTAGGCACCGTCCGCTGGGACTTGCGAGGAGATGGAGGAATGTTCCCGTGTACAGACCGCTGGTGGACCTGTCGACAATGGAGGAACGACATGTCATACTGACATACAGGCTTGACCGAGCCACTATACAGGAACTGTGTGCCCAGGTGGAGCCAGACCTGATGTCACCCATCCGCCAACCCACAGGGATCCCCCCTCTAGTGCAGGTGCTGTCAGTACTCCATTTTTTGGCAAGTGGGTCATTTCAAACAACAGTGGCCATTTCATCAGGGATGTCTCAGCCTATGTTTTCAAAGGTGTTGTCCAGAGTGTTGTCTGCCCTGCTCAAACACATGCGGAGATACATTGTTTTCCCTGAGGTGGGGGATTTGGCTACAGTGAAGGGTGATTTCTATGCCCTTGGACATATTCCCAACATCATTGGTGCCATTGATAGGACACATGTGGCTTTGGTACCCCCCAGAGAAAGTGAACAGGTGTACAGGAACAGAAAAAGTTATCATTCCATGAATGTCCAGGTGGTCTGTTTGGCTGACCAGTACATCTCCCATGTAAATGCCAAGTTCCCTGGGTCAGTGCATGACGCGTACATCATGCGAAATAGCAGCATCCCTTATGTGATGGAACAACTACAGAGACACTGTGTGTGGCTAATTGGTGACTCTGGTTACCCCAACCTGTCGTGGTTACTGACCCCAGTGAGGAATCCCAGGACAAGGGAAGCGGAACGGTACAATGAGGCCCATGGGCGTACTAGGAGGGTGATCGAACGCACCTTCGGCCTCCTGAAGGCCAGGTTTAGGTGCCTGCATATGACAGGTGGATCCCTAATGTACTCACCAAAGAAGGTGTGCCAGATCATCGTGGCCTGCTGTATGCTTCACAACCTGGCTTTGCGACGCCAGGTGCCTTTTCTGCAGGAGGATGGTCCAGATGGTGGTGTTGTAGCAGCTGTGGATCCTGCGGAGAGTGAAGAGGAGGAAGACGAAGAGGACGACACAGACAACAGGGACACAGTGATACAGCAGTATTTTCAATAACACACAGGTAAGAATCAACACCGGCATTTTACATTTACTTACAGTCTCCTGCCTCTCTACTGTCTGTCCTTTTCACCCAGTGTATGCTAACAGAGTTGTGACTTTCCCTTCCAATTTCAGAGCTGTGGGCCCCACTGCGTGACCTCTGCTTTGTTTGCCCATGGACTACAGCTGTGTGACAGTGGTATGTTGGCATCACAATGTAACTGGTCATTTTGGCACGTTTATGTCTAATACATATTTTCTAAAATACAGGCAGGCTCCAGATTATTTGTGTGCAATAAGGGTGTTTATTAAAGTGCTCAATTTTGGGACATGGTTGAAAATCGGTGATGGGTGATGGTGGAGGAATGTCCATGGCAGAGTCCAGATTTTCAGTCTCACAGGTGCATTGTCCATATGCCTGTGGAAGGTGGAGCAGGGGCAGTTTAAGGTTGGACAGGGTGAAAATGTGGGACAGTGGGATGACATCAGGGGGTATCCTTTCCTGGCGGGGGTCTTGGCATCCTACTCTGTCTTCTTCCTGGATCTCAGGCCACGCTTGCGGGGTGGTTCTTCTTCTGCAGGAGGTGGGGTTCTGGTGGCCTGTTCTTGTGTCGGGGCCTCCTGTCCACTAGCGCCGGCGGAGGTGGTAGCCTATTCCTGGTCCATGCTAGTGACAGGGGCCCTTTGTGGTGCCACATGGTCCCGCAATGTGGTGACAATCTGGTTGAGAGCCACAACGATGGTGCCCATTGCGGAACTAATGTTTCTCAGTTCTTCCCTGAACCCCATAAACTGTTCCTCCTGCAGTACCTGGATCTCCTGGAACCTGGCCAGGACCGTCGCCATCGTCTCCTGGGAGTGGTGGTATGCTCCTATGATGGAGGTGAGGGCCTCGTGGAGAGTGGGTTCCCTGGGCCTGTCCCCCCCCTGTCGCACAGCAGCCCTCCCAGTTCCCCTGTTTCCCTGGGCCTCTGTCCCCTGGACCGTGTGCCCACTACCACTGCCCCCAGGTCCCAGTTGTTGTTGGGGTGGTGGGTTAACCTGGGTGCCCTGTAGTGGTGGACACACCGCTGATTGACGTGTCCTGGAGACAGAGGCATGGGCCCGCTGGGTGGGTGCTGTGCTGGTGTTCCCAGAGGGGGGTAGGTCTGCTGTGGCCTGTGGCTGTCTGAGGGGAACCGACTGTCCGGAGGTCCCTGATGGGCCGGGCTGGTCATCTGGGTCCAGGGAGACAGAGCTGCTGTCATCACTGGAGGCCTCTTCTGGGGGTGGAATGGACATTTCTGGACCCTCCTGGGCGGTGTGGTGGCGTTCGGGTCCTGCAGGGGTATAAGAGTATGGTTATTGATTCTGTGTGTGCCATAGCGAGCAATGGGTGGGTGCCCGTGTACCCCAGTGCTGGCATTCCTTTGTGGGGGCTGTTGTGACGGTGGTTTGTGGGGGAGATGGGTATGTGCAGTGGGCATGCTTAGGTGATGGGTGTCGATGGTTTGTGGTGGCATGCAGGGTTTGGTGTTGGGATGGGTGGGTTGTGATGGTGAGACATTAGCAGGGAGGATGTGTGATGGGGGTGGGGGGAGGGTGGAGGTATGAGTTGGCATGCTGGTGGGTGGGGGGGATGAAGTGTTTGAGATTAGACTTACCAGAGTCCATTCCTCCGCCTACTCCAACGAGGCCCTCAGGATGCAGAATGTTCAAGACTTGCTCCTCCCATGCTGTAAATTCTGGGGGAGTAGGTGGGGGTCTGCCGCCAGTCTTCTGCACTGCGATGTTGTGCCTTGATACCATGGAACGCACCTTCCCCCGTAGGTCGTTCCACCGCTTCCTGATGTCGTCCCGATTTCGTGGATGCTGTCCCACAGCGTTGACCCTGTCCACTATTCTTTGCCATAGCTCCATCTTCCTGGCAATGGTGGTGTGCTGCACCTGTGTCCCGAAGAGCTGGGGCTCTACCCGAACTATTTCCTCCACCATGACCCTGAGTTCTGCGTCTGAGAACCTTGGGTGTCTTGGGGGTGCCATGGGGTGGTGTGGATGAGGTGTGGGGTGGTGTTTGCGGTGATGAGTGTGGTGAGTGTAGTGGTGTGTGGTGTTTTGTGCGTGGTTGTTGTGTGGGTGATGGTGTAGTGTGCCTCTGTGTGATGGTGTTCTCTATTCTATGCTGTCTCTCTCTGGGCTTCGTCTCTGATTTGTGGTCGTAGGGGTTTGTGGGTGATGTGATGTGTTTTATATTTGATTGGTTGTGTGGGAGTGTTGTGTGTATGTGTATCAGGTGTGTGTATTTCAAATTGTCCAATGTGGCTGTGTTTTGTAAGTGTGTGTGTATTTTGACCGCGGCGGTGTGTACCGCCAATGGAATACCGCGGTTGAAAGACCGCCGCGTGGATTCGTGGGTCGTAATGGAATGGGCGTATTTCTGTTGGCATGACGGTGGAGGTTTGGTCTTCGCCAGTTTAACGCTGGCCGTTGGTGTGGCGGACTTTTGTGGATGTCGGGTTTTTGGCGGTTTGCCTCTTGATGGTCAGAATGACCGTGGCGGTTTACCGCGACTGCGGCGGTGTTGTGGCGGCCTTCTGACCGGCGGTAAGCGCCTTTTTCCACGAGGTCAAAATGACCCCCTATGTTCTTGTAAAATGTAAAAGTATGAGTGTATTGTGTGCAAGACTGACTTTCTCAGGAGGAGAACAACAGAGACAATGACTGGAGTACAAGCTGCAACAATATTGTTAACTGACGAGCCGGATGATGAGAATGGGACAAAAGGAGCCAATCAGCCACATGTGAACCGAGTACTAGTAGAAATTATAGATTTGAAGTTTTAGTTTAATTGGACAAAGTGCGAACATGCGATTCCTTGACCAATAGGGACTTGGGAAGTAATTTTAGGTCATCTAAGTTAGCTGGACTGCACTGATGGAAGACAGCGCATTTGCCCATTTTCTTTCTTGCCGACAGGCCATTACTTTACTGAGCGTCCAGAGACATGCTTTACTTTAATTCTTAAAGACTTTGCATTTTCTGAACTTTGATGCTGAATCCTGATGCCTTGCTGACCAAACTGATGTCCTGATGACGAAGACTATCTTAGCTTGCCGATCCAATTGAGAGGTATACTGTTACGCATGCGTTTTGTTATCCCTATTTGCTTTTTCTTTCTAGGTACCAACCGCACTGTTTTGATAGAGCCATAGTTAGATGTTTTTTTTAATTTGTGTTGACTAAAATGTTTTGCATGAAGCCCAACATACTAATGCTAATCTAGTATTAGATAAGGATCCTTATTAATGAAAGTTCGCTATATGGAGTAACAATCAATGTCTTTCCTTTGCTGAATCTAAATGTATCTGATATCTTTTGCGCAATTGTTCTTGTTATTAATTTGCACCGTAACCTTAGAATGTATAATTGTTCAAGCTTTGGTTAACTTACGTTTCTTTCGCCGCTTTGGACAGCCAGTGATGTTCCTGTATGTTTATCATTTGATTTTGAGATTATTTTACATGACATTAGCATTTTTATAAAGGGAAATAAATATTATTTTACTAGAAGGTGTGGTTATTCATGACTGAAAGGTCATGGTGTGTGATAATTACTGACTCCAATTGATTATTAATGCTATTGATTATCATTGATTATTGACGTTACTGATTGGTTATTGATTATTGATCTGCACGTACTGGACCTATGGTGGGAACATCTTAAATGCGAGTCAAAAGGTTAATTGACCTATTCGCGTCCCCTTGTAAGTTTACTTATTAAGGTCCAACGTGCTAGCAATTATGAACTCGAAGCTACAACTTTGAGCGGAACCCTCATAAGGGGAGGGTAGACTGGGTTTGATGCCCCAAGCTAGCACCTTCTCAGTGACCCACACTTGAGTTACTTCTTGTATTTACATAATTGAAAGCAAGCAGAACGTGTTAATTTGTGATGTAGCTAACACTGCAACACCACTAGGTGTCGCCAAATACTATGGGTTACCTTTCCCCCGACCACAGGATTTCCTAAAATGATTCACTTCAACTTAGATGGAAAACCGAAATAGGCCCTACAATAACTTTGACCGGTGTCGCCGGGGAAGCAAATGGACATGGAGGCGCCAAAGGACTAACCCCCAGAGGCTCCTGCAAACCCCAGGGCAGAGGGGAGTTGTGCCCCTCTCTGATTACCATTTGGTGGCAATGATGGGACGCACTTCGAACTGTCCAGTTAGAAAGTCGGCTGCTATGGGTTAAAGGGCAGGAGCAGCAGCCAGAGAGGAGACCACCTCGAGTTAAGACCCACAAACCCTCTCCGAGACGAGACAAAGGACGGAGTGTGTCACAGGCGCCAAGGAGGTTGTGATAGAACTTCTGTCTTCCCACAAAACAATAGAGAGAGCAGCAAGGGCAGACGGAGAACGCAGTCCTCCTTATCTGCGTACTTTGGGATGCTGAATGGTAGGGCAATTGGATGGAGACGGCAAGGAGGCCAAACAAACAGGGGGCTACGGCAAGGGTACAGTATCTGCAGCCCCGTTACGGTGGGGGTCGGCCAAAAGATGGTAACCAAAGTAGCAAGTGTAGCCCAGAATCCCACAGTCAGTCACCACTGTGAAGCGTATAAAGGGCAAAGAAAACAAAGGCCTATAATAATATTCATGTTGCACAATTGTGATGATAAAATAATGTCTCAAAATAAACCGCACATCCATCTGCGAGTGGAAACTGTGTTAATAAAACTGTAGCCATATAATTCCAGCAATGCCTCTGTGAATTGTTTTGGGCAAAAGGGGATGGAAATGACCACATCATAGGGGTTTTCATTCCAGCACTAAATTGCGTCTGACCTTCCTGCTTGGAGTTGAATGTAGTTAAAGGGACTTACCTACCTGCTTGACATATGTCCAAGTGTCTTTCAACTGGCTAGGGTTTCAGAACAGTCATTACAGCTGGAGAAAAACAGAGACGCGAGTCGCCTATGAAATAGCTCACTCTTTCCCAGCCATTTCTGCATTTCAGAAACCTCAGCCCACTGATGAATCTTACTCTTCCCTACCAGTCAACCCACATCTCTGTTTTGATTCTTTGTCAAGTTTTAATCCCAACAAAGGGAGGATGCATTAGAAGGGAAGGAATTTCCTCTGTGAAGTGCATGGGGATGACAACTAAATAAGTTGGTTCCTGCCCTTAATGAATAACACGTGGAGCATCGAAGGGTGTTGCCAGCTTAGCCCACTGCGTTCTGTGAAAGTATTTCAAAACACGTTTTACTGGCCAAAACATGCCAGGGCTCAACACGCCTTGCTGGATGTTAAAAAGGCATTTGCACAAATTACTATTATTATGCAGAACGCCTACATCTTGAATAAGAAACATATACATGAGAACGTGTTCGATGATTATATTTTTATTACTTTTTTAACAGATTTTAAAGATTTTAACTTAGGGCAAACAGTGCTTGAAGAAAACAATATCCTTGGCATTCATGGTAGAAACAATGCCACAGGACTGAAAGTCTTTATACAGCAAAATGGCTTCAGCAAAAGTTGTAAGATTTAGATTCATCTGACCACCTTAACTGGTGCATTATTCTTCATGAAACAGTCAGACTGTGGCTGTACTTTGGCGTGGAGAAGCTCAGCAAGACGTCTGCCTGTGGAGGGGGCTAAGATCTGCTAGTCTACCCCGTTAACGAGGGACATCACTCAGGTGAACCAAGACCACTTGCCCTGGTGCCTGGAGCACCAGCATCTCCCTGCTTGCCAAGACCAGAGGACCCTATGAAGAGGAGACTGCCTGAAGGCAGCGAGATCCAGTGGGGATCCTGTCAAGTGGGCCCCAGAAGTGAAGTGTTAGGTACATGGTCAAGGTAAGGATGGCAGCACTGATTGGACCATTACCCGTGTATCACCCAGAGTCTGCGACCCTGCATACCAGAGGCAGCAGCCTTGAAGACCAGTATTGTCAAACAACCATGCTGTTCCTCCTGTGCTGGCCAGAGTCAGCAATTCTGTATGCAAGAGAGGGCTGTCGGGAAGACCGGCCAGGTCATTGTCCGTGTGCTGCTGAAAGTCGATGACCCCAGATGCCAAAGGAGGCCACCGTGGAGAGCAAGTGCCATCACCATGGTGTAGTTGTGCAACCAGAGACCCCACCTGAGCATCAGAAACCAAATAGCCGTCAAACACTTACTTCTGGGGCCAGAGGAAATACTTCACCACTGAAGGAGTGCTGTGATCATCCAGCCGCGTTGCCTGCAGTAACGAGACTACCACTCATTGTTGGCATCCACTCCAGTCTACTGCAATGCCAGACTGCTGAACGCTTCTGGGTCTTCCATATCATAACACCAGCTGGAATGGATAAGACTCATCACTGGCCCACAGAGCCCTGCAGGATCGTGCTCTGACTAATAGCACTATGGCACTGAGACACTATGGGCCTGATTTAGAACTTGGTGGATGGGTTACTCTTTCACAACGGTGAGAGATATCCCGTCCACTAAAATCTAAATCCCATGCTATCGGATGGGATTTAGATTTCGGTGGACAGGATAACCTATCTGCAGAGTTCTGAATCAAGCCCTTTGACAAAGCTATTGTGGACCTACTAGCAAGACCTTAAATGAATGTTACCTCATGTAAGTTGAGAATAACCACTGTCAGTAGACATGGAAGTGGGACTAAGGATCCTACCCTGAAAATGTCAGAATGCCAGCCTCATGAACACTGTATTGTTTGTGTGTGCCATATTTCACTTTGCGTTCATATATAAATACTACTTTTATTTAAAAAAAATAGTATCTGGCTGAACATTTATTTATTGGGGTTGCTGGATTTATTTTGAATGTTGTGCCCTTGAACACCTCTTAAATAAATGTCCCCTGAGAACCCTTGGACTACTAAAACCGGGACACCACTAAGAGTCAGGTGTTGAAGGGGTAGTACTTAGCCCAGCTGCTCAGTGACCTTAGTAAACTGGGCCCCGGACATCAGCAGTAAATGACTTCAACCCCAGCAGTTGGGCTCAGTAGCTCCTGTTTGCCACATAGCCCTCTAAAAGGGGGTATGACAATGACGCAGACCGCAGCCATTTATGCTATACAAATATTTTTTGTAAATGTCTCTCTGTTACTTGTTTCTCTGCTCCTGAGTGAGTTGTCTCCGCCTATGCTGTCTCTGCACTGCCCTATTCTGGAAAACCCTGTTTCTCCCACAGGTCCTGTCCAGTTCCCCAGAAGGAGGTGATGTCAAGTGTCCTGGATGTGGACCTGGGAGAGCTCCGTCCTGCAGGGCCTCAGTGTCCTCCTCATGACATTACACTGACACTGCATGAGAGAATTTCATATGACGGAGCATCTAACTTGGAGATGCCTACCTATGTATTTTGTATTTATGTATTTTGGGATTCTGATAATGTTATATTCATGTACATTATTTTGGACCACATAAACTAATCAGTGCAAAATGTGAGGCCTTGCATTTAAATGAGGGGCAGAATTTAACCAAGTGCTGGGGAAGGTTGCTGAAGACTGAGGGTCCGATTCACAAAGAGCCTCTTCAGTCTTGGAGGAGGCTTCACAGTCGTGGGGGAGTCTCCGCACTGTAGTTTCTCATTGCAGAGATTCTGCCACAACTGCAGAGCTCCACTACAACTGTGCTGCCTCTGCCATGACTGGTAAGGCTCTTTTTTAATCGGGCCCTGAGCATCTATGAAGTTAGGAGCTTGTTCTTTACCTTGCACTCCATTTAACCATTGTTTGCACTGTAAATAGCAGATGCTAAAGCAAGTCAGTTTAACAGTATACCATTTACCAATCTCTGAAAGGTGTGAGATTGAGTTACACACACATACCAGATGTGTGAAACAAATCTTTTCATTTGCTGGGATATCTGGCCATACAGGCAGTAGTGATGTAGGCACATCAGAGGTGAAAGAGTTTAAAAAAAAATCCTATAGTACATTTCACACTCTGTTGGAAAAAATGATCTATTGTTGGAAAGTTCTTGGATTTAATTGTGTAGGTAAAGTAAAGGCCTGTGTTATTCACCACTATTTGAATTCTGTTTAAAAGATGACAGAACTGCGGAAAAAGCTCATGCTTTGGTGATAGAGCTAGTCACGTTTAAAATATTTCTTTTTAACACATTGTTATAAACGTACTGAAATATTTCTAGAAATCGAAAATATATCTATGGCGAAGGAGCGTCGCCCCACTGGCAATAGTTTACTATTGTTTTATATTTCTGCTTCCGGCACAGGCAGCAGTGCAGCGAGGGGCGGGGAAGGGCCACAGGAGGTGGAAGGGGGGAGGAGGGGAGAGTGCACCTAAGTGTGCATGTCAAACACACATGTGCACTTAAGATTCTCCAGCCCGGCTGTGTTTAACATCTGGGCTTGGGAAACTGCACAGATCCCAAGGCTGTGTCTGAGCGGCACTCACTGCCACTCAGATCAATCCTGGTGCTGCTTTCATGCTAAGTTTTGCAAGAAAGCAGCGCCAGGATTGCTGGGGAGCCTATGCCGCACAAGAGGAGTGACGAGCGAGGTGGCAGCATGCAGCATATCCCCTGCCCCTCCCCTTGAGTTATGCGGTGGTGGCCACTGCACACAGAGCAGGTTCCATGGCATGGCGTGTTTTTTTTTTCAAAATCTGCATCCAAAGAAATTGGAACTTGGAAAATTCATTTGGAAAGCCGTTTTGCCTTTTTTAACTGGTCACCATCACATTTCATTTGGAGGTCTTAAGGGTTAAAGCATCTGCTGTAGAGATCTGTACATCCAGGAGTTTTCATGCCAGAACACTGGCAGTTTGCTTTCTCTTGGCAGGAGCTTTCACAGCTCCCAGCAAGTTGGAGAAAACTGTAAGTCCGCTCCTAGTGGGTGGGAGCAGGAAAACTGCTCCCGCTCGCTGTGAGGAGACTTTTTATTTCTTTTCTAGTCTGCTTTCAAGAAGGCAGGAAAATAGATGAAAGGATTGCTCCCGCATGCAGGGAGAAGCATTTTTAGCTGCTCCTTAAGTGCAGGAGCAATGCTGGCTCTTGCTGGAGGTGGAGAGCCGGCAGGGACAACGAGGGCCTCAAGGCTCCCACCGCATCCTTAGGAGACTTTTTGTCCTTTGCTATGCAAAGCTAATATGTTTTCTCTGCAATGTCACCTTGAAAAGTTATCTGAAATCCTTGATGACTGTGTTTGCATCATTGCTCTCTCGAGCGCAATATGTTATGTACTGACATGACTTCTTTCTTGTTATCTCCTGTTGAGAGCAGTAGCTTGTCGTTCTCCCTTTTAACTACTATGAGTATTTGAAGTGACGTAGAAGCACCACTCATTTGGCCCGCCACATATATGTTAGTGGTATGCAACTTCGTCCCGGGTTTTTCTAGGATGTTGGACAGTTTACCAAAAGGTGCCCTCAGCACGCTTCCCACCAGTTTTGCAGATGTGTTCTTGATGCAGAGGATTATGAGCATGACTCCACCAAACAAAGAGGCACTTACTACATATAATTAAGAGGAAGTACACTTGTTTGGAGATGATTCAACTCTTTGTAATATCATTGTTTCCTCTACACAAAGATTCATATTATTGTATATTTCTGTATGAAGATGCTCAAGGAACAATCATATTGCCAAAATGACATACACACAAGGTCACTTGAGACATTATCTCATGGTCCTTTACACAGCTGTAGCGTAGGAGATGCACTATACATTTACCCAACGAAGAAGCACTAATTAATTAGCCAGTAGAAAGTACTCCAGTTGGGTAGATATTTTGGGCAAAACTGTGGTCTCTACTTGGATAAATAAGCAGCTTAGGATGCATTCTGGCACCAATGTCCATTTCACAGAAGCTAAACCTCATAGGAAGCACTTACACATATAAACAAAGCAGGTGCCCCAGTTGAAGCTTCAGTTCCAAATCATTTTATCTTCTTGCTCTTGACCGAGGCAAAGCAAGTGTGTTTTCTCTGCTGTTCTACCATGAAAAATGATCTTCTGTGGTGACTGTGACAAGTGGGCTTTTTCATGTCATGTTCTGTTAAGAACAGAGCATGTTGGACTCCCTTTTAGTTGCATCCAACCTTTGCCATGTAAGGCCAAAGACGGTGCATCATTGTATGCCTATGGGGGTTGGCTGTGGCCAACCCCCGTCATGTACTGCCAAAGGCCGGGCGTGGCGTGGGGCTTGTTGCATGTAGGGTTGGCAGCACATGAGGAGTGGCCTCAAGACGCACACGGTGTGGGGCTTGATGCATGCAGGGGTTAGCAAAAACCATAGAAATTCACTGCACAAACCAAAGGTTACAGGGACGTTATAATTAGGAATTAGCATTTATAGAACCTTAGAAATTAGTTCAATTATGTCGTTTCACATATATATTAAATAATATTTTACAAATGTTACTTCATAGTTTACATTTAAATTTATTTAAAAGCAGTATTCTTACCTTGTTTTTGATGCTATTCCCACATATATTTTTGACATAATATTTTCTCATTCGTGTTATCATTATAGGAAGACAATTAGGGGGTCATTACAACATTGGCAGTAAAAGCTGCTTACCGCCATGCAGAAGACCGCCAACACACCGCCGTGGCCGCGGAATACCGCCACTGCCATTATGACCCACAGCTCGGAATCTGCCAAAATCTAGACACCCACACAAGTCCTGGCAATAACAAAACCGACACCGTCATGCCAACAGGAATACGCCCACACTATCACGACCCACGAATCCACGCGGCGGTCTTTCAACCGCGGTATTCCATTGGCGGTACACACATGTAACACCAAAGCATGGACACCCATCACCAAAGCATGTCCACTGCACATACCCATACACCCCCCTAAGCCATTATCACTCAAGGTCCCACACAAGAATGGAAGCACTGGAGTACAGGGTCACCCACCCATTGCACACCATGGCACACACAGATGCAATAATCATGGTTTTACACCCCTGCAGAACCCCTACCCAATGTCACCGGACAAGAGGGGCCAGACATGTCCACTCCTCCACAGAAGAGGCCCACAGTTTTGACAGCAGCTCTATCCAACTGGATCTAGATGACCAGGACCTCGGGACAGTCGGTTCCCCTCACACTGGCCACTACAGAGCTTCCCCCTCTGGAAACACTAGCACAGCATCCACCCAGCGGGCCCATACCTCTGTCCCCAGGACACGTCAAGCAGCAGTGTGTCCACCACTACCAGGAACCCAGGCTAACCCACCACCCCAACAACACCAGGGACCTGGGGGCAGTGGTAGTGGGCACACGGTTAAGGGGACAGAGGCCCAGGGAAACAGGGGAACTGGGAGGGCTGCTGTGCGACAGGGGGAGGACAGGCCCAGGGAACCCACTCTCCACGAGGCCCTCTCCAACATCATGGGAGCGTACCACAATTCCCAGGAGACAATGGCAACGGTACTGGCCAAGTTTCAGGAGACCCAGCGGCTACAGGAGGAACAGTATTTGGGGTTCAGGGAGGAACTCAAATTCATCAATTCCACCCTGGGCACCATTGTAGGGGTGCTGAAGGAACTCGTCAACACCAGGAGGGACACTGTGGCACAACAATTGCTGGATCACTGTGTTCCTGTTGTCTATGTCCTCTTCTTCTGCTTCCTCGTCTTCACTGTCCACAGGCTCCACAGCTGCCACAAGACCTCCATCTGGACCATCCTCCTGCAGAAAAGGCACCTGTTGTCGCAAAGCCAAGTTGTGAAGCATACAGTAGGCCACAATGATCTGGCACATCTTCTTTGGTGAGTAGAATAGGGAACCACCTGTCATATGGAGGTACCTGATCTTGGCCTTCAGGAGGCCGAAGGTCCTCTCTATAATCCTCCTAGTCCGGCCATGGGCCTCATTGTAGCGTTCCTCTGCCCTTGTCCTGGGATTCCTCATTGGGGTCAGTAGCCATGACAGGTTGGGGTAACCAGAGTCACCTGCAAATGGCGAGGGACAACTGTTAGACACACACTAACCTGTAGGGATATTCCCAGACCCAGACAACTATTCCCAACAATTTGGTTCCAGGTGCTCACCTAATAGCCACACACGGTGCCTCTGGAGTTGCCCCATCACATAAGGGATGCTGCTATTCCGCAGAATGTAAGCATCATGCACTGAGCCAGGAAATTTGGCATTCACATGGGAGATGTACTGGACGGCCAAACACACCATCTGCACATTCATAGAATGGTAACTCTTGCGGTCTCGGTACACCTGTTCACTCCTGCGGGGGACCAAGGCCACATGTGCCCCATCAATGGCACCTATGATGTTGGGGATATGTCCCAGGGCATAGAAGTCACCTTTCACTGAAGCCAATCCTCCACCTGAGGGAAAACGATGTAGCTGCGCATGTGTTTCAGCAGGGGAGACAACACTCTGGACAACACGTTGAAAAACATAGGCTGGGACATCCCTGATGCTATGGCCACTGTCGTCTGAACAGACCCACTTGCCAGGAAATGGAGTACTGACAGCACCTGCACTAGAGGGGGGATTCCTGTGGGATGGCGGATAGCTGAAATCAGGTCTGGCTCCAACTGGGCACACAGTTCCAGGATTGTGGTACGATCAAGTCTGTAAGTGATAATTACAAGTCGCTCCTCCATTGTCGACAGGTCCACCAGCGGTCTGTACACCGGAGGATGCCGCCATCTCCTCACCTTCCCCAGCGGATGTGCTCTATGGAGGAGAACTGTGAGCAGAGAGTCAACCAACACTGAGGTACGTAAACACAACTTAATCGGAAAATGTTGTAAAATCGACATGTGGCTGTATTAGTGTTTAAGCAAGGCCTAGATATGTGTGATGAGGTCAAAAATAATGCCATGTGGCCCCCTGAAATGGCGGCTACCTGACCTGTAATGTGGGACAAGGGGATATGAGGAAACTGCGCTGGCGTTGTACACCGTTGTGGTAGGCGGTCGAAGACCGCAGCGCAATCCTGCATTGGTTAACATTGGACCCTATGGGTCCCAGGAGCCAATGACGATGTACGCTGGCGGTGATGTTACGCACCGCCACGGACGTCACCGCCATTTTCTCCCTGTTCAATCACTTGATACCTGATCTTCGACAGGAGAGGACCTACACTGCAAGTGCTGCTGTGACCTCAGTCTGGAAGAGAGAATGGCTCGTGTGTCTGGGAAAAGGGCATCTGCCTTCAGCACGGAGGAGTTGGAGAAACTAGTGGATGGGGTCCTCCCCCAGTACACGCTACTCTATGGTCCTCCAGACAAACAGGTGAGTACACTGTGAGCATGCTGTATGGGCAATGCCTGTTTGGAGTGGTGTGGATGAAAGATAGGGGGGGGAGAATGAGGCGTGCATGAAACGACGGTGAGTGTATGTGCGTCATGGCAAGGGTAGGGGTGCGGGCCAATGACTGTGATGGTGCTGACGGTTATATCTTCTCCTTTTCCCCTGTACTATTCCTGTAGGTCAGCGCCCACCAGAAGAACGATATTTGGCGTGCCATCGCCAAGGAAGTCCACACCCTGGGGTTCTACCACAGACGGAACACCCACTGCTGGAAAAGATGGGAGGACATTCGCCGCTGGAGCAAGAAGACGACGGGGGCCCAGCTGGGGATGGCCTCCCAACGTGGGAGGGGTGCCCTCGCACCATGACCCCCATGATGTTCCTGATCCTGGCGGTAGTGTACCCGGAGTTGGATGGGCGCTTGAGGGCATCACAGCAGCCACAAGGGGGTGAGTACACTCTCATTCAGCTGATTCAGCACGCATTGTAGGTGTCTGGGTGGGGGAGGTGGGCTGTGGGTTCCCCTAGGCCCGGGCGAGTTTAGTAGGCAAGGTCCCTTCATAAGGCAGGCCCTGTGGCACCCCGCCCCACCTGTGTACAGAGCCAACTACACCTAGTCAGGCTCCTGTGACTTCCATGTGTGCAGCAATCGGGCATAGCCTTGTAACCCATGTCCCTGTGATTGATGACGGAACTCCAAGTGCACGGCGTAGTGCAGGGGGCTTCTGTGTCTGTGGTGTCCACCAACGGTAGCGGTATTGGATGCACTCAACATGTCTTTCTTCTGTCCCCCCCCCCTTTTTGTGGTCTTCCTGTGCTTGTGTACATTAGCATCATCAGGCGGAGGAGCAGTGGCACCGGAGCAGGAGAGAGCTGCATCCCATATGGCCCTGGAGGGCGACACAACGGAGTCAGAAGCCACCAGTGGGACGGAGGGTGAGGGGAGCTCCACGGCGGGGACAGGAGCTGAGACCAACGACACAGACTCCTCCTCTGATGGGAGCTCCCTTGCTGTGGTGGGCCCCTCTGTGCCCCCCGCATCTACAGGTACAGCCGCCACCCCCCCTACCAGCACCGCCCTCCCAGCAGCCCCTCAGCGTTTGCCCCGTGGCCAGGAGGGTGGGCATCTCCTTCGCCCCAGGCACCTCAGGCCCTGCCCCAGTCAGCCCTGCTGCCCTCAATGAGAAGGCCATTGACCCCCCTTAGGTCCCTCACGGTTGGGCAGTCTACCATTTTGAATGCCCTCCAGGGTGTAGAGAGTGTAGAGAGGCAGTTGCAACAGACCAATGCATACCTGGAGGGCATTTATTCTGGTCAGGCAGCCCATCAGCAAGCTTTTCAGACTCTGGCCTCAGCACTGATGACAACCATTGTCCCTGTCTCTAGCCTCCCCCTCCAACTTCCTGAACCCAGACCCAAACCCCTGTACCTCAACCTATCCCAAGCACACCATCAGACCATCATGCACACACGTCAACACACAAGGGAAGCTCGGGCAAACATAAGCACCACACATCCCACAGGCACTCACCCAAGCATCATACACATGCAGACATACCAACAGTCACTGCCTCCACTGTGTCCCCCTCCTCCTCGTCTCCCTCCTCCCTCCTAGCCTCGTCTCCACTCACACCTGCATGCACTACATCGTCAGCCACTACCTCCATCACCAGCACACCCACTACCACACCCGCTCACGTGCAGTCACCACCCCCACTACCATTCACACATCCCCTGTGTCCTCTCCCAGTGTGTCTGTGAGGCCACCTCCCAAGGTACACAAACGCAGCCACACACCCACCCAACAGCCATCCACCTCACGACAGCCTCCAGCCCATGCACCTTCACCCAAAGTCACCAAACGTACACCTCCTACAACCACTACCTCTTCCTCCACTCCCAAACCCCCTCCATCTACCCGTCCCAGTGTGTCCAAAAAACTTTTCCTGTCCAACCTTGACCTCTTCCCCTCACCTCCCCCTCCCCTTCAGTCTCTTAGGGCCCGCCTATCCAGGTCCCAACTCAGCGCCTCAGCCACAACATCTGCAGGAAAAGTGGTGCCAGTAGTAACCGGCTTCTGGATTGTGCCAGGCAGCAGGGCAGCCAGTGCACCAAGGAGCCAGAGCACGGAGAGTCCCCCACCTCAAAAGCACAAAAAGTTGGCCAGTGCCCAGCGGGAGAGAGGAAAAAATCTTCCACCAAAGGCTCTCCCAGGGATACAGTTGGGAGAGTGGAGACAGCTGCGCCACCATCCAAGGTGGGGAAGGGGTACAGTAAAACAGGCAAATCTGGGAAATCCTGCACGGCGGACAAGACTCCACAAGCACCGCTGCCAAGTACACCGCCAACACAAGCACCGCTGCCAAGGACACCGCCGCCACAAGCACCGCTGAACAGGACACCGCCTCCACCAGCACAGCTGAACAGGACACCGCCGCCACCAGCACCGCTGAACAGGACACTGCCGCCACCAGCACCGCTGAACAGGACACCTCTGCAACAAGCACCGCAGGCCAGTGAGCGCCAAAGATTCCACCGCTACTGAGGCCGCCACGAGCAGGATGAAGCACTCTGGGCACAAAGCCCCCTCCAGAACCAGTGGAGAAAGGCATCCACTACCTCTGTCCTTTGCAGGATGAAGCACTCTGGGCACAAAGCCCCCTCCAGAACAAGTGGAGATTCACATCCACTACCTCAGACCTTGGCAAGATGAAGCACACTGGGCACAAAGCCCCCTCCAGAACCAGTGGAGAAAAGCATCCACTACCTCAATCCTTGGCAGGATGAAGCACTCTGGGCACAAAGCTCCCTCCAGAACCAGTGGCGATTCACATCCACTACCTCACTCCTTGGCAGGATGAAGCACTCTGGGCACTAAGCCCCCTCCAGAACCAGAGGAGAAAGGCATCCACTACCTCTGTCCTTGGCAGGATGAAGCACTCTGGGCACAAAGCCCCCTCCAGAACCAGTGGAGATTCACATTCACTACCTCAGTCGTTGGCAGGATGAATCACTCTGGGCACAAAGCCCCCTCCAGAACCAGTGGAGATTCACTTCCACTACCTCAGTCGTTGGCAGGATGAATCATTCTGGGCACAAAGCCCCCTCCAGAACCAGTGGAGAAGGGCATCCACTACCTCAGTCCGTGGCAAGATGAAGCACTCTGGGCACAAAGCCCCCTCCAGAACCAGTGGAGATTCACATCCACTACTTCAGTCCTTGGCAGGATGAAGCACTCTGGGCACTAAGCCCCCTCCAGAACCAGTGGAGAAAGGCATCCACTACCTCTGTCCTTGGCAGGATGAAGCACTCTGGGCACAAAGCCCCCTCCAGAACCAGTGGAGAAAGGCATCCACTACCTCAGTCCTTGGCAGGATGAAGCACTCTGGGCACAAAGCCCCCTCCAGAAGCAGTGGAGATTCACATCCACTACCTCTGTCCTTGGCAGGATGAAGCACTCTGGGCACAAAGCCCCCTCCAGAACCAGTGGAGAAAGGCATCCACTACCTCTGTCCTTGGCAGGATGAAACACTCCCCAGGATGCAGAAGTGAGCAAACCACCCACTGGAGAGACTTGAGAGACTGTGGCTTTGCACTCCCCAGGATAAAGCAGCGGGCAACCCAACCACTGGAGAGACTTGAGAGACTGTGGCTTTGCACTCCCCAGGATAAAGCAGTGGGCAACCCACTCACTGGAGAGACTTCAGAGACTGTGGCTTTGCACTTCCCAGGATAAAGCAGTGGGCAGTTCTGTAGATTGTAATAATTGAGTTGACAAAATAAATAAAATATAAATTAATCCAAGGAGATTGGATGAACTGAATTTAGTCCTTTCCTTGAAAAAGTAAATTTACTGTGGTAGTCTAGGTTTACTTCCCCCTTGTAGTGACCATATACTATTTCTAACGCAGAGAAGTTATAGCTAGGAGACAGAATTAAAAAAACCTTTGAAATTCACTAAATAACCAAAGGTTATAGGGACTTTATAGTTAGATTCAGATTTTACACACACAAAACCATAGAAACTCAGCAGTTATGGTCATACTTGTGCCCTAAGGTAATCATAACTCTCACCCTCACGATGCAATGCTAATTATTCCACATATTATATCATTCATGACATCTTCCATAACATCATTGATAATATCACTGCAACATTTGCAATAAAAATTATTGATCAGAAAACTGTGCATGGTATCAAGTTGGAGCTTTAAAAAGTGAATAAAAAATAAACTGCATTAGGTGGTCATTCTGACTTTGGTGTTTTTTACTGAAGACTGCCATCTAATTGGGTGCCGAAAGACCGCCAGTGATGGTGGCCTGAAGACTGCCGTATTACGAGTCACCAAGAAAACACCACCAAAGCAATACCAAAAAAACGATACCGTCGGCCTGACAGACGGCGTGAAGGAGGCGTCTGCACCACCAGCACCGCCACCCTAAGAACATCCCTCCCGCCAAATTACACATCACAAATCGGCACTGTGGTCTTAGCATGGCATGATTCCATTGGCGGTCAGAACCACTGAGGAAAAAAGCACCTCCACCAGAACACTGCACCACATTGGACAATACCCCACACCTGATACACATGCACACACCACACACACCTGACCACAGCACTACAAAACACACCCCCACAGATACTCAGAACCCTTTGCACCCAGAAAGTTTGACAGAGCGAGGCAAAAGCACACTGAAAGAAGGCACTGCTCCTAGATATCATAGGCACCATCACACTTAACACGCATCGCACAACACACAACATCAAGAGAAACACAACATGCACATCACCACTGCACACAAACACCACAAACCACACGTACATCCTATCACCTCAACAGACAACACACTGAGCATCCCTGCACAACACACATCTGTCAACATCAGGACAGTGCGCAACCTATGGGCGACAAAAATGCAAAAATCCAGCCTTTATGCAAGAGCATAATTCATGCATTGTGTTTATATGCAGTATGTTAACCCTTTTCATTGCAGAGTTTAACCTTGAAAAACACTATATATGATGTTTGCAATAACTGTTCATTTGCAAGGTATTGCTGCAGGCTTACTGTATGTGTTAGGGTGTGGTCCCTTTCTAGGACCTTCTAGAAGCTTTCCCTGCAGCATGACTGGGTGTGGTTTGTGGTTTGGGCCAGACTCTCTATAAGAGAGCCAGCCCAGCTCCATGTGCTCACTATTCAGTGGTCCCAGTACAGAGCAGCAGCAACTTCCTAAGCTCCTGTTCCGGAGGCCTACCTTGATGTTCCAGGCCTGCCCGCATTATATTGGTGATCCTTGAGCAGGGCGGTAAGGCGGAGGTCGGGCTGGGCCCCCGACCCCGTTCTCAAAGACTCTTGAGTTTTGGGCCTACTTGTGAAACTTTCAAAGTGCACGATTCATTGCTCTCATGTAAACCTTGGCATTCAGATCGGCAACAGCTTGCGCGATCATTGCATGGCATTTGCATATTCTTGTTCGAATCGGCAGTGTGCGCGATTAATTTCCAGCATGTAAAACTTGATGTTCAGATCGGCAACAGTGTGCGCGATCATTTTGTGGCATTTGAATGGTCTTGTTCGAATTGGCAGTGTGCGCGATTCATTTCCAGCATGTAAAAAATGATGTTCAGATCCGCAACAGCTTGCACGATCATTTCATGGCATTTGCATATTCTTGTTCGAATCGGCAGTGTGCGCAATTAATTTCCAGCATGTAAAACTTGATGTTCAGATCGGCAACAGTGTGCACGATCATTTCATGGCATTTGCATATTCTTGTTCGAATCGGCAGTGTGCGCGATTCATTTCTAGCATGTAAAACTTGATGTTCAGATCGGCAACAGTGGGCGCGATCATTTTCTGGCATTTTAATGTTCTTGTTCAAATCGGCAGTGTGCGCGATTCATTTCCAGCATGTAACACTTGATGTTCAGATCAGCAACAGTGTGCGCAATCATTTTGTAGCATTTTAATGTTCTTGTTCGAACGGGCAGTGTGCGCAATTCATTTCCAGCATGTAAAACTTGATGTTCAGATCCGCAACAGCTTGCACGATCATTTCATGGCATTTGCATATTCCTGTTCGAATCGGCAGTGTGCGCAATTCATTTCCAGCATGTAAAACTTGATGTTCAGATCGGCAACAGTGTGCGCAATCATTTCATGGCATTTGCATATTCTTGTTCAAATTGGCAGTGTGCACGATTCATTTCCAGCATGTAAACCTTGATGTTCAGATCTGCAACAGTGCACGCGATAGTTTTAAGGCATTTGCATATTCTTGTTCGAATCGGCAGTGTGCGTGATTCATTTCCAGCATGTAAAACTTGATGTTCAGATCGGCAACAGGGTGCGCGATCATTTCTTGGCACTGACATATTCTTGTTCGAATCGGCAGTGTGCGCGATTCATTTCCAGCATGTAAAACTTGACGTTCAGATCGGCAACAGTGTGCACTATCATTTCATGGCAATTAAAACAAAAATTAAAGTGTTTGGTGAAGTGCACACATTTATCCCGAGCTTTTGGATTTTCTGTGAAGATGCTAAATTCAAAATGTGGCATTCTTTGTGCATATTAAGTCCTTAGTACAATTCCTATTGTTTTCCAGGAAATGTTTCAGATAGCCTTTTGTCCTCATTTAAACATGCAATGTTTGTTCTGAAACATTATTCTAGAAGGTTCTTGTATTTCTAGACAGTATGTGATATTTCATGAAAAGCTCAAATGAAACATTGTATTAACCCATTCTTGATTTTTTCTTGGTACCCAGATTTCTTGAGGTCTAGTTATAGTCACTACTTAGGTTATCCATGGGTACAGTATGAGAACTCTTAGAACCATAGTCTACTGAAAGTCAATGTGATTATATCTTGATATTGTGTTGTTTAACCTTTTGCTTTCTACAGGTCTCCTTCCCAGCTGTTCCCTAAATAATCCCCTTTCCCCCCACTTGGACTCTCTCAGGCTCTGTGATATTTCTATCAGAGCTTTGGAGCTGTCTAGTGGTGGACATGTTGGGAACGTGTGCAGGCCCCGAGGATCTGTTCTCCCTGACAACACCCCACCACCCACAACACAACCACCATGGGGGCTGAGGGTCATGGTCGACGAAATTGTCAGAGTGGAGCCACAGCTGTTTGGAGCACAGGTCCAGCAGACATCCATATTCCGGAAAAATGACTTATGGCAGAGGATCGTCGTCAGGGTGAATGCTGTGGGGAACCCTCCACGCACTAGGGAGGACACTAGGAAGAGGTAGAACGACCTACGTGGGAAGGTACGGGCCATGGCTCCAGGCACCAAATCGCCGTCATGAGGACTGGTAGTGGCCCCTCACCACCTCCCCCAGAATTATCATCGTGGGAAGAGAAGGTCTTGGCCATCCTACACCCAGAGGGGCTGACAGGAATACCTAGTGGACTGGGCACTGGTAAGTCAACTACACTTCCCGGCCAACATGTCCCCATGCACAGCATTTACCCCCACCACCGTCTCACCCACCTCACATCACCCTAACATGCACAAACCCACCATGGACCCAATACCCACCCTTGCATGGCACAGCTCCCTACTGACACCATTCCCTTACAGGCCCACCTAGTGCATGGATACCCCACATAGCAGCAAGTACCACAACTACCACAATGCAACACTCCCTACCCTTGCATGACTGTTACATCCATTTCTTATCGCTGCATTGCACGTTAAACCATGTCACTCCCCTTCACCAACAACTAACTGGAATGCACATCAGTACATGGCAATGACAGTAGCAAGACTAATACAAACTATTCCCCAAAATAAGACCATTGCAACATTCCAATGACGGAAACACAAGCAGTAGTCTAGTAACTGTCAATGCCAATACTGTCCTGCAAATCCAGTCAATGATGGCATACAACCATGTGTAATATTTGTACAATACGATCATGTGACACAATACCTCTCATTCCACAGGTCTCCCAAGTACTGCCACACAGCAGAGGATGCCAGTGACTGAAAGCCCAAGCCTGGAAGCAGGTCCAATAGTGGAAAAATCCCCTGGATGTCTGGATAGGGATGACGAACCTGGCCCATCAGTCCACCACCACCACCAGCCTCACCCTGCCCACGACTGAAACCACCTTCCCTGTGGCATCCATTGCACAGCAGAGCCCACCTTCCCAAACCTCTGTCTCAAGGTTACATCAAACATTAGTGTGTGCCACAGGACAGGGGCATGAGTCAACATTGTAATCCCAAGACAATGACGGTCCTGGGGTCAGTGGGAGGGTGCATACTGCACCACGGGCACAGGGACAGGATGCAAGGGCCTGTGGAAGGGCAACCGTGGACCAAAGAATGAGGCAGCAACAGAACACGACTAGCGTGGAGGCCGTCTCCAGAGTCCTGCGAGCCTACCAGCAATCCCAGGACAAGATGGGCCAGATACTCACCATCTTGCAGGAGACCCAAAGGCTGCAGGGGGAATACCACCAGGAGGCCATGCAGCAGTGGCAGGTACTCAATGCCACGATGGTCTCCATGTTAGGAGAGTTTAAGGAACTCAACAACATCCTGCGGACATCCTCCACCCAACAGCAGGCTCCATCCAGTAGTCACACAACACCACTGCCCTTAACATCAGCACCTGCTACTGGAATGGAGGCCCAGCAGGAGGACCCACAGGCCACCAACACCCCTACCCCTGCAGCTGAGGTACCCCCGTAAAAGAGGTCAGACATCCTGCAGAACCTGAGGTATGGACCAATCCCCCCACCAGGAAGTGATCCCTCTCCTGAACTGTCACACTTGTGTGCCTCTGTTACACCCTGTTGGCTGTCCTATGCCAAGTTCCCATCATCCCAAGGCTAATGGATACAGGACCTGTGAAATAAACAGCTGGACCACCCACTCTGATCTTCACCTAAACCAAGTCCCCACTCCTCTGGACTGTGATGTAAAACACCCAATATTTGCACAAGTCCTAGTGTATGTGTCTTCATTGTTTAAAGTGGCAATTCTGTTTACAAGCAACAATCATGTACACATGTCGGCACTACACTAATGTCAAAGTGACAGATCTAGTAGGAATCTCCTGCAGGTGTGCAAGTACATCCACATTGTAGTAACATCCAGTGTCAGCGATGCCAACAGGCAAATCAGTAAACTGCTTGCAAGCAGACATGTGACCTGAAGAGGGAAAATTACATGAAATTAGGCACAGTGTTGTAAGGCATATACTCCACAGTCATACATCAACAGCAGCTGAACACAAACACAGGATGACTGGCCCAGCAGCTATGATACCACTTATGTAAGGGCCTGCATTGTCACTCACACACATGTATAGGAAAGTAAATATATCACATAGGTAACATCCTCTACTGTTCACCTCCCTGAGTAGTCAGGAACAGGTAGTTGCCACACAGCAGCTGACAATGCAGCATGATATTCCTACACAGCAGGACAAGACTGATAATTCCCCGTTACAGTTACCCAAACAGGCAGACTGAGGATCCAAAACCTTTGGTACAACCATAAGGATGTTCTGTTATGGCACCAGCATTTCATACGTCATTAGCAGCAATGCATTTCCACTATCCCTCATGGTAAGTCAGCTACGTTTGAGGGTCGGAATCCAAGATGGAAGGCAGTAGTCCCCACACACACCTTGAGGCATACAAAATCTGGGTACAGACTGGATTTACCAATACATAGTCTAAGTGCAGATGACATACAAACCACACATATCTGTTCATCATTGAAAGTGGTGATGAATCAGGTCAGTCTTGTTGTCATGTGCCTCATCCTTGTATGCCTTCTCAGTATCAGAGCCAAAGGCCCCAAACCCTGCTCTAGCATCAATGTCCCCCTCATCCAACAGTGGGATGTGCCTTCTGAGGGCTAGATTATGGAGCATGCAACAAAGGAATCATGGACCTATCCAGGGAATTTTGCGTTTACATGTGTTAAGTATTCATCTGCAAGACACACCACTTGTACATTGAGCGAATATGTACTCTTCCGGTTTCTGTAGACATGTTCATTGGCCCTTGGAGGTACCAAGGCAATGTGAGTCCCATCAATGGCCCCTATTACATGTGGGACATGTGATATATTGTAGAAGGCTGCTTTAACAGTGGGCAATTCAGCACGTTGTGGGAACCTAATGTACCTGTTCACATGCATGAGTAGGACATCCAGCACATTCTGTAACACCTTACTGAACTTGGGCTGTGACATCCCTGTAGCCAGTCCCACAGTCACCTGAAACGAGCCACTCGCCAGAAAAAGCAGGAATGCCAAAACACCTTGACTGTTGGAGGGATGGCATGGGGATTTCTCAAAGCCAGCAGGAGGTCTGGCTTCAGCTGGGTGACCAGTTCCCTGATGGGCACACAGCTCAGTCGATAGGTCAGGATGATGTCCCGCTCTTTCATGGTTTCAAGATATACTAGGGGCCGGTAAACTGGTGCATTCCTCACCACTCCATTTTGGTGGTATCTAGACAGTTAGACAAACAACAATATGGGCATCTCTCACAATGTTGTGTACAAAGTATGACATACGACAATCACGAAGTATTAGTCATGTAAGTTGGCTGTCATGTTGTGGAAAGACACATTACTCGACACTCCATTCCTAGCCAGACAATGCCACATAACCCCTGTGACAAAGGATGTGTACAGGGCATGTAAACATACACCTTCCATGTGTTCCACCATATGGATTGTCAATACAGACATATGTAGTGACAAGTGTGGTGATGTCCCGACACTCACTACACATGTGATTATCCACAAAATGTAACCTACAAAAATTGATTTGTGATGATGTGCAGGTAAGGACGCCGTGTGAACCCAGGATAGTCATGTAAAATAGTAAAATGGCATCCACCTGTCCTGCATGCTTTGGATATATGGAATTGACCTCATTCTGCTGCCGGCAGTCGTCATGGCGGAAGGGGGTCAGAACCGCTGTGCAACTCCTTGTTGGATAACATTGACGTCTATGGGAAACTGGGAACAATGACGATCACCGCCGGCGCTGACAGTCATGACCGCTGTGGTCGTGACCGCCATTTTGTATGGGCAAGCTCACTTGGCTCCTTCCATTTGGGCAAGGAAGAACTCCACTTTGTGTGCTTCTGTGTCCTGAAACTTGTAGCAACGATTGCATGCACTACAGGGGATAGGGTACCAGCCTTCACAGCTGAGGAGCTGGATAAACTGGTGGAATGGGTCCTACCTCTGTATGGGTGGTTGTATGGGGCTCCAGGGCAACACATCAGTACAACGTCCTTTGTCCCACATTTCAGGTGGTGTTTGATGATGAATGTGTGTGCAAATTGACGTGATGACTGATTTGGGGTTTTGCATGCACATGCTGTGTGTGGTATATTGGGAGTGTGCATGGTCCGTGTATGTTGTGTGTCGCCAAAGGTTGCAGCTTTATTGGTATCATTTACATCATGTCCTCCATTTTCTGAATGTTTCCCATGCAGGTCAGCACCCACCAGAAAAAAGGGTTGTGAAGAGCCATCGCCAACGAAGTGTGGACCCTGTGGGTCCCTAGCCGGCAGAGCATCCACTGCAGGAAGCGGTGGGAGAACCTAAGAAGCTGGGCTCAGAAGACTGCAGAGGCCTAGATGGGGATGGACTCCCAACATGGAAGGAGTGCCCGTCCGACCCTGACCCCCCTAATGGCCCGCTTACTGGCAGTGGCCTATCCAGAGTTGGATGGGCACTTGAGTGCAGCACAGCAGTCACGAGGGGGTAATTGTAAACTGTTAGGTTCCTTCTGCATGGCTGTGTACTGTGACCCTCACTGGACTTGGGATTTACTCTGTCAGATGACATTTGGGGAGTGTACAGTTCTGGTTGTCACACCAATCATGCTGGAGTGTGACTGGTTAGCTATGTAGAGCCATGCCAGAACAGAAGTGGTGGACTGTAACACACATTCTATTGTACATAATGGTTGCTCAAATGTTCGAGCATTTGACTGGCTTCATACTCCATCTCTGCGTATAGTGTAGTAGTCCAAAGTGATCTTATTGGCACTGTATTTGGGTAATGACAGGTATGTTTCATTAACATTGCAATTGATTCAATTGCAACATCAATGGACCTCTATTCCAAATGTACTACAGACATTCCTGTCATATAGTTTGGGTGCACAATTCCTCTGAGGGCATATTTGTTTCATCCTGTCATGACTGACATGTTGTTGGGTATTTTAATGGGTTGAATTGTTGGATCGGTCATTTAGGCAGTTGACAGGCATGTAGGACTTTTCAATCAGGTGTCTAGGCTGCAGGGATGAGGTGATTGGTGATAAGTTTGGGTATGGATTGCACAACTCTATTGTTCATGACTGTAATGAGCACAACAGACACCCACCCCACACACCACATCCCCACTCACCATGACCACCTTCTCTGCTACCTACAGCACAACCACCTCACTTGCACACACCACCCCACAATTCACTCATGTCTTCCATTTCATCTCCCTGCATCTCTACCCCCTCCTCCCAAGATATGCACAAGCATCCACTCATCCAGCCAACATACACCCACGACAGACATGCAAACATTGCACCCACCAGCATCCATGTACAGCACACCAACACATCACACGAGCATTCCCTCTACCTCCACTCCCATCTCTCATTCATGTTACCACCCCATGTACCTAAAAAAGTCTTCCTTGCCACCCTTGACCTCTTCCCTACTCCTCTACCTCCCTGTGTTACCGCTCAATGTCATGTACACCTGCCCCTCCCAGGCCCTTCCACCTCCCATTCCTGAGGTGCCCTCTCTGGTGTTTCCCCTGCTCCTCCACCCATCAAACAATCCACAACTCCCAGAGCCAAAGTCCCCCCTCCCAAGCCCAAACAGAAACACCCCCTTTCTAAATCCAAGCCATCCCCACCACCAAGCTCCTGAGGTGCCTGTATTACCAATTGATGCCCCTATGATGTGGAGGCATATTTGCTGTCAGGAGTCAAGATAGGGCCATGATGTATGGACAATGTGTCCTGCATTCCTGGACATTGGACTTGTCATTTGGCACGTTTTGTATATAGTTTATTTTAATTTCATGGTTCCAAATACATCTGCCCACATTGCTGTGGTTGGCAAGTTGAGACGCTTGTCCTGGTTTACTTCTACATGGTGGTGTGACATCTGTGTGTAACGATGTGTGTGGTCTGTGTATGGGCTGTGTCTGTGTTGTTGCATGTGCTGCGTAGATGGGTTGTGTCATGTGCATGTTGCTGTGTGTCTGATTGCTTGCTTCTGGGATTGTATAGGGTGTTGTGTGCATCCATGTACATGGTGCAACATCTGTGTATTTCCTTGTAAGTTGGTTGTACGTGACGTGTCACCTGTGTCATTGTTAGGATGTGTGCTCACTGCTATTGTTTGTGTGTCATTGCTACATACAGTTTATGGTGTATGGATGTGTGGTGTTTCACAACATGCCTATCTATGCCTGTGTTGAGGTGTTTGTGGTCTAGTTGTTGTTGTGTGATTATGGGGTGTTGAGTATGGATATCTATGACTGTGCTGGTGGTGTTTGTGTGCGTTGTGCTGTATGTTTGGCATGTATCTGCTTGGCTTTGTGTGTCTATTGGGTACTTGACTTTTCTGTATTTTGTGTGTGTGCTATTATGGTACGTTTGTATGCATGTGTGTGTGGCCTCTGCGGTCCATGCTAGGAATGTGTGATGTGTGTGGTTGTGTATCACTGCCATTTCCTCCACTCTGTGCTAGGCGTACTTACTGTTGTCGTCTTTGTCGTTGTCGCTGGCCCTGAAGGTGTACGGCGAGATTCAACACTGGGAAGACTTGCAGTTCGTTTGCCATGGTGGCCGCGGATGCGTCTGTGTACCTGGAGGTGAGTGTCTCCTTTTGTACTTCCTGTTTCTGCCAAGAATTTCATCGCGGCCAGCCCGTCCCGGATATCCTTGTCGGCAGTGGAGATACTGGCGGTAAGTTGTCTGTGTTGCGTTGGGTTCACCGCCTTACTCGTTATGTGGCGGTCTGCACCATCACCTTGGCGGCGGTCTCAACACCACTGCCGGCGTGGCGGTCTGGTTACCGCCAAACTCAAAATGACCACCTTAGTGTTGTCTTTTTGTGCACTCTTCTCCACCACTTGGAATCTTCCATGCTACTTTGATTCAGTTGGTACTTGAGCAGTGCTATGAAGCACTGGTCAAACCAATGCTTCATGGAAGCACCTAGTCCAAACTTTTAAACGGATTTTAGAAATTTTGTTGTAGCAAAACAATCATGAAAACACACCTACTGCCAAGATTAGCTTTCCTACCGTCACTAAACAGCAGCATACATTTTGTTCTACTGTCAGTGTACCTGTTTCCCATCTGTATTTTGACCTTGTGAAACAGATTACCCTTAACAAATAATTTCCTTTGCACGGCTTACGTATACACAAAAAGGACGCAACAACTATTCCAACAGTGAGGAATGTTGGTGGCTGTTCACCAGATTACAGTAACCAGATGACTGAAAGCTAGCAGAAGGCTGGAAAAGTAGCAATAATTCAATATTTAATTGAAAATGCAAAGAGTACTGCATTTTCATTCTATTTTGGGTGAAATTGCATTCACGTTCATGGGTACCTGCCCGTCCAATGCAAATTAATCACTATTGGATGATGGAAATGTTCTTTCTGCAGGGTTTCCACTGGGCTTTTTGGCTTCTGACCTCCTGTTTTGATCCTGTGGTGAATTTCATTTTTGCTGGCTTTAGGACTCTAAGGACTTTACCACTGCTGAACAGTCCTAAGGTGCATGTACCCGCTGTCTAAATTGTATTGGTGATTGGTTTATCCACGATTGACATATTTGATTTGATAGTAAGTCTCTGGTAGAGTGCACCATGTGTGTTTGAGCCTGTAAATTAAATGCTACTAATGGGTATGCAGCACGGATTGTGCCACCCACATAAGTAGCCATGTGTTCTGCTTAGGTTCAAACTAAGAGGAACCAAAGCTAAAGAATGCAAAGAATGCAGCACTCTTTGTCTTAGTAATGAATTTATTAAGCCACTTCCCAGATCTCAAACGAGGACAAACAAAAATATTAACATGAGCATTTAACTTGAATGCAGCGAAACAGATATAGGCAGAAAAACTGCAATACATTAACAATGAATATGTATGCAGTGAATATATATATATATGCATGTACACAGTAAAGCTTGATAATTAAGAATTGAAATGCATCATCATGGAGCTTGAATACAACATCATCCTTGTCCTTACCAACGTCATCCTTGTCCTTGCCAACGTCAAGCTGTGGAACCATGGACAGCTGAGACAGGAGAAACATTCCCTAATGGGACTTTGGTTTCTTGAGCAGTGCGTCTACCCTCAAAAGTGAGTTCCTTCCACCTTAGCGCAAAGCTTCCCGACCTTATGTACCTTAAACAAACCCAAGAGGAAGGTTATGGCAACCTTCCACCTCCATTTGAGTAAGTTGTGAAATTCAAGTGCTGGCTGTACTTGGTCAGTGTTGAAAACACACAAAACAACTGGCCGATTCCAGTGCACATTCCTGAGACAGAGCCATACCTTTCTCTGCTGTAAACATTCTCATCCTGATACAATCTTATTCCCTTCGGATCCCCCACGATATGTTCCTTCTCATGTGAGAAGAGCGAAAGCACGTTCAGTGTAGAAAGCAAGCTGTGCATGGAAAAATACCTGCACCACCGATGTGATGGCATTTGAAGCTAAGCACAAAATGGAGTCAGTGATCAAGATGGAATCAGTGGTTAAATACAGATAGCATTACACCAGGCAATCATATGTCAGGCCTCCCATTGAAGTTCTTGTGTGTGCAGTTTTAAACTGCCATGTCGGCCTGTCAAGTGCAACCAATTGTCAGGTCCAAACCTTCCCTTTTATTAACTGTGAGACACCCCTAAAGTAGGCCCAAGGCAGGCCCATGGGCAGGGTGCAGTGTATGTAAAAGGTAGGAGATGTACTGCTATGTTTTACATGTCCTGATAGTTAAAACATCTTCTAATTTTATTTTTCACTATTGCAAAGCCTATCTCTCCCACAGGGTAACATGGAGATTGCCTTGAAATTTCTTTCAAGTGTAATTTCTCATCAGGAGCAGATAGAGATCTGGAGTTTGGGGTCTCTGAACTTACAATTTAAAAATATATTTTTTGGTGAATTTGTATTTTAAATTGTAAGTTTGAAAATGCCAGTTTTAGAAAGTAGTCATTTTCTTGCTTAACCATTCTGTGCCTCAGCCTGGCTGTGGAATACACATCTGGGTCAGGATGACAGTTGGGCTGTCTGTGAATTCACTCTAGATAGTCACTCAAAGTGAGCTGAGGTGTGCCCTGCATATCCCGATGGTCTTCCTGGACTAGAGTGGTGGGAGGAGCTGACACTTGCATCAGAATAGGGGTGTGCCTGTCATTACACAAAGCAGTGTCTAACCTCTGGAGTGTATCTGAGGCCATTGCAGGAAAGGCAGGTTCTTGTGCACTTCAAAGACTTTCCTTTGAAGTTTTCCTACTTCAAAGGCAGAAATGAGCATATGTGCTGGACTTCTGAGACCATAACTAGAAACATCAAACAACTACAACTCATCCAGAATGCCGCTGCCAGACTCATTCTGGACCTCCCTCATGAGAACACATCTCCCAACACCTGAGGATCCTCCACTGGCTACAGGTCAAGAAGCAAATTACCTTCAAGCTTCTCACTCACACGTACAAGGCCATACAGAAAGCAGGACCAGCCTACCTGAAACACCACGTCTCCTTCCACACCCCCACCAGATCCCTCTGCTATGCCCAGATGTCCCTGGCCACCATCTCTCGCATATGCAAAACCACCGCCGGAGGATGATCCTTCTCCTACACTGCAGCAAAGAGCTTGAACAACCTCCACCTGCACATCAGACAAAGCCCGTCGCTCACCATCTTCAGGAAGAACCTCAAGATGTGGCTCTTCAAATGAGGCCCCTCCCTCCCAGCGCCTTGAGACCCTCACGGGTGAGTATCCACACTTTACAAATATTGATTAATTGATTGATTGATTAATTGACTTTAGAATCCTTCTGCATTGAGGGCATTCTGCCAAAAAGAAGATTTGAATGCTATAGGAGGGACTGCCACTCTGACTGTTGCTTTGCCATGGTGGCCTACTGTTTGCTGCTTCTGTTCTGGGAGGTAAAGTACTTATCTTTTCTTTCTTTATCCTGCTTCCACAGGTTCTCCAAGGGCTTTGACTGAGCTTGCCTCCTATCAGAAGTGTTGGGGACATCAAAGACTTCATCTGCCAGTATCTGGGCTCTCTTGCTGAGAGTCCTGCCTCACCAAGTGGTACCAAATCCAGTCCCTGGGTCCTTGGGAGTGAGTTCTGGTGTAATCCAGAAGAAACCAAGTACATTGACTTCAGAATGACCTGCACTGGAGCCATGGTCCCTGCTGAGTGCAATGACTGCTACTGACGCTCTAGGCCCGATGCCGTCGCAGTGCCTCTGAAGTCCCATCACAGCATGAGTCCTAAGTGCTGTGTCCCTGATGTCCGAGACACCCGACTCTGACTCCGCCACAACACCTGTGCCCCCGTGGTGTGATCGCAACACTGCGAAGTCAACGCCTCGCGTTTTCAGCTGGTGAATTAATCGACCCCACCAGATCATGAGGAAACAATGCCTCACCACCAATGCCGCATTACCTCTGCTGCAACTGTAAGAAATCAATGCCGCACCTCCCCTGCCTCACAGTAAAGAACCAATGCCTCACCTCCCTGATAGCATTAAGGAACCAACTACGCACTGACTCCAGCTACGCCTCAGTTCCCTGATTCCATGCAATGACATTGTTTCCTTATTTTCCAAAGGTACTGTGCCTGGGGTCGATGCGACACTGTGACAGGCCTGCATTCCCTCACGAGTGGTGTTGGACTGTTGGGAGCAACTCCATGAAGGTGTTGTGATAGCCCTAGTTGGAGTTTTTGTGTTTATAAGCACTTTACTGAGATTTAGGGCCTGATTCTAACTTTGGAGGACGGTGTTAAACCGTCCCAAAAGTGGCGGATATACCACCTACCGTATTACGAGTTCCATAGGATATAATGGACTCGTAATACGGTAGGTGGTATATCCGCCACTTTTGGGCGGTTTAACACCGTCCTCCAAAGTTAGAATCAGGCCCTTAATCTTTACAAATTTGTATCTTTGCTTGTGTAAGTTGCATTTTTGTAATTTTGGACTTAATTTACTCAGATAAATATTACCTATTTTTCTAATCTGTTGTGGAGTACTTTTGTGGTGTCTTCACTGTGTTACTCTGTGTGTGTGTGTACAAATACTGTACACATTGCCTCTGAGATAAGCCTGATTGCTCATACCAAGCTACCAACAGGGTAAGCAGGGGTCATCATAGCTGTGTTACTCCTTTATGATGACTAGAGTGAGTGTCCCTACTTGCACAGGGTGCAAACCACTGCCAGCTAGATTTTCCATTTCTAACACTGGATATAGCACGTTAACTAGTCCACAGTAGTAAAGCTGTAGGAGACATTTTTTATTTTGGTTATGTAGGTGTACTGACTGTTTTGTTATTATATCGTTATTTGTACTTTATGACGTAGAACATTATCAAATTTAGACTGTTGTGCCCACCAAAACCTTATTTTTTCAGTACTCAATATTAATTAGCAGCATGAATACTGCTCTACCTTGACAGAGGTCTGTCAGCCAGTCTAAAATAAAATAAAATTTACAGTGGACAACCAAAAATATGCAGTGTGGCAAAGTAAAAAAGACACAGAAGTGAAAAGCATTTAATACAGGGATCACCTTCAAAGAATAATTTAGGATAAATCCTAAACAATGTTCATTTTTCCTGATGACATTATAGGTTGGTTGCTAAAATGGCTTGATAAACTACTACAGCTGAATGGAGCCATACCAAGAAAACAAAAGGACTAACTGTTTTGTCTTACAATAATAAAGTTTGTGGATAACCCGCAGCAGCGAAGGATGCCAAGACATTACTTCATCATATGGCCAAGGGCGACGCATGCACCCATAGGGTTAATTTGCCAGAAGGGGAGAAATACAATTTATAGAAAGACAGTATTGTGAGAGAGGCAGAACGAGAGAAGAGTTTCAACATTCTCTGCAGCCTGCTAATGTGGACGCAAAAGAGCACCCCAAAATAGAGACTTCCCAGGATTTGAGCTCAATCAGTCTTCCCTCAGTTTACCAGACCGGAGATGGTGCTAACCTGAGACAATGTGCCCTCTTGTTCCTAAAACATCAAATACAATCAAAACAGAATTTGTTAATTAATTTGGGGTTACAAATAATTATGTTCTAGGTCAAGGAAAATTCAAAGAGTTTTATTTAAAAATTCAAAACTAGGTGAAACAAGGTGAATGCCATGAAGGTTCTCAATTACTGAGCTATACAGAGTATGTCAAAATCTGAAAATATTTTAAGTCTCAGTGGGCAGCAAAATCAGAAAAGAATGGGACAGAATCCCTCAATATTAATTAGCAGCATGAATATCACTCTACCTTAACAGGGTTTTGTCAGCCAATCTGAAGTCGGGCTGCGTCGTTCCAGGTCGGCGTGCTGTGAAATTTTCACCACAGTGAAGGCTGTGCGTCATTTTTGGCAGGCTGTGCATTGCATTTCACTGCACAAGGAGTCCTTCTTGAAGAGATGAAGGGGGTTATTCTAACTTTGGAGGAGTGTTAATCCGTCCCAAAAGTGACGGTAAAGTGACGGATATACCACCAGCCGTATTACGAGTTCCATAGGATATAATGGACTCGTAATACGGCTGGTGGTAAATCCGTCACTTTTCCGTCACTTTTGGGACGGATTAACACCTCCTCCAAAGTTAGAATAACCCCCGAAGTCTTTTTGGTCCTGAGATTTGGGGGAACAGGAGGTAAGCTCTATCCATGCCCTTGGAGATCACTTCTTCACCTCAGCCAGAGAGCAGCAAGGCAGCAGGGCAACAGCAAGGCAGCAGTCCTTCACAGAAAGCAGTCAGGTGAGTCCTTTGGGCAGCCAGGCAGTTCTTCTTGGCAGGATGCATGTCCTGGTTACAAGTTTCTTCTCCAGGAAGTGTCTGAGTTGGAAGGGGCAGCGGCCCTGTTTATATACCAAAATGTTCCTTTTAAGCGGGGGGACTTCAAAGAGTGACTTAGAAGTGCACCAGGTCCCCTTTATGTTCAATCCTGTCTGCCATGGTCCCAGTAGGGGGTGTGGCAGTCATGTGTGTGAGAGCAGGCCGTCCACCCTCCCAGCCCAGGAAGACGCATTCAAAATGCAGATGTATGCAAGTGAGGCTGAGTATCATGTGTTTGGGGTGTGTCTGAGTGAATGCACAAGGAGCTGTCCACTAAACCCAGCCAGACGTGGATTTTAAGGCACAGAAAGATTTAAGTGCAGAGAAAGGCTCACTTTCTAAAAGTGGCATTTCTAAAATAGTAATATTAAATCCAACTTCACCAGTCAGCAGGATTTTACATCACCATTCTGGCCATACTAAATATGACCTTCCTGCTCCTTTCAGATCAGCAGCTACCACTCAAACAATGTATGAGCCCCATTGTTAGCCTATGAAGGGAGCAGGCCTCACAGCAGTGTAAAACTGAATTTAGGAGTTTTACACTACCAGGACATGAAAACGACATAGGTACATGTCCTGCCTTTTGCCTACACAGCACCCTGCGCTATGGGTTATCTAGGGCACACCTTAGGGGTGTCTTATATGTAGAAAAATGGGAGTTTTAGGCTTGGCAAGTACTTTTAAATGCCAAGTCGAGTTGGCAGTGAAACTGCACACGCAGGCCTTGCAAAGGCAGGCCTGAGACAAGGTTAGGGGCTACTTAAGTGGGTGGCACAAATCAGTGCTGCCGGCCCACTAGTAGCATTTAATCTACTGGCCCTGGGCACATATGCTGCACTCTACTAGGGACGTATAAGTAAATGAAATAGTCCAATTGGGTATGATCCAATGTTACCATGTTTAAAGGGGAGAGAGCATATGCACTTTAGCACTGGTTAGTAGTGGTAAAGTGTGCAGAGTCTAAAAACCAGCAAAAACAGTGTCCAAAAAGTGGAGGGAGGCAGGCAAAAAGTTAGGGGTGACCACCCTAAGGCTGTCAGGCCTAACAGGGAGCCGCAAACTTCCTTCTACCCAGCATTCCTGCACATCTTCCTATAAAAAATGTACCTCACTTGTGTGGGTAGGCCTAGTGCCCGCGACAGGAAATGCCCCAAACCAATACATGGACAAATCAAAATGTTCAATTACAAAACTACCTGTTTTTGCGGGGGGAACCTGCGTTTTTGATCCTGGGCTCAGCAGCCATCTAGGGAAACCCACCAAACCCAGACATTTCTGAAAACTAGACACCCAAGGAGTCCAGGGAGCCATGACTTGTGTGGATCTCCCAGTGTTTTCTTACCCAGAATCCTCAGCAAACCTCAAATTTAGCTAGAAAAGCACATTTTAAACACATTTCTGTGTGGGGTCACCACACCGGCACAAATTTCCTGCCACCCAACATTCCCCTCAGTCTCCTGATAAAAATGATACCTCACTTGTGAAGGTGGGCGAAGTGCCTGTGAGAGAGTGGAGCCAAAAACATGTCAAAATTGAGGAGGAACCAAAGTGGGTCCAAAAGGGCAGTTTGAAAAAAAACATTTTTAGGCTGACAAGTGGGGCAGAATTTTTATCGGTATAGATGCGATAATGCTGGGTGGTAGGAATTTTGTGGATTCCTGCAGATTCCGGAAGGTTCCATCACAAAAATGTGGATAACCTGTGTGATTTCAAGCAAAGTTGGAGGTTTGCAGGGCATTGTGGGTAAGAAAATGGTGCGGGTGCATATGAAGCACACCACCCTGGACTCACCCAGATGTTTAGTTTTTAGATGTGCCTAGGTCTCGTATATTTTTCTACATGGCAGCGTCCCAAAGTCCAAAAAGTGCAGCCCTAACCTTACCAAGTGGGACAATTTTGAGAGTCATGGCCCAAATGTAAATCCAAAACTCAAAATAATCAAATGTCCTCTTGCTTGCCTTGGGATAAGATCTTTTAGTGTGCAGGGGCGAGAGCTGAAAGATTGTTACCCCCTTCAGTGGGAGTGGGGGCATAACCATGCCCATACTAGTTGGTGGCCACCACCCCCTTATTTCTTTTTAATTCCCTGGCATTTGGTAGGCTTTCTGCCCCCCCCCCCGGGGATTGGGGTTAATTGCCCCATCTGCCCACTGTCCTCATTTATTTGGGGTGGGGGTATACCCCCAGGCTCTTTTTAAAAAAAAGAAATCTTTCCTGGTGCCTAATGGGCTTTCTGCCCCCTTGGTGGCAGATGGGCCTTACAACAATAGGCCAACCTGCCCCCAAGGGGGGAAGAGATGGGCAACAGTAATGTGCCCCCATGGGGAGCGACTCTTGCACATGGGGCTGCCCTCCAAACAAAACACATACTCACGCACCAATCCCTGGTGCCTAAGTGGTTTCTGCCCCCCTCGGGGGCAGATTGGTCTAATAAAAGTAGGCCGATCTGCCTCCAAGGGGGCAGAAATAGCCTAAAATAAAATTGCCCCCAGGGGAGCAACCCTTGCCTAAGGGGTTGCTCCCCATGCGTGAAATTGGCATGAAAAAACAACCCCTGGAGTCTAGTGGTTTCTGCCCCCATTGGGGGCAGGTTGGCCTAATAAAAATAAGCCGCTCTGCCCTCAAGGGGTGCAGAAATGGTCTAAAATAAATTTGCCTCTCCCAGTGGAGTGACCATTGCCTAAGGGGTCACTCCTCACCTGTAAAAAAGAAAAAGAATGATCCCTGGTGCCTAGTGCCATCTGCCCCCCTTGGGAACAGATCGGCCTAATTAAAATAGGCCGATCCGCCCCCAAAGGGGGGCAAACATGACATTAAAAAATGCCCCCAGGGGGGAGTGACCCTTGCCCAAGGGGCCACTCTCCTTGATTGTTTAGATAAAAAAAATAAACTCCCTGGTGTCTAGTGGGCATTTCTGCAATACAACGATTTACGATTGTGCTGCAGAAATGCTCAGAGAGTCATGAAAAGAAAGGAAAGGAAAGGAAAAGGGCCGGTCCCAGGACGTAATGATTACGTCCGTGGTGCCCCAGTGCTGTACCACCGGACGTAACCATTAAGTCCTTGGCGCGGAAGGGGTTAATTCAGTAGTCACACCATAATTCCTTGCTCCTCCTGTCACACTGAACGGTCCGAAACCTCCTGATCTCCGAAGACATCCTAGACAAAATCTTCAACTACTTAAAGGTTACACACTACCAAGATGATGTCATCCCACTGTCAGCTAAACAATACATCTCTAAAAGATGCCATTTTGCAACACAGCCTCAGAGTAGCTCATATCACTCACCTCTTTAAGAAATTAAGGCTACATGTACATAGCATTTTTGTGGCCTCATCTGGCAGATTTATGGAATCGGCTCATTTGCGAACATAAAAAGGCTTTTTTAAATGTACAAAGCCCTATTTGCGATTCAGTAACCTATTACCAAACCACAAATTGGGTTTATGATTTAATATTAGGAAGGGGTGTGTTTAGGGCACATTTTACCACTTACCTTGAGTAGGTGATAACCCACTTCAAATGGTAAGGAGGCCCCAAGGGACTTCTTCGCCTTTGTGAATGTTTGTGAAAACATGTTTTAAGAGTACACAGTGGTCCTTGGGACCAATGTTCACTCTTAAAAAATTAAAAGAAACTTTTTCACTTTTTTATAAAATGCATCCTATTTCCCTTTAAGGAAAACGGGCTGCATTTAAAAAAAGATTGCTTCATTTAAAAGCAATCACAGACATGGTGGTTGGCTGACCCCAAGACGACACCATCCCTGTGATTTTTTGCGATTCCCAATGGGTCGCAAACCGAGACCTACCTCATTAACGTTCATGAGGTAAATCCACTTGTATCTGACTGGGAACCACAAAAGGTGTCAAAGACATATTTGTACATTGATATTTGCGATTACCAAATAGAAAATCACAAAAATTAGAAATGTGGATTATAGGAAGCAGTCCATTCATTTTTTAGACATTGAAATATCCACTAATAATGATGAGATACAAACCAGGTTATACCGCAATCCAATGGCCTGCAATGCATTACTGCATGCAACTAGTACCCATCCAACTAGCCAGTTAACATCTATACCATATAGGAAGATGTCTATGATTAAGAGAAATTGCAGTGATTTGGCAATGTTTGAGATTGAAATAGAATGCCTCTCTGATAGATTCCTCCTGAGAGGCTACTCCAGGGAACTCATGTCTGATGCAAGATAAAAATGAATAAGATTTCAAGATCCTCTCTTTTAAAAAGTGATAAGAAGATGCATAAGGAGGGAACTAAGACTCAAATCTATTTTTGTAAACCGTACAGTACTGACAGTAATTCCATGGATAATATACTACTTAAATAGTGGCAAATACTTGGCATGGGCAATACCCTTTCGCAAGTGATCCCCATTAAGCCAAGAATGATTCATAAGAGAGGAAAAAAGATCAGAGATCTGGTTTGTAAGAGTTATCTGTCACCTATTACTGACACCACCAAAATGGGGTTACCAGATGCCCCTAAGGGCTTTTTTAAATGTAGTACTTGCAATATGTGTAATATAGCAGTGCATAAAAACACATAATTTCAGCATTAATGGAAGCAAATAATTTCAAATAGACTCTTTCATTAATAGTAATACCAAATATGTAGTGTATGTGTTAATTAATGCTTGTGGTACAATCTATTTGGGCAGTACAATTTGGGCCTGAAAAAACATATACAGGAACATCTGAGATCAATGCAAAATATCAATCAGACTGCCCCATTAGTAACGCATATAAATGAAGCACATTCAACATCTGAATCTCCCATTATGAAATGTTTTTGAATAAGTCAAACAAAACCCAAACCAAGAGGAGGGGATCATATGATGGAATTGAGACAAAATGATGCCCCCTGGATAATTAGATTGAGGGCCATGGAGAAGGGCATGAACCAGGGCAGTGAATTACATCATTTCCTACGGTAGATCAGGTAAACATATTGTACGACATATTTCAACCGTCATTTATTGCGTTTTTTCAAGTTATTTTTTTTATTTTATTTTTATTTCTGGTTGGCAATCTTTGAATTGAGGAATTCAGTTTATTATACTATCCAATTCTTGTACTAGTTTATATGTGCCTTAATTTGTAATGTAAGGGATGTATTCATATTGTACAAATTTGTTCCTCCATATGTATCATTGTCTGGGAAGTTACCGATGTGTTTATATAGTATATCTGCCATTTTGTATCTATCTTGTGACATATTCATATTGATGCAAAGTTATTTATATGGATATATGATCAGTGTGTACTACTATTAGATATATTACCATACATGTCTTACACATGAACAAGCTTCATAAGTAACACATAAGGGTAGGCTGATATGCCTGAACCAATGCCTTCATTTCTAATATCTCTATTATGTAAGGCATCTAAGCCATAAGCTTGACGGACTCCAAACAGGGACACCTCCATCCGCTTCAAGAATTGGTTCATTTGTCCTTTGCCTAAAGAAGCAAACAAAAAATCCCAGCCATAAAATCTGATACCAAAACGTAGTTTATCTCATAAGCATAAAACAGCATTAGGGTAGAGGAGCACAATATAACTATATCAAAACATGAACATGAAATGATCAACAATGACGGTAAATATCATAGATATAAAAAACCTGAATCAATGTGAGGGCAGGATAATCCTCTCCTCTGTTTCCTTAATAGAACTGAAGAATTCTCAACGTGAATGCTAGAAAATTTTTCATTCTATGTCAGAACCGGAGGCTCCGATTATGCTTGTTAAAGCTGTCCCACAACAACTGAAGCAATATCGATAATAGGCTTATAATAAAAAGCCTGAAACGTAGACTAAGAGGACAAGTCTGCCGCCTTCATTATGTCTTTTAGTCGAGCCCCTAACAAAAAAAACTTAGACCCAATGGCCCCACTTTTAGAATGAGCCCCAAACTTGGAAATGTCAATGCCAGCTTCACTTAAGAACCATTGCACCCATCTAGCCAAAGTTGCTGATGTAACAGGATAATAAGGTTTGACTAAAGAAATTAGCACTTGACCCCCGATATCAGAACAAAATTCCCCTTTATATACTCTTGTATGCCTTCAGACATTGCACCATGCAGAGTTTAGGGTTATCCTTAAAACTAGGGTAAGACATCTGGAGTTGCATTTGGTACAAAGAGAAATGGAAATAGTTACCCCTTCAGGAGAGAAAACGCTACTCGCTAATTCTAGGGCTTTAACATCTGAAACTCATTTACACAAAATCAAACAGAGTAAAGTGTCGAGTTTAGCTGAAAGTTGGGACAGAAATCTATCAGGCTAGGATTCCAAGAAATGCAAAACCACACTGACGTCCCATAGAGTGGAATATCGAAAGCGAGGGGAAATGGACATCCGGATGCCCTTTAAGAGCTTACAAACAATGGGAAGCTCCCCAATGGGTTTCCCCTCCACCAACAAATGACCAGCAGAAATGGCAGATCTATAATTATTTACCGATCTGTAGGCCAAACCCTAAGACGCCAAAGAGGATAGGAAATTCAGGACCAGACTACAATCTGCTGAAGTGGGATCAGCTTTCCTTGTACAACACCAAGCACACCATCACCTCCAAGCGGAAGCGTAGCGTTTATGGGTAAGGAAGACCAGGCCTTGGTGATGAAATCATTAGATTCCTGCAAAAGACGTGGGAGGCTCCAAAGTTTCCTGAAACTTTCCATGGCACTAGCAAGAGGCGTTCCAACAGGATCAGTGGATGCAGAAGTCCTAGATGATCCAGCAGTAGATTCCCCCTGTGAGGGATGAAACGGGGGGGGCACAACTCATCTGCAGCACCACTGGAAACCAAACTTGGGCTTTCCAAAGGGCCATCACCAAAATCAGATTTGCCAGTTGATGCCGGTCTGCACCAAGACCCTGGGGTTCATCATAAATGGAGGAAAGTCATAATTCAGATGTAGGGACCATTCCTGGAGAAACGCATCTGCTGCTAAGGCCTCAGAATCCAGGCACTCACTGAAAAATCTCTCCAGTTGGCGATTGAGACAGGATGCAAAAAGATCTGTCAAGAGAGGATCCCACAGATCCTGGAGAGCCTGAAAGACCCTCAGGTGTAATTTCCAGACCCTGACATCCCGAAGGTGACAAGATTTCCAATCTGCCACTGCATTGGTCCGGCCTGAGAGATATTCTGCGACCACCAAAATCTGATGTTCAAGGCAAAAATGCAAAAAATCTTTTGCTATTTCCACCACGAGATCGGACTTCGTCCTGCCCAGCATGTTGACAAATCTCATTGTGGAAATATTGTCCATCTGGAGGAGGATACCACAATCTGTCTTAAGAAGGGAAAGACTCCGGATCTCAAAGGATCCCGCAAGTAACTCCAGGCTATTTATGTGGAAATCCACTTCTGCTCTGGACCAACGTTCCCTCCTGGTCAAATAAGCATCCTTCGAATCTAAACGCACCATCCAGAATGTCTCCTGGAGGACATCTCTCAGTAAATGGATGCCCTCCATTTTGAAATGGTGGTAAATAATCCAATCATTGAACTCCTTTAGATTCAGGACAAGATGAGAGCCGCCGTCCTTTTTGGCTACTACAAAACCAGACTGAGGAAACCCATAGGGTGAAGCAGGGTTTCAACAATGGCACACTTGGCTAAGAGCTGGAAAAGCTCTGCGGAGATGAATTCCTGATCTTATCGGGATAAATACATTACGGGAGGCAGTAAGTGTTGCGAAGGGGAATTGTAGAACTGCAATCTGTAATCCAGAATATTCTCTAAAACCCAAGGATCCTGAATTATCTTGCACCAATTGTGAAGGAATGATGCAGCTCTGCCCCCCCCAAGATAACTTCTGAAAAGGACATTAAGCTCACGTGTGGGCCCTGAGTCTTGATATGAGGCTTGATTTCCTCTGGACCTTATGCAAAGAAAGAGCAGGGGTCAGTGTGTTTCATTGTTTATATAGGACAGTAGCTATAAGGTTGATCACATGATGTACTGATTCATGACATTTGTAGTATTTGTTTTCTCTTGTTTCTAATTGGCTGCTGAGTAAATTAAAGTGAGGAAAGAGAAGCATAATCACAGGTTCTGGTCTTGACATAGATTTGGCTGGAGGAAGCAGCATATCGTGTGCACCCTTATTTGCAAATGTTTGTTTTGGGGCCCTCGCATATTTTGGATAATATTGTTGGTACCAGTGTTCCAAACTTTCCATTATATGGGAGAGAGTAGGCTGTGATAGGACAACTAACAGCAGGTTTTCTAAGAACCGAAGGAATTTGTGTTTACGGTAGTCACAAACTTGCCATCGTTTAACTTCTCTCACTACTTTATGGGAATGAGTTGACAGGAAAGGACAGTGTATCACGTTTACATAAAATTGCAGATGTTTGTTTAAAATATGGAGGAAGTTTCTAACATCACAAAGGTAGATCATGGTCTGCCTTTTTTGAGAGATTAGTGATGCTTTATGCCCGTGGGGCTATATGCTATTTCACCTGAAAAAGGGTTTCAACTATCCCCTTGGTGACTCTATCACAGAAAGTTTAACATGTCTTTTGCCAGGTTGCACATACACTAGTCCTCTTGACAGAACCTATCTGTGATTAAATAGCCTAAATGTGTGGCCTGAAAAAGGAAACCTTACGTGGATTATTGAAAAAGTATGGTGATTTTTTTTGTCAGAGGTCATTGGAATTTAAAGGTTAGTTGGTCAAGTAGTGAGCTTTCTTTTGCGGTCCGCATTCAAAACAAGGTGTATGTTGCTGTTCGATATAATATCGAGTTTATTTGTTATACAATATCTTTTCAGCTGGTCTGGCCCTAATTTGGGCTGATGGAATTAGGTATTCACAAATTACTTTGTCAGATTACTACTTGGTTCATAGCAAGGTAAAACATGTATTTCTCTTCTATTCGTGAGTGCCTGCCCTAGTTATTCCTATTACGTAGTCTCTAATACATTTAGTTATGTGCCCTATTGAGACATGAGATCAAATATACTTAACATATACTTTATTCCATATTTCCTCTTTCCTCTTTGCACCATATGACACGTTGTGAGCTTAGATATGTGTTGGGGTGATTTCTTGCTTGTTCACTACTTTCACAAGGTACCTTAACCTAATGGTGGGTTTAATGGCTATGCATGATTCCATAATTTTCTGGGCCACTTTCTGTTTTTTGAGATGCTTCACATTTTGAATTGGTGGCAATTCATGTTTTTAATATGGCAACACCATTGTGTTTGCTTTTATCAAAATTGTTACTTAAATAATAATAAGTGATTCATTGTAATGCCTTGATTTTAATGTGTTGCTCATATAAGTCTTAATATTGTAATGTTGCCAGCCTTGAAGAAGTCCCTTGGTAGGAATGAAACACATGTCGGCTGATTTCTTCGTTTGACTTTTAAACCAATTCCCTTCTCGGCATTTGTATCTTGAAATCCTGGTTAGTAAAAATGTGCAAGACTGGAGGGCTCCCAAAGTCCTTAGGCTCAATAAAGATAAAACATACGTCATCCTCTTTCAGAAACAAATACATCTAAATTAAAAATGAATGGCTGCAGGAACTTCGATCTGTCAGTTTCAACACATTCTTTTCCCCAGAATTTAAATTACCAGGGAACCTGGATTGATCCCTCACCATCAATGACATCACACATCCAACACTTGGTTAAATCTGCTAGGATATCCCTCATCTCACTTAGGGCCAGATGTAGCAAACAGTTTGCGAGTGGCAAACGGCGAAAATCGCCGTTTGCGAGTCGCAAACCTGAGTTTGCTATGCAGAAATGCATTTTGCGAGTCGGAACCGACTCGCAAAATGCATTTCAGAGTCGCAAATAGGAAGGGGTGTTCCCTTCCTATTTGCGAGTCGCAGTGGTATGCAACTCCATTTTGCGACCGCGTACGGAGTCGCAGTTACCATCCACTTGAAGTGGATGGTAACCCACTCGCAAACGGGAAGGGGTCCCCATGGGACCACTTCCCCTTTGTGACTGGACCCCAAATTATTTTTTCAGAGCAGGTAGTGGTCCAAGGGACCACTACCTGCCCTGAAAAAATCCGAAACAAAAGGAAAACGGGCTACACTTGAAAAAAAAAAAACTGCTTTATTTAAAAGCTGTCACGGACATGGAGGTCTGCTGACTACAGCAGGCCTCCATACCTGTGAGTGCCCATAGTCGCTATGGGGCCGCAAATTGCGACCCACCTCATTAATATTAATGAGGTGGGTCTTTGCGACCCCATAGCGACTCGCAGACGGTGTCTGAGACACCGTTCTGCATTGCAAATTGCGAGTTGCAATTTGCAAGTCGCTCGGACTCGCAAATTGCAAGTCGCAATTTGCAAAGTTGCTACATCTGGCCCTAAGAAACTCAGGCGTCCCTACCTTGAATTGACTTCCATTTCATAGTCCAATTCTTGTTAATTTCCTGCACTGGCTAAAACTACACAATTCTTGCTCGAGATCTCAGAATTATTTCTGTTACCACTCAAGGCTGACCTTCATTCAGATGCTTGGTCTCTACCCACACCTTCAAACACAACTCCCAGACTTATACTGATTCCCCAATGACCCCAGAATCAAGCTTAAATTAACATGAATAACCTTTAAAGCCATCCAGAGCCAAAATTCCTACAACGTGCCAATAATATTGCAGATGGCAAAAAAGCACTTGAAAAACAGAGGCATCCCCAGACTTGAATATAGAAATCAGATAATCCAGTTCACCAAGTCATAATCCTTGTATGGTGGAGCTCCTACCATGTGGAACTCTCTCCACATTGAAATGCGTTGCCAAGATGACGGGCTAGCTTTTTAAAAGAGACAAAACCTTTCTTTTCAAATGCTACTTATAACTAATTCCAACATGATCTTCAAGTTCCTGCTACGAACGTAACCACCTCAAATATACTTGTTTCATTGTACTCTCTACTTTTTCCTTTCCCCTCACCTCTTACTCCTACACTCCAACCCCAACCTGTATATCGCTAAACTCTCTCTGCCTCGTGGCCTTTGACTCAGAGGCTTAGGGCCAGATGTAGCAACAGAAAACTTTGCGACTTGCAAATTGCGAGTCAGACCGACTCGCAATTTGCAACTCGCAAAATTGTATGCAGAAAGGTGTCTCAGACACCTTCTGTGACTCGCTATGGGGGTCGCAAAGACCCACCTCATGAATATTAATGAGGTGGGTCGCAAATTGCGACCCCATAGCGAGTCCCTGCACTCACAGGGATGGTGGCCTGCTGGAGACAGCAGACCTCCATGTCTATGACTGCTTTTTTAATAAAGCAGTTTTTTTTTTTTTTTTTATTGCAGCCTGTTTTCCTCAAAGGAAAACGAGTTGCAATTCAAAAAAATTATGAAACCATTTGGTTTAATTTTTTCAGAGTAGACAGTGGTCAATTGGACCATTGCCTGCTCTGCAAAAATATTTTCAGCGACATTCACAAAGGGGAAGGGGTCCCATGGGGACCCCTTCCCGTTTGCGAATTAGTTACCACCCACTTCAAGTGGGTGTTAACTGCGAATTGCTTTGCGACCGCTTTCGCAGTCACAAAGCAATTCTGCATCGCGGTGCGAGTCGCAAATAGGAAGGGAACACCCCTTCCTATTTGCAAGTCGGATTCACATTTTGCGAGTCGATACCGACTCGCAAAATGTAAATCAGCATCGCGATGGCCGTTTTGCATGTCGCAAACTGCGTTTTTGCAGTTTGCGACATGCAAAACGGTTCCTACATCTGGCCCTTAGTTTCAATGGGGGTGTTTGGGTTGTTACACCTGCCTAATAAATGGGTAGTTTCAGTTGTGTATGGTGAGGTATCTGTCGGAGCTCATCAGAGATTTTTACATATACACAGACAAAAACGAAACACACTCTCTCTCCCTCCTTCTGTTTTGGAAGTCTTCAAAAATGTTGGTTAATTGTACAAAATCTCGTGTTTTCTCTAATTTAGTAATCCTACCAAACTGCATTTTCTTCCTTTCCACTGCCCATTAAGCCCCTCCCATGTGCCCTCCTTGTTGTATGATGTATCTTAACATTAAATGTCATCGTGATTGTCGGAAAAAACAGATGCTCACCCCCCTCCAATCTCACTGATCAAGCTGCACCCCTGTTTGTCACTCCTGCCTTTCACCTCTTACTCCCCCCCTTTCCACAGCCCTCTTCACACCTATCTTTCCGAACCCCTTTCACCTCTTTCTCACACCTATCTTTCTCTTTAATACCCTCTGTTCTCCCTTTCCCACTTCACCTTAAAACTCTACTCAGCCACTCTCCACCTCTGCTTTTTTACCCATCCCTCCCCTATGTTACTCTTTCCTTCTCTTTTTCATCCCCCCTCCCCGCTTTTCTAACCTGCCTCCATATCTTCGGCTCTGACTACCATACCCCATCCCTCCAGATTCCAACCTCTCCCTCCCCCACCTTCTTCACACCCTCCTCTTTTTCCCTCTCACTCCAAAGTATTTGTTTTTCCTTTTCCCGCCCCACCATCCCCTCTTTCTTACCTGTCTTCCTCTCACCTATCCTTCTTTCCATCACCCCCTCGTCCCTCTCTCACACCTCCCATTTACCCACCTCTCCTTGCCTGGATAGCTTTGGGAGCTTTTCTTTTCATTATGTGGCTGCCAATGATACTGGTTGTTCTACTGCTACTCAAAGGACATTTCAATTCTGCAAGAGCAATTGCATCACCTGTGGTCCATGAACTACAGCCCCACTCTTCATCCCACAGAGTCTGAAGAGGTATCTAGACTGTGAACATCACAGCTTATCTTGTGCCTGAGGACATAACATGGAAAAAGGTTCCATATCAGATTATGGGACCTACTGAGACATTGTAATTACCATATGTGATAAAAGTTTCCATGTATGATGTTGTAAATCCTGGTTCTGTTTCAGAAGATTAGAAAACTAAGGGGCTGATTTAGATGTTGGAGGTAACGGTCCTGCCGTCGCTTTTTGACTGGAAAACCCACCCACCAATGCGATGGTCCAAAAGCCCTATTTAGATGTCAGCGGGAGCATAAGCACAAGACCACCGAAGCCCCAATGTCACCACCAAGAAACTTCACCCATGATAAAGATGCCATAGGCAAAAGTGGCTGGCGGTGGAACAACAGCCTCTGCCAATGCAACTGTGGCAGCTAAATCTCCACACCTGAGTTGGCGGATTTGGAGTTCTATAAGGGCATAATTCACCTTTTTAACACTTTCCACATATTCTGCCACCATGAACTCGCTGGTGCCAGTCCTGCCACTGGACCTGGGCCAGGTCTAAGATGGAAATCAACCCCGCTGTCACCGGAACAGAAGGTACGTCTTGGACATTCCTGTTATCCTCAGAGTTGTAGCTTCACACAAACACTGGACTTGTGAATGGCTCGATAATTTGTGCAAACACCACTTTAATGCTATGCAATGCTGATGTGTAATTTTGTAGACAGAAAATATATCAGAAGAGACCTCGAATATAAGTAGCACCCATCAATCTGGAACAAACTGCCTTCATGGCAATGGACACCAACACCAAGGGTCAGATGTAGGTAGGTTCCAAATTGCGAGTTGCAATTTGCGAGTCCCAGCGACTCGCAAATTGCAACTCGCAATTTGGAATGCAGAAAGGTGTCTCAGACACCTTCTGTGAGTCGCTATGGGGTTGCAAAGACCCACCTCATTAATATTAATGAGGTGGGTCGCAATTTGCGACCCCATAGCGATTCAGGGCACTCACGGGGATGGTGGCCTGCTGGGAACAGCAGACCACCATGTCCGTGACTGCTTTTAAATAAAGCAGTTTTTTTTTTCTAAGTGCAACCAGTTTTCCTTAAAGGAAAACAAGCTGCACTTTGAAAAAAAAAAAAAAACTTTTGTTTCGGTATTTTTCAGGGCAGGTAGTGGTCCATTGGACCACTGCCTGCTCTGAAAAATTAATTCTTGTGCCAGACACAAAGGGGAAGGGGTCCCATGGGGACCCCTTCCCGTTTGCGCCTGGGTTACCATCCACTTCAAGTGGATGATAACTGCGCTTTCATTTGCGACCGCAATCGCTGTCGCAAATGAAAATGCATACCAGTGCGACTCGCAAATAGGAAGGGAACACCCCTTCCTATTTGCGACTCGGAAATGCATTTTGCGAGTCGGTTCCGACTCGCAAAATGCATTTCTACATCTCAAAGTGGCTTTAGCGACTCGCAAACGGCGATTTTCGCCGTTTGCGACTCGCTAAAGTTTTGCTACATCTGGCCCCAAAAGTCTTAACAATCACAAATAGAAATGGGTCTACGCAGGTGTGTACAATAATGTCCCTAAAATATCAAAGGATCAACAGAAACAGAATACCCAATCTAAACCAAACAACCCCATAATAATTTAGCAATTACACTAAACCATGCTACAGGTGGATGTACACAGAATGTACGGCAAATCTTACTGGCAAACTGCACACATGGCAGAGATGTATGAAAGTCACATGTCCCCTTAGTGTCTGCAATATATTGCAAACATAAGATCCAATTTAACTGTAAAGTGCCAGGTTCCGTGAGCAATGCATGTGCATATTATTGACACATCATATCAACATAAGTGCACATGCATTCTCCAGTCACAAACACAGAAGCATACATAAATCTGGTGTAAGTGTCCAGTAACATTATGAATGCTTGCACCAAAATCAATACGTCCATGAGAAATGAAAAAAAAATCTAAAATAAAGAACCTATGCTTGTCACTGTCACAAATTAGAGAAAGTGCATGGCACACACATTAGCAGAAAGAGCATTATCAGCAAACAGTTAGTAGCAATCACAAAAATAATGGTAGGACTCTCAGAAGGCACCTAAATTAAACTTTACAGAAAAAACAAAGGCACCAGGCCAGTAGTCCATTGTGTAGGTGCATGCCCACAACTTGCCTCCTAATGTCACTTCCAAAATAAACCTCCTCTGGAAGGGGCATCTATGAGGCAGAGTGCAGGCACCTCAATGATCTCACTGGGAGCGGGGTGCTGGGTTTGGGAGGGGTGGGTTTGAGTTTGGGAGGGGTGGATTTGGTAGAAGCACATTGGGATTTGGAAGGAGTGGGTTGGGATTTGGAAGGGGTAGAAAGACATTTGGGAGGGGTGGATTTACATTTGGAAGGGTTGGGGTGGGATGTTGATGGGGTGGTTTGGGAGGTGGAGGAGCTGGAAAGATGTTTGGGAAGAATGGATTGAGGTACGGCAGGGGTCAGAGCCAGGGAAAAAAGTAGGTCCTCTTTAGGAAAATGGGTAGAGTAGTTTCCAGGGAGTTGGGGATGGGAGGTAGAGGGAGTGGCTGTGTCTGTTGAGCATGTGTGTGTTGAAGGTGTGGGTGCCTGAAGGTCTGGTGTATTTGCTGTATCTTTAGGTTTCTGTCTCTTACTGATTGTCTGTTGGGTGGGAGAGTGTGGGTGTTTGGGTCCAGTATGTATGTGTGAGGATGTGTTTGTACTGGATATGGTATGTGTTGGTGTGGTGTCTGTGGGTGTGCTGGTGCATGCGTGTATGGTAGTGGGTGCACTGATTTGGGGGGTGTTTATGGTGTGTGTGGGTGTTGGTTTGTGTCTGTGGGTATGCTGGTGGTGGAGGGTGTGTTTGTGTCATGGTGGGTACACTGACTGGGGGTGTGGGTGTTGGTGTAGTGGTGGGGGTTGATGTAGTGGTGGGTGTTGTGTCTGTGGTTGTGCTGGAGGTAGGGGTGTGTGTTTGTAGGAGGCTGGCCTGGCTTATAGTGGGTACCTTGTGGTACTTACACCTTGTGCCAGGTCCAGTTATCCCTTTTTAGTAGATTAGAGGTAGCTATAGCAGAGCAGCTTAGGCTAGGCTGAACTAGGAGACATGCAACGCTCATACTATACCACTTATATCATATAGCACTATATCACAAGAAAACACAATACTCAGAGTTACTAAAAATAAAGGTACTTTATTTTAGTGACAATATGCCAAAAGTATCTCAGAGGATATACTCCCTTAGGAGGTAAGTAATATACACAAAATATACACACAAACCAAAATCAGGTAAGTAAACATTTAGAAAAGTAGTGCAAACACTGTAGAACACAATAGAATGCAATAGGAGACAATAGGCCTAGGGGCAGCACAAACCATATACTCCAAAAGTGGAGTGTGAACCACGAATGGACCCCAGGCCTTGTGTAGTGTGTAGAGGGTTGTTGGGAGTGTAAGAAAACACTAAGGGTGTCCAAGATAACCCAAGACCCTGAAACGTAGGAGTAAAGTTACCCTACTACCCCAGAAAGACAGTAAAGTCGAGACAGGGGATTCTTCAAAGACAACAACTGACTGCAAAGCACTGAAGATGGATTCCTGGACCTGAGGACCTGTAAACAAAGGGGACCAAGTCCAAGACTCACGCAAGTGTCCAGGGGGGCAGGAGCCCACTAAACCCCAGATGAAGGTGCAAAAGGGCTTCCTCCAGGTGGAAGAAGCCAAAGATTCTGCAATAACGGAAGGTGCCAGGAACTTCTCCTTTGGTCAGAAGATGTCACACGGCGAGCTGGAGGATGCAGAGTTGCTTCCATGCAGAAAGACCACAAACAAGCCTTTCTAGCTGAAAGAGTCACAGTTGAAGGTTTTGGGTGCTGCCGGGGCCCAGGAAGGACCAGGAGGTCGCCCTTTGGAGGAGGAGACAGAGGGGGCATTCAGCAATACGTAGATCCCATGCAGAAGCAGGCAGCACCTGCAGAAGCACCTGAACAGGCGTTCAGAACATCTGAGCACAACAGTCAACTCAGCACAACAAAAGAGGGTCCCACGAAGTCGGAGTTGGGCAGTGCAGGACCGAGTGCTGGGGACCTGCGATAGGCTGTGCACGAAGGAAGTCTGGTAAAAGTGCACAGAAGCCTTAGCAGCTGCAGTTCACGCAGTACACAGGATTACTGTCTGGCGTGGGGAGGCAAGGACTTACCTCCACCAAATTTGGAAAGAAGGGCCACTGGACTGTCGGGGACACTTGGATCCAGCTCCTGTGTTCTGGGGACCATGCTTGTCAAGATGAGAGGGGGCCCAGAGGACCGGTGATGCAGAAGTTTGGTGCCTGCGTTGGGAAGATTCAGTCGACCCACGGGAGATTTCTTCTTGGATTCCAGTGCAGGGTGAAGGCAGACAACCCTCAGAGCATGCACCACCAGGAAACAGTCAAGAAAGCCGGCAGGATGAGGCGCTACAATGTTGCTGGTAGTCTTCTTGCTACTTTGTTTCAGTTTTGCAGGCGTCCTGGAGCAGTCAGCGGTCGATCCTTGGGAGAAGTCGAAGAGGGAAGTGCAGAGGAAATCTGGTGAGCTCTTGCATTCGTTATCTGGTAAGATACCCACATGACGGACCCTAAATAGCCCTCAGCGAAGGATTGGCTACAGAGAAAGGTAAGCACCTATGAGGAGGGGTCTCTGACTTCACCTGCTGGCACTGGCCACTCAGAGCTGTCCATTGCACCCTCTCACCTCTGCATCCAAGATGGCAGAGGTCTGGGACACACTGGAGGAGCTCTGGGCACCTCCCCTGGGAGGTGCTGGGCAGGGGAGTAGTCACTCCCCTTTCCTTTGTCCAGTTTCACACCAGAGCAGGGCTGGGGGGATCCCTGAACCGGTGTAGACTGGCTTATGCAAGGAGGGCACCATCTGTGCCCTTCAAAGCATTTCCAGAGACCAGGAGAGGCTACTCCTCCCAGGCCCTTCACACCTATTTCCAATGGGAGAAGATGTAACACCCTCTCTGAGGAAATCCTTTGTTCTGCCTTCCTCGGACTGGGCTGCCCAGGCCCCAGGGGGGCAGAAACCTGTCTGAGGGTTGGCAGCAGCAGTAGCTGCAGAGAAAACCCTGGAAAGTTAGTTTGGCAGTACCCGGGCTCTATGCTGGAGACCTGGGGATGCATGGAATTGTCCCCCCAATACCAGAATGGTGTTGGAGTGACAATTCCATGATCCTAGACATGTTACATGACCATGTTCGGAGTTACCATGGTGACGCTACATATAAGTATTGACCTATATGTAGTGCACGCGTGTAATGGTGTCCCCGCACTCACAAAGTCTGGGGAAATTGCCCTGAACAATGTTGGGACACCTTGGCTAGTGCCAGGGTGCCCTCACACTAAGTAACTTTGCTACTAACCTTCACTAAGTGAGGGTTAGACATATAGGTGACCTCTAAGTTACTTAAGTGCAGTGTAAAATGGCTGTGAAATAACATGGACGTTATTTCACTCATGCTGCAGTGGCAGTCCTGTGTAAGAATTGTCTGAGCTCCCTATGGGTGGCAAAAGAAATGCTGCAGCCCATAGAGATCTCCTGGAACCCCAATACCCTCGGTACCTAGGTACCATATACTAGGGAATTATAATGGTGTTCCAGTGTGCCAATCAGAATTGGTAACATTGGTCACTAGCCTGCAGTGACAATTTTAAAAGCAGAGAGAGCATAAACACTGAGGTTCATGTTATCAGAGCCTCAGTGATACAGTTAGGCACCACACAGGGAGCACATACAGGGCACACTTTATGAGCACTGGGGTCCTGGCTAGCAGGATCCCAGTGACACAGGCAAAAACAAACATATATACAGTTAAAATGGGGGTAAGATGCCAGGCAAGATGGTACTTTCCTACAGTGTTTGTGTTGTGGTGAGTGTGATGCCTGTGGATATGCTTGTGGTGGTGGTGTGTATGGTGTCTTCATGTGTGTGCCAAAGCCTGTGTTTTTGCTGTGTCGGTGTTAGGATGTGTGCTTGTGGTTATTGTTGTGGGTTAATTCATGTGTTTGTGTGTGCTTTAGATAGGGCTGGTTCGAGGAATTTGGGATGGGGAAGGAGTGGGATTGTGGGCACTAGATTGGGGTGTGGGGAGGCTGTGCCCAGTGATGAGCCAGACCCTGGAATGACAGCTATAGGTCAGACAGGCCACTAAGAATGCCGTCCAGATAAGCTAGCATCTGGGTGTTCTGATTAGCCAGACCCTGGAGCAAGAAGGAAGGTGGGGATTGGAATGGCAGGGTGGAAAAACACGCAGGTGTCACAGTAGCTCCAGGGTCCACCCCCACTAGGGACTGGTCTTTATTGGAGGTCTCCGAGGAAGATGTTGAATCACTCTGTTAAGCTCAGACATATAGGGCCTCATTCCAACCGAGGTCAAAAGACCGCGGAGGCCATACTGGCTTTCCTGCTGGGCCGGCGGGCGCCCGCCAAAGGAGCGCCCGCCGGCCCAGCGGGAAAGGCCCTGCAATGAGGAAGCCGGCTCTGAATGGAGCCGGCGGAGTTGCAGGGGTGCAACGGGTGCAGTGGCACCCGTCGCGATTTTCACTGTCTGCAAAGCAGACAGTGAAAATCTTTATGGGGCCCTGTTAGGGGGCCCCTGCACTGCCCATGCCAGTGGCATGGGCAGTGTAGGGGCCCCCAGGGGCCCCACAACACCCGTTCCCGCCATCCTGTTTCTGGCGGTGAAAACCGCCAGAAACAGGCTGGCGGGAAGGGGGTCGGAATCCCTGGGCCAGGGGAAAACCGGCGGGAAACCGCCGGTTCCCCTTTTCTGACCGCGGCTTTCCGCCGCGGTCAGAATGGCCCTGGAAGCACCGCCAGCCTGTTGGCGGTGCTTCCGTGGTCCCCGGCCCTGGCGGTCATGGACCGCCAGGGTCGGAATGACCCCCATAGTTTTGTAGATGAGCTTTATTGGATACCACTAACCCACAGCAAATACAAACACGTCCAACCCTCACCAACCGTCCAGACTCTCTCCAGATCCAGTGACCTCATCTGGAACTTGGATGACATGTGAATTCCAGACAGTGCTCAACATTCCTAGGCATCCACAACACATCCCCTTTACATATATTTCAAAAATATTACACGGAAACAAAGGAAAAAGAAAGAAAATTAAAGAATAAAAGAATAATAACATAACATAAACCATGTGGTGAAAGCCAACAATACCCGCAATACACAAAGGTATATAATAACAAAAGTTACAAATTAGCAAGATATATAGGCCCTCATTCTGACACTGGCGGTCGGTGATAAAGCGGCGGCCAAGCCGCCAACAGGCCGGCGGTCTAAAATATGCAATTCTGACCCTGGTGGGAACCGCCAACACAGCCCGCCAACTTAACACTCCGACCGCCACAGCGGTACAAACAAACAGCGCGGCGGTTCCCGCCAACAGCCCGGCGGCAGACAATGTACCGCCCACCCTATTACGACCCACCAATCTGCCACCTTTTCCGGGGCGGGAGCACCGCCGATAAGAACACGGCGGAAACAGACTACGAACGGGAAAACGCTCACCTCTACGCACTCCACGCGAGATTCCGGCAGTATGGAGCCAGAGTTGCAGGTCATCCCCGCACTCCTATTCCTGCTCATATACCAGGAGCACGCCCGGCGGCGCGGAAGACATCGGTGAGTACTGCACCTACGACACAGGGGAGGGAAAAGATTACCGGCACACACCCACCCACCCACACCCACTACAACACACACATCAATGCATTCCCACAGATCACTGTCACAACCCACAAACCACCCCCCTCCGAAATAATGCAAAGACCAAAAGAAGAGATCATAAACGGGCAGATATATTGAAATATGTACACCAGTAATCCCAATAAATAAATAAACTATGTACAAAATATATACAGCTACTAAATGTAGTCCAACCACTGTCCGTGGATCACAGGGGTCCTGTGCAAAGGGGCAAGGCCCAGTCCCACGACAAGAACTCCACGGAGAGAACACTGCAGGGGCATCAGAAAGAAAATAGGACAGGCACCTCAGGGGGAAGGGAAGGGGGGGCACCTCAGCCACTTGAGTACACGACGCCAGATCCACGAGGGGACTCCATGACCACTGGCCCATCCTGGGGAGAGCAAAGCCACAGTCCAAACAGTCCATACAGTGGGTGGCCTGCCCACTGAGCCATCCTGGGGAGAGCAAAGCCACAGTCCAAACAGTCCATACAGTGGGTGGCCTGCCCACTGGGCCATCCTGGGGAGAGCAAAGCCACAGTCCAAACAGTCCATACAGTGGGTGGCCTGCCCACTGGGCCATCCTGGGGAGAGCAAAGCCACAGTCCAAACAGTCCATACAGTGGGTGGCCTGCCCACTGGGCCATCCTGGGGAGAGCAAAGCCACAGTCCAAACAGTCCATACAGTGGGTGGCCTGCCCACTGGGCCATCCTGGGGAGAGCAAAGCCACAGTCCAAACAGTCCATACAGTGGGTGGCCTGCCCACTGGGCCATCCTGGGGAGAGCAAAGCCACAGTCCAAACAGTCCATACAGTGGGTGGCCTGCCCACTGGGCCATCCTGGGGAGAGCAAAGCCACAGTCCATACAGTCCATACAGTGGGTGGCCTGCCCAATGGGCCATCCTGGGGAGAGCAAAGCCACAGTCCATACAGTCCATACAGTGGGTGGCCTGCCCACTGGGCCATCCTGGGGAGAGCAAAGCCACAGTCCATACAGTCCATACAGTGGGTGGCCTGCCCACTGGGCCATCCTGGGGAGAGCAAAGCCACAGTCCATACAGTCCATAACAGACCCCACTGCCACTGGAGGAGGCAAGTTGGCCAGAGGACATCCTGCAGCCCTGCCCGAGATAGATCCTGCCCTGCCACGTCTGCCAAAGGGCCAGCGGTTCTTGCCCTGAAGGGCCCAGTTCAGCGGTTCTTGAGAAGGCGGGGCCCAGTTCAGCGCTCCTTGCCTTGAAGGGCCCAGTTCAGCGCTCCTTGCCTTGTAGGGCCCAGTTCAGCGGTCCTTGCCCTGAAGGGCCCAGTTCAGCGGTTCTTGAGACGGCGGGGCCCAGTTCAGCGCTCCTTGCCTTGAAGGGCCCAGTTCAGCGGTTCTTGAGACGGCGGGGCCCAGCGGAGCGGTGCGTGAGACGGCGGGGCCCAGCGGAGCGGTGCTTGAGACGGCGGGGCCCAGTTCAGCGCTCCTTGCCTTGAAGGGCCCAGTTCAGCGGTTCTTGCCCTGAAGGGCCCAGTTCAGCGGTTCTTGAGACGGCGGGGCCCAGTTCAGCGGTTCTTGAGATGGCGGGGCCCAGTTCAGCGGTTCTTGCCCTGAAGGGCCCAGTTCAGCGGTTCTTGAGACGGCGGGGCCCAGTTCAGCGGTTCTTGCCCTGAAGGGCCCAGTTCAGCGGTTCTTGCCCTGAAGGGCCCAGTTCAGCGGTTCTTGAGACGGCGGGGCCCAGTTCAGCGGTGCGTGAGACGGCGGGGCCCAGTTCAGCGGTTCTTGAGACGGCGGGGCCCAGTTCAGCGCTCCTTGCCTTGAAGGGCCCAGTTCAGCGCTCCTTGCCTTGTAGGGCCCAGTTCAGCGGTCCTTGCCCTGAAGGGCCCAGTTCAGCGGTTCTTGAGACGGCGGGGCCCAGTTCAGCGCTCCTTGCCTTGAAGGGCCCAGTTCAGCGGTTCTTGCCCTGAAGGGCCCAGTTCAGCGGTTCTTGAGACGGCGGGGCCCAGTTCAGCGCTCCTTGCCTTGAAGGGCCCAGTTCAGCGGTTCTTGCCCTGAAGGGCCCAGTTCAGCGGTTCTTGAGACGGCGGGGCCCAGTTCAGCGGTTCTTGAGACGGCGGGGCCCAGTTCAGCGGTTCTTGCCCTGAAGGGCCCAGTTCAGCGGTTCTTGAGACGGCGGGGCCCAGTTAAGCGGTTCTTGAGACGGCGGACGGTCTATGGCCAACTGCTAATTGCCTGGTGGTGCCCTCCTGGGCAGCGGGGATGGTGCTCCTTCACTGCCCACCTGGGCTGTGGGTGGTGGGGCCCTCCTGGCCAGCTGGGCTGGGTCCTCCCTGGGCAGCGGCTATGGGGGTGGTGGGCTCTCCCGGGGCAGCTGTGCCGGTTCCTCCCGGGGCAGCGGCTATGGGGGTTGTGGGCTCCTCCTGGGCAGCAGGCCTGCTGCCTGACCTCTCCGACTTGCTGCCCTTGCCCTCCTTAGTCGTGGGCCTGTGGCCCTTTCCTCCCTTTGGAGCTGTGGCTGGTGACTGTCTCTGGGTGGTGTCCGGGGGGGATGTAGAAGGCGGGCTCCTGCGGCGACCCTTCCGCCTTCTGCTCCTCTTCCCAGGGGGTGGGCTGGCTGTCCCCTTGCTGCTGGGCGAAGATCCAGACATGCGGGCTGGCGGGCTCCAATACCCCTGCACCCTTGTCAAGGGGGCTGCAGGGCTGGTGGTGGCTGAGGTGCTCTTCTTACCCCGACGAGAAGGAGGGGGGGGCTCAGGGTCAGGAAAGAAGTTAGTAGTGGCGAGGAAGAGCTTCTTGGGACAATGGAGAGTGGTAGGTACAGTGGGAATGGGAGTGGAGGGAGAGGATGTGGTTGTAGGTGAGTCACGTTTGCTGTCTTTGGGTGCAGGTGCAGGAGGGATAGGCTGTCGTGAGGTGGATGGCTGTTGGGTGGGTGGGTGGCTGCGTTTGTGTGGTGTGGAAGAGGGGGTGACAGACACAGTGGGAGAGGACACAGGGGACGTGTAAATGGCAGTGGGGGTGGTGACTGCACGTGTGCGGACTGGAGTGGAGGGTGTGCTGGTGATGGAAACACTGGCTGATGGTGAGGTGAATGGAGGTGTGAGTGTAGACGTCACAGGGAGGGAGGAGGGAGACGAGGAGGTGGGGGTCACAGAGGTGGTAGTGACTGTTGGCATGTCTGCATCGGAATGTTGCGTGTGTGAATGTCTGCGTGATCTGTGGTGCTTATGTTTGGATGAGCTTCTCTTGGGTGTTGAGGTGTGTGCAGGCTGGTCTGATGGTGTGGGTGGGACAGGCAGAGGAACAGGAGACTGGGAGGAGGGAGTTAGTAGAGGCAGGCAGGAGACAGGGACAATGGCTGCCGTCAGTGCTGAGGCCAGAGCCTGGAACGATCGCTGATGGGCAGCCTGACCCGAATGAATGCCCTCCAGGTACGCATTGCTGCGATGAACCTCCCTCTCCACCCCCTGGATGGCATTCAAAAGGGTAGTCTGCCCAACAATGAGCGTTCGGAGGAGGTCAATGACCTCCTCACTGAGGGCAGCGGGGGTAACAGGGGCAGGGCCTGAGGTGCCTGGGGCGAAGGAGATGCCCGGCTTCCTGGCAGAGCGGGCACGGGGCGAACGCTGAGGGGCTGCTGGGAGGGCGGAGATGGTGCGCTGGGTGGCGGCTGTACCTGTAATGGCGGGGGGCACGGATGGTGCCACCCCCGCAAGGGAGCCCCCTTCCGAGGACGTGTCCGTGTCGCTGCAGGGTCCAGTCGTCCCCGTCGTGGAGCTCCCCTCGCCCTCCGTCTCACTGGTCCAGTCTGACTCTGTGGCATGGCCCTCCTGGGCCATGTGAGATGCAGCTCCCTCCTGCCCCGATGCCACTTCTCCTCCGCCTGATGATGCTGATGCACACAAGCACAGAAAGACAAACAAAAAGGGGGGGGGAGAGAGAAATAAAGGGATATTGAGTACATGGATCTCCGGTACAGTTAGCGGACATGACAGACACAGATGCCCCCTGCACTAAGTTGCGCACTTGGGGTCCGCTACGCATTCCGTGGAACATGCCCTACACGCCTAGAGTTGACAACTGCACCCATGGATGACACGGCCCAGGGATGGCTGTACTGACAAACTACTGAGGGTGGTGGCTGGGGACACAGGGGCTTACGGGGGTGCCCAGCCTACAGATATCGCCCTGGCCTAGGGGGACCCCCAGCCCTCCTCCCCCACCCAGACACCTCCACTGCGCGACAACAGAGTAGATAATGCTTGTACTCACCCCCTTGTGTCTGCTGTGCTGCCCTCACGCGCCCATCCAATTCAGGGTAGGCCACCGCCAGGATCCGGAACATCAGGGGGCTCAGTTGACGGCAGGCACCCCGCCTACGTTGGGAGGCCATCCCCAGCAGAGACTCGGCGGTCTTCTTGGTCCCGCGGCGGATGTCCTCCCACCTCTTGCGGCAGTGGGTGCCCCGTCGATGGTGGACCCCCAGGGTCCGGACTTCCTTGGCGATGGCACGCCAAATCCCGATCTTCTCATGGGCGTGGACCTATGTGACACGTACAGGGAGGGAGAAATACCACGTTCAAGTTTCTCAGCATTTTCCTTTCCAGTGGCCCAACGCCCCCCATCCCCGCCAGGCCCCCCGCCATGCCCCCCGCCAGGCCCAACATGCCCCCCATCCCCGCCATGCCCCCCGCCAGGCCCAACATGCCCCCCATCCCCGCCAGGCCCCCCGCCATGCCCCCCGCCAGGCCCAACATGCCCCCCATCCCCGCCAGGCCCCCCGCCATGCCCCCGCCAGGCCCAACATGCCCCCCATCCCCGCCAGGCCCCCCGCCATGCCCCCCGCCAGGCCCAACATGCCCCCCATCCCCGCCATGCCCCCCGCCAGGCCCAACATGCCCCCCATCCCCGCCAGGCCCCCCGCAATGCCCCCGCCAGGCCCAACATGCCCCCCATCCCCGCCAGGCCCCCCGCCATGCCCCCCGCCAGGCCCAACATGCCCCCCATCCCCGCCAGGCCCTCCGCCATGCCCCCCGCCAGGCCCAACATGCCCCCCATCCCCGCCAGGCCCCCCGCCAGGCCCCCAAGCCAGCCAGTGGCCCCAAATCCATATTGAATTAAACTCACTTGTTGGTCTGGAGGACCGTAGAGTAGGGCATACTGGGGGAGGACCCCATCCACAAGTTTCTCCAACTCCTCTCCAGTGAAGGCAGGGGCCCTTTCCCCAGCCGCAGCAGCCATTGTCCCTTCCAGACCGAGGTCACAGCAACACTTGCAGTATAGGTCCTCTCCTGTGAAAGTTCAAGTCGCAAGTGGATAAGTAGATAGAAAATGGCGGTGACGTCCGCGGCGGTGCGTACCGCGGCGGTGCGTCCCGCCACCGCCGGCGCCCTTCGCCATTGGCTCCTGAAACCCATAGGCTTCAATGTTAACCAACGCGGCTTTGCGCCGCGGTCTTCGCCCGCCGCCCGCCGCGGTGTGCCACGCCAGCGCATTGACCTCACATCCCATTGTCACACTTCACAGGTCAGGCAGCCGCCATTTCCAGGGCCCACATGGCTCAATTTCAACAGCGTCACACAGGCCTAGGCCTTGCATAGCCACTCAGACACGCCATTCACTGCATAGAGAATCGTTTACTGTGCTAGCTGTGAGTACGTACCTGTGGGTTGCTTGACTGTGTGCTCCATGTTGTCCTTCCTAGGCACCGTCCGCTGGGTTGGGCGAGGAGACGGATGAATCCTCCCGTGTACCGACCGCTGGTGGACCTGTCGACAATGGAAGAACGCCACATTATCCTGACCTACCGTCTTAACCGTGCCACTATCCATGAACTGTGTGCCCAGCTGGAGCCCGACCTGATGTCCCCCATCCGCCAACCCACAGGTATTCCCCCTCTGGTGCAGGTCATGTCAGTACTCCATTTCTTGGCAAGTGGGTCATTTCAGACAACCGTGGGAATTGCTTCTGGGATGTCTCAGCCCATGTTTTCGAAGGTGTTATCCAGAGTGTTGTCTGCCCTGATGAAATCCGTGAGGAGCTACATCATTTTCCCTGAGGTGGGCGAATTGGCTACAGTGAAGGGTGATTTCTACGCCCTTGGACATATTCCCAACGTAATTGGTGCCATTGATGGGACCCATGTGGCTTTGGTTCCCCCAAGAGACAGGGAGCAGGTGTACAGGAACAGAAAAAATTACCATTCAATGAACATCCAGGTGGTGTGTTTGGCTGACCAGTACATCTCGCATGTAAATGCCAAATTCCCAGGGTCAGTGCATGACGCCTACATCCTCAGGAATAGCAGCATCCCTTACGTGATGGAACAGCTACAGAGACACCGTGTATGGCTAGTGGGGGACTCTGGGTACCCCAACCTGTCGTGGCTACTGACCCCAGTAAGGAATCCCCGGACCAGGGCAGAGGAACGGTACAATGAGGCCCATGGGCGTACTAGGAGGGTGATCGAACGCACCTTTGGCCTCCTAAAGGCCAGGTTTCGCTGCCTGCATATGACAGGTGGATCCCTAATGTACTCACCTAAGAAGGTGTGTCACATCATCGTGGCCTGCTGCATGCTTCACAACCTGGCTTTGCGCCGCCAGGTGCCTTTCCTGCAGGAGGATGGTCGAGACGGTGGTGTTGTGGCAGCGGTGGAACCTGAGGAGAGTGACGAGGAGGAAGACGACGGGGCTGAAACAGACAACAGGGACAGAATCATTGAACAGTACTTCCAATAGGACACAGGTAACATTTCAAAGATAATTTAGTAAATGTTAACTACTCTCCAGCATCTCTGCTGCCTGTCTATTTGCCCCAGTGTATGATGACTGAGTTTTGGCTTTTCCCTCCCTATTTCAGATCTGGGGTCCCCACTACGAGTCCTGTGCTTCGTTTCCCCATGGACTACAGCTTTGTGGCAGCTGTTTGTTGACTTCACCATGTACAAGGACATATTTGCACTGTCATGTCAATTACAATCTATTGAAATCACAGCCAGACTCCAGATATTTTGGTGCAAAATAGGTGTTTATTTAAGTGCTCAAAATGGGATGGGTGGTTTCAAGTGGGTGGGGGCTATGGTGAAGGAATGTCCATGGCAGAGTCCAGAGTAACAGTCACACAGGTGCATTGTCCAGAGGCCTGTGGAGAGATGGAGCATGGGCAGTTCAAGGATGGACAGGGTGACAATGTGGGACAGTGGGATGACATCAGGTGGTATCCATTGCTGGCGGGGGTCTTGACATCCTACTCTGTCTTCTTCCGAGATCTCAGGGCCCTCTTGCGGGGTGGTTCTTCTCCTGCAGGAGGTGGGGGTCTGGTGGGCTGCTGCTGTGCGGGGGCCTCCTGTCCACTAGCGCCGGCGGAGGTGGTTGGCTGTTCTTGGTCCAGGCTAGTGGCAGGGGCCCTTGGGTGTTGTTCAGTGTCCGCCCTGTTGTTGACGAGGTCCTGCAGCAGCCCTACCATGGTAACCAGGGTGGTGTTGATGGCTCTGATGTCCTCCCTGTACCCCCGATAGTGTTCCTCCTGCAGCACCTGGATCTCCTGGAACCGGGCCAGTACCGTCGCCATCGTCTCCTGGGAGCGGTTGTATGCTCCCATGATGGTGGTGAGGACCTCGTGGAGAGTGGGTTCCCTGGGCCTCTCCTCCCCCCCCTGTCGCACAGCTGCCCTCCGAGTTCCCCTGTTTCCCTGGGCCTCTGCCCCCTGGCCGGTGTGCCCACTACCACTGCCCCCAGGTCCCTGTTGTTGTTGGGGTGGTGGGTTATCCTGGGTGCCCTGTAGTGGTAGACACACCGCAGATTGACGCGCCCTGGAGACAGAGGCATGGGCCCGCTGGGTGGGAGCTGTGCTGGTGTTCCCAGAGGGGTTTGGGTCTGTAGTGGCCTGGGCCTGTGTGAGGGGAACCGACTGTCCAGAGGTCCCCGATGGTCCGGGCTGGTCATCGGTGTCCAGGTCGACAGAGCTGCTGTCATCGCTGACGGCCTCTTGGGTGGGGGGTGTGGAGAATTCTGGCCCCTCCGCCGCGGTGTGTTGACGGTCGGGTCCTGCAGGGGTATAGAGGTATGGTTATAGTTTCAATGTGTGGCATATGGGTGTATCTGTGGGTTCTCGTGTCCCCAAGTGCTGGCATTCGTGTGTGGGGGCTTTGGTGAGGGTGGCTTGTGGGGGGGATGTGTATATGCATTGGGCATGCTTTGGTGACGGGTGTCCATGCTTAGTGGACGCATGCAGGCCTAGGTTTTGGGATGTGTGGGTTGTGATGGTGAGACATTGGCGGGGAATAGGTGTGCTGGGGGTGGGGGTGAGGATGGTGGTGGGGGTGAGGGTGGGGGTGACGATGGGGGTGGGGGTGAGGGTGGGGTTCGAGGATGGGGGTGAGGTTTGGGGTCTGATTTGGCATGCAGGTGGGGGGGAAGCAGTATTGAAGCTTCAACTTACCAGTATCCATTCCTCCGCCGACTCCTGCGAGGCCGTCAGGATGCAGGATGTTCAAGACTTCCTCCTCCCATGATGTGAATTGTGGGGGTTGAGGTGGGGGTCCTCCGCCAGTCTTCTGCACGGCGATGTTGTGCCTGGATACCATGGAACGCACCTTCCCCCGTAGGTCATTCCATCGCTTCCTGATGTCTTCCCGATTTCTGGGGTGCTGTCCCACTGCGTTCACCCTGTCGACAATCCTCTGCCATAGCTCCGTCCTCCGGGCAATGCTGGTGTATTGTATCTGTGTGCCGAACAGCTGGGGCTCTACCCGAACGATTTCCTCCACCATGACCCTGAGTTCTTCGTCTGTGAAGCGGGGTTGTCTTTGGGGTGCCATGGGGTGGTGTGTATGATGTGTGGGGTGGAGTATGTGTATTTAAGTGAGTTGAGTGTGGTGGTGTGTGTTGTTTTGTGTGTGGATAGTGTGTGGGTGATGGTGTTGAGTGGCTGTGGCTGTTATTTTTTGGATGCTGGTGTCTCGCTCTTGCCTTCTTGACGAATTTTTTAGCGTAGGGGTTTGTGGGTGATGTGGGTGTGTGTTTTATATTGTATTGTGTGTGTGGGAGTGGTGTGTGTATGTGTATCAGGTGTGTGGGATTCAAATCGTCCAATGTGGCTGAGTTTTGTTCGTTTGTGTGTATTCTGACCGCGGCGGTGTGTCCCGCCAATGGAATACCGCGTTTGAATGACCGCCGCGTGGATTCGTGGGTCGTAATGGGATGGGCGTATTTCTGTTGGCGTGACGGTGGAGGTTTGGTCACCTCCACCTTTCCGCCGACCGCTGGTCTGGCGGTCTGTTGTGGCGGTCGGATTTTCGGAGGTTTGCCTTCTGCGGGTCAGAATGACCGTGGCGGGTTTCCGCGACCGCGGCGGGATTATGGAGGATTTCTGACCGGCGGTAGGCGCCTTTTACCGCCGAGGTCAGAATGACCCCCATAATCGTTCAACCACACTGGTTTGGAGCGAAATCTGGAAGGAGCCTTGCTGCATGGTGTTGCCTTAGACTTACTCAAGAGATGATCGTCTCCTGAGTCAGGGGAATCTGCCACCCGGTTATTCCATTTCACTATTCTAGACATGCTCCACACATCTCCATTATCAAGGACAACCACATTCTTCCTAACTTCCTTAATGCAGAAAGGACCTTTGAAGCTTGACTTGCCCTTGGTTCTGTACCCAGAATCCTTCAGCAACACCATGTCACCAACCTTCCATTTAACACCGGAAACACCATATTTGTAATCATACCGCAATTTATCCTTAGATTGGTAACTTCCTCTACGATCAGACGCCTTACTAAGTTTCTCTTGGTCAAGATCTCCTTGACTAAACTTATTTCTAAACCAAGCAGGGGATATTTTGGTACATCCAGACCTCCCCCTCATATATTGGGGTATTACGATATGCCCACCACTGGTCCCTCAGAAGATCCGCCCGAGAAACCCTGGTTTTAATTGCCTCCTGGACACTGGATTTTACCAATCTGTTAATGCGCTCAGCAAGGCCATTGGCCTGAGGTAAATACAAGGCTGTCTTCAGGTGCACAACGGCTAGGGCATCTTCCCAATACAATCCTTCACAAAAGTGAAGGCAGCTGTACACTCATCTGTCCAAACAAATTCACACCCTTTCTTTAGGAGAAATCTCAGGGGTTGAGTCACACTCGAAAAGTTGGCAATAAATTTAGAGTAATACTCTGCTAGACCTAGGAAAGATCTTACTCCATCCCTGTCTCTGGGTTGAGGTGCTCGTATAATGGAATCAACCAATTTCAACTTGGGCTTGATTCCTTCATTGGAAATAGTATGCCCCAAGTATGTTACCGAAGAGACTCTACGCTTGCACTTCTCCCTCTTCACAGTAAGACCTGAACAGGCCAGCTTACTCAACACTTCTCTAAGAACTTTGTCGTGTTCTTCTACACTACTGCCATGGACTAAGATAAACTCGAAAAATAAGACTCCAGAGACTTCCCCTAAGATCTTCTTCATGATCCGTTGGAAACAGGCAGCCGCGGAGGCCAACCCAAAGGGCATTCTTAAAAATCGGTAGGCTCCCACAGGCGTCATAAATGACGTGAGATGTCTGGAATCAGGATGCAAAACAATTTGGTGATAGGCTGAGGACAGATCTAATACACTAAACACCTTCGAACCACCCAAACTCAACAACACTTCAGAAATGTTGGGTAGGGGTTGGCGATCTACCCATATATGCCTGTTGAGATCCCTAAGGTCCACACACATACGGATCTGTCTCCCATTGTCTTTCGGTGCTAGGACAATGGGAGCCAACCACTCAGACGATTCTATCTCTTCAATTACACCAGCGCGCAGAAGCTTATTCAACTCTGCTCTGAGTGGTTCTAACATCAACTTAGGAACTCTCCTCACCTTGTGCACAGAAGGAATAGCACCTTCAGGATAATTCTGTGTTCGAAATTAGTTAGGCATCCTAATTTGTCACTAAACACTTGGGGGAACTCCCTAAGAACCTCAAAATTATTGTTCTCATCGTTCACTACCATAACGTGGCACTCAGAGTTGGGGACTGACTTAATTCCCATATCACGCTGGTGACGCCAACCTAGCAGATTATTCCCACGCTTCGCTACATAAACTTTTCCCACAGTGGTTTTGTTCTGAAATTGTATCTTCATGACCTTGTACCCAAGTACTTCTATCTAGGCACCACCATAACTGACAGGATTGATATCAGGCTTAATTAGGGAATGAAGGTCTTCCCCAAAAATTGCTTGCCAATTCTTGTCCCCCACCATCGTGTAAGGATATCCTGAGTCTGCCAAAACTGTAACTATTCTGCCATCAAGCCTAATGGCACACTCAGGCATGACGACTGGCCCAACATCTATTACTCCACTATTGTTCTCAACATGGTTAATCTCAGGTTCAATACACAAAATTATTTTGCTAATATTATCAGAGACAGAATCTACGTTACATTTGTCACTATTGCAGACCCTAGCATAGTGGCCCCTTTTCCCACACTTCCTACATAAAGAATTCCTTGCAAAACAATTTGAGCTGTTCGCCGTGTGTCCAGAGTTGCCACAGCGATAACAACGCTGAAATTTGGCTTCTTTTCTTTTCTCCAGAGTGGGTACCGGTGTTTTGCTATCGTTGCTGACCCTTGAAACCTCTTCCCGTATCAGGGGTGTTTGTACCATGGACAACTTGTCCTCCTCATGGTCATTCATCTCCTTAATCCAATTGCTGGTACTTTCCATTCCCTCAACAATTGCAATGGCTTATTTCAAATCAGGGTTCTTCGTCAACAGCTTTTTATTTTTCGTACAGTGGACTAATTGGTTGCGAATGAGGGAATCTGTGATATCGCCAAAGTCACAAGTAAGTGCCAGTGTGCGTAATGCAGCAAAAAGGTTTCCCACACTCTCAGATTTCCCTTGGAATCTTGCAAAAAATGTGTGCCTTTCCAAAACGACATTGAGCTTGGATTCAAAATGTGCAGCTAGAATCGCTACTGACATTTCATAAATGTCTCTGGGCTCTCCTTCTGCTCCCCCTACAGGTAGGGTTTCAAGGCCATCATAAATGTTCCTACCTTCGATTCCCAAATTGTGCAACAAAATAGCCTGTTTTCTGGCTGGAGAGAATTTTTCCCCTCCAATTGCTAATAGGTAAGAGTCAAAAAGGTTCTTCCAACGTTTCCAAGGAAGAATGGGGTCCCCCTTGTCAGATAAAAAGGGGGGTGGTTGAGACATCATGGGAGTAGCCATCATGAGCTTACTATACGACACAAATGAAATAAAGGGTAACAATTAGTACCTAAAATAAGGATACCAGCAGAAATAGAGGTGAGTTTTCTAGTGTACTTAAATGTATTCACTTCAGCTTGAAAGTAGAACAAAACTCAGTGCTTGAAGGTAAACTGGAAATGAACATCAGATGAATAGAAGTGCTAATGTTCAAAACATCTTCAGCATTTCACCTTCACTTAAAATGTAAAAAATTCCATAATAAAATCACACCGGGATGTAAATAAAATACAGTCTGCAGTCTAGTGTTCCAAAAAAATGCACGACGCGTAGTAATTACACACGGGATGGAACAAAATACAGTCTGCGGTCTAGTGTTCCAAAAAGAATGCACGACGCAGAGCCTACGCGCACGCGCCTCCCATTTCCAGAGAGAGAAGGCGCGTCGCTGAGGCTGCGTGTGCAGCTCCTCGCGCGCAGAAAGAAGCTGTTGGCTCCTTGCGCTCTGAGAACTCCTCACGTGCAGGGAGGAGCCGTTGGGAAGCTCGCGCGCTAGGGGGAAACCAGGGATCTAAAAATTTGGTAAAAACAGATCCCTCGGTAGAATATTACCAGCGTCGGATACAAAAATAGCACTGTACTCCTCCAGTGCTGTACTCCTCCAGCGCAAGCCACCGAGGGTTCAGGTTTGCCGAGACCCACTGCGGCAGGGGTACTGCCTTGAGGTTACCTCTGCTGCAGGTGTTGAACAATGTTACAGGGTGCAGAGTCAGCGCCGCCAGGACTCCACCACTCTAATCCTCAACAGAATCTCCAAGCCGGGAACCTCCAATGAGCCAACCTCGACCAGGAGTAAACAGCAGATGTCAACAGGTAGGAAATTCGTGGGTTCTGGGTTGGTGGTGACGCCCTCGTTGCCAGTGTTAAGCTCAGACATATAGGGCCTGATTTTAACCTTGGCGGACGGCGGAGGCTTAAATGCACATTTGTGAAGGACTAAAGACTCAGGTCAACCTGCTACTGTCCACATTAACTCACTAGACGTTTGCTGGACAACCTGCTTTCAAACATGTACACAGAATACTAGTAATTTTGGTGCAGCTGCACATTCTCATGTTGTCACCAACTTACCAGTGTCATCTCTGATATATTAGCTGCATTATAATTGTGCAGTTTGCCACAGTTACCAGTAATGGACTTACATTCACTACACACATTTGTAACATACCATCCCACCTGACCCAATCATGTCATAGGGCATGTTTTGTGAAACTGTCCCTCATCTCATTGTGAAAGTGCTGGCAATTCCTTTTGTTTGCATGCAGCCATGTGTTTGCCCACAAAAGTACTTCCCTTGTGAGGAAGAATATAGTGGCATCATTCAGCACAAAGCAATACTCCACACACACCATCAGACACCGTCTGATCAACTTACAACTTCAGAAGTCCTCATGGGCTTTGGATGTGTGTCAATCTCAATTTTGATGGCATACAACATAGCCAGAAAGTAAAGTGGTCCAAAACACAACAATCTCTATAGACTATGACTTACCCCCTTGTTGTTGCTGTTTCGCCCTCAACTGCCAGTCAAGCTCTGGGTAAGTCACAGCAGGGATGCGGGCCATTATCCCAGTCCATTAATATCTGGATCGCTGGGAGGACTGCCCGATTTGGCTTTCAGCAGGCCTCTGTGTTGCCTGTTGCAGGTCCTCCCACCTCTTCCTACAGTGCATGCTCTGCCACTTGTGGACCCCCAAGGTCCACACCTTCTTTGCAATGGCCTTCCAAATTCCCACTCCTTATAGGCATTGACCTGTATGTATGACAGAAAAGTACAGGAAAATAAATTTGAGTGAGTTTCTGTTTGGAAGTACTGCTGTGATATTACATTTTGGATATTCACACGTACATTCACCAAAGAGTGACTAGATTTTCTTCCCACCAAATTTGTTACAGGTAGCTTGTAAATACTAATTTGAAGTGATCTCATGTGTACCATCAATAGGTTTTAGCTACTCATGTTACCTAATCAGGCCTACAACATCATCCTGGCCAGAGCTATGCAAGTTATCCTGCTGTGAGAGCCACCCTTGATTACTCACTATGACCTACTAAAGGCCAAACCACCTCTACAATCCTTGCACATAATCCCACTCACAAGCAACATTGGCTTCCTGCCTAAACTCCCAAGAGTCAGAACCCTTGGTCTGCATCACATACAGTGACTAAGGGGGAAATAGAAGGGCTGCTACGTGTTAGTGAGAGAAGGAATTTGTGGGATGTGTGAACAAGTGTATGATGGAATGGGACAGACTGGGATGGATGATTGTAAGCCAGTGTCATTAGAACTTGCTTCACATAAACTAACTTTACCTATATGTGGCTCAGTGACAGGTTTAAACCATACAGAGCAACCTCATACACATTATGGGGGTCATTACGACCTCAGCGGTCTTTTCAGAAGACCGCCGAGGCCGCGGGAGACAGAATACCGCCATTGCCGGCAGTATTTCTGTCTCCCTATTATGACATTTCCGCTGGGCCAGCGGACGGTAACAGTGTTACCGTCCGTTGGCTCAGCGGAAATGTCACATCAACATTGCAGCCGGCGGCAATGCTGATGTGCAGCGGGTGCAGTTGCACCCGTCGCGCATTTCACTGCCCGAAATTCGGACAGTGAAATGCGCGACGGGGCTATGCCTGGGGGCCCCTGCACTGCCCATGCCAAGTGCATGGGCAGTGCAGGGGCCCCCAGGGGCACCCCAAGTCCACTTACCGCCGGCCTTTCCATGGCAGTGTGTACCGCCATGGACAGGCCGGCGGTCGGGGACTCATAATCCCCGGGACCTGGGGATTATGACCGCCAGGCAGAATCCTGGCGGGAAAATGGAGGGGACGGCGGTATGGCCGTGGCAATTCCGCCACGGTCATAATTGCTGGCGGAACACCGCCACCCTGTTGGGGGTGTTACCGCCAACATACCGCCGGACGCCAGGGTCATAATGACCCTCTACGTGTTGGAATCCCATATGACAGTACTGCATCAGACAACTCCAGACCCTCAACATTTTTCCCTCAACATCAACATCATTCCAGCATCGGCTGCATGTTGTCAGCCATACTACTGGTACACTGTCTCCTGGCCACTGGTAGTCAGTGGCCTGTAGTTTGTGTGATGAAGTAGGATTTGTGTGTTACGCAGACACACATTACAGCTTTTACCTTCAGGTGACTTAACGTTGCAATACACAGATATTCCAGACAGTGGCAAAAACAATCTGTCCCAGCTACATCATTCTGTCAACTCCAATCACACCACTACCCCCATTACCAAAAAGGGAACAAAATAGCCTGTGTATCAGAAAGGAAGAGGTTTCTCAGTCAGACATTCCCCAATCACACATGCACCTGTTCCTCTGGGGTCCCATGGAGCTGGTTGTACAGGGACAGAACCTTCCTGGCAAGGAGCTCCAGCTCCTCCGTGCTGAAGGCAGGGACCCTGTCACCTGCTTTGTCCGGCATCCTGGCTCGAAGAGGTCAATAACAGCAGCAAAAAATCACGGAGGTCTTGATGGCTGCAGTGTTAGTAGGCAAATAAGTGTTTTTTCACAATGCGGCATAGGAGAACACGGCAGACATGAACTTCGATGGAGACTGATACAGTCATTGCCTTTCATGCATAGCCATCAATCACATTAGACCAGTGGTCTCCAAACTTTTTAATGCCACGTCCCGCAGTTGAAAAATAAAAAATCATTGGCCCCCCTCAGAATGTTTCACAATTATTTTATAAAGCTGACAATGTTTAAATATGTCTAGACTTATTTAAACATTGCAGTTAAGTACTGTGACCCTTTAGAAAAATCAGATAACATGTTTCTGTTTAAAACAAAGCCCTCTTATCTGTATATTGCTTCTTTTAGCCAGAGCCTAGTGCCCCCCTTGGATCACTTGAGGCCCCATATGGGGCCTGCCCTCTAGTTTGAAGACCCCTACATTAGACTATGGCAGGGCCTGTCGTGGAGGCTACCACCTACTACGCCGTCAACTTCCGCCAACAGCCATCAGGTAGCCAATGTCCTGATGGCAAGGTCAGGCAGCCGCTGTTTTTAGGGTGTGAAACTGCACATTTTTGAATTGTTAGTGTGTCACCAGCAAATGGAGGCTAATGTATTTCTAAATGTTAGATAAGAACAACACTTTTCTTGGCAAGATATGATACAATAAAATGTGGACTGTGACTGTAATTGACACCAATACTGACACGGGGGAAATACTACCTCTGTTGATGGAATTTCTTGATTTTTTTTTTTTTTAAATATGTGCAAATAATAGATTTTAAATTAATACATTTTTTTAATGAAAAAAAATGTAAACAATTTCTGAGATAGAAAAATTTTATGTTAATGTTGGTACATGTATTACCCAGTGACATTTCTGCTGTTACCAAGACCTCAGTTGCATGTTGCCATTAAAAGTATGGTGTGACCATTTCAGCTGATATTTTTTTCCATACAGACAGACTTCTGAACCCAGTTATGGGCAGGAGGAGACTGCCTCACGTGTTCTTGCCCTTTCCAGATGTTGCCACCACGGAAGAAAGGAACGTCATCAAACAATTTCAACTAAATAGGCAAACTATTTTGGATTGTGTCAGCAGTTGGAGCCTGATCTCCTGCCTCACAATATGAGTTTAACAGCCATAACACCAATAGTGAAGCTCATTGCAGAACTGCATTTTGTTGCCATTGGCACTTTTCAATGAACTGTGGCAGTATAAGGGGGCATGTCCTAGCGAACTTTCAGTGGTGTGCTACAGGAAGTCTTTGCTTCCTTGATGAAACACATCAGCTACATCCAAATCCCACATCCACAGGATTTGCCCACCGTGAAGGGAGACTTTTATGCCTTTGGAGGACTACGGCTGGAGCAATAGATGGCACGCATATTGCCTTGGTGCCACCACACGCAAAGGAATAGATCTACCACAGTCAGAAGAACTTCCATTCCATCAATTTACAAGTTGTATGCTTACTAGACTTATACATCTCAAGTATGTGTGCACTCTTCCCTGGGTCAACAAATGATTAATTTGTGCTACAGAACAGCAGCATCCCCATGGCTTGTTGGTAAGTACAATATGACTTGAGGATCTTTTGCCAGAATCCTTGTTTAGGAAGGGACAATGGCTTGATAGGTGAGATCTGTTGATGTGTTGCTTCCATGTAGGAGACAAAGCATATCCTAACCACCCGTGGTTAGTGGCGCTGCTGAGGAATCCAACAATGCCAGGGGAAGTCCGCTTCAATGAGGCCCATAGAAGAACACTGAGGAGTGGGCTTTCAGACTCCTGAAGACCAGGTTTAGGTACCTTGACAAGACCGGTGGGGCCTCTACTCCCCCACATCATGGTTGCCTGCTGCATTCTCCATAGCATCGTCCTGCGAAGGAACATTCCTGTAATTGCAGAGGAGGGGCACTGTGATGTGCCCCCGAGTGAGGATGTTAAAATGCTCAGTGAAGATGACAGTGGTGAAGAAGGAGTTGACGTACGTCAAGATGTGATTGACCACTTCTTCACCTGAGTGTGAGGTTACATTTACAAATTGTAACCTCCAATGTCAGTACAACTTCTGACGTTGGCAACATGTCAATATGTTATGGTAATTTGTTAGGAATGGTCAGTACAGGAAAGTTCAAGGCAATGATATTAGTGGATCAGAGTTTCCATACATTGAGTACTGTGGTCTTTGCCAGAGATTAACTGGGCTTGTGCTAAGTATGTGTGTCCTCATGACTTGTCAATTGAGTTTAATTTAATATGTGGTAATATTCATTTTCCCTTGATATTCTGTTTCAGGGTCCTTCGCCATGTCATCTTCATTTGGACATTTAAAGGTTATGACATTTGCAGTGAAATGATGCTGTTTGAAAGTAAAAAGTGAAAATGTGTTGATCCTGGGACAAACACCCACTTGGGATGGTCAAATCATTTACAGACACAACTTGCACTCTTATAGTATGGAAGGTGAGAGGATTGTATCATGCCTGTTTTCTGTGCGATGCTGCCATCAAGGAAAAATGTGCTCAAACCACCTTTGTATGTCAAGCCCTAGTATACTGTTCTTCCTTCACATTGGCTAAATCTTCAATTTGTGGACAGCGGAGGTAGCTGATGATATGGTTCCTCATGGGTGCTATAACTTTTTGTTAGCACCCCACTAATTGGAGAATGTGTAATTGCACCAGATACTGCCACAGTGTCCTGCAATGGTCATGTGGCCTTAAATGTTGTTACTGCCAAGATGTAGACTATTGGTGTTATTGATCTAGGATTTCTAATGTGAGGGCAGGATGTATGACTCCAACTGAGTTCATGCATCAATGATAGTTTGCGTATTTTATTTGATACCATTGCATGCTCCCTTTCCTCCATGGTGTCAAGGTAGTAGAGTGTATAACTCTGAATGGCACAGCTTATTGGGGGTAGGCCTGGTTACTGAAACACAGGTTTCATTTCTACAAGGACTTGCTGCCAACATATGTAAGTTTGAAATACATTTTGAGTTTGTTTTCTTTGAATTAATTGGTTAACACTTTACCTCTTTGTCATTTCTACATTTTTTGGCAAATTAATTTTCAAAAGATTCCACAACCTGATGGTGGAAGACGGACATGACAAATGAAAGGCCACAAATAATCTAAAAAGAGTCTTGTAGTTGGTGTCCATAACATTTATTAGCATGACACAAAATAGTAAGGTGAATCAAAAAAAAAGATTAAATGAACAAATAAAGTTTATCATGGTGGATGGAAACACAGTAGTAGATCCCAAAACAGTTTGAAGTCCAGTGTCCAAGATACAACTGTCCTCAGAAAAGGAAAATATGTCCATGAAATGGTCCACAGAGTGAACGGTAGACACAGATAGGAGAAAATTAGGTTTGGCGTCTCTTGGAGGTGGTGGTGTTGCTCTTGCCAACCTCTCCTGCTGGTCTGGATGACCGTCCCCTCTGGGGAGGAGGGGGGCAGAGATGCAGGGACTGTGGTGGGAGAAGCAGGCTCTTTATGTGGCAGGCCTACCTGTTGATGTCTGACAGTGGTGTTCTTTGTCTAGATGTGGAGCGACCACAGACCGTGGCAGATATGAGGTGATAGATGTTAAAAAGCACCCCATCAGTGAGTCATTCTTTCATTGTGGTTCCACCGTTCCAAGATGTCCTCCCTCTGCACCTCCTTAAGTCCCTGGAGCTCAGTTACAACCTGGCCCATCATGTCTTGGGACTGTTGTAGTGATCCTAAGACTTGGTCAATGGTGATCTGACTGACAAAGACCCCCAATGGCCTCACTTTGCTTGTCCACAGAGTCCGCCCACTACCCGTACCCCCACTAGCCTGTGCCTTTAAGGACGTGTGCCCCATCCCATGGGGTCCTGGCAGAACTGTGTTGGTGTTATCCCAACAGCTGTGAGGACTAGGGGATACAGGATTGGTGTGTATTTCCTCGGTGCACAGGAAGTGGAGGTTTCCTCACGCTGAGATGTTGTTGCAGCTGTGGTGGGAGGTGGAGGTGTGGACAAGATAGACCAACTGGCTCCTGATAATCAGGACTTGCTTTAGTGGAGTCCTCACTGAAGCCTTGCTCCTGGTCTTGAGTGGAGATGTCTTGCCTGACAGACAGTGGTCCACTGAGCCGTGTGATTGGACCTGTGACGGTTCCAGAGAATATGCAATGAATACATAATTTGTGCATTTTATGTGTCTTTGCCTACAAATGAGCCAACCTAAAAAAGTAGAAAATGGGTGATAGGCTGATTAAGCCTTTGTGTTTTCTTCATTACTTTACACATTCAGTCTGATTTACACAGATGACAACTCTAGTGCTGAGGTTGTAGGGATGTCCTGAAATGCAAATGTTTTATTTCAGAATTGTAAATTACATGTAGCAGACATCCAACCCAACACAGTGGTGAGTGGATTGAAGTACTAGACCAATCAAGGCCTACCATGCAACAAAACCTTGGAATCAGAATGGTTCAACCTACAAATATAACTGTATTTGGTCATCATATGGGCAGTTCAAATTAACTTGTGCGTGGATACTACTTCTATTCAGCATGCCACAACAGATTAAAAAGAAAAAGAATTATGTAAGCATGTTCAGCAAATCAATGTAGCTATGAGCAGGTATCAACCTGATTGTAGTAGACAAGAAGTGACATTTATATCCATAGCATGACATGGTGAATGTCAAATGCACTAGTTTTTGGAATGTGTTTACATATGGAATTAAAGGACGGCAGAACATTACATTGCACTGTTGTTTTTCAGATCCAAAAACAGAGCATTATGGTAGTGGTAGCCATCTGATGACACCATAGACAATACTTGTTTGAAATGTAGGTTACACATATCACTTTCAATGACTATATTGGAGATGAACACACATTTTCAACATGTACACGCATATAGGTATAATGTGACAAGGAGAAAATACCACTTAGAAACACTATACTTTCCTGTGAAAATGGATGTGGATTTGGACCTGTCATTGGCAGCACTACAGCATACATTGATAGAAAGCAATGGGCAGAGCTAATGCAAGGGTTGATTTTTGGGGAACTACACACATTCTGACTATACATATTGCACACTGCCAAAGGAGAGCTACAACCATGCTTCTAGCAATTGATATGACAACATATTTTGTGGAGTCAAATTTAGCTTTATATGTTTTGCTAAGTGTGTTGCAGCATTCAAAACATCAACTTAAGAGCAGGACTTCATTTGTGATTGTCCAGAAATTGCTAAGTGTAACTTACCGGAGTCGCTCCATCAGGGATTCCTGTCAAACCTTCAGGATATAGGATTTACTAGACCTTCTTCTCCCAGAATAAGATTTATAATAAGGTCCTCTGGGCCTCCAGGTGATGGCTGGAGGCCAGCGAATTAACTTCCCCCCACAGGTCATTCCACCTCTTTCTAATCTCCTCAAACCTCAGCCAAAATCTAAATCAGGCCCTAAGACTGGTAAATAAATGATGTCTGAATTTACAGGCATATGCTACTTTGAATAATGAAGAACCCAATTTTAATTCAGCTAATTACAAAGAAATGTATTGTTATCATCACTATGCACACTATGCATACAAATAACCAGCTATCCTAGAAAAATTCACAATTACACGCAATCAGGCACCACCTCCTGAATGTCATCCTGGTTTCTATGAGAAATTCCCTTATTTTCAGTGTGCTGACAGATCATAGCCTTCAGCTTTCTATTTCTTACAAGAGGTTTCCGCAGCACTAGCACACTAACACAACTGACTTGAAAAGGCACACTTCCATCTGAAAAAGAAAGAAAACGTAGGTAGGGATCAACTGACCTCAGATGTTTCTGTAAATCTTTACCAGTTAGCTATTGACTATGAGACTCTGTTTCCACCCTTGGGCACGCCAGTCTACAGAAGGATAACATTTAATGTATTGAATAACCAGAGTTTAACGGAAAATGGTTACTGTATCGCATTGTATCAAACCTAAATTAAGGAGAGCTCCACCCAGCAGTCCATCAAGGGTGTCAAGATTCTCTTATTAACCCAGGTAGTCCACTTGGTGGTTACTGATTCGAAAGAAAGCAGGGTATAATTATTTTAGAAAAATCCTCCTCTTGTCTTAGTGAAACTATATCGACTTGTACGCTGTTTTCTGGACACTTCTCTATTTTATCCTGGTTTGCTCCACAATCACGTAAGCTTACTTAAGATTTTCTTGCCCAGGTACTTTTGATTACATTTCCAAGACAATAACAAAATGGGTATCTCCCATTTCAACTGTATGAAAGACGTGTTGATTCAGGAGTGTTAGCCGGCATTCCAGCTTCAAGGATAAACAGTTTCCTCCGCGTGCAGCAAAGGGATCCGAGAGCGCATTGATGCCGTTAGTGTTCTAACGATTATTAAATCCTGCAAGCAGTTCAATAACTAATTTATCACAGAACTCACTTTCTTTCTGAATGTGTTATGTCCCCTATCAATTAAATAGTTTTTGGAGAGTTTATTTGACATGTTTCCTAAGTTTCCAATTGAGTGCCAGCCCAGTTTTGTCCATCGATACATAACTTTGATACTGGCTGTGTGCAGCATACACAAAACAGTGCCCAATGGGCTCTAGACATATCCTCCATAGGTGAATTTCTCAAACTCAGTATTACTGCAGCCAGTTATGGGGTACCTGATAACCTAAGGTGATATTAATTTATCCTAAGCTTTCCTTCTTGAAGAGCTTCAGGTTTAGAAAAAACCAACACATATGCAGTTTATCACCCTCAATGTCCAGTTCATAATGTTGGGGGTCCTTTATCAATTAGTCATGCTTTCATGTTGTGACTCTGTTGAATGCATCTCAATATCTTGGGTATGTCCTCCTCTAATTGTGCCCATTGTTTGGTGATTCATGCCTAATGCTCTTCCTCCCCATGTCATATATGACCAAACACAGGGTGGTGTAGTTTAGATTATTGTGTGGTAAAGGGCATTGATTTATGCTTTTAATGACCAGAACGATTTTAAAAATCTTTCTGGATGCAGTGCAATCATAGTACCGGCATATGTATTATTGGGTGCCATTGCCCAATTCCTTATTCACTATCATCATAATCCTTTTCATTTTATCAGTACAATTTATTTTAAAATGTATTAACAAAGCATTTAATCATTCTTGAAGCTTTAATTCGAACACAGCAGTCCTTTATGAGTGTTCACCTCTATTTCATATGAAGAATCCAGTCATCGTGGACAGGGATTATCAGTGAAGATTCACCTGACTGTAGGGCAGCGTGAATGATGTAACAGTTGTCAGTCAGTTCCACAGCTTACCAGTGGATCTCGCATAGGTGTGTTTCTGGCCTGTTTTTCAAAACACATATCAAATGGTACCTGTGAGCTCACTTTTAAATATAGCGCGTGGGCAACAAGTTGAACACCAAACTGCCTTGTGCTACATCATATTAATCTTTCAAAGTCAGAATGGATCATCGGCTTGTGTCCATCCATGCTGTAAAGACTGTCAACAGCTACTTGAGCTTCTTTTATCTTACAGAAAAAACATTGTTGCTAGTTAAACTGTTACCCTTTCCAAAGTAATGTGTCTCAATAGGACTTGATCTGTGATGGATTGTTGGCATAGTATAGCCAGAAAGGTCGATGGAATATACAGACTTGAATATACTTAAAGATCACAATCGAGCAAATAGGCTCCTCCCTTCTCAGCATATTGAGCTTTTTGAAGTTGACCTTAAAACTTAAGACTGCAAAACAAGGATCAAGTTTTGTTATCTTCCGGCGTGCCTCCTTAGGCATCAGTGGCACCATCATAATGCCTGCAAACCTGCGGTGTGCAAGTTCCAGATGTGATTTCTAAGAGTGCAGAGTTGCTTTCTCTTCCCATAGCCAATGGTTCTACTGACAAAACAAATATGTTTGGGGTGGGGGGGGGTGATCTGCAACATGGTTACATACATTTGCCACCCAAAGAAAACTCTTTGGTTTGGCATAGAGTGCACCAAGCAGTGCTATGTTCTTCTGACTGCATCTCCTCTACATGATGTAAAGGTTTTACTTACAATGTCAACTCTGTCTTGGTAAATCACAATGGCCTGGATGTTTCAGAAACTGCCTCTGCATTTCATGCCTGGAGGCCAGAATCTTGGTGTACGGTTAACCTCAATTTTGAGTAGTATAATTTGTCAGTTTAAAGTCAATTCATATCTTGCCGTCCTTCGATACAAGGATAACATCTCCTTCATCTATCGAGTGTCATGTCCCTTTGTAGACAGTCACTGTTCATTGAGCCAGACAGCCTTCAAGGGCCTTATAAAACTTCTGTGAAGCAGTTTGCCGCTGCTGCTTTATTAATTTTCAGACCTTTTATAGGCCCCTCCTATCCACACAAAGTCCTACACCTTCTGTCTCTGCATTACAGGGCATGTAGGAAACAGTGAATTAGGTAAACCCACACCTTCCTTTGATAACATGTTGGCTTATAATTTAACAGACTGCAATTCCACATTGTCTGCCAAGATTCAAGCAAAAAATCGATAGTGACCATTAGGCATGTTTTGATTCTTCTCAATCTGTCAGCGCAAAGATTTTGTCTGTCCATTTTCAAGAAATAATTTTATTAAATTCAGCATCACTCTTTTGTTGAATTTGGCCATGATAGTTTTAATGAGACTATATAGATTTTGTAACCTCTCTTCGATATGTATGGGATCCTGTTTCCTTTTGATGACGAAGCCTTTGTGAGTTCCCTTCCGACAGTGTTAGGGCAGAGAAGGAGACTCCAGTGGTTTTCTTCCTGAAATCAAATGCATTTTGGCCTCATAAATGCTTTGAAGGCATCTACAGTGCAACTGGCGGATCCTTCACTTCCCATTCGTCATCAAATCATCCTTGATAGTTCTGATCAGTCCTTCTAGGGCCCATACTTTAATCAGATCTCAAGTGAGTGAGAAGCAGCTATCTGGCCCTTTGACCACATCCCAGGGAAGGTGTTATTTGCCTCTGTAATTATGTTGAAGTCTTTTGCTTTTTCGGTCTTGTGTAATGATGGATCCTTCTTCTTCCAAACGACTCTTACATGAAATAAAAATGTCCCTTCTAGTCTTCTGGCTCAGTTATTTGCAATTGCATGTCCTTGTGGATTGCCACAATCCACATACCTTATATTTATTCAATGAGAACTAGGCCAATGGGAACATTTTGAGAGAACAGGTGTGCATATTGTTTCTTTAAGTGGGTCTCTTGGAGACATATACAATTCGATCTATCTCGGTTGCATCTCCAAATATTGTGTCCTTTTATAAAGAAGCTAAGGTTCTTAAAATCCCATAGTTAGAATGCAACGTTCTCTGGTTTGAGCTCAGAGTGGAAATTTTTAGATCATTCTGATGAATAATGCCTATTCCCACCATGTGAACAGGTAATATTGGTTGCCCCTCCACCTTATATGATGTATGGATTATCATCTTTATGGGACTTTCACCCATGAGTATATCTGTTTCCTGCTCTGTTCCACATCTCTGAGGGCAACTGTTCTGATTTTGGAACATGTAACAAGAGTTTTGCACGTCACAAACAGCAAATCTGGCTTTTTGCGACGTGCAAAAAGCACTTCCCCATGTACAAACCGAGTTTTGCGGTTCGGTACACTTTGTACCGTATCGCAAAACGGGGTGTTCCCTTCCTAATTGCGACTCGCAGTCCCATGTTTGATTGTTTTGTGACTGCAAATGTGGTCACAAAACAATCGCAGTTAGCACCAGTGTCACACTGGGTGCTAACCCATTCGAAAACGGAAAGGGATCCCCATGTGACCCCCTTCCCCTTTGTGAATGTCACTGAAAAAATTAAACAAAAACGTTTCATTTTTTGTTTTTGTAATGCATCTCGTTTTCCTTTAAGGAAAACGGGCTGCATTTTTTTAAAAAACTGCTTTATTTAAAAACAGTCAAATACATGGTGGTTTGCTGTCCCCAGCAGGCCACCATCCCTGTGAGGGCCGCCATTCCCAAGGGGGTCACAAATTGCGACCTAACTCATGAATAATCATGAGGTGGGCATTTGCGACCCCCTTGCGAATCGCTATTAGTGTCAATGACACTATACTACATTCGGATTTGCGACTCGCAAATTGCGAGTCGCTCTGACTCACAATTTGTGAGTTGCAAATCCACACTTTCATACATGTAGCCCTTACTTCCTTACTTCTGTTAGCAGGTCAGCATGAGATAATAGGACTTTAATTCCACTGAGGATCTAATAGTGCATGAGGCCATGCATTGTGCAAGCGATAAGCCATCTGTACTTAAGATAGTGCTTGGTTCCGTAAGTCATGCTGAGCTGGGCTGGTTTCTCTGTATATTCGTGCATCTCGCATGATCTGCTTTGTGTAGTCTGAGACTGTCTTGTTTTGCACTATGTTACCAGAAAAGCAAGTAGTCCCTTGCCTCCTTTCTTTTCTGATTTATTCTATCCTTGACTTGGAATGAAAGTTTTCCTAAGAGTTTGACTTGGGCATCCATCCATCTTCCCTTAGCAGACTTCCTCTGGGGCTTTTAAAATTATAGTGTGTTAGTAGTCCTCTTAGAAAATGTCTCAGACTAAGATATTAGGAAATTCTAAATAGTCACATCCTTCCAAACATTAATGTTTTTCATTCGAATGTTATGCCTCGGGATCAATATTCTAAATCTGTCACGAGTCACAAACATCCTGCACTTAGGGCAGCTACTTACTTCTCCTTTCGACTCTTTCTGTGAGAAATTACTTGGAAACACCAGAGATTAACTTTCATTATATATTGTGCTTCATACCCCTGAAAAGGCACCACTTGGCCCTGGCTCTTTTTCAGAGTGTATATTAAAAGCCTATGTCCTGTGTAGGAAGTATCTGCAGAGATTCATCCTATCCGTAAATTTCTCCCAACATTGTGTAGGGTGCACCACAGCACGTAATTGTGTAGTGTTAATATGAACATATTATTAATACTTAATATGGCTGCTAATGCCTTATAAATATTGTGATAATTTTAATATCATTGATGTTTTAAATAGGATATGTGGCTAGAGATGCTGAGTTTGAACTTGGGCGCCCAGGTTCGAAACCCAGCCTCGTCGCTTAGTTTAACCTTGCATGATTCTGAGTAAATTACTTAACCTCCATGTGCCTAAAAATGTAAAATGTGAAATATCCTTTGTGGACAGGGGTGGCTAATAACCTTAAAAAGTGATGGGGTGAGCGAAGTGCCCCACCACTTCCCAAAAGAGAAAATAAAACACACCCACCCTCCAAAAGCCCTTAATAAAACACCCCCTTCCACAAAAGCCCAAGATAAAATACCCCCTCCCTCCAAAAGCCCATAATAAAGCAATCCCTCCTTTAAAAAATCCCATGTTAAATTAAAATAAAAGGTATTTACCAACCGCAGCTCGTCCTCTTCAGTGTTCTTCAAACTGCACACTGCTGTGGAGCTCCTGTGACCAACCCTGGATTGGATGGAGCGGGCTGGCCGGATGCTCATTCAAGCCCTGGAGGTCTGTGCTTGGTCTCCACCCAGCAGTCTTAACACAGTTGAGCGGAGAGCTTCAAAGTGCGCATGTCTCTTTGGCTGGCACAAAACAGCTGGCCAAAGTGACGTGTACTTTGGAGCATCCAGCCAGCCACTGCTTCAGTCCTTTGCTGCCAAACAACAGCAGAGGAAATGCCCCCATGTCTTTTGCCTCTGGCCCGGGGCACTGCAGCGCACACATTTGGGAAAAAGATAAAATGGCAATGGAATAATTTCATTGCCATTTTATGTTTGTCACTCGTGGTGTACAGTGGGTGGCGTGGGCGACACACCCCTGCCCTCACGGAGAAACTGCTGCTGTGAATTCATCTGTGTAATTCCCACCTGATGTACATGATATTGTAGATCGTCTCTCAAGCTCCCCTTCCCTTATGATGTAACGTACAGCTCTCAGTTTGCTATATAAATACTATTACAAACATACATGTCTGCTGGTGCCTTATACCAATCACGTCATTGTTTTCTACTGACTGCTAATATTTTGTACATATTGTGATGCCTGCAACAATGCAGGACGCGTTTTCTGTCCCTTTCCATCTTTCGTCAGTTTGAAAGTATATAAGAAAAGAGGCTGCAGATTGCTTAGTGATTTTCCCGCTGGGAAATTCATCAGAGTTGGAAACTGAATTATTTTAGAGCAAAGAATACTTTTGTAGACCAGTTAACAAGTGTGATTTACATAATCATTTTGTATACAATTCCATCTTAATTTTAAGTAGTTTAAATGATTAAACCACTTGCTTCAGAAGAAAAAAGTTACTCAACTTATTTGTCTTGATGTCTTTTACATATTCATGTGTGTGATTACCTGATATGCGAGTAAACAAACTCAGAGACAGCAAGCCGCAGAGGGTTGGCACCAGCCTCTGGTTGTAAGCTCAGAAGCAAGTGACACCCAAAGAAAGTTAGCAGCTTGTCTGAGGGGAACTCGTTCACCTCCCATCACAGCGGAGAAACTGTGGCCTGTCACGCTCCTCGACCAGAGGCATAGGGGATCCCCCACAAGGCCAAATGGGGTGGAGGACTGGGTGAGGTAGCCTGATGGTGACAACAAGTTGATGGGTGGATGGTAGCTGGCAGTGTACCCCCACCTTGCAAATTATGTTCTAACACTTGATGACCTCTTTGGGGAGGTACTGGTCCACTCTGTCCTGGTAAGTGAGAATTTTTGCACTGCAAGATGGAGGTTAAGCATTTTCCCTTTCCGCCAGTGTAAATTCCTCACTGAATCCACTTTGCCCATGAGGGGTACAGGAGGATCGTAAATTGAGATTAGTGTCCCTTGAAACACAGAAGCAACTATCTGGCTTAGAGGTCCTGGAGCAACCTGCTGTGGGAAACTTTGGACAGCTGAAGTCCCAAAGCCCTAGCCCCCTAAATAAAGGTGAAGCAGCAGGAAGTCCTAGAGAATCTCTAAACACAAGGGCAACTGAGATAAATCTGATACAATGACAGGAGGCAGGATACTGAAAGAGTCCAAGGAACTTTCTCCACCAACATATAAAATGAATTGCAGCAAGAAACTCAACCATGGCTGGCACTAGTGAACCTGCAGAGGCCCAGGAGTACTCGGAGCAAACTTTACTTTAAGTCTTTTTTCTCATGGCATTCTGAAAAGTTAAGGAAAAAATGCAAACCATTTTGTTGAACTTGAAACACAAATTGATAGACCTCTATCAGCTAAGGGACAGGGTGAAAAATGTGAAAACGGGATTGGGCAAGCGAAGTTGACTGCTGTGAGAAGTTTCAGGGGTGCATGCTGGCCCTCGAGGAGTAACGTTATATGTGAAGTCCTGGAGAATTGCTCAAGACTGAAAAGATCTGAGATGACATGTTAGCGATCTCTGTGAACCAATCCTGGAGAGTGCAGGGTGTGACCAAGTAAGACTGGATAGAACACAGTGGGTGGGCCTGCGATCTCGAAGTGAGATTTGGTCCCTAACGTGTTAACCAGGGGGCACTTCTATGAAGATAATTAGTTATAATGTCTATTGCACATCTGGGATGAGCAAATGCAGATCTTTCTTTCAGGATCTTTCCTCGCTCTCATTAGCCAAACAAAGGCCATTCGAACCAATCAGGGACCCTCTTCAGGGTGATTTTCCAGTGCAAAGGTAAACCTTTTATACTTACTTTCCACACTCAGGGAAGGCTGCAAATATCTGGGTCTCGAGACTGGTGAGGTGGGCCAACTCCCAGAAAGGAGAAAAAGAGGAGGGTATGCAGTTGCCACAAAAAGAAAAATCACGCTGGCCAGGGGACAGATTGAGGTGGGCATAGACGGTGCTGCAGCATCTGCGGAAGATCACTAGGGATGTACAGGAAGGGAACAAGTCCAGTAGAGGTGCTCCAAGGAAAACTCTCTTGGATAGTTCCTATCTGTAAGTATGAGCCTGTCTGCAGCAGACTACCTTAACACTGTGTCTCGGATCTGGACCAGTGTAGTGGCATGGGGTATGGGTTGGGATTTAATATCTGTGTTTTTGGCAATCATAGCCAATACCACTTGTCTTACTGTAGATAAAGTCCACTACTTGGGGGGTGGAGTAGAGCTAGGAGATGGGAAAGGGAAAGTCATTTAAAATTGATTTAAAGTTGTAAGTTACATTGTAAATAAATGTAGTTACCCCATCTATCTTATTACAGGCTCTGAATGTTTCATGTCTGGGGGGTGGGTGTCCTCAAGCAGATTACCACAAACCCTGGTTTACATGCCATTATGGTGACCATACACAATGCGGAAACTTCTCACTGGTTTTAAGGTCACATAATTCCTTAAAGATGACACTAGTAACTCACAACCTTGGAGGCCTCCACAAAACAAACTCCTGGGAGAACTACAAAAAAATGAAGCAGATAGTTACTCCTTGCAGCAGATTAAAATTTTCTGGACAAAGCAATGTTGTATGCAATCCTGTAACCTTCCCTAACAATATCATGCCTTGTGACCCTCCTACACAGCCCTAGACAGCTGGTGTGTCCAACATACTGAGATCCAGACACAGGTTTGTGAAGCCTAGCACCAATGCAGATATGGCAGAGAGATGTTGGTGATAAATGGGCATCCGACAGGCACCTTGTCACTTTAATCATACTCTATTCCCGAGTCAAGGGTAGTATAGATTCTTGTTACACACTGTACAGGAGATAACTGAGTACAATTAATTATAGTTATAATTGAGGAGGGATGCCATTGTATTTCTATATGAAAGTCAAAGTGGGGTGAGAGGATTGGCAATGACAATGGTTGTGTTCAGTGCTACTTTTTGTATGCTTTTGAAATCAATAAACGTGGTTATCAAAAATAAAGATCAACTGATAACAATGGTATCTAATCCTTACATTTACACAGGCAGTTGAGAAAACTGATTGTTTTGATTTCCATGACACGCATGTACGAAAACCGTGATTTGCGATTTACAAATTGCAAATCCATAGAAATTGCTATTTGGGAATTGCTAATTGGTATGTACATAACTGGTGATTACACAAATAGCAATTCCTACAGATTTGCGTTTGCAAATAGGAAATCGCAACTTAAGAAATTGCTGAAATTGAAATAGGAAATTGCTGAATATGAAATCGTAAATCAGGAAATCGGAGCTTTTTGGATACAGAATGATGATGTCATTCAGGATGTTTACAAATACAGGGTGTGACCACTAGGCAGAGGCCTAGGAAACTACTGCAAACAAGGAGAACTCCTGCATCACAGCTGCCAGTTCATTACACCATCTCCAAAGAAGACCATGGCTGCTGAAGAGGGTAACAAGGATTCAGGGAGCAGGAAGAGAAAGGTCAAGTTCTCTAAGAGGGAGCTTGAGGTCCTGACTGAGGAATGTGTCTCCCACATGGACCAACTCTTTGGGAAAACCTCTTTCACAGTACCTGAGGAAGAAAAAATGAGGATTTGGAGCACCATACTGGAGAAGGTCAACTCCATAGAAGTCACTCAGAGGACCATTCCAGAGATCCGCAAGAGGTGGTACGACCCGAGTTCCTGTTCAAAGGGCAAGGTGGCCAGCAGGATAGCAAAGGGCCATGTTACTGGTGAGTACCCTCACAACACCCCCTCGGACTGCCATGGAGAGCCTCATAGAGGGTACCCTTGTGTCAGGAGAAGGAGACATTGACACCTCCAATCCAGCAGGCGCCAGTCAGGGTAAGTCATCTTCCCTTTATATACCATACATAACAATGTTAGCAAATCCACATAACATATGTCACAGCATGAATTACTCTATTGAGGTGCTTGGCCAACCCAGGCCATGCATCTTGGGAGTTGTAGTACACATCATTACCATGCTTGACTAAGTACTGATGACCACACAAAACATAACTGTACGACACAAACATGCACATGCCCATCCCAAGGGACCATAAGAAATTACTCTCTAGTCACTCAGTTGAGTGAATTGCCTTAGTTTTTTACAAATACAGGGTGTGACCACTAGGCAGAGGCCTAGGAAACTACTGCAAACAAGGAGAACTCCTGCATCACAGCTGCCAGTTCATTACACCATCTCCAAAGAAGACCATGGCTGCTGAAGAGGGTAACAAGGATTCAGGGAGCAGGAAGAGAAAGGTCAAGTTCTCTAAGAGGGAGCTTGAGGTCCTGACTGAGGAATGTGTCTCCCACATGGACCAACTCTTTGGGAAAACCTCTTTCACAGTACCTAAGGCAGAAAAAATGAGGATTTGGAGCACCATACTGGAGAAGGTCAACTCCGTAGGAGTCACTCAGAGGACCATTCCAGAGATCCGCAAGAGGTGGTACGACCCGAGGTCCTGTTCAAAGGACAAGGTGGCCAGCAGGATAGCAAAGGGCCATGTTACTGGTGAGTACCCTCACAACACCCCCTTGGACTGCCATGGAGAGCCTCATAGAGGGTACCCTTGTGTCAGGAGAAGGAGACATTGACACCTCCAATCCAGCAGGCGCCAGTCAGGGTAAGTCATCTTCCCTTTATATACCATGCATAACAATGTTAGCAAATCCACATAACATATGTCACAGCATGAATTACTCTATTGAGGTGCTTGGCCAACCCAGGCCATGCATCTTGGGAGTTGTAGTACACATCATTACCATGCTTGACTAAGTACTGATGACCACACAAAACATAACTGTACGACACAAACATGCACATGCCCATCCCAAGGGACCATAAGAAATTACTCTCTAGTCACTCAGTTGAGTGAATTGCCTTAGTTTTTTTATCTATTAACTTTGTTGTTCTCATGTTAACAATATATCATCCACAAAAATGCAGTTGATTCTTGCTTGCAACAATATTGCAAGCTTGTTGTAGCCCTTTGAATAAAATATGGTCACTCAGTTGTGAATCAAGCCCCACCATCTTTTGTGATGTCTCATTATTAGGAAGTTTTAAAATCTCTTACTTCAGAAAAAGTTGTTGGTTATCTCTGTGTATTGTGCAAGTCCCTCTGCTGCACGTGTACCCTCCTGCTGCACCTGTAGTGGTGGCAACTCATCATCAGGGCAGGACTCAGGATCTATGGGGATGTTATGCACACCCTTCCTCTTTGCAATATTGTGCAGTATAGCACATGTGGCAATGATCTCGCAGCATATATCCGATCTGTATTGCGCCATCGGTCAAAATGTCTTTGTATATATGGCCCCATATCGTTAAGGACTAATAGCCAAGCTTGATGTTTTAACACTCATTTATTCGAAATTCTTCTAAAATCAAGCAAGAATTATATTTTATTCTGTGTAAAAAACAATGGGCCAGATGTATCATGAAATGGCCGTGCGAATCGCAAACGGCGATTTTTTAAAAATCGCTATTTCCAAGTCGCAATAGGCCATGTATCACTATTGCGAATCGGAATTAACGATTTCTTAAAACTCGCTATTTGTGGTTTGCGAGGCCCAAATACCGAATTGCAATTTGCATTCTCGAATTTGCGATGCAGTAATTGAAAATCGCAAATTGCGAGAACGCACACCTGGAGGAGCCTGATGACATCACAAGCAGGAAGTGAGTCATCCCAGGCAGTTTGCAGGTGCCACACCCAAACTAGCACTCAGAGAGAGTCAGCCCAGCCACAGTGAGCAAGTCTCTGAATAAGGTAGCACAGCAGAACCACCATGGACACTTCTGCCCAGGGAAAGGAGAAGGGAGAAAGGAAGCGCAAACTGAAGTTTAGTGAGCAAGAGCTGGAGGTGCTCACAAAGGAGGTGGTCAGGAGCCATGACTGTTTGTTCAGCAAAAAGCTCACTCCAGGTGCCTGAGAGTGAAAAGCGCAGACTCTGGGCAGATAACCAGACCAAAATTTGCACTGTTGGAGTAGTGCAGCGCTCTGTGGAGGAAATAAAGAAGAGGTGGTACGACCTGCGGTCCCGTGCCAAGGAGAGGGTGGCAAGACGACTGCAGGAGGCCAGGGGCACAGGAGGTGGACCACGCACAGAGACACCCGCCACCCCGATGGAAGACCTAGTGGAGTCCATACACCTCCCAAAAGCAGTCAGTGGGGTCACTGACATTGATACATCCGGCACACCAAGTACAAGTAAAGGTAAGTGCAATATTGAAATGTAACCCCATAAGTGTATGCACAAAAGCCCCTTAGGAATTAGCAAGTAGTTTAAAACATTGTGAGAAGTAGTCCATTCCACATCTTGGAAGCAGCACAAAATTGCCTTACGGGAGTGGTAGTCCACAACCTAGAGCTGAAAGTAGCACATAGATTGTAATAGGCAGAGCGACACACAGAAGAACACAACACCCACAACATAGTGATGAGAAGTAACTGTACGTTTATTACCATTGTGTGACCTTTATTGATACATACATAACTGACATGCTGCATATTGTCGTTGCAGGTGGCCCAGGCCCAGCAGCTACAGCATGTGCCATTGCAGGGGAAACAGACACCCATCCTGCTTCTGACTCCAATACCAGCGAGTCACAGAACATCGCGCCCATCCGACGCAGGCCCAGGGCACTGCCACTACCAGAACTGAGCCAGGACTCTGATGAGCAGCAGGGAGAGTCACACACACCGTCTCCAAGTGGCAGATGCACTTAGATGCAGGAGCCCCGTCCACAGCAGAGCACAGCACCCCGCAGGATGCCTGCATATGCAGGCGCACAGGCTTTTGAGGCACGTGAGGGAACATCATTATTTGGTGGCCTGGAATTGGCTATGTTAAAGCAGCAGCGCCTGCAAAACAAAAAAATCTCTGCGTTACAAAGGCAGATGCAGGCACAGAACACAAACTTGGGGGGGCTGCATCGCCAGCTGGAGTGTCTCAAAGCCAACATCAAACAGCTGCATGAGGGACAGAACCAAACATCGCAGGATACGAGGGAGCTGACTACTGCGGTGAGGGAACTGTCAGGAGCTGCGCCACGACAGGGTAAGCCACCGCAGGCAGGAGCAACGCTTTATGGGTATGTTTGGTGATTTCTGTCGCGCTGTCACTAGGCTGACAAATTCTACAACACTAATATTGCGTCGTGCTGTGGCCGCACAGGTAGAGGCAGCGCACAGCAGCAGGAATGTGGCCCAAGGACTGGTCCAGATCACGAATGTGATAGACAATGTTATGGGCAACCGGTCAGCCACACCAAATAAACTGGGACTGGGGGACACAGAGGACACATCGAGCCTCAGCAGCTTAGCTGTGCCCACAACGGATGCCAGACGTCGCAGTGCCAGGTACAGCACTGTCACAGAGGCAGAAACTCGAGGTGCCAGTGAGGCAACTGCGCACTCGAGTGGCGTGCGTGGCCGGAGGAAGTGAGTTTATTGGCCACAGGGGACTGTAAATATTTCTGGCATAAGGAAACTATGAAGGAATAGTGATTTTCTGTTAACTGCTTGTGTTTATTGTCACAATTACTTTTGTTGATTCTAGTGGAACTCATATTACCTGACATTAAGGTAATAAATGTACTTACTACAAGTACATTTGTCAGTGGATTTGTGTTGTTCATACTTACATCTGAAATGGTTGGGTGTGATGTCAGCACGCCTTTGCCTGCCCTCTGCTGCACTGGTCCTGTCTGCTGGCTGTAGGGGTTGTGGGGATCATCATCCTCATCTGATCAGAATCAGACTTTTCCACAGGTATGCCCCTGGTGGTAGCTATATTGTGCAAGATTGCACAAGTAGCCACTATTCTACATGTCATCTCTGGGCTGTACTGTAGTGCCCCTCCACTTTTGTGGAGGCACCGGAAGCGACTCTTCAGCAGCCCAAAGGTGCGCTCCACCATGTTGTGGGTCGCCCTGTGTGCTGCATTGTACCTCCGTTCAGCAGGTGTAGTAAGAATGAGGTAGGGCGTCATCATGTAGGTGCGCACTGCGTAGGCACTGTCTCCTGGAATGAACAGAGGGTATAATGAGCAACTGAGCCTTCTGACGTCACAACGCCATCAATGCACCAGTATACAGAGGGACAATACCTAGTAGATATCCTTCACCAAACTCTCCAGCTAGCAGTCTTGTGTGAATGCCGCTGTGGCAAAAGATGTATGAATCATGTGTGCTCCCTGGGTACCTGGCCACGAGATCAGTTATAATATAGGAGGCATTGCATATCACCTGAATATTCATGGAATGTTGGTATTTACGGTTGCGGTACACATATTCTGTGCCTGATGGTGGACAGATTGCTACATGTGTCCCATCTATGGCACCTAGGACATGGGGGAACTGTGCTATCTGGTTGAAATCGATTTTTGTCTGCTGTATTTCCTGTGGGGTGTGGGGGAATCTGATGTACTGGTGTATCCTACTCAGCATGGCATTGATAAATGCATTGAAAAATCTAGAGAGGGTACTCTGTGAGACTCCTCCAGCTGCTGCTATAACCCCTTGATAGCTCCCTGAGGCGAGTAGGTAGAGGGAGCATAATACCTGCACATGGGTGGGGATGCTATGAGTCCTATGTGTTGTGCGCTGCAGTATGGGTTGTAGCTCAGCTATCAGGTCGAGTATCATGGCCTCATGGCCTATCATCCCTCTCCTCAAACCTGCCAAGATCCTCATCCTTCTCGCCATGACGTAGAGTGCAGCCATTGTGGAAAAGAGTCTGAGGCATTCTGGGCCTCTTTATATAGGTTGCACCTGGTTACCACCTGCTTTCACTTAGTGGTATTTTGCATGTGTTAAATGCCATTCTGCAAAAAATCGCAATTTGCGATTTTTGGGTGTATCAATTTGTGACTTGGTTTTGCGAGTCGCAATTTCCTACTTGGAATACCGAATCGCAAAATGCGACTCGCAAAACCAAGTCGTAACGCAAAAAATAAAAAAAATTGCGATTTCTTATTTTTGGTCTGCGTATGCCTTCATGCATCACAAACCACGTTTTTGCATTCGCAAACGGGCAAATTTTGTGATTCGCACCGTTTGCGAATGCAAAAACGTTTGATACATCTGGCCCAATATGATTTACCAATTTTCTGTGGTAAACATCCTTTTTTACGACTTTTTTATTACGAAAGTCGTGGTTAACGAAAGCGTAACAACGCTTTTTTTAACCACGACTTCGTATTTTTGTGCCTTAACTACGTATGTTCTGAACAACGAACATGCGTGGTTAAGGTACAAAGAAGGGAGTTGGCGAAGGTAAGTGGTGGGTTTAGGTTTTGGGGTGGGGTTGGGGGGTGGGGCGTTTTTGGTTTTGGGGAGTGGGTGGGGGGTCAGGGGGTTTTAGGTTTTGGGGTGGGGTTGGGGGGGTGGGGCGTTTTTGGTTTTGGGGAGGGGGTGGGGGGTTAGGGGGTTTTAGGTTTTGGGGTGGGGTTGGGGGGGTGGGGCGTTTTTGGTTTTGGGGAGGGGGTGGGGGTTAGGGGGGTTTAGGTTTTGGGGTGGGGTTGGGGGGGTGGGGTGTTTTTAGTTTTGGGGAGGGGTGGGGGGTCAGGGGGTTTTAGGTTTTGGGGTGGGGTTGGGGGGTGGGGCGTTTTTGGTTTTGGGGAGTGGGTGGGGGGTCAGGGGGTTTTAGGTTTTGGGGTGGGGTTGGGGGGTGGGGCGTTTTTGGTTTTGGGGAGTGGGTGGGGGTCAGGGGGTTTTAGGTTTTAGGGTGGGGTTGGGGGGTGGGGCATTTTTGGTTTTGGGGAGTGGGTGGGGGGTGAGGGGGTTTTAGGTTTTGGGGTGGGGTTGGGGGGTGGGGCGTTTTTGGTTTTGGGGAGTGGGTGGGGGGTCAGGGGGTTTTAGGTTTTGGGGTGGGGTTGGGGGTGTGGGGTGAGGGATGTAGCGTGAATGGTGCCTATTGCTAATGATTTTATCAGGAATGCCGTTACAATGAAATATCGTTGTTAAGGCATTCGTGGTAAAATCATTAGTAGTAAGGACGAGGTCGGTGTTCCGACCTCGTTGTTAAGGTTAGTAGTTGTTTTTAATTCGGTGTTCCGTCATATAATCATTTTCTGTACCTGGACACTTCTTCAAATCAACAGATATTGTCTTTCTTCCATAGGCTATTCCTAAGAGTTGCAAGCCCCAGGGAAGTCCCTCCCCCCAGCTTCACAGCCATAACCCAGTGCAAGGCCCAGGGGAAGGTAACCACCCTCTCCCATGTGCCTCACAGTCTATAGCGCTGCAAGTCGCACAATCATGGTATAGCACTGGAAGGCCCACAAAATTAGGATGCAGGTTTGTCCCATGTTTTTCATGTTTGTCCTGCATCCTGGAAAAACATTTTTGAGCCCATCTTTTTTTTTTTGCCATGGGACTAAAGCAAGATTGCAAGCTAACCAATAGGGGCTGTCCCACCGCTGTTACTTGGGCCACCCAATATGTAAAGGTGGGAGGGTCCAGCATTTGTTCACAAGGGCCTGCAGCACATCACTTTGGTAAACAATATCATTGACAAAAATATTGTGTTGAAAATATCATTCACCACAATATCATGGGCCTAAAACTTATAATGGTGTAACAAGGTCTGCACAACCCTGTCACGTGACGATACCTCAGGACCCGTAAAACAGTACCACAGGGGCACCATCAAGAGCCCGGAAGTAGCGACGCCCTTCGAAAACCCGCACATCCAGGTTAAAAGGACAACAAACAGTGACAACGGCGTGTTCCAAGGGAGAGAGGAGGGATAGAGGAGAGGCGACGAGGAGATGGACACCAGCAACGGGACGCCGGAGACACGAGGAGACAGATCCAGGAAACCAGAGACCCTGCTCCTGGAGACATCGCCACAGAAAGCCAGGACAGAAAGCAACAGAGCCAGCCAGGTCCCTGGAGGCATTATCTGGCCCCATACATTTACTGGAGATATATAGTCCAGATCGCTTCTGAGATGTTTGAGGTGATGGCATGCATCAGCACACTCATAGAATGATTCACCAAGTGGCAGAATCCTAGAATCCTTCCTAGAAGCTGCCAGATGTTTGCACCAAGTCCTTCTCTGCCTTTACTGACTCCCATGTGGCTTTTTTATAGAGCGATCTCAGTTTTGTGAGAGTCATAGACCGTGAGGGCTCTTAATAGCCCTTCCTCTGTAACTGAAGAGCTCAATTCAGTTTTTCCTTCGCAGTAAATAATAGAGCTGAGGCTCTTCCAGGCTGGGCTCCTACTAAACCTGAAACTCTAGAAACTCCATGGAGCAGAACTTGATCCTCCAAAAGGCTTCTTAAGAATACTACCCACTCCTCCAAAGGGCCTCTGGTCTCTTCACAATCCTGTTACCATATATACCTTTCTCTTGCTTCCAGCCATTCAATAGTACCTATTGACCGAAGAAGCATTCTATAATTGGTTGTGGAGATTGAACGAATCTCTGGTTGGGCTTGTTCATGAATTATACCATCTACATGTAGCAGAATCTTCTGTGGTTGATGATCACTTTCCAATCCAGAACCCTATTCATAATATATAACCATTTGAAACAGGGCTAAGGATACAAAGGTGTAGTCACAGATTTAGTTAGAGATGGCTGATTGGAAAATGGGCTGTGCTAGGATATCCGGGCTAATGCAACCGTTAGTAGCTCTTAAGCCTAGATGCTCTACTTCAGTAAAAAATTGTCGCCCCCTGTAGTCCTTTGGCAGCATGGATGACTGAGAGAAAGGGATTTGCCAAGTCTGATCAAATATATCCAGAATTTGATCCCTTATTGTGTTCTGCATTAAGTTTATATTGAAATCTCTTGTCATCATTACAATTGGAACAGGATTTAGAGCGGACTGAGCAGAGATAAAAAGCTAATAATACTTTTATTGTCTCCTGCTTTTTTTGCAGTTAATGGTCGGATGTAAACATTTATGATCAAGAAGGCTAAGGCATTGGACATCTTGAAACCCGAGAGTTTTACCACTTGCAGATTAGGGTGGTCCATGATAATCTCCACTGTTTTTACCTTAAGTTAGTCCACAACATAGATGGATGGGACCCCCGGCAGGATGGCCGAACATGTGAGTCTTCACTGCTGGCTTGCTATAACCCAGATATAAAGGAAAATGTAATACTTCTGTGGCCCAGGTTACTTGAAAAATTACCAGATGAAATTAATTTATATAGGCGATAAAGGGATTATCGTTATGCTTGCCAAAGAAGCCCTCTATATTCCGAACACATATTGAGAGATTTTCCTTGTAAAGGCCATCAACAGGACTTTCACTCTGTCACCAATTCCTGCGTGTGTGTGGATCCAATTGCAGGGCGCTTGGAAGCCAAGCTCAGTCTGCTGCAGACTTTTGAGATGAGTGAATTATCCCATCTACTTCATAGCTGTAATGTGATACAGAGCCTTGGACTCTTGACTTTGAGACAGAGAGACTCGGAGTCCCTCTTAGGACTGACTTTGGCCCTTGCTGCTCATTGTTTGCTAGCCCCCTATTATTAAATTTTTGTTTGGATCTTCTTTCTTCATAAGCTTGATAGGTGCTTGAGATCCTAGAGTTAAAGGGCCATAGAAATTGTCGGTAGGTTTCAGCCGTCTTTCAGACAAAATCAATTGCCCACTTTGCGAATTCCTGTCTCTCTGCCCACACTTGCTCCACAAGCCTTTCAGCTGCCCATGTAATAGCTGTGGCTTTGTTCACATCAGGTTTTTGGGAGTTTATAAAGGTAGCAGAAATAAAATCTGATGATTTGATATACCTTAGGGAAGGAATTTCCTGCACCATACGTGTCATTGAACCTTGGTTAATTATATCGTGTCGACCCCTTAAGTTATACTTTGGGATAAAAGTGAGTCTGCACAATTTGTTGTTGTTATCATTGTGAGCCAGCTTCGAGGTTGTATACTTCGAGAGATGCAAGCTACTTTCGGCATGATGTTGATCTGTGTTAGATTGCAAAGAAGGACTGACATCATAAATGGTAATCATGAAGGGACCTAGTGCTAAATAAGTCTGTAGCTGGCTGGATACCTGATTTCCTTGCAGAATAACAGAGTACTAGTTATGCTTCTATTTACACTTAAATTTGTGGGTCCTGCTGCCACCACAGTGATTGTTGGTTGCTCTACTAAAGCTGGTTGCACTGTCTGGGCAAAATCTTCACTTTTTGCCAGACTATTTTCTTGCTTACAAAAGGCTTTCCTTGTTCCACCATCACAGGCTTGGCTAATTGAACATTGGCTAGTCAATGGTTTGTACCTTCCTGTAGGCTTTGATTCTGTCATATTCTTAAGTGGGGTTTTGGGGAGAATGCCAATAGCTTGTGTAACGAACTTAGCTCCACCTATCACCCCTGCATCTTTACTGAAGTCTGAAGTCTGAAGTTTTGAGGTTTACTTGATGAGATGAAGATTGGGTAAACTTGTTCCATCTGCCACGCTGCAGAGGTTTTAGCTGCTAGCTTGTTATGGGATTTCCTGAGCCTCTTACGTTGCCTTTTTGTCAGCTTCTGACTACCTGTGACATCGTACCTTGTACTTTTGTGACTTGAGAGCAAGTTATCCAGAGAGAAACTATGTTGAACCAGACTAGATGACTTTATGTTATCTTCATTACCTATTTTTTGCTCCTGACCAGATGTAGTAGTTTGTTGCCCTGAAACCGACTGAGAGCTAGAGGTACAATTAGCGAGAACTTCAGTTATTACATTTTTTGCATGAAACACGTTTTTGCGCAAATGAAGAATCACATTTTAAGTGAGCTTTTATATCTAGCAGCACCGAGTTCAGAGCGTCCGGGAAGCTTGTCAGCTTGTCCAGAACCGATTTGCATGCACAGGATGGAGCTGGCTGTGCTGTGTCAACTTGCACATGCTGGAGTAATGAGTTTAAAACTCATATTTTTCAATTAATTGCTGGTACATAAAAAGCCATAGTGTTAAGGAGATCCACCTGCAAGTCTAACTTGCTTGAGTGGTATGTTAAAGCATTTACTACAGACTAGAATACACAGAGCAGAACACCCCATGCATTACTAGTCTCACCTTCATGCCGGGCAGTGGAACACTGGTGAAGAGCTGATCTACAACTGTGGAAGGATATGTCAGGGATGGCTGACAGATGCGGATCACACAAAAGCCTCCATTGGTCCCTCAAAGCCATGATCTCTGCCTGTGATAATGGAAAGATATTGTCGACTAATAGGTCGGAGGAAGGAAGTCGGCTTCTTGACGGGGCTTGAGCGCCCATGTTTTGGGCCCTCGACTGGGCTGGGATCCAGGGAGTGTCCTCTAGCCCGGTTTCACCAATGTCACACTTATTCAAAGATGAGTTTAACTGATTTTTCAGGAGGCGGTTGGTGCATGTCCATGTTAATCTGCATTGTCTGCCTCTTTTTTAAGGGCTCAATTTCTTCTACATCTATAATACCAACAGGCGTCTCCATTTCAGCATTATACTGAACGCAGGCCTCTTTATACATTGTTTCTAATTGGGCCTTAGTCCCCGCATCCTTAGCTTCTACGCTTCTTTTTGCCCAGATCTCCCATTGAAAAGATGCATTCTGTTTTGATGTGGCATAGTGTTGATTCTCTACTGACCGAAAGTTGAGCATACTGGGCATTTGGGACTGTAAGGGCATTTGTAGACCGTGAACGACTCTGTTTTGCAGGAGCAGTACATTTTTTTTTTTTTTTAGAAAAGTATATTTGTTCCATGCAGTACCCCGGGTAAGAGCTGGGACCAAACATCCTGTTTCAGGCTACCTGTCACAAGGCCCTTTATCAGGGACTCAATTATGGCAGTATTTTTATTAATATATATATTTTTTTTAATTTAGATATTTAGAGGTGGATTAGGTGACTTTGAGTGTTTCTGCTTGCGCCTCCTAATTACGAGAGTTGCCCTTATCCTGCCAGAACGCATGATAGCTCTGAACCTTGATAATGGGGTCCGATTTTAGAGAAAACAACCAGGACTGAGCAGAAGGTCAGACTGCACACATTTGCGAAAGCACACCCCACTACTGACCTGTAGATAGGTAGTAATAGGAACAGTAGCTGTCTTTAATTTGTAGGCTGACTGTGGCACCTTAAAAACTTCGATGGCCCTTGGACCCAAGAGCCTCTCACTAGGACATACAGCAGGAAGAGCTGTGTGTAGTCCCTACATTGAGACAAGCCGCACTGATCTAATGCTGACCGCTTCCGCTTCAAACAGAAAGGGCTGCAGCCTAAGGCCTTAACTGCCCCTCACCACTGCCCCCTGGCCTGTCAAGCTCACATACTCCCACTTCGCTCGAATTCTCAGGGCCGCTCCCGGGAAGGTTGCAGACCCCAGGTGATCCTCAGGACACAGGCCTCTCTTGAAACATCCACGGTCTGTCAGAAGCCTTCGGCAGGCCTCCCAAGTAGTCGCCCAAGTGTTGCGCCACCACACTCCTTGGCCCATGCAGCACCCTACAAACCTTTTGGTCCGGGGGGCACAAGCACGCTTAGAGTGAATTTTAGAAAAGCTTAGAGTGAATCTCTTAGACGAGGAGACTGAGCAGGGTCACAGAATAACAAAGTCACTGGGCAACCTGGGGAACTTAGCAGAAGGACTTAACTGGTCAGTCAGCCAGGTTTTTAGGTACTTTAAGTATCTTTAAATACCTTCATGAATCTTTAAGTGTCTTTAGGTATTTCCTGACTCAGCCCAGCGGGTAAGGGACCAAGGCTCCGTAGGATCTAGCATGGTTAGGAAGATGAAGGCGCTTTCAACCTTTAAGAGAAAAAAGCCATTTGCATGCCTATGATGCAGGCTGATGCTTACTACTCATTGAGGGCTCCCACTGATGACTCAGGGCTGCAAAGCCAAGGACAGGGAGGCCCATTCTCCTCTCCTTCCTGTGCACAGAAAGAACATTGGCTATTCCATGTGGCACAGTGTTAGAAATGGGGTTTTTGGTTGGCAGTCAGGTTACCCTCTGTCCAAGCAAGAACCCTCACTCTAGTCAGGGTAAGTCACACACAATCCAAAATTAGCCTGTGCCCACCCTCAGGTAGCTTGGCACGAGCAGTCAGGCTTCACTTAGAAGGCAATGTGTAAAGTATTTGTGCAATAAATCATACAATACCACCATATAGCACCACAAAAATACCCCACACAGTGTTTAGAAAAATATATAATATTTATCAGGATATTTGTAGGTCAAAACGAATAAAGTTGCAATGTGAATTTGTAGAGATATCACTGAAAAGTGATATAAAGGGGGTCATTCCGACCCTGGCGGTTGACTACCGCCAGGGCCGGGGACCGCGGATGCACCGCCAACAGGCTTGCGGTGCATCCATGGGCATTCTGACCGCGGCGGTACAGCCGCGGTCAGAAACGGGAAACCGGCGGTGTCCCGCCGGTTTCCCGCTGCCCTAGGGAATCCTCCATGGCGGCGCTGCAGGCGCTTCCGACCCCCTTACCGCCAGCCTGGTTCTGGCGGTTTTGACCGCCAGAACCTGGCTGGCGGTAACGGGTGTCGTGGGGCCCCTGGGGGCCCCTGCAGTGCCCATGCCAATGGCATGGGCACTGCAGGGGCCCCCAAACAGGGCCCCACCAAGATTTTCAGTGTCTGCCAAGCAGACACTGAAAATCGCGACGGGTGCAACTGCACCTGTCGCACCCCTTCCACTCCGCCGGCTCCATTCGGAGCCGGCATCCACATGGAAGGGGGTTTCCCGCTGGGCTGGCGGGCGGCCTTCTGGCGGTCGCCCGCCAGCCCAGCGGGAAACTCAGAATTACCGCGGCGGTCTTTTGACCGCGCAGCGGTATTCTGACGGCGGGACTTTGGCGGGCGGCCTCTGCCGCCCGCCAAAGTCAGAATGACCCCCAAAGTGTCTTAAGTCTTTAAAAAGTAAACAAAGTCTCTTTCAAGCACAAAGTACCTGGTTTGGAGGGGAAAATCTCAGCAGAGGGCCGCAGAAGAGGAGATGCGTGGAAAAATGGTGTGTGCGTCGGTTACGCCCCTTCACACACAGACTTGCGTCGTTATTTTTCACGCGGGGAGACGTGTGTTGTTCTACGGGAGGAAAAATGGTGTGTGCGTCGGTTGCGCCCCTTCACACACGGACTTGCGTCGTTATTTTTCACTCGGGTAAGACGTGCGTCGTTTTCCGGCACGCGGACCGTCTCCTTCTAGGGTTCGCGGGGATTACCAGATGTCACGGGTCTGTGCATGGATTCTCCTGCTTGTTTTCCGGCTGCGCGTCGTTCCGCGGGGCTGTGCGTCGAAGTTTCGATCTCACAGCAGGCGGCGCATCGATTTCTCCTCTGGAAGTCGGGCGGCGTTGTCCTTGCGAGGCCGTGCGTCAAAGATCCGGTCGTCCGGAAGGCGTTGCGTCGATCAGCGTCGGTGTGCGCCGTTTTTCTCGCCGCGGAACAAGCTGTGCGTCAAAAATTTCGGCGCACGAAGTGTCCAAGTGAAAGAGAGAAGTCTTTTTGGTCCTGAGACTTCAGGGAACAGGAGGCAAGCTCTATCCAAGCCCTTGGAGAGCACTTTTACAGCCAGACAAGAGTTCAGCAAGGCAGCAGGCCAACAGCAAGGCAGCAGTCCTTTCTAGAAAAGCAGACAGGTGAGTCCTTTGAGCAACCTGGCAGTTCTTCTTGGCAAGATGTAGTTTCAGGTTCAGGTTTCTTCTCCAGCAAGTGTCTGATGAGGTAGGGCAGAGGCCCTGTTTTATACTAAGTCGTGCCTTTGAAGTGGGGGTGACTTCAAAGAGTGTCTAAGAAATGCACCAAGACCCCTTTCAGTTCAATCCTGTCTGCCAGAGTCCCAGTAGGGGGTGTGGCAGTCCTTTGTGTGAGGGCAGGCCCTCCACCCTCCCAGCCCAGGAAGACCCATTCAGAATTCAGATGTATGCAAGTGAGGCTGAGTTCCCTGTGTTTGGGGTGTGTCTGAGTGAATGCACAAGGAACTTTCAACTCAACCTAGCCAGACGTGGATTGAAGGGCACAACAAGATTTTAGTGCAAAGAAATGCTCACTTTCTAAAAGTGGCATTTCTAGAATAGTAATATTAAATCCGACTTCACCAGTCAGCAGGACTTTATATTACCATTCTGGCCATACTAAATATGACCTTCCTGCTCCTTTCAGATCAGCAGCTGCCACTTCAACAGTGTATGAGGGCAGCCCCAATGTTAGCCTATGAAGGGAGCAGGCCTCACAGTAGTGTAAAAACGAATTTAGGAGTTTTACACTACCAGGACATATAACTACACAGGTACATGTCCTGCCTTTTACCCACACAGCACCCTGCTCTAGGGGTTACCTAGGGCACACATTAAGGATGACTTACATGTAGAAAAAGGGGGGTTCTAGGCTTGGCAAGTACTTTTAAATGCCAGGTCGAAGTGGCAGTGAAACTGCACACACAGGCCTTGCAATGGCAGGCCTGAGACAAGGTTAAGGGGCTACTGAAGTGGGTGGCACAACCAGTGCTGCAGGCCCACTAGCAGCATTTAATCTACAGGCCCTAGGCACATATAATGCACTCTACTAGGGACTTATAAGTAAATTAAATAGCCAACCATGGATAAACCAATCAATAGTACAATTTACACAGGGAGCATATGCACTTTAGCACTGGTTAGCAGTGGTAAAGTGCCCAGAGGTCAAAAGCCAACAACAACAGGTCAGAAAAAAATAGGAGGAAGGAGGCAAAAGGTTTGGGGATGACCCCGTCAAAAAGCCAGGTCCAACACACAGACAGGCAGATAATATCTTATGATTGGTTCAGGTGCTCTGCTCTTTCTGCCTGAATGAGATGTTCAAAGCTATTTGAAGAACAGCATTATACCTAGTCATGTCATAGGACAGAGGAGACATGCAAGTAAGGTTGTCAATGATTTATTCAGAAACAAAGGCCCTATCTCTTACAATGGCCTGCTAATGTGGGAGCTACTCCCGCACACGTCTTACTCCACACTCTGCAAGTATGATCCCATTCATTTCCCATGTTTAATATCCATCTTGGGAGTCAGGTGTTCTAAACCTCTGGAACACTGATCCAGTAAGCACTCATTTACTTGTGTCTCTCACCAGTGCCATCATATCCACCCACCTTTAAATTATGATGTCTTCTTTGCAACTCGCCTCTATCTCTTCAGTCAGTCTGGTTGACCTCCTGTAACTTCATTTGGATCGGGGTTTTGTGGGTAGTGATTCTTCCTCCCTGGGGGAGTTGCTGTTCTCCTTCATTGTCTGAGTCAATTTGTCCTGGGGGACACTCTTCACTGTGGTATCAAAGGGGATGGTACTACTTGAAGTGAGAGGTATTCCAAGTTATTTGTCTGTCTCCAGCAATGGCCCCTTTTTTCTGTTACTAGAAATGGTGTCACATCACATATGGCATCTTCTGCTTTGTGGCATCACTGCTGCTTCACAGAACCCATTCCCCTACTCGTATCTCTGTAGCTAGGGTTCTTCACTAGGAGTGTGCATTCCTTTTCAGTTTTTGTTTCTCTTCTCGATCTTTTCAGAGCACTTCCAAATAGGCCCTTCTTGTATGCTCGTGATTCAGTTGAGGAATCCAGCTGGGTATTCGTATCTTGAGTTCTAGGCTAAAAATTAGGCGGCTGGGCACTGGACTGTAGTGCTGAGTGGTATATTTCTGTACACTCTTAGGACCATGTTCAGCGCTTGTTGCTGAGGTTAGTGCTAATTTTCTGCTTGCTGTATGGTCAGTTTCAGGATCTGCATGAACTTCTCAACCGTGCCATTTGTTGTGCTGTATGGCGATTATCTTTTAATGTTGGAAGGCCAGGTGATTATCAAAATCAGCAAAGTTCTGCCGGTTGAACAGGGGTCCATTGTCAGTCTTGACCATTTCGGGAACTATCACATTATGCTAATATTTCATCTAGGATCTAAAGTGTGCTCTTCACCCTTGTGAATGCGATCTGTTTAGTGATAGGAAATTGTGAGTATTCATCCAGATTTCAGTGGGCCAAAGAAGTCAATAGAGATGTTTCACCAGATACCTTTCAGTAGTGAAGATATTTATAAGGATGGTGACTTAGGTCTCTTTCTGACTAGCTGGCATAGATGACAGACCCATAGTGTTTCGTCCATCATTTGGATTAGCCCAGGGAACCATACTCATTCCCTGAGTGCTCATTTGGTGGCAGAGATCACTAGGTTTCGTGTGAGGGCCAGGCTGACCACCTGCCTTTAGAGTGTCGTTGGGATCTCTATGCAGGTGAATCAGGTAGATTCCACTTGTCGTGTACTTCTCTTAGCTTCTGTAAGTGTGAGGTCCTTCTGGGTGGCTTCTTCAACGAAGGGCTGTGATACTGACAGGGAGACAGCTTGACGCATGAAAAAATTTAGATACTCTTCCATGACATGAGAGTCTGTGGTCCTTTCATGGCTTGAGAGAGATGGTATACAAGTATTCTTGCAGTCACATTTCCCATCTTTCAATTGGTATGGCATCTTGGCTCTGGAGTTCCCACAGATGATCAGAAGTGTTTAGTGGCCAGTCACAATGTTGAAATATTTGCCATAGAGAAATATGTGATAATGCTCATGCACCCACACTACTGCCAGGCTCTTTTCCTTAGCTTAAGGGTATACATTCTCAACGTATGGGAAACTGCAACTGGTATCGGACATTATTTGCCACTTGTCATCACTTTTGTAATACTGCATCAGGATGGCTTGCAGTCCCACTGGGCTGGTGTCTACTGTGAGTTTGGTACACAGCACCGGAGCAAAATAAGACATGCAGTTAGTGCCCCAACTTTTCTTTTGATCTCTTGGAAGACTTCTTCACACATAGAGATCCTTTCAAAATTTGCCTTTATTTGGTGACCTCTTAGTACACTGCCGATGGCAGCATAGACTTTTATGTACCTGTCACAGTAGCTAGCCATTCCAGAGAAAGAAACTATGTTCCTGGTGTCTTTGGAAGTAGCTTTGACTTTGTCTGAGTCTGGTCACATTCCTTTATCTGAAAAGATGTGTCCATAGCACCTTAGTTATGTCTTGTTAGGTTTGCTGTCCTTAGGGCTTCGCACACTTGCTTTACTGAGCGATCATGTTTCTCAGGGATGGGTCCAAAAATTAGGATGTCATCACTATAGTTAAAAATGCATTTACCAATGAGCTGACGACTCTGCAAATGGCTTCCTGTAAGAGCTGAGGATACCCCAAGTGGAGGTTTCTAGCAAAACAGTTGTGTATCACAGGTCTTCATTGAGTTCCAGTTGGTTATATCTGTTGTTTCGGTCCATGCCTTGTTTAGGTGTGTGATCTTGTCTGCTAGGTGTGGTCCTAGGTGCCTTTCTTGCTGGATGACTGTTTGGCAGCCACATGTCAACATAGAGTCAAACCTTCCTTTTGGTATTGAGCTTTGGAACCACTACTACCAGGGATACCTACGGGGTGAGGCCTTGCTATTTCTCAATGATGTCTGCTGTTGGGTGCTCTTGCCGTTCTTCTTCGCTTACCTTCTGCAGGTGGAAGTGTTTTCCAGAAGTGCTGGGCTACTAGCTTGACACTTTTGTTTATATGCATTTGTACAGTGAAGTTCCTCATTTTCCTAGATTGGTAAAAAGCTTTGGTGTTTGTCTACAACAGGAAACATTTCCACCACCATGCACGTGATGGTAATGAGCTTCAATTGCTCTGTTGTTGGCAGACTGAGGAGACATCTGCCAGAATTGGTCAATCTATCATGTGGACTTGCTATGCTTTGTTATATTATGTTGATTTGTGTAATTATCCAAGAGTGTATCCAGGCGGTTGGGCAAAGTTTGTAGGTGTGTGGTTTCAAGGTGTTTATATGAACAGCCAGGTCTTCAGCTTTTGATGGAACTCAAGAAGTGCGGAGGAGGCTCTGATGTGCTGAAGGAGGTCATTCTATGTCTTCGGTGTGATGTAAGAGAATGAGTGACCTCCAGTTGTGCTTGTGCTGATGCAGTGATTGTGTGCATGTGAGAGTGAGGCACAGTGTAGGTGTCTGGTGGGTTGGTAAAAGTGTATCTGGCTGTTAAGGTACTCTGGTCCTGTGTTGTGTAGGACTTTGTATGCATGCTTAAGAAGTTTGAACTGTCTGCTCTTGTGAATGGGGAGTGCTGCAGCATATTCCTTCACAGGACTATGCCTTAAACAGAGTCCATTAATCGTTTGTCCCAGCAAAAGGGTGTGGAGAAAAAGGCATCATACTACATAAGAAAGCAAATCAAATATAACAATATGCCCATTGTGGCCACAGAAGGAAATCTCCAGTCTGGAAAAGTCAAAGGGTGTTTATTACAAATTTAGACTCAGAACAACATAAATGATTCTCCAAACAAAACTGCAAAGATACAGAATCGTTATAGGTTGTCTAAGCCCCCAAAAGATGTTCAGATGAATTAGCATCAAGAAGACAAGACATTCAATAAAATCCCATACATAAAAGTAATAAAAGAATTTCGAAAGATGGAAACAAACGCTGTCTAGTGCTATTAACCATTTAGCTGTCAGGAACCCCCAAGGTGCCTCCTGCGTTATCTTTCAGCGTCCCCAGGGATTAGGGTTAAATCATACCTCTGTTCTTGGTTAAACCTTCATGTTTCTAAGTAAACATATTTTTCTGTGTTACACAATTGTATTTTTATCAATGCTTGTTTTACCAATGCTTGTTTGATAATGTGAGCAGGTGTAGACATGTGCTTCTAATTGGGTGTGGTGTAGACATGTGCTTCTAATTGGGTGTGGTGACTCATCCACATGTTCTTTGAGCGCCATGCTTTCCTAGAACAGCTGGTGTATTTCAGACCTCGTATTTTGGCATAGTGCACATCTTGAAGAGACAAATGCATTTCTGAACATTTTACATTATTATTGTAGTTACTTGCCTGAATGTGCTTCAGGAAATCTGCTTGAGCTCAAGTACTACAAAAAGTGACAGTGCAATTTTAAAAGAACATTTACGTGACTTTTCTTTCTCTAATAGCATAACTCTTGGATTTAAATTGTGTCCTTCATGCCTGTGTTTCAGGTTTGAGGAATTTGCGTTTGAAGGGTTTTTCACTCACACAGTGAAACCAAACCAAACTGTGCCACCCTAACTGTTTAAACCCAGAGTGGACATTTGTATTTTTTGGATTGTTTTTGTTCCTTTCAGTTTAACCCTATGCATGCAGGAAAGTTATACGTGATATAATTAATGCCCTTATTTGTCTTTCTTGTGCATGATAAGTGCAACCACAGTTATAATTGTAGTGTGCACCAGTGAATCTCTGTGAAGCCAGGCCTAGTGTTTCAATACTTATTGTTATGGTACTCAGTTTGGGTTTTTGGTAATGCAGTGCTAGTAGTTGTGCCAACAGATTATTATCCAAGAAAAGTGCTGGAGCATCCCAGTGTTCTACTGCTCCCGTGCCCATATCAGAAAGAGAGATTCAGTTTCAAGGAAGTTGAGTGCACTAACTCTATTATCACTCTGTCAACAACGACCTGCCCCCGAAGATACAGGGTGCCTGGTTGGACCGGCAAGACGTGGCAGTATTTTGGGCCTGATTCCAACTTTGGAGGACGGTGTTAAACCGTCCCAAAAGTGACGGATATACCACCTACCGTATTACGAGTTCCATAGGATATAATGGACTCGTAATACGGTAGGTGGTATATCCGCCACTTTTGGGACGGTTTAACACCGTCCTCCAAAGTTGGAATCAGGCCCTTTGTCTCTTTCTCTTCCACCCCCCCCTTTCCTTTTGGGACCCCTGCCGGGGTTTCTGTGTCCACCAGGAAGTGCAGAGAGGTGTTCCAGGAAGTCGGGGGGCATACCATCGCCCCTGCAGACATCCTGCTTTTCAGGTGAGCGGCTCTGTCTCAACATTACCTATTAGATCTTACAGTCTAAGGTAACAACCTGGGCAAGAGGTCACTCTACACATTAAGAAATCCATGTAACCTGTGCTGAGCTAAACACGTGGACAAAAAGGCAAGAAGCACCAAAAGAACAAAAAGAACCTGGAAAACAGAAATCTACGGTAACAAGTTACCAACTAAAGTGGGCAAAAAGTAAATAAAAGGGGAATGCGTCAGCAATTTTAGAAGCTCAGAGAAGAGTCTTCTTCGGGTCAGGGAAAAATCTCTAAGGGGATGATTACGAGTTTGGTGGATGGAAACATCTGTCCACCAAGCTCCTGACGAGGAGGTCGCCGCAGTGCTGGTGACCTCCCCTCCCACCCCATTACAACTTTCCCACTGGGCTGACCAAGGTTTCCGCCAGTCAACCCAGTGAGAAAGGTGTAGCAGACACCAGACTTCGAAGGGCCCCAGAAACTCATAGGTACACAAGCTTGGCCGCAAGCGTGGTGCCCACGACTCAACATAGAGTGGACCAGCTACCCCATGAAAGGGTAATGATCTTCTAGTGTACGACCGGCCGGGGATGAGAATCCTGAGCTGCCCCCAAACAGCACTACTGCTGAGGTACCGGAACCAGACCACTGACTGCTGCCTTTCTGCAGAGAGGAGAGAGTGGGGGCACAACACCTAATGTATTACTGCCTACAGGCGGCACAGCCTTGCGTCTTTCCCATGGGCATTCTCCAGGAGCTGCACTAGGGGCCTTCAACCAACTGCCCACCTGTGGAGGTTAAAAGGACGGCACCGACCGCTCTGATATGCCTGTGAAGTGGGGGAGGACAACCCGTGTACTACTCGCTCCCTAGGTGCCTGGGCGACTGTAACAATAGAGCCCCTCATGCCATGAGGCCCTCAGGATTACATCTTGGATGGGAAAAGATCATGCCACCCGTTCTGCATACCCACACGGACTCATGTGTATATTGGCTCACTCAAGGGGATAACGGCTTATGGAGGCTTAGTGGTGGACCATCCCTATCCTACAGTGACGGCCCAACTATCTCTGCTTTGCTGAGGCAGAGGGGGGACGTTTGGTTGCTGAGCCGTTAATTCATCCTGTGGGCCTACTGTGCTTTTGCCCCATATTAAGCGTTGTTGTGTTTGGTGCCCCTCTCCCCCTGCTGGCCTTTCCGTCAATTCTCAGGAGTTGGAAATCATCAGCACCTACCATGCCTTACATGCTGCGGAGAAGTAGTCATCAAGGACCTTCAGAGTGCTGAGTGGGGACTCGCCCTGCCCTGATTGGGCCTGGTGGTGGAGGCTCAGCCCTGGGGCTGTGAGACTGCCCTATCCCTGCAAGCCAGCCTCTGGATTTTGCTTAACCCCGGGCATGAGGGATTTGGACATCCTTGGCATTTGTGGGGTGCCTCCTCCTGCGGCATCCATAAGGGAAACTGGAGAAATTGAGGGCTCTCACCTGCCCCAGTAAATGGACTGCCACCCACCAGTGGGCTCTTTCTGTGTGTTGATGTATGTGCATGTTGGTCTGATAGTATGCTTGGGATAGGCTGAGGTAGAGGGGATTGGGTCGGGGTAGTGGAGGTTGGAGGCGGGAGGCTGGGCACAGGGACAATGGCTGCCATCAGTGCTGAGGCCAGAGCCTGAAATGCTCTCTGTTGGGCCGCCACGCCAGAATGAATGCCCTCCAGGTATGCATTTGTTTGCTGCAAAAACTGCCCAACAGTGAGGGATCTCAGGAGGTCAACAGCCTCCTCACTGAGGGCAGCAGGGCTGACTGGGGCAGAGCCTGAGGTGCCTGGGGCGAAGGAGATGCCCACCCTCCTTGGTGAGCGGGCATGGGTAACACACTGAGGGGCTGTTGGGAGGGCGGTGCTGGTAGGGGGGGTGGCAGCTGTACCTGTTGTGGTGGGCATAGATGTGCCCACCACCGCAAGGGAGCTCCCATCCGAGGAGGAGTCTCTGGTGTCCCCACCTATCCCCGTCGTGGAGCTCCCCTCGCCCTTCGCCCCTCACCCTTGGGCCATGTGGGTTGCAGTTCCCTCCTGCTCCGGTGCCACTGCTCCTCCGCCAGATGATGCTAATGCACACAAGGACAGGGTAACAAAACAAAAAGGGGTGGGGGGGAGACAGAGGACACACATGGTCAATGCCAGCAACACCACTACCGTTGGTGGACACAACACACAGGGAGCAACCCTATGCACTAGGCCATGCACAACAGTTCTTAGGAAAATCACCTGCCCATGGGGGACTATGCCTAACCCCATTTGCTGCACACCTGGAAACCACAGGAGCCTGACTAGTTGTAGATGGCCACTACGACTATTGGGGTTGGAGTGCCACAGAGCCTGCCTAACAGGGGACCTACCCTACCAAGTTTGCCCTGGCCTAGGGGAACCCACAGCCCACATCCCCCACCCAGACACTTCGTAAAGTGCGCAGAGTCAGCTGAATGAGACTGTACTCACCCCCTTGTGGCTGCTGTGACGCCCTCAAGTGCCCATCCAACTCTGAATATGACACCGCCAGGATCCAGAACATCAGGGGGGTCATGGTGCGACAGGCACCCCTTCCACATTGGGAGGCCATCCCCAGCTGGGCCTCTGCCGTCTTCTTGCTCCAGCGGCGCTGGTCCTCCCATCTCTTGCAGCAGTGGGTGTTCCGTCTATGATAGACCCCCAGGGTCCACACTTCCTTGGTGATGGCAAGCCAAATACCCTTCTTCTGGTGGGCGCTGACCTACAGGAAAGGTATAGTAAGAATAGAACTTACTCCCCCGTCCGGTTCTTCTTACTCATTGGCCACAACTTTCCACCCATGCCCTAAAACACATACACTCACCATCCTCACATGCAGGCCACAGCCCCACCACATATATCTTCCATCCAGGCCACTCCATACATTAATGTCCCATCCATCATGCTCACAGTGTACTCACCTGTTTGTCTGGAGGACCGTAGAGTAGCGTGTACTGGGGGAGGACCCCATCCACCAGTTTTTCCAACTCCTCTGCGGTGAAGGCAGGGGCTCTTTCCCCAGACACTGTAGCCATTGTCGCTTCCAGACTCAGGTCACAGCGGTACTTGCAGTGTAGGTCCTCTCCTGTTGAAGGTCAGGTATCAAGTGAGTCTACAGATAGAAAATGGCGGTCACATCCGCAGCCCTGCGTACCGTCACCACCGCCCTACATCGTCATTGGCTCCTGGAACCCATAGGGCACAATGATAACCAATGCTGAATTGCGCAGCGGTCTTCGACCGCCTATCGTGGCGCTGCACAACGCCAGCGCAGTCACCTCATTTCCCCTGGTCCGTCCTTATAGGTCAGACAGCTGCCATTTCAGGGGGGCACTTGGCAGGGCACCTAACTGAGTCACAGCACATTTGAGCAGGAATACAGACAGACAGCGCCACACACCGATTAAATCACAATAGTGCAAAACACCCTTATGCAACCTATGTGGTATATGACCATCTGCTCACCATTCTCCTCCATAGGTCACATCCGCTGGGGCAGATGATGAGATGGCATCATTCTCTGTTGTACAGACCCCTGGTGGACCTGTCGACAATGGAAGACCGACACACCATTATCACCTACAGACTTGATCGTGCCACAATCCATGAACTGTGTGCCTAGTTGGAGCCTGACCTGATGTCAGCTATCCACCATCCCACAGGAATCTCCCCTCTAGTTCAGGTCCTGTCAGTGCTCCATTTCCTGGCAAGTGGCTCCTTTCAAACAACAGTGACCATGGCATCAGGGATGTCTCAGCCAATGTTCTCCAACGTGTTGACCAGAATGTTGTCTGCCCTGCTGAAACACATGCACAGCTACATCGTGTTCCCCCAGGTGGAGGATTTGCCCACAGTGAAAGGTGACTTCTGTGCCCTGGGCTATATCCCCAACATCATTGGTGCCATTGATGGTACACATGTGGCATTTGTCCCACCCCGCAGGAATGAACAGGTGTATAGAAACCGTAAAAGCTACCATTCAATGAATGTGCAGATGGTGTGTTTGGCAGACCAGTACATCTCACATGTGAATGCCAAGTATCCTGGCTCTGTGCATAACGCTTACATTTTGAGGAATAGCAGCATTCCTTATGCGATGGGCCAACTCCAGAGGCACCGTGTGTGGCCAATAGGTGAGCCCAAGGGTTTGTGTATGTCTAACGGATACCCCTCGATATTTGCAGGTGACTCTCGTTAACCCAACCTGTCATGGCTACTGACCCCAGTGAGGAATCCCAGGACAAGGGCAGAGGAATGCTACAATGAGGCACATGGGCGAACTAGGAGGATTTTAGAGTGGACTTTCGGCCTCCTGAAGGCCAGATTCCAGTGCCTCCATCTAACAGGTGGCTCCCTATACTACTCACCAAAGAAGATGTGCCAGATAATCGTGGCATGCTGTATGTTGCACAAACTGGCTTTGCGACGCCAGGTGCCTTTTCTGCAGGAGGATGGGCCTGATGTTGGTCTTGTGGCAGCTGTGGAGCATGTGGACAGTGAAGAAGAGGAGGCAGAAGAAGAAGATATTGACAACCGAAACAACATCATCATACAATACTTTCAGTGAGACGCAGGTTAAAGACTGGCACTGCTCCTCTCATATCAGACTACTGTAGGACATTTTATAAGTCTGTCTTTTGACCTCTGTGTATGGACCCTGACAGTTTACTTTGGCTTCCCTTTTCATAGATCTGGGTACCACATTCTGCCTTCTGCTCTGTTTACTGCTGCCCAACAACTTTCATACTTTGGTATGTACAAATGAACATGTCAATTGATATGTGTCTAAGAGGTTGTAATAATACATTTGTGAAAGTACAGACTGACTTCAGATTGTTTTGTGATGCAAGGGTGTTTATTTCAGTGCTAATAAGTGGAAGGGGATGTGCAATGGGTTGGAGTGATGGTGGAGGAATATCCATGGTAGAGTCCAGTCTCTTTGTATCACAGGTGCATTGTCCAAGGGGGCATAGGAAATGGAGCAATGGCAGTTAAAGGTGGTCAGGGTGACATAGTGGGACAGAAGGATGACAATCAGGAGAGTCTTATTTCCTGGCGGGGGTCTTGGCAATGTTCTCTGTCTTGTGCCTGGATCGCAGGTACCATTTGCGGGGTGGTTCTGCTTCTGCAGGGGGTGGGGTGCTGGTGGCCTGTTGGTCCTGTGGCGGGACCTCCTGTCCACTAGCGCCGGTGGACGTGGAGGGCTGTTCATCGTTCGGGCTAGTGTCAGGGGCCCGTTGGTGTGCCGCTGTCTCCCTCATGGTGTTGGACATGTCTGCCAGCAACCCTGCAATGGTGACCAGGGTGGTGTTAATGGACTTCAAGTCATCCCTGATCCCATCTGTTCCTCCTGCAGCCTCTGGGTCTCCTGAAACTTGGCCATTACCATGCCCATGGTCTCCTGGGAATGGTAGTATGCTCCCATGATGTTGGAGAATGCCTCGTGGAGAGTGAGTTCCCTGGGCCTGTCCTCCCCCTGTCGCACAGCAGTCCTCCCAGCTTCCCTGTTGTCATGGGCCTCTGTCCCCTGAACCGTGTGCCCACTGACCCCAGGTCCCTGATCGTGCTGTGTCTGTGTGGTTGCCTGGGGTCCCTGTAGTGGTGGACACACTGCTGACTGATATTTCCAGGGGACAGTGGCATGGGCCCGCTGGGTGGGTGCTGTGGTGGTGTTTCATGAGGGGGGAGGTTCAGTGGCAGTTTGGGACTGTGGCAGGGGAACCGACTGTCCAGAGGTCCCTGATGGGCCGGGCTGGCCATCTTGATCCAGGCGTGCAGAGCTGCTGTCGTCACTGTGGGCCTCTTCTGTGGGGGGACTGGATATGGCTGGCACCTCCTGTCCAGTGATGTTGGGTAGGGGTCCTGTTGGGGTGTAAATGCATAGTTATTGTATCTGTGTGCGCCATCTTGTGCAATGGGTGAGTTTCCCTCTACTCCTGTGCTTGCATTATTGCCTTGGCCCTTGTGTGAGTGGTGATTTTGTGGCCTGGGTGAGTCTCTCTACTGGACATGCTTTGGTGATGGGTGTCCATGCAGGTCTGTAATGGGTGTCCATGCATTGTTGTCACATGCAGGGCTTGGTATTGGGATGTGTGGGTTGTGATAGTGGGGTATCTGTGAGGTGTTGGGGTGATGGGTGTGAGGGTAGGGGTAGGAGTTTGTGATGGCATGCAGGTAGGGTGGGGGATATAATAGTAAAGATTTGACTTATCAGAGTCCAGTCCTCCAGCTACTCCTGCAAGGCCCTCAGGATGCATGATTGCCAAGACTTTCTCCTCCCATGTTGTTAGTTGAGGGGGAGGAACTGGGGGTCCACCACCAGTCCTCTGTACGGCTACCTGGTGTCTGGATACCACGGAACGCACCTTCCCCCATAGGTCGTTCCACCTCTTCCTGATGTCATCCCGTGTTCTTGGGTGCTGTCCCACTGCGTTGACCCTGTCGACAATTCTCCGTCATAGCTCCGTCTTCCTTGCAATGGATATCTGCTGCAACTGTGATCCGAATACCCGGATGATTTCCTCCACCATGACCCTGAGCTCCTCCTCAGAAACCCTTGGTTGTCTTGGAGGTGCCATGATGTGGTGTGGGTGATGTGTGAGGTGATGTTTGTTGTGATGTGTGATGTGATGTGCTGTGTTGGGGTGTGCTCTTTGAGGTGTGTGGATGTTGTATGAGTGATGGTGTTGTGTGCCTCTGGATGCTGGTGTTGTCTTTGCTATTCTTTCTCTCTCTGCTTCTTCCAACATTTTTGTTGTAAGGGGTTGTGGGTAAGGTGTGTGTGTGTTTTATAGTGGTGTGGGTGTGTGGGTGTGGTGTGTGCGTCAGGTGTGTGTATTTTGAATTGTCCAATGTGGTTGTGTTTTGTAAATGTGTGTGTATTTTGAGCGCGGTGGTGTGTACCACCAATGGATTACCGCGGTTGAATGACCGCCGCGTTGATTCGTAGGTTGTGATACTGTGGGCGTATTCCTGTTGGCGTGACGGTGTGGGTTTTGCTATCGCCAATTTAAATCTGACCTTTGGTGTGGCGGACTTGTGTGGGTGTCTTTATTGTGGCGGATTTCTAGGTGTGGGTCATAATACCTGTAGCGGATTTCCTCCACGGTATGTTGGCGGCCATCAGAATGGCGTTAAGCGGGATTTACCACCAAGGTTGTAATGAGGGCCATAAGGTAAATTTGGTGGGAATCGTTTACATAATTGCCACCACAGGCCTGCCCCCTTATATATTGTTTGAAAACATACCTATGTCAGGTGTCCTAAACAGCTGTATAAATACACCACACACAGGCAAGGCTATCAGAGAGATTCATACCAAATCCCATCAACACCATCTTTGCTGCACATCAACTTGCTGCAGAAATCAGCCTTCGTGTCCCCACGAAGTCTGACCTAGAGACCTCATTCCAAGGTAAGGTCGGCTAGGGGGTGGTTCTCATGGACATGGTACTGTCAGATTAGGTTTATCACACCTAGCTCTCATTAGGTTAGGGATTAGGTTATCTATGCCAGGGATTTTGCATTTCATATTTATTGCAAGATGGTGAGGGTTTTTGTATTCACGATTCTCATCTTCACAATTATGCTACTTTTATTGTTCATTATCCTAATCATTGCTGCTCATGCAGTTTACCGTAAATTACAGTCATTTCAATAAAAATACATTGAAAACTTTCCTGCATCTCCTTCATTGCCTGTGTGTGACTGAGACTTATTGCTAACATGAGAAAAGGGTAACTTCCGTTCCACCACAACTTTCCTGAGATGTCGCACTCTAATGTCCATGCGTAAGGCTGCCAGAAATCACCTTTTACTGTTTCAGTTTTTTGTGAGGTACTGCTTGTAAGCTGGGAGGGTTGGGCTGACAGTTGCGGCTTGTAGGAGTGACTCAGTCGCACACAAACAAAAGTGTTGTCATCCCTAAACCAGCAGTGTCACCTAGGAGTGAGAGTCCAACTACGACAATTGCCTGATTTTGCACTACAATATGCTACACCTGTTGCACCTTCAGGACTCAAAATATTTAGCCAATCATTTAACTGTTGTGAAGGAAAACCTGACAAATTTACTGGATTATTCTGTAACGTTTCTACGCTTGAAGGACCTACATTTTGCTGATTTGGGATACGTACAATAGGCATGTTCTCTGGCGGGTTAAAAGTATTCTTCATTGTGGTGTACTGCAATTAACATTTGGCATCCACTTAGATCTGGACACACAATAAGGTGAGGATCTCTGAAGAAACTTCGCATCCTGAGTTAATCCTGTTTGACTTGTCAGTGAAGTTGGATCTGAAATCCATATAGGGGTTAATGGTCTCAGAAGAGAATGAATTCCCTCCATTCCTGAGTCATTTGAATATACTGATCTCTGTACATTATTAGGTGTCATCCCAGTGGATGTAACTGAAGTATTGGGAACAGTCTTAATGAATGTGCATTACTTCCAGTCATACTGGAAGTGTACAAAACAACAACTGGACCTATTGTTTTAGGAACTGTTAATACATCTGGACTAACATAGTTTGTCTGGTTCAGGGGAATCGTCAGTCCTACACTTTTTTTCTGACAAGGCAGTACTTGAACATTTGTACAGGTTGACTTGGACTAAACTTTTGTGCTGGCGGATTCACAAAGGTGCTGGCACTGATTGGTCCACGGGGGGAGTAATCATAACGCCTGATGCCCAAACCATGTTGATACTTATGAGGGACAAGAAGATTTAGGCCCTCATTACGAGTCTGGTGGTCTTAAGACCACCAGACTCGCGGTGGCAGTCGGACCTCCACACTCGTGATGGTCTGACTGCCACGGTTGAACCGCCAAAACCAGCAGGTTGCGGCCAGTCAACAGCCTGGCAGTCTCGGTGCTTGTAATCCACCAGGGTGGCGTGACATGCAGCATCGCCCTGGGTATTACGACTACCCATTCCGTCAGCATTTTTATGGCGGTTGGACCGCCATGAAAAAGGCTGGAGGAATGGGGGTGTCGGGGGCCTCATATTGACATATTTGAAGCCTCACCCACAGTAAATAGTTAAAGCTAGATAACTGGTGTTGCTGGCATTTGGAACCACACATTTGTGCAGTTTATGCCACCCCCAGAATCATTTGTTTTTTCTCATAGATGTAGTGGTATGACTACATTACAGTTTACACAGTATTTGTAGGAAAAAAAAAAATTCTTTCGAAGTAGGGGCTTAGAGTTTACTAAAATTACACATGTAATATTCTTATAAGGGTTTTCAGACAGCCTTTTTTATTCATGGGTCTATTGTCATTTCTTTAACATTTTTCTTCAACTTTACTGTGAGTGACTCTGTTTTCACAAGGAGCACATCCACACACAGTATTTCCCTTAGGTTCCTGGGACTAACTACTGTGATAGTATGCGGTTGGTGAGGCCATAACTATGTGAGGGTTCAACAGCTTCACCAACAATTGTGCCTTTGAGATGGCCAGAGGTTCGCTACCTCCCTCGGAACAATTCAAGGATACTGCGCGTTCACCTAGTCCTTGAATTAATCAAAAGGGCATTTACTTGCAGTGGCTACTGTAATCTCAAATGACCCTGTCGCAAAATGTATGTGTACAAACCCATGGCTAAATAAAACCCCATTAAAAAGTTAAAAAGAATAATATCAAAGTAAAAAAATCTGTTGCCACTTTAGAATTCAATAGGTCTCAGTTCCTGTGACTGGAACATAGGGCATCCTTAGAATTCAAGTATAGCATATGGTGACCTTCTTCCTCTCCTTAATAGCCATTATTGACCCTAGTAACATAAACAAAATGAACCAAATACCAGGGGCATGCCCCCCACCCTGGATTAGTGTAAACCAAAAAGCTGAATAAAGCCCTGTGTGTAGATATAGGCCCTCATTCTGACCTTGGCGGGCGGCGGAGGCCGCCCGCCAAAGTCCCGCCGTCAGGTTACCGTTCCGCGGTCGAAAGACCGCGGCGGTAATTCTGACTTTCCCGCTGGGCTGGCGGGCGGTCGCCTTCAGACCGCCAGCCAGCCCAGCGGGAAAGAGGCTTCCACGATGAAGCCGGCTCGGAATCGAGCCGGCGGAGTGGAAGCTGTGCGACGGGTGCAGTTGCACCCGTCGCGTATTTCACTGTCTGCGCAGCAGACAGTGAAATACATGTAGGGGCCCTCTTACGGGGGCCCCTGCAATGCCCATGCCAGTGGCATGGGCACTGCAGGGGCCCCCAGGGGCCCCGCGACCCCCCCTACCGCCATCCGGATCTCGGCGGTCCGACCGCCGGGATCTGGATGCCGGTAGGGGGGGTCGGAATCCCCGCGGCGGTGCAGCAAGCTGCGCCGCCGCGGAGGATTCAATGGGGCCGCGGTACACTGGCGGGACCCCGCCAGTGGTGCCGGTCCGACCGCGGCTTTACCGCCGCGGTCGGAATCCCCATTGGAGCACCGCCGGCCTGTCGGCGGTGCTCCCGCGGTCCTCCGCCCTGGCGGTCAAAGACCGCCAGGGTCAGAATGACCACCATAGTCACTCGTATTTCAATGTCAGTCAGGTTTCTGATATGTAAACAACATTTTCTGAAAATCTATGAACAGTTTTTTCCCACAGTGATTTGATTTGGTGTGTAATCTTTCGGCATCTGGCTAATATATAGGCTTCCTTTTTTCCTGATGTGGTGCAAGCCCTTAATTGATAAAATGCCATTGATCATGCTCTCCGTTGCTTAATTTGTGACGGTGGTGCACACCAGCAACCATTTTTGAGGACCAGGACGTATTTTCTGTCATCGAACTTTGACCAGAAGAAGAGAGATAAAAAGGCAGAAAATGACAAATGAAGGAGAAAGAAACATGGGAAGATAGTGACAAATGAAAGTGGGGATGAGAAAGAATCAGCAAGATAAATAGATTGGAAGTGGAGGGCGGGGCTGTCGCGTAGGCTCTCATTATTCTAATGAGACTACTGGATTTCGAGCTGCAGGATCGCTTGCAGCGTGGGAGACTGAGTATGACCCACTACAGGTGACACCTGTCGCTCCAATCCGGGTTTTGCTGCGGCTAACTAGCAGTGCCTCATCTCTACCAAAAGGCAGGGATGATTGGGCTGCCGAGCGCATGATATACTTGATTTCTCAGGGAAATCATGGTCACTCAGGTCTCATCCATTTCTCTCGATTACATTGGTCTCACGTACACAATGACAAGCAGAGGCAGTATATGTTTGAATAATGTTTTAATAAAGCAGCTGCATCTTAGATAGCAAAGCATGGGCTGCAATAACCAGGATGATACAGCATGACAAGATTAAAATTGTGACAAGGAGAGTAAAGCATAGAAATAACGCTAACATATTGTCACTAGAGTCAATGGACTAATTCCTACCTAGGCTATTACAGCACAGCGTGTTAAGCTCTAATTCTGCCCTTTAGGTTCTCCTAGGAAGACATCATCCCCCATACCTGAGCAAAGGCCTGAAGTCTGCATAAGCAGCTGTAGCGAAGCGTTCGGCAATCAGCATACAGTTGTGGTTCTCTGGCTAGAATCTCCTTCTAACATGTAAAGGACAGGGAAGGTTTTTTATAACACAACAGCTGATGTTTTGAGAAAATGTCCCTACGTAAGGATGTGTGTTTTCTATGAATGTCACAGACAAAACTCTACACCACGTTCACCGGCAATGTATCTTACTGCAGCCTTGGAAAAGCACAGAGTGAGCAAGAATGTCTTGTTTGAGAACAGAGTGCTGGCCTAGGCAAAAACAGATAGAGAAAAAATAAAACAAGACCATAAAAGTGGCTATTGTAATAATAATAAAGTGAAGCCGAATAAAATATATCTAGGTTAAAGTGCACAGCAGCAGGCCTAGTATGTTACAATAATGTGCATGGAGCTATAACTAAAATGGGATCACAACAGGGCAACAGAGGGGCATGAGTTCTATTGGAATCAAGACCAGGCAGCTTTGTCATTTAGCATCTATAGCATTTAGCAACTCAGGCGGCAGGCTCCTAAGAAATATTGTCGGCCCCTACACCTATGCATGTATTTTATTTGTACAGGTATTTCAATAAATTAAGCACTTTTCGTTGTGTGTAGGGAAAGTAAATGATATAGTATTTGACTGGTCGGTTGATCAGATAAGAACGTTATCCCACAGGTTCATCAAGCTCCTTGCAGGGCCTGGACCAGGCTTCTATCTATCTGTAGGCAAGCCAAAGGGTGGACAGTTTTGATCAGTCATATGAAAAAAAATGTGCCCACTCACTCCATAGGCTCATGCATTTATGGTGACACATGCAGTTGCATACATCCTCATACATGTGTGAGCCTGAGAAATAGTCACATCATCATGCCAGTTTGCTTTTTTTTCTCTTATTTTTACAAGCATCGGCCAAAAGCATTTTGCTGATGCCACATCTTTCTCAGATCAGTAAATTTACAAAAATGGCACTGAAGTAATTCCGCACATAGGGGTTCTGAAACATGACTTATACATCATTACACATGCATGTGTGAGTGGTATGACGTGCGGTTGGACCATCACTTCTTTTTAGGACTGACTTTAGCTAAGGCATTTTCATTTTGCTAAAATAATATGTATAATATACTTACTTAAATGAGCTTTTGGTAACCTCTTTTCAGTCATTGGTCTGTTGTGACATTCCCATTTTGCTTCTGCCCACTACTTAAGACAATGGTTAAAGTCCCTTTGAGTGACTGCATTTTTCTCTTTCACAATGTGCAAGCCACATCAGCACACAAGGAGTTCCCTTTAGTTGATCACAGGACACACTTGAAGTAAGTACATGACACTTTTCAGCTTTATTGTTCATTATTTCCTCCCTTTTTTATCATCCATCTTTTTTAAGCAGCCAATTACACATAATTTCTAATATTTTTTTTTTTATGGTAACAAGGATGGTAGAATTGAGTAGCCATTATGTAAGCTTGTACTTTTCCAAGTCATTGTTCTTAGTGTAAATCTTTTCTTGGCTTCTAGGTCTAGAGTGCAGCACCAGGCTTCAGTACATTCACAACTTGGCATGAAAGAGAATCACTCTGAACCGTAGTAGCAGCATAGAGGTTCATTGCAACAGGCACCGTCAACCCTCCTTCTCAAAGAGTTTGGAAAACTGTAGGAGGAAAACTGTATCAAGATTTAGTGCAGTATCCTATGTGAAAGGTTTGTTGTCATAAATAGCTCAATATTTCTGAAAAGAGTTGAAAACTGAATCAAGCATCCTCTGAGACTTGATCACTTTGTCCTGTTGACAGGCAAATATGTCTCAGCAAAGTCTATTCAACTTTGGATTAAAAAGAAGTAAATTCAATGATAATGAAAAGCCAGGAGAAGGAAACCAAAAAGAACCAACTGAGGTTTGGCCTTGTAGTACCCCACCTAATGCTAACATAATGAAGAACGAAAAGTATGATGCTGAAAAAAGAAAACAAGTTTTTCAGTTTAACTGGTGGTATCCTGGCCATGGCTAGCCCTGAAGGAAAGTCAGGAGTGCAAAGGATCAAAGAAGTACTGCACTATTTGACAAAAATATCCTACTGTAGCAGTCAGCTATTTGAGTACAGATAGAAATTAATTCTTAAGTTGATGTGAACAATTGCACATTGACCCAATCAGAGCTCATGAAACTAATAAGGGTCATATGATGTGTTTCATGGCACCACAAGGAAATGAAAGAAATGGCCTTGCACCCTCAGACCCTTACAGTGAGTATCTCAAATTCCGGTGTCCTTACAGAGCAGTCCCTCATCATGCAAGCACTGCAAAAGCTGAAGGAGGGAGAAAGAAAGATACTGACCATCTTCTTTAACAATGCTTACCTAATTGCAAAACATGGTAAGCCGCTTCCAGACATGGAAACCCTATGTAGGGCTATGAAGAAAGCAAACCGCAGAAAAGCCTCAGAGTTCATAAGATGTGAGGCAGATATACTTTGACAGGACATCCAAAAATATTTCAATTCTAGCTTTTTTTGCATTATTGCTGACGGAAGCATGGATCATTGAACAGGAAACTGTTCTGGTGAGAGTAGTCAATGGTGGGAAACCTACACTGTATCTGAAGATCTTGTTCCACTCAAACATGCACATGCTCAACGTGTTCTGGGTGGTATTTAAAGAAATCAAAAGGTTATCTTTGGATTTAATAGGTATGAGGCCTACAGAACACCCAGGCCCATCACTATTAGCTGTCAATTTTGATGGTGCTGCAGTTATGATGGAATTTAAAGGAAGGGTTGCAGCCCTCCTTAAGAATTGCATTCATTTTCTTCTTCCATTCCTCTGTGTAGCTCACAAGCTTCAGCTTGAGATTCCAGATGCTGTAAAATCTCTGTTTGTCAGTTTGAACAAACTTTGAAATGGATTTTCAAATTTTACTGGCATAGTTGTAAGAGGTGAAGAGATGCTAAAGAAATGTCAAGAATAATTGAAGAAAACCTTGCACATTTCACTGATATTCAACAGGTTAGATGGGTATCCAGCAAAACTAGGGCTTTGGCAGCAAGCAACAAAACCTGCAGACAGTAATTCTACACCTGGGACAGGTTCTAGCTGGGCATGATGACTCAGCCTCTAAGGTAAAAAAAGTACCTCTCTATTGTAATCAGCATCAAGATTATAAAACAAAACCTTACATTCTGAGAGATGTTCTGAAGCCAGTGCCTCAGCTTTCAGAATTCTTTCTGTCAAATGAACTCCTTTTATTGCATATTCCACCTGCTGTAGAGAGGCTTACCACAGGGGGCACAAAGCATGTGTAGGGACATAAGAGGCAACATCTATCATAACTATTGAAGTATTGTCAATGAGTCTTAAAGCAGCCTGCTATGCAAGATCATTTATTGTTGCATTCCTATACAGTTTCTGTACTTTTGGATAATAGGAATAGATTTGCTTTTCAAGTTTGTCTTTAGCATTATTACAAAGCATTGAATTATTTATTGATTTTAATAAAACAAAATAAAAATATATTAAATGTTTCTCTGTCAGCCATTATAAGTGATGTTGGGAGTAGGTGGGACAAGTGGATTTACAGGACATGTAGATCTCAGTAGCATTTTGCCCCTTGGCTAAGTAGATTATTTAAATAATTTGAGACCCATGCTGATTCATGTTAGAATTCGGTAAAATCTGATTCATATTAGGACTCTGTGCATGCTGAACTGTGGTGAAACTATGACCTGGTTGATTCACACTAGGAATCTGTGGCACTGAACTTGCAGATGTATCTGGCACTATCTGATTTGGGGTTTGTGCAACTGGAGGAGCACTCACTTTAAGGGTTACATCTTGTGCGGCGTCACTTAGTGTCCCAACCTCTACAGAGTGATACAGAGGTGGACGATTTAACAAGATATGATTTATAAATTAATCATCCAAATTGTTCTTGTATGCCTCAGTCTTTTTCTCTGTATCTGCTGTCTGTTCAGTTTTCCCTGTCCTTTACTTAGTCCTTGGCTTAGTGCTTTCTCATTCTTCACTAGAAACAGTTGGTTACAATCTAGTTTCCTCAATATTTTCTGCTCTCTAAGCTTCCTACTCATCATTCCATCTTGCTTCTGCAAAAGTCTTTAATGCTTTCTGCATTCTATTGTCATACTTACTTTTCAGTTTCTGGTGTGCTATGTGTTCCCAAACATGAAGGCCCATATTTATTGAAAGTTAGTGCTGCCTTAGCATCAATTTCTTTTTAAAGCTAAAGTGGCACTAACTTAACTCAGTCCCTCATTATAAACACAGCAGTAAACACCGCACCGCCAGCGGTGGCGGTACAACCGTCAACAGACGTGCGGTCCAAACTGCCAAATAATAAACCAACTTAAACACAGGCATCCTGAAACCCACTCACCGCCAGCAGAGGAGTGCCGACAACAACGGCAGAGCTCGTCCACAAGCTGATGGAAAGGCCCTCCCCGTCCATCAAATAATGAAGCACTAGACCGCCGTCAGTTCCGGGACGGGAACCACCGCCACGCAAAGCCAGGCGGAAACGAACCAATATAAGGAAACACTCACTGGAGGCTCACACAACACGCCGAAGCAGACATGGAGAGAGAGTTGCAGATCATACCAGCCCTGCTCATTGCCATATACCTCCACGACCGAGACCGCCGACAAAGACGATGACGGTAAGTACCACAACATACTAAAAAAGGTAAGAAAGGGCACAGTTACATACCCACCCACTCCACCCACCCTGCAACGCTCTCACAGCCCTTCACAGCAGCACAAGCCATACACCCCACAGCAAGAGGTCCTTACCAGACACACGGCAAATCCAACCTGCCCAAAGTACATACATGTGCCCAACACCACCAAACAATGAAATGATAAACCACGGATCCAGAGTGTGCCATAAACAACACAGGCCACACACTAACCTTTATTCTGCTCAATGAGCAATGTAAGTGCATATAAGGCCAATGGCCAGTCCAGAGTAAAAGAAGTCCGATGGGCCACAATGGCCACAACTTGACTTCCACAAGTGCAATGGTACTCCACCTCATAGGGGCAACAATGGGGCATCCAGGCACCTCAGGGAACAGGGGCAGTGGGTGGTGGGGGTGGGGACTGGGGGGCTTAGATTTACTATTGGAAGGTGGAGGGGGTTTGGGTTTTGTGCTTGCAGCTGGTGGAGTGGACTTAGTCTGGGGTGCGGCAGATGTTCCTCGGCCAGCACAGGGTCTCTTCCTCACAGGGGAAGTAGCATGGGAATGGGAAGGGCGGACAGGGGCGGGCTGTGACGTGGGAGCAGTGGACAGGGCAAGGAGGTGGGCACGTTTAGAGACGAGAAGGTGTGGGCCTTTGGGTTCAAATAGGTCTACACGGGATAGGAAATGTTTCTTAGGTGCAATTGGGGTGGACCTGGAGGAAGGTGTGGGAGTGGAAGTAGAGGGAGTGGCTGTAAGAGGTGTAGGTGTGCGTGACGTGGGTGCAGGTGACTGGACAGTATGCTGAGGTGTGGTGGATGTGTGATGGGTGGGTGTCTTGGTGCGTTTGAGTGTCTTGGGAGGAGAGGGGGTGGACACAGTGGGACAAGACAGGCTGCCAGTGTAAATGTATGTTGTCTGGGTGTCTGCAAGTCTGGTGAGTGTGCTGCATGTGTCAACTAAAGTTGTTGTGGTGAGTGGAGGTGTGGTGTCTGGGGTGCATGACTGGATGTTTGCTATTGCGGTGACTGCAGGAATAGGGTCAGCAACATTGAATGAGGGTGCAGTGCCTGTGGGTGTGCATGTAGAGGTGACAGACAGGGAGGCGGAAGAGGTGGACACACTGGGGGAAGTGGATGTTGGTGTGTGTGCATGTGTATGTTGGCTGTGTGTATGCCTGTGGTGGGAGGTATGGTGCTTGTGTTTTGAAGTGTGCTTTTTTTGTGTTGAGGTGTGTGCCTGCGTGTCAGAATGTGTGCTTTGGACGGGTGAAGGGAGTGGGGTGCTGGAAGGGGTAGAGGTTGTTGGAGGGGGGGCGGAATGACCAGGGACACAGGCTGCCGTCAAAGAGGAGACCAGAGCCTGAAAAGATCCCTGTAGGCCAGACACACCACTGTGAATGCCATCCAGATAGGCATTGGTCAGCTGCACCTCTGATGCTAGCCCCTGGATGACATTGACGATGGTTGTCTGCCCTACAGAGATGGTTCTCAGCAGGTCAATAGCCTCCTCCGTGAGGGCAGCAGGGCTGACAGGGGCAGGGGAGGAGGTGCCTGGGGTGAAGGAGATGCTCACCCTTCTGGGTGAGCGGGCACGGGCAGCTCGGTGGGGAGCAACTGGGAGGGCGGTGATGGTATGGGGGTGGAGTAAGATGACACAGAAGGGGTGGGCCCACTAGGCTCTGCCACCGCCAGGGAGCTTCCATCGGAGGAGGTATCAGAGTCACTACCTCCAGTGGTAGTTGCCTCCCCGTGGTACTCCCCTCGCCCTCCAACCCACTGGTCCCCTTGGTGTCAGATGACTCTGCCTCCGAGGATCCGTGAGCCGATGCATCCCTCCTGCCAGCCCCTCAGCTCCCTCACCAGATGATGCTGATGTACGCAGACAACAGAAGAGAACAGGGATGAGAAGACAAAACAGGATGGGGTGCAGAGGACTCGGCTGTTTTGTGCAGGTTTTCACACTTTGGGGACATGCAGGGTGCCTTTGTGAGGTTTGTGTTGCATTTTGCTTTGAATGTGGGTGTACCTTGTGGGTGGTGTAGTCCCTTTGTGATTCCTTGCAGGGGTAGGAGGCTGTGCACAGGGGGAGGGATGTGGGCCTGTTGGTGGGTTTGTGGGCATGCATGGGGACTGGATGTAGTGATTGTGGCCTGGGTGAGGTAGTGGTCCTGGTGGCTGTTGGAGGGGTGGGGTGGTGCCTGCGTTACAGGTGTGATGGATATGGGGTAAATGTAGACGACTTACCCGAGCCAATTCCTCCAGTGAGTCCAGTGAGTTGTTCAGGGTGCCGGATGGCCAGTACCTTTTCCTCCCAGTCAGTGTAGTCGGGTGGTGTTGGTGGAGGTCCTTCTCCAGTCTTCTGGACTGCAATGTGGTGCCTGGATGCCATGGACCTGACCTTCCCACGCAGGTCATTCCATCTCTTGTGGATGTCGTCCCTGGTGCGTGGATGGTGTCCTATTGCATCGACCTTGTTGACTATTGTCTGCCATAGCTCCATCTTCCTGGCGATGGGTGTGTGCTGGACCTGTGCCCCGAATAATTGTGGCTTGACCTTCAGTATCTCGTCCACCATGGTCCTTAGCTCGCTTTCTGTGAAGCGTGGGTGTTTGGGGGTGCCATTGTGTGTGCTGTGAATGGTGTCTTGTGTGGATCTAGGTGAGGGTGCTCTTGTGTGGTTGGGTGTGTGAGTCATGTGATGTGGCGTTCAGTGTCTGCCTGTAGTGTTGTCCGTCTGGCTTCTCCTATTGGCGATGCAAAGGATTGTGGGGTGTGTCTGTGAGTGTTTTATAGTGTTGTGAATGTGTGTCATGTTTGTGGGTTTCAAACTTGCTAATGTATGCATTTCTTACTGTTGGGTCCGCTTGCCGCCCGTGGCGGTCTGTATCGCCAATGGTCGTTCGGCTTCCACTGACCACCGCGGTGATTTGTGCTTCATTATTTGGAGGGCGGGGTGTTTGTGTGGTCGGCGGTGGCGGGGTGGGAGGTCCAGCATTTCCGCTGACATGGTCCTGGCGGTGACTGGTGGCAGGGAGATTTTTGTCGGTTTCTGATTTTTGCATCATTATATGGCAGGTTTCTGTTCACCGCCACTGGCTGTCTTCTGTTCGCCGTCGCCACAGGTGGTCGATGGTGGTCGACGGTGTTTACGCTGTGTTCATAATGAGGGCCTCAATGTTTATATTATGACACTAGACACGTCTAGCGTCAAAATATTCGGAGTTAGCATCATTCTCTGGAAGTATCAACCCACCTTGCATCATTTTCCAACTAAGATATGCAAGATAGGCGTTCCCTAATGAAGCTAGCCCTCTAGCACCATATTAACCTCCCGATGCAAAAACAACGCACACTAAGGAAGCGGACCCAAAAAATGACGCAAAGCACGTTTTGCATCAAAATTTAATCCCTGGTCAGACCAGGAATTAAAAACAGGCCCAGACACCACCACTTAAGGAAAACACACAGAAGGAGCGTTTGCAACCTCCAGGACAACATGGAAGTGGTACTGCTCCAGCTTGGCACATGCTGCAGACGTCAGCGAAGACAGCGGGACCCCACACCACCACCGCAGCAACTCCAAACACCACCACAGCAGCCACGAAGGCAGCGCAGAAGGCAGAAGAGGATCTTTAGTGTACAACCATCCTTGGGCTCAGGGAACAAGATGTGTTTAGGACGTTCTGACTGAACCAGGAGTCCATTGTACGCCTGCTACACCACATTGAACCAGATATCACTGGAAAGGTGGAAACTCCAAACTCCAACAACTATTCTACCCATGACCAAACTCCTCCCTGTCCTCCATATGCTGGCGTCTGGATCTTTTCAGACAACAGGTGCACAAGTTGGTGGTATCTCCCAGCCATCCTTCTCGGTCTTCTTGGTCTTCCTTGCTAAGGTCCTGGAGGCAATCATATGCCTCACACCCCACCACATCTGCTTCCCAAACACCCAGCAGTTGCAGCAGGAGACCAAGCAAGGTTTCAACCTAATTACTGTGCTCCCACATGTGCTGGGTGCAACTGACTGCACCTATGGCCAGCTGGTGCCACCAACCGAACATCTATACAGGAACCGCAAGCACACCCATTCGATCAATTTGCAGGCCATTGTGGACTACCATGGACACTTCACTTACATCCTAGCCAAATATCATGGCAGCGTCCATGATGCCTACATATTCTGCCATTCCGCTACCAACAAGTGGTTCCAAGATAGGCAATATGGCAATGGGCTACTCGTAGGTAAGCCACCGTACCAATCAATACACACACAACACACCAACCATGTAGGACAAACAAGAGACACACCACACTAAATACACATGGGCAGGGGATCACAGATGTACAGACAACATCACACCCTTATACACTTAGTGGCTGGCATAACCATCATCTGCCACAAAGGGTCACAAAGTGTTGCTCTGTATGCGTAGTGCCACATGGTAACATGGAGATCAGAGTTTGGCTTTGTAGGGCTACCATGGTGTCTCTGCATATGACACCACTGCGGTGCAAGGAGATGGAAGGTTCCATCCAACAATAGGACACTGCCTCAAATATGGAATGCACAACACATCTTTGCAATGGTTTAACCATCAGTTTGGATTACATTTGACAATCCCCAGGTCCCTGAGCCACAACCCAATATTGTCATGTCCATCAACACAGACCTATTAAACCATTTCACAAAACAGGAGTATACACTATACCAAAAGCAAGTCTGAGTCACCACTCCATCTACAACTAACAACTGCCATGGTATACTCAAAACCACTATCAAGCTTTACCAACACATCTTTTCTCTCATTCCTTTGCAGCCGAACAAGGTTCCAGCATACAGCCATGAATCATGACTCCATTTGCCAATCCCACAATGTTAGAAGAGCATGTCTATAACAAAGGGAAGAGAAGAATACGCAATGTGGTGGAGACAGCATTTGGGCTTCTGAAGTCAAGGTTCAAGTGCCCGGCCCTGACAGGAGGAAGCCTGTTTTATGCTCCACCACTGGTATGTAAGATCATACTGGCATGTGCAATCCTGCATAATATTTATATACAGACAATTTTTCGCTGGGATGAAATGGTTGATGTCCCCCAACGAGAAGGATGATACCAATGAGGCAGCACATTTAGAGGGGGAACTACATAACACTGCTGTAGGAGTTCACTGTAGACTCCACATAATACAGAACATTTACACATAGTGACAGTACAATCATCATCACATTGTAAATAGCAGCAATAAAATGCCTTGCACTGAATCTCCTTGGTGTACTCCTTTTCCACTACATAGATGTTAGAAATGGGGTCTCTAGTTGGCAGAGGTATACACCCTTGCCCAAATAGGGATCGCAATCCTAGTCAGGGTAAATCACACACTATACAAATTATCCTGTGACCACCCTCTGGTAGCTTAGCACTGAGCAGTCAAATTAACTTAGAAGGCAATGTGTAAAGTATTTGTGCAATAACTCATACAGTAACACAGTGAAAACACCACAAAAATACGCCACACAGGTTTAGAAAAAGATATCATATTTATCTGGTTAAATTAAGGTAAAAACAATAAAGATCCAATAAGCGCAAGTTGAGATATCAGTTTTGCAAGTTTAAAAAAAGTCTTAAATCTTAAAAATCAACAGTTGTCTCTTGATTACACAAAGTACCTAGTTTGCGTAAAAAATAACAAGCACGGAGACTGCAGAGGAGGAGATGCATGGAAAAATAGGGTGTGCATAAGATTTTCCGACGTGGCACAGGCGTGTCGTTTCTTTCTACGCTACAAGGGGCTTTGCATAATTTTTCGGCATGCAGTCTTGGTTCCTCACTGCGATTCAGGGATCTTTTTGGTGCCCAGGGATGATGAGGGCAAATCCTGGGCATGCAGGAACAAGTCACAGGCATTGCGTCGGTCTAGTATGGTGATGCATAAAATTTTCTGTCGCATGGCAGGCGCTGCTTTGATTTTCCACTTGGGTAATCGGCTGCATTGTTCGGGTTCAGCTGTGTGTCAATCTGGTAAGGCTGTGCGTCAAATTTTCAGTTGCAAGACAGGCACTGCGTCGAATCTTCACTCTGGAAGTTGGGCTGCGTCATTCCGGCTCAGCTATGCGGTGATTTCTTGGTCACAAAACTGCTGTGTGGCGTTTCAGGTAGGCTGTGTGTCAATTTTCGGCTCACAAGGAGTTCCCTGAAGAGATGAAGCCTTTTTGGGCAGTCCAAATGAGTCCGTTGGGTAGTCCAGGCAGTTCCTCTTGACAGGTTGCAGGTTCAGGTCCTGCAGTGTCTGAGTTGGTGGGGTCAGAGACCCAGTTTACATACCCAAAAATGCCTTTGAAGTGGGGGAGATTTCAAAGAGTGGTTTTGGAAATGCACAAGTTCCCCTTTCAGTACAGGTCTGTCTGCTGGGGACGCAGTAGGGGGTTTGGCAGTCCATTGTGTGAGGGCAGGCCACTAGCCTTTGAAATGTAAGTGTCAGGCCCTCGACCCTTACACCCCAGGAAGACCCATTCAATATGCAGATGAGTGCAGGTGTGACTGAGCGTCCTGTGTTTGTGGTTGTCTGCGTGGAATGCACAAGGGAGCTGTCAACCAGCCCAGCCCAGACTTTGATTGGAGACAGGCTGTAAGGCACAGATGGTTTTTAAGTGCAGAGAAATGCTCACTTTCTAAAATTTGCTCTGCATTCCGTCCATCACCTGTTGTTTTTGCTTTTGTCGCCTCAAGTGGGAAGGCTATGCCCAGACGTGGGTCTTGTGCTTGCTATGCCACCAGATTCAAGCTAGCCTGGGTGATTAAGGGTGATACCCTGAAACCGGTCCCAGGATGCTTTTTTCTGGTCCAGGGAGGACCTGGCATGGCAGTTCGGGCTGGACTATTCCCACGGCGAACAGGGTCAAGACTGATTTGCATATGGCTGGGTCCAAACTGGAATAGCATGACAAGCAGTCTGTGACTGGGAATGAATGTTTGATTTGCTCTGCATTCTGTCCATCGCTTGTTGTTTTTGCTTTTGTCGCCCCAAGTTGGAAAGGTATGCCCAGACGTGGGGCCCGTGCTTGCTATGCCACCAGATTCAAGCTATCGTGGCTGATGAAGGGTGATATCCTGAAACCGGTCCCAGGATGCTTTTTTCTGGTCTAGGAAGGATCTTGCCTGGCAGTTCGGGCTGGACTGTTTCCATTGGGAACAGGGTCAAGACTGATTTTCATATGGATGGGTCCAAACTGGAATGGCATGGGAAGCAAAAAACCTGATGGATTAAACCCAGATCTGTGACTGGGGATGAATGTTTGATTTGCTCTGCATTCTGTCCATCATCTGTTGTTTTTACTTTCTAAAAGTGGCATTTCTAAAATAGTAATATAAACTCCAATTTCACAAATAAACAGGATTGTCTATTACCATTCTGGCCATACTAAATATGACCTGGTTACCCCTTTCTGATCAGAATCTACAACTCAAAAAGTATATGAGGGCAGTCCCAATGCTGGTCTATGAAAGGAGCAGGCCTCACAGTAATGGAAAACAAATTTAGGGGTTTTTCACTACCAGGACATATAAAACACATATGTACATGTCCTGTCTTTACCCTACCCTGTGGGTCATCAAGGGTCGTCCTTAGGGCTAACGTATATATGTAGATAAAGGGGAGTTTAAGGCTTGGCAAGTACTTTTAAGTGCCAAGTCGAAGTTGCAGTGGAACTGCACACACAGGCCTTGCAATGGCAGGCCTGAGACAAGGTTAAGGGATAACTTCTGTGGGTGGTCCAATCAGTGCTGCAGGACCACTAGTAGCATTTAACTTACAGGCTCTGGGCCCCTGTAGTGCACTTTACTAGGGACTTATTGGTAAACTAAATATACCTATTGGATATGAGCCAATGTTACCATGTTTTTAGGGCGAGAGAGCACATGCACTTTAGCACTAGTTAGAAGTGGTAAAGCCAGCAAAAATTAGGTCTGAAAAAGTCTTGAGGTGACCCAAGAGAAGGGACATTTCCAACAATACACCATTCGAATGTAACTCAAACCTCAGAGAGCAGAAAAGAAACACAATAGTTACAAGTATGGTAGCAACATCACTTGTATGTAAGAGGGTCTACTGCCTCCATTTCACATATCAGTGACATACAATTCACTGGCATGTGACTCTTGAAGGCCTAGATTCATGCACCACAACATATAACGTGCCATCAAGTGGGCAATGTGCTAACTCCTAGCCCTATCCCTACATCATCAACACGCCTGCCAGGATGTGTGCAAGGGGGTATACATAAGGTAGGGGCTGTGATCAAATAGTGTTTAAGCAACATGGGAACTGTACACTGTCACATCTCAGGGGGGTTGCTGCTTCACCTGCACTGTGCATGTGTGACAAGGGAGGGATATCACTGGTAACTATGGCCCTAATGTAACTGTACAGGGTTTGTAACCAATATCAGAGGCACAGCCTGTACTGTGTATCCATGGGATTATGTCCTGACAAAGCCATTGGGTACAACCCTGACACATGCTGGACTGTACCCCACTAATAGCACACACATGTTGGCTGTGTAGTGCGCTATGGGTTGCCAGAAAAATTAAGCAGCAATGGGTGATGATTCACTATCCAAACATATAACCCATTGTCAGGATCAAATAATAAAATGGGACAATGCACCACCAAATTATTGTCTGGGTGGAATGTAGGGGGAGAGTGTTACACTCCCTAAGTACATAACATGCACACTTGTCACACAAATCTCGTGTCTTGACACATGCCTACAGCAATTCCAGATATACATGTGAAGACTGATGTACGGGTGTATGTCCTAGGTAGCAAAGGGTTTGTTGGAACCAACAATGGTTGACATGTGTCAGCATGGTTACCTATTATGCTCTGTATAACAACATCACACAGCACATAGCACTACACACCACTCTTTGTAATTCACATGCCGGACCAAGAGAAAGGTACCAACAGTTACAAATTATTCCAAACATGTTTTGGGCAATCAGGTGTGGGATGTGCAACTATTTCCTGTGTGTCAATTTTCGGCTCACAAGGAGTTCCCTGAAGAGATGAAGCCTTTTTGGGCAGTCCAAATGAGTCCGTTGGGTAGTCCAGGCAGTTCCTCTTGACAGGTTGCAGGTTCAGGTCCTGCAGTGTCTGAGTTGGTGGGGTCAGAGACCCAGTTTACATACCCAAAAATGCCTTTGAAGTGGGGGAGATTTCAAAGAGTGGTTTTGGAAATGCACAAGTTCCCCTTTCAGTACAGGTCTGTCTGCTGGGGACGCAGTAGGGGGTTTGGCAGTCCATTGTGTGAGGGCAGGCCACTAGCCTTTGAAATGTAAGTGTCAGGCCCTCGACCCTTACACCCCAGGAAGACCCATTCAATATGCAGATGAGTGCAGGTGTGACTGAGCGTCCTGTGTTTGTGGTTGTCTGCGTGGAATGCACAAGGGAGCTGTCAACCAGCCCAGCCCAGACTTTGATTGGAGACAGGCTGTAAGGCACAGATGGTTTTTAAGTGCAGAGAAATGCTCACTTTCTAAAATTTGCTCTGCATTCCGTCCATCACCTGTTGTTTTTGCTTTTGTCGCCTCAAGTGGGAAGGCTATGCCCAGATGTGGGTCTCGTGCTTGCTATGCCACCAGATTCAAGCTAGCCTGGGTGATTAAGGGTGATACCCTGAAACCGGTCCCAGGATGCTTTTTTCTGGTCCAGGGAGGACCCGGCATGGCAGTTCGGGCTGGACTATTCCCACGGCGAACAGGGTCAAGACTGATTTGCATATGGCTGGGTCCAAACTGGAATAGCATGACAAGCAGTCTGTGACTGGGAATGAATGTTTGATTTGCTCTGCATTCTGTCCATCGCTTGTTGTTTTTGCTTTTGTCGCCCCAAGTTGGAAAGGTATGCCCAGACGTGGGGCCCGTGCTTGCTATGCCACCAGATTCAAGCTATCGTGGCTGATGAAGGGTGATATCCTGAAACCGGTCCCAGGATGCTTTTTTCTGGTCTAGGAAGGATCTTGCCTGGCAGTTCGGGCTGGACTGTTTCCATTGGGAACAGGGTCAAGACTGATTTTCATATGGATGGGTCCAAACTGGAATGGCATGGGAAGCAAAAAACCTGATGGATTAAACCCAGATCTGTGACTGGGGATGAATGTTTGATTTGCTCTGCATTCTGTCCATCATCTGTTGTTTTTACTTTCTAAAAGTGGCATTTCTAAAATAGTAATATAAACTCCAATTTCACAAATAAACAGGATTGTCTATTACCATTCTGGCCATACTAAATATGACCTGGTTACCCCTTTCTGATCAGAATCTACAACTCAAAAAGTATATGAGGGCAGTCCCAATGCTGGTCTATGAAAGGAGCAGGCCTCACAGTAATGGAAAACAAATTTAGGGGTTTTTCACTACCAGGACATATAAAACACATATGTACATGTCCTGTCTTTACCCTACCCTGTGGGTCATCAAGGGTCGTCCTTAGGGCTAATGTATATATGTAGATAAAGGGGAGTTTAAGGCTTGGCAAGTACTTTTAAGTGCCAAGTCGAAGTTGCAGTGGAACTGCACACACAGGCCTTGCAATGGCAGGCCTGAGACAAGGTTAAGGGATAACTTCTGTGGGTGGTCCAATCAGTGCTGCAGGCCCACTAGTAGCATTTAACTTACAGGCTCTGGGCCCCTGTAGTGCACTTTACTAGGGACTTATTGGTAAACTAAATATACCTATTGGATATGAGCCAATGTTACCATGTTTTTAGGGCGAGAGAGCACATGCACTTTAGCACTAGTTAGAAGTGGTAAAGCCAGCAAAAATTAGGTCTGAAAAAGTCTTGAGGTGACCCAAGAGAAGGGACATTTCCAACAATACACCATTCGAATGTAACTCAAACCTCAGAGAGCAGAAAAGAAACACAATAGTTACAAGTATGGTAGCAACATCACTTGTATGTAAGAGGGTCTACTGCCTCCATTTCACATATCAGTGACATACAATTCACGGGCATGTGACTCTTGAAGGCCTAGATTCATGCACCACAACATATAACGTGCCATCAAGTGGGCAATGTGCTAACTCCTAGCCCTATCCCTACATCATCAACACGCCTGCCAGGATGTATGCAAGGGGGGTATACATAAGGTAGGGGCTGTGATCAAATAGTGTTTAAGCAACATGGGAACTGTACACTGTCACATCTCAGGGGGGTTGCTGCTTCACCTGCACTGTGCATGTGTGACAAGGGAGGGATATCACTGGTAACTATGGCCCTAATGTAACTGTACAGGGTTTGTAACCAATATCAGAGGCACAGCCTGTACTGTGTATCCATGGGATTATGTCCTGACAAAGCCATTGGGTACAACCCTGACACATGCTGGACTGTACCCCACTAATAGCACACACATGTTGGCTGTGTAGTGCGCTATGGGTTGCCAGAAAAATTAAGCAGCAATGGGTGATGATTCACTATCCAAACATATAACCCATTGTCAGGATCAAATAATAAAATGGGACAATGCACCACCAAATTATTGTCTGGGTGGAATGTAGGGGGAGAGTGTTACACTCCCTAAGTACATAACATGCACACTTGTCACACAAATCTGGTGTCTTGACACATGCCTACAGCAATTCCAGATATACATGTGAAGACTGATGTACGGGTGTATGTCCTAGGTAGCAAAGGGTTTGTTGGAACCAACAATGGTTGACATGTGTCAGCATGGTTACCTATTATGCTCTGTATAACAACATCACACAGCACATAGCACTACACACCACTCTTTGTAATTCACATGCCGGACCAAGAGAAAGGTACCAACAGTTACAAATTATTCCAAACATGTTTTGGGCAATCAGGTGTGGGATGTGCAACTATTTCCAGCAATGTCCAAAAATGTCAGAGACCCATCCAAAAACTGAATGGGAGTAGAAGTAGCCATGTATGTTGCATTTGGCTAATTAAAAAAGCAGCACTGAGATGATTTCACACATCAATATCATTCAGTCATGGTAAGAGTTACATAGGTTGTGGCATGCAGGTTAAATGCATACCCATGTTCAACGGAGGATGTGGATGGACAGCTGATGGACAGCTGAGAGATACCCACAGATACTTTGAAATACAACATGGGAGTTCACTTTAAGATGGCACAAATGCTATGGCTGGTGGTATGCCATATTATAACATACGCACACGAAACCAACAGAATACTGCCACAAGCACATATCCGCCAGACCAAAGGTTAGTGGTTAAGTGTCGGTCCAAATACCCATACCGTTCCGCCAACAAAACAGCGCCCACCACATTATGACCCACAAATCACCACAGCGGACATTCAACGGCGGTAAACTATTGGCGGTACACACCGGTGTGGTTAGAATGGCCTTCCAAATACAAAACAACACAACATTGGCCAAAACTAATATCACACACCTGACACTGATACACACACCACACCCACCCACCCACAGCACTATAAAACATACACACACACATTACCCACTACCCTTTGGAAACCCAAAAACTAGCCACGAGATAGTCACGGAAATCACAGCAACAACTACACACACCACTAACACCCATCCATCTGTCACGCCCCCAACACATTATTCAACACCCACTGCACAACACACAACACCCATGTCCCCACAAAGGCACCCCCGTTTCACTGATGAAGGAAATACCGAGGGTCATGGTGGAGGAAATAGTCAGGTTAGAGCCACAGCTCTTTGGAGCACAGGTACAGCAAATTTCCATTGCCAGAAAGATGGAGAATCGTGGACAGGGTGAACGCGGTGGGACAGCAGCCAAGAACAAGGGACGACATCAGGAAGAGATGGAACGACCTATGGAGGAAGGTACGTTCCATGGCAGCAAGGCACCAGCTTGCCATACAGAGGGCTGGCAGTAGACTCCTACCTCCTCCCCCACAGCTGATAGCATGGGAGGAGCAAGTCTTGGCAATACTGCACCCTGAGGGTCTCACTGGAGTTGCCGGAGGTCTGGACACTGGTGAGTCAATATTTACTACCTATCACCCCCCATTCCTGCATGCCATCTGACCTCCTCACCCTGACTTCCATCACTCTACTCTATCCCACACAGTGTACCTTCAAATTTGACTAACCCCAATGCCAAGACCTGCACGCTATACCAATGCATGTACAGCCCTCCCAGCCCTGCATGTACACCCACCACCAATGTATGCACAGCATGGAGAACTAACAATCCCACAATACATGACCATAAACAAACAAAGGGGGCAGGGCAACAGCAACGACTTAGGGGAAACTAGGGATTTAGAATATGTCACAGACATGAAGCATAAGACATCACTTACATCCCCACAGGTGCCCCAGCCAATCCCAGCGGCGAGGAGGTGCCACGGCAATTCAGTCTCCCAACAGATGATGCCCCCAGTGATGATAGTAACTCTGGATTTCAGGATCTGGATGAACTACCTGGCCCATGAGGGACCACTGGTCAGTCGGCCACCCCAGCCCACTCCCAGTCCACCACAGAGCCTCCCCCCTCAGTATCCAACAACACAGCGCCCACCTAACATACCCACACCTCTGTCCCCAGGACACATCAATCACCAGTGTACCCACCTGTACAGGGACACCAGTCCGCGCCGCACAGCCACAACAATCAGGGTTCTGGGGTCAGTGGCAGTGGGCATACCGTTCAGGGGAAACAGGCACGGGGGGCAGGGACACTTTGACGACAGCTGTGAGCCAGGGGGAGGACAGACCCAGGGAACCGATTGTCCAGGAGGCACTCACTAATGTCCTGGGGGCTTACCAACAATCCCAGGACAAGATGGGCCAGATTAATAACAACATGCAGGAGAACCAGCGGCTGTAGGAGGTACACCATCAGGAGATCAGGAAAGATTTGCAGGCCCTCAACACCACCAGGGTCTCCATAGCAGGGGTGCTGGCTGATATAGCCAACAACATGAGGGAATATACAGCACACCAGCGGGCCGCTTCCACTAGCCAGTCAACTGAACAGCCCACCACGTCTGCTGCAGCTAGTGGAAGGAAGCCCTGCCACAGGACCCACAGGCCACCAGCACCCGTCCGCCTGCAGAAGGTGAACCACCCTGCAAACGGTCCCTGCGACCCAGCCCGATGCCAAAGACTCTTGCCAAGACCAAGACTACCACCAGGAAAGGAGACCCTCATGAATATCCTCCTTCTTTTCCACTGCCTCACCATGTCCACTTTGAACTGCCATTGCTCCTATTCCTATGGCTCCTTGGACACAGGACCTGTGCTACAAACAGACTGGACCACTTCTCCGGACTTACCTCTACCATCACTCCATTCCATTGCACTATTTCCTCTATGAATTTCACTACAATAAACACCCTTGAACACATGAGTGATAGTGCTTTTTGTAATGAAAATGTGCAATTATGTTAACAGTTACATCTTGTGCAATTGACATGAACTTTGTTATAGTATACACATGATGACCGGTAGCTGTTTGTAGTCATTACATCAGTACACAGTTGTAATAACACCAACATCTGCAAACTGAGAAGGCATAGGTGACAGTCAGTTGTGATGTAAAGGAAGTGACTGCCATCCTGCTACAGCCACACAGAAAACATAAATAATTAGATGAATGGTCCGCTCCACTGTCTTACCTGTGTGTCATTGGAAGTACTGCCGTATTACTGATGTTCTGTTGTCCACATCGTCATCCTCTGCCTCCTCATTCTCACTGTCCTTAGTGTCCTTTCTGCCACAGGGGCATTTTCAATCTCCTCCTCCTACAGATAAGTCACATGTCGTATGAGGGACAGGTTGTGCAACATGAAGCATATTACAACTATCTGGCACACCTCCTCAGGGGAGTAGCACAGGGATCCACCTGTCAGATAGAGGCATCTGAACCTGGCCTTCAGGAGGCCGAAGGTACGTTCTATAATTCACCTGGTTCGCTCAGGTGCATCATGTATTTGTATGTATGTATGTATTTGTATTTGGCATTTATAAAATGCATTCCGGCATAAGCATTGAAGCGCTAGGAACAACAGTAAGCGGGCCAAAAGGACAAGGCAAAAGAAGAGATGAGACCAAAACTACTGCAGAAAAAGCCAGGTCTTTAGCTTCTTTCTGAAGGCCAGGAGATCTTTCCTCAACATAAGAGGGAGCATCTTCCAACATTTAGCTGCAGCCGCTGTAAATGCCTTATCACCCCATCTGGCATTTCGAGTACGTGGTATGAAGGCCAAATTGGAGTCAGCAGATCTGAGCTGGTGGCTAGGGATATACCAGCAAAGCCCCTAATTTACAAGATCCAGGCTGCTGGTATATAGAGCTTTATGTGTTAAACACATTGGCCCTCATTACAACCCTGGTGGTCAGTGTAAAAGTGGTGGTAATACCGCCAACAGACCGGTGGGAAAAAAAATTGAATTACGGCCATGACGTTCCCGCCATGCCAAACCACCACTTTTACACTCCGACCGCCAGGGTTGTAACGACTGCTGGGCTGGAGACTTCAGTCTCCAGCCCAGCTGCCATCACTAGACTGCCGGCGGTATCAGGACCCTGCATACCGCCATGGATTTTGTGGGGTTTTGTACCGCCACGAAATCCATGGCACTAGGCACTATCAGTGCCAGGGAATATGTTCCCTGGCACTGATTGGGGTCTCCCCCTAGCCCCCCCCCCTCCCCTGAGTCCTCCACCAACACCCACGACCCCCCTACCACACCCCAAAGGTGGTAGGATCCCCTCGCCCCCAGAAACACCCACACACCCCCCCCACACGCATGCTCACACCACTCATACACATACACACACACATACACGCACACATACATGCACACATACATACACACATGCATACAGACATATTCGTCACATTTCCCATACACACAATACACCCCCTGCATGCATACACGCATTCACACGACCCCTCTACACACTCACACGCACACCTCCATGCACGCACACAACACACAACATCCCCCCACTCCCCTCTCCTAATGGACAATCACCTTACCTGTTTCGGTGATCCTCCGGGAAGGAACGGGATCCATGGGGGCTTCTCCGCCGCTGCACCCTGTCACCAGAACACCGCCACGCCGAATCCTGGGTTGTGATTCGGTGGGCAGTGTTCTGATGACGTGGCGGAGGAGGTGGAGCAGTCTCCACTTCACCGCGGACCACCAGTATGGCTGCTGGAGGCTCTCCGTCTGAACAAGGGTGGAGGGCTGCCAGCAGTCATAATACGGTTGGCGGGAGACCGCCTGCACTGGCGGTCTTCGGCCCGGAGTAACCTCGGCGGTCTTGCCAAAAAACTGCCAAGGTCCAAATGAGGGCCATTGTCTTGAAGGCAATACGTTTCTTCACAGGCAACCAATGTAGTTGCCTCAAAGTGGCACTGGCAGAAGTGGAACAAGGGAGATTGAGTGTTAAATGAGCTGCAGTATTCTGGATCAATTGAAGTTTGCTAAGGGCTCTTGCCTCCTCCTCTTATTCCTCCACAGTAGTAGGTATCCAAGGGACACAAGAGTGCGAAGGGTGTCATAAACTGAACAATGGAACCACCACCCCAGTATACATGAGCATATATGTAATCGGACAATGTGAATGGCAATATATGTACAATTTACAGCTATGACACAGTTTTCAATGTCATCCAGGGGCTGGCATTCCAGATGCAGCAATGCAATGCATATCTGGAGTGCATCCACAGTGGGTTGGCAGCCCTACAGAGATCGTTTCAGGCTCTGGCCTCCTCTCTGCTGGCAGCCAGTGTCCCTGTTCCTACCATCCCCCCTCCAACAACCACTTCCTAGTCTCAATCTCTTCAACCCCAACCCATCCCACACGCACATACAGACAAGCATGCACACAAAACATCAGTAGTACAGTCAAACACAGGCAGCACAATTCAGGCCACAAGCACTCGCACAAACAACAGACAATTGCACAAACAACAACATCCACTGCCTCCACTGTCTCCACCTCCACCTCCTCCTCCCTCACAGTCACATCCGCACTCACATCTGCATGCACTACATCAACAGCCACCACCACATCAAGCAGCACACACACCTCACTTGCAAACACCTCCACAACATCCATTCACAGGTCCCCTTTGTCCACTCCCACCCTGTCTGCCCCCTCCTAAGAGACACAAACGTACACACTCAGACTCCCAACAGTCATCCATCTCACACACGCACACTGCCCATGCATCTGCACCCAAGTCCAGCAGACGTACACCTCCGACAACCACTCCCTCAACCTCCACTCCCATCCTTCCTCTCACGTCCTGCCCCAACGTCCCTAAGAAGCTTTTCCTTGCCGATCTTGACCTCTTCCCTTCCCCTCCACCCCCCTGTCCTGCCTGTAAGTGCAGGGTCCCAACAACTCAGCCAGCACCTCAGCCAGTCTGCCACTTCTCCCATCAAATCTTCAGCTGCTGGCACAAAGGGGACCCACAGTGTGACAGCTGTCACTCCTACTGTGAGCACACCTCCACCTCAGAAAGGGAGGACTAGGGTGGTGAAAACCAAGGGACATTAGAAGGGGACAGTGGAGGCACTGCCTAGTCCTGGAGGCAAGGACACAAGTAACATGTCAAAGGCCAAGGGAACGTCACAAGAGGGGACACATGGATCCTCCTCCACCACCAAAGATTGCCAAGGGTCCCACTCCACCACCAAAGAAAGAGAAGGTTCCTAATCCACCACCAAAGAAAGGGAAGGTTCCCACTCCACCACCAAAGAGAGGCAAGAGGCCCCATCCACCAGCAGAGGGCAAGGAGCCCCCACCTCCAGCATACACACAGCAGTCCTCACCACCAGCAGAAGCAGCCAGGGCTACACCTCCACCAGCAGTGGGCAAGGAGCCCTCACCTCCAGCAGAGGCACAGCAGCCCTCACCTCTAGCAGAGACACAGCAAACCTCCCCTCCAGCAGAGGCAGCCAGGGTTACACCTCCACCAGCAGTGGGCAGCAAGGCGCACCCTCCAGAACCAGTGGGTATGTGCTCCACTTCAGAGACTGTGGCCTTAGACTCCCCACCAGAGACAGCTGGGCAAGGAGCCCCCTCCAGAACCAGTGGGCATGTTCCCCAACTCAGAGACTGTGGCCTTACACTCCCCACCAGAGACAACTGAGCAAGGAGCCCCCTCCAGAACCAGTGGGCATGTGCTTCACTTCAGCTGAGGTGCCCCCTTTTCCCCCTGAGGTGTCTGCCCATTTCCAACATGATGCTCCTGCACAGTGGATTCCGGATTGTGTCAGGAGTAAAGTTGGGCCTTGGACTGTGCCCTGTGGCCATGTGGCCCTTTTATACTTTGGACTAGCCATTGGCCCATTCTGGACATTGATGCCTGCATTTGCTTTCAAATAGACAATATGGTGGCTGTTGGCATCAAATTACAGCGTTCCTTGATTCTCAATGTGGTCCCTGTTTTAATTTAGATGTGGGTCCTGTGAAATTGGTTTTACTCTGCAGCTGGTTCTGTGTATGGTGTGTGTTGTGGGTGTGTGTGTCACTCTCCTTTTCCTCCCTCCCTCCCTTGTGTGCTAGGCAGCTGTACTCACCGTCGTTGTCTTCATCGGCGTTGGTGTTCCAGGAGGGCCATGGCATAGAAGAGCATTGGGAAAACTTGAAGTTCCGGTTCCATGGCGTGGCGGACTCCTCTGTGTCCCTGAAGGTGAGTCTTTCATCTTGTGTTCAGTGTTTCCATCAGGCTTTTGATGACGTTGGTACCGCCCCAGAAATCCTGGCAGTTTGCCTGTCATATTAAGGTAGGAGGTACCTTGTCTTCCACCTGGCTCTTGATGGCTACCGCTGTGGTCAGTGGTGTTAGCGCCCTGTCGGTTGGTGTAGTACATTGGCTGTCTATGGGAGGTATCACCGCCCTGGTCATAATTTGGCTGTATTTACCACCAGCCTGTTGGCGGTATTTCCACCACTTTAGCACTCACTGCCAATGTCATAATGACCAATAATGTGTGATTAACTGATCATAGATGTTTGACAGTTAGTTTGATCTAACATAAGGTTGACTTTCTCACTCAGCCTACCAAGTTCAATCAATCAATCAATCAAATTAATTTCTTAAGCGCACTACTCACCCGGTAGGGTCTCAAGGCACAGTGGGGGGGTTACTGCTCGAAAAGTCATCCTTTGAGGTGCTTTCAGAAGGTTAGGAGGTCCTGGGTCTTGCGTAGGTTGGTGGGGAGGGAGTTCCAGGTTTTGGCGGCGAGGTGGGAGAAGGATCTGCCGCCGGAGGTGGTGCGTTGGGTGCGGGGGACTATAGCGAGGGCGAGGTCGGCGGAGCGAAGCTGTTGAGTTGGTATGTGGAAGTTGACTCGTTCGTTGAGGTAGGCCGGTCCAGAGTCGTGGAGGGCTTTGTGAGTGTGGACAAGGATTTTGAAAATGATCCTTTTGTTGATGGGCAGCCAGTGTAGGGATCTGAGGTGGGTGGAGATGTGTTTGTGGCGAGGGAGGTTGAGGATGAGATGTGTGGCTGCGTTCTGGGTTCGCTGGAGTTTTCTTTGAAGCTTGGCTGTGGTCGCTGCGTAGAGGGCGTTGCCGTTGTCCAGTCTGTTGCTTATGAGGGCGTGGGTGACTGTTCTTCTTGTTTCTAAAGAAATCCATTTGAAAGTCTGCGTAGCATGCGAAGGGTGTTGAAACAGGAGGATGATATGGTGTTGATTTGCTGAGTCATGGAGAGAGACGAGTCCAGTATGATGCCAAGGTTGCATGCGTGGGTGGTGGGTGTTGGGGGTGGTCCGAGGATGGTGGGCGCCAAGAGTCGTTATATGCTGTTTTGTTAGGACCAAAGATAATTATCTCTGTTTTGTCTGAGTTAAATTTGAGGTGGCTTTCTGTCATCCAGCAAGCTCATATTGAACTTGATATTAAACAATGTCGTCCTTTAACAGAGATGTCCAAATATTACAAAGCTATGGTATCCTTTCATGTATTGCAGGAGGACCTCCACCCTACACCGTTGGAGAGGTTGCCAGATTTGAAGACCCCAATGCAGCCAGTAAGTGTCACCTTGTGCGTCATGTGTGCCAATCCAGGGTTTGGTGTGAGTCATTCTGATGTGTGCAATGCTATGATATCTTTGAAATGAGGATGGTGACATCATGGGCCTCATTATGACCCTGGCGGGCGGCGGAGGCCGCCCGCCAGGATCCCGCCCTCCAAATTACCGCGCCGCGGTCAAAAGACCGCGGCGGGTATTACGAGTTTTCCCCTGGGCTGGCGGGCGGTTCCAGTAAAACCGCCCGCCAGCCCAGGGGAAAACGACCTTCCCACGAGGATGCCGGCTCGTAATCGAGCCGGCGGAGTGGGAAGGTGCGACGGGTGCAGTGGCACCCGTCGCGTATTTCAGTGTCTGCAAGGCAGACACTGAAATACTTTTCGGAGCCCTCTTACGGGGGCCCCTGCTGTGCCCATGCCATTGGCATGGGCACGGCAGGGGCCCCCAGGGGCCCCGCGACCCCCCCTACCGCCATCCTGTTCATGGCGGCTTTCCCGCCATGAACTGGATGGCGGTAGGGGGGGTCAGAATCCTCATGGCTGCGGAGCGCGCTCCGCAGCCATGGAGGATTCCAAAGAGCAGCGGAAAGTCAGCGGGAGACCGCTGACTTTCCGCTTCTGACCGCGGCTGAACCGCCGCGGTCAGAATGCTCATTGGAGCACCGCCAGCCTGTTGGCGGTGCTCCCGTGGTCGGTGGCCCTGGCGGCCACCGGCCGCCAGGGTCAGAATGACCCTCTATGTCTGTTGGAATGTTGAGCACTGAGAATGGCTTGATTGCAGCACAAGTGGCAATGTGTTTCTGGTATGGAATTGTGGGTATTAGGAAATGGAATGCATGGCCACATATTCATTGATGTCTATCATGATATGTGTTAGAGCAACAGTTAATGTAATTAGCATGCCTGTTGACAACAACTTTGTCACAGCACTATTAACAGCACTGTGTGCCACACATAGCTTACACTTATTCACAAAACCTATACAGAAGAAGGAAATGTATAGAGGTCTCTACGGGGCTCATGTAGGAGACACTTGCACCAGAGGTGCCTCAGTACTCTTCAGATATAAATTGAAGCCGTAGTACTGCAAGGAGCCATATTGCGCTGGACAACAGTCAGTAGTGTACATAATTAGTAGACAACTCAGCTCCAGATGGTTGTGGAAAAGTCTATGGATTGTCCCAAGCTAAATCTTAGCAAAAATACCAACATGGGTCTGCCACCATGATATTTGTGAGTGATCTTGGTGACATCATATGTGCATATGATGTGAATGCTGAGTGCATACTTGGTACTTTGATGATGTCTGACATGCATGTGCACATGATGTTCAATATATAAGTATACTGTAGCAGCACCCAGTGCAGTGCCAAACTCACTGTGGCCCTAAGGGCACCCATATAGCTATCATTTGTGTGTCACTTTGCACATTAAGCACAGAGTAGGGGGCATAAGTTACGCATAAGTTACTTAAATTGCAGACAGCTTTGATGTGTTGGCCATGTTTTGGCCAAACATAATGGGGACATGGCATAATTTGTACATGTGGGCACATCATGAGCAATGATGTGCCCCCTTGTAACTTATGCTCAGACCAGGTCTTAAACCAGGGCACATGAATGAAGTTTTACAAATCTTAAATTAGCTGGTGGGAACTTTCTAGAACCCCTATCTGAAGACTCCCACCTTGCATGCATGATGCTTGGGCAAGCCCTGATGCAGCTCCAGGGGGGGTCAAGGAGATGGATTGTATACAAAGCTCCCCATATTGACAAGGACTCAGGAAATCTAGAATTGTAGGGCCATGTGATCCTGACAAGTTTGTTAATACATATGTTGAGCAAGGGCGCATTGGTCCACCCACCTCTGGGGCTTGATGGTCAACAGTGGATAGCCATCATCCCATTGACATGTACATAATACCGTAGATGACTGGTTGGAAATAGTCTTGGATTAAGAGGAAGTCATTGTTGAGGAATGTGTGATGGACTGCATGTGTCATCTGCAGATGCAGTATACATTATACGTCTCTTTAACCTCCACCAAATCCTTTAGTTAAAGCTTGATTCTCTTAATTTTTCAGCTTCCAATATGACACCTGAGGAACGTCATGCTTTCCACAAAAGGGCACAGAGGTACCGCCACATTATGGATGTCGATGCCGGCTACAAGCAAATGGCAAGGAGGTACCAGAAGAAAAAGGCCACAGGGTTATGGCGTGTGCTACCACATGGGGGACCTCTGCAGCAGCCACCACATAAGCAGCCGACATTGCCAACATCATCAGGAGCCTATTGGGCCTCTGCAGGTCAAACCCCATCCATATCTGCTGCACCTGTCATGAGCCAGGCACCTATACAGCCACATGCTGCAGTTTTGAGCGCAAACTTCGAAAGAGACATAAGAAGGGACATGGCTGCCATGATGGCCAGATTGGACAGGTTAGAGAAGGAAAGTGCTCAAAATTGGAAACTTTTGAAGTACTGCAAACAAAAGCTTAAAAAATTGTGATGTGGCACCGACACTACCTCCCAGTTCCTTCCCTCTCCCTTTTACTATTATAAATAGATTTAGATATGGTTTTAGATCGTAACTGTTATGTTAGTGTAGTAGTATAGGGTAGGCAGTGATTGGAGTAAGTATAGTTGGAGCGTGGGTTGTAGTACTTATTTTTTTATTGGGGGTTCATGATGGGGTATTTGTGTAAAAAAACTAAAAATACCACAAAAAAAAAAGAAAAAGAAAAAAATAATAATATATATTTGATTAGGTAATCGGTTAAGTTAGTACATGTGTAGTCATAGTTTATGTTGTCATACTTGTATCTTGCCACCTAAGGGTGTGGGGGACAATGTTTAAAGTGTGGCGTTAGTTACATGTGTAAGATTAGTTTAGAATAGGTTAGAGAGGTGTAGTTGTAAATTAAGTTAAGTTAGGTTTGGTTAGTTTAGTGTAGGGTCGTTTTTAGGATAGTTTTAGGTATGAAGTTTTAAATAATTTAAAATCAATCCTGTTTGTATAAGACCATTTGTTTTCCATTTTGATTGAGTGTCTAGGGGTTCTCATGTGTGTACTGGCCAAATTGGAGCAATGGCCTAGGGTATGCTTACTGTCTATGTCATCTGTAAAATCCAGGACAGGCAGGTCGGCAGGAGGTAAGCCATCATCCTCTGAAATTAGATAGTGTAACGTCAATCTTATATTGTTGTGGCTGTTGACATTGCACATCATTTATTTGCTACTGAAGGCTCAGTGACATGTTACTGACCCAAGGTTGTAGTTGTACATTATGGGCCTCCTTATGACCCTGACCGCCAGGGTCACAGCCGCTTATTGGACCGCTGCCAAAGTGGTGGTCCGACCGCAACATTACAACTGTGGTGGAGTCGCCACAGTCAGACTGCCAACACTGCCTGGTTGCCGCCAGGCTCAGCGGTCACAATCTGCCAGGGCAACTCTGCTTGCAGGACTGCCCTGAGGATTATGAGTCCCCTTTCCGCCAGCCTTTGCATGGCAGTAGTCCTACTATGCAAAGGCTGGTGGATAGGAGGTGCCATGGGCCCCCTGGGGAGGCTGCACTGCCCATGCACTTGTCATGGGCTGTGCAGGGGCCTCCATTGACAGACCCATCGCACTTTTCACTGCCCGAATTATGGGCAGTGGAAAGCATGACAGGTGCTGTTGCACTCGCCGCACCGTCACTGATTACGAGCCGGCATCAATGTTAAGGCCCTGTTCACCGCAGGTTCACTAGCGGTCTCAATCCACCAGGGCAGCCCTGCCATGCAGAGGCTGGCAGAAAAGGGGTGCCTGCTAATTACGGGCAGTGGAAAGCGCAATTGGTGCTGCTGCACCCGCCGCACGGTCACCAATTATGAGCCGGCATCAATATTAAGGCCCTGCGGTGATCTCCTAATAGGGCATGTGGTGTTCTGGCCGCACAGGTGGCCTGATGGTGGTACGAGTTTGGGGGGCAGCCTCCGCCGCCAACCAAACTCGTAATGAGGGCCTATGTGTATCATTGTGCATCACACATGGGTCAAGCACACAAGGTATTTTGGGGCATATTTAGGTGCCCCTAGCGCCACCTGAGTGTTACTTTTCGTGACTTTCCGGTGACGCTAAGCACTGCTCCATATTTACTAGGAGGTGTAACAGCACTTTTTTGGGGGTTACGCCTCCTTGTAAATATGGGCTCCTCCGAAGCAGTTTTCTGTGTCAGAGGGGCGTGCAATCAATGTTGTGGTGGGTGTTCCACCTCAACACCCATTGATTTTGATGCTGCCTCAGATTTAAGAGTTGTAATAAACCTGAGAAAGGTCCAAAAACTAACCCCACCCCAAGTGTGGCGCTAGCATGGCAAACCGATGAGGAATGCTTTTATCGCTCCTCGTTTTTTGCTTTTCCTATGTATGCTGCATTCTGCAGCACACATAGAAGAAGCAAATGCCTTGGACGATTGTTTACATGGAGGAAGGAACAATTTCCTACACATAAAAATCTATCCCCTCAACGCAGGCAACCTTGCACTATGGTGCAAGGCTTGCTGCGTTGGCCCATGTGAGCTAATTTAGCCCCGGCACAGGGAGTGACACAGGGGTGCCCCGTATTCTAGTGACTACTGCCATCAGTGCATTTTGAAAATGACGGTGCGCAACGTTGCCATGTTTGGGGTAGCGTGGAACACCATTGTTTCCTATGACATCTAGCATTAGGTTATTTATCCCTTCCTGCCGCCTCATTATATCTGGCGGAAGAAATCATTATAGCCATTTTAGTTATAGCTCCATGCACGTTAGTGAATGCCGGTGAGAGCTGTAGAGATCCACAGACGGCACTTCTGATTGTGGAGTTGTTTCCTGCCGCCAGGCTGGGTCACGCTAAGAGTTGCCCCCCCTTGCCAGCCGAGGTCATATGATTATATTGGATTCTTAAACTACAGGCCAAAGTTTCTCTACACAAGCAGATATGTCCAGTGACAAGTAGGTCTCTGTTCAACAAAATAAAGAGACGATATTGCCCCTCTTCAGTCCTGATGAGGCCCTGATTGTGGAGGCCGAAACATGTCGACACATTTTCTGCAAGATTGTGGGCTTGCAAATTAATGGACTATAACTAAGAAATTTGATATGCACTACACGATACCTTTTGAAATAAATATATAGGTATTAGACAGCTGTGTGCAGCAAAGACCCACAACCATTGCGTTTACTGTGGATTACAACGTGAATTTTATGTTAGTGACCACACTGTAAAGTAAATATGTGGGGCATAACCCTTTTTCTCTAATATTTAGGTTTTTGGTATAATTGTTGTAATGTTTTATTTATATTTTTGTTATGTGTATATATAATTTTTGTGATAGAATGTGACACCGAATAACTACTGCTGACCTTTTTTTATAATAATTGAAATAAACAAGGGAAAGAAATTGACTCAAGAGACCAGAATTGAACACTCATCTCTTAAAGTAATAAGGTTATTTATCCCTTCCTGCCGCCTCATTATATCTGGCGGCAGATATCGTTATAGCCATTTTTGTTTTAGCTCCATGCACGTTAGTTTAATACACTAGGCCGCTGTGCACCTTGACCTAGATATATTTTATTCAGCTTCGCATTGTTATTTTTACAATAACCAGTTTTACGGTCTTGTTTTAGTTTCTTCTATCTAACTGTTTTGCTTAGTCCAGCACTGTGTTCTCAAACAACACATTCTTGATCACTCTGTGCTTCAGTCAAGGCTACAGTCTGGTACATTGCCGGTAAACGTGGTAGAAATTTTGTCTCCAACATTCGTAGAAAATACTCATCCTTATGTAGGGACATTTTCTTAGAACATCAGCTGTGTTAATTATAAAAACACTTTCTAGTCCCATTACACATCAAGAGGGAGATTCCAGCCAGGGAACCACAAGTGTATGCTGAATATTTCGCTGCAGATGCTGACGAAGATTACAGGCCTTTGCTCAGGTATGAGGGTTGTTGTCCTCCCAGGGGAACCTGAAAGGCAGGATTAGAGCTTAACATGCCATGCTCAAAATATGATTTAGATAGGAAATAGTCCATCGATTCTAGTGGCAATGTGATAGCATTATTCTTATGCTTCACTTTCATCGTCACCATTTTAATATTGTTATGTTGTGTGTTCTGGTTATTGCAGCTCATGCTTTGCTATCTAAAATGCAGTCGTTTTATTAAACCAATCTTTAAAACTTATATTGCTCTTATTGTCATTTATGTATGGGACCGAATCATGAATGAGAGAACCAGATGCGACCTGAGTGACCACGACTACCCTGAGAAGTACGATATGTCATGCGCTCGGCTGCCCAATCATCTCTACCTTTCGGGAGAGATGAGGCACTGCTAGTTAGCTGGAGAAAAACCCGGATTTGGAGCGACAGGTGTCACTCACCATGGGTCAGACTCAGTCTCCCACACTGTAGACGACCTTGATGCTCAAAATCCAGTAGTCTCATTAGAATAATGAGAGCCTACGCAACAGTTTGAGTTGAGAAGTGGCGGGTTGGCTGCAGCCAACTCGCCATTCTCATAATGTGGCGGTATGTACCGCCAGCTTGTTGGCGGTATTGCTGACACATTACCACTCACTGCCGGGGTCATAATGACCCCCTCTATCTTGTCAGATGGTGAGATTGCAGCTACTTGTACAGCTGCGCACATGATGTTCACAGACATGCTCCATGTGTTATATGTGTTTTCTTTTGTGGCCATTCCCATATGGTGCATTGAGTTGTGTGTGAGTTGTTGTAGGTTCACTCTGTGTAGGTTGTGTTCCACAGGTTTCTCGCTTTATGGCTGATTTTTTTCTCAAGTGGCACAGCTCAGTGCAGCAGCAATATGTGTTGCACGACACTGCACCAGTTTAGATACACAGGGATGTGCCATGTTTACTGGCATACAGTACACCCCTGCAATTACTCCTGGCCCTGCACATATTTGTTCTCCCTGCACCAACACAGGCATTGTTGCAGCATGATGAAGGGGTGCCTGCCTTAAGGGGATCATTTGTTTATGTGCAGGGTGGTGTCCCTTTCTGCACATGTACAAGCTATTTTTGCTAAGGTGGCATTTCATTGTGTGCTGCAAGATGCAGCACACATGAGAAGGGCAATGAGACAAGGAGCAAGCAAAGCATTTCGGTCAATTACACCACCCTGGGTGTTATTGACTCCAGTCCTAGTTTCTGATGTCTAAATTGTGTAGGTACAGGGGCTTTGACAATATGATATGGGTGTTGTCGTGGCACAGCAACAGCCACACTCTTTGCATGTCCCTTCCAGGCAATGTGCTGCATATATGCGCGGTGGAGTATAGCCATAGTGAGTGGCTTATGTCCATGTTGTGTATATGTTGGAGTGCATTGAACAACCAAAGTGTCAGTACATGTGTGGCTTGGGTGTGGAGGGCGCGTCTTGCTTGAGGGCCTATGTGTCCTGATGCAACCCTTTAGCATGCATTGAGTGTTTCCTATGTGCCTCTCCCTTCTGCCATTTGTGGAATTCCAGAAATTCCCCCTTGCAACTTACCCTGCATTTGTGGTGGTTCTTGGTAGTCTGTGTTGTCCTGTCCTGCGATTCCAGTTACCAGCTCCTCTGGGATGACTGCTGCGACTACCTCCTCCTGCTCATCCAGGTCCTTCGGTGGAGTGGGACTTCCACCGCCAGTCTACAGTGCTGCCATTCGGTTCCTGGCCAGCTTTTCCTTAGTCCTGTGCTTGCACTCGGTGACAGTCCTTTCCACAGCTGCCACTCTCTTGACTTTGTCTACTATTGCCTGCCATATTGTCTCTCTCCTACTGACTGGCAATTTGGAGGCGATGAAGAGCTGGTGTTGGTGCTCCATCACCTCTCCGAACAGGTTGTCATCCTCCTCCTCACTAAAGCAACACTTGAGCTTTTCAGGACCCGCCTGGCTGGTACTCGGGTGATTGGGGTCTCCCTGGGGTCTCTCCTGGCCTGCAATCTCCATCTTGTCTTTCAATTTTTTTTTTCTTGCTTCTGCGTTTTATTTTGATACTAATGGGGTACAAAAATGGCGCTAACCCGTTTTGTGACATATACGTGCCGCAAAACGGTCTAGCGCCACTTTTGCATGATTAGCGTCATTTTTCCTTATGGCATGTCGCAATTGCTAACGTAATCTTTGTTACGCTAACCATTCCTAAATGTTGTGCATCATTTTTTAAATATGGTGCAAGGATGGCGCTAGGGAATGACATTAGCTCATGTTTAAAAAAATTACGCACAACTGCGCTAGTGCAGTTGTGCATCATTTTTCATAAATAATCGTCTAAATGATTCAAACTGTGCAGGTCTAGGAGGTGGATTCATCTCATAAAGTACTCGCCTCAGGTTCTCAAGAACCCTTATATTAAAAGTTCCATAGCGAGGAAATGTTAATGCACCTTCTTTCTCTGTAATTTTGTTCCACTGTTCAAGCCACAAACATGCATGAAGACCTTTTTCGGACATAACAGAATAGCTTGGAGTACCTTAGGTGGGTATTATACCCTTTCTCACTGGATTAAATTAATCTCCTCTCAATTCACTTTTTAACACTTTAAAAACTTAATTTTCAATCGAATTCAATAAATCACAATAAGCTTTTTGTGAGAATTAGGAAGTAACTTCAATCCAACATTTCTCTTCTTTAAGTTCTCAACCAATAGTAATGCAGCACTGTCCACCAATATCAGTGTGGCTGCACATTAACCGACAAATACCAGCGTGACACATGATGATGTCAAACTCACTTCTTGCAGCAAGGCATTAGCTTTGCAATCGTCTCTCACACAATTGCTTCTCACACATGCCTAATGCAAAATATTACAAATGAAAAACAAGCAACCAGTCTGCTTACTACAGGATAGGGTAACCAACTGCTTCAAAGCAGTACGTAGGTATGCTTTCTGACTAAGGCTTTCAGAAATGCACAACAAATTAGATATGACCAGCAAACCTCACTCCGGTTGATACAGATCCTCCATGTGCACTCAGGTTTCACTTAATACCAACCAAGCCCACATTCTTTCAACAAAATCTATTGGCACTATTGCCACTGCTAACAATGTCTCACGACAAATACCTCACTGCCAACAATAGATTAACCACGTGCCTTCTACACTTGTGCAATATCCCGGGATCTTAGGCCATGACAGACCAGTCAACAACAACAACCCCGGGCATTTTTTATCAACAACCTCCACAAACACAACATTTCAGAAACTCTGCAAAACATTAAACATCACACTTTAACACAATGTCATGACAAAAACAATGCAAGCACAAATCCTATTAATAATCACACATCCATTTAATGCAGGAACAACACTGGAACTTCATAAACCTTCTGAACAAACCATGGGACAGATTTCGGGGTGGGCAAATTTTGAACGGGCAGCTCAATTAGGGGGTTATTCTAACTTTGGAGGAGTGTTAATCCGTCCCAAAAGTGACGGTAAAGTGACGGATATACCACCAGCCGTATTACGAGTTCCATAGGATATAATGGACTCGTAATACGGCTGGTGGTAAATCCGTCACTTTTCCGTCACTTTTGGGACGGATTAACACCTCCTCCAAAGTTAGAATAACCCCCTTAATCTTTTGTCCCAGCATAAGGGTGTGGCGAAAAAGGCATCAAACCACATAACAAATCATATCAAATATAATAGTATGACCATTGTGGCTACACAGTGTAGCTCCGGTCTGGAAAAGTCCAAGGGTGGTTATTACAAATTTAGACGCAGATAAATATAAAGGATTCTCAAGACAAAACTGTAAAGACACAAAATCATTATAGGTTGTCTGAAACTCCTAAAGACGTTCACACAAGTTAACACCAAGAAGACAAGACATTCACTTAGGGCCAGATGTAGGAAGCCTTTTGCATGTCGCAAACTGCGAAAAACGCAGTTTGCGGCATGCAAAAGCCCGAACACGATGCACAACCTCAAATTGCGAGTCGGTACCGACTCGCAATTTGAGGATGCGACTTGCAAATAGGAAGGGGTGTTCCCTTTCTATTTGCAAATGCATTGCCATGCTGAGTTGCTTTGTGACCGCAAACAAAATCGCAGTTACCACCCACTTGAAGTGGGTGGTAACTAATTCGCAAAAGGGAAGGGGTCCCCATGGGACCCCTTCCCCTTTGTGAATGCCGAAAAAAATGTGGACCACTGCCTAATATGAAAAAAACATGGAGGTCTGCTGTCTTCAGCAGGCCACCATCCCTGTGAGTGCATGGACTCGCTATGGGGTTGCAAAATGCGACCCACCTCATTAATATTCATGAGGTGGGTCTTTGCGACCCCATAGCAAGTCACAGAAGGTGTATGAGACACCTTTCTGCATACAATTTTGCGAGTTGCAAATTGCGAGTCGGTCTGACTCGCAATTTGCAAGTCGCAAAATTGTAGATTGCTACATCTGGCCCTTAATCTCATAATTAAAAGATATAAAAGAATCTGGAAAGGTGCAAACAAATGCTGTCTAATTCTATTAACCATTTAGCTATTACATCTTACAATTTAAGTAAATAACATGGGAAAGGGGTAACCCTACGAATTAACAAATCCATGTAACGTGCTGAGCTAAACACATGGGCAAAAATGTGAGAAGCACCAAAATGACAAAAAGAATTTGGAAAAGGGAAATCTGGGGTAACAAATTTCAAACTAAAGTGGGCTAGAAGTAAGTAAAAAGAAAAGGTGTCAGCATTTTAGAAGGTCGGTCAAGAGTCTTCTTCTCCGGTCTGGGAAAAATCTCTAAGTCTCAACAAAATATTTCCAAGTGGCAAGGGTAGCGAGGACTATACCTCTCAGAGTCCAAGATGTTCAGCAAAAAGGGTAGGATCGAGCAGACAGCTGCAATGGAGTCTAGACAGGGAATATTCAAAACCCAAGTGGGAAACTATATATAAGTTCATAGGACACAATGATTCATCCATCCATCACTCCACATCATGCAATAGTTGAAAACATCCAATGGAAATCGATCGTACGACACAGATTGCAACATCAATGAATGTTCCCATTACCAACAGGTAGAAAACATTCCATCTTGGCTCATCCATGCCGGTTGAAACAAATGCATATCTTACCAGTTCCACAGTTCCAAGACCAAGTTGCTAAGCTCTCTATTTGTAAGACAATAGAACATCTATTACCAAGCTAACTTTCTCATGAGCATTAAGTCTGAAAGAAAAGGACATGTTAGCAAGAATGACTACACATTTTCTGCAGAGTCAGGAAACAGGGACTGGGAGGACTTACTTAGGCTAAGCAAGTGAATTGAAAAGGCACATTAATTAATGGAATTTATACCCATTTAACATCCAAATGAAAAATTTAATGTTAATAATGTTTGTTAGTGTTCATGTAATAATGAATTTAAAACAACAGAACTTTAAAAAAATGATTTTCTAAAAATCATTATTGTTTTAATGCACACTATTAGTTAACGCCACAAATTATAACATAAAGATGAATTAATTGATTATACATGAACTTTAAAGGCAATACCACATTGAGTACCAACCTACAGTAAATGCACATTAATATGGCTCTAAGTGCACCTCTTTACATCAAAATTATTAGTACTTTGGTTAACAAAATATATAGGTTGTCACGTATAAATGATCACTGTGACATGAGGGATAGTCCTAAATTTTCTGCTACATCAGTAGCTAGTGAGGCTTCCTGTAGTGTGGTGTGATGTAGGTGCAGCGTGGGGGGGTTTATATGAATCTTGCGGCGGCATTCTGACTGTTATGGAGTCTGTGTAGGAGTTGTTTGGAGATTCCGGTGTAGAGGGTGATGTCGTAGTCGAGCCTGCTGGTGATGAGCGCTTTCATGATGGTCCATCTGGTTTGCTGAGGCAGCTATTTGAAGATTTGTTGCAGCATAAGTATGATGTGGAAGCAGGAGGTGCATACTGTGTTAACTTGATCCAGCATGTTGAGCATATCATTGTGGATGATCCCTAGATTTGTTGTGAAGTCTGTGGGCGTGGCTGTTGGTCTTAGCTCCATTGGCAACCAGGTGGCCAATATCAGCATTGATTGTGCATTTCTTGTAGTCTAGTCTCGTCACAAACTTACCAATACATGGAACGGATTTCTTGGACATTAATGAGCAAACTTGAACATTGGCCTCTGATATTTGGGATTTAGGATTCATCTTGTGATATTCAGCTATGCAGATGTAGATTAGTAATGAACCCCTGTCTAACATAAAACAGGCAGGGTGTTTTCCCATTAGTAGATTTAATTTTGGGTGTCGCTCTTTTCCACTGTCATTGTGGGTGACCATAAGCAATTATTCACTACTTCCTTGTATGCAGAAGGATCTTCAACTGCTGGTGGAACTGCTGGATGACAATTTACTCAACCGTGTCTTAGTGTGTGACCACAACAAGCTTCTGCTTTTGTCCCTGAGGGCTCCCACTTGGTGTCTCCTGGAATGACCCAAACAACTCTCATTATCTTGTGTCACTTACCAGCAACATAACATACGTGATTTGAAATACTACGTTTTGGTTCCACATTGATTTTATTTCAGTTGCAGACACTGATTTCCATGTGGAATACAGTTGATTGTGGTCTTAGAGTGAATTTTCAAACCTTACTGTACAATAGAGTTTGTGGAATGCAGAGAGAATCATGGTTTAGTGGGAGTTATGTCATTTGTTGCAATTAATGGGTGTAGAAGGGATGATCTAGGAGTGAGGTGATTTTGGTAGAAGACAGTTTAGATTTAAAGAGTGGTGGAAGTTATTCTGCTGGTGCTGTTTGAAATAGTATATTGTCTGGCTGTTGTACACAAGAGCATGTCTAATCAGTTCCTAGAGTTTGCCCATCCTTGATTATTCACTTCCTTGATTACTATATCATGTGCATAGGAAGAAGTGGTGTGGGTGGACCGGGAATGGTTCCTGGAAAGAACATGCCTCCATTGATGAGTTCCAATAAAACGCATAGGCCTTGACAAGTATTCTTTGAAATAATGATGATCAGTTGCAGCAACTTGCACGAGACATGCCTTGAACCTCGAATATTTATATTTTTTGCATTAGAAAGGCATGTGTCTCACAGGGATGCCACGCATCAATAAAACACATCAGTAAATCGAATGCAGTCATGCTATGCCAAATAAAAAGCCATCTGTAGTCTTTTAAAGTATAAAGAGGCAAAAACTAGTAGTGATGTCTCAACATCAGGGGCTGTATCATGTTGGTTGTGCTCAGAGCCGAGAGCCTGATTCTTGTGCTTGAGGTGTCTGAAATACAAACATATAACTCCAAGTGTCCCCAAGTAAACGCATGAACATCAAACGGAACAAGCCCAAAACATCATATGGACAAAATACTGTGTCACGAATATTTATGACAAGAATATAGTGAAGGTAAGTTCCTAGCTAGGTTTTACTATACTTAACCCCACATATATGTACCTTGACAATACATATATTTTCAAGGTATGTAGATGTGCAGTTAAGAATAGTAAATGTATACTTAACTATTTGCACTTACATTCTCGCTATTTTGATCCTTGGTATATTTTAAACGATATTCTGTCCACACAATATTTTTGTCCTCAATATTCTGTCAGTGATCCTAGAGGGCAGTTTTTCCTGTCTCCGTTCCCAACATGTTCTGTCTCAATTTAATGCATTCATTTGGAGAGATTCTGAGTTGCATGGTTTAGACGGCTCAAGCAAAAAAGCAGGTGTTCAGCTTGTTGCAGAGTCGTCATAATGAAGCCCCAGTGCTTTTAATTACTTCCAGGAGCTCAGACTTGATGAGATTGTAATCAGGGCTATGCAACATCAATTGCACCAATGCAATCTACTGTATATATTGGCCCCAAATCAACAGCACAAATATTGATTAAGTAAACTGCAAGGGGTAGCGGAAGTGAAATCTCATGCTTTTTGCCCCCCTCCAATATGGCATCACAGGAAGCGACATCACATAACCTTTGACCTTGATGACTTTATAGGAAGTGCTGCCATGTGCCTATAACAGGACGTGACAAGCAGGATCTAGACATAGAATTATTAATATAATTTAGAAATCTGACTCTAGCAGACACCAAGACCACAAAAACAAATATCTTTATCCCTAATGCTGCTGCTGACATTTGGCCCCACATATGGTCTCATGATCAGGGGAGTTGATGGATAGCTTTTTCTGCCCTTTCTAGATGATCATTGATTCCCTCAGACATATATAAAAAATAATCACAATTCAGTTATGATATGGATGGTGCATAAATTATTCCACAAGTATACAGTTCTCCCTTAGGAAGCTTCACCTGCTCTCAGCCTCCCTAAAATTGCCCAAATCATTCTATCCACAACCAGGATAATTAGCAAAATAGTATGCATTGTTTCCATGACATATATCTTTGAAATACCTCCCTACTTCACACCGATTTAATTATTTATTTGGGGTTCTTGTAAAGCTTAAATCCACTGAGGTAGGCCAAGAAAGTTCTAGGTGTTCATAAAAAGGATGATATGTTTTACAGATCTGTGGAGCGCACTATTACCCAGGAGTGTATCCTGGTGCTGGGCAGGTGTGAGTTTAGGCAAACCTGGAGCCTAGTGTGACTCCTTGAAAAGCCAGGTCTTCATTGCAGAATTCGAGAAGTGACAAGGATGCTCACATGTGAAGAAGGAGGTCATTCCACACTTTAGGAGAGATGTGGTGTGTTGCTTCACTCTTTAGAATAACAGAACTATGCACTTCAGGATAGTTTAGGGCACAATGTGAAACAATCACTCTCACACACCTTAGTAAGTAGAATACACAAGTTTATTTATGGGGCAAGTTCTCATATAGTAAAACTGACCACACTAACATATTATGAAAAATAACATGAGAATAACTGTGAGAATATAAACACTCTGTGATATCATGAAAAGTAACACGAAAATAACTGCAAGAATAAGTGCATATAACACACGCACACACAATATGCTTCAATGCTTATGAATTGAAAGGCTTCCCCGAAAAGAGATTCTGCATCCCTCCACCGCACACAAAGGCGGGGAACCCACATCTACTGACACAATCAGTCCTCCTGGCGTTGCATCCAACCCAGAAGAGATTTCCTAAACCAGTCCATCAAGGCTCCTGACCTTTATAGTATTTACCAACGCCCAGGAGTCTTTTCTAGAAAAAGACCCCCTCCTTTACAAATTGTGCAATCAGCGGTACCTTGTTCACCCTTCGAGACGTCTCCTCGGAACGGGCCAGGTTCCCAGAAGAGGGCTCCAAGGTGAAGCTTGCATTCCTCCTTGAGTACAGGCGCATCCCCCTGTTGTCCTAACTGATAGCTCGTGGAATGTAAATAGCGCCCTTCGTATCAGGGAGATGGAGTGAAGTTGAGCAGAAAAACACCCCACCCTGCAGCTTGCCGAAGCTTGTGGAAAAACACAGAACAGTGCTTTACACACAGAACCAGACTCGACAATGGAGTCGTAAACCAATGTAAAATGGAAGCAAAGGCCAATGGTCCATAGTATATTTCATTGTTCTTACCCTGCACCACTGTTTACCTTGCAAGTAGTGCACTTGCACGTAGTGCATGTAGCAATACACTGCACCCTTGGACCATTTGGCCAACTTACACCTAAGTATATCCTATAAGCTGAAATGGCAATGCTCTTGGGCAACACTGAGATAGAAGGTTAGGCACACACTGAATACAACAACATAAGAAAATTAAAATAACTATTATGATAATGATTACACCAAGGATATAACGCAGTTGACCTAAATCAGGCAGCCATCCAAAAACCCAGTCCCACCACCCCTTGTCAACATCTTGCTGCACTCCCATCACTAACTTATGCAGGGCCTCTATGTGGGAGTTGATTGATATGGAGTGGTCAGATAAATTAAAACAACACAACCCTTCAAAATCGCTGCAGCCTTGGTTGTGCTTGAGCAGTAAATAATCAATAGCTGCACGATTCTGCAAAGCAGCTTTCCTAGTTCCCTGAACATCTAATAACAGCTCAGCTAAAGCAGCTGATGTATAATTAATATTCTTAACTACTAGACATGCAAGTTTATTAATTACTCTGGTATTATACACTGCGAGCCCTGGCACCCCTATGATAGAACCAGCTAAACTGACATATTCCGTTTTGGAAAGCAATGAAATTTCAGAATCACAGTCTGTAGGCAATTGAATAGTGTCTCTGGTATAGTGAGGGTGTAGAGCAGTATCCATAGGAAACATGAGAAAGCCTAAGCGTGTCCAGGCACAAGGCCCTCCAGTTGGATTGGCTGGGATATAGGTAAAAGAGATGTTACCACATGAAAAGAGCCAAACTTTAGGCAACTTAACATTTTGAATGTGGCTGGCAGCAGGCACCACATTTTGGCAGAGCTTTGAATTATTTACATTCAAACAGGTCAGATCATTTCATGAGTGGCACAATGTCTGTTGTGAAGCAGTTACGTTTTTGCCTCTTTTCTCCAGTTTAAGCTGAGCACATTTACCTATTTTTATAGGATCACAAGTCAATGAATAGCACACATCCCCATTTGAGATGTTAAACGTGAGTATGGATGTCATGTTTCTCCACAACCGCCTGCCCACCTCCGGGCAATGACGGCACTACTCATAGAGTGACAGATGGGAGCGAACGTCACTCACATCCACCATTCCATCCTGGTTTGTATTGTTAAAGATGTGCAACAACACCGCAGCAGGAGTGGGAACCGCCACTAGACAAGTGGTAATCAGATCTTGAACGCTTTGCATGTTACTCATACAGAAGTGAGATACATTCAGCACTTCCAGCGCCAGATGAATCAGTTTGCGCAATTGTTCTTTCAACAACCCATTCATTCGTTCAATCAGTCCCGCTGCTTGTGGGTAGTAAGTTATGTGAAAAATCCACTCAATGTTGTGTTGTTCACACTAGTCCTGCACTAGTCTGCCCTTGAAGTGGCTGGCGTTATCACTTTGAATTTGGAGCGGCACCCCATAGTACAAAATCAACTCATCTAATGTTTTCAGGGTGCTCTGCTGAGTTGCGCGCTTGCAAGGAAAGGCTATGAGATAACCAGAGTAAGTATCCACTACTGTGCAGGCATACTGACACCCTCTGCTCACTGGCAGTGGTCCAATGTAATCAATCTGTCATATCTGTCCTGGCAATTTACCTCTGCCTCGCTGGCCTCTCACCACCTGTGGGACCGGTCTGTGCTGTGTATGCTGACAAATGGGACATTCAATGATTGCTGTTTTAATTAAATCTAGGGGAAGATGCATCCCTCTAATCTCTGCCCACCTGTGAGTAGCTTTTTCTCCAAGATGTCCGCATTTCTGGTGTGCCCATTTAGCCATTCCCACCAAATCAGAATTCTGCGCCTCCACTTCAGCCTCTTGAATCTTGGCTCGATCGTCTGCAAGACAATTGGACCATCGGTCTAATGAATCAGTTGGACAGTGAGCGTCCACATGATAGACAGTCACGGTGCTTTGAGGTAACATTTCCCAGATCTCCTGCCATAACTCCTTCCCCCATACCTCTTTGTTATGGATTTTGTACTGATGTGCATGCCACGTGGGAAGCCAAGTAGCTAACCCATTGGCGGTAGACCAGGAATCTGTATAAAAGTGACATTTTCCAGGTAGCTCTTGTTTCAAAGCTTGATACACGGCGTAAAGCTCTGCAAACTGGATACTTCTTCCCTGTCCTGTAGTTGTTAAAAGCTTCTTTGTAACAGGATTATAGGACACTGCTTTCCAGTGCCTTTTCGCTCCAACATATTTTGCTGAGCCATCTGTGAATCACACATGTTTTTTATCATCTGCAGACAAGTCCGCGAACGGCTGGCCCCACCCTACCGGAGATTCACACACCAGAGGTACATTGTACATCGTGCAACATTTCTGAATTCTCCACGGGAGCCTGCGCTACCTGCTCATGCAAAACGGCGGTTCCTTTTGGACCCGCTTGTGCCCTGTCCTGGACATACTATTTCCATTTTATAATGCTGGCTTCCTGCGCATGCCCAATTCTGTGAGACTTAGGAGAACTCATCACCCACTGCATGATGAGGATTTCAGGTCTTAAAATCACATTATGTCCCAATGTAATTTGCTCGGTATCAACCAGAGCCCAATAGCAAGCCAGCAGCTGCTTCTCAAAGGGAGTGTACCGCTCTCCTGCCTCGGGTAACTTCTTTGTCCAAAATCCCTGGGGCACCCTCTTTCTTCCTTGTTTTTGCCATAAACTCCAATTAGCATGCTGCCCCTGGACTGTCACATTCAGCTCGATGTCTCACTCCCGAATCGGCCACAAATCCGAAGCATGCTGAATGGCGTCTTTCGCCAATTCAAACGCACGCTGCTTCTGCTCTACCCATTCAAACGCATTCTTCTTTTGTGTAACTTTGTACAATGGGGCCAAAATCTGAGACAAATGGGGTATGTGCTGCCTCCAATACCCAAATAGTCCAATAAAACTCTGAGCTTCCTTCCTATTTCGCGGCACTGCAAATTCTTTAATCTTTTGTTTCACTTTTGGCAACACTTCTCTGTGTCCCTGATTCCACTAAATGCCCAAAAATTTCACGCTCTGAGATGGTCCCTGCACTTTCTTGGGGTTAATCTCCCACCCTTTATCCTGAAAATGTTTCACCACCCTGTCTAGCTGAATCTGCACCTGTTCTTGTGTCTCTCCCTGCATCATCACGTCATCTATGTAGTGGGAAATTTGCACTCCAGGAACCACTGGTACTTCATCCAAATGCTCTGCCACCAGCTGGTGACAGATAGTGGGGCTATGTAAATACCCCATGGGCAATCTACAGAAAGTGTACTGGCATGGCAGTTGGGGCTGGCTCTCAGTGGCTATTGGTATCATGAAGAACGCATTGGCAATGTCAATTGTGGCGTACCAGGTCCCACTGTGTTTCTGTATGTTTTCAATCAAAGTAATGGTGTCTGGGACCGCTGCAGTCAGAGGAGGGGTATATTTATTCAACTGGCGATAATCAATGCAAATCCTCCAACTGTTATCACTTTTGCGAACAGGCCAGAGGGCATTATTCCACGCAGTGGTGATGGGAATTATCACCCCGGCCTCCAGTAAGTCATGTATAGTCTGGCTAATCTCTTCAGGTCCTCCCGGTATTCTGTACTGTTTCGTTTGAATTACCTTAGTGGCTTGGGGAAGTGTTACTGGAGGAATCTTCAACAGCCCCACCCTCACGGCGGCTATTGATATAAATCTTTTGGAACCAAATTGATAACATCCATCTTCCAAATGTAGGGTCATCCCTTTCAAAATGTCAATCCCAATTATGTACTCGGGAAAGGGCACAATCAAGACAGTGTATTCTCTCTTTGGGAGTTTTCATAGGAACCACTATCTGCACTGCTGGAGTTTCTTTTCCGCCCAATCCCGTAATGGTGAAGTACTGTCCCTTGAATTTTCTTGGGTTTCCATGAATTAAAGAGGCCTCCGCTCCAGTGTCAACAAGGGCTCGAACTTTCTGAACATTTCCACGTTTCCCAAAAATTTCTACTTTAACATGTGGTCTGTTATCTTTGCGAGCCCATCCCTGCACCGGAGTTTGAACTATTTGCTAGTCTATTTTCACTCTGTGCACATCGGAGTCTGCCCAAGTCAGATCTGGATACAGTCTGCGGTAATTCTCAGGAAACTCCTCCTCCCTGTCTCTGCTTCGCAACCTCTCTGAGCTTACCAGCTCTCTCTCCCACTCTCTGCCTCGAGTTCTCTCGGGACCTGTCTGTTCCCGGTCTCTCTCTCTGCTCTGGGTTCCCTCTAAGCCTCGGTGATCTTGCTCCCAATCTCCATCATCTGGGGATCTTTCTCTACTGTGGGGCTCTCTCCCTCTCTATTCCTTCTCATCCTCGCGCTCCTCCCATCCTGCCTTTCTCTGGTTCACCAGTTTGTTATCTTTCTTGTTCCCTTTGCTGCTCCCCTCCTTCTTATCCAAAAGCATTTGCGGTACATCTCCCACATGTCCTTGGTGGTTATCCCATCAATGTCATCCCTGGCCACCACATCTTTCAGCAAGGCCAGAAGCATGTCCTGCCTTGACACCCTGTTGTTATCAGTACGATTCTCAGACCGTGAATTTCTCTCTGGCTTAGTCCACTCCCCTAAATCACTTAACTCACGCACGGCTTCTACCACCTGAGACAGTGGGTAACCAGTCTGATTAATTAACAAAGTCATGATGACATGCTTGTATGCAGGAGGAGCGGCCCTAATCAGCCGGTTTTGCACACACATTTAAAATTCCATTCATCAAATTATGAGCATTACCCAGAAAGATAGCTGTTTTCATCCCTTCCTCCTTCACTCTCTGTACTACATCTCTCAAAGTATACCAAGGTTTATCATTAGGCGGCCAGTCTGACTCTGTCGGATTCTTCTGAGCACACCCTTGCGCTACTAACTCCAACAGATAGGTCATGGGACCATTCCCTGGATAAGTTCTAAACTCATTTTGGATAACTGGGTCCGTACTTAAGATACAAAGCCTCGGGCGTCACCGTGATCTAATTGGCCCCCTGACCTCTCATATCACGCACTCGCACCATCCACATAAGCAATGTTTCCCCAGACCTCTGTTGAAATCTGTCTATAACATCACTTAGTTCTTGCTGTGTGTAATCCTCCAGAGCATCCTGCATCACCAGGGTTAGCTGGGCTGTGCTGTTACTTTCGCCGATATATTGGCTGCGCACTGACAACATTCCTCCGCTCTGTCTTCTCCTGACTAACATCTTGACAGTTATCACCCCCAGACTCATCTGAAAAATCAGACGTATCCCAGATGTTTCCATCCCAAAATTCAGGGTCAAAGGCTAACCCTGCTTGAGAGATAGCTAAATGTACCTTCTTTTTATTAACTTTCCCTCTTCGTTTCTCTGCAACCAGCTGGTACATTTCAAGCTTATCACTTAACAATTTATTTTGACAAGCTAACATGGTAGAGGAATTTCGGGATTCTACTAACTCCTTCTCCAGCTGCTCGTGGTCTTTCTGAAACTGTAAACATTTTTCATGCAACTTTCTGTACGCAGAGAGCAAGATCCAGCCTCGCCTCCCTAACGTACAAATCTCTTTTCCCTTGTCAATTGACACTTTTTGTAAACATGTAAAAACATTTTCAGGTTCTGCATTTAACATACACGCATTCCAATTTTCACACAAACCAGCACAACGTGACCATTCCTGAGCTAAAAGTTTATACGGGGCAGTTTCACACCCCGGTATTTCTATGTCCGGATTTGATACATGAGAACTTGCTTTTGAACTCGCTTTGATCTTATTAAACATTTTCTTTTTTTCAAATCCTGCAAACGACTACGCCAAATTGTGTTGCTTCACTCTTCAGAATAACAGAACTATGCACTTCAGGATAGTTTAGGGCACAATGTGAAACAATCACTCTCACACACCTTAGTAAGTAGAATAATCAAGTTTATTTATGGGGCAAGTTCTCATATAGCAAAACTGACCACACTAACATATTATGAAAAATAACATGAGAATAACTGTGAGAATATAAACACTCTGTGATATCATGAAAAATAACACAAAAATAACTGCAAGAATAAGTGCATATAACACATGCACACACAATATGCTTCAATGCTTATAAATTGAAAGGCTTCACCGAAAAGAGATTCTGCATCCCTCCGCCGCACACAAAGCCGGGGAACCCAAATCGACTGGCACAGGAAGTCTCCTTCTGAACAATCAGTCCTCTTGGCGTTGCGTCCAACCCAGAAGAGAGTTCCTAAACCAGTCCATCAAGGCTCCTGACCTTTATAGTATTTACCAACGCCCAGGAGTCTTTTCTAGAAAAAGACCCCCTCCTTTACAAATTGTGCAATCAGCAGTACCTTGTTCACCCTTCGAGACGTCTCCTCGGAACGGGCCATGTTCCCAGAAGAGGGCTCCAAGGTGAAGCTTGCATTCCTCCTTGAGTACAGGCGCATCCCCCTGTTGTCCTAACTGATAGCTCGTGGAATGTAAATAGTGCCCTTCGTATCAGGCAGATGGAACGAAGTTGAGCAGAAAAACACCCCACCCTGCAGCTTGCCGAAGCTTGTGGAAAAACACAGAACAGTGCTTTACGCACAGAACCAGAATCGACAATGGAGTCGTGAACCAATGTAAAATGGAAGAAAGGCCAATGGTCCAAAGTATATTTCATTGTTCTTACCCTGCACCACTGTTCACCTTCCACGTAGTGCACTTGCATGTAGTGCATGTAGCAATACATGTGGGCAAAGGCTCGACTGTTAGATCTAATTCTCCATATGCGTGGGATTTGTGCAAGTAGGAGTCCAAATAAGCAGAAGTGTCTGAAAGGTTTGTGAAAGCAGAAGCAATCGTTGAGGTATGCTTGGCTAGTTTTATGTAGTGTCTTGAAAGTGTGGATGAGGAGTTGAATTGTGGTCATTTGTGAATGTGGACCCAGGGGATCTCCTTCAGGTGTGGTATGATATGAGTGCAGTGTGGGAGGTTGAGAGTGATTCTGGCTGCCAAGGTCTGAATGATCTACGGCCCACTGCTGAAATATTTGTTGATCCCAGCATAGAGGGTGCTCCAGGAGTTCAGCTTGTTTGTGACGTGCGTGACAGTTTTACAGGTGCTGATTGGAAGTCATTTGAAAATCTTCCTCAGCATCTTCAAGGTATGGAAGAATAAGGCAGTGATGGCATTGACTTGGGGGTCATGTTGAGTTTGATGGTGATGGTGATCACGAGAGTCTTGGCTTGGGTGGTGGGAGTAGTTGTCAGTCCTAGCTCGTTAGCCACCAAGTGGAGTCCCACAGATTTCAGGATTGGACAGTTGGTCTTATTATATGGGAAATTTCAGTCATGCAGGCAGTAGACTTGATCCAGGTACTGGATGTCTTGTACATGAGGGAGAGGATGAGTTTCATGTTGCTGGAGTAGGAAAGGGTGTTATTTTATTGTCAGAGTGGATGATGCTGGCTAAAGGGATCATACATACGTTGAAGAGGATCAGGCTCAGGGACAATCGTTGCAGAACTCTGTAGATGAGGTCAGGGGCATCTGAAGTATATGATGTATGTATTATTATTTTTTAACTCCATCTCACTCTCTAACCCTACTTTTCTCTCTCTCTCACTGTATATATATACCTGGCTCTCTGTGCAGCAGCCCGGCTTACTAATTTCTCCCTCTCACACAATTGATACTTTTTAAAATTTCGGTACCTTCTATGTTTCTGTATCATGCCTGTGGTCTCCCTCTTTTTCCTTTCTTTGCCTCTAACTCTGTTTCCCACAAGATGTCTTTCTATCTCTACAACCCTTTTTTCTGTGTGTCAATCCCATTTTCTTTTGAATTATTTTTCTCTACCTCAATCAGTTTTACCCCAAAGCTCTTTTCTATGCCTCAGCATTGTGCCTTTTCCCTCTCCTCACTTTGACCCTCATTATGACATTGGCGGGAAATTCCGTTTAGTGCCATGCAAACGGCCGCCAACTTACCGCAACAGTGGTGGAAATCCGTTGACCATATTATGACACACACACACCAATCCAACAGAATTCAGCCACACACACAAATTTGCTAGCCCAAAGGTCAGTGATAAAGTGGCGGTACCAAAACCCACACCGTTATGCCAACAGAACAATGCCCACTACAATTTGACCCATGAATCACCACGGCGGACATTCAACAGCGGTAAACCATTGGCAGGACATACCGCTGCTCTCACAATGGACACCCACAGACAAAACAACACGACATTGGACAATTCAAACAACACACCCCTGACACACACACACACACACCACACCCACACAACTATAAAACACACACCTACAGTACTCACAACCCTTTACGAATACAGTTCATTGGCACGAGACAGGCACCAAGATCACTGACACAAATAGAGCCACACATTACTCACACCAATACACAACTCACGCACTCCACATCACACACCCCAACACATTACCCAACACACCCTGACCAACACAATCACATAATACCCATGCACCATAAAGACACCCGTTTCACAGAGGAGGAGCGAAGGGTCATGGCGGAGGAAATTGTTAGGGTAGAGCCACAGCTATTTGGAGAACAGGTGCAACAAATATCAATAGCTAGGAAGATGGAGCTATGACGGAGAATGGTGGACAGGGTCAACGCTGTGGCACAGCAGCCAAGAACAAGGGACTACATCAGGAAGAGGTGGCACAACCTACGGGGGACGGTACGTTCGATTGCAGCAAGACACCAGCTTGCTGTACAGAGGACTGGTGGTGGACCCCTACCTCCTCCCCCACAACTCACAGCATGGAAGGAGCAAGTCTTGGCAATTCTGCATCCTGAGGGCCTGGCCGGAGTCGGAGGAGGACTGGACTCGGTAAGTCAACTTTCAACTATTTTCGCCGCCCTACCTGCATGACATCACATACCCTCACCCTCACTCCCATCACTCCACTACATCCCACACACCCCACCATCACATCTCACCCATCCCAATGCCAAGCCCTGCATGCCCTACCAATGCATGGGCACCCCTCCCAGTCCTGCATGGACACTCATCACTAAAGCATGCATATCAGAGAGAACTAACAATCCCACTATATACTAACATACACAGCTGAAAGCTGGCAGGGCAATAACAACCAGAGAGGTGAAGCCAGGGATGTACAATATGTCAGACACATAAACCATAACACATCATTTACATCCCCACAGGTACCCCAGCCAATGTAACCAGAGAGTAGATGCCAGCACTACAGCCTCCCCACAACTGAAGAGGCCCACAGTGATGACAGCAACTCTGGTCTTAAGGATCTGGATGACCTACCTGGCCCATCAGGGACCACTGGACAGCTGGTTACCCAGGCCCACTCACACACCACCACAGAGCCTTCCCCATCAGGAAACACCACCACAGCACCCAACCCAGCGTACCCACATCTCTGTCCCCAGGACCCGTTAATCAGCAGTGTGTCCACCTCTACAGGGATCCGAGGCCACACCTCACACACAAGACAATCAGGGTTCTGGGGTCAGTGGCAGGGGGCACATGGTTCAGGGGACAGAGGCACAGGCCAACAGGGACACTGGGAGGACTGCTGTGCGCCAGGGGAAGGACAGGCCCAGGGAACCAACTCTACAGGAGGCACTCTGAGAGATCCTGGGAGCCTACCAACATTCCAAGGACATGATGGGCAAGATCATGGACAAAGTGCAGGAGAACAGGCGGCTGTAGGAGGGAGAGTACCAGGGGATCAGGGAGGACTTGCAGGCCATCAACAACACCCTGATCTCCATAGCAGGGGTGCTGGCAGACATGGCCAACGTTATGAGGGAGGCAACAGCACACCAGCGGGCCCCTGTCACTAGCCAGACATCTGAACAGCCTTCCACCTCCGCTGCTACTAGTGGCTAGGAGGCCCCACCACAGGACTTACAAGCCACCAGCACCCCTCTCCCTGCAGAAGGTGAACCACCCGCAAACGTTCCCTGTGATCCAGAGAAGACAGAGACACTTGTCAAAACCCCCACCAGGAAATGAGACTCTACTGATTCTCCCCCTTGTGTCCCACTCAGTCACACTGTCCAACTTGAACCGCCATTGCTCCCCTTCCTATGCCCCTTTGGACAATGCACCTGTGCTGCAAACAGACTGCAACAATACCCTGGACTTTCCTCCATCATCACCCTATCCCATTGCACATACCCCCAAATGTTAGCACTGCAATAAACACCCTTGAATCAAAATCGATTTTGAGTATGTCATGTATTTCAATTATGCATTGATTTGAACAGGTACAACTATTGCAAATCAAACGTAAATAGAATTAGCACAGAATATTGACCTGTAGCTGGCTGTAGTGATCACACCAGGAGTATATGTCGGGTCACCAAGTTCTGCAAAATTAATTACCAGAGGGAACAGTAAGTGGGCATGGAAGACAGGAAGACCAAGGAGCCTGCACCTACAGGCAGGAAGACAAAGGAGCCTGCACCTGCAGGCAGGAAGACCAAGGAGCCTGCACCAGCAGTCAAGAGGGTCAAAGAGCCTGGGCCAGCAGCAGTGACGGAGCCCTCCACAACCGAGCATGGTTGTGCATCCATCCAAGAGTGCTAGGGATGTGCAGGAGCCTCCCCCCACCAGCAGCATCACCCCAGTGCATCCATCCAAGGGTGCAGGGGATGTGCAGGAGCCTCCCACCAACACCAATACAGTACAGCCATCACCGCTGGCAGATGACAAGTAATCCTGAGTCCATGGCCTGCTGTGCAACCTGTCCCCTCCAGAACCAGCAGGCAAGTCACCCACTTGTGAGGCTGTGGCCTTGCATCTCCCCAGGACCAAGCACAGGGCATGTTGCTCCCTCCAGAACGATTGGACAGGTCACCCACTCCAGAGACTGGGGCCTTGCATCTCCCCAGGACCAAGCACAGGGCATGTTGCCCCCTCCAGAACCAGTGGTCTTGTTTCAGCTCCCGGCTAAGGTGCCCCACCTCCCCTCACCTACCCTTCCCGAGGTACCTGCCTATTTACCAAATGATGCCGCTGCAGTGTTCTCTCCGTGTGGATGCAGGTGACAAGTGAGGCCTTGGACTTTGGCCTGTGGCCACGTTACCTACGCTTCCTGAGGACTGGGCTGTGTCCCTTGTTCTGTACATTTGTATATAGCTGTTACATTGCCTGAATGATTATTTCTACTGTGTTGTTCTTATTACATAGACTTTGGTAAATTATTTTTGCCATTGTGTTTTTCAGCGGATTTTGTGGGGTTGACTTGTTTTCTTGTGCTTCTGGTTGTGTGTATGGTGTATGTGTATGGGGTGTGTGTTGTGCGTGTGTATGTCACTCTCTTTTTCCTCTCCCCTTCCTTGTGTGCTAGGCGGCTGTACTCACCGTTGGTGTTTGTGGTGGAGCAGGACGTAGGATATCATCGGGAACAAATGCAGCTCGGGCTCCATGGCAGCGTGGTTCTTCCTTGTGTCTCCAAAGGTGAGTCCTTTCACTTCAGAGCTCAGTTTCTGCCAGGCTTTTGCTGTCGTTGGTACTGCCCCGGAAAAGGTGGCGGATTACTGTTCTCATATTATGGTGGGCGGAAGTTTGACTTCTGTCTGGCTGTGGGCGCCTACCGCCGTGGTGTCTGTTGTTTCTGTCCTGGCGGTCGATGTGGTACATTGGCTGTCTTTTGCGGGTCTTTCCGCCATTGTCATAATTTGGCAGTAGTTAGCGCCGGTCTGTTGGCGGTATTTACTGCCACTTTATCACTGACCGCCAGGGTCATAATGAGGGCCTTTGTCTCCTTCATTTCTCTTCCTACCTCTGAAACCCAGCAGATCCTAAGCCTAGGTAAGCATCCCATGACTCTGCACCATCAGAAGCAGAGGGTTCCTAATAGCCAAGCTATACTTGTGGGCCTTCTAGGAATGGACAGGGAGTGAATATGTGCATATATGCGCATTTATGGGGGACTGATAAATAGGAAGTGTGACACCCTCACACAGTTCTGTCTCAAAATACTCTCAACGTGCGAGTTGGCAGCTATGTTTCATTGTGAGATGTCACATAAATAATAGAAAATGATTTTATAATTGCAAAGTTTGAATCAGCTCTTGATATCTCTCATGTGAACAACCTCCTCTTCTTCAGGCCGGTAAAATGTTAATAACGTGCAGTAAGATTACCAGATAGCCTCTTATGATCAGGGACTATTTATACTGGTCCATCCTGTCCTTCTACAAACTCATGTAATTTGGAAATGTACCAATGTAATCTTTATAGGGTTTCATCTCCCAGAATGTGCACTATTGTTATGAAAATTCAGAACACTTATGCAATCTCAAAGCACCTACCAGCACTTCAGATACATCACAGGAGATGACATGAAATAAAAATCAAATCTCAGTTTTTTACTCTGAAGATGTTGCCATGACCATCAGTAGGAAATGAGGCATCTAGGGCAAGGAATACCCCTTTTTATTTAAAATCTGAAAGGGAACACACAGCAGAGCTGTTAGATGCATCCTGAAACATAGAGGGCCATTTCTAATCCTTCCTGCACTGGGACATGGAGAGCTGGTGATGTGATGGCAGAGCCGCAGCTGATCAATATGAGGTCTTGCTGCACAGATTCAAAAGTACCACACCAGGGTGTAGAGTGGCTGGGATGCAGGCTCGACTACTTCCATGGCTGGAATTAACAGTTTTTGCCCAGTCCTGAAAGCACCCCCATGAGCAGCAGCAGCTGCAGTCCTTTAACAAAGAAACGATAATAAACTAGAAAATAAAAGGTGCCAAACCCTGCCTGCTGCAACCAGGACTCAACAATTGCTGCTGAGGGGGTGACTAGACATCAGACAGAGTGAAGGCATCACTCCTTGCAAGTAAGAAGCAGAATACAATAAAGTTGAGTTCACTGACCGGCCACTGACCAAGGAACCTGACACAGCAGCTGAACCACATTTCACTGACAGACCCAGAGGACAAACCCTACAAGTGTGCCAAGTTTGTTGACACAGTGACCTCCAGTGGCTGAACTGTGCAATAGCCAGGGGTACTGGACCTCTGAGAAGAAAAGTCCAGTCCCGGCTCTCTGAGTACCAGAAGCAAGCCCCAGATGAGGGACTTCAGGACACATAAGTACCCCTCTCCAGACTGGCCCTGCTGACCTGCAATCCACCCTCAAAGTGACCTGCCTCCTGGTACCAAGGGCACCTTGGTGCACAGCTCTTGGTTGATCTATCTGCTCTGCACCCAGCCTCCCTGGCACCTGCACCAGACAACAGCTGTGCTCTAAGGGTCCCCTACCTTTTCAACCTCTACACTCCAAAGGGACCCAATGGACTCACCTTGAAGTCCTCCTGTGCAGTGCATTCCAAGTGGTCCCCCTCACCTGTCCTGCACCAGCTTCAAGACTTTCAGCAGCTGCTCCCGCTTGAACCAGGAACCACCCAAACTTTTTCCACTGGTCCTCAGGACCCCTCCATGACCTCGACCTACAATCAGAAGGAGACATTGGTAAACCCATTGCCTAATTGTGTATGCATTTTTTTAATTTTCTCGCATTGATTCCTATGGTGTGTAATTACGCTCAAAAAGACTATTTTTGCTAAATTTCGAAAAATCATAACATAAAAAGTTACTTACCCAATTCTGATGATCTTGGTCTTAAAAATGTTATCCAAATTTGATGTATTTTTGTAAATTGATCTTGAGTTAGTCTTTTGAGTGGGTGTTCACATTTATTGGTACTGTGAGCACAACAAATGCTTTGCACTTCTCCAAGATTGGCTTAACTGCTCGATCAAGCTACCACAAAAATTAGAGCATTAGGTGGGGTGCTCGGACTCTCTGCACAGTGCTCATCATTTTTGTATACTGTATAGCGAGCCAGCCTTTTACAGTGTGAAGTTGAATTCTGTTGCATGGATTGGAACTATGTGGTGTGTAAATATGTGGTATGGTGTTTAATGGAACTGTGTGGTGTAGAGTGGAACTTTGTGGTGCGAAACTGTATGGCATGGACTGGAGTGGAATGGAGTGGAGTGGAGTGGAATTGTGTGGTGTTGTGTGGAGTGGAATCGTGTGGCATGCAGTAAAACTGTGTGGTGTGGAACTGTGTTGCATGGAGTGGAACTGTGTGGAGTGGAGTGAAAATGCATAGCATTGAGTGGAATGCCCTGGAGTGAAATTGTGTGGCTTGGAGTTGAATTGGGTGGAGTGAAGTGGAACTGTGTGGCATGGAGTGGAACTGTGTGGTAAGGAGTGGAACTTATGTGGCATGGAATACTGTGGCATGAAATTGCGTGCCATGTAATTGTGGGGAGTGAATTGCAATTGTTTGAAGTGGAATTGTGTGGCATGGAGTGCAATTGTGTGGAGTGGAGTGCAGTTGGGTAAAGTGGATTGTAATAGTGTAGCATGACATTCTGTGGCATGGACTGCAATTGTATGGAGTGGGACTGAGTTGTGTGGAGCAGAACTATGTAGAAAGGAGTGGCACTGTGTGGCATGGAGTGGAATTATGTTGACTGGAATGTAATTGTTTAGCAGGAATGGAATTGTGTGGTTTGGAATAGTGTGACATGGGGTGGAGTTGAATTATGTGGAGTGAAGTGGAATTGAGTGTTGTGATGTGGAGTGGAATTGTGTGGAGTGGAATTTTGTGTCAGAGAGATGTGGAATTGTGTTGCATGGAATGGAGTTGTGGGGTGTGGTATGGAATGGAATTGTGTGGCATGAACTGGAATTGTGTGGCATGGGGTGGAGCAGAATTGTGTGGCATGGAGTGCAATTGTGTGCTGTAGAATTGTGTGGCATGGAGTGGAGTGAAATCATGTGTCGTGGAATTGTGTGTCATGGAGCAGTGTAGTGTTGAATTGTGTGGCATCTTCAAAGCTTCCCAGGCAGGAAGAATGCTGTCTAGCAACCTGAAAAGAAAGGCTCTTCTGGCCATACATGCTGCAGGGCCTCAGACCCCTACCCACATGGAGCTGCATTGTCTTCTATCTCTCTTCTGAGCTTGTTGTCTTTGTTAGCTAGAGGGTCTCCATCTGAAGCAGTTCGGGTGTGAACAGTGCTGCTGACAGGCATGTTCCACCCTGCAGTGGCTGTGCATTCTCTCCTCCTGTACTCACTGGATGTTGATGTGTAAGTTCTGTGCAATGGGGCAGACAGACTGCCTGCTAGGGATGCCACCCTGCTACTACCCTTCATTGTACAGGTGAAACCGTTCCTGTGCTGGCTGCTTGGTTATGTTTTATTGATGCTGGCCCAGAAATGGATGTGGATCGGCCAGCACCTTAGGAGCACTGTAACCTGGTCCATGTACATAAATGTGATGAACCACAGTGAAAATATGTAATGAAGGAGAACCAGGAGGTACTTTATTGTTAGTGCCTTGATCAGGATTATGTCCGATATAGATAACCTGGTTCTAACTTTTTAATGCAGCAGTCTCTTGTTTTCAAGCATAGTTTGTGCTGTAGTTGGTGTCTGCAACATGCTTTATGACCCAGATCAGACAAAGCACCTGTTAGAAAATGGGTCTCTAGTTGGCCGAGGTTTGCACTCTGTCCAAGTAGGGAATCACAATCCTAGTCAGGGCAAGTACAATATACACTAAGGCCCTTATTTATACTTTTATAGCGCCGCATTTGCGTAATTTGTCTACGCAAAAGCGGCGCAAACTTACAAAATACAATTGTATTTCATATGTTTGGGCCACTTTTGCGTCATAAAGTGATGCAAATGCGGCACAAAAAAAAGTATAAATATGGGCCTAAAACTTTACCTGTGCTCACCCTCTGGAAGCTTGACTCAGAGCAGTCAGGCTCAACTAAAGAGAATGTGTAAAGTATTTGTGCACACACAAAGTAACACAGTGAAAACACCACGCAAGAACTCCATACCAGTTGAGAAAAATAGCCAATGTTTATCTGATTCAAACAAGACCAAAATGACAAAAAGTCAACAAACACAAGTCAAGTTATGAAGTTTCAAAGATTCAAACAAAATGCAATGCTTAGAAGGCAATAGCTCCAACCGGAGCTATCTGGTCACGCTGGTCCGGGGTAAATTAAAAAGTGCAGTCTGATCATGATGGAGCAGAGGTTAGGTTCAAGAGTCATTCAGACCCACTGACAGGTCCTTTGTTACATCGATGCTCTGTGACGATGCATTGAACCAGAGGAGGGGAAGTGTTGCGCTTGCAGACGATGTGCTGTTTCCGGATTGGCCAACGTTGTTGATGCATCGATGTCCAGAAGCAATGAGTACAGTGCTGCATCAGTGCTGCATCAGTCAAGCCGGGGCTGCATTGTAAGTCGGGGTCATTTCATTGCGTTGTCGGCGATCAGTGTCTACGGCTTCAGTGGAGGCAGTGGCAAACTGTCCTTTCTGCAGCATGATGTATCAGTTCCAACTGACTCCCCGGTGTCATTGCGTCAATTCTTGTATTGCAGCACCACACTCACCTCCAAGGGCCCAGGACTGCATTTGCCACCCCTGGGTAGGTCAGGACTCACAGAAGAGAAGCCCAGGTGCTGGTAGCAAGAAGCAGGTGAAGTCCTTGAATTCCATGAGACTTCAGAAAGGAGGCAAGCTCAGTTAGGTCCTTGGAGGAACTAGATAGCAGGATGTAGAGAGTTAGATCCAGTTCTCTTATTCCCAGGCAAGAAGTAGCAGGCAGCAGGACAACACAGCAGAGCAGACAGCAAAGTGGCAGTCCTTCCTGACAAGACTGCCGTTCCTTCTTCCTGGTAGAATGTTCTCAGTCTAGAAGTGTTCTTAGTAATTGATATTAGAAACCCAGTACTTATACCCAAAGGTGCCTTTGAAGTGAGGTAGACTTTAAACAGTGGTTTTGAAGTGTCCCAGTTCTGTTACAGCCCAATCCTTTCTGCCAGAAGGGCTGTGGGGGGTTATCTTTCCCTTGTGCCAGGTCAGGACACTACTCTTTGAAATGTAAGTGAGAGCCCCTCCACCATTCCTACCCAGGAAGACCCACTAGTATGGAGATGGGATGCAGGGGTAGTGGAGTGTCCTGTGTTTTATGTCTGTCTGGATGGAAGGCACAGAGGTAGCTGGAGGATTGGAGGGAGTCTAAGGCACAGAATAGTCAAAGTAATTAAATGCCAATTTTCAAAAAGTGGAATTTTCAGATCAGCAAATTTAAAATACACCTTTACCAAAGGATTTATTTTCATATTGTGATTCCAGAGACGCCACACTCCTTTTTTCTATCTTTTCCCAATTGGAAATTACACTTAAAGGATGTTTTAAGGCAATCATCATGTTAGCCAATGGGAGAGATACTCCTTCCAATAGTGAAATACAAATTTAATTCGTTTTCACTACCTGGACATGTTAAACTTAAAAGTACATGTCCAACTTTTTAAATATACTGCACCTTGTCCTTGAGGCTAACCAGGGCTTACCTTAGGGGTGCCTTACATGTGATAAAAAGGAAGATTTGGGCCTGCGAAGTGGGTACACTTGTCAGGTTGAACTGGTAGTTTAAACTGCACAAGGAGTGGCAATGGCTCTGCAATTGCAGGCCTGAGACATTTGAAGGGCTACCACAGTGGGTGGCACTATGGTGGCAAAAGTTGTGCTCTAGGCCCACTAGTAGCATTTGACTTACAGCGCCTGGGCACACATAGTGCACTGTACTAGGGACTTACTAGTAAACCAAATATGCCAGTCGCCGAGAAGCCAATGTCACCATGCTTTAGACACATAGCACATGCATTTTAGCACTGGATAGCAGTGGTAAAGTGCCAAAGGTCCTAAAGTCAACAAAAAAGTGTGGGGATGACTCTGCAGAAAGAACCAATTCCAACAGCACCTCTAGCCAAAAATCACTTAGGGCCATATTTATACTCTGTTTGCGCCGGATTTGCGTCGGTTTTTTTTACGCAAATTCGACGCAAAACAAACTCCATATTTATACTTTGGCGTTAGACGCATCTAGCGCCAAAGTTCATGGAGTTTGCGTCATTTTTTTGCGTGGACACCTTCCTTGCGTTAATGATATGCAAGGTAGGCGTTCCCGTCTAAAAAATGATTCCGAGGCATGTGCGCCGTATTTATACTCCCGGGCAAAAATGACGCCCGCGAGTGGGCGGGTAAAAAAAAATGACGTCCAGCCGCTTTTGTGTAATTTTTTAGCGCCTGGTCAGGGCAGGCGTTAAGGGACCTGTGGGCTCGGAAGGAGCCCAGAGGTCCCTCCCATGCCCCCAGGGACACCCCCTGCCACCCTTTCCCACCCCAGGAGGACGCCCAAGGATGGAGGGACCCACCCCTGGGACATTAAGGTAAGTGCTGGTAAGTATTATTATTATTTATTTTTTTGTGGCATAGGGGGGCCTGATTTGTGCCCCCCTACATGCCACTATGCCCAATGACCATGCCCAGGGGACATAAGTCCCCTGGGCATGGCCATTGGGCTAGGGGGCATGACTCCTGTCTTTGCTAAGACAGGAGTCATTTCAATGGTTGTTGGGAGTAAAAAAAAATGGCGCAAATCGGGTTGAGGCGAAAATTTTGCCTCAGCCTGACTTGCCCCATTTTTTGACGCCCAAGCTCCATTTTCCCCTACGCTGGCGCTGCCTGGTGTAAGTCATTTTTTTTTACGCACACCAGGCAGCTCAGCCGGCTAACGCCGACTAACGTCATTGAATAAATACGCCGCCCGCATGGCGCTTCAGAATGGCGTTAGCCGGCGTTAAATTTTTTGACGCACAACTGCGTTGGCGCAGTTGTGCGTCGAAAAGTATAAATATGGGCCTTAATCTCCTGATGTCTGAAAAAACAAATGAATGTGAACTTGTGTAATGTAACTGGTGCTCATGTAAAGTGTTTCAATACCTTCGAATCGGGTTGAAATCATGCTATATAAAAATGCCACAAAAAGAACAAATAGCATCTCAATCAGAGCGAAAAATCGATGGACAGACACTAATTACAATACATCAATGTGTACTTGGTTTATGCACCACAGAAAGAAAAGGAAGTGATACAAGAAGTGATGTCTCACACGGGCTGCTGAATTAGAAAGCTGCAAAGAGGAGTGATAATGATGCCAATGAATGGTAGGTAATGCTTGGGTTAAAAGCCCCTTTTTTAGAGTTTTTGTTTTTAACACAATAAGCTGCAAAGCAACGGCACGTGTGTTGCATGCAGGCTCAGCCTAAAAAGGGAAGCAAGAATGTGTCAGAGGATACAGAGGAAATGTAGGAGAAGCAAAACAGAGGAAAAAGCTTTTGGTCATAAAACTGAGGAGGGCACTTAGGAGCCAGCACCAGGAGACTACCAAGAGACAGCAAAGGTGTAGGAGTGGGGTCAACAAAAATCCTGCAATAATGAAACAAAAAGCTTGAAGAAATGAAGAGAGGAAGCAGAAGCCTAATGAATGGAGGGGCAAACAAAGGCAGTGCACTGACCTCAGCATAAACATGTTGATCAACCAATTTGTAATAAGTATCTTTTCACAAATAAGAGAGATGGTATACCTCTGAAAAAAAACTCAAGATATATTCAAACAAGAGCAGAGGACTAATAATTCCTTAGAAGTCTTACTAACACTTCAAAATAAAGAGGAAATCAAGGAAAGAATATTCTTTGCTGTTGCAAGTTATATCAATCAAATATGATATCAATTCAAAATATGAAAATACTGGCATCAGTGGAACAATAATTTTGTATAATGTTTAATGTAGTTCCTGTGAAGTTTGCATTGGGATATGTATACATGTAGTATCTTGCAAGGTGATAGAATGCCGTTATTTAAGATGAAGGCCTTAGCACATCTTTACATTATAAAGAGGTTGAGCGTAAGAGGAAAAGTTGTTGGTGTCTGGCTTGCCAGGCTCAGGATTTCATCTGTGGAATAAACGAGAGCTGTTATAACACAGAAGTCTCCAGCCATCTTTGGATAAAGAATGCAACACATTTCTGGCAATGAGGATGGTATGGCCAGGCACTTGTGAACATTTAAGACCACATTGCCCGTGAGCAGGGAAATCCTGTGTCGTACTTTCCTTCAAGTCAGAAGGATTGTTTGAGCTCTTTTATCACATTCACTATACTTCATTTTGCGATTATTGCCCAACTACTGTGCTCAAATAGTGTTTATGAGCTTTGTCGGGTGGGCAGGTACAATAACCAGACAATTTAGAGTAAAATGTTGCTTTATTGGACAGGGATGCAGACTCATTTCATAATTCAAATATCATTGTAAACCCCGACCTCACTGATACAAAAACATTGCTAACACCCTCCACCCTTAAACTCCCCCCACCAACAAAACAATCTCCTAACTTTAAGCCAACACTCATTTCTCATAATCACCTTCCTTCCTACTCTGCCCACCAGAAGTCCACCCCAACCATCTATGCCCTGCATTTCCTGAGACCCCACCTACCCCTGCAGGCTCCTAAACCTTACGGTGCTGTCTTGATTTCTCCTTTTCTGCAACATGACCATAGAGAAAACTAAGTCTGCCTACCTAGCAAAAGCTACACCTGAATAACTTTAATAAGGGAGGGAAGGGACCCATATTCTAACACTCCTACCTTAGGACCATCTGCCTTCAGAAAGATGGTGACTCCAGGCGACAGCGACCTAACTGTCACTTTTGCCCCACCCATCGACCTACTCTGCCCATTGGCCACCAACAACTCCCATGGCCTGTACCACCTGCTGGGACAACCCCGGGGGAAGACATCCGAAGGATGCACCCCAGAACCTAATTTTGCCTAGCAGTTAAGGATTGTGCTGTGGCCAGTTATTCAGGCCTGGGCGCAAACTCTGCCTACCATCCCGTGCCCCCACAAGTGTTTTTGCAAAGCAGCAAGAGCTACCCAAGCACTTGCATCTTGCACTGCACTCCGAAATGCATTTGTCATAAAATCACCAGCCGCACATGGAATCGGCACGCTTGCAGGCTCTCTAATGCTGCGACAAATAATTTGGGGCTGAGGTGCACAGTTCAAAACTGTTTGACTTCAAAAGCATCACTAACATCGGGACAAGGTGGCTGTCCCTCAGTGATCATCAAGAGTGAAGCTATTTCAAGCATTTTTATCCCTCAATGTGTATAAGTCAAAGCGATGTATAAAGGTTTCAATAAGGACAAATAGAGTCTATTGAAGAAAAAAGTACTGGTGATCTGTGCCTGCTGTTTACTCTCACATCCCTCCTTCTCTGTTGTTCAATATTTCAAAGGACACAGCACCACCTAGTGTTTGTCAGTGTAAATCAACTTCTGTAACCTTAGAGTCTTCAAGCTTTTGGAGAGTGGAATTTACTGCAGTGCCACCTAGATTTCCCTCCTCACTGTGTAGCTTGTATATCACAGGGAGATTCACCAATTCAGTGGGAAGACTAGGCGGAGATCTTTGAAAATTATTTGGTGGCACTTGAAGGAATTAGCTTCTCTTTGCTCAGAAAGAAGGTGTTGCTGATTGGGTGTCTGGGGATAGAAGGTCAACATGTCTTCAAATATTTGGCATAAGTGGGAGAAGAAAGTGGTGATGAAATAGAGGATCTGTATAAAGAGGCAAAAATTGGGGCTACAAAAATGATTTGTGAAAAACTTCAACATTGTTATGCAATGCCTTAAATGTTACACAGAGCCCCAAAAGCCTATTGAGTCTGTGGATGATTTTGTGCCCAGGTAATAGGAACTGGCGACAAAGTGCGAGTTTGGGCTAGTGCCAGAGGAACTAATGAGAGATAAGCTTATAGTTCAGTATAACAATAAAATGATTCAAGAGTGAGTGTAGGCTGCTAGTAATCCAAATTTGAAGGAGGCTGTTAAAATAGCCAAAGTAGTTGAAGAATCCGACAAATGTGTGCAAGAGATGCAAAGCATGGGAAATAGGTGTTTCTCTTAAGTACCAGAGGTGGACAGCGATTCAGATCTGGTGTCACTGATTAAGAGAACATTGAGTGTGTCCAGCACAATGCATAGTAAAGGAGGAAGCTGAAAAGGTACTCCAAGCAAAACCATGGCACGGTTGTGTTACAGGTGTGGCAGTAGCGCTTACTTGGGAGATTCAAAGAACTGTTATGCTGTAGGCACAGAGTGCTGTGCCTGAGGCAAGAAGGGTCATTGTGTGTGTGGGTACAAGGCAACTAACAAAAGGGTTGCTTCAGTAGGAGAGGCAGAAGAAACAGTGGAGCAAAGGGTTGTCATGGTTGACTCCGAGGGGAATGCTTTTGACAGTGGTGATGAGTTGAAAAGAAGAACACGGCCCAAAGCCAGCTTCAAAGTGGATGGCAAGGAGGTAACCTTGATGGTTGATTCTGGCTCACTTTATACCATCATACCCAAACACTATTTCAACACTATGTGGCCTGGGAGGAAACTGTTTTCTACTGATATCATTATGAAGGGTTATCAAGGTGCCAGCATTGGACTGACGGGTTTTGTAACAGCAAAATCTGAATTCATGGACCGCCACACGCAGGGAAAAATATATGTGGTTAGTGAGGGTCATTGGTTCTGGGCTGGTCGCACCAATATGATTTAAACATCATAGTGAATTCTTGTGCAGTGGATCAAGTCATGATTGTTGAAGATACAGAGTTGGCTGCATTGTTGGATCAATTTAAACCTGTGATCCAGAATAAGCTGGGTCAAGCAAAGAATTATCATCATAGAATAATCTTGGAGAACAATGCTGTTCCAATCAAGCATGCAGTTAGGAAAGTCCCTGTAGCAATTTGGGTGGAAGTCAAAGGAACTATTGAGCAAATGGTCCAAGATGGGGTTATTGAACCAGTTGAAGCCACACAATGGTTATCCCTAGTGGTAATAACTAGGACAGCGGATGGGTCACTGAGGTTTTGTGCGGACCTACGCAGTTTAAACCGAACTGTGGTTTTAGATCGTTTCCCATTGTCTAACAATACAGAGTTGCTATTCTTGTTGTCAATCTCAAAAGTGCTTATCATCAGGTTGTATTACAACCTGACTCTAAGCACTCAACAGATTTCACCACAACAGAGTGGGTTTTTCATCAGTGACAAGTGTTTTCCAAAGGCCCATTTCCAATGTGTTGTCTGGGGTTAACAATGTTGGGTTTTTTTTCAGGGTACATATTGGTTTTCAGGGATAGTACTGCTACTCACAATGGTACTCTAAAAGAAGTACTATCTAAATTGTTGGATGCAGGACTCACACTGAGGGAGGAAAAATGAAAACTTTTAGAATGCAAGGTTGAATATGTAGGAATCTCATTTCTGGGGATGGTGTGAGACCTAAGATGAACTTGGTCAGTGCCATTGTGAGTGTCAAGATACCTGATGACAAGGACAAATTAAGTTCCTTCATGGGAGTTGTAGAATATTATTCCAAGTTTTTGAGCGATTTTGCTTCTAAATCAGAAACTTTGAGAGAATTATTGAGGAAGGGGAGGAAGTTTGAGTGGGGAGAGGCACAAAGAGCAGCCTTTGAACAGACAAGTGTGGCATTTCGAATGCTGGCATCCTAGCTCTGCTTCAATGCAACTTAAAACCTATTCTCACTGTGCATGCTAGCGCAGTAGGCATTGGGACTGTTCTTTCCCAAGTGCATGGGAAGGTGGAAAGAACAGTGTTCTTTGCATCTCATTCAGACAGAAGGCAAAGGAAATTACTCTGTCATTGAGCTGGAGGCATTGGCTGCTGCGTAGCAACCAACTACTTTAGCACCTTCATATGGGGACTAAAGATTATTCTTAGAACAGATCACAAACCATTGCTTAAGGTGTTGGAGCCTAATGGGACTAAGACTTGTTCAGGGTGATTGCTGGATTAGCCGTTAAAATGCAGGATTGGGATTGCAGTGTTGAATTTCTGCTTGGTTGGAAGAACAAAGTGGCAGATTGTCCACCTAGGTTGCCTGACAGAGCTGCTGGCGAGTGTAATTTTGACACAGAGGAGGTTGAAGTGGATGTTGAAGATGTATTGGAAGATGTGCATGGTAGTGTTTCTTTGGAGGAGTGGGTGAAGGCGATGGGTGAGGATGAGGTACTTAAAGCAGTGTGTAGAATGATTAAAGGTGGAGTGTGAAGGGAGGGCATTATGCTGATGCTGATGTTGTAAAGCCGTAGCTTAAGGTGGTTGAGCAGTTATCCTTGAGTGAGAGCAACCTCGTTGTGAGGGGTGAAAGATTTGTACCTCCCAGTGCAGTAAGGAACAAATTAATGCACTTGGCTGAAAAAGGGTCACATGAGGCCGACATTTACACTTTATAGGTTGAAGGAAATTGTTTGGCGGCCCGTGATGGATAATGACGTTAAACAGTGGATAGAGAGGTGTGTGGAGTGCAAACACTCAGAGAAAAGATTGAAGGTAGATATGGGAGTCACTGGGAATCAGGAGCATATGTCGAAAGCAGCTTGTTTGGATTTTATAGGGCTTTTTGAATTCCTGTCGAAGCAGGATAGGTTTGGTGTCATCTAGTGGATGCTAAATTAAAGTGCTTTGAAGTGGAGGAATATTAGCACTAAATGCACCATTGTTCTGTTAAAATAGATCTTTAGGAAAGAGGACATTCCTTCCAAATGTGTCACTGACAGTGGCACACAGCTCACTTCCTATGAGATGAGAATGTGTTTAGGGAATATTGGAGTGAACACCTTTGCACTTCATTGTATAACCCTCAGGGAAATGAGCAAGTGGAAAGGGTTAATAACTTGATAAAAGGTTCCCTGGAACTAGGTAGGAAGACAGGGTTAAGTGTACAAGAGGCTGAGAAGGGCATGTTGTAGGCATATTGCACCACAACTAATGCTGCCACTGGGAAAACCACCTCTGAGATGGTGAGAGGAAGGAAACCTGGAACTAAGGGGCAGATTTAAGAGCCCCTAGTGCCTCCTTGCGCCACATTAGTGTCATTTTTTCATGCTAATGTGGCCCAACAAGGCCAAAGTCACTGTGCCAAATTTACAAAGTGGCGCAATGCATGCATTGCGCCACTTTGTAACCCTTTACGCTACATAATGCCTACGCCAGGCATAATGTATGCAAAGGGGCGTTCCCCCGTTAGAGAATCTAAGAGATTTATTTGTGTCATTTTTACAGCCCTTTTAATGCCTGCTCAGAGCAGGGATTAAAAGGAGGCCTGACATTGTTTACAATGGGCTTCAATGGGCTTTGCAGGATTAGCGTCAAAATTCTGCAAAGCTCCGAACTAGCATAAAAAATTTGGACACTAGTTCCCTAACTACCACCATAGTGGGCCGTATCTGAGATACGTTACAGACTTGGTGGTGTTGGGGGGACACTGAGGGGCGCAAGAAAAGTGAAGCTGCACTGGATGCAGCACCACTTTTCTTAAATCTGGCCCTAAGTTGGTTCCTTCATGGCGGCGGGAAAAATGTGTGGAGGATGTGATGAGAACTGGAAATTATGGAGTTGTGGAGTTTGCACTGTGATATGTATGCATGTAGCATCTTGCAACGTGATAGAATGCTGTTATGTAAGACGCAGGCTTTACAACATCTTCACACTATAAAGCAGTTGAGTGTTAGAGGAAACGTTGCTGGTGTCTGTCTTGCAAGGCACAGGAATTCATCTGTGGAATAAATTTGAGCTGTTATAACACAGAAACATTTAGTCGTCTTTGGATGAAGGATACAACATGTTTCTAAGAATTTTGAAAGGACGCATTTTGCTTTAAAATGAAACAGGAGTAATAAACACTAGATAATGCACACCTCTAGGGCTTTGCTGAAGCCATCACATGGCGCAAAGCCCATCCAAAGGTAATAGGACACTTCCACTGGTGCGGTTGTGTGTTTTTGAAAGACCAACCAAATCTGTAATTAACTATGTTCATATTATTCATCAAAGTTGGATATTTAATTTTATTACTGATTGTAACACCTTGCATGTCATTTATGGAAGAGCTAAAAAACAAAAAAATGCTTGTTATATATAAAGCAAGTATGGACTTGCAAATCAAACAATGCATTTGAAGTAAAAACAGATTAGTGTTGAGTGATCCATAGAATTGTACTGTGGGAGAGAAGGGTGGAAATATGGCTTTGGAGGCTTGGTTTGTTTGTGAATCTTGGCTTTTCATTCAACAACCAAAACAAAACAGGTTAACAATTCATGAAGGTAATCTGCTTCTTTTAGGATACGCCTGTGATCCTTGTTGAGTGTCTGTTACTTGGGCTCATGGTAAGTCTTAATGCTTCTTTTCCTCTTCTTTCATAGGCACTTGTGGAAGGCAGCCACCAGTAACCTTGAGTGAAAGGAGAAGATACACTTAGGTAAGTAGGAGTTCCTAAATGTTACTTTGAATACCATCACCATTGCACCCATGCCAGAGGGAGTAGACTTTTCAGCCTGGAAGAAGGCATCAGTACTTCACTTGCTCAGAAAACCTTCCCTAGATTACCTAGATGTGAAAAACTACTGACTTGTCTCTCACCTTCCTTTCCAGCGAAGATCCTTGAGAAAGCACTGAACTGATGGTTTTTCTTGAGAAGCACCACATCCTAGATGGTTCCCTGTTCAGTTTCAGGCCTAATCATTGTATGGAATCAGCCTTGGTATTTGCCACAGAAGAAATTAGATATTTGGTTGACAGTAGAGGCAGTGCAGCCCTGATTCTTTTAGATCTCTCAGCTGCGTTCATTACCGTAAGCCATTCTCTGCTAATCAGCTGGCTGCAGTCCCTGGGCATTAGAGATTCTGCCCAGTCCCTTTCAAGTTCTTTCCTGGTGGACAGAGAAAAAGTGGTATCTCTGGGCAATTTTATGTCTGAGCCTTTTCCTCTCCCATTTGAGGTCCTACAAGGGTCTTCTTTAAGCTTCACCCTTTTCAATAGCTGCGTGGCCCTTCTGGCGAACCTGATTCTTTCATTTGGTTGCTCTGCGATTTCCTATGCTGATGACATGCAGATTGTGCTGTCAGTCTTGTGTGATGCTGAAGTGGCAACCAAACATTTTAACAACTGCATTGAACATATTGGTCTGTGGATGTGGGAAAACTGTCTCAAGTTGAATTCAGACAAAACTGAGGTACTTCTGTTTGGGAAGCATACATCTTTCTTGCCTGCTGCGTGGTGGCCTTACAACCTTGGCCCACTCCCTTGTCCAGTTGACAAAGTTAAAAACGTTGTTTTTCTTTTTGATAGAAAACAAATTCTCAGACCAAATGAATCAGGTCACCTCATCCTCCTTCTTCGTGTTGAGAATTCTAAGGAGGATTTTACCTTTCATCCCGTTGGAACTCCAGAAATCTGTTGTCATTGCTTTAGTCATCTCTAGGATTGACTACTGCAGTGCACTACTTATTGGTCTTCAACAACATCATTTTAGCAACCTCCAGACCCAGAATGCTGCAGTCTATCTGATCATGAAAACTCCCAAATTTAGCTTGGTGGCCAAAGCTATCAATAACCTTCACTGGCTCCCAATTCTGCAGTGAGTAAATTTTAAAGCTCTTTACATCACTCACAAATCCCTCTACAAGGCTGGCCCTGAGTATTTCGGTACAATCTTTCAATGGTACACTCCTAAGTGCATACTTCAATCCTCTGGTGTTAAATCAGTGGTTGTTTCCAGGTTTTTACAAGGCTAATTGGGGAGGCAGACTATTTTCGCTTTCCACTTGCAAACTATGGAATTTTCTGCATTTGAAACTTAGAGCTTAATTGGATTTACAACAATTCAGAAAACAGGTAAAAACTTGGCTTTTTCTGTACTTTTCCCTACATAAGGTTACATCATTTTTGGGCTTGCTGTCTGTCATTTTAGAGCCAAGAGGCCCCCGGGCATTTGTGCACTCTATACATTTTTTACTTACTTACTACAATGCTCTAATGAGTAATTAGAGTGCTAACATTCTGAATTTATGCCAAAAGTGTAACACATCTGAACACCATCCTGATGGAATCGGAGTAAAAAACTGAAAGCATTTTCTAATGAGGACGTTGCTGCAAATGAGGAAATTAGGGAGCTTAATAACAAATAAGTCTCCCAAAAGGGCCATCAGAGAAAAAAGAGCTAAAATGTAGCACAAATACCACCCAAATGTAGCCCAACTATAGCCCAATGACAGAAGTGGGTAAAACACCTAGGGCCATATGTACAAACACATTTTCCCATAGACACAGAATGGGTAAAATCCTTTTGTACATCTGGCCCCTAATTTCCTGTTTTTTGCATTTTTATAAAGCGCAGACTTGACCCGAAGGTATTGGAGTGCTTTACATGAGCATCAGTTACATTACACAAGGACATATCTATTTTCGTTTTAGGCATGGGGAAGTTAAGTGATTTGCCCAGAATCACAAGATGTTGAGCTGACACTTAAACTCTTATCTGGTTCCCCAGTTTCAAAGACTGCAGCTCTGGCTGCAATGCCACACCCTCTCCCCTAAGTGCAACATATTATTGTGTGATCAACTAGATTAAAAAAACATAATGATAGCAACTAATTTAAAAGACCTTTTTTCACTATGTGAGAAGTTAGACAATATGTTCTAATTTTAGTTTTTTAGAGCACTAACAATAATTTCTATGGAAATAAGACCCTCTTATTTTTATAATTTCTAAAGAAATGCTTTAGTTATTACAGTTTGATTACATCACAATGACGTCAGGTGTGCCACACTTTTGTAATACAGAATGTGCATTAGAATACTGTGGGGAGGCAGAGGTCAGGTGCATGGACTATGATAAATGAGGGCAGGGAGGAAGGTGCAGAGGCAACAAGTTGACCACGCTAGGCAGGCGGTAGCAGCCATGGCAGCCCAACAGACCATGGAGGGTAGGGGAAAGGGGGGCAGGAGCAACAAACCAACCATCCAGGATAGGCAAGAGAGGCTGTGGCAATATAACAGACCATTGAGGGCAGAAGTACGAGACATTGGCAGAAAAACCATGCATACCAACAGACCAGATTCAGGCAGGAGACTCCCAATGTTTTGAGCCCAGAAGGACTTTATTTTATCTGTCTCCTGACTAAAATCTCCTCTTTTCCAATGTAAGTCAATGGGAAAATTCAATTCTCCAGGTTTTTTTTCTTCAAAATCTCTATCTTAATAAGTTCAAAATGTTGGCAAGTATGGTACATTGGATCATGGAGGGCAGGAGGAAAGTAGTAGAGACATGGACCTGGATAACAGAGGGCAAGAGGGAGATGGGCAGGGGTACCAAACTGACCTTCCAGGGCAGGCGTCAGAGGTTACAGCAGCACAATACACCACACAGGTCAAGCGGGAAGACAATGCAGCACAACAAACCATGCAAAGTAACAGGAAGGGAACAGGGCCGTGCACATTGACATTAGAGAGCAGCGGGAATGGGGCCACAACCTGACCATACCGGACTGACAGGAGAGACAGTTGCAGCATAATGGACAATGAAGGGCAGGAGGGAGGAAGTCAGGGCATGACAACAGAGCACACAAGGCAGGAGGGGATAGTGGCCTGCACATGGAAAGCGCGAGGGCAGGGGCCAAGGGGGCAGGTCAGAAGGAGCAAGCTGACCATGGAAGCCAGGCAGTGTGGGCACTGAAAGCATAACACACTGTGGAGGGCAACAGTGAGACTATAATGGTATATATGCAGACAACGGAGGGGAGGTGGGCGGGGGTCAGGGGCAGCAAGCTGACTACACAGGGCAGGTGGGAAAGGCTGTGGCAGCACAGAATACCATGCATGGCAAGCAGGAGATGTAGTGGCAGCATAACAGTCATAATGGCCAAGAGCGAGTGGGCAGGGCCATGCACAAAGGATCATGGGGGACAGAAGGGAGGAGTAGGGTCTGGACAGAGACAAGAGAGGGCAGTGGAATGGGTTTCACAACACACCATCCAGGGCAAGCAGGAGGAGCAGTTGCAGCACAACAGAGCATGGAGGTATGAAGGGAGTAGCAACAAAATGGACCGAGGAGGAAAGGAGGGAGGGTATAGGGGCACGGAACTCAGACAGGTTGGTAGAGTTGGCAGGAGGCAGCCATTTGGCCATGCTAGGCAGGTGGGTGGGGCAGTGGAAGCCCAAAAGAACACTCAGTGTAGATAGGAGAGGCAGTGGTAAGTCTATGGAAAATGGTGGTCAAACAGGAGGGAGCAGGGTAATACACACAGACACAGGAGGACAAGGGAAGGAGGATGGGGCAGAAAGCTAAGCACAGAGGCTAAGCAGGAGGACAATGATGGGGCATATAATTGGGCAACAAAGGCCAGGAGGAGTGGGGAGGGACAACAAGCTAAATAAAGGGCAGTTGCAGCACATCTGACCAGTCAGAGCAGTAGGGAGGTGGCTGGTACATGGACTCGATTAACAGAGAGAAGGGAGCAGGTAGATGTGGCAGCAAGCTAACTGTTCAGGTTAGGCAGGAGGGGCAGTGGCAGAGCAACTGCCACACAGGGCTGTTATGAGGGAGCAGGGGATGAACTTGAACAATGGATGGCAAGGAGGAGTGGGGGCAGGCGCAGCAAGCTTGGGCATCTTTCCTAATGATTAAAAATACCCTAGAAATTTGCTGTAAAAGGAACACTATAGTTAGGAAATAGAATTTAAAAAAACTTAGAAATTCACCGAAAACCCAGACGTTATAGATACGTTATTGTTAGGTTCTGATTTTACCAGCACAAAACCACAGAAATGTATTTGTTAGAATTAGAGGTATTTCAAGTAACTATAGCTCGTGCCCTAAGGTAACTATAGCTCATGCCTTCGCCCAGCACTGCCAATTACCCTAGACATTATGGCCCTCATTACAGCCCTGCGGGTCGGTGGTAAAGCGGCGGTAAGACCGCCAACAGGCTGGCGGAAAATAAAATGGAATCACGACCGTGGCGGAAACCGCCAACACAGACAGCCACTTTAACACTCCGACCGCCACAGCGGTACAAACAAACAGCATGGCGGTCACCACCAACAGACAGGGGGGAGACAATGTACTGCCCACACTATTATGACAGGCCAATCCGCCACCTTTTCCGGGGCGGATTCAATGTGAACAAAAACACGGCGGAAACAGGATTTGGAAGGGAAAACTCTCACCTCTACACAACCCACGAGGAACCAGGACGCTATGGAGCTGGAACTTCAAATCCTCCCTGCAATTGTCTTCCTGCTCCTCTACCAGGAGCACGACCGACGACGGCGACGACCACGGTGAGTACTGCACCTACGACACAGGGGAGGAGGAGGGAAGAGAGAATGACACACACACGCAACACCCCCATCCCCACCCTCACCCACAACACACAAACAAATACATGCTGAAACATTACATTTCCTCCCCAGCCCCCCCTGGAAGAACGCAAGGACAAAAGGAAATGATTTGAATGAATGTAATCAAGAAAAATCCATTACTCAAAAATGTATATACACTATATACTAACAAATATGTACACCAAGAATTCAAGTCCAGGTACTGCACCTATATAGTCCGTGGACCACTGGGCCCAAAATGCATGGGCGAGGCCCACACAAGATACCCGATCCAAACGGAGAGAGCACTGCAGGGGCATCTGATCGAAATAAAACAGGCACCTCAGGGGGAAGGGAAGGGGGGGCACCTCAGCAGGATGAGTGCACGACGCCAGCTCCAAGAGGGGGCTCCATGCCCATTGATGTATCCTGGGGAGTGCAAAGCCACAGTCACTCACGTCTCTCCAGTGGGTGGGTTGCCCACTGCTCTATCCTGGGGACTGCAAATCCACAATCTCTCAAGTCTCTCCAGTGGGTGGGTTGGCCACTGCTGCATCCTGGGGAGTGCAAAGCCACAGTCTCTCAAGTCTTTTCAGTGGGTGGTTTGCCCACTGCTTTATCCTGGGGAGTGCAAAGCCACAACTCTCAAGTGGATAACAGTCTCCACTGGTTCTGGAGGGGGCTTTGTGCCCAGAGTGCTTCATCCTGCCAAGGACAGAGGTAGTGGATGCCTTTCTCAGCTGGTTCTGGAGGGGGCTTTGTGCCCAGAGTGCTTCATCCTGCCAAGGTCAGAGGTAGTGGATGTGATACTCCACTGGTTCTGGAGGGGGCTTTGTGCCCAGAGTGCTTCATCCTGCCAAGGACAGAGGTGGTGGATGCCTTTCTCCATTGGTTCTGGAGGGGACTTAGTGCCCAGAGTGCTTCATCCTGCCAAGGACTGAGGTAGTGGATGCCTTTCTCCACTGGTTCTGGAGGGGGCTTAGGGCCAGATGTAGCAAAGGGTTTTACCCATTCTGTGTCTATGGGAAAATTTGTTGGTACATATGGCCCTTAGTGCCCAGAGTGCTTCATCCTGCCAAGGACTGAGGTAGTGGATGCCTTTCTCCACTGTTTCTGGAGGGGGCTTAATGCCCAGAGTGCTTCATCCTGCCAAGGACAGAGGTAGTGGATGTGATACTCCACTGATGGTGGTGCAACATGGAAGCTGCCCAGGCCCCTTGAACTGACCACCAGCCTTGTATGAATGACCACTGGGGATGGCAGCCATGTCTGCGGTGGTGCCACTGGCTCAGGATGTGGCGTGGCCGCTGGCAGCGGGCTCAGTAGCGGCGTTGTTTGCGGAGGTCATTGGGCAGCGGTGCTGGTGGGGGGCTCACTGACCTCGGTGCTGGCGGCGGTGTCATGAGTGGCGGTGCTGGTGGGGGGCTCACTGACCTTGGTGCTGGTGGCGGTGTCATGCGCGGCGGTGCTGGTGGGGGGGCTCACTGACCTCAGTGCTGGCGGCGGTGTCATGAGCGGCGGTGCTGGTGGCGGGCTCACTGACCTCGGTACTGCTGAAGGGCACAGTGTCTGCGGTGCTGGTGAAGGGCTCAGTATCTTGGGTGCTGGCGGCGGTGGCCGTGGAGCAGTGCATGTGGCGGTGCCGGTGGCGGTCTTGTCCACTGTGCTGGTTGGCGGCGACTTGCCTTTCTTTTTCAGGCCCTTCCCCACCTTGGATGGTGGCGGAGCTGTCTTGCCACTCCAAACTGTTGTCTTGGCTGAGCCCTTGGTGGCAGGTGTTTTGGCCTTCTCCCTCCGAGATGTGGGCAACTTCTTCTGTTTTGGAGGTGGGGGAATGTCCTTGGACTTGCTCCTTGGGACACTGGCAGCCCTGCTGCTTGGCGCACTCCAGAAGCCGGTTACTGCTGTCACCACTGTGCCTGGTGATGTGGTGGCTGAGGTGCTGGGTTGGGACCTGGAAAGGCGGGCCCTAGGGGACGGAAGGGTTGGGGGAGGTGAAGGGAAGAGGTCAAGGTTTGACAGGAAAAGTTTCTTAGACACACTGGGACGGGTAGATGGAGGGGGTTTGGGAGTGGATGAAGAGGTAGTGGTTGTAGGAGGTGTACGTTTGCTGACTTTGGGTGAAGGTGCATGGGCTGGAGGCTGTCGTGAGGTGGATGGCTGTTGGGTGGGTGTGTGCCTGCGTTTGTGTACTTTGGGAGGAGGGCTCACAGACACACTGGGAGAGGACACAGGGGATGTGTGAATGAAAGTGGGGATGGTGACTGCACGTGAGCGTGTGTGGTGATGGGCGTGCTGGTGATGGAGGTAGTGGCTGAAGTTGTAGTGCATACAGGTGTGAGTGGAGACATAACAGGGAGAGAGGAGGGAGACGTGGAGGAAGGGGACACAGTGGAGGCAGTGGATATTGGTATGTGTGCATGGGTATGATGCTTGTGTGAGTGCCTGTGGACTGTGTGGTGCTTATGTTTGCCAGAGCTACCCTTGTGTGTTGAGGTGTGTGCAAGCTGGTCTGATGGTGTGCTTGGGTTAGGCTGAGGTACTGGGGATTGGGTCTGGGTGGAAGAAGTTGGAGGGGGAGGCTGGACACAGGGACAATGGCTGCCATCAGTGCTGAGGGCAGAGTCTGAAATGCTCGCTGTTGGGCTGCCTGGCCAGAATGAATGCCCTCCAGGTATGCATTTGTCTGTTGCAACTGCCTCTCTACACCCTGGATGGCATTCAGAATGGTATACTGCCCAACAGTGAGGGATCTGAGGAGGTCAATGGCCTCCTCACTGAGGGCAGCAGGGCTGACTGAGGCAGGGCCTGAGGTGCCTGGGGCGAAGGAGATGCCCACCCTCCTGGGTGAGTGGCCACAGGGCACACGCCGAGGGGCTGCTGGGAGGGCGGTGCTGGTAGGGGGGTGGCAGCTGTACCTGTAGATGCAGAGGGCACAGAGGGGCCCGCCACCGCAAGGGAGCTCCCATCAGAGGAGGAGTCGGTGCCGCTGGTCTTTGCTCCAGTCCCCGCCGTGGAGCTCCCCTCGCCCTCTGTCCCACTGGTGAATTCTGGCGGTCACGTCCACGGTGGTGCGTACCGTCACCACCGGCCTACATCGTCATTGGCTCCTGGGACCCATAGGGTCCAATGTTAATCAATGCAGGATTGCGCTGCGGTCTTCGACCGCCTACCGCGACGGTGTACAACGCCAGCGCAGTTACCTCATATCCCATTGTCCCACCTTACAGGTCAGACAGCCGCCATTTCATGGGGCCACATGGCATTAATTTTAAATGCGTCACACATATCTAGGCCTTGCATACACACTAAGACAGGCACATAGCGGATTGACAATTGTGTGCAATAAAGTTGTTTTTTACTACCTCAGTGTTGGCTGACCCTCTGATCGGTGTTCTCATCCATAGAGCACGTCCGCTGGGGAAGGTGAGGAGATGGCGGCATCCTCTGGTGTACAGACCGCTGGTGGAACTGTCGACAATGGAACAGCGACATGTAATAGTCACCTACAGACTTGATCGTGCCACAATCCAGGAACTGTGTGCCCAGTTGGAGCCAGACCTGATGTCAGCTATCCGCCATCCCACAGGAATCCCCCCTCTAGTGCATCCTGTCAGTACTCCATTTCCTGGCAAGTGGGTCTTTTCAAACAATAGTGGCCATAGCATCAGGGATGACCCAGCCTATGTTCTCTCTTATGTAATGGGGCAACTCCACAGGCACAGTGTGTGGCTATTAGGTGAGGACAAGGACCCTATACAGTGTGATGAGTTGTCTGGGGTTGTCCCTAAGGGTTAGTGTGTGTCTAACAGTTGTCCCTCGACATTTGCAGGTGACTCTGGCTACCCCAACCTGTCATGGCTACTGACCCCAGTGAGAAATCTCAGGACAAGTGCAGAGGAACGCTACAATGAGGCACATGGGTGAGCTAGGAGGGTTATAGAGAGGACCTTCGGCCTCCTGAAGGCCAGGTTGCGGTGCCTCCATATGACAGGTGGTTCCCTTTACTACTCACCAAAGAAGGTGTGCCAGATCATCGTGGCCTGCTGTATGCTGCACAACTTGGCATTGCGACGACAGGTGCCTTTTCTGCAGGAGGATGGTCCTAAAGGAGGAGTTGTGGCAGCTGTGAAGCCTGTGGACAGTGAAGAAGAGGAGGCAGAAGAAGAGGACATAGACAACAGAAACACTGTGATCCAACAATACTTCCAGTGAGACACAGGTAAGAAGACATCACTGCCTCCTACATCTGATAAAATTGTTCGACCTCTCACCTGTCTGTCTCTTTCACCCAGTGTATGGACCCTAATTTGTCACTTTCCCTTTCGATTTCACAGATGTGGGTCCCACTGTGGGACCTCTGCTATGTTACCTCATGGACCAGAGCTGTGTGACATAGGTATGTTGACAATAGTATGGACATTTCTGTTTCTAGCAGTTCTTGCAAATACACGTTTGTGAAAGCACAGACTGACTCCAGATTGTTTTATGGTTCAAGGGTGTTTATTTAAGTGAAAAATAGTGGAGGGGGTGTAAAATGGTCAGGGGTGATGGTGGAGGAATGTCCATGGCAGAGTCCAGTCTATTGGTCTCACAGGTGCATTGTCCAAAGGGGCATAGGAAGTGGAGCTAGGGCAGTTTAAGGATGGACAGGGTGACAAAGTGGGACAGAAGGATGACATTCAGGGTGGTCTCATTTCTTGGTGGGGGTCTTGGCATTGTTCTCTGTCTTTGTCCTGGATCTCAGGGACCTCTTGCGGGGTGGTTCTCCATCTGCAGGGGGTGGGGTACTGGTGTTGTGGTCCTGTGGTGGTGCCTCCTGTCCACTAGCGCCGGCAGAGGTGGTGGGCAGTTCATCGTCCAGGCTCGTGTCAGGGGCCCCTTGTTGTGCCACAGTGTCCCTCCTGGTGTTGACGAGGTCCTTCAGCACCCCTACAATGGTGCCCAGGGTGGTATTGATGGATTTGAGTTCCTCCATGAACTCCAAATACTGTTCCTCCTGCAGCCTCTGGGTCTCCTGAAACTTGGCCAGTACCGTTGCCATCGTCTCCTGGGAATGATGGTACGCTCCCATGATGTTGGAGAGAGCCTTGTGGAGAGTGGGTACCCTGGGCCTGTCCTGCCCCTCTCGCACAGCAGACCTCCCAGTTCCCCGGTTTTCCTGGGCCTCTGTCCCCTGAACCGTGTGCCCATTGCCACTGCCCCCAGGTCCCTGTTGTTCTTGGGGTGGTGGGTTAGCCTGGGTTCCCTGTAGTAGTGGACACACTGCTGCTTGACGAGTCCTGGGGACAGAGGTATGGGCCCGCTGGGTGGGTGCTGTGCTGGTGTTTCCTGGGGGGGAGGCTCTGTGGTGGCCTGTGACTGTGTGAGGGGAACCGACTGTCCCGAGGTCCCAGATGGGCCGGTCTGGTCATCTAAATCCAGTTGGACAAAGCTGCTGTCATTACTGTGGGCCTCTTCTTTGTGGTGGAGTGGACATGTCTGGAACCTCCTGTCCGGTGACGTTGAGTAGGGGTCTTGCAGGGGTGTAAAGGCATGATTGTTGCATCTGTGTGTGCCATGGTGTGCAATGGGCGGGTGACCCTGTACCCAAGTGCTTACATTCTTGTGTAGTACCTTGTGTGATCATTGTTTAGGGGTCTGTGTGGGTATGTGTAGTGGACATGCATTGGTGATGGGTGTCCATGCTTTGTTGTTGCATGCAGGGCTTGGTGTTGGGATGTGTGGTTTGTGATAGTGGGACATATGTGAGGAGTTGGAGTGATGGGGGTGAGGGTGAGGGTGAGGGTGGGGGTATGTGATAACATGCAGGTAGGGTGGGGGATGAAGTAGTGAAAGATTTGACTTACCAGAGTCCATTCCTCCAGCTACTCTTGCGAGGCCCTCAGGATGCAGTATAGCCAAGACCTGCTCCTCCCATGTTGTTAGTTGTGGGGGAGAAGGTGGGGGTCCGCCGCCAGTCCTCTGAACCGCAACGTGGTGTCTTGAGGCCACGGAACACACCTTCCCCCGTAGGTCGTTCCACCTCTTCCTGATGTCATCCCGTGTTCTTGGGTGCTGTCCCACTGTGTTGACCCTGTCCACAATTCTGCGCCATAGCTCCATCTTCCTAGCTATGGTGGTGTGCTGGACCTGTGATCCGAATACCTGTGGCTCTACCCGGATGATTTCCTCCACCATGACCCTGAGTTTCTCCTCAGAAAACCTGGGGTGTCTTTGCGGTGCCATGGGGCGGTGTGGGTGATGTGTGAGGTGGTGTGTGTTGTGATGAATGGGGTGATGTTTAGGGGTGTGTAGTGTTTTGTGTGTGGATGTTGTGTGAGTGATGGTGTTGTGCGCCTCTGTATGCTGGTGTGGTCTTTGCTTTGCTGTCTCTCTGTTTCTGCCAAATTTGTGGTTGTAAGGGTTTGTGGGTAATGTGGGTGTGTGTTTTATATTGTATTGGGTGTGTGGGAGTGGTGTGTGTATGTGTATCAGGTGTGTGTATTTGGAATTGTCCAATGTAGTAGTGTTTTGTAAATGTGTGTGTATTTTGAGCGCGGCAGTGTGTACCGCCAATGGAATACCACGGTTGAAAGAACGCTGCGTGGATTTGTGGGTCGTGATAGTGAGGGCGTATTCCTGTTGGCGTGATGGTGGAGGTTTGATTATCGCCAGTTTATCACTGACCTTTGGTGTGGCGGACTTGTATGGGTGTCTACATTTTGGCGGATTCTGAGCTGTGGGTCGTAATAGCTATAGCGAATATCCGCGGCCGCGGTGGTGTGTTGGGGGTCTTCTGCACGGCGGTAAGCGGGATTTACCGCCAATGTTGTAATGAGGGCCTATATCATTCATGACAGCTTTCAAGACATTATTCATAATGTCACTGTAACATTTGCAGTAAAATTATTCATGAGAAAACTGCATGGTGTCCCAGTCACCGGTGGTGAATAATAGATAGATAGATAGATAGATAGATAGATAGATAGATAGATAGATAGATAGATAGATAGATAGATAGATAGATAGATAGATAGATAGACACTAAAAAAAACAAAGGTTACAAGGACACACATTTTAAATCTACAAAACTTGAGAAATTCATTAGTTATAGTTACCTCAACTAACTATAACTTGTGCCATAAGGTATCTATAATTCGTGCCCTCGCTATGCACTGCTAATTACCCCTCAAATTACGGCACTCATGACATCTTTGATAACATCATTGATAAAGTCACTGTAAAATCTGCAGTAAAATTATTGATCACATATCTGTGCAAGTTATAGTTACCTTAGGGCACAACTACTTGAGGTAACTCTAACTATAACTGGTGAATTTTGATGGTTTCATGCGTTTAAAATGTGAGCCTAACTATAACAACCCTGTAACCTTTGTTTTTTTAAGTGAATATACATATATATATATATATATATATTCAGTGAAAAAAAACAAAGGTTACAGGGACGTTATAGTTAGTCTCACATTTCACATCTACAAAACCATCAAAATTCAGCAGTTATAGTTACTTGGGCTAACTATAACTTGCACACCCGTAATGCACTGCTTATGACCTCACATTTTACATCATTGATGACTTGGTCACTCACATCACTGATGACATCATCCACAGAACCACTCACATACTCACTCATACCCCCGTACAAACTCTCAGGCATCCAAACGCACAAAACTACTCACATACTCATTCACAGACCTATAAAACTACCGACACACACCCACTCACTCACCCATACAGTACTAAGCTATTCACACACTCATACAAATGCTCAAGGTGGCTGGGCCTGTGGACAACCCCTATAACTACCCAACCTGCGCCCCTGCTCATGGCTTGGTCCCTTTAGGGATGGACTGCTTGGCAAGCCTCGGCTGTAGTTTCATGCAAAGAGCTTCCAGCTCGCCAGGGACCATACGACTCAAGGGCCTGCCATTTCTGGAGGCCCTTCCCCTACCCAGCAGTGTGAAGGCCAAGTAGCCCAGCAGCTTTGCCCCATCCAGCGGTCTGACCAGAGTGGAAGGGGTCAAGTGGTGCCAGGTCTTCAGATGCGGCCTGGCGGTTTGGACACCCATGCGCGGGGCCATTGCCCTCCTCCACTCAGCACATTTCTGCAGCAGCTTAGAACGACCATTACATGGGCTGTCCCCCCACAGGCCCATGCTGGCAGGCACCCCATCGACACGCTCAGGCTGCGCCTCATCCCAGCCGTCATTGCATCATCATGCATCATTTTTATGTTGAATAATTCAATGAGGATTATGACTGAACTTGTCCCACAGCCTTTAGGGGTGTGGGTAGACTGCAAAGATCGAAGTGAGAGTAATCCTAACAACGCCATCCACTACAGCATGCTTATGCATGTTCCTTGTTGATGCTTATTTGAGTAATGAATCTGATAGCCATCAGTGATCAAAGTAGATGTACTGCCAGTACCAGTTCTCACACTTCCAAATTACAGTTAAATATTGCTTGGAACTACAAGTGAATGTTCTGCCATGCAGGTTGTTGCTTTCTATCTCCTCTTGGGAGAGACAAGGATGATTATGCAATGTCATCCAAAATAAATTCCATGAACTTGTGTATATTTGTAAATTATTGCATAGTATTGAGTAGTGTGTGTAATAAATGTACTTTCATTTATACAAAAAAAGCACAGACTGGACAATAATTTATTGAGTGTTATTGTTGTCTACTCATGAATGGAGATTACTAGGCCACACCACCTCCCTTGAGTAAGCATTGGACTGCTCTGCAATGCTACCCTATGACAGTCAAGCTCTACAATGTGGTGTTTGGTTCCCAGTGGTGTTTGAGTGCAGACCAATTACTTGTACAGGCCACACAACTTATGACCTCCTTCAGCCATGCACAGTGGGGGTTGACTGCAAAGCCTGCCAACCCCTATTACTCAACCCTGTGCTGTGCATGCACGGCAGGGGTTGTCTGTAAGGCCTGGCCTGCATCCAGTGCCTGCGGCTGACACCCTCAACCACCCAATCCCATGCTGCTTACAGCCTTTGCTATGCACAGTGGAAATTGCCAATTTCGGCCAAGATGACCACATCCCCCCGGGCCCGGCCTTATACCATTTATTTTGTTGAGCCTCCTCAGGCCAAATCCCCCAGGGCCAGGCCTAAATATTTAATTTTCTTTTGGATAGGGGTGCTGCGTGACCCGCCTCCCCAGCCTGATAATGGCCCTGGGGCCCCATCCCCTAGGGATCAGCCTAAGTATTTAATTATTTTTTGGGGGGAGGTAAGCCACACGCCCTCCCCGGCCGATCTTGGCCCACGGACCCCATCCCCATGGCGCCCAGCCTAAACTTAACATTTTTTGGGGGGAGGGGCCCACACCTTATGACAATGTTGGGGACCACGGGGGAGCCTGAATTGCTGTCACAGAGGGCAATGTTTCCTCTGTTTCCCTGCCTGCATCTCACGGACAGGGAAAAAGAGGAAGGCTCCACTTGCAGTGAGGGTGAGCTGTTTGACAGCTCGCCCTCACTGCGAGTGGAGTGCTTGCTGTGACTTGGCCCCTACAAGTTCACTTAAAAAGATGGGCCCAGTGGAGGTGGTGGTTCAGGGGGCTGCAGGAACATGTGAATGCCCCCAGGGACTTGTTAAAAACAAGCCCAGGAGCCTGGGCTTGCATTTTTTTTTTTTTTCAGAATTCACAACATTGTCACAAATTTGCTGGAAAATATTTTAAAAAATACTTTTTAAGTCCTGGGGGGTCACTCTGGGACCTCAGCACCAGAGCTAAGGAGTCAGGATGATTATACTTTTGCCTCTTTTCTTATTTTATTTTTACTTTTTATTCTGGGACTCGGCTGAAGCCCAACATGGCTGCCAACACTTCCTGGTTGAAGTGTTATCAGCCAATCAGATTTCAGCACGAGATTGGGAGAGTTTGAGGAGCCTTCACATATCTATCTATACAAATTTGTTTTTGTTTTTTAATTTCTCAAAAACTACTGAACTGATTCAAACCAAATACCAAAAAGGTCGCTTTCTGGACCAAGAGCTATCTTTCTGCCAAATTTGGTGTAATTCCTTCCAGTGATTCGGGGGCTATTGCTGTTCAAAATCTCCATGGAAAAATGCATGGGGAAAAGTGTTTTGGGACCCCCTTTTTCTCAGCCTCTGCTTGACAGATCACCCAGAAACATTCCACACAGCAGCTGACGTGATCATTGAATTTCTTTGGAAAATTTTATGAGGATTCGTCAACCAGTGCCAAAGATATAGGCAAGTCAAAATACGCTTTCAGGATGAGCCATCAAGCGGGAGCCAAGAAAAAGGGGGGGTTCTAAAACGTATCTGTTTGGACAATAAACTGCTTGGAGGAATGGGCAGAGCACATTGCATCCTTCAAAGTGTCAAAAGCCTTTTGACAACTCACTGTCCAGTTGATCTTTTTGGGCATTTTCTTGGAGGTAGGTTATGTGAGGGAGGCCACTATGGTGCCATAATCCTTCACAAACCTCCTATAGTACCTAGTTAGGCCAAATACGTGAGTCTGAGTGGTTGAAGTTTCCCAAGCCAGGATTGTCTGGATCTTGGGCTGCAGTGGAGGAATGTGGCCCCCACCTACCAGGCGGCCCAAGTATACAACCTTTCCCTACTCCACCTGGCACTTACTGGCCTTGATAGTTAGGCCTACCATTTGCAGGGCCTCTTGGACATTTCCCAGATGGAGCAGGTGATCCTGGCAGGTGGACCTATGGACAGCATCATCATCTAAATAAGCTGCACTAAAGAATTCCAACCCAGCTGGGAGTTGGTTCACCTACCTCTGGAAGGCAGGGCAATTCTTTAATCCAAAGGGTATCACAGTGAACAGATAGTGCCCACTTGAGCTGGAGAATGCTGATCTCTCTTTTGCTGTAGGGGTCAGGCCAATCTACCAGTACCCAGATATAAGATCAAAGGTATTCAGTTATTTGGCTGTCCCTTATCTGTCTATGAGGTCATCAGCTCTGGGAACTGTGTGTGAATTAGTTTATCTTACAGAATTGAGACCACTATAATCCACACAGAACCTCATTTCCTTTTTCTCTTCATTAGAGTGAGGTTTGGTGACTAAGGCCTCTTACGATCTTGGCAGTCTTTCCGCAGGACCGCCGAGGTACCGCGTGCGGAAGACCACTAGTGGTGGCGGTCTTCCGCGCCGCGTATTATGACCGCTGGCAGCCCTCCGTCCTTTTCCGTACGGAAAGCCACCAGCAGCCATACTGGCGGTCGGCTGGAAAGTGGAGGCTGCTCAACCTCCACCGCCACGTCAACAGAACACCGCCCACAGAATCACGTCCCATGATTCGGTGTGGCAGTGTTCTGGTGACGTTGTGCTGGTGGCGGAGCTGCCCCCATGGATCCTGTCCCCTCCCGGAGGGCCAACGGACAAGGTAAGTTGATCGTCCGTTAGGCGAGGGGGTGGAGGGGTGATGTGTGTTGTTTGTGTGCATGGGGGTATGCGTGTGAGTGTGTAGAGGGGGTGTGTGAGTGCGTGTATGTATGCGGGGAGGTGCTGTGTGTATGAGAAATATGTGCGGGTCGGTCAGTGTGCATGTCTGTTTGTATGTGTGCGAGTATGTGTTGTCGTGATGTATGTGTGCATGTAGGGGTGCATGTATGTGCATGTTGGGGGTGTGTGCGTGTAGGGGTGTGTATATGTATATATGTGCAAGTTGTTGTGAGGGTGGGGAGGGGGGTTGTGCCACCTTTGGGGGTTGCAGGGGGGTGGAGGGTGTGGGGGGAGGACTCGTGGGGGGGCAGTGGGGGGTGGGGGAGACCCCTATCAGTGCCAGGGAAGGGATTCCCTGGCACTGATAGTGCCTACCGCCATGGATCTCATGGCGGTTCCCAATCACCTGAAATCCATGGCGGAATGCAGGGTCCTGATACCGTTGGCTGTCTAGTGACGGCCGCCGGGCTGGAGACTGAAATCTCCAGCCCAGCCGTCATCACCGCCATGGTGGTCGGAATGGTGAAGTGGCGGATGACTGTGGCGGTAACCGCCGCGGTCATAACTCCATTTTTTTTCCGCCGGTCTGTTTGCGGTCTTACCACCGCTTTACCACTGACCGCCAGGGTCGTAATGAGGGCCTTAATCTACTGGACTAGCCCAGGGGCTCTCAAAGGGTTAAATGACACCCAAGTCCAGCATCTTGTTGACTTCAACTTGGCAGCTTGCTGCCTCAGGCTTTCAAGAATGGGGAGGTTATTTGTCCTTGGCACAGATCCTTTCTGGAGGGAGCCCCTGGGCTTAAGAGCTCTGGGTGGTAAGGCCCAAGCTCTGTAGGTTCAAGTCCCTCTGTGAATAACAAGTCCTCTTCCTGAAAAGAGGGATTTTGACTTGAGATCTGTATAGAAGCTGGCTCCCCAGCCTTCTTGCCTATTGTCCTGTAAGGTTGGTCAACTATTTCAGGATCCAACACTTCTAGTTCACTCTGGAGTTTTCTCTGTGCCCTGGTTTTGACACAACCCCATTCTGGGATCTCAAGCATGGCTGCATGGGCCCTTAGTTCTACTTCAGCCCAGGGAGAATTCTCCCAATCATTGCCAAGCACACATTCTACAGGGGTGGAAGGGGACACAGGTACTTCTTTCTAACTACTCCCCCAGTCAAAAGATACCATTGCCATGGGATGGATATTTGTGACACTGTCAGCATTGGTAACAGGATATGTTTTCCCTATCAGATACTGATCTGAGTGAACCAGGTGGTAGGTCACCATGGTGACACTAGCCCCTGTATCCCTCAAGGCTTCTACCTTAGTCCCATTAATCAAAGGGTGCTGCCTGCATTTTTGCATGATAGTAGGACAGGCAGTACAGGATAAATCTACCCTCCCTATGTAAATAATATTGCCTCTGTGGGTTCACTGACATGGTCACTATTTTAGGGGCCTAGCAATTATTTTATTTTTTTTGTAAAATGGTCCAATTGCAAAATAGAACTACGCTAAATAATACAATTTTTAAAGTTATTTGTGTGATCACTTAGGTCCTCATTATGACATTGGCAGTAAATCCCGCTTACTGGAGCGCTGACGGCCGCCAACGTACCAGGTATGCATTTGTCTGTTGCAACTGCCTCTCTACACCCTGGATGGCATTCAGAATGGTATACTGCCCAACAGTGAGGGATCTGAAGTGTCAATGGCCTCCTCACTGAGGACAGCAGGGCTGACTGGGGCAGGGCCTGAGGTGCTTGGGGCAAAGGAGATGCCCACCCTCCTGGGTGAGTGGCCACAGGGCACACGCCGAGGGGCTGCTGGGAGGGCGGTGCTGGTAGGGGGGTGGCAGCTGTACCTGTAGATGCAGGGGGCACAGAGGGGCCCGCCACCGCAAGGGAGCTCCCATCAGAGGAGGAGTCGGTGCCGCTGGTCTCTGCTCCAGTCCCCGCCGTGGAGCTCCCCTCGCCCTTCGTCCCACTGGTGAATTCTGGCGGTCACGTCCGTGGTGGTGCGTACCGTCACCACTGGCCTACATCGTCATTGGCTCCTGGGACCCATAGGGTCCAATGTTAATCAATGCAGGATTGCGCTGCGGTCTTCGACCGCCTACCGCGACGGTGTACAACGCCAGCGCAGTTACCTCATATCCCATAGTCCCACCTTACAGGTCAGGCAGCCGCCATTTCAGGGGGCCACATGGCATTAATTTTAAATGTGTCACACATATATAGGCCTTGCATACACACTAAGACAGGCACATAGGGGATTGACAATTGTGTGCAATAAAGTTGTTTTTTACTACCTCAGTATTGGCTGAACCTCTGATCGCTGTTCTCATCCATAGAGCACGTCCGCTGGGGCAGGTGAGGAGATGGCGGCATCCTCTGGTGTACAGACCGCTGGTGGAACTGTCGACAATGGAACAGCGACATGTAATAGTCACCTACAGACTTGATCGTGCCACAACCCAGGAACTGTGTGTCCAGTTGGAGCCAGACCTGATGTCAGCTACCCGTCATCCCACAGAAATCCCCCCTCTAGTGCATCCTGTCAGTACTCCATTTCCTGGCAAGTGGGTCTTTTCAAACAACAGTGGCCATAGCATCAGGGATGACCCAGCCTATGTTCTCAAACGTGTTGTCCAGAGTGTTGTCTGCCCCGCTGAAAAACATGCGCAGCTACATCAATTTCCCTCAGGTGGAGGATTTGCCTACAGTGAAAGGTGATTTCTATGCCCTGGGACATATCCCCAACATCATAGGTGCCATTGATGGGACACATGTGGCCTTGGTACCCCCGCAGGAGTGAACAGGTGTACAGAAACCAGAAGAGCTGCCATTCTATGAATGTGCAGATGGTGTGTTTGGCTGACCAGTACATCTCCCATGTGAACGCCAAGTTTCCTGGCTCAGTGCATGACGCTTACATTCTGAGGAATAGCAGCATTCCTTATGTAATGAGGCGACTCCACAGGCACCGTGTGTGGCTATTAGGTGAGGACAAGGACCCTATACAGTGTGACTAGTAGTCTGGGGTTGTCCCTAAGGGTTAGTGTGTGTCTAACAGTTGTCCCTCGACATTTGCAGGTGACCCTGGCTACCCCAACCTGTCATGGCTACTGACCCCAGTGAGAAATCTCAGGACAAGGGCAGAGGAACGCTACAATGAGGCACATGGGCGAGCTAGGAGGGTTATAGAGAGGACCTTCGGCCTCCTGAAGGCCAGGTTGTGGTGCCTCCATATGACAGGTGGTTCCCTTTACTACTCACCAAAGAAGGTGTGCCAGATCATCGTGGCCTGCTGTATGCTGCACAACTTGGCTTTGCGATGATAGGTGCCTTTTCTGCAGGAGGATGGTCCTAAAGGAGGTGTTGTGGAAGCTGTGAAGCCTGTGGACAGTGAAGAAGAGGAGGCAGAAGAAGAGGACATAGACAACAGAAACACTGTGATCCAACAATACTTCCAGTGAGACACAGGTAAGAAGACATCACTGCCTCCTACATCTGATAAAATTGTTCGACCTCTCATCTGTCTGTCACTTTCACCCAGTGTATGGACCCTAATTTGTCACTTTCCCTTTCGATTTCACAGATGTGGGTCCCACTGTGTGACCTCCGCTATGTTATCTCATGGACTAGAGCTGTGTGACATAGGTATGTTGACAATAGTATGGACATTGCTGTTTCCCACAGTTCTTGCAAATACACGTTTGTGAAAGCACAGACTGACTCCAGATTGTTTTATGGTTCAAGGGTGTTTATTTAAGTGCTAAATAGTGGAGGGGGGTGTAAAATGGTCAGGGGTGATGGTGGAGGAATGTCCATGGCAGAGTCCAGTCTATTGGTCTCACAGGTGCATTGTCCAAAGGGGCATAGGAAGTGGAGCTAGGGCAGTTTAAGGATGGACAGGGTGACAAAGTGGGACAGAAGGATGACATTCAGGGTGGTCTAATTTTTTGGTGGGGGTCTTGGCATTGTTCTCTGTCTTTGTCGTGGATCTCAGGGACCGCTTGCGGGGTGGTTCTCCATCTGCAGGGGGTGGGGTACTGGTGTTGTGGTCCTGTGGTGGTGCCTCCTGTCCACTAGCGCCGGCAGAGGTGGTGGGCAGTTCATCGTCCAGGCTCGTGTCAGGGGCCCCTTGTTGTGCCACAGTGTCCCTCCTGGTGTTGACGAGGTCCTTCAGCACCCCTACAATGGTGCCCAGGGTGGTATTGATGGATTTGAGTTCCTCCCTGAACTCCAAATACTGTTCCTACTGCAGCCTCTGGGTCTCCTGAAACTTGGCCAGTACAGTTGCCATCGTCTCCTGGGAATGATGGTACGCTCCCATGATGTTAGAGAGAGCCTTGTGGAGAGTGGGTACCCTGGGCCTGTCCTCCCCCTCTCGCACAGCAGACCTCCCAGTTCCCCGGTTTTCCTGGGCCTCTGTCCCCGGAACCGTGTGCCTACTACCACTGCCCCCAGGTCCCTGTTGTTCTTGGGGTGGTGGGTTAGCCTGGGTTCCCTGTAGTAGTGGACACACTGCTGCTTGACGAGTCCTGGGGACAGAGGTATGGGCCCGCTGGGTGGGTGCTGTGCTGGTGTTTCCTGGGGGAGGAGGCTCTGTGGTGGCCTGTGACTGTATGAGGGGAACCGAATGTCCCGAGGTCCCAGATGGGCCGGTCTGGTCATCTAGATCCAGTTGGACAAAGCTGCTGTCATCACTGTGGGCCTCTTCTGTGGGTGGAGTGGACATGTCTGGAACCTCCTGTCCGGTGACGTTGAGTAGGGGTCTTGCAGGGGTGTAAAGGCATGATTGTTGCATCTGTGTGTGCCATGGTGTGCAATGGGCGGGTGACCCTGTACCCAAGTGCTTACATTCTGGTGTAGGACCTTGTGTGATAATTGTTTAGGGGTCTGTGTGGGTATGTGTAGTGGACATGCATTGGTGATGGGTGTCCGTGCTTTGTTGTTGCATGCAGGGCTTGGTGTTGGGATGTGTGGTTTGTGATAGTGGGACAAATGTGATGCGCTGGAGTGATGGGGGTGAGAGTGAGGGTGGGGGTATGTGATAACATGCAGGTAGGGTGGGGGATAAAGTAGTGAAAGATTTGGCTTACCAGAGTCCATTCCTCCAGCTACTCCTGCGAGGCCCTCAGGATGCAGTATAGCCAAGACCTGCTCCTCCCATGTTGTTAGTTGTGGGGAAGGAGGTGGGGGTCCGCCGCCAGTCCTCTGAACCTCAACGTGGTGTCTTGAGGCCACGGAACACACCTTCCCCCGTAGGTTGTTCCACCTCTTCCTGATGTCATCCCGTGTTGTTGGGTGCTGTCCCACTGCGTTGACCCTGTCCACAATTCTGCGCCATAGCTCCATCTTCCTAGCTATGGTGGTGTGCTGGACCTGTGATCCGAATACCTGTGGCTCTACCCGGATGATTTCCTCCACCATGACCCTGAGTTTCTCCTCAGAAAACCTGGGGTGTCTTTGCGGTGCCATGGGGCGGTGTGGGTGATGTGTGAGGTGGTGTGTGTTGTGATGAATGGGGTGATGTTTAGGGGTGTGTAGTGTTTTGTTCGTGGATGTTGTGTGAGTGATGGTGTTGTGCGCCTCTGTATGCTGGTGTGGTCTTTGCTTTGCTGTCTCTCTGTTTCTGCCAAATTTGTGGTTGTAAGGGTTTGTGGGTAACGTGGGTGTGTGTTTTATATTGTATTGGGTGTGTGGGAGTGGTGTGTGTATGTGTATCAGGTGTGTGTATTTGGAATTGTCCATTGTAGTAGTGTTTTTTAAATGTGTGTGTATTTTGAGCGCGGCAGTGTGTACCGCCAATGGAATACCGCGGTTGAAAGACCGCTGCGTGGATTTGTGGGTCGTGATAGTGAGGGCGTATTCCTGTTGGCGTGATGGTGGAGGTTTGGTTATCGCCAGTTTATCACTGACCTTTGGTGTGGCGGACTTGTATGGGTGTCTAGATTTTGGCGGATTCTGAGCTGTGGGTCGTAATAGCTATAGCGAATATCCGCGGCCGCGGTGGTGTGTTGGCAGTCTTCTGCACGGCGGTAAGCAGGATTTACCGCCAATGTTGTAATGAGGGCCTATATAATTCATGACGGCTTTCAAGACATTATTCATAATGTCACTGTAACATTTGCAGTAATTTTATTCATGAGAAAACTGTGCATGGCGTCCCAGTCACCGGTGGTGAATAATAGATAGATAGATAGATAGATAGATAGATAGATAGATAGATAGATAGATAGATAGATAGATAGATACTAAAAAAAACAAAGGTTACAGGGACACACATTTTAAATCTACAAAACCTGAGAAATTCATTAGTTATAGTTATAGTTACCTCAACTAACTATAACTTGTGCCATAAGGTATCTATAGTTCGTGCCCTCGCTATGCACTGCTGATTACCCCTCAAATTACGGCACTCATGACGTCTTTGATAACATCATTGATAACGTCACTGTAAGATCTGCAGTAAAATTATTGATCACATATCTGTGCAAGTTATAGTTACCTTAGGGCACAACTACTTGAGGTAACTCTAACTATAACTGGTGAATTTTTATGATTTCGTGCGTTTAAAATGTGAGCCTAACTATAACAACCCTGTAACCTTTGTTCTTTTAAGTGAATATACATATATATATATATTTATATATATATACATATATATTCAGTGAAAAAAAACAAAGGTTACAGGGATGTTATAGTTAGTCTCACATTTCACACCTACAAAACCATCAAAATTCAGCAGTTATAGTTACTTGGGCTAACTATAACTTGCACCCCCGTAATGCACTGCTTATGACCTCACATTTTACATCATTGATGACATGGTCACTGACATCACTGATGACATCATCCACAGAACCACTCACATACTCACTCATACCCCCGTACAAACTCTCAGGCATCCAAACGCACAAAACTACTCACATACTCATTCACAGACCTATAAAACTACTGACACACACCCACTCACTCACCCATACAGTACTAAGCTATTCACACACTCATACAAATGCTCAAGGTGGCTAGGCCCTGTGGACAACCCCTATAACTACCCAACCTTCGCCCCTGCTCATGGCTTGGTCTCTTTAGGGATGGACTGCTTGGCAAGCCTCGGCTGTAGTTTCATGCAAAGAGCTTCCAGCTCGCCAGGGACCATACGACTCAAGGGCCTGCCATTTCTGGAGGCCCTTCCCCTACCCAGCAGTGTGAAGGCCAAGTAGCCCAGCAGCTTTGCCCCATCCAGCGGTCTGACCAGAGTGGAAGGGGTCAAGTGGTGCCAGTTCCCAGATGCGGCCTGGTGGTTTGGGCACCCATGCGCGGGGCCGTTGCCCTCCTCCACTCCGCACATTTCTGCAGCAGCTTAGAACGATCATTACATGGGCTGTCCCCCCACAGGCCCATGCTGGCAGGCACCCCATCGACTCGCTGAGGCTGCGCCTCATCCCAGCCGTCATTGCATCATCATGCATCATTTTTATGTTGAATAATTCAATGAGGATTATGACTGAACTTGTCCCACAGCCTTTAGGGGTGTGGGTAGACTGCGAAGATCGTGCTGAGAGTAATCCTAACAACGCCATCCACTACAGCATGCTTATGCATGTTCCTTGTTGATGCTTATTTGAGTAATGAATCTGACAGCCACCAGGGATCAAAGTAGATGTACTACCAGTACCAGTTCTCACACTTCCAAATTACAGTTAAATATTGCTTGGAACTACAAGTGAATGTTCTGCCATGCAGGTTGTTGGTTTCTATCTCCTCTTGGGAGACACAAGGATGATTACGCAATGTCATCCAAAATAAATTCCATGAACTTGTGTATATTTGTAAATTATTGCATAGTATTGAGTAGTGTGTGTAATAAATGTACTTTCGTTTATACAAAAAAAAGCACAGACTGGACAATAATTTATTGAGTGTTATTGTTGTCTGCTCATGAATGGAGATTACTAGGCCACACCACCTCCCTTGAGTAAGCCTTGGACTGCTCTTCAACGCTACCCTATGACAGTCAAGCTCTACAATGTGGTGTTTGGTTCCCAGTGGTGTTTGAGTGCAGACCAATTACTTGTACAGGCCAAACAACTTAGGACCTCCTTCAGCCATGCACAGTGGGGGTTGACTGCAAAGCCTGCCAATCCCTATTACTCAACCCTGTGCTGTGAATGCACGGCAGGGGTTGTCTGTAAGGCCTGGCCTGCATCCAGTGCCTGCGGCTGACACCCTTAACCACCCAATCCCATGCTGCTTACAGCCTTTGCTATGCACAGTGGAAATTGCCAATTTCGGCCCAGATGACCACATCCCCCTGGGCCCGGCCTTATACCATTTACTTTGTTGAGCCTCCTCAGGTCAAATTCCCCAGGGCCAGGCCTAAATATTTAATTTTCTTTTGGATAGGGGTGCTGCGTGACCCGCCTCCCCAGCCTGATAATGGCCCTGGGGCCCCATCCCCTAGGGATCAGCCTAAGTATTTAATTATTTTTTGGGGGGAGGTAAGCCACACGCCCTCCCCGGCTGATCTTGGCCCACGGACCCCATCCCCATGGTGCCCAGCCTAAACTTAACATTTTTTGGGGGGAGGGGGGCCACACGTTATGACAATGTTGGGGACCATGGGGGAGCCTGAATTGCTGTCACAGAGGGCAATGTTTCCTCTGTTTCCCTGCCTGCATCTCACGGACAGGGAAACAGAGGAAGGCTCCACTTGCAATGAGGGTGAGCTGTTTGACAGCTCGCCCTCACTGCGAGCGGAGTGCTGGCTGTGACGTGGCCCCTACAAGTTCACTTAAAAAGATGGGCCCAGTGGAGGTCGTGGTTCAGGGGGCTGCAGGAACATGTGAATGCCCCCAGGGACTTGTTAAAAACAAGCACAGGAGCCCGGGCTTTTATTTTTTTTTTTTATTTTTTTTTTTTCAGAATTCAAAACATTGTCACAAATTTGCTGGAAAATATTTTTACAAATACTTTTTAAGTCCTGGGGTGTCACTCTGGGACCTCAGCACAGAGCTAAGGAGTCAGGATGATTATACTTTTGCCTCTTTTCTTATTTTATTTTTACTTTTTATTCTGGGACTCGGCTGAAGCCCAACATGACTGCCAACACTTCCTGGTTGAAGTGCTATCAGCCAATCAGATTTCAGCACGAGATTGGGAGGGTTTGAGGAGCCTTCACATACCTATCTATACAATTTTTTATTTTTTATTTTATTTCTCGAAAACTACTGAACTGATTCAAACCAAATACCAAAAAGGTCGCTTTCTGGACCAAGAGTTATCTTTCTGCCAAATTTGGTGTAATTCCTTCCAGTGATTCGGGGGCTATTGCTGTTCAAAATCTCCATGGAAAAATGCATGGGGAAAAGTGTTTTGGGACCCCCTTTTTCTCAGCCTTTGCTTGACAGATCACCCAGAAACATTCCACACAGCAGCTGATGTGATCATTGAATTTCTTTGGAAACTTTTATGTGGATTCGTCAACCAGTGCCAAAGATATAGGCAAGTCAAAATACACTTTCAGGATGAGCCATCAAGCGGGAGCCAAGAAAAAGGGGGGGTTCTAAAACGTATCTGTTCGGACAATAAACTGCTTGGAGGACTGGGCAGAGCACATTGCATCCTTCAAAGTGTCAAAAGCCTTTTGACAACTCACTGTCCAGTTGATCTTTTTGGGCATTTTCTTGGAGGTAGGTTATGTGAGGTAGGCCACTATGGTGCCATAATCCTTCACAAACCTTCTATAGTACCTAGTCAAGCCAAAGACGTGAGTCTGAGTGGTTGAAGTTTCCCAAGCCAGGATTGTATGGATCTTGGGCTGTAGTGGAGGAATGCGACCCCCACCTACCAGGTGGCCCAAGTATACAACCTTTCTCTACTCCACCTGGCACTTACTGGCCTTGATAGTTAGGCCTGCCTTTTGCAGGGCCTCTTGGACATTTCCCAGATGAGCAGGTGATCCTGCCAGGTGGACCTATGGACAGCATCATCATCTAAATAAGCTGCACTAAAGAATTCCAACCCAGCTGGGAGTTGGTTCACCTACCTCTGGAAGGCAGGGCAATTCTTTAATCCAAAGGGTATCACAGTGAACAGATAGTGCCCACTTGAGCTGGAGAATGCTGATCTCTCTTTTGCTGTAGGGGTCAGGCCAATCTACCAGTACCCAGATATAAGATCAAAGGTATTCAGTTATTTGGCTGTCCCTTATCTGTCTATGAGGTCATCAGCTCTGGGAACTGTGTGTGCATTAGTTTATCCTACAGAATTGAGATCACTATAATCGACACAGAACCTCATTTCCTTTTTCTCTTCATTAGAGTGAGGTTTGGTGACTAAGGCCTCTTACGACCTTGGCAGTCTTTCCGCAAGACCGCCGAGGTACTGCCGTGCTGAAGACCACCAGTGGTGGCGGTCTTCCGCATCGCGTGTTATGACAGCTGGCAGCCCTCTGTCCTTTTCCGTACGGAAAGCCACCAGCAGCCATACTGGCGGTCGGCGGGAAAGTGGAGGCTGCTCAACCTCCACCGCCACGTCAACAGAACACCGCCCACAGAATCACGTCCCATGATTCGGTGTGGCAGTGTTCTGGTGACGTTGTGCTGGTGGCAGAGCTGCCCCCATGGATCCTGTCCCCTCCCGGAGGGCCAACGGACAAGGTAAGTTGATCGTCCGTTAGGGGAGGGGGTGGAGGGGTGATGTGTGTTGTGTGCGTGCATGGGGGTATGCGTGTGAGTGTGTAGAGGGGGTGTGTGAGTGCGTGTATGTGTGCGGGGAGGTGCTGTGTGTATGGGAAATATGTGCGGGTCAGTCGGTGTGCATGTCTGTTTGTATGTGTGCGACTATGTGTTGTCGTGATGTATGTGTGCGTGTAGGGGTGCATGTATGTGCATGTTGGGGGTGTGTGCGTGTAGGGGTGTGTATATGTATATATGTGCAAGTTGGGGTGAGGGTGGGGAGGGGGGTTGTGCCACCTTTGCGGGGTGGCAGGGGGGTGGAGGGTGTAGGGGGGGACTCGTGGGGGGTGGGGGAGACCCCTATCAGTGCCAGGGAAGGAATTCCCTGGCACTGCTAGATCTCATGGCGGTTCCCAATCACCTGAAATCCATGGTGGAATGCAGGGTCCTGATACCGTTGGCTGTCTAGTGACGGCCGCCGGGCTGGAGACTGAAATCTCCAGCCCAGCGGTCATCACCGCCATGGTGGTCAGAATGGTGAAGTGGCGGATAACCGTGGCGGTAAACGCCGCAGTCATAACTCCATTTTTTTTCCGCCGGTCTGTTTGCGGTCTTACCACCGCTTTACCACCGACCGCCAGGGTCGTAATGAGGGCCCTAATCTACTGGACTAGCCCAGGGGCTCTCAAAGGGTTAAATGACACCCAAGTCCAGCATCTTGTTGACTTCAACTTGGCAGCTTGCTGCCTCAGGCTTTCAAGAATGGGGAGGTTATTTGTCCTTGGCACAGATCCTTTCTGGAGGGAGCCCCTGGGCTTAAGAGCTCTGGGTGGTAAGGCCCAAGCTCTGTAGGTTCAAGTCAATCTGGGAATAACAAGTCCTCTTCCTGAAAAGAGGGATTCTGACTTGAGATCTGTATAGAAGCTGGCTCCCCAGCCTTCTTGCCTATTGTCCTGTAAGGTTGGTCAACTATTTCAGGATCCGACACCTCTAGTTCACTCTGGAGTTTTCTCTGTGCCCTGGTTTTGACACAACCCCATTCTGGGATCTCAAGCATGGCTGCATGGGTCCTTAGTTCTACTTCAGCCCAGGGAGAATTCTCCCAATCATTGCCAAGCACACAGGGGTGGAAGGGGACACAGCTACTTCTTTCTAACTACTCCCCCCAGTCAAAAGATACCATTGCCATGGGATGGACATTTGTGACACTGTCAGCATTGGTAACAGGATATGTTTTCCCTATCAGGTACTGATCTGAGTGAACTAGGTGGTAGGTCACCATGGTGACACTAGCCCCTGTATCCCTCAAGGCTTCTACCTTAGTCCCATTAATCAAAGGGTGCTGCCTGCATTTTTGAATGATAGTAGGCCAGGCAGTACAGGATAAGTCTACCCTCCCTATGTAACTAATATTGCCTCTGTGGGTTCACTGACATGGTCACTAATTTAGGGACCTAGCAATTAATTTTTATTTTTTGTAAAATGGTCCAATTGCAAAATAGAACTACGCTAAATAATACAATTTTTAAAGTTATTTGTGTGATCACTTAGGTCCTCATTATGACATTGGCGCTTACTGGAGCGCTGACGGGCGCCAACGTACCGCTGTGGTGGCGAATATCCGTTCGCCATGTTTTAACATGCACAAATCCGCCAGCCCAAAGGTCAGTGATAAGGTGGCGGTCCCAACACCCATACCGTTACGCCAACAGAGCAACGCCCACCACATTATGACCCACGAATCACCACAGCGGACATTCAACAGCTGTAAATCATTGGCGGTACATAGTGCTGTGCTCAGAATGGACACCCACATACAAACAACACTACATTGGCCAATACTAAAAACACACACCTGACACTCAGACACACCACACCCACCCACCCACAGCACTATAAAACACACACCCACAGAAACTACAATCCATTACAAAGAACAATTACTGCCAGGAGAGTGATATGAACAGAGCTGAGACAACTAGACACACATACCACTTAAACCCATACATCCCTCACGCCCCTCACATCACACACCCCACCACATTACTCAACACACTCTCACCAACACACACCACACAATACCCATGTCCCCACAAAGGCAAACCCGTTACACTGATGAGGAGTTAAGGGTCATAGGGGAGGAAATACTCAGTTAGAGCCACAGCTGTTTGGAGCACAGGTACAGCAGATATCCATTCCCCGGAAGTTGGAGCTATGGCAGAGAATTGTGGACAGGGTGAACGCCGTGGGACAGCACCCAAGAACAAGGGAAGACATCAGGAAGAGGTGGAATGACATACGGGGGAAGGTACGTTCCATAGCAGCAAGGCACCAGCTCGCCACATTTAGGACTAGCGGAGGACCCCCACATCCTCCCCCACAGCTCACAGCATGGGAGGAGAAAGTCTTGGCATTATTGCATCCTGAGGGACTCGCTGAGTAGCCGAAGGACTGGACACTGGTAAGTCAACATTTAACACTTATCACCCCCCATACCTGCATGACATCATACCCCCTCAGCCTCACTCCCATCACTCCACTCCATCCCACACACTGCACTACACATATGACTAACCCCAATGCCAAGCCCTGCATGCCATACCAATGCATGGACAGCCCTCCCAGCCCTACATGGACACCCATCACCAAAGCATGCACAGCACAGGGAAACTAACAATCACACAATACATCACAATACACAAGCAAAAGGTGGCAGGGCAATAGTAACCATAGAGGGGAAGCCAGGGATGTACAAAATGTCACAGACATGAAGCATAATACATCACTTCCATCCGCATAGGTGCCCCAGACAATCTCAGTAGAGAGGAGGTGCCACGATAAACCAGTCCCCCAACAGAAGGTGTCCCAGTGATGACAGTAACTCTGGACTTCAGGATCTGGACCAACAACCTGGCCCTTCAGGGACCACTGGACAGTCGGTCACCCAAGCCCACTCACAGCCCACCACAGAGCCTCCCCCATCAGTATCCACCCAGCATCCTCACACCTCTGTCCCCAGGACACGTCAATCAGCAGTGTGCCCACCTGTACAGGGACCCCAGTCCACGCCTCATACCCAAGACAATCAGGGACCTGGGGTCAGTGGCAGTGGGCACACTGTTCACGGGACATAGGCACAGGACAACAGGGACACTGGGAGGACCGCTGTGCACCAGGGGGAGGACAGAACTAGGGAAATGACTCTCCAGGAGGCACTCTCCGAGATCCTGGGAGCCTACCAACATTCCCAGGACATGATAAGCTAGATCCTTGACAACGTGCAGGAGAACAGGTGGCTGCAGGAGGGACAGTATCAGGAGATCAGGGAGGACCTGCAGGCCATTAACACCACCTTGATCTCCATAGCAGGTGTGCTGGCAGACATGGCCAACATCATGAGGCAGGCAACAGCACAGCAGTGGGCCCCTACTACTAGCCAGTCCATTGACCAGCCCTCCACCTCTGCTACAGCTAGTGGGCAGGAGGCCTTGCCACAGGACCCACAGGCCACCAGCACCCATCCCCCTGCAGAAAGTGAACCACTCCACAAACGTTCCCTGTGAACCAGACAGAAGCCAGAGACACTTGCCAAGACCACCGCCAGGAAATGAGACTCTCCTGATTGTCCCCCTTCTGTCCCACACTGTCACCTTGTCCACTTTGAAATGCCTTTGCTCCCCTTCCTATGGCCCCTTGGACACTGGACCTGTGCTACAAACAGAATGGAACAATACCCTGGACCGTCCTCATTCATCACCCCATTCCATTACACTTTTCCCTCAATTTCATAGTACTACAATAAACACCCTTGAACACAACTTGACTACTAGTATTTTACGTGTTGAAAATGTGCATATATGAAAACAGTCACATCTAGTGCAAATGATCTGAACACTGTGAGAGCATAGAAATAAGGACCTGTAGCTGTCTGTAGTCAGCACATCAGTACACAGTTGTTACATCAGCAACATCTGTAAAATGACAAGCCATAGGTAACAGTAAGTTGAGATGCAAAGGAAGTTAATGCCATCATGCTACAGTCACACACAATACACCAATAGTCAAAGGAATGGTCAGTTGCGCTGTCTCACCTGTGTGTCATTAGAAGTATTGACGGATAACTGATGTTCTGTTGGCCTCATCCTCGGCCTCCTTATCCTCACTGTCCTCAGGGTCTACTGTTGCCACAGGGGCATCTCCAGTCTCTTCCTCCTCCAGAAAGGGTACATGCCCTCTGAGGGCCAGGTTGTGCAACATGCCACAACTATCTGGCAGACCTTCCCGGGTGAGTAGCACAGGGATCCACCTGTCAGATGGAGGCACCTGAACCTGCCCTTCAGGAGGCCGAAGGTCCTCGCTATGATCCTTCTGGTTCGCCCATGTGCCTCATTATAACATTCCTCAGCCCCTGTCCTGGCATTCCTCACAGGGGTAAGTAGCCATGATAGGTTTGGGTAGCCAGAGTCACCTGCAAGTATTGAGGGACAACATATAGCCTCACACAATGCTGTAGGCATGACACCTGAAGGCATACACTAACATACAGTGGGTGGGGACCAAGTCTCACCTATTAGTCACACCCTATGCCTCTGTAGTTGGGCCATCACATTGGAAAGCTGCTATTACTCAGAACAAAGGCATCATGCACCGATCCAGGATAGTTAGCATTGACCTGGGAGTTGTACTGGTCCACTGGGCACACCATTCGCACATTCAGTGAATGGAAACTCTTACGATTCCTGAACACCTGTTCATTCTGGCGGGGGGACTAACGCAACATGTGTTCCATCAATCGCACCAATAATATTGTGGATATGTCCCATTGCATAGAATCCGGCCTTCACTGCTGCCAAATCTTCCACCTGGGGAAAAGAACTGTAGCTGCACATGTGTTTTACCAGGGCAGACAAAACTCTTGCAAGCATGATTGAGAACATTGGCTGTGACGTTCTTGATGCCAATCCACTGTCACTTAGAAAGAACCTGCTGCCTGGAAATGGAGCACTGTTAGCACTTGCACAAGAGGGGGGATTCCAGTGGGCTGACAGATAGCAGATATCAGGTCTGGCTCCAATTGGGCACACAGCTCAGTTATTGTGGCCCTGTCCAGTCTATAGGTGGGTATAATGTGCCTGTCCTCCAGTATAGCCAAGTCCACAAGGGGTCTGTACATAGGGGTATGTTTCCACCTCCTATTCATCTGCAGCGGTAGGTATCTAAGGGACACAAGAGTGAGTAGGCTGTCACAATTTGAGCAATGGAACCACAACTTCAGTGTTCATAGTGCATTTATGTTATGGGGCAGTGGGAATTGTGATGTATGTGTTAATCTAGGCTGTGTCGCAGTTAATGTCAATATGACCGTTGTCCTCCCCCATGAAATGGCGACCACTTGTCCTGTATGTAGGGACAGGTGAAAGTGAGGTAATTCCACCGTCGTAGGGTTTTGTGGAGTAAAGTGGTCTTGCACTGCCCTGCAATTCCTCATTGTATAATATGGGGCTCTATGGAGTACAGTGGCCAATGGGGATCTGCGCCGGCAGTGAGGGTGTACAGTGAGGGTGTACACCGTCGCGGATGTGACTGCCATTTTCTATCTGATTCCTCACTTGTTTCCTGACCTTCAACAGGAGAACACCTACACTGCGTGTGCTGCTGTGGCCTGTGTCTGGAACCTACCATGGCCCTTGTGACTGGCAAAAGGGCCCCTGCCTTCACTTCGGAGGAGTTGGAGCGTTTGATGAATGGGCCTCCAGACCAACAGGTGAGTACACTTTGAGCATGATGCATGTGGGAAGGATGCATGGAGCTGTGTGTGCAAGCATTGTGTCATCGGGGAGGGGAATCTCTTGTGGTGGTGTACATGGTATGCGCCGGGCAATGTGTGTGCCAATGGTGATGGAAACGGGATTGGTGGGCCATATGTGTGACAGGCTGGATTATATGGTTAATGGTGTTCTTCTGTCTCTATTACCTCTGCAGATCAGCGCCCACAAAAAGAAGGGATTATGGCGTGCCATTGCCAAGGACGTGCGGACCCTGGGTGTCTATGGCAGGTGCAGCACCCACTGTCAGAAATGATGGGGGGACCTGAAACGCTAGACATGGAAGACCGTGGAGGCCCAGCTGGGGATGACCTCCCACGAGGAAGGGGTACCCCTTCAGACACTGACCCTCCTGATGGCACATATAATGGCGGTGGCCTACCCAGACCTGGATGGGCGCTTGAGGGAATCACAGCAGCCACAAGGAGGTGAGTACAGTGGGCATCATTAAAAAGTTTGGTAGGTGGGATGGGATCCAGGTGGTGGATGTGAGTTAGTGGGTGCCCCTAAGGCCAGGCCAGACATTGCAGCTGAGTCAACTCTAGGGTTATGGGTGTAAGGCATATGAAGGTAACCTAGTTTGTTAGCATTCCATTCCAGTCAGGGCTTTGTGGGCCCCAGAAGGGGTGCAGTTGGCAGTGTGTGGCATCTAGCCAAATCATTGGCAATGCAATGCATGGTGCTCAATCCTGATCCCTGTGTGTGACGGTGCTGTGTATGCTAACTGTGGTGTTGGTGCAGTAAGTGACCCAGTGTCTCCTTTTTCTCTCTCTCCCCCCCTTTTTCCTTCTGTCATCCTGTCCATGTGTGCATTAGCATCATCTGGTAAAGGAGCTGGGGCACCGGCGACAGAGGGTGCTTCATCCCACAGGACCCTGGAAGCAGAGTCCACTGACGCCAAGGGAACCAGTGGGACGGAGGGAGAGGGGAGCACCACGCCCGAGACAGGAGGTGATAACACAGACTCAGATACCTCCTCAGATGGAAGCTCCCTGGTTGTGGCAGACACCTCTGCGACCACCCCAGCTGCAGGTACAGCCACCACCCCCGTACCAGCACCGCCCTCCCTATTGCCCCTCAGCGAGTTGCCCGTGCCCACTCACCCAGGAGGGTGGGCATCTCTTTCACCTCAGGCACCTCAGGCCATGCCCCAGTCAGCCCTGCTGCCCTGAGTGAGGAGGCAATTTACTTCCTGAGATGCATCTCTGTAGGGCAGTCAACCAATGCAATCCAGGGGCTGGCATCCCAGATGCAGCAAAGCAATGCATTCCTAGGGGGCATCCACAGTGGATTGGCAGCCAAACAGAGATCGATACAGGCTCTGGCCTCCTCTCTGATGGCAGCCGTTGTCCCTGTTTACATCGTCCCCCCTCCAACTACCACTTCCCAGTCTCCTCAACCCCAACCCATCCCATCCCATGCACACATACAGACGAGCATACACACAAGACAACACCCAAGAGTGGCACAGGCAAACACAGACACCACACTTCAACCCACAAGCACTCACGCAAACACCAGACAGTTGCAGACATAACCACATCCACTGCCTCCACTGTCTCACCCTCCCCCTCCCTCCCAGTCACATCCACACTCACACCTGCATGCACTGCATCAAAATCCACCAGCAGCATCATCACACCAAGCAGCACACACACCTCACTAGCAGACACCTCCACAACATCCATGCACGAGTCCCCTCTGTCCTCCCCCACCATGTCTGTCCCCCCCAAAGGATACAAACGCAAGCACGCACACACCCAACAGCCATCCACCTCACATCAGCATACTGCCCATGAACCTGCAACCAAATCCAGCAGACATACACCTCCTACAGCCACTCCCTCAACCTCCACTCCCATCCCTCCTCCCGCCCCACCGTCCCTAAGAAGCTTTTCCTTCCCTAGCTTGACCTCTTCCCTCTCCCCCATCCTGCCCTTAACAGCAGGGTTCCAATGACCCAGCCCAGCACCTCAGCCAAACAGTCCACGCGGACAGTGGTGGCACCACCTAGTTGTGGTGGCAAGTCAGTGAAGGATCTCACTCCACCAGCCAAGAAGGTGAAGGATCCCACACCTCCTGCCATGAAGGGGCAGGAGCCTGCACCTCCTGCTTTGAAGGGGAAGAAGTCTTCCACTCCAGCCCGGAAGGCTAAGGAACCCACACAACCTGCCATTAAGGGGAAGAAGCACTCAACCCCTGCCAGGAATGGTAAGGATTCCACGCCTCATGCCATGAAGGGGAAGAAGCCTTTGAATCCAGCGGAGGCTGTCAGAGTGACTCCTACACCTCCACCAGTGGTCACGGGCCCCCCACTGACAGCTGAAGAAGTGCATCCCTCTCCACCAGCAAAGGCTGCCCAGGAGGTACCTTCACCTACCACACAGTTCAGCCCTCACCACCAGCAAAGACTGCCCAGGAGGCATCTTCACCTGCCACCACAGTTCAGCCCTCACCACCAGCAGAGGCTGCCCAGGAGCCACTTTCACCTGCCACCACAGTTCAGCCCTCCCCTCCAGACGGAGCCCCCTCCAGAACCAGTGGGAAAGTCACCCACTCCAGAGACTGTGGCCTTGAACTCCCCAGGACAGAGAAATAGGCATTGAGCCCCTTCCAGAACCAGTGGGAAAGTCACCCACTCCAGAGACTGTGGCCTTCACTCCCCAGGACAGAGAAATGGGCATGGAGCCCCCTCCAGAACCAGTGTGCTTGTTCCCATTTTTGACTGAGGTTCCTCACACCCCCTAACCTCCTGAGGTGCCTGCCCACTTGCAAACTGATGCCCCTGCAGAGTTCTATCTGGATGAAGTCAGGATTCGTGTTAGGCCTTGGACTGTGCCCTGTGGCCATGTGGGCCCTTAGTACATTGGACTGGGCTGTGGCCCTTTGTGTACATTTGTACATATCTGTTTTACGTACAATTGGTTTATTTATTAGCTGTTTATATCAATACATTCTCATTGGTGCATTCTTGTTGTCCTTGCATTATTGTGCCTTGTAACGTGTGCCATTGTTTTTCGTGTGCAGCTGGTTGTTTGTATGGTGTGTGTGTGTCGGTGTGTGTCGTGCGTGTGTGTGTCACTCTCATTTTCCTCCCTCCCTCCCTCCCTTGTGTGCTAGGTGGCTGTACTCACCATCGTCGTCTTCATCGGCGTTGGTGTTCCAGGTGGAGCATGACGTAGAATAGCATTGGGAAGACTTGCAGTTCCGGTTCCATGGCAGCGTTGTTCTTCCCTGTGTCTCCAATGGTGAGTCCTTTCTCTTCTGTGATGCGTTTCGGGAAGGCTTTTGACGGCGTTGGTACCGCCCCGCAAAACGTGGCGGATTGATGTGCACATAATATGGTGGGCGGTACTTCGTCTTCCGCCTGGCTGTTGACGGCTACAGCTGTGGTGAGTGTTGTTTCCGCCCTGGCGGGTGGTGTGGTACATTGGCTGTCTATGGGAGTTATCACCGCCATGGTCATAATTTGGCAGTGATTACCACCAGCCTGTTGGCGGTATTACCGCCACTTTATCCATCACCACCAGGGTCATAATGAGGGTCTTAGTGACAAAGTGGTATCAATAAATGAAAAGTCTTGCATCCCACTGCTGAATCCATAAAATGTAGGAGGCTGACTCTCCATACAGTGCATGAAAATGATGTGCACTGTGCAGAGAGTCCAAGCAACACCACTTTGGTATCCAGAGGTAAAAAGTAGACCACCTAATGCTTTGTTTTTGTGGTGGTGTGGGCGAGCAGTTAGGCTTATCTTGGAGATGTGCTAAGCATTTGTTGTACTCATAGAATCAATAAATGTGAATACACACTCAAATAACTCAAGGCAAATTCACAAGAATACTTCTGATTTTTATAAGATTTTGAAGACCAAAATCATCAATGTATGGTGAATACTTTTATAGTTATGATTTTTCCAAATATAGAAAATGTTTTGTTTTTGTGCTTAATTATGCGCCTTAGGAATGAATGGGAATTTTTTTCAAAATGTATATGAAATCAGACAATGCTCTCACATGTGTCATCTTCTATTTTTAGGTTGAGGTCATCGAGATGTCCTGTGGGCCAGCTGGAGAAGTTTGGGCAGTTCCCGGTTAAAGCTGGAGCAGCGGCTGAAACTCTTGGAGCTGATACACAATGGTGAGGGGGACCATTTGGAAACACACTGCAAAGATGAACTCAAAGGTAAGTCCGATGGGTCACATTGGAGGGTGGAGGTTGCAGCGGGTTAGGGAGATCTAGAGAACAGCTGGTTTGTTGATGCAGGGGCTTGAGGGACTAGAGTGGATTTTACTTTTTTGTGTCCAATATTGGGGGTCAGTACCAGGGGCAAAGGTGCGTCCCAGGCACTGAAAGTCCCAGTACCAAACTTAGCACACTGGTAAGTTTTGTCCTTTCAGTCTGTCGTATGGAGATTGGTCAGGTGGCTGGGTCTGGTTTATTGGTCAGCGGCCAGTCAGTAAAATGGACTTCACTGGTTCCTTGCCTGCAGAGTGCAGGGGAATGATACTTTCACTATGAATAAGGTTCTTGGTGATTTTTAGAAGGTTGGAGGTGCTCTGGTGTTTTGTAAAGTCCTTTAGGTTTACAGGCGACACCTCAGCGGTGATTGTCGAGTCCTTGGAGCAGCAGGCAGGGTTTGGCACCTTTGTTTTTGTGCAGCAGGACGTCTGTTTTCGTGCCTTAGGTCTTCTTTGTTCTTGGTCTTCTTGTCTGTCGAATCTGATCTGTTGGTCCAGGGATGCCCACTAAATACTGTATTTAGGGGGCCTTCTGGGGAATACTTGCTAGTGGCCAATGGGACACCTACTTTAAGGATGGCTACATCCACTAAGTGACCACTTCCTGTGGGAAGGGGTCACATCGCTAACCCTGATGGGCTATTTTTCTGCCTTCCAAGATTGAAGAAAATGAAATGGAGTGGTCACCTTGCCTGCCACACCTGAGGGGTGATGCAGGCTGGGGATGGCCATTCCCCCTGCCTTTGCTAATTTCCCCATGATTTTCCTACCTAAAGTGGGGAAAAACCATTAGGTGGCTAGCAGCAGAGGTGGAGGTCAGATTTCAAAGTTGGTAAAGCCTTCAAAGCTGACTGCTGGTGCAGGGTGCCTGCCTAGGGAGGAGGTGTAACAACTCCACCCAGGAAAGGCTTTGTGTTCTGGTTCCTGAGAGCAAAAGGCTCTCTCCCCAGGAGTCCAGAATCATGCCTGCTTGTGGCAGGCTGGTTCGGACCAGTCAACAGCCATGCCAAGGCTGTTAGGTTTTGCAGGGGGGCGCCTCTAAGATGCCCTGTGGGTACATCTTACAATAAATCCAACACTGGCATCAGTGTGGGTTTATTATTCTGAGCTGTTTGATACCAAACATCCCAGGGTTCAGAGAAGCCATCATGTAGCTGGGGAAATTGGAATGACCAGTGTCCAGCACATGAATTTGCAACGGCTCCACTGTATGCTTACTAGGTCTTAATGTTTAGCAAAGACACAGTAGGGGCACATTTTCTCATGCACACATATGCCCTCACAAGCATTATAGTCACCCTGCCTTAGGGCTGTAAGGCCTGCCAGAGGGGTGACGTACCTATATTGCATGCAGTGTTAGTGGGCATGGCACTGTGGGTGAGTGTTGTGTCGAGTTTGCAACATTAGAATCACCTTGCCATACACTTGCATTGACAGTCTGCATGAGGCTGGTGTGGGGCCTATCAGAGTGACACAATTGATGCTGCAGCTCTGGGTGGGCACTTTTCAGTACCCATGCCCTAGGTACCAGGCGTACCATTTACTAGGGACTTACAAAGCTGGCTGAGTGCCAAACATAGTACAGTTTTGGGAAAAGAGATCTGGCCCTGGGAACTTGTTTAGCAGGGGCCATGGGCACTTACAGTTCGAAACCACATCTTTTTCCATGCACCATTGGGAGGAGGTACCATGTCAAAAGAGGCCTTTTCTTACACTACCATACCCATTTACAGACCCACAGAGCAGCCACTCAAATACCAATTCTTACAGGCCTACTCACACCCTTCAGCACCCACTCAAACACCAACTAACAGACCTATTCACACACTCACACACCCGCTAACAAACTCCAACACCCACTCACAGACCTCTCATACTACTCATGTACCTACTGAAAGACCCATTCATAAACTCACACCCACTTACAGACCCATTCATACACTTAAACACCCATTCACACACCCACAAACCCTTTAGCATACCCATTCAAACACTCACTCGTCCACTCACAGACCCACACATCCACTTACAATCCCACTTACAGGCCCATTCACACACTCATACACCCACGTACAGACCCATTCACATAATCACTCACACACCCATTCACACACTCATACACCCACACATAGGCCTATACAACCATTCACATATCCATTCATACACTCACACACCCACTTACAGACCCATTCACACACTTACACACCCACTCACATACCCATTCACACACTCACACACTCACACAACCAGTCACACACCCATTCACATAATCACACACTCACTCACAGGCCCATTCACACAGTCACACAGTCACTCACACACTCACCAAGCCACTGACAGAAACATCCACACACTCAAACACCCACTCACAGACCCATCACACACTCACACATCTACTCACACACCCACAAAACCACTATGGCACCTAATCACAGACCAACAAAGCCACTCACACGCCCATTCAGAGACCCACTCACACATTTACATACCCACTTACAGGCCCATTCACACACTAACACACTCATTCACAAACACACATACCCTCTCACTGTCCCATTCACACACGCACACATCCACTCACACACTTATTCACAGACTCACACATCCATTCAGACACCATCTCACACACCCACTCACAAACCCACAAAACCACTGCTGCACCCATTCACAGACCCACACAGCCACTCACAAACCCACTCATATGCCTATACACACTCACACACTCATTCACTTACACACACTGACCCATAAAAGCACTTTCACCCCCACTCACATTACCGATTCACACACACATTCACACATTCACACACTCACACACTAACTCACAGATGCATTCACAAATTCACCCACCCACTCACCCACCCATTCACACCCTGCCACATACACCCACTCATACACACATTCACACACACACTCATTCATTCATTCACTCACTCACACACCCACTCACAGACCCACAAATCCCCTACCACACCCACTCACAGACTCATGCACATACTCACACACCACTGACAGATCCATTCATGCATTCACACATCCACTCAAGACCCATTCACACACTCACACACCCACAAAACCACTATAGCACCTACTCCCTGACTAACACAGTCACTCACACGCCCATTCAGAGACCCACTTACACATTTATATACCCATTTACATGTCCATTCACACACTAACACACTCATTTAAAAACACACACCCTCTTACTGACCCATTCAGACACTCACACATCCATTTACACACTTATTCACACACCCACTCACACACACCCATTCTCACACTCACACCCTTTCAGACATGTACATGCTCACTCACAGACCCATTAACACACTCACACACAGTCATACACCCATTCAGACACTCACACACCCACTAACAGACTCATACACACACTCACACACCGACTAACATACTCAACCGCCCACTCACAGTCCCTATGACACACTTGCACACCCACTGACAGACCCATTTACACACTCACACCCACTTACAGACCCATTCACCACTCACATACCCACTTACACACCCACAAACCCACTCACACCCTTTCAAACATTCACACATTCTCTCATAGACCCGCACACCCACTTACACACCCACTCACACACCTATTCACATATTCACACACTCACTCACAGACCCACTCACATACACACACTGACACATCCATTCACACACTAAAACACCCACTCTCAGACCCATCACACACTCACACAGCCACAAAACCACTATGGCACCTACTCACAGACCAACACAGCCACTCACACGCCCATTCAGTGACCCACTCACACATTTACATACCCACTTACAGGCCCATTCACACACTAACACACTCATTCACAAACACACATACCCTCTCACTGACCCATTCACACACGCACACACCCACTCACACACTTATTCACAAACTCACACACCCATTCTCACACTTATACTCCAACTCACAGATCGATAGACCAGCCACTCACACACCCACTCACAGACCCATTCACACACTCACACACCCACAAAACCACTATAGCACCTACTCCCTGACTAATACAGTCACTCACATGCCCATTCAAAGACCCACTTACACATTTATTTACCCATTTACATGTCCATTCACACACTAGCACACTCATTTACAAGCACACACCCTCTTATTGACCCATTCACACACTCACACGTTCATTTACACACGTATTCACACACCCACTCACACACACCCATTCTCACACTCACACCCATTCAGACACGTACATGCTCACTCACATACCCATTAACACACAGTCATACACCCATTCAGACACTCACACACCCACTAACAGACTCAAACACACACTCACACACCCACTAACACTTAACCACCCACTCACAGTCCCTATGACACACTCACACACCCACTGACAGACCCATTTACACACTCACACCCACTTACAGACCCATTCACCACTCACATACCCACTTAAACACCCACAAACCCACTCACACCCATATAAACATTCACACATTCTCTCATAGACCCGCACAGCCACTTACACACCCACTCACACACCTATTCACATATTCACACACCCACTCACAGACCCACTCACATACACACACTGACACATCCATTCATGCACTCAGACACCCCCTTACAGACCCATTCACACACACACAACCAATCACAGACCCATTCACAAACTCACAGAACTAAACACACACTAACATACTCGCTCACAGGTCCATTCACAAACTCACACAACCACAAAAGCACTACCATACCCACTCACAGACCCATTCAGATACTCACACAATACTCACAAACCCATTAACACACTCAAACACCCACTCAGACCCATTTGTACACTTACACACCCACTCAAACACCCATTCATGCACTCACACATCCACTCACAGGCCCATTCACACACTCATATAACCAGTCATAGACCCATTCTCACAAGCGCATGACCAGTCACACACCCACTCACAGGCCAATTCACACACTCACACAACCATTCACAGACTCAGACACCCACTCACACACCCATTCACACACTTGCAGAGCCACTGACAGAAACATTCACACACTCACACACCCTCTCACAGACCCATTCACACACTCACACATCTACTTACACACCCACTGGTAGGCCCTTAAAACTACTACAGCACTCACTCACAGACCCACACAGCCATTCACACTCTAACACACCTACGCACACACCAATTCACATACGGACACACCCACTCACAGACCCATAAATCCCCTATCACACACACTCACACATCTACCCTGCCACAAACACCTACGCATACACATATTCACACACACACTCTCATTCATTCACTCACTCACAAACCAACTCACAGACCCACAAAAGCCCTACCACACCCACTCACCCACCCATTCACATCCTGCCACAAACACCCACTCATACACACATTCACACACTCATTCATTCACTCACTCACACACCCACTCACAGACCCACAAATGCCCTACCACACCCACTCACAGACTCATGTACATACTCACACACCACTGACAGATCCATTCATGCATTCACACATCCACGCAAGACCCATTCACACACTCACACTCACAGACCCTTTCACACAATTTCACACCCACTTACAGACCCATTCACACACCCACTCACAGACCCATTCACACATTCACATACCCATTCAAACACTCACACTTCCTCTCACCGACCCAGAAATTCTCTATCACGCCCACTCACAGTCCCATGGAACCATTCACACACTCACTCACACACCCATTCACATGCTTACACCCCATTTACAAACCCACTCACATGCCTACTCACAGACCCTATCTTGACTTCCGGTTCCGGGTCAACAGCGGTTGACAGCACGGATCAGCGCGCCGGAGCGCGGAGCACAGAGCGGAGCAACCCAGCGCTCCTGCCCCCCCTAGCACGGGGGTCTGCGGTCACCCGAGCCGCCGGTACCCCTCACCCCTCCCCCTCCCCCCTCTGCGGACCCCCGCGGAAGCGGCCCGATCGCGGGTGCGGCTTGCGGTGGGGCTTAGGGGCTAGGGGCTAGGGGCCACAAATTTCTGGTGACAAGAGACAAGAGAGGAAGGCCCCTCAGAGGACGACGCCAGGCTTCGGGCCACCAGGTACCGGCCCTCTGCTCTAGGTGCTGCCTGCGACGTGACCCCCAGAAGGAGGCAAGTGTGCGGTGAGCAACAGAGGCCAGAAAGGGGCTAAGGGGGGTCAAGGAGGGCAACAGGGGGGCAACAGGGGGAGGGGTAGCCGTACCAGGGTCTGGCACCGGTTCCCTGCCAGGGCGTGCAGCACTCCTCACCCTGACACACCCCTGACACACCCCTGGTACTCCTGCCAGGCAGCTCGTTGCCTCACCCCACCCCCCCTTTGCCCTGCTCCCCCCGCACCCGCACCCGGCACCTTCCCCAGGGCAGCCGGGCCCAGGAACGGAGCGGAAGGGACCACCACCACGGTCCACCAAGGACTTGCACGGACCAGCAACTCTGTACTCTCTGCACCTCCCCAGGACCCAGGCCCTCAAAAGCTCCTAACCCCCCCGGTGGTGAGCACACACTCAGAATTTAAACGTCCATTAAAGTTTCTTTTTGAAGGACGGCACCATTAACTGCCTCTAAACAACAAAAAAAAAAAAAAAACTCAACAAGGCCCTTTCCCTCACCCCAACAGCCTGCTCAAAATCACCCCGCTCTAAAGGCAGCAAAACCTTCCGACCATGAGATCAGGCAAAGCACGAGGCAGTATTACAAACCGTCCAGCAAAACAAGGAAAGAGAAAAAGGAAAGGAGACCTGGCTCCGGATGAAGCAACCCCAAAAAGGAGAGCAAGCAGCGAACAGGATCGACCCCTCCCCCGCCCATGCAGGAGGCAAAACCTAACAAAGGACACACTCGGGGGAGGCGAACAAAATTCCAGCATGGAAGAAATGATCTGGAGAGAACCCGGCTTTTGGAAGGAAGCGACCCCGCAGGAGGGGGCTCCAGAGTCCGTAGTCCCTCACAAACATCACAAGATAACTGACTATTTCACTACTACTGGCACCAACACCACCAACACCACCAGAAAAAGGATCGACTCCCTGGGTCCATTCCAAACAAGTTTTGGGGAAATAACCTCACCATGCCAAGACTGGCAACAGCAAGGAAGCAGCGAAAAGAAACTCAGAATGATTCCACCCCATCACCAACAGTAGTGATCAGGAAAAATCACCCCACGAAACTATACGCGTCATGTATAGTCCAGGACAATGTGGTACCACCAACTCCTACACCAGCATTCGTCTTCAATCCTAGGCAAGACATAACTCTATGTAATAACCCCCTAGATGCTACTAAGTACCAATGGACATCTAGCCCAGCGAAACTACCCATCCTGGACTCCGAACTGGTAGCAATCGCAGAACATTTAGAACAAGAATCTCAGGAAGGTGGCCCTTTCTGTCAAAGTCCAAAACTTCACTCATTCCCAACGTACAACGGTGAAAAAGAAGAACAGGACCTCTGGGATATAGAACAGGTACCCATAAACGGACCAGCAAAAGCAGAAACAGTGACAGCCGCACAGAAAGACCCCCATAAAACAACATTAAACAAAGTACTACCAAGTGATAATCAAGAGCCCGACTCAAAATCCCGAGCCCCAGGGGCAGTCAGATCAGAAGAAATGTGGGCTGCAATCCTAAATTCAATGCAAGCAACGGTCATGGCGCTGCAATTTCATTCAAATAAAATGGACATTCAAGTTGACCTGCTAAACACCCTGGCAGTATTTGTCTCCGGGATTGACAGTAAGTTGGAAAAATTAAACGCACTTATAACAAGGGCGCAAGTCAATCACTCCAATGACTTTACAATCTGCTCCTGTAAAGAGGTAGTAGAAAAGATATCCCAACTGCCGCAAATCTTAGAGGGAATACTTCAAGAAGTCCGCTCCACCAGGAAAGATGAATATACATGTATTAAACCGCTCGCCACCATTCTGAAACCCACCCCGAGGGAGCCGAAACAAAAAGAGCAGCAGCCCCTTCCCTCCCTGGCGCCCGCTCCATCAATTTTAAGTGAGGAGAGAACTTTGGCTGACAGCCGCCAACTAGCAAGCGCTGAAATGGAACCTATGGTGAATCATCCTCCGCTACAGTCCATCAATAAGCCCAGGAATCCTGAGTCTACCACAACCCGGACCCTCTCAAAAAGAGAACGAAAGCGGGCAAGGAAGGGAAGGAAGTCCGCCCAACTTTATCAACTCAACTCGTCAAAGGATCCACCTAAAGACCAGGCGACATCAAATGGTGGGTACAATAGAGACATTATCACCCACATAAGTACAAACTCTAACACAATAGTAGATGGGATAACATTCCCCGCCTCAGCAGACACTACCCACTTAACAAAGTCCCCCCCGAGACCACACGAAAAAATTGGCACTACAACAAACGTAAGACCTAGCCCCACAAGGGGTTAGCAGAGCAAAAAATTAAAACCAATTGCGCCTGCGCTGTCCCCCCAATTAACACTGGTCAATGTGGACAGCAAGACTGCAATTAGTCAGAGAGAAGATGACTATAAGGTTCAAGACCGGCACATAGAGCAAAATCAGTCACTTATAACAGACACGAATACCCTCCAGTTACTCTGGATTCCAGAATTCACCTCCAGGTCCTCCACAGATGTTCTTAATCGATCTTCTATCTTAAGAATCATAAAAGCCTTACCGGATCTTCAGTTTGTGGCCTCGAAGGACCTCACAGCTATAAAATTTATTCAAGCAAGAGGCAACCAACACACAGATCCAACACTTACCATCTTCTCGGCTCCAGATATCCCAAAGCGGATCATGAAAAGAAAGGACCTTTTGAAAGACTGGGGCATTGAGGTAACCATCTACAAAGGAGACCGCTATCCAACCCCGTTACTAGCCCCACAATACCTGGGAATCTCCAAAGGCGCATGGTCGGTTCTGAAAGGAGTACATCAGGCCAGCAGACCCATCGAAGAAAGGTGCAGTGAGGAGAACCCACCTACACACACGCTGACAGTCCAAGTATGGAGAGAAGAAGGGAGGGAAAGAGTGGTTTTGGGTCAACAAAAGTACCCAGAAAGGGAACGGGTAGCGACGGTTTTCCCCCCAAGACTGATGGGCAACAATTGAATTGGTAAGGATCAACCCGCACACGTCATTTTATCCATCTGCTCCTGGAATATCGGTGGCCTTCGGTTAAAACTGGAGGATCCTGCAGTAATACATTTTTTCAGCACTTTTGACATCTTACTCATACAGGAATCCTGGGCAATGGAATCAATACCGATAATCGGATTCATGGAATATCATAACCCAGCAAAGAAAACGAATAGGCCCGGTAGGCCAAAGGGAGGCCTTGCCATCTACATTAGTACCAGCCTTTTAGTAAAAATCTCTGAGCGTAAGGAGTAAAACCAACCTTTCCAATTTCTCCAGCTAGACGATTGGGGGAAAAACACACAGGAGCCATTGATTCTGGTCAACACATACATCAATCCTAAAAATAAAAAAATCAAAGCAAATAAATTTTTAATGCAACTATTAAGGATAAAAGGTACAGTAAAATCAGCATTCTGGTTAATATCGGGCGATTTCAATCTCGGCTTATTTCACATCCCCAGTGAGGATCACACCCAAACAGTGGCAAGAATGCCTAGCCAAACCCTCCCCAAAAAACTCCGGAAAGACAAAATAGGGGAGAGTTTTATACGCACCTGTGAATTAGTAAGCCTCTTTGCGCTAAACAGAAGGAAATGCCCCGAAATCCCACCGGCATGGACAAGATTCTCCGGGAAATCAGTCTCCTATCTAGACTACACTTTAGTGTCCCCTGCTTTATATAAGTTAGTAAACACGTTCACCATCATAGACCGCACGGAAAGCGACCATAAGCCACAGGTATTGGGTATCTGTGCATCACCGCAAAAACCGGAGAAAGTGACAGCCCTAAACGGGACACTAGGCACCGAAAATCTAAAGCGACTCAAATGGTCCTCAGACACCATCAAAACCCAGGCAGAAGAGGCCCTACGAAACCTAGAATCAAATACCACAAGTGGGGCAAAGCTGACAACAGTCTGGGAGAACTTTGCCCTAGATCTCACTAAAAAAGATTCCTTATGTAACACAAGAAAGGGAGCGCAATTGAATCATCGCCAAAGTTCACTTCTACCGCTGCCAGTGCGCAAAAGGAAAGCAGCTGTAGGGAAATTACTAAGGTCTCTACGTAAATCCCCAGATAATGTATCAACAATAACTGCCTTGAGAGAGCAAAGGAAGTTGTACAAAAGGGATCTATGGTCCTTTAAAAAAGCCCAAAAGGAGGACTTGTGGGCCAAACTACATTTTGCGACTAACACATCTGATTCCAAAAGATTTTGGAAAATCATCAATATAATAGACAATGGCGCAAAAGCAGGCAATAACGCAAACATAACAGAGGAAGTATGGGTATCCCACTTAAAGTCCCATCTAAAAGAACGGATCATCAAAGAAGGACCTCAAATTCAGTCGCACGTGATTAGCTGGGATCCCAACATCCCGGAACCTTTGAAATTTACGGCACCAGAATTACTAAAAATCATCGGGAAGTCACGAATGGACTGCGCTCCCGGCCCCAATGGCCTACCGCAAGCACTATTTAAACAAGAAACAGAAAGATGGGCCAATTTCCTGGCAGCAATGTTTAATGACGTGATCACAACAGGCAACGTCCCGGCATCCTGGAAAGGCTCAGTAATCCACCCCATATATAAGGGTGGGTGCGTGCTCTCCCCAAGCAACTACAGACTAATCTCTCTTTTAGACGTTGACCTAAAGTACTTTTCCTGCTGTGTGCTAAAACATCTAGAAGCCTGGATCACAGATAACAATATTCTACCCTTCAATCAAACCGGGTTCACCAAGCACCAAGGAACATTAACAAATCTTATGGGGCTAGGCTTGATTATAAACAGAGCAAAAGCAAAGGGGACTCCAACCTATTTATGTTTTGTTGATTTTAAAGCTGCTTTTGATTGTGTCTCCCGCTGTAAATTGTGGGCCAAACTACTTCAGTGGGGGCTGCCACATTCCATTTTAAATGCCATCATAATGATATACTCTGATACTTGGGTGAAGGTTAAACTTGGGGATGGCTCTCACCTATCCAGGGCAGTCAAAACAACAGTGGGGGTGAAGCAAGGCTGTGTATTGGCCCCAACACTCTTTAACCTGTACAAAGCAGACCTGCCCACCAAGTTAAACGGTCACTCATCTCACTCTCCCTCGCTGGGCGGCCAACAAGTATCCAATCTACTATATGCAGACGACCTATTACTAATCAGTAATACCAGAATAGGAATGCAGAAATTGCTAAAGGCATTAGAAGAATACTCAGGCTCCAATGATTTAGAAATTAATCATAAAAAATCTAAAATGCTTACCTTAAACCGCAGGCCATCCACCCAAGGTAAATGGCATATGAATGGGAAAACCCTAGAGGAAGTAACATCATACAGATACCTAGGATTGGTAGTGGATGCTAGAGGTAATTACACGGCACAAAAAGAAGCAATAAAAAACAAAACGCAGGCCCTTACTTACGCCTTTTGTAAGCTTGCAAATTCAATCTGTGGTCATGCTTTGAACCCATTAACAGCTGTAATGAGAGCGAAGCTTCTTCCAACTATCACCTATGGGACCGAAATAATGAGGGGGATGGAAGTAGGTCTTCTGGAAAAGCTTCTGATAAAAACCTATAAACGCGTTTTTCGGCTCCCTGGGCGTGCATCGCCAGCCCAGGTCAGACTGGAATTCAGTCGTTAGCCCGTCCGGCGGCATACATTAAATGCTGCTACAAATTGAGCCGCGCTTCAAAGGGCTCTTTAGCCAATCTAGTCTGGCAGGAAATTATCCTAGAAAGAGGGAACTCCAACTACATAAAATTCCTAGAAGAGAGTAAGAGTCTTCTGAAATTAGATGAGGTATGGAACAGGTCCTTACCCATCCCCATTTTCAATAAAGTAGTGAATAAAGCGAGTAAATTACAGAGCCGGCTAGAAGACAAGACCTCATTGTCCCAAAGGGGACATAGTTGGTTGATCCTTAACTCCTACAAAACATTTAAAGAATCACCACTTATGGCGGGCCCGTACTCACGGAAAATCAAGCAATCATTTCTCAGACTAAGGCTGGGTGAGGTCCCTACCTTAGACCTCATGCCAAAATGGATGAAGGAGCGGCAAGCAGACTCCCAGGAGTGCCGTCTCTGCCATCTAGCAGATGAAAACCTGATGCATGTGGTCTGCATTTGTCCAGCCCTGGCGGCCGAAAGGAGACTCTTGCTGAAAAAAGAATTTAACGTCTTAAGAATTAGATCCTGCAGACAAGCACTAATTGCAGCCTTTAACCCTCAAAATACTATATTGAACATTAGGCTGGTTCAATTTCTGGAAATTTTCACTCATAAAATCACGACCTCTCGAAATGTCCAGATAGAGGGAGGGCGGAAACGATAGCGAAATTCATATAATCCGCTTTGTATATCCTAAAGAAGGGAAGGCTCCTATGTAGTTCACAGAGCTGCTTAGCTCGTGTCATAATAAAGTCCGGCTTCAACAATCAGACGTAAGTAGGGGTAGATAAAATTGATGGAAGGCCTCCCCCCACTCTGTCTTATTTTTACCAATGTCTCAGTTGTCTGCCACTATTTCCGTTAAATATCTCGGGGGAACGATATCTCATATAGCTTTTCATTTTAAACATAGGATTTTATCCGGCGTTGTATTCATTTTACATAAAAAAAAAAAAAGATTGTTCTGTTGTCTCATTATTAATACTTATAGCACCAGTATGTTCCTTTCTTAAAATCTGTATATAGAAGAAAAACTCACTGACCACTTCACCTTAATCTAAAGAACTGTAATTGTCTTTTTGCACTAAAATTGTTCTGTTAAATGTTTATGTGGAAGGAAAGTTTTATGGTTTTAATTAACTAATAAACTTGTGTTTTTTTTTTACTTTTTACTCACAGACCCTTTCACACACTCACATACCCGCTCACTCTCACACCAACTCACAGATCCAGTAGTACACTCACACATACACTCACTCATTCACACCCACATACACTGACACTCTTAATCACACACTCATACACCCACTCACAGACCCATTCACACACTTACACAATGATTCACACACCCATTCATACAATCACACACACACACTCACAGATCCATTCGCACACTCACACACCCACTCAGACACCATCTCACACACCCAATCACACACTCATACACCTGCTCACAGACCCATTACCACACTCACACAACTACTCACAGACTCACCTACCCACTCTCACACTCACACACCCACTCACAGATGCACAAACTATTACAGCACACACTCACAAGCCCAAACACCCTCTCACACACCCACTCACAAACCCAGTCACACTCTCACACACCCACTCACAGGCTCATTCACAAATTCACACAGCCATTCATAAACTCACACACAAACCCTTTCACACACTGACACACCCACTCACAGAACCATTGACACACTGGCACACCCACTCACACATCCACTCACGCACTCACTCACAAACTCACACACCCACTCACAAACCCACAAAAACACTACTGCACCCATTCACAGACCCACACAGCCACTCACAAACCGACTCATATGCCTATTCACACACTCACACACTCATTCACTTCCACACCCACTGAGCCATAAAAGCATTCCCGCCCCCACTCACATTACCGATTCACACACACATTCACACACTCACACACTCACTCACAGATGCATTCACAAATTCACACACCCACCCACTCACCCACTCATTCACACACTCATACACCCACTCACAGACATATTCACACACTCTTACACCCATTCACACATCCATTCATACACAAGCACTTATCCACCCATTCATACACTCAAACACCCACTCACAGACCCACAAAAGCACCACCACCCCCTCACAGACCCACACAGCCACTCATATTTCCACTCAGAGACCTATTCAGACATTCACATCCACACTCACAGATCTATTCACACACTTACACACTCACTCACAGACCCATTCACCCACTATCACACCCACTTACAGACCCATTCACACACCAACTCACAGACACACAAAACCACCTCCACGCCGACTCACAGACCCATACAGCCACTCACATGCCCAGTCACAGACCCATTCACACATTTACATACCCACTCACAGACCCATTCACATACTCACACACCCGCTTACAGCCCCACAAAAACATTACAGCACCAACTCACAAACCTACAGTCACTCACACACCCATTCACAAACCCACTACCGCACCCACTCACAGACGCACACACCCACTCACACCCCAACTCACAGACCCATTCACACACATACTCACATACCCACAAAACCACTACTGCACCCCCTCACAGGCTCACAAAACCACTCCCACGTTCACTCACTAACCCAGACAGCCCTTACACACCCTTTCACGAACTCACACACCCACATGCACACCCACAAAGTCACTTACCTATCCACTACCACATCCATTTAGACACTCACACAGTCTCTCACACAGCCACTCACATATAGGTAGTAATACACTTATATAAATTACATTAGACCATGTTTGTATTAATGAGGATGTCGTTTTAAAATTGAATGTGTGCTTTTGGTTGGATATGGATCTGTGGATCTGCCACAGATCACCCCACAAGTTAACGGCAGACCCCTTATTTGTCTGAGGGTTCACAATTGATCTACGGTTTCGAGTAAGAGATTTTGAAAATGATGTCAAAACAAAATCAAATAGTGTATGGGAAAGGGGTTGGGTTTGAAAAGAGCCTGTGTTTATGGTGTGCAGATGAAAATTACACATAGAAAAGGGTGCAGTTTTTTAAAGTTGTTGAGGAACACCCTGTTGTCTGTATGTGTCTGTGAAATGGACACCCTCTTTTTGATATCTTCTGCCCATGTAGCTTGTTATGGTATATACAGATATGATGTTGTCTTTGAGAATTGCAGAAACAGGTTTATTGACATGCTTCTTGGTTTTCTCTATTTGCGTACACAATTGGGTTGACCACTGCCACTTCTGTCTTTGGCAAATGTTGGAAAATTCCAAGTCAGTGTGTGGGAAAGGAAACATTAATTGAGCAAAGGTATCCTTCATTAGGGTTTCCAATCTACCCCAGTAATTGTGCCTAGGCTATTGCCATCACAGTGCACAATCATGAGGTCTGGACATTGGCAACCCACAATCCTTACAATCAAAAAGCAGCAATTGATGCCATTTTAACCCTCTCTGACCAACCCAAGTAATGTCTAAATTAGGTAAACCTAAGTTCCTGTCAATGGCATTGTTTCTAGCACTCTCTCTGGCCCAAAACACAGAACTATGGCCCACAATCCAGACTCTGTCCATTTTGCAGACAAGCAGGAGTAGCAGACAGGAGAAGGCAGCAGCAGAATGAGGGAGGTTTGAAGATAAAAGGCAGTTACAATGGAAGACAGCAAGGAAAATATAAAAGCACATCTTAGATTGGATGGTGGACATGTGCAGAGGACCAACATTAGGTGGTGATTTTAAGAAAACAGTAACTTACACTGTGATTTGCTTTTGAAACAAAAAATAGTTATGTTGATTGGGATAATCTTGTAATGGCAAACACCCATAAAAGCATTCACACACCCATTAACTCACTCATATATTGACTTCCATAGTCATCACATACCTATACAGGCAGTGGCACTCCCACCTTTACAACCATTCATGTAACCAGCACTCAGATAGTCAGATACACATGCACTTACACCATACACCAAGTCACCCATCCTTACAGCCTCTCACATATCTATTTACAAAAACATACAGCCACTCACACACCCAGTGAGACACACTTACACATTACCCTCAAACACCCACACACCCACTTATGTACCCACCACAAACAGAGCCACCTTCACACACAGCTACATGCCCAAACATCCAGTAACACGTCCAGTTACCAATCCATACAGGGGAGTTCTAAAACATATGTAGAAATGCTTGCATATTTTTCTGGGCATGAGGTTAAAAATGCTGAGTCCTATTATTTTAAATTGCCTCCTATGGTATTGAAGAATGCCCTGTTAAAAGACACCACATTCATTTATTCTGATTCCTCTGTTTCCCAGTTGGCAATTTGGAGGCTATGAATATTGGTTAAATTCGATTGAATTAAAGAATGTGTGGGGAACTAGAAATTGGCAAATGCAAAGATGGGAAGCTTTGATTATAGCATTCCTTGTTCTGTTGCAAATTATATTCCTAAATGAAACTGCGCAACAAACAAGTTGTTTAGGCTTAGCAAAGATTAAGGAACTGAATGTGCCCAGTATCATGTCACCAGCTCAATTTGACAAATGGCAAACATTTTAAATGTCACTGCAGAACAGCTTGAAGGGTGTGTCTAAAAAGGAACATTTAATCAACACTTTCAGGTCCAATGGGTAGTTCCTGTGGCCAGTGGACACAAATGGTTGTGATGCCCGTTTTTACACTCCTCAGGGGGTTGTATAGCAAGTAGACCTAACCCTTGTTACATATCATCACAGCACTCTGATATCATCACCACATATAGCATGGGTAAATTATGTCAACAATGGTTGAAATCTTCACACTAGAAGCCATTAAAGAACACTGACTTATAAGATTTCTTGTTGGGTCCAAGAAAATCACACATAAAGTGCTTCTGATATGCAATATGTAGCAAGATTTGGAAACTTTCACAGAAAGAAGCTGCCACCCAGTTGAGGCAAATAGATCAAGAAAATCTGCAGAAAGCTCTAGCCACTGTAGAAAATGGTCTGAACACTTTGTCCAACCCCATTCACACCCTAAACAATAGTGATTCATCTGCAATTGACATCATACAAACAATATGTAATTTTTACACCATGAACAAAGTCAGCTTACGTCCATTATGCAGTTAGGTTGGACATTACAAGTTCTGAAAATTCGGTGTGTACCCTGGCAACATTTAAACTCCAGGGACCTGTTTTCTGTATTTCATTTAGTGCAAAAGCAACAAATAATGGCTAATAAACAAGCAACTTATACTATGTTAAACATCATAAAGTTAGAAAAGTTGCCTTGCACTGTGGCAGAAATACCATCTGCAGTTAATACACGGGGTTACTAATTAGGCCATTTCAACACTTCAGTTCACCTCTTGTTCGAATCATATCACTGTTGGCAGATTTGAAAATCTAGGAGATAGTTACATCCATGAGGTGTGGGAGCTATCCTTTACGTACAAATGTTTCAATGGCTTGAAAGAGGTTTTTCTTAGTGGGAGTGAATGCAAGACTTCTGTAAGTCATTTGATGACTTGTACAGCTTGCCTTGCACAGAGAATGTAATGCTTCAGCTGCAAATTTAGCTTGTAATCTGAAAGATGTTCCTATCCCTTTCGATTCATCCAGCGTTCCAGATGCTCTCGAATGGGAGTTATGTGATGCTGAACAGAGAAAGTTGTTGTGGAATGCAAGCCAGAATTCCCTACACAGTTTCTGTCTCCCAAATTGCAACTTGTGTCAGAAATTAACTTTTTCCCCACATGTGTGAGATAACAGTAGCAGAAGTATAGCTTTATATTGCTACATCAAATGTAAATTTTGACAAACTAGCAGTCTGAAACCCCTTTTGTTTCAAAAACACGTGGCACTCACATCTGCTTTTGAGACCTATTCTCTTCAAGTGGCGGGGTCATGCGCAGAGAAAGAGACCCTTTTAAATACAAGCTTTCCAAAACATTTAGGTGAACTCGTGAGTTGCTTTTTTAATGCATCTAACGCCGCTGGGATTGTATATTTCTCTAAGGCTGTCAGTTCTGGTTTTGTCAGCACTTCCCCCTGTATATTTGTCATAATACCTTCAGTCATACACTCAATATTTTCAGTGTTTTGGGGGGATTCCCAGTTCCTTTGGTATTAGTTAGCGGTATTTTGCTGTTGCTGTATTTCATTCACAATGGCTGTCCCATCTCAACAAGGAGGACTGATGGCGTTCCCATCAGCTCAACTGTGTCGTAAACACATGATGCAGTATTTCAGAGCACCACTCCTGAAAGAACTGGAGTCCAACTGGTCTTTGTCATTCAGATTGGTTCTGAATTGCATACAACCCATCTTTCAATGTTTGTGGTTGAGAAGCTTCCTACGTACCACCCTTTGTGGATCAAGTGGCTCCTGGTGCTGCAACACCTGGCACTACACGGAATGCTGCTGCCTTGGCCGGAGCTGTGGCTAAGGCAACTGAACATGAGTGCTCTCTTCCGTTCCTTGTCAATTACCTGATTGTTTGTCACCTGCCGAAGTGGAGTCTTTCTTGAATTCAATATTCATTGATGATATTGGCAATTTTTTTAAAAGACCATGATTATTGCTGACATTTGGCTTTACTTTGGTGGATATTTTTTCAAATTTCTAAATTGACCATTTTTAATTGGCTTGCTCTTGGTCCATCCTTCTTGTCAACATGGACATTTTACCTCTGTTTATGTACATTTAATTTAGCTTGCTTTAATAAACTTGGTGTACAAGTGATTCTACTGTAGGCTATATTTTGTGTATAGACCTGACAATGAAGAGGGTGTCATGAGGCTAATTTAGCGCTTATGTAGGCACATTTATATTAGCTTGGATCAAGGGCTGTACCCTCTCACCTAGTCACTTGTCATTTTATTCCTCTTATTATTTCAGCAAGGCTTCATTTTAGTGGCGAAGCTTTATTATTTTATATCATTTGCCCTTCCACACAGAATTGTAATTTATTTCAACATTTCATCCTGTGCTCTCTCCAAGGCTATACACAATAGTTTACTGAGTATTGCCAGTCCAGAGAGTACAATGTCTACCCTACACAGAATAATATGTGTTGTGACGTCAGGGAAGTTCTCAGAACAACAAGATGTTTTATTATAAAACAACATGCTACTCCCACCAACTTAAAGGAGACATTCAAGCCAGCTTGCCATCTCATGCTGCAGGTCATTGCAGTTTCTGCCGAAACCTCACAATTCCTCTTTGTCTACATGGGAGGACTGCCAGAAGACTATCAGACCTGTTCGTCACCTCTAACACAGGTATGAGGATTGCGCTTCCTTCCTGGGACTAGAGGGTGGATTAGGGGTACTGCTGCTATTTGCTCTCATGTAGAAGCTTAGTATTGTAGGTAGGGATTTTAGAGACACTATTGTGACAATATGGTGGGATTCTTCCTGTGTTTCACTTTCCTGGTCAATGTTGTAAAAGTGTGGTGTTTCATTATCCTTATAATCGCAATTCATGCCTTTTTAGAGGGAACAGAGTTGCTTGAACAAGACCTATTAAACCAAGATTCTGCTTCTGTTTGTCTTTGCATGTATAAGACTTGTATTACTGAGAGACAGAGGCATGATCAATTCGACCATGACTTCCCTGAGGAGTGCCAAGAGATAGGCTGCCACAAGTCACTTCTGCCTTTGGTATTGGTAAGGTGCTAATTGCTAGCTGGAAGGGTTAGACCAATAGCTCTTATAGGGTATGGGATTGTACTCAGTCCCCCATACTGTGGTGATGCTGCCCAGAATACAGCAGTCTTGTTATTATAACGGGAGTCTACGACAAGGCACTGATGCACTTTCTAACATAGTCATTCAGCCATTCACACATCCACTCACCCACCTGCAGTGCCACTCATATAGCCATTTATACACCTATGCTCAGACACTTACATAGCCTCTTACACACTGACATAATCATTTATGTAGCTACTTGCCTGCTTATAGTATGTACTATAATAGTATGTAATGTAAAGGTAAATGTACTGTATATTTGCATTTCAGATAACTACTTGTTTCTAAAGAGGAGGATTTACAATGCTGAGAAAGACACAAAGGACAAAAAACAGACTAAAGAGTTCTATCTGCCTAAAAGTGAAACTGAAAAAGGACAAGAAAGGGAGAATTTGCTGAAAAAAGACCACTTCGTAAGAGAACTGAGGAGTCTGCTAAAGCAATGTATGGAAAACTGCATAATGTGGAAAACTTTTCAAATAGAAAGCAAGGTTTACAATCAACTCACAAAGGAGAAGGCATAAATCAGACTGAAAATTAAACATTTTATAAAAAACACCTAATTTGACAAGGAGGCGGGAAGAAATATGACTGAGGATGTTTGGAACTAGGGTAATACAGAATTTGGTAACATGAGGCAGTATAAGGGAAGGGCAGCAGTGAAACAAAACCAATATATTGAGAGTGTGGTTGGTAAAGCATTGGCCCTGAAGTACAAACTATTTAATTTGATACTAAACAGAATTAGGACACTGGATAGTACAATGTTGTCTATGAGGGAAAAATAAAAATGGTTTATTAATAAAAGTAATTTTGGCAAAATTTTCCATGGAAAATGAAAGCATGTGTCTAGTACTGAGGCCTTGTTTAATGAAGAAAGCTATTTACAACAGAATGCATTAGTGCATGATGTTTAAACAAATGACCCATGCAGGCATAACAAGGTACTCCCATTGCAATAGAGGAGCTTGTTCCTAGAAATGTAGAGGAAGAGATAACTGAAGAGGTACAAGGAAGGTGTAGACATGCTTCAGTGTAATAAAGGGCGTGCAGTAGCATTTGTAATATTTGCCAGGAATCAGTTAATAAATTAAGAACATTTCTATGTCAATTTGCAAACAGAAGTGTGAAGCAGAACTTTGGAATGTTATAAGCTTTTGATTCAGGCAAAGTGAGGGAATATATGCTGATTTCCAAGGGCACTCTTTGGCGTGTCAATTCAGGAATGTCTGGACAAGCACCTTTCATCATTTTTTAATGTTGGCTATTCATCTTTCAAAAAGGCAAAATTTAGTTGGAAGACTTAGGCCCTCATTACAGCATTGGCGGTAAACCCCCCTTACCGCCGTGCAGAAGACCGCCAACACACCGTCGCAGCCATGGAATTCTGCCACAGCTATTACGACCCACAGCTCGGAATACACCAAAATCTAGATACCCACAGAAGTCTGCCACACCAAAGGTCAGTGATAAACTGGGGATGACAAAACCAACACCATCACGCCAACAGGAATACGCGCACACTATCACGACCCACAAATCCATGCGGCGGTCTTTGGACCATGGTAAACCATTGGCGTACACACCGCTGCGCACAAAATACACACACATTTACAAAACACTACCACATTGGACAATTCCAAATATACACACCTGATACACATACACACACCACTCCCACACACCCAATACAATATAAAACACCCGCCCACATCACCCACAAACCCTTACTGCCAAAGATTTTGACGAAGGCCAGAGAGACAGCAAGGCAAAGACAACACCAGAATACAGAGGCAAACAACACCACCACACATACACATCTACGAACAAAACACCACACCCCCCTAAACATCACCCCACACATCACAACACACAGCACCTCACACACCACCCACACCACCCCATGGCACTACAAAGACACCCCAGGTTTTCTGAGGAGGAGCTCAGGGTCATGGTGGAGGAAATCATCCGGGTAGAGCCACAGCTATTCGGATCCAGGTGCAGCACACCACCATAGCTAGGAAGATGGAGCTATGGCGTAGAATCGTGGACAGGGTCAATGCAGTGGGACAGCACCCAAGAACATGGGATGATATCAGGAAGAGGTGGAACGACCTACGGGGGAAGGTGCATTCTGTGGTCTCAAGACACCACATTGCGGTTCAGAGGACTGGCGGCGGACACCCGTCTCCTCCCCCACAACTAACAACATGGGAGGAGCAGTTCTTGGCTATACTGCATCCTGAGGGCCTCGCAGGAGTAGCAGGAGGAATAGACTCTGGTTAGTCAAATCTTAACTATTACATCCCCCACCCTACCTGCATGTTTTCACTTACCCCACCCTCACCCCATCACTCCAGCTCCTCACATATGTCCCACTATCACAAACCACACATCCCAACACCAAGTCCTGCATGCAACAACAGAGCATGGACACCCATCACCAATGCACGTCCACTACACATACCCACACAGACCCCTAAACAATTAGCACAGAAGGTACTACACAGGAATGCAAGCACTGGGTACAGGTTCACCCACCCATTGCACACCATGGCACACACAGATGCAATAATCATGCCTTTACACCCCTGCAGGACCCCTACCCAATGTCCGGACAGGAGGTTCCAGACATGTTCACTCCACCCACAGAAGAGTCCCACAGTGATGACAGCAGCTCTGTCCAACTGGATCTAGATGACCAGCCCGGCCCATCTGGGACCTCGGGACAGTTGGTACCCCTCACCACTGGCACAAGCCACCACAGAGCCTCCCCCCTCAGGAAACACCAGCACAGCACCCACCCAGCGGGCCCATACCTCCGTCCCCAGGACACGTCAAGCAGCAGTGTGCCCACCACTACAGGGAACCCAGGCTAATCCACAAACCCAAGAACAGCAGGGACCTGGGGGCAGTGGTAGTAGGCACACGGTTCAGGTGACAGAGGCCCAGGAACACGGGGGAACCGGGAGGACTGCTGTGCGACAGGGGAGGAAAGGCCCAGGGAACCCACTCTCCACGAGGCCCTCTCCAACATCATGAGATCCTACCATCATTCCCGGTAGACGATGGCAATGGTACTGGCCAAGTTTCAGGAGACCCAGCGGCTGCAGGAGGAACAGTATTTGGGGTTCAGGGAGGAACTCAAATCCATCAATACCACCCTGGGAACCATTGTAGAGGTGCTGAAAGAACTCGTGAACACCATGAGGAACACTGTGGCACAACAAGGGGCCCCTGACGTTAGCCTGGACGATGAACTGCCCACCACCTCCGCCGGCGCTAGTGGACAGGAGGCACCGCCACAGGACCACAACACCAGCACCCCACCCCCTGCAGATGGAGAACCACCCTGTAAGCAGTCCCTGAGATCCAGAACAAAGATAGAGAACAATGCCAAGACACCCACCAAGAAGTGAGACCACCCTGATTGTCATCCTTCTGTCCCACTTTGTCACCCTGTCCATCCTTAAACTGCCCCAGCTCCACTTCCTATGCCCCTTTGTACAATGCACCTGTGAGACTAATAGACTGGACACTGCCATGGCCATTCCTCCACCATCACCCCTGACCATTTTACAACCCCCCCACTATTTAGCACGTAAATAAACACCCTTAAGTCACAAAACAATCTGGAGTCAGTCTGTGCTTTCACAAATGTGTATTTGCAATTACTGAGGGAAATAGCAATGTCCATTGTTTTGTCAACATACCTATGTCACACAGCTGTAGTCCATGAGGAAACATAGCAGAGATCACACAGTGGGACCCACATCTGTGAAATCGAAAGGGAAAGTGACAAATCAGGGTCCATACACTGGGTGAAAGTGACAGACAGATGAGAGGTAGAACAAGTGTATCAGATGTAGGAGGCAGTGATGTCTTCTTACCTGTGTCTCACTGGAAATATTGATGAATCACTGTGTTTCTGTTGTCTATGTCCTCTTCTTCTGCATCCTCTTCTTCACTGTCCACAGGCTCCACAGCTGCCACAACACCTCCTTCAGGACCCTCCTCCTGCAGAAAAGGCACCTGTCGTCGCACAGCCAAGTTGTGCAGCATACAGCAGGCCACGATGATCTGGCACACCTTAATTGTTGAGTAGAAAAGGGAACCACCTGTCATATGGAGGCACCTGAAACTGTCCTTCAGGAGGCTGAAGGTCCTCTCTATAACCCGCCTAGCTCGCCCATGTGCCTCATTGTAGCTTTCCTCTGCCCTTGTCCTGAGATTCCTCACTGGGGTCAGTAGCCATGACAGGTTGGGGTAGCCAGAGTCACCTGCAAATGTCGAGGGACAACTGTTAGACACACACTAACCCTTAGGGACAACCCCAAACCCAGACAAATATTCACACAGTATAGGGTCCATTTCCTCACCTAATAGACACACATGGTGCCTCTAAAGTTCCCCCATCACATAAGGGATGCTGCTATTCCTCAGAATGTAAGCGTCATGCACTGAGCCAGGAAACTTGGCATTCACATGGGAGATGTACTGGTCGGCCAAACGCACCATCCGCAAATTCATAGAATGGTAACTCTTCCGGTTTCTGTATACCTGTTCACTCCTGCAGTGGGGACCAAGGCCACATGGGCCCCATCAATGGCACCTATGATGTTGGGGATATGTCCCAAAGCATAGAAGTCACCTTTCACTGTAGGCAAATCCTCCACCTGAGGGAAAACGATGTAGCTGCGCATGTGTTTCAGCAGGGCAGACAACACTCTGGACAACACGTTAGATAACATAGGCTGTGACATCCTTGATGCTATGGCTACTGTCGTTTGAAAAGACCCACTTGCCAGGAAATGGAGTACTGACAGGACCTGCACTAGAGGGGGAATACCTGTGGGATGGCGGATAGCTGACATCAGGTCTGGCTCCAACTGGGCACACAGTTCATGGATTGTGGCACGGTCAAGTCTGTAGGTGACAATTTCATGTAGCTGTTCCATTGTCCACAGGTCCACCAGAGGTCTGTACACCGAGGATGCCGCCATCTCCTCACCTGCCCCAGCGGACGTGCTCTATGAATGAGAACAATGAGCAGAGGGTCAGCCAACACTGAGGTACGAAAACACAACTTTATTCCACACATTTGTCAATCTGCTGTGTGCCTGTCTTAGTGTGTATGCAAGGCCTAGATATGTGTGACGCATTTCAAATTAATGCCATGTGGCCCCCTGAAATGGCGGCTAACGGACTTGTAAGGTTAGACAATGGGATATGAGGTAACTGCGCTGGCGTTGTACACCATCGCGGTAAGGGGTAGAAGACCGCGGCGCAATCCTGCATTGGTTAACATTGGACCCTATGGGTCCCAGGAGCCAATGACGATGTACGCCGGCAGTGACGGTACGCACCGCCGCAGACGTGACTGCCATTTTCTGTCTGTTCACTCACCTGATATTCGACAGGAGAGGACCTACTCTGCAAGTGCTGCTGTGACCTCAGTCTGGAAGCGACAATGGCTACAGTGTCTGGGGAAAGGGCCCCTGCCTTCACTTTGGAGGAGTTGGACAAACTAGTGGATGGGGTACTCCCCCAGTATACGCTACTCTACGGTCCTCCAGACAAACAGGGGAGTACACTGTGAGCATGCGGTATGGGCAATGCCTGTTTGGAGTGGTGTGGATGGGAGATAGGGGTGGAATGAGGTGTTCATGAAACGACGGTGAGTGTATTGTGCGTCAGGGCAAGGGTGGGAATGTGGGCCAATGACTGTGATGGTCCGGACGGTTATATTTTCTCCTTTTCCCCTGTACTATTCCTCTAGGTCAGCGCCCACCAGAAGAAGGATATTTGACGTGCCATCGCCAAGGAAGTCTGGACCCTGGGGGTCCACCAGAGACGGAGCACCCACTGCCGTAAAAGATGGGAGGACAGTCGCTGCTGGAGCAAGAAGATGGTGGAGGCCCAGCTGGGGATGGCCTCCCAATGTGGGAGGGGTGCCCGTAGCACCATGACCCCCCTGATGTTCCAGATCCTGGCGGTGGCGTATCCGGAGTTGGATGGGCGCTTGAGGGCATCACAGCAGCCACAAGGGGGTGAGTACACTCTCATTCAGCTGATTCAGTGCGCATGGGAGGTGTCTAGGTGGGGGAGGTGGGCAGTGGGTTACCCTAGGCCAGGGCGAGTTTTGCAGGCAAGGACCCTTTGTGAGGCAGGCTCAGTGGCACCCCATCCCCACCAGTGGTGAGAGCCATCTACCCCTAGTCAGGCTCCTGTGACTTCCATGTGTGCACCAATCGGGCATAGGCCTTGTACCCCATGGCCCTGTGATTAATTAGGGAACTCTAAGTGCATGGCGTAGTGTAGAGGGCTGCAGTGTCTGTAGTGTCCGCCAACAGAAGTGGTATTGCATGCACTGAACATGTCTTTCTACTTTCTTTCCCCCCCCTTTTTGTGGTCTCCCTGTTCTTGTGTGCATTAGCATTATCAGGTGAGGGAGCAGTGCCATCGGAACAGGAGGGAACTGCATCCCACATGGCCCTGGAGGGTGAGACTATGGAGTCTGAATTCACCAGTGGGACGAGGGTGAGGGGAGTTCCACGGCGGGGACAGGAGCTGAGACCAGCGACACTGACTCCTCTTCTGATGGGAGCTCCCTTGCTCTGGCCGAGCCCTCTGTGCCCACCGCATCTACAGGTACAGCCGCTACCCCCCCACCAGCACTGCCCTCCCAGCAGCCCCTCAGCGTGTGTCCCATGGCCACTCACCCAGGAGGGTGGGCATCTCCTTCGCCCTAGGCACCTCAGCCCCTGCCCCTGTCAGCCCTGCTGCCCTCAGTGAGGAGGTCATTGACCTCCTGAGATCCCTCACTGTTGGGCAGTCTACCATTCTGAATGCCATCCAGCGTGTAGAGAGGCGGTTGCAACAGACAAATGCATACCTGGAGGGCATTCATTCTGGCCAGGCAACCCAACAGCGAGCTTTTCAGACTCTGGCCTCAGCACTGATGGCAGCCATTGTCCCTGTGTCCAGCCTCCCCCCTCCAACTTCCTCCACCCAGACCCAATCCCCAGTACCTCAGCCTATCCCAAGCACACCATCAGACCAGGATGCACACACCTCAACACACAAGGATAGCTCTGGCAAACATAAGCACCACACATCCTACAGGCACTCACACAAGCATCATACCCGTGCACACATGCCAACATCCACTGCCTCCACTGTGTCCCCCTCCTCCACGTCTCCCTCCTTCCTCCCTGTCACGTCTCCACTCACACCTGCATGCACTACATCTTAAGCCACTACGTCCATCACCAGCACGCCCATCACCACACACTGCTCACGTGCAGTCACCACCCCCACTTCCATTCACACATCCCCAGTGTCCTCTCTCAGTGTGTCTGTGAGCCCTCCTCCCAAACTACACAAACACAGTCACACACCCACCCCACAGCCATCCTCCTCACAACAGCCTCCAGCCCATGCACCTTCACCCAAAGTCAGCAAACGTACACCACTACCTCTTCCTCCACTCCCAAACCCCCTCCATCTACCCATCCCAGTGTGTCTAAAAAACTTTTCCTGTCAAACCTTGACCTCTTCCCTATACCTCCCCCATCCCTTCCATCCCCTAGGGCCCACCTGTCCAGGTCCCAACCCAGCACCTCAGCCACCATATCACCGGGAACAGTGGTGCCAGCAGTAACCGGCTTCTGGAGTGCGCCAAGCAGCAGGGCAGCCAGTGAGCCAAGGAGCCAAGCCAAGGAGCCAAGCCAAGGACATTCCCCCACCTCAAAAACTAAAGAAGTTGGCCACAGCCCAGAGGGAGAAGGCCAAAACACCTGCCACCAAGGGCTCTCCCAGGACTACAGTTGTGAGTGGCAAGACAGCTGTGCCACCATCCAAGATGGGGAAGGGCCAGAGGAAGAAAGGGAAGTCGCCGTCAACCTGCACGGCGGACAAGACCGCCACTGGCACTGCCACATGCACCGCTGCCACGTGCACCACTGCCCAGGACACCGCCACCAGTAGCACGCTCACTGAGCCACCCACCTGCACCGCTGCCCAGGACACCGCCACCAGCAGCACGCTCACTGAGCCACCCACCAGCAGTGCCGCCCAGGACACCGCCGCCAGCAACACGCTCACTGAGCCACCCACTAGCACCGCCGCCCAGGACACCGCCCTGAGCAACACGCTCACTGAGCCACCCACCAGCAACGCCACCAGCAACACGCTCACTGAGCCACCCACCAGCACCGCCGCTCAGGACACTGCCATCAGCAGCAGGCTCACTGAGCCACCCACCAGCACCGCTGCCCAATGAGCGCCACAAGCACCACTGCCACTGAGGCCGCCGCCAGCACCGCCAGCGGCCACGCCACATCCTGCACCAGTGGCACCACCGCAGACATGGCTGCCATCCCCAGTGGTCAGTTGTACGCGGCTGGTGGTCAGTTCCAGGGTCTTGGAGAGCTTCCATGTTGGCCCACCGTCAGTGGAGAATGACATCCACTACCTCTGTCCTTTGCAGGATGAAGCACTCTGGGCACAAAGCCCCCTCCAGAATCAGTGGAGAATGACATCCACTACCTCAGTCCTTGGCAGGATGAAACACTCTGGTCACAAAGCCCCCTCCAGAACCAGTGGAGAATGACATCCACTACCTCAGTCCTTGTCAGGATGAAGCACTCTGGGCACAAAGCCCCCGCCAGAACCAGTGGAGACTGTTATCCACTTGAGAGACTGTGGCTTTGCACTCCCCAGGATAATGCAGTGGGCAACCCACCCACTGGAGAGACTTGAGAGACTCTGGCTTTGCACTCCCCAGGATAAAGCAGTGGGCAAACCACCCACTGGAGAGACTTGAGAGACTGTGGCTTTGCACTCCCCAGTATAAAGCAGTGGTCAAACCACCCAATGGAGAGACTTAAGAGACTGTGGCTTTGCACTCCCCAGGATACCTCAATGGGCATGGAGCCCCCTCGTGGAGCTGGCGTTGTGCACTCATCCGGCTGAGGTGCCCCCCCTTACCTTCCCCCTGAGGTGCCTGTTTTATTTTGATCTGATGCCCCAGCAGTGTTCTCTCCGTTTGGATCAGGTATCTTGTGTGGGCCTCGCCCATGCAATTTGGGCCCAGTGGTCCATGGATTATGTAGGTGCAGTACATGGACTTGAAATCTTGGTGTACATATTTATTAATAGTGAATATATACATTTTGGACTAATGGATTTTTACTCATTACAATCGTTCAAATAATTTCCTTTTGTCCTTGCGTTCTTCCAGGTGGGGTTTGGGGGATGTTAATGTAATGTTTCAACATGTATTTGTGTGTATGGTATTGTGGGTGAGGGCGGGCTTGGGGATGTTGCGTGTGTGTGCCACTCTCTTTTCCCTCCCCCGTCCCCTGTGTCGTAGGTGCAGTACTCACCGTGGTGGTCGCCGCCGTCGGTCATGCTCCTGGTAGAGGAGCAGGAAGAGAATGGCAGGTAGAATTTGGAGTTCCGGCTCCATGGCGTCCTGGTTCCTCGTGGGGTGTGTAGAGGTGAGCGTTTTCCCATCCAAGTCCTGTTTCCGCCGTGTTTTTGTTCGCGTTGAATCCACCCCGGAAAAGGTGGTGACCGCCATGCTGTTTGTTTGTACCGCCTTGGCGGTCGGAGTGTTAAAGTGGCTGACTATGTAGGCGGTTTCCGCCACGATCATAATGCGATTTTTTTTACCGCCGGCCTGTTGGTGGTCTTACCGCTGCTTTAACACCCACCGCCAGGGTTGTAATGAGGGCCTTTACTTTGTAAAAACCATTGCATTGTGACTAGGAGAAATGAATAAAACACTTCTGTTTAGTATAGTATCAAAGGTTGAAAATGTTTGTGAAGATATTCATTTACATTTCTTTGGTCATGAAGTGCAGATTGGGAAAAATGACAAGTTGGTATGTGCCGGTGTAGAGAAAGGAAACACAGATATTAATTCTTTAGAGAAGTAGTAGCAAAGTTTAATGCAATTTCTACATAGAAACCAAACTATGGGCCTCATTATGAGCACAGCAAGATTTCCTGCTGTGTTGAGGCTGACGGTCTAAACACAGACCGTCAGCCCATTGAGGACCCCGCCAGCCGCATAATCAACATTCCACATGGAGCCGTCGTCAATGTAGCAGTACGGCGGGTGCAGCAGCAGCCGTTGTGCATATCACTTCCCGTAAATTGGGCAGTGACATGTGCGATGGGGGCCCCTGCACTGTCCATGCCAAGTGCATGGGAATTTCAGGGGCCCCCAGGGGGGCTCTGGGGTCCTCATTCCACCAGCCAGGAAACCGCCAGGGAAAGGCTGGTGGACACAGGTTCTTTATCTTGCGGGCAGTGCTGCTGGCAGCGGTAGCCTGGCGGTGGCGGAGTTCCACCTGTGGCGGTCCCGCCATGAACATAATTTGGTGGTCTGGACCGCCATGCCGGTGGCGGTAATTACCTCCACCACCGACATGGCGGCCTGGACCGCCTCTGTTCATAATGACCGCCTATGTTTGTATATGTTGTCTGTGTGCCCACTATATGGGCCAAATTTGAAATGTTGATGTGTGCTCAAACTGAAGAAGAAAACAGAGAAAAGTGGCTAGACTAGTGGATGTGAATAAGGTGAATAAAGCTACATTGCATCTTAAAGAGACCAATCTGTACTATAAAGATGTAGATGGAAACATGGAAGCTGCATGGAGGAACAAGGATTGCCTTCAGGTGGGCAGTTTGAAAAAGGGTATAGGAGCAGATCTAAAGACACATATGAGCATTACAGTATCCATCCAATATATTCAAAAGAGGTTATGGGGGATGCTATTGAACTGTACCAGATGGTACAAGATAAAGGAGCACCAATAGGTGTGTGGGAGAAAAGTTTAAAGGCTCAATGTTCTCTTCAACTGTTTCCTATTGGAGCAGAAAGGACTGTATGATGTCTACCCTGTGCAAATAACTGACGCAGAGTATAGGTCAACAAGGTTATATACAGAGGACCCTAGAGTTCAATAAACGATTTGATATGTATTCCATCTCTTGTTTGAAAGTGATTTGTCTGGGGTGTCATCTGCTGTGAAGCATATTCTTAAGACAGGAGTTAGTGGACAAAATATGTCTGCAAAGGAGTTTGTTCAAAAACATTCATGGAGAAGATTAGAAGCTTGAATACAATTTGATAGCATGTCAAAGTGGGACTAATGAGTACTGGTTTTGTCACCATGGTGAGCTGAAGTGTGTGTTGCAAGATTTAGGTGCACCAACTTAGCTTGTAACACTGAATTGTGCAGAGAATGCATGGATGATTTACATGTGTTTTTGCGAAAAGCAAACTCTTACATTAAAAGCATTGAATTGAAGACACCAGGGGAACTTTGCTCTTTAAATTCTGCAACTATTTGAAGGTACATAAATCACAGATTCCAAATTATGTTGTCCTTCATCTGCAACGAAAATCCACCTCCTGAAGAAATAACTGACTTATTTTTCTCAAAAGAGTACCAAACAAAAGGTGTTCCTCATATTCATGTGCTTTTGTGGGTGAAAGATGCACCTAAATTTGGAACAGACACAGATGAGTCTATATTTTCTTTCATAGAACAATACATTACATGTAGCATTCCAAAAGACACTGAGGGGAAAAGCCTAGAGCAGCAAGTTCGGTGTTTCCAATCACATAAATGTGAAAGTACTGTTGGTGGAAATACAGAGTAAAAAGAACATTTTACACAAGATGTTGTTTTGGATTTCCAAGATCTGGTATTTCAAAAGGAAGAGTGAACAGTTTTATGTCTGCAGTGAGACATACACTTGTTTGTAAGTCACCAAAATACAAGTACAACCTCAGGAGAACAGAGGTTTTGAAATATATTAATGATTACAATCCTGTCATTTTGAAAATGTGGAGTGCCAATATGGATATTCAATATGTGGCAGACAACTCTATAGCTGTAGTCTGTACTGATACTTCATACATAACAAAATCTGAGAAGACAGATGAAAGATGTGTGGTAAAAGATCTCTGCAGAAAAGTCTAACAAAAACATTGTACAGCTTCAGTTTGAAGACATTTTCACACAGGAAAATTGGATCCTATGAATGTCGCAGTCATTTGAGTTCTGCTGTGAGTCTAGGCTTAACATCAACTCAAAACGGAGTTTTGGAATCTTTCAATAGCTTGCCAAATTTGAGCCAGATAGCACAGACATCATACCAATAAAAACGTTGGACACTTACTATCCAAAAAGGAGTATAGCTCTTGAAATGATTTGTCTTCATGAAATACTCCAGACCTACACATACAAAAACAATATGACAGAAAATGTAGATGAAGGTAAATTTGCAGTAGTTGGGTGCAATGGGTGATTGGTGCGACATACCAAAGACAGTCTAATTAACCACAGAACACTGAGTTGCCAGACTGCTGAAAAAAGATCATTTTTCTAATTGGCACTTTTGCACTTGTTTAAACTTTGTCATTGTGAAATTGAATAACTAGGAGAGTTTGACTGTGCGGATGCAAGTTGTTCTGAGAATGGATAATGATATCTTATTTGGAGGAAAACATTTGATTGTTTTAGGAGATATACTGCAACTTACTCATGTGAAGGGTCAACCTGTGCCCAAAACACTGCTGCACAATGAAACTAGCAATTCTTTGGGAAGCAGTGGAAATGTGAATATTCAGTTACATTTTGAATGGAAAGAATTCATCAGGAATTTGCTAAAAAGCATCTGATACTGAATATGATAATATTTTGAAATACATAAGAGTAGGTGTTCTTTCAAAAGAGGGAAGGTGTGTTTTAGAAAGCTGTATTTCTAAAAATATTGTATCCAACAATGAAGAAAGCAGAAGAACTAATGTTCAGTATTAATGCTCGGTACTATACAAGATGCTAAACATATTGTGTGCCTAATGCCTAAGTTGGAAGAGTGGGCATTGTCCAACAATGAATTGCAGTAAATGGAGAAAGATTACATTTTGCAACTGAAAACAATAGAAAAAATAGAACATCAGGGTGTCACTGTATTTCTAAATTTAAAGTTACAAGCAAAACTGGATTCATTAGAGACATCTTTCACAAACTACAGGATTTAAGAAATACTTAAGTTTATGCATAAACAGTAGGGTGATTCTGTGCTGATATTTAAATGTTGAAGAACGTTTGGTTAATGGTGCTATTGGTAAATATTTTGATTTTATTAATTTTGCTAGTAGGAATGAGGTGGAATGCCCTGTGATTTAATTTGATCAGAGTGAGAATGCAAAGCAAATTGCACAATGTACTGCCCGATTTTTTGCTTGTGAAAGATTTATATGTTTGACAAAAAAAGTTTTCAGTTTGTCTAGCATATGTTGTTACTATTCATAAATCACAAGGTTTAAGTTTAGATACAACATTTATTAATATTGGTAGTACAGTGTTTAAGGAAGGTATGGCATATGAACTTTGTCTCAGGTTAGGACATTGTTGGGTTTATATCTAGTTCCATTTGATGAAAGCAGAGTAAACACAGACTTAAGTTGTGTTAAAAAATACAACTGATTAGCAAGTCTGTACACTCCTCATTTAGGACTGTGTCCAGTTTATGAGAAACGTTCTATCTGTCCAATGCAGAAAGTTTCAAAGCAGTGTAGTGATGCAAATGCAAGGAAGAAAGTGAAAGAGATTAAGGAAGTTGTTAAGAAACAAAAACATTGAAAATGAGGGAGATATTTTTGGTTACCAATTGTCAAACCTCTCTGGTGTGAACTGCTATGCTACTGTTGCGGTAAATATATTATTTGCATTACCTCATGTTGTGGATGCAGTTTGAGAGAAACAACACAAGATATTGTGTTATGCACCATCTGCCTAGAGACTGAACTAAAATATATTCCTCATCAGTATTTCAAGACAATGTAGGAATATGTAGTGGATCAGTACAGTTTACTCAAAATACACAGAAGGATGCACAGGAGTTCTTAATGGTGATATTTGCTGTTTTAGAAGAAGATGAGATATCTGGTAATTAATTATTTGGACTTAGGGTCAGATGTACCAAAGGATTTTACCCATTCTGTGTCTAAGGGAAAAAGCTTTCGTACATATGGCCCTTAGTTACTTGTGGCACCATGAATGTGAAGATTACTCATACACATCAACTACAATGAGAAAGGTTACACAAAATCATGTATGTCCAATTTGTCAAATAGATATTCTGTCAACTTTACCTGTAGCAATAACTGGCAACTGTGTCATTTCAATGTTACAATGATGCAGAGCAGGTGGTAGTAAATTATATACTGAGATTACTAACTTTAAAGCAGGGCAAATATCTGTTTCTGGTAAAACATACACTACTATCACTATCATTTTTCATGAAGGAGTGAGTATTAGATCTGGTCATTACACTGTCGATCTAAAACGTCGAAGTGGATTGACAGAATGTAATGATAGGAACTTTAAATTCATGCAGTTTGCCTTGGAAGTTACCAAAATCCTACCTTTTGTTTTTGGAACCAAAGTTCTCATGACGGTCACAGTTGTAAAGGTATAATAGTCTAGTTATTCAGGATTTATGACATCATGCAGCCTTCCAAGGGTGATGTCTTTACATAGCTTTGCCTATGTTGGTGTGCCTCATGTATCTAGTAGTGCTCCTGTAGCACTTCTAATGATAAAGTTATCATTTTCAGCATATGTTTCTTCAGAATAGTGCTGCAAGTTTAGATAAAATGATTGTTTTAAAAATGTGTAGTGTGTGCAATATGCTGTGTTGCTTATTTGAAGTGACATACTGAGCAGTAGTCGGGTTTTAATACAATTTATGTGATTGTTTTTCCCCATTGTTCAAGGATGATTCTTTATACAGTACATCATTTATTTTGTATATGTAGGAAGTATGAGAACAGTAAAAAAGGGAAAATGAAATGTTTATTTTAATTATAACATAGCATTAGAGCATGGGAAATGGGTAGTGATTTATTGCTATTAGAAAGTTATGTATTGCTAAAATTTCTAAGTTTAATTTATAATTTTATAAATTGTAATACTAATTAATATTTGTTTTTTTTTGTTTTTTATAAAGATGAATGGCAGCATCTATTGGAGTAATGTAGTTTACAATTTAGTTATTCCAGTGTTGTTGCCTTAGATTTCATTCTGAGGGTGTTCCGGACTACAATAAAACAAACAAACACCACCTTACACAGTCAGACACCCACTCACAGTCCCATATAGCCCACCATACATCTACCCACACACCTATACACACTCACTTCTCACATACTCACACAGTCACTTCGAGACCCATTTAAACATCCAGACAGACACTCGCAGAGCTATTCACTTATCCACACAGCCACTTGCACACCCAGTGACACACCCACATAGCAACTCAAACAGCCATTCACACACCCACACAGACTCGCACACCCACTAACATACCCATAGAGGCACTCATACATCCACCAACACAGCCACTCAGATACACAGTTACACACCCATACAGCCACTCTCAAACCTAATCTGAGACCCACACAGCCACTCACACACCGATGTACACATCCACACAACCACTTACACACACATACACACACTCACACATACACTCACTGACCCATTCACACATCCATTCTCACACCCATTCAACACACCCCCACTCACAGACTCACTCACACACCCATTTGTAAATCAATTCACACATTCACATATCTGCTTACATACCCAGACAACCACTTACACACCCATGTAGACACTCACACACTGAGTCACAGTGATATACATGTAGACATATGACAGCAGTCATTCATACTCAAAAAATTAACATGTAAAGTATATTTATTTTTTCTTTAAACCAAAATAGGCGGCTCTGAAAAGAACCATTTTTTGGAGTTTTTGGAACTTGTTTTGTTATTTTGGTGGTTTTTGTTTTAGATAAACTATAACTAGAAATAGCATGGAAAAATGCACAGAATTTGTGCAAACAGTGCTCTAAAAAAATTCAAATTTAACATTGGTGGTTGATGACAGCCTGTACAAAAGCTGAAAGGGACTGATCTCCCACAGTAACTATTTTATTGCACACTTTGCAATAAGATGTGATTTTCAGCATCTGGTGAACCACTTAAGTTAAATAGGCAATTACTGCAGCAGGAATCGGGTGTCCAGGAGCAAGTTGAGGTTGACCACTCAACGTTGATGCGTGTGGTGCATTTCTCTGGTTCTCTGTTCATGCCAGTTGTTGGGGTGGATGGTAAGGAGATGCTTCAACATGCTGCTCATCCCATGACAGTATTTTTTGTTCCTCTTGAACCTCTTGAAAGGTCTGTGTTACAAAGGTTGCATTTGACAACCTTTGTATCACCTCTTTTTCTCTTGATGGTATAGAGAAAAACTGCCATACAATAGATTTCTTCGGGCCTGTTCTTATTCCTCAACTTGCTGCTGCTCTTTCTCCTGCCTTCTTTGTTATCCTGATGCCATTTTCTATTGTAGTTAAGAAAACAAACACCAGAACAAGTTATAGTTACCCTGGGGCACGAGTTGTAGTTACTTGCAATAACTCTAACTGTAACAGCGAAATGTCTATGGTTTTGTGTGTGTAAATTCAGAACCTAACTATAAAGTCCCTATAACCCTTGTTTTTTTCACTGAATGTCTAAGATGTTTTAATTTCTAATTCTTAACTATAAAGTCCCTGTAACTTTTTATTTTTTCCAGTGAATTTCTATGTTTTTTAATGCAGCTGGGGGTCGGTCGCAGGCCACCAACACCCTGCATTCATCCAGCCCCATGCCACTCCACGCACGACCTTTGGCCGCTCTGCGTCCAACTCCCTGTAAGCAACCAACTCTGTCACATACAGCCTTTAGCTGTGTGTGGATGGGGTTGGCCGCAGAGCCTGGAAGTGGAACTTCAACTGGGGCACCTGTTTTGTTCACATTTGTAATTCCTTCCTGTTCAGATTTAATTTCTGTGAAATAAACATCAGTGGCAGAATGCATCCTGACCTGGTTATTTATCAAAGAAGAGGTCACAGTTTTGCTGAAAATGTCTACCAACTGGAGTACTTTCTACAGGCTAATTAGGAAGTGCTACCTCTTTGGGTAAATGTGCAGTGTACAGTATATTCCACACTACAGCTGTTTAGAGGACCCCGAGGTAATGTCTCCAGTGACCTTGTGTACCTTACATTTTGGCAATGTGATTGTTCCTCGAGTATCTTCATACAGAATCCTAGAATAACATAAATTTTTGTGTAGAGAAAACGACAAGACTACAAAGAGTTGAATCTCCAACAAACAAGGGTACTTCCTCTCAATTATATGTAGTAAGTGCTTTTTGGTGGAGATTGCTCATTTCACTCTGCATTAAGAAAACATCTCCAAAATCGGTTGGAAACATGCTCAAGGAGCCTTTTAGTAAGCTGTCCATCATAAAGGAAGAACTTGCATACTACTAATGCATATTTGCGGGGCCAAACGGGCGGGGCTTCTAGGTCATTTTCCAGACTCATAATGATTAAAAGGTAGAATGAAGAGCTCTGGTCTCAAAAGCAGAGGAGAGGAAAGAACCCACTCCTCACTTTAGTACAGGGGAATGCAGAGGGAGGCTCAAGGGTCTAGCAGTTCGTGCCGGCTCCCTGCCTCCAGCAGGAGCCGGCATTGCTCCTGTGAGCAGGGAGCAGCTAAAAATGCTGATTCCAGCAGATGAGAGCAATCTTTCCATCTGTTTTGCTGCCCACTTCCCAGCGAGCAGGAACAGATTTCCTACTCCTGCCCACTAGGAGAGGACTTACAGTTTCCTCTCACATGGCAGAAGTTGTCAATGTTCCTGCCAAGAGAAAGTGAACTGCTATCTCCTGAGGGTGGGCACCTCGGGAGATGGGAGCCACCCCTGTGGGGTGGCAGTCCCCAAGGCCATTAATGGCCGAGGAGAGGGCCACCCTCCTTCATTGTGCAGGGAGCCAGTCCGGGGGAGGTGGTGGTCCTTGGGGCTGAAAACAGCCTGGCAATGGCACACAGATTCCCTAACCCCGGAAAGGTGGTAGTTCATGAGGCCCGATATGGCAATGGAGGGGTGTCCATGGGTCCCAACTCTAATGTATCTGATAAGCCCAGGGGGGCAGTTGGTCCCCAGGGCTCTTTAGAGCCACAGGAGAGGGTCTGTGTGCCCCCCTCAAATGTTTGCATTTAGCCCTGGGGAGGTGGTGGTCCCTGGGGCTCTAAAGAACCTAATGAGGCAGGCTGCAAGTACCCCCCTCAGTAACCATTATGTATGCGGCATGCCCTCAGGACCTGGCCAACGTGGGGGGCTAATCTTTAAACAAGCATGGGAGACTGCACTTATTTTTTTTTAAATGTTCACCACAGATTTGTCGATCCTCTGCTATTTTGCTGCAAATTAGAAAAATAATGTTTTTTTGTCCTGGCAGGGTCCCTGGGGGACCCCAGCTCAGGGCTAGGGGGGGCAGGGTTTTTCTACTTTGCCCCCTTTTCTTTATTTTTATGGGGTTTTTTGGGACTTGGCTGTGTCCGAGTCTCAAAATGGCTGCCAACACTTACTGGTTGAAGTGCTGGCAGCCAATCAGATCTCAGCACAAGATCCCTTGGTTCCTTTGAGGCTGTGTGTCCCTAGAAATACAATTTAGTTTTTTCTTTAATTTCTCTAAAACTACTGAACATATTTACACCAAAGAAACACAAAGGGTTCTTTCTGGATGAAGAGCTAACTTTCCTCCAAATTTGGTGTCATTCCATCCAGCGGGTTTGAGCTATATTAGTGCCTACAAATACCCATGTGAAATTGCATGGAGAAAAAGCACGATTCGTCAAACGTTGTCAAAGTTACTGTGGAAAAAAAGGCTTTTCCTTTGAAGACTAGGTCCTAACTATACCTACCTACTAGCTTTGAAGGAGAGAGGATGCTATCTGCAAGTTACGCGGTAAGTGAAGAGGACAGAGGTGGTCATTACAACCCTGGCAGACGGTGTTAAAGATGAGGTAATACCGCAAACAGTCAGACGGACAAAAAAAGGGAATTATGACCCTGGCGGAATTTGCCAACAAAGACAGCCACTTTAACACACCGCCCGCCACGGCGGTACAGACAAGCAGCGCGACGGTCACCGCCAACAGACAGGCGGGAGACAATGTACCGCCCACAGTATCACAACAGGCCAATCCGCCACCTTTTCCGGGGCAGATTCACCGTGGATAAAAACACGGTGGAAACAGCTTTTGCTATGGGAAAACGCTCACCTTCTACACATCCCACGAGGAACGACGACTCCATGGAGCCGGAACTCCAAATACTACCTGCCCTTGTCTTTCTGCTCCTTCACGACCAACAGCGACGTAGGCGCAGAAGATACCGGTGAGTACTGCACCTACGACACGGGGGAGGGGGGAGGCAAAAGTTAGGGGGACACCCACCAAACACTCCCACCCCCACCCTCGCATAGTACAACATACACACCAATGCAGTCACAAAAAGAACAGTAACAACCCACAATCCCCCCGGAAGAATGCATAGACAATGCGAATTTCGGGCAAACATTATAATGTGCCAGTATAGATATCATACAAAAATATACAAATATATGTATTCCAAAATCACTCATATTTACATAAATAATCCAAGAAGTATTGCAGATATGTACACAACAATGTCCGTGCACAAAAAGTCCAAAAATGCATGGGCGAGGCCCACAATAGATACCTGACCAAAACCCGAGAGAACACTGCCGGGGCATCAGATAGAAACACTACAGGCACCTCAGGGGGAAGGGAAGGGGGGGCACCTCAGCCAGATGAATGCAAAGCCAGATCCACGACGGGGCTCCATGCCCATTGATGTATCCTGGGGAGTGCAAAGCCACAGTCTCTCAAGTCTCTACAGTGGGTGGCTTGCCCACTGTTCAATCCTGGGGAGTGCAAAGCCACAGTCTCTCAAGTCTCTACAGTTGGTGGCTTGCCCACTGTACCATCCTGGGGAGTGCCAAGCCACAGTCTCTCAAGTCGATGCAGGTCCATACTGGTACTGGAGGGTGACTGGTGCCCAGACTGGATGAGTCTCCCCGTGAAAGTGTCCTGTCACTGTCCCAGCTGCACATGGGATAAGGATGCCTGATGTGGTGGGCCATTCATTCCCACCCGGTGCATTGCCCTGTGCCAGTGCCTTGGCTCCGGGTCCTACTGCCTGGCCTGGTGGACGGTGCACTCCAAAAACCTGGAACATGCACCACTGGTACTGGTGGCTTTTTGGCTGAGGTGCTACGACGGGACTGATGAATTGGAGGGGGGGAGTGGGGGCAAAAAGGTCAATTTGACAGAGGGACAGTTTCTGACGAACACTGGGATGGGTAGCTGTAGGGGGTCTGGGAGTGGAGGAAGAGGAGGTGGTTGTAGGAGGTGTCACGTTAGCTGTTTTGGGTGCAGGTGCAGGTACTGGAGGCTGTTGTGAGGTGGATGGATGTTGGGTGAGTGATTGCCGGCGTTTGGGTATTTTGGGAGGGGGCATCACAGACACACTGGGAGAGGACACAGGGGACGTGTAAATGGCAGTGGAGGTGGTGAGTGCAGGTGAGCGGTGTGTGGTGCTGGGTGTCCTGGTGCGAGTCCTAGTGCCTGTAGATGTGGTGCATGCAGATGTGTGTGTAGACGAGACTGGGAGGGAGGAGGGAGAAGAGGAGGAGGGGGACACAGTGGAGACAGTGGATGTTGCTGTGTCTGTATGGGTGTGATGCTTGTGTGAGTGCCTGTGGGATGTGTGGTGCCTATGTTTGCCTGAGCTACTTTTGGGTGTTGACTTGTGTGCATGCTGGTCTGTAGGTGTGCTTGGGATGGGCTGGGGTACAGGGGATTGGTTCTGGGTGGAGGAAGTTGGAGGGGGGAGGCTGGACACAGGGACAATTGCTGCCATCAGTGCTGAGGCAAGAGATTGCAGGGTTCGCTGAAGGACAGCCTGACCAGAATGAATTCCCTCCAGGAATGCATTACCGTGTTGCAATGCCCTTTCTACACCCTGGATGGCATTTACAATGGTAGACTGCCCAAAAGTGAGTGACATGAGGAGGTCAATGGCCTCCTCACTGAGGGCAGCAGGGGTGACTGGGGCAGGGCTGAGGTGCCTGGGGCGAAGGTGATGCCCACCCTCCTGGGTTAGCGGGCACGGGGCGAACACTGAGGGGCTGCTGGGAGGGTGGTGCTGGTAGGGGGTGTGGCAGCTGTACCTGTAGAAGTGGGGCACACAGATGGTGCCGCCACCACAGGGGTGCTCACATCGGCGGACGAGTCTGTGTCGCTGGTTGGTGATCCGGTGGCCGACGTGAAGCTCCCCTCGCCCTCCGTCCCACTGGTGTATTCAGAGTCTGTGGTGTGGCCCTCCATGGCCATGTGGGATGCAGCTCCCTCGTGCTCCGGTGCCACTGTACCTCCGCCTATTGATGCTGATGTACAAAAGGACAGGGAGAGCAGGAAAAGGGGGGGAGACAGAACAAAGAGAGTTTTAGTGCATGGCATACCACTACCGTTGGCGGACAAGACAGACGCAGCAGCCCCATGCACAATGCCGCGCTCCTGCCCTCTGCACATGCAATTTCTGGGATATGGCCTACATGGCATTGGTGGAAATCTGCGCACATGGATGCCACAGGGGCAACTATACCTCAACTTGATAATTTACTGAGGTGGGGTAGAGTGCCACATGGCCTACATTACGGAGGGGCCTTGCCTACCTAACTCGCCCTGGCCTAGGGACACCCAGAGCCCACCTCCCCCACCCAGACACCTCCACTGCACGCAAAGTCCGCAGAATGAGAGTGTACTCACCTCCTTGTGTCTGCTGTGATGTCCTTAAGCGCCCATCCAACTCCGGGTAGGCCACCGCCAGGATCCGGAACATCAGGGGGGTCATGGCATGACGGGCACCCCTCCCACATTGGGAGGCCATCCCCAGCTGAGCCTCCGCCGTCTTCTTGCTGCAGCGGCGAATGTCCTCCCATCTCTTACGGCAGTGGGTGCCCCGTCTCTGGTGGGCCCCCAGGGTCCGGACCTCCTTGGCGATGGCACGCCAAATGTCCCTCTTCTGGTGGGCGCTGACCTACATTACATGCACAAGGAAAGAGGAACAGTCATTACCAACTGCACCATCAATGTGAGTGGCCCCCTCCCTACTCTGACCATGTGGCCCATTTATTCCCATGCTTTACTGTAGTATGACTTCTGCCCCCTTCCCTCTTCCACCCAGCCCTGTCCACCCAGGCCTAGCCCCTACAACGTGCTCCCTGTGTACTAACCTGTTGGTCTGGAGGACCGTAGAGTAGCATGTACTGGGGGAGGACCCCATCCACAAGTTTTTCCAACTCTTGAGCAGTGAAGGCAGGGGCCCTTTCCCCAGACGCAGCAGCCATCGTCGCTTCCAGACCGAGGTCACAGCAGCACTAGCAGTGTAGGTCCTCTCCTGTCGAAGGTCAGGTATCTAGTGATTGAACAGATAGAAAATGGTGGTGACGTCCGCGGCGGTGATGTCCGCGGCGGGCACATCATCACCGCCGGCGCATCTGTTCATTGGCTCCTGGGACCCATAGGGTCCAATGTTAACCAATGCAGCATTGCGCCGCGGTCTACGACCGCCTACCGCGACGGTGTGCAACGCCAGCGCTGTTACCCCACAATCCCATTGTCCCAGTTTAGAGGTCAGGCAGCCGCCATTTCAGGGGCCCACATGGATTCATTTTTAACTGCGTCACACATACTGAGGCCTACACTCAACACACATACAGGAAGGGTTTTGTGTCTGCTGTAGTCTTATGTGTAACTGTAGGTACATACCTGGAGGAATAGTGACTGTTTCTTCGCTGTTGTCCTTCTTAGGCACCGTCAGCTGGGACATATGAGAAGATGGTGGAATCCTCCGGTGTACCGACCGCTGGTGGACCTGTTGACAATGGAAGAGAGACATTTAATCGTGACCTACCGGTTTGACCGTGCTACAATCCAGGAACTATGTACCCAGTTGGAGCCAGACCTGATGTCACCAATCCTCTATCCGACTGGAATCCCCCCTGACGTGCAGGTGCTGTCAGTGCTCCATTTCCGTGCAAGTGGGTCATTTCAAACAACAGTGGCCATGGCATCAGGGATGTCCCAGCCTATGTTTTCCAACGTGTTGTCCAGAGTGTTGTCTGCCCTGCTGAAACACGTAAGGAGGTACATCATATTCCCTCAGGTGGAGGATTTGCCTACAGTGAAAGGTGACTTCTATGCCCTTGGACATGTCCCCAACGTCATAGGTGCCATTGATGGGACCCATGTAGCTCTGGTCCCCCCGCAGGACTGAACAGGTGTACAGGAACAGGAAGAGTTATCATTCAATGAATGTCCAGATGGTCTGTTTGGCAGACCAGTACATCTCGCATGTAAATGCTATGTTCCCTGGCTCAGTGCATGACGCCTACATCCTGCAGAATAGCAGCATACCTGATATGATGGGTGAACTCCAGAGGCACCGTGTATGGCTATTGAGGGACTCTGGTTACCCCAACCTTTCCTGGCTATTGACCCCAGTGAGGAATCCCAGGACCAGGGCAGAGGAACGCTACAATGAGGCCCATGGGCGGACTAGGAGGGTTATCGAATGCACCTTCGGCCTCCTTAAGGCCAGGTTCCGGTGCCTCCATATGACAGGTGGGTCCCTATTCTACTCACCGAAGAAGGTGTGCGATATCATCTTCGCCTGCTCCATGCTCCATAACTTGGCATTGCAACGCCAGGTGCCTTTTCTGCAGGAGGATGATCCAGATGACGGTGTTGTGGCAGCTGTGGAGTCTGTGGAGCCTGTGGACAGTGATGAGGATGAAGCTGAGGAAGACGAAAACGACAACAGGGAGTCAGTCATACAGCAATATTTCCAGTGACACACATGTGAGAACATTTTCATTTCTACCATTACATTAACTTTCACACATCTACCTCTTTCCTGTACCTACATTTCACTCACTATTTGTTAATTGAGTTGTACCCTTCCATTTCAGTTTCACAAGTGTGGTAACCTACGTGTCAACTGTTTGCATCCTTGAAGGGCTTGTGATGTGTGACATAGGTATGTTAGCCTTCCAATGGGTAACCCATTATGAAACTGTAATTTATAATACAGATTTACAAATCATAGACTGACTCCATTTGTTTTTAGTGTTTCAAGGGTGTTTATTCAAGTGCTCAAAAAATGAAGGGGGGTTGTAAACTGGTGATGGGTGATGGTGGAGAAATGTCCATGGCAGAGTCCAGTCTATTAGTCTCACAGGTACATTGCATCTGGGCATTGGAAGTGGAGCTAGGTCAGTTCCGATTTGGACAGGGTAACAAAGTGGGACAGTGGGGGGACAATCAGGGTGGTCTTATTTCCTGGCGGGGTCTTGCCATCTTGCTCTGTCCTGTTCCTGGATCTCAGGGCCCGCTTGCGTGGTGGTTGTCCGTCTGCAGGGGATGGGGTGCTGGTGTGTTGGTCCTGTGGCGGGGCGTCCTGTCCACTAGCGCCGGCGGAGGTGGTGGGCATTTCATCGTCCTGGCTAGTGTCAGGGGCCCCTTGGAGTGCCACGGTGTTCCTCAAGGTCTTTTGAATGTCCGTCAGCACCCCTACGATGGTGCCCAGGGCGGAGCCGATGGTCCTGAGCTCCTCCCTGAACCCCAAATATTGTTCCTCCTGCAGACGCAGGGTCTCCTGCAACTTGTCCAGGACCGTGGCCATCGTCTCCTGGGAGTGGTGGTATGCTCCCATGATGGAAGAGAGGGCCTCGTTGAGAGTTGGTTCCCTTGGCCTGTCCTCCCTCTGTCGCACAGCAGCCCTCCCAGTTCCCCTGTGTTCCTGTGCCTCCGTCCCCTGGACCGTGTGCCCACTACCACTGCCCCCAGGTCCCTGTTGTTGTTGGGGTGGTGGGTTAGCCTGGGTGCCCTGTAGTGGTGGACACACCGCTGATTGACCTGTCCTGGGTAGGGAGGTTTGGACCCGCTGGGTGGGTGCTGTGCTGGTGTTACCAGAGGGTGTAAGCTCGGTGTTGGGCTGTGGCTGTGCAAGGGGAACCGACTGTCCTGAGGCCCACGATGGTCCGGCCTGGTCATCAAGATCCAGTGGGGCAGAGCTGCTGTCATCACTGTGGGCCTCTTCTGGGGGTGGAGTGGTGTTGTCTGGACCCTCTGGTGTGGTGACGTTCCTTCGAGTTCCTGCGGGGTATAAGTACATGATTATTGCATGTGTGTATTTCATGGAGTGCAATGGTTGGGTGTTCGTGAACCCCAGTGCAGGCATTCCTGTGTGGGGGCTTGTGTGCTGATGGTTGGGGGTGTTGTGGGTCTGTGCAGTGGGCATGCTTTGGTGATGGGTGTCCATGCTTAGTTATGTCATGCAGGTCTTGGGGTTGGGATGGGTGGTTGGTGTCATGGGTAGATAGGTGAGGATTTGGGGTGATAGGGGAGGGTGTGATGGTGGGGGTGTGTGATATCATGCAGGTAGGGTGGGGGGTATGATGGTTAAGATTAGACTTACCAGTGTCCGTTCCTCCAACAACTCCTCCGAGGCCCCAGGATGCAAGATGGACAAGACTTGCTCCTCCCATGTTGTTAGTTGTGGGGGAGGAGGTGGGGGTCCGCCGCCAGTCCGCTGTACCACGATGTGGTGCCTGGATACCGTGGAACGCACCTTCCCCCGTAGGTCGTTCCAACTCTTCCTGATGTCCTCCCTATTTCTTGGGTGCTGTCCCACAGCGTTGACCCTGTCCACTATTCTTTGCCATAGCTCCATCTTCCTGGCTATGGATGTGTGCTGTACCTGTGAGCCAAATAGCTGTGGCTCTACCCGGATGATTTCCTCCACCATGACCCTGAGCTCCTCCTCGGAGAAGCGGGGGTGTCTTTGGCATGACATGGGGTGGTGTAGGTGATGTGTGGGGTGGTGTATGTGTTGATGAGTGTGGTGAGTATAGTGGTTTTTGGTGTTTTGTGCTTGGATGTTGCATGGATGATGGTGTTGTGTGCCTCTGTGTGATGGGGTTGTCTGTTCTGTGCTGTCTCTCTGACCTTCTCTCTGAATTTTTGGTAGTAGGGGTTTGTGGGTGATGTGGGTGTGTGTTTTATATAGTATTGGGTGTGTGGGAGTGGTGTGTGTATGTGTGTCAGGTGTGTGTATTTCAAATTGTCCAATGTGGCGGTGTTTTGGAGATGTGTGTGTATTTTGAGCACGGCGGTGTGTACCACCAATGGAATACCGCGGTTGAAAGACCCCCGCGTGGATTCGTGGGTCGTAATGGCATGGGCGTGTTTCTGTCGGCGTGGAGGTGGAGGATGTGTTTCCGCCAGTTTCTCGCTGACCTTTGGTGTGGCGGTATTGTGTGGGTGTCTGAATTTCGGCGGATTCCGTGATGTGTGTCATAATAGCTGTGGCAGTCTGCCGTGGCGGTGTATTGGCGGTCTTCTGCACGGCAGTAAGCGCCTTAAACCGCCAATGTTGTAATGACCCCCTGAGTGTGTTGGTTTGTCTTACCTATGAGTTATCAGTGTTTTTTAGAAATTATGATGCTTGGAATGTCAACTGTAATGATGCATATTAAAACGCAACAGAGGCGAGATGTGGGGAATCCAGTTTAATTCTGGGAAGAAAGGGGCTTTGGATTATGGGTGTGTACTAGTGATGTGCTGTTTGGAAGTTAAGGGTTGCTGGGAGGGGTAGTGAAGGCGCACTACACAGCAAATGCGTTGTGTGATAGTGATGTTAAAAGGGAAATAACCAAATTAAGTTTTATGGCCCGAATGGAATGAGGACGGTAGTATCCAAAGCTTATGGAGAGGGGCTGTGCGATTGAATCAGTAGTGGAGTAACGAAGGACTGACTATATAAAGTGATATTAAAATGAAAAGAGGGTTACAGGAGGGATAGATTGCTATGTATAAATGAGAGGTTGCTAAGTGTTCACAATGATTCGGAAGAGGAAATAGGCAAAAAAAAAAAGAATTGACGACCAACACACAGTGATATAAGGAGTATGAGCAGTTGAAATATACTCAAATTTTACTTTTTCATGGAATCACTATCTTTGTGTTTATTAGTCAAGAATTCAGGGCATGTTATCTCTGTAGGGCTCAGTATCATGGAAAAATCATAAAATTAGGATTAAGGAATAACTGAGCAAACAAGCAAAAAGACATGTTTGAGCTAAACAGGAGTGTTAAGGTGAGACATTGGTTTAAAATTAAGAAACGTCTCTGGAAAGGGAAATTTGAGTTTTGAGTATTACTACATTGTACACTATTCTTTCAGACATGACAAAGAGTGTAATAAAAATTCCAAATGTCCCATAAATTGAAAGAATTGATTACTTCCACAGATTGAAGTAAGTGTGTTTTGCAATTGCAGTATTTATGCAGTCTTAGAAAGTCTGTGCATAGAGGAATAAAATGCTGTTAATTTATTGTTCACAGGTAATAATTGCACAGAAGATTGTTGTATTTACATTGTCAGAAGATGCATTTTTATCTACTGTGAGAAAAATTTAAATGCATAGAAACAAATTGATATTGTGTCCACGGTAATGATTTACATATACAGGTAGGTATGATTGATTTGGGAATGGGAGGAGGAAAAAAAGAAAAAAATCACAAAGTATAAACTGGAGAAACATGAGTCACTCCTGTATGTATGGGTGGATAGGATTGATTTGCAAATGGTTAAATTACCAAATATAATCTGGAGAAACATGAGTCATCACTGACTCCAGTGTGTGGTATTGGAGTAATTTTAGCGTTCTCCCCTGAGGAAGTTAGTGGGATAGTTATGAAGTGGTTAATATATGTAGCACATAGCATGGTATGTGCTTAAACTGATGTTTGTACAGGATTATGATGAAGAATTTGGTATTGTGATCACGTAAGTGTGGCATTTGGTTTTAGCACCATGGAATGTTAGCGACATAGATGTGGAATGTGGAATGAGAGAGGCGGAGAAGAATGTGAGAGAGTTGGCAGTTGGGCTACCTGGTGCTAGCGGACGGTGCCGCTTTCCATGTACGCACCGCTAAATAAAAGATTTCTTGGAGACTTGCTGCGTGTACGCCCATCTTTATAGTAAGATACATGGTGGGGGGGCGCGGCCAAGATGGCGGAGAGAGCAGATGTGTAATTGCCTGCTCTGTCGCGGTCCGATGATCAGCAGCTTTTATCCTGGGCACCTCTGTGTTGGGGTTGCCACTGAATGGTTCTCATTAGCTTTCTGGGGACCCTCCTCAGTCCGTTGCTCACAGACAGCCACCGTGCCACGTTGAGGTGGCTGAACACCAAACGGTGCAAGCCTGGGGGAGAGTATGGAAGGGGAGGCCGGAAAGAGCACCGCGGCCTGAGAGGGACCGCTGGTGAGCATCTGCACACAGAGAGGGGAACCGATTGATGTGCGGTGACGGTCCGGTAGCTGCCCTCAGCACCTGGCTTTGTGGTGATCCTCCGGTCTTTATCCCGGAGGATTCTGGGCTGAGAAAAAAGGCGACCTGAGAGCCAAAGATCAAGTGAAGGAGTACGGCGGGTGGCTTCAGCCCACAATAGCTCTCAGTGGCTCCACTGCCACCACGCCCTGGGACGAATAGCCCCGAGACAGAGGTGAGAGCTCGGGCCCTGTTGCATGCTAGTGCCTGGTGGGAGGAAGTGGAGGTCAACTTGATTGCCTGTCCGTCCTAGTCTGGGTGGAGTCCAGCCCCTTTTGAAGGCTGAACATTCAACCTGCCACTGGGGGTAGATTGGGCTCTCATAACCCTTTGGAGACCCCATGCCTGGGCCAACAGCAAGAACACTTTCATCCTGGAGCCAGCGCTTCGGGGCACTCACACCTGGCAGTTTGCCCTGGCCCCACTCCCTGAGTCCGCCCTGCATTGTACTTCATGGGAACTGGATGGTGGCCTCCAGTAAGGCCCCTAGGCCCCCCACATGCTTGCCCAGTTGTCCTTTGGACTCAGAGGCAAGGCACTGGGGCTTCAACGGCGTTCCCTGCCGTTGGTCCTGCTGGCCCTTAGTCGGGTCACTGGTACTCCAAACGGTGAGTCAATAACCATACTGCAGACAGGGATAGCCGCTTGATCCATCACAAAATATTGAGGGCTAACTTGGGGTATAGGGGTGAGGATAGGAGCGTTCCCCCCCCAATACTCGTCCGCACCTACCAGGTTGGGCTGCAGGCGGAATTGGACTTTCCACTGGGATCCTGGCTTTCATCAGGGTGAGTCTGGCCCTCCCTGACGGCGTAAACCCACAATAGACAATAATGGTAAAGATAAGCAAAACAAATGGATCCCGGAGGGGATTGCCCAGGGTTGCAGCGAGCGGCTATCGATCTCCCTCCGAAAGATGTCCCGCCCTCTGGTTCAGGGGGTTCGACAGTCCATGATATCCTTCAAGCGATGACAGCTTTGAGACAAGCACTAGAGACTAATATAGGCACTCTGGGAGCTGAGCTTGGGATACTGAAGGATGACCATCGTAGATTGACTGAAAGAGTTACAATAGTGGAGAGGGAGTTTTCGGAGTTCCCGGACAGTCTATCAGACACCCGCCAGAGGCTTTCCACAATGGAAGATAAAGTCTGCACCCCAGAACGCAGTGCAGAAGATGCTGAATATCATTCTAACTCGAACAATATTCACATTGTAGGACTACCTGAGAGATAATAAGATAAAAGTTTACATTGCTCCCACTGATTTATTGCCCATTTTTGCTTTGGAGCTAGCATATAGGTACCCGGACTCACTCGCCTCGCCCTGGAGCACCACCACGAGTGATCATAGCAAAATTACTGTACCATAAAGACACGGATGCTATCCTGGCTCAAGCTCATAAAAAGTGAGACATCACACTAGGAAACAGTAAAATCGTAGTTTCGACTGGACGCCCAGCAGCATATTTTGAGGATATTGCAGCATGGCAAGCAGGGGCGCCCTCCAGTTCCACGGTGTCACTGATGGATCATGACCCGCTGGGAGAGAATGAGGGCTCTACTTTGAGCAGCGAGATAGACACTTCAGACCACTCTGATTCGGACCCTGATCTCCCTGTTATTACCCCCAGATCTGCAGATGATCTACTTTAAAAACCACCTCTTGGGGCTCTGCAGTGGTCCTCGTTATATATATCCACTTTGTCTCTGAACAACAACTGGCAATAGCTCAATCATCCCATCCTTCAATATGGTTCTCTGTTACATCATTCTACACTGGCTGTCCTTGCTACTGTTACTGTTGATAATATTCTGCGGCTGAACGGCCCCACCGTGGAGCTCTGCCCGGCTCCTTAGCTGATACGGCGGGCAGCACCAGTCTGCTGCCCCGTACAGCTTAGTCTATGAATGGGCAATACCACTTGGATGGTACTAGTTAACTTAGTTTGGATGGGGAGGGCTCTCCAACCGGTCCTGGGGAAGGGGAGTTTACTTGTTTCACTGTTGTATGGTTTATGTGGGTATTGGTATGTGCGCAATGGGGAACATTATTCTCCTAGACTACGGGCTACAATTAGCTCCCCTTTTCACTGCTGCCCAGGCTCTGAAAACCCTGCAAGACTACACACTCTATACACCAACTCAATGATCATCTCCAAACGCTATGATATAATCTCTTGGAATGTGAGGGGGATACACTCCATGGTAAAGCGCTATAAGGTATTTTCCTACCTTTCCCGCCGTGGCGTACACTTGGCTCTCCTCCAAGAAACATGTATTATACAAAAGGAGGGAACCACCTTGCAGCGCAGGTGGAGGGGGCAGGTGTATTACGCAACTTATTCTGCCTTTGCTAGAGGGTCTTGATTTCGATTAGACCTGGGGTCCCCTTTCAATATACTGCTCACAGGGTTGATTCAGAAGGTCGGTTTGTTGCAGTAATGGGCCAGCTAAATGGGAAAAACATTACGGTTATAAACGTTTATGCCCCAAGCTTCAATCAGACAAGTTTATTCAGAGAGTTACCCCAACAGCTCACCCCTTATCTAGCAGGAGAGGTGTTCATCGGTGGGGATTTTAACTGTATAGGGGATCCAGTACTGAATAGATCATACCCTCCATTGATTGATTCCCCGATTCATAAGTTGGCTAGGACATACACGACTTGCTGCAGCAACTGGAAATTGGTAGATTCCTTGTGTACCTTATATCCCCAGAGTAGGGACTACACCTATTACTCACCGACCTATGATTTTCATGTCCGCCTAGACCCTTTTCTTTGCACTCCCTCAATACACCAGAAAATACATGACAGAATATCTTGCCAGAACTATTTCAGATCACAACCCAGTCCTGCTCTGCATGAATTGGGAGGATGATCCAGCTCCTATACCCACTTGGAAGCTTAAACCAGAAGCCTTAGCGGATCCTCTTTTTAAAGAATAGAAAGGGCTGTATAGCCAGCAATACTTCACTGATAATGGAGAGACCAATGATACTAGAAGCACAGAGCGGGACACTTTTGAAACAGTCCAGCAGGGCCGTTGTATGACTGCGATGATCAGGATTAGGAGAACACTGCTCAGAGATGTAATGTCTGTGGAAACGCCATTATGCCATGTTGAACTAGATAGGCTGGAGGCCTTGGTGGACTAATGGACTCTCCAAGAAGCCAAAGAGAAAGGGAGAAAGTAGCTGAGGAAGTGCTACCTTTCTGCCAAATTGGCGTAATTCTGTCCAATGGTTCGGGCTGTAGACCTGTTCAAAAACCCTATGGGAATTAACATGGAGAAAACACGTTTTCTAAAGGAACTAGATCATAACTTTAACTACCTAGTGGCAACTGAGAGTAGGTTATATATATATATATATAAATATCTCCAAAGAAACGAAAAGCCCAGGCACCAGTCCATGTTAAAATCCAAGCATTTAATAGCATTTCTGAGCAGCAAGACAAAAAATCCTGATGCGTTTTGGCAACAACATGCCTTGTTCACAGGTAAGTAAGAGCAGGTGTGAGTGAGCCAGTGCTTTTTAAATACACAGTCATGTGTCTTCAATAGCCAAACTCCAACTCCCATAATGCACAGTTCCATATAAATAACTTCCTGAACTGGAGCGTTTAATTTCCATATAGCTGCAATAGCGTCACAGGTACTTCAGTTCACCATATAAATGTTCTTGTGTGCATTAAGTATCCATTACTTGATAGTCCACTTGCTTTTACAGTTGCTGCCCAGCATGATAACAGCTATACAAGGAATACATGAAAAGTAAGAGGAGAGGCACACTGTCTCCCTCCTATCCCTTGCTCACCTCCATCACAATATATTTCTCGGATAAATGCCTTATTTGCATGAAGGAGAGTGGGTCGGGCCCCTTCCATAAAACTATCATTGACACCTCCTGCTCCGTAAGGGGCCACAGACCCTGCAGGGCGGCCTGGGTTACTGGGGCGAAGCATCCCACAGAAAATATCTCCAAAGAAACGAAAAGCCCAGGCACCAGTCCATGTTAAAATCCAAGCATTTAATAGCATTTCTGAGCAGCAAGACAAAAAATCCTGGCGCGTTTCGGCAACAACATGCCTTGTTCACAGGTAAGTAAGAGCAGGTGTGAGTGAGCCAGTGCTTTTTAAATACACAGTCATGTGACTTCAATAGCCAAACTCCAACTCCCATAATGCACAGTTCCATATAAATAACTTCCTGAACTGGAGCGCTTAATTTCCATATAGCTGCAATAGCGTCACAGGCACTTCAGTTCACCATATAAATGTTCTTGTGGCCGCCCTGCAGGGTCTGTGGCCCCTTACGGAGCAGGAGGTGTCAATGATAGATATAAATATATATATATTTTTTTTATTTATTTATTTCACAGCGAATTCCAAACGTTACAGGGACGTTATAGTTAAGTTGACGTTTTACCCATTCAAAAGCATACAAATTCAGCAGATATAGTTATACTTATAGTTATACTTATGTTAATAAACTTTCACTCATTGTCTAAAGTTAGTTTCTGGCACAAGTTACAGTTCCTTCAGATAAGTAGAACTATAAGTATAACTGTAACTACTGAATTTCTATGGTTTTGTTTGGGTCGAATTTCAACTTAACTATAACGTACCTGTAACCTTTGTTTTTTTCAGGAAATTTCTATGTTTGTTTTAATGCGTATGTTAATATAACCAGTGCCGTGCAGGACCTTTGGCTGTGCGCAGCGAGGATTGGTCACAGAGCCTGGCCGTAGGCCAACCCTCCTTCATGCAACCAAACCCAAGCTGCACATGGTAACTATAACCCCCCACCGCCGTCATGACAGTTTTTTGTCAATTTGTTTTATGCAAATATTACATTGAAACTATCAATGATCTTATCAGTGCATGGTGAGGGTGAGAGTTACAGTTATCTTAGGGCACAAGTTATAGTTACTTGAGATAACTCTAACTATAAATGCTGAATTTCGAAGGCTTTGTGCGAGTAAATTCAGAACTTAACTATAATGTCTCTGTAACCTTTGGTTTTACAGTGAGTTTGTATGTTTTTTTAAAATTCTTTTTCCTAACTATAATGTTCCTATAACCTTTGGCTTCTTTTCAGTGACTCTCTGGGAGGGATTTAAAGTAAAGTAAATTTAATTACTAAGTGTTAATCCAACTACCGCCCTGCACGGCCTTAGCCCGTGCAAGGCAGGGGTTAGCCATAATCCCCTAAAACCACCCAAATTGCACCACACAGGCCTGCTACCAGGCCCTGCGTCCAACCCACTTTAACTACACCAACTCCACACAAGTCTTTGATGAATGCTATACTTGAATGAGATATTTTAGGACAAATTGAAAAGGAAAATCTATTTGTCAAGAAAAAGGAGTAAAATCACTTTTCGGTATGTACCCTAAATATTTTAATTTGAAAAGTAATTAAAGCATAAATGAAAAGTTATGCATGATTATTACTAATCACGTCTATAAAAATGTTATTGGAATCAACATGTTGCCATTTCCTGCATACCCCTTTATTACAGGTATAAGTTAGGGGGCGTTTTTTACTGGAATTACGAGGGACAAAATGTACAAGGGCAAAAGTGACAGTAAGAGGATACTGATCACCCCAAGGGGAGGGACAGATCTGGTGATTTTTAAACAATGTGCCTAAATCATCTGACACTAAAATATGATCAATAATACTGCCTTTGCCCCTTCCTACAAAATTTGGAATGACCTCGGGATCATCCAATTTTCAGCCTTTACATCTGCTGAAAAGGACAGATTGTTGGTTAATATTATTCTTGTTAGTGCTTCTCCATACAGAGCATTTGAAAAATGGCCAACAAGGTCCTCCTGCCCATTAATGATTCCACAAATGTTACTCCCACTGAAGCTCAATTATGTTACGTTAAAATCCCCCTCCCATAAAAGCTAAACACAATTTGGCTCTTTGATCTATTAAATCTGAGAGAGTGAGCTCTAACTCATCAATAATCCCCACTGGCTGACTCACATAAAAATTAGAAATGTATTACGATTATGTTTAACTCTTTAGGGTATGATAACTTCAATATTTGATAGTAAGAGTTAAAAAACAATTCTTTGATGTGCACATTCCCAGCCGCTCTTGATACAAGGACTAAAAGCCTGCCCTTCCCCAGCAGTGGAAGGTACTGTGGAGGAACAGAAAAACCCAAACCCATCAATTGAGATATGGTCATAAACCCATATCTCCTGGCAGCAATCAATATTAAAAGCTTTAATAAAACTCAACAATTCCATATCACATTATTTGGATCAAAGCCCTGCCACATTCCAAGAAAGGAATCGTAAACCCCTTATGCTCTGTGTGGGAGAACTGTCCTTAATTGGTAGGGGTTCCTTCTTTGTCAAAGTTAGATCCTTTAGGCTGAGAGTAAAGGCCAATATCCCTTCTGCCTCTTCTGCATTACTGGGGACCAACAACCCTTCCTGTGATGGCCATATGCTGCCAACCCTAATATTGCTATCCAACATCTTAAAAAGATTAGGACTACAGTCTGCTACATGCAGGGGGCCTAGTATAACTGTCCCGTTTCTCCAGAGTTCAAGGACACCATGACCTGATTACGGGACCAAATATCAATCGGTCATAAGCCACCCCTTCCTTACTCGAGTGACAGTTTGCACTTCGGGGGGGTAAGGGAGATGTTAAACACAAATCCAGCAGACCCTCCATTTTAGAAACTTGGGGCCAGATGTAGGAAAGGATTTGCGCCTCGCAAATGGCGAAAAACGCAGTTTGCGAGGCGCAAAAGCCTCTCCGCGATGCAGAAATGCATTTTGCAAGTCGGATCCGACTCGCAAAATGCATTTCCGACTCGCAAATAGGAAGGGGTGTTCCCTTCCTATTTGCGACTCACAACGCTATGCAATTTAATTTGCGACCGCGAAAGCGGTCGCAAATGAAATCGCAGTTACCATCCACTTGAAGTGGATGGTAACCCAGTCGCAATGGGACCCCTTCCCCTTTGTGAATGGAAACAAAAATAATTTTTCAGAGCAGGTAGTGGTCCTATGGACCACTGCCTGCTCTGTAAAATACCGAAACAAAAGGTTTCGTTTTTTTTTCTAAGTGCAGCTCGTTTTCCTTTAAGGAAAACGGGCTGCAGATAGAAGAAAAAAAAAACTGCTTTATTAAAAAGCAGTCACGGATATGGTGGTCTGCTGCCTCCAGCAGGCCACCATCCCCGTGAGTGCCCATACTCACAATGGGGTCACAAACTGCGACCCACCTCATTAATATTAATGAGGTGGGTCTTTGCGACCTCATTGCGAGTTGCAGAAGGTGTCTGAGACACCTTTCTGCATAGCAAATTGCGACTTGTAATTTGCGAGTCGCACGGACTCGCAAATTGCAAGTCGCAATTTTCAACCTACCTACATCTGGCCCTTTGTCCCTTGGCGTGAACAACATATCAGTCGAGTCAATCATTGGTGTCCAACTCCAAGAGGATCTGAAATCTGGTATGAGTTGGGATTCCAGGGTATGTGCACAGGTGCCTGTTCAAAAACCTGTCATTCCCCCTGCCCACTAGGAGCCAATGGACTAAGAAAATAACCCAACGGAACAACAGACAACCAATAAGGGTTTTCCTCAACCCTGCTCCTTTGACCAGATCTTATCAGTCGATGTGCCAGCTTTTGGTACCTGCAGCTAACAACAATACAGTCCCCTTCTATGATTTTTGGTGAAGATCCAATCCAGCCAGCTCTCCTCACCATAAGGATATCATTGTACTCCCGGAAAGTAAAGTCCGAGTTTCTGCATTTTTGTCTATGTAAAATGTAACTAGAGGTACCCACACCAGCACTGCCACGTAAGGGCACATTCATGGGGAAAGTGTAAGGACTGTTGTGTGTGAGGGGGGCCTCGGCTGAGAGATATGGCCGCAGGTGGCTGGAGGTATTTATTTTCATTCTCGGACTGATTTTCTAAACGGATAAAACAGTCCCAAAATGCACATCAAAAAACTGGACTGGAGGAGCTTCATATCTATGGCCTGGTAAACGGGAGCGCTCTGGCACTACTGACCCCAGCTGTATGGCCCCCGGCTGCTATGAGGATTAATGCCCCCCGGCAAATAAATATCCATTATCCAAAGCCTTTAGCAACCTGTCGGGCCTCCTCATTACCCTCCCATCAAAACAGCTCTTACCTCATTGCTGCAGCACTCCACGTCTTGACACTTCATGTCTGCTGGCAAGGTGCTTGGCGCACTGCGGAGTTAGCTGTTCTAGTGCAGTCAGAGCACTAGAGGAAAAGAAGTAAATTTTCTGCACTGGTAACGCAATACCTGGAGTATATTTTCTTTAGACTTCCCAGGCCGGGGACTTGATCTTCCTTAGTATGAGTTACCGACGAATTTAACAGAGAGGAGAAAAGCCCGCAACAAGGCTCCTCGGGAAACTCACTGTCCTGGGCTGAATAGGCAGCCACACATACACACGCGGTTTCCCAGGTATATGTGTGATGTGCTGGTCCGTTCCAGGCTTTTTTCTTTAAATCTTTAAATTCTGGGAATTGTAGTCCTGTTCTATAATGGAATAAACAAGACTTCAGGTCTCAGAATTCAAAGAAAAAATCACACATGGACCTGGGAAACCTGGCACCTGGTAACAATGAACAAGAAGGCTAGGACTGCTAGCCCACAGGCCAGTGAGAGCAGAGGGACAGAGGCCTGCATGGTATCATGCTTAAATGAAAGGCTCTCATCTATTAGTTACCAGCAATCGGCACTTTTGCCTGATCACTCATGGCGAGGCCTTTAGAAGTACTGCAAATCTGTATGATGATTTCCAATCCTTGAGGGATGCAGAAATAATATTAAAATATGTTAGTCTAACACGAGATGCCTGGCACGGCTGTACACGTCCTCAGACACTGCCTACAATTAAGGACATTTTAAACTCAAAATAACTGTAGTTCCGGTAAGAAAAATCTATGATCCAAGGTATTAGTTTTTTTGGAAAATGCACAATTAAATGTAGATAGATTTTAACAAACAGAGAACACTTTCCTTTTTTGAGTTACAGTTTAAAAGTTCAAAATAAAGAACACTGAAAATATCAGATGAGTGATGTTGCTGAAAATCAGTCTGTCAGAATATGAAACCAAGTCAATCAAGAATAATGCCATGATTGTGTTATGTATTATTTAATGTTCAAAGATGGCCATTGAATTCCACCATCCATAGACAGCAGTCGATACTAAAGAGGTTCCTAGTCAAACTAATTTCTGGGAAACAGTTGCACCAATAACTATTAAACCACAGATCGATGTAGATGTGTCATTGAATTTAAACACAATTCTCAGAAAGAAAATGGGTGAATGAATAAAATTGCAAATGAATATATCCAAAACTGTACAAATCTATATACCAAGATGGCTTTATTATAAGGTATGGCTTGTATTACCTAGGCCAACTGATAATTCATCTGTGGTAAATTGGTAGTGGTTTATAATTTTCTCACACCAAAGACTACTAGCAAGAAATATAAGACCAAAATTAAAAAGAATGCCAAATCATTTGGACTAAGGATCTCCAGGTTCTGTAGAAAAGAAGAGCAGGTAATGATCTGGAAGTAATTTATATTCGAAAATGGCTGCCACATCTACGTACGTGGAGATATAAGCATCTTGCAGTGAGAACCCTGGATAGAGAAAGACATTGTGATTCTGGTACAGTTTAACATTATAAGGCCCTCGTTAATAGTTGTGATATTCCCCGAGAGTATAATAAATTTGGAGTGGTTGGAAAGGTATACCGCCTAGGGCCATTCAAAGTAGACCAGTGTCTCTAGATCTAATAATTCTAGGCCCAATTTCACTGGATGCAAATGCTGTCTGGGGCAGGATCAGACAGCAGGAAGAATCGCAGCCTGACCTCAAACCTACGTTTGCTGCAAAGAAGGGTGGGGATTGTAGGGAACATACAACATACCCCTGGCCTAAGCCTACCCTGGAATGTCCTACTCCCTAGACCCAGCAACCCTCTCGCTTATATTTTCTGCCTGTTCTGAGCAGATGGAAAATGTCAGCATATTTGTCACTGGAATCAGGACAATTCAGTAGAAATTAGACTAGGGTCTGTGTGTTAGTCATCATTCTGGACATAAATCTGTTTGCTGTTTTTTGGTGTGGGTATTCCAGCATCCTGGTATACCTGCAACAAAATCTGGAAAACTCCTAATGAGAGCCTATGATGGCAACGACTCCTGTTCTTCTTAAGTAGAAGTATCTTTTAATGAGAGTGAAATAGCTAACATCAGTAAAATAGCAGCATTTAAAATGTTTGGGCCGTATACTTACTATCAGTATTTAAATAGGTTCAGAGACTTTAATAGAGAACTGACACTAGGCAGAACAAGCATATGAGGAACTGAATTTTAAAAAATTGGCATAAGGCACATTTGGTTTGGTAAGTGCTTCTGCTGGCTTCTAGAGGAGCAAAGGTATTTCAGGATGACATCCTAATATTTGGAAAGGACAAAAATGAGCATGATGGGAAAAAGCAAGTGGATTATCCAGGTCATGTTATATCGGACAAAGATAATTGTCCTAACATTTGCAAAGTAGAAGCCATTGTCAATGCTTCGGAACCTAAAAGTAAGGAACAGTTCATGTCCTTCCAAGGCGTCATGGAATTTTATTCTCAGTTCGTGGAGAATTATGCCACCCAGGTGGAAACTCTACAGTCATTATTGAAAAAAAAGTTGCATTTTGTTGGGGTTAGAAACAGACTGAGAATTTTAGTGTGAACAAGAACAAAACAGTGTGTGCATCATGTTTGAAACTGTTTGTGATGGTGTGGATTGCTTAATATCCCTGGAAGCTAGTGGATATGGTGTTGGCACAGTGTTATCTCAATGGAAGAATGGCATTGAATGGGTTGTTGCATATGCATCACGTACCTTAACACAAGTGGAAAGAAATTATTCAGTAATAGAAAAAGAGCTGCATGCTGCCACATGGGCTGCAGAACGGTTCAGAATGTATGTATGGGGGAGAAAATTTGAAGACCTGTATTGTCCATAAACTCTAGGTAAATATTTTGAAGCCAAAAGGAAGTAAAAACGTCAATCCACAGTTAGCACGTTTAGTTAAAAATTACAAATGTGCCATTATGATATTGCATATGTTTCAGGCAAGGAAAATTGCGTTGCAGATGTGTTGCCCAGCTTACTACAATTGGAAACAGGCAATACTTGTAAAATGGCAATAGCACTGAGGCGGAATGTGATCTGAAGTTGTCTGAGGTGAAATGGATGTAGGAGATGGAGATGGATGTGGTATGGTTGGCCATGAAGAATTACATTTTGAAAGGATGGCCATCTAAGAAAGAGTTGCAAGGTGAATGTAGTACATTCTGTAGTACAAAGATGTACATTCTGAAGTACATCTTTTGAGAGGAGATAGAATTGCACCTCATAAAGGGGTATGAGAGACTATTATCAAATTGGGACATGAAGGTCATGGAGGGATGTCAAGCACAAAAAGGAAAATTAAATGTTGGTGCCAGGTCTGGATGGTATACTGGATCAATGGGTGAAGGGTTGCAGTGTTTGTAGTCCAAATGATAAAGTAGTTAAACCTGTAGTCGCACCTTTACAAACTGTAGAATTACCAGATGAACTGTGGTGGAAATTGACTATTGATTTCATGGGGTCTTTTGTCACAATGCCACCCAAGGAATCATATGCCATTGTACTAATTGATTACTATTCCAAATGGCCGAATGTACGTATAGTTGGTAATGTTACTACTGAAGTGGTTATTGATTTCCCGGAAGGTGTTTTTTTAGGGAAAGTTTTCTGGAAATATTGGTTTCACATAACAGTCTACAACTCACATCAATGGTGGAGATTGAGGAAATCAGGAGGTGCATGTGCCAGAGGGCCAGGGACAGCAGTTGGACTGAGAGAAAGCTGGCACCACTGTTTTGCCACTTGAATATATCTCACTGAAATAAAGGATTGTTACCTCTATCTACATGTCCTGAACCCATTCTTAACAGACTGACATACACAATCACAAATCTTAGTGCTTGGGAGTCAGTTTCTCTCTGTGCTATGAATACCTCCAAGCCCCAGCGGGGTCACGTCAGCAGTCAGTTCTGTAGGTAATATAGCATAATAATGTGCAAGGTCATCGGCTCCAGCTGTTTTGTCCTTTATATTTTGACATTCATGTTGACAGTGCAAGCACCACTTAAAAATAGATCCCTTTTGTGTAAGCTTCCTCAAAGGCTCACCTATTGAGTCAATGTTTTGTAGGTACATAGAACAGTAGCTGACAAACCCCAGAAAAAAACATAAAGCAGGCACTGTGTCTGGGGGTGGTGTCAATATTAAAGCTCTGACCTTGCTAGGATTTGGCCTCATGCCATTGTTCGAGAAAATATATTTGAAGAATTTAAGAGAGTTTGATCAAAGAATGCACTTTGGGCCTGATTACAACTTTGCCGGAGGGGGTTAATCCATCCCAAATGTGACGGATATCCCACCCACCGTATTAAGAGTTCCATAGGATATAATGGACTCGTAATACGGCAGGTGGGATATCCGTCACATTTGGGATGGATTAACCCCCTCCGTCAAAGTTGTAATCAGGCCCTTTGTCTTTGTTTTTTGTTTTTTATAACCAAATTTTATTGTTTTCAAAGAATTATGGCAACAACAACAGTTTAGCACAGGTACAACCGAACAATTCAATTGTGGTACATTTACTATGTACATGTTTTTCTTTTCCTTTCGGGGGAAGGCATAGATAGTTCCTTGATCACGTTCGGTGAGGAGGAGGAGGGGGGTTCGATCTAGTCTATGACAGTGTTTCGAGCCATGGGCCCCATATTTGTTCATATTTCCGGGGACATCCTCTCGATTCATATATTTGTTTCTCTTGGATTGTGCACCAGTCTACTCCCTTTCTCCATTTCTGCAGGGATGGGCCGGTAGGCGAAGTCCACGCCGCGGCTATGTCTCTTTTGGCTACCAGCAGAGCCGTTCCGATGAACGCTCGATTGGTTCGTGATCTTAATCTCTCCTCCATGATTCCTAGTAACACCATGGAGGCGGAGAGTTGGAGTTTTGTTCCTATTGTCTTGTTTAGTTCATTTAGCACTTTTTCCCAGTAGATCTGCAATGTCGGACAAGACCAGACCATATGGAAGAAGTCTGCGTGTTCCATGTCGCAGCGGGGGCAGCGGCTGTTCGGCCATATTCCCGCCTGGGAAAGCCTTTTGGGCGCCAAGTATGCTTTGTGTAGGTAGTAAAATTGTATGGTACGCAGTTTTGCTGATATGGCTAGGGTTTTTGGGGCTTCTAAAGCTTCTGCCCATTCCGAGTCCTCTAAAGCTCCGGTCCAGGTCTCCCACCCCGTCCTCATCGAGCTCGCGTCTCCTGGTGTATTGTTAATCAACATTCTATATAGTTGTGATATCCCTTTCCCTCCCATGTTTCCCATTAAAGTTTTGGGTTCAAGGGGGTTAAATTCCGGTAGTGGGTTTTTGGGGAGCTGCGTTCCTATGGCATGTCTGAGTTGAAGGTATTTAAAAAATTGTGTTCGGGATAGTTGGAACTCTGTCTGCAGTTCCTGAAAGGATTTAAGTGTTTCGCCCTTCCATATGTCCCCCACCAGTGAAATCCCTAGTTTATCCCATTCTGTAAATCCCTCCAGTGTGGCGGTGGCGTTCATCCATTTCCCTCTCCATAGCGGGGTCTGTAGGGTGATTACTGCATTCCATTGGGTGTGTCTCAGTGCAGCCCGCCATGCCAGGAGGGTGGCTCTGGTTGTCTCGCCCATACATTGGGGAAGAGGCGTACCGTACAACGCATCCAAGATGCGCGGGAAGCCTAGGGTGTTTAATTCCATTTGGTATGCCGGGTCTGACCACCCTCCGTTGAACCAGTCATGTATTGTTAAGATTTGTGTCGCCAAATAGTATAGGTATGGGTCTGACATCCCCAGGCCTCCCTCATGCGTTCCCTTCTTGCAGTGTTTTGTGGCTACCCGGTGTCTGTTCCCGCCCCAAAGGAATTGTAGTGTCGCTGTTTCTAGAGTTCGAAACCATGAACGTGGGATGGGGAGGGGGAAGTTCTGAAAGGCATATGTTAGTCTGGGTAGAATCATCATTTTATATAAGGCTGTCCGCCCCATTATGTTTAATGGTAGTGTCTGCCATTTTTGTAGGTCTGTCTTGACTCGTGTTAACAGCGAATCTACGTTCTTTGCCCAGGTTAGTTCCGGTAGAAGGGTTACCCAGACACCCAGGTATTTAAAGCTCAGTCTGCAGAGGGGAATTGTGTCCTGCCAGTCAAAGCAGTATCGAGTATGTGCCAGAGGGACCAAAGCCGATTTGGCTGGGTTCATCTTCAGGCCTGAGGCTGTTGCAAAGCTCTTAAGGAGTTGGAGACTGCGTGGGCCAGATGTGCTTGGGGTACCCATATAAAGTAATACATCGTCTGCGTATAAAGCTATTTTGTCTTCTGTGGCGTGTTTCCATTTCCAGCCACAATATTCCGGGTCTGTTCGGAACATCTGGGCCAGGGGTTCTATAGTTAGGGCAAAGAGAAGGGGGGATAGCGGACATCCTTGTCTTGTTCCCCTTCTGACTTCAAAGAGTGATGATAGGGTTCCATTGATTTGTACTCGGGCAGAGGGGTCCGCATATAACGCTCGGGTTAGTTGACAGAATCTTGGTCCCAATCCCGCCCTCTGTAGCACCATGAATAGGAAATTCCAGTCTACGGAGTCAAAAGCCTTCTCGAAGTCAATAAAGAGCAGCGCTAAGTCTCTGGGTAGTTTATGTCTTTCATCGAGGGCCACATGGAGGCGGCGAATACAGTGACGGGTGCTGCGGGCTGTCATAAACCCACATTGGTCTGCGTGGATCAGTTGCGGTAGTACTCTTTTGAGACGTGTTGCGAGTATGTTGGCTAGGATCTTGACCTCACAGTTGATCAATGAGATCGGTCTATAGTCTGCACAGTGTGGTGATGGAGGGTTAGATTTGGGAATCACCACTATGGTGGCCTCATCCAGCCCTCTCGGGAAACGCCCCTGTTGTTCTACTTCTGCGAAAAGGGCCATTAGATGTGGCAACAGCTCCTTTTTGTATTTCTTGTAATATTCTGCTGGGAAGCCATCAGGGCCTGGGGTTTTTCCAGCTCTCAGTCCCGAGATGGCATTGCTTATCTCTTCTTCTTGCAAAGGTTCATCTAAGATCTGCGTTTCTGTAGGGGGCAGACTGGGCAGGGGGATTGTGTCTAGTAGTCTACGGCCATGGGCTGGGTCGATGGAGTCTGAGGCCTTATACAATGTTTTGTAATATTGGGCAAAGGCCTCTGCTATATCTTGGCGTTTCTCGACTTTGCTCTTTTCTCCATCCCATATTTCGGAAATAGTGGCTGAGGCTCTGTGATGGGAGATCAGCCAGTGTAGTAATTTCCCTGTTTTGTCCCCCCATCCATATATTCTGGCTGTGCTTGCTCGCCAGAGAGCTTTTGCTGCTTCTAGGGACAGATCTCTGATTTCCTCTCGTATCAGGGACAGCTGTCTTGCGCTCCTTCCGTTGGGGTTCTCTTCTTGCGTTAGTTCTAGCTCTGCTGCTTGTTTCTCTAATGACTCAATCTTTTGAGTTTTTTGACGTTCTATCTTTCTTATCAGGCCTCTGGCTGACCCTCTCAGGACAGCCTTGCCTGCCGCCCATAAAATGCCAGGTGAGGACACCGATCCCTCGTTCAGGCCAAAATATTCATTTTGTGCCTCTTGTAGCTGTTCTACGAATTCTTCGTCTTGTAGGTACCAAGCATTTAATCTCCACATGGGTCGGTTTGCTCGTCGGGCCTGACCCAGAGCTATGCGTATTGGTGCGTGGTCAGATATGCCCCTTGCCAGTATTTCAATATGTGATGTGGCACCGCAGTCTGCACTGGGTAGTAGTATCAAGTCTATTCGGGATTGCGAGCCGTGCGCTGCTGAGGTGTGAGTGTATTGTCTGTGTCGTGGATGTCTCAATCGGCAGATGTCACTGAGTCCCATTGCTGTCATCCAGTTCGTAAAGCCCGTCGCCATTTCCCATCTGTGAGTGGTTATTGGGCCTTCCACGTCTAATTTAGGGTTTGGGACTGCGTTAAAGTCGCCTCCCAAAACAGTCAGTCCTGAGGGTAGGTCTAGGAGGATTTGTGTTAGTTCCTTAATAGTTCCTCGTTGTAAGGTTGGGGGAATATACGTACTAATTATGTTGATTGTCGTTCCCTCTATTGTCCGAGTAATGGCCACGAATCGGCCTTGTTTGTCCTTCCAGGTCTGTATCACCTTCAGGGGGAAGGAACGGTGTAAAAGGATCGCTACTCCTCTCGAACCCCTCATGAACCCGGCGTGATATACTCTATCAAATCCCCGTCTCAATAGGAAGGGCCAGTGTTCTCCGGCTAGGTGTGTTTCTTGCAAGAGAAGTATCTCGGGTTTGTGTCTATGTGCGAAAGTGAACACTGCTGTGCGTTTAATCTTATCTAGCAGCCCGTTTACATTCCACGAGATGGCCTGTGTTGGGTGCATCAGGGTTTGATTGTGAGATTGTCTTGGCTCTGCCTTGCGGGCGTGGTTGTTTTAGATACAGGGTGCCTCCCTCCCCGGTCTCCCCATGCGTCTTCGAGAGCTGTTTTACCTTTTCCCCATTTGTTTGTTGGTTGTCCTGTATTTCTGCCATATTTAAAATCAACAAGTTTGTCAACGTGACAATGAACAGTATCTTACCCTTTGCTACTACGTGTAGCGTTTGAATCCCCCCAACTCCCTCCCCACCCCATACTTCCCCCCAGAAGCATCTGTCGCCCTGACCCCTTACCATCGCGCCTTGAACCCAGCGAGATGGTTTTCCAAACTAAACTAAACTAACTAGCTGGTTGAGCAGTGGTGAACCCCTCCATAGTGTCGAATCAGTGCATTGAAGGCGTCTGCTGGTGTTATTTGTCGGCAGTATTAGTATTTTGATTTGCTCGCCTTTCTCCCTCTCCTCTCTCTCCCCTTCTAAAGACCCCTCTCAGGCCCCTTGTTATATAGTCGGTCTGCAGGATAGGTCTATGGTTCCCGGCGAGTCGGTCCCGGCCCGGGGCGGGCTCCGCTGTTTCGAGTCTCTTCCATCTTCTTTTCCATTAGCTGTCTGTGGTGATCTGTGGCCTCTCGGGCTAGTAGGCGTGGGAGCCGCCGTCGTCGACGGGGAGTGCGAGCGGGAACTCCGTCCCCCTCTGCGTCTTCTCGACCTCGTGCGGTGTCCCTTAGTGATTGTACGTTTTGGCCGATGGTTGAGTTTGTTTCCGTTCAGTGCCCAATCAGTTTGTTCTCCAGTCTTTCTGAGTGGCAACTCTTCTGTTAGCCATGTCCATGCTGCAGTTGGCTGTTCGAAGAAGTGTGTTCTGTTGCCATAGACTACCCTCAGTTTCGCAGGGAATAGTAGTCGGTATTGGATGTTCATTGTTCTTAGTTTTTGCTTGACTTCTAGAAAGGAGCGTCTCTTTTGTTGTACATCTCGTGTGTAGTCAGGGAAGAGGAGGATTTTATCTCCATTGCAGAGGATATCTCCTCTGGTGCGTGCTTCCTGTAGGATCATGTCTCTGTCTTTAAAATTGAAGAGGCAGAGAATTATCAGTCTTGGCGGGGATCCTGGTGGAGGTCTCATCTGAAGGGCTCTGTGTGCCTGCTCAATAGCGAACCACGGGGTAAGACGGTCCTTCGGAATCCAGGACCGAAACCATTCCTCCAGATACTCGGTAAGAGACGCCGTGGCTGTGTCTTCTGGGAGCCCAACCAGTCTGAGGTTGTTCCGCCTTGATCTGTTTTCAGCATCTTCTGCCCTTCGGTGCAGCTCTGCCGTTCGAGATATGAGTGCGGACACTTGTGTTTTAAGGGTCTTTACCTCGTCCTCCACCGTGGATATTCTGGTCTCTGCCTCTGTGATGCGGGCTGTGGCATTGCGTAGGTCTTGGCGCACTAGAGTCACTTCTTCCCTGACCTCCCCGACTCTGGCCTCCACTGCGGCCTGGGACGTGTGGATGGCCTGAAGGATTGTTTCTAGGTCTCTGGAGGTTGGTGCTTGATTGTCTCTTTCGCCCGGGGTATGGGCCTCTGTTCGGGGCCCCGTTGCGTTTGTGGCATATTGTTCTATCTTTGTCTGGGCTGTCGATTGTCTTGATGTTTTATCTTTGCCCATGCTTTTGTTATGTTGCCAGGATCAGAAGCCGCCCTTGTTTAAGTTCTTGTTGCCTCTGTATATCTGGTTATGGTTGTTTTTACTTTGATCTCCCTGGTTTCGCACGCAATGGGAGGTTGATCGATCTTTTATGACTGGTGGTTGGCTCTGTGTCCTTTCTTCCTCGTGGCCTCAGATTGTAGTGCATGAGCTGTAGATACAAGAGCCCGAGGGGCAACCCCGGTGTTGTGCGTTTTCTTCCCCTCTTCTTTCCGGGGGGAGAGGAGGATGAGGGCCCGATGATGGCAGAAGCAGTAAGGGGGCAAAGGATTGTTTATTCAGAAGAGAGGGGGCTTTCCGTCAGAGTGTCAGTGCTCCTCCCCGGGTTTCAGTCACAATGGAGACCCCCCGGCCCAGTACCTCTGTTCGTGGTCGTCTCGGTGATGGAACTCTTCCCTCCGATCCACCACCTCGATCTGGGCCGATCCCCACGTCCCGGCTCTGGGCTTCGGCTTTCCGGCCGGGGAGGGGGGGATGCAGGAGAGAAGACGGGGGATATGACCCCACCCCCAGGATCTGCTGCAGCGGGTTCCGCTTTTTAACGGGGCTTCGCGCCTCCGGCGCTCTCGGCTTTTCTTCGTGGCCGGACGCGGGCCGCAAACCCCCAGGTCCGCTCGGGCCCTCTTGCGTTCGCGGCCTGGGCCGCTCTCTCCCCCGCCGCGCGCGCCGACTCTGGGCCTCGTCCTTTGCGTTGGGGAGATGGGGGGGACGCAGGAGAGCAGGTAGGAGGCAGCGGGCCAGAGGCAGCCCCGGCCCCTCTCCCCGGGTCTGTCCCGGCGGGTCTCGCCCCCGTCCGAGGCCTCCGATGTTCCCGGCCACTCTTTGCGGCCGCGACTCCGTGAGTCCGCCCGAGCCTCTGGATCGGACTCGGGCTTCGCTTTTTTTTTTTTCTCCCGTCTCGGGGAAGGAGGTCTTGGTGTCCCCTCGACGGGAGGGAGACGTCCAGGGGAGGAGGATTCCAGGCGGATTCAAGGCGGATGACGGAGGGGTCCGGAGCACTATGAAAGTGCGTCTGCCATCTTGACGCCTTGGCCACGCCCCCCCTTTGTCTTTGTTAAGTATCATACTGATGTCTTGCAAATGCAGAGAGACTTTATAAAGTGTGGCATCATGTTCTTCTTGATTGTTTCCATTTCTTATTTCTTCTTGAAAGATTTCAGCTGCGGATGAGACATCAAAGCAGAGTCCTTTGTAGAGGCATAATCAGCAGTAGGTGGCAAAAGTGGATATAGATGTTATGATTCTTCTGCTAACTCCTCTTACAGATGACGACTAGAGAAAACAGGGGCACCAATCAACTGGTGTACCATGTCTTGTATTTATGAAGTGAGATGTATCTTTCTTTGAGCTGCTTGGTTAGTCTGGTGCATTTCTGCACAGAATCCTATGGTGCTTCCCATTTGTTCTGTGGAAAAGGGACAATGGCTGAGACCCAGGAAGTGGGACCTGGAACAGGTTCAATGATATCAAGTTTAATGAGGTTTTCAAGTTCCAAAGATCCATTTTGGAACTTGAATATGGAGATTGATGTAAAATATAATGCCTACGTTGTGGGTTTATTTTACTGAAGGACTAAGTGCAGCTAGCCATTGTGGCTACCACAAATAGGGCCAGATGGAAAGTTGGCTGCCTATTATCATGTACTATGACAGTTTATTTAGGTCTTTTGATAGATCAGATTGAGACTGAATATTGAATATGAGCTAAGTATCATCATCAGACATGAAGAACGAAAAACCATGACTTCTGATCGGATGAGCAAGAGGGTTCATGTGCAAGTTGAAAAGAGATGGACTAATTATAGAGCCTTAAGGGCTTTTGTCCACTAAACCTCTTATAAGTGGCCAAAAATTCAATTGGGAAGGTGGTAGAAAGACTGCCTATTGTCTGTTTGCAAGAAAGGAGTCTCCACTCTAGACTCCCAGAGCCTGTTTAGTAGGATAGAGTAGATGAATGTGTCAGAGGCTACGGATTAATCCAGCAAAATTAGTAAATGAGATCCTCCTTTATCCAAGGTAGATCTAATTGTATTTGTAGTTGTGGCATTTCTAAAGTGCTTTAGACCAAGGAGTTATTAATGTCATCTAGTGTTGCACCTAGGACAGATTCTGTACCGTGTCCTTATCATGAGTTGAAAGCCAGCCTACAGAGGATTATAGCAGTTATTTGATTAATAAAAAAGGGACATCTGAGTGTTAACAATCGCCTGAGACATTTTTGCTAGTGGGAGAACAGAAATGGGACGGTAGTTAGATAATATAACACGGTCTGCAAAAGGTTTCTTCAAAACAGGCATCACTATAGCTTTGTATCATAAAAGTGGGACAGTGTCTGTAGTCTTTGAACAACTGCAGATGGTAGTTAATAAAGATACTATAGGACTGAGGACTGATTTGGGAGTTTCCAATGAACAAGGGTTCAACAGTAATCCAGAAGTGCTAGAAAGTGGTTTAGAATGGATGGACCCATAGTTGCATTATTAAAACGAGTTTACGTAATAGATGCGTAGTCTGAAGCAGCAATGATAATGGCCTCTGTAGGTGTGATTGTCTGATATAGAATTGAAATAAATGTTAGTTTCTAAAAATTCAGAGAGGTTATCGCAAAGCTTCTATGAAGCAAAAATAGTAGATGTGGTGCAGCTTGGGGAGATCAGTTATAGTACTATTTTGAAAGCTTCCTTACTGGAGTTTGGGGTGTTTGAGAGATGGTCAGAATACTATCTAGCTCTAACTTTACCAATAGCTTGTTTATAGCTCTTGCAGGTCTTCAAGTAGTTAGTTCTGTCCAGCAGGGAGAAAGATTTTCTCCATTTCCTCTCAGCCTGTTTACAAGTGTGCTTCAATGATTCAAGATTGTCAATGTGCCTAGGGACATAAGGGCAGCATCTGGGAGAATGCCTATGGCTCAGAGGGGAAATAGTGTCTAGTGTGGAGGTGATCCAAGTGTCAAATTAGAAGTCAGCCCGGGGAATACTTTCCAATAGGACTGGATGGGAAGACAACACTGAAGTAATTTTTTATTTTTTTATTTTAGTCCAGTTTTTTCATATGTCATTAGCCGAATGAATAGGTAAAGAAGACGGAGTAGAACTCATATAGAAAACTTTCATAGAGAGTGATTAGTTCAAAAGATTCGAGTCACTTTTAGCATGCTACTTCTGTAGAGAACAAAAGCTAGTGTACATTGAGTGCTAGGGAGGCATGATTTTAATCCATGGAACCCTGGCAGTCTGTATTGTCCAACCAAATGGATCTTCATCGATAATGGGCCTAGGAAATTTGAATAAATTAGATAAATTGCCAGGAGGCTGATTTGTCAAGCAGAAATTAACAGTACAGGAAGAAGATAAGTTGACCTAGAGAAGCAGAGTTCAGTTCGGTCAAAATTGGGAATAGGAAGACCTATCACTTTATATGTAGTTTTGCCAATTACTTCTAGGCCACCACCAAGACAATTTTGGCAGTCAACTCATTACATGGAAAAACCACTTGGGACCATTTGTGCAATCTCACCAGAGATTCCCATATGGGATGTACCTAAGATAAAGGAAAAGACACAAGCTATTGATCAAGAAAGGTGTACGGAGGCAGGGGTCGCCTGAGCGGGAGATCTATACTTAGAAGGCACACTTATGACATTCCCAAGGCGTCACTGAAACGTATGCTATTGCGCCAGGGCAATTTCTCTCCTATTATACATTACTGCAGGCCAAGCGTGTTCCCTGGGGCACGGCGGAAAGGGAACCGCCCAAATCACTGGTATTACACATTATACTTCTACTTCTGGCTGAGGGGACGTGACACGCCATCACTACCCTATATACAGCGCTCCACGCACAAGGCCAGCTCTCATGGTGACGGCATGTGCTAAATGCGCTGCAGTGTTGCCGCAACCACTGTCTGAAAAAAGAATGGGCCAGAGCTTTGCAGCTAGTAAAGGGATTATCCCGAAACCCATCGCAAGAGTGGCGGTCTTTAAACCACCACACTCGTAATGAGGGCCTAAGTGTTGTTGAGTTGCAGGAAACTGGTCTTCTTGACAATAGGCCATTACATTTGAAATGAGTTGTGAGTCATATACTGAAATGCAATAATAGACATTAAAGGTAGTAGGCAGACATGCAACTTTGATTATGATAGAGTCAGAGAGAGGAGGCGTGCGCAAGATGGAAGGTAAAAAAGGAGAAAAAGCTAATAAAATTTCTAAGTCAAAGTGAATTTTTCAAGCAGGGTTTTAGGAATATAAATGGAGGAGGCTTTTTACGGCACCATGAAATCTGAGCAAGTAAACTGTACCGCTTTTTAACGGGGCTTCGCGCCTCCGGCGCTCTCGGCTTTTCTTCGTGGCCGGACGCGGGCCGCAAACCCCCAGGTCCGCTCGGGCCCTCTTGCGTTCGCGGCCCGGTCCGCTCTCTCCCCCGCCGCGCGCGCCGACTCTGGGCCTCGTCCTTTGCGTTGGGGAGATGGGGGGGACGCAGGAGAGCAGGTAGGAGGCAGCGGGCCAGAGGCAGCCCCGGCCCCTCTCCCCGGGTCTGTCCCGGCGGGTCTCGCCCCCGTCCGAGGCCTCCGATGTTCCCGGCCACTCTTTGCGGCCACGACTCCGTGAGTCCGCCCGAGCCTCTGGATCGGACTCGGGCTTCGCTTTTTTTTTTTTCTCCCGTCTCGGGGCAGGAGGACTTGGTGTCCCCTCGACGGGAGGGAGACAGCCAGGGGAGGAGGATTCCAGGCGGATTCAAGGCGGATGACGGAGGGGTCCGGAGCACTATGAAAGTGCGTCTGCCATCTTGACGCCTTGGCCACGCCCCCCCTTTGTCTTTGTTAAGTATCATACTGATGTCTTGCAAATGCAGAGAGACTTTATAAAGTGTGGCATCATGTTCTTCTTGATTGTTTCCATTTCTTATTTCTTCTTGAAAGATTTCAGCTGCGGATGAGACATCAAAGCAGAGTCCTTTGTAGAGGCATAATCAGCAGTAGGTGGCAAAAGTGGATATAGATGTTATGATTCTTCTGCTAACTCCTCTTACAGATGACGACTAGAGAAAACAGGGGCACCAATCAACTGGTGTACCATGTCTTGTATTTATGAAGTGAGATGTATCTTTCTTTGAGCTGCTTGGTTAGTCTGGTGCATTTCTGCACAGAATCCTATGGTGCTTCCCATTTGTTCTGTGGAAAAGGGACAATGGCTGAGACCCAGGAAGTGGGACCTGGAACAGGTTCAATGATATCAAGTTTAATGAGGTTTTCAAGTTCCAAAGATCCATTTTGGAACTTGAATATGGAGATTGATGTAAAATATAATGCCTACGTTGTGGGTTTATTTTACTGAAGGACTAAGTGCAGCTAGCCATTGTGGCTACCACAAATAGGGCCAGATGGAAAGTTGGCTGCCTATTATCATGTACTATGACAGTTTATTTAGGTCTTTTGATAGATCAGATTGAGACTGAATATTGAATATGAGCTAAGTATCATCATCAGACATGAAGAACGAAAAACCATGACTTCTGATCGGATGAGCAAGAGGGTTCATGTGCAAGTTGAAAAGAGATGGACTAATTATAGAGCCTTAAGGGCTTTTGTCCACTAAACCTCTTATAAGTGGCCAAAAATTCAATTGGGAAGGTGGTAGAAAGACTGCCTATTGTCTGTTTGCAAGAAAGGAGTCTCCACTCTAGACTCCCAGAGCCTGTTTAGTAGGATAGAGTAGATGAATGTGTCAGAGGCTACGGATTAATCCAGCAAAATTAGTAAATGAGATCCTCCTTTATCCAAGGTAGATCTAATTGTATTTGTAGTTGTGGCATTTCTAAAGTGCTTTAGACCAAGGAGTTATTCATGTCATCTAGTGTTGCACCTAGGACAGATTCTGTACCGTGTCCTTATCATGAGTTGAAAGCCAGCCTACAGAGGATTATAGCAGTTATTTGATTAATAAAAAAGGGACATCTGAGTGTTAACAATCGCCTGAGACATTTTTGCTAGTGGGAGAACAGAAATGGGACGGTAGTTAGATAATATAACACGGTCTGCAAAAGGTTTCTTCAAAACAGGCATCACTATAGCTTTGTATCATAAAAGTGGGACAGTGTCTGTAGTCTTTGAACAACTGCAGATGGTAGTTAATAAAGATACTATAGGACTGAGGACTGATTTGGGAGTTTCCAATGAACAAGGGTTCAACAGTAATCCAGAAGTGCTAGAAAGTGGTTTAGAATGGATGGACCCATAGTTGCATTATTAAAACGAGTTTAGGTAATAGATGCGTAGTCTGAAGCAGCAATGATAATGGCCTCTGTAGGTGTGATTGTCTGATATAGAATTGAAATAAATGTTAGTTTCTAAAAATTCAGAGAGGTTATCGCAAAGCTTCTATGAAGCAAAAATAGTAGATGTGGTGCAGCTTGGGGAGATCAGTTATAGTACTATTTTGAAAGCTTCCTTACTGGAGTTTGGGGTGTTTGAGAGATGGTCAGAATACTATCTAGCTCTAACTTTACCAATAGCTTGTTTATAGCTCTTGCAGGTCTTCAAGTAGTTAGTTCTGTCCAGCAGGGAGAAAGATTTTCTCCATTTCCTCTCAGCCTGTTTACAAGTGTGCTTCAATGATTCAAGATTGTCAATGTGCCTAGGGACATAAGGGCAGCATCTGGGAGAATGCCTATGGCTCAGAGGGGAAATAGTGTCTAGTGTGGAGGTGATCCAAGTGTCAAATTAGAAGTCAGCCCGGGGAATACTTTCCAATAGGACTGGATGGGAAGACAACACTGAAGTAATTTTTTTTTTTTTAATTTTAGTCCAGTTTTTTCATATGTCATTAGCCGAATGAATAGGTAAAGAAGACGGAGTAGAACTCATATAGAAAACTTTCATAGAGAGTGATTAGTTCAAAAGATTCGAGTCACTTTTAGCATGCTACTTCTGTAGAGAACAAAAGCTAGTGTACATTGAGTGCTAGGGAGGCATGATTTTAATCCATGGAACCCTGGCAGTCTGTATTGTCCAACCAAATGGATCTTCATCGATAATGGGCCTAGGAAATTTGAATAAATTAGATAAATTGCCAGGAGGCTGATTTGTCAAGCAGAAATTAACAGTACAGGAAGAAGATAAGTTGACCTAGAGAAGCAGAGTTCAGTTCGGTCAAAATTGGGAATAGGAAGACCTATCACTTTATATGTAGTTTTGCCAATTACTTCTAGGCCACCACCAAGACAATTTTGGCAGTCAACTCATTACATGGAAAAACCACTTGGGACCATTTGTGCAATGTCGCAATGTCGGACCCAACGCTGTGTTGCACCAACTGTCTGTAATAAAGAATACATCAATGGAGAATTTCTCAATAAATTTGCAGATTTAAAAAAGAATGTGCATTTAACAAGATCTCTAAGGGGCTGGCAGGGTGGAAACGTGCAGCTGATTTCTCATTTTAATCTACAAAAATGTAAATTTTTTACCAAAAAAAGTTTCCACAGTGATGGGTTTCGAAAGTTATAAAAGAATGCATCAAACATTAGCAAAATTCAAGGAGCGTGTACACCCACGTATGTAAAAGATTCAACTTTATATTTGCAACAAAAATTGTTAAGACACTGATCAAATGAACAAAAGGTACTCCAAGTGACAGAGCAGTGAGAAGTAAAAATCAGTGAGTCATAACCAATAACCGAAAAAAGTACAAAAATAAAAAAATATTTACAATATGTACAAAATGGGACAAAATCCAAGAATTTCAAGATTTAAATAATTAAAACACAATGTGAGGAACATTTGAAACTAAGTATCCAGCAATAACTGCTCTGGGTAGGGCTCGACGTTTCGACTGTCTACCTTAACCCATAGGTGACTACCATATGTCTGTACTGATGAAGATCCCTGATGGTTTGTCTACTTAAGGGTCGAAATGTCACATTAGTTCACGTTTGATGCATTCTTGTCTAACTTTTAAAACCCATGACTGTGGACAAAAAATGTTTTGGTGAAAAAATAGGAATCTTTGTAGAACACGTGTTTATTTGTAGTCATAGAGGATGTAGGCATAGGGGAGGGATTGAATAGTATCAGGAACAGTGACTTTACCTGTAGAAAGATGATCATTTAAATTAAGACATTGTTCCTGGTTGTATGGATAGGTGTTGTGTGGGTCAGTTCTAGGGCTATGGTAGCAAACTGCCATGCCCAATGCCCTAACGGTGCACGGACAACCACAAATAGGCTTAGGTGTACACTTAGCTGTCGGACTCCCTCGGTCCTTACAAACAAGTGTCACAACAGATGAGAATGGCTCACACATGCTGGCCCCGCTTTATACATTGTAAAGGCCCCCACATTCCATACTCACCAGAGATTCCCATATGGGATGTACCTAAGATAAAGGAAAAGACACAAGCTATTGATCATGAAAGGTGTACGGAGGCAGGGGTCGCCTGAGCGGGAGATCTATACTTAGAAGGCACACTTATGACATTCCCAAGGCGTCACTGAAACGTATGCTACTGCGCTAGGGCAATTTCTCTCCTATTATACATTACTGCAGGCCAAGCGTGTTCCCTGGGGCACGGCGGAAAGGGAACCGCCCAAATCACTGGTATTACACATTATACTTCTACTTCTGGCTGAGGGGACGTGACACGCCATCACTACCCTATATACAGCGCTCCACGCACAAGGCCAGCTCTCATGGTGACGGCATGTGCTAAATGCGCTGCAGTGTTGCCGCAACCACTGTCTGAAAAAAGAATGGGCCAGAGCTTTGCAGCTAGTAAAGGGATTATCCCGAAACCCATCGCAAGAGTGGCGGTCTTTAAACCACCACACTCGTAATGAGGGCCTAAGTGTTGTTGAGTTGCAGGAAACTGGTCTTCTTGACAATAGGCCATTTACATTTGAAATGAGTTGTGAGTCATATACTGAAATGCAATAATAGACATTAAAGGTAGTAGGCAGACATGCAACTTTGATTATAATAGAGTCAGAGAGAGGAGGCGTGCGCAAGATGGAAGGTAAAAAAGGAGAAAAAACTAATAAAATTTCTAAGTCAAAGTGAATTTTTCAAGCAGGGTTTTAGGAATATAAATGGAGGAGGCTTTTTACGGCACCATGAAATCTGAGCAAGTAAACTGTATAAAGAAAAAAAATACAGAGTTCTGTGTCCACTGCAGTTTGCTTGAACATGGCAGCCCTAGTGTGCAAATAATTTAAACATTTAGACACTGACCCTCTTATGTGTCAGCCCGAGTGCAGCCCATTACAGTCTGCAGTATCCCAAGTTTGGGACTGGATCCGTTTAGTCAACATGAGGAGGTGGTGCAGACTCCTTTATTAGGAAAAGTCTCATTTAATGATCTTTCTTACTTACTACTGTAGCCAGGGGTGAGCTGGGATGGAAAATAGGCTTAGGCACCAAGTAAAAGTGGCCCCATTAGCAAATCAGACAGCTAAAAAAGATGGCCCCATTTGGAATTCAAGGCATTTATGACATTGTCAAAACACACTGAAGAGGTGTTTTACAAGTTATGGGAGACTGCATTCATGTATGCTTTCTGTGTGCAATGTTTGTGAAAATGTCACAGAGATCAACACTAAAAACCTGTCCACCAGACCATAAAACAGCCCAAATACATCCGAAACAACAGCCCACACACTGACCTGTCAGACCAGCCCTTCTGGCATTGCCAGATTGTCCTACAAGCCAGCTCTATTCTGATTCTAACATCACTGCATTAAAAATAATTTAATTCACTAAACAACCTCTTTCAAGAGAAGCAGCCATCTCTTTGTTAGGCATCTTACCTGTGTGATTGAGACATGCTCACTTGAAAGAATCTTGTTCCTTGCACCACTGCACTAATAAGTAAAGAGAACCATTTCTTATTTCCACTGGCTAGTCAGGAGGCTGGCCCGCTATGTAGTGGGCAAAGCTAGGCACACCGTGCAGGGGGTCCAGGCAACCACATGTTGGTTTACAGGGGTAAAAACTAGATCATCTAATGCTCTAATTTTTATGGTAGCTTGGTCTAGCAATTAGGCCAATCTTGGAGACGTACAAAGCATTTGTTGTACTCACAGCATCAATTTTGCAGCTCATACAATCAAAGGAATAACTCAAGCCCAATTTATAAAAAATACTTCAGATTTTTATATAAATTCTAAGACCAAGATCATCAAAATTGGTTAAGTACTTTTCGAGATGAATTTTTGAAGTTTAATAAAAAATAGTCTTTTTGTGCGTAATTACACACCATAGGAATCAATGAAGGACAACCTTTAAAAATACATATAAAATTGTACAGTAGGTTTACCAAGTTCTTCTTTTGCAGGTTGGTCGAGGTCGTCGAGGGCCACACTGTGCCAGCTGGAGAAGTTTGCGCCGCTCTAGGTTCTGGTGGGAGCAACGGAGAAACATCTCTGGAGCCGGTGCATAGCCACTGCGGGGGACTACTTGGAAAAGCATTGCACAGGTAAGTTTAAAGGTGAAATCCTGGGGGGGTCCCCTTGGAGTGTCCAGGATGCAAAGGGTGGGGGATCCTTAGGGCACAGCTGGTTCTTTGGTGCAGGGCACAGGGCGGCTGGGCACAACTCAAATAGGTGATCCAGGAGCTGTGTGCAAGAATGCCCTCAGAAGCAGGAGGTAGGTCAGTTCAAGGGTCAGTTCAAGGGTCGATTGAAGGACAATGGGGCACTCTGGCAGGAGGTCCAGGTTGTTTCTGAAGCCCCTTGACTGGGGTTTCCTCCTGGTCCTTTTACAGTCCTGGGTGTTTTGGGTTGTCCAAAGTCAGGTGACCAATACCCTGGGTATTAATATGGTTAAGCAGCTAGAGGGCACAGGGCCACTAAACTTGGCACACTGGCAGGGTTTGTCCTCATGGTCTTTGGTGTTAGATTTGGTCTGGCTGCGGCCTCCGGTTCTGGAATTAGCATCCAGTCAGTAAAGTGGACCTCACTGGCTTGTTGGTTCCCTGTGGATTTATACTGGTAGTTCCACTCTGAGAGAGCTCTCTGGTGATTTATGAAGCCTGGAGGTCCTCTGGGGTTCTTTAGAGTTTTTCAAGTTATACAGCAGCTTCTCAGCAGCGATTTTCAGGTCCTGGGTGCAGCAGGCAGGGTTTGCCGCCTGTTCTTTGTGCAGCAGGTCAACAGTTCTCGAGCCTTTGGATCTTCTTGTTGCTGTCTTCTTCTGTCTATTGAATATGTTTCTTGGTCTAGGGATGCCCACTAAATACTGTATTTAGTTGTCGTTCTAGGGGGTACCTGGTAGTGACCAATAGGTCTTCTACCTTAGGGTGTCTACATCCACTAAGTGACCACTTCCTGTGGGCAGAGGTCATTTTCCTGCACCTGATAGGCTATTTTCCTTTCATCCAAGATGGAGGAAAATTAAATGGAGAGTTTGCATCGCATGCAACACCTTAGGGGTGGTATATGCTAGGTAGGGTCACTCCTCCGAGTTTCCTGCTTTTGCTCCCGCCAAAAGTGGGTGTTTGCACTGGGGGCAGCCATCTGCTGCTAGCAGCAAGCCTCAAGGTCTAGTTTCAAAGGCAGTAAGCCCTTTGAAGCTCACCAACAGGGCAGTGCACATCCCTGAGGGAGAGGGTGTTAGCACCTCCACCCAGGAGGGGCTTTAGTTCTGAATCCCAGAGGGCAGGGGACCTCACCCCAGGGATGCAGACTGGGGTGGCAGGCTAGATGTTACTGGCCAGCAACCATGCCAGGGTAGTTAGCTGTTTGCAGGGGGCACCTCTAAGGTGACCCCCTGGAACTTTGTATAATAAGTCCAACACTTGTACCAGTTTGGATTTATCATTCTGAGTTGTTTGATAACAAACAACCCAGGGTTTAGAGTGGCCATCATGGAGCTGTGAAACTCGTACTGGCCAGTGCCCAGCAAATGCATTTAATATGGCTGCTCTGTTCACTCACTATGTCCGAGGTTTACCCTTAGTACCTCCTGCCCTGGGGTACCTATGTATCACTTACTATGGACATTTGTGGCAGCTAAAGGTGTCTCCAGGTGCGCCAATGCATCAGAATAGTTTTGGAGAAAGAGATCTGGCCCACGGAACCTGGTTGGCAGGTGCCCTGGGTACTAACAATGTCTAGGCTACATCATTTACCAGGCACAAAGTGGAGGCTAACCATGTCAAAAAGAGGCCTTTTCTCACAGTGCCATTCAAAGCAAGCAACTAATGGGGTAATGCCACAATCTCTGAGTGGTTTCATTGTTTCTCTGAGGCCTTGCAGTCTGGATGAGGGTGGCTGAAAGAGATGTGTATTTCGAGACCACATGGACAGGACTCCAGGCACCTCGGGGTAAATCATTTTGGCCAGAGACATTAGACCTAGTCTCTAAGGTCACATTTCAAAAGGTTGTGGTAACAATGAGGTAATTCCGCACTTCCAAAGACAGCAGTAGTCTGTGAGAAAGTTCTCCTCTGTGGCTGATGGAAGGCTTAGCAGAAAACATGCTGCAGGAATGGCAAAATGTTTTCTACATTGTTTGCATACAGAACACTTCCTATCCGCTTGTTCATCTATTTTAATTAGGCATCCTGGCACCAAAAAACTGCCACACCCAATAGCATTGCGAAGCATGCTGCATTCATATTCAAACTACTGACTTACTCATCAAAACTTCTGTTACAATTATTTAAAAGGCCTGTGAAAAAGTGCACAGCTGGGGTGTTTACCCGTGCCTGTCTGGTGTTTTCGCTACTATGCAAGTTCTACTATTTTTCACAAATATCCAAAATTATCCTGTTCCATCTGAGACAGGCACTCAGTACCCCACTTAAAATACCTCATCAGCTATCTGTTTGGACTCTTCTAGCAGCGAACTCCCGGAAATGGTCTAAAATTATATCAGCTAATCCAGTAAAGTCAGAAATGTAACCCTATCCATACGCTTTGAGCATTTGTGATGTTCTCCCATTCTTGTGTGGGTCAAACGCCCCGAAATGCAGACCTGGAAGCAGCCTGTCAGACATATTCTGCCTCGCTCTTCTGTGGGACATCTAGGGTCACTGAGTATGAGGTAGCATTTTGAGGGCACAAGTTGCTATGACAGAAAAGAGACTGGGGGTACGGGGAAGCGCTGTGAGTGACAGGTAGGGCCACCATCACGGATGGTAGGCGCACTGCACGCTCAATAAGCTCATATACTACAGATATAAAACATAACAATAAGAGCAACTACTGTCAACAACAAAAAGATGAACGCCGGGAGCCGCCTATCCTTACCGATGAACTCCTCACCGTTGATGATGCAGAAAAGGAAGGACTAACAAATATTCATATATCATGTTACCAAAATCATATAAGGTAGTGTGATTTTAGCAAAGAAAATAATGTACGTGGGAAATTTTGCCCACGGGGTAGTTCGCCATTATTATAAACGAGCTAAATTAATCATGAAGAATTGACAAATGTAGTAATCCGTCATAATTGCAAATGTATTCTATGATTTTCTTGTTGAAACTGTTATATGCTTAGCTTAAATTTAGCAGAGGCTTTGGCCTAGTTGCCTGGTCTCAAATTTAACTGCGTGGTTTTCACTTGTATTAACAAAGACATATTATTTTACTTTAAGGTTGTGTTTTTCCAGTAGAGATTACTAATACACTTATCTCAAGGTTTCATGCTGGGCTAGTTTCATCCCTTTTGATGCAAGGTCAGCTCCTGCAGGTGCAGACAATAAAGGCATGAAGATAAAATTAATTGGCAAACTTTGTTGCAACTTGTGTTCCAAGGCTCCAAGGACAATGTATGCATAAATGAGTACTAGGAGAAAGACACTATTCATTGGTCAAATTGAAGCCACCCTATGAACCCTCCAATGGAAGACCCTGAAGAATTTGGAATGTTTCTTACTTAAACCCACTGGACAAAGAGAAGTCAGCCATTTTCTTTGATGCCATTTTGAAGCCTGATTCAAGAAGCCATTTTGAACTACCCTCTGATGCCTTTTCTCTGTCGCAGAGAAAGAGACTTTAAGAATTCTCACCCAAGAGACTTTAACTTTCATTTTGCCCCGTCTTGCCCAAGCAGTAACCTTTGCCCCATTCTCCTTGCTGCTGCAAGGAAACTTGCCCTTAACTTTGCCCCTCTGAAATCTGCCCATGCTGATCGAACCGATACCTGAAGGACGAACACTTTTCTTGAATGCTGATTGTATTTGGTAAATGTGAAAGGATAATTGTATTATGCATTGTGTTTTCCTTCCTAGGTACCAACTGCTTATTTTGATAGGGCCCAAGCTAGGAGTTTTCTAAATTTGTGTTAACTAAATTCGTTTTGCATGAAGACCCACATGTCAATGCTAATTAAAGGTCAGTTGAGGTATTCACTTTTGCACCATGCTAAATTGAAATCTTGTTATGCTGACCGATGTATGCAATTAGTCAAATTCAGTTGCTTATATTAGTGATTTGTATTGCTATAACCGAGTGCATTATAATGCAGATTTTGCGTAGATTGCGTTTCTTCCGCCACTATGGACAGATAGTAATGTTCGTATATGCATACCATTTGATTCTGAGACTCACTTATATCATGCTAGCTTTGTTAATATAGGGAAATAAATTCATTAACTTCAAATAAACTGGTGTGGTAATTCATGACTGAAAGGTCATGGTGTGTCAAAATACCTATTGTTATTGATTCCTAATGTGTCGTTTGATCTATTAATTAAGTATTAGGTATTGATTATAATGGTTATTGATTATTGATTTGAGAGATCCAACTATATTTGGATGATGAGAACCCAACTCGGCTAAAAGGTTCACCGACCTCTGGCGTGTCCAAGTACAAGTAATTTATAAAGACTGGACGCGCTCTCACCGTCATCCTGCCAACTCCGTTTCTCGAAGTCAGCCTGAATGGGCTTCTAATGCCTACGTGGAATTGGCCCGGTTCAGGAGGGAGAGTCCAGGTTGTCGTAGCACAAAATGGCTTTATTTTGGCTGACTGATCTTCATAAAGAGTATAAAGACGACACGAGGAGAAAGAATACCATGTAACTGAAATAATTTCCAATAAAGAAAAAAAACTGAAACAGCAGAATGTGTGCTTTTGGAGTTACCTAAAAGAGGAGTCTGGAACTATTAAGCCTATTAAGCCTGGGGTCCTTGCATTAGCCACATATTAGTGAAAAGATACGCATGGATAGGACTGCAGCAGTGACACTCAGTGGTCAGTCACAGCTTGGCACAAGTTGCTGTTCTCAAAGGGGAGTTTCAGGGGCGTATATATAGCAGCGATACATAGTGGCGATCAGTTAGATCCGCAGACATTGTTAGAAGGGGACCTCGTGTGCCTGGATGCCCATTTGTATGTTGACGTGTGTGCATGAGTGGGTGGGTGTGTTGCTCTGTCTGCGCTTGTGATCTATGTCTGTGTGCATGCAGTTTGTAAATGTGAAGGTCACTAGTATTACTTAGCAATGGAGAACCAATTTACACAGCAGAGTGGAGTGAATTAAGTGGCAAAGGAAAGGCTGAATGTAAATGTAATTAGCATTGCACATTCTTTGGCATTATTATCTAGATGTTTTAACACACAAAGAGGGAAAATGGATCCCCACTCTATAGAAAATACGTAGGTGATTAAGAAGAAAAAAATAACTGTTCATCAGGATCATTTTCAAAATGGTGTTCACCAGCAGCGGATATTTTTGGCTAGCATGGAATGTACAAGAGCGGCATTTTGCTAGCATTGGCCATTCTGTCCCTCAAACTAAAAGTGTATGTAAAACATCTACATGTTGAACTTGGCAGAATAGAAGCCTATCTGTAGACGCATTTTATACTAAAATAAAATAAAAGGAGCCCCTCTTTTATTTTGTGCATCCTAGTCACGTTTCAAAATTTCTCTTCAGTTTCTGCTTTACTCTATGTTCACAGTGAAAGGCCTCTCAAAGCATCTAATTTTCCACATAACATATAGAGGCAGCGGAAGAAAAGCATAAGCAGAGATCCCTGACCAGTTCATCCATGGTGAATCGTCTATGGACTGTGGTAACCTTAAGGCAAACTTTGGGCATTTTGCATTGTCTATGGTGGTAAACAGATAGACTGTGGGTGTGCTCGGCCACCCCTGAAATAGTTGAGGATTCAATTCCCACTCATTAATTTGTCAGTGCAGATGCTTAGAGGGTCTGCAAATGTGTTGTCCACCCCAGGCAGATGTTCTGCTAGGAGCTGAATGTGATTAGATTAGCCGTAAGCAAGATCTTTTGGGCTAGAACTGAGAGCCAGGGCGATCCAATACCGCACCCCTGTTTCTTGAATAGTACAAGACGGTCATGTGGTCCATCTTTACTATACCTGTTTTGCCTGAAATGAGCATGAAAAACTCTTAAAGCTGACTGAACATCGGCCTGCTTCAGGTAATTGATGATATTCCTGATTGTTCTCATGTCCAGGTACCCTGAATAGTGACTGAAATGTGTTCCCCACTCCATGTGTATCGGTCACCAGCAGTTGAGGGCCCAGAAGTAGTCTGACCAGTAATAAATTCTTATCATTCCACTATTTGAGAGTGTACTGAATTCAAGGCTCCTCTTAAAATCACTGCCACACTAGACACTCTTGCACTTTGACCCATGCATACTCTTGCATGCAGCATTGTTGCTATGCATGGAGCCATAATCTCCAACAGTTTCATCACAGTCCCCAGCATACAGGAATGTGGGGTCTGTAAAGAAATGTAGTGGTCTCTTAATATCATCAACCTCTCCTAGTTTAGATAGACTTTTCCTGTCAAAGCGTTTAATACAGCTTACATAAAAGGTTAGATCTGTTGTTGCTTCAGTTGCAATGTCCAAACTGATTCTGAACCCTAGTCTGTGCAATAAGGACAGTGATCCCCGGATGTGTGCTACACATGTTTGTCTGCAGCTGCTCTTGCTTAACCAATCGTCCATATATGTAAGACACAGTGTTTCTTTGCAAATGTGCAACTACCACCGCTGGACATCTGATGAACACCCTTGTGGTTGTTGTGACCCAGAATAGTACAAATTCGAATTGGTAATGTTGCCCACTTACCATAAAACACAGAGAGTAGTGGTGTGCTAGGTGAATTAGAATGTATAAGTGAGTGTTCCTGAGGTTAATACTTGCCATGTGGTCTACTGTGCAAAGAAGCAGGATGAGCATGTAAAAGATTGTCATTCTGAATTTGCTCTGACAAGATGTAGCGATGGAGTGTTCTGAGGCTGAAGAGGGGCCCAAAAGTACAGTCCTATTTGGGAATAAGGAAGTACAGGGAATAGACACCTTTTCCTCGTGTGGGGTACTGATTCAACGGCACCTTTTCTAAGAAGTGCCTGCGCTTCCTCTTGTGATAGTTGTAGGTGCACTAGGTTCATTGTGGACTGATGAGGTGGTAGGTTTGGTGGAGTATAACTCCAAGCAAGATCCCTGCTGAACTGCAGAGAAGACCCAATTGTCTCAGGTTATTTCGTCCTCTTGTGAAAGGAACAACCCTAAATACTACCCCCAGACAGGTGCTGAATGATCCTTTGGAGAGTTGATTATTGTACAAGCTAATGATAAAGGATATAATTATGTCAGATACAATAAGCGTGGTCTGTGTAACATGAAAAGCTGCAAGATGGTCAGTAGACCTGCCTGACCTATTCATTATTAAAACCATATTAAAGCCAACTGGTATTTAAAAGTGGATCTTTATTACACCATGCTAAAAGTCGTCGCTTACCTCATGTGACAAACCTTGCGTTAGGACTGTGATCACCCTTGCTAGCTTGCTGGAGGCCCTAAATGGATCAGTTCTCTGTCTCCTCTAACGAAATAAATTCATAAAAAATACAAATATACTTACTCTGAAAAAAACAAAGGTTAAAGGAATGTTATGGTTAGGTGAAAATGGCAGTCATAATGTAAACTTTTAAACCAGACATATAATTTGAGATGTTATCAGTGATGTTATCAATTAGGACATTGAACATGACATGAATGATGAGTCATGTAATATGTGCGGAAATTAGCAGTTTATGGAGAGGGCACAACTTTTAGTTAGCTCACTGGTGAATTTCAGTGGTTTTCTGATTTAAAACGTTAGGCTATGAATATTTTATTTTATTGCAAGCATATGCCTATCATGTTTAGGTATCAGCATGTTTTCTTTGTTCTACTTTTATTCTTGTAATTTATCTTGCATATGCTTGTTGGGTTACTGTGCGTGTTTCTTTGTGGACGGGTAAGCGGGTGAATGCAGGAATGAGAAAGTCTGTGAATAAATGGATGCATGAGAGAAAGGATGACTTGCGGAGTGCATCTATGATGACTTACTGAGTGCCTAAACCGAAGAGAACTTTTAGTTATAAGCCTGTTTCGTTTTTCTTAGGTCTGTCCTACAGGCTACAAAAACATATTCAAAATCAATTTAAAAAGATGTGCCATTATGTACGTATGTCATGCTACGTACGTAGTATCACGTTTCTTCTTCACTTCCTCCCCCTCCCTTTTTTCTTTCCCTTCCTTTTTAAATACATTTTGTCTCTTCCTGTAATTCATTCCTTCTTTGTCTGTCCCCGAGACCCAAACTTTGAGCCACACTGTCTCAATATCCTGCTTTCCCCATCCCTTCTGAATTTGCTTCCTTTCTGCTATTCTGCCTTTATTATGTTTTATCTTAATAACGCTCTTCTTTCCTTCACCCCTTCCACTCTCCGACCTTTCTTTATTTTATTCTGTACTCTGTGCATCTTCTTTCCCACTTCGCTGCCTTTCTCTCGGCTTCCTGAATTTTCCATTCCCTCCCTAACTTTCTGCCTGTTTCCATTACCTCATTCAGGTCGATAAAATAAACTATGTATGAATCAGCAATAGGCACGGAAAACACTGTCAGTGATTGGGTGCAGGAGCAATCTATTCACACAGTTTCTGAAAACAACAGGAAGTGCTACATGAAATTTGCTACTTTTCCACTGCAGTGGGACAGAAGGGATTTGTGAAAAGAAAATTTGGTACTTTCAGACAAGCATAGGTGTGGGATTGTTCCAGAATATGTGTGGGCAGCTTTAGCATCATTTCAAACTGTAGTGAACTAGGAGTATGAATCTGCATAAGCTAATAAAGAGAACTTTTATTTAAATAGAACTTATTAGCATTGGCATAGCCAGAAAAAGAATGGGTCCGTCTCCCAGCTGCACTCCTCCTAGCTTGCGTGCCCCACTCCATAAAAAGGCCCAGGGTGATGGGATGCTAGTGGCCAAAAGTGGCTTGGGGGAGGGGGTCATGCATCCCCCTTTCCTTAAAAAACAAAGGACCCCCGGATGCGGCCGTGGGGCCGAATGGAGGCACAGGGAGGGGGGACCACATGCCCTCTACACTTTTATTTTGAATTCAGCCCAGGGGATGTGGTCTCTGGGGCCCAATAGAGGCACGAGGAGGGGGGCTGTATGTATCCTTCCACTTTATAATGAATTCTGCCCTGAGGGACGGGGTCCCTGAGGCCCAGTGGAGACATGGGGAGGTGGCTTGGGCCCCCTTGCCATTTATTATGAATTCAGCCCCAGAGGCTGGGGCAGCCAGGCCCAAAGTGACTCTGGGTGGGGAGGGCGTGCCTCCCCTTCACTTAAAAAAAACTAAGGCCCATGGGAATGAGGTCTCGTGGGGCCTGCAAGGCTCAGGAAAGGGAGTTGCTCACCCCCTTCCCTTATTAAGAAACATATGGCCCAGGAGATGGGGTTTCTGGGGCCTGCAAAGATTCATAGAGGGGGACAACACACCTTACTCCCTTTTAAAAAAAAAATCAGCCCCAGGGGCCACGTTGTCACCTTGCAAAGCTAAATATCCCACATACTACATCACTCATGACATGTTCTATATCATCATTGATAACATCAATAACATTATTGATGGCAAGTTTGTGCTTGGCAGGGCACAGGCTATAGCTACCTAAGAGCATGAGTTATTAAAAATAACTATAACTGGTGCATTTCAATGTTTTTTAGTTTAAAAATTACATTGTCACTGAAATTTCACCTAACTACAACATCACTTTAACCTTAGTTTTCCATTGAAATAAATAAATATATACGTGTGTGTGTGTGTGTGTGTGTGTGTGTGTGTGTGTGTGTTCCGAACGGGATCATTTGTTCGTAACAAATTGAGGAGACTGGAGTTCAACGTGGAAAGATAGTCATGGCGGCAGACTCAATCAATGGTGATATAGAGAGGCTTGAAGCTGTTAAACGTATCTTTAATGAAAGCGATGATGTGACGAGTAGGGGCCTTGTGAACCGCGCATTGTTGAATTTGAAAGGCACTTTATCCCTTAAGCAACAAAAATTTCACTTGGAGAAGATGATGACAAGGGAAATCAATAAGTGGAGGAACTGGCTTCATTAAATAGATACCTGGAGGTAAATAGGGTTCCCAGGGGACTTCATATCTTCACGGTCCCAATCTATGAGCACCCTCATCCAGGGCTATTAGAGGAGTGGGTGGATTTTACTGCCAAATCAAGTAAGGGTATGATGCAGATTTCAGTCAAATATGCAGAACTAGATCTACAGCGCATAGGTAATGAGATCAAAGAGACAAGGGAGAGTTTAGATGATGACAAAGATAAGGAACAATTGAAAAAACATATGAGAGGATGCCATTGAGGCCGGGGAAAAATGAGGAAGCCGTAAAATTAAAAAAGCAGCAAACATTACAAGGCGATAAACGTGACTATGCTGAAGGAAGAATTTTGAAATTTGTCCCAAATATGTTTACAGAAAAGAGATGAGACAAGAAGAAACCCAGAAAAACAGGATGTAATTTTGACAGGTTCGAGCTCCGATGTAAGCATTGACAGTGATGATTAAAGTGCAATGAGTAATATGGGAGGAAGGTTGGGGTTTCAAGATAAATGCCATTTACTGTGACAGCCAGAAAGAGTGAGACCAAGCAATATCTCTCCCAAAGGCAGGGGAAGAGGAGTAGGAAGAGGTGCAAATAAAGGAATAGGACGAGAAGAGAGGGTTTGAGGGGACACACAGGGAAGGAAACTCTCCTGCAGCAACAAGAAGAACTGATATCTAAACTGACAGTCTAATTTATCACTTCGAGAACTGACGGAGGCTGAGACCTCGCTCCTCGAGTTGGGATTTTCCTTCTGCCCCACAATGAATTGGTACTATGTGCAAACCAGAATTGATCTGCATTTGCTTATTAGGAAATTGAAATTGATGAAATTACACAAGCTCTTAAAAGAAAAACATCACAGAGCCAATCTAGGATTCACCTTTCTGAATTATCAATAGCAGATGATGAGAGTCTGATGGTGTTGGAATCGCTACAAAGAGAAGCTGGGGGGAAGAGACCAATAAGTACACTATGAATATGTTGGAGACTCTTAATGTGGATATAAAAGTATCAAGTGGGAGTGGGTTTAAACCTAGATCTAGGCGGATTCCCTCTCTCCCACATTGATGTGTTTTATGACATCCTGGTTAAAGAAGTAGTTACATTAAGGACTGAACCACTAAAGCGTCAGGATAATTTGACAGTTCCGCAGAGAGAAGCAATTAGGGCATTACAAACAGATGCTAATATAATAATCAAACCCTCTGAAAAGTGGGGCAATGTGGTTGTAATGGATGTGAAGATGTATGAGAAGGAGGTTTTAAGACAACTTAAACATGTAGAATATTATAGAGTTGTTTCTTTTGATAGATACAAACAGGGATTACCCACATATCAGAATTTGCCTATGGACTGGAGAGATCAGGGTGTTTTAGAGGACGATGAATATGCCTTTCTTAGAAAGGACTAACCTAGACTCCCAGCATTTTATGTCTTACCCAAGGTCCACAAAAGTACATCAGACCGCCCTGGCCACCCCATTGTCTCCTCTAATGGAAGTTTTCTGGAGAACACAACTTTGTATATTGACTATTTTTCGTTCCCTTTTGTAAAAGCTCTACCCTTATATTGTCGAGACAGTGGTGATTTCCTTACTAAAATCTATAATAATGTCAACTGGGAGGAGACATTCCTGGTTATTACCATGGATGTGGTATCTTTATATACTTGCAGTGATCATGAATTTGGGATACGCGCATGTGAGTACTTTTTACGCACCAGATCCATGAGTTTACTGGAAGATAAGCACTTACTCATAAAGATGACACAAATCTGTCTCGGAAAACACCTTTTTATACGATGGTACCTTATATTGTCAGAAGGTTGGAACTGCGGTGGGCACCTGCTTGGCCCCCAGATTTGCAAATGTTGTGATGGGCTGGTAGGAGGAGCAGGTGGGCTGGGCCAAGGATAATTCAGCATACATGCAACATGTTCTAATTTGGATTAAATACTTTGATAACTTGTTCCTATTATGGAAAGATTGTAGACAAAAAGCGGAGTCCTTTGTGTTGAAATTAAAGGGCAATCCATATAATCGGAAGTTTACCACTACAATTAGTGACGGTGAAATACATTTTCTGGATGTGAGACTGTGGGTAGATTGGGGAAAAGTGCAGACAACCTTCCACTGTAAAACCACAGTTGGGAACAGTATTTTACATTATGAAAGTCACCATCCACGAGTCCACAATAGTATTCCATATGGGGAAATACTATATTTTAAGATTGTGGGGGTCATACTGACCCTGGCGGTCATGGACCGCCAGGGCCAACGACCGCGGGAGCACCGCCAACAGGCTGGCGGTGCTCCCATGGGCATTCACACACACACACAACTAATGTCAGCAATGAACACCTCCATACTAGACAAAGATTGAAGTAGGAAACCATCAACAGGTTGGCTCAAATTATTATTAAACAAACTTAGTAGGAAAAACAAAAGCCATAGGGCCAGTCCATAAAGAAGAGTGCCAATGCACACAGTGCACATATCTATGCCCCAAACATGACCGCTGACTGCCATGTAACCTGCACAGGTAGGGGCATCAAGGGGGCAGGCAGGCACCTCAGCGGTTATCGGGGAAGGGGCTGGAGGAGGAGGGTTTGGGTGTTGGAGGGGGGCTTTGGGATCTGGTTTGGGAGGGGGGTCTTGAAGTCATCTTAGGTTTAGGGGAGGGTTGTGTTTTCTTCGGAGGGTTAGACTTCTTGGCAGGGGGAGGGGCATGGGTACTTGCATGGGGCAGGGGAGGTCTTGGAGATAGAAGGGCCGGACTTCGGGAGGGACACTGAATGTTTAGGGGTATCGCAGGGTGGGAGAGGATTATGGAAAAGGGCAAACTCAGTAAGGAAAGATTTCTTACACACACAAGGACAGTCATGGCAAAAGGGTTGGGGTGCGGAGGGAGAGGGAGTGGTTGTCTGAGGTGTGGGTGATGGGTGTCTGTTGGGTGGGTGAGTGTGGGTGTTTATGTGTGTTGGAATGATGGGGGGTGGAGGTGCTGGGGGATGCCGTGGTAGGTGGGTGACTTTTGGGGTGGTGACTGCAGGTATGGTGGATACGGTGGATGTAGGTGTGTGAATGGTTGTGGTGTCTGTGGGTGTGTTGACTGGGGTGGTTGTTATAGGGTCTGCTGTGGTGCTGTCTTTGAGTAGGATTGGTGTGGTGGCTGTATCAGAGAATGTTGGCATAGTGTCTGCAGGTGTGTTAGGTGTGCTGTCAGTGATGCAGGGGGTGGTGGGGGTGTCAGGGCAGGTTGTGACTATTGCTGTGTGTGCATCTGAGTTTTGCTTGTGTGCATGTCATTCGTGTGTCTTGTGCTGATTGTGTTTGTCTGAGCTACTCTTGGATAATGAGGTGGATGCATGTCTGTCTGTCTGTGTGCTTTGGCTGGGTCGGGGAAGATGGGTTTGGGATTGGGAAGAGGTAGCTGGAGGGGGGGCGGGAGACAAAGGGTGACTAGCTGCCATCAGTGTGGAGGCCAGACCCTTTAAGGATCTCTGTAGGCCAGACAGTGCACTGCAATTGCCCTCTAGAAGGCATTACTCTGTTTGTCTTGAATTGCCAGTCCCTGGATGGCATTCACAATGGTCGACTGACCCACAGACATGGACCTCAGGAGGTCAATAGCCTCCTCACTGAGGGCAGCAGGGCTGACATGGGAAGGGGCAGAGGTTGCAGTGGCAAAGGAGACTCCCACTCTCTTGGGTGAGTGAGCATGGCCAACCGAGTGGGGAGCTAAGGATGGTGGTCGTAAGGGGGGGTGGTGGACTTAGATGGGCCTGGACTGGTCCCAGATGGGTCTGCTACCACCAGGGAGTGTCCACTGGAGGAGGATTCGAACGATGAAGAACTGGATCCTCTCTCCCCTGTGGCACTGCCCTCGCCCTCTGGGTCACTGGGTCCTTTTGTGCCAGTGGTATCAGCACTCCAGGGCCCGTGGCCAGCAGCTTACCCACTCTGCTGTACCCCGTCTCCCTCACCTGCCAATGCTGAGGAACAGAGAGTGAGGTAGGGTCATCACATTCTTTACATAAACACACAATACTCAACAGTAACATTACATTTATGTGTAAAACACCACCAGGTAGGAAAGAGTTTGAGCTAACATCATGTCACAACAATGTACTTCTCACAACCATGTATGACAACAATGTCAAAATGAGCCTACTATCTGAACACTACATCACCATCCTATCAGTACAGCTAAAACACACACTATTCCTGCACAAGATGATTTGCCAAGATAATGAGCATATCCCTAAAAAGAGCATCACTGTAAAATAACAAACAATTAATGGAAATCAGTTTTCATTTTGATATCAAATTCATACCTACGGCAAATCTACACTTGCTCAGTCCATTGCTATATGTCAAGTTCCATGAAAGTTACCTCATCACAATTCAATTTCCACACAGCATGTTGCTTAGCTATGACATCTCTAAAATGTAACTGTGTCGAAAACATTCACAATGGCAAATGACTCGGATGCATCCCCAGCATTTGGCATATCCAAGTGTGCAGTATGATAGACTCCCAAACCATTTCTCCCACACATGTATCAACTGTTCTTTTGTAAAAGGTTGTACTGGCAATCAGGACCTACTCATCTTTGTCATTCTCACATAGAAAACAAAATCATGTACAGCAATAGGGGTCTACTTTGTACACAGGATACACCCACAGACATTCACAGGGAGCATGCCATCACCTTCAATATGATGGACACCTGTGGTGTGGATGAAGGCCACATACAACTCCACTATCATGCTGAGTAGCAACCTCAAGATGACCTGATCAAATGACCAACATCACTATCAACACTTCAGACATGTCACCTTACATCTTTGGAGTACAGTTACACTGACATAAACCACATCTACAGTAACCATGATTGACACACACAACTAGAGTCCAGCAATTTGACTGACAACATTTACCATTCCACCAACATGTAACACCAGCAACACTATGTAGTCATGGTTAAAATAGCTTATCTATACTAAAATACTTCAAAACATATTCAGAATAGTAAAAGTAAGTATGCCAAACCTACATCTTAGATCTTACAAATGGCAGGAAGTGCCAATACACACACAAATATGCCAAAATACAGTGGATGTTGTACCTATATAGGAGATGTCCTGCCCTATGAAGGATGGGTAAAATAAATTGGATAACTGGATAGCAGGCTAGCCACTTACCTTCTCAGTACCACATACATGGTATAGCTACTCTGAACTCACATGTCTATGATATGTCTTGCACTAGGAAGGTATAATTACCACTATGCTTTTCATCATGTAGGATGTCCACCCTGATCAAACATCACATTTGCCAAAGTACAGTCCACACTTAACACTGGGGACACCTCCTCACACAACTGAGTAAGTTTAGGAAGTATGCCATGTGAACTATTTGAATGAGATTACATCCTCACATGGAGTTGACATTAATTTAACAACTCAGGAATATCTGGCTTGTTTCTCACCTGTCAGACCCTATGTTGCACATAGAGCTAGATCCACTGGAATAGGAATAGACTGAGACCAAAGAGCTGGATAACTTACAACAGGATATCTGGAGTATGGATCAGTAGGTGGTAAGGATTACACAGCAGGTTACACATATGTATGGCAATGTAGTGGTACACACATGGCACAATCACAAGTGCATCACCACGTGCTGTTGTACAATAGGCTTAACATAGGTGAGTGGTATTTCCCTATACACATTAGCATGTCCACACCTGTATATCAATGGTCTTTCTATGTGTTCATAGCAGACCCTTTACCTTTGGCACTTACTGCATTGTTACAGTTAAGATATTTACACATCAGACACTGAACTGGCAGAGGGATATAAATGTCTATAGTCAGTACTTACCCAATTGTGGTTGCTGTGCTGACTTCAAAGGCCCATCCACCTTAGGGTAGGCCACCACCAAAATGCGGGCACTGAGCGGAGGTCAAGGTCTGATGGCCACCCTCCCTCGTTGGGAGGACATCCTCAGCTGGGACTCCGCAGTCTTCCGGGCCCTCAGGTTCTCCCACCACTTCCTACAGTGGCTGCTCCGCTGGCTGTGGACCCACAGGGTCCGCACTTGCTTGATGCTGGCACGTCAGATTCCCTTTTTGTGATGGGCAGTGACCTGCATGGATGCCACAGACAAAAGGAGAAAGTCTTGTCCACATGCACCATACCAACACAAGTGGTCAAGGCACTTTAGTCACAGCAAGTGGGCAAACACTTCCATCGTGTAAGTTCAAATACCTTTACAATTTAGCATCTGCAGGCAGCCCATGTGCGGAGTGGATTGTCTCATATAACATGCATGCTCACTACCTGGAATTGAATACACACATATGACCAGCACACATGATTGTCCATAACATGCAGTGTCTACAGAAACATTTCTCACTAGATCATTATTGTCCATGCTGCAATGTATGCTGTGTATGAATGAAGTTACATTACACACCATCTACCATGTGACACTACTGTATGTCTGCCTATGCAAATGTAAACATTTCCATATACCCAGACATGAGTTGTGACACTTTCACTAATTCACATTTCATGTACACCATCATACACTCCAAATTTCACACAGTGGTATACCATTGGACTCACCTGCTACTCTGGTGCACCATAGAGCTGTTCATACAGGGGTAGGACCTCCCCAACAAGCTTGCCCAGCTCTTCTGGTGTGAATGCTGGGGCCCTATCACCTGCAGGATGTGGCATGATAGCTCCCCGAGGCAGTAAACAGCAGCTCAGGTAGTGGAGGTCTTGCTGGCAGGAGTGTCAAGAGTCAAGCAAGCAATACTGCAGAAGATGGCCGCCACGGGCACCACGTACAGGACCGTCACTGCCGATGGACATCACCATTGAGCCAAGTCCGCCAAGGGCAGCAATGTGTTCTAATGGCAATGGCCACTGTGGTTGTAACCGCCTACCGTCATGACGACATCTGCGGGCGGAGTGATGTCACTTCCTCATGCCCAGTACAGTAGGTCAGGCAGCTGCCATTTTGATGCAATTATATGTATGGGAAAGTATGGGAATCTGTGTCATTAACGATTCCCTATAAGGTGTGAAATATCAGAGAGTGCTTCCTTAATGTTTAGTAGTCTAATTGTGCATGTGAGTAGTTTGACAGAGGGAATGGTAGAATTGGAAATGTACAACTATTCCCTACGTCCTATGTGCGTCAGTAATGTAGCATAGGTGCAACAAGTACATTTCACATGTACACTAAGTTGGACTATCGAACACTGAGAGTCACAGATAAGTATGCATGTATAGTACATTAGAGGATTCAGGGAATATGAAGCAAGGAGAGGGCCATAGGATGCATCGCAAGATGCTGTACTTCAGATGTCAAATGTTGTCTCTGAGATCGACAGCACACATGTCTGACTTGCATATGAACATATTCATTATGTGTACATTGTAAGAGTCACTTAACATCTAATTAATGGAAAATTGTTTTTCCACATAGTTACTGTTAGCCCTGACAGCCTTAGGGTGGTCACCTCTAACTTTTCACCTGCCTCTCTCCAATTTTTGGACACTGTTTTTGCTGGTTTTAGGACTCCGTGCACTTTACCACTGCTAACCAGTTTTAAAGTGCATATCCTTAAAACCTGGTGATATTGGCTCACAATCCATTGGCTTATTTAATTTAATTATAAGTCCATAGTAAAGCGCACTACATGTGCCCAGGGCCTGCAGATTAAATGCAGCGCTGGTTGTGCCACCCACAGAAGTAGCCCCTTAACCATGTCTCAGGCCTCCCATTGCAAGGCCTGTGTGTGCAGTTTCACTGCCAGTTCGACTTGGCATTTAAAAGTACTTGCCAAGCCTTAAACTCCCCTTTCCTACATACAAGTCACCCCTAAGGTAGGCCCCAGGTGACCCATAGGGCAGGGTGCTGTGCAGGTAAAAGGCAGGACATGTACCTCTGTAGTTTATTTGTCCTAGTATTGTAAAACTCCTAAATTCGTTTTACACTGCTGTGAGGCCTGTTCCTTTCATAGGCTAACATTAGGGCTATCCTCATATACTGTTTGAGTGGTAGATTCTGATCTGAAGGGAGTAACAAGGTCATATTTAGTATAGCCAGAATGGTAATACAAAATCCTGCTGACTGGTGAACTTGGATTTAATATTGCTATTTTAGAAATGCCACTTTTAGAAAGTGAGCATTCCTCTGCACTTAAATCCTTCTGTGCCTTACACTCCACATCTGGCTGGGTTAGTTGACAGCTCCCTTGTGCATTTCACTCAGACAACCCAAACACATGATGCTCAGTCACACCTGCACACATCTGCATACTGAATGGGTCTTCCTGGGCTGGGAGGGTGGAGGGCCTGGCACTTACATGTCAAAGGACAGTGGCCTGCCCTCACACAATGGACTGCCAAACCCCCTACTGGGACCCTGGCAGACAGGATGGAACTGAAAGGGGACCTTGTGCACTTCTAAGCCACTTTTTTAAGTCTCCCTCACTTCAAAGGCACATTTGGAAATTTAAACAGGGCCTCTGACCCTACCAACTCAGACACTTCTTGACAAGATACCTACTGGGAAAGGAACTCTGAACCAGACCTTGCAACCTGCCAAGAGAAGCTGCTTGGCTGCCCAAAGGACTCATCTGACTGCTTTGCTGAAAAGGACTGCTGCCTTGCTGTTGCCCTGCTGCCCTGCTGCCCTCTGGCTCTGCTGAGAAGGGCTCTCCAAGGGCTTGGATTGAGCTTGCCTCCTATTTTCTGAAGCCTCAGGGCCAAAAAGACTTAGGGGGTCATTACAACCCTGGTGGCAACAGGCCGGCGGTAAATATTTTGGAATTACGACTGTGGCGGAAACCGCCAACAAAGACAGCCATTTTAACACTCCGACCGCCACGGCGGTACAAACAAACAGCTTGGCGGACACCGCCAACAGACAGGTGGAGGACAATGTACCGCCCACACTATTATGACAGGCCAATCCGCCACCTTTTCTGGGGCGGATACACCGCAGATAAAAACACGGCGGAAACAGGAATTTCGAAGGGAAAACGCTCACCTCTACACACTCCACGAGGAACGAGGACACCATGGAGCCGGAACTCCATATTCTCCCTGCAATAGTCTTACTGCTCCTGTACCAGGAGCACCAACGCCGGCGGCGAAGACCACGGTGAGTACTGCACCTACGACACAGGGGAGGGGGGAGGGAAAAAACAGGGACACACAAACGCAACACCCCACCCTCACCCACTACAACACACACACCAATGCATATCTATACATTACAGTCACACCCCCCAACCCCCCCAGAAGAACGCAAAGACAAAACGAAATGAGTGTAACCATTGTAATATATCAAAAATCAGCAAGCAAATATATACATATATACACTATTAACAAAATATACACCAAGATTAGTAGTCCAGGTATTGCACCATTTATAGTCCGTGGACCAATGGGCCCAAAATGCATGGGCGAGGCCCACACACAAGACCAGATCAAAACAGAGAGAACACTGCAGGGGCATCAGATAGAAATACAACAGGTACCTCAGGGGGAAGGAAAGGGGGGCACCTCAGCCAGATGAGTGCACGACGCCAGATCCACGAGGGGGCTCCATGCCCATTGATGTATCCTGGGGAGTGCAAAGCCACAGTCTCTCAAGTCTCTACAGTGGGTGGTTTGCCCACTGTTCAATCCTGGTGAGTGCAAAGCCACAGTCTCTCAAGTCTCTACAGTGGGTGGTTTGCCCACTGTTCAATCCTGGGGAGTGCAAAGCCACAGTCTCTCAAGTCTCTACAGTGGGTGGGTTGCCCACTGTTCAATCCTGGGGAGTACAAAGCCACAGTCTCTCAAGTCTCCCAAGTGGGTGGTTTGCCCACTGTTCAATCCTGGGGAGTGCAAAGCCACAGTCTCTCAAGTGGGTGGTTTGCCCACTGTTCAATCCTGGGGAGTGCAAAACCACAGTCTCTCAAGTCTCCCAAGTGGGTTGTTTGCCCACTGCTGCATCCTGGGGAGTGCAAAGCCACAGTCTCTCAAGTGGATGCCTTTCTCCACTGGTACTGGAGGGAGCTTGGTGCCCAGAGTGCTTCATCCTGCCAAGGACAGAGGTAGTGGATGTCTTTCTCCACTGGTTCTGGAGGGGGACTGGTGCCCAGAGTGCTTCATCCTGCCAGGGACAGAGGTAGTGGATGTCTTTCTCCACTGGTTCTGGAGGGGGCCTGGTGCCCAGAGTGCTTCATCCTGCCAAGGACAGAGGTAGTGGATGTCTTTCTCCACTGGTTCTGGAGGGGGACTGGTGCCCAGAGTGCTTCATCCTGCCAAAGACAGAGGTAGTGGATGTCTTTCTCCACTGGTTCTGGAGGGGGACTGGTGCCCGGAGTGCATCACTCATCCCGTGATGGTCCCTGTTGCGTCAGTGCCCCTGGCGCTCATGGGCTAGCGGTGCTTGAGTTGGCGGTCCTTGCCCTGTTCAGCGGTGCTTGCCCTGTTCAGCGGTGCTTGAGTTGGCGGTCCTTGCCCTGTTCAGCGGTGCTTGCCCTGTTCAGCGGTGTTTGAGTTGGCGGTCCTTGCCCTGTTCAGCGCTGCTTGCCCTGTTCAGCGGTGCTTGAGTTGGCGGTCCTTGCCCTGTTCAGCGCTGCTTGACCTGTTCAGCGGTGCTTGAGTTGGCGGTCCTTGCCCTGTTCAGCGCTGCTTGCCCTGCTCAGCGGTGCTTGAGTTGGCGGTCCTTGCCCTGTTTAGCGGTGCTTGCCCTGTTTAGCGGTGCTTGACTTGGAGGTCCTTGCCCTGTTCAGCGGTGCTTGCCCTGTTCAGCGGTGCTTGACTTGGCGGTCCTTCATTGCCCAGCTGGGCTGCGGCTGGCGGTCCTTCATTGGGCAACTGGGCTGTGGCTGGCGGGGCCCTCCTGGGCAGCTGGGCTGTGGCTGTCGGGGTCCTCCTGGGCAGCGACGATGGGGCTGGCGGCGGCCTCCTGGGCAGCGACGATGGGGCTGGCAGCGGCCTCCTGGGAAGCGACGATGGGGCTGGCGGGGCCCTCCTGGCCAGCGGGGATGATGGCGCTCTCCTCTGCCATGCTGCTCCTCCCAGACTTGCCGGGTTTCTTCTGGCCCTTCCCCACCTTGGGAGGAGTCACAGCTGAGTCCACACTCCCACCAGGACCCCTGGGAGCGGCTTGGGTGGCTGGAGTCTTCACCCTCTCCCGCCGGGCACTGGCCAACTTCTGGTGCTTCACGGGGGGACTGGCTGTGCTGTGGCTCCGTGACACACTGGCTGTCCTGGTGGCTGGTGCACCCCACATACCTGTGGCAACAGGCACCACTGGTCCCGGAGATTTTGTGGCTGAGGTGCTAGTTCAGGACCTATGAGTTGGACGGGGGTGGTGGGAAATAGGTTAAGGCTGGACAGGAAAAGTTGTTTGGAGACACTGGGACGGGTAGCTGGAGGGGGTTTGGGAGTGGAGGAAGAGGTGGTGGTTGTAGGAGGTGTAAGTTTTGTGGCTTTGGGTGCAGGTGCATGCGCCGGAGGCTGTTGTGAGGTGGATGTATGTTGGGTGGGTGTGTGCCTGCGTTTGTGTATTTTGTGAGGGGGCGTCACAGACACACTGGGAGATGACACAGGGGACGTGTGAATGGTAGTGGGGGTGGTGACTGCACGTGAGCGGGATGTGGTGGTGGGTGTACTGGTGCGGGACATAGTGGCTGTAGAGGTAGTGCAAGCAGGTGTGAGTGTAGACGAGACTGGGAGGGAGACGACAAGGAGGGGGACACAGTGGAGGCAGTGGATGTTGGTGTGTCTGTAAGTTTGTGATGCTTGCGTGAGTGCCTGTGGGATGTGTGGTGCTTATGTTTGCCTGAGCTTCCCTTGTGTGGTGAGGTGTGTGCAGGCTGGTGTGATGGTGTGCTTGGGATAGGCAGAGGTACAGGGGATTGGGTCTAGGTGGAGGGAGTTGGAAGGGGGAGGCTAGACACAGGGACAATGGCTGCCATCAGTGCTGAGGCCAGAGTTTGAAAGGTTCGGGGAATGGCCGCCTGACCAGAATGAATGCCCTCCAGGAATGCATTGGTTTGTTGCAACTCCCTTTCTACACCCTGGATGGCATTCAAAATGGTAGACTGCCCAACAGTGAGTGACCTGAGGAGGTCAATGGCCTCCTCACTGAGGGCAGCGGAGGTGACAGGGGCAGGGGCTGAGGTGCCTGGGGTGAAGGAGATGCCCACCCTCCTGGGGAAGCGGGCACGGGGTGAAGGCTGAGGGGCTGCTGGGAGCGCGGTGCTGGTAGGGGGGTGGTGGATGTACCTGTAGAAGTGGGGGCACAGATGTTGCCGCCACCACAAGGGAGCTCCCATCGGAGGACGAGTCCGTGTCGCTGGTTTCAGCTCCTGTCCCCACCGTGGTGCTCCCCTCGCCCTCCGTCCCACTGGTGTATTCAGAGTCCGTAGTGTGGCCCTCCATGGCCATGTGGGATGCAGCTCCCTCGTGTTCCGGTGCCACTGCTCCTCCGCCTGATGATGCTAATGCACACAAGAACAGGGAGACCGCAAAAAAAGGAGGGGGGACAGAAGAAAGAAATGTTGAGTGCATGGCTTACCGCTACCGTTGGCGGACATGACAGACACAGAAGCCCCTGCACTACGTCGCACTGTTGGGCTCTACAGTGCAATTCCTGGGAAATGGCCTACAGGGCTATGGACGACATATGCACATATAGATGACACAGGTGCATGAATAGCTGTACTTGGCACTCTACAGAGGTGGGGTGGGGGGCCACAGGGCCATGCCTTACGAAGGGGCCTAGCCTACAGAACTCGCCCTGGCCTAGGGAAACCCACAGCCCTCCTCCCCCACCCAGACCCCTCCACTGCGCGCGAAGTCAGCTGAATGAGAACGTACTCACCCCCTTGTGTCTGCTGTGATGCCCTCAAGCGCCCATCCAACTCCGGGTAAGCCACCGCCAGGATCCGGAACATCAGGGGGGTCATGGTTCGACGGGCACCCCTCCCATGTTGGGAGGCCATCCCCAGCTGAGCCTCCGCCATCTTCTTGCTCCAGCGGCGAATATCCTCCCATCTTTTCCGGCAGTGGGTGCTCCGTCTGTGGTGGACCCCCAGGGTCCGGACGTCCTTGGCGATGGCACGCCAAATATCCTTCTTCTGGTGGGCGCTGACCTACATGAAATGTACAGGGGGAGAAGAGAAGTCATTACCAACTGCGCCATCAAAGGTAGTGGCCCCCATCCCTACCCTTGCCATGTGGCACATGCACCCACCGTCTTTCATGCATGCAGAACTCTGCCCCCTTCCTTCTTACAACCAGCCCTCTACACACAGGCATAGCCCATACAACATGCTCCCTGTGCACTTACCTGTTGGTCTGGAGGACCGTAGAGTAGCCTGTACTGGGGGAAGACCCCATCGACGAGCTTCTCCAACTCCTCCGATGTGAAGGCAGGGGCCCTTTCCTCAGACGCACGAGTCATTGTCTATTACAGACCGAGGTTACAGCAGCACTTGCAGTGTAGGTCCTCTCCTGTCGAAGATCAGGTATCGTGTGATTCAACAGATAGAAAATGGCGGTCACGTCCGCGGCGGTGCGTGCCATCACCGCCGGCGTACATCGTCATTGGCTCCTGGGACCCATAGGGTCCAATGTTAACCAATGCAGCATTGCACCATGGTCTTCGACCGCCTACCGCGACGGTGTACAATGCCAGCGCAGTTACCTCACATCCCATTGTCCCACTTTGCAGGTCAGGCAGCCGCCATTTCAGGGGCCCATATGGCCTAATTACCAACTGCGTCACACATACCTAGGCCTAGTCTCAACACACATACAGGCCACATTTTGTGTATGAATGGTGTTCTGTGTAGACTGGGGGTACATACCTCTGAGTTGTTTGAATCTGTGCTCGCTGTTGTCCTTCATAGGCACCGTCCGCTGGGACATGTGAGGAGATGGCGGAATCCTCCGGTGTACCGACCGCTGGTGGACCTGTCAACAATGGAGGAAAGAATTTTGATTATCACCTAGAGGTTTGACCGTGCCACAATCCAGGAACTGTGTACACAGTTGGAGCCTGACCTGATGTCAGCAATCCGCCATCCCACAGGAATCCCCCCTCAAGTGCAGGTGCTATCAGTGCTCCATTTCCTTGCAAGTGGGTCTTTTTAAACAAATGTGGCCATGGCATCAGGGATGTCCCAGCCTATGTTTTCCAACGTATTGTCCAGAGTGTTGTCTGCCCTGCTGAAACACATGCGGAGCTACATCGTTTTCCCTCAGGTGGAGGATTTGCCTACAGTGAAAGGTGACTTCTATGCCCTGGGACATATCCCCAACATCATAGGTGCCATTGATGGGACCCATGTGGCTTTGGTCCCCCCCCACAGGAGTGAACAGGTGTACAGGAACCGGAAGAGTTATAATTCCATGAATGTACAGATGGTATGTTTGGCAGGCCAGTACATCTCCCATGTGAATGCCATGTTCCCTGGCTCAGTGCATGACGCCTACATCATGCGGAATAGCAGCATCCCTTATGTGATGGGTCAACTCCAGAGGCACCGTGTGTGGCTATTAGGTGACTCACGTTACCCCAACCTGTCATGGCTACTGACCCCAGTGAGGAATCCCAGGACCAGGGCAGAGGAACGCTACAATGAGGCCCATGGGCGAACTAGGAGGGTGATCGAGCGGACCTTCGGCCTCCTGAAGGCCATGTTCAGGTGCCTCCATATGACAGGTGGATCCCTATTCTACTCACCAAAGAAGGTGTGCCAGATCATCGTGGCCTGCTGTATGCTTCACAACTTGGCTTTGCGATGACAGGTGCGTTTTCTGCAGGAGGATGGTCCAGATGGCGGTGTTGTGGCAGCTGTGGAGCCTGTGGACAGTGATGAGAAGCAAGCAGAGGAAGAAGACATGCAGAACAGGGACTCAGTGATCCAGCAATATTTCCAGTGAAACACAGGTGAGAATACATTCCTGCCTACTACATGTACTTTTACACTTCTACCTCTATCCTGTCTGTCGATTTCACCCAGTGTATGGTCACTGAATTGTCACTTTCCCTTACGGTTTCACAGGTGTGGGTCCCAACGTGTGTCATCTGCTTAGATTCATCATGGACTAGAGCTGTGTGACATAGGTATGTTGACATTACTATTACTATTTCATGAACATTTTGTCACTGTAATTGCAAATACACTATTTCAAAATCACAGACTGACTCCAGATCTTTTGGTGCTTTAGGTGTGTTTATTTAAATACAAAATATTGGAGGGGGAAGTTAAATGGTGAGGGGTGATGGCGAAGGAGTGTCCATGGTAGAGTCCAGTCTATTAGTCTCACAGGTGCATTGCCCATATGGGCATAGGAAGTGGAGCTGGGGCAGTTTCAATATGGACAGGGTGACAAAGTGAGACAGTGGGATGACAATCAGGGTGGTCTCATTTCTTGGTGGGGGTCTTGGCATCGTGCTCTGTCTTGTTCCTGGATCTCAGGGTCCGTTTGCGGGGTGGTTCTCCGTCTGCAGGGGGTGGGGTGCTGGTGTGGTGGTCCTGTGGTGGTGCCTCCTGTCCACTAGCGCCGGCGGAGGTGGTGGGCAGTTCATTGTCCATGCTAGTGTCAGGGGCCCCTTGTAATGCCACAGTGCCCCTCCTGGTGTTCAGTACTTCCTTCAGCACCCCTACGATGGTGCCCAGGGTGGAGCTGATGGTTCTGAGTTCCTCCCTGAACCCCAAATACTGTTCCTCCTGCATGCGCTGGCCAGTACCATTGCCATTGTCTCATGGGAGTGGTGGTATGCTCCCATGATGGAGGAAAGGGCCTCGTGGAGAGTGGGTTCCCTTGGCCTGTCCACCCCCTGTCGCACAGCAGCCCTCCCAGTTCCCATGTGTTCCTGGGTCTCCGTCCCCTGGACCGTGTGCCCACTGCCCCCAGGTCCCTGTTGTTGTTGGGGTGGTGGGTTATCCTGGGTTCCCTGTAGTAGTAGACACACAGCTGATTGATGTGTCCTGGGGACGGAGGTATGGGCCCGCTGGGTGGGTTTCCATAGGGGGGAAGGTCTGTGCTGGCCTGTGCCTGTGTGAGGGGAACCGACTGTCCCGAGGCCCACGATGGTCAGGGGGTGGTCATCTAGATCCAGGTGGACAGAGCTGCTGTCATCACTGTGGGCCTCTTCTGTGGGTGGAGTGGAGATGTCTGGACCCTCCTGTCTGGTGACGTTTGATAGTGGTCCTGCAGGGGTGTAAAGGCATGATTATTGCATCTGTGTGTGTCATGGTGTGCAATGGTTGGTTGACTGTGTACCCCAATACTGACATTCCTGTGTGGGGGCTTGTGTGATGATGGTTTAGGGGGGTGTATGGGTATGTGCAGTGGGCATGCTTTAGTGATGGGTGTCCATGCGTTGGTGCTGCATGCAGGGCTTGGTGTTGGGATGTGTGGTTTGTGATATTGGTACATTTGTGAGGAGTTTGAGTGATAGGGCTGGGGGCGAGGGTGGGGGTATGTGATAGCATGCACGTAGGGTGGGGGATATGGTAGTTAAAGGTTTGACTTACCAGAGTCCCTTTCTCCACCAACTCCTGCGAGGCCCTCAGGATGCAGAATCGCCAGGACCTGCTCCTCCCATGTTGTTAGTTGTGGGGGAGGAGGTGGGGGTCCGCCGCCAGTCCGCTGTACCGCCTGGTGGTGTCTTGAGACCACGAACGCACCTTCCCCCGTAGGTCGTTCCACCTCTTCCTGATGTCCTCCCGATTTCTTGGGTGTTGTCCCACTGCGTTGACCCTGTCGACTATTCTTCGCCATAGCTCCATCTTCCTTGAAATGGAGGTGTGCTGCACCTGTGCTCCAAATAGCTGTGGCTCTACCCGGACGATTCTCTCCACCATGACCCTGAGCTCCTCCTCCGAGAACCAGGGGTGTCTTTGCCGTGCCATGGGGTGGTGTAGGTGATGTGTGGGGTGGTGTGTGTGGTGATAAGTGTGGTGATATGTGGTGGTTAGTGGTGTTTTGTGCGTGGAAGTTGTGTGGGTGATGGTGTTGTGTGCCTGTGGATGCTAGTTTGTGGATGGTGGTGTCTCTCTCTGGCCTTCTCTCTGTAATAGTGGTCGTAGGGGTTTGTGGGGGATGTGGGTGTGTGTTTTATATTGTATTGGGTGTGTGGGAGTAGTGTGTGTATGTGTATCAGGTGTGTGTATTTTGAATTGTCCAATGTGGCTGTGTTTTGTAAGAGTGTGTGTATTTTGAGCGCGGCGGTGTGTACCGCCAATGGAATACCACGGTTGAAAGACCGCCACGTGGATTCGTGTGTCGTGATAATGTGGGCGTATTTCTGTTGGCGTGACGGTGTCGGTTTTGTTATCACCAGTTTATCACTGACCTTTGGCGTGGCGGACTTGTGTGGGTGTCTGAATTTTGTCGGATTCCGAGATGTGGGTCATAATAGCTGTGGCAGAATTCCGCGGCCGTGTGTTAGCGGTCTTCTGCACAGCGGTAAGCGGCTTTTACCGCCAATGTCGTAATGACCCCCTTAATCTCTGCAAAGAACTCCTTGTTCATTGACAAATCGATGCACAGCCTGCCGGAATCGACACACGACCTGCATCGTGGTTAGAAAATCACCTCATGCCGAACCGGAATGACACAGCCGAGCTCCCCGAGTGGAGATCGATTGCAGCACCAGCCTTGCGATCGGAACTTCGATGCACGGCCCACTGGATTGACGCATAGCTGAGCTGGAACGATGCAGCCCTGCGAGAAGAATCGATGCAGCACCTGTCGTGCAACAGAAATTTCCCCACATCGCCCACCGGATCAACGCAGCTCCTGTGACTTCGTCTGCATGCCCAGGATTTCTCTGCATCGTTCCCGGGGCATCCAAATACCCCGCAACCCGAAGAGGATCCAAATCTGCGCACTGGAAATTGATGCATGACACTTGCTGCGTAGAAAATATCGACAAATCGTCTGAGTGCGCCCGGAGAAACCAACACACACCTCCCAGTTTTCTACGCATCTCCTCCTCTGCAGTCCCTTGTGGATAATTTAGAGGCAAACCAGGTACTTTGTGCTTGCAAGAGACACTTATTGTTTTTAGAAACTTAAGACTATTTGTGCCATTTTTTTAAAGTGATATTTCAACGTGTACTAATCAAATCTTGATCAGTTTGACCTTATTTAATTCAGATAAATAGTCTATATTTTTCTAAACCTGTATGGTGTATTTTTATGGTGTTTATACTGTGTTATTGCATGATTTATTGCACAAATACTTTACACATTGCCTTCTAAGTTAAACCTGACTGCTCAGTGCCAAGCTACCAGAGGGTGGGCACAGGATAATTTGGATTGTATGTGACTTACCCTGACTAGAGAGAAGGTCCTGGCTTGGACAGGGGGTAACCTGACTGCCAACCAAAGGCCCCATTTCTAACAGTTACCCTGGCATGAGGAGAGGAAGACTACCTCCAGTGTACCGGGGACTAGTAAACCTGCACACCATGGAGGAATGACATATTATACAGATCTATTGCCTGAATAGGCAGAAGATCATGGACCTTTGCAATCAGTTGGAGCCATATCTGATGCCTACCATTCGCAATCCCAATAGCATACCTCCCATTGTTCAAGTCATATAAGTGCTACACTTCCTGGCCACTGGATCCTTTCAGACTACAGTGGCTCTAACTGCAGGGATATATCAGCCCATGTTCAGTCTAGTTTGAAGGATGCACTTTGTGCATTGTTGAAACACCTTAACAGATACATCAGGTTTCCCCAAAGTGCAGATTTGGCCTATGTGAAGGCAGAGTTTTAAGCAATGGGACACATTCCACACATGGGTAGAGCCATAGATGGCACCCATGTTACCTTGATTCCCCCCAATGCCAGTGAACAGGTATACAGGAACTGGAAACACTACAACTCTATCAACATCTAAGTGGTGTGTTTGGCAGATCAGTACATTTCACAAGTCTGTGGGAAGTATCTAGGATCAGTCCATGATTCCTTCCTCATGCACAACAGCAATATCCCACTGCTGATTAAACAACTCTACACAGAGAGGGCCTGGCTGGTTGGTAAGTCACATTTGATGTGTGTTTGCTAAAGTTCACTCTCGCTATCATAAATGTGCATGTCCTAGATATATGTATTGTGTTGTTATAACTTTTCCTTACAGGGGACTCAGGCTATCCAAACTGTCCTTGGTTTGTTGACACCAGTGAGGTACCCAACAACGCCAGGGGAAATCCACTACAATGAGGCCAAGGAAGGACAAGATGTGTCGTTGAGTGGACTTTTGGGCTCCTGAAGGCAAGATTTTACTGCCTAGATATATCTGGAGGACCCCTCCTCTACTCACCCAGCACGGTATGTCAAATAATTGTTGCCTGCTGCATGCTCCACAACCTTGCCCCGAGATGTCAGATACCATTCATACCAGATGAGGGGGGAGGCAGAGGAACCTGTGGGTGGAAATGCAGATTTTCCAAGTGATGATGAGGCAAATGAAGATGAAGCTGGAGACTCCAGGACAGATCTCATCAATCAGTATTTCAACCAACTCAAGGTATGTGATGTCTTCTTGATTGTGAGATTACAGAATGTAACCTATAATTGATGGCTGGCATGTGACCTCCTATCTAGCATCATCCATGAAGTCTTAAATGCCACTGCGTCAGATGTGCATGCAGTTTGTAATTCGGTATTGTGTACAGAACAGAATGGTATACAGTGTTCTGATTCGTTACTGCACATGCAAAGTCACACTTGTGAAATGACTTCTCAGAATTGATGTATGTTTACAACTATGTCCTATCCCTCATCTCTGTCAATCACAGATTTGCTGAGTTTCAGTTAGGCTCATCATCATTGGCAAGTCACAGACAGTGTCAGAGGCAGATGGCAATTGCAGGCAGAAATGAGAAGTGGACAAGGATGAAACCAGGTACTGATTGGCATGAGTATGTGGTGTGTGTCCATGTGTGTCTGACATGTGAAAATGTTGAACCTCTATCATCATAATGGTTTCTATTGTATGTGATCTACCTGTAACATAGCTGTCAGTGTGTTCCTACTTTGCAGACCAATGTCCATGTCTCCATGGACTGACATAGGTGAGTGGCAAGCCTACAGGTACATGAGCAATGTAAGTGAAAGGTCCCTGGACTGGGGACATCAGTAATGGTCACCATCTGTATAATGGGGTATGATTATGCGGAAGCTAAGGTATGGGTATCTGATAAGGCTTTACATGGTGTTACAAAGGACCAATCTGTATGCTTCCTGGCTTGTAGAAAGACTGACATGTCCCTAACTTCTCTACTCCATGGCTTAGTAGTATATGGCACCTAAGGTGATAATCATATGTCACTAGCAGCATTATTCTAACTGCTGTTTGCAAATCTAGTAATAAATATGTGGAGATGTACGAAACAGCTACATTTGCTTCTGTCTATGTTAATAACCTAAAGTAATGAGCCTCTTGGTGATACAGTACACGTGTGATGTCCATAACAAAGCTTGTACAATACAGAGGGACATATTGATACCATACTTGGTGGAGATGGCAGTTGTACATGGTCGATAAATGACACTTACATAGGACCTGTGTTAAAGTGTTATTTATTTGAAAGTGAAAAACAATATGTGTGAATAGTAACGAAAAAAACACAAAGTTAACAGTGAAGGGTTCTGTCATGGTGGCTGAAATAATCAGGGTAGCTGCTACACTGTTAGGTACCACAAGTCCAGTGTCCTTGGAACACTGGAAAATTGAGTTAGGTTTCAGAACGATCAACAGGGTATATTAGCCGCACACCAGGGGAACCAGACTGGGGAAGGTTATTTACTGGCAGTGGGTTTGGTCTTGGCATCTGCTCCTCCTGAATGTCTGAGTGGGTGTCGACATTTGTGTGGGGGTTCCTCTGCTACAGAGGGTAGAGTGTCTGAGGCATGTCCTTCCCCTGGGAGGGTCTTCCTTCCACTAGCAGCCACAGATGTTGAAGGGCCTGAAGAGTAATTACTAGTGGAAGAGGCCTGATGTTGTGTGGCAGACATACTCAGGGTAGTATTAATGTCCCTCAGCATCCCAGCAATGGAAGCTAGGATCACAGTTTGTGCCTGCCACTGCTGCATGACTTCCTGGTGGTTGTCCCTCTGCAGCTGTTGGATTTCCCCCATCATGGTGACTACGTAGCCCATCACGTCTTGGGAATTTTGATAGGCTCCCAAGACTTGGGAAATAGTTTCCTGGTCAGTATTGTCCCCTGGAGCCCCCATCCTCTGGCCCATACCATCCCTACCATGCACCCTACCCCCACTTGCCTGTGCCCCTGGCACAATGTGTCCTCTCGCAGTAGTGGCAGGAACATCACTGTCAGGGTTGACAGAGTGGGACTCAGGTACCTGTACTGGGGGGCACACAATGGATAAAACAGCCCTTTGGACACACGTGTGACAGTGAATGATTGCCTGTAATGTTGATGCAACAGGGCTGGGAAGATTAGCTGTGGGCAGGGTGAGGATGACAGTTGTTGACTGAGCATGTGTCATTGATGGGCAGCTTCGTCCTCAGTGTCCACACATCCATGGGTGTTATCCTCACTGGGGCCTTCATCCAGAGGTGTAGTGGCAGTCTCTGGTATGCTCTCTGTGGCAATGACAAGGTTACCTGTGGGAGAAGTGGAACACAGAGTTGCAGTAAGTGATAAAACAAGTGATGTGTCATTTGGAGTATTGGTGGTGTTGTGTGAGATGCACACAGTGCCTTGACATGATCTCCAGAAATGACAATGACATCTGCTGCAAAATTTACTTTGTCAAACATGAGACTATAATTTCAATACCATACACCATGCTTAAAGATGTTAACCTATGTTGGTAGTCATTAGACTGCTGAAACCATCTCATGTTGTCTGACTGACATGGGGGCTCACCTTTGTTGTCTAGTGAAGTGTCTGGTATGATACATGGAACAAAGTAAAAGCTGGACTCTGAAAAATAGTGTCAGAGTAGGGACAGAGTATGGGAGTTAGCAATAGACATTGACATCTATCTGGGTGTACTACATGTGATCTAGATTTCCAGCCCAGGTGAGTATATTTCTATTTTAGGTATATTTGTTCTAAGGGCAGTTTTATGGGACACTCAGCAGTAGCTGTGTTTTGCATTTAATGATGGTGGGAGTGGGTCTTGGTATTGCTGTTATTGCCATAAATTGTTTCCCAGATGGGTTAGATTGGTAGTTAGTTTCACATGCATGACAACTCACTTTTGGTGCACTGTTCAGGTTTTCATAATGGTGGGATATTGCCTTCTGTAGTGCTTTCAGTTCCCAGTTCTTCACATGCCGTTCCCAAGGGCTGTGGTGCGAGATGAATTGTGTGGATAAGTGGCATGTGTGGTATCTTCATATACTGGGCATCTAATCTCTATCTGTAGAATGCTATTATGTAAAGGATTGTTGGAGTCTTGTGGGGATTCTGGAAGGTGGGAGGAGAACTGGTTGAGAGGAGGAAGATAGAGGGAGGTGTTGTGAGCTGCTGGATCGTTTATGGTGGATGAGATAATTACTTTGGACTTAATAAAATCCCATTAAAACATCTTACTTTGGATTATAACTTCACATTGGCGACGAGGATGGGATACGTTGGTGAAATTATCTCAACACAGATATTGGAACTTCTACTTTGAACACAGAACAGGAGCTCTTATATTGGATGACTTTATTTTGGATCCAACAATTGTAACAACAAGGTATGTGGCAAAAATAGGAGGACTTGTAAGGATTTATTTCCATAATTTGTTCTTTGGATTGTCTGACTTAAGCCCTGTCTCCTAAAAGAAATGACTTGGAATTAATAACGGTGATTTACAGTCTATGCAGAGGGCTTAATTGACTAAGGTCAGGTTTGCTATACACATTCATCAAGTTTAATAATATTCTATGGACTTGATGTGTTAGCTTTACCAACAGTTGCCACACGACGCCGGTATATTTTTGAATATTTTGCTCACCGCGTGAAGCTGGCACGCGTCGCTTTCAATTGCCTAGTTCTGTAACTGAGGCGAGCGCTCGCGCTTCCTCTGAAGCCACGTTCCACCTCGTGCGCTCGCATCTCACCGATTTCCAAAATAAACAAACAGGAACTGCCGCGTGGGTGTCTTGAAAAATGGAGCACGAGCGCACGCGCTTCTTCTGAAGCTGCATTTAAATCGCGTGCGCTTTCCGATCCATAAACAAACAAAGACTACGATTCACCGCGCCTTCCGGATTTTCAGTGCAGATAATTAAAATGTTACGTGGGCATTTTTTCTGTGTATAAACACAAAAAATAAACTTACGAGTGTTTACTACAGCCTCATTTTCATAAAACAAGACGAACTCAACGTAGAAAATAGCCTCTTCGTTTTGTGTATCACATTGAAGGCTCAAAGGTACTAAATGTTTACTTGGATTTTGGCCTGAGTTTGGGGAAGACTATAAAGTGAAGGAGCTGTACATTAGACTTTACATTTTACATTTTTGTTCAAATAAACAGAACTTTACATTTTACACTTTTGTTCAAACATGCAGAATATACCTCCTCCTCCTTTTTTCTTAACTGTACCTGGTGATGCTCCTATAATTTGGTCGAAATGGAAAAAGTCATTTCTTCATTACACAAGAGTTTGTGGTTCATCTATATCTAATGAAAGGAAAGTCTCACTCCTCATGCATTGTTTGGGATGTGAAGGTTTGGAAGTTTTTGAAACGTTACCTGAGCCTGAGGATGAAGGGGCAGAATTAAATGAATTTGAACTTTGCATAAAGAAACTGGATCTTCATTACCTTCCAAAGATTAGTACAATTTTGGAACGCTACCATTTTGGTATGAGAGAACAAGGACAGAATGAGTCTATAGAGGAATATATAACAGCCTTGAGGAAATTGGCTGCAACTTGCAAATTTGGGGTGACTATTGAAGAACGCATAAGGGATCAGTTTATGTTGAAGTGCTCCAGTGACAAAATCAGACAAGAACTTTGGAGTAAGGATGATCCTACGCTTTATGAAGTGATAACTATTGCTAAAGGTGTTGAGCACACGATGGCGTGTGTTGGTGAATTAGAGAAAAATAAGTATCCTTCTGTGAATAAAATTGGTCCGAAGAATGAATCACATGAGAACAATGTTTTAGAGGTTGATGGAAAGAAGGATGAACTTAAGTTATCACAGATACAGAAATCTAAGTTCAAAGATACAAAATGTTTTCGATGTGGAAACCTGGGTCATTTTGCGTCTTATAAAAAATGTCCTGCAATTGCTGCTGTGTGCAAATTATGTGGAAAACGTGGACATTTTGCAAAATGCTGTAGATCGCCAAAGGAATTACCTTCTACTTCTGTTAAGGTGGTGCAAGATCGTATCTTGATGGTGGAGGATCGTGTCACTGAGAAGAAATATCCTAAGGACATTGTAAACCTGGGGGGTGTTATGTGTGAAGTCCTTTTTGATTCAGGAGCTTGGTTAACTCTCATGTCTAATGAAACATTTGATAAATATTTGAGTCATTCAGTGAAACTAAAAAATCCCGATGTGATTCCAGGGGGTTATGGTGGCCAAGCTATAGATCTGAGGGGATATTTCGAATCCAAAATAGAGTTTAAATCTAATTCTATTGTGGGTAAAATATATGTACCAGTAAAAGGTGACAGTGTTATTAGCTGGCCACATCAAAAGGATCTTGAAGTTGTTTTGGATCCTAATAATCCTACGCCTGTGATGTTGAGAAAAGATTTTAAATATGATGTTAACAGAATATGTAAGATATCTGATGTGGTTAGTGACAGTGGTTTTCCAGATTTTGTGAACGAATTCAAGAGCGTGTTCACTGATGCATTGGGATGCCTTACTAAGTATGTACACCGTATAAAGCTTAAAGAAAATGCAGTACCAATCGTATGCAAGGTGCGACCCATACCAATTTCAATTAGGGAGGATGTTCAGAAAGAGCTACACAGGTTGTGTCAGTGTGGTATCATAGAACCTGTTGAAGCCTCGGAATGGGTTTCACCGGTTGTGGTGGCACGTAAACCATCTGGTGAGATTCGTCTCTGTGTGGATTTGAGGAATCTCAATAAAGCTGTTGTTAGTGATGTATTTCCTCTTCCCAATATCTCTGAGATGGTAACTTTGTTGCATGGAGCTAAATATTTTAGTACATTAGATTTAGCTTCGGCATACCATCAGATTATGCTCCATGTGGATTCTAGGGATCTCACGACCTTTGTTACACCTTTTGGCACTTTCAGGTTTGTGAGGATGCCTTTTGGGTTGGTTTCAGCTTCCTCAGTATTTCAACGTGTGATGCATGATTTGTTTGGCTCTGTGGAAGGAGTGAAGTATTTTCAGGATGATATTTTGGTTTTTGGTCGGACAAGAGAGGAACATGATGTGAGGGTTAAGGGAGTTCTTAGAGTGTTGGGTGATCGTGGTCTTACGTTGAAACTGAACAAATGCCATTTTGCGAAGGAGGAGATAGAATATTTGGGACATAGAATTACTTCTTTGGGGTTGTATCCCAAAAGAGAGCTGGTAGAGAGTATTTTGAATCTGCGACCGCCTGAGAGCAAAGAAGAGCTTCAGGCTTTCTTTGGTATGGTGGAATTTCATGGGAAATTTCTTCCAAATCTTGCTGCCAAAACTGAAAGTATGCGTAAATTGCTAAAGAAAGGTGTTAGTTTCAACTGGTGTGAAGGTTGTGAAAAAGAATTTATTGAGGTTAAGAATAGCTTATCAAAGGTAGGGTGTTTGAAATCTTTTAATCCGAATGAACAGTGTGTTGTTATGACTGATGCTAGTACTAAAGGTTTGGGTGCTGTGCTTCTACAAAAAGGTGATGTACATGATTTAAAACCTGTGGCATATTGTTCAAGGACTTTAAGAGGTTCAGAACAGAATTACTCAACTATTGAAAAGGAAGCCCTGGGTGTTGCTTGGGCGATAGGGAAATTGAAAAATTTTGTATGGGGAAGATCCTTCAATGTGTACACTGATCACAAACCATTAGTTGAGGTGTTCATGAAAAAGGGCCTTGATCAAATTTCATCCAGGATTAGTAGATGGGTAGTAAATTTGCAAGATTTTGATTTCAGGGTATTTTACGTTCCAGGGGCATGCAATAACACGGCTGATTGCTTATCAAGACTTACGTTGGTTTCAAAGGAGGACAGTTCTGAGGAACAGGAGGATAAGTTTAGTGTTTGTAGCATTACGGAAGGAGTTATTAGTCATGAAGAATGGGTACGTGAGGTTGCTAATGATCCTGTTCTACAGAGTGTAAGTGATTTCATAAAGAGCAAATGGAAATTTGCAAATTTAAGGAACTCTGAAAAATTAAAAGGGTTTTGGATGATAAGAGATGAATTGTCAATTTCTGATGGTGTGTTACTACGTGGTGAAAGACTAGTAGTTCCTGGTACTTTGGTGGATAGGATCATTCAACTTGGACATTCTGGTCATCAAGGAATAAGTAAAACCAAATCAAGAATTCGCTTGAATTATTGGTGGCCAGGAATGGATGTGGGTATAGAAAGGGTGGTCAGGGATTGTCCTGACAGTTGTAACAGTGACAAGATCTATAGAATGAGAGTACCATCGATGTGTATCAGAAGTCCGGCTAAAAGACCGTGGGATATTGTTGGCTTGGATATCGTGGGTCCTATTTATGGTAAAAGGTGGGATTAGCTATATTTTGGTTTTGGTAGATCATTTCTCCAGGTGGGTGGAGATCAGTATTGTGCATAGTGTTGAAACCAAGAGGATTATAGTTCTTCTGGAGGAAATCTTTGCTCGGGAGGGTTTTCCCAATGCTATTCTCATTGACAACGGACCACAATTTGTTTCCAAAGAAATGGAAGAGTATCTCATGAGGTTGGGAATTAAACACAAGTTGTGTTCCCTCTATCATCCTGAGGGAAATGGAATTGTTGAAAGATTTAACAAATGTGTCAAAGAGTGTGTTCAATTAGAAATGGCAGCAAGAAGATGTTGGAAGGAAGGATTGAAGAGATTTTTGATGGCTTATCGTTTTACTCCACATACTTCCACAGGGGTTGTTCCGTTTGAGTTGTTTAGGGGAAGGAAGGCTAATACAATGCTGGTCCCTGGTTGGGTTGGTGGAGGCAAGAATGATGCCGTGTCTTGGTCTGGTAGAATACATGAGGAGAAGGCGGCGGAGAGGAGGAAAGATTATTTTGATATGACGAAACGTACTTGTGATGTGAAAGTGGAAGTTGGGGACAAGGTTCTGATTAAGAGACCGACCTTTGGTAAAAGTGGGAGCAAGTTTTGGGGACCATATACTGTTATAAAGTTGTTTCGAAATGCTGTAAAAGTGTGTGATGGAAGAATTTGGAATCTCAATCGCATTGTTGTGTCTAAACAAAAAAAGTGTGTGTAAAGATTCAATGGTAGATCTTTTCCTTGTTTATTATTATACTTCTCTATATGCGTTTTTTTTATCTTAGTATTATGATATTGTACAAAGTTTCTGCAGTTACATGTTTTTGTTTATTCTGTTTGTTTTAGGGGGAAAGATGTGTGGTATCTTCATATACTGGGCATCTAATCTCTATCTGTAGAATGCTATTATGTAAAGGATTGTTGGAGTCTTGTGGGGATTCTGGAAGGTGGGAGGAGAACTGGTTGAGAGGAGGAAGATAGAGGGAGGTGTTGTGAGCTGCTGGATCGTTTATGGTGGATGAGATAATTACTTTGGACTTAATAAAATCCCATTAAAACATCTTACTTTGGATTATAACTTCACAGCATGCCAGTGAGAGGTATTAGCACATTTGGACTGAGGGGTCGTAGGTGGTTTGTTAATTGAGGTGGGATAAGATGGTTAGGGAGCATGCGGGAGAATACAATTGGGTGACATGAACGTTGTGGGGACTTACCAGACTCCACTCCCCCAGGTATTCCTGTCAGAGCCTCAGAATGCAGTATGTCCAAGACCTTCTCCTCCCAAGATATAAAAGTAGGGGGAGGAGGTCTGCCAGCTGGTGCCTGGATGTCATGGAATGGACCTTCCCCCAGAGATCATTCCACCTCTTCCTGATGTCCTCCCTTGTGCGTTGATAGGTGCCTATAACATTCACCCTGCCAACTATTCTTTGCCACAACTCAATTTTCCTGGCTATTGATGTTTGCTGGACCTGTGCTACGAACCGGAGTGGCTCTACCCTGACAATTTCATCCACCATGACCCTCAATTTATCATCCGTGTTTTTGTGGGGACATGGTAGTGGTGTAAAGATGGTGAGGTAGTGTTAAAGGAATAAGGGTGAGAAATACGTAAGTGATGACGTGTTGGTGGGGTGATGTGAGTGGGTGATGGTTGTAGTGTGTTGTGTGTCAAAGTAAATTGTGTGTTGTGCAGGTGTATGATGTATGTGTGGTGAAATGTATAGGTGTCAAAGTATTTTATTTATAATTGTGGGATTGTTATTTCTTCTATGTGGCTGTGTGTGACATCTAGGTTGCAAAGGATTGTGGGTTGTGCAGAGGTGTGTTTTGTAGTGCAGAGTGTAGGTGTGTAGAGTGTGTGGATGTATTCAAACTATCCAATGTGGTGCTGTGTTTAGTGTGATGTGAGTTGAGACAGCCGTGGTTTGCATCGCCAATCGTTTTCCTCCATGAAAGAACCACTGTCGTGATTTGTGGATCATAATCGGACGGGAGGATTTTTGTTGGGCTGGCTGTGCTGGTGGAGGAACCACCTCTTTTTCATCCTCCAGTGTCCTGGCGGTTTCGTGAAATTGGCTGTATTTTGGCAGACTTCACAGTGTAACTCAATACGGTGGTCGGATTACCGCCTACATGGCGGTCTTTCGGCGGCCGCCACCACAGCTGTCTTCCTAAAAGACCGCAAAACTCGTAATGACCCTCTCAGTGTCACCTTGGACAAAATTAGGAATTTGATGTCAAAGCATTGGGATATTCTTAAAAAAGATTCAGTAATTGGCTTAGATCTCGCCAACTACCCAGCTATTACCTACAGGAAGGGCAGGACTCTGGGAGAGTGTCTGACACATAGCTACCATGAAACAGTATGTGTTAATACTACATGGCTGTCAAAACGGATTAGATTATTTCGCTGTGCCCATTGTAAGGCCTAGATTCTTTCGCTATGCCCATTGTAAGCCCTGTAAACGTACAGGTAACTCCCTTGATTATCACACCTCTGAGGGACGCAAGCACAAAGTCTGACTTGCTCCAGTGATTTTTGTGTATACCTACTCCTGTGTCCTTGCCATCTCTTGTATGCAGGGAGGATTATATTTCCATTACAGAAGCATATATTGGAGCATCAATAGGCTATCCGCAACTTAGATTTCACTTAACCAGTGGCAAGATATTTGTTCTAAGCCATAATAAGGATATATCACTCCTGTGATTTTTTGTCATAGATCAGGGATAGATTTAGTATTATGAAAAATGACATTAGTAGTTGCCAATGAATTCATGCTTATTGAGACTGCATAATTACTGTGTGTTTAAAATAAGCATTTGAATTTGTTTTGGATTTTGTAAGGTTGTGAAGAATACTTGAATATGATTACCATATGAATTATGGTGGATTTAGGGCACTGACCCATAATTATAGGAAAAAAGGTCAATTGATTATGGTTATAAAATATCCTTTCTGTATAGCATTTGAATTACAATATGAGTAGATGTAATAATGTATTGTGAAATGATTGGTAATTATGCATAGATTCATATTTAGATAATTTTGGGATTTTTAGATATATTTTTTGGATTAATTATTGTAATGGCAAAGATGAACTTGTAAACATTTGTGATACTGTTTAAGATTCTTCCGTTTTAATTCATTGCGAAATCCAAGTCTTTTCTTAGCGATAATTGGTGCATTCGGTTTATTTTCTGTAAGGAATTGGGGTTATGCACCACAATAAAGGCTGACAACAGCCGAAACACATCAAAGAGGCTGGGGCCGAATCTTTGCTGAAAACATTTAACTTTCCATCTCTCCTGGAGGGCCAGGGTTTTCCTGCTGTGACTGTGTTGGAGTGGGCAATGTCAATATGTGTAGGTCAGCTGTTCCATAGGAAAAGTGTTTTGTGTGTTTCTAATAACTTTGGCAACATTTGTGAATCTTTTAAAAAAGGTGCTACTTTTTTACTTGTTTGTGCATGGAAAGTTTCGGGGTGCAACCCCCCCATGCATTTTCCATAGACTTCTTTAGACAACGCTACAGCCTGGAATTATACTAAATTTGTCAAGAACCTAGATCTTGGTCCTCAGATTGTTCTGTTTGTGATTTGGTGCAAATCTGTTCAGTAGTTTTTGAGAAATTAAGGTTGAAACAAAATTATATATCTGGACCGTTGGGTCCAAGAGAGCCTTGTGAGTCTCTCATGGGAGTGCCAGTTTAAAAACAGAGCTTTCTGATTGTCCCAGGGAGCTTTATTTCCCATGGCCATCTTGTTCCCAGGGGAGTCAGATTCCCATGGGAACGGGCGCTCTAATTGTCTGCCAGCAACATGACAAAAAAGTTGCTGACAGCCATGACAGGTTTTAAGGTTTTAAGGACCTAGCCCCATGTCCCAAATATTTATTTTTTTAAAGTATAAGGGGGCAGGGTAGGATACCACGATTCCCAAGGCCCCCTGGGGGTCCAGAGGGACCCTCCAGGGCCATAACCAAAAAAGAATAAGCACAAATTGCTGTGATACTGCAGGACTCCTGTAGGATTGTAAATAAATGAAATGGTGGCTGGGTTAGCTTGGATTTATTAAAGGGAGGGAATGTGTCCCCCGTAGCCTTTACAGCCCCGGGGAGTGCCCACCACTGAGGCTGAAATTAATATATATGGGGGAGAGGGATGCGAGGCCATCCTACTTGAGCCATCAGAGGCCCCAGGGAAGCCCACTCCTGGCACCAAAAACATTGTATATAGGGATGGAGGACACACGCTCCCCCTTCTCCCTGAGCCATCAAAGGCCTTGGGAAGCCCATCGCCACACTGAAAACATTGTATATGGGGTTGGTTGAAGCTCGTGCATGGCGGGGGTGCAAGTTACAGCTTGCTCTGCTTTTTTTTTAATTCAAACCACTAATCTTGTCATTGATATATTCACTACCCAGTTTTGCACAGCCTGTGTCGAGTTAATGGGTGTAAGTGTTTACTAAACGCATGTGCTGCTAATGCATGATAGAACTAGAGGTAGAGGTATTTAACATGTTATAAATCTTTGTATTGAAGAATAATTCAGTGTGCAGGTGACAGTTGACGACACAACACAATGTCACATTTTTGGATGAGTTACAATATTTCTATGTCTCCTTGTTGGCCTTGGGAAGTGGATTGTTATATGGGAGATTTTATTATTAGATCTGACAAGCAATACTTCTTAGCTACCGAATTTTTAAATCTACCAGACACACTGGGTTTTGCCCAGTAGACGGGTAGCCCCACACACAAGGCACTCAATTTTTTAAATTTAATTGTATAATTTAAATGCAGACTTGTCAACTATGCCTCTTTCTTTACAAGCCATGTTCATGTACAGTTTTGTATTTCAACTTTTGTGATAAAATGAAACAGTCAAATAAAAAAAAAAATATGGGTGAAATTGCTAAAAATTATAATTATAAAAAATATGAACGCTATTGCTGAGGCAATCTTGAAACACACGTATCCTACTTCTGATATTTTTAAACACGCAGAAAGTAGCCCCTCACAATTGCTATATGCAATTAAACTTTAGACGTTGAAGCCTCTATAAAACAAATAAAAGTAACCTAGAGAGTACCTTAATTCCTGGTTCTCTAATGAATTCGTACTACTGAAACAAAAGGAGCGACAACTAAAACCTCTGTGGCGAAAGTCCAAATCAGAAATGGCTAAGCTAGAGGCCATTATCAAAAACACAAACAACTGTTATTAGAGGAAAATTCAACCACTATTAGAAACCGATTGATTTTTCAAAGAAATTATATGCTTTAAAAATCATCAACATTTAACACATCTTCTATCAATGATATTTAATTTCAGTAATTTTCCCAAGAGGTTTGTTACAAACTAAACTATCCGCTTGAATCGAAAAGTGCAGTAGAAAGGCTGCATCAAGGAAATAATACTGCAAACATAAAACAAGTCTAAATCTTCATGCATAAATGTTAAGAATTGTTACTTATCCCTGTGTTGTTGCTTGGTGCCTTACATTTGTAGAATGCTGGCCCATTTTCCCATTTTAACTTTTCTTTATTTTGTTTGTGTTCTCTATCTGTTTGGGTTGACCATAGTTTCGGTTAATGGATACCTCTAGGGTGGAAGTATGGGGGTCTGTTAGAGGAAAGTAGTTTGTTTAGTTGCTGCAGATATTGGTTTAGTTAACACTGATTGCATGTTGCCTTCACAGACCTTTGAGACACATCAAAAGTGTCAACAGTGATGATACAAACTAATGTTCAGGGAGTTACCACATAATGTCATAAAACATCAATGGCTTGAAGAATAAGATCAAGAGGGGAGCAGTAATGCTATTCGCGAAGCACCACCCTCCAGACATCTTTTTGTTGCAGGAGAATCACTTACTTGGTGCCAATTGTGGGTTTCTGGGAAGATACATTTACACTTGAGTGTGTCATTCTGTTGTCACTTGTGGTTCTAGAGCAGTTGCAGTTCTTCTTAGGAGATCCCTTTTATTGACAGTACAAGCAGTGCACTTGGACAACCTTGGTAGATACATTTTGGTTAGGGGACTGCTGGACAACACCAGTATATGTAGCCCCAACCTTGATCACATCTACTCTGCACACATTGACATGCAGCCTTATAGATACCACAGCTGGTATAAATTCTAGGGGGGGAGAACTTTCATACACTAATCGACTCCACCCTCAACACGAACAGTCCTGTCTCCTCACACAGATCCTCCCACTTACTGCACTGGAACTTGTAGACAGCTAGCATATTCATCACCCTTCCTACCAGCAATATACCTTCTATTCATGGTTGCATGATGGAACCACACATGCAATTACCATGCATGCCTTTACAATGCAGTCATTACAATGCATGTGTCTTTACCACACATACACTTGCGATTATATTTTCACCATGTATATACCTTTACCATGCATGTCTTTACCACCCAAACACCCATACCCACCCTAAACCCTAAAAATGCCCTTGCCACCCAAAAAGCCACACCCGCCTTATACCCTAAAAATCCCCTTAACCACCCAAAAATCCATACCCCTAAACCCTAAAAATACCCTTTCCATCCAAAAACCCATATACCCTTACCCATCCCAAACTCTAAAAACAATGAAAGAATATCTATTTGTAACAGCTTTGGAACACCATGCTGTTATTCCAAAGCAGTTTCTCCCCAGGGGGTTCCAGACCACTTTCCAATTCAAATGGTAATATGCCATAACACACAGGGGTCCTATTGCATGCACTGATTGAACTCACAGTGGCTTTCTGATGAAAGCCTTGTGGAATACCTCAGAGACAAAATAGGAGATTACTTTGACCATAATACAGACTCCATCCAATCTTCAGCTACACTAATGAAAGCTTTAGAAGCAGTGATCCGAGGGAAAGCCATGAGTCATGTTGGCAAAATACTCAGTAACAGAGGCAGGGATATCTCCGAACTTGAAAGCCAAATTATGGTTTTGGAATGGTAGGAGAGATATGCTCAGAGTGATTTGACTACCCACTCTCTCCTATTCCTGAGAGCGATACTCAAACAAAAACTACATGATACGGTGAGAACAGGTAGGCTACAATTCCAGGGTAGGATTTAGGAGATGGGTAAATCAGGCCAGGAAAATGTTATATTGGCTTGCAGATAGGCATCACATTTCCAGATTTGCCCCCCAGATCACCGACAAGGAAGACCATCATCTGATAGCGGCTGCTGATATTCCAAGAACCTTTGCATCCTATTACAAAAGGCTTTACACTGCTGTACTTCCCCCTCATATCCAGATAGAAAACCCAATCTTCTGGGACCTCCCGGTACATGCCTGTCCTGAGAGTAGGCCCTTAATCTCCCCATCATAGAGGAAGAGATCCAACAACCCATATTGTCAATGTCCTCAAAGAACACCCCTGGCCCAAATGGGTTCACTGTCAATAATTTTAAAATATTTGCCTTACTACTGGTTACCCACTAAAATACACTGTACAACAAAGTGTATGAGAATTGTATGCTTCTGTATGATTTCCGCAGAGCAATGATCTCAGTTATCCTGATCCCACTGGAGAAATGTTCTTTCTACAGGCCAATCTTCCTTATAAACACAGAAAATAAAATTTTGGCAAAAGCCCTCACCCCTTGGCTACATGGCGTGGTGCATTTAGTGATCCATAGAGATCAAAACGGCTACATGCCTGGCAGAGGGACACCATTGCTTGAGTTCCTGCATGTCATACTCTCTAAAGCTCATGAAATCACTAACCCCACAGCCTTGCTCCTTAGAGATCTTGAGAAGGCTTTTGACATGATCCACTGGCCATTCATGTTTATGGTGCTGGAAAGGGTAGGATTCAAGCCCAGTTTCCTCAGACTTGCTGAAACTCTCAATGCCTCCCCTTGGGCAAACGTGAGAATCAATGGCATCTTCTCCATATCATTCCAAATTGAAAGGGTAACCCATCAGGGCTGCCCCCTCTCTACTCTCCTATTCACTTTGAACCCTCTGGTCAAGTGGATCTGTAGAGATGCAGAGGTGACAGGAATCTTCTGAGATGGCTGTGGCAAGGGTAAAGTACCTGGTATGCAGGTGATATGCTTCTTTGCATGCAGAAATTGGAGATTACAGTTCCAAGACTGACACACATGCTCCAAGTGTATAGGGGTGCTTCTGGCTTTAGGGCTAACTGGGGGAAAACTACCTATATGCCTGTCTGTGGTGACAATGAACAGTCACCACCATGAACTTCAAGCTCTCTGGGGATCACTTCCGCTACATGGGCATGGTGATTGCAAAGAGTCAGTTTAGCCGTTGTGATTTAAAGATTGTGCCTCTTCTGGCGACTCTTGGGAGAGACCTTTGAGCCTGGGCTTTGTTATCCCTCTTGATGCCATAGGGAGCTTTTCAAAATGATAGCTCTCCCACGTTTCTTATACATACTTCATATTTGCTTCCCCCTATTTTCTTTGTCAATCTGCAATCCATTCCTTCAAACTTATTTAGGAAGGGCTTCACTCCCAGGGTTTCCTTTGGAAAATGCTGGTGATCTACATATGAAGTGAGGTTAGGCTGGGGGCCCTCAGACCATATTCCAGACTCCATTACTGGTCCACACATATGATATGACTGGCTAGTAGAACTTGAGTTGTCTAGTACTGAGAAGTATGGATTTATGAACATTCTACATGGAAGCTCAGTCCCAAATGCCCTCCCTCTGGTCACTAGGTTGCCATGAGACTCTACGATCACAAGCTACAAAGTCCCCACCTCAGCCTCTCTGCTGTGGAGGGGTCCTGGCTATGTCATGGTGTCATGCGCCCGGGGTTCATACAATTGGGTCTTATTGGTATAACTACGTTGGGCAACATGGTCACATGATCATGATGAATCCTTAGAAGATCTTGCGCAGAAATTCTCTCCAAACAAATCTCAATTCTTTCATTACCTCCAGTTATGGCACACCCTGTCTTACCATGGAGAACAACCTTTAGGTATGCAAGAGTACAATAAAAGGGAATCTCCACACTATACCGAGAACTAGTGCATTATGGACCAGACCCCTTCTACTACTCAGGTGGAAATGGTAGGGTGACCTGGGTAAATTAGACAATGAAGAAGGGTCTAAAATTATGATGACCATGTGTTTCTTGGTCATCTCTTCCCACCGACGTCTTATTCAATTCCAATACCTTCATGCATTGAGATTCTGGCATATGGGGAAGGATCCACAAAATAGTGGAAACAAAGGTCAAAAGACATAACATACCATGAGAGTGGAGAGGTCCTCTGTTATATCAAGGATAGAGGAATAGGTCCTCCGTAGCCAACTATGTGCGCAGCATCTAAGTATTCCTCTGCTGTATGAGAGACTCTTTCTAAATAAGAGGTTACATGCCATAACCATATACCACTTGCTAAAGAGGTGGGAATAAGGGAAAACTAAGTCCTTCATATATATATATATATATATATATATATAACCCTCACCCACTCTAAAAGAGGCATCTTCTTCATCAGGTTCACCCTGACCCCTACAAGCCAGGAGCGGCCTTGGTGCACACCGGGCTCGACTTTGGAGCCGCGGCCTTGGGTTGAGCGGAGCGCCCGGCGGGGAAGGCAAGAAGAGGCCACGGCCCGCGGCCGTCGCCGTGAACTGGGCCGTGCAGAGGGGCCGCTCAGGACCTGCCCCTGGCCTCAGCATTGTTGGAGTTGTCCCGCTGACTTCGGGGGCTGTGGAGGTGGCGGTTGGAGCTCCGGTCCCAGGCGCACCAAGTAGGTGAGCGGCGGCCGAGGAGCGGGACCCAAGTTGGACTGCGGGTGCCCCCGGGGCTAACGGAGAGAGTCCCTGGCGCCTATTGAAGAGCGGCCGGGATGGCGGGGACCACTTGAGGGATCGAGGGGCGCCCCCCTGGAGTGAGGGGATCCGCTGCCGGGCACTTCCTGCCTCCCCAAGAGAGTGGACATACTGGAACAGTGTGGTGGAGGCGGCATGAGCGTGATGGGCAACGGCCGAGTTTGGTGCTGGGGAGAGACTGTTGTAAATCAGTAGTGATTAGATTAAGCATTAGCAGAAGACATCTTGTATTTAGCAACTATTGTGAACATTTCGCGGAATCCATTTTGTATTCATGGCAGCCATTTTCTCTACCATGTGCTCTGTCCTACCTTTCTGTTAATTACTCTTGAAAATCTGTCTAGTGACAAGTTATATTCAGCATCTCCCACTTTCGAACATGCCCAGTAAGATCTGCAGCTGTTAGTAATCAGTAACAGACAGTAATGTGTCAACTAGTCCTTGAAAACTGTTAGCCCCTCCTGCCTGTCGACTGTGCATTTCCATATGAACTTATATGTATATAAGTCTTGCTTCCATAATTGTACCACCTTCTTTTAGCCCCTGCGTGGGTATAAAAGGACCATGCTCTCTTAGTTCAGTGTGCTACTTCAAACATTACCGAAGGGTGCTGTTTGAACTGTAGTACCACCTCATGACGTTTAATAAACTTTGTCTTTTATTTCAGTTTCTGTGCCAACTTCTTCCTATATGGTCTGAGCTCTTTGTGCAGAGAAGGGCGAACCCCTTGCACTAGTAGGTCTTGCTGAGGCTTACTTCGACAAATTGGCACCCGAAAAGGGATTCATAGGCGACTCGGACGCCCGACGGATTGGTAGCGACGAAGAATTGGGATCTCGCTGCGAAAGATCAATGCCTGAGGAGACCCGAGTCTTGGCAACCACGGCGTTTTTCCCTTCTTTCTGATTTGACCATCCAGGTGGCGCCGGTCCTCGACTGAGATCCTTTTTGTTCATTCGTCATGCAGTGACCATTTGGTCAATTTTAGAACTTGGCAGTTGGAACCTGGACGCCCTGTGATTGGTAAGAGCCGTTTTACGGCACTTGCTGTGGGTTTTGATGCCTTTGTTTGGTAATGAAGTTCAGCACCACTTACTGTGGCTCTCGTGTTTTGGGTGACTAGTCAATTTGTGTCCTTGGAATTGATATATAAATTGCAATTTATATAGGCAGGTAATGAGGAGAATTTTCTCCAATTTAATTTTAATTTGAACGGCACCTTAAGTGCTACTTTGATTATAATATTGCATATTCTGCACTGTTTTTGGCATGCCTATTTTTAGCGCATTTCGTAGGATGTGTTGCTTTTGTAATGGTACCAATTTGAGACCGGAAGAATCGCAACCGGCACCCCCAGAGGGGACGCCCAATAGAGATATGTATGTTAAACATGGTCTTTCTTCTATAATGTACAGCACATTATGGAATAAATACACTCATGCGGATCCTGAGTTACGTTGGCCTATGCATGGGTCATTTGATTTGCGAAAGATTGAGTATGTGGAACAATGTATGTGTAAGCGAAGGTCTAGGCAAGATATGTTTGACTGTGTACGAATGTGGTAGAAAGAAGTTCGTGGACAAGTGAAGCGTGAGCAAGCCTTGCTTGAGAAAGAGCAGCGGAAGAATGTATATGTGAAAGCATTGGAAATGAGAAAGAAAGAAATAAATGACTTAAAGGAGCTAGAAGAGAAAGAACATAAATTACAGGTAATTGGCCAATACACTGTTAGGTAACCTCTCTATCCTATCCTTAATAAACCACACAATGATTTTTTGTTACTAGATCGCCCTCCACCTCCGTATGTCGTTCCTTCCGCCTCTCATGAGTTAGCTGAGGTCTCCGGTTTGGAGCAACAGAAAATACGAGACAGACGATCTATGTTGCCTGCTGACCGTGCGTCTGAGCTTATATCTATTGCTCGTAAAACAATTCGTAGCGTTGTCTTTGCTTCTGAACTTTTAGACAACATGAAAGGATGGACGGAAAAGGGGCAGCTATATTTTACTGAGGCATTTGGCACAGAAGTTATTGAACTATTTTGGAAATATTCTGATGAGTTAGAGCCCGATGATGTAGCAGCTGATCATAAGCAAATGCGTGATGGTCTTTTTGTTTTCTCCCAGGTGGCTAATGCAATCAGGCGTTTGGTGAAATTATGTGTTGTGGCAGTCCGTTTGCAAGAGGAGAAAAGGGCTGTGGACGTAGTTGCACAGACATCTCAGACCGGCAGAGTGCAAGCTTCCATCTTCGGAACAGATAAGACTATGATAGTTCACGCGAAACCAATGCGGGAGGCCGCGCCTTTGTATGTTCCTCCTAAAGGATTGGGTACAAGTGATGATAAAACTTCTGTTGATGCTAAGGGTTATTTTATTTATAATTGGGTGTATACTCCTTGGAATAGGGCAGATGTAATGGCACTTAAAACAGCATTACCTGACCAGTGGAAAAATCCAGCCGCCTTTTATGAGGAAGTTGAGGGAGCAATTAGTTCTTGTACTATGACTTCGGCTGACATTGATTTATTTTTCGGATTGATATTACCGCCAGATATATGGAGAACTGTTCGTAAAGTTGATGATCGTGTAGTTTTTGGGGCGTCATGGAAAGAATTTGAACAGATGGACGGGGATAGGGAACCTGCGAAAAAGCCATATCACCATATCAGTTGATTCTAGATCTTCCCGCAGCCATATTAGTTAAGTTAAAAATGATTATTCCCCCTAAAAAGATAGATTGGACTGTTTTAGCGTCTTGTAAGCAAAAGGCAGATGAATCGGTCTCTGATTTCTTTACACGCTTTGAAGAAGCATTTCATGATTTTAGCGGCCAGTTATTGTCAGATGATACGGGCAGACATTTGTTTGTCGATAAATATGTCACAAATCTGTTATCAGGAATAGCTAGTCGTCTAAAAGCTAGTGAAAGTTCATGGACTACTCTACTCCGGTTTCTCGTTTGACTATGGCTCAGTATTATGAACGTCAGGAATCAGAAGCAAAAGATAGGCATTGGGCTGCCGATTGTCCAGCACTACGTGTTCAGCAGTGTTCACGTGGTCGCGGACAAATGAGAAATCGCTCAGGATATTCAGGGCCTAGAAGAAGCACAAATGATCATGCTAGGGTTGATGCTAATGTACGAGGGCAGGATGGGTTTAACACTTTTGATAGACGGAACCAATACCAGATGTCTAACTATGTGCAGCCTGATTTCCAAGATTCTGCTTATGCATAGGATTGCCTAGGATGGAGTAAAGAATCAGTTGAAGTTCCAGTAGATCAGTGGGGTCCCTATGTTACAGCACATGTTTTGGGTTCTACTGATCAGTTTCTGGTTGATACAGGAGCTACTCGTAGCGCCTTGTCTAAACAATTGATTCCAAGGGCTCCCCTGTCTGGCTTAACCATTACATCGATAGGTTTCGATGGAACACCGTCCCCTAGCCCATTGTCACAACCACTTGCATTCCATGTTGATAAATGTACTGTTCCATGTCCATTTTTGCTTTCTCCAAATACACCAGACAATATAGTGGTCCTGATATGCTCAAGTATTTCAGGGCCACAATACGATGCTCTCCTGAAGGGGTGCGTGTTATTTTGAATGATATTCATCCTGTGATGGAAAGAGTTTGTCTTGTTAAAGAGGATATTGCATTAGCTTCACTCCCTAGTACTTTGTGGGCTACTTCAGATACTGATGTGGGACAAATGATTATTCCACTGGTACATATTAGTGTCAAGGAGGGAGCTGTATTGCCACGTTTGCCTCAATACAAAATTTCACAGGAAGGCGAAGAAGCACTCACACGAATTGTGCATGATCTTATTGCAGTTGGGGTTGTTGAGGAAGTTCTGTATAATGTTTGTAACAGTCCGATTCTTCCTATTCTGAAAAAGGATACTGATACTAGGATTTACCGATTCATTATTGATTTACGAGAAGTCAATAAGATTGTGGTAACACAATATCCTGTGGTATCTGACATCACGACACTTCTTACTTTGGTTCCCCCGACAGCAATTACATTCTCTGTGATAGACTTGAAGAATGCTTTCTTTTCGATCCCTATTCATCCTGACAGCTGATATTTGTTTGGTTTTACTCTGAATAAACGATCATATAGATTTTCCTCAAGGCTATACTGAAAGTCCTAGTATTTATAGTCAAGCGTTAAAATGACAACTGCATGCTTTTGTTTTGCCTGAAGGTGTGGCTCTCATACAATATGTTGATGATAGTTTTTTGGCAGCTGATACCCCTGAGGAATGTGAAAAGTGCACTTTGTCCTTACTTTCTTTTCTTGCTTCACACCATCATAAAGTGTCACGAAAGAAATTGCAATATTGTAGACCAAAGGTAACCTATTTAGGTCACCTTTTGTCTAAGGAGGGCCGTGCACTTACATCAGATCGTATTCAAGCAATTTTAGACACACCAGTACCCTCTACCCAGAAAGATGTTTGTGCATTCCTTGGTCTTACTTCTTTTTGTAGGCAATGGATATTAGGGTTTTCACACATTGTCAAACCTTTGCTAGCACTTTTGACTAAAAATATTCCAATGCCCCTCCCATGGACAGATGAATGTAAGACTGCTTTCCAGCAGCTACAACAAGCCCTTTGTTCAGCACCAGTGTTAGGTACCCCAGATTACACGAAGCCTTTTGCACTTTACGTACATGAGAAAGACGGATGTGGATTGTCAGTTTTAGTACAGACACATGGCGATAAGCAGAGTCCCTGTGCATATTTTTCAGCAGTACTTGATCCTGTTGCTCGAGCGTTGCCTGGGTGTTTTCATTCAGATGCCGCAACAGCTGTGTCAATACGTCAGAGTGAAGGGACAGTTTTGTCACATAAGCTGTTGGTGTTAGTACCCCATGCGGTTGATGCTCTTTTAAATCAAACAAAGACGCAACATTTAACTAGCGCTCGCCTGACAGGATATGAATTGACATTTCTGGCTCCTCACATTACACTGAAGAGATGTGCAACACTAAATCCAGCCACTTTGTTGCCATATCCGGTGACTCAACCTCAGTCACAAGAAACACATGATTGTATATTCCTTACCGAAGAATAGACAAAGGGTCATATTGTTTTACAAGATACGCCCCTTCCAGATGTAGACAGGGAATTGTAGGTTGATGGGTCTTGTTTGAAGTTGCCAGATGGTACGACCTCAGCTGCATATGCAATTACAACAATACACACGGTAGTGGAGACAGCTCATATATCACAGAAGTCAGCTCAAGCAGCTGAACTAATAGCTTTGACACGAGCATGTGAGCTTACTACTGACTTATGTGTGAACATTTATACAGACAGCCGCTATGCTTTTGGAGTGGCTCATGATTTTGGTTTGCTTTGGAAGGAGAGAGGCTTTTCTCACATCCCACAGGATGCAGATAATGCACGGAGAATTAGTGCATAACCTCTTGACTGCATTGACATATTCAAAGAGACTAGCTATTGTGAAATGTAGTGCACACAAGAAAGTGACCGATGAGATAGGGCAACGTAATGCCCTTGCGGACCGCGTAGCACGTGACACTGCGATGCAGCGAAGTACTAATTCTATGTATGTAGTGAAGTCACAAGCTGAACGTTGGCATAATGCTAAGCAAGACGTATTAGATATACAGAAATCTGCTTCTGTGAAAGAACATGAGCAATGGTCTGAAGAAGGGGAATTGGATGATGAGGGCTGTTGGTGGAATAAGCAGATGGATAAATGGAAATTGCCTATAGCTTTTGTGCAACCTATGGTTCAGATGGCACATGGGCTGGCACATGTTGGAGCTTCAACAATAACGAAGTTGCTTACGCAAGTTTGGGAGCATCCAGAAATTTCCAGTACAGCTAAGAGAGTAGTACAGTCTTGTTTGATCTTTTTACAATACAATCCTGGAAAAGGGACACGAACTCCTGCGGGAGGGTTTGCTACACCAACTGCACCTTTTGAAGTTCTACAAATGGATTATATTCAGCTTGAACGCTGCAACAATTTAAAGTATGTCTTGGTGGTGGTATGTGCCTTCAGTAAATGGATAGACGTGTACCCCACAAAGGATAATACTGCCTCTACCACAGCGAAGGTGCTTTTGAAATAATTTTTCCCTAGGTTTGGTGTTTGCAGACTTTTTTGGAATGATAACGGACCTCTTTTTGTTGGGGGAAGTTATTAAGTATGTCCTGAAAGGATTAGGGATCAAACAGAAGTTCCATGCGGTTTTCCACCCACAATCATCAGGGTTGGTGGAAAGGTATAATGCTACTTTGAAGCTGAAGTTAGCGAAGATACAGGCTTGCACATCTTTAACTTGGCCGGATGCATTACCGTTGGCATTATTGTCTATTAGGTCAGTGCCATACTCTCGAACAGGCCTTACCCCCTATGAAATAGTATTTGGAAGGCCAATGAACATTTGGGGAGTTCCTAAGCCAAATTCTGTATATGATGTACCTTGTGTCCTGATGAATGATTATTTGGCACAGTTAACCGACAATTTGGTTTCTATTCATCAACAGGTTCGAGAAGCACTTCCTGACAGATCTACCGGTGAAGGCCATGAACTCCGACCTGGTGACCAGGTGATGATTAAGTCATTTGAAAGATCAAGCAGCTTGGAACCAAGGTGGCGAGGCCCAGAGCAGGTGCTCCTTGCGACAAGGACAGCAGTTCGAGTGACAAACCAAAATAATTGGGTCCATAGTACTCACTGCAAGAGAGTGCTACCTACCTTGGTGGAACCTGCTGTGCTGACTGATCATCGAGAGATTTTGACTACGGAGAAAGGCCGTGCTATATCACCTGACGAATCTGCGGAGTTATTCCCGGACCATACGATTTCTGGAGTGTCGCGATATAATTTAAGACCGAGGAAAGACCCCGTAGTGCTGGAGAAAACTGGTTGAGCTACCGCCCTGGGTTAGTGAAACGGAGAGCCAATGTGGCAAGGGGGGGGGGGCGGAATCAGCCATGCATTAGAGTAGTGACACCCATCTTGGCCCGTGGTGAAGAAATCAGCGGCTGCCCAGGGATAAGAGCTCCAACGATTGTTTTTAATTAATTTCTGAAAAGGTCGATTATCACTGTTGCTAAAATGAATAACAAACTGATCATTAGTACTATGGGGTTTGTTGTTGTTTTGGTGGTTATAGCAATAATCACCTGGTTTGTTGAAAAGAAGGCTCCTGCTCGGGAAGTTTTTGTTGCCACTACTCCAGTACCAGAGGATCACTATTACATTACGCTTCCCTATCAGGAGCAGAAGCACTGTCAATGGTACTTCAATAATACTTTCATTCAGATGTTGCATCATACTCATAATGCTACAAATACTACTAACTGTTGGGTATGTGGAATGATACCTGCGCATCAAAAGAAAGGAGGAACACCTTTCATTCCTCTTCCTTTCTCACACAATGGTTCTTGTCAAGCTTGGTATACGCTTTTGTTTGCATCTGGAAAACGTACAGAGGGCGGACTTCTTTTTCGCCTTAATAAAGTATGCTACCAAGACAAAGATGGGTATCCCCAAGCCAAAGGAACTAAATGGTAATGGGAAGAGTATCAACCGGACAATGTTTCAATACCATCTGTCTTCACAAATATAAGAGACTCTGACAAGAAAGAACAATTTGTGATTTCTGTTACAAAAACTAAAGCAGATTTATGTATACGTAGCATTGAGGGAATTCCAGTGGGGATTAGCGATTGTACCTTCATTTTAACTATTGAGGGTGTAAATAATAGTAGTTTTACAGCTTCACATAATACATATTTTGTTTGTGGTAACTATGGATATTTCCAACTACCTGTTGGGTGGTCAGGCGTGTGCTATGTATCTTTTCTATTACCCCCTGTGTTTGTGGCCCCTGCATCATAACACCAAGATTTTAAACTGTTCAATGACATCATTAAAAATAGATATAAAAGGACAATAAGTACAAATGAGGTAGACCAAATGGACACTAGCCTGCAACAATATGTTGATTTTAATTTAGGGTTGTTCTCCTTTGTGGGTGCTGCGTTAAACAGTAGGAAAGTGAGACGATTGACTAGGGTTGTGGAAGCTGTTACCAATCAGGCAGCTCTGGCACTTGGGAATATTACTGAGGAGCTCCAAATTGCGAGGATTGTAGCGCTCCAAAATCGTATGGTACTAGATGTGATATTAGCTGATCGAGGTGGTGCATGTCACATCATCGGTAGTAGTTGCTGCATTTTCATTCCAGATCACTCACCTTCAGTATATGATGCAATATCTAAATTGCATAAAATTGCTGCAGAAATCCACACAGAGACTGGTACTTGGACTTTTTCTGGATGGTTTTGGGCTCTTGTTTCCGCTTGGGGCTGGAAACTACTGACTATCCTGTGTGTAATGATTGCAATATTTTTCACATGCTGTATCTGTATTCAGTGTGGTCCAATGTTCTGCTCCATGTGTATTACTGCTTGTATGCCTACCAAAAGAAATATTACAGAAATGAAAGCACAACACATGTTAGATAAGGAAATAGCTGAAATGATGAGCATAAATATACAAGATGAATATTTAGATTATCCCAGAAAGACAAATGTCTTCAGCTAATGCTGAAAGGGTCGTCTGTTGTAAATCAGTAGTGATTAGATTAAGCATTAGCAGAAGACATCTTGTATTTAGCAACTATTGTGAACATTTCGCGGAATCCATTTTATATTCATGGCAGCCATTTTCTCTGCCATGTGCTCTGTCCTACCTTCCTGTTAATTACTCTTGAAAATCTGTCTAGTGACAAGTTATATTTAGCATCTCCCACTTTTGCACATGCCCAGTAAGATCTGCAGCTGTTAGTAATCAGTAACAGACAGTAATGTGTCAACTAGTCCTTGAAAACTGTTAGCCCCTCCTACCTGTCTACTGTGCATTTCCATATGAACTTATATGTATATAAGTCTTGCTTCTATAATTGTACCACCTTCTTTTAGCCCCTGCATGGGTATAAAAGGACCATGCTCTCTTAGTTCAGTGTGCTACTTCAAACATTACCGAAGGGTGCTGTTTGAACTGTAGTACCACCTCATGAGGTTTAATAAACTTTGTCTTTTATTTCAGTTTCTGTGCCAACTTCTTCCTATATGGTCTGAGGACTTTGTGCAGAGAAGGTCGAACCCCTTGCACTAGTAGGCCTTGCTGAGGCTTACTTCAACAAGACGGACGAGCCTATGCTGGGGGCCTGATTGCCGCTCCGGGGCACTGACCCCACCACGAGGACTTATGCGACACCGCACATGCGGAGTGGATGGAGAGCTGACAGCGGACTCCCAAAAACGACCTGCAATGACACACTGAGTGGACAGAGAGTGTGCCAGGTTCGTGGGCATCGGTGAAGGGAGAACCCTTCGGTCAAGAGAACGGTGGCTGAGACATCCGCAGGACCTATAGGAGTGTGCCACGAACGTTGAGATCCGAGGCCTACAGCAGAAGGGGCCTGCTCTTAACGGGTACTTAAAACCAAAGAGCAGCGTCTTGCAGATGCCATGCAGAGCCCGGAATAAAGGCAATATGACGAGTCGCAGAGCCCCAACCTCGCGCGGCGGAGAGGACAGCAGGGATCCCAACCACCCAACAGTGCAAGCTACACTTGATAAAATACTAGGTGCCATTGAAGACACCAAAACAACCCTGCAACATGATATCAACTAGGTGGCGGTGGGCCTCCTGAGAGCAGACCACCAAAATTTAACAGACAGAGTCCGAGAGGCAGAAAACACACTGATGGAAATTGCTCCAAAACATGAGAACCTGGCAGCCACGATAACCGACCTGACTGACCGAGTCCTACGGCCTGGAGAGGCGGGCAGAGGACGCGGAGGGGAGAAATCGCAGGAACAACGTGCGGGTGGTTGGACTACTGGAAGGCACAGAAGGAAAGAACATGGTGGGGTTCCTGGAGGAGTGGATGCTGACAGTGGCAGCCCCCGAAAGCTTGACCCCATTTTTCTCCCTGGATTGCACGCACCGGGTACCATCGAAGCCCCCAGAGCCGGGAAGACCGCCCTGGGTGGTGATGGCCAAGCTGCTGCACTACAGAGACAGAGACGCCCTTCTCCAGCGTGCCAGAGAGGCTGGACCCTTCAGGATAGTGAATGGGGAGGTGACGCTGTTCCCGGATTTCATGCTGGATGTACAATCCAAGCGAGCTTCCTTCCTGACGGTGAAGAGAGTGCTTAGGGAGGAGGGGATCCAGTATTCGCTCCTCTTCCCTGGCCAAATTGAGGATGATTGCCAATGACCAAACTATGGCGGTCATTACAACATTGGCAGTAAAAGCTGCTTACCGCCGTGCAGAAGACCGCCAACATACCGCAGCGGAAATCCGTCACAGCTATTATGACCCACAGCACGGAATCCGCCAAAATTCAGACACCCACACAAGTCCGCCACACTAAAGGTCAGTGATAAACTGGTGAAAACAAATCCTCCACCGTCACGCCAACAGAAATACGCCCACACAATCATGACCCACGAATCCACGCGGCGGTCTTTCAACTGCGGTATTCCATTGGCGGTACACACCGCCGCGCTCAAAATACACACACACATACAAAACACAGCCACATTGGACAATTCGAAATACACACACCTGATACACATACACACACCACTCCCACATACCCATTACAATATAAAACACACACCCACATCACCCACAAACCCCTACGACCACAATTACTGAGAGAAGGCAAGAGAGAGACACCACCATCAACAATACTAGCATCCACAGCCACACAACACCATCACCCACAGAACTTCTAAGCACCTCACACTACACACTACTACATATCAGCACACTTATCACCCCACACACCACCCCACACATCACCTACACCACCCCATGGCCTGGCAAAGACCCCCCAGGTTCTCGGAGGAGGAGCTCAGGGTCATGGTGGAGGAAATCGTCCGGGTAGAGCCACAGCTATTCGGATCACAGGTGCAGCACACCTCAATTGCAAGGAAGGTAGAGCTATGGCGAAGAATAGTGGACAGGGTCAACGCAGTGGGACAGCACCCAAGAAATCGGGAGGACATCAGGAAGAGGTGGAACGACCTACGGGGGAAGGTGCGTTCCTTGGTCTCAAGACACCACCTTGCGGTTCAGCGGACTGGCGGCGGACCCTCACCCCCTCCCCCACAACTAACAACATGGGAGGAGCAGGTCTTGGTGATTCTGCATCCTGAGGGCCTCGCAGGAGTAGGTGGAGGAAGGGACTCTGGTAAGTCAAATCTTAACTATTACATCCCCCACCATACCTGCATGCCAGCACATACCCCCACCCTCATCCTCAACCCCATCACTCTAACTCCTCACAAATGTCCCAACATCACAAACCACACATCCTAACACCAAGCCCTGCATGCAACAACAATGCATGGACACCCATCACTAAAGCATGGCCACAGCATATACCCATACACCCCCCTAAACCATCAACACACAAGGTCCCACACAGGAATGCAAGCACTGGGGTACATGGTCACCCACCCATTGCACACCATGGCACACACAGATGTAATAAACATCCTTTTATACCCCTGCAGGACTCCTACCCAATGTCACCGGACAGGAGGGTCCACACATGTCCACACCACCAACAGGAGAGGCCCACAGTGATGACAGCACCTCTGTCCAACTGGATCTAGATGACCAGCCCGGCCCATCAGGGACCTCGGGACAGTCGGTTCCCCTCACCCAGTCACAGGCCACCACTGAGCTTCCCCCTATGGAAACACCAGCACAGCACCCACCCAGCGGGTCCATACCTCCGTCCCCAGGACACGTCAATCAGCAGTATGTCCACCACTACAGGGAACCCAGGCTACCCCACCACCCCAACAACAACAGGGACCTGGGGGCAGTGGTAGTAGGCACACAGTCCAGGGGACGGAGGCCCAGGAACACAGGGGAACTGGGAGGGCTGCTGTGCGACAGGGGGCGGACAGGCCCAGGGAACCCACTGTCCACGAGGCCCTCTCCAACATCATGGGAGCCTACCACCACTCCCAGGAGACGATGGAAACAGTACTGGGCAAGTTTCAGGAGACCCAGTGCCTGCATGAGGAACAGTATTTGGGCTTCAGGGAGGAACTCAGAACCATCAATTCCATCCTGGGCACAATCGTAGGGGTGCTGAAGGAAGTACTCAACACCAGGAGGGACACTGTGGCACTACAAGGGGCCCCTGACACTAGCCTGGACGATGAACTGCCCACCACCTCCGCCAGCGCTAGTGGACAGGAGGCACCGCCACAGGACCACCACACCAGCACCCCACCCCCTGCAGAGGGAGAACCACCTCGCAAACGGTCCCTGAGATCCAGGACAAAGACAGAGCACGATGCCAAGACCCCCACCAAGAAATGAGACCACCCTGATTGTCATCCTACCGTCCCACATTGTCACCCTGTCCATCCTTAAACTACCCCAGCTCCAATTCCTATGACCATTTGGGCAATGCACCTGTGAGACTAATAGACTGGACTCTGCCATGGACATTCTTCCACCATCACCCCTCACCATTTTGCTACCCCCTCCAATATTGAGCACTAAAATAAACACCCTTAAAGCACAAAACAATCTGGAGCAGTCTGTGATTTCAGAATACTGTATTAGCAATTACTGTGGCAAAAAGCTCTTTCATTTGCAATGTCAACATACCTAAGTCACACAGCTGTGGTCCATGAGGAATCAAAGCAGATGTCACACATTGGGACCCACATCTGTGAAATCGTAAGGGAAAGTGACAACTCAGTTACCATACACTGGGTGAAAACGATAGACAGTAGAGAGGTAGTAGTGTTTAAGTACATGTAGTAGGCAGGTCTGTATTCTTACCTGTGTTTCACTGGAAATATTGCTGGATCACTGAGTCCCTGTTGTCCATGTCTTCTTCTTCTGCTTCCTCGTCTTCACTGTCCACAGGCTCCACAGCTGCAACAACACCGCCATCTGGACCATCCTCCTGCAGAAAAGGCACTTGTCGTCGCAAAGCCAAGTTCTGAAGCATACAGCAGGCCACGATGATCTGGCACACCTTCTTTGGTGAGTAGAATAGGGATCCACCTGTCATATGGAGGCACCTGAACCTGGCCTTCAGGAGGCCGAAGGTCCGCTCGATCACCCTCCTAGTTCACCCATGGGCCTCATTGTAGCGTTCCTCTGCCCTTGTCCTGGGATTCCTCACTGGGGTCAGTAGCCACGGCAGGTTGGGGTAACCAGAGTCACCTGCAAATGGCGAGGGACAACTGTTAGACACACACTAACCTGGAGGGATATCCCCAGACCCAGACAACCATTCCCACTGACTAGCTTCCAGGTGCTCACCTAACAGCCACACACTGTGCCTCTGGAGTTGACCCATCACATAAGGGATGCTGCTATTCGCTGCTACATTCGGATGTAGGCGTCATGCACTGAGCCAGGGAACTTGGCATTCACATGGGAGATGTACTGGTCTGCCAAACATACCATCTGTACATTCATCGAATTATAACTCTTCCGGTTTCTGTACACCTGTTCACTCCTGTGGGGGGGTACCAAAGCCACATGTGTCCCATCAATGGCACCTATGATGTTGGGGATATGTCCCAGGGCATAGAAATCACCTTTCACTGTAGGCAAATCCTCCACCTAGGGAAAACGATGTCGCTCCGCATGTGTTTCAGCAGGGCAGACAACACTCTGGACAACACGTTGGAAAACATAGGCTGGGACATCCCTGATGCTATGGCCACTGCTGTTTGAAATGACCCACTTGCAACGAAATGGATCACTGACAGCACCTGCACTTGAGGGGGGATTCCTGTGGGAAGGCGGATAGCTGACATCAGGTCTGGTTCCAACTGGGTACACAGTTCCTGGATTGTGGCACGGTCAAGCCTGTAGGTGATGATCACATGTCTTTCCTCCATTGTCGACAGGTCCACCAACAGTCGGTACACCGGAGGATGCTGCCATCTCCTCACATGTCCTAGCGGACGGTGCCTATGAAGGACAACAGCGAGCACAGAATCACACAACTCAGAGGTACATACCCACAGCTTACACAGAACACCAATCATAATCTAAAAAGTGTCCTGTATGTGTGTTGAGTCTAGGCCTAGGTATGTGTGACTCAGTTGAAAATGAAGCCATGTAGGCCCCTGAAATGGCGTCTGCCTGACCTCTAAAGTGGGACAATGTGATGTGAGGTAACTGCGCTGGCGTTGTACACCGTTGCGGTAGGCGGTCGACGACCGCAGTGCAATGCTGCATTGGTTAACATCGGACCCTATGGGTCCCAGGATCCAATGACGATGTACGCCGGCGGTGACGGTACGCACCGCCGCGGACGTGACCGCCATTTTCTATCACTTCAATCACTCGATACCTGATCTTCGACAGGAGAGGACCTACACTGCAAGTGCTGCTGTGACCTCGGTCTGGAAGAGACAATGGCTCGAGTGTCTGGGGAAAGGGCCCCTGCCTTCACATCGGAGAAGTTGGAGAAACTCGTGGATGGGGTCCTCCCCCAGTACACGCTACTCTACGGTCCTCCAGACAAACAGGTAAGTACACTGGGAGCATGCTGTATGGGCTATGCCTGTGTGGAGAGGGGTGGATGTAAGAAGGAAGGGGGGGAGAGTGTGGCGTGCATGAAACGATGGTGAGTGCATGTGCCACATGGCAAGGGTAGGGATGGGGGCCAATGACTGTGACAGTGCAGTTGGTATAAGTTTCTCTTCCCCCTGTACAAATCATGTATGTCAGCGCCCACCAGAAAAAAAATATTTGCTGTGCCATCGCCAAGGACGTCCGGACCCTGGGGGTCTACCACAGACGGAGCACCCACTGCCGGAAAAGATGGGAGGACATTCGCCGCTGGAGCAAGAAGACGGCGGAGGCTCAGCTGGGGATGGCCTCCCAACGTGGGAGGCGTGCCCGTCGCACCATGACCCCCCTGATTTTCAGGATCCTGGCGGTGGCGTACCCGGAGTTGTATGGGCGCTTGAGGGCATCAGAGCAGCCACCAGGGGGTGAGTACACTCTCATTCTGATGATTTTGCGCGCAGTGGAGGGGTCTGGGTGGGGGAGGTGGGCTGTGGGTTTCTCTAGGCCAGGGTGAGTTCCGTAGGCAAGGTCCCTATGTAAGGCATGCCATGTGGCACCCAACTGCACCTCTGTAGTGTGCCAAGTACACCTAGTCATGCCCCTGTGTCATCCATGTGTGCAGGTGTTGTCCATAGCCTAGTAGGTCATTTCCCAGGAATTGAACAGTAGAGCCCAAGAGCGCGGCGTAGTGCAGGGGGCTTCTGTGTCTGTCGTGTCCGCCAACAGTAGTGGTAATGCATGCATTCAACATGTCTTTCTTCTGTCGTCCCCCCCCCTTTTTGTGGTCTCCCTGTTCTTGTGTGCATTAGCATCATCAGACGGAGGAGCAGTGGCACCGGAGCACGAGGGGGCTGCATCCCACATGGCCATGGAGGGCCACACTACGGAATCGGACTTCACCAGTGGGACGGAGGGTGAGGGGCGCTCCACGGCGGGGACAGGAGCTGAGACCAGTGACACGGACTCGTCCTCTGATGGGAGCTCCCTTGTGGTGGTGGCAACATCTGTGCCACCCCCATCTACAGGTACAGCCGCCATCCCCCCTTCCAGCACCGCCCTCCCAGCAGCCCCTCAGCCTTTGCCCCGTGCCCGCTCACCCGGGAGGGTGGGCATCACCTTTGCCCCAGGCTCCTCAGGCCCTGCCCCAGTCACCCCTGCTGCCCTCAATGAGGAGGCCAGTGGCCTCCTCAGGTCCCTCACTGTTGGGCAGTCTACCATTTTGAATGCCATCCAGGGTTTAGAAAGGCAGTTGCAACAAACAAATGCATTCCTGGAGGGCATTCATTCTGGTCAGGCGGCCCTTCAGCCAGCTTTTCAGACTCTGGCCTCAGCACTGATGGCAGCCATTGTCCCTGTGTCTAGCCTCCACCCAGACCCAATCCCCTGTACCCCAGCCTATCCCAAGCACACCTCTAGACCAGCATGCACACACGTCAACACAGAAGGGAAGCTCAGGAAAACATAAGCACCACACATCCCACAGGCACTCACGCAAGCATCACACACATGCAGACACACCAACATCCACTGCCTCCACTGTGTCCCCCTCCTCCTCGTCTCCCTCCCAGTCTCGTCTACACTCACACCTACATGCACTACCTCTACAGCCACTACTACCATCACCAGCACACCAACCACCACACCCCGCTCACGTGCAGTCACCACTCCACTACCATTCAGACGTCCCCTGTGTCCTCTCTCAGTGTGTCTGTGACGCCCCCTCCCAAGATACACAAATGCAGGCACACACCCACCCAACAGCCGTCCACCTCACGACAGCCTCCAGCGCATGCACCTTCACCCAAAGTCAGCAAACGAACACCTTCTACAACCACAACCTCTTCCTCCACTCCCAAACCCCCTCCAACTACCCATCCCAGTGTCTCCAAAACACTTTTCCTGTCCAACCTTGACCTCTTTCCCACACCTCCCCCACCCCGTCCGTCTCCTAGGTCCCGAACTAGCACCTCAGCCACAACATCTCCGGGACCAGTGGTGGCTGTAGTCACCGAAATCTGGAGTGCACTGGCCACCAGGGCAGCCAGTGTGGCACGGAGCTACTGCAAAGACAGTCCCACACACTGTCAAGCATCAGAAGTTGGCCAGTGCCCGGCGGGAGAGGGAGAAGACTCCAGCCACCAAAGCCGCTCCCAGCGGTACAGGTGGGAGTGTGGAGTTAGCTACGACACCTTCCAAGGTGGAGAAGGGGCACAAGAAACTCAGCAAGTCTGGGAAGAGCAGCACAGCGGAGAAGACCACCATCATCCCCGCTGCCCAGGAGGCCACCGCCAGCACCAGCCCAGCTGCCCAGGAGGCCACCGCCACCAGCCCTGCTGCCCAGAAGGCCACCGCCACCAGCCCTGCTGCCCGGGAGGCCACCGCCACCAGCCCTGCTGCCCAGGAGGCCACCGCCAGCACCAGCCCAGCTGCCCAGGAGGCGAACGTCATCATCCCCGCTGCCCAGGAGGCCACAGCCATCATCCCCGCTGGGACAGAGAGGACCGCCAGCACAAGCCCCACTGGGACAGAGAGAACCGCCAGCACAAGCCCCACTGGGCTAGAGAGGACCGCCAACACAAGCCCCGCTGGGCTAGAGAGGACCGCCAGCACAAGCCCCGCTGGGACAGAGAGGACCGCCAGCACAAGCCCCGCTGGGACAGAGAGGACCGCCAGCACAAGCCCCGTTGGGCCATGAAGGACCTCTAGCAGCTGAGTCACTGCAAAGGAGCCCACCGCTCCAAGCACCGCTGAACAGGGCACAGCCGTCTCAAGCACCGCTGAACAGGGGACCGCCGTCTCAAGCACCTCTGAACAGGACACCGCTATCTCAAGCACCGCTGAACAGGGCATCGCCGTCTCAAGCACCGCTGAACAGGGCACCGCCGTCTCAAGCACCGCTGAACAGGGCACCGCCGTCTCAAGCACCGCTGAACAGGGCACCGCCGTCTCAAGCACCGCTGAGCAGGGCACCGCCATCTCAAGCACCGCTGAACAGGGCACCGCCGTCTCAAACAACGCTGGCCCATGAGCGCCAAGGGCACTGACGCTTCTGAGTCCGTCACGGGCAGAATGAAGCACTCTGGGCACCATGCCCCCTCCAGAACCAGTGGAGAGATCCATCCACTACCTCTGTCCTTAGCAGGATGAAGCTCTCTGGGCACAATGCCCCATCCAGAACCAGTGGAGAGATCCATCCACTACCTCTGTCCTTAGCAGGATGAAGCACTCTGGGCACAAAGCCCCCTCCAGAACCAGTGGAGATATCCATCCACTACCTCTGTCCTTAGCAGGATGAAGCTCTCTGGGCACAATGCCCCATCCAGAACCAGTGGAGAGATCCATCCACTACCTCTGTCCTTAGCAGGATGAAGCACTCTGGGCACAAAGCCCCCTCCAGAACCAGTGGAGATATCCATCCACTACCTCTGTCCTTAGCAGGATGAAGCACTCTGGGCACAATGCCCCCTCCAGAACCAGTGGAGACTGTTATCCACTTGAGAGACTGTGGCTTTGCACTCCACAGGATGGATCAGTGGGCAACCCACCCACTGTAGAGACTTGAGAGACTGTGGCTTTGCACTCCCCAGGATTGAACAGTGGGCATGGGGCCCTCTCGTGGATTTGGCGTCGTGCCCTCAACCGGCTGAGGTGCCCCCCCTTTCCGTCCCCCTGAGGTGCCTGTTTTGTTGTTCTCTGATGCCCCTGCAGTGTTCTCTCCGTCATGGTCGGGGATCTTGTGTGGGCCTCGCCCATATCGTGTGGGCCCAGTGTTCCACTGACTTAATTGGAGCACTACCTGGACCACTATGCTTGGTGTATATTTTGTTAATGGTGTATATATATATTTTTGCCTACTTGATTTTAATATATTACAATGGTTACACTCATTTTCTTTTGTCTTTGCATTCTTCCGGGGGGGTTGGGGCTGTAACTGTGATGTATCTATATGTATTAGTGTGTGTGTTGTCGTGGGTGTGGGTGGGGGTGGGGGTGTTGCGCGTTGCGTGTGTGTGTCACTGTTTTTTCCCTCCCCTGTGTCATAGGTGCAGTACTCACTGTGGTCTTCGCCGCCGGCGTTCGTGCTCCTGGTAGAGGAGCAGGAAGACTACCGCAGGGAGAATTTGGAGTTCCGGATCCATGGTGTCCTAGTTCCTTGTGGGGTGTGTAGAGGTGAGCGTTTTCCCTTCGGAATCCTGTTTCCGCCGTGTTTTTATCCGCGGTGAATCCGCCCCGGAAGAGGTGGTGGATTGGTAGGTTGTGATACTGTGGGCGGTACTTTGTCCTCCGCCTGTCTGTTGGCGGTGACCGCCGCACTGTTTGTCTGTACTGCCGTGGCAGTTGGAGTGTTAAAGTGGCTGTCTTTGTTGGCGGTTTCCGCCACGGTCGTAATTGCAAATTTTTTACAGCTGGCCTGTTGGCGGTCTTACCGCCGTTTAACACCGACCGCCAGGGTTGTAATGACCACCCATGTTTTTCCTGAAACCTGATGAGGCATGGGAATGGCTGGAGTCACGTGGAATGGGAGAAGGGGGCCGAGGAGGCAGCAACCAGGACGGGCGGAACCCCCGTGGGGAACAGAGGAGAACAGGTGCCACACGCGGGGCGAACCGACCCGGGCTCAGAAGGGTCTCGCTAAGAGAGCATCCTTGGAGGCGGCGGCCTCCATCAGTAAGGAAATGTTTTCACAGGAGGGCAGTGGAGGCGAATCGGACCAGGCCTCTATATCCTCGGTGGGGGGTTCGAGCTGTTTCGCGTCTGCTCCGAGGGTGACCCCCCCAAACGGCAGATGAACTGGGCTGAGTGAATCCATAAATCGGACCTGAGGTGAGGAGCACAGTATGAACAGCGGGCCCTGACGGGCATGGAGCTACCACCCCCCACAGGTGTCTCAGCCACTCAGCTACGGATGGCGAGACCTATACTTAACTTGTTGACTAAGTTGCACTGTTGCGATCTTTCATGGGCCACCTACAGTTGGAGAGGCGCCCTGGGGAATGGTAGTCGGGAGTTACAGTTTTATGTTTTTAATGGTGATGTCACGGTAAGGGGCTACATACATATAGGACACAGGCGGGGGGCTGGTGTTGGGGCCTAGCGGGGCGGGGGTGCATAGCCTACTATAGACTTGTTACCCTGACAGAATACAACATATTAACATGGAATTTAAGGGGGATGGGGTTGCCCGCCAAAAGACATAGAGTGCTCGCCTACCTAAAAAGACGAGGTATACACACACAATTGAAAAATTAAAACGAAGATGGAGAGGGCAGATATTCGCCACCAAATATTCAGCATATGCTAGGGGTCCGTGGTGTGGGTTAGAATGAGAGTCCCCTTTGATGCCACCTCGACGGACATTGACCAAGAGGGCAGGTTTGTAACAGTAAGAGGGAAGTTGCATGGAGTCCTGATCGCCTTAACCAGTGTATATGCCCCTAATCAAGACCAGATGCTCTTCATGCAGCACCTTTCGCGCCATATCACATGCCGCCAAGGGGAGGAGCTAGTGATTGGGGGAGATTTTAATAGTATAATGGACATTGATCTTGACCGGTCCACTCCACCACTGGCGGGAGCCGTAACACATAAAATAGCTAAGAATCGGAGAGAGTGGGTGAGGGCTTGGGAGCTGGTGGATGTATGGCGCAGTCAACACCCTAGGGAAAGGGACTACTCCTACTACTCCTGCCTCCACCGGGTCCACACCAGGATAGATAGGATAGTATGCTTGACCGCAATGGCGCAGGAGGTGACACACTCGGAATATCTAGGGCATACCCTCTCTGATCATAGCCCCCTCATGCTTACATGGAAGGCGATCAACGATAGACCCCCATCCCAATATGGAGATTGTCCCCGACAGTGCTGGAAGACCAGGCGTACAGGGAGGTGCTCCACTCTCACTTAGCGAACCATATCGCTATTAATAAGGGCTCTGCATCTGCAAGACATGTGGAATGGGAGGCACTGAAGGTGGCGACTAGGGGTTACTGCTTGGGGCAAACAGTCGGAATCAAACGCACATTGGAGCGGGAACTGAATAAGTTAGAGAGGATTATACATGAGGGTGAAAAAGGGGGAAGCAGAGAGGCGATTGAGCAAGATAGATACAAAGAAGCAAAGAAGAACTATTCACAGGTCGAGGAGCAGCTGAGATGCCATAATACACAGGGACATTGGGCATAGGTGCAGACGGAGGAGGGCAGATCGGGCAGGATGTTAGCTTGGTTGGTGAGACCAAGAGGAGGGGAGACACCCATTGTAGGAATCAGAGACATGATGGGGGAACGCAGAAGTACGCTGGGAAGTATAAATGATGCCTTTAGAGAGTATTACACATTTCTCTATAGGAGCGCACGAGACAGAATCATTGGACACCTACCTGCACTCATTACCTCGGAACAGACTAGAGCAGAGAGAGGGGGACAAGCTGGGCGGACCAGTGACTCTAGAGGAAGTGCGGGAGGCCATCACACAGTTAGCAACACGGAAGACCCTGGGTACAGACTGACTCACAATGGACTTCTATAAGAAGTTTTCGGCCCTGCTGGCGCCCCAGCTGGTGGAAATGTACACAGAGGCATTCCAGCGAGGCCGATTGTCGGACTCAATGAGGGAGACCCTGGTGATCACTCTCCCCAAGACGAATACGGGTGACGCGTCTTTGACTGACTTTCGCCCACTATTGATGCTGAAAAATGACTTCAAATTATCAGAAAGCTTATGGCCAACCGACTGCTCCTACATATATCCAACCTGATCCATGAGGATCAGAACGGGTTTGTACGTGCCCGCAACACCTCACTAAACCTGAGACGCCTTTTTGCCATTTTGCATATGCCACGCGAAAAGAGGCCCCCTGCAGGGACGCTCCTGGCCATTGAGTTTCAGAAGGTCTTTGATTCGGTCAGATGGGACTACCTGAGGACTGTCATGCGTCGGATGGGACTGGGGGAGGGATGGGTGAGATGGATAGACCTACTATATGAAGCCCCACTGGCTAGAGTAACCACGGGCAGAATGATATCGGAAACTTATCCTATATACAGGGGCACCAGGCAGGGGTGCTCACTATCCCCATTGTTATTTGCATTGGCGATTGAACCCCTGGCGGCACGGCTAAGGATGGTGGGCAAGGGAAGAGGAATGGAGTGGGGACAGGACGAGCACATTATCTCCCTCTATGCTGACGACATCTTGATCTATTTAAGAGATGGTAATTCAGGACTACCGTGGGCACTTGATAACCTGGATTGCTTTGGAAGCTTGTCTGGCCTGCGTCTTAATAGGGGTAAGACCTTCGTATTTCCCTTGGTAGCGGGAAGCCCGCGCCCCCAGACCTGTCCGGAGGATATGGTATGGGCACCACACACGTTCAAATACTTGGGCATACAGGTATTTCACGATCTCAGGGACCTACGGGAAGGTAACGTGGGAAGGGCACTCCGATCGCTCTGTGCCTCCGTGGGATTCTGGCGATCTCTTAAATTGTCCATAATGGCCAGAGTATCATTATCAAAGATGATTATGTTACCGCGCCTCCTTTATTACTTCACCAACCTGCCGGTATCACTCCCTCTGCAGTGGTTTAGGGAACTGAACAGTCTCCTCAGGGACCTCATTTGGGACAGCAGTCGCAGACGCACGGCGCTCACGATCATGTGTAGATCGACTAGTGCAGGGGGTTTGGGAGTCCCGGATTTTGAACTTTACTATCTGGCATGCCAGCTACAGTGGATTTCCAGATGGTGTTCTGGGGGGGTCGCCTAGACAGGTGCACTCAAAAAGGTGCGACAGATACAGAGTGGATCATAGCACAAATGATAGGCCGACGAGTGGAGGCACAGGAAGAGAGCATCATGACGAAGGTAGCCCTGTCGTGCTGGAAGCGATGCTTGAGACGTGTGGGGAGTGGGCAACCTTACTCTGCTGCACTGCCTTTATCTGTGATAACAAAGGGCACCAAGGAGGGCATCTTACTGGGACCCGGGCTGGGAGTCTCGGCCAAACCTGGGGTAGAGAACATAGGAGACCTCTTCAGTGATGGTGTATTAATATCTTTCACAGAAATGACTGATCAGAAAGGAATACCAACCAGGCAATTTCTACTACATCATCACTTGTTACACCACATAAAGACACAATGGGACACAGTCAATGCGGAACCTACCACACACCGGGTCCTACATCTCCTGCTAACCTCCGGAACCGACCAACACCAGGTATCTGGGTTGTTTAAGGCCGAGAGTGATGACACACTCGACCCACTGCAGACACTGAGGGAGAGATGGGAAAAGACACTAGGTAGAGATATGTCGGAGGGAGGAAGGTACTGGCATACCCGCGGGTGGTCTCACAAAATACTAGACTTACATAAAGTACAATTACACCCACAGAACATACCTCACCCCGCACCGGCTGAACCTCATATATGAGGGTGAACCCAGGGGATGCCCTAGATGCGGAGAAGTAGATGCGGATCTGGTCCATATGATGTGGACCTGCCCTGGACTCCTACGGAGCTGGAGGGCAGTTCTGACTGACCTGGAGGGCCTTTTGGGCGCCACTCTGCGACTGACCCCCTCTGTGTGTCTGCTGGGCTTGTACCCGGGGCCATCACTTGGGAAGGTAGGCAATCGATTCCTCGACTTGGCCTTAGTGCTGTTCAGGAGACGGATCACACTGGGGTGGAAGTCGCCGAGGCCCCCACTCATGGAGGACTGGAGACGGGACCTGACAAAAGGGCGAAGGCTGAACTGCAGGTGCTGCGAAGTGAAGAGGCTCGGGGGTGCGTATGACACCCCGGGCTCCTACATGGGAGGAAGCCCTGATCAAATGGGAGAGTAGGGAATGGGAAGTAGGGATATCAACAAGAGGGTCAGGATCCAACACAGAACAAGAAGAGAGGGAGGAACCGGAGCAGGTGGAACACTCTGATCCTTAATACTTGAGGGAACATCTTGGATTGTACCAACCCTTCTGGGCAGCACATGACAAGGACAGAAAAGGGGGTGGGCAGACCTGGAGAACACCAGAGGATATGGACAGCTTGAGGGAATATAGGCAGAGGTGTTGCCCCATCCCCGCCTGGGGCTACTTCAACACAGCTGGGAAACCACGGAAGAGACGTCTGGGGGTGGCGGTCTCCCCCGGCGTTGGGCCCCTGGCACACACACCCTGCAAATTGGTGGTCAATACCTGCCCCTTCTGCGATACACCGCATGTTGACAGTTCTTATAGTTAAGAAGTGTTAGGTTGGTGTGGAAACGAGAGAAGATATTAAAATACATGACACAGGAATATACGTAACTACTGCATACATAGCACACACAGATAAGACCATACAAAACATAAGTACCAGATTTACACGGGAACCCATTAATAATACATTAGAGACTAACACTGGAATGTGCTGCGATTGGTCATAACTGCGTGAATTAATACAAGTGTATGCAATAAACGGAACTGATTATGTACACCAAAAATGTTTAAAATGCCAATAAAAATAAATTTAAAAAACTAAAACATGTTTCAACCCTATGCTACTGGACTGTTTATTCTGGGGCTTTTGTCAGGGTGGGTGAATTTAGTAAAACTCCCCCAGTGATGTGTAATCTATATGTGCAAGTAGTCACGTGGCATGCATATCAAGTTAAAGCATGCAACAAGCAGAATTCTACTTGCCAGACAATAGCTGCATCCTCGAAATGGGTACTGATTACCCCTCAGAGGGCGGAGAAGGTTGGCCCTGTAGTCACACTTCTGTCAAGGGTCCCTACCCTCAGAATCACATACCCGGTTCTCATTCCTCCGGACTTCAGACGCCGGAGAAGTGAGAGCTGAGTAGGTGATTCTTGGGGTACAGCAGTGGGAGAAATCTTACAGTGCCTTCCACCAAACCTGCTCCTATGAATTCCAACTTTTAGAGCTCTCTTATGCTTTGCTCAGCGGTGTCCAAGCCAATTTAAATCAAACCTAAATATGGTAGTCCCCCAAGTGAGTAACGCAACATGACTTAAATTACTGTATGGATCATGGATTCCACACAGATTAAAAACAATGCAACCATAACTTGAATTGACTTTTAAGGTTAGGCAAATATTCTTACTATTAAGAGCATATGCAGTCCTGTTAAGAACTGCAAAAAGAGCTTGGAAAAAGCTAAAATATAAAGAACGCATTTGCTATTTTTTTTTTTGTAATGGAGTTCAATTTCTTAATCATGTTTGCCTTGTTTGTCCAGCTTTAACACTCCAGAAAAGAAGAAGGCCTTATCTCTTATAATTAATTAGATATGACCACCTGGAATTCAGGGATCAAAAGTTGCCTTCTAGAAACAACAAGACCTTGAAATGCCATGTGTATTAAAAGTTTCTCAGAATTTTAAGTCTACCGCGACGGGCGTTTATCAGTATGGCCCAATGTACACAATTAAAATAATAACACATTAAAAGGTACAGCCAAATCATATCCTTTCACTTTGTATCAACAATGAATGATGTACAGTTGATAAAAAATTTGCAGCACATGTACTCGATACATTTGTTATTTTGTTTATGTGTAATTAAGCATCTGAATCAGATGGCACTGCTATCTGAAGGATCATGGGACCATGGGCAAGACATATTTTTGAGTCGACCTCCCTCCCCCCTCCCGCTCATAACAACTTTGAATGTATTATTTCTTTTGAGCTTATTTCATCTCTAATGATGGCAAACAGTATTGAATTATACCTTAACCTTTGGAACCATAGGTACGTAAAAAGTGCTGAAAGCTGGAGCTGCCAGGTGTGCGCCTGTCAAAAGAAAGTTTGAACTGGCATTGATAAAGTCATTACTTATTGTGTTTGAATAAAAAAAAAATCTTGCAACAAAAACATTTAGTATTCATAATGGCCAAATTTATCAATACTTTGTGCCAGTGCAAGATCATGCACTTCTCTGAAAATGTGTTGACTTAAGATTTACTTTCCAGAACAAAACGTGGAAGTAGCTCTTAACTAATGCAATATGGGCCATATGTACAAAGGCATTTTGCATTTCCTAGCAGTGCGAATCGCAATTTCGGGCTGTGAGGAAATGCAAAAATCCATTTTGGTATGTACAAAAGGCATTTGCTATGGTGCAAAATGCGATTTCTACACAGTAGAAATCGCATTTTGGAAATTGAAGCATACAGCAATTTCCAAATAGCAAAACACTCTATGTATGTACAAAACATTTCCTAATTGCAAATAGCCACAAAATGGCTATCTAGAAAATGCAATTACCATCAATCTGGATCTGGTGGTAACCAGATGCAAACTATAAAAAGGCACTCAAAATGCATAAGGGTCTTTCAGAATGGCGGCCCTGTATGTTTTGAAGAGGAGGATGAGGAGTTTGGCTGGCAGTCAGAGAAGGAGGAGGAGACAGGAGAGGATATTTGTGGTGAGGGTCACCCTCTTTGAACAGACAGAGGAGGATATATTTGAGAGGTACAGACTCAGTAGTAAGGTAATCCTGAAACTTATTGCTGTGTTACAACCTCAGCCACAGACCCCAATACTCCAGAGCAATGCAATCCCACCACATGTGCAGGTATTCTGTTGCCTACACCACCTATCATCTGGCAGCTACAAAGGGGGTGGGTCACAGCAGTAGCAGGGAGAGTGTCAAAAAAGTGCTATTTCCAGGTTCTTCGATAGGTTCCTGGACATCATGGTTAGCAAGGTTAACCAATAATTGTGTTTCCGAATACCCCCTAATATCTACAACACACCAAAAAAATGTTTTAACCATTAGTACAGTTCCCCAATGTCTTTGGCTATGTTGATGGGACACATATTACTGTATGTACGCTCAACAAATGAATATATGTATAGGAACAGGAAAAGCTCACACACACTCAATGTGCAGGTGCTGTGTGATGCAACATGTATCGTAACAGACCTCGTGGCCAGATTTCCAGGCAGCACCCATGAGTCTTTCATGTACCGCCATAGTGGAATACAAAATTGACTATGACAGGGTGAATTTGGCAATGGTTTCTTATTTGGTAAGATGGTAGTTGACTCCATAAATACAGTGGGCAGAACTGTGTATGTGTAATGTGACCTAATGGTATATATTCTCATGTCCTTAAGGAGACAGGACATATGCCTTGCGTCCCTTGATTTTCACACCATACCTGACTCCTAAAAAACGAAGTGAGAGCAAGCTCAACAGGGCACATAAGACAAGACACTCCATGATCGAGAGGACCTTTGGGATACTAAAGTCCAGGTTTCGCTGCCTCCACAAGCAGAGCACTGCTGTACAGACCTGATATTTGCAGTAAGATCATCACCAATTGTGCCATACTACAGAACATCACCATAAGGAATGATCTGCAGAACATCACCATTGAGGAGGAATTTAACTTAGATGATGACTTACCGCCACTACATGTGCAGCAGGATGAGACACATGCAGCAGAGGGTCATGCATGATGCACAGAGATCACCAACAACTACTTTCGAGATAAGAGTCATTACAACATCTAGGAAATGGACATCGTACAAGATAGCAATGTATGGTGCATTACAGAAAGATCACCTTTTATTCATGTTGTTACAATTATGTTACTTTCCTAAAGCAACTGTATCCACTGCAGATGTAACACTGTGTCAACTAGATGAACAGAGTACTCATGACTCTGAGTTTTCAGAGTAGTCACTTCTTCCGGCCTCTGGCTTTTGGTGACTTGTTAGCATCACTGCCAGTAGGAGTGGAGACATGTCAGAACCAGAAGTGTTCTGGCGTGTACACTTGGTACAGCACACCTCCTGCATAGATGTGGCACTGATGCTAGAGCTGGTTCACTCTCAGGTGGCGACAGTTTATTGTGAACAGAGAGGTTGTGGGTCTATTTGTTCTCAATGACTGTGGTGAGTTGAACTATCCCATGGGCAACATCCTGACAGCAGTCCCCCATTAGTTCTGTTGACTGACAGATCTCCTTGCCAGAGTTGTTGTAGCTACTGCCAGTTGATTTATGGAATGGATGAAGGCATCAGATGCATGTCAGGTAGTGCCTGTGTCTGTGTCCCTGAAGCCGTTGCTCCTTCTACATAGCAGCAACCCAACTATCCTGCCGTTCTGCAACTGCTGCATCAACCGTGACATATTGAGCAGATACCTATTGACAATCTTAATTTGTTTTGTTTGCAGGTGCTGCACAGAGATGATGGATTTCTCCTGGTCCCCAAACACAGGAGAGCTGCCTGCCATGTAGTCTGACAGATGTTCATCGTGGACTGTAGCTGGCTGGTCCTGATGGTGTCTGTGTGTCCTGCTCACAGATGTGTTGGTGTCCTTGCTTTGGGTTTGTCCCTCATCACCATCTACAGAGCCTGGAAGTGGTGGAACAGTTGTTCTCCTAGCAGTTGGAGTTGGACTGATGGGCATAGTTGTGGCCTCCCTTTTGAAGTGTGTTAGCAGCTTCTTCAGTCTCAATTGTTTCTGGCACATACTGGGTGAGATCTCTGTAATGTATGTATATCATAGTGGAAATAAATGGTTCATGTTTGTTCACAATATTGTTGTAACAGTGCTTCATGAGTGTGATCTGAGGGTGATGGACAGGTCTGTGTATTGTAGTCTTCAGCCCACAGTACTGCATGAAGTTATGGCATACCACAACTCCCACAATGCATTGCCAAGGTAGTGCAAGCCTCTCAATGGAGTCAGACATTGCTCTTATGGTTTACTCGAGGAATTCCAAACATCATGTTATGTGGATAAGTAAAAGGGAGTTGACTTACCCTGGCTGGTTCTTGCAGCGTTAGAGGTGCCAATGTTGCACACTCCCACCACAATTTCAGGTACCAGTGTCCCCCTGATGAGTGTCTCCATGGGAGTGGGAGGGGGTTATTTTGAGAATCCACCTTCTATGCCACAACCCTCTGCCATCCTGCTAGACACCTTCTCCTTTGTGTGGGATCTCAGGTCATACTACCTTTTGGGATTTCTGGAATGGTCCTCTGTGTTACGACAAGAAAATTCACCTTCTCCAAGATGTTGTTCCATATCCTGGTCTTCTGGCTCTCAAGAACAGGGAGAGAGGCCTTCCTGAATAGCTGCTCCATATGGACCGTACATTCCTCTATTAAGAACTCAACTCCTTTTCAGAGAATTTGACCTTCTGCTTTCTACTCCCAGATTACTTGTCCCCTTGCTTAGATATGGTGCAGTGCAATCACAGGTATTACCTGGCCAGCAGTTAGAAAGGTGCACTCCTTCCTTCCAGCACCTTCCTGGGCCTTTGGGTTGTGGCCACAGCCTGTATTTGTAAACTTCCTGGTCTGACATCATCATTCTGAATACAGAATGCAGCTTTTCCAAATTTGCGATTTCCTATAGGAAATTGCAATTTTGAAATTTCCAGAATTGTGATTTCTAAATTGCGAATGAGAATCAGTAGAAATCGCTATTAGTAGAATCAGCAGCTATATACATATTGTTTTGCTATTCCAGTAGCAGGCTGGTTTGCTATATAGGGTACAAAAATGATGTGCACTGTGCAGAGAGTCGAAGCAACCCCACTTTGGTGTCCACAGGAAAAAATTGATCGCCTGATGCTCTATTTTTGTGGTAGTGTGGGTGAGCAGCTAGGCTAATCCAGGAGTCGTGCTAAGCATTTGTTGTACTCACAGTATCAATAAATGAAGACACACACTCAAAAGAATAATTGGAGACCAATTTACAAAAATAGTGCAGATTTTTATGACTTTTTACGACAAAGACCTTTGTTACAAGGTAAGTCGTTTTTTAGTTATGAATTTTCAAAGTTCGAAAAATGTATTGTTTTTATGTGTAATTATGCACCATGTGAATCAATGAGAAAAACTAATAAAATGCATATAAAATCAGGCAATCCTCTCACAAGTGTCACCTTCTATTTTCAGGTCAAGGTCATGGAGAGGTCCAATGGTCCAGCCTGAAAAGTTATGCATTTCCTGGTTCAAGCGGGAGCAGCGGCTGAAGATGCTCAAGCTGCTGCGCAAAGGAGAAGGGGGCCACTTGGAAACACATAGCACAGAGGGACTTAAAAGTAAGTCCGAAGGGTCTTCTTAGAGGGAGGGGACCATTGAAGCACAGCTGGTTGGTCAGTGCAGGGGCCAGGGTGTTCTGTGCGAGCCACTCATCTGAATTCCAGATGTTCTGATGGGGGATAAAAATTCCCCATTCCCCGTAAGGACTAACAAGACCGTGATGAAGGGTACATTGCCCTCTCGCTAATCCTCAAGGGGAAGAAGGTTTGGGAAGAGAACAAGAGAAAATACCAGCTTCTGCTCCATGGACTGCAGAATCAGACTGCTGGACCCTGGACTACGTGTTGTGTTGGGCGTCAGGACTTTTGACTTCTCAAAATACTGGGTTCTTGGTTTTTAGAATTCTGGGCTGCAAAATAATTACTTCATTAATACATTGAACTTGCATAAACTATTGCGGAATTATACATTGCATAATGTCAGTTATTATCGACACATAGGCCATTACGACATTGGCGGCATTTTCCGAATACTGCCGCGGTGACGGCCACCAACATACCGCCACGGAGGCGAACATCCAGCCGCCAGATTATGACACACACACACAAAACCGACACCTGAAACAAATACACCCACCAACAGCACTATAAAATACACCCCCACATCACCCACAATCCTTTGCAAACATGAGAAGACCGCAACACCTTGCCAGGCCAATCCCAGAGATAACTGCACACACACACCACAACTACCCATTCATCTGTCACGCACCACACATCACACACCCCACCACATCACTCAACACCCTCTGCACAACACACACACTACACAACAACCATGTCCCCACAAAGGCACCCCTGTTTTACTGATGAGGAGTTGTGGGTGATGGTGGAGGAAATAGTCAGGGTAGAGCCACGGCTGTTTGGAGCACATATACAGCAGATCTCCATTGCCAGGAAGATGGCGCTATGACAGAGGATCATGGACAGTGTGAATGGCGTGGGACAATACCCACGCACAAGGGACTGCATTTGGAAGAGTTGAAACGACCTACGGAGGAAGGTGCATTCCATTGCAGCAAGGCACCAGCTAACCATCAGGAGGACTGGTGGTGGACCCCACCTCCTCCCCCACAGTTCATAGCCTGGGAGGAGCAAGTCTTGGCAATACTGCATCCTGAGGGCCTCACTGGAGTAGCCAGAGGACTGGACACTGGTGAGTCACCATTACTAACCTACCATCCCCATACCTGCATGCCATGTCACCCATCACCCTGACTCCCTTCACCCTACTCCATCCTACACAGTGCACCGCCCCCATTATCACACCTAAATGGCTACCCCTGCATGCCATACCCACTGCAAGCACAGCCCTTCCAGCTCTGCATGCACAGCATGGACAACATGTTGAACTACCAATCCCACAATTCATCACCATACACTACCAAAGGTGGGAGAACTACACCAATATCATTGGGAAAGTTAGAAATACAGAATATGTGACAGACAACTACTCTAACAAATCACCTACATCCCCACAGGTGCCCCAGCCAATGTCACGAGGAGGTGCCACAGCAACCCAGTCCCCCACCAGAAGATGCCCTCAGTGATGGCAGCATCTCTGGAGGTCTTCATCTGGATGAACTCCCTGGGCCATCAGGGACCACTGGTCAGTCGGCTACCACATCCCACAGCCAGTCAACCACAGGGCCACCCCTCAGGCTCAAAACCACACCAGCCAGCCAACGCCCACAAACCTCTGTCTCTTCAGGACATGTCAATCAGTAGGGTGCCCACCTGTACATGTACCCAAATCAACACCACACAGGAAAGACGATGACGGTCCTGGTGTAAGGGGGAGTGGGCATACCGTTGAGGGGAGACAGGCACAGGGGGCCAGGGTCTGTCGGAGGACAGCTGTGCACCGGGGGAGGCCAGGCCCAGGGAACCCACTGCCCAGGAGGCACTCACAAATATCCTGGGGGCATACCAACAATCCCAGGACAGGATGGGTCAGGTGATCAACATCATGCAGGAGAACCAGTGGCTGCAGGGGGGACACCACCAGGAGGTCATGCAACAATTGAAGGCCTTGAATATCACCATGGCCTCCATTGCAGGGGTGCTAAGTGACATGGCGAACACCATGTGTGAGTACACAACACACCAGTGGGCCCCTTATACTAGCCAGTGTACTGACCAGTCCTCTACATCTACTGCAGCTAGTGGACAGGAGGCCCTGCCACAGGACTCACAGGCCACCAGCACCCCTACCCCTACAGAAGGTGAAACACCCCGCAGTTCCCTGCGACCCAGACAGACACAAGAGACAGTTGCCAAGACCACCACCAGGAAATGAGCCCCTCCAGAATGTCCCCCTTGTGTTCCAATGATTCACTTTGTTCACTTTGGACTGCCATTGCTCCTCTTCCTGTGGCCCAATGAACACTGGACCTGTGCTACAAACAGACTGGGCCACTACACTGGACTTTTCCCAAACATCACCCCACTCTATTGCACTTTCCATCGTTTTTTTGTTATTCAAATAAACACCCTTGAACACAACTGGAGTAATAGTGTTTTATCAGAAAGAAACGTGCAATGTATTGAACTGTATTGAACTGCATTATCCTGTGCAAATGTCCTGTAGTGTGTGAATCCATCCAACAAATGTGGGTCAGCAGTCTGTAGTCATCACATCAGAATACTGTTATAACCACACCAACATCTGCAATAAGGGAAGGCATAGATGACAGTCAATCGAATGTGATGCAAAGGTAGTGACTGGCACAACTCAACAGCCACACAGCACTTTACTAAAATAGAGACATGCATAGATCAACAGTCTTACTTGAGTGCCCTTGGAAGTACTGCTGAATGATATGTGTCCTGTTGTCCACATCCTCCTCCTCTTCTTCCTCCTCACTGTCCTCAGTGTCCACTGCTGCCACAGGTGCATTGTCACCCCCTCCTCCTGCAGATAGGGCACATGGTGTCTGAGGGACAAATTGTGCAGCATGCAGCAGACCACCACAATCTGGCAGACCCTCTCAGGGGAGTGGCATAGGGATCCATCTGTTAAATGGAGGAACCTGAACCTGGCTTTCAGGAGACCGAAAGTGCGTTCCACAATACTCCTGGTACACCCATGTGCATCATTGTACCGATTTTTAGCCCCGTTCTCAGATTCCTAACAGGGGTCAACAGCCAGGACAGGTTTGGGTAGCCAGAGTCACCTGGAAGAAGTGAGGGACACGCAATAGCAATGCACAATGGCATGGGGTATGACTCCAGTAGGTATACACTGACATACATTGGGTGGGGACTCAAGCTCACCTATAAGCCACACTCTGTGCCTCTGTAGTCGTGCCATCACCTGTGGGACACTGTTATTCCTCAAGACATAGGCATCAGGCACAGATCCAGGATACTTGGCAGTGACGTGAGAGATGTACTTGTCAGCAAGACACACCATCTGGGCATTGAGAGAGTGGAAACTCTTCCTATTCCTGTACACCTGCTCATTTGCCCTGGGAGGGACTAAGGCAATATGGGTCCCGTCAATGGCCCCAATCACATGTGGTATGTGTCCCATTGCGCAGAATCCAGCCTTCACAGGAGGCAAATCATCAAGCTGGGAGAATGCGACGTAAGTACTCATGTGTTTGAGCAAGGCAGCCAAAACCCTTCCAAGCACAATCAAGAACATTGGCTGTGACATTCCTGCAGCCAAGTTCACAGTCACTTGGAAATAACCAGTTGCCAGGAAATAGAGCACTGACAGTACCTGTACAAGAGGAGGAATTGCTGTGGTGCTACCGATAGCAGGTATCAGATCAGGCTCCAATTGTGCACACAGCTCTGTGATTGTGGCCCTGTCCAGACGATAGGTGAGTATGATGTGCTGGTCCTCCAGTGAAGCCAAGCCCACAAGGGGTCTGTACACGGGTGCTTTTGACATGGCTAGCCCCCCACATTTTGTTTGGAACATGATGTGGTTTCAAACCTAAGTGCCCTGGGCCCCTGCTAAAAGGCTCTTTCCCAAAAAACTGTACTGTGATTGGCACTTCAGCCACCCTTGTAAGTCTTAGTAAGTGGTGCCCCTAGTACCCTCCCAGAGCTGCAACACCAATTGTGCCACTCTGAGAGGCCCCATACCAGCCTCATGCAAACTGCCATTGCAAGTTACATGAAAAGGTGCCCCCTAAATTGCAAACTCGACATAACACTCACCCTGGGTGCCATGTCCACTAACACTGCATTCAATATAGATACGTCACCCCTCTAGCAGGCCTGCCAGCCCTAAGGCAGCGTGCACTATAATGCATGTGAGGGCATATGTGCATAAGCAGATATGCCCCTACTGTGTCTTTGCTAATTCTTAGACATAGTAAGTGCACAGGGAAGCCATAGTAAATGCATGTGCTGGACACTGGTCACTACGGGTTCCCCAGCTACATGGTGGTCTCTCTGAGCCCTGGGTTGTTTGGTATCAGACAACTCAGAATAATAAATCCACACTGATGTCTGTGTGGGATTTATTGTACAATGTACCCAGAAGGCACCTTAGAGGTGCCCCTTGCAAAACTTAACAGCCCCGCCAAGGTCACTGGCTGGTCTTAGCCAGCCTGCCACGACCAGACATGATACTGGACTCCTGGAGTGAGAGACTTTGCTCTCAGGAGCCAGAAGACAAAGCCTTTCCTGGTCAGAGGTATCACAACTCCATCCCCAGGCAGGAACTGCCAAGAGGCACATGTGCCCATCTGATTATTTAAGGATGCTTGTGAGTCTGAGGTCTTGCTTGGTGTTTTACCTATTGCTCTGCTCACCTGTTTCCAGTCAAGTTAAGCTCCTTGTCCTCCAGTCTGCTTCCAGTGGAGTTCCAGTGTTCCTCGTTCTCCAATCAGCTTCCAGTCAAGTTCCAGCATTTCTCGTTCTCCGGACAGCCTCCAGTTGAATTCGGATGACTCTCGCCCTTCGGTCGGCTTCCACTGGGGTTGAGGCTCTCCTCTTCTGTCTACTGGTGACAATTCAGTATTTCCTTAACAGAGAGGAAATACGAAAGGTGAAAAATCCCAATTTGGGATCTTCTGAAGTTTCCTAGCAAGTAACTTCACTTCAAGTTAAAGAAAGATGAATCGCCTAATGCGTGGTACACTAAAATCAATTAAACGAAACAGAGCTCTGTCTTTTAAATAAGTTATGACAACAAAAAATAGCATGAGTTATCGTTTGGGTGAGAATCCAAGATACCGCTACACAGACATTAAGGAAAGCCATATCTCCTGTAACAAGGCCTCCCCTGAGAATTAGGAGATCAGAAATAAAGCAAGTTTAGCAAAGTATTATTGGCAAGAGATTACGCTAGAACACAAGGAAGAAGAAGAGAACTTGTTCAGCCTTATAGAAACGCATGGCCCACATTATGACATTGGCAGTCAGGTGACTGCCACACCAGCAATGACAGTAGTACTATCACCGGGCTGGCAGTAATGACCACCAAATTATGACCATGGCGGTGATCCCTCCCATAGACAGGCAACGTACCACCCTAACCGCCAGTACGGTACGGCCATTGACCACAGCGGTAGCCACCTATAGGCTGGTGGAAGACAAGGATACGCCCACCATATTATGACATAGCAGATCACCAGGATTTCCAAGGCGTTAGCATCACCACCAAAAGCCTGGTGAAAACACATCATATAAAAGGAAGCACACACCCCCAGGGACACAGAGGAGTCCGCCGAACATGGAACCCGAACTGGAAGTCTTCCTGATGCTGTACCACGCAATGGCCGACCAGGAGCACCAATGCCGACGAAGATGACGACGGTTAGTACAGCCGCCTAGCACACAAGGGAGGGAGGGGAGAGTGACACACACATGCACAACACACATAAAAACACACATGCCACACACCCAGAACAATCTGTAGAGTAAATCAACAGCAACATAACCCAGGACAAAGAAAGCCAGGATACCTACCTGTTGTCCAACCACTGTAATTAGGTGGGAACAGCAACCCCAACTGTAAAAAGAGATAAATATAAATATATACATGTAGAGAAAGGGCCATTGGCCAGTCCAAAGTTGTTAATGGCCACCGAGCAACGTCCAAGGCCCAACTTGACTCCTGACAGCCTAGGCACTCCACTGGGCAGGGGCATCATGGAGATGGCAGGCAGGCACCTCAGGAGGCATGGGGGGGTTGGAGGGGTTTCTTGGGAGGGGGGTCCTTGGGCTTGAGTTTCGGAGGGGGAAGGCCCTTGCCCTTCTGGGTAGGGGGTGGAAGAGTGGCCTTGAGATGGGGGGCTGGAGTACCATTCTTGTTCCCCTTAGTGGCAGGGTAACTCTTAGGGGGAGGAACAGGAGTCAAATGGGAGCTGGAGGTACTGTGCTGAAGGGGGGAACTTTCCTCTTATGGGCAGGACGTGGGGTAGGGAAGAGGTCAAAGCAGGAATGGAAAAACTTCTTAGACCAGTGGGATGTGGGAAGAGGAATGGGAGCGAAGGTAGAGGGAGTGGTTGTAGGAGGAAGAGGTGTGCTGGACTTGTGTGCAGGTGCATGGACAGTGTGTGAGGTAGATGGATGTTGGGGGTCGAAGTGGGAGCGTTTATGTGTCTTTGGAGGGGGAGGCAGACAGGGTGGAAAAGGACAAACAGGACATGTGGATGTATGTTGTGGTGGTGTCTGCAAGTGAGGTGGGTGTGCTGCATGAGGTGGTGATGGTGGTAGTGGTGACTGTGCATGTGGTGTGTGGTGTGCATGTCTGTGTGTCTGCTGTTGTGGTGGGCAAGGCTGTAATGGTGGCAGGATCTCGGACTGATGATGCAGTGCACGCAGGTCTGAGTGCTGATGTGACTGTGAGGGAGGAGGAGGAGGGGGAGACAGTGGAGGCAATGGCTGTTGTAGTATGTGCATCTGGGTGTTGGCTGTGTGTTTGCTTGTGGAATGAAGTGTGGTGCCTGTGTTTGTCTGTGTGAGTCCTGTCTGTTGTTCTGTGTGAGTGCTTGTCAGATTGTGTGCGTGGGATGGTTGGGGGAGAGGGCTATCGGACTGGGAAAAGGTAGTTGGAGGGAGAACAGAAGAAACAGGGACACTGGCTGCCATCAGAGAGACGGCCAGAGCCTGAAACGATCTCTATAGGGCCGCCAAGCCAACATGAATGCCCTCCAGGAAGGCATTGCATTGCTGCATGTGGGATACCAGCCCCTGGATGGCACTCCTTATGGTTGACTGCCGTACAGAGATGGATCTCAGGAGGTCAAGAGCCTTCTCACTGAGGGCAGCAGGGCTGACTGGGGCAGGGCTTGAGGTGCCTGGGGCGAAGGAGATGCCCAACCTCGTAGGTGAGCGGGCACGGGCAACCGGGTGGGGGCTACTGGGAGGGTGGTGCTGGTACGGGGAGTGGCAGATGATGAAGTAGCTGGGGTGGTCCCAGAGGGGTCCGCCACCACCAGGGAGCTTCCATCGGAGGAGGAATCTGCCTCCTGGGTCCTGTGGGCTGCAGCTCCCTCACTCACCGGTGCCCCTGCTCCTTCGCCAGATTATGCTAATGCACACATGGACAGGATGACAAAAGGAGAGAGGGTGGGGGAGAAAGAAAGGGAGCACAGGGTCAATCACAGCACCAACAGCACAGATGGCATACACATCACAATCACTCCCTGGAACTTTCATTGGGCAATATGGAACACAGTGACAAACCATTGCCCAGGAACTACGGGAGGAAGGAACCCAAACACTACCATCTGCACACCTACTGGGACCAACTAATCCCAGTCTGCCATGGTATGCTATCTACCTAGCAATACCAAAAATGCATACCACCCTACATAGCTAAGCAGGACGACGCAGGAATGGCTAAACCGGCATTTTGGGGCCTCCATTGACTAGAACCTTGCACCCAAACCCCATGGCAGGCAACATATACAAAATACCAGAAGTCTGTATTCACCCCCTTGTGGCTGCTGTGCTGCCCTCAAGCGCCCACCCAACTCAGGATTGGTCACCGCTAGTATGCAGGCCATTAGGGGGGGGTCAGTCTCCGATGGGCACTCCTCACTTGTTGGGAGGCCGTCCCCAGCTGGGCCTCCATGATCTTCCGGGCCCAGCGTCTCAGGTCCTCCCACCATTTCCTGCAGTGGGTGCTCCACTGGCTATGGACCCCCAGGGTCCGCACATCCCTGGCGATGGCACGTAACAACCCCTTCTTCTGATGGGCGCTGACCTGCAGAGGAAACACAGACAGAAGGACACCATGAACCATACAATCCAGCCTGTCACACAAATGGCTTACATAATGCATTTGCCCCTCATCAAGCACACAAATGACCGGCACCTCTGCATTCCCGTTGCCTGCAGCCATACCCCCCCCCAAATGGCACACTGCCAGCACACACATACATCGATATGCAGCCATGTTGCATGCAACGTACCCATGATGTACTCACCTGTTGGTCTGGAGGCCCATACAACTGCCCATACAGGGGTAGGACCCCATCCACAAGCTTCTCCAACTCCTCCGTCATGAAGGCTGGGTCCCTTTCCCCTGTAGTACAGACCCTGGCAGGTTCCAGACACAGGTCTCAGCAGCACATGCAATGGAGAGATTGTTGAGTGGAAAGTCAGAAAATGGCGGTCACGTCCGCGGCGGTGAACACAGTCACCACCGGCATTGATCATCATTGGGTCATGTACTCCATAGAGCCCCATATTAGCCAATGAGGAATAGCATGGCAGTGCAAACCACCTTCTGCCAGGACGCCTAACGCCGGCGGAGTAAGGTCACTTCCACCTGTCCCTGCATACATGGCAGGCGGTTGCCTACTGCTAGTACTCATGTTTTGAATTGATATGTGCGTCAGTGGTGTCGACTGAACACACCTAGACAATTCTAGTGTCCTACATACATACATGCTCTGTGTACAATGATGTTGTGTGTCCATAGGTCCTGTTGTCACACCCATTTTACTTTTGGTTCACTTAGATACCAACTACTGAGGCGGAATAGGAGGAGGAGGCAAGCACCCATCCCAGGATGCTTGTTTCTGGTTCAGAGAGGACCTGGCCTGGCAGTTCGGGCTGGAATGTTCCCATGGGGAGTGGGGTCAAGACTGATTTGCATATGGCTGGGTTCAAATTGGAATGGTATGGCAAGGAAAAAAAGTGATTGATTAAACCTAGATCTATGACTGGAGGTGAATGTTTGATTTCTTCTGTATTCCGTCCTTCATCTGTTGTTTTTGCATGGATAAAAAAAAACAGCAGGAGCACACTCCCACTATATACATCTGGTTCTAATATTGGGCTAACGGTTCAAATAGCATCAGTACTTCTATCCCCCAAAAGCACATACACCAATCAGCACTAAGTTAGTTAATGAAAGCTATTATTCAGAGCCAGTAGACAACGTGGTTTATATAAGCCATATATCATGTTTACTAATATATTTGTGGTAGTTTGTTGAAAGAAAATATACATACATTTTTGTCTCAGATTCAAAAACATTCTAAGAGAGCGGTTGCAGTTTTGTTTTGTAATGTATCATCATATGAATGTTTTAAATTAAGTATTGTGTCCAAGGCTAGTCAATGATGTTTCAAGCCACAATTTTTGCACTCTTTTTAAGGACATGACAAGGCTGGGAGGTACCTGCCAGGCACAGTAGGGTGGGAATTATTGGGGATTGCTGTGTTGTCCAACATGCAGCATGAAGTATCCATAAAAAGGGTGATTTTGGTACACATTTCATAACATTAAGTTACCTACAATAGACAGATAATTTAGGGTGATTTCTGTGATGAAATTTGAAAATATAGCCTTTTTTAGGGCAGGAATGTATTCATTCAGAAAATATACATAGCCTTATAGACCACTGCTGGGGGCTATAGCGGTTGTTAAAGGCCCTGATCCTGAGTTATTGGCCTGAGCTGCAGGCTAAAAGGCTACTAGCGCATTCCACCCACTGAGGGTAGAATGTTCTGAATTAAAAAGGAAGAAACGTAAAGACAAACACAGGAATGTTCGAGCTCTGGGCTTATGCCAGCCATTAAGAGGTCGGAGCTACTCTATTGTCTTCAGTAAAGCACACAACATTCTAATACTCTAATATAGCCTTATAGATCGACATAGCGGGCTATAGCGGCCACTAAAGGCCCGTTCCAGTGTTACAGGCCAAACACCAAAGGTGAGGGCCTTTAACAAGGGAGCAGGACTTTAATGTTGGTATAGCCCAGCTACGGAGGGCTATAAAGCTATCAGAACATTCTGCCATTAAAGGGCAGAATGTTCTAACAAATAAAACAAATGCCTCACGGAGCCCGAGGGGATTCAAATTCCCTCTAGCTCTGTGAGGCCTTTGTTCACAGCAACAGCTGTGGCCAGCATTGGAATATTGGAGCTCCAGGCTTCTACTGGCCATTAGAAGCACAGAGCACTCCATTGTTTTCAGTGGAGCTCCCAACATTCCAGTGTTCTAATTTCAGTTAGAGCTGTGTCAAGTAGTAAACGTGACCCAATAGTAATCATTTGGGCAAAGATCTGTATTGAGACTGTTGGCCTAAAAAGAACGATTGATGCAGGATTGACAGTTTTTAAAAAGGTAGTTGGGAACAGAAGATTTATTTGCTTTCAAATATTGAGAGTAATTTGGGTAGATCAGTCTTGCCCTTGTAATGCTCGTTTGGAAAATAGATAAATAAAGGGGCGAGGACTGACAAAACTGAAGGTGTGGGAAAGGAGGTAACCCTGGTTTTTACGCTTGGCCAGAGAGTGAGTCTGGGCAAATCACTTCAACTCCTTATGCCTGACATCGTAAACACGATAAATGGAACATAGAAAATGGAATTTGTGAATATGTATAACATGCTGTTCTGCTGTCCCATTATTCAACAATCAAAAAGACTGCTGATATAAACAACTATTCCAGCAATTGTGAACAGTTGCTTTTTGGAAGCAAAGATATATACTGTATTGTGATTTTCTGAATTATCTTGTCTGCATTTTACGCTCTCTCTAAAATACTCTTCCTGAGATGCACTATCTATTAAAAAAGTTTGGATGTAATAGTTCTTAACGGGTGAAATGTGAAGTTGTTATGCATTGATGGACACTATGATTCTGGCAGTAAATGTTCAACTCACCCGGGCACAGGACAGTCATGAACTGTTCTAAGCCATTCACAGTTTTGATTCCAGATGTGTTACGGAGAATCATGAACATATCACCTCGGTGAGTATTAATTGATACCCTCCTTACTTACAGATACTGATTTTTTGGCATCGCTGAGAAAAGGCAGTTTTCCACTTTTATTATTCAATCCCTTTTTGTTAGACCTGTGAATAAGAGACAAAAGCATGCATCCTGATAACCTGTTCTTTCTATATGATAAATGCCCAACTAACCTGAACAGAGAGCATGACATCAGCAAAGGACAACCCCTGGATGGAAGATAGTCCTGACGTGCATCATGCACAACTGAAGTGAAGGACAGTCATGGGGCAGGTAACCGAGCATATGTGATATCCATCACAGTCATCGGGCAAGTGACCCAGCATATGTGATATACAGACACCTAGCATATGAAGGCTCAGGTTGATCCAAGCGGGATGAAACAGTAGCATTTTTAGATAAGTAAACCGGGTCCACTAGTTACAGGCTTACACCTTGTTAGAGCAGTTTTTTGGTGTTGGCAGCCAGGTTGAACTATACAGGAGCCCCCATCCTCTGCTGTCCCTCTGTTGTGGGTGGGGGTGTCCCTGGGGCCTGGGGAGAGCACCTGTGGGCTCATTCCATGGTTTTCCACCATGGAAATAGGCCCACAGGTCCCCTAACGCCTACCCTGACCCAGGCGTTAAATAATGGTGCTAAGCCTGCCTCCCTCCCGTGTGTGATTTTTGCACAGGAGGATATATAAGGTGCCTGAGCCTTTGAGTCATTTTTTGCCCGGGAACACCAACCTTGCATCTCATTGACGCAAGGTAGTTTTCCGCAGGCAAAAAATGACTTTACCTCCAATATTTTGGCGATAGACATGTATAGCACCAAAATATAAATATGGAGTTAAGATTGTACCAGATTTGTGTAAAAAAATGACGCAAATCTGGCACAAACAGAGTATAATATGCCCCTTTGTCTCTGCCACTGGGTGTAAACACTCTCACCTAAATTATGCTCTGATTATAAGTGCCTTAGTAAAAGGTGAGGTAGTTACAACATCCAATAAACATCATTATGTGGCGGTGAAGTAAATGCCAGCGATCTAAAATACGTCCTATTATGGGTTTGTAAAGACACAAATGGTAAAGTCTTTGCGCAATCGGAGTTTACTGCACCAAATTTCAAATGTATTAGTGTTTTCCTCTAAATATTCCCCACACTTACTTTTGCAAGCGGCGAGACACCTATATTAATCCACTCCTGGAGCCTATTGAGAAACTCAATCACTAAGTTTTTAATTCAATAAGAGGTATGAATTCTCCACAATCTACTGAACCCAAGAGGTGATAGTCTTCAGGGTAAGTACGATTAACAAGGAATTGCAAATCATCAACATATTGTTTAAAACATTTAGGGGCATATTTATAAGAAAGTGGTGATTGTAGTGCATCAGTTAGTCACCCTGAGCCCACTAGCATCACCATGGTAGTGCTGTATTTACTATACAGTGCACCATGGTGCATGTTAGCACAATAGCCTCATAGTTTATGACGCTATTGTGGCACTTTGCTATTATGGACCTAGTCCAGCAAAGCACAGGGAGGCCCGTAGGTTATTACGGGAGCGTTCCTTTAACACCTGCCCTGAGCAAGCGTTAAAATGGTGGAAAAAATGTAGCAGTGAAATCTTGTAAATTTCACTGCGCCATTATTTTGGGCCTCCCTGCGGGGGAAAGTCTCCCTTGCATACATTATACCTGGCACAGGTATAATGTGTCGCAAGGGGTTACAAAATTGTGCAATGCATCCATTGCGCCACTTTGTAAATATGGAACAGGAGAAAGGGCTCTTTAATGCCACTTTGGGGTAATAAAACATGACTCTAGTGTGGCGCAAGGGCCTTGTAAATCTGTCCTTTTGCTCTTTGGGAATTAGGTGCCTGCTTAAGGAAGAGTAGGCAGTGGCCACTGGACAACTGTCAACTCTCACTGAATTTTTTCAAAATGGGAAAACAATTTTTTAACACAGCCCCTTTTCATTTGAGAAACTTGGGGCCAGATGTATCATCATCCCGGTTTGCATTTCCTTAATAGCGATTTTTAAGAGGTCGCTATTTAAGAAATGCAAAATGGGATGTATGAAAATTACGATTCGGTAATAGCGATTTCTTAAAAGTCATGAATCGCAATTAGGGAATGGGACTCCATTCATCCCTATGGGCCTATAGGCCCATAGGTGCGAATGGTCTTGCATTACCTAATTTGCGAATTCCTGTTAGGAATTCGCAAATTAGGTAATGCAAACCCCAGGGTGCTGGGGGCCTGAGGCCCCCTTTGATGCACCACAACAAAATATTTGTGGACATGTAAAGTGCACACATGCCCAGGGGGCATGTCATTATAAAAAATGCATTTGTAATGCATTTTTAAAAATTGCACATACTTACCACCAAACTCGAATTTGTGGTAATTGCATTTCCTAAATGCCAAAATTGCATATGAAAACGAAATCCATTATCTAGGTTTGTAGAACCCACTGATTTAAATGAGATTAAAACCATGAGTTGTATTTCTCAGATGTAAAGGACATAGAAAATATGGATACGTCTGCAGGTAATGAGTGCTTTCTCCATGTAAAGAGCATTTTGTCACTGAGCAGTGTTGCTGTTTCCGAAATGTGGAAAACATGTCCGGCTATTTAAGGCTTTATTACGGAAACTTCGTGCATATTTATTTGTGTTCTGGGCTCATAAAAGATGTGCAGTGCAGAGATTGTTATACAAACTATTACATGGAGACACAAGGACGCTTTGTTACTGACAGCAGGATTACCCGTATGCGACACCTACCCCATCTTCCATCCATGGTGCACTGACATCAATCTACAGACAACCATGCATGACTGCTGTTATAACAGGTCAGCAATATTCTACAGCCAAAGTGCTTAATTTGTGTTGGTGGTTTCCGGTGCTGAGCAACTGGCACTTATTTTTGAGGGCCGGCGCTTATTTTTCTACCTCAAGCATTTGCTGCGAGCAAAAGACACATATGGGAAAAACGGAGGAAGGGAAAAACGAAAAAATGTCACAATGGGAGGAAGCAGAAAGTTGCAAGAGTGAGCTGAAGGGGCAGCGAGTGGCTGTAAATGGATTGAAAAGGCCCAACATGGCTTCAGGATTATGCTGCCTCAGTATTCTGTGTTCCCACATTTAATTGCAGCACAGCATATGTAAGAGGAGGGCTTTGGCCACCACCACGTTTTTATTTACAAATTAAGCACTGTACAGCCACAGCCTGCTTTGTAAAGGAGCTAAAAAACCAATAAAGCAATTTGTGAGGTTATCACCAATTGAGTGATCGATAAACTTCTTAAAGTCTTCGTCCTCGCCAAAGCGCCACCACAATCATTATAACAACAAAGATGCTTCGTTTTTGTCTTGTTTTCTTTAAGAAGGGGGGGCGGCATAATACTTAGGATGAGCTTTCTAATTTTTAACATAGTGATGATTAGTCCCTCACATGTATCTAAAATGTATCAATAGAGAACTTCACCTAAGTACACCCATTACTGCTTGGAGTGTATGTTTTGGGAATTAGCTTCACAATTTCAGCCATACCAAAGCTTATATACATATAAAACACCTACAATTTAAAAAGGTCTTTAATTTTCAAAAAAACATATTCAGATGATGTTGAGGCATGCATGCATATCTCAAGATTCGTGGAAATCAAACCATTAGGCTAAAAGTAAGAGATTGGAACTTGACTATTGTAGGACGGACCATATTTTGCCTAGTGTACCCCAGATTGTTGCTTTGATTGTTTTTGCTGGCTACAGGACCCTGAGTACTTTTCCCCTGCAAACCAGTGATACAGTACCTGTGCTACTTGTTTCAGCATGATGAAATTGGTATATTCCTAACTGGTATATTTAACTTACATATCAATCTCTGGTATATGGCACAAAATGTACACACAGCCTCCAAGTTAAACGTCACTAGTGGATCACTGAACTGTGGAGGTACTAAGAAGCTACACAAAACAGTTTCACAAGTAGTGATCTGAAGGAAGTGTTATGTCCTTGTTTCACGAACGTAACAGCATATATTGGTGTCCTTCCTCTACCTGTTACTGACATCCAAGAAGGAGGTCAGGGTGAGAGCACCGTCTCTAGCATTAGGTCACACAAATCCGAACAGTTAGTGTGTGTAAGTCTACATGCTGATAATAACTAGCATCATAGGACTGGGCCAAGATGAAGGTGCGCTTCATGGCAGTCCATGTAGGTTTTCACACTTGATCATTAATGGAAAGGAAATGCAGGAATTCCGTAAGCTTTTTCACCATGCCCTCAAAAATATATGAGGATCAGGCCTGCAGCTAAAGCAGCCACGAGGGGAAGGAGTTGGCTGCATTGAGTAGCAACTAATCAAATACTTGAAAGAATATAAAAACATACAAGAATAACCTTTGTCACAATTTGTTCTATATGCTATTAACCTTCTGATGACAGACACAAATGCAAATAGTTAAGTGGTTCCTGCGTGCAGGTTTTATTCTTGGGCATGTGTTTTCACATTTGTTACAGAGTGTCTGACAAAGTTTAAATTGGGGCAAGTACTCTTTGAAGCGAGCTGAGGTAACAGTGTAAAGTTGACCTCCTGTCATACATCAGATTCCAGTCCGAATCAATTTTTAGTTCTGGTTTAGCCACGTTCTTTAGATTTTACTAAAACTACACATATTAGTCAAACAAGATACTTTTACGTAAAAGGACTGTAAGTGGAAGTCATTTACATAATGCATGGTGATCTTAAAAATCTGGTATGGAGCCAGACCACTGCAACTTATAATGGATGCCTCTGCCTTACTGAGAGGAGGTTAATGGCCCAGCCTATTTGCCTCTGTTGGGGATTGAAGATTTGGAAAACGTGAAATACGCTGCCACTTGTATTCACATATTTCCAACATGGAACACTCTATCTGCATTGATTGCGGCTGCTCATATCCCATCATAATTGTAGATGGCTTGAAAGTTACTAGCCCTTCAAACAATAATTTCAAATATATGGTTTGAACAACGTACCATTGTAAACTGCTGCATATGATAGTTGTTTCTGAGAGAAACACACAGCAGTTCACTCTAATAGTTTGCTATAGTATATGCAAAAAAAAAATATCCTAAGTAATTGAATTGAAGAACGGATATGGTTATGATTCTGCTTGCTTTGAGGTTGACTATTTTCCCTTATTTTTATTTACCATACACAACACTGTTTTCTGGAGGAGCGCAGAGCATTACATAACATTTAGAGTTTAGTCGGTGGATGCTCTGTCAAGGATATCCTGTCCACATTATTACAAATGCATCATATCCTATAAGGAATTAGTAATTCGCCTGATGGGATAGCTGTCACTTTGGTGGCAGAGTAACCTGTCCACCAAATTCTAAATCAGGCTTGTGGCATGGAATTTCCTAGAAATTACACAATATTAAGGCAGCAGGGCCATAGCAGGTCTTCTGTGTCCATTATTAATGCAATACACACATCTGGAATGCCCTTTGTTGTAGCTAATTCAATTCTAAATCAGTTCTGATTGGTAGAACTCTTTAATCAAGCTGGATAATTAACTGTAATATAAGATGGGGCTCTCTGTAACATTTATACACTATCTTACTTTACTTGTAGACAATCTTCAAGTGACGTGGTCTGGCGAATAGAGCCTCCTACTTTTTGACACCTTGGAGCTGCAGTAAAAGAGGTTAGGGTCTGCTTACTCCCACCCACAAACTTTCTAACCACACTATGGTGTGAAGCATGACGGGCTCCATGTTTTTCCATCACATCATTTTTGATCATGTCAAGGTCTCCGTGGCACGATATTGGTGTCTCCCTTAATGATCCAGATATGCATCTTTGTTATTTGGGTCTTGCCTAGAGATCGCTTGCAGTCTCAATAGCCTCATGTACATGTATATATGTATATATATATATATGTATATGTATATATATATATAATAATATGTGCGCATGTGTGTGTATGTATATATATAATTTTTTTGTAATGTGTTTAGATATATATGTATAGATAGATAAGTATATATAAAAAAGCTGAATTGCCATAGTTTTGTGCATGTAAAATCTGAACTGAACTATAACGTCCCTGTAACCTTTGGTTTTTAGTAAATTTCTAAGATTTTTTTAATTCTATTTCCTAATTATAATGCCCCTGTAACCTTTGTTTTTTCAGTGAATTCCTAAGGTTTTTTTTTAACATTAGGTAACGTGCCCATTGCAATGCATGGTGGGGGTGGGGGGAGGGATGGACACAGGGCCTGGTCTGGCATTGTGTGACCCCCACCCAAACTTGCTGCTCCTGCCCCCTCCTCCTTGCCATCCATTGTCCAAGTTCATGTTCATGTTCCTGTGTGGCTGTTGTTCTGTCACTGCCCTTCCCGCCTGCCCTGAACAGTTAGCTTGCTGCCCCATCCACGTTCTCCCTACTCTCTGTTGTCCGAGTCCATGCACCAGCCCCCTCCCTCCTGCCCTGCATGGTCTGATATGCTGCCACTGCCCTCCATTTAGCTTGATGACCCTGCCCACTCCTCCTGCCCTCTGTTGCCCAATTCCCCGTTGCCCTTCATTGCCCTCCTGCTTGGCGTCTGTGCTTAGCTTGCTGCCCCCACCCTCCTTCCCCCTGCTCTCCGATGTCTGTGTGCATGCCCCGGCTCCCTCCTTTTTGCCCACCATGTTCCATGGACGTGCCACTGGAGATCCCATGTACTCTCAGTGTTGTGTTGAACTGACACTGCCCCTCCCACCTTCCTAGCATGGTCAAATGGCTACCAACTGTCCCTACCACCTCCACCCTGCCTGTCTGAGTTCCATTCCCCATCCTCTCCCGTCCTGTCCTCCATGGTCCATCTTGCTTCCACTCTCTTCTACCTTCATTGCTCTGTTGTGCTGCAACTGCTCCTCCTGCCGCCCCTGTGCAGTATGTTTTGAAGCCCCTGCCTCCCACCCCTGCCTTCTCGTGTCTGTGTCTAGCTCATACCCCTTCCTTACTTTCTATGGTCCATATTGCTGTACTGCTACCCCGCTTACCCAGTGTGGTATATTGTGCTGCTGCATCCCCTGGCGTCAGACCTGTAAGGTCCATTTTGTGTACCTGCCGATATCCTTCCTGCCCTCTGTTATTCGCGTCCATGACCCTACCCCATTCCTCCTGCCCTCCATGAACCAACGTACCATACTTGCCAACATTCTGAACTTAAGAGGGAGATTTAAAAAAACCTGGGGAATTGATTTTCCCCTCTGACTTACATCGAAAAAAGGAGATTTTAGGCAGGAGACAGATTGAATAAAGCCCTTTTGGGCTTGAAAACATCAGGAGTCTCCTGCCTGAATCGGGTTTGTTGCCATGTATAATTGAGCATCCACTGCCCCTTCCTTCTGCCCTCAATGGTCTGTTATATTGCCACAGCCAATTTTGCCTGTCCTGCATGGTTGGTTTGTTGCACTTGCTTACCTTTCCCCTGCACTCCATGGTCTATTGTGCTGCCACTGCCTCTCGCGCCTGCCCAAACATGGTCAACTTGTCCCCTCTGCGCCCTCCTCCATCCTCTCAGTTATCCGAATCCATGCCCCTGATATCTGCCTCCCCACAGTATTCTAATGAACAACTAGATTGCAAGCATTCTATATTTATCACAAATTTGAGACATGCCTGAAGTCATCTTCATGTATTCATGTAATACCTAAAGCATTTCCTTTAGAAATTATAAGAATGAGAGGATCTTATTGCCATATAAATTATGATTACTGCTCTAAAAAACTAAAATGAGGACATATTTTCTGAGTTCTCAAATAGAGGCAAAGCACTTCTAAATTATTTGCTATCTTTATGTTTTATTATCCAGTTTATTACTTGATTATATGTGACACTTAGCGGAGAGAATGTGGCGTTATGGCCAGAGCTGCAGATTTTGCAACTGGGGAACCAGGATCGAGTTTCAGCATGAGCTCGCCATCCTGTGATTCTGGACAAATCACTTAATCTCCCCATGCCTAACACCAAAATGTATGTGTCCGTGTGTAATGTGGTCCTTGGGGCTGTGTAATGTAAGTGATGATCATGCACTCCAGTATCTTTGGGTCAAGTCTGCTATATAAAACGGCAAAAAAAGAAAACAATTAAGGGGCTTATTTACAAGCCCCTTGCGCTGCTGGTGTGTCATTTTTATATGGGTATAAGTGACGCATCGGTGGCACAAGGGGCTTATAAATAAGTCCCTGAGAGGAAGATTTATGAAAACCGGTGCAGCACATAGTGCAGCGCCACTTTTCTTGCTCACCTTAACGCCCCCCTAACGCCCCCTAACGCCACCATGTGTGCGTTGTATTTAAAATACTGCATACCATGGCGGTTGTCAGGCGGCATCCATCCAGTTACGCTATTCCACAGCGTTTGTGTTTTGCTTTGCTTTTGCCGCCCTAAGTGCGCCGGGTATGCCCAGACGTGGGTCCCGGGCTCATTGTGCCACTGGATTCAATCTAGCCTGGCTGATGAGGGGTGAAACCCCGAAACTGGTCCCAGGATGCTTGTTTCCAGTCCAGGGATAACCTGGCCTGGCAGTTCGGGCTGGACTGTTCCCATGAGGAACAGGGTCAAGACTGATTTTCATATGGCTAGGTTCAAACTGGGGTGGCATGGTGAGCAAAATAATGGATGGATTAAACCCAGATCCGTGACTGGGGGTGAATGTTTGATTGGTTCCGCATTCCGTCCATCCAGTTACGCTATCCCACAGCGTTTGTGTTTTGCTTTGCTTTTGCCGCCCTAAGTGCGCCGGGTATGCCCAGACGTGGGTCCCGGGCTCACTGTGCCACTGGATTCAAGCTAGCCTGGCTGATGAGGGGTGAAACCCCGAAACCGGTCCCAGGATGCTTGTTTCCGGTCCAGGGAGAACCTGGCCTGGCAGTTCGGGCTGGACTGTTCCCATGAGGAACAGGGTCAAGACTGATTTGCATATTGCTGGGTTCAAACTGGGGTGGCATGGTGATCAAAATAATGGATGGATTAAACCCAGATCTGTGACTGGGGGTGAATGTTTGATTGGTTCCGCATTCCGTCCATCCAGTTACGCTATCCCACAGCGTTTGTATTTTGCTTTTCTTTTGCCGCCCTAAGTGCGCCGGGTATGCCCAGACGTGGGTCCCAGGCTCACTGTGCCACTGGATTCAAGCTAGCCTGGCTGATGAGGGGTGAAACCCCGAAACCGGTCCCAGGATGCTTGTTTCTGGTCCAGGGAGAACCTTGCCTGGCAGTTTGGGCTGGACTGTTCCCATGAGGAACAGGGTCAAGACTGATTTGCATATGGCTGGGTTCAAACTGGGGTGGCATGGTGATCAAAATAATGGATGGATTAAACCCAGATCTGTGACTGGGGGTGAATGTTTGATTGGTTCCGCATTCCGTCCACCCATTTACGCTATCCCACAGTGTTTGTGTTTTGCTTTGCTTTTGCCGCCCTAAGTGCACCGGGTATGCCCAGACATGGATCCCGGGCTTACTGTGCCACTGGATTCAAGCTAGCCTGACTGATGAGGGGTGAAACCCTGAAACCAGTCCCAGGATGCTTGTTTCCGGTCCCAGGAGAACCTTGGCTGGCAGTTCGGGCTGGACTGTTCCCATGAGGAACAGGGTCAAGACTGATTTGCATATGGCTGGGTTCAAACTGGGGTGGCATGGTGAGCAAAATAATGGATGGATTAAACCCAGATCTGTGACTGGGGGTGAATGTTTGATTGGTTCCGCATTCCGTCCAACCAGTTACGCTATCCCACAGCGTTTGTGTTTTGCTTTGGTTTTGCCGCCCTAAGTGCGCCGGGTATGCCCAGACGTGGGTCCCGGGCTCACTGTGCCACTGGATTCAAGCTAGCCTGGCTGATGAGGGTGAAACCCCGAAACCGGTACCAGGATGCTTGTTTCTGGTCCAGGGAGAACCTGGCCTGGCAGTTCGGGCTGGACTGTTCCCATGAGGAACAGGGTCAAGACTGATTTGCATATGGCTGGGTTCAAACTGGGGTGGCATGGTGAGTAAAATAATGGATGGATTAAACCAGATCTGTGACTGGGGGTAAATGTTTGATTGGTTCCGCATTCCGTCCATCCAGTTACACTCTCCCACAGCGTTTGTGTTTTGCTTTGGTCAGGCGTACTAGCATCATAATTTGTTACGCTGGTCCGGTGCTTTGCATGATTAGTGTAAATAGTTTTTACGCTAATCCTGCAAAGCACCCAGAGGCCCATTAAACACAATAAGAGCCTCCTTCTAATGACTGATCTTAGCAGGCATTAAAAATGCTGATAAAAATGATGCAAAGAAACCTCTTAGATTTATTAGTGCCATTTTTTTGACCCCCCCAGGGCCGCAACGCCTCCTATGCATGCATTATGCCTGGCGCAAAGGGTTACAAAGTGGTGCAATGTGAGCATTGTGCCACTTTGTAAATAGGGTGTGGCATTTTTGACCTTCCAATGCAACATTAGCATAAAAAAATGATGCTAATGTGGCGTTGGAATGGTGCTAGGCCCTCTTAAAATTGTGCCTGTGTTTTGAACAGCTCTGCCATTGGGCTACACTTGAGCAACATTTGGTTGATGTTTGTGGTATATGTGGGCCTTTTTTTCTCTGGTGGCCATCTTGGGAGACTTCTTTGTTATGAAGCACCCTAATTTCCTCATTTACTGCAGTATCCTCGGTAGTAAATGCTTTCAGTTTTCCACTTAGATTCCATCAAGATGGCGTTCAGATGTGCCACACTTTTAGTATAAATAAGAATGTTAGCACTCTAGTTACATAATTACAACATTGTAGTGGAGCTGCTGATTACCAGGGAGTTAACTGGCTAGTGTTGAAAGTGCATGTTTCAGTCTGCATGTCTTCATGTCGCACCTTTGCCATGCACAGCTAATTACTCCACATATTATATCATTGATGACACCTTCTATGCCACCTTTCACATTACCACTGCAACATTTGCAATAAAATTACTGATGACACAACTGTGCATGGTGAGGCCGCGAGTTATAGTTACCTTAGGGCAAAAGCTACAGTTACTTGAAAGAACTCTAACTATAGCTGATGAATTTCTATGGTTTTGTACGAGTAAATTTCGAACCTAACTATAAAATCCCTGTAACCTTTGTTTTTTTAAGTGAATATATATATATATATATATATATATATATATATATATATATATATATATATATAAATATCTATATACAGATATAGATGTATATATATATATATATTCACTTTAAAAAAAACAAAGGTTACAGGGATGTTATAGTTATCCCTGTATATATATATATATTACCCAGTGGCATTAGTTATAGTTTATAGTTAGGACCATTTGTTCCATAAATGGAACGTTTTTTGTTTTGCTAATAACATTGGCAGAATTTTCAAAACTTATACATTGGTTAGTTCAGCTGCTGTCTTGAAAGTTTCGGGGTGATCTGTCAAGTGGGGGTCGAGAAAAAGGGGATTCTCAAAATGTGTTTTCCCCATTCTATGTCAGTCTGATTTATCAGAATTTTTAACCCGACTACAGCCCGAACCGCTGAACGGAATTAGGCCAAATTTGGCAGAAAGCTAGACCCCGAAAGCATGCCTCTTGTGACCTGGTGTAAATCGGATCAGTAGTTTCTGCGATATTAGAGTTGAAAACAAATCGATATATAGGGACGCGGAGCCAGAGAAAAAGGAAGGCCTTGATTGGCTGGCCGCAACCTGACAGAAAAGTTACAGTTGTCATTTTGTGTGTTTGTTGCATCGGCTCAGGATGGAAAAAGAAGAGTGCAAAAACACATAAGGGGTGAGGATACAGGTATCTTGACCCCATAGGATACATAGAAGGGTCGTGGGCAAAAAATTGCCCAATTATTATTTTTTTCCTCCAATCAGCGGATCCACAGGTGGAACACAGATCCAGAGAATTTTTTTTTAAAAAGCACCCACTGCATCCAACCTCATGCTGCACACAGCTTGGGTTTGGGTGTATGCAGGAGGGTTGGCCACATGTCATGCCCACAGCTCGTATCCTTAGGTGACAATAACTCATGCCCCAACCATGCACAGTTTTCTCATTAATAATGTTACTCCAAATATTAAATGTTACAGTGTTATTATCAATGATGTTATCAAAGATGTCATGAGTGTTGTAATATCTGGGGTAATTAGCAGTGCATGGCGAGGGCATGATTTATAGTTACCTTAGGGCATGAGTTATAGTTACTTGAAATAACTATTTTTTTGTACATTAAAAATGTGAACCTACCTATAACGTACCTGTAACCTTTGTTTTCTTTTTTCGGAGTATATATACATATAAATATATACCCATACAAAACCATAGAAATTCAGCAAGTATAGTTATACTTATAGGTATACCTATGTTAAGAAAGTATAACTTGTTGCTTAAAATGACTTTCCGGCACAAGTTATAGTTTCTTCAAATAAGTATAACTATAAGTATAACCACAACTGCTGAATTTCAATGGTTTTGTATGGGTAAAACATCAGCTAACTATATTGTCCCTGTAACCTTTGATTTCGTAAGTGAATTTCTATGTTTTTTTAATGAAAAGCAATATCAAATTACTGCACCTGAATACACCCACCATTACACATGGCTTTGGCTGTGCGTGGTGAGGGTTGACGTGCACCAACACCAGTGTTCAGGTGCACGGCAGCATAAACCGCAATTCTTTTGAAGTATTGAGGTAGCCCAGGAGTAAGGATAATTTGTCCTTTCCAGAAGTGGAGCTTCAACTGGGGCATTTGTTATCTTCATATTTGTAAGTGCTTCCTGTTGCAGTTTAATTTCAGTGAAATGAGCATCATGGCCAGAACGGAAGCAAAATGTCTATCCAACTGGAGCACTTTCTACTGGTTAGTTAGTAAATGCTACCTCTTGGTTAAATGTGCATTGTGGGAGAGGGGGCCAGCAGCCCCCTCTCCCAGGCAACTTTGCGATTCCATGGATGGCCATGTGGCCCCCTTCGGTGGGCCAATCTTGAAGGCCTCTGATTATTGAAGGCCGGACTCCATCCCCTGGAGCCCGGCCCTCAATAAACAGAGGAGACATAGCAGGAGACGGCCTTTGGAGGTGGTGGTCCCCTGGGCCATTATTGGCTCCTCAAGGGAGGCCTTGCGGCCCCCCTCCAACATTAGAATTCACCCCTGAGAGGTGGTGGTCCCTGCGGACAGGGCTCCCCAATGGACCTCTTTCATTATTTCATTTTAGCACTGGTGAGGTGGCGGTCACCCGCATATAATTCACCATTAGCCCCGGGGAGAAGAGTAATAGTTTCTTGAGATAAGTATAACTATAAGTATAACTATAACTACTGAATTTATATGTTTTTTTATGGGTAAAACATCAACCTAACTATATCTTCCCACTAACCCACCGCCACACATTACTTTCGGCTTTGCGCTGCAAGGGTTGGCCACAGGGCCTGTCCTGTGGACAAACCACTTGCATGCATCCAATCCGACGCTGCAGTCGTCCTTCTGCTGTTGGCCATGCACAGCTTGAGGTTGGATGCAGAGAGACTATTGTTTTACATTTTATTTGGATCTACGGATCCTCCAGGAGTTTACACTAGGGGCCACACAGAGCCCAGCAGTGGATCCGCAGATCTCCAGATTGGCTGAAAAACAAATTGGGTAATATTTTGCCCATGAGGGACCTCTCATGTGTCTTATGTTTTTACACAGTTTTTTCCCACCCCCAGCCAATGCAAGAAACTAAATGATGAATGCAACTTTTTTGTCAGGTTGCAGCCACCCATTCAGGGGCTTACATTTCCAATGGATCTGCAGAGGGTTCACGTCCCTAGACATACAAATGTCTTTCTTCTTTGATAACTCCAAAACTGCTGAACAGATTTACACCAAATCACATAAGGCAGAAGGTGTGGACCAAGATCTAGCTTCCTGACAAATGTGGTGTAATTCCATTCAGCAGTTCGGACTGCAGACATGTCTAAAGACTGCAAAATCCCCATAGAAGACAAAGAAAGGGGAAAAAGTGTTTTGGGACCTTCCCTTTTTCTCAGCCCCCTCTTTTCAAATCATCCTGAAATTTTTAAGACAGCAGCTGAACTAGTTGGTGTGCTTGTTTTATAAATTATGTTAGGATTCGTCAAAGAGCACAAAAGTTATTGGCGAAACAAAAAACACTTAACCTTTGGGAGAAGTTGGTCCTAACTATAATTACATAAGTATGTATATATTGAAACACAGTGCTAGCTGGCAACGCGCACTCTAGGACACCAAGACAGCAACATATTTGTTTGCAAAATGTATTACAGTGCAACAAAGGGTCACCAAAACCCAACACATTTCAATGCACACATGCCTTGATCATGGGCTGAGTTACATGTGTACAATTCCAAGTTTAAAGGCTTCAGTGTGGTATAAACATCAAAAACAGACTAGACGCATAACCTGGGTAGCCTACGAAGGAAAAGGTGGTGGCCATCTTAGACTATCAGTTGTCAAACATACTGCCTCATATAGAGAGTTGCGCATTTTAACCCCAATCCACGAATCAGAAAACCTAGGAATATAATTCTTTAACTAATGGCATATATCTCATGCCAAGCCTACTCATACAATCTTTGCAAAAAATGAGTAAGCAATATACATCCAAAATTTTGATAATAAATGTAGTATTTCTCCTCTATAAATGAAACCCAATTGAAAATGAAATTCTCCATACTCCCAATTAAAGTCTTAAATCTAGGGCATCTAAGGGTGCCTTCAGAAACATGCACTCATATGGTGAAACAACTCAAAGCCCAAAGAAGCAAACTATCTAAATGATTACCAATAATGCAAAACCATATAATTACAAATAAAAGTATATATTTATTTTATTGCTCTCACAACTGTTGATCTATAGAGCTGGTATTTTTTGCCCCCAGAAATGCAGATTTAGGAACAATGACACTGCTACACACCAGCGTCCTCTTCCTGTGAAAGATGACCAAAGTGAAAAAAGAAAAGAGAAAAAGGGGAATAAAATGTCCAATTAAAACCATAGGCCAAGAGAGGGAATCAAGGAATATTTAAAAGACACATATTAAAAGCAAAATATCAGAACCCTCTCATTCATTCCCAAGGTATATGCCCGGACCGATATAAAATTAAATCACCCAGGAATGCTTCTAATTCCTCTTCCATATTCAAACCGTATGGCATTTTTGTATTGAACTCCATAATATATCTGGATTCCATATGTCTCCATATTTGAATCCAGTTCCCATCCATTGCAGACATTGGCACCATATCAAGGGCAAAATATCTCATCAAAGTGTTGTCACCCCTGTGAAAATCTGCAAAGGCCGAGCTACCGGGTATTGTTTATCATGGTTTTTTATAGCCCTCATGTGTTCCAAAATGTGTTTCTTCACTGGGTGAATTGTACTGCCTACATACGTCTTCTCACAAGGACTGATTGAGGCATAAAGACAAAAATCAGAAATGGCAATACAAAAAAAATGTGTTAATATACCTTTCAGAACCAGAAAGAGGAGACATGTATTTCTTGATGTTCTTACTAAATTTACAGGCTTTACAGTTTGAACAAGTGAAAAACCATTCTGGTCTTTCACCCTATGTGTCATGGCTTGAGGTAACTTCATTACTACTGAGTTTATCTTTTAAAGTAAACCCCTTCCTAAAAGTAATGTTAGGATAATTGTCCACTTTATCTGATAGAGTGTCTTCAGTAGATAGACCACCCTGTATGTTTTCAAAATGTTCTTGACAGATCCAGCTTCTTTGCTAAATGTCGTTATAGACCTAATCAAATTTTCTTGAGATTGAGTTCCCTGTTTACTGGAACTGGTAGTATCTACTAGGAGAGTCCCCCTGCTAATACCTTGGGCTTAGTAAGTGCTTTGGACAGGATGGTATTACTATATCCTCTTTCCTTAAATCTTGCTAGCATGATACTACATTCCTTAGTAAGGACCAAATTTAAGAAAAGTGGTGCTGTATCCAATGCAGTGCTACTTTTCTTGTGCCTCTTAGCGCCTCCCTACTGCCACCATGGGTGTGCTGTATTTCATGGCACAGGGTTGGGGCATTAGCGTCAAACATTTTGTCACTATTGATGTACTGTGCAGGATTAGCACCAAAACATTAGCGCTAATCCTGCAAAGTATATAAGGGCCCATTAAAAACAATTGTATGCTCCCTTTTAACGCTTGCTCTTAGCTTTAATTCCTTTTTTTAAATTTATAGTGCCAATTTTTACTTTACAAGTGCCTGCTAACTTAGGATAGTGGCACTTTTACTTCGTAATGCGTTTACACCTTTAATGTTGATCGCATATGCTTGCTAAAAAAGAAAGACAAAAAATTGTCTGCTTGCCAAGGACAGGCCTACTGGCTTTACTACAGCTTGTTTTAAACTCCCAGAATAATGTGTCTCCTAACAAGCTATAAATATGGGACCTACATACTAGACTACTGATTGAAGAGGGCTGAGTCATCATTCATTTTTATTTTAATTAACTGGGATCCATTCATTAGCTCGATGATCTGACAGTATGTTTGCTATTTCGGTTGTTCACATCTTGTTTTAGAGCTATTCCTGGCTGCTCTATTTTTGATTACTTTTTTACTTTGGCACAATCACTGTTCCTGTGCCGTGAACTTGCTAAAAACAGATTTTGTTTATTTTGTGTGATGTGCCTTAGAAGGATCCAAATTATGAAGAGGTTCTCACTGCCTTATTTCATTTCTCAAGTTATTTCTATTTATTCGGTTCTCTCATAATCCTACATAGATGATTCTAAGGAATGATTAGAATGCGCATTCGCTCAGTATTTTTGAAAAAGGAGATGTATTACCACACACTCAAAGATATATATCTGTATAAATAATTTGTAAAATCGAGCTGACAGAGTAGCAGCGAGGAAACACCGAGACAGAAGAATAAAGCTGGGAACAGCGTCATCCCTTTCACTAAGTATTACAAATTAATCACCAAAGTCCAAATGTAAAGAAAAAGAGAGGGGTAAGTTGGAAAAGGATAATGATAGGCAGTCGAGAAGATCTGATCTTCATTTATTACATTAGATTATTTACTGCAGCACGAGAGAGTTACGCAAGGATAACGTTCCATTAATTATCTTTAAAAAATGAAAATAATCGACATTCACCCAAGATTCAAAAAGGCAATAAAGACCTGGATTTTGCCTGACACATAATAAGAACTAGATGAAACTTACAAGAAGCACTTGTCTGTGTATACCTGCTGCGAACCCACCTCTCATACATCCCCTACCGTATTGTGCAGTGCTGCACTCTCATACTTCCCCTACCGTACTGTATTCGTGCATTGCTGCACTGCGGCATGCCGCTGCAGCACACATCCAGTCCTTAGGAATTACACCATCACTTGTTCTTCTGTTGGCAACAGTCCAACCAACAACCTTTCTACTAACAGAACAGTTACTTACTCTCCCACAGAAAACGTACTTTGAGCCTCCTTGCAAGGGGTATGAAAGCGTTATAGACCTAATTTCAATCTATATGCCTCACCCACAAAGCTCTGCTTGGTCTGTCATCAGACTACTTGGCCAAGTTGTTCACCCCCTACCTTCAATCTGGAAGACTAAGACGTCCTACTCGCGACTTATCGTCCATTAGGCACACTGCTACAAGAAGTTAGGAAGTAGGAACCTTCATGTGCAAGGATCTTCTCTTCAGAGCATCCTCCCATTGCATTAAAGAGACAAATCTAACCTCTTCAGATTCAGAAGATTGTTACACCTCACTTATTTAGGCATAGAAAAGGTTATCTTTCCATGGTCCTGTCTTTTACATACCCAAATTCTAACCTGCTAGTTAGACACCTTAAGCCAAGTTATGCAACCTCCTGGGTGAACTACATGACCGTTATGTATTTCCGTGGCTTTGCCATCGGTTATCAATTTACATGACTACTAGTTTTTGCCTCTCAGATCTCGTGGCGTATCACCTAACCGCTGTATCTGAGCCTAAAGCACTCAGATGCTACCTAATTATTGGCTAGCAGCACATTGCAATGATACTTTTAAATAAGTAAATAAATGTCTTTCCAACCTCATCGAGGGCCCGATGTACTGAAGGCAGTTTAGAAGCCAGGATGTGCCAATTTTACTCCACCTGTTTGCCATCTGCCCTTCACTTTGCTGTGACACTGATGTACTAATCAGTTGAATGGCAAAATGCATATTTGTGGAGGGACCTTCTGCCTCATGAATGGTCTCTAACACTGGGATGAGGGCCTGCCGGGAACAGTGGACCTCCCGTCCTACATTTGCATTTCCATCACATCAAAAAATAAATAAAGGAACCAGTGCTGTTTTGTAGGAAATAAATCACATGCTGGGAAGACATTGGGGGTCAGTGTGCATGGAATAGTCTCTGGGCTACTGTGTGCACCATACCCCAACCCCACCCCCTCAAGGCCACCTGACACAATTCCCAAAAATGGTGGTGACTTTTGTGCCTCCCAAAAACTGTTTTGTGCATTTCAACAAAATATTTTGAAGTCACAACTATGTTTTTGCGATCTGGTGGCTTCGAGACCACAAAATACAATTGAACATCAGATCCCAAGATCAGTGCCCTATTTATTGCTGGAGAAGGATGAGACTGGGGTTGGTGATATCTGGACCAAGAAGAGCAAATGTGAAAGAGAGGTGCAGCTCAGAAACCCTAGCTAACTTTATGGGGCATGGAAACCTGTGATACGTACACACGTTGCTTTGCGTAATATCGTTTCCTCAGGCTTGTCATGACATCCGAGGCAGCCGGTATTAACCTACTGAGTTGGATCCTGGTGTCATGGTGCCTCTGATTGATCCGAAGCACGGGATGTTAAAGGCATTTCATAGAGAACAAAGACAATGAGCAGGCAGCCATAGAGAACATTCTTCGGATTCCTTTCATGCGGGCCTCCTCTCAGTTCACGGTCACCGGCTGATAAGGAGCGCTTAACCAGGTCCCCTTGTTTCCCTCCAGTGCACAGTTACTGGAGTTCAGCACAAGTGTTCCAGTCAGCCCTCTGCTCCTTCACCGAGAATAGGACATGTGGTGTCTCTGTCTAAGTTGTGTGTTTTTCCATTCAAAACAAAGGCTGCCTATGAATGGCATTGGGGAAGTACGTATTAAACAGGGAATATTGTCTTACCACCAGGCGCGGCCCATCCTTTAGGGTGGAGGGGCCCTGCCCCCCCACCTTTTGCCCCTCATAAAGAGTGTCTGTCAGGCTGAACAAAGGTCAGCATGACAGACACTCTTCATTTTCTGCTCAGACAGCCAGGAGTGAGACATGCGCGATTTGCGCAGACTTCTGGCTGCCTGAGCTGAACTTTGCTGGGTTGAGGAGGTCACAACTCCTATGGGCGTGACCTCCTCAGCTCAGCAAAGGTGCCTCGAGGCCCTCAACTTCAACCTGGGCGCTTCAGGTTTAAGCCCTGAAGCACCCAGGGCGAGTGTCAATCACTGACACTTCGTCACAGAGTGGGCTGGGGTCAGCAGTCTCACTGACCCCATCCCACTCTGTGACAAGGCTGGGACTCCTGCCTTCTCTCATTGGCTGACCTTGGGGAAGGCAGCAGTCCCAACCCTCCTGGAACCTTGAGGCTGAAGGTAAGTGTGTGTGTGATGTTTTAAAATGAAGGTTTGGTGCTTGCGTGCATGTTTGATTGTTATGAGTGTTAATGGATGTGCGTGCGTGTCTGTGTGTGAAAGGATGAGTGTGTGTGTGTGTGTGTGTGTGTGTGTGTGTGTGTGTGCTTCCTGCCCGTCCCCCTCCTAAAGCTGCCTTCCGCCACTGCTTACCACAATACTGTAACCAAGTGTATATAGGTTTACTATAGATAACTCCAATCCAAAAGTAGCATACCCATTGTCATGCTGGTATTATAGAGAATAATGTACATCCCTTAAGTACAATTTGAGGTTATTGTAAGTTACCTGCCAGTCCTGCACCTTTGGAAAGCTTTTGCTCTATGGACTTACGCTTTATATGGCACAAGCTTATGATGTCATTTTAATTTGCAGGAGGCTACATTTTTCAGTATACAATGATCAACGCTTAAATAATTACCATTAAATGAATAAAATGGATCACTTTGATTTGTTCCACAAGCTGATATGATACATTAGTCTGTGAAGGAATGGCTCAGTCAAGTTCTTAATATTTCATTTTTATATTTATTGCTTTTGTTTTGCAGGCCCCCCATAAGCAATCATAAGGAGGCTTAATGTTTCAGCAACTGTAAGTGGATTGATACAGAAAACAAAACAATGATTGTGCATATTATATCCCGCACTCCCGTATGGGGCTTCCATTTGCGCTCCCATTTGCGGGTCTGGTTGGCACAACCCTGTACAACGGACACATATCCTAGTCTGCATGGGAAATTTACTAAAAGGATATAACCTTCTTTACATATGGACACAAGTGCCGCAATGCTCGAGTTCGGAAATTCCTGTCACATGTATTCTACGAAAAGAGAATCACACCCTCTCTGAGTGCCATACTGCAGAGGCTATTCCAACTGCTCCATGGTGCGGCAAAATGTAATAACTACTACCATTTCTCTCTAGAAAGCAGGATACAAACATTCACACTCATCCTGTTCTTTTGTTTCTGTGATTTACACACACTAAGGCCCTCATTACAAGTGGCACCTTATTATACCTTTTATCTCACACCCTCCCCTTAGAAATAATGATTCCGTGAACCCTCTGAAGCCTGGAGCGGAGAGGGAATAAATTGGAGTTATTACTTTTTTCGAGAATAACATGCGGGAATCAGGCTGTCTGTGCTGGTTCAGATATGCTTCCCACACTATTTCACCAGGATACTTTGTTTGCTTCCAGGAGGTGAGATCTCCAGACGAAGCACCCGAGACGTGTTTTTTTCAGCTAAATTTGTATTGGCTTATTCGCAAAGATAAATTTGATCGTAAATGTATGTTTGTCATTTAATTTAATTCAGTTATGCCTGTCAGCAATTAATAAATGGATTCCTGGAAGGCTTAAGCCCATTCACACGTGAGGAGTTCTCCGAACATAAATCCTTTCAAGTAGTCGGAATCTGGGTTTTCCAAGGCATGGTTAGCCTTGAACGTTTGTGTGCCCACTGCAACATGGCTGCTTGCCAGAATGTCCTCACCTTCCTTTTGAACCATGGAAGAATATGGATACTTTCTCCACAAAAGGGCTGGTGTGACTCCTCTTTCATCATCCTAGGACGAGCCTGGACTGTGGAGAAGATGGTTTCTCAAGCTGTGAGTTTTGTTCTTTAATAAAGCACGTTTGAACATGGAATCCTATTCCACCTGTGATGAGGTCTCAACTATGGGCAACTGCGCACAGCAGTTATTAGCCCCACTGGAATTAATTTGCCACTTGAGGGCGCATGTGATGTAACATCTCTCTGGATGGTAGCACAACAAGTGGAGAGGAAACAACCGATCTTGAGAGTAGGTGTTTGCTATCTTCCCTGTATGTTTAAATTCGGACAACATAATTATCTGACTCTGATTGCAAATCAAGAAATATGCGATGAAACTGAATGGCTGTGGAGGGTTTGCTGTAGGATGAAACTCCCTGTTTGGGTTTTAAGCCCCCAGCTGCAGTGTCATTGACTTGTCTGCGGGGTTGATATACCTTAGCCAATGATCCCCTCTATCTTGCCCACCCACTTCCTACCAAAAAATTGCATACATGGTTTCAGCTACTCCTTCGATCCTCTGCGTGTCCTGTGCAAATCTGAGGAAACCGTTGTGGACTTTTATAAATTATTTTTTCAATTTTTCATCAAGGAGAAAACCTTTTAATAATAGGTAACAATAAAATGTTTCTGCTTTGTATTTGGTTCTTCAACAAGTTCCTTGCTCGCCCAAAAATCCTATAAACACACATTCTCAGGCACATTTTATGCCACGAGTGAAGTATACATGGTGATAGAGGAATTGCATAAGTGTTAGCAAAAACTTTTAAATAAAGCATATGAGCAACCGTAATGTAGGCATTGGGTCGTGTATGCTAACGTCGGAGCACCTGTGTGAATCGCCCTCAAATCACGTTTTAATGGGTTTTCCATCTTTGCTCTCGGTGTCCCACTTCCCAGTAACTTTCCATGAGCGACTCTCTGTCCTTGCCCATATCTCAGAGCAGCACTGCCTGTTAAATTCCAGCGAGATCACGTCGTCCGACGCAGTCCAAATAATCTCTAGTGTATGGTGCGATAGGATACTGTGAACATCCAGAGTGGCCGATTCCCAGACTACATCAGAGCGGCTCCTAAAGCAACAGCTGGGCCAGACAATAACAGTGTCCTCCGGCGGAAATAAACGTAAAACCCTCCTCTGACTGCGGGTCACCCAATCCGTGATCGGCGGCACGGTGAGAGAACTCGATATGTGCCGAGTTCGAACCATCCTCCGAATGTCCTCAACTAACTTTTCAAAAAAATAGGGAATGTTGGACATAGGTACTCGCTCGCCCTGGCAAGCAGTAGTAGGACTGGACATAGGTACTCGCTCGCCCTTCTGTGGGAGCACAGTTTTCTGAGCCAGCCTTGAGTCTGCACATTGAGTATGTAGATGAGAAAGGTGACACATTAGGACACCTGATCTCAGAACAAACCTACTGATGAATTCTGGTGGAAATGTTTTGCTCCTAAATAAATAAAGGAGCGTTTGTATTAAGATACACTAAAAATATAACGATATTCTATGTCTTTGTGAACGTGCACCTTTGTAGGCACAGGCCAAAATAAATCCTTCCCACTTTGCATGTAGCCCATGTAAAAGTTCCTTACTCAGACTGAGGGTTGACAGAAGTGCCTGTGTTAGACCTGACATCCTTGGCTAGGTATTCCCTAAAACATTTTTGCCTTCACTCCTCCTGTTTGTTGAATTTGTTTTTGTTGAATATAGGACTCTGTGCACTTTACCACTGATACCCAGTGCTAAAGTGTTTGTGCTGTCTCCCTAAAACATAACATTGATCTAAACCTCATTGGCTCATTTTGTTATTTGTAAATCCTTGGTAAGTGGTACTATATGTGCCCGGTGCCTATATATGAAATGCTACTACTGGACCTGCAGCACTTATTGTGCCACCCACTAGAGTAGCACTTTAAAACATGTCTCTGGCTTGCTATTGCAGCCATTTCAAAACTGCCATTTCGACATGGTAAAATAAACCTTTTGCCAGGCCTTAACCTTCCTGTTTAATACTTAAAGGTCAACCCTACGGTAGGCCGTAAAAGCTCATAGGCAGGGTGCATAGCATTTAAAAAGTAGGACATGTGGGGTTAAATTTTACATGTCCTGGTACTGAAAAACTCCTAAAGTCATTTTTTCACTACTGTAAGGCCTATATCTTCTATTGGCAAACACTGGGTTACTTTATTACACATATTACGCTGTTAATTTATGCATTGTTAGCAGATAGAGGTAGGCTGTTGACTCAAATGAATTGTAATTTAAAACCCTCTTCAATGTTAAAGTAGGATTTTAAATCATAGTTATGAAAATGCCACTTTTAGAAAGTTGGCATTTTCTTGTCCTAACCATTTGTGCCTTGTACCAGTGTCCTGGGATACATGAAGATAATGGCTCAGCTGTTGGGGTTTGTGTATTCCTCCCAGACAGAGACAAAAAGTAGGCAAATAATGGGCAGCATGTGACATCTGGCCCAGATTGCTGGGGGCAGAGCTGTACCCTGTCCTACTGACAATTCAAGGGGCTTGCCTCCAGCACATACAAAGGAACCTGAGACCAGCCTTTTGCCACCCCAGACAGTTTGGCACTTTGACAGGGGAAGGAAATAACTTTCCAGAACCAGATGCAGGAGTCGGACACAGTGTTCTCCTACACATAAAGGCTGGCTCCAGGTATAAATACTGGACCCTTAGAACCACTCATCAGTACACACCTGGATCTGTGAAAGATTTAGAAGTACTGCATTTCTGCCCGCTGCTGAAAGGACTTCCTTTCTGCCTTGCTTTCGGAAGAAGGATAGGACCTGCTCCTTGAACCTATCACCACCAGAGTGACTCCAAGTGCTAATTGGCTGGCCTCTTGTGTGAGCAACAGGGACATAACAAGTTCCTGAGGCCCCAAACACTGCTGATGGCTTCTTCTGAACTGAGTCCTAACCCCCTAATTGGTGCCCCTAGATCTTGGACCCTTGGAAGTGGTGCTGGTGGTACTGCTCCTGCCTAAACCTAAAAGCTGGGACTTAAAAAGTTTTTCAAGAAAACCCCCTGGAGGACCCACAGAAGACAGCAACCTAACTGCCAGCCAACCCCTCCAAGTACATTATAGGTCGGCCTGACTTTAAAGTAGCATCAGCCAAGTTCTTCTCTGCAGCAGCAAATCCTTTTCAGGGGAACCTCTCTATGAAGGTATCTAGCATTATGAAGCCCTCTTTTGCAACAGCCTGAAGCTGTGGCCTGTTGAAGGAGTCTGACTTCCAAACAAATCATCTAAGTCCACAGGTAAAAAGCTTCACTGCAATCTCATTCAGCAGCTGTCCAATGACAACGTTTCCTCCTCGGATCCTGCCTGTTGCTTTGCCATGCTGAAGACTCTACCCCCTCTAAGAACTTTTCAAGAATTACTTCTAACTTTGCAGGGGATACGAGACTAGGCCCAATACACCCTTTGTATCCAACCCACGCTTCATTGCGGGCGGCTTAAACGTTTGACTTGGACTCTGTCTTATGCGACCAGAAAGCCACAATTGTGCTTTGATCTGCTAAACACTATGTTTCATTTAAAACAAAAATCATAACTCTGGTTCTACTCATTGGTTTTAATTGTTTGGGAGTTATTTTGTTTATTAAAATGTACTCAATTTTTTTTAATTGGTCTGGGATTTTCTTTTGTTGTGTTTTCACCTTATTACTGTTTGTGTAATGCATAAAAACTATACACAATGCCTCTAAGTTTAGCCTGACTGCTTTTGTGCCATGGTTAAACCCAGGTTAATTTAATCACCTTTGTGCTTCACCCTGACAAAGATTGTGGTTGTTGCTTGAGTGGGCCTTCCACCCCACCTCAATCAATAACCCAATTTCTTACAGTCTGTGACCAAAGTACCCCTTGTCTCTGTGAATGGCATGCATTTTCATGAGACTTTCAGGTCAACATCCTCACCTTAAAGTTCTGAAAAACCTCTCTGTTGGTGTGAGCTTTAACTTCCAACTTGTTTTATAATCACTGGATTTTCCTCTCTGTCCTCGTCTCTTTCTGGTTAGTGATCAGTAAGATCAACAAACTTTTATGCTAATTTACTGTTTATTTATGATAACTTGCTGCTTATAATTATTTACTATCAAAGACACCTAATCTATACTCTGAGGGCCAGATTTACTAATCTTTGTGCTCTATGTTGCATGAAAGGGATAGAGCAGAAATGCGTCACATATACTAAAAAAAAGCACACTTCTGCTCTCTCATAGACAGCCTAGCGTCAATGTAGCCTACATTACAAGAATTGCTTTTGTGCACAATGGAAGACCTTCCTACACAAAAACAACAACTCAAGGCATTTTTTCTTTCTATGTGTGCTGTTGTGTGCAGTATGCATACTAAAATGAAACAAGGAGAAGAACAAAATATTTTTCTCCTCGTCAAGCCATTCTCAGAGAGGCGTAGTGATTTCATGCAATCTCAGGTCTGCAAACCTTTGTAAATCTGTGATTGTGTGAAATCCATGGGTGGATGCATGGGAACGCCCATGCTCCACCCATGGAACGCCTCTCAGAATGAAATGTAATGCAAAGCAGTGCAAGGTGCTGTATTGTGTTAAATTCCTTTGCAATGCCACGCAAGGCAGTGCTGATCGCCACTTGTCTGGCTTTGTAAATATCTACCACCATTGTGGGTCGTGGATGCACCACAAAAATGGTGCAACCCCGATGCAAAATGTTTGTAAATCTGGATCAGGTTTTTGCCATCTTGTATCTCCAACTCTCATCACTTTAAAACACGTTTACTTTACTACTTTACTTTAAAACACATTTACTTTACTACAGTCTTTACTACACTTTACTATAGTCTTTACTACACATATGCAACTATCACTAATGTTGTAATGTATAAGTAATCCGTCACGTTTGCTACAATCAATGCATGTATTCGTCAGTGTTCAAGCTTTATAAGACAATAAATACATAAATAAATTCTTGAGACATCTTACTAGAAACCTATTGAACATACATCTACCCATCAAACTTTCCGTCCACACCCTACCCGTCCCTCATCAGTACAAAGCTAACTGCCTCCCTTGTCCGAAGCGGACATATATGATTACAATATATGTTTTACCATTTTTGGTTTTCCGTTAAGCAATCGATAGTTTTTAAAATATATCACTTTATAAATACTCAAAAATTATATAAATGTCAGGGATAAACTTCTCAAGCACAATCTGTCCAAGAATTTCTTTTGACACGTTGTTTAGTTAAGAAGGACACATCACCCATCAATTGATTTTGACTTAAAATTTGCTCTAGTCTATACCCTTAGACAGGAAGTAGCGCTTTACATTGGCTACAGCGAAGCTTGCTTTCAGTTCCTCTGTATGACGACTGGTACTTCTAACAGGGGTCGGAATCTCTTGCTTCACTGGAGAGGTGGTATGTGTGACGGCCTGTGTCATGGCATTAACTCGGGACATTTGTATCAGACATTTCAGCTAATCACTCTGGAAAAAAAAATGCAGAACTGAAAGAGTGAGTGACTGAGTGGGCGTTACTGATACAGATTGACGGGCGATGAAAGGACGCAGGCTTCCATCTTGAAGTAGAAGCAAACGCCAGAGGGCTGGTCTGAGCCTGTTTTCAATGCCTGTCAAGTACGTCCTTAAGCGGCCTCTTCATCTCAGCTGGCCATGTCCACAATTTGCTTTGTTTATTGGAACGCCGAGCCATACCCTTTGAGACTTGTTCTAAAATCAGATCCAACTCTTTTCATGTGGTGCTTTGCCAGGGCACCTGATCCACCCAGCGTTTTCTGTCCTTAACCACGGAGGTGAAATATACAGAGGATTCTGTTCTGTGGTAACTTGGAAGCGTGTTATGATGAAGTTTATCAACATTTCAAATGGCCCTAGAAGAAATCTGTTTTCTAAATTTAAAGCAACAAAATACTTTAATGGCTGCAGTGATATCAATGCAGTGGAAAGGGTAAATTACAAAAATCTTAAAAGCGAACACAAACTTCAGTGATTCCATGCAAACTGTAGGTTAATAAATGGCATAACATGATGACAGTGTCAATTTAAATGTGACTTTGACGTACAAAGATAAACACGTCAAAGATTTTAAGCAATCACTGGCACAAGCATAGGCCAATAGGTCTGGGTTTAATGTTGTATCACATGCAAGCATAGGAATCCACGAATGCGCACATACTAATTGTGCTGCGCCTCTGCAGCCTACCTATTCCTGTCTCTTGTACATCTGTGTTATATTTTTTTGTTGCACGCACCAGCAATACAGGCAATACAGGCTTAGATAAAAGAAAAACACAGCCTGGCTAATAAAACCCCCCTAGGTGAAGGATGTTTTCTCTTAGTGGTAAGTCTGTGATATTAAGGATGAGCAGAACCTGGATTCCATTAGAGAAATAACGCCGAGGTGTGAGTGAGGTCAGACATAGATGTTGCATTAGGGCCTCACATTTACATTTCAGGAGAGCAGCTGTGATGTGATGTGTGGGCCATTGGTCGCTGGGTTGAGAGAAGGTGTTTCTTATGCGGTTTCTTGGGCAGACTGATCTTTGTAAGATGGCATCTAGCTCTGGAGACTGGGGGTCACATGATATGCGATCAAAGATATTCAGGTGTGCAGTAGGCCCAGGCAAAATTTCTGTTACATTGGCACGAAATCCCATGTTACGCAAAGTTTCCAGATTTTTGCTTTACACCTTCTGGCATAATTTCAGCATGGGAGACTGAAAACAAAGCGAACTTCTAGAATGCAAGGACTGTTGTTTATGGGCTGAATTTTTTAATCATATCTTCTTAGAACAAAACGTATTATCCAAAATAGGCATTAGGTCGCATTTCACGCTGAAATAAAGCACTAAATGCCAGTTTTGCATTTTGCAGAATTCTACATAACTTCATGTATTTTTGCAGAATTTCATGTAATTATGCACACGCAAATTACACAAATTTCGCACGCCGATAGTGTGCAGTGCATTAGCGGTGTTGTTTGGGAAGGAATTTGTGGAGTCTGATATCAGAAGACTGGGCAATGTCCTTCCCATTTTCATATAATGTGATGTGTGCTCCAGATGCCAGCCTGTCTGATAAAACAAATGAGCAGTCCCTCCATGTGTGACTACCATTTGCTCTTCAAAGGTGGCTTTACCTTTCAAGCTCGTCTTTTGGGCTCACACTTACTCTGGCTATCCTACCAGGAGGAGATCACAGCTCTTCCTTTGACAGGTCCTTTGTTCCAGTGCCTGAGAGTAGAACTCACCTCAAGAAGGGGGAGTGCTGTCTCGAGTACAGCAGTTTGTGTGCAACCGAAAATGGCAACTGGAATATTTTGACAACAAATTGGCAACTTTCTAAATTTCCATTTGTGCAAAAGTTATATCAAATTCAACTTGAGCAACAAGTCGGGTTCAATGCAACAATTTATTTGATACCTTGAAGTACCATATCTAGTAGTCCCATGTGGAACGTAGCACTACTGAGTTGTGAGCAGTGTGTAGCTCCATACTAGCCAATGGGACTCCCAGCCTTTACACAGTAAAAAAATAACAATGCAGGGTTTATACTCTCATAACATGTTAAGTTCAGAAAACACATGTCCATCTTTTTAATATTTTTAATATAATGCAGCCTGCCATTAGGGCTTAGTAGTCCTGCTTTTGGGGGGACTTATTCATATTAAAAAATGGAAGGTTTGGGCTTTGGAATTGGTTTGAATAGAAAAGTTGAGTTGCCAGTTTACAGACTCCTACTCTATAGTGATATGTGTGTTTTGACCACTGACTTCGTGTTGCATCACTTTGCACCTGGCTTAGCTGTCCACCGTCACATTAGTGGTCACCAGTTACAGACTCCATTTTGTATTCAGCTTAGCCTTATCTTCACTGCCACGTTAAAAGCTGCAAGTGATTTTTTATGTTGTACAATGTGCATTCTGTCTTCTGAAATAATAAATGTCTTCTTTGGACTAAGAAGTGCATTCCACAGATTTTTGTCAGTGCATGAGTGTTTGAGCTCGGTCATTAGTAAAAAGCAAATAATATTCCAGCCTGCAATGGTGCTTTGTAAGCCATGCTTTGCTTTGTCACGTTTGTGGTGGCACAATAAGTGCTGCAGTCAACCCCTGATATCATATAGTAGGACTTAAAAATAAGTTAACCTATGCCAGTTGTGGAGAAACCAATTACACACATATGTTTTAAGGGTAAAAACACTGGCAGAACTCAGTGCACTGTTCAGAGTCGAAACACCAGCAGCATCAGTCCGAAGGTTTGGCGGTGATCATGGAGTAAGTTACTACAAAAGTGCAGGTTGTGAATGCGAAAATGTAGGAAAGTTACTTAAGAGTGTAAACTTACTTGAATGTTTGTTAACTTTATGAACCAAGCCCTTGGTATGCTGAGAAAACGTAGTGGTAAGATCAGATTTTAGGTGTAACAGATGTAAATCAGTCTATCATCATATCAGTTGACATTACATTAAAGTACAATATCACCCTTTGTTCATCACAGCATAACTATTGAAAACATTTCAAAGCACAAGTCACATTCAGGTGTTAAATCACTTTTACGTGCAAAATGACCATTGATGAAAGGTAAGTAATGATTGAAGTAGCACATTTAGGAGAAAACTTATATTTAGGTGCAAAATCAGAGTCCGTATCCTACTAATAGGAGCCTGGAAACACTTTTAGGAGCACAAATGCAGTACCTTTGCAGTGCATGGACACTTCGCTTCACAAACCATTCACTGTAGTCTTTAGGTACTTTTAGGTCATGGAAATACCACTCCCCAAAAGCTAACAGCTAATGGTGAGAATGAAATACTCATCTGGCCTGCTCCTAAAAATGAATGACACATTTTTAGTCAATGGCTGAAGAAAGGGAAGTGGCAGTGACACAAGCTGACATATGGGAAGCAAGCAAATGAGAGTGATATTGGAGTCAACCAATAGTAAGGAATGGCCAGACTCTAAGCTCTCTGTATGTAAACACAATGTCATGCAAGCTACAGCGTTTGATCTGTCTTAAGGGAGACCTAAAAAGAGACAGGCATGGAATGAACAGGGAAGCCATGATTTCTTTTCTTTGGGGCTTGCCACTGTACCCAAACCCTAGTGGCTGGAATTTTAAAAGTAAGGAAACAAATTATCACATTATCTTAGAAGTAAAATCAATGAACATAAACAACATTTTGGCTGAAGTAAAAGAAAACAAAAATATTCCAAAGTGGGTTAAAAATAAGATTATGGGAAGGCAATGTACATAAATGAACAATGAAATTCATTTTTCTGGAGCATACATTATAAATTGTGTCAAACTATGACAAATAAGTACTGTACTGACATTGCACCATAATCGGAACATTAGTTCTTTTACTAAGCTGATGCACATGCAGCAAAGATGTGATGGTCATGCCACTTAACTGCAACTCTATGCTCCTCTCTGTGTTATCACACCATCCAGTGTGTGACCCTAACCAATGCACCACATCAACACTTGCCACTGTCTCCTCTAAAGGATTCCTTAAATGTTTTACCATCTTCAAGACCGTTTTCAATTTTAATTTTCAACATAAGCTTAACTGCAGTGCATCAACAATATAAGAAACCTGCACAGGACTTGTCTTGAGAGCTGACCTAGTCCTCTTCATCATCGTAATGCCGCATGTTCACGTTACCTCATGAGCAGTCTTAATCACTGCATTTTATCACTTCATTCAGCTCCTGATTTTTGCTTCACCTACTATATGCTGTTCCTTTTTTCCACATAGTATCCATAGCTTGAAGTAATACTGGAACATGGCACCTCTTACACATCAAATGAGGAGAATATGAAATGCAACAACACAGGTCATTTAAAATAATGCCCTTGAATGTTAAGGGACTCAATCTCCTCAACCAAGGGCAATATTTGATTTTTATCCATATGAAGCCTCGGAGATGGCACAAACTTATTACAATCCTGACTGTACTCATTGGAAGGAGCCTCAGAGTTTACAAGGGACCCAAATCCTATTCCTGCATGACTGTGGGCACACATAGCACACCCCTGTTGAGGGTCCCAGGCAGTTCACAATTAAACCGCTCCTCCGTGTTCCTCTGCTGCATTCTCTCCAGTGTATGGACCAACTCATAAGGTTCAGAAAAAAGGCACTTTGTCTGGCAGTTCTGGTGGACTGTTCCCCTTCATTAGCATATGGCTAGTAGAAGAAATGTGATTATTTCTTGGGGAGGGTGACTACCAACCTCAATGAACAATCACAACCCTTATCAGGGTGATTTCTCAAAATCACTGAATTAACCTGAGTGGAATCGAAGGGTAGCTGTGACAGGGAGCAGATAGGCTTAGTCTAGGTCAATGAGTAACATTTAATAAACAAAATGATAATATAAACAAAATTATACCAAAATGAAAAGAAGTCGATAAGTGGAACCAGTGATATTACATTTTTAAATTGTAAGTAGCATACTGTCAAGAAGTACAAAGTGCCAGCAATACTCAATGGTTATGGTACATCAGGACCTAGGCTCAATTTGAGCCTGGCAACTATGGAGCAAAGGACATATTCACCAACCAGGTTCCTCCTGGTAAGAGATTTTTACCTTCTGAATTAGTCCTTTTAGTCCCAATCCACCATAAGAGTACACTTCTGTCAACACCAGGGCAGTGCGCGCTCTATTGGCGACTAGAATGCAAAAACCCAGTACTCTCAAAACAACGTAATTTATGCATTGTGCTGATATGTTGTTGTTTAACCTTTTGCATTGCAGAGTTCAATCCTGAAGACTTATTTTTAATGTGCTTAAAAAATGCTGTTCATTTGCAATCTATTGCTGCAGGCTTTCAGAGTGTGTTAGGGTGTGGTCCCTTTCCAGGGCCTTCTAGAGACTTTCCCCGCAACATGCCTGGGTGTGGTTGTGGGCTGGGCCAAGACTCTATAAAAAGGAGCCAGCCCAGCTCCAAGTGCTCACTATTCAGAGGTCCCAGTGCAGAGCAGCAGCTACTTCCTGAGCTCCTGTCCCGGTGGCCTATTTGATCTTCCAAACATTTGACTTTCATTCTTCATTTGGAGATCCTTGTTCTGGGAGGTAAGACGGAGGTTGGGCTGGCCTCCCGACGCCGTTATCGAGAACGCTCATGTTCTTGGGCCTAATTCTTTTATGATTTGACAGAGTACTTTGCGCGTGTGAAATATGTGCTTGAGTGTTTGTGACATTTGCAGGGTGACTTGTGAATCGGCAAAACGTGCAATTCGTTGCATGATAATTTAATCTTGTTATTCATTGCACGCTACCATTTCTTGACATTTGCATGGTGGCTTGAGAATCGGCAAGACGCGCAATTAGTTTTATGGTGTTTTAACTTTGTTGCTCATTGCGCGCTACCATTTTTTGACATTTACATGGTGGCTTAAGAATCGGCAAAAGACGCGCGATTCATTTCATTGTACTTTGATCTTGTTATTCATTGTGAGCTGTTATTGCTTGGCATTTACATCGTGGTTTACGAATCGGCAAGATGCGCGATTCGTTTAATGATGATTTGACTTTGATATTCATTGCGTACTACCATTTCTTGGCATTTTACATGGTGACACTCGAATCGGCAAGACGCACGATTCTCTCCTCGAGTTTAATTCATGTTGTTTATTGTATGCCACTATTCTAAGATATTTATCATGTAATATTCGAGTTGACAAGTTATGTGATTTGTTTTTCCTGAATCCATATTGTGTTATTCATGGTGCACAATCCTTTTCTGGTGTTTACTATATATATATATATATATATATATATATATATATATATACGTATATATATATATATATATATATATATATATATATATATATAAACAATATGCACAATTTGTGTTGAAACATTTTAAGAGTACACAGAAGATCAGAGTTTCTAGATGCAATATTGTATGGTCCTAGTATGCATTCTCATAAAAGGATTTATACGACTGGTTTAAAATTTAGTCAGAATGTTTTTCTGATTCTCATGTAAAGGAAAGTACTTGAATAAGAAAGTTTTCATTTAATCTATCTTACAGGTATCCGGCCATCTTGAAACTTAGTCATTTTAAACTTAATTCTTAGATTGTCCATGTTTTCAGAATGACTATGCTTAGAATCATAGTCTAGTATTGATTTCAGGAGATATAATTTTCATATTGTGTGTTCTAACCTTTTTCTTACTACAGGTCTCCTTCCCAGATGTTTCCCTTCCTAATCCCCTCTTCCCCTCTTGAACTCTCTTAGCCTCTGTGATTTATCTATCAGAGTCTTGGAGCTGTTCAGTGGTGGGCGTGCTGGGAACGTGCGCAGACCCCGAGGATCTGGTGACTCTGACAGAATAGTAAGCCCACGAAATATTATCCTCCTGGTTTGTGTATGTTCTCAGCATGGCCATGCTGGACGAGTTAGTCAAGGCTATCACCCAGCTCCAGGCAGCGGTGGTATCATCCAAAGAATTGACAACTAGCTTAGCTGAGAGAGTGAGTCAGTTGCAAGATAAGGTAGAGAAGAAGGAACAAAGTCCCACAGGTGTCCTGGCCAGGTACTTCTTCTCAGGCTTCTGGAAGTAATCCAACAAACATTTCCCTAAATATTCCTTCCGCAGTTCCTTTAGCTCCCCCAGAACGTTTCTCAGGTGACCCTTTGAAAGCGCAATCTTTTCTGGTTCAAGTGGGACTACACTTCACCTGCAGACCACATACTTTCCCCGATGCCCAGTCCAAAGTAGCTTTCTTGCTATCATATTTGGCTGGGGATGCAGCTACTTGGGCAATTCCTCTTGTGCGTAAAAATAGTCCCTTGTTGTACAACTGGAGAAATGTTGTTCGTGAGTTTGAGAGAGTTTTTGATCGTAGAACTGTAACACAGTCAGCAGATCGTGAATTATTAGATTTACGCCAAGGGAATGAAGACCTAGTGTCGTATTTAGCCAACTTTAACCGTCTGGTTGCCGAGACATCCTGGCCTGAAGAAAAACAAGCGGTCTTGTTTTACAAGGGACTCAAAGAGGAACTAAAAGATATCTTAGCGCAAATCGACCCACAACCTACAGACTGTCAAGAATGAATAAACCTTGTCTTGAGGCTTGATCATCGTTTAGCAGAACGAAAAGGAACGCGCAACAAGATTGAAAAATATTCATGGCGTGTTCATGATAACAGAGACTCAAGAACTCCGGAAGAGAGAACACCGGAACCGATGGAAATTGGAACCATCAGAAGACCTTTGACTAAAGATGAAAATGACCTACGCAGAAAAAATGGACAATGTCTTTATTGTGGGCGGAAGTGTCATTTTGCCAAAGATTGTCCAATCAAACCTAAGAACAAGCAAGGTCCAGTTCAGAAGGTAGCAGCCAGTGCACCAGTTGAGTTGGAAAACTAAAACACCCAAGATGCAGAGAAGGGTTGCTCTTGGGTGTCACCGTGGACCCTTCACAATCTAGACATCTTAAACTGGAAATAAGAGTTCAGGTCAAGAAAAAGATCTATTTAAAAAAAGCTCTAGTCGATTCTGGGGCTACTGGGAACTTTGTTGATGTCCAATTGGTTCGTGCATGGGGGATCCCATGTATTGAAAAGAAGACCCCAGAAATCATCCAGGCAGTCGATGGAAAACTCTTGACTGGAGGTCCAGTAACTCTTCAGACTATCCCCTTGTCAATGATTTGTGAAGATAATAATCAAAGAAAGAAACATAAAGAGAAAATCATTCTTGATGTGATCCATGCTCCCCAATATGGGATCATCCTCGGCTTGTCATGGTTAACTCATCACAATCCAGAGATCAATTGGCAGAATGAAAAATCGTGTTCTCATCTGCGCTATGCAATGAACAAGGCCTCCAAAAGATTCAAGTACCAAAAGTTTGTAACTCTTACATAGCTACTGCCGCGGAGAAAGAAATTCAGCTGCCCAAACAGTATTCATCTTACAAAGATGTATTTGATGAGAAAGGAGCAGAGACTCTACCTCCTCATAGATCTTATGACAGTCAAATTGATCTAGCCCCAGGTGCGATACTTCCCAACTGTCGTGTATATGCCCTGTCAGAACATGAAAATCGACATTTACGAAAATACCTAGATACATTTTTGGAGAATGGCTTCATTCGCCCCTCTAAGTCTCCTGCAGCTTCACCTTTGTTTTTTGTTCCAAAAGCTAATGGAAAACTAAATATCCTTTACCCCTAATTCCGGTATTATTGGAACAAGTAAAAAGAGCAAAAATATACACGAAGCATGACCTTCGAGGTGCTTATCATTTGGTCAGAATGAGAGAGGGTGATGAATGGAAAACAGCGATCAAGACAAGATATGGCCTTTTTGAATACACCGTCATGCCTTTTGGTCTGTGTAATGCTCCAGCAGCATTTCAATTTTTCTTGAATGACGTTCTTAGAGAGTACCTCAACATATTTGCCATAGTCTACATCGATGACATTTTGATCTACTCTGACAATGAAAACGAACATGTCCAACATGTCAAGAAAAGTCTTGCAGCCTTTCGAAAGCACCATTTATATTGCAAACTAACCAAGTGTGAGTTTCATATTACCACAGTTGAGTTTTTAGGGGTTATTCTTACCCCTCAAGGTATGGTGATGGCAGAAAAGAAAGTAAAAGCCGTATCTAATTGGCCCACCCCAAAGACTGTTCGTCTCCTGGGGTTTGCTAATTTTTACCGGAGATTCATAAATCATTTCTCCCAGACAGTGGCTCCAATTACTAAGCTACTAAGAAAGAAAGAAAAGTTTGTATGGTCCCCAGAAGCTGATCAAGCCTTCTCAACTTTGAAGAAAGGTTTCTCCACTGCCCCAGTCTTGACTCATTCTGATGTGAATCGACCTTTCATAGTGGAAACTGATGCTTCAGATGTAGCAATAGGAGCCGTCGTATCACAACGAAATAAAGACACTGGTCAACTTCATCCTGTAGCTTATATGTCTCGGAAGTTGAACGAAGCCGAACAGAACTATGTCATTGCGATTCGTGACGCCTTTAAAGAATGGAGACATTATTTGTTGGGTGCCAAATACACTGTCACAGTATATACTGATCATCGTAATCTTCAATTCATGAGTTCCGCCAGACTTTTGACCCCTCGGCAATTACGCTGGATGCTGTTTTTTGCCGAAATTGATTTTGTAGCAACTTTCCGGCCTGGTAAAGATAATCGCAAAGCTGACGCCTTGTCCCGTCAAGAGTCTACCACGTTGCCTGTATTTCAAGCCTCCAGAGCTATCATTGCTCCTGACAAGGTTCTATGTATCATAAAAACTGAAGATTTCTTTGAAGAAATTCGCAACTCTTTCACTGTTGAAAAATGGCAAACATGGGCCCAAGCAGATCCCAAAAGGTCAATCAAGCAAGGACTACCCTTTCACGACGCTCGTTTGTTTGTACCCACTACCAAACTTCGCAAGATAGTGTTTCATTGGTTGCATGTTATACAGACAGCAGGTCACCCAGGCACTCCTAAAACTCTTGAACTGATCCAACGCTATTTTTGGTGGCCTACCCTAACAAAAGATGTAAAAGCAATGGTAAACAACTGCGAAGTTTGTGCTCGCATTAAAACAAGTCATTCAAAACCAAAAGGGTTGTTACAGCCACTTCCAACCCCAAGTCGTCCATGGGAGCACATTTCTTTAGACTTTATTACCGGTCTGCCAGTGGTTCAACAGCATTCAGCAATTCTGGTGGTAGTAGATAGTCTCACGAAATATGGCCATTTCATTGCTTTTAAAAAATTGCCCACTTCTAGTGAACTGGCAACTATTTTACTGACAGAGTGGTTCGTTATCATGGACTGCAAAAAGTTATCCTCTCCGATCGGGGGTCGCAATTTGCCTCCAATTTCTGGAAGACATGGTGTAAAACACTCCAAGTGACATCTACGCTATGTACTAGTCACCATCCTCAAACAGATGTGTATGAACTCCACGCAGACTAAAGGAGATAATCTTTTATTTATAATTCTCTGAATAAAGTAATATAGCAATCAACCTCCAGCAAGAGCTCCTCTTCCATCCAGCTTCCAACTCCTTCTCCCATCATTCCAGAATCTCCACTCTCCTCCAGTTCCAATCTCATCCTCTGAGATCATCACTACACCATCTTCCCCCATACATCTTAATAACATGTGAACATAAATAATTCCAAACATATAATTTTAAATATGTACTATTTACAATTTGCATAAGCATGAAATACATTCAACATCTACATTACTACCTACTCCACTTTACATAAATTTCCCATGCTCCATTCTCTCCCATCATCCAACCTAACTACAGATTTGAATATCTTCACAAACTTCTGCGGTTCACAAAATCTACTTTCTCCCTTCTTTATCATACCACATTTCTTTACTCTCACCCAATCACCTACTTGTATTCCAATGTCTTTCACTTTTTTCCTCGTATCATAGTTCAACTTGTTACATTCTTGGCAACCCAACACTCTCACTCTCATTCTTTCACAATCCACCCACACTTGTTTCTTTTCGCACAACCACCAAGGAGACTCTTTCGTCGCTGGTTCTCTCCCTTTAAGAGCAATAAATGGTGCCACCTCTGTTACGGAATGCGGTGTCACTCTATGTGCCCACATCATCTTATTCAGTTCTCCCCTCCATTCCAGTCCATTCGCTATAGATAATTGAATATTTTCCATGATAATTCGATTAGTTCTTTCCACTAAACCATTAGCTTGCGGTCGAAATAAAGCAACCTTCTCATGTTTAATTCTCAATCCAGTAAGGAATTCTGTCATTCTCTCAGACACCAATTGCACACCATTGTCAGTAACTAAGACTTTGGGTGTACCCTCTTCCAAAAACATATTCCTAAGAAATTTGATAACATTGTTAGTCGTAATATGTTCCATGCACTTGACTACGAACCATTTACTGTGGTAATCCACCAAGACTACTAAGAACCGATTTCTTCTTCCAAGTTTATCCACAGGACCAATAAAATCCAAAGCTAATTTCTCCCATGGTCTCGTAGGAAATTGTACACACCCCAAAGGTGGCTGCCTAACAATTCTAGATTTGTCACTATTCGCACATGGTGCACACTCACTCACAACTCGCTCCACATCCTTGTCCATTCTGGGCCACCAGTGCGATTGTCTTAATCTTCTCTTTGTCAAACTTCTTCCTAAATGACCCTTGTGAACAATTTTCACTAACCTCATTCTTAGCTTCATAGGTGGTATCACTTTCCCTTGTCTAAATACCTTCTGACCAGGCACACTTAATTAATCTTTTACTACTAAATATTGTTTCAAATTCTGCGGATCACCACCAATGTGACCAGAAGCACATATACATTTCTTTAGCTCGTCATACTCCTTATCATCAACCATGGCATCCTCCCACTCTTCTTGTTTTAAGGTAAGTTCACCATCTATCAAAAATGCTTCAGCTTCAATCTCACTCAATACTGAAGCTTCCTCAGGATGCTCGTCAATTGGCATCCGTGACAAGCAATCTGCCACAACATTTTTCTTACCCCTCACGAATTCCACAACAAAATTGAAGTCAATGATATTAATCAACCACCTCGAAATTCTGGGCGTCACACTTCCCTCAAAATCTCAACCACTCTTGAAAACTTAAAGCAGAGGTTTATGATCCGTACGAAGCACAAAAGGCAGTCCCCACAAATAGTATCTATAATGGTTGATACCCCAACAGCAAGCTAACGATTCCTTCTCAATTGCAGAGTACGACCATTCTGCCCCCTGTAACCTGCGAGATGCAAACCCGATGATTCTTTCTTCCTTGTCCACTACTTGTATGAGAACCGCACCCAGCCCAACACCACTGGCGTCTGTCATTAGAATAGTTTTCTTATTCACATCAAAATGTCCTAGAGCGGGTGCACAAACAATAGAATTCTTAATCTTTTCAAATGCTATCTCACACTCTGTTCCCCACTCAAATACTGCTCCTTTCTTTAACAATAATCTCATTGGTTCTACAACTCCAGCGAAATCATGCACAAATTTAGAACAATATTCTGCCAATCCTAAAAATGATTTAAGTTGATCCTTATTACATGGCTTTGAAGCTTCACTAATTGCCCTCACAATACTTTTTTTGGGTTTTATACCCTCTGCAGATATTATATGCCCTAAATAGTTCACACTACTCTTTCTTAACTGGCATTTTTCTTTCTTCACAGTCAACCCATGATTCTCAATTCTCTCTAACACCTTCTCAATCAATTCATCATGCTCTTCCATAGATCTCCCAACTATTATAATATCATCCTGGAAGCACAAGACATTTTTCATGCACCAAAAATGTTATGCATAATACGTTCAAACACAGCAGATGCGGATGCTCGCCCAAATGGCATTCTACAGTAACAATAAGCACTTAAAGGTGTTACAAACGAAGTCAGAGGACGTGAATCTGGATGTAAATCAACTTGGTGGTAGGCTGCCGACATGTCCAGAACACTGAATACTTTGCCACCTCCCATCATGCTTAACATTTCTGTGATGTTCGGTAAAGGTTGCTGATCAACCCAAATATTCTTATTCAGGTCTCTTAAGTCTATGCACAAACGAATCTTATTCCCATCCTTGGGTGCTACGACGATCGGTGCCAACCACTCCGATGATTCTATTGGTTCGATTATTTTGTTCCTGCAATAGTCTATCAATTTCCTGTTGAAGAGGTCCTCTCATCAGATACGGTATTGATCTTACTTTGTGAATAACTGGAACAGCGTTTTTTTTAAAGATTATTCGGTGCGTACATTTTTTAAATTTTCCTAGCCTTTCAGTAAAAACTTAGGAAACTTTTTCCATTAATTTCTCACCCCATACCTCTCCAGTTCTTTGAATTCCCATATACTCTACATTCGAATCATCCACAACTCTGACAGGTTCAATTGCATTGGGGTTCAGAACGATATTTAAATCTTTTTGATGTCTCCATCCTAATAGATTTGATCCTTCATGAGTCACATATAACTTCCCATGTACACCGTTCCCTTTGAAGATAATGTCCATCCATTTAATTCCCATAATGTCAATTCTTTTACCACCATACCCAACTGCTTTCACATCTGCAGTCTGCAAGTCCTCAATTTTTTCTCTCAAGGTTCCTTCATAAACATCTCTAGATATTAAGGTATACAAACTTCCAGAATCAACTAGCATCCTTACATCTTTAGTTTTAAGTGTCACATCACAATGAGGTTTTTTCAATGAACATAAACTTTCTTGCTTCAGATTTGTACAGCTTTCTGATTTAGCATCAGGCAAATTGTCTTCCGATATGCTGTTGATGGTTACAACAATTTCTTCTTCATGTTCCCCTTGTATGCAATCTATCGATTTAACACTTTTATTCCACACTTTTCCTTTCGACCTACATACTTTGGCCAAATGACCACGTCTACCACACGTTCTGCACGTCAAAGTACGCGCAGAACATACAGGACTTGAAGCAATGTGACCCGGACACCCACATCTATAGCATAATATATTGGAATTCTTCTTCTCTCCAGTCTTACTAGCAGTACCCTTGTCATGTTTTATTGTCTTAAGTTGTTCTACTTCTACTGTGCTCTCTTTAGTTGATTCTCTCATGTGTGTTTTAAATTCGATTCCTTTCATCCAAGCTTCAGTGTGTTCCATGCTTCTTGCTATTTGTATTGACTCCTCTAACGAAGGGTCTATAGATAATAGTCTCTCTTTCACTTTTTTGTTATTAGTGCATCGCACTATTTGGTCACGAATGAGAGAATCAGTTAAATCCTGGAAGTTACATGTTATTGCTAGTCCTCTTAGTGCAGCTACATAAGTCATGACGTCTTCATCCAAACCTTGAACTCGCGAAAAAAACTTATGACGTTCAAACACAACACAAATTTTTGGCGTAAAATGTTTTTCTAACGTTTGTAAAGACATATAGATTGATTTACTGGTTGTCCTTCACCTATACCCAAGGATACTTCTGGCAAGTCATTGTATATTCTTCTTCCTTCAGTACCCAAATGATGCAATAATATTGCTTGTTTTCTTAGAGGATTGTATTTGTCTCCTCCAATTGCCAATAAGTAAGTAGAAAAAATATTTTTCCACCATTTTTCCACCTCTTCCATGGAATGGATGGTTCCCCCGGTAATGGTAAAAAACAAGGTGGAGCAGAAATACTTTGTTCAGCCATACCTGTAAATATGATAAAATAACAAACTACCAAAATTTACTAAAATAACAATTCAAAATAACCAAGTAAAATAATTAATTAAAATAACAATTTAAAATAAACATTTGCTATTTATCTTAAATAGAAAAGTCTCTTTTTCTCCTGCAGTCCTTTTCTATAGTTCTTCTCAGTAGTCTTTCTATTCTTTTTATTTAAATTATCTTCTTTAGTCCTTCATCAGTTTCCACGCTGACTCTAATCCTTCAAGCCTCAGAGTTGCTGTCAGGAGGCGTTTCAATAAGGTAAGTAAACGTTTTTCTTAAACTTCCAGTTTCTTTATTTGTTCGCTTCGCTTGTTTGTTCGATATTGAAAAATAGAAAATACAAAATAAATCACAGTGCGCGCGTGCTGCGCGTGTTGTTGCAGCGCGTGGTGTATTCAGTTCAACTGAACAATCGTGCGCGAGAGACAGTGCGAGCCGTCTCCATCGCGCGCGTTGTATTTCTTCAAATGTGTAACTGTGCACGAGCCATCTCACGTGCTGTATTTCTTTTAAACAGTGCGTGTAAAAAGATCGTTGGCAGCACTCGTTTAGGTTTTAACGTAGCGAAGTTAAAAACACAGTTATTGTCGAAATCAGCACAGCGACAGAAATACAAAGTACATTACTCTGAAACAATTAAGATGAAAACAGAAATGTTATCCCGTATTCTCCATCAGTTGAAGGATTAAGCTTACAGATTTTTTTCTTTTTTTTTGAAGAATCAAAGTAATGAAAACTCACAATTCTGCACACTTCCTTAATGAAGTATGTGCTTCTGCTTTCTTGATGTGCCTTGTAAATCTCTTTCTTTCATGGGTCCTTTTTCCAGATAGCTGGTCCAGGGTTTGGAGGTTATCAGTTCTTCTTATTCTCTGCCCCCTGCACAGAGTCCCTTGTCGCCAAAATATGTATGAACTCCACGCAGACGAAAGGAGATAATCTTTTATTTATAGTTCTCTGAATAAAGTAATATAGCGATAAACCTCCAGCAAGAGCTCCTCTTCCATCCAGCTTCCAACTCCTTCTCCCATCATTCCAGAATCTCCACTCTCCTCCAGTTCCAGTCTCATCCTCTGAGATCATCACTACAAGATGGTCAAACGGAGAGACTAAATCAGACTTTGAAACAATACCTACGTGCCTATGCTGAAAAGGCACTTCATTCTTGGACATCTATGACCTGGTTAGCTGAGTTAGCTTACAGTAACTCATTCCACACTTCTATTGGCGTTACACCCTTTTTTGGTGTATTTGGCTATCATCCTGACACCCTGCCCATCACAATTCCTCAAGAAAGTTCTCTTACTCCAGCTGTGTCAGAAACCATTCAGCATTTGCATCAAACCCAGAAACTGATTCAACAGCATTTAGAAAAAGCCAAACAAAAATACAAAAGGCATTATGACAAGAAACATTGTGAGGGACCGCAATATCAACCAGGTGACAAAGTGTGGCTTTCCACAAAACATATAGACTTCAAGAAGAAGCACATGTTTAATCCCAAATTTATAGGTCCTTACACAGTCCTTCAGCAAATCAATCCGGTAACCTACAAACTACAATTGCCCAGATCCTTACGGATTCATCCAGTGTTCCACACTTCCCAATTGAAAAGGGCAGTCCAAAAGGTCCACCCTCATCCAGCTCCTGTTCTAGTACAGGGAGAAGAAGAATATGAAGTTAAGGAAGTGTTGGATTCTAAACTACGAGGGCGTAATCTATGGTACTTAATCTCATGGAAAGGTTATGGTCCTGAAAGTAACTCATGGGTTTCCGCATCTGATGTTCATGCTCCAGTACTTGTGAGACGCTTTCATCGTCTTAATCCAGGCAAACCAGGCCCTAGAGCGCGTCTGGGAGAGGGGAGTATTGTCAACACCAGGGCAGTGCGCGCTCTATTGGCGACTAGAATGCAAAAACCCAGCACTCTCAAAACAACGTAATTTATGCATTGTGCTGATATGTTTAACCTTTTGCATTGCAGAGTTTAATCCTGAAGGCTTATTTTTAATGTGCTTACAAATGCTGTTCATTTGCAATGTATTGCTGCAGGCTTTCAGAGTGTGTTAGGGTGTGGTCCCTTTCCAGGGCCTTCTGGAGACTTTCCCTGCAACATGCCTGGGTGTGGTTGTGGGCTGGGCCAAGACTCTAGAAAAAGGAGCCAGCCCAGCTCCAAGTGCTCACTATTCAGAGGTCCTGGTGCAGAGCAGCAGCTACTTCCTGAGCTCCTGTCCCGGTGGCCTATTTGATCTTCCAGACATCTGACTTTCATTCTTCATTTGGAGATCCTTGTTCTGGGCGGTAAGACAGTGGTTGGTCTGGCCTCCCGACGCCGTTTTCGAGAACTCTCATGTTCTTGGGCCTTATTCTTTTATGATTTGACAGAGTACTTTGCACATGTGAAATATGCGCTTGAGTGTTTGTGACATTTGCAGGGTGACTTGTGAATCGGCAAAACGCGCGATTCGTTTCATGATAATTTAATCTTGTTATTCATTGCACGCTACCATTTCTTGACATTTGCATGGTGGCTTAAGGCTTAAGAATCGGCAAAACGCGCAATTCGTTTTATGGTGTTTTGACTTTGTTGCTCATTGCGCGCTACCATTTCTTGACATTTACATGGTGGCTTAAGAATCGGCAAAAGACGCGCGATTTGTTTCATTGTACTTTGATCTTGTTATTCATTGTGAGCTGTTATTTCTTGGCATTTACATCGTGGTTTACGAATTGGCAAGACGCGCTATTCGTTTAATGATGATTTGACTTTGATATTCATTGCGTACTACCATTTCTTGGCATTTTACATGGTGACACTCGAATCGGCAAGACGCACGATTCTCTCCTAGAGTTGAATTCATATTGTTTATTGTATGCCACTATTCTAAGATATTTATCATGTAGTATTCGAGTTGACAAGTTATATGATTTGTTTTTCCTGAATCCATATTGTGTTATTCATGGTGCACAATCCTTTTATGGTGTTTACTATATATATATATATATAGATATATATATATCTATATATATATATATATAACTCAACAATATGCACAATTTGTGTTGAAACATTTTAAGAGTACACAGAAGATCAGAGTTTCCAGATGCAATATTGTATGGTCCTAGTATGCATTCTCAAAAATGATTTATATGACTGGTTTAGAATTTAGTCAGAATGTTTTTCTGATTCTCATGTAAAGGAAAATACTTGAATAAGAAAGTTTTCATTTAATCCATCTTGATTCCCTTACAGGTATCCGGCTATCTTGAAACTTAGTCATTTTAAACTTAATTCTTAGATTGTTCATGTTTTCAGAATGACTATGCTTAGAATCATAGTCTAGTATTGATTTCAGGAGATATAATTTTCATATTGTGTGTTCTAACCTTTTTCTTACTACAGGTCTCCTTCCCAGCTGTTTCCCTTCCTAATCCCCTCTTCCCCTCTTGAACTCTCTTAGCCGCTGTGATTTATCTATCAGAGTCTTGGAGCTGTTCAGTGGTGGACGTGTTGGGAATGTGCGCAGACCCCGAGGATCTGGTGACTCTGACAACTTCTAAAGCACCCCCCAGTGCCCCAAGACCTCAGTGGAGGAACTTAGGCATGAGCCAAAAGCTATCAGGTATCAGGCATAAGCCAAAAGCAGGATCCAGGCAGGTCCACTTGCCACTGGTCAGTGGGGCAGATGCAGTAAAGGTCTGCTGTTGCTTGTTGTGTTCCTATAGTTTGAAGAGGAGGTCAGGATGAAAGAAAATGATGCCAAAATGACAAAAATTCTGTAAACGGAACCTGAGATATGACATTTTAAAGTGTTAAGTAGAAATACTGTCAAGAAAAACAAAGTGCCAATGATAGTCAATGGTCATGGTTGACTGGAACCTAGTCACAATTTGAGATTAGCAACTATGGAGCAGGGGGCGGATACACCAACCAGATTTGCTCTGTTAAAAAATATTTTTACCTTCTGACATAGCCATTTAAGTCTCAACTCACCATAGGGATACACTTCTAAAGCCCCCTTAGGACCTCAGGGGAGGCACTTAGATACACACTTGGTGTCAAGACAGAAGCCAAAAGCAGGGTCCAGACTAGGTCAAGTTGCCACTGGTCAGTGAGGCAGGTACAGAGAAGGTCTCCTGTTGCTTGTTGTATTCCTATAGTCTGAAATGGAGGTCAGCCTAATAACACTTGGAGTCTGCTTGGCTAGATGAGGGTCCAGTCCTCCAGGGCTCCTCCATAATAACACAGATAACAGGTCCAGTCCTCCTCTGCTCTTCCTCAGGTCAGCAGAGTTCTGAAGTAGGTGGCTGGAGATGCAACATTTAAGCCTGGCATGAGCTAGTTGATGGGGATGACTCTAGGCACACCCTAGTCAATGGGGTAACAAAAGTTCCCCTAGCCAACTTTACCCATTTTGGGTATTTACAAACTAAACTTGAGCTTCGAGGGCTGGGTGTCTGTGTGGGAAGTGTAGTTTGGTAATTCTAATGTACTCCCACATCAAATACTAAAATATAGTCTGAAGCAGCCACCATGCACATAATTAGCGCAGAGACAGATGTCTGGTAGGACAGAAACAGGATTAGTCAGCAAGCAGACAGTCAATACACAGGAGCTGTTTTAGCATACTGTTCCTTCCGTTTCAGGTATGGCCCAAGTGTTATGTGTGAAACCAGCAGACCTGACAAGCAGGGCATGACAATCAAACAAGATATGACACTGCAATATTCAAAAAGGATGTGCACAACCTCCACCCTTCTGTTGAGCTCAAAGAAGTCATCTCTTCCCATGCAGGCCAATAGTTCACTCACAGTGACCTGCTGTGTAACTTCGAGAAGGCATTTCACACCTTTTTCACAGTTATCCAAATGATAATTGCTGGCTGAGAGAAATTGGATTGCAAATGCAAATTAGCCTTCTGACATGTCAGGCAGGTACATGCAACTTTCTAAAAGTTACTTTCCCTTAATATTCTGTCCGCAGAAGAAGTAGCTGTTTTCATCAAAATTCAAAGTACAAAGCTGTCCTGAGTTCTTTGGAAAGTATGGAGGACTAGCCCACTGGAGTGTGACTTCTTACTTACAAAAGGCTCTTGGAAGGGCATTTTATCAGTGGCTGGCCATCCTGCCTCAGTATGACTAGTAAAAAATTTTTAGGGTACTATCGAAATGTGAAGATTTGCTTCTGACAGCTGTATTTTTTCTGAGCAGAAATTTGCCTTAATCCTTCTCTTAATTTCATCCATGGATCCATTTCCTGATAGTGATTATTTCTGGTAGCATATTATTTATAGTAAGTGTTACTTTAGCTTTAACATAATGTTTATGATATAAATATAAACATTTTGGAGATCCAATGGCCTATATACCCAGTACAATCTGGATGCATGGTTGTGCTGTCTGTTAATCTAGGCTGGTTCAATGACTGCAATTCTATCTAACTTGGGTCACCATCAGAGTTGCTACTGCAATTCTATCTATCCTGGGTCACCATCACAGTTGCTTTATCGCCTCGGGCATGTGCAAAAATGCAGCTATGCAAGAAATTGGGTAGTCAGTTGTGCAGGATTTATGGCTTGCACAAGTAACAGGTCCACAACTGTCTGTTTACTGCAAACCAAGTACCCCATTGTAGCATTTGACTCTCTCAGGGTAGCAAAGCAGAGAAGTCCAAGACTTACTCAGGGGAGGTGGTGTGGGCTAGTAATCACCATTCACTGGCAAGCAACACAACAGTCAATACATGATTGTCCTTTTGTGTGCTTTCTCTGTGGAAGAAAGAAAAGTACATTTATTACATGTACACAACTGAAAACTACACATTACTTTACAAATATATACATCAGTTAGATATAATTACCTTTGGTGACATTCTGAAATTACATTTGAACCCTACTGGTTCATGACCTCAAAATCGCAGTATCCCTCCCCCATCTATACCAATTAGAACATCACAATATAAAGGGTGACATTTTAAATAAAGCATGTCAGGGTCACTGCATCAATATATAAGGCACACATATTGGCTCTGTCGGGGGGGTAACAACATCAATATACAAGTGAAGTCTATTGGCTACGTCAATGGATCACCACATCTAAATATAACGCAAGACTATTGTCTATCACAAGGAGATACCATATTAAAATATAGGGCAAGCCTATTAGCTTTGTTAAGGGAGTCACAGCACTGTAATATGAGGCAGGACTATTGACTTTGTCAAGTGGTCACAACAATATAAGACCAGTGATCACATGCTAAAATGACTATCCTATCTCTGGAATCAGTAACCATGTTCGAACAAAATAACTATTTTTAATAAAGGTATTGCAATGTTTTACAGAAAGTCATTGTTGCAATCAAAAGTCTTTTTTTACTATCTTTAGGGTACAAAAAATAAAGCCATCGGACCAACCACTAGAAGTCCCTTCACTCCAGCTCTGGAGTACCTTAAAAGCCATTAAAAACTCTCCAAGGGTCATAGATTCAATGACCCAGGAGATTTATGGGTAAGGTTTTTAGGTCGCATCCTAGGGGGGCAGCTGCACTCAATGCAATCCTTACAACACATGTAGAGCTTGTTGGTGGTGCCCCTGCCCCTTCTTAAGGCACTACAAGGAAGAAATAATATTTAAATAAAGTTTTGCAGGGCATTATGGAGTACACCGTTCACATGAGGAGGTAATATCTAAACAGCAGCTGTCCCACTCTGCCGAAACTCTGGTTGCTTTATGCATGTTTTTTTGTTTTTGATGTGGGGTCCTACCTGGGGCACACCAATGTCTCCATCCATGTTGGGTGGTAGAGGGGAAAGTCGAGAGGCTCAAGTGTTTTTGCCGGCTTAACACATGCTGTTGCTGTGTGGGAGAAGACAACTGCTTTCCTGCTCCCCTAGCCCGTGAGCTGACACAGCTGGGGGACAATGTAGCAGAGTGGCTTCTGGCCATCCTTGGCCCCTCAATTACTTCCTCCTGGGGATGGGGTCCCGGGGCATATCATATTGGAGCCAGGTCCATGAAAAAGTTTGGCGTACGGGCCCCACAAAATGATTTCTTAATCTTGCTCCAACCCCCAGCAGTGGCCCACCCTGGGGATATGTTTGGAAATTGCAGCGGAGCTCCACATGGTCTGTGTTTCGAGCAGGGGTCAAAGGTCAAATGTTCTAACGCAGCATAACTCAGGCCTGATGGTCCAATTTCAATGATCTTGGGCTTATTATGTTCCTGGTGTCCAGTTGTAGGCAGCTAGAGCAGCTAAAGCAGGCTTCCCCACCCCCAAGAGGGTGCATTCTGTGAAGAGCTGGTTTTACTGGCTCCCTGCACCAGCTTTCCCCTTTGACTGGCTCTGGGTGCTTCTTTCCTCCTCCTGGGTCACAGAAGTCCAGGCCCTTCCCGAACTGGTCATCAGGAGGTGTAAGAGGGCCCGCACCACTTGTCTTGGAGAGACCCATTGAGTCCTGGGGCAGCTGCAGACAGAGTCCTTAGTCCAGCAGGGCATCAGATGGCTCGTCCTTCCAGCTGTCCAGGTAATCAAAGTCCAGGGGCTTGCTATCTCAGGCTCTGTGGATTCACCTTTTGAGGCAAGTGCCAGCCTGTGGGTGGAAGACATCCCTTTGTCTAACACCAACACTGGCTCCGGCCAGTTCCTTGCTTTTGCATGAGTGTGGCTCCAGCCTGGCTACTGATACAAAGGAAAGGGCAGGCTTGGTGTCAGGTGTCATAGCGTGCTGCATCAGATCAGTATAAAGTGTAAGCAAGACTAAGCAAGCTCCTTCCCTGCCATCCTGTCAGGAAGACCCACACCCCTCTACCTTCAGGCTTTTTTGTACACTCTCTGGGGCCAATACACACTTCCACTGGGAGAGGCATCACCAGCCCAGGCATCTGGCTATTCACAGAAAGGTCCCAGAAACTTTAGGCATGGAAATGGCCACTTTCTAAAAGTGATATCTCCAAAATAAGAATTTAAAATTCAACTTTATCATTAAAGAGGACTTAAAATTGCAATTAAAATGATTGGAAGAAGTATTTCTCTTGCTGCTACCAATCCAAGTGTATCATTTCATAAACATAACATTGCAGCTGAATGATTCACAATGGCAGCAGCCAGCATGCTACATTGAAAATTGTTTTGAGGGATATTTCAGTGTAAGGACATGTTCAACATTGATTTCCACAGTCCTACTTTTAAATATAATAATGCAACTTCCCTTTATGGGCAATACGGCCTACATAGGGGTGATTAATTCATATCTAAAAGGAAGGTTTAGGCCTGTCAATATGGGTTATTTGGACTGGTCAATTTGCAGTTTAAAACTGGCTCAGGCAGGTTACCTGTGTGGAGCTTGTAGGCTGTGAGCAACTATAGTCTCTCAAGTGTAGCCTGCACATGTACACACAAGCCTCTACACGTTAGCATCATGGACGTCATTTAGGGGTTGGCATGGGTCGCAACTGCGACCCCTAACTTGCACCTTGCGACCCCTGGCACTGCAGTTATGACCCCTGGACTCTGATGTGGCAAAATCAGTGCCAGAAGCACAGGGGCATCCTCGTCCTTATGGACATCTGTTGATGCTCCAATATCCTTGTTTTTTGTCATTTTTTTTATTATTCTAATAGTGAATAACACCATATCATTCACTACTAGTGTAATAAAAAAATTAGTACTATTAGCTACAATATAACACTTCCATGTGATTGTGTGTTAATGTGTAAGCATCTCTGGGTGAGTGAATGCATAAGTCAAATGCGGTGTGATGTAACTTCCGCTACATCTAGACTTTTAGCGAATTGACATACATGGTTAGCGTGCAATCAGCCAGGTTCCTTACCCTAACTATGAGGAAGTGGCCTTATCTTAAAAAGCAGAGTCTGGCAGTGAACACATGCGGTGCAATTGCAGTGAGAGAGACCCAGGTAGTGATGCTCACCCACAGTAAAGTTCCAAAAACCGGGTCATTAAAAAGCAAAAAATCCTGGCCTACTAAATGGTAAGACCCTTTTGCAACAAGCTGTAAAACTGTAAAGTTTATCTTCAACCTGCCACTCAATCTCATATTTCCTCCCATCTTCACTGCTAGTATTGGCTTCCTGTGGCCACAAGAATCATAATTAAATAATGCATTTTGTCGATCAACCATTCCATAAGACTCGCCCCCGTTATCATTGAGCCTAATTCACACACTACATTCTAGCCAGTCTCACAGCTCCTCTTTTGCCAGGTTGTTAAAATTTCATCAGTTTCACCTCGCATGAATGGGTAGCCTTGCATTTTCTGCCAGATACTGAAATGCTCAAGAATGAGCCTAGCATACCAGCACATAATTTGCCCAGCTGTATCATGGTAAATGCAGTGCATGACAAAACTCTCTTTAGTTGAAAATCTTTAGGATTCACCATTGTTGGTTCAGCAAGTGCTGTGTATCTCTAGACACGTTTCAGGATATTTTCCCTTTTTCAGTACAGAGTGACCCTTTAAGTTTGGGAGTGTCTGCAGTGCTGGCAATGGTTTGTGTAGCACTCCCACACACACCAGTCACATGTGCTTGCAACTGATCATCCAATTAAAGAACAATCTGAAGAAATATATGTTCAAGAAGCACCTAATAGACTGATACGGGTCACCTTCACCCTTATCCCCTGAGTAATTAAGATTCGCTTCCGTCCTTTCTCCTTTGCTACAGTGTTGTCTCAACGAATAAGGCTCTATTGCACTCAGCTAGGTTTGCACCATAGAATGAGTTACGCATATTTACATACTCTGTCTGTTTAAAATTATATTTGGCACCTAAAATTACCACTAGGTACATTATGCAATAAGACATGAGGACCCACGAACAATCCTTTTTTGTTATGAGATGTAGCTGTTTTGTAGATACATGATTGAGAGGTGATGAGGAATCAATTACTGTTAGCTTGCCGTAGTAAAATTGAGGAAAATCATCTGTACCTCGGCAGTCCATTGGAGATGGGGTGCAGGCTGAAGGACAAGAGAATGATCAGTAGTGTATTAATGCTATGCATTTCATATTTTTCTTTACATTTCTGTACGTTCTTGACAGGTGGCGATGTGATCGTTTGGCAGAGTTGGGGTAGTAGCTTCTTAATTGTACTGGATGATTGTTGTTTAAGTTAAACTTTTTGCTAGAGATGGTCCTAATGTTTGGAGTCTTAGAGTGGGGCTATCAAGTGTGTGACGTTGAGAGTCATCAGTTAATTATGGATTGACGCTTAGTGCTCTAAAGTTATATTTAGAGCTGGTTGGTTGGATGGTTGATTTTTTGCCTCCTATCTACAAGTTCAATCAATCAATCAATCAATCAATCAAGTACTTGTAAAGTGTGGCTATTCACCCGTTAGGGTCTCAAGGCGCTTGGGGGGGAGCAGTAAGTGAAGGTCAGAGGGGATCAGGTGAAGAGCTAAGTTTTGAGGTCCTTTCTGAATTGTGAAAAGTTGAAGTCACCCATGATAATCAGTGTGGTTAGGAGGAAGGGCATCCTGTACAGTAGCACCATTGAAAAAGTGAATTTATCAGTGATGTACAGGTTGGTCGCTAGACTCTGAAGGTTATTTGAGTGGGAATGGTTATCCACTATATTATAAAAAATTCTATTTTGTATAGTTTCTGGTTCCCTCCCTCAGTTACTCGAAAAATGGTGTGCTATTATTGCACAGGATGTTCAGAGAAGTGTGGTGATCGTAAGCCATTACCAGTCATGGGACTGAGCTCAACATGCCAGAGGCAAAGCTTTTGGGTTGTGATGAGGTCACGGATATATACTGTGTCGTTTGCTGCACATATCAACTTCATGAAGATAAATTTTGGTGTGATGCCACAGGTAGGTGGTCTAGTAGCTAGTCAGTTGACTGATAAGATTTTCTTGTATCCGCTACGTTCCTGTTACTTTCTGAAGGTGTGTTTTTCAGGCCCATGTCACTTGCAAGTTCTTTAGGATTGGTAAGCCGCGTGTCAAATTCACTGGCTCACACCAGGATTAACATTGATCCCCGTATCTGAGGACTTTCCTCACAACTGCTTTAACCCTCATTACCAGACAGAATATGAAATGTGACTTTTAGATTTTGGGAATACCGAGTATGATGCTGTCTACATTTGGGCACCAGATTTGCCTTTTTTGCCACCAATTTGGAAGTTTTTAAACATTCTCTTCTTAAGTTTTGCTTTTCTTTTTAATATTATTCCTACTTGGGCTCGGCAGTTAGCCCTAAAAATAAACCTCTACTTGCTTTGAGGGTGATGAAACATTAACTTTTTATAATATCAGTAGCACATATGTACTTGAGTGATAGGTATACCAATGAGTCAATAAAACACTCTGCTTGTAGTGCAATATCAGCCCCATTTGACTCCTCCTGCGTCCCTAAATAGGTGCCACACATCACACATAAAATCTTAAATGGTGGAGTCTTCTTTGTGAGAGATATAATTTTTAGCCCATGTGAATGACAACTAAAGATAAAGTTTGTAGCTAAAGCCTTTGAAAATCTGAACATTATAATTACCCATAATAACCAACGATTGATATGCTACCCAAACTTGAGCATAGTGACTGAGGAGCATGCAACACGCATTATACAACGTGGAGTCATCCATGACAAGGCTGATCTTGAAGATGAGATATCTGAGCATACATCAGTACATAAAAGCATGAAATTGGATTCTATGAATATCTTGTCATGGAATATTGCTGGGAATGGGTCTAAAATAGAACACAGAGAAAGGGTGAAGTTTGTTAGCAATTACACAATTTGTTGTTTTCAGGAATATGAACTTAAGGGCTATCATGAGTATTCTACCCCGAACGTTCAGCAAAAAAGGGGTGGAGCAAGTGGGGGCCTGGCAATTAATGTTGCATGTATTTTAAATTGTAAGGTGGGTAAATGTTCTACAACAGTTGGGCTCTAATATATTGCATGTTAGTCTGTTGAAACCAAAAGAGAAGTTGTTCATATGGATACAATGAATGTATATATCCCACCAGGATAGGGGGAGGATGTATAGATGATATGGTACAATATGATGATACATCTGTAGTCATTAAAAAGCCAAAGCCCCACTAATTCAGGGGAAGCTATGGCTAAGAGGGGCAAACATCTGTTTTTGATTTGCAGGTATTTTAATATCCACCCAACAGACAAAATGGCTAACAATGAGATCTTGATGGAAGAACGCTGCTTTGATACATGGGAACCCAATATTGTTTGGGCAAGACTTGTAGAAAGAGGAGGCATTTGTAAAATTGTTATTGGAGCAGTGATTTTGACCCCCTAAATGGCCGTACCACCTCTGACAGTCCAGCTAAAAAATCAAACAAAGCTGGTGCAAGGAGCTCGCTTATAGCTCGCTTATAGACTAGGGCCCTCATTACGACTTTGGCAGTCTTTTAACAAGACCGCCAAAGCCGCGGGCGCCAGAAGATCGCCAGTGCTGGTGGTCTTACGATCACCATATTACGAGTACTGCAGGATTTCTGCCAAATTTTGGGCGGAAATCCTGCAATAGTCGTGCTGGTGGTGGGAGGCGCATGAGCGGTTCCACCACCGGCCCTGCGCAGCCAAAAGGACTCCACCAGCCAGATCATGACCTGCAACAAGTTCTGGCGGTATCCTGATGGTGGGGTGCTGCCGACGGTGGAAGTGTCCGTTCCCGTTCCCCTGCCGGATGACCTCATTGCCGGACAAGATCAGTCGAGTGTCCAACAGGGGAGCAGGGTGGGGGGTGTTGTGTGTGCGTGTGTGAGTGGGTGTTGTCTGCGTGTGTGCATGTATGTGTGTATGCGTGTGTGTATGGGTGTGAGTATGCATGTGTGCATGGGTGTGTGTATGAGTGTGTATGGGTGTGTGTATGCGTCTGTGTATGGGTGTTTGTATGGGTGTGTGCATGGGTGTGTGTATGCATGTATGAATGTTGAAGTGTATGCATGTATGAATGTTGAAGTGTATGCGTGTATGGATGCTTGTGAGTGTATGCAAAGATTTCCTGTCACCAGTAGCCTTTCCGCCAAGGTTTTTGTGGCTACCACCGCAAAAACCCTGGTGGAAAGCTGGCTTATAATACCTCTGGTGGTCTTCATTGGACTGCCTTGGTGGTACAGGCGGGAATGTGACGGGTTGGCAGAGGCCAACCCGCCACATTCATAACCGCCACCATGGCCCTGGCGGACAGAAGACCGCCAGGGTCATCATGAGGCTCACTGTCTTAATCAAGCTCGATAATTGGGCTAATGTAAATGACATGTTTATAATGAGATGTGATAGGAGTGACCACGATCCTCTCACAGTGAGCCTTGCTTTCATCTCCAGCAGCAATTGGACCCAGACATATGCACAGAATGATTATTTTGATTCATTTCAACCAACTGATAACAGGAGAACCATCCGCTGGCACCCTGACAAATATCTAGCCGAGCTACTCCGGTTAGAAGCCCTCTTAGATAGTGTCAGAGAGGTTTCTTCCCCAAGCAGTGCTTATCAAGTGAAATTATACTAGACACATTTCAAGTACTGCTATCAGAGGTTAAATAAATGTGGATATGTCAGGTCAAACATACTAACAGAAGGAAACCCAATAAGTCCAGGCTTGTTTGGTACGATGAAGAATGCTATGAGGAAAAAGGCTAGTTCCCAAGCTCTTTTTCATCGCCACTCCGATTGGCAAAGCAAAATGTATTTCCAGACCTGCGGCAGGCCTACAAGCATCTATTAAAAACCAAGAAAGCTAGTCACCAACACTGTTAGGCGAGGAATTGAAGAAGGCAATAGACAAGAAGAATACCAAGTACTTTTGGAGATTAGTGAGTAATGTTGAAAGTGGAACCACTAATCAGCTAAGTCATCATATCGGTCCAAGGGAATGGGAAGACCATTTTAGCAACCTGTACAGAGAGAGAATAGAGGGGGAAACTGCACAGTTACTAGATCACAGACACAATTGTAGAAACATCAATGAAATACTGGATGTATACTGTGCTGTTTTCTACACATTTAACATTCATGAAGGTTCATTTATGTGTGATGCCACAGGGGAGTGGTCTAGGAGCTAGTCAGTTGATCAATAAGATTTTCTTGTCTCCGGTATGCTGCTGTTATTTACTGAAGGTGTGTTTTTCCCGGCGATGTTATTTGTAAGTTCTTTTGGAGTGAAAAGCTGCATGTCACACTCACCACAGGAGTAACATTGATCCCTGTATCAGAGAACTTTCCTCACAACTGCTTTAGCCCTATTCACAAGACACAATATGACATGTGACTTTTGAATATAGGGAATATAGAGTATGATGCTGTCTACAATTTGGCACCAGATGTGTCTTAGTTGTCACCAGTATGGAAGTATTTAAATGTTACCTTCTTCAATTTCGCTTTTCTTATGAATGTTACTCATACCTGGGCTCGGCAGTTAACCCTTAAAATAAACCTTTATCTGCTCTGTGGGTGATGAAACATTAACTTTCTATATTTCCAGTAGCACATATGTACTTGAGTGATAGATATACCAATGGGTCAGAAAAACACTCCGCTTGTAGTGCAATATCAGCCCCATTTAGCTCCTCCTGGACCCTTAAATAGGTGCCACACATTACACATAAAATGTCAGGAAAACTATTACCAGTGTTGTTAAGTTCTTCCCTCGGCAAAAACAATTTCCCTTTTCCTTGTACACATGTTGCTTGCAGTGCCGTCCTCACTCCCGGTGGCTCTTGCAGAGGCTGTTCTTAGAACTAACTTCTTCAGGTTTAACTGCCACTCAAGATGGTGGCCGCAAATCTTTGTGAGGTCAGCGATCTAGTGTTTCTACCTTAGTCTCGTCCTAAAGGTTTCCTCCAGCTGTTTCTCTCTGGGAGCTGTGCACTTCAACTGTCATCCTGAGGAGAATGAACAGTGTTTCTGAGGCGCTTCGTTTCACAGAGAATTCTTCCAGTTTTGAGTAATTAATTATTTTTCTTGTTACGGTGTGCACACCAGCTACTTTTTCCCTTCTGGAGAAGTTGAATTTATTCCTTCTTCCAACAACTGGCTATCGGCTTTCTGAGGAGAATTTGCTTTGGCTTCACAGAACTTGAAACAACTGCAGTAAGGAATCAGGTTAGGGGAACGATAGACATGGGTGAATGTGAATGGCTGAAAAGTTGAATACACAGTAGGAATGTGCTTATCTATGCTCTTATCACCCGACTGCAGGTCCCTCCTTTAAAGAAATCTCAATAAAAAGAAAGGTGCGGGTTACATAAGCACACACTGAATACAGGCTGGAACTGGATCTGGAGGGGGTCTCTCTTTTTCTGTTCTCATTCCCCTTTCCCCCTAGAAGATGCGGGGTTCAGGTAATCAGTAAAGTCTGAGCACGCATCTGTTGGAGGGAGTTGGGTAAAAGGCATCTGCTCCTGTGGAAGTTTGATTTAATGGTTAATCTCCTGGCATGAAATCTTAAATGGTGGATTCCTCTTTGTGGCAGAGATAATTCTAAGACCATGGCAATAACAACTAAAGATGCACAGTTTGCAGCTGAAGGTTTTGAAAATCTAAAAATTTAAAATCTTATTTTCAAGACCAGAAGTTTGTAGAGAACTCCTGTCTATGAAAAAAATAATGCGCCAATACCAGTAGACATCTTTCAGACTGCGATACCAGTAGACATCTTTAAGATGGATCCAATCTACTGGTCCTGAGTCCACACTAGGGTCTTCAATGCTGCCATAGATAGTGACTGTATGCCTGCATCCTTGTGCACACCAATTCCAATCCACAAAAAGGAAGCCTGGGGAATGCATCCACCTACCGCCCTATCTCCCTCCTGGATGGAGTGGGGAAAATATTGGGTAAGGTTTTACTTCATGGGCTACAAGGCAAGGTTGATCCTGGAGACCTCTTTACCGATTTATAGGCTGGCTTCAGGTCAAAGGTTGGGACAGTAAAGCAGATATGTTGTTTCTATATAGTTTGTTGTAAATACATGTTCATTCAAAAACCTCACTGCATCTAACCTTTATTGACCTGAAGTCAGCTTCTGATCTGGTCAACCACTCTATAATATGGGAGGCATTAGATCGTTTGGGGTTGATGATCCTTTATTCCATGTGATAACAGGCTTACACCAGGATAATAATACCCTAGTATGCTGTGGGAAAATGGGGGAGCACACTGTACAATTTACGATAGAAAAGGGATTAGACAGGGGTGTTCATTAGCTCCACTTCTCTTTAGTTTGTTCCTGAATGTTCCCTTGATGTCCCAAAAACTGCAGGCAGCAAGGCTCTATCATCCTTTTTGCTGATTATACTGTTTAATTACCAGGACAGAGAATTCCATGCATAAATTGTTGTACAAGATTGTGAAGTATTGTAATATCAAAGGCCTGTCCAACAATATTAGTAAAACTAAGGTAAAGGCAAGGCAACTTTTATCAGCATTTGAAAGAAAGGTTATGGACAATGACGAGTGGATAGAGGTCATCAGATACTAAGATTATCTTCGTATGCATTTGAACAACAGAGTAAATTGAAGAGACCATGTAACCAAGGCAACTTGGTAGCTGAGAATAAGTTTATAAGATCACAATTGAACCTAGGTCTTGGTACCCATGATCCCGGTCTTTGTGGAAATAGACACTATTACAGTTCAAGCAAGAATTGAGCCAGTCCTAGATTGGATTAGGCTAATTAGGAACATAAAGACCAAAAGATGTAAAGAAAGTGAGCAAGAGTTCTGGCAGGGGACATGCCTATGGTCTGCACATATAAGGAAATGGCTAGTGGCTACTGGCATAAGGGCTCTCTGGAAAGATCCTGGATGGGTCGGACCAGATAACGCTAATTTGGTTAAGAAATGTATTTCACATTAGTAAGGGACATTAAGGTTGGGAGTGTGTGACCTGGCAGCATAACAGATAGTTATCTTAGGTCTAGGACTGCGGTACGGTATAAAGACTACCTGGATAATATTCAGCCTGAATAAATAAGGCAGTTGTATATCTTATGTAGATTAGGCATCTTCCCAACAATGTAATATCTTGTTAAAACAATAAGGCTAAGAGAGGAGAAATTATTATGTAGCTGCTTTGTAGGAGGGGGACACTATAACACGCCTGCTATTGTTTTGTACACACTTTTCTACTATCTGAACTAAGTTGCTCTATCCTCTTTTTGAGTTATATGAGGTAAACAGTATGAAAGGCGCAAATTACATTATATAGTACAGTAGACAAGGAGGATATCTTTCATAATGTATCAGCTTATTTGTAGTGGATTTGGTCGGTTGTTAAACAATTGATTGGAACATCTTAATCTTAGGCATCAGAGATTAAGCTCTAGGATAATAATTATAAAGGCTTACTTTGCTAGTGTATAAAGTGGTAGAGACAATGAAGGTGGCTGATGCCTTGCACAGTGCTAATCCTTTGTGAGATACTTACTTTCCCTAGAAGTATTTTTAATGCCTTGTCCATGTTAGGTCTGCAGACAGCAATTGGTGTTGTGTTGAAAATGTCTTTATTTGATCCGTTTCTGTGTTTTTAAGATATAAATAATGTGTTTTAACAAGCATATATATGAGTAAAGGATTAGGATGATTTATTTCTAATCCATCTCTGAATTTATGTAGAGATTATTGTGAAGGATTATTTTGTACTCTCTTTTGATGGATTGTAAGGTTTTTTTGCTGATACAATAAAAATATAAAAATATCTATTTGTGAACACCTCTCTCACTCATGCTCTTTGACTGATTAATCAGCGCTCAATGAGAAAGAGTTTCCATCTCAGTTGGTCTGGTTTCCAACAGCTTTTACATGCTGGTATTTCTGACAAGCAAGCCTTCTGGTATTTTAAAATGTTCAATACCTCCCAATGTAATCTACCTTCAATGTAAACTGAGGTAAACATTTTAGCATCCTCTCTCACAACCTATTAAAGCTACAAAGCCAACACCCTCTCCATTGTCCTCTTTTCCCTTTTGCTTTGTGAGGGAAGGTTACTCCTGTCTTATGATACTGGCATGTCCTGCATGAAATAGTACTCCTACCCGTGGCACAGTAAAACTTGCCACGTTCCCCCAAAAGTACCCTTTCCACTCTACCTAACATTCTTAATATGTTGCCTAGTGGATTAGATAGGCATTACGGCATTACATCATTGGCCCTTCATTTTTCACGTAAACTTGTACCCTCACCAGTAGTCTGTTGAATCCCATTCCCAACTGCTGCTATACTGGAGCCCACCAAATCACATCTGCATACACAGATCACATATAGTCTGAAATATTGATGGGAAGCCTCACTAGGTCTCTCCTCCACAATGTTTCTGTTATTTTGTACAGTTCATTCATTGGTGAAGAAAGAGAACGTGTTTTCAACATCACCAGTATTTTGTGGGCTGACGTTCGGGAATAAACACAGATGCCTACAAATCTATGCTGCAATGCCTCTTCATGTCATAAAGATGTTTATTGATTGAAACACAGTGGCTTAACGCTATACAAGCAAAACATACCTGGTTGTGGAATTGACCTACCAGAGTATGTAGAGGCCAGAGATAGGGTCTGTATAAGTATAATAACGAGGAAAGGCAAGAACCATGGTTTCCCAAGCGTTTCGCATTCAAGTACATGAAGAGCCATTTACAAAACTGGCTTTGGTGTACAGATAACTTAAAATGTCGAATAACCATTGCACAGCCTGTTTCGACACCACTACCATTCCTGTGTCCTAGAAATAAGGAGCAAATAATGGAGATTTTCAAATGGAGCCAAAACGTCCAAATGCACGTGTATAGCCCCATTTTCATCCCCAGGTTGCGAGGGTACTTACTGAATCTCTTACACTGCTGTTTCTGAATATCTATTGTATAACAGCCACAGTGAAATGACTAAATAAATAGGTCCTTCACAGGTTCTCATTACAACTTTGGCAGTCTCAGGACCTCCATGTTGGCGGTGGTGGTCAGACCACTAAATTATGACCATGGCGGTATTCACAACAGAATACAGCCAAAGCATTGCTGGCCGCCACGGAAGACGGTTGCCACCTGCAGGCCGGCAAAGACCATGTTTCCACCGGACAGATTACGAGATTGCACACTGCCAAGGTTTCCGGCATGGTCGGACCACCACAGAAACCAAAGGGGAAACCAACTGCATAAAAAGAAACACTCACCTTCAGGAACCCATACTCGTCTGGACCCGCCATGGAACCTGAACTACATTTCTTCCTGCTGCTCCTACTCTCCCAAAGACTTCGGAATCGACAACGACAGGAACCATAAGTACACACTCTTACCTGGTACTGTTGTAGATTGGCAATTTTGATTCACTCACACGACAGACATTCGGGAAGGGGGTGCGAGGGTCACACTCATTTGTAACTGCACACTTACATGCACACTCACATACAGTCACACACACACTTGCATATGCACAACACACACACCACAGCCACCAAACACACATACACATACACATGTCAGTAACACACACAGCTACGCACGGAAACACTGCATAGGCCCACACTCACACAGTACCACACAACACTACATCACAAACACAACACAACCGCACCATCTCCAATCACTTGTCAGGGACCCACAAACGACACTACCTGGGGACACATCACACATACATCACAACGCAACACCAACAGGTAAAAAATTCATACAACTACACAATCACACTACTTACCGATCCACTTACCAAGAACACTGAATCTAACATTTCATGCACATAACACACACACAGTCAAAGCACTAAAAGCCATACAGCACACCAACAAACACATCTCAACACAAACAACACACAATACCAACACAACAAAACCTCTTGAACACACAAATGTCCATCACACAACACACACCATACCGCTTTTAGACAAAAGCATTGCACACAACCTCACATAACGCCTAAACAACACACGTAGCCCAAACAGAACACACACACACACATACAAACACATAAACAATGTCAGCCAGGAACAACTCCATACTAGGGAAAGAAATGCATGACAAAGATGTAACCAGGAAACCAACTACATGTTGGTTCAAGTAATTATTAAGTTCAAATTATTTTTAAAAAACAAAGACCATAGGCCAGTCCATTTGTTCAACAGTTTATATGCACACAGTGCACATATGTGTGCCCCAAACTTGAATCCTGACTGCCATGTAACCTCCACAGGTAGGAGTATGTATAGGGCAGGCAGGCACCTCAGGGGTTATCTGGTGGGAGGGGCAGAGGTGGGAGCTTGGATTTGGGTCTTGGAGGCGGGCCTCTGGGCTCTGGCTTGTCAGGGGGGTTTGGGCTTGGAATTAGGTTTAGGGGTAGGGTTGGCTTTTAGGTGGAGGGGTTGACTTCTTGGCAGAGGGAGGGCATGGGAACCTGCAGGGGGCAGGGTAAGTCTTGGAGGTTGAAGGGTCGGACTTGGGGAGGGACATAGTGGGAGAGGAGTAGGTAAAAGGGCAAACTCTGAAAGGAAAGCTTTTTTAGACACACAGGGACAGTCATGGCAAAAGGGTTTGTGTTTGGTGGGAGAAGGAGTGGTTGTAAGAGGTGTTGGTGTGGATGTCTTGGATGCAAGTGTGTGCGGGGTATGCTTGTGGGTGACTGTTGAGTGGGTGAGTGAGGGCGTTTATGTGTCTTGGGAGGAGGGGGTTGGAGGTGCTGGGGGATGTCATGGTGGGCGGGTGAGTGTCTGTTGAGGTGGTGACTGCAGGTATGGTGGATGTGCTGAATGTAGGTGTGTCTGTGGTTGTGGTGTCTGCGGGTGTGGTGACTGGGATGGATGTCTGAGGGTCTGCTGTGGTGCTGTCTGTGGGTAGGATAGGTGTAGTTGCTGGATCTGTGAATGTTGGTATGGTGTCTGCAGGTGTGTCAGGTGTGCTGTCTGTGATGCTGAGGGTGGTGGGGGTGTCAGGGCAGGTTGTGATTGTTGTTGTGTGTGCAGGTAGATGTTGCTTGTGTGCAGAGATACCCTTGAACGTAGAGGAGGATGCATGCTTGTCTGTGTGCTTTGGCTGGGTCTGGGAAGAGGGGTTTGGGATTGGGAAGAGGAAGAGGAAGGTGACGGGGGACAGTAGGCAAAGGGTAACTGGCTGCCATCACTGTGGAGGCCAGAGCCTAAAAGAATCTCTGTAGGCCAACCTGTGCACAGTGAATGCTCTCTAGGAATGCATTACTCTGGAGGATCTGAGTTGCCAGACCCTGGATAACATTCACAATGGTCGACTGACTCACAGAGATGGACCTCAGGAGGTCAATAGCCTCCTCACTTAGGGCAGGAGGGCTAAGAGGGGCGGGGGCAGAGGTGCCTGTGGCCAAGGAGATGCCCACCCTCTTGGGTGAGCAGGCATGGCCAACTGGGAGGGGAACTACAGAAAGAACAGTGGTAGTAAGGAGGGTGGTGGACTGAGAGGGTGCTGGGGTGGTCCCAGATGGGTCAGTCACCACCAGGGAGTGTCCCCTGGAGGAAGATTCCAAAGATGAAGACGTGGATCCTGTCTCCCCCGTGGCACTCCCCTCATGCTCCAGGCCGCTGGGTCCCTCAGTGTCAGATCCGGTGACCAGTAGCTTCTCTACTCGGCTGTGCCCTGTCACCTTTGCCTGCTGATGCTGACGAAAAGAAAGAGAGAGAGAGAGAGAGGGTCTTCACATTCTTAACATACACATACATTACACAATATACAACATTAACAACACATCTATGTCTAATAAAGCCATGTAGGAGCCATTTAGAGCCTACATCATGTCACAACAACAAACTTTCAACAGTCCTATATGACGACAGTATCACAACAACATAAGGCAACCATCTGACCACAACATGACCATCCCATCTATTTAGCTGTAACACAAACTATTCATGCAGAAGATGAATTGCCTACATCAAACATCTCTCCCTATAGAGATCATCACTCTGTATCAACAAATCATCCTTAGAAAATGCTGTTAACTGACAACACAATATCATGCCTTCCCCTAATCCACACTTGCCCGGTCCATCACCAGTAGTCATGTTTCATGAAAGTAAACTCATCTCACTTCAAATACAACACAGCATGTTGCTTTACAATCAATACCTAACATGTGACTCTGTCCATAACACTCACAATGTCAAATACCTCAGATGAAATCACTACATGTGATATAACAGTGGGGATACCTCCTTACACCTCAGAGGTAGTGTAGTAAGTATGCCATGTCACATACCTGTTTGGTATGACAGCCTCAGATGAAGTTCCCATTTATTTCAGGACACAGCATTACTTGGCCCTGTTACTCATCTATCAGACTCTATGTTGCACAAAAGGCTAGATCCAGTGGAATAGGACTGGTCAGAGACCAAAGAGCTGGACAACTTACCATTAGGGTATATGGACTGTGTAACAGTAAGTGGGAAGAATGACACAGCAGCTTACACATATGCATAGCAGTGTAGGGGTATACATATGACACTCTCACATGTGCATCGCCACATGCTGTCATACTATGTGGTTGACATAGGTGAGTAGCATGTCCCTGTAGACAATACAAGGTCCACATCTATGTATGTAGTACTATGTCTTCCTAGGAGATCCTTTGCCTATAACACTTACCACATTGTCACAGCTGAAATACTTAGACATCATACACCTATTTGGCAGAGGCATATACATGTGGTTAGCCAGTACTTACCCCCTTGTGGCTCCGGTGCTGCCACTGCCACTGCCAAAATGTGGGCCATTAGAGGGTCAAGGTCCAATGGACACCCCTCCCTAATTGAGGGGACATCTTGAGCTAGGCCTTTGCAGTCTTCCGGGCCCATTGTGTCAGGTCCTCCCACTGCTTCCTACAATGAGTGCTTCACCGGCTATGGACCCCCAGGGGCCACACTTGTTTAGTGATGGCATGCCAGATTCCCTTTTTTTAATGGGCGTTGACCTTCATGGATGGCACAGGCAAAAGCGAAAAGTCATGTCCACATGCAACATACCAGCATGGGTGGACAGGTCAATACAGTGACAGCAAGTACGCAAACATTACCATCCTTTCAGTTCACACTCATGCACAATTTAGCATCTGCAATCATCAACACCTTCACAACGTCATATTTCAGGCACATCCCACCTTCCACACATTGGTATACCATTGGACTCACCTGTTCCTCTGGTGCACCATATAGCTGTTCACACAGGGGTAGGACCTCCTCCGAGAGATTGTCCAGCTCTTCTGGGGTGAAGGCTTGGGCCCTATCACCTGCAGGATGTGCATGATAGCTCCCAGAGGCAGTACACAACAGCTCAGGTAGTGGAGGTGTTGCTGGCAGCAGTGTCTGGACTCAAGTGAGCAATACTGCAGAAGATGGCGGTCACGTCCGCCACAGTTAGACTGTCAACGCCGGAAGACATCGCCATTGGCCCAAGTCTGCCAAAGGCAGCAATGTGTCCCAATAGCAATTTCCACTGCAGTAGTGACCAACGATCGCCATGACGACATCCGCCGGGGGAGTTAGGTCACTTCCACATGTCCAGTACAGTAGGTCAGGCGGCTGACATTTTGAGCACATTACATTTATGGAAACCTTTTTGTATCTAATCATTAACAAATCCCTATATTTTGCTAATTATCAATAAGTACTGCCTTCAGGTTTATTAATCTATTTGTACATCTGAGTAGTTAAAGTAGTGTAAAATAGAGATTTGTGGTGATATAAATGTACACCTATTTTCAACATGCTATGTGCGTTGGTAATTTACATAATGTGCTACAAAATGTGTTTCACGTTTAAAGTCAGTTGGACTAACAAACACTGACAGTCACAGATGAATATGCATCTACAGTACTAAAGATGATTGAGGGAATGTGCACCAAGGAGAGTGTCATGGGATTCATAGCAATATGCTGTCCTGTAGATGTCTCATATTGCAACCAACCTCGACTGCAGATATATGTGAGTTGTATATGTACATGTGCATTATGTGTGCATTGTTCATGTCACATACAAATTTTATGTTTCCACATAGTTACCCGGGCATGAGGAGAGGAAGACAGCCTCCAGTGTACCTCCCACTAGTAGGCCTGCACACCATGGAAGAGAGGCACATTGCCTGAATAGGTATACAGTCATGGATTTTTGTGATCAGTTGGAGCCTGATCTAATGCCTGCCATTTGCAATCCCTATAGCATACCTCCCATCGTTCAAGTAATGTCAGTGATAACTTTCTTGGTCACTGGGACCTTTTAGAATACAGTAGCCCTAACTGCAGGGATGTCTCTGCCATGTTCAGTCTCGTTTTGAAGGATGTACTGTCTGCATTGTTGAAACACTTGGATAGCTACATCAGATTGATCCAACATGCGGATTTGGTCTATGTGAAGGCAGAGTTTTATGCAATGGGACACATTCCTCATCTGGTTGGACCCTTAGATGGCACCCATGTAGCCTTGGTTCTTCCCAGTGCCAATGAACAGGTATATAGGAACAGGAAAAACTACCACTCCATAAACGTTCAAGTGGTGTTTTCCAGGATCAGCCAATGATTCCTTCATCATGTGGAACAGTAATATCACTGCTGATGACACAACACAACACAGAGAGAGCCTGCTTGACTGGTAAGACAGATTTGACATGTGTGTTTACAAAGTTTTTCTCCTGCTATCACAATAGTGCATGTCCTCGATATGTGTTTGTGTTTTCCTACCTATTTGCTTACAGGTGACTCTGGCTATCCAAACCTTCCTTGGTTGTTGACACCAGTGAGGTACCCAACCATGCCAGGGGAAGTCAGCTACAATGAGGCCCACGGAAGGTCAAGGTGTGTCTGCTTGGACAGATCAGGAGGAGCCCTCCTCTACTCACCCAACAAGGTATGTATATAATTGGTGCCTGCTGCATGCTCCACAAACATGCCCTGAGACGTCAGATACCATTCCTACCAGATAAGAGAGAGGTAGCAGAACTTGTGGGTGGAAATGCAGAGTTGACAAGTGATGATGAGCCAGATGAAGATGAAGTTGGAGACTTCAGGGCAGATATCATCAATCAGTAATTCAACCGACTCAAGGTATGTGATGTCTTCTCAATGCTGTGATATAAGTTTGTAACCTAGAGTTGATGGGTAGCATGTCACCTCCTTTTAACCATCAGCTATGAGGTTTTAGGTACCTCCAATGCCTATGAGTGAGTTGTGCATGCAGACTGTTAATTTGTATTGTGTACTGAACAGAGTGGTCTACAGTGTCATGTTTTGTTAAGGCACATGCAAAGTCACTCTTGTGCACATTACTTGTTTGAATTGAGGAATGTTTTCTGCTATGTCCTACCTCTTATCTCAGTCAATCACAGATGTTCCGAGTTCCAGTTTGGCTCCTCATCCTTGGCAAGTCACAGATAGTGTCAGAAGAAGATGGGAATTGCTGGTAGACATGGGAAGTGTCTAATTGCCATGAGTATGTGGAGTGTGACTAACATGGCCAGACTGTCAGGATACTGGGGTGGAATTGTGTTTTCCCACCACGATAACTTGTAGGCTACTGGAGGTGGTAAGAAGGTGTAATTTGTGTGTCCATATGTGTCTGACAGCTGTGGAAATTGTAGAACCATAGCCGCTACCATCACAATGGTTTTTGTTGTATGTAAACTACCTTGAACCTAGCTGTAAGTGTGTTCCTACTTTGCAGACCAATGTGCATGTCTCTGTGGACTGACATAGGTGAATGGTAGGCCTAACTGTATGTGACCAATGTAAGTTAAAGATCCCTGGACTGGGGACATCGCTACTGATATCTGTCTGTACCATGGGGTATGAATATTGGGAAGCTAAGGTATGGGTATGTGATACGGCTTTACCAGATGATAGAAAGAACCAATCTGTATGCCTCCTGGCTTGCAGGAAGACTGACATGTCTCTAATTTCTGTATCCTGTGATTTAGCAGTGTCTGGCACCTTAGCAAACATCCGGATGTTACTGTCAGTTATACCCTATGTGATCTTTGCATATCTACAAATAAATGTGTGTAGATGTAGTATACAATTGTTTTGGATTCTGTCCATGTTACAATCCTAACATATTGAGGGGGTCATTCCGACCCTGGCGGTCATAGACCGCCAGGGCCGGGGACCGCGGATGCACCGCCAACAGGCTGGCGGTGCATCCAGGCCAATTCTGACCGCGGCGGTAAAGCCGTGGTCAGAAAAGGGAAACCGGCGGTTTCCCGCCGGTTTTTCCCTGGCCTGAGGAATCCTCCATGGCGGCACTGCAGGCAGCGCCGCCATGGGGATTCCGACCCCCTTCCCGCCAGCCTGGTTCTGGCGGTTTTGACCGCCAGAACCTGGCTGGCGGGAACGGGTGTCGTGGGGCCCCTGTGGGCCCCTGCAGTGCCCATAGCATGGGCACTACAGGGGCCCCCTAACAGGGCCCCACAAGGATTTTCAGTGTCTGCATAGCAGACACTGAAAATCGCGACAGGTGCAACTGCACCCGTCGCACCCTTTCCACTCCGCCGGCTCCATTCGGAGCCGGCATCCTCGTGGAAGGGAGTTTCCCGCTGGGCGGGCGGGCGGCCTTATGGCGGTCGCCCGCCAGCCCAGCGGGAAACTCAGAATGACCGCCACGGTCATTTGACCGCAGTGCGGTCATTCGGCGGCTCCCGCCGGGCGTGCGGTTACCGCCGCCGGGGGGAGTCGGAATGACCCCCTGAGTCTCTTGCTGATAGAGTCCAAGTGTGATGTTCACAACAAAGGTTGGACAATACAGGGGGATATATTAATAGTAGAGTTGGCATGCATAACAGTTGTACATGGTTGATAAATGACACATACACAGGACCTGTGTTTAAGAGTAATTTATTTAGGACAGTAAAACAATATGTGTGACTAGAAACTTAAATACACACACAATAAACAGTGAAGGGTTCAATCATGGTTGTAGGAATCAAGAAGGTATCTGATCCACCATTAGGATACACAAGTCCAGTGTCCTTGCACCATGGTAACATGGAGATTGGTTTCAGAACAGTCAACAGGGTGTATCTGTGGCATACAAGGGGAACAAATCAGGAGAGGTTCACTTCCTGGCAGTGGTTTTGGTCTTGGCATCTGCTCCTCCTGGATGTCTGGGTGGATGTCCACGTTTGTGTGGGGGTTCCTCTGCTACAGGGAATGGTGTGTCTGAGGCATGTCCTTCCCCTAACAGGGCCTCAATTCCACTAGCAGCTGTAGATGACGAAGGGCCTGAAGAGTCATTACTAGTGGAATGGGGCTGATATTGTGTTGAAGACCTACTCAGTGTAGTGTTGATGTCCCTCAGCACCCCAGCAATGGACGCCAGGATGGCATTTTGTGCCTGACACTGCCTCATGACTTCCTGGTGGTTTTCCCTGTGCAGCTGTTGGATTTCCCTCATCATGGTGATTACTTGGCCCATTATGCCTTGGGAATTCTTGTAGGCTCCCAAGACATGTGAGATGGTTTCCTGGTAGTACTGTCCCTTTGAGCCCCCATCCTCTGGTTTGTTGCCATCTTCGTGCCATATCTTTGCTTAAACCATACACTGTTCAGTGCTTTTGAATTAATTGGAGGGTGGTAGTATGAGGAGGGAGCAGTCGCTTATATTGAGCACACGCTTTTCACTGTCTAAAGTCTGAGGGACTAGCTTTGGCATTGTTATTTTTCTCGCCCAGTTTATTTACAATGCCCACTTCTCCACCCTCAGCCAGACCACTATTGAATGCAGGTATTAGGATATGCCTATAAGAATTATTTGAAAGTGGGGCAGATATAGGGGGTCATTCCGACCCCGGCGAGCGGCGGGCACCGCCCGCCGGGCAAAGACCGCCAAAAGACCGTACTGCGGTCAAATGACCGCGGCGGTCATTTTGACTTTCCCGCTGGGCAGGCGGGCGAACACCAACAGGCCGCCCGCCCGCCCAGCGGGAAAGCCCCAGCAACGATGAAGCCGGCTCCGAATGGAGCCGGCGGAGTTGCTGGTGTGCGACGGGTGCAGTGACACTGAAAATCCTAATGGGGCCCTGTTAGGGGGCCCCTGCAGTGCCCATGCCAGTGGCATGGGCACTGCAGGGGCCCCCAGGGGCCCCATGACACCCGTTCCCGCCAGCCTCTTCCTGGCGGTGTAAACCGGTAGGAACAGGCTGGCGGGAAGGGGGTTGGAATCCCCATGGCGGCGCTGCTTGCAGCGCCGCCGTGGAGGATTCCCTGGGGCAGGGGAAAACCGGTGGGAAACCGCCGGTTTCCCTTTTCTGACCGCGGTGGTAGAATTGCCCCTGAAGCACCGCCAGCCTGTTGGCGGTGCTTCCTCCGTCCCCGGCCCTGGCGGTCCATGACCGCCAGGGTCGGAATGAGGCCCATAGTCTGGTCAAGTCTAGTCCGCTCTAAAATCGTAACTCTTACGGTAACTTTTATCAGGACAATATCTGAATTTTCTAGTTTGATTATGGTAGAAATTAGAAGTTTGTTTCTGTTTTAGTCACCCCTCTGTAAAAGTGTCTGCAGGCCATGTCCCACACCTTTGGTCATGTATGGAAGTGTGATCAGGGGTGTCTTTTGTTTTCACTGGAGGCCCCCTTCAATGGTAGTCAAACTGTACCTGGGGCATCTTCTAACTTAAGAAGCGCACCTTTACCATTAAATGTACTGAAAATTATCTTGGTGTCTACTTGTTACATTATTTTGTCCCTCTGTTGTTTGAGGGTTGTGTTTACTTGTCAGCAATAAACAACTGCTGGGGCAGCAATGGGTAACATGCTTTTTATGAGTAACACTTGGGTCCCTGTAGAACACAGCTAAGCCCAGATGATCAGATAAGAGCCACACACTTCTTTATTTTCTAAAGGGAGTGTAGCTGTAGGATAACTCAGTGGGTGAATGCATCTGTTGCTAAAATCTGCATGCAACCTACAAGACATAGCTTTAAATATGGCAGTTCCAGCAATTATTTTCACCCTTCTATGTCAATACTATAAGGAGCAGGCTCACTATTTACAGCAAGCTTTGGCAAAGCCAATAGGTCTTGCCTGTGCATGAGCTTTTGTCTTTTTTATTTCAAGGATGCTGCCTAGTGGGTCTCTCAATGCTGTTCTGTCCTTCCGAAAGTAATTGCCAGAGCCCATAGGTCCAAAAGGCGAGACCTATTGGCTTTGCCAATACTTATTTACTTGTGCGCATCTTTTGCATTGTTTTAACAGTATGCGTAGTTCCTAGGTGTAAAACACTTCTTTTTAGGCTATATTTTACATGAGTATATTTTCTTTAGTCTTTTTAGAATGGTTGTATATGTTCACCATTACTGTTATAACATATATTTCACAAAGCTAAATATTTTAGCACAAGTTTAAATTCATTGTTGTTCTTTGAATTATTGCAAAACATTATGAATTTTCGCTGCGTTTTTTTATTTTTACATTTCTGATGAGGCTGGAGTTGTGATTCTTCCCGTGGTAGATCGTCCTGCACTACTCCTGCTGACCTTGGTGCCAGGTCAGGTTCAACATCTTGGGAAAAAGCTGCACTACCGATTAAGGATAAGAACAAGCATTGAGGTTCATTAACCACTTTCCAGGCTGAAGGAAGCAGCAGCTAGAAACGTGTGTGAGTAGTTTTCACTTGCAACAACTGATGTTTAGGTTTTGGGCCTTTCAGTATAGTGTGTTTACTGTGAGATATCCCTCAAGTAAGGGACGCCAGGAAGTACATAACCATAACAATCCTCTAAACCACTTATGTAAAAGAGTTCATTTCCTATCTCTGAATATGAGCCAGGCTGCCCCACTGCAGCTGCATGCCCAGCTACAACTCCCCCTGATGAATTTGCAACTGATGCCAAGCAGCTATGGTCATAATCAAAGATACCTACCTATGGTACCACCTAATTGTATTGCAATCATCAGTATTTTGTTGCAAACTTGTATGCAATACTTACACGCAGAATCAACAGACTCAGGTCGTGAAACCATAGTGGGCAAAAATGACGGCGCCCACCATCAGTTTATTTTTTTCCTTTCATAGTTTTTTGTAGGCCAAGGATTTTGTTTTATTTTTAATTATAATTTTATCAATGTTTTTTAACTTTTATTTTTTTAGCTCCATCTGGTAGCGTTTTTTGGTATTTTGTATTTCTTTTTAGCTTTTGAATTTTTCTTGACCCAAGCCTTTGTCCCTCAACAGCTCTATTCAGAGCCAAGAGCACCATTAAAGATTAAAGAGTGCTCTTTGCATTTTATTTTACATCTACGACTTACTAATAAGAATCTTTACTATCAAAGAATCTCCTTTCGAAAGCCTTTCTATCCTTTGTTTCCTTCTTTTATTCCTTTAGTTTTTGACACCATAATTTTCTTTAGTCTATTCTATTGTGATTATCATTACTCACATGTAAGTGTGGTTATCTGCACATCCAGACTCTTCATTCAAACATGTGCACCTGTAACCCCTGTTATGCATGCAGAGACTGGTTTGGACATACAGCGATCTGGGTAAGGCCCGGTCTATAACCACTGGTGAATCCTGCTCGTAGGAAGCAGGGCATTGCCATTGACCGGACCTTGAGCTCAACCACCCATGCATCCTACTTTTTGGACATAAGACTTGTCCTCTATCTGTCCCAGCACCTACAAGCTGCTGTGCAGTCTGTTTATTGTGAGGGCTGGATGACAGGCCTGGTCTTCTGTGAACAAAAGGTCTAGCCTGTTGTCACGCCTTATTTTGTTTACAAAAATCGGGATTTCCAATCCATGCAGCTCACAGCCTTTGGTCTTGTGTAGTAGGGGTTGGATACAGGGCCTGGTTGGTGTCTTGCTTGTCAGGTGCTAGGCTGTGGACCCTCCTGCCCTGGAATCCTGCTGGTTGGATGCCAGGCCCTGGAGTCACCTTCTCTTGGTTCCTGCTCCTACTATGTAGACCCTTTGACGGTGATACGTGCAGCCTGCCTTGCCCACTGGGGACATATTTTAGGTCTCTGTATTTCCCAAGGGTGGGGGGTGATAGCCATGTGCAGCATTTTGCTACTCCTTGTCTTTCAGAAGAGTTTGGAACTAGATGTTTTTTACACGTGAAACATGTATTCAGAAATGAATTATCACATAACACAATGTAGAATACCCAAAACATCAACTACCGGCACACATGCATATCTACATGTAGGCGGAAAAACATATTTTAAGACAATTAAATAATGTGCAATATCATAAATTAAACTAATAGTTGTCGTTGTACATGTGGATGTCCATGTACTTTATTACTGTACGTAATTTGTGATATTGTACTTTTTGTGGCATGGACTAGTATGTGTGGGAGTATGTTACAGATCGTATATTCAATGGTGAAAATTCGTGTTAACTAAGTACGGCGGCAACATGAACTAAAGTTAAGCACCTTATGGCATCATGTACAATCAATGTGGTTGCAAAAAGAGTTCCCAATTTGCACACTGACTTTTTGCAACCACTAAATTATTTTGCAAACCAAACTATGTACAAATAAGTCGGTTCACAAAATAAGAAATATTAATGAGGTCGGTCGCAAATTGTGCCTCACTCCAGTTGGAAGCCATCAAAGGGATGGTGGCTTCCTGTGATCTGCAGACCACTATGTTATTGCTTTTAAATAAAGCAAACTTTATTCAGTGCAGCCAGGTTTCCTCAGGGTGCCTCAGGGCCATATATTCAGTGAGTGTACGGGTGGAACTCGCCTCAAATAAATTAGCAGTCAGGTCAAATGTCTGGTGTGCTGTGCTACAAGAGTCAGTTCTGTTGTCAAGTTACACAGCTTGCTGCTGCAGCTTGAGTGTTAACCATGTCAGTGGGAAGTTTGTGAAATGCAGCCAGGGTCCAAGGGTTAAGAGCGGGGTGGGATTTAGAATCGTTCTTCTCTCAGCCCTTGGTCACTCAGACAGTCCAAACCCAGTCCAATAACACAGAAGCTGACGTTGGAGTTGGAGTTAGAAGGTACTACCGCAGGTGTTTTAATACAAATTATTAATGAGTGTTTAAGTATTGTGAACAATGGATTTGTGTAGAAAATATAATAACATAGAAAAATAATGCACACATTTGAAAATGTGATTACGATGAGTGGACGCCAATATTTACGAAGTGTACCTATTAATAGTCTAATACTATGAAATGTTGAGCATATGTTTACTAATGGGGTAATATGTCATTTTAAAGGTTATGCATTATGCATTAGTTTCATTAATTGTAGGCCTTAATTTAGCAAAGCTCTTGGCCTTCTTGCCAGGCTTCATGTCAAGATGTATTTCTTAACGTTTAATGACTGTCCTAGAGAGTTAAACTGTGATTTTCCATTGGATTGCTTAAATATGCTCACAGATGAGAAGTCTTCTCATGAGAACCGACTGCTAGAAGATCCTGGTCTTGCAATGTAACATTTTGTGTGTAATGTGTGTAAGACTGACTTTCTCAGGAGGAGAACAATGAAGACAGTGACTGGAGTAGAAGCTGCAACAATATTGTTACCTGATGAGCCGGATGATGAGGACATTGCAGGGCAACCAATCAACAACATGTGAACAGAGTAATGGTAGAATTCATAGAGTTGGAGTTTAAGTTTTATTGGACAAAGTGTAAACATGCGATCCCTTGACCAATAAGGACCTGAGAAATAGTTTTAGTGAATTCAACTTAACAAGACTGCACTGAGAAGAAACCAGCATTCTGCATTTTGCATTTTTGCATTAAGCATTCCGCATTTGCTCATTGCCCATTTTTTTGCTGCCTGAAAGGTCAATATTTTCTGGTGCGTCTTGACAAGAGACATGCTTAACTTTATTGCTTAAAGACTTTGCATTTTCTGAACTTTGATGCTGAATCCTGATGCCTTGCTGATCGACTGATGTCCTGATGACGAAGACTCTTTTGTGTTGCCGATGTAATTGAGGAGACCTATAGCTCATATCTATGTGTCTGTTATGCATATTTGCTTTTTCTTTCTTGGTACCAACCACACTGTTTTGATAGAGCCCTAGTTAGATGCTTTTCCAAATTCGGGTTAGTAAATTGTTTTGCATGAAGCCCAACATGCTCATGCTAATCTGGTGTTAGTTAAGGATCCTCACTAATGAAATTCTGCTAATAGGGAATAATGCTTGATGAATTTCTCTGATGAACTTAAATACATGTGATCACATTGACGCAATTGACCTTGTTATTAATTTGCACCATAACCTTAGAATGTGCCGTAGTTCATGCTTTGATTAGATTACGTTTCTTCTGCTGCTTTTAGACAGCCAGAATTGTTTCTGTATTCGTTTCATTTGATTTTGAGATTAATCTACATGACTTTAGCATTGCTAATAAAAGGAAATAAATAGTCTAACTTTTACTAAAAGGTGTGGTTATTCATGACTGAAAGGTCATGGTGCGAGACAATTAATGACTCTATTGATTATTAGTGTTATTGATAATTGTTGATTATTTATATTGTATACTGATTATTGATCTGCATGCACTGGAATTATGGAGGGATCATCTTTATTGCGAGTCAAAAGGTTCCTCAACCTATTCGCGTCCCCTTGTAAATTTACTTATTAAGGTCAGTCGCGCTAACAAAGGCAGGGAGATACTACGGCCCTCATTACAACACTGGCGGTAAATCCCGCTTTCCGCCGCGCAGAAGACCGCCATCATACCGCAGCGGCCGCGGAATTCCGCTACAGGTATTACGACCCACATCCCGTAATCCGCCACAATACAGACACCCACACAAGTCTGCCACACCAAAGGTCAGTGATAAACTGGCGATAACAAAACCAACACCGTCACGCCAACAGGAATACGCCCACAGTATCACAACCCACGAATCAACGCGGCGGTCTTTCAACCGCGGTATTCCATTGGCGGTACACACCACCGCGCTCAAAATACACACACATTTACAAAACACAACCACATTGGACAATTCGAAATACACACACCTGATACACATACACACACCACTCCCAAGCACCCAATCAAATATAAAACACACACCCACATCACCCACAAACCCTTACTACCAAATTTCAGAAAGAAGGCCAGAGAGAGACACTACCTAAAACAACACCAGCACCCATAGACACACAACACCATCACTTACACAACATCCACGCACCTCAAACAACACTCACCAACACATCCCCTCACACATCACAACAGACACCACCTCACACATCACCCACACCACATCATGGCACCTCAACAACACCCCAGGTTTTCTGAGGAGGAGCTCAGGGTCATGGTGGAGGAAATCAGTCGGGTAAAGCCACAGCTATTCTGATCACAGGTGCAGCAAACCAAGAACACGGGTTGACATCAGGAATAGGTGGAACAACTTATAGGGGAAGGTACGTTCCGTGGTATCCAGACACCAGATTGCCATACAGAGAACTGGCTGTGGACCCCCACCACCTCCCCCACAACTAACAGCATGGGAGGAGCAAGTCTTGGCAATTATGCATCCTGAGGGCCTCGCTGGAGTAGCAGGAGGACTGGACTCTGGTAACACATATCTTTACTACTTTATCCCCCACACCCCACCTGCATGCCAACACATACCCCCCACCCTTACCCTCACACCCATCACCCCAACAACCCACAGATACCCCGCTAACAAAACCCACACATCCCAAAACCAAGCCCTGCATATACATGGACACCCATCACCAAAGCATGTCCACTACAGAGACTCACTCATGCCCCAAAATCACCAATCACACAAGGACCAAGCCAATAAAGCAAGCACAGGAGTAGAGGGTCACTCACCCACTGCACAAGATGGCACACACAGATACAATAACTATGCATTTACACCCCAACAGGACCCCTACCCAACGTCACCGGACAGGAGGTGCCAGCAACATCCAGTCCCCCCACAGAAGAGACCCACAGTGATGACAGCAGCTCTGCACGTCTGGATCAAGATGACCAGCCTGGCCCATCAGGGACCTCAGGACAGTCGGTTCCCCTGACACAGTCACAAACCACTACAAAGCCTCCCCCCTCAGGAAACACCAGCACAACACCCACCCAGCGGGCCCATCCCTCCTTCCCCAGGACACGTCAATCAGCAGTATGTCCACCACTACAGGGAACCCAGGCAACCCCACTAACACAGGACGATCAGGGACCTGGGGGCAGTGGCAGTGGGCACACGGTTCAGGGGACAGAGGCACAGGATAGCAGGGAAGCTGGAAGGACTGCTGTGCGACAGGGGGAGGACAGGCCCAGGGAACCCACTGTCCACGAGGCACTCTCCAATATCATGGGAGCTTACCACCATTCCCAGGAGACCATGGGCACGGTACTGGCCAAGTTTCAGGAGACCCAGCGGCTGCAGGAGGAACACTACCTGGGGATCAGGGAGGACTTGAAGTCCATCAACATCACCCTGGTCACCATTGCAGGGGTGCTGGCAGATATTGTCAACACCATGAGAGACACAGTGGCACACCAACGGGCCCCTGACACTAGCCTGGATGATGAACAGCACTCCACCTCCGCCGGCGCTAGTGGACAGGAGGCACCGCCACAGGAACAACAGGCCACCAGCACTCCACCCCCTGCAGATGGAGAACCACCCGTAAATGGTCCCTGAGATCGAGGAACAAGACAGAGAACATTGCCAAGACCCCCCACCAGGAAATAATACCCCCCTGAATGTCACCCTTCTGTCCCACTTTGTCACCCTCTCCACCCTTAAAATGCCATTGCTCCACTTCCTATGCCCCTTTGGGCAATGCACCTGTGAAACAAATAGACTGGACTCTGCTATGGACATACCTCCAACATCACCCCAGCCCATTTTACAACCCCCTCCACTTATTTGCACAGGAATAAACACACTTCAATCACATAAAAAGTCTGTGCTTTCACAAATGTGCAATTGCAATATCAATGGAATATAGCAATGTCAATTTACTTTTTCACATACCAGTGTAACACAGCTGTAGGCCAGAAGTTAAAATAGCAGAGGGCACAAAGTGGGACCAAGATCTGTGAAATGGAAAGTCAAAGTGACAAGTCAGGTTCCATACACTGAGTGAAAATGACAGACTTATGCTAGCTCCAACAATAGTATGAGATGTGTCTCACTGGAAGTATTGCATGATGATGTTGTTTTGGTTGTCAATATCCTCTTCTTCTGCCTCCTCTTCTTCACTGTCCACAGGCTCCACAGCTGCCACAAGACCACCATCTGGCCCATCCTCCTGCAGAAAAGGCACCTGGCGTTGTGCAGCATACAGCAGGCTACGATCATCTGGCACACCTTCTTCGGTGAGTAGTAAGGGAACCACCTGTCAGGTGGAGGCACCGGAATCTGGCCTCCAGGAGGCTGAAGGTGCGTTTGATTATCCTCCTAGTTCGCCCATGTGCCTCATTGTAGTGTTCGTCTGCCCTTGTCCTGGGATTCCTCACTGGGGTCAGTAGCCATGACAGGTTGGGGTAACCAGAGTCACCTGCAAATGTCGAGGGACAACTGTTAGACACACACTAACCCTTAGGGACAACCCCAGACACCTATGTAAACTGTTTTGGGACCTTGGCCTCACCTATTAGCCACTCACGGTGCCTCAGGAGTTGCCCCATCACATAAGGGATGCTGCTATTCCTCAAAATGTAAGCGTCATGCACAGAGCCAGGATACTTGGTATTGACTTTGGAGATGTACTGGTTTGCCAAACACACCATCTGCACATTCATCGAATGGTAGCTCTTCCGGTTTCTGTACACCTGTCCATTCCTGCGGGGGGACAAATGCCACATGTGTGACATCAATGGCACCAATGATGTTGGGGATATGTCCCAGGGCATAGAAGTCACCTTTCACTGTGGGCAAATCCTCCACCTGAGGGAAAACGATGCGCATGTGTTTCAGCAGGGCAGACAACACTCTGGACAACACGTTACAGAACATTGGCTGCGACATCCCTGATGCCATGGCCACTGTTGTTTGAAAAGAATCACTGGCCAGGAAATGGAGTACAGACAGGACCTGCACTAGAGGGGGTATCCCTGTGGGATGGCGGATAACTGATATCAGGTCTGGCTCCAACTGGGCACACAGTTCCTGGACTGTTGCACGATCAAGTCTGTATGTGATAATTATGTGTCTCTCTTCCATTGTCGACAGGTCCACCAGGGGTCTGTACACCGGAGGATGCCGCCATCTCATCACCTGCCCCAGCGGACGTGCCCTATGGAGGAGAACAGCGAGCAGAGAGTCATCCAACACTGAGGTATCACAATGTGTTATTTGCAGAAACGTTAGTAATCCACTATGTGCCGGTATCTGTCTGTATTCCCGGCCTAGATAGGTGTGATGCAGTTTATTTCCATGCCATGTGGCCCCCTGAAATGGCGGCTGCCTGACCTGTAAGGTGGGACAAGGGGATATGAGGTAACTGCGCTGGCGTTGTACACTGTTGCGGTGGGCGGTCGAAGACCGCGGCGCAATTTAGCATTGGTTAACATTGGGCCCTATGGGTTTCAGGAGCCATTGACGATGTACGCCAGTGGTGACGGTACGCACCGCCGCGGACGTGACCGCCATTTTCTCTCTGTTCACTTACTTGATACATGACCTTCAACCGGAGAGGACCTGCACTGAAAGTGCTGCTGTGACCTGTGTCTGTAAGCGACGATGGCTACAGTGTCTGGGGAAAGGGCCCCTGCCTTCACTTCGGAGGAGTTGGAGAAACTAGTGGATGGGGTCCTCCCCCAGTACACGCAACTGTACGGTCCTCCAGACAAACAGGTGAGTACACTGTGATCATGCTGCATGGGCAATGCCTGCTTTGAGTGGTGTGGATGGCAGAAAAATGGGGGGGCCTGAGGCCTGCATGTGCGGATGGTGAGTGTATGTGCGTCAGGGCATGGGTGGGAAGTGGTGGTCAATGACTATGACGGTCCGGACGGCTGAGTAATTTCCTTTCCCCTGTACCATTCCTCTAGGTCAGCGCCCACCAGAAGAAGGGTATTTGGCGTGCCATCACCAAGGACGTCTGGACCCTCGGGGTCTACCACAGACGGAGCACCCACTGCCGTAAAAGATGGGAGGACCTGTGCCCTTGGAGCAACCATGACCCCCCTGATGTCCCGGATCCTGGTGGTGGCATATCTGGAGTTGGATGGGTGCTTGAGGGCATCACAGCAGCCACAAGGGGGTGAGTGCACTCTCATTCAGCTGACTCTGCACACATTACAAGGTGTCTGGGTGGGGGAGGTGGGCATTGGGTTCCCCTAGGCCAGGACGAGCTTGGTAGGCAAGGTCTCTTGTGAGGCAGGCTATATGGCACCCCAACCCCACTAGTGGTAAGAGCCATCTAGACCTAGTCAGGCTCCTGTGACTTCCAGGTGTGCAGCAATTGGGCTTAGGCCTCGTACCCGATGGGCATGTGAAATTTCTAGGAACTGTTAGAGCATGGCGTAGTGCAGAGGGCTGCTCCCTGTGTGTTGTGTCCGCCAACGGTAATGGTGTTGCATGCACTGACCATGTTTTTCTTCTGTCTTTCCCCCCTTTTTGTGGTCTCCCTGTTCTTGTGTGAAATAGCATCATCAGGTGGAGGAGCAGTGGCACTGGAGCAGGAGGGAGCTGCAACCCACTTGGCCCTGGAGGGTGAAGCAACGGAGTCTGAAGCCACCAGTGGGAAGGAGGGCGAGGGAAGCTCCATGGCGGGGACAGGAGCATACACCAGTGACAGTGACTCCTACTCTGATGGGAGCTCCCTTGCGGTGGCAGGCAGCTCTGTGCCCACCGCATCAACAGGTACAGCCGCCAATCCCCCCTACCAGCATCGCCCTCCCAGCAGGCCCTCAGCGTGTGTCCCGTGCCCGCTCACCCAGGAGGGTGGGCATCTCCTTCACCCCAGGCACCTCAGGCACTACCCCAGTCAGCCCTGCTGCCCTCAGTGAGGAGGCTATTGACCTCCTGAGATCCCTCACTGTTGGGCAATCTACCATTTTGAATGCCATCCAGGGTGTTGAGAGGCATTTGCAACAAACAAATGCATACCTGGAGGGCATTCATTCTGGGCAGGCGGCCCAACAGAGAGCATTTCAGGCTGTGGCCTCAGCACTGATGGCAGCCATTGTCCCTGTGTCCAGCCTCCCCCCTCCAACTTCCTCCACCCATCTTCAATCCCCTGTACCTCAGCCTATCCCAAGCACACCATCAGACCAGCATGCACACACATCAACACACAAGAGTGGCTCCAGCAAACATAAGCACCACACATCCCACAGGCACTCACACAAGCACCACACATCAACATCCACTGTCTCCACTGTGTGTCCCCCTCCACGTCCTCCTCCTCCCTCCTTGTCTCATCTCCATTCACACCTGCATGCACTACATCCTCAGCCACTACCTCCATCACCAGCACTACCATCACCACACACCGCTCACGTGCAATCACTACCCCCAATACCATTCACACATCCCCAGTGTCCTCTCCCAGTGTGTCTGTGAGCCCTCCTCCCAAGGTACACAAACACAGGCACACACCCACCCAACAGCCATGCACCTCACAACAGCCTCCGGCCCATGCACCTTCACCCAAATTCAGCAGACGTACACCTCCTACAACCACAACCTCTTCCTCCACTCCCAAACCTCCAACATCTTCCCATCCCAGTGTGTGTAAAAAACTTTTCCTTGCAAACTTTGACCTCTTCCCTTCACCTACCCCCGTCCTTCCCCTAGGGCCAGGCTTTCCAGGTCCCAGCCCAGCACCTCAGCGACCAAATCCCCAGGCACAGTGGTGCCGGGGACTGCGGGGTCATCGAGTGCACCACCCATCAAGGCTGCCAGTGTGCCACATAGTGAGGGCAAGGACATTCCGCCACCTGCCAAGGTAAAAAAGGTGCCCACATCCCGGGAGGAGAAGCCAAAACAACCAGCCACCAAGGCCTCAGACAAAATAAAAGGGGATAGTGGCAAGACAACTGCGGCACCAGCAAAGGTGCGGAATGGCCAAAAGCAGAAGAGCAGGTCAGGAGAGGGCATGGTGGCACCGACTGAGGGACCAGTGTCACAACTTCTGTCCACGACCACACCAACCTGTACGGCGGCGAACACCGCTAGCTGCCCCGCCACCACAACTGCCACCTGCACCACCACCTGCACTGCCACCAGCACGTCTACAGCCTCAGCTACAGTCCCCAGCCTCTTCCCCAGTGGGCAGCCATCTGAGGCTGCAGGAGATGTCCTGCTGTGTCCCTCTTCAGGTGCTGACCCATGCGCTGCCGCCATAACCGCCACCATAGACACCAGCAAAGCACTGCTGCCACAGACACCGCCACAAGCATCGCCACCAGCCCTGCGACGTGCTCGGACAGTGGCACCACCGCTGACATGGCTACCATCCCCAGTGGTCAGTCGTCCGAGGCTGGAGGAGAGTTCCTGGACCCCAGGCAGCTTCCATGAGGCATGACTTCCATCATTGTTTGCACCTGCAGATGGAAGGCGAAGCCGCAGCAGTGTGGGGTATGTCTCTGCCTCCATGGCATATCATGCTACCTGTACCTCGGCAATCTCGTGGCACACACACCCAGGTGAGGGAATTGTACCGGCCACACTGCACGTCGAGCACTCTGGGCACAAAGCCCGCTCCAGAACCAGTGGAGAGATACATCCACTACCTCAGTCCTTGGCAGGATGAAGCACTCTGGGCACAAAGCCCCCTCCAGAACCAGTGGAGAGATACATCCACTACCTCAGTCCTTGGCAGGATGAAGCACTCTAGGCACAAAGCCCCCTCCAGAACCAGTGGAGAGATACATCCACTACCTCAGTCCTTGGCAGGATGAAGCACTCTGGGCACAAAGCCCCCTCCAGAACCAGTTATCCACTTGAAAGACTGTGGCTTAGCACTCCCCAGGATAAAGCAGTGGGCAACCCACCCACTTGATAGACTTGAGAGACTATGGCTTTGCACTCCCCAGGACCAATCAGTGGGCAAACCACCAATGGAAAGACTTGAGAGACTGTGGCTTTGCACTCCCCAGGACCAATCAGTGGGCAAACCACCCACTGGAAAGACTTGAGAGACTGTGGCTTTGCACTCCCCAGGATAAAGCAGTGGGCAACCCACCCACTTGAGAGACTTGAGAGACTGTGGCTTTGCACTCCCCAGGATACAGCAATGGGCATGGAGCCCCCTCGTGCAGCAGTGGTGTTGTGATTTAATCTGGCTGAGAAGCCCCCCCCCCACTGAGGTGCATGTATATTTGCGGTCTGATGCCCCAGCCGTGTTCTCTCCGTTTTGAGCCAGGTATCATGTGTGGGCTTGGCCCATGCATTTTGGGCCCAGTGGTCCACGGACAATGATTGGTACACTATCCGGACTTGTGTAGTTGGTATACATATTTGTATATAATGAATTTTGACTATCTGATTTTTCATGATTACACTGGTTACAATCATTTCCTTTTGTCCTTGCATTCTTCCAGGGAGTGAGGGGGTGTATATGTAATGTTGCTGTATGTATTTGTGTGTATGTTGTTGTGGGTGAGGGTGGGGGTGGGGGTATTGCGTGTCGCATGTGTGTGTCACTCTCTTTCCTCCCCTCCCCTGTGTTGTAGGTGAAGTACTCACCGTGGTCGTCGCCACCACCGTTCGTACTCCTGGTAGATGAGAAGATACACCAGCATGGGCAGTACGTGTAACTCGGGCTCCATGGCGTCCTGGTTCCTCGTTGGGTGTTGAGAGGTTAGTGTTTTCCCTTCTGTGTACTGTTTCGGCCGTGCTTTTGATCACGTTGGTACCGCCCTGGAAAAGGTGGCAGATAGGCGTCTTGAAATACAGTGGGTGGTACTTTGTCTTCCGCCTGTCTGTTGGCGGTTACCGCCGCTGTGTTTGTTTCTACCAGAGTGGTGGTCGGAGTGTTAAAGTGGCTGTCTATGTTGGCGGTTTCCGCCATGGTCGTGATTCCATTTTTTTTCCGCCGGCCTGTTGTCAGTATTACCACCGCTTTAACACCGACCGCCAGGGTTGTAATGAGGGCCTACATCTTTCTGGTAATGCCCTTTTCTCGGGGTGGACAAAATGCTAGTTAGACATTGTCCAAGCAGTCAGATCCCAGAGTTCCTACAGCCCTGTCACTGCTTCTTGAGTCCACCGTAATCGTACTGCACCCTCCCTTCTTTGTCGAAACATTTCAGTGCTCCATTCATTTCAGTCATGGGGATGAGCACTATTTTATCCAGGAATCTTCAGTAAATCAAAATCATAATTATAATAATAATAATAATGTTATCTTTTAAAACGGCTAGTGCTATGGTACTACAGTAATTATGGGTCTTTGTCACTGGTAACTAGTACTTGCTGTAGAGTTGTATGTGTCATCTCTGTACACTGGTGTGAATCTATCTTAAATAGTATGTCTAGTTATTGTGCCTGTTTTTATGTATCACTGCTTGTGTTTACATGCATTTCTCTCAGCTTGCCTATGAGGAAATGACTGTGCACCAAGTCAGTAAGGCAAGACTTAACAATTGTGGTGATTAACTGCGAGGGCAAAACTAACCATTTGACAGTGAGGAATGGATTCCAATGACTTCTCCTAGATGAACACTAGATGTGTTTTGCGTGTCAGGATAGGCTATTGGCAAATCTACTCGTACATGTTGAGGAAGGGAGGGGGCAAAGAAGGAGCTGGACTAGCAATGGCTGGAGGTCTGGACTGACTGCATTGTCAAAGCTCAAGGGTTGCTAAGTACCCCAGGTCGATGTGTGACTGGCCACTGCTATTGTCAAGGATTTTTTGCCATTCTGGGACAAGTAGTTTTATGATGGGATGCACAAGAGTAAAAGTCACAGAATGTAATGAGAAAACCTACCCTAAAACAGCTACTAATATCTGGACCTGGCATGGTTGGTAGGGCTGATGAAGGTCTGGAATTGGTTGAAGTAGCAGAGATTAGTGGTCTTTCACTGGATAGCAGAGAATGCTGTATATCAGAGAGTGCACTGACAGAAATGTGTGTCTCAACTGGGAAAGTGTGAGTGAAAGAGGTAAATGAATGCGAGTGAGTGGGAGAGAAAGAGCTGTGACAGGTGCAAGTCAGTACTGAGGGGCATTAGCAGAATTGTGTGTGGTTCAAAAGGAGAGCAAATGGTGCATTATTTCGGAATGGAGAAACATGGAGCACTCAAGGTCAGGACTGAAGTGAATTTGTGGAGTTGTGTTTTACCTGACTGGATAGCAAGGGGTGCTGAAAGTCAGGAGTGAAACTTATGAAACTAAGCGTGATTGCATGGATGGGGCAGTTTTTTTCAGGTTTAGTGATACAGGCATTTTTTATTTCTGGGACTGAGATCTATTGACCCATCTGTTAAAAATCCACTGTTGTCACCACCAGCCAAAGAGAAGAGGGAGACAGCATGTGTGTATTGCTGTGCATGTTAATATATGTCGTTTTTTAAATTAGGTTTACGCCTGAGATCCCCGCCTAACTGCAGTCGGTTCGTTTTAACTGTGTTCCCTCCAACGAAATTCCATCCTCAAGTTCAAAAGGGTGTCCCTGTGCTATTGTTAGGTTAGTACAATCACTATCAAGAGAAGGATCATTACTGTGTGTGACCCTCCCCACAGCATAAGGAAGGCATCATGCTCTTCTGGCCTTACCACACACCCTCTAATAGAAGGATTTATGAATTTACTCTGTATATGTCTGGCTTAAAAATTTGTGTCAACATCCGTTTCCAGCGCACATTAGTTTTCAATGTGTTACAAAAAACATGATAGTGAAATGCACTTTTTGTTCCTTAGGATAGTTTTGGCATGGAGCTCATTTTCAGATTAGAGCTGCATTTGATGTTAAGGTTCATTTGCAAGACTTGTTTTTCCTTCAACCTGTGAAACTCTTTGTGACCCACATACCTCGATCTGGATTATGGTTGTGCCCAAGAGGACTGTTTGTCTGACTACTGAAGAACGGTCTCAAGCAACTGAATCTCCAACATGAGGGTCAAGTGAAGATTAAAAGAACTCACTGCGCTCTGGAGGCACTGTCACTGCCCAAATAAAGTAAAATGATAGTGATTGTTTGAATGTAGGTTGTTGGTAGCGGTAACTATGAACCTACCCCTGTCAGTAAAGCCACCAACCAAATATAGGTTCAGAAAAGGTCTCAGTAAATTAGCCCCTTGCTCAGCCCTTGGTATCTGTAACTGAACATGCAGGTCTAACTTAGGAGACAAGAGTGTAAAGCATTCAAAACACCGATACAGTAAATAATTGAGACATAAGACACAATAAAATCCCACACCAATTTTGAAAAATATGCTTATTTTTATTAATAAATAGACACCAAAATTACAAAAACCCAATGTGGGGAACCGAAAATATGTTTTTAAAGCATAAACATTTCCTAGTGCTTAGAAACACAAAGCACCAACTTTATCAAAATTCTTCAAACTTCTCCAAACCTCAGGTGGAGGTGCTTCCTCAAGTCATTCTTGCAGGTTCACAGGATCCAAAATACAAATCCAAGGCTCTGGAATTTCCTCGGAAGGTTGGACCACAATTGCCACTATGTACCTGGCCAAATCCTTAAAAGTCGACTGAATGCACTCCAGGCTAGGGCCTCTGTCTGGAGATGATGCAGGTGAAGCTCTGTTAACCTGTAGCTGCAAGGAGTCCTTCTGAGTCCTTCTTGAAGCAAGGCCCGTCCCCAGGGTAGTATTACCAGATTGTGCAGCAGGCACAGTTTACTCAGAAGTGCAGACCAAGGGGGCAGATCCAGATTCTAGCAGGGTAGTCCTTCTTCCTCTATTAGTTACAGGCAGCAGATCTGAGAGGCTATTCACCTCTCACATATGTATTCCCAGGTCCTGACCAATGGAATGCAAGGTGAGACCCAGATGCATGGCCACTTCCTCCAAAGTGTGGCATATTCATGTCCCAGAAAGCACTCTTCTTCCAAAATCCATGATGGCTGAAATTTCAGAAGAGCAGTCAGAAGTGACTAAACCAACACCCAGTGTGGCTCATTTCCATAGCTCTCCTCCTCCTAACATCTGCAAATTCCTTCCTTAAGCCTGGTATCTGGCTGAGGGGTCCAGAAGGTGAGGGTTAGGGGATCCAGCATTCCCTGCCAGTCCTACTCTCCTTTAAGGCTGTATGTTTTATTACCCCTTCCCCTGCTCCTGCAATCCTGTGTAGCCCCAAAGCTGCCCTTCACCAAAAAGCCTCTCCCCTGGACAGCCACTTATCACGTAATCAAGCAGCTCTGCTAATCCAGGAAGCACTAACCAACCAGAGGGGACCTTCAGAAGTCCGGATTTAGCTTACAGAAAGAAAAGCTGTATAACTTATTTTCTGTACAAGTTATGATAAAATTCGCCAATGGCAAATTACTGGATTTATCAAAATAAATCTTTTAAGTCCTTGAATGACTTGTCGATGCTTTTCCCTCCTATATTTACAATAAAATATAATATTGCAATGTTAGTCTATGGAGACCAGTATCTACAATGGGGAAAAGCGAAATGAACAGTTATTTATTAAACATCTTTTATGGGGACCTTGTTTATCGTTACATGCCCCCACCCCTGGTACAACTAGGGGAGACCTGGGGATACCTGATATGCGCAAATAAGGTAGACTATCGTTTTTAAAGGATCCATAGCACCAAAGGCAAATTGGGACACCATTTCCATTTAAATTCAGTCTGCAGAGTCAGGCTGCATTTACAAATGGCAGAAAACCCCTAGCAGTGCCCACATGCAAAGGTCAGCAATTCTGCTAGGCCTCTACTTCCATGCCCTATTATGTACTAGGGTCTTACAGGTAGTTGGCATCCCCTTGCGCTAGTATTCACTAAGGACTTGTAGGGGCTGTCATGCAAATGGTAAGAATTTAACTTTTAAAGACAGACTGAGAGGCAGGCCCTAATTAAAAAGGACATAAAGCACACAGCAGTGCACACATGCAAGTGCAGGAATTCTGTTGGGCATCTAATCTCCATGCCCTACTTTTTACTAGGGACTTATAGGCAGATTGTACCCCCTTGCCCTATTATGTACTAGGGACTTACACAGTCTGTCGGGCCAGTAGGAAGGCTACCCTAATACCTAGTGTACTCTGGTACATGTGTGTGTTTTAGCATAGCACTGGCCTGTATCTGGCTAACAGAGCCCAGGGCACAGTCAGAGTCAGTTATCATCAGCACCAGTTAGAAACAAAAACTGGGGTAAATGGGGCAAAAAGATGACTTTCCAACAGTGATGCAGTGGATCCAGGGGTCCACAGAGACTGACAATAAGAATGCACAAAAGTGCAAGTGGTCATCTTTGAAGTACTGGCTGTCTGACAAGGTTGTGCCCCTATACTATCCAATCCCGGCAAGGAGATTCCCATCTGGAAGACTCCCAACTTGCACCACCATCTTTCTTCCTGCCTCCATCTTCCTGAGGTCAAGCACTTATCCATGATGAGCTTTGATGGTGTCTGGAAACATCTGGAATTTTGTAAAGGCTGCCAACGTTTAGAATGTATTACACTAGTGATGCCCTGAAAACCTTGAACGAAAGATGTCAGATTTCCTTCTCTTGTGTCTGGGATCTTCAGTTTTGGGAGCCACCAAACCTACCTAAAAAGGATCTCTGAATGTCCTACAGATCCATTGGCTAAATTACTTTTGATACCTGCTTTGCAAAAGCAATTGGCCAACACGGAACACTACACTCCCAAGGCAGCAAAATATTTTGACCACTACCAGCACATTCAAGATACAGATATTTGAATAGCCAAAAGCCAGAGGGACTCAGGACAAAGTAAGCTGCTACTGCCCAATTTCAAGCTAAAGGCACTGAAGTCCCAGAAATTAGTACACAACGTCTTGTATTGGACAGGAGTCTCACACTTTGCTGCACAGTCTCTCAGATTTGATGTGAGTCTAATAACTTAGAGAAGAGTCTCACCTTTTGGATGTGAGTGTCATTTATTAGAGAAGAGGTTCTCCAATTGCTTGCAATTTACACTTTTTAGAACATAAGCTCACTTATCTGATGCAAGTCACACAAATTAATGCCCCGACTTGCTCATTTAGTGTGAGTCCTACACCTTGAGGAACAATCTTACTCTTACTTGATGCAAATCTCATATCATTGGTGCACAAACTCTCTGGGTACAAGTTACACATGGATGACCACATTCTCACTTAGTAGGAGTGACTACATGAGATTGGATGATTTGCTTTAGTATGTATTATTCTCCCAGCCTTTCCAATGGGTATCTCGTATAATTGACTACATACCTGGAAGAAACTTGTTCAAACAATGAAATGTAGAAGTGTAACTAGATACCATGGTAAATAAGGGGCCATATAACATTATATTTTATGAACAGCTGACTGTCACCTTTGACTTTTTAGAGATTGTCCTGAAAAATGCACAGTTGTTACACAATTTTCTCAAAATTATCTTGGGGTACGACACTCTTGGATAGGGTCAGGCTTGTGTGGCACAGCATGAAAGAACTGGAAAATTCAAATTTTTCTCAAAAGCACACAGCCGTTTGGAAATGTTATGTGAAATGTAGACTTTAAATGCAACACTGTACATCTTTAACACAATTTCTTGTTCAGAGGTAGAGTAGAACCCTCTTTAAAAAATCTGCCTTGGCCAATGCAAGTCAGAGCAACTATAAAACCCACAACGTCAAAAGATCACCAGTCACTTCTGCAGGGAATGTTAAAAGTTCCTATAATATCTCAAGAAATGTAGGTGCATTATGTGGTTACATGCTGATGGTTATACAGCACCTTTTACTGCTGCCCCACACTTTTTACATACCAGAATTTGTATTCTTTGTTCCTCATTTAGCCTGTGAATGCCCCTATGGCTCCCCCAATAATTCTTGCTACTGCTCCTGGTCTTTAACCCCACATACGCTGGGGTTGCCACTAAACTTGCTCATGCTGTCCTCCATCAGTCTGGTCTGCTGATTCTAGATCTGAGCTGGTGCTAGGCCAGCTCTCTGTGGCTTTTTTGCTTTGCAAGGAAATGTGCTTATGTAGACACCCGCTGGTAGCTTGGCACAGAGCAGTCAGGCTTACCTTAATAGGCAATGTGTAAAGTATTTGTGCAACACTTAAAGTAGTCAAACAGCAAAAGACACTACATTTAAATAACCCACACCAAGTTAGAAAAATAGATCTTAATTTATTGGCAAAACAAGACCACTATGACAAAAATACAATAAGCAGAAGCTGAGATGTGAATTTTTAAAGAATATTTGAAATTGTATGTTTAAAAGCTTAAAGCGCCAACTGAGGCTATCTGGACTTGCTAGACCGGAGTAAATCAAAGTTCAGACCGACTGTGATGCAGCGGGGACTGGTGACAGGGACCAACCTTGTCCCACCAAAACAGTACCTTGTGTGGAGGGTTGCAGTGATGTCAAAGATCCGACGTGAGGAGCAGAGGAGATGATGGGAATGCGAAATGTCAGTTCCAATCTGCGCAGTCCAGGGGTGCATCATCATCGAGCTGCGCATTTGATGATCTCCAAGAAGGGATGCAAACCCATTGCGATGAAGGTGATGCGTCATCGTCGAGCTGTGCAACCAGCAATGCGTGATGCGCTGAGGCTGATTGTGATGCATCAATCCTGAGTCCTACAATCGGCGATTCGAAGTCCTCATCATCATCATCAGCGGCAGCAGAGATGCATCGGCGTTGAGGAAAGATGCAGCGGTTCTGAGCAGTGCAATGATGGCAACGTGTTCTAGGACTGGATTGGCATCACTTGTCATGGTAGGATTCAGAGTTGACAGAGTCCAGGAGCTGCAGCAGAGGTGTTTGAAGTCTTTGATGTCCCTGAGACATCAGAACAGGAGGAAAGCCAACAAGCCGTTGGAGTCACTTTGGTTCAGGGGATGCAGAGATTCAGGCCCAGTCTATCTCACTCCCAGACAATGAGGGCAGCAGGGCAGGAACAGGAAAGCAGGAGTCCAGCAAAATCCAGCAGAGTGACAGTCCCTTTAGCAGCACAACTGTCTTTTTTTCCTGGCAGAATGTCCTTAGGTCCAGAAGTGGGGTTTGGGGTCCTGTACTTATATCCAATTGTGCCTTTGAAGTGGGGAAAACTTCAAAGAGAGGCCTTTGAAGTGCACACAGTCCCTGATCTTCCTTCCCTGGCTCCAGATATACTCCAGGGAGTTATACAGCTCTTTGAGGGGACAGGCACAGCCCTATTGAAGTGCAAGTGTCAGCTCCTCCCTCCCATCCAGCCCAGGAAGACCCTTCAGCCTGGTAATGGGCCATTAGGATATAAATGGCACACCTCAGCTCCCTTTGTGTGTGGCTTTCTAGAGAGAATGCACAAGAGCCAAGCTGTCACCCACCCAGACATGTATTCAGAGACAGGCAGAGGCACAGAATGGTTAAAATAAAAAATGCCAACCTTTTAAAAGTGTAATTTTCATACTTGCAACTTCAAACCCAACTTCACCATAAGTTGTGATTTTAAATTGTGAGTCCAAAGACACCAAATTTGAAATATCGAGATGGTCCCAATTGGAAATTACACTAATAAATGTAAAAAGGTGATCCCAATGGGAGGCATAGGCCTTGCAGTAGTGAAAAACAAATGTAAGAGTTTTTCACTACCTGGACATGTAAAATGTAAACAACCATGTCCAACTTTTTAATTACACTGCACTTGCCCTTAGGGCTGTCAAGGGCATACCTTAGGAGTGACATATGTATTAAGAAGGAAGGTTTGGGCCTGGCAAGGGGGTTTAACTTTCCAGCGCGACAAGGCAGTTTAAAACTGACCCCACAGGCCCTGCAATGGCAGGCCTGAATCATGTTTAAAGGGCTACTAAAGTGGATGGACCATCAGTGCTGCAGGCGCACCAGTAGCATTAAATTTACAGGCCCTGGGCACATGTAGTGCACTTTTGTTTGGGACGTATAAATAAATTAAATATGCCAATTGTGGATAAGCCTATTGTAACACGTTTAATGGAAAGAGCACATGCTCTTTAGCACTGGGTAGCAGTGGTAAGGGCAGCAGTGGTAAGGTGCCCAGAGTGTTAAAGCTAGTCAGCAAAACAGAAGGTCAAAAGGCAAAAAGCTAGGGGAAACCACGCCAAGGATGCCAGTTCTAACAGTCTGCATTTCAAAAGAAAAGTTTACTTTCTTCTCATTGTTTGGGAGCTGGCAGTGCCCCCGTTGACCACTGCCTACTCCCCAAACATTTTTCAACACTAACTAAGGAGAAGGGGTTCCAGTGGGCCTCCTCCCTTTTTGCTTATGGGTTACCTCCTCCTTCGAGGTGTTGGTAACTTTTCAATGTATGAGACAGATTTCAGTTGCAAAACTCTGATACATAGCATTCCGATTCAGTATTCGGAAGGGATGCTTTCAACACACCCCTTCCAAATACCAAATCCATATCCATTTCTAAACATATTTAGGGGGTCATTCTAACTCTCGCGGGCGGCGGAGGCCGCCCGCCAGAGTTCCCCCCTTCAGAATACCGCACTGCGGTCAGAAGACCGCTGCGGTTATTCTGTGGTTCCCGCTGGGCTGGCGGGCGACCGCCAGGAGGCCGCCCGTCAGCCCAGCGGGAAACCCCCTTCCCACGAGGAAGCCGGCTCCGAATGGAGCCGGCGGAGTGGGAAGGTGCGACGGGTGCAGTTGCACCCGTCGCGAATTTCAGTGTCTGCTGAGCAGACACTGAAATTCTTTGTGGGGCCCTCTTACGGGGGCCCCTGCAGTGCCCATGCCATTGGCATGGGCACTGCAGAGGCCCCCAGGGGCCCCACGACACCCCATACCGCCATCCTGTTCCTGGCGGGCGAACCGCCAGGAACAGGATGGCGGTATGGGGTGTCTGAATCCCCATGGCGGCGCAGCAAGCTGCGCCGCCATGGAGGATTCAGCAGGGCAGCGGAAAACCGGCGGGAGACCGCCGGTTTTCCTGTTCTGACCGCGGCCAAACCGCCGCGGTCAGAATGCCCTGCGGGGCACCGCCAGCCTGTTGGCGGTGCTCCCGCCGACCCTGGCCCCGGCAGTCAAGGACCGCCGGGGTCAGAATGACCCCCTTAGTGATTTAGAAACAGTTTTTTGAATTGCTATGTGTGTTTAGTACATACGAAAATGGGTTTTCAGCATTCACAAATTCTCTGATTTACCAATTCAAAAGGTTTGCAAATGCTAAAACCCTTTGTACATGAGGCCCTAAGGCCCATATTTATACTTTTTTAGCGCCGCATTTGCGCCGCTTTTTAACGTAAAAGCAGCGCAAACTCACAAAATACAATTGTATTTTGTACGTTTGCGCTGCTTTTGGGTAAAAAAGTGACGCAAATGCGGCCCTAAAAAAGTATAAATATGGGCCTAAGTACCTTAATTTGTGATATTCGTAATTTTTGTGGCTTTGTCCACTATTCCCCATTAAACCCAGTCAATCATGCCTCCCCTTTAATTTTGGGTTTTTACCATTGACTTTCATTGGCTTTTGTTATATTGTATGTTCTTGTTATTCAGAATCTTACTGCGTCATGATGTTGGAACGTAACTGTGTCAGAGGGGGGTTGGAATGTTGTGGTTTGAAGAGCGTACCATGCGGAATCTGGTGTGAGGAAGAGAGTAGCTGTTGGAGTAACCGAGGCTGGGATGTTTCTTTTGGATTAACTTGAAGATGTTAAACTGATAATAAGAGAACAGTTTCCGTCGTTATCCACTAATGGCCTCTTGTGGAATTTCTTCTTCGTGACACTTCATGTGGAGGTTTAACCTTTATAACACTGGCGACGAGCTCATCTACGAACCCAGGCTATTTCAGGAGAACATCCCAACTCCAGATAAGTTTGTTTTTTATTTCGGAAAGCAACTCATTTCTCGGTTTAAATATTTTATTATTTTTTCTCTATTGGATTACTTCGACCGATTTTTTTTCAGTTCCGCCTTTCAAGGTATCCTGGCAACGCTTCAGCGCTGCGGCATTTTTCAACATTGGCGTTGCTGTATCCTAGCAACGTTTTCGGCGCGGGCGGCGCGGATTTATTGGAATAAAAACTCGCTCTAATTCGCTCGCTGTTCTTCTCCAATTCACCGCGCAACCAACTTTTGATTTTATTAAAGTCCTCACACCGCTGGGTAACATCAACAAATTTACCAAGTGCGGACTGTCAACTCGCTCTAATTCGCTCGCTGTTCTTCTCCAATTCATCGTGCGCGCTGCCACCAACCAACTCACGATTGTATATATTTTCACACCGCTGGTGTCTGCACATCGCATCTCGGGTGATTTCATGCTGTCAGAGTGAGTTTTACTCTCAGTTTTGTCAAAATTTGGTGCGTTTTGTGAAAGTAGCATCAATCATCCAGCCTGCTACACTTTCATTCTGCAAATAGCTCACACGAGTTTTGAATCTACATAACAAATGATACTTCATGGTGAAATCTCTTCTTTTGTACTTTGTACTGTGATAGTCACAAGTTCTGAGAACATTCACCATGCAAAATGTGGCTGCTCCTCCTTTTTTCCTCCCTACTCCTGGTGAACCTCTAATCAAATGGGGGAAATGGAAAAAAGTGTTTGAACGTTATGCCAGAGTTTGCGGAACGTCCTTGAGCACAGAAAGAAGAACTGCTCTACTGTTACACTGCTTAGGAACTGAGGGTCAAGAAGTTTTTGACCACTTACCTGATGTACCTGACAACGAGGCAGTTAACCTAAATGAGTATGAAATTTGTATCAGAAAACTGGACTTACATTACTTACCTAAAGGCAGTACTATTTTGGAACGTTATTACTTTGGCCAAAGACGACAAACTAATGGTGAATCTGTTGAAAATTATGTCACAGACTTAAGACGTTTAGCTTCATCTTGCAAATTTGGGCCATCCACAGATGAAAGAATTCGAGATCAATTTATGCAAGGCTGTGTTATTGATAAAGTGCGAGATGAGTTGTGGTTATTAGATGATCCTCACCTTGATGAGGTCATTTCTTTAGCTAAACGCATTGAACACTCCTTGAAATGTATTGATGTTATAAAAAAGAATGGGCATAATGATGTGTCTTTAGTAAAAGATGTGGCTATAGTAAAAGATAGCAAATCAAAAGATTATAGGATTGGCACAAATCCTGGTTCTCAAAATGCGAAGAGAAATTTTTTTTTTTACAGATGTGGAAAGGAAGGTCATTTTGCGAATGATAGTTTGTGTCCAGCTATCAATGGTATCTGTCTGTTCTGTAAAAAAAGGGGGCATTTCTCAATTGTATGTAATCAACGTAAGTTCAAGGAAAGTGTGAATGCAGTTGATTCTCATATCACTAATGATGATTTTGGTTGTAAGTCACAATGTGATCCAATAGTGCTGCAGGTGTCGGACTCTAAACCCAGTGGCCCTCTGGATTATATTGCGATTGAAGGTAAACATACCAAAGTACTTTTTGATTCGGGTGCAAAAATTACTATTGTCTCCAACCAGTTTTATCAAGAACAACTCAGAGGATCTGTTGAGTTGTTGAAACCTGACATTAGTCCTTGTGCATATGGTGGTGATCCTATTCATTTACATGGATATTTCATAGGATTAATTGAGTACAATCAGCGGTACACCTCTGGGAAGGTTTATGTCTCTAAAAAAGGAGACAGTATTATTAGTTGGTGGCACCAGAAAGACTTAGGAGTGATACTGGATCCCAATAGTGTTCCCCCTATTATATTGAAAGATAAAACAACTGTTGAGTTGGTTGACACCTACAAAGTTTCGGATTTGGAGAAATCTCTCCGCCGGGACTTTACCGAGGTTTTTTCTGACAAAATTGGATGTATGAAAGGTTACTTACACAAAATCAAGTTGATTTCTGGGTCTGTCCCGTACTGCAGTAAAGTTCGTAATGTTCCTTTTGTGGTAAGAACTCAACTCAAAGATGAATTGGGAAAACTGTTAGATCAAGGAATTATTGAGGAGGTAGAAGGAACAGAATGGTTGGCTCCGATAGTCATTGCAAGGAAACCCAATGGCAAGATAAGACTATGTGTTGACCTTCGCAGACTCAACAAGTGTGTTGCAGTTGACAAATATCCTCTTCCCAACATCTCTGAGCTACTAACAAGGGTATCAGGTGCCAAGCTCTTTTCTACTATTGATCTAACCTCAGCGTATCACCAGGTAATGTTGGATGATTCTAGTAGAAGTTTAACAGCATTCATTACACCTTTTGGAACATTCAGGTTCATTCGTTTACCATTTGGTTTAGTTTCAGCAGCCTCTGTGTTTCAGAGGTTAATGGAACGCATGCTGAAGGGTCTGGAGGGCGTATGCATTTATCAAGATGACATCTTAATTTATGGTAAAGATTCCATCCAAGGGAAGTTCTAAGAAAAATTTCTGAACATGGCTTAACAATTAAACCGGAGAAATGTAAATTTGCAGTCAAGTCTATAGACTATTTAGGTCATACCATAACTAGTGATGGTCACACACCGAAGAAAGAACTAGTTGACACCATTCAGGGTCTAGCTTCTCCCACATCTAAAGAAGAGTTATTGAAATTTATGGGTATGGCAGAATTTTATAACAAGTTCATCAGAGATTTTGCGAGTTCATGTTATCACATGAGGGGTTTATTAAAGAAAGGAGTGGAATTCATATGGAACCAAGAATGTGAGAAAGAATTTTGTGATATCAAGAAATCTCTTTCTTGTGCTCCGGCTTTCAAAGAGTTTGACCCAAATGCACAGTTATTCCTAACTACAGATGCGAGTGGTAAGGGTTTAGGAGCAGTGTTACAACAAGGTAATTGTGCTCCTGAAAACACTATTGTGTTCATCTCCAGGAGCCTTAAAGGAGCAGAAACCAAGTATTCTGTTATTGAAAGAGAGGCGTTAGCGGTGTTTTGGGCCATAAAGAAATTGAAGAAGTTCTTATGGGGAAGTTCCTTTATTGTAAGGACGGATCACAAAACCCTATGTGAGGTTCTTTGTTCAAAAGGGATCGACTCGGTGTCAGGTAGGATTACTAAATGGATTGTTGCATTGCAAGAATATGATTTTGTTGTGAGATATGTCCCTGGTGCTGACAACTTACCTGCTGATGTTTTATCTAGGCTAGTTACATCCAACTCTCACCTTCAAGATGATGAGTCAGTAAATAATGACACAGAAAATCTCGAATGGGTGTGTGAGGTAGATTGTGAAATAATTTCTGAGGATAGGTGGCGTGAAGAATCTTCATCTGACAAGGTTCTAACAGAAATAATAGAATTAGTAAGGAATGGTTGGAGGAGTATACATCAGGGTAGCATTGAGAGTAAGAGTTTTTGGAATGTTAGGAATGAACTAGCAGTGGGTAAAGATCTTCTGTTTAGAGGTACAAGATTGGTTCCTCCTGTTAAGCTTAGAGATCAACTAATGAGCCAAGCTCATAACAGTCACATGGGCATTTCCAAGACCAAAGAAAGGTTGCGTTCCTCATATTGGTGGCCTGGTATGGATACCCAAGTAGAACGCCTAGTGAGAGAGTGTGTACAATGTGCGGTTAGTGAAAAGGCTATGAAACCCAGAGTACAACCAATGATAATTTGAGAAAATCCTGAGGGTCCGTGGACGGATATAGCATTTGATATTTTAGGACCTATTCATAGTGATAGTTCGGTGGATTACATAATGGTGGTGGTGGATATGTTCTCAAGATGGCCAGAAGTGTGTTTTACTAAGAACATTGAGACGTGGAAAGTCATTGATTTTCTGAAAGATTTGATAACTAAGGAGGGGATTCCTTCGAATCGTCTCACAGACAATGGAGTACAGCTAGTATCAAGAGAAATGAATGATTTTTTGAGTGGGTGTGGCATAAAACATAAACTTTGTGCATTATATCATCCAGAATATAATGGAATGGTAGAGAGATTTAATAGAGTCATTAAAGAAACTATCTCTATAGCTAAAAGCAATCAATTAGACTGGAAGCAGGAAGTGTTGAAGAAACTTTATGTATATAGACACACTCCTCATTCCACTACTGGTCAAACACCATTTTCACTTTTCCGTGGGAGACGTGGTAATACTATTTTGGAACCAAAATGGGTTAATGATCTGTTGGACAGAAAGGTAAGAAAGGTGATAAAGAGTGATTGGAGACTTAAAGAACAAGAAAAACTGTTAAAGAGTAAAATGAATTTTGACAGAACAAACTGTACAAAGAAAACACTTGTGGAGATTGGTGATTGGGTTATGATTAAACAACCTTTTTCAAAAGGAAGCGGGAAAAAATTATCCTCTCCTATTAAAGTTACAAAACTTTTTACCAATGCTGTTAAGACTCAAGATAACAGAATATGGAATTTAAATAGGGTTGTCAAATGTACTGGAGTTGCTGGTTATGCTAAGGATGAGGAAACAGGGAAAAATGAGAGTTGTACAAAAGAAACGTTTTCAAGAGGGTTGGGATCCTCCATGAAGTATCCCAGTGTGAGGAGGTCTAACAGAAATGTCAAGCTGCCCATGTATCTTAAGTATTATAATCTAGAGTGAAACTATAATTTTTACTTCTTTTATATTTTACTTTACTTCGTTTAATCTGTGTATTGCAATATCAATGAGTTTTAAGTATATATAGAGGGGAGGGAGAGGTGTTATATTGTATGTTCTTGTTATTTAGAATCTTACTGCGTCATGATGTTGGAACGTGACTGTGTCAGAGGGGGGTTGGAATGTTGTGGTTTGAAGAGCGTACGATAAGGAATCTGGTGTGAGGAAGAGAGTAGCTGTTGGAGTAACCGTGGCTGGGATGTTTCTTTTGGATTAACTTGAAGATGTTAAACTGATAATAAAAGAACAGTTTCCGTCGTTATCCACTAATGGCCTCTTGTGGAATTTCTTCTTCGTGACACTTCATGTGGAGGTTTAACCTTTATAACAGCTTTCATTGGTGTTCATGAATGTGCGGCTCTTCTTACTATTTTTCGGCCTCATTGCCATGTACTAGGGCAGAGGGTATCTACTAGCCATACTCCTCCCTGGGCGCTCCTTCCTGGGAGCCGTTTTTGGCCAAGCTGTCTTGCCCAAGGGCAGGGCAGAAGAGAGAGCCCCACCTGCTTTGCGCAATGTAATTTACAACCTTTACAGCCCTTTGCCTAATTAGTCCAGAGAGGGAGGGTGAACTTTACTTTCCTCTTGCTTTGCTCAACTGAGTGGGGTGGTGGGCATTTACAGAATTTTACACCTTACCTTGCCCAGTTGACAATGATAGATGCTTTTATTTCTCGTCTTGCTAAAGGACAGGTATGCTGTGTATGCACCCAACCTTGCCCAAGGGCAGTAGATCTATTTCTTCCTCTGTCTTGCTGAAGGGTGGAAATATGTTTCCTATGCCTGTCTTGCCACTTGGAAGGGAGTGCTGGGAATTTACAACAGTTTGCTCACTTGTACCTTGTGTTTGGCCCACTGATGGAGAGACTACATTCGCCCCGGCTCTCTCAAGATTAGTTATAGTTATAGTTCTGTTTTTTTTATGGCATCTAGATCTGGAGTGGTTGCAGCTTTGGTTTTTCCACTTGTCAGCTATGGAATACCATGCCATTACGTACTAAAAGCCAGTCCAATTTGTTTAACTTCCGTAAACAGTTGAAGTCTTGGCTGTTTTCTCTCCTTCTATAAGTCATTATACATTTCTGCTCAGTGTTGAAGGTCCTTAGCGCACAAGTAAGACTTGTTACCTACTTTTTGTCAAGCAGCTTGAATTTTATTTAAAAGAAAAGATGGAAAAGAGGATTTTTACTTTTTACCCTCTGTAGGGGAATGTTGTGTGCCAAGAACCTGCCCGCAACTTTGGTCAATGCTTTGGGGGTATTATTCAGTTTCTTTGAAGCAGCTGCGAGTGCCATTGTGCCATCCTTGCATTTCAGAAGGCAGCATTTGGGTAGCTATGCGCTGGCTATGACCCACAAAATGTTTTGGGAGCTAAGGAGAAGTGAGGCAAGTGCCAGCTGCCCATACACCTTGCTAACACTTGTAAACAAAGAGAGGGTTTTAATTGCCCAGCTCCTTCATCCCCATAACATGAGGCGGTTTATGGAAGAGCGGGGTAGCTGTAAATTGTTTCAGTGTTGTCTTGTGCACTATAAAGGTATCACAGGAGCAGCTGTTATCTGCACCATAGTTTATTTTGTAAATCCCCTTGTCAAAGGATTCTAGGAGGACGGGTGAAAAATTCACCTCCTCACACTTGGGAAAGGTATGACAGGGACTCATAGCCTGCAGTCCAAACAAGCATTTGCAATGCAATAGGTCTCGCATATTTAGGACAAGTTAATTGTCATCTTTTGACGACAGCACCCACGAGCAAAAACTGAAGAAAACATGCAAGGAAACTGAAAAAAGACAAATTGGAAAAATAAAAAAGCTGCAAAAAAAAAAACTTTGTATTTTTTTTTCCTGCGTGGCGTGTTTTTGCCAGGCACAAGCCTTCTGTTTGTGGGGCACTAGAGGTTAAAAAGAACAAATAGTTTGTCGACCATGGTGGAAGCAGTGGACGGGTACTAATTAAGTTGAATCAATTAGTCCTTGATCCCTGCTCCACACAGAGAAATGGAAATGATGCCACTAGTGCCTTGACGAATTACGAGGCTGTAGAGTATAAGAATATTCTCTGAATATATCAATTTTATTACCATTTCAGATGTTTTAAGGACAAATTGCAAAGGCATGCCAGAGTACTTCATTACATACTTCAAAATGCCACTAAACATGTCATGAGTGATGTCATATATGACGTCATAAGCAGTGCACAGCAGTGGCACAAGTTATAGTTAGCTCACGAAATTATAACCAGGGTATTTCAGTGTTTTTTTTAGTTTGAAACATTGCAAAATTACATATTTTTACCTAACTGTAGAACCCCTTTCACCTTTGTTTTTTTTCAATTAATCTCTAGTTTTTGTTTCTAAATGCGAGTTAGTTTGTCAAGGTTTAAAAAAAAAAACATTAACATTATTTTCTATGTTAATAATATTGGTAATTTGGGACTTTATATTTTACAGTTAATGCATAATCGTATTGAAATATAATATGTGTTTTGTATATTTTCTTTCTCATCCCATAATACTGCGGGACTGACACAGCCAATAACAAAACACCACAGGAACTTATTAAGAAATACGATGCCAGGTAAGTTTCATAGACGTTTATTCCTTCAACAGCAAGACAGAAAACGGCTCTTCTCTGTCCTCCCCGTTACTTCCCTTGTAGAACCCTCAACCTCACACATTCCATAGTGTGTACAGCGCTCTCGTAATGACAGCATAAACATTGCATTGTCTCCCAACACATCTTTTCCCTTTATAACAAAACAATAATAAAGTCTAAAGATCAACAGAGGTCCATTTTGCCTACAAACAGTTATGATATAAAATATACAGCGTGTATGATTCCTATCTTATACGAGTCTAATAACTAATAAGATTGAAATATGAAACTAAACATCATGTATTTTTGAAGTCTAAATACATCTATAAGGAATACCAATAGAAACATTTCCACATCACTGTTTTCAAAATATAATCACAGATTTTATTGGGTAATATAGTCGCCCTTGTTGATGGCTAAAATCGCTGTTTGCGAGTCCCAAAAGCCACATCGCGATGCCCATTCCCATTTTGCGAGTCAGTAACCTGGTTACCGACTCGCAAAATGGGAATGCGAGTCGCAAATAGGAAGGGGTGTTCCCCTTCCTATTTGCGAGTCCCATCGCGATGCAGAATTGCTTTGTGACCGCGAACGCGGTCGCAAAGCAATTCGCAGTTACCACCAGTGTCACACTGGTGGTAACCCATTCGCAAAAGGGAAGGGGTCCCCATGGGTCCCCTTCCCCTTTGTGAATGGCCCTGAAAACATTTTTTCAGAGCAGGCAGTGGTCCCATGGACCACTGCCTGCTCTGAAAAAATTAAACTGTCACGTTTCATTTTTTCGTTTGTAATGCATCTCGTTTTCCTTTAAGGAAAACGGGCTGCATTACAAACAAAAAAACTGCTTTATTTAAAAGCAGTCACAGTCATGGTGGTCTGCTGTCTCCAGCAGGCTACCATCCTGCATCCAGCTTTGTGACTCGCAAATTGCGACTCGCACAGCCAAAATTTCCTGCATCTGGCCCTTAATGCCTTCTTCCATCACTTCACCGAAGCCCTACATACTTTATTGTTGATCACCATCATTCTGGAATCGAGATACCGCTATTTTATTCTTGTTCCACCATTTGCCATCCTCCAACTTCACTGCACTTTTTTTTTGTTCAGCAAATTTTAATTCACCATTGTCTATAATTCTTGAGCATTTCACTCTCACATAATCACTAACCTTTACTTTCATCTTTCTAGCTCCACTCTTGTGCTGTGATTGAACGTATTTATTTTGCACTTGTACCCTTTTTTGCCCTACATCATTATTTTTTTCCATTGGTATATCAAATTGACCTATCCATTCCCTCAATAATTTACATGCTGGCACACATCCTCTCAATAATATGAAGGGCGATACTTTAGTGTCTTCATTAGCAGAACAATTTCCCCAATTCTAATTTACAATTCAATCCTCTGGCCTTAGCCAATTGCACATTCTCTTTAACAACTTTATTGAATCTCTCAAAGAGACCAATTCTCACTGGATGATATAGAGAAGTTTTAGTGAGTCGTATTCCCATAAACTTCAAGAACTCCTCAAATTGTGCAGATGTAAACTGGTACCCACTATCTATGGACATTTCATCAGGGATTTATCCTTTAGCAAAAAGTTTCCAGAAACTTCATCATGCATGTAGAATTAGGCAATCTCAAAAACTTACCTTCAGGCTATCGTCTGTAATAATCAATGACCACTATGCCATATTCAGGAGTTCCACCAGGTAAAACCATTGGGGCTAAAATATCAAAGGCCAGTTTGCCCCATGCTTTATTGGGAACCTTGGTTACTTTCACAGGGCTAGGAACAGTCACTTGTGATTTATCACTAAAAGCCCTCACAAAATGCTACACATTTCTGTCTAATCCTGGCCACCGGAAATTCTCTCTAACCCGTCTCATCATTGCACACATGCCAATAATATGACCTTCATGAACCAGGGTAAGTACCTTATTGCTCATACCTTCTGGTACTACTAGCAAACTGGAACAGAATAAATGACCATTAACAGTAGATAGTTCCTCAAAAACATGTTTCTACTCCATTCCAAATCCTTCCTTGGCTTATTCTTTGCATGACTTCTTTGATTTCTTGATCTGACTCACATCCATCCTTCCACTTCTGCTCTGATATAGCTCCATCAGAATTATTCCCCACAATGCACACAAATTCTGTGTTATCCTCCTTTAATTCATCAGTAACCTCATTGCTTCCACCACCTGCTAATCTGAATAAGCAGTCCGCTATCACATTCTTTTTCCAGGGCCATGCTCAACTTTAAAGTTATGTTCTTGAAGCCTGAATTGCCATTTGGCAATTCTAGGTGTGGCCCACTCTCCCACGTGTTGGTAAATGACTGCACTAGTGCTTTGTGATCCACCCGCACAATGAATCTTGAACTCCACAAATATGATTTAAAATGTACTATCCCCCACCAACAAGCCAGTGCTTCCCATTCTATCACAGAATAGGTTGCTTCAGCTCTCCTCAAACTCCTAGAAGTGAGAGCAACTACTTCATCCTTTCCATCTCTATGTTGCATAAGCACTGCTGCTAATCCCCTTTGACTGGCATCTGTCATAATTATGGTTTGATCCCGTGTATGGAATGGCTTCAGTGAAATAGCATGGGCAATTTCCTTCTTAATCTGCTTGAACTCCCTTTCACGCTCCCCACTCCATGTGAACTTGGAACTCTCTTTCAAAAGACCCTTCATGTTAAAGTTCTTTTCTGCACAATTAGGCACGAATCTTGTGCAAAACTCAATAAGACCCATAAATTATCTCAATTGATCCTCAGAGTCCGGTGAAAGAAAATCCTCAATTGCCTTGAATAAAATGGTTTTTGGTTCTATCCCTTGAGGAGATAATTTGTACCCTAAATATTTTTATAGTGGTAGTATCGATCCTACATTTTTCAGGACTCAGTGTTACACCTTTGCTTCTTAAAGTAGCTATAGCCTGGTGCAATCTCTTATCAAACTGTTTATAATTCTCCCCATAAACTAGCACCTCGTCCTGGAAAGGTTTCACACCAACCATGACCTTAAACTCTCCACCGTTCTTTGGAATATAGCAGGTGCTGAAACTAACCCAAAGGGCATGCACTGAAACTGAAATAACCCTTCAGGAGTTATGAAAGCTGTGTAATGCCTAGAATCTGGGTGCAAATGCATTTTGTGATATGCAGATGTCATATCGTACACACAAAATACTTTACAACTTTTGAACGTGGACAACATCTCCATGATATTAGGCAGAGGGTATTGATCTATTTATGTCTGATCATTTAGATCCCGTAAGTCAACACATTCAAATAGAACTATTAGCCTTATAGGTTAGGACAATAGGGGTGACCCAATCAGAAGGCTCAATGGGCTCTATTACATAATTCTTGCATAACCTGTTAAGTTCCTTTCTCAGCTCCTTTTAAGGCTAATGGTACCTCACACTTCTTATTCAACTACTGGTTGGACATTCACGTCGACTCTTATTTTGTGCATGAAACCACAGAACAACCCTAATTCATCTTTGAAAACTTCAAGATATGACTCTTCCCATGCATATTTGTTTACTGCTAAAACTTGCACATAATTCTGTTTTAGTATGCCCTGTTGGGGATTATTGCGATCCAACGAAATGCCTAAGCTTCCTTGGTCATACCATCCTAAAAGACATGCATCATCCTTTGCTACTTATACAATTCCCACTGTGTTGTGATTGCTGAATCTTAACTCTGCATCAAACTCTTCCAACACCTCAATGATTTTATCCCTATATCCCACTGCAAGAATTGTGGAGCTCCTTAATTGTTTTCCTTGACACAGAAAAGTTCCTTCAATGTTCTTTCACTCATTAATATAAATGGAGACTCTGAATCTGCCATTACTCTGACCTCCACACCCATTTATGTGCCAACACAGAAAGGTCTTTTAGTTCCTTGTGATGGCATCCTCAATATATTCTCCTTCTGCAGATCTGAATCGGTCTCTGAAATAGTGAATACATCATCTTCTTCGTTAGACTATTTTATTTGGATCAATTGTATGCACCTTGCTTGAAGATGATCTTTCTGACGAAGTGCACACCATGCCAAAATTACCTTTTTTCATACATTTGGTGCGTGATTTATCTATTGCTGGACACACTTTTGCATCACCAATGTGAGATATACTCCCACACATGTAACACTCCAAACGTTTGAATATCGGTTTCTAGGTAACTTTTTCATTGTTAGTTAACTTCTTCTGAACCTCCTTCTTCTTACCCTTTTTTAATTTACGTTTGACGGCCAATACACTTTGTGGTTGTGACTGTACATTGGTTTCTGATACAGACATTTGTTCCATGTACGTCATAGTACTCTCTATCCTAGATGCTATTTCAAGAGCTTTGCGTAATGTTAAATTGGGTGTAGACATAAAAGCTTCTTGCACTTTCTTGTTATTAGTGTTTTCTACTAACTGATCCCTGATCATCTCCTCCTCAAAATCCTTCTACTCATAGGAGACAGGATTCTCAAAGCACCTACATAACCTAATGCAGATTCTTCAGCTGTTTTTACTTTTTGTAGAATTTATGTCTTTCTAATGCGACATTCACGCATGCTTTAAATCGCATAAACAGCAACTTCATAGCTGAAGCGTATTCATCCTCTACTCATTTCCCTCTCCGTCCACCACTAGTACCATTTCTTTGGGAACGTGCTTAAATATTTTGCAACCTCCCGTGCCTGAACAGTGTTTTAGTATAGCACATTACTTTTATGTGTAAATGATTCCCCTTTGATTGCATATAGATATGCTTGAAACACCTCTTCCCTCTCCTCCCAGTCTGTCTCAGTTGATGATAGATTAGGTGACAATGCTGATGGTGGCACAATTGACTATAGCATTGTGAAATAACTTTTTTTACCAGTAATCAAATGTGTCCCATAGGCTCCCTCTTACTTTTCTCTTTAATTGTACGTCAGAGATATAAAGTGTGTGATCTAGCATTTTTCATTTTTTACCTTTATTTTCTTTTTAAATAGAATATGAGATGCTGATCTGGGTGTGCACATCACTGTCAACACTGCAGACAATTTTTTGTTGTGCGTATCACTGCTTGATGCACACTATTAGTAATAATTAGATGCGCTTAGATTTGAGACGTTACAGTTAGGTTCTGAATTTACTCGTACAAAACCTTAAAAATTAAGCAGTTATTGTTAGAGTTATTTAAAGTATAACTCATCCCTAAGATAAATATAACTCATGCCCCTGCCATGCACAGTTTTTTCTTTTATTAATTTGACTGCTAATGCTTCATTTATATCTTTAATTACATTCTAGAAGTTGTCATGAGTGCTGTAATATCTGGGATAATTAGCAGTGCATGGCGAGGGCGCCAGTTATAGTTACTTGAAATAACTCTAACTATTACTGCTAAATTTGTAAGGTTTTGTATGAGTAAATTCAGAACCTAACTATAACGTCCTGTAACCTTTGTTTTTTTCAGTGAATTTCTATGTTTTCTTTAACGTAAAGTAATTTTAATTACTATGGGGGTCATTCTGACCCTGGCGGGCGGTGATAAAGCGGCGGCCAACCCACCAACAGGCAGGCGGTCCAAAAAAAGGAATTCTGACCCTGGCGGGAACCGCCAACACAGCCCGCCACTTTAACACTCCGACCGCCACGGCGGGACAGACAAACAGCGCGGCGGTCACCGCCAACAGGCAGGCGGCAGACAATGTACCGACCACCCTATCACAACTCACCAATCCGCCACCTTTTCCGGGGCGGGAGCCCCGCCGATAAAAACACGGCGGAAACAGACTACGAACGGGAAAACGCTCACCTATACACACTCCACGAGGAAGGAGGACAGCATGGAACCCGAATTAAACATCCTACCAGCTATTGTCTACCTGCTCATCTACCAGGAGTACGAACGCCGGCGCAGACGACAACGGTGAGTACTGCACCTACTACACAGGGGAGGGGGGAGGAGGAAAGCTTACGGGCACACACATGCGCCATACACCCACCCCTCCACCACAAATACCTACACCCCAATGCCGAGCAACAAGTCAGGGTGACACCCCCCAAACCCACCGGAATAATGCAAAGACACAATTAAAATGATCTATAAAATATATGTATAAATAGCTCCATTAAAGGTATGGGAAATATGCTATATGAAAGAAACAAAAATAAGGAATGAACATAGTCAACAATATATACATAGGCAATAAGTCCTGCACATTCCGTCAAAGTTCCATAGTCCGTGGGCCAATGTGCACAAACACATGGGTAAAGCTCACACAGGAGACCAGATACCATTGGAGAGAACACTGCTGGGGCATCAGATGATAAAACTACAGGCACCTCAGGGGGAAGGGAAGGGGGGGCACCTCAGCCACATGAATCCTTGACGCCAGATCCACGAGGGGCCTCCATGCCCACTGTCCCATCCTGGGGAGTGCAAAGCCACAGTCTCACAAGTCTCTACAGTGGGTGGCTTGCCCACTGTGCCATCCTGGGGAGTGCAAAGCCACAGTCTCTCAAGTCTCTACAGTGGGTGGTTTGCCCACTGTTCCATCCTGGGAAGTGCCAAGCCACAGTCCATCAGATGGATTACCGACTCCACTGTTAATGGAGGAGGCATGGTGCCCAGAGTGCTTCGTGAAGCCCTGCTCGACACAGAACCGGCACTGTCAATGGGCCAGCGGTGCTTGAGATGAAGGGCCCAGCGGAGCGGTGCATGACAGGAAGGGCCCAGCGGAGCGGTGCTTGAGACGGCGGGGCCCAGCGGAGCGGTGCTTGACAGGAAGGGCCCAGCGGAGCGGTGCTTGAGACCGCGGGGCCCAGCGGAGCGGTGCTTGACAGGAAGGGCCCAGCGGAGCGGTGCTTGAGATGAAGGGCCCAGCGGAGCGGTGCTTGAGACGGCGGGGCCCAGCGGAGCGGTGCTTGACAGGAAGGGCCCAGCGGAGCGGTGCTTGAGACGGCGGGGCCCAGCGGAGCGGTGCTTGACAGGAAGGGCCCAGCGGAGCAGTGCTTGAGATGAAGGGCCCAGCGGAGCGGTGCTTGAGATGAAGGGCCCAGCTGAGCGGTGCTTGAGATGAAGGGCCCAGCGGAGCGGTGCAGAGACGGCGGGGCCCAGCGGAGCGGTGCTTGACAGGAAGGGCCCAGCGGAGCGGTGCTTGAGACGGCGGGGCCCAGCGGAGCGGTGCTTGACAGGAAGGGCCCAGCGGGGCGGTGCTTGACAGGAAGGGCCCAACGGAGCGGTGCTTGAGATGAAGGGCCCAGCGGAGCGGTTCTTGTCCCGGCGGGCCCCTGTTCAGCGGTTCTTGTCCCGGCGGGCCACTGTTCAGCGGTTCTTGTCCCGGCGGGCCCCTGTTCAGCGGTTCTTGTCCTGGCGGGCCCCTGTTCAGCGGTGCTCCTCCCGGTGGGCCCATGTTCAGCGGTTCTTGTCCCGGCGGGCCCCTGTTCAGCGGTTCTTGTCCCGGTGGGCCCCTGTTCAGCGGTGCTCCTCCCGGCGGGGCCCTGTTCAGCGGTTCTTGTCCCGGCGGGCCCCTGTTCAGCGGTTCTTGTCCCGGTGGGACCCTGTTCAGCGGTTCTTGTCCCGGCAGGCCCCTGTTCAGCGGTTCTTGTCCCGGCGGGCCCCTGTTCCGCTGGTGCTCCTCCCGGCGGGGCCCTGTTCAGCGGTGCTTGTCCTGTGTGTCTAGGGAGCCAGACCTGGGCAAGACTTCCCGCTCAGTCGCCATCCGACCTTGCGGTCGCGGGGCCCTCCTGTGATGGAGTCCTGGGCCCGTGGGTGTCGTCCGTCACAACCGGAATGGGGCTGGTGGGGCCCTCCTGGGCAGCTCGCCTGCTGCCTGACTTCTCCGCCCTGCTGCCCTTGTCCTCCTTCGCTGAAGCTCTGTGGCCCTTGCCTCCCTTGGATGATGTGGCAGGTGACGGGGCAAGGCTACTGTCCTTGGTGGCAGCCGTCTCAGTCTTGTCGCGCGGGCCTTTTTTTTTTGTCCTCTTCCCAGGGGGTGGGCTGGCTGTCCCCTTGCTGCTGGCCGATGTTCCTGCCCTAGGAGCTGGTGGACTCCAATAGCCCTGCACTATGGTCACAGTAGATGCAGGGCTGGTGGTGGCTGAGGTGCTTTTTTTACTCTTACCAGATGGAGGGGGTGGGTCAGTGATTGGAACGAGCTCAAGGTTGGAAAGGAAAAGGACTTGGGAAGGACAGGGACGGGTAGGTGTAGTGGGTATGGGAGTGGAGGAAGAGGATGTGGTTGTAGGAGAGTCAAGTGTGCTGTCTTTGGGTGCAGGTGCTTGTGACGGAGGCTGTCGTGAGGTGGATGGCTGTTGGGTGGGTGGCTGCCTGCATTTGTGTGCTTTGGAAGAGGGGGTGACAGACACACTGGGAGAGGACACAGGGGACGTCTAAATGGCAGTGGGGGTGGTGACTGCACGTGTGCGGACTGTAATGGAGGGTGTGCTGGTGATGGAAGTACTGGCTGATGGTGGTGTGCATGCAGGTGTGAGTGGAGACGTCACAGGGAGGGAGGAGGGAGATGAGGAGGTGGGGGACACAGAGGTGGTAGTGACTGTTGGCATGTCTGCATCTGGATGTTGCTTGGGTGAATGCTTGTGGGATCTGTGGTGCTTATGTCTGGATGAGCTGCCCTTGGGTGTAGAGGTGTGTGCACGCTGGTCCGATGGTGTGGATGGGATAGGCAGAGTAACAGGAGACTGGGACTGGGTGGAGGGAGTCAGAAGAGGGAGGCTGGAGACAGGGACAATGGCTGCCGTCAGTGCTGAGGCCAGAGCGTTGAACGATCGCTGATGGGCAGCCTGACCCGAATGAATGCCCTCCAGGTATACATTGCTCCGATGCACCTCCCTTTCTACACCCTGGATGGCATTCAAAAGGGTAGACTGCCCAACAATGAGTGTCCTGAGGAGGTCAATGACCTCCTCACTGAGGGCAGCAGGGGTAACTGGGGCAGGGCCTGAGGTGCCTGGGGCGAAGGAGATGCCCGCCTTCCTGGGCAAGCGGGCACGGAGCAAAGGCTGAGGGGCTGCTGGGAGGGCGGGCTGGTGCGCTGGGTGGCAGCTGTACCTGTTGTGGCGGTGGGCACGGATGTTGCCGCCACCGCTAGGGAGCTCCCTTCCGAGGACGTGTCGGTGTCGCTGACGTCTCCACGGGTCCCCGTTGTGGAGCTCCACTCGCCCTCCGTCTCACTGGTGTACTCGGAGTCTGTTGTATGGCCCTCCGGGGCCATGTGAGATGCAGCTCCCTCGTGCGCCGATGCCACTTCTCCTCCGCCTGATGATGCTAATGCACACATGAACAGGAAGACAAAGAAAATGGGGGGGGGAGAAATGAAGACAGGTTGAGTGCATGCATTGGCAACACCGTTTTCGGAGAGGACAGACACAGAAGCCCCCTGAACTAGGCCGCGCAATCGGGGTACACTAATCAGTTATTGTGACTAGGCCTACAGGTCTATGGATGACAAATGCACACATGGGTGAGGCCGGACCATGGATAGCTGTTCTTGGCACCCTACAGAGGTGGGGGGTGGGGGCACAGGGCCGTGTCTAACGGAGGGGCCTAGCCTACAGAATGCACCCTGGCCTGGAGATAGCCACAGCCCTCCTCCCCCACCCAGACACCTTCACTGCGCGCAAAGATAGCAGAATGTGCTGATACTCACCCCCTTGTGTCTGCTGTGATGTCCTCACGCGCCCATCCAAATCGGGGTAGGCCACCACCAGGATCCAGGACATCAGGGGGGTCAATTGGCGGCTGGCACCCCTCCTACGTTGGGAGGCCATCCCCAGCAGAGACTCGGCGGTCTTTCTGGTCCTGCGGCGGATGTCCTCCCACCTCTTTCGGCAGTGGGTGCTCCGTCTGTTGTGGACCCCCAGGGCCCGGACGTCCTTGGCGATGGCACGCCAAATGTCGATCTTCTGATGGGCGCTGACCTATGTGACATGTACAGGGTGGTAAAGGAAATCGCATCAGTTTTCTGCCTGGTCAATGTGAGTGGCCCCCCCCTCCCCAACCTTGCCATGTGGCACATGCTCTCATCTTTCGTGCATTGCACTCCTCATTCGCTCCCCTCCCCACCATCTTACATACACCCCACTCAACACAGGCATAGCCCATTCAAAGTGCACCCTGTGTACTAACCTGTTGGTCTGGAGGACCGTAGAGTAGCGCATACTGGGGGAGGACCCCATCAACAAGTTTCTCCAATTCTTCTGAAGTAAAGGCAGGGGCCCTTTCCCCAGTCGCAGCAGCCATTGTATCTCCCAGACCGAGGTCACAGCAGCACTTGCAGTATAGGTCCTCTCCTGTGGATGATCAGGTCTCGAGTGATTAATCAGATAGAAAATGGCGGTCACGCCCGTGGCGGTGCGTACCACGGCGGTGCGTACCGCGACCGCCGGCGCACATCGTCATTGGCTCCTGAGACCCATAGGGTTCAATGTTAACCAATGCTGCTTTGCGCCGCGGTCTTTGACCGCCTACTGCCACGGTGTGCCACGCCAGCGCAGTGACCTCACATCCCACTGTCACACTTCACAGGTCAGGCAGCCGCCATTTCAAGGGCCCACATGGCATGATTTCTACTGCGTCACACAGGCCTAGGCCTTGCATTGCCACTCATACAAGCCTTTCAATGCATAGCGATTCGTGTACTGTGCAAGCTGTGTGAACGAACCTGTGGGTTGCTTGACTCTGTGCTCCATGTTGTCCTTCCTAGGCACCGTCCGCTTGGACTTGCGAGGAGAAGGATGAATCCTCCTGTGTACCGACCGCTGGTGGACCTGTCGACAATGGAAGAACGACATATCATACTTACATACAGGCTTGACAGAGCAACTATACATGAACTATGTGCCCAGCTGGAGCCAGACCTGATGTCCCCCATCCGCCAACCCACAGGGATTCCCCCTCTGGTGCAGGTTCTGTCAGTACTCCATTTTTTGGCAAGTGGGTCTTTTCAGACAACAGTGGCCATATCATCTGGGATGACTCAGCCTATGTTTTCTAAGGTTTTGTCCAGAGTGTTGTCTGCCCTGATGAAATACATGCGGAGCTACATTATTTTTCCTGAGGTGGCCGAATTGGCTACAGTGAAGGGTGATTTCTATGCCCTTGGACATATCCCCAACATCATTGGTGCCATTGATGGGACCCATGTGGCTTTGGTTCCCCCCAAAGAAAGTGAGCAGGTGTACAGAAACAGAAAAAGTTATCATTCAATGAATGTCCAGGTGGTCTGTTTGGCTGACCAGTACATCTCCCATGTAAATGCCAAGTTCCCTGGATCAGGGCATGACGCGTATGTCATGCGAAATAGCAGCATCCCTTATGTGATGGAACAGCTACAGAGACACCGTGTGTGGCTAATTGGTGACTCTGGTTACCCCAACCTGTTGTGGCTACTGACCCCAGTGAGGAATCCCCGGACCAGGGCAGAGGAACGGTACAATGAGGCCCATGGGCGAACTAGGAGGATCATAGAAAGGACCTTCGGGGTCCTGAAGGCCAGGTTTAGGTGCCTGCATATGACAGGGGGATCCCTAATGTACTCACCAAAGAAGGTGTGCCATATCATCGTGGCCTGCTGTATGCTTCACAATCTTGCTTTGCGACGCCAGGTGCCTTTTCTGCAGGATGATGGTCCAGATGGTGGTGTTGTAGCAGCTGTGGAGCCTGTGGAGAGTGAAGAGGAGGAAGACGACGGGGACGACACGGACAACAGGGATACAGTCATACAACAATATTTTCAGTAGCACACAGGTAAGAATCACCTACGCCATTTTACATTTACTTAAGGCCTCATGCGTCTCCACTGTCTGTGTTTCCCCCCAGTTCCTGTTAACTGATTTGTGACTTTCCCTTCGCTTTTCAGAGCTGTATGACCCACTGCCTGACTTCAGCTTTGTTTGCCCATGGACTAAAGCTTATTGAAATTGGTATGTTGTCATCACAAAGTAACTGGACATTATTGCACCATTATGTGTAATACATTTGTTAAGAATACAAGCAGACTCCTGTTATTTTAAGTGCAATAAGTGATTTATTTTAAGTGCTACATATAGGTACATGATTGGGAAACGGTGATGGGTGGGGGTGGAGTAATGTCCATGGCAGAGTCCAGTTCTCAGTCGCACAGGTGCATTGTCCATATGCCTGGGGAAGGATGGAGCAGGGGCAGTTCAAGGTTGGACAGGGTGACAATGTGGGACAGTGGGATGACATCAGGGGGTATCTTAGGCTGGCGGGGTCTTGCAATCCTACTTTGTCTTCTTGTGAGATCTCAGGTTCCGCTTGCGGGGTGGTTCTTCTTCTGCAGGAGGTGGGGTTCTGGTGGCCTGTCGTTGTGTGGGGGCCTCCTGTCCACTAGCGCCGGCGGATGTGGTAGGCTGTTCCTGGCCTGGGCTAGTGACAGGGGCCCTTTGGGGTGCCACATGGTCCCGCAATGTGGTGACGATCTGGGTAAGGGCCACGACGATGGTCCCCATTGCGGAACCGATGTTCCTCAGTTCCTCCCTGAACCCCATGTACCGTTCCTCCTGCAGTTCCTGGATCTCCTGGAACCGGGCCAGTACCGTCGCCATCGTCTCCTGGGAGCGGTGGTATGCTCCCATGATGGAGGAGAGGGCCTCTTGGAGAGTCGGTTCCCTGGGCCTGTCCCCCCCCTGTCGCACAGCAGCCCTCCCAGTTCCCCTGTGTTCCTGGGCCTCTGTCCCCTGGACGGTGTGCCCACTACCACTGCCCCCAGGTCCCTGTTGTTGTTGGGGTGGTGGGTCAACCTGGGTGCCCTGTAGTGGTGGACACACCGCTGATTTACGTGTCCTGGAAACAGAGGCATGGGCCCGCTGGGTGGGAGCTGTGCTGGTGTTCCCAGAGGGGGTTGGGTCTGGTGTAGCCTGTGGCTGTCTGTGGGGAACCGACTGTCCAGAGGTCCCCGATGGGCCGGGCTGGTCATCTGGCTCCAGGGAGACAGAGCTGCTGTCATCGCTGGGGGCCTCTTCTGGGGGTGGGATGGACATCTCTGGACCCTCCGTGGCGGTGTGGTGGCGTTCGGGTCCTGCAGGGGTATAAAGGTATGGTTATTGCTTCTGTGTGTGGCATTTCGTGTGATGGGTGGGTGTCCGTGTACCCAAGTGCAGGCATTTCCTTGTGGGGGCTTTTGTGAGGGTGGCTTGTGGGGGTGATGTGTGTGTGCAGTGGGCATGCTTTGGTGATGGGTGTCCATGCTTTGTGGTCGCATGCAGGGCTTGGTGTTGGGATGGGTGGGTTGTGATGGTGAGCCTTTTGCTAGGTGTTGGTGTGATGGGGGTGGGGGTGAGGGTGGGGGTATGATTTGGCATGCAGGTGGGGTGGGAAGCAGTAGTGAAGATTTGACTTACCAGAGTCCATTCCTCCGCCTACTCCTGCGAGGTCCTGAGGATGCAGGATGTGCAAGACTTCCTCCTCCCATGCGGTAAATTCAGGGGGAGTAGGTGGGGGTCTGCCGCCAGTCTTCTGCACCGCAATGTTGTGCCTTGATACCATGGAACGCACCTTCCCCCGTAGGTCATTCCATCTCTTCCTTATGTCCTCCCGATTGCGTGGATGCTGTCCCACCGCGTTGACCCTGTCCACTATCCTTTGCCATAGCTCCATCTTCCTGGCAATTGTGGTGTGCTGCACCTGTGCCCCGAAGAGCTGGGGCTCTACACGGACTATTTCCTCCACCATGACCCTGAGTTCGGCGTCACTGAACCTGGGGTGTCTTTGGGGTGCCATGGGGTGGTGTGGATGAGGTGTGGGGTGGCGTTTGTGGCGATGAGTGTGGTGCGTGTGGTGGTGTGTGGTGTTTGGTGCGTGGATTCTGTGTGGGTGATGGTGTTGTGTGCCTCTGTGTTGAGGGATTGTCTATTCTGTGCTCGCTCTCTAGCCTTCGTCAATAATTTCGGGTCGTAGGGGCTTGTGGGTGATGTGGGTGTGTGTTTTATATTGTGTTGGGTGTGTGGGAGTGGTGTTAGTATGTGTATCAGGTGTGCGTGTTTCAAACTGATAAATGTGGCTGAGTTTTCTATGTGTGTGTGTATTTTGACTGCGGCGGTGTGTACCGCCAATGGAATACCGCGTTTGAAAGACCGCCGCGTGGATTTGTGGGTCGGAATGGTATGGGCGTATTTCTGTTGGCGTGACGGTGGAGGTTTGTTCATCGCCATTTTTGCACTGACCTTTGGTGTGGCAGACTTTTGTGGATGTCGGGTTTTTGGCGGTTTGCCAGTTGCGGGTCAGAATGACTGTGGCGGTTTACCGCGGCCGCGGCGGTGTTATGGCGGTCTTCTGACCGGCGGTAAGCGCCTTTTACCGCCGAGGTCAGAATGACCCCCTATATGTCATTCCAACCACCGCCACACATGGCCTTCGGCCAGGCACACATGGCCTTCATCCTTCGGCATGCAGCTAACCCTCTATAACCATTCAACCCCGCATCACGCACGGACTTCGACAATACGTGGTGGGCGTTGGTCACAGGACCTGTCTCTCTGTGTCTGAGAATAGATGTGAGAGGGCGTCTCTAGGTGTGACAGTGGATATGACAGTTCCTGGGTGTGAGAGGGTCTATGTAGGTGCAAGAGTGCGTGTGGGGGTGTCTGTCTGGATGTGAGAGCAGGCATGAGAGGGAGTCTCTGGGTGTGAGAGTGGGTCTATGAATGAGTGTGTGAGTCTGTGTGGGTCTCCGAGTGGGTCTGTGAGTGCCTAAGTGGGTTTGTGAGTGGGTGCATGAGTGTCTGAGTGGGTCTGTGAGTGGGTATATGAGTCACTGAGTGCATTTATGAGTGAGTGCATGAGTTTCTGAGTGGATCTGCGAGTGAGTGCACAGGTTTATGAGTGCATCTGTGAGTGCATCAGTTTTTGAGTGGTTTTGTGAGTTAATGCATGAGTCTTTGAGCGGGTCTTTGAGTGGGTCCTTGAGCCTAAGTGGGTCTGTGAGTGTCTGTGTAGGTGTGTGAGTAGCTGTGTGAGTGACTCAGCCACAAAGGAACCGCACCTGCCCGTTTATCCAACAAAAGTCCACAGTTTAGCAAAAAAAGTCTACCCAACTGAAGTACTTTCTACTGGTTAGTTAGGAAGTGCAAGCTGACCATACTGGACAGACAGGAGGGACAGTTGTAGCATAACAGACCATGAAGGGCAGGAGGGAGGGACTGGGGCACGACAAAGTACCTGACAAGGCAGGAGGGAGGGGATAGAGGCCTGCACATGGAAAACAGAGGACAGGGGACAAGCGGGCAGGGCAGGAGCAGCAAGCTGATCATGGAGGGCAGGCGGGATGGGCACTGGAAGCACAACACACCATGGAGGGCAACAGTGAGTCTATAATGGCATTCACACAGACAATGGAGGGAAGATGTGAGGGGATCAGAGGCAGCAAGCTGACCACACAGGGCAGGTGGGAGGGGCTGTGGTAGAATAGAAACCTGTGAATGGAACGTAAGAGAGTTAGAGGCAGCACAATGGCCTAGGGGGGCAAGAGGGAGGAGGTAGGTGAATGCACAAATGACCGTGGAGGACAGAAGGGATGGTTGGAGCTGGACATAGACAAGAGAGGGGCAGGGTAAAGGGTTTCCCAAAAGATCAAGCCAGTAGAGCATTGCAGCACAACAGAGAATGGAGAGCAGAAAGTAGTGATAACAAAATGGACCATGGAGTGCAGGAGGGAGGGGATATGGGCACGGAACCTGGACAGGCAGGGTAGAGGTGGCAGGAAAAGGTGGCAGTCATCTGACCATGCTAGGCAGAAGACAGGGGCAGCTTAACAGAACACACACAGTAGAGAGGAGTGGCAGTGGTAGGTCCATGGAACATGGTGGGCAAAAAGGAGGGAGCAGGGGAAAGCACACAAACATCGGAGGGCAGGGGGAAGGAGGGTAGGGGCAGCAAGCTAAGCACAGAGGCTAAGCAGAAGGGCAATGATGGGGCATAGAATGGGGCAAAGAAGGACAGGAGGAGTGGGAAGGGGCATCAAGCTAAATCGAGGGCAGTCGCAGCAAAACAGACCATGCAGGGCAGGAGGGAGTGGGCTTGTGCATGGAGAACTGAGGTAAAGGGAGGAGGTAGATGGGACAGCAAGCTCACTGTTCAGGGCAGGCGGGAAGGGCAGTGGCAGAACAACAGCCACACAGGGCTGTATTGAGGGAGCAGGAGCATGGAATTTGAAAATGGAAGGCAAGGAGGAGGGGCAGAAACAGCAAGCATGGGTGGGGGGAAGCACAATCCCAGGACCGGCCCTGCGTACAACTCCCCCCTCCCCCACCATGCATTGCAATGGGTATTCTACTTAACACTACAAAAACTCTAGAAATTCTCAGAGAAAAACATAAGTTACCGGGACGTTGTATTTAGGAAATTGAATTTTAAAAAGCCTTAGAAATTCACTACAAAAACAAAGGTTTCTGGGACGTTACATTTTACACGCACAAAATCATAGGAATTTAACTGTTACAGTTAGAGTTATTTCAAGTAACTATAACTCGCCATGCACTGTTAATTATCCCAGATATTACATCACCCATGACATCTTCTATGACATAACTGATAATATCACTGTAACACCTGCAGTAAAATTATTGAAGAGAAAACTGTGCACAGCAAGGGGCTGAGATATAGTTGCCTTAGGCCACGAGTTATAGGTACTTGAAGTAACTCTAATGATAACAGCTGAATTGCTATAGTTTTTGTGCCATAAAAATTGGGTGTGTAAAGTATGAACCTAACTATAACGTTCCAATACATATGTATGTACATATATATATATAATACCTACTGGAGATTGCCAGCAGGTAGTTACAGTTAGGACCTAGTTTCCATAGAAAGAGCGTTTTTTGTTTTGCCACTAACTTTAGCGCCACTTGACAAATATTAACAAAATTGTCAAAACTTATACTTCAGTGGGTTCAGCTTCCTTCTTTAAAGTTTTGGGGTGATCCATCAAGTAGTGGCTGAGAAAAAGGGGGTAGGGTACCAAAACACGTTTCCCTCATGCATTTTCCCATAGAAATTATGAACATAACTACAGCCTGAAAGCATGCTTTTTTTGTGATTTGGTGTAAATCCGTTCTGTAGTTTTGAGGTATTAGAGACTGAAAAATATAGATATTTAGGGAATGCAGATCCTCTGTAGATCCAACTGTCCCAGTGTTGATTTCTGGTTGGCTGCAAACACTTTATCACTGAAGTGCTGGCAGCCACCCTGGGACTCAGCTTCAGCTGAGTCCCACAAAAGAGGAAAAAAAAGAAAAGGGACCAGGATAGGGTCACCCTGAGCCCCCTGCCATGGTCTAGGGGTCCCTCACGGACCCCGCCAGGGCTGAAATTAAATCTGGGGATTTTTCTGACATGTTAAAAAAAGTCAGTCTCCAGCCGTTTTCCAAAATTTGGTCCTTGGGTGGGCCAGGTCCTGGGGGCAGTTGAGGATTGAAAAAGGAGGGGGATGCACTGGCCCTCTCCTAGGGCTTCTGTTAGCCCCAGGGGCCTCCCTCTCCCATGGCTATTATGCCAATATGTGCCAGGGGACCACGCAGCCTCCCTGCGCCCATGGGACCACCACCTCCCAGGAGCAAAATCTTTATTTAAAATGGGGGAAGGCCCATACGGCCTCCTCCATAGCCCGGGGACAGAAACCTTGGCGGGGTTTGATATAAAAATTATTCGAGGGGCCTGAGTGGCCCCCCTTCAGCCTCCTTGCAGCCCCAGGGATTGCCACCGCCCCGCGGCTGAAATAACATGATGAAGAGCGTCCGTTGCGGACCGCTGCCACCCATGGACCACCACCTCGCCAGGGCTAAATTAAAGGTTAGAGGGGGGTCTGGGTGGCCCCCCTCATGGAGCCACACATGGCCCTGGGGACTGCCACCCCCCAAGGGCCGGCAACTGCTGTGCCCTGGGCTTCCCAGCCCAGGACTTAGCTGTTTTCACTGACTTAACGGGAGCTTTGACAGCTCCTGCCAAGTCTGAGCAAACACTCTGCTTCGAGCAGGCGAGAGCTGTGAACGTGCTCTCGTCTGCTGGAAGCAAAGGTTTCATCTCTTTCCCTGCCAGCAGAGTTGCGGGCAAAAAAAGAGATGAAATTATTGCTTTTACATACAGGAAGCATTATCTTTAGCAACTCCCTGTGTGCAAAAGCAATGCCGGCTCCCGCAGGAGGTGGGCAGCCGGATGGGATTCTGGGGCCATGTGGTCCCATTGTACACTGGGTGCCTGGGGTGGGCACCCAGAACAGATGGTCAAGAGTGGGGCTGTGCTGAACTCTCCTCCATTTACTGAAGACCGGGCCATGGGGGATGGGGTCACTTGGACCGAGATCGGCCCAGGTAGGGAGGCTGCTTGGCCCCCTCCTCCATTTATTTATGGCAGGGCCTCAGGGGATGTGGTCCCCGGTCCTGAAATTGGCCCTGGAAGGGGGGCCGCACAGTCCCCTTCCCCTATTAAATGAAGGATTGGCCCCAAGGGATGGGATCCCCGGAGTCAAAATCAGCCCAGGAAAGGAGGGACATGTGGCCCCACCTCCCCTTGAGTCCATGGGTTTCCTTTTAAATAACTACAATTCTGCAAATGTGCAAATCACCTAAAAGCTCCGCCTGCTTGGCCCTGCACTGTCCCCTTAGCAATATGCAAAGATCTTTCTGCCTTTTACCCCGATGATGCACAGCTTATCAAGAGTCCCCCCAGTGAATTCCTTGCCAATTTTGGTGGCGTCTTCTTGATGCTAAGGAATATGAGGACTTCTCCACAAAACAAAGAAGCACTTATGTCAAATAGATAAGAGGAGGACCCTGGTTTGGTGAAGATTTACGTTTTTGTTGTCTTGTTGGCCTCTCTTAGCAGGATTCATGTTATCACAGAATTCTGGAGAAAGATGCCTGAGGAGCAATCACATTACTAAATGCACACTAGGTTGTTGGAGACATTCCCTCGTGGTTCATTATGCAGCTGTAGTGTAGAATACACACTGAAAATTGCAAGCATTCTATATTTATCACAAACGTGTGACATGCCTGAAGTCATCTTGATGTATTCAAAACTGCAATACATAAAGCATTTCCTATAGAAATTATACGAATAGAGGATCTTATTGCTGTATAAATCGTGGTTACTGCTCTAAAAAACTCAAATGTGGACATATTTTCTGAGTTCTCAAATAGAGGCAAAGGACTTCTAAATTATTTGCTATCTTTATGTTTTTTTATCCAATTGATCATCTGATTATATGTGACACTTAGCGGAGAGAATGTGGCCTTATGGCCAGAGCTGCAAACTTTGTCACTTGGGAACTAGGATTGAGTTTCATCATCAGCTCGACATCCTGTGATTCTGGGCAAATCACGTAATCTCCCCATGCCTAAAACCAAAATGTATGTGGCCATGTGTATTGTGGTCCCTGGGGCTGTGTAATGTAAGTGATGCTCATGTAAGGCACTCCAATATCTTCGGGTCAAGTCTGTGCTATATAAAACTGCACACAAACAAAACAATCAGGGGGCTTATTTACAAACCCCTTGCTCTGCTGGTGTGTCATTTTTATATGGGTATAAGTGACGCACTGGTGGCGCAAGGGGCTTGTAAATAAGTCCCTGAGGGGCAGCGCCACTTTTCTTGCACCCCTTAGCACCCCCTAACACCACCATGTGTGCGCCGTTTTTAAAATACGGCGCACTTTGGCGGTAGTCAGGGGTACTAGCGTCATTATTTTTTTACGCTAGTCTGTCGCTTTGCAGGATTAACGTAAAAAATGTAGACGCTAATCCTGCAAAGCCAGAGAGGCCCATTGAAAACAATGGGTGCCTCCCTTTAATGTCTGCTCTTAGCAGGCATTACACATTCTGATAAAAATTACGCAATGATGCAAATGTGCCATGTTTTTGACCCCCCCTAGTGCCGGAACGCCTCCCTTGCATACATTATGCCTGTTACAGGCATAAGGTGGCGCAAGGGGTTACAAAGTAGTACAATGTAAGCATCGTACCACTTTATAATTATGGTGTGCGTTTTTGGCCTTCCAGCTCCACACTAGCATAAAAACAATTACGCTAATGTGGACTTGGAATGGCGCTTTGCCCTCTTAAATATGGGCCTAATACGTCTGTCATTGGGCTATACTTGGGCAACATTTGAGTGATATTTGTGATACAGTTTGGCTCTTTTTTATCTGGTGGCAATCTTGGGAGAATTATTTGTTATGAAGCTCCCTAATTTCCTCATTTACAGCAGTATCCTCAGTAGAAAATGCTTTCAGTTTTCCACTTAGATTCCATCAAGATGGTTGCTCATTACAACACTGTGGTAAAGCTGCTAATTATCAGAGAGTTACCTAACAGGGAGCTAACAGTCCTCTTTTTTCCATGTGTGTGCAGGCCCCTATTCTCTCCCTCTTGCCTTGTCTTGCACATTGTTATGCCCCTGCCCCCTACCTCCTGCCCTTCATGGTCCATTATGCTGCAACTGTCCTGCCTGTCTGTAAGGTATGGTGAGCTTGCTACTCTTGCCTCGTTCCCATCTGCTGTCTATTGTCTATGAGCACAGCCCTGTCCCCTCCTATATTGATTTCCCTGGTCAATTGTGTTGCACTGCCGTCCTTCTTGCCCTGTGTGGTGTATTGTGATGCTGCAACCCATGAGGCCTGCCCTGTAATGTCAGTTTGGGGCCCATGCCCATCTCCCTCCTGCCCTCCGTTATCCGAGTCCATGTTACTACCCCATTCCTCCTGCCTTCAGTGATCCAATGTACCATACTTACCAACATTTTTAACTTGGTAATAGGGAGATATTGAAACAAAAACCTGGGGAAGCTGATAACATAAAGCCCATTTGGGCTTAAAAACATTGGAAGACTCCTGCCTGGATCAGGTCTGTTGGCATGTATGGTTGTACTGCCACTGCCTCTTCCTTCTGCCCTTAGTGGTATGTCATATCGTCACAGCCTCTCTTGCCTGTCCTGCATGGTTGGTTTGTTGCCCCTTCCCCCACTTTCCCTTGCCCTCCATGGCCCGTTGCTCTGCCACTGCCTCTCGCACTTGCCCAGCCTGGTCAACTCATTGCCTCTGTACCCTGCCCTCAATTATCTGAGTCTATGCCCCTGACATCTTCCTCCGCACAGTATTCTAATGAACAACTAGATTGCAAACATTCTATATTTATTACAAAAGTGTGGCACACCTGACGTCATCTTGAAGTAATCAAGACTGTAATACCGAAAGCATTTCCCTTAGAAAATAAGAGGGTATTTTTCTCATAGAAATTAGGGTTAGTGCACACAAAAACTAAAATGAGGACATATTTTCTGAGTTCTCAAATACCGACAAGTGACTTTTAAATTATTTGCTATCTTGGTTTTTTATCCAGTTGATCACTTGATTATGTGTTACACTTAAGGGAGAGAATGTGGCTTTACCGTCAGAGCTGCAGACTTTGCAACTGGGGAGCCAGGTTTGAGTTTCGGCGTCAGCTCAACATCCTGTGATTTTGTGCAAAACGAGTTTGGCGGTGGCGGACGTAACGCCAACAGGCTAGGGGACAAGACCGCCAAAATATGACCATGGCGGTATTCCCAACAGAATACAGCCAAAACACTGCCGGCACCGCCACTGCGGTCTAACCGCCACGGACTACTGTAGCCACCTGCAGTCCGGCAAAGAGCATGTTTCCGCCGGACAAATAACGAGGTTTCCCACTGCCAAGGTTTCTGCCGTGGTCGTACCACCACGGAAACTGAGGCGAAAACAAATTCATAAAAGGAGACACTCACCTTCAGGAAGTCATACTTGTCCGGAACCGCTGTGGAACCAGAACTAGATGTCATCCTACTACTCCTGTGCGCCCAAAGACTTTGGAATCTGCGATGGAGATGACAGCAGCAACCATAAGTACACACTCTTACCTGGTACTGTTGTATATTGTCAATTTTTGTACATTCACACAACATGCATTCAGGAAGGGTGTGCGAGAGCGACACTCACACATAACAGCACACTCACATACAGCCAGACACAAACTTGCCTTTACACATCAATCATGCCATGGCCCCCACACACACATAAACACATCACAAACACACAGGTATGCACTGAAACACTGCACAGGCCCACACTCACACAGTACCACACAACAACACAACACATCACAACCACAACACAACTGCACCATCTCCAATCTCTTGGCAGGGACCCACAGGGGACACTACCAAGGTACACATCACACATACATCACAACGTAACATCACCAGGAAAAAAATACATACAAATACACAATTATACTACTTACCGATCGACTTACAAGGAACAACGTATCTAACGTTTCATGCACATAACACGCACACAGCCAAAGCACACAAAGCAACACAACACACCAACAAACACATCTAAAAAACAATAGTCAATACCAACACAACAAACACTCTGTGTGGAAGGATTTGGATTTAGGACTTGGAGGGGGGCCTTTGGGATCTGATTCGGGAGGGGGGGTTTGGGCTTGGTTTTAGGATTAGGGGAGGGTTGGCTTTTTGGTAGAGGGATTGACTTTTTGCAGGGGGAGGGTCATGGGTACTCGGAGGGGGGCAGGGGAGATTTTGGAGGTGGAAGGGACGACTTGGGGAGGGACACAGACCATTTATAGGTATCACAGAATGAGAGAGGAGCAGGGAAAAGGGCAAACTCCGAAAGAAAAGTTTTTTTAGATACACGGGGATGGTCATAGCAAAAGGGTTTTGGTGGTGAGGAGAGGGAGTGGTTGACTGAGGTGTTGGTGTGGATGTCATGGGTGCATGTTTGTTCGAGTTATGCTTGTAGGTGGTAGTTGTCTATTGGGTGGGTGAATGAGGGCATTTATGTGTCTTGGGAGGGGGGTGGTGGACTGAGATGGTGCTGGGTTGGTCCCAGATGGGTCCACCAGGGAGTGTTCACTGAAGGAGGATTCCGAAGGTGTTGAACTGGATCATGTCTCCCCTGTGACATTCCCCTCAGTGGTATCAACACTCCGGGTCCCGTGGCCAGCAGCTTCCCCACTCGGCTGTACCCTGTCTCCTTTTCCTGCCAATGCTGATGCAAAGAAGAGAGAGGGTCATCACATTCTTAACATAAACATGCATTACACCATTCACAACAGTAACATCACATCTATGTATAAGAAAGCCCCAGGTAGGAACCATTTAGAGCCTACATCATGTCACAGCTAAATACTTCAAAAAATCCTATGTGGCAACAGTCTCACCAACTACATAAGCCACCCATCTGATCACTACATCACCATCCCATCAAGTCAGCTGTAACACAAACTATTCATGTGCAAGATGATTTAGCTACATCAAATGCCTCTCCGTATACAGATCATCACTGTGTATCATCAAATCATCCTTAGCAAATGCTGTTAACTGACATCACAATATCATGCCTACCCCTAATCCACACTTGCTCAGTCCATCACTAGTAGTCTTGTTTCATGAAAGTATACTCATCTCACTTCAACTACAACACAGCATGTTCCTTTGCAATCACATGACTAACATGTAACTCTGTCCAGAACATTCACAATGCCAAATAAGTCTGATGAAATCACTACATACGGCATACCCAAATAGCGAGGCTCATAACATTACATTCCATGTCAGTAAAACATCTATCAAAAGTCATAAAAAATGTTTCATGCGAGGTTCTGGACCCACTTATCTTATTGATTGACACATAGGGGGTCATTCTGACCCCGGCGGTCAGAGACTGCCGGGGCCAGGGTCGGCGGGAGCACCGCCGACAGACCGGCGGTGCCCCGCAGGGCATTCTGACCGCGGCGGTTCGGCCGCGGTCAGATGCGGGAAACCGGCGGTCTCCCGCCGGTTTCCCGCCGGTTTCCCGCCGGTTTCCCGCCGGTTTCCCGCCGGTTTCCCGCCGGTTTCCCGCTGCCCTGCAGAATCCTCCATGGCGGCGGAGCGCGCTCCGCCGCCATGGGGATTCTGACACCCCCTACCGCCATCCTGTTCCTGGCGGGTCTCCCGCCAGGAACAGGATGGCGGTAGGGGGTGCTGCGGGGCCCCTGGGGGCCCCTGCAGTGCCCATGCCCATGGCATGGGCACTGCAGGGGCCCCCGTAAGAGGGTCCCACAAAGTATTTCAGTGTCTGCTATGCAGACACTGAAATACGCGACGGGTGCCACTGCACCCGTCGCACCTTCCCACTACGCCGGCTCAATTCTGAGCCGGCGTCCTCGTGGGAAGGTTGATTTGCCCTGGGCTGGCGGGCGGCCTTTTGGCGGCTGCCCGCCAGCCCAGGGCAAGTCCCAAAATACCCTCAGCGGTCTTTCGACCGCGGAGCGGTATTTTGGTGGGGGAACTTTGGCGGGCGAGCTCCGCCGCCCGCCGAAGTTAGAATCACCCCCATAGACAGCAGAGTTATGTCCAGCAGTAGAGTCCTACTTAGTACACAGGATACACCCACATAAAACCACAGGGAGCATACCAACATCTTCAATACAATGGACACCAATCATGTGCATAAAGGCCACATACTATTATACTATTCATGCTGACTAGAATCCCCTACATGACAACATGATAAGAACCTACATCACTACCAGATGTTGAGACATATGTAACCTGACCTCTAAGTACTAAGGTAGCACTGACATTAGCCCCTTCTAATGTAACCATGTTTGATACATACACCTAGAGTCCAGCAAATTGACTGACAACATTTCCCATTTCACCAACATGTGAATGTCAACTAGGACTCCTGCTACACTATGCAGTTAGGCTTAAATGAGCTGATCCATTACAGAATGTGTCACAACAGCCTCAGATTAGCAAAGGTAAGTATGGCAAAGAAGAGCCCTCAAAATAAAAAAGGTATGAAGTACAAATTGACATGTGATGTAGGCAGTGTATGCTGCACTGATATAGGTATGGTCCTGCACTATGTATAATGCACAAAATACATGGCCTGAGGGATCAGCATGCCAGCTACTTACCTTCTCAATACCATGTACATGGTACAAATTGTCTGAACACACATGTCAATATTTCCTGTACGGCTAATGTATCATTACCATCATGCTTTTCATCATGTAGGATGTCCACCCTGATGAAACATCACATTTGCCAATGTATAGTTTAGACATAATAATAGGGACGCCTTTACACCTCAGAGGGGGTGTAGTAAGTATGCCATGTCAAATTCCTGATTAGATTAACACCCTCACCTGAACTTTCCATCTATTTCAAAACACAGGAATATGTTGCCCTGTTACTCATCTGTCAGACCCTATGTTGCACATAGAGCTAGATCCAGTGGAAAAGGAATGGCCAGAGACAAAAGAGCTGAACAACTTATCAATTGGGTATATGGAATGTGGATCAGTAGGTGGGAAGGATGAACCAGCAGGTTACACATATGTATAGCAGCGTAGAAGTACACATATGACACAGTCACATGTGCATCACCACATACTGTCATACAATTAGGTCAACATAGGTGAGTAATATGTTACTAAACACAATACAGTGTCCACATCTGTGTATCAATGTTGGCAACTGTAGTACTATGTTTGAAACCCCTTACCTGTTGCACTTACCACATTTTCACAGCTGAGATACTTAGACACCATACACTTAACTGGCAGAGACATGTACATGTGTGTAGTCAGAACGTACCCCCTTGTGGCTGCTGTGCTGCCCTCAAATGCCCATCCACCTCAGGGTAGGCCTCCACCAAAATGTGGGCCATTAGGGGGGTCAAGGTGTGATGGGCACCCCTCCCTCACTGGGAGGACATCCCCAGCTGGGCCTCTGCGGTCTTCCAGGCCCAGCGTCTCAGGTCCTCCCACTGCTTCCTACAGTGGGTGCTCCCCCGGCTGTGGACCAGGTCTGCACTTGCTTGGCGATGGCACGCCAGATTCTCTTCTTTTGATGAGCGTTGACCTGTATGGATGATACAGACCAAAGGAAAAAGTTATGTCCACATGCACTATGCCAACACATGTGGTCACAGAACACTTCAGTTACAGCAAGTAAGCAAACATTCCCGTCCTCTCATTTCACACTCATGAACAATTTAGCATCTGCAGGCAGCAAAACCATCAGTACTCAACATGTCAGATACACCATCCGACACCCACACCTATCACACATTGGTACACTATTGGACTCACCTGCTCCTCTGGTGCACCATATAGCTGTTCATACAGGAGTAGGACCTCCTCCACGAGCCTGTGAAGCTCTTCTGGGGTAAAATGCGGGGCCCTATCACTTGCAGGACGTGACATGAGAGCTCCCAGAGGCAGTACACAGCAGCTCAGGTAGTGGAGGTCTTGCTGGCAGCAGTGTCAGGAATCAAGTGAGCAATACTGCAGAGGATGGCAGTCATGTCCGCAACATACAGGACTGTTATCACCGGCGGTCATTGCCATTGGACCAAGTCCGCTAAAGGCAGCAATGTGTTCCAATGGTAATTTCCACTGCAGTTGTGACTGCCTACCGCCATGATGACATCCGCCGGTGGAGTTAGGTCACTTCCACATGTCCAGTACAGTAGGTCAGGTGGCTGCTGTTTTGAGCACATGTCACGTATGGAAAAGTTTTGGAATCTGCATCATGTACTATTTCCTATATTGTGCTAAATATCCGTTAGTACTGCCTTCAGGTTTAGTTGTCTATTTGTGCATGTGAGTACTTAAAGCTGTGTAACACAGGGATATGTGGTGAAATAAGTCCATGATTCCTTCATCATGTGGAAAAGCAATATCCCACTGCTGATGACACAACTCTACACAGAGAAGTCCTGACTGGTTGGTAAGTCAGATTTGACAAGTGTTTGCAAAGTTTATCTCCTGCTATCACAATTGTGAATGTCCTCGAGATATGTATGTGTTGTTCTACCTATGTCCTTACAGGGGACTCTGGTTAGCCAAACCGTCCTTGGTTGTTTATACCAGTGAGGTACCCAACCATGCCTGGGGAAGTCCGCTTCAATGATGCCCACGGAAATACAAGGTGTGACGTGGAGCGGACTTTTGAGCTTCTAAAGGCAAGATTCTGTAGCATTGATAAGTCTAGTGGAGCCCTCCTCTACTCACCCAACAAGGTATGACAAATAATTGTTGCCGGCTGCATGCTCCACAACCTTGCCATGAGATGTCAGATATCATTCATACCAGATGAGGCAGAGGCAGCAGATTCTGTGGGTGGAAAGGCAGATTTGCCAAGTGATGATGAGCCAGATGAAGATGTAGCTGGAGACTTCAGGGCAGATCTCATCAATCAGTACTTCAACTAACTCAAGGTATGTGTTGTCTTCTTTTTTTTAGATCTTTTTATTTAATTTTACACTGCTTTTTATACTTGCAGTAGGCAACTGAGACACGAGTTATACAAAGAGGTGTCAACTTAAACATAGAAAAGTGGCATAGATCGCACAATTACATTTATATCGATTGTGAACCATTTGTATGGGGTTTGAGGGGGCTGGGAGATGGGGCATGGGAGAGCACCATAAATTATACGTAATGGCCATGAGAGCTTGGCACCATTAATGCACCTAATGGTTTCCGAGTTCATTTAAAGATATGAAAACATTTCCCACATGTAAGAGCACTGCTATTATCTAAGCTAACCATGGAATAACACTGCTGAAATAAGTTGCAACTCAACACATTTGCTTAAAAAAATACCAAATATAGGTTAGTTTGGATGTGTGTTGTGGAATATCGTTACCATGGATCTGTATACTACATTGATTCACATTGCGGGAGATTCCCCCTGCAATCAGTGTTTCGCAATATGTTATCAACAGATAAATAATACATGATAAACAAAACAGACCACCGCACACAATGGACAATAATACGACACAGGTCTTAACATTGAGTAATGTATGGTTTCTGTCGGATGGATGAAACAGACATGTACGTCGGTGTTCACATCTTTTCTTGAGATATGATGTCTTTCAGTGAAAAGAGAACATCACTGCAAACACAGCCAACATGTGTTTCGTTACGCTGGTGACTTTTTCAAGGCTATTTGGGTGAAGTGATAAATGGCGAAATCAATAAGTCAATCACAAAGTAACGTAAATCTTTGCGTCTGAAAGTAGGCTACCCGGTATCAATAGTTTTCGCTGGAAAAAACGTCCAAGGTCACTGAAGGTTAACCAGTATAATGGACCATGATAAGTCCAAGAACAAATTCCCGTCCAGGTGCTGCTTCCGTCATAAGCGACACCAACTCCTTCCTGGCTTCATTCTTGTGGGAGCATTCTGTGTGCTGGATAAATAATACAATTGTGTTGGTCTGTAAGGAGGATTCTTACCCGCAGTATGCATTTGAGGGCAGCAGAGAAATTATTGCTCATTGACGAAAGTATAGTAAGGTAATTTAATCATGGGGGTCGAGTGTTGTTTTTGGCTTCCAGTTTAATGAGGAATGTGTTCCATATGTCGCTGCCGCCCAGTGCTTGCCCCTTTGTGACAGTGCCTTTAGTACCTTCGCCTCTGTGCGTACTAGTTGCAGCAGTCTGGGGGCGCTGGCACCTTCCAGCACATGGCAATAAGGCATTTAAAAACGGTGAACGCCATATCTATAAACCTATGAAGGTTTTTGTCTCCCCATTTCTGTTGGAGCAACCCCAGTAAGCAGGATTTGGGTGTAATTGTCAGAGCATAATCTGTTATGTCAGCTGCGATCTCTGTTACTTGATGCTAGGACAATTGTAGTGGGGTGCATTCCTATACCATATGACAGAAATTGGCTTCTCCTAGGCCTCATCTCGGACATTTAGGGTCGGCCAATGTGAACATGCGTTTAATGTGGGAGGGGGACAGGTAATTTGATGTAAGTAATTCAATTGGGTAAAATGAAGCCTGGGGTTACGTGATACCACCTTAACCCCAGCTAAAGCAGACTCCCATAAGCCCTGGGGTAGGGGCTGGGGCAGTACCACATTTCATTGGTTGCGGGTATTTCCCACCCCCGTACAGTGTGCTGTATTCAAGGTGGTATATAGTACAGAGATGACTTTACTGGTCCCTGGGTCAGAAAATAGTATTGTAAATACCTGTGAGGTTGTGAGTCCCAAGTTGCCATTCCTCCATGAGCTATGTATAAGTCGCCTAATCATGCGATATGATAGGAATAATCCTGCATGGAGGTTATTGGAGTCTCTAAGTGATATATCCACACTCCTAGATATTTAAACGTGGTATGACAGCAACTCAATCTGTAATGGGGGAGAGTCGGTTGGGCCTCCGGGGGAACAGGAGACATGGGGAAAATACTAGATTTTAACCAGTTAACCTTTAGTCTTGATATTATTCCAAAGGTGTTCAAGAGAGACATCACTTCAGGAACTGCCGCCACATGATCTCGTAGGTAAATTAAGGCATTGTCTGCGTATAGGGAGATAATTTGGAAGTTCCAGAACTCCTTAATCCCCCATTGTTCTGTCTTCTGTCTTAGGTGGGCCGCTAATAGTGGCTAGAGCGGACAACCCTGTTGAGTGCCTCTATGGATAGGGAAGCTATCTGACATGATGTTACCTGTTTTGACCCGGGCTGTCAGGTCTGAGTATAGTACCCTCATCCATTTCAAAAACCCAGATCCAAACCCCATGCGGCTCAGAGTTGTAAATAAGTGATTACAACTGAGCGTATCAAACTTTTTTCAATATCAAGGGAAACAGCCACTCTTCCATTATCATTTTGGGTATTATTGTGAATAAGTCGGAGCAGTCTTCTGATATTTAAGAAGGTATTGCGTCTGGGGATAAAGCCCGATTGGTCCTCATGTATCAAATCTGGCATTAGAGGTAGGAGTCTGTTCACTAGGAGTTTCCCCAGGATTTTACAATCCAAATTTAACACGGAGAGAGATCTGTAGGATCTCACGTCATGGGGATTGCGGCCAGGCTTTGGTAAGACTACTATAAGTGCCTCGCGCAGTGTCTGTGGTAATTTACCATACAAGTATGCTTCAGTGAACATCTCCCATTTGGTGGTACTAAATGGGATGTGTATGCCCAGTAGTACTCGACCGGCAAGCCGTCAGATCCAAGGGCTTTACTGCAGGCTAGTTGGCTTATAGAGGCGCACATTTCTTGCATCCTAATTAGCGCATTTAAGTCCTCTACATGGGACGTGCGTACTTGGGGTAGAGAAATAGGGTCAAAGAAAGCGGTCACTTGTGTTGCTGATAGTGGTTCAGCCGCCACATATAGTGACAAGTAATAATTTTTGAATGCTGTATTTATGTCAGCATGGGTAGGGAGCACTACACCGCTGTCTAATCGAATTGTCCCAGTGAAGGTATACTTAGGGATCTCCTTTACTAGCCATCTCAACAGACGGCCCAATATGTCACCCTCAGCATGTTGTCGCATCATGTAGTGCCGGTAATCATGTTTGCACAGTCTCGCATCAGCCTCTTTATGTTGTTCCCGTAAGCCCCGGAGGAGATCCAGGTTGGCAGTCCAATTTTCCAAAGCTATTTCAGCTGCGCAAAGCTAAACCTCCAGTGCAGACACTTCCCAATGTAATACTCGGCAGACCCCCACAGATGCAGCCAGGCACCGCCCCATACCATCACCTTGTGTGCATCCCAGTCAGTAGCGCGAAAACATGTAGAGTTATGATTTTGTGTAAAGTATGTGGAAATACATGTGGCCTGTTCTTGGTGGAAGGGAGGATCTGTCAGTGTTTCTACCTGCAGGCACCAGGTCGGGATCTTCACATTCGGTCTGCCCCATTATATACTCAACTTCAACAGGCTATGATCAGATATGCTTCGAGCAAAGTACTTCGATCCCATTGATCTCTGTACTAACACCTTGGGCCCTAGTAATAAATCTATTCTGGTGGTGGAGATCATGGACAGGAGAATAAAAAGAGTACTCGCTAGTCATCGGGTGGCCCACCCACCACACATCATGAAGTCCGCTTTCCGCACACCAGTTCTGAAACATCTGAGAAGTTTTCCTGCACAATACTTTCCCGTTATGGTGGGTGCGACCTATCCACTAGAATGTCTGGAACACAGTTAAAATCCCCTCCCCAGAGAGCAACTTCTGATGGGTCCTGGAACAGGCCTGGTGTAATCCCACTCAAGAATGGAATTAGGAGCATGTATACCCATCAGAGTCAATGGCGTTCCATCGAGCAACCCTTCTATTATGACATACCAACCATTAGGGTCACTACGAGTGCATTCCAGTGTATATGGGAAACTTGGTGCTACCCATATCAGCACTCCCGTCACAAATGCGGAAACAGTAGTGCCATGTATTTGCCCCCTCCAGTTTCGACTAAGCCTAGAGAGTCCAGGCTCCATTAAGTGTGTTTCTTGGAGCATAGCTATGTGTGCTTTGTAACACTTTAGATATGCCTGTATGAGGTGTTGCTTAGATGATGATGCCATACATTGCACGTTCCATGTATGATTTTATAGCTAGGCAGAGATAAAGTAGGTTGGGTACTCATGGGGGATTGTGTCAGGTAGGTGATAAAATAGCTGAGTCCGCTGCCCTATTAGTTATGTCTATGCTGAACCTATATATGCGGTATGTTTGATGCCTCCATCTTATTCATCCTCTCTCTCTCATATTTCCCCCTCCCCAGAAATTGTGCAGTCTTGTGCTCAGAAAAACAGTGTGAAAAATAAACAAAAATAGCAACGTGCCCAAACGGAGCACGTTGTGATGACCATTATCTACCGTTCCATAACGCGATACAAACAATGAACATATTTGAAATAGAACCATTCTACACCGTGAGTTTCGTGTGGGGACACCAAATGTTGGCTTGCTTCCTTTGTCCAGCCCATAGGATACGTTTTATGATCAGCAGCCAACTCTGGGTGTTGAAATGATGTGTGTAAGATTCTAGCTCCCTGCCCTCAGCAGGGACCCCAGGCGGTAGGTCCGGCCACGAGCCTCAGACACTCCATCCGAGAAGCCCAGCATGGAATAAGTAGTTGTTGCAGCATATGAGCAGCTGCACAGTCCGCATGTTACCTGTCTTTCCTTCAGTTTATTGTGGATCATACAAGACGTCGCGCCAGGGTAGTGTGGACCTCCAGGTGGTTGCACTCTTGGTATTGATCTTTATTTGTTCCAGTTGTTCCCGTCGTATCCGATCCTGTTTATAAATCGTCAGCAGAGCAGGGAGTAAAAGTTGGGTTGTTGCAAGTGTCAGCAGAATCACTTTGGTCTCCGTGATCTGAGTTAGATTCTGATGGCGTCTGAAGTGAAGCAAAAGAATTCGATGTGAGCTGTGTGGTCCCCAGTAATGCCTTCGCTCGGTCTTCCTCAGTCTCTCATATGGCGCTTCCACTTGGGCCTCGAGGATAACCACTGTGACTATGTGCCTCCGTCGTTAGAAAGTTGGGCTAGGCCCTTATCATGGAGCCATGTCCAAGCTTCCTCAATAAGTGTTTTTGCCCCATCAATCATGCGCAGCCTCGCAGGGAAAAACAATGCATATTTTATATTATTTTCATGGAGCCGTCATTTAACTATGAAGAAAGAGTTCTTTTTTTTTCTGGACCTCCGCTGAAATCTCGATATGCGGTGATATTTGTGTCCTCAAATTTCCATGGACCATGATTGCGAGAGCATTGAAGTATTAAATCTCTGTCACAGTAGTTGAGGAGGCGAGCTATCAGTGGTTGAGTAGGGGCATCCGGCGGCAGTGGTCGTCCCGGAACTCTGTGGACCCGTTCTATTGAAAAGAGTTTTGGGATTTTGTCTTGAAACACTGTGGACATTAACCATTGTTCCAGAAACAGCTCTCCTCTGCTCTCTCCAGGAACCCCATGAAACGGAAATTATTGCGTCTTGAGCGCCCCTCTGCGTCCTCCGCCCTCCATTGTAGTATTGCTACTTGCGTGGTTAATTGCTTCATCTGTTTTTGAAGATCCTGGACTGATGGGCACAGCGTTGCCATCCCTGATTCCGTCTCTTCCACCCTATCTGATAGTTTGCCATGTTCCACCCGAAGTAAGTTCACATCTTGCGCCATCGCATCAATCTTGGCTTCCAGGGATGTTTTAGTGTCTAGTGTGGCCTGTAGAATTTTCTCAAATTGGGAGGAGTGGCCATAAAGGGTGGCATCTAGATGCTGCAGGGCATGAGTAGTGTAATTTAAGGGTAGCGATTACGCAGCCGAATTGTCCGCCACCAGGGCGGTGGGCCTCGTGCATTTAGGTTTTCCCATCTGGTCTAGTCCAAGTGTGGTGATCGCACTAGTGCGGAAAGGAGACATTTGTCACTGTGACTACCGCTAAGAGGCGCATTCCCCAATCCTGAACTTGTTACAGTTAACTGGCTAGTGGTCAATTCATCATGTGCATTCAGCCTCATCAAGGTCGTACCCTCTAAGAAATAAGCATCAGTCCTGAAAACTCCAGATAGCGGTAGAAGTATGGGCACGTTCAATCTTGCATTTAATCCCAGTGGTTTGGTATCTTAGTGCGGGCTCAGGGCATATACTGTAGAAATAGCCATTAGTATTGAGCAATTGTTACGTTAATCCAGCGTCTTAGCTACCATGGCGCTAGCAGTGTTAGCAAACTGGTGCTTTGTTAGGTAGTCATTTCATAATCGTTATGTGCCTTTGTTGAATAGAATTCCTGCCAGTTCACAATTTACAGTCTCAGACGAGTAGGAATCGTGCGTTCCAGTACCAAGCAAACTCGCTCACCTTTCCAGTGCTCCTGCTTCATGTGCTCCCCTCTTCTTCCGTTTCACTTCTTGGGCAGTTCTCCACAGGGGCTGCTGGTGAATCTCCCCCTCAGGTCCTCATGCTGCACACGTGCGCAATCGACTGCTCGGCCACGCATTGCACCATTGCTGGTAAGCCAATCCCCACCTGGGTTGCAAGCGTGGTCCGCACAGGTCTCCCATTGCAGTCAGCATTGCCGCTCCTCCCTGCCGAAGTCTGCTATGAGCGTCCCCAGGGCTCCTAGTAAAGGGGGTCGTAGCTGCAGTTTCCAGGGGCACCCCAGAGTACACCAGGTGCACCCAGGCCCAAGCCAGAGAGCCGCCTCACTCCGCCACACCTTCCCCCTGCAGTCATACCTTCACGATGGGCCCGCGCCACGTCCGCAATCACCAGGCTGCTCCCACACATTCCGCTGTCCCTGGCACGGTGGCTCCTCCACTCCTGCTGGCCGTAGATTCACCCCTGGGGCACACCAACAGCACCGGCAGGGCATGCGGGGGGACTCAATGTGACAGTCTCCCGTCACGTCTGGACTTTCTGTTTTGGGCCCACTCGGCCGCAGCTAGGCCTCTGTCACCATTTTCCCCGCCGCAGCCTTGGTTACTGCAATGTTCGTCGGGCCCTCGCTTCCGGTGCCACTCGTGCCAAATGCCGATTTTATTCAGGATAATCAATCAGCCGGTTGCAAAGCTCTGATTTAGGCTCCCGCTCCGGTCGCCATCTTGGACACCCCATGATGTTTTCTTAATGCTGAAATGTCATTGGTAACCTAGAGTTGATGGGTAGCATGTCACCTCCTCTTTTACCATCATCTATGAGGTAGCTCCAACGAGTAAGTTGTGCATGCAGACTGTACTTTGGTATTGTGTACAGAACAGAGTCGTCTGCAGTGCCATGACTTGTTAATGACATGCAAAGTCACACTTGTGAACATGACTTGTCTGAATTGATTAATGTTTTCTGCTATGTCCCATCCCTTATCTCTGTCAATCACAGATTTGCTGAGTTTCAGTTTGGCTCTTCATCCTTGACAAGTGACAGACAGTGTCAGAAACAGATGGGAATTGCAGGCAGACATGAGAAGTGGACATGGCTGAAACCAGGTACTGGTTGCCATAAATCTGTGGAACGTAACTGACATGGCCATACTTTCAGGACGAAATGTGTTTTCCTATCAAGATGACCTGTAGATTTCTGGAGGTGGTCAAATGGTGTCATTTGTGTGTCCATATGTGTCTTACACATGTGAAAATGTAGAACCATAGCCTCTACCATCACAATAGTTTCTGTTGGATGTAATCTACCTTGTACATAGCTGTCAGTGTGTTCCTAATTTTCAGACCAATGTCCATGTCTCTGTGGACTGACATAGGTGAGTGGCAAGCCTACAGGTACATGGCCAATGTCAGTGAATGATCCCTGGACTGGGGACATCAGTACTCATCTCGGTCTGTACCATAGGGTATGATTATTAGGAAGCTAAGGTATGGGTAGGCGATAAGGCCTACCATATGATACAAAGGACCAATCTGTATGCCTCCTGTCTTGTAGAAAGACTGACATGTCCCTAATGTCTGTATCCTGCGGTTTAGTAGTGTATGAGACCTTAGCAAACATCCTAATGTTATTATCAGTTATACTCTATGTGCTGTTTGCATATCTAGCAATAAATGTGTGTAGATGTGGTTTACACCTGTTTTTGAATCTGCCCATGTTACAATCCAAACATAATGGGTCTCCTGCTGATACAGTCCATGTGTGATGTCTATATCAAAGGTTGTACAATACAGAGGGACATATTGATACTAGAGTTGGCATGTAACAGTTGTACATAGTTGATAAAGGACACTTACAAAGGACCTGTGTTTAAGTGTGATTTATTGTGGACAGTAAAATAATATGTGTGATTAGTAACAAAAAACACAAAGTTAACAGTGAAGGGTTCAGTCATGGTGGCTGAAATCCTCAGGGTAGCTGCTACAGCATTAGAAAACACAAGCCCAGTGTCCTTGCACCATAAGAAAATGGAGATAGGTTTCATAACAGCCAACAGGATGTATCTGTGGCACAAAAGGGGAACAGTCAGGAGAGGTTTATTTCCTGGCAGTGGGTTTAGTCTTGGCATCTGCTCCTCCTGGATGTCTGTGTGGACGTCCACGCTTGCGGGGGATTCCTCTGCTTCAGAGAGTGGGGTGTCTGAGGTATGTCCTTCTCATGGTAGGGCCTCATTTCCACTAGCAGCCGCAGATGTTGAAGGGCCTGATGACTCATTACTAGTAGAAGAGGCCTGATGTTGTGTGGCAGACCTACTCAGGGTAGTGGTGATGTCCCTCAGCACCCCAGCAATAGAAGCCAGGTTGGAATTTTGTGCCTGCCGCTGCTGCATGACTTCCTGGTGGTTATCCCTCTGCAGCTTTTGAATTTACCCATCATAGTGATTACCCGCCAATCATGCCTTGGGAATTTTGGCAGGCTCCGAAGACTTGGGAGATGGTTTCCTGGTCAGTAAAACCAGAAAGGGAGCACTCTGCCTCACACTCCAGCATGCAGTCAGCCCCAATGCATCATGGTAAATACAGTCAAAGTTTGTTTTTGTCCATAAACTAAACTGTAGTTTTTCACCTTAGTAGGTGCAGCAAGTGCTGTACATTTCTGGACATGTGTTTCTGGGTTCAGCCCTTCATCAGCAGAGAGCAGCTTTGTCTGTTGGGTTGATAGAAACGCTGCAAAAAAGTCCTCTCAGGTTTATGTACCACTCACTGGCACGCAGGTGTTCAACTAGAGCTTGTCAGCTCGTTGGCTCAAGGGAGCCTTCTTAAACAGGAAAAACAGAAAGGGAGAACCCGGCCTCACACTCCAGCATGCAGTCAGCCCCAATGCATCATGGTAAATGCAGTCAAAGTTTGTTTTTTGCCCATAAAGTACACTGTAGTTTTTCACCTTAGTAGGTGCAGCAAGTGCTGTAAATCTCCGGACACGTGTTTCTGGATTCAGCACTTCATCAGCAGAGAGCAGCTTTCTCTGAGGGGTTGCTTGAAAAGCTGTCAAAAGTCCTCTCAAGTTTATGTACTACTCACTGGCATGCAGGTGCTCAACCAGAGCTCATCAGCTTGTTGGCTCAAGGGAGCCTTCTTAAACAGTAAAAACAGAAAGGGAGCACCCTGCCTCACACTCCAGCATACAGTCAGCCACAATGCATCATGGTAAATGCAGTCAAAGTTTGTTTTTTGTCCACAAAGTAAACTAGTTTTTCACCTTAGTAGGTGCAGCAAGTGCTGTAAATCTCTGGACATGTGTTTCTGGGTTCAGCCCTTCATCAGCAGAGAGCAGCTTTGTCTGTGGGGTTGCTGGAAATGCTGCCAAAAGTCCTCTCATGTTTATGTACCACTCACTGGCACGCAGGTACTCAACCAGAGCTTGGTTTCCTGGTCAGTATTGTCACTTAGAGCCCCCATCTTCTGGGCCACAGCATCCCTCCCACGCACCCTACTCCCACTTGCCTGTACCCCTGGCACAGTCTGCCCACTCCCAGTGGTGGCAGAACCATAATTGTCAGGGGTGACCAGAGGAGACTCAGGTACCTGTACTGTGGGGCACACAATGAATGAGACAGTCCTTGGGACACAGATTTGCGGGCAAATGGTTGCCTGTAATGTTGAAGCAACAGGGCTGGGAGGAGTCGATGTGGGCAAGCTGAGGCTGACAGCTGTTGACTAAACAGGTGTCCATGATGGGCCAGTTTCATCTTCAGTGTCCACACATCCAGGGGTGTTGTCCTCACTAGGGCCTTCATCCAGAGAGGTAGTGAGAGTCTCTGGTATCCTGTCCATGATGACATTGGCAAGGTTACCTGTGGGAGAAGTGGAACACAGAGTTGCTGTCACATTTATGGTATTATTGATGTTGTGTGGGATGCAGACAGTGCTTTAACATGATCACCAGAAATGACAATGACAGCTGCTGCAAATCTTACTTTATACAACATGAGACTCTGTAATTTCAGTACCATACACCATGCTTGAAGCTGTTAAACCATGTTGGTAGTGATCGGACGGCTGATACCATCTTATGTTGTCTTATTATTGACATGGATGTTCATCTTTGTTGCCTAGTGAAGTGTTTGACGTTATACATGGCACAAAAAAGAGCTGTACAATATTGTCAGAATAGGTACACATTAAGGGAGTAAGCAATATATATTGACCTGCACATGGATGTATTGCATGTGCATTCACTTTGGATTCTAGATTTCCACCCCAGGTCAGTACATTTCATTTTTAGTAAACTTTATTCTAAGGCTATTAGGACTGGGTACTCAGCTGTGGTTTGCTTGTGATGATAGTGGGAGTAAGCCATTGCATTGCTGTCATGGGCATTAACTGTTTCACATGTGCACATACAAGATGGGTTAGATTGGTAGTCAGTTTCACATGCATGACATCTCACATTTGGGGCTAGATGTATCAAGCTCCCGGTTTGCATTTCTTAAATAGCGATTTTTAAGAAATTGCTATTTGAAAAATGCAAAATGGGATGTATAAAAATTGCGATTCGGTAATAGCGATTTCTTAAAAATCGAAAAAGCTATTAGCCAATCGCAATTAGAAAACGGAAATCCATTCATTCCTATGGGCCTCTAGGCCCATAGTGTGAATGGTTTTACATTTTGGAACTTGCGATTCCTCTTAGAAATTCGCAAATTAGGTAATGCAAATTCCAGGGTGCTGGGGGCCTAAGGCCCTCTTTGATGCACCCCAAAAAAATATCTGTGGCCCTAGGGGCATGTGTGCGCTACATGTCATTTTCAAAAATGCATTTTAAATGCATTTTTTAAAATTGCACATGCTTACCACCAAATTTCAATTTGTGTTAATAGCATTTCATAAATGCCAAATTCGCATTTAGGAAATGCATGACACATGTGCACTGGTAATCCCAAATAGGTATTCTCTATTTGCGATTACCTATTTAGGGAATCGCAATTTGCGATTCCCTAAATGGATTCACAATTTCAGGGAATCGCTATTTTAGTGATTACTTGAAATTGCACTGCGAATGTCATTCATACATTCTGAAAGGCATTTTTGCATTCGCAAATGGTGGAATTTTGCGATTCTTACCGTTTGCGAATGCAAAATCCTTTGATACATCTAGCCCTTGGTGCACTGTTCAGATTTTCACAATGTTGCGATATTGCATTCTGAGAATAGTAGTGCTATGAGCTGCCTGTAATTCACGAGTCATTTCCAAGGTCTGTGGAGCCAGGTGAGTTTAGTGGATATGTGGCAGTCCAGAGAGGGGTATAGTAACATTTGGACAGAGGTGTAGTGGGTGGTATGTTAATTGGGGTGGGTTAAGGTGGTGAAGGAGCAAGCAGGACATGACAATTGGCTGGCATGGATTTTGTGGGGACTTACCCGACTCCACTCCCCCAGGTATTCCTGTCAGGCCCTCAGGATGCAGTATGTCCAAGACCTTCTCCTCCTAAGATGTCAAAGTAGGGGGAGGAGGTAGGTGCCCACTACCAGTCTTCATAACTGCCAGCTGGTGCCTGGATGCCATGGAACATATCTTCCTGATGTCCTCGCTTGTGCATGGATTACACCCTACAGAATTGACCCTGTCGACTATTCTTTGCCACAACTCCATTTTCCTGCTAATTGATGTTTGCTGGACCTGTTCTCCAAACAGGTGTGGCTCTACCCTGACAATTTCGTCCACCATGACCCTCAACTCATCATCCGTGAAACTTGGGTGTTTTTGTGGGAACATGGTAGTGGTGTTGAAGAAGGTGAGGTAGTGTTCAAAGAAAAAGGCTGCAGAAAAAGGTAAATGGTGAGGTGTAAGTGCTGTGATGTGAGTGAGTGACGGTTGTGGACTGTGTGTGATAGTAAAATGTGTGTTGTGTATGTTTTGTAGGTGTGTGATTCAGGCGTAGTGAAATGTAAATGGGTGCTGATTCTTGCTTTTAGTGTCTTTAAAAAGGTAAATGGTGAGGTGTAAATGCTGTGATGTGAGTGAGTGACGTTGTGGATTGTGTGTGATAGTAAAATGTGTATTGTGTGTGTTTTGTAGGTATGTGATGCATGCGTAGTAAAATGTAAATGGGTGCCTATTCTTGCTTTTAGTATCTTTCTAAAATGTTGGTTGTCTGTGGCTGTGTGTGGTGCTTTGATTGCAAAGGATTGTGGATTGTGGGTTGTGGAGGGATGTGTTTTATAGTGCAGTGTGTACGTGTGTGGATGTGTGGATGTGTGTCAGGTGTGGGGTATTCAAACTATCCAATGTGATGGTGTGTTCATTGTGATGTGAGTTGAGATCACTGCAGTTCGCACAGCCAATGGTTTTCCACCATGTAAGAACTGCTGTCATGATTTGTGTATCGCAATCTGATGGGAGAACTTTTGTTTGCCAGACGGTGCTGGTGGTGAGATCACCTCGTTTCAGTCTTCCAGTGTCCTGGCGGTTTCAGAAATGACGCTGTTTTTTGGCAGACTTCACAGTGTGACCCAACATGGCGGGCTTTTGGCATCCGCCACCGCAGCGGTCTTCCCAAAAGACTGCCAGGCTCGTAATGACCCCTTAATCTCCCCACGCCTAAAGCCTAAAAAGAATATTTCTTTGTGTAATGTAACTGATGTTCATATAAAGCGCTCCAAGTCTGTCAAGTCTGTGCTTTATAGAAGTGAAAAAATCCAAAATAAGCATTTTGCACACTTCTGTCATTGGGCTATACTTGTGCTACATTTGGGTGATTTGTGGGCTCATTTTTCTCTGGTGGTCATCTTGGGAGGCTTATTTGTTATGAAGCTCCATAATCTCCTCATTTACTGCAGTATCCTCAGTAGGAAATGCTTTCAGTTTTCCACTTCAGTTCCATCAAGATGTTGATCAGACGTGCCACACTGTTGGCATCAATTCAGAATGTTAGCACTCTAGTTGCTCATTAGAACACTGTAGTAAACTTTTGATAACCTGGGAGTTAACCGGAAGTCTGCTGCTGGTGTTGCAAGTACATATTTCATTCTACATGTTAGAATGTTTTAATGAAATAAACGAGGAAGCCATTTGAGAATTCACTTAAAACATGTCCTATTTTTTCTTTCTACAGCACTAACCATAATTTCCATGGCAAAATAAACACCTTCATATTGTTTCTTTCTAAATTAAATGTTTTAGGTTTTATCAGTTTGATTCAATGAAGATGGCTTCAGGTGTGCCACACTTTTGTAAGACAGTTAGCGTTCTAGTTGTTCTTTAGAACATTCTGGAAGGAAGGCTGCAGTAGAACACAAGGGAATCAACTTTCAGGGGACTCCCGTTTTACTGAGAATGTCAGACTTAATTCTCATATGACTGAGAAAGATAGTGTGAATTTACAGAAAATATTTTCTCGTTTTAGCTACTGGAGCACCTTCTATAACTTCTATGGGAAAATCACAAGAAAACAGTTTTTTTCTCAAACATGATTCATGAAGTCCCAGCAGAAGGCTTTTTCACTGGGTAAACTCACTTTAGCAACAAATGATTTATATTGGTACTAAACTCTGTTATCACCCTTTACACATTCTCATTTTTGTGACCCTCAAAACCTGCCATTTACTACAATGCATTGCAGTGAGTGCTATCAGGTATATTGGTCCCAAGATGGCTGCCAGCACTTTCTGGTTGAAGTGCTGACAGCCAACTAGATCTTGCCTTGAGATCTGTGCTTAGGCTCCACCCAGATATCTATGTTTCTTTTTCCATTAATATCTCAAAAACTACTGAACGTATTCACACCAAATTACAGAAAGCACCCATTCTGGCCCATGAGCTAGCTTTCTGCCAAATTTGGTGTAATTCCATCCAGTGGTTCGGGCTGTAGTTGTGCCTAAAGGACCTATGGGAATTACCATGAAAAACACAACTTTTTTGACCCCACCATTTTTCCCAACCCCCGAAACTTGCCATACACAATACGACACAGTAGGACACTTTTCAGGAAAAATTTCAGGAAACTAGGTCCTAACTATAACTACCTACTGGCAACAGCCAAACCTATATCTATACCTATCCATTATATTATATATATATATATATATATATATATATATATATATATATATATATGTTCACTGAAAAAAACAAAGGTTACAGGGACGTTATAGTTAGGCTTACAGTTTAAATAATGCACAAAACCATAGAAATTCACCTGTTATAGTAAGAGTTATCTCAAGTAACTATAACCTGTGCCCTAAGGTAACTATAACTCACGCCCTTGCCATGCACAGTTTTTGCATCATAGATTTTACTGCAAATATTACATTGAAATTATCAATGATGTTATCAAAGATGTCATGAGTGCCTAAGGGGTAATTAGCAGTGCATGGCGAGGGCCCGAGTTATAGTTACCTTGGGGCACGAGTTATAGTTACTTGAGATACCTCAAACTATAACAGGTGAATTTCTATGGTTTTGTACTTTTAAAATGTGAGCCTAACTATAACGTAATTTTGTTTTTTTCAGTAAATTTTCTTGTTTTTTTAAATTCTATATAACATCCCTGTAACCTTTGTTTTTTTCAGTGAATTTATGTGTTTTTTAAAAAATGTATAGTAATTTTCATTACTATACATGAATCCAACCACCGCCGCACACGGCCCTCGGCCATGCACAGCGGCATTAGCCACAGGGCCTGGCCTGTGGTCAGGCCCTGACCCCAACCTCTTATCAGTAGCCAACCTTGCACCCTGCACGGCCTTCACCTGTGTGAGGCAGAGGTTTCGCAAAAGACCTGGCATGCAGCCAATCCCTGTGGCCAACCCTACTTTGTATATGCATGGCTGGAATTGGCCACAGCCTGTCTCTTTAGGTGTGAAAATAGGTGTAAGGGTCTGTATCTGTGGGTGAGAGTGGCTGTAAAAGTCTCTGTCTGGGTGAGAGAGTGCATGTATCAGTGTCTTAGTGAGTAAGTGAGTGTCCTTGCAGGTCTGTGAGTGGGTGCATAAGGGTGTCAGTGAGTCTGTGAGTGGGTGTGTGAGAGTCTGATTGAGTCTGTGAGTGGGTGTGTGAGTGTCTGAGTGGGTATGTGAGTGGGTGCGTGAGGGTTTGAGTGGGGCTGTGAGTGGGTGCATAAGTGTCTGAGTGGGTCTGTGAGTGGGTGGCCTCAAGGCCTCTCCCACAGTCCCAGACACATTTTTTCTTCATTTCATGCCCTTTATGGGCTATCTAGGGATACGGGGCGTCTCAAGGCCTCCCTCGCAATCCTAGCTGGCTTCCACCTCCTGCGGGAGTAGGCATTGCTTCAGCAGGCAAAGAGCTGCTTTTAGTAGCAGCTCCCTGCTTGCTGGAGCAATGTTTTCACCTGTCTTCCCTGTCCGCATATTTGCATGCAGGGAAGACAGATGAAAACTCCGCTTTCTGACAGTGTGACCTGTTTGTCAGACCCTGCTGGCAGAAAGCGGAGTTATTTTTGCTTTTGCTTGGTGGAAACTGTCAGCTCCCACCAAGCAAAAGCAAATAGCTATGTCCCGGTAGTGGGCACTCTGGAACATAGCAGGAGCTGGCCCTAGCGGGTGGCAGTCCCCGGGCCATCAGTGGCTCCTCGACAGGTGCATGCGGCCCCCCTCCAACATGGAAATAGCCCCAGGGAGGTGGTGGTACCTGGGGTTGGGGGTCCGAAATGGTCCACCCCACTTACATTTTTTACTATTTGCTCCAGAGAGGTGGTGGTCCCTGGGGATGTAGGGGGCCACACGCCCCACACCTAGTTTCATAAATGAGGTGGTCCCCGGGGCTGCAAGGGGGCCGAACTCCCCCTGCATATATGTAAACAAATACCCCAGGAGCTGGTGGTCCCTAGGGCTGCAGGGCTGGGCCGGGTGGCAGTGCTTTATTTGTGCTTGTGGTTTCTGGTGCGGGGTATTGGCACTTATTTTTGAGGACTGGCACTTATTTTTCTTCCTCAAGCATTTACTGTGAGCAAAGATACAAAACAGAAAGACGGAGGAAGAGAAAAACGAAAAAGCGTCACAATGGGAGAAAGCAGAAAGATGCAAGAGTGACCTGAAGGGGCTGGGATTGGCTGTAAATGGATTGAAGAGGCCCAAGATGGCTTAAGGATTACGCTGCTTCAGTATTCTGTGTTCACACATTTAATTGCAACAGTCATGTGTTTAAAAGGAGGGCTTTGGGCCCCCGGAACATTTTTATTTTGAAATTAAGCACTGCCGGGTGGCCCCTGTTACATATAATGAAAACCACGGGGAGGTGGCGGTTCCCAGTGCTGTGGGGGGCGCAGGCGGCCATCCCGCATTACAATAAATAATGCCCCCGGTACTTGGCCCACCAGGAAGCTTAAGTATTGCAAAGCGGGGGAGTCCACGCTTCATTTAAAAAAAAAACAAATTTGCCAGATCCACGGTTCTCGTGGAGAAAGTTTTAGAAAAATGCTTTTGAGCCCCTGAGGGGATAAGTATAGTCCCAAAATGGCTGCCAACACTTCCTGGTTTGAAGTGTTGTCAGCCAATCAGAGCTGTGCATTTCCCTGCACTTGCTCTTAATTATTTGCGAAGTCATAGCGGCCAGAGATATACACATTTGGATTTCCTTTAATATCTCAATAGCTACTGAACGGATTCACACCAAATAAGTGAAAGCACAATCTGTGTACCAAAAGCTAGCTTTCTGCCAAATTTGGTGTAAATCCATCCAGGTTTGGGCTATAATCATGTCTAAAGTTCCTATGGGAATTAACATGGGAAACACAACTTTTTTTGACCCCTCCACCCTTTTTCCCAGCCCCTGCTTAACGGATTACCCCAAAACATTCTGTACACAACAAGAATCACTGGCACACATTTTTGGGCACATTTCGTGAAGATTTGTCAAACAGTGCTAAAGATATATGCAAGTCAAAAAATGCTTTTCTATGGGAACATGGTCCTAACCATAACTACTTAGTGGCGACTACCACTATATACATATAAGTATATTCACTCATACAAAGTTAAACCTTGCATCCTTCGCCCAGTCTCACCGAACTTTTTGCCCACTGACCTGTTTTTTTGACTCATTTTCACAGCCTTTAGGAACCTGCACACTTTACCACTGCTGACCAGTGCTAAAGTGCAGGTGCTTTGTCCTCCGAACGTATTAAAATTTGTATCTTCACAATTGGCATATTCAATGTACCTGTAAGTCCCTAGTAAAGTGCACTACCTGTGCCAAGGCTCTATAAATTAAATACTACTAGTGAGCCTGCAGCACTGATTGTGCCACCCACTACAAGAGCCTTTCAAACATGTCTCAGGCCTGACATTGCAAAGCCTTTGTGTGCAGTTTTAAAATATTCATTTCAACCTGGCAAGTGTACTCACTTGTCAGGCCCAAACCTTCCTTTTTGGTGCATGTAGGTCACCCCAGCCTTGGAGCCTCATCCAGCTCCAAGTGGACGGTTCAGTGTATTAAAAATGTTGGACATGCACTTTTAAGTGTAACATGTCCAGATAGTGAAAAACTCTTAAATTCGTTTTTTTCACTATTGCAAGGACTATCTCTCCTGTAGGGTAGCATTAGTATTACCTTAAAACATCTTTTAAGTGTACTTTCCAATTGGGTAGAGTTAGATATATGGAGTCAAGGGTCCCTGGACTCACAATTTAAAATCACAGCTTATGGTAAAGTCAGATTTTTTATTGTAAGCTTGAAAATGCCACTTTTAGAAAGTTTACGTTTTCTTCCTTTAACCACTCAGTGCCTCTGGCTGTCTCTGAATACATGTCTGGGGTTGTTGAAAGCTGGGCTTTGTGTATTCTCTCAAGACAGACAGTCACAGGCAAGGGAGCTTGAGTGTGACAATTGAATTCTGAAGGCCCATCACCAGGCTGATGGGCTATTAACTGACTTAATGAGGGGTGGAGCACTGCCTCACTTACTCCTGAATTGGGCTGTGCCTCTCCTCACACAAAGAGCTGCATAACTTCCTGTAGAGTGTCTGGAAGCAGGGAAGGCGGGACAGGGACCTTGTGGACTTCAAAGGAAGGCCTATAAGTTTCTCCCACCTTCCAGAACCAGGGCACCAAAGTATATATACTGGACCCCAAACTCCACCAAATCAGATCTCTACTGGAACCAAGGACACTCTGCCAGGAAGAAGAACTGCTTTGCTGCCATGAGGGACTGCCACTCTGCAACTGCATTGCTGTGTAGGCCTACTGCTTGCTAAGCTGTAGGAGGGACTGCCACTTTGCTACTTGCTTTGCTGGGTTGGCCTGCAGTGAGACGGACTGGACTTGTTCTCTGCATCCTTGCGTCCAAGAGCCTCCAAGGGCTCGCTCACTTGCCCCCTGTTCGTCTGCAGTCTCAGGGACATCAAAGACTGCTTGTAAGTGTTGCACAAACACTTTACACAGTACCTCTTAAGTTAAGCCTGACTGCTCTGTGCCAAGCTACCGGGGTGAGCACAGTTTAATTTAGGGTGTGTATCTGACTTACCCTGACTAGGATTGTGGTCCATACTTCCGCAATTTCTAACACACACACAAACATATATATATATATATATATATATATATATATATATATATATATATATATATATATATATATATATATATATATATATATACATATACATCTATACATCTATATAGATAGATAGATAGATAGATAGATAGATAGATAGATAGATAGATAGATAGATAGATAGATAGATATCACATCACAAGCCCAGCGCCCCAAATCGGAGTAAGGACTGTCCTCAAGAGTGCGCACCACCATTTATTAGAATGCTTCTCCCGATGCATTTCAGCCTGATGGCCTTTTTCACGGCTTACATGAGTCTTGATTCCCCCAGTCCAATATAGTGCAAGAAGCATAGTGATAGGTATATATATATAAAAAATCAGGATGGACAGGATGCAATCACTGAGCCCAGAACATAAAGATTTCATCCGGGTAGAAGTGGAACAAAAGTAGACGACAACAAAAAAGATGATACAAGCAAATCAAGGAACTCCCCAAAAACAAAATTGGGAAAAAAGGTGAGACAAAAGCAGTATGACAGTGGTTAATTTAACACATGTGAAGCTGAGTGAAAGAGAAATGGAGATTATATCATCAGGATTGTCGTATTGTCCACCGAGAAACATAGAGTACAGTGAAACACAAATTGATTTCTTAAAGTTTATTAGAAAGACAAAACTAGTGAAATATCATGTGTTAAAACCAAAGAATATTGTAATGGAATCACAATCTGCCAGCAGTGAACTAAACCAAAGGGGTCTAATAGTATCCGACCTTCACTTATTGAGGGAATTGAAGGATTTGGAGAATGAAAGCCTGGTTATATTGGAACCATCAACAGAGGAAAAAATAAGTGAATCTATGGACTTGCAAGTCTGGGAAGCTGAGGATACACCTTTCAAACCGGCCTCAACATTTTTGCCATCAATGCCTAGGGATTCCATCAATGTTTTTAATGAAATAGTATTGAGGAATTAAATGCAATGAGCCTATGCAGGAGCAAAAAATGCACAAGGAACGGAAACTGCACACAAATGAGACAATAGCATACGTTGATGAAGAGGTTACGATCTAATAAGGAGATAGTGATACGTAACTCAAACAAAGGGCACAATGTGGTCCTGTGGCCTTCAAGTATGTATATGGATAAGTATGGATGCTAAAGCAGCTCCCTCTCTGTTAGAGCAGTTTCCTCTGCCTGCCTCTCCATAGGCAGGCAGACAAAAGAAACCTCCGCTCCAATGAAGGGAGATCTGGTTGACAGCTCTCCCTTTATCGGAGCAGAGTGTTTTTAGTGACTTGTTGGCAGCTGTGAAAGCTGCCGCCAGCCACAGCAAGCAGCTTTGTCCCAGAGTAAGGCACACTGGGACATAGCAGGAGCCTGCCCTAGGGGTGGCAGTCCCCAGGGCCAGCAGTGGCTCCTTGAGTGGGGCTGCATTGCCCCCCTCCTACGAATATAGCCCCGGGGAGGTGTTGGTCCCGAGGTTGCAGGGAGTCCTAAATGGACCCTCTTTCTATTTTTTTGTGTTTATCCCGGGGAGGTGGTGTTCCCTGAGGCTACAGAGGGGCCACATGCCCCCCACACAGAGTTAGATTAAAGCCCCAGTGAGGTGGTGGTCCCCAGGGCTGCAGGGGGCTGCGCAGTCCCCCCACACAGACTTAGATTCAAGCCCCAGGGAGGTGGAGGTTCCCAGGGCTGCAGGGGGGGCAGCCGGTCCCCCTACATAACTTCTTTTTTTTTAGCCCCGGGGAGGTGGAGGTCCCCAGGGCCCCCCTCATTATATTATATTATATCAGCTAAGACTCCCTGTAAAAATTAAAAAACAAAAATGCTTTTTAGCCCTGGGCACTCCATTTGGGACCCCAGCATCAGAGCTAAGGGCTCAGAGTGTCCGTGCCCTGGCCCCTTCTGTTTTTTTATTCTTTTTTTGTGGGACTCGTCTTCGCTGCCTAAACTTCCTTGTTGAACTGTTGGCAGCCTATCAGATTTCAGCATGTGATCAGTGAGGGATTGCGAATCCTTTTAGGCCCTATATGTACAAATTTTAGTATCCTTTAATTTGTCAAAAACTACTGATCGGATTTACAACAAATAACAAACAAGGCATCTTTCTGGACCAAGAGTTACTTTTCTGCCAAATTAGGTGTAATTCTGTCCAGTGGTTTTGGCACTAACGCTGCTCAAAATCCCTATAGAAAAGTGAATAGGGAAAATGCATTTTGGGACCCCCCTCTCTTTTTCTCGGCCCTCACTTGATGTATCACCCTGAAACTTTCCAGATAGCAGCTGAAGTGGGCATCATATTTTCTTGGAAAATGTCATGAAGATTCATCAAACGGCACCAAAGTTATTAGCAAAACAAAAAATGCTCTTTCTACAGAAACTAGATCCTAACTGTAACTACCTAGTGGCAACCGCCACTAAGTAATAAATATACATTTATATATATTCTACACAACCAAGCCAAGAAAGATGCTCACTCAGGATAAAGTTGCTGTGAAAGGTTTTACTCCAGCACCATCACGTGTTTCTGACGTCAAGTGGCCTTGCTCAAGGAATGGCACAGCCTCAGATGTGAAAGAGGGAGTATGGACTCAAGTGGTAACATGGGTCATGTTCTACAGGATTTAACCATTGGTGATACTGATATGATGATGACACTTCATGAGTTGAAAAATTGTGTGACAGAAGACAATACTCCCAATTATACTTGCTCATTATTGGATGATTAGGGATCACCCATGACCCTACTACCCCAGTGGTTTCAAACCCCAGTCCATTGTCTTACCCACCATGCCCCATCATAATATTGATACTTTTCATGATTACCAGAGACTTTAAAAGTCTGAGGAAAGGTAAACCCACAAACAGTAAGTACAATTTCTACCTTGACCACATGAAAGCTATGGAGTCATTGGCATGTGACAGTAATGTCATCAGACGTCCAGCTGATAAGAGTTGCAACATTGTCCTACTTATCAGAGACACTTATACTGAGGGTACGAGACAGCTTAGTGACAGCACAGAATATGAGACAATTGATAAGGAAACCTCTGATAAGAGTATCACTGACCTCTGGGACCTGTTGGTTACCTGGAGGGACATGGGTCTCCCATTTTGTTCCTCCTCCACAAGGTCCACAAGGACAGGGTAAACCCGCCCAGTAGTCCTATTGTGTCATCCAAGTGGAGTGCCCTGGAGAATGTGTCTAAATACATTGATTTGGTATTGAGGGACTTTGTCACCTGTCTCCCCTCTTATGTCAGGAACACTAAGGATTTCCTAGGCAATTTAGAAGGTCTCTGTTAAGAGGATGATTTCTCCTAATGACACTTGATGTCAACTACCTCTATAAATCATAGAACATGGGAAGGGCATATTGGCCAGACCCATCAAATATCTTGCTCATACTGAGATGATTGTAGGAATTATTGGATACTGTCTTCCAGTGCTTAATTTGTAAATAAAAACGTGCCGGTGCCCAAAGCCCTCCTCTTAAATAGGCGGCTGCTGCAATTAAATGTGCAAACATGGAATACTGAGGTGGCGTAATTTTGAAGCCATCGCAGGCCTCTTAAATCCATTTACAGCCACTCTCTGCCCCTTCAGTTCACTCTTGCAACTTTCTGTTTTCTCCCATTGTGATGCTTTTTCGTTCTTCTCTTCCTCTGTCCTTCCCATATGTGTCTTTTGCTCGCAGTAAATGCTTGAGACAGAAAAATAAGTGCCGGCCCTCCAAAATAAGTGCTGGTGCCCCGCACAGGAAATCACAAGGACAAATTAAGCACTGCTGTCTTCTTTACAACATTTTTCTTCTTAAATGTACTCTATACAGAAAAGTGCTTGGGATTGCAAAGGCCACTTGCTTCGCTCTCAGCTTTGCAAATCTTTTTGTTATCTGCTGTGAGGATCAAGTGTTTGGGCCAGAATGATCAGTATGGAAACCTATTACTTTGCATGGTCCTGGATACAGTATACATGTTTCCATTAGTTGATTCATATTTGTATTTATTCTGTTATTTATATCAGTTTATATATATTTTGTAATCATATTGTGTGTGAGCTTTGCTCATTTGTGCTCTATTGATCTATTATCTATCTATACCATATACGTTATTTATGGTACCACACTGATGGTATTTCCTTGGGGATAACTCCACATTTGGGGGCTATGCTTACTTGTTTATTTCAGTTTAACCCCTTCTGTGCCGAGGACGTAACCATTACGTCCTGGGCACAGAGCTCCAAGGGAGCGCTAGCGCTTACTCTGTGGTCCTCCCTCCCACCCCCCAAAGGCAGGGATGGAAGGGGAAGCCCTTCCCCTTCCACCCCGACAACCCCCTGACCCTCCCACACCCCTGTGACGTCAGCGTGCAATTGCGCGCTGACCTCACAGAGGCATTTCTCTTCCGATCATGTGATGGGGGCCCTGAGAGGCTTCAAAGGGAAGGAAAGGAATTTCCTTCCCTTTGAAGTCTCTCAGAGCATTTCAAAAGCCGGATCGTAAAGCGATCCGGCTTTTGAAATGCCTACTAGACACCAGGGATTATTTTGTAAAAGGAAACTGGCATGAGGGGAGCGACCCCTTGGGCAAGGGTCGCTCCCCAGGGGGGCAAATTTATGTTAGGCCATTTCTGCCCCCGGGGGCAGATCAGCCTATTGTTGTTAGGCCGATCTGCCCACGAGGGGCAGAAACTTCTAGGCGCCAGGGATAGTTGTGGTTTTTTTTTTTTCGTTTGTTTTTTTAGATGGGGAGCGACCCCTTAGGCAGGGGTCGCTCCCCTGGGGGGCAAATTGTATTGAGACCATTTCTGCCCCCCTTGGGGGCGGATTGGCCGATTTTTGTTAGGGCAATCTGCCCCCAAGGGGGGCAGAAACCTCTAGGCGCCAGGGATGATTTGATTTTATTCATTTTTTTTTTTTTTTTTTTTTAGAGATGGGGAGCGACCCCTTAGACAAGGGTCGCTCCCCTGGGGGGCAAATTGTATTTAGACCATTTTGGCCGATTTTTGTTAGGTCAATCTGCCCCCAAAGGGGGTAGAAACCTCTAGGCCCCAGGAATAATTTTTTTGTTTTTTGTTTTTTTAGAGATGAGGAGCGACCCCTTAGGCAAGGGTCGCTCCCGGGGGGAGGAGGGGCAAATTTATTCTAGGCCATTTCTGCCCCCCCGGGGGCAGATCGGCCTATTGTTATTAGGCCGATCTTCCCCCGAGGGGGGGGGCAGAAACATTTTGGCACCAGGGAAGATATTTTTTTTGTTGTTTTTTTGTTTTGTTTGTTTTTTAGAGGTAGGGAGCAACCCCTTAGGCAAGGGTCACTCCCCTAAGGGGCAAATTGTATTTAGATCATTTCTGCCCCCCTTGGGGGCATATCGGCCAATTTTGTTTAGGCCAATCTGCCCCCAAGGGTGGCAGTAACCACATAGGCACCAGGGATTTGTGTGTGTGTATTTGTGTGTTTTCTTTAGGGGGGCAGCCCCTAGGGTAAGGGTCGCTCCCTATGGGGGCACATTACTGTTGGCCATATCTGCCCCCCTCGGGGGCAGATGGGCTTATTTTTGGAAGGCCCATCTGCCCCCAAGGGGGGGGGGGGCAGAAAGCCCACCAGAGACCAGGGAAGCTTTTTTCCAAAATAAGAGGGTGGGGGTATGGCCATACCCCCACCCCAATTTAATGGGGCCAAAGTTGTTCTGCCCACCAGTGGGCAGATGGGGCAATTACCCCTGATCCACACCCTGGGGGGGGGGCAGAAAGTGTACTAGATGCCAGGAAATTAAAAAATGTATATATATATTGGTGTGGTGGCTACCAACCAGTATGGGCCTGGTTATGCCCCAACACCAACTGAAGGGAGTAACAGTCTTTCAGCTCTCCCCGCACTCTAAAACATCTTATCCCACAGCAAGCAAGAAGACATTTGATTATTTTGGGTTTTGGTTTTACATTTGGCCCATGAGAGCTTGGCTAACTCTCAAAATTGTCCCACTTGGAATGGTGAGGGATACACTTTATGGACTTTGGGACACTGCCATGTAGAAAAATCCACAAGACCTAGGAACATCTGAAAACTAAACATCTGGGTGACTCCAGGGTGGTGTGTTTCACATGCACCCGCACCATTTCCGTACCCACAATGCCCTGCAAACTTCCAACTTGGCTGGAAATCACACATTTTTCCCACGTTTTTGTGATGGAACCTTCCAGAATCTGCAGGAATCCACAAAATTCCTACCACCCAGCATTGTCTAATCTATACCGATAAAAATTCTGCTGCACTTGTCAGCCCCAAAATTATTTTTTGCAAACTGCCCTTTTGGACCCCCTTTGGTTCCCCCTCAATATCAACATGTGTTTGGATCTTCCCTTTCACAAGCACTTGGCCCACGTACACAAATGAGGTATAATTTTTACCGGGGGACTGAGGGGAACGTTGAGTGGTGTGAAATTTGTCCCAGTGCGGTAATCCCACACAGAAATGTTGGAAAAATTAGATTTTTAGCTAAATTTGAGGTTTGCTGAGGATTCTGGGTAAGAAAACATTGGGGGATCCACGCATGTCACACCTCCCTGGACTCCCTCAGTTGTCTATTTTTCAGAAATGTCTGGGTTTGGTAGGTTTCCCTAGATGGCTGCTGAGCCCAGGATCAAAAACGCAGGTGCCGCAGGCAAAAACAAGTAGTTTTGTTTTTGATAATTTTGATGTGTCCAGATAGTGTTTTGGGGCATTTTCTTTTGCGGACAGTAGGCCTACCCACAAACGTGAGGTACCATTTTTATCTGGAGACTTGGGGGAACGCTGGGTGGAAGGAAATTTGTGGCTCCTCTCAGATTCCAGAACTTTCTGTCACTGAAATGAGAGAAAAAAGTGTTTTTTTGGCCAAATTTTGAGGTTTGCAAAGGATTCTGAGCAACAGAACCTGGTCAGAGCCCCACAAGTCACCCCATTTTTGATTCCCCAGGTGTCTAGTTTTCAAAACTGCAAAGGTTTTCTAGGTTTCCCTAGGTGCCGGCTGAGCTACAGGCCAAAATCCACAGCTAGGCACTTTGTAAAAAACAGCTCTGTTTTCTTTGTGAAAATGTGATGTATCCACGTTGTGTTTTGGGGCATTTCCTTTCGCAGGCGCTAGGCCTACCCACACAAATTAGGTACCATCTTTATCGGGTGACTTGAGGGAACGCTGGGAGGAAAGAAAATTTGTGGCTCCTCTCTGATTCCAGAACTTTCTGTCACCTAAATGAGAGGAACAAGTGTTTTTTGGGCCAGATTTTGAGGTTTGCAAAGGATTCTGGGCAACAGAACCTGGTCAGAGCCCCACAAGTCACCCCATCTTGGATTACCCCAGGTGTCTAGTTTTCAAAACTGCGCAGGTTTGCTAGGTTTCCCTAGGTGCCGGCTGAGCTACAGGCCAAAATCCACAGCTAGGAACTTTGTAAAAAACAGCTCTGTTTTCTTTTGTGAAAATCTGATGTGTCCACGTTGTGTTTTGGGCCATTTCCTTTTGCGGACGCTAGGCCTACCCACGCAAGTGAGGTACCATTTTTATCTGGAGACATAGGGGAACACAGAATAGCAAAACAAGTGTTATTGCCCCTTGTCTTTCTCCACATTTTTTCCTTCCAAATGTAAGACAGTGTGTAAAAAAGACATCTATTTGAGAAATGCCCTGTAATTCACATGCTAGTATGGGCACCCTGAAATTCAGAGATGTGCAAATAACCACTGCTTCTCAACACCTTATCATGTGGCCATTTTGGAAATACAAAGGTTTTCTTGCTACCTATTTTTCACTTTTTATATTTCAGCAAATGAATTGCTGTATACCCGGTAACAGTATATTGCTTTCAAAAATCTGACATCACAGGAAAAAGTTACAGAGTAAAATGTGGAGAAAAATGGCTGTTTTTTTACCTCAATTACAATATTTTTTTATTTCAGCTGTTATTTTCTGTAGGAAACACTTGTAGGATCTACACAAATGACCGCTTGCTGAATTCAGAATTTTGTCTACTTTTCAGAAATGTTTACCTTTCTGGGATCCATCATTGGTTTCTCACCCATTTCGGCCACTAACTGGAAGGGGCTGAAAGCACAAAAAATAGTACACATGGGGTATGTCCCAGTAAAATGTCAAAATTGTGTTGAAAAATTGGGTTTTCTAATTCAAGTCTGCCTGTTCCTGAAAGCTGGGAAGATGGTGATCTTACCATCACAAACCTCTTGTTGATGCCATTTTCAGGGAAAAAGCCACGAGCTGCCTTCTGCAGCTCTTTTATCCCATTTGTTTGAAAAAAACGAAATTTTCGCTGTATTTTGGCTAATTTCTTGGTCTCCTTCAGGGGAACCCACAAAGTCTGGGTACCTCTAGAATCCCTAGGATGTTGGGAAGAAAGGACGCAAATTTGGCATGGGTAGCTTATGTGAACAAAAAGTTATGAGGGCCTAAGCGAGAACTGCCCCAAATAGCCAAAAAAAGACTCGGCACAGGAGGGGAAAAGGCCTGGCAGCAAAGGGGTTAAGAGCCCACTTGGTTATGGGGTTTATTTTTCTTGTAAGCTCCACCCCTCTCATTTTTGCACACTTGACTGATACTTTTACCTGTGCATTCTTTTACTGCACTCAGAAGACCTGTTTCCTCGTGCAAGACCAGGGGGCGGGGTTTCGTAAATTGAATGCTGCAGTACTGCGCTGCAGATTTTTGTGCAGTTGAATGTATTTAGGAGTCACGGGTAAGTATTTTTTTGAATAATATAATTTCTGTGTATGTTTCAACTGTGTACTATCGCTGATATATTGTACAATACAGCCCTCTGTACTAGCGTATATATGCAATTGACTTTTTTGCTTTAACTGCTTTCTTTCATTAACAGAATGCTAGCCCTATAGCTATCTTCTACATCGCTTACACTGTACATTTTTCTTTATTGTTGTGATGGAGCAGGCTATAGCAGTAATACTTATTTATGGTCCATTACTATATGGCACCCATGTTTCACACACTCAGGGACTGTGTATTTGTTTGTGCACTTTCTATATTAGGCACTGTTTTTTCAAAACACTGCTTTGCTTGTAGCATGTCAAGTGAGCAAGGCCACATACCTTGAGTGAGTGTCTTTCTTTCTTTTGTTTTGTACCATACATGTATCAAGGTATCAGATCCACAAGAATTCAGATTTTCCTAGCTTTAGTAAAGGAAAGTCTAGATTTTATTAAAGACACAGAGGCGAGTATTATGCTTCCTTTTCTTGCTTTAATCTCAATAGCAGCCAAGACAAAAAACACTAACATAAGAATTACATATCCCATGAATCAAGAAACTAGATGTCATACATGAAGTCATAAAGAAATAACCAATAGCAAGCCCGCAACCCCATTAACTGTCTTAACTGCGAGCAACAAGCCCTCTTTTCTTGCGAGAGCAGGTCAAGGGAAACGAAACAAAAGAATAATAACCAAAATAATGGAAAAAGCCATCAATAGCGTAAAAAGGTCTTTCGCAAAGTCCAGGGCTGATGGAGTAATCGAATTCGGGAGGTCTTCATAACGACAGGAAAGCATTAACCGATCATCGTGAAGAGAGCCAGATGGAGAGACTGCCTGAGGAAGGGTCTTGGAAATAGCACAAACATCTTCAAGACAAAGCGAGTGGTGCAGGGGGAGCCGTCACTGAAAAAGAAATGGGAGGGTTAATAAAAGCGGTGGGATAATACTCGCCTCCGTGTCTTTAATAAAATCTAGACTTTCCTTCACTAAAGCTAGGAAAATCTGAATTTTATTACAAGACCGGAGGCTCCTATTATGCTTGTTTAAAGCATGTTAATAACAGAATCGGCAACAGTAGAAATTGGTTTACAATAAAAAGTTCTAAAAGTGGAAACATTAGACCAGTCTGCTGATCTAAGAATGCCCTCCAAACGAGCTCTGGCCCAGAGGGCCTTAGAAGCCATAGCACCTCTGGCGGAATGTGCCCCAAAGGAACTGGTGTCAATACCTGTGAGGGTCATAACCCACTTAACCCAACAAGCAAGGGTAGGGGAAGAGACGGGTTTATGAGGTTTGAAAAAGGAAATCAGCAACTGGGGAGAGGAGGGCATTCTTAAATCTGCAGTTTTTGCAATGTAAACTTTTAAACAGTTACCAACACAGAGTTTAGGATGTGAAGGAAAATACAGGTATTGAATCACAGAAATATTTGTTTTTGTCCTTCTATAAACTTTGAACGACACATTAGTAGGAGAGAACTGGACGGAGGATACATCTAAAGCTCTAACATCAGAAACACGTTTCAAAGAAACCAAGCATAGCAACATTGTTAACTTTGCTGAAAGGCATTTCAGAGAGAGAAATTCGTTATTGAGCCAAGAATTAAACAAATTTAAAACTAAATTTACATCCCATAACTGATTATATCTAGAAGCAGGAGGACTGGAAAATCTTACTCCCTTTAAAAGGCGGCACACCAAAGGATGTTCACCAACAGGTTTGCCATCTATTTGAATATGTTCAGCAGAAATAGCAGATCTATAGGTATTCACTGTTCTATATGCCTTTCCCTGGGAGGCTAGAGAAGCTAAAAAATTAATGACTAAAGTCACATCGGCTGAAAAGGGATCTGAATTCCTGTCCAAGCACCAGCTACTCAAGACCAACCAGGCGGACTTGTAAGCCTTAGTTGTTCCTGGAGCCCAAGAGTGGCGGATGTACTGGGCAGCTTCCTCAGAAATTCCAGGGGTTATCCAGGCTGACCCGAAATCTTCCATGCTACCAGAGTTAAAGTGTGGTACAGAATAATATAGTGAGGACGACCCTCCGGATCGAGAAGGAGCTCGGGAAAGGTTGGAATCAGAACCGGAAAGTCGATTGACAACTCCAGAACCGAAGGGAACCAAGGCTGGGTTTGCCAAAAGGGAGTCACTAGTACCAGGGAGGCTCGTTGACGACGAACCTGGGCCAAGACCCTGGCTATCATCATGAAAAGAGGAAAGGCATAATTGAGATGGAAAGACCAATCCTGGAGAAAAGCGTCTGTAGCAAGAGCTTGAGGATCCGGTCTCCAACTGTAAAACTTTGGAAGGTGAGAATTCAATCGAAAAGCGAACAGATCTACCATCATGGCACCGAATTTCGATGAAAGTTTGTTGAATACTAAAGGATGAAGATGCCAATCGCTGGAATATTTTAGATGCCTTGAACACCAATCCACTATTGTGTTCATTTTGCCTGGTAAAAATTGCGCCCTGACCGACAACTTCTGAAGAAGGCAAAACTCCCAAAAGCTTTTGGCTAGATCCGCAAGAGGTTTGGATTTCGTTCCTCCAAGATGATTGATGTACTTTACTGCGGAAATATTGTCCATCTTTAAAAGAATAGAGCAAATTACCTTATCCTTTGCAAAAGTGTTCAGTGCAAAGGAGCCTGCAAGCATCTCTAAACAATTGATGTGCAGACTCCTTCACTGACCATATGCCCCCAGTCGAGACGTTGCCACATCTTCCGCCCCAACCTGTCCGACTTGCATCGGATTCTTATATTAGATCTGGGGCCGAAGAGAAAATTGCTCTTCCGTTCCATGCTTCCAAATGATCGAGCCACCACTGTAACTCTGCTCGAGAGTCCTGATCCAACTGAATTATATCCGAATAACGAAAACCTTTGCAACAATGATGAATCTTCAACCTGAAGGGCTCTGTAGTGTAAAGGACCTGGAAATATGGCCTGAATGGAAGAGCACAGGAGGCCTACAATTCTTGCCAGAAATCGAAGAGAGAGAACGGAAAGAGTGAGGACTTGTCGAAGTTCGTGTTTTATACGACTCACCTTTTGTTGGGGTAGAGACAGGGACGTTGTTTTGGAGTCCATAAGAAACCCCAAAAATTCCACTTAAGTTGAGGGAACAAGAGAAGACTTTTCCATATTTACTAGAAAACCTAGGGACTGCAAGATATAAAGGCAAATGTGTAAATGCTCTAAAAGGGTGTCCTTGTTCTGAGCTATAATGAGAAAATCGTCTAGATAGATGATCAATGTTATTCCCTGAGCTCTTAGTTGAGCTACCACCGGCTTTATCACCTTTGTGAAACACCAAGGAGCGGAAGCGAGGCCGAAAGGAAGAGCTGTGAACTGGAAGATCAAGCCTTCCCACTGAAATTGCAGGAATTTCCTGTAAAAAGGATGGACAGGAATCCCGAAAGAAACGTCCTGGAGATCTAGACGAACAAACCAATCGCCTTCCATCAAAATGTCTCTGAGATGGAGAATAGTCTCCATTTTTAAATGATTGTAAACGACATAGTTGTTGAACGATTTCAGATTCATCACTGGACGAAACTTTTTGTTTTTCTTTTGGACCAGAAAAAAAGTACTGAGAAAACCCGAGGGCTGAAAGCGTGTTTCCTCTATTACGTTTTTTTAGATCAAAGACAGAATCTCCAGATTGATTAAACGTGCTTGTTCCTGGGAAATCCTTAGTGGGGGAGGAGGACGAGTCTGGCGGGGAACTTGATACAGGTCTATGCAATACCCTTGAATGGTCTGAAGAACCCATGGATCCGCAGTAATTTGGTACCAATTTGAAAGAAAATGCGCCAATCGACCTCCCACAGGAAGAGGGCCAAAATCTAAATTTCTCACCTGAGACTTGTCCTCCTCTTTGACGGAAGCCTCTGCTCCTGAACCCCCTCCCTCTTTGAGGGTAGAAATGAGGTCTGAAGTCAGGGGAGTAGAACGAGGAGCCTCTGAGGGAACTGCCACCACGGGAGAAGAAGCAGCCGGTAAAGCGGCTCCTCCCTTTACCAGCCCTGCCAAAAACCCTGGAGCTAAAAATCTTCTTCAATGAGACCTGAGCCTTATCCAGAGTCGCGAAGGTAGAAACTTATTTACTGAGTTCTTTAATAAACGAGTCCCAAAAAGAAGACCATTAGCTTGCTGTCCTTCTTCTCTGGAAGCAAGGCTGCCCAACTTAGGATCCATTTTTAGCAAAATTCTCTTTCGTCTCTCCTGGGAAATAGCGGTGTTCGCATTGCCCAAAATGCATACTGCCCGTTGGGCCCAGTTAGAAAGTGTAGCTGGGTCAATTTGTGAGCCTTCCAACCTGGCCTCTTCAGCCAAATCAAGAATTCTGGTCAGAGGACCAACCAGGTCTAAAAGCCTGTCCTGGCAAACGGACCACGCCCTATCAACCCCTTTTTTAGGATCTTTACCATATTTGGAGAAAAACAATACCATATTAGGGTCAATAACGGGAGTGGAAGTGATGTTATGAGGGAGGGAGGGACGGGGACATTCAGAACGCAGTTTGTTTCTCGTGGATTTGTCCAAAGAATGTCTTAAATGAAGCGAAACATAATCCGCCACATGTTCAGACGGGAACCATTCAGTAGAGTTTGGATGGTGTATTAAAGTGGGATCAAACATTGGTTCCCCCAAAGCATCAAGAACAGTAAAATCATTTATGTTAGAAGAAAGATCCGAATCAGAAAGATACATTTTTCGCCTTTTCTCTAGAGGCCCTTGCCAGAAGTCATCAAAACCCTGGGTATCATCATCTTCCCAATCATCACACCCCAAATAATCATCTGTGTCCCTCAACTGTGTAATATTAAAAGGAGAGGGACCCTTTTCCACCGTATGAAACTCCTTACGGGGGGAGGACCAGAAAGTTGGGGAGACTCATCAGCGCCGGACATAGCCTGTACTTATGACAAAGTACGCTTTTTCCCTTTAATTGGTTCAGAAACGTTTTGGGTAGCCAATTTTTTAAAAGATATTTCCAACTTTTTTGACATCTGCAACATGGATGTTGACACAGCCTGTTGAACAGTATCTTGTATAAAAGTATTCAAATCGGCACAAAAATCATGAATATCAACAATATTAGCAACTTCAGAAGTATTCTTAAAAAGTTCAAAAATTTCTAGGGACAGAAAAGTTCACAAATTGAAAAAAGTAGGCAAAATGACAAATACATTGTACACTAATGCCCAAACCAGTAAAGAAAGGGTTAAAATGTGTTGTGGGCAATAGGCGTGGGCAGGGGAAGTGTAAAGAATGAAAGACACTCCCCCTAAACACCAAAAAGGCTTGAGGAGGCATGACTAACTCTCCGACTCTGCCCGAAACAGGAACTGCCTATCGGGCAAAGACGTGAAGGAAATGCGGTGTTGAACTGCCCGTGGAGCCGGAAAAGAAACACCTTGGAAGGCGAAGTAAGCAGGAAGAAAATGACTGGCGAGACGCGTTGTCGAAGCGCGAAGCGAATCGCACTAAGGTAAGCGCTTGAGTGAGGCGCGTACCTCAGAAGTTTGACGGCGGGAGAGCCGAACGTTCCAAAAGATCGTTCGGCTCTCGAAACGACGTGCGAACAAGGCGTTCGCTTTAGTTTTTTGGGAAACAAACAGCAAACACTAAAGATATTAATAAGAAAACAGACTATTCATACCAAACAAGTAAAGTACAGAATGTAATATAATAACAGTAATAATATATGTATGAAGAAAAATAGAACTTATCTTGACTGCGAGCAGCAAGAAAAGAGGGCTTGTTGCTCGCAGTTAAGACATATATTGGGGTTGCGGACTTGCTATTGGTTATTTCTTTATGACTTCATGTATGACATCTAGTTTCTTGATTCATGGGATATGTAGTTCTTATGTTAGTGTTTTTTGTCTTGGCTGCTATTGAGATTAAAGCAAGAAAAGGAAGCATAATAGGAGCCTCCGGTCTTGTAATAAAATGTGATAACTTCCACCAACATGGGGTCAGTGCCAGGAAACAAGTGTGGGTACCGAAATATGTGAATCGCTCACCTTGAACACTAATGCACACAGGTACTACGGAAAAGCAGCCTGGCTCCTTTATTCATACAGTTGGTGACACAGTTTGGCTGCAGCCTTTTTCAAACCAAAATTTGTGTCCCACCACACATAAACAAATTATGGCACAGCTCATAGACATGAAAAAGAGACGCACATTGTGCTGTAGTGTGAAGTGCTTCTCATATAAAATTATATAAAAAATCTTTATTAGAGATATGAAATTAATTTTAAAACATTAATCCAACTTGTAAACCAATTAAGAATGCAAATTCATCATTCATCATAGTGCATAAACAGAGAAGAAAGACTGTGTTGCGATCACTCCATCTGTCGAACCTAGATATTGGTATTGTTTAAACTAAGAATATTGTTCACCAAAGCAAATTACGAGTCAGTATATTACTAATAGATAATTAACAACAATCGATATCCCGCAACAATTGGGTGGTGGTATTGGATGCAACAGAAAGGCAAAATCAAGGGGCAGCCTTGCCAAGTGCCATGTATCACGGGTCAGACAAAGGCAAATTATTGGTCATTCCCGCATTTCTGCACTGGCACCACATTGTCACGCTATTCTGAGGGCTCTTTTACGCTCTCTGCATCATTTTTTTCCCTAAGTTCCTTTATGTGTAAAGATTTCACAAATATTTATGACAGCATTTAGCTGGTGTCTTTGCTTGCAATGTGACTGGATAATCACGGATAAGGAGAAGTCAGGGTTGTCATGGTTATGCAGAGACTCCAATACTCAGGCACTTGTAGGGAAATGGACTGGTGTTGCCCTCTGCAGAATTCACTAACACCATTAGCCTTCAAAGAGAACAAACGCTACTAGCCGCAAGACTCACTTTAAGGGGAATGTTGTGGCAAGTCTATGCGGGATGTACTGGCAGTGACCTCATAGAGTCCACAGGCCTATGCGGCAGGGGAGCAGAGATGGGTCGACAAATAAGTTAACAAGGAGAGCTGAGTTAAGAGCCTTAGCAAGAGCTCATGCTGTAAATATCTGGCATCTAAATATTGCACCAAACGTGATGTAAAGATCTGACAGTCTACTCTCTTCAGAGTTCAAAAAGGTGTATATCTTTAACAAATGCATGTCTTTAACATGCGGAAGTGTTTGTTTCATCCTAATACATGTGATTAGATCCCTGTACCATGAACGGTTTTCTCATCAATAATTTTACTGCAAATGTTGCAGTGATATTATCAATGATGTCAAAGAGGATGTCATGAGTGATGTAATATCTGGGGGAATTAGCAGTGCATCGCGAGGGCACAATTTATAGTTACCTTAGGGCATGAGTTATGGTTACTTGAACTAATTCAAACAGCTGAATTGCTATGGTTTTGTGTGTGTAAAATCTGAACCTAACTATAATGTCCCCTTAACCTTTGTTTTTTTCAGTGAATTTCTAGTTTTTTTTTAACAGTAACTAATATGTTCATCACAATGCACGGTGGGGCTGGGTTGGACACATGGCCTGGCCTGGCATTGTACTGCCCCCCCCCCCAAGATTACAGATCCTGACCCCTCCTTCTTACCATCCATTGTGCCCCTGCTCCCTCATTACAGTCTAGTGTGGCTGTTGTTCTGCCACTGCCCTTCCATCCTTGCCTAAACCGTTAGCTTGCTCCCTCATTCACCTTCTTCCTACCCTCTGTTGTCCGAGTCCATGCATCAGCTCCCTTCATAATGCCCTGCATGGTCCGATGGGATGCCACTCCTCTCCATTTAGCTTGATATCCCTGCCAACTCCTCCTGCCCTATGTTGCCCAGTTCTATACCCCATGATTGCCCCCCTGCTTAGCTTCTATGCTTAGCTTGCTGCCCCCAACTTCCGTCCCCCTGCCCTCCGATGACTGTGTGCATGTCTCGGCTCCCTTCTTTTTGCCCACAATGTTCCATCGACCTGCCGCTGCCCATCCTATCTACTCTGAGTGGTCTGTTGAGCTGTACTGCCCCTTCTGCCTGCCTAGCATGGTTAAAGGGCTGCCACTTGTCCCTACCACCTCCACCCTGCCTGTCTGAGTTCCATGACCCTATCCCCTCCCTCCTGACCTCCATGGTCCATTTTGCTGCCACTCCCTTCTGCACTCCATGCTCTTTTGTGCTGCAACTGTTCCTTCTGTGTTGTGAAACCACTTCCACTGCCTTCTCTTGTCTGTATTCAGCAACCTTACCTCACCCCTCTATCTTCCATGGTCCTTTGCACATGCCCCTGCCCCCTCCCTATTGCCTACATTGGCCTTTATGCTGTCACTAACCCACCTGCTTGCCATGCATGGTCTTGTGTGCTGTGACAGCCTCTCCCATCTGCCTCGTGTAGTCAGCTTGCTTCCCCTGACCCCCTCCCACCTTCCCTCCATTGTCTGTGTGTATGCCACTATAGTCTCACTGTTGTCCTCCATGGTGTGTTGTGCTTCCAGTGCTCATGCTCCCTGCCCTCTGTGGTCAGCTTGCTGCTCCTGCCCCCTTGTCCCTGCCCTCTGTTTTCAATATGTAAGTCCATATTCCCTTTCTCCTGCCATGTCTGGTCCGTTGTCATGCCCCTCACCCTACCTCCTGCCCTTCATGGTTCATTATAATTCAACTGCCCCTCCCGTCTATCTGGTATGGTCAGCTTGCTGCCCTTGCCTCTTTCCCCTCTAATCTCTGTTGTCCATGTTCATTGCCTGTCCCCTCCTTATGGCTTTCCATGGTCCGTTGTGCTGCACTGCCGTCCCAATTGCCCTGTGTGGTGTATTGTGCAGTTGCCGCCTCTGACGCTTAACCTGTAAAGTCAGTTTGGTCCCCTTGCTGTCTCCCTCCTCCCGTCTGTTATCTGAGTCCATGTCCCTACCCCAATCCTCCTGCCCTCATTGATCCAATGTACTATAATTCACAACTTTTTGAACTTGGAAAGAGAGAGATTTTGAAAAAAAAATGGGGAATTAATTTTCCCCATTGACTTACTTTGAAAAAGAGGAGATTTTAGGCAGGAGACAGATAAAATAACCCCTTTTTGGAATTAAGAACATCAGGAATCTCATGCCTGAATCTGGTCTGTTGGCATGTATGCTTGTACTGCCACTGTCTCTTTCTTCTGCACTCAGTGGTCTGTTACATTGTCACAGTCTCTCAGCATGGTTGGTTCGTTGCCCCTGCCCCCTGCCCTCCATGGTCCGTTGTGCTGCCACTGCCCCTCCCGCCGGTCCAGTACGGTGAACTTGTTGCTTCTGCACCCTCCTCCCTGCCCTAAATTATCCAAGTCTGTGTCCTTGACCGTTGCCTTCTTACAGTATTCTAATGAACAACTAGATTGCAAACATTCTATATTTATTACAAAGGTGTGGCACGCCGGACATCATCTTGATGTAACCAAAACTGTAATAAAGCGTTTCCTTTAGAAATTAGTGAAATTAGGTCTTATTCCCATAGAAAGTATGATTAGTGCTGTAAAAAACTAAAATGAGGACATATTTTCTGAGTTCTCAAATAGTGACAAAGCGCATTTAAGTTATTTGCTATCTTTATGGTTTTTTATCCAGTTGATCACTTTGATTATATGTACACTTAGGTGAGATGTTGTGGCATTACTGCCAGAGCTGCAGACTTTGGAACTGGGGCACTAGGTTTGAGTTTCGGATTCAGTTCAACATCCTGTGTTTCTGGGCAAATCATTTAATCTTCCCAATCATAAAAACAAAATGAATGTGTCCTTGTGTAATTTAACTGATGCTCATATAAAGCACTCCAATACCTTTGGGTCAAGACTGCGCTATATAAAGCTGCAAAAAAACAAACAATTTAGTGTTTTGCACACTTTTGTCATTGGCCTGTACTTGGGCTATATGTGGGTGATATTTGTGTGACATTTGAGCTTTTTCTTCTCTGGTGGCCATCTTGGGAGACATATTTCTCATGAAGTTCCCTGTTTCCTTTATTTACTGCAGTATTCTAGTTAGAAAATGCTTTCAGTTTTCCACTTAGCTTCCATCAAGATGGCATTCAGATGTGCCACATTTTTGCCATGAAATCATAATGTTAGCACTCTAGTAGCTCATTAGAACACTCCAGTAAAGCTGCTGATCACCAGGGAGTTAACTGGCAGGCTGCTGCTGGTGTTGAAAGGTCATGTCTCATTCTGCATGTCAGATATTTGAGAACTCACTTAAAACATGTACTTATTTTGCTTTCTATTACACTGACCATAATGTCTAAGACAAAATAAATCCCCTCATATTGTTCCTTTCTAATTTAAATGTTTTACATTTTCCCAGTTTTATTCAATCAAGATGGCTTCAGCTGTGCCACACCTTTGTCATAGGTAAGAATGTTAGCCCTCTAGTTGTTCTTTAGAACACTCTGGGAGGCTGGAGGCTGCAGTAGAACACAAGTGAGTCAACTGACAGCCTGATCCTGTTGGAACTACATGCTGTACTGTGGATATCAGGCTTCATTCTATGTCAGAAATAAGGCTCTGATTATGCTTATCTCTATTTTTACTATTCAAAAAATACCCGGAGACTGGTTCCCCAATCAACCCTGATATCATGGCAGAGTGGACCCAACGGGCCATATGCTTGCTGGGTAACGCAAATTGCGCCATGTCTTCTGAGAGAAGAAGGTCCCTCTTGATGCGCATTAACACAAACCTAACTGAGCTGGTTGCGGTGGAAGCCGGTCCATTAGCCCACAGCCAGCTTTTCGGGGAGAAATTTGAATTTGTGAAAGACATCACCAAATATGTCACCAGGTTTAGGCAACTAGTTTGGGCAGGCGAGGCAGGGGCTGCTCGCCAGGTCATCCACACTACAAAGGCCGCCCCAGGAGATCTTATGGACGTGGTCGCGGCGACTGGCAGGATACCACGAGAGGCAGCACATTCTTTCTGTCCAGACAGCTTTTCTCCAGACATTGCTTAAGCAGAAGTGGATCTTGAACCAGCTTCCAATCCAATGATTACACAGGTAAGAGTCATCAATGCCTCTGATGTTCAGTTGGGGGGTCGAGTACTTTTCTTTCTACACAATTGGAGTCTCTTAACTCAAGACGCATGGGTACTACAGACCAATCAGGGTTTTCAGCTGTCGTTCTATCCCTGTCAACAGGGTCTTCCTACCCAGTTAAATTTTTCCCTACAAGAGTCAACTTTTATAGATGCAGAAATAGAAGTTTTCTGCAAAAACGCATGGTGGTCTATTGCGACGCTCAACCCGCAGGAAAATATTTTTTGTATAGTTTAGATGGGGAGGACACAGACTGGTCCTAAATCTTTGAGATTTCAACTATGACATCACCTACAGACATTTTGGAATGGAAGGTGTTCATCTCCTGATAAACCTGATGCAGAAAGGGAACTGGGTGGTCCTTTTGGACCTCAAAGATGCCTACCTATCCATTTCCATTTTCCCTCCACACAGACGATTCCTTCATTTCAGATAGAAAAGCAGGTGGTTGGAATACTTGGTCCTTCCTTTTGGGCTTTCTTCAGCTCCTTGGTGCTTCACCAAGGTGATGAAGCTGGTGATAGCCTTTCTCAGGGTGAAGTGGGTATGCATGATCATTTATCTTGACGATATTCTGATCATGGCACACTCCCAGGAGTTGGTCACTTTATAACTTCAGATGGTAATATCTCAGTTACAAGACCTAGGATTTGTAATCAACAAGACCAAATCTATCCTTTGACCATCTAAGTCAATTTCTGGGGTTAGTGATCGACTCGGAGTCTGTTGAAACTGCACAAGACCAAACTGTGGGACATCAAGAAGGAACTGAAGTCGGTCCTCTCCTGCCAGACAGTCTCCCTTTGGCCGATCGTCCGCATTGTGGGTCTGTTGGCTTCATCAATTCAAGCAATATTTCCAGGTCCCCTTCACTACAGAGCCCTCCAGAGACTAAAAATCCAACACAGATTAAGTTCCTTTGACGGAAGTGCAGAACTCCAGTGGTGGTTGGGGAACATAGACAGATGGAATGGCAGGGCCATCTTTGCTTCTCAGCCAGGAGTGGTAATAGAGTCAGATGCTGGGGAGCGCATTGTGGAGATATCTCAACAGGTGTTAGAATGTCTTCTCAAGAACTAGAACTCTACATGAATTGTCTGGAGCTTCTTGTGGGATCCTTATCCATCAAGACTCTCTCCCCCAAAAAGATGTCTTGTTGCATTCTCCTCAGGATGGACAATATATCAGTGGTGAGATATATCAACAAGTTGGGGAGTACAAGATCACCTTTATTAGTGGAGATAGCCAAGATAGCCAAGGACTTTTAGCACTTCTGCCTGAGCCACAGAATATCAGTAGTGGAGGAGTTTATTCTGGGGCAGTCCAATGTAGTGGTGGATTGGAACTCCAGATACATGATAGACCACAGTGACTGGAAGCTCCATCCCCGGTTGTTCAAGCTAATCCAGAATGTTTGGGACCCTTGCAGGATAGATCTATTTTCATCCCCACTGAACTGTCAATTGGATGAGTTCTTCAGCTCGAGGTCAGACTCGCTAGCCAAAGCAACAGATGCCTTTTCTCAGGATTGGTCAAAAGACTTGAATTACGCCTTTCCCCTTTTGCCATGATTCCCAGGGTAGTGACTCAGATCAAGCGTCAGGTAGCGGAAGTGGTGTTGGTCACCCTTGCATGGAAGGCACAACCTTGGTTAACAGTCCTATTGGAGTTGACGTGCGTTCATCCCCTCCTTCTTTCCTGGTTCCCTTCACTGCTCCAAGGCCCTCAGGTGGAGCTGTATCCAGTGGTGATATTGGAGCAGCTGTCCCTGATGGCTTGGAGGCTTCCCAGCAACACTGACATTTGCCAGACATTTTGGATGTGGCTTCAGAGTTCATTAAACAAGCCTGGGCTCCCTACAATAGAAAGAGGTAATCTTCAGCATGGGGATGCTGGTTGGGTTGGTGCTTGGAATGGCATGAGGGATTTCCCACATTGTACATTTTTTGTCTCAGAAGACAACTGAAGGCTTATCTTACATATCAGTGAACACGTTTTGCTCTGCTATTTCAGCAGGAAATGTGCAGATCAATAATAATCCTGTGGTTATGCATCCCGTCATCTTAAGGATATCAGAGTTTCTATTCCTCCCAAACCTATATATTTTTTTATGGGATGTGAATTTGATCCTAAGCCTTTTTACAAGACGGCAGAATAATAATTAGTTAACCAGAGAGCAGTTATAGACTAAGCTGGCCATACTGTTATGTCTCACCGAATGTAGACTTCAGATGTGAGAATTTTGGACATTGCAGGTAGAGTATCTACTCTGAAAGGAGTTTCCTTTACTCCTACTAGCAGAACTAAGACTTTGTCAAAACAATTGTTAAAAGATTGTACTCATGCATTGGGAAAGGATGTATTTGGTCAGTTACTGACTGCTTTGCAGAGGCCCTTTAATCCTGTGTCATCTGCCACTATAGCCAGATGGTTAAAATCTGTAATGGCAGAAGCTGGGATTGATACTGAGGTATTTGGGACTCATTCTGTTAGAGATGCCATGTCCTCAATATCCTTCATGTTGGGTTCCACTATTCAAGATATCATGAAATCGTCTGACTGGTCCTCTGATTCTACTTTTAAACAATTTTGTTACAAACCAGTGGGTAATATTTCAGCCATGGTGTTAAATAAGGTTTAAACTCGCATAATTGGAGCCTCTGGAGCTGACATAGAATAAAAAATTTGCTAGCATTTGCACCATGAATTTCCAATTCTATTAAGGACTAGGAAGCGAGGATTATCCCACCCAGGAATGTCAGTCACTGAATTTAAATATTAATAATTTGACTGTATTCTGTTATGTTTACCCTGCATGTATTCTAATTGCCTGTGATATACAGATATTACAATGCTTTATTTCTTTTGTAGGATCTAATCAAAAGGTGGGCTGAATACAGTTAGATGTCTTTCTCAAAGTTGGTGCTTCACACTCCAATCGCTATTTGAGATGTTGCTCGCGAATTCGGTGGCGACCAATGTAGTTTTCCTTTGACTTCAATATTTAGTTATCATTGGTCTTCAAATCTATTGAACTGGTTTGAGCAAAGAAAAAGGCTCAGATGATGGTGTTGACTGTACTTAGGTGGCCTATTGGGCCATGATTGGTGGTGATGGGGCAAAGCATCATGGGATATGTAATTAGTGTTATATTTAAAATGTTTTCATTGGCTGTTTTTTTTTAGTAGTAAACAGAGAGAAGCATAATCTTCACCTATGTATCCTTAATAGAATTGAAAATTCTTGGTGCAAATGCTAGCAATTCTTTGTTTCTCGTCTGGCTGAGAAAGATAGTGGGAATTTACAGAAAATCTGCTCTCATTTTAGCTTCTGGAGCACCTTTCACAAATTCTATGGGAAAATCATAAGAAAACTGTTTTCTCTCACATGCTTCATGAAATCCCAGCAGAAGGCTTTTTCACAGGATAAAAACAACTTAGATCACACCACAATTCCTAAAATTAGTATTGTACCATCAGCAAATGATTAATATTGTAAATAAAATCTGTTATCACCCTTTCTATGTTCTTCTGCCATTCACTACAATTCATTTCACTGGGGTGCTGTCATCTATATTGGTCCCAAGATGGCTGCCAGCACTTCCTGGTTGAAGTTCTGACAGCCAATCAGATCTCACCATGAGATCTGTGCTTAGGCTCTGCTCAGATATCTATATATTTTTTCTTTTAATAGCTCCAAAACTACTGAACGGATTTACATCAAATGACAAAAAGCATTATCTGCACACCAAAATCTAGCTTCCTGCCAAATTTGGTGTAATTCTGTTCTGCAGTTTGTGCTGTAGTTGTGTCTAAAGACCCTATGGGAAAATGCATGGGGAAAATGTGTTTTGGGACACCCTTCCTTTTTTCTCTGCCCCGCCTAACGGATCACCACAAAACTTTCAAAACAAAGACTGTTTAAAATTTTATGAAGATTCGTCAAACAGCGCCAATGTTATTGGCAAATCAAAAAACACTTTTCCTATGGAAAGTAGGTTCTTTATCAAGCTACTGGTGATCAGTAATAAATATATATATATAACAATAATAAATATATATATATATATACATATATATATATATATATTTATAAAACCTAGTGGCAAATTTTGAACAGCATTAGCTCAAAAACTACTGGACTGAATTACACCAAATTTGGCGGAAGATAGGTCCTGGTCCAGAAAGAGTGTTTTTCTTTGTTTTGGTGTAATTCCGTTCAGTAGCTTTTGAGAAATTAGGGGAAAACAAATTTGTATATCTAGGGATGCAAAGGATTCGCGACCCCTCCCGATCTCGTGCAGAGATCTGATTGGCTGATAACACTTCAACAACAGAAACCTTTGTAGTGTTATCAGCCACCTTGGTGCTCGCTGAAGTTGAGTCCCAAAAAAGTTTTTTAAAAAAAAGAAAAGGGGCTAGGGTACGAACACCCTGACCTATTAGCTGTGGTGGTGGAGTCCCAAATGCTAAAAAGCATTTAAAAGCATTTTTTATTTTACGAGTGGAGACGCAGTGGATCCTGCACTCCCTTAGTTTAACGCTCCCGGGTGGGCCAAGTCCTAGGGGCTTTTTTTTTTAAAAAGCTGGGGGTCTCCTGGCCCCATCCCAATGCCCCAGCGACCGCCATCTCCCCCGGGGCTTATTTTTTGTATGCTCTGGGGACCGCCGCCTCCCCAGGGATTTTATCCAATATGCAGTAGCCGCCTGGCCCCCTTCCTCTGCACCGGGAACCACTACCGCCTTGGAGCACTGAGATGATATTATGCTTTGGGGCTGTGGACCCAGCACCCTCGGTACCACCACAACCGGGGAAAAATGCAATGTATTTGTAGGTGACCACGCCCCCCCACTACTGCCCCGGGAACCGCCACACTGTACTTCAAGCGGGGGCTGCGTGGTACCCCGCTGCCCAAGGGATCACCACCCCGCTGGGCAAATCTTCAAAAAAAGAAAGGGTTTCTCTATGTGACCTCCAAGCCCCGGGGACCACCACGCCCCCGGGGCTATGTCATCTATGTCATCGTTGGAGGGGGCCGCACAGACTCCCTCTTGGAGCCACTAGTGGCCCTGGGTACTGCAACTTCCCAGGGCTAGCTCCCATTATGGCCCAGGGTGCCCACTCCCAGCTAAGCCAAGGCAAACACTACGGGTTTTCACAGAGGGACCTTTAAAGCAGGTCCAGCTGTCAAAATCTGAAGTTTCATCTCTGTTCCCTGCACGCTGCTGTCAAAGCAGCTCTGTACTCGTTGAAGCAATGGTACAGCGAGGGATGCCTTAAGGCTTCCCTCACAGTGCCAGGTAGCCCATAAGAGCTTTTGATTAGAAATAAATAAACGAAAAAAATAAAAAGAAATATACAGAAAGAAATAAAAAAAAATAGGGACTGCGGGGAACCCTTGAGGGCTTCCTTGCAGTCCCAGAAAGCCAATAAACAGCTAAGAAACCAAAAAATATATAAACCTGCGTAGCTCAGTGTGAAAGTTGCAGACCTCCACACTGAGCTTTTGGGGTTCGAGTCCGGCTGGACTCCTTTACCTCCTTTTTTTCCTTAATAAAAAGATTATTTTATTTAAAATAATAAATAAACTTTTTATTTTAAATTGAACACAAATATCTCATTCGGAGTATATGAGGTATTAAAGCCTCTTTCTCTTTCCTCTCACTTTCTTTCTCTCTTTCTCTCTTTCAATCAATTTCTCTCACTTACACACCCACTCACAGACCCACTCAGACATTCACGCACCCACTCACAGACCCGGGCACACACTGACGCACCCAGTAAAATACTGATGTACGCACTCTCACATCCATACAGATAATCTGATAGTCACTCTAAACCCAAGATATACCCTCTCACACCCAGAGAAGCTGCGGCTAACTCCCGCCGTGCACAGCCAAAGCGCTGTGCACATCGTGGTTTTCGGTGGTTAGGGGGTGTTGGCCGCAGGGTCTGGCTGCAGGCCAGGTCTTGTGGGCAACCTCCCCTGTACATGGGTGAAGATTGTGCAAGGTGGGGTGCTTATAGGGGCTTGGCCTCAAGGCCTGGCCTGCCCCTAACCGCCATTGTACACAGCCTTTGGCTGGTGGTTGGAATAACACTTAGTAATTAAAATTATGGTACGTTAAAAAAACCATAGAAATTCACTAAAAAAGCAAACATTATAGGCAGTGCTTAATTTGTAAATAAAAACATGTATGTGTCCACAGCGCTCCTCTTAAACACGCGGCTGCTACATTTAAATGTGTGAGCAAAGAATACTGAGGCAGCATAAGCCTGAAGCCATCTCAGGCCTTTTCAATCCATTTAAAGCCACTCCCTGCCCCTTCAGCTCACTCTTGCAGCTTTCTGCCATTGTGACACTTTTTCATTTTTCTCTTCATCCGTCTTTCCCATATGTGTCTTTTGTTTGCAGTAAATGCGTCCATTACCTACCGTTAATGGCATTACTCCTAGTCCTACTCCCTAGCCTTCCTTAACCAATGAGGCTCCTTTGCCTCCCCTAGACCCCTCCCCTCTCTTTTTAAAAGAGCCCCGCCCCCTCCTGTACAGATACAAGCCAACCAAAAACTCAGTTGTCCTGTACTGGGAGGGAGGGAACTGTAAGGAAGGCAAGGGAGGAGGACTAGGAGTAATGCCATTACCGTTAAGTAATGGAGCCATTACCTCCCGTCCCTCCCTTGCCTTCCTTAACCAGTGAGAAATAGCAAGAAAAACAGGAGACAGACAACTGAGTTGCAATGCTGAAAAAAACATATTTAATCACAACCAGGTCACATAGAGAGAAAAACCCCTATTGCTTCATAGAGGACAAAATCCAGTGCCCCAAAACCGCCTCCAAACAGGCGATATGGTAGTGTTTCACAAAAGTGGACAGAGACGCCCAAGTAGCGGCTCTACAAATCTCCACCACCGAAGCGCCCTGCAACTCAGCCACAATAGCAGCCATATCCCGCGTGGAACATCCCTGAATCCCAGCAGGAGGCACCACTCCTTTCAAATCATAGGCCAATAGAACCATTGACTGGATCAAGCAACTCAGGGAAGCAGTAGAAGGCTTTTCCCCTTTCCTAGCAGGAACAAAATTGACAAACAAAGAATCCCCCTTAAAGAATGCCATAACCGCCTGTAAATAACACAACAAGGCCCGTGGCACATCCAAAGCATGTAATCAGATCCCCTCCTCCGAGGAAGGGTCAGTTAAAAAAACAGGAAGAATCACCTCTTGTCGAACATGAAAAGCTGAATTAACCTTAGGCACAAAAGAGGGAACAGAAACCAGCACAACCCCATCAGGAAAAACTTTGCAAAAAGGAAAAGAGCAGGATAAAGCACCCAACTCCCCCAAGCGCCTGGCCGACGTAATAGCCACCAAAAAACAAGTTTTCAATGTCAAATGTTTTAAATCAATATCCTCCAAAGGTTTGAAAGGAGGGTCCATCAAGATATCCAACACCAACTGCAGATTCCAGCCAGGGAAATAACACACCGGTCTGGGAAATAAATTCACCAGACCCTGAAAAAATGTAGGCATTAAATGATCTTCATCTTCCAGATTACGCCAAGAACTCCGAAAAGCTTGGATTGCCGCACCATGAAACACGTAGCGTAGCCACCGACAACCCCATACGCGCCCCATCCATCAAAAACTGCATGATCACAAACAGAGAAGCAACCGTAGGGTCAATATGTTGTCACAAATACCATGAGGAAAAAACCTTCCACTGACATCCATAGGAATGCAACGTGGATTTACGCCTAGCAGCCTGCAAAGTCACAGCCAAAGGACCAGGAACCCCCAGCCCCACCAAACCCCGCTGTTCAACCTCCAAGCCGTCAAGTGCAGTCTCTGCAAGGATCCCCGGGAGAGACAAGGAAACACCAGCGGAGAGGGATGGAGAGGAAGAACCCACTCCGTCCCGAAGGTCAACTGCTGAAGCAGAGGAAACCAATTTGCATGCGGCCACCGGGGAGTGATCAAAATCAGCTGAGCCCCCACCTGCCGCACCCTGACAAGAAAGGAGCAGAGCAACTGAAAAGGAGGGAACGCATAAAGAAGACCCTGCAGCCAAGGACACATCAGACCGTCCACTGCCCAGGTCTGAGGACACCGATCCTGGGAGCAGAACATTCCCACCTTCGCATTTTCCAGAGAGGCAAACAAGTCCACAACTAGAAGGCACCACGTCCGAACCAGACAACGGAATAGAGACACCCGTAGGGAGAACTCCCGGGAGGAAGGAATGACCCTGCTCAATTGATCTGCCAGGACATTGTCCGACCCCTGAATGTACGTGGCCCGAAGAGACATAACCGAATGCTGGGCCCACAACAAAATTACCTGAGCAACTAGATTCAGCAAACGGGACCTCGTCCCTCCCTGCCTGTTCATATAGGACTTGACCACCAAGTTGTCCGTCTGCACCAACACTGCCTCCCCTTGCAAGAGTGTCTGAAAATACACCAGAGCAAGCCGGATCGCCGTTAACTCCCTCCAATTCGAGGACCTCTCCGATTCTCTCAGGGACCAAAACCCTTGAACCTGCCCTGACCCCAACCATGCCCCCATCCTGAGAGACTGGCATCTGCTGTTAACACCACAGGTATCGGCGGAGACAAAGGAACCCCAATCTGTAGATGAGCCGGCACCATCCACCAACCCAACTCCTTGCAAATGAAATTCAACACAGGAATGCGAGTCCGTAGACTGAAAGGATCCAGAGGCCACTGAGATAGTAACCAATTCACCAGACAAAGAAGATGAAACCTCGCCCAAGGAACCAAGAAGATCACTGAAGCCAAGTGACCCTGCAGCCGTAACCACTGAAGCGCGGTGGGAGCCACTTGAGACAGCACAGCCGGCACCTGAGCCTGAAGACCTTTCCATCTCCTGTCTGACACAGTCACCAACCCCCGCAGAGTCAGAAATCGAGACCCGATCAATACCAGGTCCTGAGAAGGCACCAAATCCGATTTTCCCCAGTTGATTGGGAAACCGTGACCATGTAGGACTCCCAAGACCCTTTCCACATGAAACCTCATTAGATCTTTGTCTGGAGCCTGAATCAAAAGATCGTCCAGGTAAGGATGTACAAACAACCCATCCCCATGCAGAAGCGCCACGAGGGGAGCCAGCACTCTTGTGAAGACCCTGGGAGCTGATTTCAGGCTAAAGGGAAGAATGCAAAACTGAAAATGGTCTGGACCTATTGCAAAGCACAGAAACCTTTGAGACTGCAACAGGCACGTGGAGGTAAGCATCCTGAAGATCCAGAGAACCCAAAAAATCCCCTGCCAAAATGAGAGGAAGAATATCCTGAATGGGCAACATCCGGAGGTCCACAGTCTTGACCCAAGAATTCACCCATTTTAGATTTAAAACAGGACGGAAACCCCCTGTCAGTTTTGGAACAAGGAACAGAACAGAATAAGTCCCCTTCCCCTTTTCTTCCATGGGAACCCTGCAAATGGCCCCTTTTGACAGCAAGGACTGGACTCCCTCCACCAAAGCCTCCCGTCTGCCTTCGTCCACAGGTAAAGGAGTCGGACGAACCCCAGTGTCTGGAGGAACAAGATCGAACTCTATGGAGTATCCATTTTCTACAATGTTCATGACCCACTGATCGGTGACATCCTTTCTCTATTCGGACAGAATATGTCTCAGTCTTCCTCCCACTGGCCATGCTCCCACACCCCGATTGTCAGGACCCCTTCTTAGCAGCCCCTTTTGCCTAAGGAACAGACCTCTTAGGTTAAAACCGAGGCTGAAACCTATGCTTCCTGGAAGACGAGGACCGAGGAACAAACTTCGGAGAGGACCTGGAGTGCGACTCCCGCCCTTTGCCAGATGCTGAGGTTCCGTTGTAAGGTAAAGCATGCTTGCGGTCCTTAAAGGCCTTGGAAATCATTGCAGGCAACTGATCCCCAAACAGAGCCTGACCCTCAAAAGGAAGTCTTAGGAGAGCGGCCTTCTCCCCAGGATCAGCCTTCCACTGACGCAACCAAAGAGACCTGCGTGCGCCAATCACTGTCCCAGAAGTCATAGCCGAAGAGCGGATAATATCTGAGGAAAAATCAGCCAATAAACGGGCCTGTTGCTCCATCACGGACAGTAATTCTGAACATTCCGACCCATCCTGCACAGCCACCGCAAGTTTGACAAAGTCCTGAACCAAGGACTGCGCAGAATAAGCCGAAAAAATACCAGCCCGGAGAGTCAAATTTCCAGCAGAAAAGGCCCTCTTCAAACCAGAGTCCACCTTCTGATCGGTGGCATCAGAAAGAGTACAGTCTTCTGGATTGACTGCCGTTTTTCCAATCAAGGTAACCAGCATGGAATCTAAACACACAGAAGGAGGAAGAGCGTCCTCTCCTTCCAGCAAATATAATTTTTGCAGAAAATGAGGAACCTGGGCTTTGTCCACCTCCTTCCATTCCTGGAAAACCATGTCCTTAACAGGACCCAGAAAAGGCATAGCAAACCGAGAAGAAGTCACATATTGAGGAAATAGGGTTAGAATCCTCCCCTGCAGGTTGAAAAACAGGAAAACCCAAATTGTCCCGGACATGAGCCAGAATACTCCACATTTCCTCATGAGACACATATTTGCCCCAGAAGACGTAGAAGGACCACCCCCTCAGAAGAAGAGGAACCAGCAGCGTCCCTGGAGGTGGGACCAGCAGAGGGACGACATGGACGAACAGCCCCAGCCTGGAGAGCCCTGGAAACTGCCACCTCAATCATGTCCTGAACTTCCTCACGAGATATAAGAGGAGCAGAACCAGCGATATCAGTCCTTTCCACTCTGGCATACTGCAATGGCACTGAAATCCCCTCATCCTCGGAAGAAGAAGAAGAAGAAATCGCTCTCCTGCCTTTTGCCCCCTTCTTTGACATGATGACAGCAAACAACTGAAGACCAAACCACCCTGCCAGTCTTAAAAGGCCAAAAATGGCCTATCTAAGCATTAATCACATAAAAATTCCTAATTGTCCCCCAATCAGGATAATCAAGGAAACTAATAAAAAAATGCGGGCCCAAATGCCCGCCTTACCCCAAAAACCTGCAGAAACAGGCTGCCGAGCGAACGAAGGGCTCCGCGACCTCTGAAACCTGGAAGCACAGCCCCAGACAACTTAGAGCCATCCGACCGCATCAGACGACGTTGCCAGAAAACCACAGAAAGGCAGCCTCGCATGCCTCCAACAAGCTGGTTGCTGAGTGACTGGAAAGACGGCACCAGAGGCCCCGCGCCGAAGAAGGGGACGACGCCCCCCTCAGCCATGCCAAGGAGGAGAGAAGAGGTAAGTCCCACCAGGTAAGGAGACAAAAGAAAACAGGAGTGGGTGGGGGTGGGGGAGTTTTTTTAAAAAGAGAGGGGAGGGTCTAGGGGAGGCAAAGGAGCCTCATTGGTTAAGGAAGGCGAGGGAGGGACGGGAGGTAATGGTTGAGGCAGAAAAATAAGTGGCAGCCCTCAAAAATAAGTGCTGGTGCTCCGCATCGGAAACAATAAGCACAAATTAAGCACTGGTTCCAGGGAAATTATAGTTAGGAAATTGAATTAAAAATACGGTGCTCCGCATTGGAAACAACAAGCACATATTAAGCACTGGTTACAGGGATATTATAGTTCGGAAATTGAATTAAAAATAAACCTAGAATTTCACTTAAAATACCAAAGGTTACAGAAATGTTATAGTTAGGCTCACATTTTAAACGTACCAACCATAGTAATTCACCAGTTGTAGTTAGGGTTACCTCGAGTAACTATAACTCGTGCCCTAAAGAAACTAAAACTCACGCCATCGCCATGCACAGTTTTTGCGTCAAAGTTTTTACTGCAAATATTACACTATTATCAATTATGTTATGAAAGATGGCATGATTTCCGTAATTTGTGGGGTAATTACCAGTGCATGGCGAGAGCATGAGCTTTAGTTACCTTAGGGCACGAGTTATATACATATATTTTTTTTAATCAGACGCCCCCTTACCCTACCCCCACGCTGGGCATCACTCGTTCACTGAAAGTGTTGTCATTTGTGACTCTGAGCTAACTTCCCTTCCAGTTTGTTTTATAATGTTCTTTCCCCTCTTTCCTCATATTAAGGAAAATATCAGTTGCAACAAGTTCCAGGATATCTCTGTTTAGTTCAAAAGCATTCAGGTGACGCCCTGCACACTCCACTCGCGTGAGTCATAAACTGCAGTGGTTGCGTGATGTATGTTTGCATGCTTAGGTACATGAACGCAGCGACCCCTGCTTCCACATAACAGGTCGATGTGTCTAAAGCTTCAGTGACGTCAGGAAGCGGCATTTCGAAATAACAATATCTGCTACAGTCTAAAGTGATGTATGTAAACTTTCACCTAAAACCAGGAAACGGGAATGACCCAAACATGTTTATCAAAGCCCTGTGAATCAATAACTCCCTCGCAAAGCAACATAAAACCACCTATGTTAATATCAAAAATGGCAGACGATGCTCTGTGCTGGCGGAGAATCTGGCACTACAGTAGCCATCAGTTATTCGTACTTTTACAATTTCTTTTGCATTTTATAGTAAATAGTAGAATTTGGTAAGCAAAATCTACCTTTGTGGTACCTAGTTTTGGGAAATGGAGTTTTGAAAGTGCCTTCTGTCCTGCTTGCGTGGGGTCTGTGGCATGTGCACAAGCTTCGGGGAATAACATGTGTAGACAGTTAAACATTATTTTATTTTATGAATGGCACTGTGTGCGCCTATCGGTCGTATTTCTGCAGGGCAGGATTCAACTGGTGTTCGTTTTAAGACAGAAGCTGTTATTGCTACCCTCCTTCACCCATATACACTGTCAGCCGGGACACATTTTATGATTAGGTCTCGCTCATCTGTCCTTCAAGGTGATCTTCTCCATTCTTTTGTCTACTTTTGTTGAATAGTAGTTGTTTTCAATTGTCTTGAATTGTCTCTGCAGCTGGGAAGCGCAAGCACTATAAAGATTCAAAGGGAAGAAATGAAATTGGTGCAGTGAATAAGATGGGAGCAGAGACTTGCAAATGTTAGAAATTTGAACCGGCAAAACTACTTTCAAGTTCTTTACCTGCTAATCTGACATCTCTGACCAGGGTCATCTCAACATCTCCTAAATCCGATGTGATGACGCGATTATTAGCCAAGATTCTATGGCAATTGACAGAAATGACGCTGTGGTTTTCAGTTACGTTAAACTGAGGTCAGTGTTCAGGAAATACCATTTGGCAAACGTGCTCACTCCTTTCTGTGGGGCTACCCAGGTGAGCTTTTTCAGCTTCAGTGGATCTTGGACGCTGGTGTGCTGATCAGCAATGTTGAGGCCATTCATCATGGAGGTTGGTAGAACCTAGGTAGCGAGTTTCATTCATGTAAACATGAGACATGGGGCCCATGGTGACTGTGGAGAAGTCTGCATCTTCTAGAGGGCTGCAGCAAATAGATGGTGATTATTCGAATCACAAAATCCTGGGTGGGGGAGATGGGTGTTGGGGGGAGGGAGGGGACCCTTGTGTCTAACAAGCGGAGAATACGGCCACACGTTTTCTATCGGTGCCATTCACCATGTAACTATTTCTAGTTATGGCACACTGGCACATGGTCTTGGGAAGGGGGAGAACTCTGCAGTAGCAGAACCTTTCTACAAAAAATGCCCTTTAGCAGGTATATTTTAGGAACTAAAAGATCCAGGGAGATAGTGACCCTAAGACAAACCTAGCGAATGACAGCGTTTATGAACGGTTGTTTCAGAGTGGTGTGACTATGTACAGTCCTGGCAAATTCTGACTGGTTTTCATTTGTGACTTTTACGGTGTTTCATTTTTTTGGAGGCCAAGTGGTCTCTGGTATGTTTACCTGAGATCCACAGCCTACCTGTATGTTTTTTTAGCAGTAACGCTTTTCGTGGCTGGATTTATGAAGCTGTGCTTTAAGGATCGTGATACAAAAAGTCCCAGAATATAAAATACTTCTGGCTTGACACCTAGGTTGAATAAAGACGTCACAGGTGGCTTTGGGCCTCTTGGCCTCTATCATAGTTTTAGAACACAAATCATTCCAAATTGAGTTGACGAACCGAAAAGCTCCCTTTCTGGTGAAATCCTTTCTTGCTCAAAGGGGTCATAGGGTACAAATTATTCATGTGTTGATGTGTTCAACCCAAGAGCACTGCTTTCTAATTCCTGTAAATTAAGTAACTGCCTACCGTTTAAAAGTAAGCATGCCTTTAACATTTTCTATTAGTCTGCTTAACAGTATTTTAAAAGCTTCTTTAATAGAGACTGTTTAAAAAACGCCTTTTCTCTAGTTCAGAGGTTGTGTGAAGTCACTTCCTGTGATGTCAAACACATATGCCTGGGATCGCATATTATATCAAGCACTTTAACTATCTTAGATGATTATGGGTAAATTACCCCACATGTGATTTTGTTGAAAAACCTACCATTAACCAAGTGTTGCGTGTGATGATTCCTTGTTTTCTATAATATTGGCAAAATGACTATTCTGGGTAGTTTAGAATACATTAACATCTGGGTCGACCTACTAAACTAATTAGGACTTAAAATTGGTAATGTACAAATGCTTGCTGCTGAGTAAACATGAAACGCGTTGAAAATATTGACATACATTTTTTACAGACAAGTAGAGAATTTGGCAGCATTGTTAGACATTCTGTCTAATCTCATCATCTATGTTGTTTCATTGTCATGTTTAGAACGGGATAACAATGTGCTCTAATTCAGACCCCAGTTTTAATGGCTTTATGTAGAATGAACTTTTGAATACCTCCAGAATGCTTCCTGCTGCAGAAACTTGATCTAATTGGAAAGTCCAGATGTTTCTATTTTTTAATGTATTCGACTTGCCAACTTAAATATGGAAGACGCCATCCTGCTGCTTTGAAATAGGTACAAATAATAAAACATAGACAAGTGGGAGCCACTTGAACCCCAAGCAGGCCATTTTCCAGATGGGCCAATTGAAGACAATCGAAGCAATTTAGTTGAAGCAGCAATGCGACCAAATGTATATTTTTTCAACATAGCCCATTGTGAGAGCTAACTAAAATGTTGGCTAAGCCCGTGCTTTCCTAGAGTGTAATTCCTTCGGCAACATAGGTGTCTTAAATTTCTGAAAGTTATTTCACAGCTGCCTATCCCATTATGGGTTGGCAGTTACAAAGTGCAGCTCAGTTTTCCGATGGTATATGAGCATTAACAGCAATCAAATGCACAGTATGAGCAATTTGCCCACACCTAAAAAATTAACTTGAGGGGGATTGATTTTTTAACATAAATATTTACATTTTATTACTTTTCTCGAAATGAAATATCCAAGCATTTGTATTTCTTTAGGGTGTCTTCATTACATTGTTATCAAATACCTGATACTGTTTCCTGCCCGTCCATTTCCCAGAAAATGTATTAGTGTTTAATATTTATATTACCTCACCCTACCCCCCACCCTTCCCACATTCCACACATAAGAATAGTATTGGTTTAAAGTATTGGGTGTGTATCATATTTCCAAATGAAATCAGCCAGTAACTCTGGGGTGTAAGAAGGCAAGCAATGAGAGGAATTGTATTTCATTCATTTTGTTCTTTTAAAAATGTTTTGTTGACCAGGTGCTGTAAATGGAACGACTAAAGGTTGTTCCCATCTGTCTTGGCCACTTCAACCTTGATGAAAGTGATGTGTCCGAAATCTGCTTTGATTCTCCAATCAATGGTTTTTCGAGGTATCTTTTTTCTAGGGCTCTTTTATCCCACCAGTCGGCCTCATTTTGTGACATCTCATCATATCCATACAATGATTGTTTCACCAGCGACATCAATGGAGTATATATGCAGAGAGCTCGTCAGAATTAGAGACTGCCTTTCTTGCCGTATGGTATGACAAAGTATTCCTTCAAATAATATTCCATTACAGCAGATACATGTGCAATAATTTAGGATGCTTACTTATGTGTGTTTTGAGCTGGCTGTTTATTTATGTGGGTGTATGCGGCCTGTCTATGAGACCTTTTAACAACATCAATATAAATGCTCACAATTTATTTAGCAATTTAGATATTCAATGAAGGACTAAGAAATCTTGGGGCATATGACATTTAAATAATTTGTTAAAATTCTAAATCTGTGGCAATTTTTTTTTAAATAGTTTTTATTGTCAAATTTAAGGAGCTTGTAAACTTCCTTCCTCCAGCTTCTGATTACTCCTACATACGACCATAAGAGGTAGGTCCACAATACCACCCGTCTGATTCGTTCTTTCCTTTTCTTCCCTGCCTCTCTTTTCTACATTATGTAGGTCAACACTGAAATCGTTAATTATCGATTACTCCATCGCACTACTTTGACTGTGGCTCTCTGTACCTCCCAGTCATAACCCACCCTCTCATGATGGCAGGATACATTGATACAATGTCTGCCTGCCTGATCCCATTTACTCATACCCTTCCATGCCCCCCGCACACACTTCTTCTGACCAAAAAACTCAAATTCTGAAATGTGTATCACTGTATGGTATTTTGTTCAGCATTCTCCAGCATTCTCCAATTGTAAAACACTTATTAGCAAAAAGAACACTCTCTGATGTGAAATATTTTGCAATTATGAGTGGTATCAGAATCGTTTTGGTAGGCACAGGATACTCAAGGGGCACCGGGCCTCAATCAAGATGGTCGAGGTGGAAGACCCCTCTTGCAGGACACCTCCAGCACCCCTCTGCAGCAGCAAGGCGGGGTACTCATCCAAGGCAGATCATCAGCAGCTCCAGCAGAGCGTTGCAGACTTATCAGGTGATGTCCTCTCACCTGACTGGGAAGCTGACTGTCCAGAACACCAGCTGTGGCCCGTGGAGCATTCATCAGCTGGCGGGTTGTCACCTACACTGGTCATTGATCCTAGGAAAATTGAGGGCAACGGAGTCCCATTTTTAAACCATATTTGCAGACTGAATTTGTGCATCCCTGTAGCACATTTGTGATGTAGGCTCGAGGCAGCTCTACAACGTTGTTTACCCATCTCCAGAGAGGCAAGCCACAGTCTTTGTCTTTAACTGACAGCAGGACGGAGATGTGTAGCTACGAATCACTTACTCAGGGACACTCAAAACATGGATAGAAAAGGAAAGAAAAGCCTTCACACCATACACTCACCAGCAGACTGGGAACAGCAGAAAGGACCACTGTAACTGTGTACCATTGTCCATTATTGCATCAAAGGGCTCTGGTGACATCAAACGCCACAGTGCCAAACGCCGAGAGGTTTGCAAACGTCACCAGAACAGTTCGATGACAACATAGGACCATATTACATGTTACCCATTGTGTAATATTTTTATATTACATGTTTATTTTGAGATGGTAAGTCTAATAATCCTGCTTCAAAGTGCAGCTAACAATGAATACCGATTGGAATCGAAATGTATAGGTTTTTGTTTACCTTTCATGAACAAATTATTGATTATTATTATTGGCTAATCGTGAGGGCTGATCTATTTATGCAATTCAGTAGTTGCATCGTTTACCCCATAATTATGGCTTACCTCATTTACCACACAATTTGCATGATATACAGATTTAAAAAAAAAGATTTCTTCCTCAAAAGAATGAAAGCAGTACTGCAGAAGAAAGTCCTGCATAATTTGCGTTTTTTTTGCAGAATAATTTAAATAAACAAGGCATTATTTCATCCTCCGTGGCATGTAATCCCAATAGCCTTTACAATGGTGAAAATCTCCAGAGTGGTTTGGGGGCTATCATTATGATAGTGAAATCCTTATTCCAGAGGAAATTGTGATGTGTTTTCTGCATTTCACAGATAGATAGATAGATAGATAGATAGATTAAATATTTCCTACGTGCTGCGTGCTGTTCCGTAGGAAAAGTGTTTTTGTTTCGTTAATAACTTTATCAGTGTTTGAGAAATCTGCACAGAACTTAAGAGAGAAAGGCACTTGGTTTGGTGCTTTTATAAATCTAATTCCTATAAATATGTTTCAGGCAATATATAACAAAGCTGAACATATCAGGACCAGATTTCACATGAAAACAGAGAGTTTTTAGTATCTGAAGAAGTATTTGAAGTAAATCAGACAGTTTTTGCAGAAATTTACCAAAAAACAAAATTAACCATTTTTTTAGGGTCGAGCCTGCGTAGCATGTGCTTGCGCATGCTTATCGCTTGGGAGACGCTTTAGTAATTAGAAAAGGCCTCAGATCCCCGTCCATGTCAAGTGAGTGTCTTTCATTGGTTCGTGGGCTTGCCTTTTAAAATCTGCTTGCTTTCATTAGTGCAAGGCATGCATACGTCATGCCTTTTCTGGTAGTCAACCCTCCTCCAGCACAGTGACCAAGTACTGAAAACATACCATGCTCGCTGTTTTCCTTCCGGTTTGTGGACTACTTTTCCTCTTTTTTTGCAGCGCGATCTCGCTTGTTTAGCAGCGAACCCCGTTGCATTGCAAATGCTTGTACTACTACTTCCAACCGTGCTTGATTTTTTTTTTCCTTGACAACGATTCTTCTTTCTTCTGAAGACTCTTTCCTTATACTAATTTCCAAACGGAACAAGATGCGTTTATATGAATATTAAACATTTTTTCAGTATCTTTGCCCAACAGTGCCCGATTGAAAAGTACCAATGTCGTAGGTATGACTTTGTTCCGAGCTCCGGCATAATTATGACTGTTCTTTGTGCCTTTGTTTTGGGATGAGCGCCCAGGCAAACAATAGGGAACCAGAAGTGAGTTAAAGGTCACTAGGGTTTACTCACTGGAAGGCCCGCATGCATGTGGTTCTTGAGTGCCTTCTAGCCATTGAAGGTACATTCTAGATACTCTTAGGAGAAGGCCACCTCCCTCCCGGAGAGTAGTTTTGTTGCACTTCTTAGCTATAGCAGTTTGATGGGACAAGGGAGATTTTTTAAATGGCATCTGCTTTTACACTGGTATCATTTTCATATAGCACATATTGGTGCAGCCTTGATACAGTGCATATAACACTTCATTTTATCTGCCTATGACGGTAAGTTGTTAAGTAACCTTTTTTTCAGCCAAATACTGGATTTTTGATGCAAGCCTATTGATCACACCATAGAGCTCTAGAAATCATGTAAACCCTTTCTTTCTTAACATTGGTGGCCAAACTCCCTTCCTTCAACCCTTCTTCCAGAGCTGGAAGGCTCAGCATCCTATATATCACATATTATTATTTCTTCCGTGAATTACAAAAATGATGTGCACCTGGAAAACTTGAGTGACTATAAACAAAACTTCGCTTATATTTTAGACGAAATGCATAATATATTGTCCCTTCATTTAACTAATAAGCTAAAGACAGTTTCCACATTTAAAGTCATTGTGTGGTTTAACGTTTCAACATATGTCAACTAAAGTAATAAAATCCTTAATAAACCCTGTATCCTGGTCTTAAAGGATGAAAATACATTTTGCTCAGCACATGCAACCGCGGAAACACAGATTCCAGAGACTAGGAGTGATGTGCAGAAGTTACTGAGTGCATTAAGGAAAAGAGGAAACTTAAATAGTTGAAGGTTTAACAGACCTCTGAGGAGTCGGAAACCTCTACGTCTTCTTCAGGCAGTTGGGTGATTTGCAGAAGCAACCATGAGAAGGATTTCTGCAGCATGGGGGCATCTAATAAATAATTGTTCTTGGGAAATTTCTAAAGCAGTGGTTCCCAACCAGTGGTCCGGCGACTGCTTAGAACATTAAAAAATATGAGCAAATATTGACAAATTAAGTCCCCAGCTTCCAGTAATGCCTCAGGCGGGGGTCCCCGGATTCCAATGATGATTTAGTGGGGGTCCCTGGGTTCAATTAATGTTAAAGTGGGGGTCCACTGAAATCAAAAGGTTGGGAACCATTGTTCTAAAGAAAAGGCATAGTTGAAAATCGCCAATAAAAAGGTATATTTTGGAACTTCAAATGAAAAAGGCGTTTCTCGGGACCTCCATAGTTGCGTTTTTGAACAAGAAGTTGTAGTTCGACCCCTCTTAGAAAAGGCATAGTTGGGGAACACCAAAAAACATCCAGTCTGGAGGCAAAGTTGACAAACTATGTGAGGAAGGTGTAGTTGAAGTGCTTCAATGAAGAAGACATAGCAGGGATCTACCAAAAGGCAAGGTTAGTCATATCTCCAATGAAAAGACGTAAGTAGGGATGTCTGTAATAAAAAGACATGGTTAGTGACGTCAGTTTAAAATGCCCAGGGCCCTTCAGTGAGAGGGCACAGTTCGAAATGTTCTATTAAAAGGCAACCTTGGATGGATTGACAGTGAAAAGGAATAGCTGGGAATATTTCCAGTGAAAAAAGTAAAATTGAGCATCTTTAGTCAAAAGATGTAGCTGGGACATCCGTTTAAAAGTCAGCACTTTAACGAGAAGCTGTAAGTTGGGATCTCCAGCAAAAATGATTAGTATGGGAAAGTCGGGGGGCATCTCAAATGAAACATCATCGTCTGGGAACGCTAATGAAAACAAAAGTTGTGACCCCAAATGAAACAGTGCACTTCCTTCTCTAGAGTACAGCAGGGAATTAGAAGGCGGTTATTAAGAGGTTTACGTTAATTTGTAAAAAAAAAAGAATAATCGACAAGACCAGGCCATTGTAGTTAAAAGGCCTTGCATCACTTCCTTCGTACTTCATGGTCTCTGTGCTAAACATATAACCAATTGTCTCTGCCTGATGATCAACCAAGGCACGTTCTATAATCTTATTGGAAAAATAATCAAACATATCTCCCACTGATAGACAGCTGTGTTCTCTAATGCTCGCGTGTAGCCAAGATATTAAGCAGCCTTACGGTCCCACACATGCATTCATATGAGTAACTGAATGATTTTCAAAGGCAATGAAAATGCAAATCTCATGAAACGTAGGATTCTCTTGAAAAGGCTTTTAAACAAATTACATTAAAATTCCAGGTATCATTAAACATGCTTTTTGCAACTTGAATTGCAAGTTAAATGCTGCTCATTTGCAAGGCATGTGCATTGACTGTATTCCGAGAGTTATTTTGCATGGTTGTTCTACTCCAGTCTGATGTGTTGAATGATCCTTTTTGAAACAGTCGCCATTTTAAAAGTAGGCCGCAGGTGTATGTCAGCTGTATTCTCACACACAGAGTAAAACAATTTGCATATGTTTATGTCTCCCATGTCCTTTGCATCTTAGGGATTTGTTTGTAACAGTTCTTATGAATTTGTGGAGTAGCCTTTGCTTGTGCAGGTCACACATGCTGTTCCTCAATGAAGGGATATCTAATGCTTGCCTAGACAGGGGTCAGCAATTTTTTAGGGTCGAGTCTGCGCTAGCATGCGCCTGCGCATGCTTATCGCTTTCAAGATGCTGTAGTAGTTAGAAAAGGGCTCAGAGCCCCGTCCATGTCACGTCAGTGTCTTTCATTGGTTCGTGGGCTTGCCTTTTAAAATCTGGTTGCTTTCATTAGTGGAAGGCATGCATACGTCATGCCTTTTCCGGTGGTTAGCCCTCTTCGAGCGCAGCGACCAAGTACTGAAAACATATGAGGCTCGCTTTTTTCCAGCCGGTTTGTGGACTACTTTCTCTCTTGTTTCGCAGCGCAATCTCACTGGGCAGAAGTCGAGTGCTTTGCATGACATCGACCCTGTTACATAGTTAATTGCACTTTTGCCGGTTACATAGATAATTGCACTTTTGCCTATAGGTTTCACTACGAGTGAACAGTAGCAGCGCGATCGCGCTCTTTTTTCCATTTAATGAGGCAAGAAAAGTCCAGTTGGGAGTTTACAACTCCTAATAGCTCTAACTCGGAAAAATGCGAGACCCGTTGCATTGCAAATGCTTGTTTAGATATCTGAGCTGGAAAACATCCAAAGTGCAGAGACGGAAGCTGTACGATATATTGCAACTTCAAGCTAAAAAATATCATCCTGCAATTATGTTTACTTACTTTGATGATATAGTGGTAGACAATACTTGGAAGTCAACCCTGCTGCTGGTCAATATTCAGATTCAACATTGTGACTCCATGCTCCTTCCCTCCATGTCTGCGGACCTGAGGATTTTATTCTGAGTTCGGAAACTGAATAGCTGATCATTTGGCATCATTTCACATTTTCTGGGGTCCATAAACTGCAGAGAGGCTTGCAGACACTTTGTAGAAAATAAAATCTACGGAAGCATCTAGGAGCAGGTTTTGGCACACCACCACTGCGAAGGCAGGTGCAATCTGCCAGTGGTGACAAATACATTTTTATTCGAAGAAAAATACAATATTTTGTCCACAGAGTCATAAAAACTAAACATAATGGCTGCTTAAATATGCAATACTCACATGCCAAGTTGGTGCCTAATCTAGCATTTAATGAAATTAGTGTCCTCTCCAGTATCATGTCCTACTTCGGTCATGCCTTGAGCTGAGCCTTCCACCCACAGTATCTGTGGCATCAGCCATGCCCAAGAGGTACTCGGTGCTCATGCCTCACCCTGCATCCAACATGACCTTTACCCATACCCTGCAGTTAGTCTTACCACCCTAAACCCTCATACCCACGAGTTACAGCCGTCAGCAGTGGCTTCTGATTATAGGTGCAAAGTGGGGTCCTCAGACATTTTGCAGCCAGCAACTCTAGACCATATCTGAAACAGATGACCTCACAAAAAGGCAGTAAGAGCAAAACATTTCTTTCATGACCTATTGAATTTCAAGGCTAATGATTTCTGAAGTGCACAAATTCCCCAGTAATACATCATATTTCAAATTATAACTGCAAAACAATTACAGGATAGATTTTAACCAAAACTGAAAAGCCACATAGAAGAAACTGGACTTTCTGTTCATTTGTGTCATTATCTCGAGTAGTTTTTTTGTATCTTGAGACAAAGCTTTGTGACCTGCTCTTATACCACTTCATCAATCATCATGAAGTTTTAATTTAGTGAGAAAAATGTAATAGTTTCTTTTTTGTGAAGTCTTGTGCTGATCAGTCAAAAGGCACATGGAACTACAAAAACTGCTTTACCTATTGTTGGACCTGGCCCTCGCTGCAAGCTCACTCCAAACATTTTGCCTTTACCATTCCTGTTTTTCTGAATTAATCTTTGTTGGCATTAGGGCTCTGTGCACTTTACCACAGGTAAGGTGTTTGTGCTCTCTTTTTTAAACATGGTAAAATAGGCCTATACCTGATAAGCACATTTAATTTACTCGTAAGTCTCTAGCAAAGTGGCACTGCATGTACCCTGTGACTGTGAATGAAATGCCACATGGGCCTGCAACACTGATTGTACTACCCACTAATGTAGCACTTCAAAACATATCTGTTTAAACTAAACTACCAATTCAACATGGCAAAATAAACCTTTTGCCACGCCTAAAACTTCCTTTTTAATACTAGTCACACTTCTGAAAATGCTACTTTTAGAAAAGTTGGTATTTTCTCCCCCTAATCATTTGGTGCCTGCTGCCAATGCCCCGGGTCACATGACTGTGAATGGCTCTGTTGGTGGGGGTTTGTGTGTTCCTGTCAGACTGTGAGATAAAGGTGACTGGTTGTCGGCAGGATGGGCCACCCTGCCAGGATGGCTAGCGTTGGAGTTTTTCCCTGCCCCACTTACACTTTAAAGGGCTTGCCTCCAGCACACACAAAAGAACCTGCCACCAGCCTTTTGTCACCCTAGGCGTCTTGGAGGCTTAGCAGGCGAAGGGGAAAACTTTCCAGAATCAGATGTGTGGTAGTATAGGGAATCTCCCCACTTCAAAGGCTGGCACCAGGTATAAATAATGGACCCTCAGAACAACTCTGCAGTACACTCATGGACCTGTGTGTACAATACAGAGGAAGGATTGTCTTGCTCCCAAAAGGACAGCCCTGTTGCTTGAGGCCTGCCTTGTTCTCCAGAGGACTGCTTTGATGCTACCAGAAAAATGCCCCACTGCTTGAGACATGCCCTGCTCTCTGAGAAGGAAGCCTGGAGTTGCTCCCTTTCATCCAAGGCTAACCTGAATGACCACTAGGGTCAGTTGGCTGACCCCCTGTTCTGAGCTGTAGAAACACAACATGCTTTAGAGGCCTCCCCACAACTGCTCAGCTGACCTGCTGCAACTGGACTTCCCTGGACCTCCCTGAGCCCTGCTGGCCTCTGCTAGAATGAGTCTATGATCCCCCAGTCTGTGCCTCCCCAGGTCCCAGACCCTTGATTGGCCTCAGAGTGCACTCGCCTGAAAGAAAAGGAGAAATCTCAAAGTTTGGGGTTCGGTGTGACCATGAATGGCCCGTTCATCCAGAGACTCTGTCACGCACAATGCTCACCAACAAAAAGCTCCAGTGAACCTAGTTCTTTATGTAACAGTGACTGCCAGCAATGAACAGCAACATGAGATCTGAGCTTCACTCTACAATGACAACAGCCCCTGGTGACCGCCAATGTGAGGCTCCAGCAACCACCGTCCACGATGCCCGACCGGATGTTCTTGCTACAGCAATGACTGTCCACGATGCCAGGCCTTCTCTTTGTGCAACAGTGACAACCATCCACAATGATGTCATATTCCTTGCGGTCTCTTCCACCACAAATGTAACTTTTCGCCAGACTTTGAGAAGGTAACTTTTTCAGCTAGACTAACCTGGTCTCTGTATCTGGCCTGAACTCCATCATGGCCAGCCTGAGCTTGTGACTTTCCCCGGTCTAGCACAACCAGATGACTGCAAGTGGCTCTTTGTCATTTTAGGCACTATAATTACTGAAAATTTTGAAATTGCACATCTGCACTTCTATTGATTGGGTTTTTGTTGTCTGGTATCATTGTTTTGTTAAAATTTACCCTATTTTCTAAATTGGTTTGGGATTGTTTTTGTATTTTGTTTTTACTTCATTACTGTTTGTGTCCTGCATACATACTTTAAGTATGACTGCTTTTGAGCCAAGTTACCAGAGGGTTAGGAACAGGTTAATTCAGTGACATTTCTGGTTCACCCTCAAAAGGATTGAGGTTGTTGCCTGAGTGGGGTTACTACCCCCCTCAACCAATAGCTCAGATTTCTTACACCTATGTAGTAACATATCTAACCGTAACTACAGATGTTGTCACCACATCTGGGATAGGTATAGCTATACAGATACAGATAGTGATATAAATAAAGCTAGGAATAAAGCTAGAGGCCACAACGTAGTCCATATATGGTGGCTTGCCACTAAAGTGGGGCCACATCGGAGCTTGGGTGCGGACGGCAAGCAGAAAGGGAAGCCACTTCGAGGTTCATGCTTAACGGTGGAAGGCTGCATCGAGGCCTCTGGTAGGTTGATGCATAGCGGCAGTGGCTGCGATGAGGCCACTTGTAGTCTGAGACAGTAGGCAGACAGACAAGGGGTTTACAGGCACATACATACAAATTGATAAAGATATAAAGTGACTGAACAGCAGACATGGAGGAAGACTGAGTGGCAGGACAGCAGACAGCCAGATTTATTAACCCATTTACTGGCAAAACGTCAGACAGACAGACACACGGATATGGCTGGCTAGACAGGATGTAGACAGGTCTGTTGACTAACATATCAACAGAAAGACAGAACAATGAACTATCTAACCATAACTACAGATACTGTCACCACATCTGGGATAGGTATAGCTGTACAGATACACAGAATGATATAAATACAGCTAGGAAATTGAAATAAGTACAGAAACATAGACAGTAAGCACTCAGACAAGAGATTTACAGGCACATACATGCAAATGGAAAAAGATATAAAGAGACTGAAGAGCAGACATGGAGGAAGAATGAGGGGCAGGACAGCAGGCAGCCAGATTTATTAATCCATTCACTGGCAAAATGTCAGACAGACAGACATACAGGTGTGGCTGGCTAAACAGGATCTAGACAGATCTGTTGACTAACAGATCAGCAGAAAGAGACAGATACCAAATCAGGTAGCACATTCTAATTTCACCATGTAGGTCTCCTTAGAAATCAAGCATTGGCAAAGCCAATAGGTTTTGCCCATGGAAGAACTATTGGTTTTGTGAATGTGTTTTAGCCCTGTATACACCAGCGTACCAGCTGGTGTATACAGGGCATGACAGCTGTTCGGCATAGAGAAGAGTGGTGTGGAGAGGGGTGGAGTGTTGTAGAGTGGAGTGGTATTGAGTAGGGTAGAGTATAGCAGTCTGGAGTGGTGTAGACTGTTGTGGATTAGTGTAGAGTGACAGAGTGGAGCGTTGTACAGAGGTGACAGAGTGGAGTGTTGTGGAGTAGAGTGGAGAGTTGTGGAGTAGAGTGGAGAGTTGTGGAGGAGAGTGGTATGGAGTGATGTAGAGTAGAGGGGTGAAGAGTGGAGGGGTGTAGAGTGGAGGAGCGTAGAGTGGAGTAGAGTGTCGTAGAATGGAGTAGTGCAGAGTAGAATGATAGAGTAGGGTGGACCAGTGTGTCATACAACAGAGTGGAGTGGAGTAGAGTGGAGTGGTGTAGAGTGGTGTAGAGTGGAGTGGTGTAGAGTGGAGTAGAATGGGGTGCTGTAGAGTGTTGTAAAGTGGTGTAAAGTGGCCTAGATTTAAGTGGCATAGAGTGGCATGGAGTGGAGTTACATATGGTGGAATAGCAAAGAGTGGCATAGAGTGGCATGGAGCGGAGTTACATATGGTGAAATAGCAAAGAGTAGCATAGTGTGTCATAGAGTGAGCTGGTGTAGAGTGAAAGGGTGTAGAATGGAGAAGTATAAAGTGGCATAGCATACAGTGGAGTGAAGTATTATAAGAGTGGAATAAAGTGTCACAAGTGGAGTGGCACAGTGTAGAGTGGAGGAAAATGTCATTGAGTGAGTTCCATAGCCAGGAGTGTTGTAAAGTGGAGGAAAGTGGCAGGGATTGAAGTAACGTGGAGTTGTGAGCCGTGGCATAGAGTGCCGTAGAGTGTAATGGAGTGTTGCAGAGTGTAGTGCCGTAGAGTGGCACAGAGTGTAGTGGCAAAAAGTAGAATGGAGTGGCATAGAGTTGAGTGGCATAAAGTGGAGTAGAGTGAAGTGTTATAAAGTGGAATAGAGTAAAGTGGCATAGGGTGTCATAGAGTGAAGTGGCATAGAGTGTCATAGAGTGGCGTAGAGTTTTGTAGAGTGGAGCGGTGTAGGGTGTGATAGAGTGGAGTAGAGTGGAATGGAATAGAGTGTCATAGAGTGGAGTGTCAATGAGTGGAGTGTCAAAGAGCTCAGTGTCACAGTGGAGTGTTGTAGAGTGGAGTGCCATTGCATGGATTTTCATAGAGAGAAGTGGCATAGAGTGAAGTGGCATAGATTGGAGTGGCATAGAGTAGAGTAGTGTAGAGTAGCATAGAGTGGAGTGTAGAGTGGCTCAGAGTGGGGTGGCATAGTGTGTGATAGCATGGAGGGGCATAGAATGGAGTAGAGTGTTGTAGAGCGGAGTGGTGTGGAGTTGAATATGCACGGTGTGGTGGCACACTGCCATTACAGACAACACACTTTCAATTGAAATGACAATTACATTTGCACAGACATACAGTATTACTGACAAAACTATACACCACACAAATGATAATGCTGCCATTACAGACAACACATTTTCAATTAAAATGACCATTACATTTGCACAGACATACAGCTTTTCTGATAAAATCATACAGCACACAAACAACAAGGTATGAAAATGGCATCACTGAGTGTATCGATTTGTTTTGGTCATATTAAAATATTTGTTTCCACCACACTTCAGAAGTACAAAAATGTGCTTCATTTCTGCTTTTCTAATTCTGATATATTCTGAAATATTTGCACAGTTCATTTACAGATAATTACATTTATTGCATGCTAGAAAAAAAACTTTCCTTTCACCCCCCAAGAGTGTCACATAAATCCTCTAACTTTAAAATCAGAGAAAGAAAAATAAACATCCTGGGAAGACAGGGCCTGACATTTGACTTCAGTCTTTGAATGCATACCAAGTGTGACAAGATTAGAACAACATTTTAAGGATTAATTACAGAAAGCAAGCACTCATGGAAGAATACAGTAAACAGGGAAAACTCGATGACAGGGTAAAGGCCTGCTCAATACCCTAAAGCAAATAAAGCTATCAAATAGAAAGCAGGCAAATATAAGCCAATGGTAAGCAATGAGTGCAATGCATTTCTTGGGAAGCTTTCAGAACGTTCCTGAGAAGTCTATGCTGTCTGGTAGGCTTTCATCTAATGTATCTGTAGCAAGGTGCATGAAACAACATGAGTTACAAACACATCTGTCTTTTCATAGTGTACCAAGGGACAGAGGCATATAACAGAAGTCAAACCCTGCTCAGGTGGGATTCATAAGACAGCGTGTTTCAGATGTGGTAGTGGCATAAGTGAAAAATTAAAAATCACGATTGTTAACTAGATATTTTTGAAAGTGACTTAAGCATAGGGTGTGTAATTGCTAGTAGCTATTCATCTCTGTTTTTATTTAGACATTCATAAGTATGATTTAATCTTGACTACCTGTTTGCATATAAAAACCTGGTGATGTGTGCGAGTGTGATGTCACCTTAGTCCAGCCCCTCTGGACATAATTGTGGAAGCTGTGTGATGTTTAAGTGGGAGACAAAAACAAACCAGCCACATCTCATTAATGTTCTAAAATGGCTCTTATGAGATCTTCCAAATCTGAAGTTAACTTGCTAATGGAAATCCACTCAGAATATGAAAGCGGCAACTGAGGTATTACATGTTTTGTGGCTTTATGTGCACCAGTCTCACAACATCCATGCTGTACACCAGTGCAAGAACAAAAAGAAATGTGCCCATCTTGCCAAGTTGAAAACACAATGATATTAAGTCAAAGTGAAATATACATTTCAACGTACTGTACACGATGTTTCTAAGGTAATACTTAGCTGTGTCTAACTTCATATTCAGCACCCACATAATCCTTGGGACCTTACCGTGGAGCAAGTGAGATGACAAGAAACAAGAGAATGGCAGAATTGAGATAAACAATTAGAAAGGCTGGAGGCTACGATCCAAAAGGAGCAAAACTACTTTTAGATTGTCATGGCTCAGGGAACAAGTGTGTTGACTTGTCATCCGATAAGACAAGCCAGACCTTCAACTAGCATTAGTAGCTGAAACTTTCTCATTGTTGTTGGCCGTCACGTAGGCCCATGTATCCCCTGTGGTGAAGAGTGGCCCAACCCATCTGGGGACCCTAAATCCTTCAGAGGAGCTTGGGGTCCCCAGATGGGTTGGGCCACTCTGCATGTCACCCCATGTCAATGAATATCTGTTGAGATTTGGAGACTCAGGGCTCCTCTTCACCATGGACGTCAACTAGGGGTCACCAGCCATTGCAACTGTGACCCTTAAGCCACCTGTTGTGACCCCTGACACCTTCCTTGCAACCTCTGGCTGTCAGCCTTGGCAAGCGCTATGGTGGCATAAAATTAAAATCAGCTGCAGTGTGAGTAGCACTTGATTGCACTGCTGTGCTGAAGCTTTGTCTACAGACACAAAATGATGGCCTGCAAGCTGGGGGTTAGGGGGACAGCACACATCTCATTCGTTGTTATGGTGACCCTGGCTGGGCCTGCTGGAGCGTGCAGTCCTTGATTTGATACATTGTCAGATTGCCAGCATCTCCCCTTTCACGAACAACATAAGAGGCTCTTGATCCTGTACCCTGAGACGCTGGCGATCCTGAGTGAAGAGGGGCCTCTACTTTCGGGAAATACATTTTGGCCTGTGCCCTTGTGCCTGGGCTTCTCGCTCGAGTGTGTGCCATGCTTTGTTTGTGTCTCATTCTTTACTTATGTATCCAGTGCCTGTGTTTGCTTGCTCATTACAAATGTTGACTGGTCTAAGTGTCTGCCTAGTTTCTCTTGGGGGACCCTAGTTCCACCACCTGCCACAGTGCGTTGCTTCACTTGTGTGCTAAGAAAATTGCAGATAAAATACAAACACCTGGAGCTGAGTGGACCCAGAGACATGACTACATCTGCAGTGACATGGGAGTGTCGCCGGTGATGTCATCTAGCACTATTGGAAATACATGAAAATGAGCCTGTGTAGTAACTCACATACTGTACAAAGCAATGTACGTGCACAGAAGGAAACAAACACTTATTCATTTGCACACAGTCACCCACGCATACAGACAAGCACGGAAGTGCACACATGAATAAACTCACAGGAGTGCAACATGCTGGGACACATAGAAATAAATGCACAAATCCCCAGATACACTGAAGCAGACAAACACAGGCGGTAATGTGTGGTTTGCATTAATCCTCAGGCAGTGGAAGTTTGACATGTCATTCCTGTTAACGTGTCCCTTTATGATAAATTATTACACTCTGGGACTCGTTTTAGGCCAATGAATCTTTTGACCCAGTTGAGAGACACCTTAGGACGAGATAACTAATCAACATGTCAATCAATACGTCAATAATATCATCAATATTTATTAACGCAATGCATTTCACTTTAGTTAATGACATTTAGCTAAACTCAAGACATTACCATGACCTTTCAGTTGTGAATAACCACACCAGTTTAGTATAATTTTAGTGATATTTATTCCCTATTTGTTACAATACTACTAGCAAATTTATTAGTCTCAAAACCAATAAGCACAATAACATAGTCACAATATGGCAACTCTGGTAAGATTTCATCAAAGCAAGAATCACAAACATCAGAACATAGCAAAGTGTGAACATAGGCTATCCTTAGCAGAGTATCATCAACAAAGCATTGATTCGGTCATTTGTCTATTTGCCTCAGTTTGATGAACCACTCTCAACTAACCTCTAATTAGCATTGGCATGTTGGGCTTCATGCAAAACAATTTAGTAACACAAATTTGGAAAACATCTAGCTATGGTCTCTGTCAAAAGAACAGCAGTTGGTACCTAGAAAGGAAAAGCAAACAGACAATCACAATTTCATTGTCATATAGTTACCCTCCAAGTTTGGGTCAGCACTCAGGTTCGGTCAAGAACTCAGCTCTCAGGTAAAAAGGGGCACTTCCCTCATAAGGAGGGAAAGTGTAAATGACAATCTATGGGCAAGGATGATTCTAAATAAATCAGCAAGTAACTAATCAAAGTGACAAAGTCTCTGGATCATAATACATCACATCAGCATCTCCCCCCCTCTCCTAGTCTCCTACTCCCTAGTTCTAATTTACTTCCCGGTGACAGGGGTTTTTATCCCCTTTTCGTTGTACATTCCCCTAAAATCTGGTTGGACAAGGGGTTGCACCCCACTCTCTTTAACCAATTAAATTTACATTATGTCATTGAATTTTTCACCCCGCATCAGTTCTTAGGCATTTTATTGGACCATATGATTGACGTCTTTAGAGGTAGAATGTCCGGTATGATTTCATCCTTTTGTAATTCTTTTGCGCATCTTCGGTCAGTAGCTTCATTGTCTGTACCGGTTTGGGCGACCTTGTGCTTAATATTAATCTACACTGTTGCATTTAGTTAATATATTTCTACAACTGCGATGAACTTCATGAGAACGGATCTACTATAGTTACATTCAGCTTCTAGTTTGAAGAAAACAAGAGCTCATGCCCTTCAGCAAGTCAGCACACTGCACGTTTAGAAAAATACGTTTTATATGAGAGCCAGGCAGCTAGGCCTCGACTCATGCTAACTAAAGCCTAAAAGATTTATTAGCAAAACTCTCACATATGCCTATTATTATTAAAGTTAAATCATCTCATAACATATTGTTTCAACATTACTAGTCAGCTTTATGAGTCCCCGTATATATTGGTGGCCACTCCCCATGGGCACATTTCAACGCACGTTTTCAGCAAAACATGTTAATACAGTTTCTATGCGGCATTATTGTACATTAGTTCATAAACATTTCACGTTAATATAGATTATATAAGCTCCGCTCTCTCAGTCCCTCCTCTGATGACCTTTGTCATCACACAAACCATTCCCTTTCAACCTTTCACTTAAAAATTTTCACCTTGCGCATGATGCGCATTTCAACATCTTGCCCTTTGTGTGAACTTTCCCAAATTTCATTAAACATTTTCTTCCTTTCATTTTCTTCATTTCTCTTGCTTCATTTTGTCAAATTTCTCTTAATTCTTTCATTAATTTTGCATGCTCCCCATAAACCCAGTAAACAAATCAGGACAATTAATAGACCTCCCAATATTTTTGCAAGAACCCCGTTCCAAATATTACTAAACCAATTCCCTACTCTGGCAATTCCTTTCCCAACTTTCTCCCAAACTCCAGGTTCCTTCAAATCTTTCAAATCTGCACTATCTCTTGTTAGGTTAGTAAGCATACTTCTAATCTTTTTGCTATTATCAGGGTTGAACGCACAGCAATGGCGATCATTAAGCATCTTACAGACTCCGCCGCACTTCGCTAAAAGAATGTCTAAAGCAAGCCGGTTTTGAAGAGTCATAGCTTTTTCCGCAGCAAGTTCAGTATCCATCAGGAGTATAGCCCCTGTGAAGTTTCTCAGCATGTTATCCACAATAGTAGACAACTTTCAAATCTTTATTGAGTTTAAAATAACCCCTACTGAAGGAATTATGGCTCCAAATATGTCACCAACGACAGCAGCCGCTGGCTCTTTCTTTTGTCTAGCATGTTGTAATCCAGACATTTTAGTTATTTGCTTTAAGTCATCAATCTGGTAAATCTTTGGGAAAACTATTCCCAAATAACGTGTCCCATACTATCCCTTAGGGAGACGGTAATAAGCATTAAGCCCACACATATAATAGATCCCAGGGATCGCTGGATCCTGTCCATTTAACATGAATGTCCATTTACTCTGTCACAAAAACACATGTCTGCATTCACTCGTTCCCACAAATAAAGTGTCATGCTCAGATTTCGGCCTACATATACAAAGCCTACCTACATGTAATGCATCTATAGCTAATTTGCCCTGAGTTTTTATTGCGGTGTAAGCATAATCATTTGCATATGTACGTTTTTCGAATCCCTTTTCTAACCTTTCTTTTAGGGCTTTGCGTCTATCATCAATATGATCTAAAAAGCTTTTCTCTACAGGTGTTAATAAGCAGGTCAGATTGTTGCGATGCGCATAAGCTGTCCCAAATGTTAGTGTTGGCTCAAAGAATCCTCTAACTAATTTTATACTATGCTCTTTAGCTAATTTGTTCAGAAACTCAATCACAGGCACAAAGGAAAACACTACATCTAAATTAGAATAAAAATATTGCACATGTTCCTGGTCATAGAATCTTGTTAGCAGCAAACTACAGCTTATCCCGTAGGTTAGAGGCAAACTATGATAGGTGACCCCTTCTTGTACTGATGAAGGAATCTTCGTGCATACATAACAGTTTCTCGCATCCATAGTATCAACATACTCATTCAGCAAGCGATAGAAGACATTAGTAGAAAGTTCCCCCTTTGAATTAGTTCCCTCATGCAAGTATTTTGCATCCTGCTCAAAAATTTCCCACGGTGTTAATATAGCAGTCTGAGCTTTTGAAGCATTGTTAGTCACCTTCTTATCCAACCATGGCATTCCCACAATCACACCTACAATTTTTATTGCACACACAATACCTAAGATAACACTTAACCAACCACACACTCTACCCTTCTTGCTACTAACTCTAGTGTAAGCCATGATCTGTAAAGAATCAGATAGCAGAATAACAGACAATCAACTTGAGGATGATTTAAAAGCTCTCTTTTTTTTTTTTTCTCTTAATGCAAAGTCTCTTTCTTTCTCTGCGAGTATTTACAGCGTTTCACTCACCCCAGGACCCCTTTGTCAAATCAGGTTCAGCAGCTTGTCATAATCGTTTTTTCTCAAAGTCAATTCAGGTTTTAAGTGTCACATCCGGTAATTTATCAGTCTCTTTTTCTCAGCTTTTCAGCTTTCAATTTCAATTTTAACACAGTCCTTTTCTCTGTTTGAATTCAGGTGCCATAGTATTGGCCTGGTACCTCTCGATCAAAACAGAAGGCTAAGAATTCTTGTTGCCATTCAGATGTCGTTGCATATGTCCATTTAGGACCTGCGTACCTTTTGTTTGCAACTCTTTTTCTTTTCAGTCTGCGTTCGCTTTGCAATTCTCCTTCACTGAGGTCTTCTTTTCTAGTTGTGTCAACTTCCTCCTCTATTGTATCACTGGGGATGACTTTCTCTCTTGCAGCTTGTTTCTTTGGCCAGTTATCACCTTTATGTGTTTTCTACCTGCTTGGCCTTTCAGGATGCTGAACAGCACCCTCCTCTTGTGCTATGGTGTTTTCTCTTGACGGACCTGCAAGTGGCTCAGGTGAAGTCTGTGTACTTTGACCTCCCTCTGCTCCTTCCCCCTCGTCTTCAGGGTCTGTAACAGGCTCAACTTCAAACCTGTATCCGTCTACTTCTGGGAGAACCTCTCCTTGTCTCGGTTCTCCTGCTGCCTCTACTGAGATAGGCTCACTGTCACCTCTCTCGAACTTGTTTACTGTTTGAGGGACTAAGCCGTCCTCAGTGGGCTCTCCTTCAGTCTCAGTTCCCCTTCGAATATTCTCCAGCCCTGAGACTTCCTTTTCTGTAGTTGTTGGTTTGGAAACTTCAAGTTCCTCATCAGTCGGACACATCACCTTCTTTGTGTGACTGGCATGTATCCAGTTTGGAACTCCTGCACATTTCACAGCAGTGGTTGCTGTCAGTAGTACTTGATATGGCCCCTTCCAACGCGGCTCCAGACACGACTTCCTCACGTGTTTCTTGACAACCACCCAGTCACCGGCTTTCAAGGTGTGACCTGGATCACTGATCGATGGCAAGGTGTTAGCCTCCACCTGGTGGGAAAAAGAGCGGACCACATCAGCCAGACCCTTGCAGTAGTCCAACACCATATCATCTGTGATATTCACAAGAGCATTTGCAGGTACTGCGGGCAACCTCATAGCTCTGCCCATGAGAATCTCATGGGGGGATATTCCTGTCTTCTTCAGGTGTGTTCCTCATTGACATCAGCACTAAGGGCAATGCATCTGGCCATTTCACATTGGTGTCTGCGCACATTTTTGCCATTCTCAACTTCAAGGTACCATTCATTTGTTCCACCAGTCCTGACGCTACAATGCAACTTCTGTTCAATGTCTAATGCAGCACACAAGAGCTTTATCACCTCATTGTCGAAGTGTCTGCCCCTATCTGATTCTAAAGAGGTCGGGAATCCAAAACGTGGTATTAGCTCTCTGAGCAGCAGCTTTGCTACTGTGAGACTGTCATTCCTACATGTAGGGTATGCTTCAATCCAGTGACTGAAAACACACACAATCACCAACACATACCTCAAGCCTCCACACATAGGCATCTCAATGAAATCCATCTGCATCTTGCTAAACGGACCTCCAGCTCTCCCCATGTGGCTCAAAGTCACCACAGTTCCTTTTCCTGCATTCATCTGTTGACAGATGATGCACCTGTGGTAAAGACTTAGAGCCTTAGAGTGGTAAAGCCTTGCAAACTGTGACAAAAGACTGTTTGGTAAAACCAACTTCCCCTCCTCTGAGACCAACAAGTCATCAGATCTTTGTAAACATTGCATTCTCTGCCAGGAGCGTTTTTCCTCTCTGCTAGCACGGCCCTGCAGTGATTTTAGCTCATCTAGTGTATCAACCACTCTTAATGCAAAGTTCAAGCACGTTTCATTTTCAGTTTCCGGTAACAATTCCCACTGATCTTTGAACGATATACAGTTCAATGCGCAAAACCATGCGACTTGATCTGCATAGCCGTTTCCCATTGACACAAAGTCTTGTGACTTAACATGAGCATTGCATTTCACCACGGCAATTTCAAGAGGTAACTGAATCGCATTCAACAAATCATTAATCTTTTCGCCATTTTTCACTGGTGTGCCAGAAGAGGTCATGAAACCTCTCTGTGACCACAATTGGCCAAAATCATGCACAATTCCGAATCTGCTGTCGGTATAGATAGTGACTTTCAGGTTTTCAGCTGCGTGGCATGCCTTAGTAAGGGCAATAACTTCAGCCACTTCTGCAGAGTACACTCTTTCGAGCCAGGAAGCTTCTAGAATACCGGTGATTTTGCACACAGCATAACCAGCTCTCAGTATTCCGACTGAGTCTCTCAAACATGAACCATCAACAAACATAATTTAGTCCTTTTCTTCTAGCTGTGTATCTTTAATGTCAGGTCTGGGTTTGGTGCATAATTCTGTTACCCCAAGACAGTCATGTTCTACTTCCTCAGTGTTACTAATCTCAGCATTTTCAACAGGAAGTAGAGTTGCCGGGTTCAATACAGTACACCTCTTGAGAGAAACATTCGGAGACCCCAATATAATGGTCTCATATCTCATTAGCCTAGCATTTGTCATGTGCTGAGTCTTAGTTCGAGTCAACAGAATTTCAACTGAATGTGGAACCATTACTGTTAAGGGATGTCCCATTACTATGCCTTCACACTGTGTGAGGCTCTGACCAACTGCTTCAACTGCGCGCAAACAATCCGGTAAGGCTGCTGCGACTGGGTCCCAAGTAGCTGAAAAATATGCTACAGGGCGGGTTGCACCTCCATGGACTTGTGTTAAGACAGACAAAGAACAAGCATCATGTTCATGACAAAACAGTAGGAAAGGCTTTGTGTAATCAGGCATACCAAAAGCTGGCGCCCTGCACATGCACTCACTCAATTCCATGAATGCCTCAATCTCTTGCTCGGACAAGATTGTGGTACCCGGGTCATCCTTAACTTCTTTGCCTGTCAGTTTCACTAATGGTTTGGAGATAATGGAAAAGTTGGGAATCCACTGACGACAGTAGCCCACCATTCCCAAAAACATCCTGACATCTCTCTTTGTTGTTGGGGGATTCATCTGCAGTATGGCTGTCACCCTTTCTTGCTGTCACCCTTTCTTTTGGTATTCTCCTGGACCCCTTCTCAATCAAGTGCCCTAAATACTTCACCTCTTTCTGACAGTACTGCAGTTTCTTTGGGAACACTTTATGTCCGTTCTTTCCCAAATGGTTCAGTAAGGCAATTGTGTCATACCTACAGTCGTCTTTTGTTCTGGACGCAATCAACAAATCATCAATGTATTGCACTAGAGTCGAACTGAAAGGCAGTTCTAACGACTCTAAGTCCTACTTCAATATCTGATTGAAGATGGAAGGTGACTCAGAAAACCCTTGAGGAATTATGCACCAACTGTACACCTTGTCCAGGAATTTGAAACTGAAGAGAAATTGGCTGTCCTCATGGAGAGGCACCGAAAAGAATGCTTGCGCCTGGTCCACAACTGTGAACCACTCTGCATCACACAGCACCTGAAACATGATTACTGCTGGATTTGGCACTATTGGGCAACATTTTACTACAATCTCAGTTATTTTCCTCAAATCCTGCACAATTCTGACCTTCCCACACAGCTTTTTCAGACCCATTATTGGTGAATTACATGGGCTGCTCAATACCTCCTTCAGAACCCCTTGCTTTACAAAGTCTGCAATTATCTGCGATACCTGAATGAGGACATCTTGTGCCATGTGGTATTGCGGCACCTGGGGAAACACTGCATTCAGCTTTACCTGTACCTTAACCGGTTCTACTCCTTTTATCAGTCCCACTTCCTTTCATGTCAGGTCCCACACTTTCTCTGTCACTGTTCCCTGCAACTCAGCTGGTAAGTCAGACACTGTAAGCATCGGGAATAAGGTTATCAAAGGGTATTCTTCATTTGCGGTCTCCGTTTCTAATTCTGAAAACTGCCCATCTTCCCCCTCATCATCACTGTTTGTCTGCACCTCAATTCCTTCATTAGAACAGGTAATTGAACATTTCGTTTTGCACAGTAAATCTCTTCCCAGAAGGGATACTGGACTAGAATCACAGACTACAAACTTATGCAGTCCCTGAAAGTTTCCAATTTCAACCTGAACTGGATCTGTAATCGGCTTTGTCAAATACTGATTTGCGACTCCTACCACCCTTATGGTACGCCCTGAAAGTGGCAATTTCGGAACCTCTGCACTTCTGACTGTAGAACATGTAGTTCCAGTGTCAACCACGAATGAAACCTTGTGACCCATCACCTTTCCTTCTACATAGGGTCCCCTCTGATCTACTTCTAGGGACGCTGCAAGCCTACACTCCTCACTGTCGGAACTATCATCCGACCATTCATCATTTATTCCATCCTCACCACGCAATGGGAACCGCTGTACTGTGTTATTTTGACTCATCATTTGGCCTGTGACCTGCTGAGGAAGCATCACCTGTTGCTGTCCCATCAGAGCTAATGGTAATTGCATTTGCTGTCTAGGTACCATGGGAACCTGCTGCTGTACTTGCTGCATTTGTGCTGGTTGGACACGCGGCATTTGTATTTGCTGCATGGGCTGTAACCCCTGCATCTGAACCATGTTATTTTGGAAGTTTTGATTTTGGCCCCTCACCTTTGGACCCCTCACATTTTGAAATGTACCAACATCATTGCTTTGTTGAACAACACCATCCTGCACCACATTCGAGCATTCCCGCTTCCAATGCCCCACGCCTCCGCTCATGTGACATGGTAACACCTTCTTCATCCCCTGCACGTCATTCTGAACCACAACAGTATTCAAGCCTGGACCGCGGTTCACAAAACCTCGACCTCTCGGTTGCGCCTGAAACATGCCATTTCCTTGCGGTTGCTGCTGTACCATCTGCTGGATTCCATTCCCCTGCATACCTGCCTGCGCTGCCTTGATCTGCATCACCATCACTTTCTCCTTCAACTTTCTCTGCTTCAACTCAATCTCATCACTGCAGTATTTTGCATACTGCAACACCTCATCAATCGGCTTTGCCTGCCAACAGATCAAATGATTCTTAATCATCTGGCTAACCTCTGGTCTCAGTCCTTCAACAAACCTGAACACAAGATGGTTCATGTCTTTCGGCCCAATAGTCTCAGTGCCACTGTAATGCTTGAATGCTTTCAACAGCCTCTCATAATAAGCATGGATCGACTCTTTGACCTCCTGTGAGCTCCGATCGATTTTCTGCCAATCAGTCACTTTCAGTGACACTTTCTGCTTCAAAAATTCAATCACTTTATGATAGTACTTCATCACCTCCTCAGATGGTGCTCCAGTCACCTTATCCCTTGCTGGTTCATGTGTCGGCCAGTCCACACCTCTCTTACACTCAAGCCATAAGTCAGGTGGGACAATGATCTCAAATAGGGTATTCAAGTCCTCCCAAAGACATTTCTCAAGCTTCACAAATCTGTCTGTCTGTTGATACCATTCTATCGGCTTCTCCCTCAACTTGAAATAATCCTTTGTGAATGACAAGATGTCTCCACTAGACCATGGTACATGGACTAGCACCCCTCCGGCTGTTTCCCTCATTGGTAAAAATTTTACTGTCCCCGTGCCCGGTGTGGCTTTAGCCTGATTTGGTTCCGAACTATCACTCTTTTCTTTATCTCTTTTCTTTGCCCATCTGCCTTCCCATTTCTCTAAGACACCCCAGATCTGCGCACTTTGCAGTATTTCTTTAAGATGCGCTTTCATTACGGTAGACCTCATGTGATCAAAATCTTTAGAATCGAAGTCTAATCGGTAGCTTCTTTTCAAATGTTTAGTGTTCTCAATATCTATGTTATATTTGTCTGCCAGGTTCGCCAACCTCTGGTGCACTTTGCCCACTTCTTTAGTGATTTTGGGGTACAGATACCTCAATTCTGCTTCTGTGTATGACTCTAATCAGTTTACCCCTATTGTTCCTTTCACTAGTTCCGCAGCTTCTACACCCAGTCTTACAAAGTTCAGGTATTCATCCCTCTCTGACCTCTCTGCGGTCACTGCAGTAGTTTGTGAAGTATGAGTCTTTTCTAACCACTCATTCAACTGTTGCACTGAAAAGCCTTGCAACAAAATGTTCCCTGACTGCATCAATGGTGATTGCGCCGTATCCGTACTCAGTGTCTGTGGGGCTAACACACTTAACCCTGCTTGTCTCATTGCTTCCAAAGGAGCCCCAATAGGACTAAGGTCTAACACAGATCTGAGACCTTCTGCTGCTTGCTCTCTCGTTAGAATGGGCTGGGGAGTTCCTGTAAACCCTCCTCTTATTGTCTCTTGGGTCCTCACTCCCTGATCGCATGTGCCAGGCTTACCTTGCGCATACAATGGTACTGGCGGACCAACAGTAATTGGTAATGATATGGCAGCTGGTGTCTGACCTGGTCCCAAACCCCATGGAACACTAATTCAACACAGCTCGGCTCACTGTGGCTGGTGCAGGTACTAACGGAGGCCCTGCCGCTGGATTATAACCCGGAATCAGCAGTTGCTGCAGCTGGGGCAGCAATTGCGGAGTTGGCTCAATCTGCACTAGCCTTGATTTTGTGTATATCGGATCAGGCGGCACCATCAGACTCGTATTTGTCTCTAGTATTGGTACGTCTGGATAAATCCTCTGTATCTGTGGCAGAGGTTGCAACTGTATCTGCGCGTCTGGTGCAGTGGGTACACTGACACCATTCTGTATAAAACCGTATCTCTTGTCTGCAGTGCATTTGCAACTTCCTTACTCTGTGTCTGGTTCCCAGGACCCGCACTAGTGTTTGGAGCAGTGTCATCTATGGCATATGGTGGCGGGTGGTCATGTAACAACTGGTTAAGAAACTCTTCATCGTCTGAGTCATCTTCATCTACCCAAGATCTCTGAGTCTCCTTTGGCTTGCTAGAGCCCTTGTCTGTCTTAAAGGTTGCTTTCTTTCCCTACGTCTCATTCTCCTGTGTTATTGCCGGAAACAGTTTCAGCCCGTCAACTATTCCCCTTCTCCACATTCTGCTCTCCTTGTCCCATCTAGCCTCGGCTAAAGTCTTTTCTGCCTTTTTCATTCTCCTTTCAAATTTTTGCTGTCTTTGTCGTATAGCCATTAAATCCTACACTGCTAATGCCTCATACTGAGCTGGCCTCGGAGGCGGCTTTTGTACACTTAACATCCACCTCAAATTCTCTAAAATTCTTGTATTGAACGTTCCGTGCTCCGGAAACGCTAAACATCCCTCCTTCTCTGTTAATTTGCGCCACTGCTTCATCCATAGGCAAGGCGCAACTCTCTTTTCCTCCATTACTATATAAGCTGGAGTACCTTCAGGCGGTGTAGGCTCCCCTTCACTCGCCATAATGTATGTGTCTCCTTTCAGAGCGCTCTTTAAAGCCTTGAAAAAATTCATCTTTTCGTCTTTTATTTTGTTTTAAACTAATCAGGAAGTGACTTTAATTCCCAGGACTCTCTTCACCCACCTTTCTCAACCTATTGCCTCTCATGAACGGCTGCCAATCCGTGCGCGACCCCTCTCGACAACTGATCTATCCCAGCGCAGCACCACTGACGTCACACTCATACACACTGCAGCTGACAAAGTCTTGCGGCTTGTCCTCCTCACACTAGATTCATATCAAACTAATGCAATATATTGCGAGCACCTTTAACAACAACAACAACTCGAATTTGCCGGTTTACTACAGGAAAGGTACACAATCGCTTCAGAACTTTACAGAGATTTCACTTGAAGCCTCGGCCGCTACTCTCTCTTTCTCAGCTCCCGCATACGCAAGCAGAATTTGACCCGCAAATCCTACTCTCGACTTGTCAATGGTTTGTTCTAGTGCACTTTAGAACTTGCCAAATCTCCATCGAAGATTTCACTCATACACTTTTGACTCAAACTCGACTTGTCAACCACGCCCGATTGACCTATTAAACCGCACAAATTACAACATAAACCCAAGTGTCTCCTACACTTGTCAATATACTCCGGAGTCTTAGACCACGACAGGTCCGTACATTACCAACCAACCACGTGGATAATTTTTTAACATAAAGTGCCACACTCATATGACGTACGCCGGCTTCCCTACTCTCATACTGCGGAGTATGCCCACTCATACTAAAACAACATTACCTGGCCTTAACACACAGACTTCACAAAACACCCGCAATATGCATAAGCTGAGCAAGTGCAAATTCTATACCACACATGCTAAAATACCGAGAACATTCCCAACTCACTTAGGCAGGCTCCGAGATCCCGGGAAAGTCATGGGGAATTTAGAAACACATCATAACTCCAATTTGCATTATCTCAGAAAAACAATCTAAACAGTAATTCTCTGTCCTAGGGCCCCAAAGAGTCAAACCGTCGCTCTGCTACCAGAACTGTTAACGCGTCCCTTTATGATAAATTATTACACTCTGGGACTCGTTTTAGGCCAATGAATCTTTTGACCCAGTTGAGAGGCACCTTAGGATGAGATAACTAATCAACATGTCAATCAATACGTCAATAATATCATCAATATTTATTAACACAATGCATTTCACTTTAGTTAATGACATTTAGCTAAACTCAAGACACTACCATGACCTTTCAGTCGTGAATAACCACACCAGTTTAGTATAATTTTAGTGATATTTATTCCCTATTTGTTACAATACTACTAGCAAATTTATTAGTCTCAAAACCAATAAGCACAATAACATAGTCACAATATGGCAACTCTGGTAAGAGGTCATCAAAGCAAGAATCGCAAACATCAGAACATAGCAAAGTGTGAACATAGGCTATCCTTAGCAGAGTATCGTCAACAAAGCATTGATTCGGTCATTTGTCTATTTGCCTCAGTTTGATGAACTCCTCTCAACTAACCTCTAATTAGCATTGGCATGTTGGGCTTCATGCAAAACAATTTAGTAACACAAATTTTGAAAACATCTAGCTATGGTCTCTGTCAAAAGAATAGCAGTTGGTACCTAGAAAGGAAAAGCAAACAGACAATCACAATTTAATTGTCATATAGTTACCCTCCAAGTTTGGGTCAGCATCCAGGTTCGGTCTTCGTCTTCAGGACATCAGTTGATTCGCCATCAGTCAGGAACTCAGCTCTCAGGTAAAAAGGGGCACTTCCCTCATAAGGAGGTAAAGTGTAAATGGCAATCTATGGGCAAGGATGATTCTAAATAAATCAGCAAGTCACTAATCAAAGTGACAAAGTCTCTGGATCATAATAAATCGCATCAGCATCTCCCCCACTCTCCTAGTCTCCTACTCCCTAGTTCTAATTTACTTCCTGGTGACAGGGGTTTTTATCCCCTTTTCGTTGTACATTCCCCTAAAATCTGGTTGGACAATGTGTTGCACCCCACTCTCTTTAACCAATTAAATTTACATTATATCATTGAATTTTTCATCCCGCATCAGTTCTCAGACATTTTATTGGTCCATATGATTGATGTCTTTAGATGTAGAATGTCCGGTATGATTTCATCCTTTTGTACTTTTTTGCGCATCTTCGGTTAGTAGCCCCATTGTCTGTACCGGTTTGGGCGACCTTGTGCTTAATATTAATCTATACTGTTGCATTTAGTTAATACATTTCTACAAGCACGATGAACTTCATGAGAACGGATCTACTATAGTTACATTCAGCTTCTAGTTTGAAGAAAACAAGAGTTCATGTCCTTTAGCAAGTCAGCACACTGCACATTTAGAAAAACACATTTTATATGAGAGCCAGGCAGCTAGGCCTCGACTCATGCTAACTAAAGCCTAAAAGATTTATTAGCAAAACTCTTACATATGCCTATTATTATAAGTGTAAAATCATATCATAACATATTGTTTCAACATTATTAGTCAGCTTTATTAGTCCCCGTATATATTGATGGCCACTCCCTGTAGGCACATTTCAACGCACGTTTTCAGCAAAACATGTTAATACAGTTTCTATGTGGCATTATTGTACATTAGTTCATAAACATTTCACATTAATATAGATTATATAAGCTCCGCTCTCTCATTCCTTTTAGCTTTGATCTCTTTCCAAACAAAATGGGTATAACCACCATGGGTGTTGAAGCGACTCAGTCAGCCGTGCACCACATGATGGGGCTTTGAGAAAACCCCCAAACTGCATAATGGTATAATTTGTAGGGTTTCGTCTGTTCAATTGCCTCAGTTGCAGGGTTAAGGGCCATCTGCACTGTTCAAAAAATGAAACCTTCAATGTATTTCCCCCTGTTAAGAGACCTCACAATAAACTAATATGACAGGTCAGAAGTTGGGTGGTGGCTCAGCTTCTGCTGTCAGTAGGGCAATCACATCTCCATGAAAATGCAGTTCTAACAGTCAATGGCCCAAGGGAGATTGATATAAACCGATTTCCCAAGATGACAGAAATGTATCAAATGCGGAATTAAGCTCACTGCTCACGCCGCTAGCCCCTGAATCCTGGACAGTCTTGCCACAGGTACTCCTCCCGCCCAATGCTGGGAGTGTGTTTTAAAATCTCTGAGGTGGGGGATCTTAGACCCATCCAGCACTGACTGCAGCCTCGAGTGTCATTTTTTAATCAACTGCCTTATAACTGCAAACATGATTTTCTGCTGCAGAGAAAGAAAGCTCTACTGTGCCGCCCTAATCCAGGCGCTAAAACAGATCATGTGATTCTCTTCAAGGAAACACTTTTAAGTTCATGTGTGTGGACATGTGTCCTGGTAAATAAAAGAATCATTACAAAATCACAGCGAGGGAAATTACCCTAAAACATTTGAGCACTTGCGGAAGTCACTGCACTTGGTGTCTCTTGTAAAGGAAGGATATTAAAACGACTTCTATAGCTGCTGTTGATCCCCGTACACCAGCCATTTCTGATGGATACAACTACCTGTGGATTCCTCACCTAATGAATACTCCCATGGCGCCAGCATTCGACGGAAATCTTCTTCCTAGCTTCTGCACGTCGACGAGGACGTCACATTAGCCCACGCGATGCCGTCTGACGTCATACAGGCAATAAGAGGTCCTCGCCGACGTGCCGATGTCAGTTCCCTTTTTTCCGTGCAATCGAAACGGTTATCTTCGAGGGAGCTACTGTTACTTTCATAGTTACAGTGTATTTTCTGCTGCGTGGATTTTCTCTGCGGTAATATTGTCTCAGAGGAAGTCGGGTTTCAAGCCCTGTCGAGAGTGTGGCGGCAAGATGTCCGTTACTGATCCTCACTCCGACTGTCTATGGTGTTTAAGCTCCGACCACGACGTCGCAACTTGTGATTCATGTCAGCACATGAATCCGAAAGCCCTGAAAGAACGTGAGGCTAAACTATTCATGGCGAAGTCGAAGAGAAAGGAGAAGAAACAGCATAAGAAGTCTTCTTCGCCAAGGTCTCATCGGCGTCATCGAGACTCCCGGCGCCGTAGGGATTCACGGCGTCATTCCAGCAAGGAGTCTCGTTCGAGGTCGCCTTCGGCTCGGCGTCGGAAGACTAGGGAGGTCAGTCCCACGGTCACGCCACATCCATCGACGCCGTTGCCCTCTCCGACGTCACCCACTTCGCCTGGACAGGCGTCTGTGGTTGAGGTGATGCAGCCTCTTGTGATGTCTCCGGCGTCGCGGACGTCGAGGCTGGCGTCGGGGTCGCCTTCGATCCAGGCACCTCAGTATCCAGCTTTTCCCGCCCCTGGAGCCGATAATACCGCATTTCTGAATGCGATGTATACCATCTTTCAACAGATGGCTCCAGGAGGTGCTCCGGCTGGTCCTTCGGGCCCTTGGCCTTTTCATTGGGTGATCCTGCGCCTCTACGGCCGGCACCCTTTATGCCCTTTCTCCCTTTTCGGGAATGTGGGCTCGGCGCCGGTGTCGGCGCCGGTGGCCGCTCCGGTGGCTCCAGAGGTTTTGGCCCCGGAGGTTTCCATCCCGTCGACGTCAGGATTTCGTCCTGTGACTCCGGCGGGTCCATCGGAGACTCCAAGATTTCTTCGTCCGGCTCCTTCCTCGGAGCCGAAGCTGCCTGTGGCGCCGGACGCGGCGTTGGATGGTTCTGGAGATCGGCGCCGATCTTCGACTTCGGCGGAGGCCATGTCGACTCCGCGTATCGAGGAAAGACTACATTCGAGGAGGCGTGCTCTCCGTCTTTTGGAAGAGCAGGAATACCAACGAGTCTTGGAGGAAGGAGAGGTTGAGGACTCTGGTGATGGACTGCATGGTCTGGATACAGCCAGTGGGCTGGATACTTCCCCTGAGTGGGACCTTTCATCTCCAGGGAAATATACGGAGGAGGCTGCTACCTTTCACGCTGTGGTGAGGAAGGCGGCTAACTTTCTGGACCTGCCTTTGCCGGTGGCAAAGGCGAAGCAGAATTTACTGACTGAGGTACTGCATCCGGCCTCTGCTGCAGTGGAGCCTCTCTTGCCATTTAATGAGGCTTTGCTTGATCCGGTGTTAGAGGTGTGGAAGAAGCCAGTATCTTACTCGGCTGTTCATAGGGCTGTGGCCAGGAGATATCGAGCTGCACCATCTGACCCTGGCTTTCTGTCTAGACACCCTACGCCGGAGAGCTTGGTGGTGCAAGCCTCCTGTTCCTCTAGGTCAGCGCCTGGATCTTTCCCGATGGTACCAGGAGACAGAGACTCTAAAAAGCTGGATGCACAATCCAAGAAGATATTTTCCTCTTGTAGTTTGGCGTTGAAGGCCACCAACGCGACTTGCATTCTGGGGAGATACATCCATGCTCTCAAGGACGATATTTCATCTTCATTTACGGAGCTTCCCCAGGGACTCTTGAATGTTGTCTCGGATGCCCAGGCTGCCGCAACCCAGATTATCCAGTCTGGGCTGGACACGACCGACTCGGTGGCTAGGGCAATGGGCACGGCTGTGGTGGCAAGGAGGCAGGCCTGGCTCCGTAACTCAGGGTTTTCTGCGGACGTGCAGTCGACCCTGTTGGACCTCCCGTTTGATGGGGACAAACTGTTTGGAGCCAAAGCAGATTCGGCCTTGGAGAGATTTAAAGAAAGCAGGGCCACAGCCAAATCATTAGGGCTGCAAGCCCCTTCTTCTTCTGCCTCCTCCAGATTGTTCAGGAGGTTTCGTGGTTTTGGGTGTGGCTCTTCCTCCTCTTCCTTTCGGTGGAGATTCCAGCAACCCACCTCTTCCCTCCCCTATAGATCATTTAGAGGGAGGGGTAGGGCCCGCACCAGAGGAGCCTCTCAGCAGCACTCTGCCTCTTCCTCGTCCTCTGGAGGGGTGCAGCAGGGAAAGCAGCCTTAGGCTTCCACCATTTCCCACTCACTCCTCTCCTGTAGGGGGGAGGTTATGGCATTTTCTCCACAAGTGGGAGACTATTACATCAGACACTTGGGTTATCAGTATTGTGGGAAAAGGCTACACCCTTCCCTTTCGGGAGTTTCCGCCCCCCATCCCGCCCCGCCCATCTTATTGTTCAGAAGAACACCTCCTGTTGTTAGAACAGGAGGTTCAAGTCATCCTTTCAAAGGGCGCGGTGGAGTTAGTCCCAGAGCAGGAAAGGGGTCGAGGTTGTTACTCAAGGTACTTCCTGATTCCCAAGAAGGATGGTCGGTTGAGACCAATCCTGGATCTGAGGATCTTGAATTGGTTCCTCAAACAGGAAAAGTTCACGATGCTGACCCTAGCTCAGCTGCTTTTGGCGTTGAACAAAGAAGATTGGATGGTGTCTGTCGACTTGCAGGATGCTTATTTTCATATCCCGATACTCAAGTTGCACAGGAAGTATCTCCGGTTTGTGGTAGGGTCGCAGCACTATCAGTTTGCGGTCCTCCCGTTTGGTCTTACTTCAGCACCTCGAGTCTTCACGAAGGTGATGTCAGTGGTTGCGGCAGAGCTCAGAAGGAAGGGGATAGCAGTATTCCCTTACTTGGACGACTGGTTGATCAAATCCAAGTCTCCGGAGCTTGTGTCGCATCATCTGCAGTCAACAACCCAGTTGTTGTTCGACCTGGGCTTTTCGGTGAACGTGCCCAAATCTCACCTGGAGCCCTCTCAGCGCCTCCTGTTCATAGGGGCAGTACTGGATACAACATTGAATCAAGCCTTTCCTCCGCCTCAGCGGATTCAAGATATTCAGGAGTTGGTTCCAATGTTTCGAAATGGAGCGGAAGTTCCAGTCCTCAAGGTCCTTCGTCTGCTCGGTCTGTTTGCCTCCTGCATACTGTTGGTCACGCATGCTCGCTGGCATATGAGGGCTCTTCAGTGGTGCCTCCGAAGGCAGTGGTCTCAACACAAAGGAGATCTAGAAGGTGCTGTCAAGATCTCCGGAGATGCTGCTGTGGACTTGAAGTGGTGGATTGCGGGCAACAATCTTTCACAAGGAAAGCCGTTTGCGCAGTCACCACCAGTGACCACGGTCATAACGGATGCTTCCACTCTAGGGTGGGGAGCTCATCTGGGGGATCTGGAGATCAAAGGGCTTTGGTCTCCAGAGGAACAGATTTTTCATATCAATCTGTTGGAGTTGCGGGCTGTACGTCTGGCTCTCAAGGCCTTCCTCCCTTCCCTTTGTGGTCAGTCGGTACAGGTCCTGACGGACAATACTACTGCGATGTGGTACATAAACAAACAGGGAGGAGTAGGGTCGTACCTTCTCTGCAGAGAAGCTCTTCGACTATGGTCCTGGGCAAAGGACCATCAGATTTGCTTGGTAGCAAATCATCTGGCCGGGGTCTTGAATGTACGTGCGGACAGTCTCAGTCGCCATTTCTCGGCCGACCACGAGTGGCGTCTCCATCCAGATCAAGTCCGTTTAATCTTCCAAATGTGGGGGTTTCCTCGGATAGATTTGTTTGCCACTCTGGAGAACGCGCATTGTCCTTTATTCTGCAGCCTCCAGTATCCGATGCAGGGAGCGTTTGGGGACGCGTTTCAGATAACCTGGTGCGGCCAGTTCCTTTATGCGTTTCCCCCCATACCCTTGATTCCTCGGGTGTTGAGGAAGATTCGCCAAGACCGGGCCCAAGTCATCTTAATAGCTCCGGATTAGCCAAGGAGGGTGTGGTACTCCGACCTTCTCCAACTCTCACTGTGCCCTCCGCTCCGTCTCCCTCTCAGGGCAGACCTCCTCTCGCAGTCGCAGGGGCAGGTTTTACACCCCAACCTCCAGAGTCTGCACCTACATGCCTGGAGATTGAGCGGGGCAACCTGAGTTCCTTCTCTCTCCCGCCTGATGTAGTGGATGTTATATTAGCGGCCAGGCGACACTCCACTAAATCTATCTACCCTAATAGGTGGTCTAAATTTGTTATGTGGTGTGGAGAGAGACAGATTGATCCCTTACATGCTCATCTGTCAGATGTTTTGTCTTTTGCTCTGTCTCTAGCGCAGAAAGGTTGTGCAGTGGCTACCATTAAAGGTTATTTGTCTGCCTTGTCAGCCTTCATTTGTCTTCCAGACCAACCATCGTTATTTAAATCCCCTATTGTTCTCAGATTCTTGAAAGGTCTTCTAAATAAATATCCTCCAAAACCATTTGTTATGCCTCAATGGGATTTGTGTTGGTCCTGACTTTCCTTATGGGGTCCCCTTTTGAACCTATGCATTCTTGCCCCTTAAGGTATTTAGTTATTAAGACAGTCTTCTTGGTGGCTATAACATCTGCAAAGAGAGTGAGTGAGTTGCAGGCCTTATCGGTAAAACCCCCTTATACAAACTTTTATGGGGATAAGGTGGTGTTGAGGACCAAGGCTGCTTTCCTCCCGAAGGTTGTTTCACCCTTCCATTTGGCCCAGACAATTACTTTGCCCACGTTCTATCCTCCGCCTCATCCTTCAAAGGAGGAAGAGAGAATACATCGCTTGGACCCAAAGAGGGCGTTGAGCTTCTACATTGATAGAACGAAGGACTTCAGGCTGGAGGATCAGCTGTTCATCGGATACGTGGGCAAGAGGAGAGGAAAGGCAGTCCACAAGAGAACACTCTCCAGGTGGGTTGTTCTTTGCATTAAAATCTGTTACTCTTTAGCAAAGAAGGATCCTCCTGATGGTATTAGAGCTCATTCCACCAGAGCTAAGTCGGCCACTTCGGCCTTGGCCAGAGGTCTTCCTGTGGTCGACATCTGCAAGGCCGCAACTTGGTCGTCCCTTCACACTTTTGCGAAGCATTACTGTTTGGACTCTGAGGTCAGAAGGGACGGCCATTTTGCACGGTCAGTGCTGCAGGATTTCTTGGTTTGACCATTTAGGCACCCACCACCGGGCGTGGTACTGCTTTGGGACTCTATTCATTAGGTGAGGAATCCACAGGTAGTTGTATCCATCAGAAGAACGAGTTACTTACCTTCGGTAACAACTTTTCGGGTGGATACATTAGCTACCTGTGGATTCCTCACGGTCCCACCCGCCTCCCCGTTGCCTTTTTGGTCTTACCAAGTAATCCTTGAGTGCGCTCCTATTGGTTTTCAAGACTGCAATAGATTTTGTATATATGGATATTTGTATGTATATATATATATATATATATATATATATCTTTGTGTATATACATAATTAGTATATATTTGTTTGTTTAAAAAAAAAGAGAGTTATATTAAATCTATAGCCATTTTATTGCAATGTTGTGTGATTTACAATGTTATGGGATGTTGCCTTGCTCTTTCATTGCATTGGGTTATTGTTCTCATGCACGTAAAAAATGTTGGTGCTGACGTCGGCGAGGACCTCTTATTGCCTGTATGACGTCAGACGACGTCGCGTGGGCTAATGTGACGTCCTTGTCGACGTGCAGAAGCTAGGAAGAAGATTTCCGTCGAATGCTGGCGCCATGGGAGTATTCATTAGGTGAGGAATCCACAGGTAGCTAATGTATCCACCAGAAAAGTCGTTACCAAAGGTAAGTAACTCGTTCGTCTGGGGCAGGCCCGAATCCAAGCATTCTAACTGCTTCCGGATTCACAAGTGCCATTGGTGCCTTGGTCATTCCACAGTTAATTCTGCAGCATTGTCCAGAAGAGGCCGGTAGGTGTTGCTATCTATGACCGCGCGTAGTGAATAACCACTCAAATGAATGCATAAATGAATGAATGAATTAAAGAAAGAATGAAGAGTAAACTACCACGGCCTTATATGTATTCATTAGTTGGGGTCTTGGTACAGATTAGCCAGATGAGCAGACTGTAGTTTTGGAAGTTTTACCCTACCCTAAATGTTTCAGGCATGGTTAGGAGTAGAAGTATTTAAATGTATTTAAATGTATGCGAATGGGAGCTGCGAAGGCTTCTTCTCCAGGTTTGGACTGTAATCGTGGTCTTTATTTGGATCTAGTTTATGAAATCATGTTTGATGTACTTTGCTGATGGACTAGCCAACAAGACACTGTCTAGGTCTGCATGGCCGTACCAGGCATCAGACGACGAACTGGCATTTCCCCGGGAGGTTGTAAAGGTGGGGGGTAGGTTTTGTTAGTGAGAGTCAGTTTTGTAGCAGTGCAGCAGTTTTAAAAGCACTACAAAGTTCCTTGTTTATACAACAGTTTCAGGCAACAATAAAAGTGTCAAGTTAACTCTTTATATTTATTAATATACCTGCTGGAGAAAGATGGGAGTTTTGTCTAGTGGCGGTTTTCACTTATCTAAGATAGCACAGAGGGCTAATATGCCTGCTGAAAAGAACATGTTCCATGCATATCGAAGAACAAGATTTTATGTGGATAGTTCAGTGGGTTATTGCTTTTGTCACAGAGATTTTGTAATCTGGCACAGTGAGCTATGAGCTGCTATCTGAGAGCTGCATGCAAGCTGCATAATACAGGTGAGAAAGTGATATATTGTTTATCCAACCTTTCTATCATGATGTTTTTAGGGTACTTTCATATCTGTAGAGATTTTCCAGCCTCTGCATCTGATGTAAGTAATCAAAAGTTAGGTGCATCACTTCCTGTGATAGCATCAAGCCAAAGGGCATGCAGTGTCGCTTCCTTTGATTTAATGGGGTCCAAAGGTCACATGATGTCACTTCCTGTGATGTCATCAGGTCAAATGCCTTGCAATGTCACCTCCTGTGACATCATCGGGTGGGTTAAAGGGTAGGTGATGTCAGTTCCTGTGATGTCAGCAGGTCAAGTTCGTGTGATGTCACTTCCTGTGACATCTGGGGGGGTCAAATGGCTTGTGATGTCACTTCCACTACCACTGACATTTTGGTGAATCAAAGTCTGTGCTCTTCACATTCTGCGGGGGCCCCATCATTTTTTGTTATGCCATAGATTGTGGAATGCTTATTTGAAGAGTCACACTGAAATGTTTCCTGAGTAACACAATCAAACCATTCTCATCACAAACTAAGTGTTAAGACTCGCTAACTATCACCTCACAGTGGTCAGGATTAAGCAGCCAGAGTTTGAAACAAAAACAAGTTATGCTAGCTAAAAATGATGGTACACTAAATGAATTTCAAAAGAGCAGAGGTTGTTTGACTTTAGAGTGTTGAATGTCTAATGTATTTTTTTGTTTCACAATTTGCATAATTACTTATAGAATAATTATAGCAGTGTTTTCACTAGCCACTACAGCCTTGTTACTGAACTCATGTACCATTAATAATTTCTAGGCTTTTCATGTTCATTTCTCAATTGTTTCATTGAAGGATCCTGCCAAAGGCCATGCAGCAACGTGTTATTTAAATGCAGCGTTACACGTGAGCAATTAACTATGTCTTCTATATGCCTGTAGTACACTACTGTGTGGTGGACTGGACAACCAGGACACCTCGGATTCACCAGCAGGCCGTGGGTTTGGAAGCTGTTTTCAGAACTGCAGTGAAAGCAGAAACTTCATTGGACTGCAATCTGGACACTTGCTAGAAAGCTGCATCCAGTAGGTGCCCAGACTGAGAGTGAGAAACTCTATAGTCTTTCGCTTATGGGTTGAGCCAACTTCCTGACCCATACAGTGTGCAAGAAAGGAAATGGTCTAAAAATTATGGATCACTCATAAATTATGGAGCGCACTGCTTCATAAACACCTCAACCCTGTACTTGTGCCCACTCCAGTTCAGGTGAGGTTTCAACATTTGCTAGTAGGCTCATTATCCTGTGTGGGCTGCATGGCATAGTGTGACATAGCAAGGCATGGTGTTACCTGCTCCCGGGGGTAGCTGTCAAGAACGACATATTCAAGACAGTAAATAGTCATTCAGTGTTATAAATACCCAACACAATTTAACCCCTCAAAGTCACTAAATTAACCTGAGCTCAACCCCTTAGTAGCTATGGCACAGAGCAGACAGGCTTAAGTTAGAGGCAACGTGATAAGTAAATTTGCAGTACTAAAACAATAGTAAAGTTGAAATGCAAAACAATTAAATTCCCAAAACAAATTAGAAAAGTAAAGTAGTTTAATAAACAAAATGACACCAAAAATGGCAAACATCTAATAAGGGAAAGGAGACATATTAATTTTTAAAGTTTTAAGTAAGAATAGTGCCAAGAAGCACAAAGTGCCAATGATAATCAATGGTTGCAGTGGACGAGGCCCTCAGTGCAATTTGACTCTCACTACATTAGAGGATGGGTCAGATATACCAATCAGGTTTGCCTGTGCAAGGGATTTTACCTTCTGACTTCAGTACTTTAAGTCCACATCCACCACTTAGAGACTCACTTGGGGTCAGGAAGAGTCCAGTCCAGGTCCAGTTGTCACTAATCAGCTGGACAGTTGCATGAAAGGCATCTTGGTGCAAGTTGTACCACTTGAATAGGAGGTCAGCTTTATCCTTGTAATCCACATCTTTGTCCTTGGTACAAGAGAGAGAGAGAGAAAAAGAGAGACAGAAAGAGGGAGAGATCGCAGGTCTAGTCTTCTAGGCTTTTCTGAGGTCCCAGATAGCCAACTAAGTCCTCTTCTGATCTTCCGTAGTCCCAGGAGTATTTGGAAGTCTGTGACTGGAGGTGCCACTTTTATGTCTGGCACAAGCTAGTGAGTGAGAATGGCACCTAGTGATGGCCTAACCAATGAGGTAAAGGTTCCAGGGTTAATCCTATCCACTTTGGGAATTTCAAGGTGACCACAGTAAACGTGGGCTCTGAGGCCTGGGGCTGTGCGCGTAAAGTGTACTAGGGTAATCCTACTGTCTTACCACATATAACACTAAAATACAGTTTTAGGCTGTCCATGTACCCCCAAAGAAATTCAGTTTTATGTAAACACAGCAGGTCTTACAAACAGACTGTGACACTGTAACGTGAAAAAAGGCTCACTGGATTTGGGGTCTGACTGGCTGGAGAAGCAAAAGAAGAGCCCTGCCCAAGTGTCAGCTAACATTTGCCTGTGACGGGGGAATCCTCTTTGACGTGTGCCCCATGAGTCATATGAAATTAAATACAAGAGACCCACTGTGATAGAACCAATCTGGCTGGGGGACAAAACAAGGGTGCAAGCATGGGTGTTAGCTATATATGCTTGTGACAGGGCAGGCTCCTTTGAAGTTAATCACATCTTTGGGACTAGCCCGCATAGCATCCTGTCAAGGGCAGAACAACACCGTCCACACCCAAAGGCTTTTGTCCCTGTTCTGAGAGCAAGTTCACACCTCATTCACGCCCGCTGAAATTCTAATTACTAGCTGGCAGAATAGGGAGAACAAAATGTAGACTTAGGTTCTCAGGTCTTCCGGCAGGGCAAAGGTAACTTTTTAAACCTCATGTTTTCATAATATTTGTTACAAATCTGGCTTTACCAGTTAATTTAGCTTGTTATAAATATTTCAAAACGTCAAGAAATTATATTCATTGCTGTTCCCTAGCTGAAGATAATATTCATTAAACTTAATATTGTATCCCAATGCTTTCATATAGAACAGCAAACCGTCTAATGACATGTTTAACAGTAACCACCATGTACTACGGAATTATGAGTAAATTAGGGGCATATTTAAGAAAAGTGGAGCTGCACACAGTGCAGCACCATTTTCCTTGCACCCCCTACCGACACCATGTGTATGCCGTAAATTAAAATAAGGCGCATCATGGCGCAGGGTAGGGGCAATAGCATCATTTTTTAACGTTATTTATGTACTCTGCAGGAGACGTGACAAAACCTTGGCGCTGCTCCTGCAAAGTACATAGGGGCCCATTGTATTCGATGGCATGCCCTCTTTTAATGCCTGTTCTGAGCAGATGTTAAAGGTGCAGAAAAAAATGACATTACAGCATTTTTTAGACGCTCCTAACAGGGGAATGCCCCCTTTGCATACATTATGCCTGGCGCAGGCGTAATGTAGTGCAAGTGGTTACAAAGTAGCGCAATGCATGCATTGTGCCACTTTTTAAATATGGTGCAGCGTTCTTGGCCTTCTAACGCCATGTCAGCGTAAAAAAATTATGCTAATGTGGCATTCGAATGGCGCTAACAAGCACATTACCACTGGGTTGCAGAGATAAAGTGCTTGAGCCAGCAAAAATAGGGTTCAGCATAAATGCTAAAAATCTGGGGTGATCCTGTAGAAAGGGCACAAGGTATAATGTGTATCAGTCAATGAAAAATGCATATGGAAGATAATAGGTGGTTCAGCATTGCCATTCAAAGTCCATGATAGGAGGTCACCCTATAGTGCAGTCAAAGTTTGTGAGTTTGGCTTAACCTTCTCCACCAATGAAGGGTAACATGAACGATCTTTCTGAAAGTGGTAAAGATAATGATATGTGCGGAATAAAAGCTAGAGTTGCGGATTTATTCAAAAATATATAACATGGACTGTTTCTCTAAAATATTACTGTTAATAAAGTGGAGTATATTTCTAATAATATATGTAAGCTTTCTAGGTACCTACTGAATTTCTAGCCTACTCTATCTATTATTTATTCTTCTTTAGTGTTAAAGTGTGATTGCCTTCTGTTGGTGTTAATGATTTCGCTTTTCTATGAGATAGCCCATAGAAGGTTTCACCTATCTATTCCTTTTAAAGACCACAGTTGAAGTGCTTTAATTCCCAGCTCCTTCCAGGAAATGGGGTATTGCCATAAAGCTCCAGGCTGCTGAAATCTAATTAGTAAAGACCTTCCAATGATTAAGCTCAATTATGGTACTATGGAGCAGTTCCCTCGAAATAAAAGGGTGCACACATTATCGCTCTGAAATTCATGGGTTAGGGCACCACTTCGTATATGTTACAGACGTCTTAATCTCCTCCTTTTCGTAGCTTGCAGAATACACCACCGGTTTATGTAATATGGGTATATGCAGTCTTGTTGCTATACATATCCAGACATATCTGGGGCACACAGAAGTATTATGTGGATATTTTGATGATTTTAGAGTTTATTTGTATACAATAATAAGATATATAGTGATATATAAGGATTATTTACATCCAATGTACTGAAATACAACAAAATATAGTGTCTCATCGTACACAACAGCAAAGCAGTGCTGTTTTATATTCATTCAAGGTAGAAAAGGTACAATGTACGGTTGGAGTATTACGAGTCACTTCTTGATATTATTAGACACAACAGATACAACCAACACTAGTTTTATCAGATTGACGTCTTTTGTAGGAACACATTACTATATAACATGTATAGGACTAATTTATTCGAATAAAAAGAAGAACAAATAGGTTAAAGAACTACGGTCTAAACTCCACCTTCAAAGTGCCTTCAACGATTACTGTACTAGATGTGCTGAACAATACAATGTGTGCAAAGATACCATGTATCAGAAAGTGGGGGGCCCAAGGAAAAATCAGAAAAAGAGGAATGTTAAAACTATACCAGAGATATTTGCCCAGTCAATAGCGTAGTGTATATAGTGGATAAAGTACATCTGCTCATAAGATAATAGGAAAAAATGAGTAGGGAACGTACCTAACAATGAGTTCCATCCATAAATAGGAAATAGTAACAGGAGAACACCAGACAAAGGACCCTCCGTTATGCTGAGTAAACTACCTTGAAGAGAAAATGACATGATCACTTAAAAACAACAAAGAGAAGCCATTGATGTTAAAACCGAAACAATTACTGAGGTGTACTCACTACATATTGTAATTAATCACCTAAGTGTACAGTGTAACATTTAAATTATTTAATGTAAAAGAAAAGCAAAGAGAAATCCACACATTGAACCACAAGGTGAAAATAGCACGAAGAAGCAACAATCTAAAATAATCTGGAAAAGAGAGCAGCAACCTTACAAAAGTGTTTTCTAGGTCCACTTCATGTACCAAATGGGAACTGTCCTGCAGTAGATATACAAAAGCTATGAATCATACATGGCAGGTAATCCAGTTTGAAATTGGTAAAATCAAAAAAATACATGTATTGAAAAAATATGGCAATTAAGATTATTTCATACAATTATAGAATGTCAGTTATAAAGAAGTACACTCACGTCTTGAGTGGAAAGTAGATACTTAGTCCATAAACCCAAATAAGAGGTTCTGCATATGTGTCTATTTCATAGCACCAATGTTCTGAATAAGGTGCAACAGTATTAGGACTATTAATGAAAAAAAACCCGAAGAAAACAAGCAGAAGCACAATTAAATGGAGTATGTACATGTCAATGACAAACTCCAAAATGTATAAAAAAAAGTAATCCCAACTAACCACCAATGATACTCATGCACTATATGCAGTATATACAAATATAAGGAAAAGGCAGGTTTAAACTATGGCAAGACTGTAGCTCGACACATACATGGCACCATAATGAAACAAAGAGAGCACGTATAGTACCACCTGAAAAAAGGTCAAGATGATATTATACAATCCTAATACGAAGCTCAGATATTTAGTCTGCCCTTATGACATGTATGCTATTGTTTCAAAACACAAGATGTTATCAAATCAAGCAAACAATCCAGAGAGACTAACCCAACGACTCATACTATGTAGTATATTGACAATTCTGTCAAGTTGTGAAGAGCAGACAGTTACCTTGCCTGTGCTTTTCATAACTGCTTTGTCAAAACATACAAGGCCTGTCTGATTAGTAGGCTGTTCAAACAACCAACCGCTATCTGCCCAGGAATGTATGTGTGGCATCATTAAATACTTTATTACCATATACACAAGTCCCAAATTAAATTTCAAATATTTTAGTGGCGTGGGGTCCTCAGCAATTTCACAAGTAACCACAACAACAACAAGGCTCTGATTGAGTAAAAGCCAAACACGCCAGAGAGCACGCGCCCCTTAAAGGTAATGAATGAGAAACAAAGAGGACTAGACAGTGTAAGTGCAGGCAAAGCACCCTGTACTCCAAGACTGAAAGCGGTGGCCGCCATAATAGGCTTATCTGCAAAGGTAATATTGACCAAAGTTGATAAGAACATTAGGAATATCAGGTCCAGTCCTTTGAACACAGCAGAAACCTCACCCTTGCCAGAGCCCCATAAAATAACTTAGAGAGTAATGGGTAATTTTGAGAGAGCGATGAAGTTAAATTCCCACTCACTGTCTTCCCAAAATATTACTAAATTTTTACCAAGGCCATGAAAGATACAGAAAAGTTCCTACTACCCCATGCCCACCAAAACACATATCAGACTCATCATTCGTAAAACTTATACTCTTGGATGGAGCATAATGCAATTGGTACAGCATCTTACATCACAATGCATTAACAATACACAACCCAGGTACCTCTCCTATCACTCATTGACTTAATGCTTGTCTTTGACCCTATAAATCATTTTGCTGCCTTTGGGCTAGGTTGTTCTATAAAAATACCATAAAGACAAACACACACATGTCTATGCTCTGTTTTGGAAACACCAAGAGAAGTTCCATGCTTTGCATTATAACATGAGTCAAATTTTGTCAGGCAGTTTTGTGCTTTGTGTATACTTCTTTCTTCCAAGTATATTGCAAAAGTAAGAGGATGACCACCACACAGCTGCAGTAAAATCCATATGTGGAGTTGCTGGGCTAATTCGTGGAGACGGCCACCGAGGAGCAGTGCTGGCACTGAGAGGCAACCGGTCGGATCCCAGTTCTAACAGCTGTTTGTGAACCAGGACTGGGTTCCGAATTTTGAATGTGGTTTTGACTTTCTCAATCTAAGTATACATGAAAGATACTTTGGTATATGCGTGTTCTATAAGACTATCAAATATGCCTCTTTCTGTGTGCATTTATACCAATAACCATTTAAGAGGCACACAATTAAAAACTATTTTCTGATACTCACTACTAATGTTTATTACCTTTCAAAGGGACCTTCCTTCCAACCTAACCGTAATAAAAGAATGAGAGCCGGATTTATCATTTGGCGGAGGGAGTAACAGCAGTCAGGGTGGCAGAGTACTTTACTTTTGCCAACCTGCTTTTACTCTGCCTGCCAAATATAGAGTTCACCGCCAACCCTCTGTTTAAATCTGTAGGTTTGTATAAACTACCATCACAGTAGTCCATACAAAGCTATTAAAAGGTTTGGTGTTGTCTGCCATTGACTACGGGCACTTACACTAAACGTTTAAAAGGTTTTTCTTTTCCAAAAACAATGTCTCAAAACGTGAGTTTTTCTTTTTGGACACAAACATCTAATTACTGTCCCTCAGCCCCAGGATATTTCTGGTGGAGACAGAGAGCAAAGAAAAAGCTATTCGATCTCTCACTCTAAATAGGCAGAAGGTTGCATGGCTTACCTCCAATGGCCCATACTCTTTAGGGCCCTTGGAGGAAGACTTATTCCAATGGAGTAAAGTTTACTCTGTCAGTGAAAATCTGGCGATCCACCTGATTCAAAATAGGGTGGCTGGGCTGAGAGTTTGGGAGAAATAGTACCCCATTGCTGGTGCAATGGAGTACCCTGTTTGCTAAACTATACATCAAGCCCTTAGTTAAAACTTACAAGATTTCTAACTTATGTACAGCATATTATATGCAGCTGTTTGCGTTTGACCAGAATTGTAAATTATGACTATTAGGCTACACAAGATTCACTGCAGGAAAAGCATTAACCCTCTTTGTTGCATGCATAAAATGAAAATCTGTGAACTATACTTTACATGCAGGGGTTTTCAACGTACACATTTACCCCTGTGCAATTTTATGATGATTCACAACTTTCAGCAGAGATTGCACACATATTTCTCCTCCAAGCATTAACCATTCAAAAGACCTTACTAGTACTGTGGCATGAAACTTGCTGGATACACAGATCTGTGAAGAATGTACCTTAATCCCCAAATATGCCTAAAAGATGTGATGTGAACCCTGAAGGTGACTGTTCGACTTGGCCGTCTCTGCAAGGTCATCCCTAAACATTTTCTCTTCTCTTCTCCTGTTTTGCTGAATTCAGTTTTGTTGGCCTTAGGACTCTGTGCCCTTTACCACTACTAACCAGTGATAAAGTTCTTCTGCTCTCTCCCTAAAACATGATACAATTGATTTACACATGATTGGCATATTTAATTCACTCGTAGGTTCATTGTAAAGTGGTATTCCATACACCTATGGCTAGTAAATTAAATGTTACTAGTGAGTCTGCAGCACTTATTGTGCTACCCATGTAAGTAGCCTCTTAAACATGTCTCATACCTGCCATTTTCAGCTTGTAGTGCAGTTTAAACTGCCAATTTGACTTGGCAGGATAATCCCCTTGCCAACCCTAAAACCTCCTTATATTATATATGTCACCCCTAAGGCAGGCACTAGACAACCCAAAGGGAAGGGAACAATGTTATTAAAACATTGGAGACATATGTTTAAGTTTTACATGCCCTGGTAGTGAAAACCTCACAATTAAATTTTTCTCTAATGTGAGGCCTACCTCTCCCTTAGGATAACAGTGGGTTGCCCTATTACATTTAACAAGTGGTAACTGTTGTTTATGAGCAGGTAAAAATAGCATGTTTGGTGTCTTATAAATTGTCATTTATAATCTTCTTTAAAGGTAGCGTTGGATTTTATGTCACTATTCTGAAAAGGCCACTTTTAGAAAGTTGGCATTTTCTTGTCCTACTCATTTGGTGCCTGCAGCATGTGAACAGGTGTAGGTTGCAGTTGGCCTTTGTGTATTCCTCCTAGACAGTCATACAATAGAGGGACTCAGTGTTGGCAACATGGGCCATTCACGGCAGGATTGTGGCGGATCTGTGCAGAGACCTACTTACGCTTCAAAGACACTGCCTTAGCTCACACACACAGAACCTCACAATAACCTATTGTGACTGCAGACAGACTGGGACCAGGGCAGGGAATTCCAGACACATCTGTAGGGGAAAACACCAGAAGTTTCTCCACTTCAAAGTGGGCATCAGGTATGGTGTGGCCTGCTATGTACTTCAGAGGACTGTTCTACTGCAGCAAGAGGACTGTCCTGTTGCCTAAAGTCCGCCCATTGGCCTGCTGATTGAAAACTGTTGTCCTGCTTGAACCCAAAACTTCCAGAGTGACTCCAAGGGCTAGTTGGCTGGCCTCCTGATGAGAATCTCAGGGACATAAAAGGCTTCAACTGTGTTGAGCCTGTACCTGGACCCAGTCTCAGTGAGCCTGGCCCTCCAAGCTATGCCCCTCCACTCCTGGGCCCTTGGAAGTGGGACTAAAGTTGCCCTGATAGCTCATATCCCAAACTTTGGACGTAGAAAAAGTGTTCTGTCAACCGCGAGGACACCAGGACCTACCTGCTGGCCTATCTGCCCACAACGCATCGCAGGTTGGCCTGACTTTGCAGGCGCTCCTGCTACATTCTTCTCCACAACAGTAAATCCTGTTCATTGGTGCCTCACTGAAGGAGTATCCGGCATTGTGGAGCCCTTGTCGGCCACAGCTTAAAGCTTTGTTATGCTGGAGATTTTTGACTTCAATAAAAGAGACTATCCCACCTGCTGTATTACAAGTTCCATTATATCATATGGAACATGTAATACAGCAGACGGGATACCTGTCACGTTTGTGATGGAGTAATCCCCTCCGCCAACATCGTAATCAGGCTCTGAGTCAGAAGGTAAGTGGAGACAGGGCCCAATCCACTTCTTGTATATGAACCATGCTCCATCGTGGTTGTCCATAACTTTTGACTTTGCCACGGTCTCGCACAACTAAATGCCCATGGTTGGTGGTTTGGTCTTTTAGGCACTATTTTCCACTTAAAATTTTAAAAACTCATAACTCTGGTTCTACTGATTGGATTTTTGTTGTTTTGGTGTCAAATAATGCATTACATTTTACTCTATTCTTCTAAATTGATGTGGGATTTTTCTTGCGTTGCTTTTCACTTTATTTCTGTTCGTGTTTTGCATAGATACTTTATACATTACCTCTTGGTTAAGCCTGACTGCTTTTGTGCCAAGCTACCAGGTTAGTTTAGTGACTGTTTGTGGTTCACCCTGACAAGAACTGCCCTTGTTGCTTGGGTAGGGCTCACACCCACCTTCTTAACCAACAATCTAATTTCTGAAAGTGTCAAATTAAAAAAGTCACAACAGCTCAAAAGCTTTCCAAATTCCAATTGTTTTGGAGGCAGCATTTGTAAAAGACATAACAAACAGGCTGTCATTGACTGTCATCTGCCATGCTCTGTATGCCCCCGCACCTCTCATGATTCTGCTTCTTGCCCCTATTTCTGGGTTTCTGAAGCTATATTTCCAATTTCTAGCACGGCCTTTTAGCAAGCTAAGAACAATTGTTAAAATGGAATCTTCAAAACGTGGTAAATTCTAGTGCTAAAAGTCTTTCCCAGTTCTGCCATCTCTTAAATAGCACAATCAAGTAATGGCGAATAGCCCTCTTTCAATGTACCTGAAGAAGGAAATACGTGAATCTTCCAATGAGGGCCCCCGGGGATAGCACCATTGGGTGTCCACCCCCAGGCAGCTTCGGACGATTGGTGAAGTCCAGGCCTGCGGAGCATCCTGATTGGTTGCTCGTGACAGGAGAGACGGCGGATTATAACGGTAGTTTATAACTGTTATATTGAAGTGCGTCATTATGACGCTGTGACCAGATAGAGTAGGGTAAGAATAATTTTGGCTGTCTTGATTCTGTGGCAATATTTATTTATTTCATAGCTGAAAAGGCAGCGGCTGTCAGGGAAGCCCTCAGAGTAATCCGGAAGGGATGACCCATATCCAACCAGGCATTTTATCTCAAGCCTGGATTGGATTTGAGCGTCCTATGCGAGCTGCGGCTAGGGAGGTGGCAGCGGCAGTTTTAGCCTGCTCACCACCACAGCAACGAGTAAATGAAAATACAAATGCTCATTGTCTAGGGGAATATAAACGTAAAGTCATAAAAGAAACGCCACTTATGTTGATGATCAGCATTTCTGGTGTTGACCCTCAGGATATTGCTGCTAAACGAAGCTGCGCGTGTGCGCTATCTTCGTCAGAGGAGAAGTCTGTAAAGGAAAGGTGGGCCTCGGAGGAAGGCGAGGCCGAAATGGGCGGTGGTTCGTGGCTTTCTGGAACAGCCCTGCCCGTAGAAATAGAGCAGAATGAACGATGGCCTGAGAAGCCTCGGTTGCCTAGCAACTTGTCAGAACACATTGTGCAACAGAGAATACCTATTTTTAGGAACTTAACAAAACGCTCTGAGGAAGTTCTGACTGGGACTGGTATAGAAAGGGGATTGCTTCCCATGAAGTCGGTATGGGTAGAGAGTGAGTTACACAGCCTCAACAATGTGACAGAGGACCTCACAGAAGGGGTGTTCTGTAGAGGGCAACTAAGAGTGCGCACACCAAATCATTAAAGAAAAGTGTAATTTCAACAAAGAATGTTGAAGAAGAGGTAGAAGGAAGCCCTGTCAGAACTACCACACAGTTTGAAGGGGGCAGGCATCTGGGTGTGCTGGAGCATAACGTAGTATGTAAAGAGAGCTTAGAGAGAGGCAAAACAAGGGTCACAGTTCCTGTAGGTTTTTGCGGCTTACAAGATGTCAGAGGGAGAATGCTGCATAATGTTGCCAGATGGAGCGGGGACCAGCCAGCCAAGTTTGGAGCACCTTGGGAGAACCGACAAGAAGTGAGGGAGAGGTTCAGGGCAACTGTCCCGTCAGTGGGGGAGCACCAAATGACTTCATCTGAGGTACAAAAGAAAAATGTTGACTGGAAGAATTTCGATGGGGGGGTGGGCGATGGGGAACGTCCATGGACAAGTGTTGGGAATGATGATATTGAGATATGTGAATTGGACTATGATGAAGAAAGTGAGGATCTGGAGGAAGGGGAGATACCAGACTTGTGCAAAAATGGGGATCGACAAGATCGTTTTGAACAGAAAGGGGGTGAGGGGATGCTAAATACTTGTCCAAAGGTTATATTTTGTGGGTTTCTAAGGAGGCTGAGCAATCAGGAAACATTTGGGGTCTTAAGAAAGCACAGGGGAGAAATGATGGGGGCATTTTGGCGATGGATGCAAGGAATAAATTAAATACAGGTGAGACACAATGGTGGTGCAGTTGGGGGGAGCGGAGTAAACAACGAGGTTGGGGGTCGTAATAAACGAAGTTTTAAATGCTCTGTCGATAAAAGTGTGGGTACTGTATCAGAGGTAGTAGTAGAAACAGCGAGTACACAGATTTCAGATATAAAGAATAAAGGGGTATCCAAAGACAAGAGTGGGGAGGTAGGCGAGGATCAAACTGGGGAGTGTGGTTCTAAAAATTCTGGACCCATGTAATCTGCTTTGCCACAGCAGTACGATTTTAGTATCAAAAGACCGATAATGACTAGTACACTAAGCATGAGCATTTTCGCTCAATTCCAGCAGCGTTTTCACCTCAAAATCGCCATTTTCGTCCTGCACTCGTGGCTCCCATTTTATACACGACAGCCATTTTAAAAGTTGCCCTCACATAGGCTTATCATACAGTCAGATTTGATTCCAAGAACACGTACACCTTGATTGACTTTTCTCTGACCTGGGCAAGCTGGAACCATTGCCTCAGGCCAAACCTGTTTGGTCAGTCCCTCTCCCAGTGGCCGAATCAGATAGCATCAAGGCACACCAGGCCATAAAACCCTTATTATCGCTCACACACCCTGCCTAACTTGCTCACACCTGCACCTGCTCTTTTCTTCTTCTTACTTTACGAGGGGGAGGTGCCTGTTTTTATTAGGGGTCCACACTTATCTGATGTGAAATTCTAGACCTTGCCGGGTAATTTATTATGGGTTGGATGACATGAAATATGAGGTTTCATCATGACACTGTTTTTTCCTTTGTAGTGAAAACATGTGAATGACCAACCAAAATGTCAAGAATGTTTGCCTGAAGCTTAAAAAACTGTATATAAGGAAACCTGATTTTGCATTGACACACAGTCTCCTGAGAACATACAAGTCGTGCTGTTGTACTTCTAGGACACTTGTCAATTGGTTGCAGCCAATAAATTCGATCTTTGACTTCACCTAGAAGACTCTGAGTTTCTGTAGTCTGAATCAGGAAAGTACCCGAGGTCTTTGGGTGTACCCTGGCACCGCTGGGTTACCGGATCAGTACCGGTTCTGAAAAACCCAGTACCTCAGTTGGCGCCCAAACGTGGGGCGATACCAGCGGTACCGGTCCAAGCCTGAGGTCCGTGGGGAGCTTCGTGTGAAAATTCTGGAGGAAGGCCGCCACTTCATCGACCCCTGCATGTCGACGTGGTCCGAAAGTCTTTGTTGCGAGGTTCCCCGCTTCCCGACGGCTATGAAGGACTGCTGCCCTGGCTATCGCCCTGATTTGGACCCTTGATTTTTGGTAGAGCGAAACGATAAGACGAGTCTTCTGGTGACGTCATTGATATTTTCAGTTAAGTATAAGTGGAGCGTCTCCCAGTCCTTAGTTGGACACTTGGTTTGGTCCTTAGTTGGACACTTGGTTTGGTCCTTAGTTGGACATTTGGTTTGGTATCCCTTTGGGATCACTTTGATTTGGAACTTGCAAGTACCAAAGCCGAAGGACTCGTGTATTCACGAGACTATCGTAAACGATAATCCTTTGAAGTTTGAAGCTAGACTAGTGAGCGAAGATGCCTGGTCTTAGCAGACTTGGAAATTTGTTTTGTCTTTGTTTGTAAAAGGGACTCCCGGTTGGAGGACTCATGTCCGGTTCCTCCGATTGGAACTCCAACCTATGAACTATATGTGAAGCACGGAGTGGGCCCCATCACCTTTAATAAAGTATGGGTCCGCTATTCTTGGAAATAATTGAGAAAAGTTTTTTTTTTTTTTTTTCTTGTAAATATGACTTACAACTAGGATCTGCAAACGGTTCTGTAAGTAAATTGCGAAGGCGCTATTTATGAAAAATGGCTAAAGCGCGCTGTATTGTGTGTACTGAGTGTTTTCTGTTTATATCTGAAATGAGCTCAATGTGTGTTTGTGGGTCTTCTTGATGTTTACAGTTTGTTAAGTAAAATGTTGGTTAATTAATATTAAGTAGAAACTTAGAAAAAATCCAGAAATGAACCATGTGATGTGCTAACATAGCTATATGTTGCTCTTTAATTTATAGAATGAGCAATTGTGCACATATACAAAACTGCCGTTAAATGCTTAATAAATTAGAAAACACATTCAATAGATATAAATAGGGCCCCCCCCCAAAAAAAACGAAATTATCTATTTTCAATTCAGCCAGCACTTTCCCAGTTAAACATGGGTGGAATTTTGCATAACCTTCCTTTTAAATGAAAGTGGCGCAAAAATGTGACGCATTTCAAGTTAGGCTTATGCGCTTAGGCTTGTGAGTTAATGTATCCCAAATAATAGGCAAGGGATGCAGCTTGCTTTTATATGTGGAATTATCACAAAAAAAAGAATACATTTTTTTTTTTTTTTTTTTTAAAGAAAATTATTAATTATGGAAAAATTATTAAAAAAATAAGTGCCTTTCAAAATCGTTTTTTAATATTTATAAAGCTTAATACCTATACTATGACCTCCTAACATTAAAATTTAATTTAAGTTATGTTGCACCGCTAAAATGACATTTGTATGTGCAATTTTCCCTTGGCGCAGGAGCAAACAAGCTCATTTCTATAAAGTATAAGTTAATATTTTCAGTGGCTGACTCATGGATTGTGTAATAGACATTCTGGTAATGCATATTATGCAAGAAAATTGTAGGATATTGATTTTTTAATGCCTAAAATATCAAAGTCGATTTTGGGCAAAAGCACTGTTTAAACTGCATTTTCTTTCATTCAGAGTACTTTTTAAAGTGTCTCAGGCTTCAGTAAATGCATACATTTAGGTTTGATATATATTTGCAGGTTGTGCCTTCTTATGATTCAATGAGTCAATGTGCCAGTACAAAGGCTTGTTTTAATATCAAGGTTGAAGGTTCTAACTTCAGCTGGGCCTACTGAGACGTTCATTTATTCGAGGTTGATGAAATATGTACCATTGCATGGGATTGCAACAAGCATTTATTCTAACAACTGGTATGTGTGTTATTAAGGTGTGTGAATTATTCACAGTAAATGTAGTTTAATAATCTGGAAATAGAGATGATTTTTTTTTACAGTGGAAATTGTAGGTGCCAAATTAATATGGAGTGTCAGTGTAACAATTTTTACTTTTAGAAAGGTAAAACTAAGGTGGCTTGATGTTGCGAAGTAACTGACAAGAGGGTAACAGTTAAGTATTGGAAATTTATTTTCATGTATTTGGTCCTATCATGAATTGTTCTTGCTGGTCCTGTATGTTAGAAGAGAAACAGTAAAGTTATATTTGACAGCAGATTTCCATTGCCTGGTGATCTACTGTCAAAAGGAGGGTAAGGATTTTAAACCTGACAAATTAAACAGGCCCAAATATTGGGTTTTGGGCTGCAGGTTTACAGTGCATAAAGTACATGACATGGTGTTGTGTGCCACCGCTTATTCACACATGCTATTGTTTTGTCTATGCTTTTTGTGCTTGATACACAGCAAGTATATCTGATGGCTTGACGTTTTGTGCGTTTTTATTATTTTTTATTTGTTTTTTGCATGTTTGTTGCTGCTTTTGATACTATTACAAGCTCCCCTGTGTTGTGAGGGGACGGTCATGACGATGCCCATCGCTACGCAACAGTTGGTTGAACTTGTTCTGGTTACTAAATTCCACAGAGAATGATATTTCATGCTGTGAACATAAAAGACAACACTTCACCAGTGAATGTCTATTTGGCTATAATGGTATTGAAGGAAAATAAAAAGAGATATACAGGATCAAAGTGTGTCACCTGCAGTTAGTCACGTTACTGCCCCTTCCCTTAAAGGAACAGGCAGCCCTACATTTATGTATCCTTGATTGGACCTAAGGATGAAATTATAGATCTGTGACTCAAGGTGTCCTAATTTCTATATTACATTAGTTAATGATGTTCTGTTTCCTAAGTAGCATATGGCTTTCGTTCCTTAAAAGAAAACCAGGTTTTCATTTTTTCCTGAAGAAGGAACTGAAACATTAGCTAGGAGTACCGTATATGGTGTAGTCGCCAACGGTAGAGTTAAAATTTGTGTAACTTTGGCCTTTGTGTATCACCCGTACTCTTGGTGTTGTGTCACATGCCTGACTATCACCCAAATAATTTATTTTGTTCTTTCTATAGATTTTTTCTTTGGTTACTTCCCCTGACCAATGTCGCACCATGCTTAGTTATTGAGATTTTAGCTATGTCCTAGTCCCATTTCTCTTTTTCGAATTCCTTTCACCAGTCAGCCCTTTTATTATTATTGATGTATTGTTCAGGTTCACATTTCCAGACTGCAGTGATGTACCAGGGACCCCCATGTTATGTATAATTCCCTTTGGTATGACCAGACTGGTTTTCAAGAATTTGCCTGCTTCAATGTTTTCCAGCCTGACTGTCAGGGTAGCGATAGACTGGTTAACTGACTCAATATTATAGTAAGACAAGTTTTCCATCTCAATAGGAGATATCTTATGTTTACCTTTTTGAACATGACGAATTTTCAATGTCTATTTTAATTTGGTTTTCGGTTCCCTTCTGTTCCTGCTACTTTAATTTTTGGTGGGATCAGATGTGTCCTAATCATGCAAATATCAGGACCCTCTAGTTCTTGTCTTTTTGTTTGCACATTTGACTATTAGCCTGTGTATTGCATAGTGCACCTGATGCACAGTTTTTAAAGGAAGGTTTCTACATGTCCCTGATAATCGGTATCATGTGATTTCTCTATTGAGATGTTCTAAGGTAAGGAGGAACACCTAGACTTAATCATTGAGGCAAATATGTGTTTACCCCATTAGACAATGCCACTGTCTGAGGAAATCCATTCAGATAGAATTCTCATGTAGCTATAGATGGCAGAGAATAATGGAGAGAACTGAATTAAAGATGCTACAGACCCTGTTTTGCCCTTCTGCCTTTGTCTTTGTATTTTATGCCCATGGTGTATGGCTACTCCTTTGAAGATTGCAGACCACCTGCTTGCAGTCCCCTTGTTAAAAACCATGAACTGTTTTTGTACTAAATTGAAGGAAACTAACAGCTGTGGCACACTTCCTACGTCACTAGATTCTGCGGGTATCAAGTCATAATAACCTGCAGGACATTGATTTAAGCCTAATTCCCATCAGTGACAGCTACAGATGAAAGACGGACGTCTTGGCCCTACAGTCTCAGCACCCAGAAAGTAGCAAAGCTGGACAGCGATCGCCAGCGCATGGTATCGTACTTGCTCCATCAGACGGCGTTGGTCATCACAAAACCAAAGTTTCAGTGTAAAAGAACTAAAGAGAAGGATTCCTGTTGTTGATGGCAGAGCTGTTTTGAGGTTTCATTTCTCTACCTGTCATGTGCTGGTAACCTCTGACAGTGTGCAATCCCTTGAGCCCCTTGGCCTGAGTTTTGGCCACACCCCCCCTTTTCTTTGCTCCAACGGAAGAAGGGCAGTGCACCGGAGATTTCAAGTTTGGAAAAAGGCACTATATTGTGGTGCTCATGAAAGAGCAGCTTGAGCGTCCTCTGACACTAAATAATGAGTGTTGGAGTCTGAAAGTGCTGCTGAGCTTGAGCTATTTCCCAATTAATGGTGCTTGGGTCTGCACGAGATGATTTGTGCCCTTGATCAATGAAGAGCACATTGTTTGTAGTGTCTGCCACAGAGGAGAGACACTGGTGCATTGCTTTAAGACATTGAGACTTTCGAGTGAGCTGTGGGTGTTTGCCAGGAGGGCACTCCAACTAAGCAGTATTTTCTCACGAAGAGGCCTGAATTGAGAGGCCCATGCGAAAGAAAACAACAAAAGAAAATTTGATGGACAATAGAAGCCTGCCAGAGAGGCTTTTTGAACGGACTCTGGGCATAGTTGGTTTCACAAGAGGTTTCCGTGTGATTGTATAGACTAGGTGTTAGGAGACTGATTGTTTTGCTGGCATTGTTTTAAAGTACTATTCTGTTTAGTAAAAGCAGAATAAAGTCCATTTTCTGTGGAAAGAGTACCCCCTTTTCACCTTAGAGCATTGATGAGAGTCACCACTGTTCCACCTGAACATACAAAAATTACTGAAATGCAGAGGAGCCCTAAAAATGTTACTAGATAATTTTAGGATTTGCTTTTTGGTTAGGGTTGTGAAAAATTATTATTTCATAGTGGTCAGTACTTTCTCCCGTTGTCTATATGTTCTTAATAACGTGTTTTCTAGTGTCTTTTAAACATGACGTTGTCATTTATGGGTAGGATTGTTTTTCTCTACTCAATTGACTTCTGCACCCACTTCCCAACCTATGTCTTTTCCTACTATTGTTTCTTTGCACTCTTTTCACCCTTTTCCTGAACATGAGCAGGTTAGAAGATCAGAATTTGTAAGCAATTCTTTTGTACAGCTTCTGCATCAACACTAGTTAGTAGTGAACATCACTAATTGTTGGGTGTGTGATCTTATGCCACCTACTGCAGATAGAAGTATTCCTTATTTTGTCCTGCCATATGTGGCCTTTTGTGCTACTTCATGTTCGAGGAGACCTGTCCAGAGAGAGTTACCAAGTACTAGAATTTTGCTCCAGCAACATCTCCATGGCCTTATAAACATAGACCTGGACTCAGATTAGCATGAGAATAGGTTTATTGCCTATGTAAGGGCAAAAGGAGGGTTTGTGGTTCTAAAAATTCTGGACCCATGTAATCTGCTTTGCCACAGCAGTACGATTTTAGTATCAAAAGACCGATAATGACTAGTACACTAAGCATGAGCATTTTCGCTCAATTCCAGCAGCGTTTTCACCTCGAAATCGCCATTTTCGTCCTGCACTCGTGGCTCCCATTTTATACACGACAGCCATTTTAAAAGTTGCCCTCACATAGGCTTATATTACAGTCAGATTTGATTCCAAGGACACGTACACCTTGATTGACTTTTCTCTGACCTGGGCAAGCTGGAACCATTGCCTCAGGCCAAACCTGTTTGGTCAGTCCCTCTCCCAGTGGCCGAATCAGATAGCATCAAGGCACACCAGGCCATAAAACCCTTATTATCGCTCACACACCCTGCCTAACTTGCTCACACCTGCACCTGCTCTTTTCTTCTTCTTACTTTACGAGGGGGAGGTGCCCGTTTTTATTGGGGGTCCACACTTATCTGATGTGAAATTCTAGGCCTTGCCGGGTAATTTATTATGGGTTGGATGACATGAAATATGAGGTTTCATCATGACACTGTTTTTTCCTTTGTAGTGAAAACATGTGAATGACCAACCAAAATGTCAAGAATGTTTGCCTGAAGCTTAAAAAACTGTATATAAGGAAACCTGATTTTGCATTGACACACAGTCTCCTGAGAACATACAAATCGTGCTGTTGTACTTCTAGGACACTTGTCAATTGGTTGCAGCCAATAAATTCGATCTTTGACTTCACCTAGAAGACTCTGAGTTTCTGTAGTCTGAATCAGGAAAGTACCCGAGGTCTTTGGGTGTACCCTGGCACCACTGGGTTACCGGATCAGTACCGGTTCTGAAAAACCCAGTACCTCAGGAGAATAAAAAAGAAAAAACAGATGAAGAAGTATCAAAGAGTAGAACTGAAGGCTTAAAAAGGTTACCATACATGGGGTTGTCCATGCCTTTGGGAGCGCATTTGAGTGCAGGGACAAAAGAGATTTGGAAAGGCGAAAGGACTTCATTTGGAGGCAGGGCTGCCCAGGAGCCCATAAATTCCACACTCGCGCTCCCGCTCTACGGGAGGCGCGAAAGGACTTTATTTGGAGGCGGGGCTGCCTAGGAGCCCATAAATTCCACACTCGCGCTCCCGCTCTACGGGAGACGCGAAAGGACTTCATTTGGAGGCGGGGCTGCCCAGGAGCCCTTAAATTCCACACTTGCGCTCCCGCTCTACGGGAGGCGCGAAAGGACTTCATTTGGAGGCAGGGCTGCCCAGGAGCCCATAAATTCCACATTTGCGCTCCCGCTCTACGGGAGGCGCGAAAGGACTTCATTTGGAGGCGGGGCTGCCCAGGAGCCCATAAATTCCACACTCGTGCTCCCGCTCGCGGGACACGCCCGGGCAAAGCCCGGTCCAAGGGCGGGCCCGTCCTGTGCCCGTCGGAGACCGAAGGAGGCTGGGCTGGGCCCCCTCTCTTTCACTTGCACTAAGAGACCAGTAAGAAACTTAAGAGACAAGAGACCATTTTATATACATTAAACTGAGAAGTTGTATTTTCACTCAGTTCTACCAACATTAGACCTTCTTTACGTTCTCCTACTGCTATTGTTATAGGATATAATTTTGGAGGGCTTCACTAAACAAGCGTATAGCCAACGAGTGGGACGCTGCTAGCCTTCAGAAGTGGCTTGACAGGCAGGATCAGACATTTTTGTGGCAGGACTTCTAATTTATAAAATAAAAAAGCGCTTATCAGTATTTGAAGAGGACCTTATACTATAGTCCGCCTAGGGGCCTAGCATCCTGTGGCTGGTACTCTAGGATATTTTAAATAATACCATCGGGCAAGAGCCTAGGGCCCTTGAACTAGATCTAGTGGAGGCGAAGCATTAAACAGTTGACAAAAGGCATGGGGAAACCCAAGGCATCTGAACCCCCACGGGGGAAGGAGAAAACTATAAAAAAAACTTAGGAATGCAGGCGAGGATTGTACTATATCTAAAATCGATGATCTTATAGAGGAGGTAGAGTCATTACTAAGTAACAGGGCCACCCCTCTGGTGGGTCCCGATAAAAAGATAACCTCCTATTATACAAAGAAAGCAGAAATAGGGAAAGAGAATTTGATTGAGAGCGATAGCCAGCAAGAGGAAAATCTATCCCCTGCTATTAGGATAGTTAGGCCCAAAGACGATACAACACGAGCCACACACTCAACTATTGTAGAAAGTATTAGGAAGAAGGGCTATGCGCAGAAGAGCGATATTGTGTGTTCTAACAAGTATGCAGTCCTGGCAGAAGCCGCTACCAATAAAGTACAGAAGGTACAGGAGGGGGAATCTGTGGATAAGCCAGATCAAACTATCCCCTCAGCACAAGTAGTTTTAGAGAAGATATCACCAGCCAATCAAGACTCGGAAAATCATTTAAAACGTAAAACAAGGAGTTTAACGGATCTTTACGATCTATTTTTTTGATTAATCCAGGAAGTCAGGGAGTTAAAACTTGAAGTAAGAACCTTATCAGCTCTTGTGAAAAAGGGGGGGACAGGGGAACCCATAGAGTTCAGAGTGTAGAGGAGACTTCAATGGTATCATCACATGCACAAGGTAGACCCACATACCTCCAAAGCTTGAATGCCCAGCCTAATCCTATCCCAACTATAGCTAGGATTCCATATCCATTACAAGGGTGTGTGAGAGGGGAAAATGAGGGTAACGTTGAACGTGTAATTATTCCATAGGTAAGGCTGGAGTGTTACGACAAGAATCAGGGAATTTCCCAAAGGAGTCCCGTCTGGAAATAGGGTCACAAAAAGAGAAGGTGGAATGTATATTGAAACCCCACGCCCTAATACTTAATAACAGCATCCCCCCCACTATACAGAGTAGACATTCTGAGGGAAAAATGAGTCCTCCTAGGGCTGAAGTTGTTTATCTGCTAAACGTACCGAAATTGGCCCAAAACAGTACTGAAGATGAGGATTCCCTGAAGAATAAACTGATATACTGGATCAGGTACAAACAACACTGCTTATCCCTAATCCGCTCAGATATTATGAGGGCGAAAAGAATGCCAGGAGAGACTGGGAAGCAGGATGTTGTTGCACTGACACTAAGGGATAAAAGATTAACTGAAGGTCTGATTACTATGGAACAAAGAGCTAGCGCTCCCAAAAATAATGCTATGAGATTTAGTTTGGATCCATATACAATCTATTTTACAGCGCAGAGGGGCAAATACAGAAATGGGGGAGCACAAATAAGAAAAGGAGATTCTGATCTTGAAACAGTTGATTGACTAACCCAAGTAGGCCAGGTATATTTGGGACCGACTAGAGACCTAATAGCAGCTGAGTCCCCTGAAGGAAATAACTACCAAGTTACAGGGGTAGGGAGTACAGGGGAGCATTTGCCTTGTAGAAAGGAATTGACCATATCCCAGAGCCCCATTTCCAACGATATGACCTTAATTGGAAGGGGATTAGTCACTATGATTTCCTGGAATGTAGCAGGCCTAAAAAGCAAGCTTATAGACCCTGACTGGCATGACTACATTGAACAATTTCATGTTTGTCTCTTTCAAGAGACCTGGTTAAAGGATCCACTGCATAAACTGGGATATAAAACCTTTTTTATTAGTGCAACTACAGCAGCCAGAGGGAGGCCGTCTGGGGGGTTGGTCGTATGGGTGAAAATTTCCCTTAATACCGAGATATGTATACACAACACAGAGTCTGCGGATATTTTGTGGTTGGAATTGGGGGATAAAAATAAGGTGCTATCCCATTTGTTTGATGTGTATATAAGGCCCAAAAGATCAAACCAGGAGTCACTTGAAGTAGAAATATTAGATGGTTTGCTCAAAAAAATTCCGGTAGGAGAGACAATTATGATAGGGGGGGACTTTAATTGTAACTACGAACCTATAATTGGCCTTGAACATCTAGCAGATGATGAAGATTTAGCAAGAGCAATCCCCCACCTATCAACTAAAGAGGCTGTCCCCGGTACGGTGGCTGCTTTGCAACTCATGGGCCTTACATTAAAGCATGGACTGAGGGCATGTAACGGTAGAGTGGGCCAAGGTGGTCTTAACATGGACACTTTCCAGAGAGGTAATACAGCCTCAAAATTATATTATATTATGCATAGTATGATTACATGGGAGTGAATAGTGACATTCAAAATAGACAAGAGGAGAGAAAGTGATCATTTTCCACTAGTAATCAAGCTTAGGGGTTACCTCCTTGATCTGGACCATACGGAAAAGGATAAGGTGGAGTTGCAACCCACTCTTAGTAATAATCGAAGGGCAGTAAAATGGCCGGCAATACTGGGCAATCCGGGTGTTATGACAAATATCTATAACATATATACAGATCTCCTGGAACCCCATGCCCACAAAAATTGTATTGACATTCCTATTATGGTCATTCACCAATCAATGAGTACTGCACTAAGACCCTACCTCACCAAACAGATACAACAAAAGCACAAAAAGGGAAAGGAGCAAACCACTTCATCCAACCCCTGGTATACCACTGAATGTAGGGAGGGGAAATCATTATTGGTAGAGGCCCTAAAACATAAAAACCCATTAGCCGTGCAACAGGCAAGGGCTGGCTATAAGAAAACACTGGCCATAGCTCAAAAAAGGACAAAAAATGGCATGACCTGCTAGAAGCAGCCAAACGCAATGACGTAGTGGCTTTTTGGAAAATAGTTACTCACAGCAGTAAAGAGGGAACATACAACACCGAACATCATATAGATCCCAATGCGTGGGTTAACTATTTTACATACCTTTATTCTGATCCCCCCTATCTTGATTTTTATCCTTCCCCGCACAAAGAACTACCCTCTTGGGGAATTTTATCTGATATACTGTTTAGTTTGGAGGAAACGGTAACTGCCATAACAGCGATTAAAAAAGGCAAATCCCCCAGTTTGGATAAGATCTCTGGAGATCTGTTCAAACACAGTATAGAAATCTGGGCACCTTACGTAAATTTACTCTGTAATGCCATAGCAAGGGGAGAGCCAGTTCCCGAGACATGGAAAGGCGCGGAAATAATCCCAGTCTACAAAAAAGGATCTAGGGAAGACCCTGGGAACTATAGGCCAATTAGCCTTATTGATGTCATGCAAAAAATGTATGCCAGACAGCTGCTGAATAGAATAAGCTGCTGGACAGCATTTTGACTATATACCAGGCAGGATTCAGACAGCAGACAAGCACAATTGACCAGGCCTTCAGGTTACTAGCAATAATGTGGAAATACACAAAATTAATGAAGGACCATCTTTACATTGCATTTGTGGATTTGCGTGCGCCCTTTGATCTGGTTCCAAGAGACTCTCTATGGGCTGCGTTAGGGAAACAGGGTGTGCCAGGGAGTCTCTTGTGCCAGGTAAAGAGGTTGCATGAAAACACATACGCAAAGGTACGGTGGGGTCCAAATGGAGAGTTGACTGACCCAATACCTATCAAGAGGGGAGTGAGGCAGGGTTGTGTGCTTGCCCCAACCCTCTTTTCATTATATATTAACGATCTGGTAGAGTATCTTAAACGGAGTAACCACGACTCTCCAAGACTGAATGGAGACCCAGTTCCTGCTCTCCTTTTTGCAGATGACACCATCTTACTATCCCAAACTCCCATGGGTCTACAAACCCTATTACGGAGGTTTAGTGAATACTGTAGCTCGAAGGGGTTAGAAATAAATGCAAATAAGACAAAATATCTGACTGTTAACCCCCATAAAGCACTAAAAAGAAGCATTCTGATTAAGGGGCAGGAATTGGAACGAGTACAAAACTTCAATTATTTAGGGATATTGTTGGATGCTAAGTTGTCCTGGACTCCGCATGTTAACAAAGCTGCAACTTCCTTAATCCATAGCTCCACGCGATTAGTAAAAATTATAAAAACTCAAGAACTAGGATTGTTTCACCAGTGTTTTAGGTCTATAGATATAAAGCGCAGGCTGCTGCCTTATATGGCGCTGAACTTTGGGGAATTGCAAACCTAACCTCATTGGCATCCCAAGAAAACAGCTTTATGAGGGGGATATTGGGATTGCCACCATCTACTCCACTGATCCCTCTTACCTATGATATAAACATGAAACAAATAGGTAAATTGGCAGTTCTGAGGCCATTGCTCTATTGGTGTAGACTTTGGACAATTCCTGAATTGATCCAGTATAGGCAAGTATTAATTGAGATAATGGACCTTGATAAACCTATTTCCCTTCCGTGGCTCCATCACATAAGGTATTGGTTCTATACCCTAGGGCTGAAATCTTATTGGGACGAACCGCACACACTTACATTACAATCCAAGACTCGATTAAAGCATGTATATTGGGAGTTTTCTTTAACTAGCCCTTTTCATAGTAAGGACCTGGGTAGACTGACCTCAAGTTTTTTGGACATTAAATCAATACCAAGAGCTGAGGAATGGATAGATTCAATCCAGCCTAGGCGAGCGAAAGCATTATTCATGAAGTTTCGATATGGGATTCTTCAGATAAAGGCATTTACTATGAAATGGGGCCCCCAGAGTGAGGGTAATCATGAGGCGAAATGTGGGTTGTGTAATATGGAGACCATTGAAACGGTGGATCATGTTCTGTTAATCTGCAAAGCCTGTGACAAACCAAGGAAAAAATGGATTCGACCTATTTGTAGGAATGTAGGAATTCGAAATTATAATGAAGCGGCCAGACTGTTAAGATCTAGTACTATTCCATTTGTTGTTTTTGGAATAAGCCGCTTTCTCCTAGCAATTTCATTTATTAGAGATAAGGTGGGCCTGAGGCTTTAGTAAGTTTTGCCTTAGCAAACACCTTTAGACACAACTTATGATGCCTGAAATGGCAAATGGGTTTCCCTTCCTGCAAGTTAACAGACTCCGGGTAGTTATTATGTTTAGGATGTAATTTTAGCTAATTTATATATGGAGAGAATATAGATGGCTATTTTTGTATTTAGGAGTATTAGTATACACTCGTCAATTGTTTTATAAAATGGTTAAATAGCTTTCTAGTGAAAGCCAATGGAATAATGGTAACACATTGGGTAGGATTTAAACCATAGAAATTCTTAACCTTTTAGTGTAAGGAATGATGTTAACCGATTGTAATTTATTGATTTTAGGAGTATTACTCGTTATCCATGTAATAATGTTCTTTTTAGTATTTATATGATTATTTATTATCTTATGATGATTCTTGAGATTGTATTACCCATTCATGGCTGATAGCCGAATAAAGGTGTGTGTGAATTGAATTGAATTGAATTTATTAATGTCTAAAAACTTTTACATAGAGAGATACAATCGAAAGAGGGTTCTAAGGAAGAAGCCTGGGAATTGGCAAGGAGACCTAGGGTTCCCACTACTATTGAGACATGAACGTCAGCATTTTTTATATTCGCAAGTGTTTATTGCGAAGAATTTTCAGAACGGGCAGTAGCTATATTTAAATACATTGATACAATCAGGAAAGCCAGCATAGAATTTGGTGGCTTTGCATGGATACACTATGATGAGAAGTTCCGAGCACGGATGGTTTTATTGCCTGATAAACCATGGGGAGAAGTGGATAATGAGTTATGGGTCCAGTGGATGTACCCACAGAGACCGCCGCCTGCAATGCATACTGCCAGTGGTCTGGCGGTGCAGTCTCTGTCTTTTCTCGGGAAACCCACCCCAGGAGGGGTGGGTGCATGGGGATGGGGCCAAATGTCAATTCAGGAGCATGCTGGGTTTTTAATAGGGGATACTGTCTGAGGGTAGAATGGCAGGTCCTTTCCCTTCTTGGCCTCTAGAGATTTTGATAGTATCCCCTTCAGGTGCCATACCAAAAAAGAGCAAAGGAGAATTCAGGATGATTCATCATCTTTCTTGGCCAGAAGGTTCATCCGTCAATGATTACATAGCAAGGGAGGATGCAGCTGTTCAATTTGCATCAGTAGGCTATGGCACTGGTGCGAACAGTAGGTCCTGAGGCTGAATTGGCAAAATGTGATGTTAAATCAGCTTTTCGTTTGTTGCCAGTACATCCTTTAGATTTTGCACTATTGGATATTCAGGTTAAGAATCAGATTTATGTGGATAAGGTGCTACTAATGGGTTGTGCTATTTCTTGTAACCTGTTTGAATCTTTTAGTACTTTTTTACAGTGGTGTTTTACTTATTCTACGGGAAGAGAGCTGATTACACACTATTTGGATGATTTTTTGTTGGTTGGAGCAGCTGGAAGTGGGGAGTGTGCAAGAGCATTGGAACAGTTCCAAGAGATGGCAGGGGAACTGGGTGTTCCTTTAGCCCCAGAGAAAACGGAAGGTCCAAGTACTTGCTTGGTTTATCTGGGTATTGAATTGGATACAGTAAAGATGGAGGCTAGGCTTTCACAGGCCAAGGTTCAGGAGATTATGAAGGTTTTGGAAGAAGCGGTTCAGGCTAACAAATTGCAGTTACATCAGGTACAACATTTGCTAGGCCTACTTAACTTCGCATGTAAAGTGGTAAGAGCTGGTAGGTCTTTCTGCAGAAGACTAGGTTTCACAATGTCATGAGTTAGTATGCCACACCACAGAATACGAATCACAGCTGGCTTAAGAGCAGACTTTGGAGTATGGTTGGCCTTTTTGAGAGGTTTTAACGGAAGAACCATGTGGTTACCAGATGAAGTCTTTGTGTGGACAGTCCAAATTGTTTCAGATGCAGCAGCTGCTAAAGGTTTTGAAGTGTTTTGGGAGGGGAGATGGTGTGCGGAAGAGTGGCCCGAAGCATGGTTAAAAGACAAAAGAAGCATTGCCTTTTTTGAGTTTTTCCCTTTGTTAGTAGCCCTAGCAGTGTGGGGAAAGGATCTAGAGAAGACAGTTACTTTCATCGTGGACAAGAAGACGGTAGTAGACTTGGTTAACAGACAAAGGGTCAAAGATAGGCTACTTTTAAGAATACTGCAAAGATTCATGCTGGGTTGTTTGATGTTTAATGTTGTATTCAGAGCTAAACATGTGCCCGGTGTGAACAATAATACAGCGGACGCATTATCTCGTTCGCAGTGACTGAGATTCTGTGGTTTGGCGCCAGGAGCAGATTTACTGAAAACACAAGTTTCAAAGGAGGTATGGGAACTTGCAAAATGAGGATACTAAGATTAGTGGAGAAATCATTAGCGGAAAGCACTTAAAGGGCTCATAGGAAAGCATGGGAGGAGTTTTTGAGAACAGGAGCAACTTTGCGGCCTAGTAATGAGCAAGGCTGGCTACAAAGGAGGGATGATATGCTATCTTTCATAATGAATAATATTAACAGACAAATTTCAGTCACAACTATTGCTGGCAAATTGGCCGGTTTAAATTTCTATGGCAAGTTTTTCTTGGGTTACGAGCCTTCTGCTGGGGAAATGGATAGGGGATTATTACAGGGATGGGCAAAAGAGAAGCAGTCTAATCGCCCAGCCAGGCATCCTATATCCATGAAGATGTTGGTAAGTTTGTTAAGTATTTTGGGGCAAGTATGAGTTTCACATTTGTTTAGGCTATGCATGTCATGGTTATTTTTTGGCCATTCAGAATATCTGAACTGTTGGGAAAGAATCAGGAGGCTGGGCTGAAGGAGGAACATGTCACAGTGTTGAGTGAATATGTGCAAATATTTCTCAAACAATCTAATACAGATCAAAGAAGAAAAAGCACCACGGTGTCATTGAAGAGGATTGGAGGTATGGTATGTTCAGTAGACAGTTGGTTCAGTTTTAAGATACTAAGGAGTACTGAGTTTGCTTTTGTTTTTAGCCATCAAGATGGTTCAAGGCTAACTTCTGCGCAAGTATAGGGGGTCTTGAGGAAAGCGCTTTGTTATATAAGATTGTCCTTTACATTTTGGCATGCACTGTTTCCGTATAGGAGCAGCATCCGAAGCAGCCAGATTAGGTTTTTCAATCAGAGATTTGAAGAAGCTGGGTCATTGGTCATCTGATTGCTGTCTTTGTTATATTAGAGATCTTGAGGACGCTTAGTTCTTACAGTATGTATAACAATTTTCTCTCATTTCAGGTTGTGTGGCCGGCCCGGCTGTTACATTCATATCTATTTGGATAGTGGGACATTAATTCGTGAAATGGGTGGCAAAACAAGCGGACAACAGACCATTTGGAAGGAATCTAAGTTTCCGGAGTAATTAAGTTAAAATTTAATGGTGGGGTAGAGGAGGCATGAGATGGGGCAGTTGCTTCCTTACTTATCAAATTTGATATTGGTTAGAAACTGTCCTGATGTTCTTCATGTACATTTAGGTGAAAATAATTTAGTACAATTGTGAGGTTTAGGCCTGATAAAAGAGCTGAAAAAAGATCTGGACATCATTGGGAGATCTTGGCCTGGGACGAAAGTGGTAGTGACGGAGCTAGTACCTAGAAGGGTTTTGGAGAGGGGCAGTAAAATATACTGCGATAGAGAGGGCTAGACGAAAAGTAAACAGAGAGATGTCCCGCTTTTGCAAAGGAAGGGGCCTGGGGTGGTTGGAACACCATGACATTAAAAAAGAAGATTTCCAATTATATCTTTCGGAATTGAGGGAAAAATTAGCATCCATAATGGGTATTCAAAGATGGTGTCAGTAACAGCATGGTGTTTCCGTTCCTTAATTTAGAAATTTCAGCCTGGCATTTTGGCGATGTCTTAGCTGCTGTTGCTGCAGTTTTTTTCTTTTTTCCCACCTTTTACAAGAAAACGGTGAGCAGGGGGGTCAGGAAATAACTCCTTGTCAGGGTTTTTCCTCGTGGCGCAGTAAACAGGAAAGATTGGGAACATTAGAGAGAAGGGGTTGGCAGAGGTGAAACCGGGGGGCGATGGGGGAGTCACAGGGAAGGTCAGGGGAAGAAAGAAAAGGAATGGGGAAGATTGAAGTCTGGAAGACTGCTCTGAAGTTTTGGGTTGTTTGGGAGGGGGGTTAAGGGTGGGGTTGTAGTATTGTTATGTATTAGTGAGGCCATTGGTTTATAATTTGTAAAATGTGTTAAATGTTTTAGAACTGGTTGCCTGTCCAATAAAGTGGCCTTTTACTCTCTTGAATTATGGTCTGGTTAATTCACCATCTCGCCCGATGAGGGCTCCCGGGGTGGCACCCTTGGGTGTCTACTCTCGGGCAGCTTCGGGTGATTGGTGAAGTCCAGGCCCGCGAATCATCCTGATTGGTTGCTCGTGACCGCGGAATATGACGATAGTTTATAACCGTTATATTGAAGTGCGTCATTACGACACTGTTACCAGATAGAGTAGGGTAAGAATCATTTTGGCCCCTCTTTTAAAACATTATTTTTGGTTCCTGGGCCTGTTTTTATGGTCTCAGGCTTGCAGTTCGGAATCGCTAATTTGTCGCTGGACAAGTGGCAGTGCAGAAGTGCACAGAAAACAGGAAAGATTGGGGTCAGTACGGATTAGGGGTTGGCAGAGGGGACACCGGAGGCGATGGGGGAGTCACGGGGAAGATCAGGGGAAGAAAGAAAAGGAATGGGGAAGATTGAAGCCTGAAAGACTGCTCTGAAGTTTTAGGTTGTTTGGGGGGGGGGAGGTTTAAAGGTGGGGTGCTAGTATTGTTATGTATCAGTGAGGCCACTGGTTTATAATTTGTAAAATGTGTTAAATGTTTCAGAACTGCTTGCCTGTCCAAAAAAGCGGCCTTTTACTCTCTTAAATTATGGTCTGGTTAATTCACCATCTCGCCCGATACAGCAATTTTCCAGCAGATTGCCAAATGAACAACAGGGCCTCCTAATAAAACTCTTCTCAGAAAATTAAACGATTTTCCTGGAATCTGCTGTGTATGCATGTCATGGGTTTACCTTCTGCCAATGCCAACGCAGTCTTCCATCTTTCCGAGGCTGGTTAACAGAGGTGTTAAAAATGGTAAAACTACGTGCTGTGTAAAGCACAGGCTCCTAACATCACCTCTTTCAAACACACGCCACAAATCTTGCACCAATTAGCTTACGTGGCCCTAAAATAACCACATGCATATTCCGTAATGAGAATCTTAACATACTGAACTTCAAAGAGCGTAGCCAGGCATCTCTAAGGTGGACGAGCCATCATATGAAATTCTCTCATGAGGTGTCAGTGTCATGATATGAGGAGGACACTGAGGCACCGAAGGGCAGAGCTTCCCCAAGACCACATCCAAAACATTGGGCACTACCTCCTGCCCAGAGACTGGACAGGAATTGTGTGAGAAACAGGGTATTCTAGAGGAGGGCAGCGTAGGGATTGCATGGGTGCAGACAAGCTCACTCAGGAGCAGAGAAGCAAATAGCAGTGAAGAATTACAGCAAAGCAGCAGCTTCATAAAAAGGTTGCCTTCTGCATCGTTATTTAATGGCTGCGTCTTTTCTGCACCTGACCTTTGTGATGACCCTTTGGGGGGGCATGTCAAAATACCACTTCCTTTAACTTTCAGGAAACAAAAACTATTCTTAGATGTTAAAGAATAATGCACCAAGTAAGGTGTCCAGCTAACTCTAAATCATACCTTCTGTACAAAGGCATTTGGCCCTATGGCTTTGTTCCTGTCATAAGTGCCAAGGACCTTGTGTTCTTCCAGCACAGTTTGCCCTAATTAAAATCATAAAAATTCGATATAAAAATGTAATAAGAGTATGATCGTCGAACACATTCTGATGTATCTACCCTCATTCAGAACATGTGGCATTCTGCGTGGTAGTAGTGATTTTTTCCAAATGCCTGTTATACATTCAGCAGGGTGTGTTCGGCCCTGGCACGTTTTTGTCAGCAGAAAGTGTTTTGAAATACCTTAGTAGAACTCAGTTGACTAGGATGCCAACTCCCATATATGTGGTACATGTCGCTCATTAAGGGCAAGACTCAACTTATTTAGCTGTGATCGGTACGCATTTCACAGAAGATATTCACTTCCTTCTAATGCATCCTCCCTTTGTTAGGACTAATACTTGACAAACTGTCAACACCCCAGCTGTAGGTTGGTCTGTAGGGGGCACAGTAAAATTTATCAGTGTGATGAGATCTCTCAAAGGCAGATATGATTGGGAAGGGTAAACGAAATGCGCCAACTACACAGTCTAGACCTAAACAGTGCCCAGGACAGTAGAAAGAGCTACACAGGAAAGCTTCAACATCCCATTAGGTGACTAGAGGCAGGAAAAGCAACAGAGCAAAGACCTGCAGAGTGTCTAACAGTGCACCAAGGAATGTTGTGAGCACGCACAATATGGCAAAAGTGCACATCCACCAGTTAAGTTTAAGTCCAAACATGAAGCCCATGGAACAACTCACTATCATCTCACACACTAAACAGGTGGGACATAGATAAAACGTTCAAAGCCAAAATTTGCAATTCCACCAGAAAAGTCAAATGACAAATCAGAGAGACAACATGATCCCCACCTTCTACAGCACGCAGAAACCAACACAAAACCAGCCAGGAAACAGCACCAAGAAAGATGTTGCCTGAAACTAAAAGCTCCATACAGTGTGAGATTAGCACATGCACATAAAAACAAGAAGGCAATGGGAAACCAAAACAAAATAGGAAACATGTTCCCGACAAGAATTAAAACTTAACTCCACCTCAAATACCACAAAATGAGGGGGTTTGACAGACCACCCTTTAAACCCCAAAAGAGAAGCGTGTGGACCATAAGCCTAATCAAGAAGGTAGAACCATCCATCTTATCAGGGAAGAGGGAGGGTCCACCCCCAAGTGGAAACTACAAGGAGAAAACAGAGAAGTGGCCAAAAAGCACCAAACCTTGCAATGAACGTGTGGAAACCACAATAAAAGGCCAGTCTGTCACCCCTCCAAACCAGGGCACAATCACTCATCCCGGGCCAAATCGAACTACAACAGAAAGAACAGGTAGGAGACCAACATCAAATATTATCCAAAGAAAAAAGGAACAGCAAAGCTGGCAACAAGTCCACACAGAGGGGGCACCATCAGCAAACAATAGGAAGGGGCACAAAAGAAACACAAGGGCAGACATGCAGCACACTAAGAGCAGGGAGGTCTGATGGCAACCTGAGACAGGACTGTGAAAGTGGAGGGCAGGAAAGACTGCAAAGTGAACAGGGGGGGGTGCCTGCTCATAAACACCAGCAGCAAAGTGACCAGGGAAAACACCACATGCAACACCCTCCCCAATTGTAAAAAACAAAACATGGGGAGTAGACAGGTCAAGAAGTATCAACAGAAAGCAAGCTTAACACAGTCCCAAGAGGAACACACTTCCAAGCACATGTGGTGCACTGGGGATAGCTTACCATAAACCCCACACTAAACAAAACGGGACATGGGCAAAATGGGCCAAGGACTGTGGCATGGAGTCCAACAATGTACAATTGCATGCAAGGCCACCTTCAGCAGTGCACATGACACAGACCCTGAGAAAACTCAAAAGTGTTCGAATGAAAAGGGCAAGAGAAGGTCAGACAATTTAGCCAGTCAAAGGCACACATTCCAAAGGCCCCTAAACTACTAAACTAGCTGGAGGCATCTAAGAGTTACAAGTCCCAAAAGCATCACAGTCAAGTAACCTAATCCCACCTTTAGGCAGGTGCCAGAAAAAAACTGGTCAAAATTAGAACCATTACCACGCAGCCTCCAAAAAGTCCTGACGGATGAGGGCACCCGTCTTACCAGTACGGTTATGCGCTCCATAAAGAAGAAGCCCTCTTCTGTCGACCAGAAGTCTATAAACACTGATGAACCCCAATCGAACATAGTATTTATGTCCATTGGTGTTTGATTACTGAAATGTGTCAATATTCTGCAAAGTTAAAGTATCTTTGCCACTCTGCTACCAGCCTGGAATTGTTTATAAGGTTGTCTCTGCTGCTGTGCTAGAATCCGTGGTATATTTGATGGTACTCTTAAACAACAGGAGGAGACACCTCACAGTTGTCAGTTGGTGCAATGATGTATCATATGCAGTGTTCCGGGCAGTGTTCTGGGCTTCTAATTTTTGCCGTACTCCTTAAGACAATCTAGGGAATGGCGAGTTGTAGGTATGGTAGCTGCATGTCTGCTCTAATACTGTTGTGACTATGATGACCATACACCCTTGTGCACTCTTGTTTACTTGATGTAGTAGCCCATAATCTGGTCCACAGGGTGCATTTAAACCTAGTATGTCTATGTCGTCTATTTTGAAAACTTGCAGAACAGGCAAATTACATTACACATGTGCCATCAGTGGCGTTCACAGCTTCTTACTTGCATGCTATCCAGCTCATAGCACAAGTGCAGAATGAAAGACATGGTTATTATTACATTGTTTAAGCCCAGAAACGCAAGAAGTACTATGGAAGGGCCCGCAGAGAGAAAGACCCGGTCTAGTCTCTCCGCGGGTACGTTCGGGGCACAGGAAGTGGCGCGGAGGCGCCCTATTGGTTAGCAGGTAAGTGGGGGAGGGAGTTGAGGCAGGGTTTATAAGGGGGGTGGAGGGGTGGGGTCGGCATCTGTTCCGCGCCAACGGTGATCAGCTATGGAACAGCGTTTGAGGGACAGTCTACAGGACAGTTACCCTACAGGGGATCACCAGTGGGCCAAGCCCCTGCAGCTTGGAGGGCCCCTCTTTTCCTCCCTACAACAGGGCCACAAGTGGGGGGGCATATAAAATAAAAAATAAAAAAAATAGAAAGAGGCGCCATGGCAACCAGCCACGACGCAGAAGCAGTGAGGGCCGCGCTCTGCGTTTTGGGCGAGGCAGGCCGGGCGTACCTACTCAGACCGGGAGTACTAGAGCAGGCCTGGGTTGGGATGTCACGCCCGACAAGGGCTTCATCCAGTCGGGTCGCGGCGGCAATTGCGGCATGCGAGTCCCAGGACTCGGACGGGGACAGGGAAGAGGGGCCTGCAGCCCCTGGTCAGGACAAAGGCGCGCAGCAAGGGTTCCCCAGCGCACATAGCCCGCTGATGTTTAGCGGAGAAGCGCAAGGCACACAGGACGCGGGACCAGGAACCGCAGGCGCAGATAGCGCATCAGCAGAGGCCGACCACGAGGCGCGGAGGGACAACCGGCAGGTGGGGGAGGGCCCGTATTACAAGGCGGGGCGACCGAGCAGCCCCTGCCCGGGCCCAGTGGGGAAGCTGCCCCGCTAGATTTGTCATACCACAAGGGAGAGGGCTACAGCCCCGGGGACTTTGGGGCCACTGTGAAGAAAAAAGGCAAATATGCGGGGAAACCCAGAGGGGGGTCGGCTAGAGCCAAGGCAGGGAAATTGGGACCAGGCAGAGACCTGGGACCTAGAGGCCAGGATACGAGAACAGCGCAGGGTTGTTTTAGAGACAGAGGCCAGGTGGGCGCAGTTGTGCAAGGACAGGGAGGAGGCGAGCACTCGCAGCGAAGCGGCCAAAAGAGCCAGAGAGGCCAGAGAGAACAAAGGGGCGCAGCAGCCGGGGGCAGGAGGAGGAACCTGGGTCTGGGTTCCACAGTCAGAAGGGGACCAGAGACAAGAGGCTGGTGCGGCCGAAGGGCAAGTCGGCGCGGGGAACCCCGGTGACGCATACGGTCATGGGGGTAGAAGTAAACCAATGCCAACGGCTCAGGTTGGCAGGAGAAGGGCTATGCCAACTGGACGCAATACGGCCCAAGCACGTTGGTACGAAGCACTGGAGGGGTCTGCGGCGGCCTTCTCCACCCCGGGGGAGCGCGGGTACTGTAACGATGGTGTGCGCCATGTGGGTACGGAGGCGATAGAGACTGCATCAACCAAAGCAAGAGGATTTGCCCAACACATGGGCCAGTGGGGAGGAGAAGAGGAATTGGAACTGGACTATGAGGACGAAGTGGAGGAATGGGAAGATGGTGAGATTCGGGATGTGGAGGTGAGCGCTGTCAAAAAAGTGGGGGGGCGAGGGTGCAAGAGCGGCGCAACCTCTTCTTCGATTTCTGTTTTGCAGGATACGATTCTAACGGAAGGGCCCACAGGGGGACGGCAAGCCATGCCGCGCGGTAGAAATCTGAAGAGAGTGCCAAGGAGCTTGGGAGAGAATGTCGGAGGTAAAAGATGGTGGTCAGTGTGGGGCGAAGGGGGAGTGACACCAAGGGAGGCAAGCACAAGTAGATCTATTGGGGGGGGTAGGGGACGGATCAGTTTTAGAAACACCAGGCCCTATTTCCGTACAAGGAATGGACGAGAACAAGGATAAGGAAGGCCCCTCCACGCTAGACACAACTACAGGCAGTAAAGAGGCGGGGGAGATACGACAACAGAGGACAAAGAAGGGGGAGGCCATAAGAAACGTCTTCCATATATGGGTTTGGCCATGCCACTCGGGTCTCATATAGCAGAGAAAACAAAAGCTAGGATATGGAAACACGAATACGTGGATGTGTTTAAGCTACTACACAGGGACATACAGGCCAAGGAGGGTTCCAAGGAGGAGGAATGGGAACTAGAGCGCAGGCCCAGGGTTCCTATCACAATGGACAATTGGACGTCGGCCTTTTTGATATTTGCCAGTATATACTGCGAAAAATACCCGGATAGGGCTATTGCACTTTTTAAATACATGGACATTATTAGAAAGGCACAAATGCATTTCGGGGGGTTTGCATGGCTCAGTTATGATGAGGAGTTCAGAGCTCGGGTGAGTGTAAATCCTGAAAAGCCTTGGGGGGACGTAGATCCAGAGTTATGGATGCAATGGATGGCATCGGCACAGGCAGCAGTGTCCACGCATACGGCGAGTGGTCTGCCAGTGGTATATAAGCCCTTTCAGGCACGTCCTGCCCCGGGAGGGGCGGGCGCTGCCACAAAAACTACGGGGGCAACTTCGGGGGCCTGCTGGAACTTTAACAAAGGTTTTTGTTCCAGAGCACAGTGCAGGTTTAAACATGATTGCTCCAAGTGCGGGGGCCGTCATCCAGTCATTCAATGTTTCTCCCTCTCCAGCCCAGCAGAGCAGTGGAGAGCTTCAAGAGGGAGGGGATCGCATGGCGCTCCTGCACCAAAGGGGTCCTACACCAGTTAGACTGGATGTTTTGCTGCCTTGGTTGCGCATCTATCCTGAAGCAGATAAAGCGCGACTACTGGAATGGGGTTTTCGAGAAGGTTTTAGAATAGGTTACCAAGGTCCCCGAGAGAGGAGGTGGGCAGACAACTTGTGGTCAGCCAAAGAACGGCCTCAGATAGTGCGCGACAAATTAGCAAAAGAGGTGGGCCTGGGTAGAATAGCCGGACCATTTTCCGAATGGCCAAGTGACTCTCTGATGATATCTCCTTTAGGAGTGGTACCCAAAAAGGCGCAGGGAGAGTTTTGTTTGATTCACCACCTGTCATGGCCCGAAGGTGCGTCAGTTAATGATTTTATTGCCCAAGAGGACTCCAAAGTAATTTACGCGTCAGTTGATTATGCAGTGAAGTTAGTCCTGAAGTGCGGGCAGAATGCTGAAATGGCAAAATGTGATATTCAATCAGCTTTTAGACTGCTTCCTATTCACCCAGCAGATTTTGACCTCTTGGGCATGCAGCTAGACAGCGCCATTTATGTGGACAGGGTTCTGCCCATGGGCTGTGCGATATCCTGCACGCTTTTTGAGACTTTCAGCACTTTCCTACAGTGGGTCTTTGTGAGAATGAGTGGCCATAGGACAGTGACTCATTACCTGGATGATTTCTTATTTGTAGGAGCAGCCGCATCCGGGGCGTGTGGGCGGGCGTTGGACAGTTTCCAGACGCTAGCTCAGCAGACAGGAGTACCTCTTGCCCCGGAGAAAACAGAAGGACCAATGCCGATTTTGACCTTTTTGGGTATTGAGCTGGATGCAAGAGAGTTGGTCGCCAGATTGCCAGCGGCGAAAGTGAGGAAAATACTGGATTTCCTAGCAGTGGTGCGCACTTTGCGTAAAATAGATCTACGGATGGCTCAAAAGCTTTTAGGTTACCTCAATTTTGCGTGTAGAGTAGTAAGGGGAGATCAGACTTTCTGTAGACGTTTGGGGCTGTCCATGTCAGGTGCAGTGCTTCCACACCATAGAATACGAGTTTCCTTGGCATTACGAGAAGACATCAGAATATGGGAGATCTTTTTGAAAAATTTCAATGGGGTACCGATGTCTTTTGGTGAGTCGGACACGGTGTGGCAGGTCCAAATTTTTTCGGATGCGGCGGGAGCGTCGGGTTTTGGCCTATACTGGGATGGGAGGTGGTGCGCAGAAACATGGCCTGCATTTTGGTTGCAGCAGGGGAGAAGCATCGCTTTTCTGGAGTTCTTTCCCCTACTAGTGGCTCTGGCAGTGTGGGGACGGGAGTTAGCCAACAGGACAGTGATCTTTCAAGTACACAACATGGCGGTGGTAGAGTTGGTCAACAGGCAGAGAGCGAGGGACCTCAGAGTTTTGCACTTGTTGCGTCAGTTCATGCTTCAATGTTTATCTTTAAATGTTATCTTTAAAGCTGCACATATACCTGGGGTTCACAACGAGATTGCAGACTCCCTATCTCGTTCACAGTGGCGACGTTTTCGCGAATTGGCACCTGGAGCGGAACGGAACAAGACTGTGGTCCCGGCAGACATTTGGGAGTGGGGGGCATGATGATCATGGGGCTGGTGGAGATGTCATTAGCGGTATCTGCGCGGCAAAATTACAGGCTTGCATGGTTGGAGTTTCAATCTTTTGAGCCGTTTGGGGGCAATTTTTGGGTGCAAGACCTGCGGACTCTTGAAGCACGGGGCATACGTTTTGTGCTTTTTCTGATCGGTGAGGGTTTATCTCCAGCTACAATTGGGGGAAAACTGGCAGGTGTTTCTTTTTATGGGAAACTCTTATTTGTTTATGACCCTGCGAATAATGATTTATTGGGTAAAATGCTGAAGGGTTGGTGCAGGGTCAGGGCCAGCGGGGATAAACCAGAAAGAGAACCCATTACTTTTGAAATACTGCTGGAGCTGTTGCATGTGTTACCAGTGTATTGTACGGATGAGTACGAGGTGGGTTTATTCCGTTTATGCATGGTGTGGATGTTCTTTGGCGCTTTTCGAGTGTCTGAATTGTTGGGGGTGGGGAAAGGAATTGGGGTAAGGAGGAAGGAAGTGTGCATGCACAAGGACAGGCTGGGGATATGGCTTAGGCGGTCGAAGACGGATCAGCTTGGCAAAGGCAAGTGGGTATGGCTGGAAAAAGGGGACGTGGAGGTGGCATGCCCGGTAGCAGAGTGGATCATGTTCAAGGCAAGGTGGCTTAGGGCAGGCGATTCAGGGGTTTTTGTACATGCATCAGGGAAAAAGCTGACTAGTTATCAGCTGTTACAAGTTATGAGAATGGCACTTGGCCGGATAGGGCGGCGTGTGGGGGATTATGGAACGCATTCATTCAGGATTGGCGCAGCGACTGCGGCAGCCCATTTAGGCTGGGATTGGGCTAAGATCAAGGCCATAGGGAGATGGAAATCTAGGTGCTGCGAGCGGTATGTCAGGCCTTGAGGAGAACAGAGCAGGTGGGGGGGGGGTTTAGCTTACCACTACAGCCTTTACAGTGTTTTTTCTTTACAGGATGTGTGGCCGGGCCGCAGAAAGACAAGATGACGACATGGTTGGTCGGCCATTCGTTTGTTCATTGGGCGGCAAAATTTGCTGAGAGGCAAATTTACGGCAGATCATTGGGACTGCCCAGCAGACACCATGAAGTTCGTTGGTGGGGCAAGAGTGGTATGAGGTGGGGGAGCTTGCTCCCATTTATCACGGGTAACTTGCCACAGTGGGGATGTCCGGACCTTTTATTGATTCATCTTGGGGAAAATGATCTAGTAAAGCTATCGGGGCTCACTTTGATACAGCTTATGCAGAGAGATTTGGAACTTTTGAAGCAGAAACTATGCGGGACATGTCTGGTATGGACGGAATTTGTGCTGAGAAGGGCATGGAGAGGGGCACTCAATCACTGAGCCATTGAGCAGGCTAGGAAAAAGTTGAATAGAGCCATGAGAGTTTTCTGCTGGGCTCACGGGATCAAGGTTTTAAAGCACGGGGACATGAAAGAGCAGGAGAAGGCCTTGTTTCGAGATGACGGGGTCCATTTGTCACAGATAGGAAATGCGTACTACCTAACAGAGTTAAGGTTGATGTTAGAAAGTTTATGGGGGGTGAATTTGTGGATTAGAAAATTAAAAAAACTATACAGGAGCAAATACAGAAGCGGAAAAAGGTTGTTTTTCCTTGGGGTGGGGCAGCGAAACGCTGCATGGGTTTCGCTGGATGGCAGGAGATGGGGGAGGGTGGAGAGCCAGATGCGGGCTTGTCCACCCTTCCAGGGGGAAAAACAAGGAGGTGAAGGATCAGAGCGGGGTAGGCTACAAGCAAGGAAGGCATGGGAGGAATAGGGGAGCGTATACGGTAGGAGAATTGAAGGGAGCTATTTGAGGAGAGAATGAAGGCAAAGGAATCGTAAAAGTTAAGGTCTGGTTAAAAGGACGATATACAGTTAAATGTTAAATGATGTTGTGTTTAAAGCCTGTCCTAAAATAAATGACCTTCTACACCAACAAGGAGTGTCACTGTATGTATGTCCCGAGTATAATTTCTGAGTTTGCTGGAGTTTAGAGATAATATGTTTCAAGATTTACTGATGAAACATACACAATTAGATCTTTACCTAAAAGGGGGATTGAATTCAGAAAGGATGAATAGTGTGTTGGAGAGTTTGAGGAGATAAGGAGGGTGTTAGAAAATGCAAATTTTGGATTTTGGATTGTAATTCGACTCATAATATGTAGATATGTTAACAACCAATACCTGCACCAAAGGATTATGGCATTGTTGATGCAGAGTAATGGGAAGGAAGAATGAACAATATTTATCCTAAAACTGTTAATGGGTTTAAAAAATACTTATTTGTAGAAAGAGAAGCATTGGTAGTATTCTGGGCAATTAAGAAGCTCACAATTTGTTTTGTTGGGGAGGACGTTGGTGTTCAAAACAGAACATAAAACCTTGAAATAATTATTTATGAGAAAGGCATTGCTGCTATATCGAGTTGCATATGTAGGGGGTAATAACCCTTCAAGTGTATGATTTTAAAATAGAGTACATGCTGTGTAATTATTTGAGGTTAACGCTGGTAGAATCATGCATAGGAATTGGCATCTTATGTATCCAAGCATGTGGTTGAAATAGGAGTCGCCTGTCTACTCTCCCCATTAGTACCTGGTGAGGGCTCATTTACTGATGTTGGTGTTGTGGGTTGGAGTTGAAGGTGATCCAGTTTATCTATTAAGAAATATTTTTCAAGCTACTCTATTTCTAACCCATCTTGAATTTTAGTGATAGTATTGGCCTTGGATTGTATAAATCTGGTCTCCGGTTCCAAAGGGCCACTCGATCTAAAGCCCATCCTTACCTGCCATTAAACTGTAAGAAAACACAGGGGACTATGGTGTTACCAAAGAATCCAGGGGGAGTGAGAATACGGGAGACAGGGAGTGATACTGGAGATTGTATAAACTCGGAATACGGAAATCTCTGGGTAAAATTCCTCAAATGCACAGACAGCACATTCTAAGCAAGATACGCACTGTGTGGCATTGCAATATCAGGAGTTCAATGTATAAGCGTCTCAGCAAATCACTCATTGAATAATCCACCGACGTCCTTGAAGATAGACACTCTAATGAACACAAGGAAGACCGGAAATCAAACCTTGATCCAGGAGAAGGAGGAAGAGCAGAATGCAACAAAGCACAGTGATGGTGGGAAAAGGAGCAAGATATAACTGAGAAAATGAATCAAGGCAAAAGTAAAGGGAGGCAATGATATAATGAGAGGAGAGCAATAGCCAAGTAAGAACTGATGCAACAAGTGAAAATTCAATTCAAACACAAGAAGTTGCCAGGCACCGACCCATAGGAATAATTCTCTTTTATTCTGTCTCAGTCTTTGATAACCCATAAAGTGACTTAGCAAAGCGAAAGGATAAAACCAGGAGATAATGCATGCACACATAGTCTCAACCTTCAATGCGTCCCGGTGCGCTACAATCACCATAAATATTTCATCCTTGAAAATAGAGTTCTTGCCTTGCTTTGCAAAATATTATTATGAATGAGTGTATGTACACCCCCTTTGCTGAGCTCTAAGTTGCAGCAGGAACCACTTATGGGTAGCACGGGGAGGAACACTTTGGTAGGTAGCCTTGTGAGTAAAGTGCCACAGAATCAACTCTGACAGACAGAGCACACATCTCACAAGCCCCAAGCCTACAAGGATACCAGGAAAAACCTAGGGTCAGCCCCATCCCTGGAAAAAAAGGGGCACTCACATGTGCTCCAGCGAAGAGGTCTGGCAGCCAACAAAGAGTTGAGCACATGGAGGAGGGCCTGCACAGAATTCTCAGTACAGCCCAGAGACATCTATATCTATTGACAGAAGTTCACCATTTCGTTGTTAGAAATGGGGTCTTTGGTTGGCAGTCAGGTTACACCCTGTCCAAGCAAGGACCCTCACTTTAGTCAGGGTAAGTCACACACAATCCAAATTATCCTTTGCCCACCCTCTGGTAGCTTGGCACTGAGCAGTCAGGCTTAACTTAGAAGGCAATGTGTAAAGTATTTGTGCAATAAATCATGCAATAACACAGTATAAACACCACAAAAATACACCACACAGGTTTAGAAAAATATAGAATATTTATCTGACTAAATAAGATCAAAACGATCAAGATTTGATAAGTACACGTTGAAATATCACTTTAAAAAATGATAAAAATAGTCTTAAAAGCAATAAGTGTCTCTTGCAAGCACAAAGTACCTGGTTTGTGTCTAAATTATCCGCAAGGGACCGCAGTGTGCATCGGGTTCTCCGGGCGCACACAGACGATGCATCAATATTTTTCGCAGATCCAGGGCCTTGCGTCGATTTCCGACGCGCGGACGTGGATCCTCTTCAGGTTGTAGGGTATTTGGACACCCCCGGGACGATGCTGAGACATCCTGGTTGTGCAGGATGAAGCCACAGGAGCTGCGTTGATCAGGTGGGTGACGCAGGAAATTTCTGTCGCACGGCAGGCGCTGCGTTGATTTTTGTCGCAGGAAGTCGGGCTGCGTCGTTCCGGCTCAGCTATGCTTCGATCCAGTGGGCTGTGCATCGAAGATCTGGTTGCAACGCTGGTGCTGCGTCAATCTCCTCTTGGGGAGCCTGGCTGCATCATTCCGGTTTGGCGTGTGGTGATTTTCTCACTGCGATGCAGGTTGTGTGTTGTTTCTGACAGGCTGTGCGTCGAATTTGTGCCGCACAAGAAATTCTTTGCAGGATGAAGTCTTTTTGGTCCTGAGACCTCAAGGAACAGGAGGTAAGCTCTATCCATGCCCTTGGAGAGCACCTCCCAGCAGAGCCAGAGGGCAGAAAGGCAGCATGGCAACAGCAAGGCAGCAGTCCTTTGCAGAAAAGCAGTCAGATGAGTCCTGTAGGCAGCCAGGCAGTTCTTCTTGGCCAGTTGCAGGGTCTGGTTCAGAGTTTCTTCACCAGTGGTATCTTGTCCAGAAGTGTCTGAGTTGGTAAGGTCAGAGGCCCCGTTTGAATACCCAAATGCGCCTTTAAAGGGGGGGAGACTTCAAAGAGTGGCTTAGAAGTGCAAAAGGTCCCCTTTCAGTTCCATCCTGTCTGCCAAGGTCCCAGTAGGGAGTTTGGCAGACCATTCTGTGAGGGACGGCCACTGTCCTTTCAAATGTAAGTGTCAGGCCACCCACCCTCACAGCCCAGGTAAACCCATTCAGTATGCAGATGTGTGCAGGTGTGACTGAGCATTCTGTGTTTGGGGTTGTCTGAGTGAAATGCACAAGGGAGCTGTCAACTAAGCTAGCCAGATGTGGATTGTAAGGCACAGAAGGATTTAAGTGCAGAGAAATGTTCACTTTCTAAAAGTGACATTTCTAAAATAGTAATATTAAATCCAACTTCACCAGTCAGCAGGATTTTGTATTACCGTTCTGGCCATACTAAATATGACCTTGTTACTCCTTCCACATCAGAATCTACCACCCAAACAGTATATGAGGGTAGCCCTAATGTTAGCCTATGAAAGAAGCAGGGCGCGCAACAGTGTAAAACAAATTTAGGAGTTCTAGACTACCAGGACATATAAAATACACAGGTAGATGTCCTGCCTTTTACCTACATAGCACCCTGCCCTATGGGTTACCTAGGGCCTACCTTAGGGGTGACTTATATGTAGAAAAAGGAAAGTTTAAGGCTTGGCAAGTACTTTTAAATGCCAATTCGAAGTGGTAGTGAAACTGCACACACAGGCCTTGCAATGGCAGGCCTGAGGCATGGTTAAAGGGTTACTTATGTGGGCTCACTAGTAGCATTTAATCCACAGGCCCTGGGCACATGCAGTGCTCTTTACTGGTGACTTACAAGTAGATTAAATAAGCCAATTGGGTATGAACCAATGCCACCATGTTTTAAGGGAGACAGCATATGCACTTTAGCACTGGTTGGCAGTGGTAAAGTGTGCAGAGTCCTAAAACCAGCAAATACAGTGTCCAAAAAGTGGAGGGAGGCAGGCAAAAAGTGAGTGGTGACCACCCTAAGGCGTTCAGGTCTAACAGTTAAGAAGAGACAAACCCAAGCAGAAAGCCTGTGAAGGGCAGGCCAAACAAAAGACCTGTACCATACAACCCTTAATAAGTGCAACAGATTGGTCATGGCACACGATAGTCAAGCAAGATGTAAAGAAGCACAGGAACAGGGCTATATCCTACAACTCCAAGCCCAGTAGGGAGCATAATAGGAAATCCAAGTACAACCTGCACCCCAGAAAGATTTAAGGAGTACCGTTCACTTGTCCTTCAGCAAAGGTGTCTCCAGCACCATACATAAAGTGAGCATATCCCATTCACAAGCTGAACAGGGAGCATATGTGAATGGCCCAAACGTGTCCCCACTAGCCTGGGAGGAGGGTGGAGCACACCCATCAACTGAGGCCCGTAGCACCATCAACAATCACAACCCAGTCCCAAACCCAGCAAGAAGCCAGAGAAGGGCAGGCCAAAAAGTGAAATAAGCATCACGTAGCCCTAAACATACCAGACATGGAGGCATGAGGGTACACATTGTCAGCAGAACCTAGGTCACAGACTCAGCAGGAGTCCTGCAAGTAAACAAAAAATCCACAGCAAGAATAAAAGGACCATATATGGCCTAGCAGATAAGCAGGAGCTCCCATCCAGAGATATGAAGCACAGGGTGATGTTCTCCTAGAGGAAACAAACAAAAAAGGGGTTTTATGGGTTTAGGCTGTCATTTATTGGCACATCAGGAGGAGTTAAACCATTTTTTCTTCTAGGTTGACAGTGAGACGATTGTCTCCAGTGTCATATGTAAGGACTCGGATAAGTAAGTGATGAAGATGTAATGCATTCTGTTTATCCTCCTGTCAGTCCCCTTTTGTGACAGTGCTAACCCAGCCTATAGCCTATAGCGGAATTAATGATTTTTCTTAACAACTTGGTCAGTGTAATGTACTGAGTGGGTAAGGCCTGGTTGGTAGAGTGCACAGTGGGTATGTGAGTGGCAAGGTGAATGGACAGCCAGGTGTTAAGCCCACCCCTGATGGAATTTTCTGGAATTTGGTTGAGTTAATACAGAGCATTGACATCAATTAGGGGCTGCCAAGGGGAGCAACTGTTTTGGTGCACTGCTCTTCCTAACCCTGGCCTCAATGTTCAAAAAGGCAGTGAAATTAATTTTCGGTGATTTCCACTACTTGCTGTTTCCCTAGCTATTAAACACAAAATGAAGGGTAGTTGATAGGTTAAGGGTGGGATAAGGGTTCAACTCTGTGATGCCCTGGTGGTCACAGAGGCCTCATTTGGCTTCCTTTACACATGTCCTTTTAGTAAAATGTTCATTGCAGACAGGCACAAGTCATGGGTGTTTGGAAGTGCATGCTACACATGGGGCATTAGTTGTTGTTCATACTCATGCTCAGGCATGGAAAGCAATCTTCTACATCATGCCTCAGTTTGAGCCATCTCTGGTCCTTTGTATGGGGAAGGGGAACCATGCACTGCACCCTGGCACACCTCTATTGCCTCTGTAACTGACTGTGTAACACAACTAACTCAACAAAATATATGAATAGCTTTGTAACCCTCAAAATAGTTGTGTTACCTCTGCTCCTGCTTTTAACCTCAATGAAATGCCATGCATCCTCTGTGACTGACACTGTAACACCACGACTTGCTTTGTGACCTCTGACACTAACTTTCCAACGCATAAGCAATTTCTGTGACTACACTTACTTTCCTAGTGGATACTTTTGTAACGACGGTGCCTGGCCTTAATAACTTCAGTGAAAAAATGTGCAATCTCTGTAACATACATAAATTTCAACCACCTGGTTAATGCCTCATTGCACCATCCAGAAGATACGAGCCACAACTAGCGTCTTATCTCCAATTTTGAATTATGGTTTCGAACTTAGGCCCATATTTATACTTTTTTAGCGCCTCATTTGCGTCATTTTTTGATGCAAAAGTGGTGCAAACTTACAAAATACAACTGTATTTTGTGAGTTTGCACCGCTTTTGCGTTAAAAAGCAGCGCAAATGCAGCGATAAAAAAGTATAAATATGGGCCTAAGTCCTTCAAAAAACCTTGATTGAATGGTCCCCAAAACGCACATGGGCAAGCTGGAGGATGCATACATGTAGATGTCCACTAAATGATTTTTGAGGTCAAAATGAGGAAACTGCTCATAGAATTTTCTTCACTCCTCTCGCTCTGCACTGCAAACAGACAATAAGATGCATTAATCGTGATACCACAACCCACACAAAGCCAAAGTTATTTTACACTTCAGACAGAACTCTAGGATGTGCGGAATATGCATTCTACTCCCAGAATGGATCACACATTTCACTCCCAGAATAGACAGATGATTGACACCAGACTGAAGAATAAAGAAGGTGGAATTCCATGCATCCCATGTTTTGGATGCATAGAAGGCTGTAGGGGTGTTTCACACACCCTTAGATAGTCAATATCAAATGGGTTGGTCACATTGACTCAAGATTTATCATTCGCAGCATGCCAACCTGGCAGGGACCCTTAGTGGGCATGGATCCTGGGTAGTAAGTGTGGCGTTTTGTCCAGACGATGCACACTTCGTCTCCAGGTAATTTGGAAGCTCTGTTCCCTGTGTATTATGTCATGTCTGTTCATTCCTGTATTCATTGCATTTCCAAAGTTATCCCTTAGCTATATGGAAGGTTCAGGGGTATAAATAATAAAAATGATAAATAAATTTTCACTTAGGGTACCCCAGTCCATCATCCCAATAGAATCCTTGCCAATACCTAATAGTGTAATCATCGGCCGGGTGAAATGTAAGCAGATAATGGCACTAGATCTCCAGATGGATAGAAATGTTCCATTAATTGGAAATGTTCCTCATTTAACAATAACACAGCACATTAAGTAATTACCTCAAACTAAAACACGGAGATACCCTTTGTTTTGGACTCTGATAATTTCTCATTGTAATATTTTCAAAATATATAGGGTTAAGCTGCTTTTAATGGTTCATGTTGAGGTGGGCCTTACGGCCACAACATAAACGTGCAGATAGACCGTACTGTCTGTGTAGAGATGAGAGCACACAGCGGGTGAAAACATATCTTTGTGGTGGAGGGGAGTGGCTGTTTCCGAAGAAAAAGTGTTTGTATGTTCTTCTTGGAATGTACATATGTTTGTGTTCATTAGATCAAAGCTAGAGGAAATTGTGCTCGTGAATTGACAGGTTTTTTTCTTGGGTCTGGCTTGACAGCACAGCTATCCTTAACTCTTATTTGATCGAGCTGAAAATAGCTTTCTGCAATACTAAAGAGAGGGGCTTTGGGTCCCTTCAAATGTTAGTGAACAGAATTAAATGGTTTGATTGGGCAGAAGTTATGTGCTACCGCATAAAGTGCTTACCTTGCAAAGACTGTAATCATTTGTGTATCGGGTTGTGCGAGCCAGAGCTTTTTATCAAGTCGAGCTTACTGTGTTACAACAGAGCATGTCGCTGCCGTGTTACATGTCTCCTAAATAAGCACATAATTATAGTGTTTGATTTTCTCTTACAGCAGCGCAGAAGGGAGGAGGGCAGGCTCAGGCTTTCCAGGTGGCTCCCTGTTAATAAGCCACAAAGTTTCTATTCCTGGCCTTTCATTTAACCAATCATGGCATTGTGGGAGTTGTATGGGTTGTTAAATTTGAAAGAATTGGACTAATGTGCCTTAGAAGAATCATGGTGTCCTATCAACTTGTGGGCATCATGGTGGTCCTGGTCACCCATGGGGTGTTACCAGATGAAATGGGGAACAAAGAATGGCAGGCCAAACTAGAATAAAGGATGCTAAAATTAAAGACAGTTTTTGAGGGGTAGGTTATTTTGGAAGCAGGGCTTTAGAGGTAGAGTGGAAATGTGGGGCCATGATGTCGAAGGAGAGCAGGGGCCTCCATTAAGAAATAATTGCACAAAAAATGACCATATGTGGCATAATTCATAGTACCATTTGCAGGCAATGTCATTTTAAGACGGTTTTCTGACCACTGGAAAGACCTGTGTTTCATTACTCATTTTGTGCCATTTCAAGACTGCATAATACCAAACCAAAATCAGAAATCCTTAAAATGGATACAGTCAGAAGAAGAGGTAGACCGAGACGATGATGTATATACATTTGTATTCCTGATAGGTTGGGGGGGGGGGAGAGTTTGGAAGCTAGGGAGCCCTGGGCAATTACCCACATTGCCCATGCCTTAAAACGTCTTTTTGCACATGTGAGGCTTCATATGAAAATGGTTTGATTTACATGCGCAACTTGGTCTCGAAAGATGATCTTGTATTTGTGAACCCATTTATTCCTGTGTAGTCTAGCCCCTCCATGCAGGAATATAGTGCTATTTAGTAAAACCCACACAAGTGGTACAAAGTGGGTGTCCCAGGATGGATTTTTGCTAAATAGTTTAGTTCTCATGCTAACTTGAGAGGGTCTGAATATTCTCAAACTTCTGAAAGCACTCCCCTTCACTTTCCATTCATCAGCTTCAGATACTTCAACATGGCAACCCTTTAGAGACTGGTGTATTTTCTTTCGAATTCCTAGTTGTAGGATTTATGGGCTGAAGAGACTTTTTCAAGCTCCGGCTTGCATGTTTTCTTTATTAAATTAATATATTTAATAAACAGTAATTTTAAATTACTCTTCCTTGAATTGTAAAATCCTCTTACAGCCCCTTATTGTTGCCATTCCCTAAACCCTACAGACTCCTTAGTACCCTTCCTTGAACCACAAAACCTTATTTATCCCTTCATGCTACCTATCTCTAAACCCCAAAAATCAAAACAAATCCTTACTACTACCCTTAACCATTGTGCAAAACATAAAACTCTTAATACCCATTAACGCTACCTATCACTGAACCATAAATAACCCTTAATTACCCTCACAGCTACCCATCTCTGAATCCTCGAAATCCCTTACTTCCCCTTAACATTACCCTTCCCGGAATCCTAAAACCCTATACTACCTGTAACACAACCCTTTCCTGAATTGAAAACCTGACTATCCATTAACACTACCCATCCCTAAACCCTAACTACTCAGCGATACCCTTCCCTGAACCCTAAATACCACTTACTACCCCTTTATGCTATCCCTCCCTGGACTCTAAAAGCCTTACTACCATTTAACACTACCATCCCTGAGCCTTAAAAATCTTTATTGCTCCGTAAAGCTACCCTTCCCTGACAACCTGGACACCCCTAAATACCACTTAATGCTATCCATCTCTGAACCATGAAAATCCCTATCCAACCCTTAATACCGTCCTTCTCTGCACCCTAAGAACCCTAACCCTGCTTTAAAGTAACCCTTCTTTGAACCCTAAACACCCGTTACTACCCCTTGACGGTGATCATTCCTGAATCCTAAAAACCTTTAGTACCCTTTAATGCTACTCTTCCTTGAGTGTTAAAAACCCTATGCTAGGCCTTTCTGAACCATACAAACTCTTTCCTACTTCTTAAAGCTACCAATCCCTCAACAATAAAGACCCTTACTACCCCTTAATGCCACTTATTCCCCAACCCTAAAAAAAAAACTTACGACCCCTTAATGATACCTTTCCCTTACCCTTTATAACCCCTTACTATACATTAATGCAACATTAACATACTACCCTTTGATGCTACCTTTCTCTGAACCCTTCAAAATCTTTGATAGCCCTTAATGCTGTAATTTCCTGATCTCTTAAAAAAGAAAATCTCATTCCCCCTTAATGCTACCCTTCGTGAACCGTAAAAACTCCTTAGTACTTCTAACAGCTTCCCTTCCTTAAACACCCCCCTCCCCCTTCGGTACTGCCCCTTAATGCTACCCGTCCCTGAACTGGAAAAACTTACACCCCAATGCTACCTATCCCTGAAACCTGAAACCCCTTAATAGTTAATGCTACTCATACTTGAACCCTAAAGACCCTTACTAATCCCTAATGCTACCCAGCCCTGAACTCTTAAAAACCTGTTACTACCCCTTAGGGCTCAGCCCCTAAACAACCCTCACTACCCCTTAATGCTTCCTTTCCCTGAACTCTAAAAACCCTTTTTACCAGTAACACTACTCATCCCTGAAGCTTACAATTCTTTTCTACCCCTTAATGCTACCCTTTCCTGAACCCTGAAAATAGCTTGCTACCGTTTAATGCTCCCTTTTCATAGTCCCTAAAGCATCTTACTACCCATAAATGATAACCTACCCTGAATACCATAAAATACTTAACACTATCCTTCCTTGAACCCTCCAGACCTCTTATTATCCCTTAAAGCTACCCATCCCTGAATCCTAAAAGGCTCTTACTACCCCTTTATGCTACCCTTTCCTAATAATTACTATCCTTTAACACTTCAGCTTGCTGATAGCAGGGGAAGCCTAAGGGTAAAATACTGGGAAGAATTAGGCATCCCCAGTATTTTCCGATTTCTAAGGTGACCATCGTAGCCCCACCTGTGTTCCTTGTCATTTTTCTTGCCACCTCTTTCTTTGCAATTATCGGTGCCCCACTATTGCGAGCTTCTGGGAAGGTGTTACCAGGTGATATCAGGAAGGCTGTTATAAGGTCTTTAATGGCACTGAAGCAACATGAAAATGCTCACCTCTTGGAACATTTTTAGGGGATCAGATCAGTAATGGCAATTTCAGGACTGCGTCCTGCTGATTATTTACATTGGACCAATGCTTTTTTGCCATTTGGGAAAAATAAGCACTGTCTTTTTAAAGGATTAATTTTCAGAATATCTGAAGCTTTGCTGTTATACCATAATTTGGTAAAACTGTTACCACAACCAGTTTTCATTACATTTCTGAAATTTAGAGATGCATATACAAGCACTGTGCACATCTATTCCAGGTTTTTCATAATAATAGCCTGTTTGTAAGACACTTTCTTTTATTATGCCTGGTCTAACAACACAGCTGTCTGGCTAGTTTTAGCAAACCTTTAAAAAATACAGAGTGGGGTTTGGCATGACTCTAACCAGAGGAGTATTATTCTTTTACCTCATGCTCTCAGCTGGGGATGTATAATTCTGCCTTCCAGGAAGTGCTTCCATTAGAATGTTACAAGGAATTAGTCTAAATCTGACAAATAAACTCCACTATGTGACCTCCTTTTTGTGAGCCCAGCATTTTCCCTGTGCCCTAATACAGCCCAGTGATCAATGATTCCTAAGACACCTAGGTAAGGAGCCCCAGACGTTTCTGGGAAATCTTATTATTTGTTTAAAAGTGTTTTTTACTGCTACCCGTGCCTTTTTACTGTAGACTCTCTGTGTTTCAGGCAGCTTGGCCTTTTAAAGTGCTGTTTTTAGCCGTGACTGTTTGAAATTTCCCTCCTAGTTTGTGGCACAAGACTGCATAAAGCCCCCCACCTCTTTTCTTTTCTAAGTAAAAAGGCTGCAGACATCTTCCAGAGTGTGTTTAGGAGACTGCTTAATCTATTTCAGTGATTTAAATTGTGTTTAGGAACTGTCTGCATCCCCTGTTTTTGCTTTTAAAAAGCCACATTTCAGAGTATGCAACAAGCAGTATTTCAGTGTTTTTTTTACAATCTCTCCCTTACCTGGAAAGTAGACTCTGCTTGCTTGGAAGTGTGAATTCAGCCTGTGTGTATCTAAGGAGATTCTGAATAGAACAGCAACTCCCTCCTCCCTTCCCACAGGGGCTGGACCTAGCTGATTGGCTCTCTGAGTCCCAGGCAACCTGAGCCCTCCTCCCACACCTGCTCTGGCCCCTTAATCTTGTGGCGGGAACCCCAAGACAGCCACCTCCATTTTGTGAGCCTAGCATTTTCCCTGTGCCCTAATACAGCCCAGTGATCAAGGATTCCTGAGAGACCTAGGTAAGTAGCCCCAGACTTTTCTGGGAAATCTCATTATTTGTTTAAAAGTGTTTTTTACTGCTACTGTGCCTGCTTACTGTAGACTCTCTGTGTTTCAGGCAGCTTGGCCTTTTAAAGTGCAGTTTTTTAGCCGTGACTGTTTGAATTTTCCCTCCTCTTTTGTGGCACGACTGCATAAAACCACCCCCCTCTTTTCTAAGTAAAAAGGCTAAATACATCTTCCAGAGTGTGTTTGGGAGACTGCTTTATCTGTTTCTGTGACTGAAAATGTTTTTAGAAACTGTCTGCATCCCCTGTATTGCCTTAAAAAAGCCACAATTCAGAGTGCACGACAAGCAGTATTTCAATGTTTTTTTACAATCTCTCCCTTGCCTGGAAAGTAGACTCTGCTAGCTTGGAAGTGTGGATTCAGCCTGTCTGTATCCAAGGAGATTCTAAATAGAGCAGCAGCTCCCTCCTCCCTTCCCACAGGGACTGGGCTTCAGTTAACTTGGCCCTTATATAAGTTTTGATTGGTTGTTGCATATGGTGTTGTGATAGGTTGTTGGTGGCTGGTCTTTCTATTGGCTTAGGGATTAGAGTTGGGCTTGTGATTGGTAGTAGGGTTGAGATTCTGATTGGTTCCTGGTTTTTAGGGTTGGGCTTGTGATTGGTAGTAGGGTTGAGATTCTGATTGGTTTCTCATTTTCAGGGTTGGGCTTGTATTTGGTAGTAGGGCTGAGATTCTGATTGGTTCTGGTTTTCAGGGTTGGGCTTGTGATTGGTAGTAGGGCTGAGATTCTGATTGGTTCCTGTTTGTTTGGGTTGGGCTTGTGATTGGTAGAAGGGTTGAGATTCTGATTGGTTCCTGGTTTTTAGGGTGGGCTTGTGATTGGTAGTAGCAGTGAGAATCTGATTGGTTCCTAGATCTAGGGTTGGGCTTGTGTTTGGTAGTAGGGCTGAGATTCTGATTGGTTCTGGTTTTCAAGGTTGGGCTTGTGATTGGTAGTAGGGCTGAGATTCTGATTGGTTCCTGTTTGTTTGGGTTGGGCTTGTGATTGGTAGTAGGGTTGAGATTCTGATTGGTTCCTGGTTTTTAGGGTGGGCTTGTGATTGGTAGTAGCAGTGAGAATCTGATTGGTTCCTAGATCTAGGGTTGGGGTTGTGATTGGTTTGTCAGGATTAGGGGTATGATTGATGATTAGGGCTGGGTCCCCCATTGGTTGTTAGAATTAGGGCTACAAATCTGATTGGTTAGGATTAGGACTAGGTTTCTATTGGCCAGCAGGCCTATTTAAGGCTAGGGCTCAGGGCGGCTCACCCGGGGGTCAAGGCTAAGGGCGGAGAGGACAAGGGCAGCTGCCTGTTTGGGCCTGGTCGGGACTGGTAAGGACTATGGCCAGAAATGCTGCCCAATTTCCCATTTATCAGAAAGGAAATTACTCCCTACACATCCATCAACAAGCAAACACATTATCTGCAAAGACATCCAACTCCTGCATCACAAACTGACCTCATACAGATTGCAATGTCCCATCATCCAACACGATACCCCATATACAACACCTATACACATATCCACCACAACTACAACAGTAAAACACCTTCACTCTCACAGCAACCACTACTCTGTCCACTCCCTCTAACCCAACCTGCCATCTTCCACACAACACAAAACCACATTATACATTACTTTTAGCCTTCCAGATACACACTCCCTGTTCATACAAACCAACAACACTATCCTCTATTTGCTCCACACAGACCACCTTTCATCATGACAATTCCTAAACCCAGCCTTCCAACACACCATCTACAAATACTCTTCCCCTGTCTTCACCAATGACACACAACCATACAATCCTCATGTTCCACTCCACCACACATATTACCTCTTCCAGTCACCACAACTAACACAAACTCCCCTGACACACATCCATCCCCTCTTACACACCTCATACATTCATCTCCAAAACACATCAACACCCCCTGTAATACTCTAACTCCACTCACCAGCACTAACTCACATACAAATCACTCACCGAAAACCACTACATCACTATCCCCTCTCACTATTCCACAAAAACAATATAGATCACACACATCAGCACATCAAATCAACACAAACGTTCATTATACTTATCATCACACCTACTCCCACCCTCATGACTACACAAAGAATACAAATCTCAACAAATCTTTACCCCTACATTCTCACTCTTCACAAACATCTACCACAAACACCCCAACACAGCAACATCCATTCACCCACCTCTCATACATTGCACAATTTAGAGCCTTACATCATGATCCACATGCTCCTCCACCACCCTAACCCATACTCCTTCCACACTAAACAGACGCAAACAAAATAAACAACATGCCACTCTTAACAATTTCACATGCCCTTGTCTATTACATAATAAGGCTTCCCTAAAAAAACAGTACACTCTTTATGTCTTTCTCAGCCTCCAAGTCCACCACCCACACACAGACCCAACAAAATGCCTCCTAAACCTGCTGGAAGAGGAACACAATATTGACAAACAAGACTATTGTGACCCTCACGCAGTCATCACAACTAACAACACACCTTCTACAAGCTCAAAATATTTTACTCACCCTTCTCCTAAGCGAAGCAACACTGCCACTAACACACTTTTTTCTAAACTGACAGCTCATAAGTGCTTGGTCACTCTCAAAACACAAGCACCAAATCTATGACCTCCTCACAGACAAACAACCTTATTTACTATTCATAACCGAATCACGGTTGGGAGACGACATGGCCCCAGTGTTGTATGAAGCCCTTCCTCCGGACTATCAAACCATCACATAAAACCGTATAGGCAAGAGAGGAGGTAGACTAGGTATTATATTCAAACAAGCACAAAATCTCAGTAAAACAGACAACATTTTCATACAAGGTTGTGAAGCCCTCCTCACCAGATGCCACCCTACTCCAACTTCCTCCTGTAACTTTCTCCTCCTTTACAGACCTCCACCTGACAACTCAACATTCCCAGATGATTTTCTAGATACATTCTAGATACAGTCTCAAACCTTATTACATTATACTCAAATGTATGCATTCTTGGGGACCTAAACATTTGGTTTGACAAACCCAATACGCCCCATCCAAAAGCTATCAACACTGGCCTAGTCGCATTGAACCTACATCAAATTGTACACAATCCCACACACATCGCTGAACACATCCTAGATGTCATTTTTGCTAAGCCTGAACTAGTTACCGTTCATAGCATCACACCAATCACATGGTCAGACCACCATTTGATAACTTTCTGACATAAAACACCACAAATCAACACACCCCACAACTACTTACATGCATGCACCTATCGACCTTGGAGCAAACTCAATTTTGATGACTTAGAAACAGAACTAACAGCCAACACAGATCTAGATACAATTAATACTGTTCCAAAACTTTATGAGTGGCTACAGGAAGCTTTTGATATCCTAATGCCACTCAGAAAAACTAAACAGGACAAAAGAAAACCAACACCTTGGAGAAACACAGAACTTAAAAAGATAAAGCAACAAATCAGAAAGTTGCAGCAGACCTTGCTCAAAACAAACAACAGTCAAGATAAACTGCAGCTACACAAACTTAACGAATATACAAATCATCAATCAAAAAAGCTAAAAAAGGTACTACTCAGACAGAATTCAAAATGCTAAATCTGCAAACAAAGAATTTTATAAAATTCTCAATGAAGTTTGAAAACCTACGTGCATGGAAGGAAGTCATCCCACTACTCAAGATTTCACAAACAAACTGGCAACTCATTACACAACCAAGACAGACACATTGGACTCAGACTATTTAAAACAGAAGAAAACCATCAGCACCAACCTTTTTCCTGAAAATACCCTCTAAGAATAAACCAACCCAGCCTCTACAGTCCTTGAAACAAACATCACAAGGTGAATTTATGGATTTGGTCAAAGCTAGCAGACCTTCCGGTTGCCCTTCTGACCCTTGCCCACCACACATCTTCAAGAACATGTTCTGCTGCCACACATGTAAGAAGAATCATCAACTCCTTAACTACAGGAACCTTTCCTGTAGACCTGAAAAAGGCATACATATGACTGTTATTAAAGAAAACAAACCTAGACCCACAAGACCCCAAGAACTAGAGATCAATCACAAATGGACATTTCCTGGGCAAACTGATAGAAAGAGCAGCATTCACCCAGATATCCCAATTCATTGAAGACAATTCTATACTTTTAGACAAAGAAACTGGATTCCGCCCAGGAAGAGGCACTGAAGCGGCACTCATAGCAATCTGGGATGATCTTAAAAACACAGTCGACCACAATGGAGTTTCTGCACTACTTCTCTTGGACCTCTCGGCTGCCTTTGATATGGATGACCATGACAGCCTAATTCAAAGTCTCCACGAAGCCGGCATGGAAGGGACTGCTCTCGACTGGATTACATCCTACCCTCAAAAAAGAACTAATATCATCTATTCTCCCCACTTCTCGTCTAAATCCTACCTCCCAAAAGCAGGGGTCCCCCAAGGGTCAATCATCTCACCTTTGCTTTTCAACATCTACATGATATCATTACCAGAACTGATCAATGATTTTTATCTCGCGTGCTACAACTATGCAGATGACACACAAATACTACTTAAATTAGAATGCCCCAAAAACATTGAAAACTCACTAATCTTCAGTTGCCTTCAGAGCCGTTGATCAGTGGATGACTTGGAGCCATGTCAAACTAAATGCCTCCAAAACAGAAATACTCATATGTGGTGACTGGAAACATTATGACCCACTGTGTGCCTGGTCTGACAATCTCGAACCACCTCCTCAATTATCCAAGGAAGTTAAAAACCTTGGAATCACCATGGACTCCAAGTTAACAATGAATGCCCAAGTGGACAAATTAGCACGAACAAGCTTCATCACCTTGAAGACTCTACGACCGTTCTTTCCCCACCTCAGATTTCCACACAAGGTGCCGGCTACTATCTCACTTGTACTATCCATACTGGATTATGCCAATGGCCTCTACCATGGATCATCTCTATCTATTATGAAAAAACTTCAATGTATTCAGAACTCCGCAGCCAGGCTACTTTTGCATTTAAAGCCACAAGCCCACCTCTCCCCTGCTTTGAGAGCACTACACTGGTTACCCGTTGCCAGAAGATGCATCTTCAAGCTGCTTTGTATCACTCACAAAGCTATACATGGAACAGGACCACTTTTTATCAGAATAACCAAATACATTCAACAAAGAAACCTCCGGTCAACATTGGCACCCAGCCTTAGAACACCACCATACAAAAAAAAGACTATAGGTGGTACATCCTTCTCCATTCAAGCAGCCAAACTATGGAATTCCTTACCCCCAACTATAAGATCCATAGATAACTATCTTGTCTTCAGAAGACTACTCAAGAGTTGTCTCTTTCCTTCATAACCACCATATTGAAACAGCTAGGGACTGCATATGCCTGTGTTGATAAATAGTTTTTATCTGATTATGTGTATATTCTAGATATATAAGGGCCTTATTACAAACCTGGCGGACGGTGCAATAGTGGCAGTAGTACCGCCAAAATGCTGGCGGAACATACCGCCATATTATGACATTGGCGGTTTGGCAAAAGCCAAACCGCCAATATAACACACCAACCGCCAGGGCAGTAACAACTGCCGGGCAGGAGACTACAGTCTCTAGCCCGACGGCCGCCACTAGGCTGCCCACAGTAAAATGTCCCCGCCTACCGCCAGGGTTTCAGTAGTTTTTGTACAGCCACGAAAACCATGGCAGCAGGCACTGTCCGTGCCAGGGAATTAATTCCTTCCCAAATTATGACCATGGCGGAAAGAGCTCAGACAGACAGCCACTTTACCACACCACCCAGCAGGGCGGAATTAATAGGCACCAGGGTGGTAGCCACCTACAGCAAGGCAGAAATCAATGTTCCGCCCAGTGTATTAAGACACAGGGAACCGCCACCTTTTCCGTGGCGGTACCAACGACATCAAAAGCCTGGCCGAAACAATGCACAGAAGGGAAACGGCTCACCTGTGGAGACTCAGGGAAGAACCATGCCACCATGGAGCCTGAACTGCATATATTCCCAAGGCTTTTCTACGTCCTGCTTCACCACGAACATTGACGGCGAAGATGACCAATGAGCACAGCTGCCTAGAACACACAGGGGAGGGAGGGGAGGAAAAAGAGAGTGATACACACTCACACAACATACACAACTACCCCCAACACCATACACCATACACACTAGAAGATGCAGTAATAAAACATATTTATGCCATACCCCTCAGGAATAATGCAAGGACTACACAAATACATGAAAGTGAGTGTAATAAGATAAATACAGTAGTAATAAGTGCATCCAATCTGAAAGTATATACATATTTACAAAGCAGGGACACTGCCCAGTCCTTAATGTTCGTGGGCCACAGGGCCACATTACAAAGTCCAAGGCCCCACTTGACTCCTGCAACAACACGGAGAGAACACTGCAGGGGCATCAGTTAGAAAATAGGCAGGCACCTCAGGGGGGCGGGGAACGGGGGGCACCTCATCCGGCAGATGGAACAACACCACTGGTCCTGGAGGGGGCAACATGCCCTGTACGCTATCCTGGGGAGTGCAAGGCCACAGTCTCTCAAGTGGGTGACTTGCCCACTGCTTGGTCCTGGGGAGTGCAAGGCCACAGTCTCTCAAATGGGTGACTTGCCCACATGCTCTGGAGGGGACAACATGCCCTGTGCTTGGTCATGGGGAGGCTGGGGCAGGTGGGTGTCTTACCCACTGGTTCTGGAGGGGGCATCGTGCCCTGTGATCTTCAATCTTCATCCTGGAGAGGATGGGGTGAGTGGGTGCCATACCCACTGGTTCTGAAGGGGGCATTGTGCCCTGTGATGAAGGTCTTGGGGAGTGCAAGGTCACAGTATCTCAGGTGGGTGTTATACTCACAGGATTTGCAAGGGGCACGCCTCACAACAGTCCATGGATGCAGGACTACATACTGTCCACCGGCGTGATGGCTGCTCAGTGGTGGTGATGCTGTTGTTGCCGCTGGTGGTGGGGAGAAGCTCCAGCTCATCCCCTGCAGCCTCGGACAGCTGCGCACTGGTGCTGCTGCTGGTGGTGGTGGTGGTAGTTGTGGGAGAAAGCTCCTGCCCATCCCCGGCAGCCTCAGACGGCTGCCCACTGCTGGTGGTGGTGGTGGTGCTGCTGCTGCTTGTGGAGGGAAGCTCCTGCCCATCCCCTGCAGCCTCGGAAGGCTGCCCACTGCTGGTGGTTGTGGTGCTGCTGCTTGTGGTAGTTGTGGAGGGAAGCTCCTGCCCATCCCCTGCAGCCTTGGACAGCTGCCCACTGCTGGTGGTGGTGGTGGTGCTGATGCTGCTGCTGGTGGTGGTGACGAGGGGAAGCTCCTGCCCATCCCCTACAGCCTCAGACGGCTGCCCACTGCTGCTGGTGGTGGTGCTGCTGCTGGTGGTGGTTGTAGGGGGAAGCTCCTGCCCATCCCCTGCAGCCTCTGACAGCTGCCCACTGGTGCTGCAGCTGGTGGTGGTGCTGCTGGTGGTGGTGCTGCTGGTGGTGGTTGTGGGGGGAGGGTCCAGCCCATCCCCTGCAGCCTAGGACGGCTGCACCACCATGGTTGGTGGTGAGGGCTCTGACTGAGTCCCAGTACCCTGCCCCTTGTCCATTCTGGCAGCAGGTGGGGATGGCTCCTTGCTCCTGTTGGCAGCAGCTGGGGATGGCTCCTTGCTCCTCTTGGCAGCAGCTGGGGATGGCTCCTTGCTCCTCTCTGCAGCAGCTGGGGATGGCTCCTTGCTCTCCTTTGCAACAGCTGGGGGTGGTACCTTGACCTTCCTGGCAGTACTTGAGGTAGGCACCCTTTCCGTGTGGCTGCCTGGTGTCCGGGATCCTTTCCCACCACAAGTTGCTGTGGAGACTACAGGGCCCGTGGTCTGGGTGGCTGAGGTGCTTGCCTGGGTTTTACACACCCTGGCGAGACGTGAAGGATGGGGAGAGGGGTAGGGAAGAGGTCAATGGTGGAGAGGAAAAGCTGCTTAGGAACATTGGGGCAGGAAGAGGGAGAAGGTTTGCGAGTGGAGAAGGAGGGAGTGGTTGTAGGAGGTGTCTGTCTGCTGAGTATGGGTGCAGGTGAATGGGCTGAATGCTGTTGTGAGGTGGATGGCTGTTGGGTGTCTGAGTGCTTGTCTTTGTGTACCTTGGGAGGAGGGGCCACAGACACAGTGGTAGAGGACACAGGGGACGTGTGCATGGATATTGGGGTGGTGACTGCCAGTGAGGTGTGTGCTCTGATAGGTGTGCTGGTGATGGCGGTAGTGGATGAGGATGTAGTGCATGCAGGTGTGAGTGTAGACACAACTGGGAGGGATGTGGAGGACGGGGAGGAGGGTGACACAGTGGAGGCAGTGGATGTTAGTATGTCTGCTTCTGGATGGTGTTTGTGTGAGTGCCTGTGGGATGAAGTGTGGTGCCAGTGTTTGCCTGTGCCACTCTTGTGTGTTGTCCTGTGAGCATGCTCATCTGCCTGTGTGCTTGGGATAGGTTGGGTTTGAGGGGAATGGCATTTGGTAGAGGAAGTTAGAGGGGGGAGAATGGATACAGGGACATTGGCTGCCATCAGAGAGGAGGCCAGAGCCTGGATTAATCTCTGTTGGACCGCCAAGCCAGTGTGAATGCCCTCCAGAAATGCATTGGTCTGTTGCATTTGGGCTGCCAACCCCTGGATGGCATTCACAATGTTTGACTGCCCAACAGAGATGGATCTCAGGAGGTCAATAGCTTCCTAACTCAGGGCAGCAGAGCTAACTGGGGCAGGGCCTGAGGTGCCTGGGGCGAAGGAGATGCCCACCCTCCTGGGTAAGCGGGCATGGGCAACTCGATGAGGGGCTGCTGGGAGGGCAGTACTGGTATGGGGGTGGTGGATGTACCTGTAGCTGTGGTGGGCACAGAGGTGTCCGCCACCACTAGGGAGCTTCCATCGGAGGAGGTATCCGTGGCCGAACTGTCCCCTCCAGTCTCTGCCGTGGTGCTCCCCTCACCCTCCATACAACTGGCCTCACCATTGGTGGACTCTGCTTCCTCGTCCTGTGGGATGCAGCTCCTTCCATCACTGGTGCCTCTGCTCCTCCACCAGATGATGCTAATGCACATAAGGACAGGATGACAAAACAAAAAGGGGGGGAGAGACAAAGGATGCACATGATCAATGGCTGCACCAACACCACTGTTGGCGTACACAGCACCCTCACACACAAGGAACAGCCCTACGCACTATGCAATGCACTACCTGTAACAATGCTAGTCACCAGGGCATGGGGAGGGACACATACTGCCAACTGCAGCATACCTGGGACCCACACACCCCTGCCCAGTAGTGGATGCCTACTAGCTAATTTGGAGCAATTTCACATCAGAACCCTGCCCAACATGGGACTTACTCTGCAATGGCAGGCCTGGCCTAGGGGCACCCACAGGCACACATCCCCCAAACGGATACCACCCCACCAGGCGTAAGTAGTAATGATGGGCACTGTACTCACCCCCTTGTTGTTGCTGTGATGCCCCCAAGCGCCCATCCAGCTCCGGATAGGCCACCGCCAGTATGCGGGCCATCAGGGGGGTTAGTGTTTGATGGTCACCCCTTCCTTGTTGGGAGGCCATCCCCAGCTGGGCCTCCGCCGTCTTCCGTGCCCAGCGTCTCAGGTCCTCCAACCATTTCCGACAGTGTGTGCTCCGCCTGCCATAGATCCCCAGGGTCCACACATCTTTGACGATGGCACGCCAAATGCCCTTCTTTTGATGGGCGCTAACCTGCAGAGGAAATATACACAGGGAAAGGTATTAGTTACACCGTCCTGCCTGTTACACTCATGGCCCACCATAGCCCTTCCCATCCCCTTACGCACAGACATGGCCCAGCATACATGCTGCACGCTGCCCAGGGCCCATCCACCAACCCCCCCACACCAGCCTTCAGACACAGCACTCCATGCATTCATGCCCCATGCATCGTGCTCACAGTGTACTCACCTGTTGGTCTGGAGGCCCATACACCAGTCCATACTGGGGTAGGACCCCATCCACGAGTCTCTCCAACTCCGCTGAGGTGAAGACAGGGGGCCTTTCCGCAGTCACACGGGCCATAGTAGGTTCCAGACACAGGTCACAGCAGCACATGCAATGTAGGACCTCTCCTGTTGAAGGTCAGGTAGCAAGTGAGTGAACAGATAGAAAATGGTGGTGAGATCCGTGGCATTGCATACCGTCACCACTGACGTACATCACCATTGGCCACTGTACCTCATAGGGCCCAATAATAACCAATGAGGAGTTGCGCGGTGTTTCCTGACCGCCTCCCACAACAGCGCACAATGTCAGCGGATTTACCTCACTTCCACCTGTCCCTCCATACAGGACGACATCATTTCAGAGGGGGGACAAGCCATGGATCATAACCGCGTCACAGTTCACAATTGTACATACAAGACATATGTCACTAATACATTAAAAATTCACATCATGCAATGAACTGTAGTGGCTACAATGTACAGATTATGACCGGCTCCTCACTCTTTTGCCTCATAGATTGCAACCGCTGCAGATGAATACGAGATGGAGACATCCCCTCGTGGTGGACTTGGCAACAATGGAGGACAGGCACATTATCCTCACCTACAGACTTGACAGAGCCACAGTCACGGAGCTGTGTGCCCAACTGGAGCCTGACCTGATATCTGTTATCCGTCACCCCACTGGGATCCCTTCTCTTGTGCAAGTGCTATCAGGGCTCCATTTCCTGGCAACTGGTTCTTTCCAAGTAACAGTGGGCTTGGCAGCAGGAATGTCACAGCCAAAGTTCTCAATAGTGCTGACCAGAGTGTTGGCTGCCCTGATTAAACACATGTGCAGCTACATAGTTTTCCCCCAGGTGGAGGATTTGGCCACAGTGAAGGCTGACGTCTATGCAATGGGACATATCCCCAGCATAACTGGGACGACTGATGGAACACATATTGCATTTGTCCCTCCCCGGCAAAATGAACACATCTTCAGAGATCGAAAACATTTTCACTTGATGAATGTGCAGATGGTGTGTTTGGCGGACCAGTGCATCTCCCATGTCAGTGCTAAGTATCCCTGGTCTGTGCATGATGCCTTTATCCGAGAAATAGCAGCATCCGAAATGTGATGGCCCACCTCCAGAGGCACGGGGTGTGGCTAATAGGTGAGCCCTGGTTCCCACCCAGTGGATGTTGGTGTATGGGTATGGTGTGGGCCATAAGGGTTAGTGTGCGGCTAACAGTTGTCCCTCGATATTTGCAGGTGACTCAGGTTACCCCAACCTCTCATGGCTCCTAACCCCTGTGAGGAATCCCAGGACAAGGGCTGAGGAACGTTACAATGAGGCACATGGGCGAACAAGAAGGATAACTGAACATACATTTGGCCTCCTGAAGGCCAGGTTTCGGTGCCCACATCTAACAGGTGGATCCCTGTGCTACTCACCCAAGAAAGTCTGCCATATAATTGTGGCATGCTGCATGTTGCATAACCTTACCTTGAGACGCCATGTGCCTTTCCTGCAAGAGGAGGAGGCTGGAGATGGCCGTGTGGAAGCAATGGACCCTGTGGACAGTGAAGATGAGGAGGCCGAGGATGAGGGTGAGGGCAACAGATCTGCAGTGATACGACAATACTTCCAATGACACAGAGGTCTTCACATTTCATTGACAGTTTTTTGTTTGACATTGTCACTGGCATGCTGTTATTTCCCACTTTTATGGCCACTCACTGTACCCTTTGGCAACTCTTTTTGCAGATGTTGGTGCCCCACTATCACTCCTGGTGTGTTCACTGCAGCCAACTACAGGTCTTTCCTATGTATACATTACTGTACAGTTGAATTGCAATGTTTAAACCTTGTTAAACAAATACATACATAAATCATTTGGCATACTCCATACTTCTATTTTTTGAAAGTCTGTTTATTGCAGTGCTCTGAAGAAAAGGGGGAAGTGCAATGGACTGGGGTGATGATGGAGGAAAGTCCAGGGTAGAGTCCTGGGTATTTGTAGCACAAGTGCATTGTCCAAAGGGGCATAGGACGGGCAGCAATGGCAGTTCAAGGTGGACAGGATGACAGGGTGGGACACAAGGGTGACATTCAGGAGAGTCTTATTTCCTGGCGGGGATCTTTGCAATAGTCTCTGGCTTCTGCCTGGATTGCAGGGAACATTTGCAGGGTGGTTCTCCTTCTGCAAGGGGAGGGGTGCTGGTGGCCTGTTGGTTCTGTGGCGGGCTTCCTGTGTGCTAGCGGCAGCAGAGGTGGAAGGCAGTTCAGTAGTCTGGCTAGTGGCAAGGACCCGCTGGTGTGACACTGCCTCCCTCATGGTGTTGGCCATGTCTGCCAGCACCCCTGCAATGGAGACCAAGGTGGTGTTAATGGACTTCAAGTCCTCCCTGATCCCCTTGTACTGTCTCTCTTGCAGCCACATGTTTTCCTGCAACTTGTCCAGGGTCTGGCCCAGCGTATCTTGGGAATGTTGGTATGCTCAGTGGTATTTTGGTGAGTGCCTCCTGGAGAGTCGGTTCCCTGTGTCTGTACTCCGCCTGGTGTACAGCAGTCCTCCCAGCTTCCCTGTTGCCTCTGTCCTCTGAACCGGGTGCCCACTGCCACTGGCCCCAGGTCCCTGATTGTCTGGGGTTTGTGGTGTGCCCTGGCATCCCTGTAGTGGTGGACACACTGCTGATTGACGTGTCCTGGGGACAGAGGTATGGGTATGCTGGCTGGGTGCTGTGGTGATGTTTCCTGAGGGGGGAGGCTCTGTGATGGTGTGACTATGCCTGGGTAACCGACTGCCCAGAGGTCCCTGATGGGCCAGGTTGGACATCAATGTCCAGGCGAGCAGAGTAGCTGTCATCACTGTGGGATTCTTCTGTGGGAGAACTGGATGTTGCTGGCACCTCTTCTCCGGTGAAATATGCTAGGATACCTGTGGGGATGTAAATGCAGTGTTATTATTTCTGTGTTTGACATATTGTGCATGGGTGGGCTGCCCTCTATGGTTATAATTGCCCTGGCAGCTTTGCCTTGTGTGAATTGTTATGTGGTGGGCTAGGTGATTCTCTCTAGTGTGCATGCTTAAGTGATAGTTGTCCATGCAGGTCTGTGAGGGGTGTCCATGCATAGGTATGGCATGATGGGCTTGGCATTGGGATGAGTGATATGTGATGGCAGGGTGTGTGGGAGGTGGTGGAGTGATGGGAGTGAGGGTGGGGGTATGTGATGGCATGCAGGTAGGGGGATAGTAGAAGCATAGAGTTGACTTACCAGAGTCCAGTCATCCTCCTACTCCTGCCAGGCCCTCAGGATGCATGATTGCCAAGAGTTGCTCTTCCCATGTTGTTAGTTGTGGGGGAGGAGATAGGGGTCCACCGCCAGACCTCTGTACAGCAAATTAGTGTCTTGCTGCAATGGAACGCACCTCCCCCCTAGGCCGTTCCACCTCTTCCTGATGTCATCCCTTGTTCTGAGGTGCTGTCCCACGGTGTTGACCCTGTCCACGATTCTCCACCATAGCTCCATCTTCCTAGTAATGGATATATGCAGCCCCTGTGATCCAAATAGCTGTGGCTCTACCTGAATGATTTCCTCCACCATGACCCTTAGCTCCTCCTCAGAGAATCTGGGGTGTCATTGAGGTGCTATGGGTGTAGTGTGAGTGGTGTTGGTGAGGGTGTGTCGGGTGATGTGTTGCGGTGTGTGATGTAAGGTGCGTGGGTGGTGTATAGGTCAGGCTGTTTCTCTCTGTTGGCAATTATTTGTAGTCATAAAGGGATGTGGGTAGTGTGGGTGTGTGTTTTATAGTGGTGTGGGTGTGTGGTGTGGTGTGTGTATGGGTGTTAGGTGTGTGTTGTTTGAATTGTCCAATGTGGTGTTGTTTTGTTTGTGTGTGTGTATTTTGAGCGTGGCGGTATGTACCGCCAAGGTTTACCACCATTTAATGTCCACCGTGGTGATTTGTGGGTCATAATGTTATGGGCGTTGTTCTCCTTGGCGTAACGGTGTGGATTTTGATACCGCCACTTTATCACTGACCTTTGGGCTGGCGGACTTGTGTCTGTGTCTGACAAATTGGTGTGTGTGTGTGTCATAATATGGTGAACGGATATCCGCGGCGGTATGTTGGTGCAGTCAGCATCGCGGTAAGTGTGATTTACCACCAATGTCATGATGAGGGCCATACTCTTTAAACCTGTTTGACTAATATATATTTACTCACGGTTTAACTATGTATATGTATGTACATATATGTGCGTATATGTGTGCGTATTCATGTGTGTATGTATGTGTGTGTGTGTGTATATATATATACATAGATATATATATATACCAAACAATTTTGATTATGTACAAAGTCGTATAGATCTTTTCTTATTCATACGGAAATTAAAATTGCTGAAAATCCATACAGGTAAAAAAATGAGGCTTTAAAAAGGAGTGACAATTTATTAATAGAAGATGTGATGCTAATAAAAGATTTATGGGAGTTGGAAGAAAATTCTATGGAGAGATTGGATGAAGAACAAGTAATTAGCAGATTGGAGTCAGAGGGTGTGTGTTTAGACAGGGAAGGGGCATCGGGCCTTAAATCTAAGTCCAGAACTGTTCCATCACCATGTGGAGATTTGATTGACCAGTTCTCAGATTCGGTAATCAAAGGATTAAAAACCCTCAGGTCACAGTTGCTGAAAGAACCAATGAGGAACAAAACTGGATACTATAAGACACTGAATAAATTGTCCAAAAATTCAGAAATTGTTATCAGAGGTTCTGATAAGGGAGGAAATATTGTAATTTGGCCTATACACCAATACATGGAAGAAGTCTATAAACAGTTGAATGATACAAAGTGTTATAAAAGAATTGATTTGAAACATGTTGAGAACATAAAGTTACAATTTGATTTGGAATTGTCACAATGGAGAGATAAAAGTCTTATTAGTGATCAAGAATATGGGTTTCTTAAGGTAGATTTTCCGAAATTCCCAGTGTTCTATCTGATACCCAAAATTCATAAAAATGCACTTAAGCCTCCAGGTAGACCTATAGTATCTATCAAAGGGAGTCTATTTGAATTTGTGTCGCAGTACATAGACACGTTTTTACAACCTTTAGTCAGAAATTTATCTTCTTACTTGCAAGACAGTACTGATTTTCTAAGAAGGATTTTTGATGTATGTTAGGAAAGGGAATTCCTCTTGATGACACTAGACGTGACAGCATTATATACAAGTATTCCACACAATTTAGGACTGCAGGCGGTTGAGCATTTTTTAAGAATGAGATCTATCAATTTTTATCAGCATAGTAAAATGTTGAGTCAAATGATACAGTGGTGCTTACAACATAATATGTTTTATTTTAACAATGAGATATTTGAACAGCAATGTGGGACTGCAATGGGAACATGTTTCGCTCCTAGTTACGCCAACCTATTCATTGGATGGTGGGAGGAACAGATCTTAAACAACTTCCTGTTAGACAAATGGAACAAGCATATCGTCATGTGGCTCCGGTACATAGACAATATTTTTGTAATCTGGAGAGGAGATGCAACCATTGCTAGTAATTTCATAAAGGAGATTAACATAAATGACTGCAGTTTGAAATTTACTGGTAAAGTTGATGCACAAGAAATGTAATTCCTTAATGTTAAAATAAGTATAGATAACAATAAAATGGAGACAACCGTATTCAGAAAACCCACTGCTGGGAACAGTATTTTACATGCTATGAGTCATCATCCACGACCTTTGAAAGATAATATCCCCTTTGGAGAGCTGTGAAGAACTAAAAGGATTTGCAGTAGGGAAAAAGAATATCTAGATGTTCAGGAAGATATGATTGAGAGATTAAAAGAGAGGGGGTACTCTAGTGAAATTTTAGAGAGAACGGTTAGAAGAGATAAATCCCATTCGAGAGACAGTTTACTGTTCTCAACAGATTTGAATGTTAACCCCTTGGGCAAAAAGAAGAACGTTAAACAAAAGAACACAGGAAGAGTGAGATTTATAACCACTTTCAATACTGCTCGCATACACATGAGAAGATTGTTACAGAAACATTGGCATATGTTAAAAAGTGATCCCGTCATAGGAGACAAATTAAAGAATAGGCCAGTGATAACTTACATGAAAGGGACGTCCATGAGAGATATATTAGTGAAAAGTGATGTGAGACAACAAACAACTCCTAAAACCAGTTGGCTTAACCCGCAAGATGGGTTTTATAAATGTGCCAAATGTAAGGCATGCAAAAATGGTGAGAATATTAAAACCATTGTTCAAGGACACAGAACAGTACATACTATCAAAGGAAGATATGATTGCAAGAGCAAGTATGTAGTTTACATTTTGAAATGCAGTTAATCTAAATTTTATGTAGGAAGTACCAAACTGCACGTACACAAAAGGATATTACAACATTTAAGAGCGATCCTTAATAAAGATGATTCCTACCCGGTTGCACAACACATACATGAGGTTCATGGAGGGCGAGTAGAAGTACAGTGTAATAGACGGGATAAGAAAAGACATTTGTGGAGGTGACAGGGAGAAGAACCTAAGAAAATTAGAGTCTAAATATATATTGGCATTAGATACCACAGAACCACATGGGTTAAGTTCTAGTGAGGAATTATATATACACTTGAATTAATGATTGTAAAAACAGTAATTCATCCGTTTACAGAGTTATTTTAACACATATATGTGGAGGATTGTATATTATGATTGAGATAGACTAAAGGAGGATGGTCTGTGTGTGGGAATAGTTGTAGTTTACAAATATACTATGATTAATCGAGAACCTATTTTAGGAAGAAGCAATAGGGAGGCCTTGACTTATATCCTCAGGTCAATAAGTTTGAAGTATTTCATTTAAATTTAAAGGTATGTTGTGTAAAAAGGATGCAGCAATGTCAATATTAGGTATACAGTTGCAAGATGAATTTAAAAAGGTTATGCCAAAGTATGTCATGCCATGAGTGATTCGGTAATTATTTCATTGTATTTTATTTCCCGTCATCAATGATGATTTTAAAAGGATAGGATATTTGATTAAACATGAAATATTTAGAGAGGCTTTGAATGTAAAGAATATTTTCAGAACAAAATAATTTTTAAAACTTGTAATTTTTTCACATAATGAGCCATTGTTTGGTGGTGAGTGTCACAGTTATTGTTTTCTTATTCACTGTTTTTTTTTAATGAATATATCGGGGCAATGGTGTTTGCATGATCACATGGTATATAAAGAGGGCCAAGATGGCGGCCCGCAGGTTGACAAAGGCGGTAAGGCCGAAACGCGTTCCTGTTTCTGGCAATAAAACTTTTAGTTTATTCACTTGTGGAGTGCTGTCTGCCTTAAATACTTCAAGGAAGTGTTGTATATATATATATATATATATATATATATATATATATATGCAAAACACAAAGGAGAACTCTGGGAAGTTCCCAATTTTAGTTGGAGAGCTGCTCTAGTAAGGAGCACCCTGCAGCACCAGCGACACTCTAGATTTGCTCACCTCAAATGTCCATATATATCCAACATAACTTCTCCAAATGGAGCCTGAATCACAACAGGGTAGCATCGGCATTGCAGGGACGGAACTCCCTCACTGAACATCATAAACAAACTTCTCCCAACAAAAGAAGTGCGATGTACGCCTAAACTTGCAGCAATGAAAGGCACTTTATTCACCATCTCCAAACACCAATGTGTGTGTATATATATATTATAATATTATAATAAAAAAAGTTATATTATATTATATTTTTTACGCTCTTGTCAGCTTTACTTTGTCGACCCATCGCCATATGTCATGTCACTATAAATCTATCCTCCATTCCCACTCTGACTCATCCCAAATCCATTCTACTACTTTCAGCTCCTAAATAACCATGCGTTAGCTCTTCCCTCCTCTTCCACATCTAACTCAACCAAACGTAGGTTTACTACCATGATCTCCCAAACAACCCTACTAAATTCTCCCTCATTTATCTCACCTTTAACTCTTCCAAAACCTCTCCTGCTACTATGATCTCCCTAACCCTTTCCACAGGCTCTTCCCTCCTCCATACCCCTTTTACTCATCCCAAGCCTAAATTCTATTACTATAAACTCCCAATTAACACTTCTGGATTCTTCCCTCCTCCACCCCTCCATTACTCCAGCCAATCCAACTAACAAACTCACACATCCGCAGCTCAAATTAACTCATAATAATACTAAAACTGTACTCATATTTCCCTATACTAATCCACCACTAATTCCACCACTAATTCCTTTTGGGTTGTGGAGTAGCGTGCTACTCGCCGAAAAGCGCTTCAACGCCTCATCAGGGGTAGTAAGCGCTATATAAATACTATTACAATTACAATTACCCTTCTATGTTGCCACTCTGTCATTTTAGCCCTGCTACGCTTTTGTTCTGCGGCGGCGGGTTTTGAACTTTTTATCATTTATCTGCTACAGCAACAAAAGCATTAAAAGAAATGTGTTATGCCTGTAAGGCATACTAGAATGGTAGATAGAAGTTCTGTGAGTTCCCTGGTGTGGAAGTTCCAATGTGTCATAACTGGCTGTCATGGGATAACCATGCTTGGGTTGTTCCTTGAATAAAGGTAGCTCTCCTTCATCACTGAGACTCTAGGCATTGTCACTACAATGTACTATGCGCTATATAGCAGCAGTCATACAGTCCACAAACAGAGCATGGGAGAATGTTTTGATTTGCAATAAGCAATAATGTTTCATGTATGTATATATATATACATATATACAGTGCTGGATTTATTGCAGCAGTGAGGTTAGTTGATGAAATTCTTGGACGCTGAGGGGCTCTTTGAGAGTTTGAGGCTTGAGAGCAGCCTTGACTGAGGCAAGTGGCGAACTACAGCACATATCATTAGGAAGCTAGTTCCAGTGCAGGGGTCCAAGTAAAAATGAGACCTGGAATCTAGGCATTGCAGATGGGTGGATGCCTAGGTGGGACCAGGAGATTAAAGGAAGCAGAGTATAAACCCATATCAGGACATATTGTCTCATGACTGAAAAGAGTTGTTTACTGAAGAGCCACTCATGGCACTGAAAAACTGTCTAAGGTGGTGTAACTTGCTCGGCTAAAGGATGGAGGCCCTCTTTTGTTGAAACTCCGTCATGGATCCCGCATCGATAATCCATTCTGGCATCTCGAGCGATGTTAGTATCTACATGTGGAGCACTGTAGCATGGAAAATGGAGGCTGGCTCCAGATCTATGTGGAGATGGAGATTTGTACTGCCCCGGTTAGGCTTCCAAGATACTGATGTACTATGTCCTAGACTCGATGACAGAACCTGCACTTTTTTGTAAGTTTACGATTATATGCTATTCACAACCGTGTTTTACGAGTAGTGTCTTTATGACTGTGGAGTCTCCTCACATAAAGGGTTAGGACAGTCTTACACAAAAATGTAATCAGGACCATTGTCTTTTGGACATTGGATGTTTCAGTTTCTCAAAAACACTGCAAAAATTCAATTATAAAAAACTCAGGGATCTGGTTAGCAGTTTCCAGACAATGGTAGAGAAAGGGAAGTGAGGAAGACCGGTCCTAAGGCTTTTATGGAACCAGTATCTTTATTTAAATGTGCTAATGCTATTGTGTCTATAATCTTTATTGTGGGTGCCGTATCGTCTGGGGAGAACCAAAAGGAGAAACTGGATACATGCTTCAGAATACCTTTGAGAATCTTGCTAGTTTATACACACTGTTGACTCACACTCTGTGCGTCATATAAAGAACGCATATTGGATTGTGTCTTTAAGCTGCACTTTGACTGTTTCTTGCTAACTGCATTGTGATATGGTGATAGATCAGCTGATGTGCTGATATAACTTGACTGCACCCCTTGTTGACTGTTGTTTTACTTTTCTGATAAAACTAAAATAAAATCTCAAAAAACAGTTCAAACATAGCAGAGTTTGAGAAATATGAGAACAAAGTGGTGATTGTGATGGGCAGAGGGTTTTGAAGCTGGGACATGGGGAAGGGCAGTATTAAGGAAAATAGTAAAGCGATTAAAAAGTAAACATTAATTGCTGGGAACGATTAGAGAAGTATGGGAGTAAAGAGACCAAACAGTAGTTAGGAGGACCTAGAGGACCTGCCATAGGGTTTTGTAGTAGGAACTAGACCACATCAGATTTTATAACAAGATAGGTAGGTCTCAGTGTCATGAAAGCGAATAAAGAAAGATGTTAGGTACGACAGGACACAAGAAAAGAAGAAGAGATTGCCAGGAGTTTAAAGATTTGGGAGTTAAGGGGGTCAGGTGGCACACACTATGGTGTGGCAGCATTAGGAATTAGTTTTAGTATAGATCAAGTAAGATGTGTAAGAGATGTGTAAGAGGATTTAGAAAACGAGCCAGATGAGTTTGAAAGACAGAGAAAGAAGTAGTAGTAACAACGTGGGCTTCAGAAGAGTGTAGATCTAATACCCAAGATCTTAAAAGTGAAACAGTAAGTCTTCAGATGTTCACTCAATTTATGAGGAAGAACACACACAGTGGTAGAGAGAACTTTCTTTAGATTACCTGGCACTTGATATGGATGAGTTCAGAACTGAATTGGCGGAGCTGGATGGCAGAGCTGGATGATGCACTATAGAATGTTTACTTCTGAATGCTAAACCAGGGCAGTGCATTAAAGTCATTGCTCTGGAATAGTCTGAATTCTCAAGCCTTCTACTCTCAATTCCAAAATCACATCAATGTAAACCACCTCCTGCAAGACTACCAATCCGACTTCGGATCACACTGCAGCACGGAGATCGCTACCTTACAATCATAGATGATGTTTTCCTGGCCAGAGATAAAGATTACCCCTGACTCCTCTAAGCTGTCTTTGTCGCTGTTGACAGTTACACCCTCATCCACACTGTGAAGTCTTGAATGGGTTTCACTGAAGTCCTTTACTGTATCTTACAACAATTTGTTAAAAAGGGCACAAACAGGTTCCAGACGCTACCTACCAGGTAGGAGTGTCCCCCAGGGTCATATTCCATTTCACCATGATCTTCAATCGCTGCATGTTGTTCCTTGGGACTCTTTTAATCAACAACCACATAACAATTCACCAATATGCCATGCAACTCTACTTTAAGTCTAATTTGCTACAGACTTCTAACACTTTAAATACTGATAAAATCTCATCCAGCTCTGGCAGTAAAGCACCTATCTGAAGCTTAACACCACAACATAGAATTCCTGCTATTTGCCAAGGTCAACAAGCAATACCTTGTTTAAAAATGTCTCATTGACATGAATCTGGATGGATTTGAGCCCAGACTTTCACCCAATGCCAAGTCAATTTAACTCATTCTAGACACTGGCCTCATCATCTAGGAATATTTTGCCAAGAAAAACAAGAAAGCTCTCACTGCCAAAGAAAGTGAAAACATTCCACCCAGAATAAGGCTTCAGAACTGGGGTGTTAATTTGGCATTTGGTTGGTCACAACACCCTATTCCACTACCTCCCAGAAGATACACTCATTCCCCATTTGCACATCCTGCATGCTGCAAAATGCCTCATTTAGGGCCTGAAGAAAGACAAGCCTATCACTCACAACTTTATGAGAGTCCACTGCCAACCCTAGGGAGCCTGCATCATATTTAAAACCAGCTGCATCATCTACCAATCCATCACAATCAAAACTGTCTCTTGGTACACCTGCAGTGAGGACACCATCAGACTGAAGATGAAGTACAAAAAAGAAAAGTAACAGGCCTTCTCTGTCTTCATACCTAGAAACTGTAATGACATCTCTGTATACATCAGTATCACCACAACCCTGCTCCAATTTAGAAGGAGCTGAAGATAAATCATATTAAACAACACCACATCACAAAACAGCAACATCCATATCTGTTGTCAGAAACAAGCTACCCCTCGAATTACTCTTTAAATCTATCTTTACCTTTGACCAAGTGCCTGCATTCTCCACAAAGCCATGTTTGAGCCTGGTGTGCTGCACCAAAGGCTCCAAGTTTGGCCCCTGCTCACATTCAACCAAAGGGGGTGTCCCAGGAGCCAACCAGAGTGCTCACATGGCACTCCTACCTCAACATGCAACCAGCGAAGAGGAGTATAGCCATCTCATGAGGCTCTCATGCTGTGCTCCTGAGACTTGTGTGGTGTGTGCAAGTGCCACCTGTGATACTTTGACCTACTCACCAGGAGTCAGCATTCCCCTTTCACCCAGACATTCATTTACTAGGGTGTGTGCTAGAGTTCTAGACACTCCTCTGTCCCTTTACCACTTCTAGTATCTTCTCTTGAGCCTTCTGCTCTATGATGTGCATTTCATTCATACCGCTAACTTCCTAATCCCAGGACTCATTCATACCTAACCAAAAATGGTTTGTCATCATCATCACATGCCCAGACAACACCTTTCAAATTCACTTTACATCTTTACCAGTAAATTAGCGCAATCAGACTTTGGTCATCATACATTTCAAAGTGCGCTAGTGCTGCCTGATCTGATTTGTGAGCAGAACGCTATAACATAGCATAACAGAAATTAAAATTGAAATTGTGGGATACTACACAATTAACCTTCAAACAGATGTAAGTGTTAACTTTTCAGAGCGAAGTAAACTATTCAAGACTTCTCATCTAAGATGCCAGGCATCAGAGCAAAGCATTACACATTAGAGACAGACACAGCTTGGTAGTATTGATTTACCATTCAGAAAGTTATGCTAAGGCAATGTTTTTCAATTCTACCGAACCATTGGAAGACAGACTTGCACGCCATACACAATAACCAGTTTGCATTTCCCACTGCAAGCCTTTGCCTGTAATTTCCCTTACCTGTAGCATCTCATTAGAACCTTGTGCTCCCTGGCATAATCTATTTTTGTCTTTTTCTTATGTAAATAGGGGCATATTTACAAGAATGCAAGCATTGAGCCACTTTGTAAATTAGACGGACGGCAGGCTTCCTTAACACAGACTTAGCATCAAATAAATGGCATTAAGGCGGCGCAAGGAGCATGTAAATATGCCCCATAGCATCATAAAGTGATTTTAATTTCTCATAAAGCTAAAGGACTGGTTTGAGTAGTCACTAGTGACTTCTGTTGTTGAGTTGTGGCCTCTGTCCCCTCAGTATTCCTCTGAGAATGCTTGAACTGCTCACCTCAGTACCCTGAGAGTCAAGTGCTAAAATGGTGCACTTAATGTCATTTTCAGTTACCAAAATAGGCCAGACCGTGGGTGATAAAAGATCTCAACCACCTCAGCTTTGGATCCATTATCCCTGTATGCCACATAACCAAAAATGGTTCTCATAAATGCCTAAATTACTACAACCAGGCAGGATGAGTCAGTTAGTTAAACATTTGGTACTGACATCCTCTGTGACCAACATGTATAGATCTTGGCATAGTCCGCTCAACCTTCTCTTGATAATTTATCATATAATCTAAGATAAAGTGCCTATGTACAACCAGAGACAGTATGAATGTAAAGAATGTATGAGAAAATTTGTCCCAACAGTTAATAGTTTAAAAGCAAATACATCAGCATAGTCAACTACAATAAAAGAGACTTAAGCCTTCTTCAAATTCAAAATCATGAAGGTTTATTAAATAGTTACCGAATGTAAAACAATAGTTTGTCAATTACAGCCTTAGGGTGGTCTTCCCCAAAACTTTTTGCCTGCTTGCTTCATATTTTGATTATTTCTTTGTGTTGGCCTTAGGACTCTGAGCACTCTACCACTGCTGCCCAGTGCTAAAGTGCATGTGCTCTCTCACCTAAACATAGTTTGATTGGTACATCCACATTTGGGATTCTTAATTTACATATAAGTCCCTAGTAACATGCACTACATGTGCCTAGGGCAAGTAATATAAGTGCTACTAGCGGGACTGCAGCACTGCTTGTGCTACCCACTGAAGTAGCTCTTAAACATGTCTCAGGCTTGCCATTGCAGAGCCTGTACGTGCAGTTTACATTGCCGACTTGGCATTTAAAACCTCTCTCCAAGCCGTATACTCTCCTTTTATTAAATACAGGTCACCCCTAAGGTAGGTCCTAGGTAGTCCACAGGGCAGGGTGCTATGTAATTAAAAGGCAGGACACATGCTTTTCTGTTTTATATGTTCTGGTAGTGAAAAACGACCAAATTCGTATTTCACTACTGTGAGGCCTACCCCTCTCATAGGTTAACATTGAGGATTCCTTATTGAATGTAATAGGCTGCCATTCTTAAATGAGAAGAAGTGGATGTGTCATGTTTGGTACCTATAGAATTATAATTAGAAATCCGCTTAAATGATAAAGTCTGATTTATTGTCACGATTTTGATAATGGCACTTTTAGAAAGTTGGCATTTTACTGTTCTTAGCCCTGTGTGACTGCAACCTGTCTACAGTATACGCCTTGGGTGGGGTGACAATTGGGCTTGTGCATGCCTTCTAGACAGCCACACAAAAAGAGCTTATGTGTTACTGATGGGCCATTCTGAGCAGAATGGGAGGGAGAAGCTGGGCACAGCCTCACACTTACCTCTGAATAGGCAATGCCATGTCCCCACACAACAAAGGGTTGCATACCTCCCTGAAGTGAGTCTGGAGTCAGGGTAGGAAGAAAGGACCTCTGTACACTTCAAAGATCCTTCTTTGAAGTCATCTGTACTTTAAAGGCACAACTGGCTATAAGTACTGAACCTTTGAGCCTACCAACTCAGTAAACTACTGGACCTATGAAGAATTCTGCTAGGAGGAAGGACTGTTGTGCTGCTACAAAGACTACCACTCTGGACTGCTGCTCTGGAAGAGCTGCTTTTTCTGCTGTACTGCCTGCTGCCCTCTGCCCTACTGATGAAGGACTGGACCCACTTCACTTGAACCTAGAGTGACTCAAAGAGCATGATGTCTTGTCCCCTGTTCTAAATCTCAGGGACTTCAAAGAATTCTCACCATCCTGCAAAAAGACCTGGACTTTGCTTGCAGCAATTCTTGCCCTGTCAAGTTGTACAAATGAAGTCCTATGCCCTTCGAAGTGGGTATAAACTGCTGCAACTACCAGAACCTGTGCATCGATGGCATTGCACCAATCATAACCGGTGCATCTACTTTGATGCTGAGACATTGCGGCTGCAATGAGGATCGTGGACACTGCATCACTGACTGCACTGTCCATTGTCTCCAGCTTCCGACACATCTCTGACTTTCCGCAGCTCATAACCAATGCATCACCTACAGCCAGAGGATCGACGAAGCCTCGCCTCGTCTGCTCCCTGCATTTCAGTTTAGATGTCGACGCATCCAAGAACCGGTACTAAAGTGCATGTGCTCTCTCCCCTTAAAAACATGGTAGCATTGGCTCATACCCAATTGACATATTTAAACTGACATACTTGTAAATCCCAAGTAAAGTGTACTACATGTGCCCAGGACCTGTAAATTAAATGCCTCTAGTGAGCCTGCAGCACTGATTGTGCCACTCACATAAATAGCCCCTTAACCATAGCCTGCCATTGCTAGGCCTGTGTGTGCAGTTTCACTGCCACTTCGACTTGGTATTTAAAACTTCTTGCCAAGCCTTAAACTCCCCTTTTTCTACACATAATTCACCCCTATGGTAGGCTCTAGGTAACCCATAGTGAGGGTGCTAAGTAGGTAAAAGGCAGCACGTGTACTTATGTGTTTTAAATGTCCTGATAGTGAAAAACTCAGAAAGTTGTTTTCCACTACTGTGAGGCTCCTAACATAGACTAGCATCAGAACTGCCCTCCTATACTTTTAAGTGGTAGATTTTGATCCAGAAGGAGTGGCCCGGTCATGTTTAGTATTGCCAGAATGGTAAAATGAAGTTGGATTACTATTGTAGAAATGTCACTTTTAGTAAGTGGGCATTTCTCTGCACTTACTGCCATCTGTGCCTTACAGCCTGTCTTCAATCCACATCTGATCTGTGCTGGTTGACTGCCCCCCTTGTGCATTCCACCCAGACAACCATAAACACAGGACCATCAGTCACAGCTGCATTCATCTGCATACTAAATGGGTCTTCCTGGGCAGGAGGGGGTTCGGGCATCCCTCTCACATTTCAAAGGCCAGTGGCTTCCCCTCAAGCAAAAGACTGATTACCCCCCACAGGGATCCAGGCAGACAGGACTGGGCTGAAAGTGGAACTTGTGCACTACATAACCACTCTTTTAAGACTCCCCCACTTCAAAGGCATTTTGAGGTATATAAACTGGGTCTCTGACCCCACAAAATTAGACACTTCTGGATCTACACATGAACTCTGTCAGAGGAGCTGCCTGGCTGCCCAAAGGACTCATATGGACTGCTTCGCTGAGAAAGACTGCTTTCCTGCTGTTGCCCTTCTGCCTGCTGGCCTCTGACTGTGATGGAAGGACTCTGCCTTTCCCAAAAGTGCTCTCCAAGAGATTAGATTGAGCTTGCCTCCTGTTCTGAAGTCTCAGGTACAGCAGACTTCATCTACTAGCTTTGAGCTAGTTTTCCGGCTTCATCGACACCAGGAACGACTTCATCGATGCCAGCACCTATGCTGCAGCCTGCTCCCGCTCTGTGGACATCACTGCATGCAACGGCCACGGCCTGCAACGCAAGTCCGATGTAGCCACAACACCGCTGATGTCACGCAGTATCATCACGACGCTGTGACCTCCTGACTAGAGCCTCAGGGCCAAAAGGTTCCAACAACCTTGAACCCAGCGACTGGACTCTGCTGTCTGTTAATTCTACACTGCCAATTGGTGCCACCCCAATCCTGGACCCTTAGAAGTGGGTCTGAAGGTACACTGCCAATTAATCTGTGGCTTCAGCAGAACCTATGCCTCTCCTCTGCGGCACAGCTCAACCCCGAACAGAACTGTTGCATCACCTGTGCTGCGGGGAACTCGCCTGACACAAGGACTTCGCATTGCTTCCCACAGTCTTTCAGAAAACGCGGCTGTGTGACACACACGCATCGCAAGCCCCTCCTCAATGTCATACTCTACGACAACTCAGGCATCCGCATTGCAAGCCCCATAGCTTTCACGGAACCAGTCACTGCTCAACGCATCTCAAAGCAGGACTTCTCATCGCAAGCCTCTCATCGATGACAACAACACACAAACTCGCATCACAGCTTCACAGCAGCTAGATTTGTCACTGTATGAGGCATCTTCAATGCAGGATTTCAGAACCAGGCACCATAATGGTTGGCCTGAACTTGAGACTTTGTCCCAGTCTAGCGTGACTAGATACCCACAATTGGCAATTTGTGCTTTAAAGCAATTTTCACTTAAATCTTTAAAATTGCCTATCTCTGCTTCTACTGATTGGATTTTTGTAAATTTGGTATTGATTTATTTATTAAACTTTTCTCTATTGTTGTAAATTGGTGTGGGTTTTAATTGTGTCATATTTTCACTTTATTACTGTTTGAAATGTTGCACAAATACTTTACACATTGCCTCTAAGTTAAGTCTGACTGCTCTGTGCCAAGCTACCATAGGGGTGAGCACAGGTTTAGTTGGGGTTTGCATGTGACTTCACAATGACAAGGAGTGTGGTTGCTGCTTGATAAAGGTTTCACACCCTTAACCACTATCCAAATTTCTTACAACTATTGTATCTAAGTGCTGACTTGATGTTTCCTGGAGTCTTTTCTGATGCTACTTTATGATACATTGGTAAATTATAAATACCCATGAATCCGAATCTGATTTCTGAATTCACCAAATGTTTGTATGTTTACAGGGTCTCAGAATTCTTCGGAGAGGAGCAATATACATTGTCACTATCTAAAGCACAAACTCTACGTTACTTTTTATTGATTACCCCGTTGACTTTATCGTTAGTCACTGTCACTTTGTACTTGGGCTAGGAGTTGCTAGTGCTCTGCTCTAAAACCCCAGAGACACCAATTTCCAAGGTAACCCCCATTTCTCAGATGCCTTTTAATTGGTTTCAGAAATGTACAGTTTCCCAGGGGTCAGACGTGGACTTATTTAGAAAATGTAAAAAATTCTGCATCCTGAGATTACTAGCATTATGAATCATGTCGTGTGCGAAATACCAACGTGGGATCACCACAAAACATGGAACGGAACGGTGAGTGAGTAGACATCTACTCACAAACGGCTCCTTTAAGAAAAAATGCATTCTGTGAGTAGGTGGGATTACGCTAGGAAATGTGGAAGTAAAACAGCTGCAAGTCAAGAGTCAAAAACACGAACGGAAAAATCTTTGTGAATGAAGACTTACAAATGTTTCTTTAGGAAACTTCTTAGAACGTGGGGATTAATCAAGCACGAGCACAGCAATCGTAATAACAACATCCACTCCTTTGTGAGCTTCCATGACTACTATAACCAGGGTGTTGTAATTCGCAAAACATTCAGGTTATGTCTAGTCACCTTCAGCAAAAGTGCATGCCACTGTGACTCAGCAGTTACACACCGAGCTCTACACTTACCTGTTCGGACAGGTAATCATAGCGATAAGCAGGCACTAAGAGAGTAAGAAGAGAGCTGATGGCAGTTCTGGCCAAATACAACTCCTCTCAAACCCGCTTGCCTCTCTCCCCTCATAGGTGAGGTTAGAAATGCCGCGGGTAAGAAATCACTGCCATAGTCAATCGGTCTGGCTTTGTGGATTCATAAAATGCGAATGCATCTCTTTGTACGTTTTATTTTCTGCACACATCAGCATATGCCAAAAGTGAGGTATTAAAAAGGTGAGAATACATTTGTTGAACTGATTTATGTGAATTATTTATTGCTTCGGTGTAATCGGGTAGTGTATCACCACTATAGTAGTATGACTTTGTAATGTAGAATAACACATTGCCTCTGAAATTATCATTTGTTGTATATCCTCTGCGCCTCGCTGTCCAGGCGATATGTTTCTTGTAGCAGGGCAATCTGTATACCCTGCAGCCTAAGGTATGTGCGGACCCTACGGGGCTATTTAAGAGCCCCTAGCACCACCACAGCGTCACTTTTCGTGACGCTCCCGTGGCGCTAAGCACTGCTCCATATTTACAAGGAGAAGTAACGCCACTTTTTGTGGCGTTACTCCTCCTTGTAAATTTGGGCCCCTCCAATGCAGTTTTCTGTGTTAGAGGTGGGTGCAATCGGTGTTGCTGCGGGCGTTCCATGGCAACACCCATTGGTTTTGGTGCTGCATCAGATATACGAGTTGTCGTAAACCTGAGGCAGCGCCAAAAACCAACACCACCCCAGGGATGGCAAAACAAGAAGAAATGCTTTTATTTCTTCTCATGTTTTGCTTTTTCTACATCTGCAGCACACACAGAAGAAGAAAAATGCAATGGACGATTGCTTACGTGCAGGAAGGCACATAAACAATCTTTCAAAATGATGCTTTGGTACTTCTATGTATGCTGCATTTTGCAGCATGCATAGAAGTGCCAAATCGCCAATATAGATTGTTTATGTGCAGGAAGGGACTATTTTTGGAGAAGCACTGCGCTGTGCCACTTTAGCATAAATCTGGGCCTATATCTCTTGATGTAGGCGTTTAGCTCTTCCAACCCGCTGAGTAAACACTTCTGAACAACCAGTGTATTCTCATGTACCTCCAACCCATAACACCCACCCGATCACGGTAAAACCGTGTTATAGAAATCCTGCTCTCAAACAACACTCACACAATCTCACATCAGCTGTCAACCGGGACAGGATAATGGGGAATCAGAGTCCAGCAATCGTGTTATCTAGCGTCACCAGACCCTGTGTGCCCCCATCATGCAACAATACCGCACCTAACTCTCTCATATCCAACACCTCTTCCAACAACTCACACACCCGCTTCAATAAACAATCACAAAGGACCTAGGAGCAAATATAGAAAATGGGAGAAAGGAAGGGGGAGGCATAGACCTTCCCCAATCGTCCTCGAGGGGAGTCCATCCCTGACTCCAACCGCAAAGGTCCAGGATCCCTCCTCACCATGCACCACACCTTAGCCACCTGCCTCACACTATACTCTGCAAAGCGGGGGAAGGACTGGGGTCCCCCAACCCGGTAGGGACAAAGCAGTATATCCTCGCAGCCTTGACTGTCACCAGGATTATGACTCTCCCATGTCCTGGTGTCTCCTCCACCACATCCACAGCTCTCGAGTCTGACCCTGAGGCCATCACTGCCTCGACTAGTGCCCTTGCCTCTTCCCATTCAGACTGCTGCTGCTCCAGATCCAGCGTGCCAACACGTCTGACCACCACTTGCAAAGTGACCTGGAAGACTCACTGCCTCATTTTCTCCTCCTCCCAACCTCCCGGATCTGTGGGGGGGCCTGCACGGTCCCCAGCGCTTTGAGGGGTTGGTGAGGGCATCTTACCATCGCCATGGATCTCCAGCCAATCCCACACTGCCCCCGGGTTGGTGAAGAAGTTTGAGAGGTCGTCCTATGACACCTGCAATTTTGTGGGGTACAGGAGCATATAGCAGAGTCCCATAGCCCTCAGTTTTTGTTTAACTTTCCCAAAAGACAGGTGCAATTGTTGTACTTGTCGACTATAGTATGGGAAAATGCAGATGGCCTGGTTCTCAAATTTGGGGCTGCTATCTTAGCGGACCGCGCGAAAAATGGCATCTCTGTCTCTATAGTTGAGAACCTTTGATATGAGTGTGCAGGGGCGGGTGCCTAGCGGTGGCCAAGGTATCAATGCTCAATGAGCCCTCTCACCTATAAAACATGTGGACCACTGATTTGCGGGACCCCCATAGAGATCTATTGCTTGAAAAAGAGTTCCTGGCTTTGGCCCTCAGCGCCCTCTGGAAAGCCTATGAAAAGGAGGTTGCAGCAATGTGAGCAGCCCTCCACATCCTCAGCCCTAGCCTCCAGCGTGTTCGTTCTGATGGAAAAGGATGCCAGCTCGGCCAGCAGGGATGTCACCTCGCCCTGCAATTTGGAGACTGCCTGTTCATCAGATAAGGTGCGTTCTGCCTCTCCGTAGAGATCCACGCGTAGGAGACTAATATCCAAGTAGACCGCCTCTATCTTGTCATGGACAGCTGCACTTGAGGCTTCCATTGCAGCTAGAAATTTAATGCTACTCGATCCGGCAGGTTATGTGCACTGTCCAGGGGCTCCTGTTGCAGATTTAGCAGCCTCACGTTTGAGCCTGGGACTATAAATTGGTCAAATCTGGTCTGCTGGGCCTCAATGTGCGGTCTATCCTTCCTCATGGTGGGTGTCGACTGGGAGCATGAACCAGGAGATCCACACTCCAGTGTGTAGGGAAGACTAGCACCCAGATGGGGCCCTCCTGCACCCGGATTTACCAGATATACAGCACGAGCAGCCCCGCAGTTCTCTGGCCTCCCAGCAATTGCAAGGCCCGCAGACAATGGAACAAGCAGTCCTCGATAACAGCAGAACCAGCTTGCGCACCTGACTCAGCGCAGCATGAGCAGCTCCACTGGCTCAGCGATATCACTGGGGCCCCACCTAAAGGGCAACAGAATGAAGTGCAGAGCAGGTCTCTATGTGCCGGAAGCTGTCTAGAAGAATCTCCAGATGAGCCTCAGGGTATCAACGGGTGGCATGCATCCAGCACGCTAGATAACCACACAGTGGAAGGTGGTTGGAGTCCGCTGCACCACCCATCTACAGTCTTATACCCTCTCCCAAATTGGTGATGTCCAGAGGGGGAGTGTAAAAGTCGAGGGGCAGTGCAGCCAATCTGCAATAAACACCTAAGGGGCCCAGTGGTGTCCCACACCAATACCTTCCCACGGTACTGTCACCCCTCCAACCCAGCTGTGATACTAAACTAGGTAGTGCCCAAGGAACTAGGATGAGGGGGGCGTGTGAAGGTCTGGCCTAGGGGGCCATAGATGTCCCTGGTCAGTCACCTATAGTGGCCCAGGTAGGGCCACCACATCTGGAAAGCCACATTGTTCGCCAGTCGCGCAGTGCCATCCGTGAGAGGTCTCACCTATTGGGACATGCCAGTCCACCGCAGATCACCCACAGTAAGGCCGCCAGCTAGCTCAAGGGCACATGAGGCTCCCCCTGTTCTCACCTCTCCAGCGCCACAGGCAAATGAGGTCAGGCATGCTCCCGGTACACCCGGTCCAGCAATCCTGGTTCCCTTTGGGTACAGGCTTGGACGCCTCAGAGCATCGCTCCACGCAGGTCAGGATCAGTCAGAAACGGCAGAGCAATGGTTCCCCAGGCTCCTCCATGCACCTTCCACACACTTGTGCAATCCTCAGGGTTTGATGGATCCGTGGGTGAAGGATACCGGGGCTGGCAGCTCGGAGAGTACTAAGTTGCGGCCGCCATCTTGCTGCGCAGGCCACGCCCCCACTCCAACACTCTTTAATGTTATCCTCAAGAATTAAAGGATCTTATATCACCAGTATGCTGATGATACTCAGCTTTATCCTTTATCTCAAAACCGCTCCACTTGAGGATATTTCAAATAAACACAGAGATTCTTGTAATTTCTCCCACACATTCCAAGATCTCTGAACAATCTTGGATTGGTTTCTGCAACTTCCTTATTTGCCACCCTGTGATCACTGGTAGATCAACTCTCGTTTTAATAGACAAGGTCTCTCATTATGGGTGGCAAGGATAATTCCATTATGTGCAGTAACAACTTTTACCACCCATACTGTAATTATGAGTTTTCCAGCTTGCACCACTTTCCCGTGGTTTTCCCCTGATAAACGTATGTAGGCCAAAGGTACCAAAAGTTATCAGGGGAAAAATGCCTGGTAATTGCCAGGACATGCAGATTGTGGTGCAATGAGCACCAGATGCTACATGGTATTCCTCATTACCAGAGACAAACTCATAATTAGGTGCTACTTATAACACCCAATGAATTCTGGCACAATATTGTTGGATTTCAGCAGGTGCAATAAATATCAGCCCAAACAAAGTGCAACTTGTACTGGTGGCGTGAATGTCTAAACCCACATCAGCTCTGTGGGCGAGTAGATGTTACCCACAAAGGGATCTTTCAGTTCATTCTATACCAATACCATAAGATCATTATACAAACCATTGGTCTATCAAAACTTGATTATGACGAATGACTCTTAACTGACCTAACTAAGGTTCTCCTCTCTCTCCTATGGGCATCATTTCAAGAAGCAGCTTCGGAAGCAAAAGATTTGATCTCTTCCCTTCCAACCTACAGATGCATTACTGGCTTTCCTCTGAAGCTAGATTATTCTAAAAGATGACCTGCATCCCTCGATAAATCTTACACACAAGCACTTCAATCTACCAGAATGAAAAGTTAAATATTTCTGGACGACAAGTCTCCACACAACCCTGAAGCTCTTTTCTTGAAACCCTCATTTTCAGAAAAGAGCGCACTGTTGCTCAATCATATCCAGGCTGTGAGGCCAGAATCAGGAAGTCACTCCCTTCTCCTCTTCAGTGCTCCACACCTTCTCTTATAATATTCAACAAGAATCTTAAACAATTTAGGGGGTTATTCCAACTTTGGAGGAGGTGGTAATCCGTCCCAAATGTGACGGATTTACCACCAGCCGTATTACGAGTTCCATAGGATATAATGGACTCGTAATACGGCTGGTGGTATATCCGTCACTTTACCGTCACTTTTGGGACGGATTACCACTTCCTCCAAAGTTGGAATAACCCCCTTAGTACCCAAACACATTCCCAAGCTAGAGCATCTTATTACTTTTCGGTGTTTTTCTTCCATCTCCAAAACATCACAACCCTCCTGCTTCTCTAGTGCGCATCTCCTTCCTGTCTGCTACCCTTTCTTGTTCTAGCTCTTTTTAATCCACGTGGCTTGCTCTCTACAATACTATCATATCGTTGTCACTGTTCATTAGTAGTTTTTGACGCCTTTTCACCTTGTTACACCTTCCCCTGTATCCTCTACTCAGTTGTACATTTCCTTTTACACCGTCATTTCAATATTTTTTACTGCACCTTAATAACCGTATCTTGCATATATGGAGAGTGATCTGGTTTATTTATGTATTGATGCCATATTATTGTACAACTGTAAGCTTGTCCTTTAAGTGTACAATGCTTCAAAGTGTTTGTGCCACATTTGCACCATGTACAACCATAAAAGAGATAATAAGACTTGCACTCATCCCTCAAAAGTGGAAGCTTAACACAGAGGTAATGTACAAGCCCTACCTAAGATTAAATATCCCCATTATGTTTTTTCACCTAAAACGCTTGGAAAGTTCCCGGTGTTCACCTCTTTATGCAGTTTGCAACATTTCTAGGTTTTCATTTAACATCACCTCTGCCAGAACAACAATTTATGTCACTTGCATGTTTTGTGTCACAATTTCATGCTGGAAAAATAATGAAGAATATTTCTCTGCTCGTTTTGTTTCTGAGATTTTCTTTGCACAGTGGTGTTCAAGTTTGAAGGAACGCGTTTTTCTTCTGAGTGTGTCTTCTGCCGAACTCTTTTTCATTTTTTAATGAAATAGGATATATGCAACGTAAATTGTTGCAAAAGTCACGGTTTTCACGCAGATGTTACAAAGTGAAAGATTTTAAGTCAATGCATTTTTACTTGACCTTCACGAAGTTTACAAAAAAATGCTTTGCAACTTCCTACACAGTACAAAAATGGGAGAAACGTGGAAAAATCTAAAAAATGTGACCCACTCTCATAGTCTTGGTTCCTTGGCAGCCTGTGACATGCATTCCTGTGTTCAATACTCATGCTGCTTCTCGTTCACAAGCGTGATGTGTAAGGTTGCCAAGAACAGACATGCCCACTGATATTGGTGATTCCTCTAACCAATTCTGGTACTCAGACATACTGGACTTAAGTTCAACTTTCCCCTCCTTTGTTACCTGAGGAGAAACCTCTTCTCTTATCAGGAGGAGCTAGTAATGAACCCTGCATACAACTTTTGAAATTACCCACTTTCTACATAAAAGTTGGTTGTCATCTTGGGCTTCTATCTTAGCACTACTAGCATTTCAGTGGTGGTACAAAAGCATTATATTCATGAAGCAATATAAAGGAAAATGGCTCGTATGTTGTTCCGAGTTCTGCACAGAGCTAGGAATTTACTCATACACTGTTTGGATTTTCAGCTGTCCAAAACTGTAATCAAGGCAGGCTTTAACACTGCCTACAGAACAATAAATGGTTCCTAGAAGGACTTTGTGGTTCAATATTTTCAATGACCTAGGGGCATATTTATACTCCGTTTGCACCGGATTTCGTCGTTTTTTTTTAACGCAAATTCGACGCAAAACTAACTCCATATTTATACTCTGGCGTTAGACGCGTCTAGCGCCAAAGTCCATGGAGTTTGCGTCACTTTTTAGCGTGGACACCTACTTTGCGTTAATGATATGCAAGGTAGGCGCTCCCGTCTAAAAAATTGACTCTGAGGCATGTGCGCCGTATTTACACTCCCGGGCAAAAATCACGCCCGGGAGTGGGCGGGTCAAAAAAAATGACGTCCAGCCGCTTTTGCGTCGTTTTTTAGCGCCTGGTCAGGACAGGCGTTAAGGGACCTGTGGGCTCGGAAGGAGCCCAGAGGTGCCCTCCCATACCCCCAGGGACCCCCTATGTCACCCTTGCCCACCCCAGGAGGACGCCTAAGGATGGAGGGACCCATCCCAGGGAACATAAGGTGAGTTCAGGTAAGTAATTTTTATTTTATTTTTTGTGGCATAGGGGGGCCTGATTTGTGCCCCCCTACATGCCACTATGCCCAATGACCATGCCCAGGGGACAGAAGTCCCCTGGGCATGGCCATTGGGCAAGGGGGCATGACTCCTGTCTTTGCTAAGACAGGAGTAATTTCAATGGGGGTTGGGAGTCGAAAAAAATGGCACAAATCGGGTTGAGGCGGTAATTTTGCCTCAGCCTGACTTGCCCCATTTTTTGGCGCCCAAGCTCCATATTCCCCTACGCCGGCGCTGCCTGGTGTACGTCATTTTTTTTTACGCACACCAGGCAGCGCCGCCGGCTAACGCCGACTAACGTCATTGAATAAATACGGCGCCCGCATGGCGCTTCAGAATGGCGTTAGATTTTTTGATGCACAACTGTGTTGGCGCAGTTGTGCGTCGAAAAGTATAAATATGGCCCCTAATGTTTGAATTCTAGAAGACAGCCCTTTTAACCACTCCGACCTAGTGAGTTAGTGAGCTCAGATACTCTTAGGGGCATATTTATACTCCGTTTGCGCCGGATTTGCGTCGTTTTTTTTACGCAAATTCGACGCAAAACTAACTCCATATTTATACTCTGGCGTTAGACGCGTCTAGCGCCAAAGTCCATGGAGTTTGCGTCACTTTTTAGCGTGGACACCTACTTTGCGTTAATGATATGCAAGGTAGGCGTTCCCGTCTAAAAAATTGACTCCGAGGCATGTGCGCCATATTTACACTCCCGTGCAAAAATCACGCCCGGGAGTGGGCGGGTCAAAAAAAATGAGGTCCAGCACTTTTGCGTCGTTTTTTAGCGCCTGGTCAGGACAGGCGTTAAGGGACCTGTGGGCTCGGAAGGAGCCCAGAGGTGCCCTCCCATGCCCCCAGGGACCCCCCCTGTCACCCTTGCCCACCCCAGGAGGACGCCTAAGGATGGAGGGACCCATCCCAGGGAACATAAGGTAAGTTCAGGTAAGTAATTTTTTTTTTTTGTTGTGGCATAGGGGGGCCTGATTTGTGCCCCCCTACATTCCACTATGGCCAATGACCATGCCCAGGGGACAGAAGTCCCCTGGGCATGGCCATTGGGCAAGGGGGCATGACTCCTGTCTTTGCTAAGACAGGAGTCATTTCAATGGGGGTTGGGAGTCGAAAAAAATGGCGCAAATCGGGTTGAGGCGATACTTTTGCCTCAGCTGTGGTACTGAAAATTCTGGACCCGTGTTGTAAACATCGTCGTATCACAACGATGTTTATATCAGCAGACCGAGAATGATTAGAATAGTATGCACAAGCATTGTATTCATATTCCGGTGATGAAATCACCCGGATATCAGAGTTTCCGTCCTGAACCCTCGTGTTCCATTTAAACGACAGCCATTTTGTGATTGCCCTCACATAGGCCAATGTCTAATGCTGAAAACGAGTCTGAAGGACACGTACATCTTTGCTGACTCCTCTGTGACCTGGGCAAGCTGACTCCACTGCCTGAAGCCAAACCTGTTCGGCCAGTTTCTTTCCCAGTAGCCGAATGAGATTAGTATCAAGGCACAACACATCATAAAACCTTTCATCACACACAAACCATGCCTAATCTTACACGCACCTGTCCCTGTTTCTTTCTTTATGACTTGCTTTACAAGGAGGAGGTGCCTGTTTATATTGGGGCTCCTTCGATATCTGATGAAGTACTGAGCCTTGCCGGGTAATTGATTGAGGGCTGGACAAACTGAAATATGGGCTTGTCATCATAACCCTGCTATTTCTTTGTAGTGAAAATATGTGAATGGTCAACTGTAAAATAAGGGATGTTTGCCTAAAGCATAATATTTTGTATAAAAGAGAAGGTTAGCTTTGCAAGGAGAGCAGTCTCCTGAGAATATACACCGTGTTGTACTTCTAGGATACCTGTTACTGGCTGCAGCCAATAAACAAGATCTTTGACTTCACCAAGAAGACTCTGTGTTTCTGTAGTCTGAAACAGGAAGGACTCGAAGTCTTAGGGTGTGTTCCCTGGCACCACTGGGTTCTGAAAAACCCAGTACTTCAGTTGGCGCCCAACGTGGGGCGATTTCAGCAGTACCGGTCCAAGCCAGAGGTTCGTGAGGCGCTTCGTGTGAAAATTCTGGAGGGAGGCCGCCACTTCATCGACCCCTGTATGTCGACGTGGTCCGAAAGTCTTTGCTGCGAGGTTCCCCGCTTCCCGACGGCTACGAAGGACTGCTGCCCTGACTATCGCCCTGTTTTGGACCCTTGATGATTTGGTAGAGCGAAACGATAAACGAGTCTTCTGGTGACGTCATCGATACCTCAGTTAAGTATAAGTGGAGCGTCTCCCAGTCCTTAGTTTGGTTCTTAGTTTGGTATCCCCTTGGGATCTTTGATTTGGAACTTGCAAGTACCAAAGCCGAGGGATTCGTGTATTCACAAGACTATCATATTCGATAATCCTTTGAAGTTTGAAGCTAGACTGGAGAGCGAAGATGCCTGGTCTTAGCAGACATGAAAATTTGTCTTGTCTTGGTTATGATAGGGATTCCCGATTGGAGGACTCGTGTCCGGTTCCTCCGATTGGAACTCCAACCTATGAACTATATGTGAAACATGGCATAGGCCCCCTCACATATAATGAAGTATGGATCCGATACACCAGGAAAGATGGTGTTTTAAAATGGCCCCAATATGGTAGTTTTGACACAGAGATTCTGGATAATCTGGAGGTTAAACTTTTTAAGAAGAAAGCCCGGCCGGCGATGTTTAACTCTTTCCGCCTATGGCGTAAGGAAGCCAAACAGAAGGAAATTAAATTAGCAAAGAGAAATAAGAGGGAAGAGGGTATCTCGATAATGCAAGCTGCCATGCAGTTTAAAGATGATGAAGAAGAACAGATGAATGAGCAGTTGCACAGGCAACGTAAAATGGTGACCGATAAATGTTATCCAGTTTTTCCGCTTCTTCAGCAAGATGCAGCAAAAGAACTTGAGAAAGATCCTTTAATGTCACACTTGTTGAGTTCGCCACCCCCTTATGCGCAGAATGCTACAGCACCTCCGCAACCTTTAGCTGTGCAACCTCCGGTTATTGTGCCTCAGGTTCTTCCACAGCCGCCAGCTCCTCTTCAGTTGGCTCCTACTACTATGGCACAGCCCCTTCAAGGGCCGCCGACTTCGCTACCTGCTCCATCTGTACCTACTACGACTTTATGTACTACATCGACTGCCTCTTCTGGTGTTCTTCCTGATACTGCCTCTGCGTCTGCCTCTGCGTCTGCCTTGCCTCCCTCTGTTTTTCTTCCTGTTCTTTCATCAACTTCTCCTTCTGTCAGACAGAGAATGACAGATACTGTTGCCAGCCTTATATTTCCTCTCTTTGGGTCGTCTGGTGTGACCCCAGATTCGGAGCGTAAGCAGTCGCGTAGTCAACTGCCTAATTCTCGAGAGAGAGAAATGTTTGACCGTATGGCGCGTAAATACGATGTAGAGTCTGTTATGGATGTCTTCCGTCAATGGGAAGCACCGAAACAAAGATACGTTTTTGAGAAAATGTGTGCTTTCCTTTGTGAGGAATTGGAGGATAATGGTTTGGAAACAAATCCGCCTGATTTGTGCCGTGTACGGTTTGAGTTTGAAAAGGGCACGATTGTGGGTTCCGATGTTGAGAAAGCAGTTGCGACGTTGTTGTCCTTTAGGAATAAGGATCCTTCTCAGTCATTGTTCGAACATGACTCCTCTGTTAAAAAAAAGGTGCGACAGTACCCAATGAGAGAAGTCCCTCCGGTATGGAAGGACGCCGTTGCGGCTGATGTTGCTAATCAAATTGATACTGTCCCAGCTCATTTTCAGCGTGTTTGGGTACATGTTCCGTGGAAGCGAGCTGAAGTTTTAGCCCTTAAGCAGACTTTGCCTGATCCCCGTAAAAACCCTGCAGGGTATTATAAGGAATTATCACAGACTGCAGACTCATGCATTATGAATTTAGCCGACATAGACATGTTATTTGGGAATGTTGTTCCACAGCCTTTGTGGGGATTGATTTGCCATACAGATCATGCGCAAGAGTTAGGTGACTCATGGGCTAATATTAGTGCTGCAAATGATAGACAAGTTGGTGGTGCCAAGCCTGAGCCTTTGGTAGCAGAACTGCCTGCTAGGATCATTACTTACATGAAGACTTTAATGCCTTCGATGCGTGTGAATTGGGATAAATTGTCTGCGTGTAAGCAGAAGAAAGATGAAACAGTGTCTGATTTCTTCACCAGGTTTGAGGAAACGTTTATCGACCACAGTGGTCAAGATATGAGTACAGAAGGTGGTCAACGGTTGTTCGTTGACAAGTTTGGGCACAATTTGCTTGCCGAGCTGTGTAAGAAATTGAAGGATTCAGAGAGTTCTTGGGCCGTTTCCTCTTCAGCACAAATATTGGCTACTGCACAGTACTACGAAAATAGGGATAAAGATGAGAAGGATAGAGCAGACAAGAAAACGAAAGAATTAAAGACAAAGGTTCTTTTACAACAGGCGTATCCGCCACGTGGTGGTCAGAGTAACTATCAGCAACCTCAACAGTTCCAGAGAAACTCGCAAAGGTTCAGGGTTTTCTCAACCACGTGTTCCTGTAGGTCCCAATCAGTGTTCATATTGTAAAGAAGAGGGTCATTTCAAGTATAGTTGTCCTATTTTGTTACAGCGTATGAATGGTGCTTCTGGCGCAAGAGGTCAAGGTGTTCAACAAGCTCCTAGAGGTAGAGGACGTGGAAGTTTCCCAAGAACACGCGTTCCTTTCCGTCTCAAAACTCAATGAATAGTTTTGACCAGCAACATAACGCGTCTGGTAGGACGGCTCAGTACTATGCTGACGACTACTATGCAGAAGATGAGAATCTGGAAGGTAATAATTGCTAGGACAGCCATAGACGAAGAGAGGGAGTTTTTTTAGTTCCAGTAGATCAGAATGGACCTTATGTTAAGGTGATTACATCAGGTGTGTCGGAGCCTTTTCTGTTGGATACTGGTGCTACAAAGAGTTCTATTATGCACTCAAAACTCCCTGGCGCACCTTTGTCTGGCGAGATGAATGTTTCAGTAGGTTTTTCTGGCGCCCCGGTTAGGAACCCGATTTCTAGTCCTATGTCCCTTTCTGTTGGACCTTGTGAATTGGAAGCACCCCTTATTCTGACAACAGGTTGTGGTGAAAACTTGTTAGGATTGGATTTGTTGAAAAGATTGTATGCAACATTATATTGTTCTCCTTCGGGAGTACAACTTACACTGGGTAGGAAAATGGTCTCTCCAATGTATTTGTAGAAGGATAAACTTCCGACCGAATTGTAGTTTCTTCCTGATACCATTTGGGCTACTGGTCCTAATGATGTGGGTCTTTAGGAAATACCGCCTTATGTTGTGACATTGAAAGCCAATGTTAAATTACCACGCATTCAACAATACAAGATCTCTAGTGAAGGTGAAAAGGCGTTGCTAGCGATCATTTATGATTTAATTGAAAAAGATGCAATTGAAGAGACAAGAGGCAACGTTTGTAATAGTCCTGTTCTGCCAGTTTTGAAACATACTGACCCCTCTAAGCCACCTGTTTACAGGCTCGTGATTGATCTTAGAGAGGTAAATAAAATAGTTGTGCCACAGTTTCCAGTTGTTCCTAATATCACTGCCCTATTGACTATGATTGCAGCTTCCGCCACCTGGTTCTCGGTGATTGACTTAAAGAATGCTTTCTTCAGCATCCCGATTGCAGAGGAGAGCAGGGATATTTTTGGCTTCAGTTTAGGAGGCCGAAGTTTCCGCTTCAAACGCGCTCCACAAGGCTACTGTGAAAGTCCATCAATATATAGTCAGGCTTTAAAAACACAGCTTGATGCGCTTGTTTTACCTGACGGCGCTACCCTTATTCAGTACGTCGATGATTTGCTAGTCGCTACAGATACTGAAGAGATTTGTAAAGAAGTCACCTTGTCGTTGTTGCGTCATTTGTCTGATTTACATCACAAAGTGTCCCTTTCAAAACTGCAATATTGTCGACAAGAAGTGACCTACTTAGGTAATCTCTTATCGAAGGAGGGAAGGAAACTGACCTCAGAAAGAATTCAGGCAATTGCAATATTGAGTGTGCCAAGGACACAGAGAGAAGTACATGCTTTCTTGGGCATTACATCATACTGCAGACAATGGATACCGAATTTTTCTTTGCTGGCCAAACCTTTGGTAGCATTGACCTATAAAGATACACCGAACCCCGTTCCGTGGTCTGCAGATTGTCAGAAAAGTTTTTCCGAATTGCGTAATGCATTGTGTTCGGCTCCTGTGTTGGGTACCCCCGACTACAGTAAGCCCTTTACACTGTATGTCCATGAGAAAGAGGGTTGTGCATTGTCAGTGCTGACACAGTCTTTTGGAGACAAGCAGCGCCCATGCGCATATTTTTCGTCGACTTTGGATCCGGTAGCTAAAGCATTGCCGAGTTGCTTGAGAGCCACAGCGTCAGCAGCTGTTTTTATTCGACAGTCTGCTGGGTTAGTGATGAATAATATGTTGATTGTGATGGTTCCACATGCAGTGGACACGTTGTTAAACAGGACCAAGACACAGCATTTAACTAGTGCTCGATTGTCGGGTTACGAGTTGACACTGTTAGCGACTCATGTGCACATAAAGAGGTGCAATACGTTGAATCCAGCCACGTTATTGCCGATTTCAGTAGAGACAGATGATGTTGAACAACATGATTGTTTTCTTAGGACAGAAGAAGAAACAAAAGGGAGAGTAGATCTTAAAGATACTCCTCTTGTAAAATGTGATGGTGCACGTATACCACATAATTCAGCTCAAGCAGCAGAGCTGATTGCACTTACGAGAGCGTGTGTGTTATCGAAAGGAATGAAAGTGACCATATATACCGACAGCTAGTATGCGTTTGGTGTGGCCCATAGTTTTGGACGATTGTGGAAAGAACGTGGGTTCCTGACTTCGCATGGAGCTAAAATTCAGCATGGTCAGTTGGTGAATGAGCTTCTTGAGTCACTGACCTTGCCATTACAAGTTGCGATTGTGAAATGCAGTGCACACAAGAAGGTTACTGATGATGTCGGTCGTGGCAATGCATTTGCTGACGAAATCGCAAAAGAAACAGCAAAAGATGTGATGAATCGAATGTATGTTGCAGGCCCCGCAAGATGGGTTGGTAACATTGGAATGTGTGAAGATACGATAGAGGGTGTGAAGTCTCTTCAAGCTGAAGCTTCAGAGAAAGAGTTGAATGTGTGGAAAGAAAGTACTGGTAAATTGGATGAAAATGGTGGTTGGGTTGACTTGTCAGAACATCAGCGATGGTTGTTACCCGATGCGTATGTGCTTGCAGTGGTGACAATGGCTCATGGAATGGCCCATATCAGTGTGAAAGGGATTTGTAAGTTGTTGGCTCCAGTATGGCAAAATGCTGGAATTCCTAAATGTGCAGAGAATGTGGTCAAGAATTGCATGGTGTGTCTGAAATACAATCCTGGTAGGGGAACCCAAATTCCAGCAGGTCATTTTGCGCCACCAACGTATCCGTTCGAGGTTTTGCAGCTAGATTTCATCCACATGGAAAGGTGCAACAATCTGAAATACGTACTTGTTGTTGTTTGTGCCTTTTCAAGATGGGTAGAAGCATATCCCTTAAAAGACAACACTGCCTTATCCACAGCTAAAGCCCTTGCCAAAGAATTCTTCCCTAGGTTTGGAATGCCGAGAATGGTCTGGAGTGATAATGGGAGTGAATTTGTGGGTCGAGTGATAAAAAAAGTATGTGAGGGGCTAGGTATCCAGCAAAAATTCCACGCTGCAAATCACCCCCAATCAGCTGGACTAGTAGAGTGCTATAATGGCACGCTAAAACTGAAGCTGGCAAAGATACAAGCGAGCTCTGGTCTTAAATGGCCTGACGCTCTGCCTTTAACACTCCTATCAACAAGAATGACTGTGCATTCGCGAGTGGGACTTAGTCCCTATGAAATTGTGTTCGGCCGCCCGGCCAACATATGGGGAGTGCCAAGACCAACAAAATTCAGTGAGATCGAACACCCTGTACTGCTTGATTGTTTGTATGAATTGACGGCTAAATTGCGTTTTCTACACCAACAGGTTCACGATACTCTGCCTCAGGTCTCTGAAGCTCCAGGACATCTTATCGATCCTGGATCATGGGTGCTGGTCAAGAACTTCCAGCGGACAAAGAATGACCAGCCCCGTTGGACCGGCCCCCACCTCGTCCTTCTCTCAACAAGATCAGCTGTTCGAGTGGAAGGGAAAAAGAACTGGATCCACGGTGTACACTGCAAGAGGGTCCCTTTTCCTCTACCGTACGACCGGTGGGTCCAGGAGGGGATCGCTGACTCTGAGACTGAGACTGTGCCTCGTTTTTTGCCATTCAGCGATGCACGTGTAAAAGGAACAATTTCCGAACGAGAAAGTGACAATAATTTGCAAGAAGCTGTGCAACCGTCAATTCGATTGAACACTACAGAGCCTGAACTCTTGTTCCAGAACCAGACAGTACATGGAAAAAGCCGTTATAATTTGAGACCAAGAACTAAGGACAAATAATTTTTTTCCCGTTCCTTTGCTATTTTTTTTTAAAGTGCGGCTCTCTCATCTGAGAAACTTTCTTATTTTTCTTTTTTTTTTCTTTTTGAACCGCCATCCGGGTTCAGCTGTAGGGTCGTGGTTGCCCAAGTCTTTGGAGTGCAGCTGAAGACGTTAGGTCGACAGTTCTGGTCGGTTTAAGGGAGTTGCCCTGGACTGACAGAAGCATTCCCTAGCATAGAACACCCTACCACCGCGAGCAGCAATTAGAGAGGATGGAGTTTTTTAAGAATGAGAGACCTGCCAGACAGATGGACTTTAAAGCCAGAATGTGTATAATAATGACAAAGAAACGATTTTTGATATTATGTATTTTCATGTTGCTTAGTGTAATGACGTGTTTAATAGGATATGTTTTATTCTCTTTTCAAGTGACATTTGCACCCATTACACAGCCCATACCTCCTTCTACTGTTTCCTCGCATTCTTTTCACCCCCTGCCTGAACACGAGTCTGCCAGAAGATTAGAATTTGTCAACAATTCATTCATTCAGCTTCTACACCAACACCAATTAGTAGTGAACACAACTAACTGTTGGGTGTGTGGTCTTATGCCTCATACTACTGATAAAGGTATCCCTTATCTGGTCCTGCCTTTCAGCCATAATGGTTCTGTGTGGGCATATAGAACGGTGTTCACATACGCGTATGAAGCCAACCCCCTACGTTCTGTGAAAGATAATCCTAAGAATAGTGCTCTAGCTAAGGGTATAGTAGATATGATTAGGGAAGATATTTCCTATGAGACTATCCCGAGAGATGAGACACTAGCATATATTGGATGGAACATAACAGGATATGGAGTTACTCTGAGTGGGAACCAGCGAGCAAAGAGATCCTCCCCGATTTGGATTGTACCCCATGAGGGTCACCTATGTCTGCAAGGTTATGGCAAGAATCCCAGAGCTCAGTTAGGGAAAAGTATCTGCACTGAAACATATGTTTTTGCGTCTCAGACTTCTCCTTCGTTCTTAGCAGCTAAGGGTACCTATTTCATCTGCCATAATAGAGCCTTATACATGGTTGCCCCCTGACTTCTCAGGCACATGTTTTGTTTCGTTCCTGTTACCTCCTACCTACACGGCCGCGGCAGATTACCATAAGACAAGGATAGTTAGAGGTGTCATAAGTAAAGAAGACACTACAGGACAAGAATTTGGAGATTTCGTAAAGGGTTTTCTGCCGTTTTGGGGTCCTATGGTTAACAGCAGGAACATAAGGCAATTGACAAGGGTGGTTGAATCCACGGTAGTTGAAACCGCCGGTGCCCTTGGTAATTTGACTGCCTAGCTCCAGTCGGATCGCCTTATGACTCTTCAGAACAAGGTCGCATTAGACGTCATACTTGCAGACCGAGGTGGGGTATGTAAAGTGATCCAATCAAGTTGCTGTGTTTTCATCCCAGATAACGCTCCGACAGTCTACCAGGCCATTTCCAAACTGCATAAGATATCCAAATCTATTCATGTGGATAAAGGAGATTGGTCATTGATGGGGTGGTTCTGGGAGCTGATATTCGCCTGGGGATGGAAGACTCTGGTAGTCATTGGGATGATCTTAGCCATTCTTTTCCTGTCCTGTCTGTGTGTACAGTGTGCTCCTGCAATATGTGGCCTCTGTGCTACATCGTGTGTAAGGAAACCTGTATCAAAGGACGAGCTAAGTAATAGGATGATGCTACAGCAATATCTCAACGACTTTATGAATATAGACCTGGACTCAGATTAGCGTGAGTATAGGTTATTGCCTATGTAAGGGCAAAAGGAGGGTCTGTGGTACTGAAAATTCTGGACCCGTGTTATAAACATCGTCGTATCACAACGATGTTTATATCAGCAGACCGAGAATGATTAGAATAGTATGCACAAGCATTGTATTCATATTCGGGTGACGAAATCACCCGAATATCAGAGTTTCCGTCCTGAACCCTCGTGTTCCATTTAAACGACAGCCATTTTGTGATTGCCCTCACATAGGCCAATGTCTAATGCTGAAAACGAGTCTGAAGGACAAGTACATCTTTGCTGACTCCTCTGTGACCTGGGCAAGCTGACTCCACTGCCTGAAGCCAAACCTGTTCGGCCAGTTTCTTTCCCAGTGGCCGAATGAGATTAGTATCAAGGCACAACACATCATAAAACCTTTCATCACACACAAACCATGCCTAATCTTACATGCACCTGTCCCTGTTTCTTTCTTTATGACTTGCTTTACAAGGAGGAGGTGCCTGTTTATATTGGGGGTCCGTCGATATCTGATGAAGTACTGAGCCTTGCCGGGTAATTGATTGAGGGCTGGACAAACTGAAATATGGGCTTGTCATCATAACCCTGCTATTTCTTTGTAGTGAAAATATGTGAATGGTCAACTGTAAAATAAGGGATGTTTGCCTAAAGCATAATATTTTGTATAAAAGAGAAGGTTAACTTTGCAAGGAGAGCAGTCTCCTGAGAATATACACCGTGTTGTACTTCTAGGATACCTGTTACTGGCTGCAGCCAATAAACAAGATCTTTGACTTCACCAAGAAGACTCTGGGGGTCATTCTAACCCTGGCGGTCGACGACCGCCAGGGCTAAAATGACGGGAGCACCGCCAACAGGCTGGCGGTGCTCCCATGGGCATTCTGACCGCGGCGGTACAGCCGCGGTCAGAAACGGGAAACCGGCGGTGTCCCGCCGGTTTCCCGCTGCCCTAGGGAATCCTCCACGGCGGCGCTGCTTGCAGCGCCGCCATGGGGATTCCGACCCCCTTACCACCATTCTGTTCCTGGCGGTTTTCACCGCCAGGAACAGGATGGCGGTAACGGGTGTCGTGGGCCCCCTAACAGAGCCCCACTAAGATTTTCAGTGTCTGCATAGCAGACACTGAAAATCGCGACGGGTGCAACTGCACCAGTCGCACCCTTTCCACTCCGCCGGCTCCATTTGGAGCCGGCATCCTCGTGGAAGGGGGTTTCCCGCTGGGCGGGCGGGCGGCCTTCTGGCGGTCGCCCGCCCGCCCAGTGGGAAACTCAGAATCACCGCGGCGGTCTTTTGACCGCGCAGCGGTATTCTGGCGGTTCCCGCTTGGCGGGCGGCGGGCTCAGAATCACCCCCTCTGTGTTTCTGTAGTCTGAAACAGGAAGGACTCGAAGTCTTAGGGTGTGTTCCCTGGCACCACTGGGTTCTGAAAAACCCAGTACTTCACAGCCTGACTTGCCCCATTTTTTGGCGCCCAAGCTCCATATTCCCCTACGCCGGCGCTGCCTGGTGTACGTCATTTATTTTTACGCACACCAGGCAGCGCCGCCGGCTAACGCCGGCTAACGTCATTGAATAAATACGGCGCCCGCATGGCGCTTCAGAATGGCGTTAGCCGGCGTTAGATTTTTTGACGCACAACTGCGTTGGCGCAGTTGTGCGTCGAAAAGTATAAATATGGCCCTTAGCCTTTGAGCAATATTTTTTCATAAGGATAGTCTTAGTCCAGAATCTATTCTTCCTGGTGAAGTTACAGATTACATTTTTAAACTTTCCAAAAGATTTGCCGTCTCATCTGGCTTAAGAAATCTCTTACTACTGCTGGCGCAGAGATTGTTTCAATTAAATATTTTAGTGGGTCATCTTTATTAAAGACAAAAATTTAATTTCTTAATCCCAGTCATTAGTTTTGTCAAGAATCAATATTCAGAAATCAAGCCATGACTAAATCAGGATAATATGCATTAAGCACCTTCCATAAAGTAATACATCTCTATTCTAGGAATGAGAGGAAAACATTGTCAGTCCAGAAACTCATAAAGAGTTCTGAGTTTGGGAGAAATCATAAAGCATAAAGCTTCAGCATCAAATTACTCTAGGAACATGCACAATTGTAGACAGACAAAATACATGTTGCAAATTCATGTGGCTTCTTCTTTCTTCAATTGACCAATCAGCTTTCGAAGCGTCCATTGGAATGCGTTCACTCCCAACCTTCTCACAGGAACACAATATTCTTCAGACAGCAACTTCTAATACGGCAACCATGTCTTATTGTGGAACTATTTTCTAATTTCTCACAATTCACCCTCCTACCCTCCTGTCTACATTCTCATGTGTGAACCTTCATATCTAACCTTCTGAATGACAAGTCTATTTATTAGCTAACCCTGGTCTTTTTAGAAGTAGAAGCATCTGTATAAACAGAAAGAAAACATTTTGCACAATATCACTGCATTCGTTGAAAAATACAGATTCTTATTAAAAGGTCAAGATCAAGTTAAAAGCTGAATGTACAATTTCTTAGCTTTGTTAACTTTACTATGGCTGTGCCTCAGCATTTCGAGCCTAACACGTTTAAATATGGTTGCCTGGTGCACTTTTGTACTAATTCTTGTCTCAAGCATCATTTGCTTTCCACTTTAATTCGTATGATTTCTCAACAATTTTAAAACACTTCACTAAATCCCCCCTCTGATTGTTAACAAGCCATCATATTTTATTCACCAATGACTCTTTAAAGTTCACTCTCATCCTCAGTTAAGTAATTTCTCTCTCTTTTCAACGTTCCAGATCCTTTCAATTTCTTATATTCTTTATTCTTAGTTTCTTCCAGTTCTAATTCTTTTGTGATCTGTTTGTTTCTTTATCTGCTCTTTTTCTTATCAAAATAAAATTTAAAACCCTTATAGAATGCAAACAAGGGTAATATAATAAGCAAACCCCAACTTTTAGTATTGGTACACATATAGCTCTGAAAATTCCTTCTCCATTGGTAGCCAACCCATTGCCGAAACTTATTTGCCTAAATTCTCTACAACACTGGTTGTTTCTACCAAATCTAACTCAGATTTTAAGTCAGAAATGTTCTTTGTGAATTCCAAATTGTTCTTACTCTCATCAGGAATGTCTGAGCAGTAATGCTGAGCTTTCAGCATCTTGCAGTCTCCTCCTTTTTCCACAAGCAAAATGTCTACTGCCAAGCGATATGTAAACCCATTGATTTAACAGCAACTATTTCTGTGTTAACATCTAATAAATCTCCAGATGTACTGGCTGCCAATTTATCCACCACTGTTGAAAGTCTCTTACTGGTGGTATAATTGCTCCAAAAATGTCTCCAACTAATTGTTACCATCACTTACATTGCGTGTATGTCTGTGATGATGTAATTGTCAAAGCATCTATACTATTTAGATGATACATCTTATTAAACAGCAAAGCTAAGTAGCAAATACCCTCCAAATTGGCTGGTAACTGGAAATAAGCATAATGTCTACAGAGAAAAGAAACTCTTGGAATTACTGTCCTTGTATAATTTGCCAGCAACCTGCTGTCATTTCAAATGTGTGTTCACAACTACTAATTCCTACGCATCTTTTTCTAAATTGGTTTCTCCTTCGGTAAACGCATATTTTTCCTTTTTGCTTTCTGACTAATTTAAACTTAGGATTGATCATTTTCTTTTTGTATTTATCTTCTTCCAAACATTTTTCAAAATGTCTTTCACTCTGTTTCTACAATGGGAAATGTGTGCCCTCCTTACCTCTAATCACATGAAAAATGTCTTCTCTAATGGTCTCATCAAACAGTTCAGACTCTTTTCATAAGCCTTCACTGTACCTATGGGTGCAGATGGTCTAAAATAATTCGAAGCTGTGTTCATTTATTTCCCATGTGGATGTAGATTCATGCTTCTCTGTAAAGGACAATTTTAAAAGAATCATGTCATAATTAGAGCAATAATATCCAGAGTGTTCCTGTCTATATAATATAAACTAAGTAAAATACTACATGTAATTGAGTATGACAAAGGTATGTGATGGTATGCCCATTCCTCTGCAGCTGACAAAGATAAGTGTGCACAGATATAGCAATACTTTGCATCTAGTGCTTGTGTGTATTCCTAAACTCAGTTAAAATAAACATTTGTCATGTAATCTTCTTTCATGTAGTTCACAAATGACACTTTCAATTTTGCCTCATCTATTGTGTGTGAAGATGTCATAGGGGCAAGAGTAGAATAATTCTATCTTTCTGTGGTGTAAAATAAATCCCTACTAACATTGTTATTACCACTGACACTACTACTAAAAATGTAACACCTACAGTAATCTTGCATCAAGTCTTGGTTAGGAAACACATGTTTGTCTGCAGTCCAATCATTAAAAAAATAAACTAGCAAACATAAAGTCAATAGTTCATTTTCAGACTTTTACACAAAGCAGCTTCTTGATTTTTTCTTTTGCAGTTAGTTCTTTTCATTATGTTAACAACATTCTTCATATAGTCAACCCTATTCCTACTCTGTCTTCTTCTAAATGTGTTATCCCAACTCATCTACTGCAGCCATGGGGCTAGGGAAATCTTAATTCTTTTTCATTTCAATTTTTATTTTAATCTTTGTATCTTTTATTCAATGGTATATCTCAAACTTTGTTTCTTTTCAGAAGTCTTTTCCAGCAGCTTTATCCTGATTGATGTTTAGTGTGGCATCATGGAAGTGCAAATAGTTCTGATCTCAGGTCAATCAAAACCTCCAATGATGCATTTAGCACTTGATTTGTGTTGTAGGTCCATTCAGGTGTAGAATACCTACGGCAAAGCACTTTTGCTCTTTTTGACCTTCTTGGTGTCTGCTGATCTTCTTCTGTGTCACTTACACTGCTTGCCTCTGCCTCTTCAATAATAGCTGGCAGCATGTGTTCAAGTGAGACACTTGATCTCAATTTCTTCTAAGCATAGTTTTGTGCCAATTCAGCATCATGTGTGAGCCCTCTTGATCTGGTACTTGTTCCTTCACCTGGATCATCTATTTGTTCCCTTGATGTCTCAACTGCTATTTCATGTTGAGCACTTGTTTCTTTTTCTTCAGGAGCTTCCCCTCCACTTTGTGTGTGCAAGGAACTTGGACTGGTGCCATAGTGTGAGATTCCTCATCTCTCTCTACTCCTTGCAGTGATGCTCTCTATGGTTGTGCTCTCACTGCTGCCCTTTGCACTGGCTTGTAGAACACTATTTCTTCTAGGGACAACTAGCTTTCTGTGTATGTGATGCGTACACTCAATCTGGCACTCCAGCGCATTTAACAGCAGTGTTTGTGATTAACATGACCCAGAATGGACTTTTCCATCTTGGTTCTAAACAAGATAGTCACATGTCCTTCTTTGTTAACATCCAGTCACCGGGACTAATGCCATGACACTGTTCCTGCTGCAGATTTGAAGTAGTACCTTCAACGTGGTGAGAGATGGAAAGCACCACATCAGACAATCCTTTGCACTAACCAAGCATCATGTCATCTGTGATGTTTAAAAGTGCATTCACAGGTACAGCAAGCAGTCTCATTGCACATGTCATTAATGTTTCATGAGACGACAACACTGTTTTCCCATTGGAAATACTTCTGCGTCTCATCAACACCAAAGACAACACATCTGGCCCTTTCAGTGAAGTACAAACGTTCACCAACCGGGACTTTATGGTTCCATTGAGCTGTTCAACAATTTCAGAGGCTTCTGGTTGATAGCCACAATAAAATCTATGTTCCACCTGTAGAGCAGCAAAAAGCATTCTAAGGACTTCCTTGTTGAAATGAGTCCCACAATTTGATGCCAGAGAAACTGATAACCCAAATCTGGGTATCAATTCTCACAACAGCAGTTGAGCTACATTGAGACTGTCGTTTTTCAGTTTTGGGTAGGCTTCTCTTAATCAAGAGAAAATGGACACTATAATCAGGACGTATCTCAGCCCGTTAAAAGCAGGCATCTTGATGAAGTCCATCTGCATTCTGTTGAAAGGGCCACCTGATCTTCCTATGCGACTTAATGTAACTGGTGTTTTTTTCCCTACGTTCATCTGTTGGTCACTCATAGATGACACAATTCCACTGCAAGCATTCTAAACTTGGGGTTAAACCAATTTTGTCTCAATAATCTTGCCATTACACCTTTCCCAAGATCTGTAGGACTATGAAAGTGTTGTGTCATGGGAAACAGTCAACTGTCTGGCAACACTGGTCTTCCATCTGGTGAAATTCAAATGTCATCTGCATTTTTACCACATTCTGCTCTAATCCAACCCTGCTGTTCTGCATTCTGTGTTTCAGAACAATATTTTCAGGCTCGAGAATCTGTTTGCTCATACTTTGTAAGTCTGCTGTTTGTCATATACTGTGTTTTTGGTCCGAGTGAGTAAGATCTCGACAGAGCGAGGGACCATAACAGTTAAAGGATGTCCCATCACTAGGTTTTCACTTCTCCCAATTTTGACTCCAATCGTGGCAACCGCATTAAGGCAGCTGGGCAGTCCTGCAGCTACAGGGTCACTGGTCACGGAAAAATAAGCCAAAGGTCCTTGTGAATCTCCAAGCATCTGAGCAACCACTGAGAGAGTGCATCCATCTCTCTCACTGCAAAACAAGATGAAGATCTTACTGTAATCAGGCATTCCTAGTGTTGCGGCATGGCAGAGGCTTTCAGCTCTAGGAAAGCATTCAAGCAATTGTTGTCCCACCCATGGAAATAGATTGGACAAATCTTTGTTTGTCGGCCTCAGTAAAGCCTTGGCTACTAAGCAAAAGTTTGGTATCCACTGTCTACAGTAGACAACCATTTGTAAAAACATCCTGACTTCTCTCTGTGTTCTCAGTAGATTAATTATAAGGATAGTTTCCACAGGGCTCCAGGCTCCAAGATAACCACACTGTAATGAGGCTGCTTGTGCCAGCTACCCCATCCATTGCCATCTGGGCAAGTATCGCCCTGCTGAGGTTCCCTGACACTTAGAAACTGCTGTGACTCTCTGCTGACCCTTGATTGCTGCCACCCCGGGATCTGATGTGAGGAGGAAAGATATGGCTGTCGATGCTGCACACAGGCCTGCAACAACAAGGCAGCGCATATGGGTCAAGACGGCCTGTAAAGCTTAAATTAGAAGGCATTAGGGGCTTGCTGCCCGCCCCATCATAGTGCCAGATACTGGCTCCAGCACGAGGAGGGCTGCTTGTGCGGCCATGACGATCTTCTCATCACCCCACCCCCCAGTGCTGAGAGGTGACCGTGGGGGCTGGGAGCTGCACAGAGGCCAGCGGAGCTTGTTGTGGCTGGCAGACAGGATGACTCACCCTGCAGGAGCCTGTTCTTTCCTCCGGGGCGTTACTTGGCCCAGAAGCAAGGCCCCGTCATCACACCCTCTACTGTGGACAGCCCCGCAATACCTGGTGAAGAGTGCTGATCAGGGAGGGGGAGCTGAAAGCTGGGACAGCTGATGACCCCGATTACATGAATACCCCCTCACATCCTTCCTACCGCAGGGACTGTAGCTGCGACGGTCTACCAGATGATGCTGTGGAGGAAGGCCATGGGGGAAGCGGCATGAGACCTGCAGCTAAGGGATCCAGTTAATGTGCTGGTGAGTGGCGTTGCCCTCTGTGACTGCAGTGTGATGCTTGGGCCATCAGTCGCTCTGAGAGGGGACCTAGGCAGTGAGGCAACCTGGTATTGTTGCCCACTCCTCTTTGCTGTTTGAGGGCTTAGGTTATTCCAACCCATCTGGGCCTACCAAGGAAGTGATCTGGGCTGCAATGTGGACAGGGCAGACACTGCGCCTGCAACCCATGTGAGGATTATTCTGCAGCCTCCCAAGACTACATCTGCGGTGGCAGAAAACCACTACAGCGCACAATCCATCTATTGAGAGGTTGTGGGGGATGACTGAGGCACGAAGCCCCACACTAATAGGCTTGCACAGCAGGGCTCCTGACGGGCCCCGGAGAGACAACAGCTGCCTGCGAGACTGCTGGTGCCCGATCGCAGAGTGAGGTGACACAACTCTGGACCCTCTGGGTGTTTGCTTTCCAAAATAGGGAAGGCTGAGGGCAGACAAGCTAAGCTACAGTTTGAGACCAACACTGTGGCCAAAACACACCATTCTGCAGAGGTCACTACCTCTCGAAACCCCTCATAGAAACTGGAAATAGACATACACACCTAAATGCTACAGATCCAAAAAAGCTTTACCTCAACAGACAGTAAGATTGATACCCTCGTGCCCCATGATTCCAGTCTGCTGCCTGTCCTTTAAATATCTGGGATTGTATATATATATATATATACATATACATATATCCCGTCTCCTAGAATTAGCGTGGAGCTTCAACATTGACCCAGTGGTGACAGGGCTGAAGAGGAGCCTCCAGCACTGGGGAAAATTGCCTCCATCCCCTTTGGGGTGATTGGCATTATTTAAAATATTAGTCACCCACGCTTTCTATATGTTCTAGCCAACTATCTCCACCCGATCCCTAGGAGATGATTCCAGACCTTAACAGCAAAAATTGTAGCCTTTCTCTGGGCAGGTGGACACCACAGGGAGAGCTGCCTCCATAAGATGGGCGAATGGGTATGAGGGACCTGTATGGCTATTACCTTGCTGCCCACATTGCAGCCATAAACAACTGGCTCAATGGTGGTTGGGATGACTCAACTTACCACATAGAGTTGCACATGTTGGGCCTAGATGGCCTGACGGGCTTTCTCAATGAAACTCCAATTCCTCGCTCCCTCCCAGACTGTACCCAGGTGACTTTGCTCATTTGGAGAGCGGCACTTTGTTTTATTTCCTGGGACCGCCAACTTACTGGGAAACTCTACTGTGGCAGGGAACCTGGTTGCACCAGGTAGAGGAACTGCAGGGTTTTGCCCCATGGGACAAAATAGAAATCTCCTATCTGGAAGACATCTGGCAAGGGAACACCCTGATATCCTTTTGAGATCTCGAGGAACACTATCGGCCCACCCCTACACAGTTTTACCATTGCCTCCAGCTGCGCCATGCATTGTCAACACACATTCCCACAAGTACACTCATACCCAATTTCAACCCTCTTGAGACCAAGATTTTGATAAGAACTCTGGGCTGGACTCCCACATTTACCACTCAATACTCATTAACTCCCCTGACTGCTTCTACTCCCTCAAACAGAGGTGGCAGGTCTGGGTGGGAGAGTTGGATGAAGATGATTGGACTGCTGCCCAGATGGTCCCAAGGGAACAGGCTATCTCTGCCCAGTTGAAAATGGTTGAACTTAACTACCTACATATGACCTCCTTAACTCCTCAGTGCCTACACTACACTGGGAGAACCTCACAGACGCACTGTGCCAGATGCTCACTACCTGAGGTGGACTGCTTCCATGTGGTGAGGACATGCCCCTTAATCACTCCCTTTTGGGCTGCAATTGGGAGGGAACTATCCCGAGTCTTGGGGCGAGAGGTGAAACTTACTCCTAGGGTGGCCCTGCTGTGACTGTTGGAGGGTGTCAAGGGAATGAGATTGCACAGAATATTTGTGGGGATGGTCACACTTGTGACCAAGAGAAACATTGCCCACAGGTGGACTCAATCAAATCCCTTGATGCTGACAGAGTAGAGAAGAGGGGTAGACTGTTGAGCTCACCTGGAACAACCGATATATGAGGCGAGGAGGGGGTCCACGGAAACATAATAAAATCTGAGTGGCGATCATAACTCTATCTGATTGCCGATTAAATGCTGCCTAATATATCACACCCTGAGATGACAGAAATTAACTGTGTTATGTTCAGTTTGAAAATCAATAAAATTTGATTATAAAACAAAGATTGATATCCTCATATCCTAGGCTGACAAACTAACCAGTGCCATAGATAAATATGAGAAGTGCATCGTCATGGCAGAAAACTTCAAATCGCAACTGAAAGATGACCCCACTGGCCATACCAAGAAACTCATGGAAACGGGGAAGGTGCTCAGCATCATCAAGGTGAAAAATGAAGGCAATATGGCAGACTACATTGAGACTTGACTCAAAACACTCCTAGGAATGGACCATTTCTCACCCTTTTTCATGGTGGACTGGCACACTGTTCCCTGGGCGCTAGACCCCTGCCAAGGGCACCACTATGCCTAATAATTGCCCAGCTGTTCAGCTATTGAGACTGGAACGCCACCCTGAGACTCGCCCGAGAAAAACAGGACCTTATTTACGAGGGCTCTAAGATTTAGATTTTCCCTGACCTCAACCTCATATTGTAGGAACCATACTGGGAATATGTGTCGTTAAAATGTAAGCTGTGCCTGGCTGAAGTACAGTTATGTCATGCTATACCCAGCACACTTGAAATTCATGCATGGTGGGAAATCCCACCTCTTCAGTGCGTCTCAAAATGCTGAGACATTCATCAAGAAACTTGAAGACCCTGTTCTTCTTTCGTGGAAAGGAGCACAGGGGCAGGATGGCGAGGACAGTGGCTCAGAATGAAAGTTGCATGACTGAGTTGACCATAACAAGCTATAGACTTATCCTGGACCAACAGATCCAATCTATCTGCTGAGACTACCTACTGCACTTGCTCTGGATAACTGCCTCTGATTTCTCATTCCCATGCTTTGGCTGGATGGCACTTACACAATGGTGGTGTTGTTTGGCTAGCACTCTGGACTCCCCTTAGGGGTGACCCCACATTTGAAAGTTTTTATTGTTTTTGAGTTGCTTTTATTGTTTCATTGAATCAACAAAGGGATCATTGTTGTTTTTTGGGTGCTTTCACTGGCAGGTTGGGGTGGCAGATGTAGGAGGGGCGATTTAGTTTCTGCATTGCTAGCACACTACTTGGAACTCAGTCACTGTACCTACAGAGTGTATGGCACTTTTGACTTCTGTGCATGGCAGACTGAGCCTACACATAGGGCACATGGTCTTCACCACCTCACTTATGTGCTAATTACCCCACTGTCCATTTGCATGACTTAACTGACTCTCTTCCTGTCTGGCTACTGACCAGGAATGTGAGATGGCTTAATAACCTCCTCAAAGCCCTGCAAGTACGAGCATATCTTGTTTGCCATAACATTGATGTTGCTGTCTTGCAGGAGACCCATCTTACACAACACTCCCAGACTTCCTTTGCCTCCCATGGAGCGCATACCGCTGCCTCTCCACTTATTACTAATTTGCCTGGGAGACAGCCATCCATATTAAACGAGGTGTCCCCTACCGCTTGTTGCATGAAGACAATGACTCACAAGGCTGCTATAATATACTATATGTGTTACCTGGGGGTAAACATATTATGCTGATTAAGCCCTACTCCCCTAAAACTGATGACAATCAGACGGCTGTGGAAAAGATGTCAGATCCTGACATCCTGCACTATACTTTGGGGAGGGGATTTCAACCTGGTCCTAAACAGGCACCTCAATAGTTTCAACACCGCTACCCAAACACATCAGGCAGTCGCCGTCACCAACATAATTTCTACACATGACATGAGAGACCTCTGGTTAACCTGCTTCCCCACTCATACTGAGGGAACGCATATCTCTACAGCCTATGAATCTTGGGCACACTTAATTATTGGCTGGGTACATCCGTTGTTTGCGGGTGGGTGCCAGATGTTGGCTAACTCCCTCGCACTCTGTCTGACCCCTTACCAGTTACATTGACCTTATGTACACCTTCTCACAAACACCACACTTTCCCATGGCACATATCCCCACTTTCCTTACTTGACACAGTAGTCGCTGAAGAGGTGAGGGGTGAAATCCTGAAATACTTTCAACCTAACGAAGGGTCAGTGCAGTCCTTTGGAATAGTGAGGGAGGTGTTCAAAGCGTACATTCAAGGTATATGCATAGCAAAACAGCACGGCGTGAGCAGGGCATTTTGAGCCAGAGTTGACCAGCTTGAACGGAAACTAAAAACCTTAGAAGACACCTACCAGGCTTCACCATCCTCTATGGTCCTGGCTGAAATCAGATGGAAACAAACGGAGGGCAAGGGCCTATGGCAAGGTGGAGAGACCAAGCTGAACCCTGGCTATACTTTTGTGACCTGACATATCAAGGTCATTACAAACCTAACGAAAGGGGATAGTACTGCATTATACAAGGGCCCTGATATATTACTGGAAATAGCTGACTATTACACTGCTTCATACACTTCCCATGCCTTGCCACACCACGAGGATAATACAAAATATTTTGACTGGGTTGCTTTGGCCTGGATTCTAAGGGCTATACAGATGCCTCCTTAAGGATCCATTTCCCTAGAGGAGATCTGACCAGCTATAGCCGGGCTCCATACATACAAAGCACCAAGAGGAGACAAGTTCCTGGCTAACATATAAACATTATGTGACTTTACTGGCCCAGCAACTCCTGCAGGTGTATAGGGAAACAGTCAAACAGGGCGTTACCTCCCGCTGAGGGAATCTATCCTCAATACCCTACTAAAACCTGGCAAACCGCTGGATACCCCTGACTCATATCAGCCACTGTCACTTATAAATCTAGATGCCAAGATCTTTGCCAAAATACTGGCCAACAGGCCAACTCTTCTGATGCCTGCACTGGTCCTTACAGACCAGGCAGGGGTTATATCGGGCTGGTCTATGGCACATAATTTGAGAACCACATTTGCTCTTCTGCACTACCTTAAACCAACGCAAGAGGTGGTGGCAGTCTTCTTGGACGCCACCAAAGCATTTGACTCCCTGGAGTGGTCATACTTTTTCATACTAGTGCCTACGCTAGGCATCCCACAGCATGTTATACGCTGTTTGAAATTATTGTATACTGTTCTGAACTCTCACATATGCATGGGGTGGCTCCTGCCTTAGCTCTAACCCATTGAAAGAGGCACCAGACAGGGCTACCCACTGTCCCCCATTCTTTATGCCCTGGCCTCAGAGACCCTGACCTGCAACATAGGTCAACTGCTCCTGACAGACCCAGCCTGCAACCTTATCTGCAAATGCATTCTGTTTCACATTGTTTCAAGGATATCTATAAACTGGAACAAATCCACAGTGTTCCCACTCACACCAGCAACAGCCCCACATACATTAGAATTGCCAATTCCTTAAACAACGCAGTCTATCAAGTATCCTGGAGTCTGGATAGAGTGGGATAAAGAGGTGTTGTCCGTGAAAATTACGTGACTACCATGATCCTCATTGAGGAGCACGTAGCCCATTGCAAGACTTTCGCTGAAGGGACTACTTGGCTGATATAAATGATTATTTTGCCTAAGCTTCTTTACCTATTCACCAAAGTCCCTATTCTTTTCACCAAATATTTCTTCATGACCCTCAAGTCACATTAAATTGCATTGATCTGGGCATGACAGCAACCAAGGGTGAGGTGGGAAACACTGATTGTGCTGTATGCTAAGGGAGGGCGCTGGACTTCGAGCTATATTATCTGGTACACAAGCATATTTTACACACTTTTGGTACAAACCTCCACCCTACATGGCACACAAGGCAATTGAAGCAGACAACGCTCATTCCCTCCTGCTTCTGGAACTGCTGGGTCAACCCACCCACGCTGCAGTCAGGTGGAAATAGACATGAATTCCAGTACACAGCTGGCTTGCGCTGGTATCTGAAAGAGATTAAAGACGGCAATTTTCTATTCTCCCTAGCAGTTCTGACCCACTTACCACCCATATCACTCACTTGTAATGTCACACTCTTCCACCGCTTTCACATGTGGGGCTGGTCACACTGGGGGGCCTCTTCCTTGAGGGGCGTTTCCTAGATTGTCCAACTAAATATACGTATACATGCTCTATGCAGGGAGCATCATTCTTTCTTTCCTCAGGAGCCCCCGATATAAGCTACATTGTTCATGTTTCTGACTGCCATCACAGTGAGACATATGGTGACCAATCTATGGGCCAGATGTATCATTTTTCCAAATAGCGATTACCTAATTGTGATTATTTGTGAATCACAATTACATAATCGCTATGTGAATGTATGAAACTCCAGGAGTTTCATTTAGCGATTCCCAAAGGCTTGCAAATCGATCTACCTTAATAATATGCATGAGGACGGTCGCAATTTGAGACCTTTTGTGAATGGCTCTAATCACAGGGATGGTGGCCTGCTGGGCTCAGCATACCACCATGTCCGTGATTGCTTTTAAATAGAGCAATCTTCTTTTTTTTTTTTTAATGCAGCCCGTATTCTTTAAAGGAAAATTGGATGCATCGTTTTTGCATGCATTCACAAAGGGGAAGGAGTCCCTTGGGGGCCACTTCCCAAGGGACCCCTTCCTGTTTGCGAATGGGTTACCACCTACTTGGAGTAGGTGGTAAAATGTGAATGTTTTGCTACTGCAGTTTGGTCACAAAACATTCCTACATATCGCTGTGATTCGGTATTAGGAAGAGACGCCCTTGACATGCCCCTTCCTAATACCGAATCGGTATGTAGTCATAATTCCAAGTTACCGAATCACAAATTGGAATTTATACATACCAAAATGCATTTTTGCGATCGCAAACGGCCCGATTGGGACATTTGCAATTGCAAAAATGCATGATACATCTGGCCCTATGTTCCTCCATTGAGACAGAGACTCCACCACCACACTTTAAGGCTAGGGACCAATGGGAACTGGATCTTGGCGAGACCCTCCCAGATGAGAAGTGGGCCTACTGCTGCGCCTCAACAGGAGAACTTTCCCCTAACAGGCACCTACAACAATTCACTTCAAATATTTCCATTGGTTGTGCCATACTCATCAACAATTGTTTGCCGACCAACTCAGTCTGCACTCATGCTGCATGCGCTGTGAGACCTCAGAGGCTGAGTTTATGCACCTTTACCTGGGACTGTTGAGCGATAACTGAATATTGGAAGGGAGTTGTGTCAGAAACCATGGTGGGGTCCAGACTCCCTCTCCTTAAATACTAGAGGTAGTTCAGAGCAAACGGTTTGTGAAAGGGTTGAAGGCACTATCATGGGGGTCACTATGGAAAAGGTGATCCCTCAAGATGGTGGCTGCCATAACTAGAAGTCACAGTTTTAGTGTTGTAGTAGAGGGAAAGCTCCAAGACAACAGAGCAGGGTGAAGTGCGCGTGCAGCCTCACTAGCAGCACACTTCGCTGAAGAGAATTTCAGAGACAGCGGTCTTTTCTGATGCGGTTTGCACATTAGAGTAGTGTTTAGTATCCGTTGAGCATGTCCATTGGACAGCATAGGGTTTTCTCTTTGGAAGTTTTGGTTTCCAGCTGGAATATTCAGTGATTTCTAGAATGAGGCAGAAATATGCATACCAGAGTTCAAGGCTGAGGTGAAAACAACCCATTTACCTGAATCCTAGGCTGAGGAGCCATCAGTCCAGTCAGCACCAGTCATGCAATTATTCCTATCAAAAGAAAAAAAAGAAGGACATTGTTATCATATATTGTTGCCTTTGAATAGAGAAATTTGATGTTAAGTCACACCACAATAGAAGGTATACATCTAAAACTACAGCTATAAATTATATTGACAACAAAACAAACAGAAGAGAAGCTACAGCCTCTCTACACTGGGGTAGGTTATGCGACAATCACTTCATTGAGTTGTTTCCTTATTTAATTAAAGAATCAGAGACTTAGTGAGAAGTGTATTCATGTTTTAATTATTTTACCGCTCATGCAACATCACAGATTTGCTAAGAAAACAGACAAACTGACTGGAGAGTCCAGGTTTAGAAGACAAGGCAATCTCTTCTTATTTATCCTTAACCCCTTTCCCCTCCTGGACCCTCTTAGTCTCTATGCATTAAAAATACTGGTGGAGACTGGGAGCTTAGCAGAGGCATTTGGTTACAGCATCATTCTGCTCCAGTGAAGTCCAGAAAATTAAGGTACCGATCTTAACAAGTTGACAGGGCTTTGTCAGAAATGTTGGAAACCACCCTACACTTATCACAGAAGACAGCCCTTTTGGGACGCTTGCGGGGATTTCTGCATGAAACTAGGGTTTATGAATTGCTTGCACTCCTGCTTGCGAAGAGGCAGGTCTTGTGTGTGTGGTGGGGACACGGCCAACCCAGGACTAGGTGAAAGACATAGGTGGTCATTCCAACATCGGCAGTAAAAGCCTCTTACCGCTGTCAGAAGACCGCCACCATACCGCCGCGGCCGCGGTAAACCGCCACGGTCATTCTGACCCACAACACGGAAACCGCCAAAATACCAACACCCACAGAAGTCCGCCACACCAAAGGTCTGCGATAAACTGGCGAAAACAAAACCGACACCGTCACGCCAACAGAAATACGCCCACACTATCACGACCCACGAATCCACGCAGCGGTCTTTCAAACGTGGTATTCCATTGGCGGTTACACACCGCCACGCTCAGAATACACACAAACCTACAAAACACAGCCACATTGGACCAATCGAAATACACACACCTGATACACATACACACACCACTCCCACACACCCAATTAAATATAAAACACACACCCACATCACACACAAACCCCTACAACCAAAAATTAGGAACGAGGCACAGAGAGAGACACCACCATCTACAAACTAGCAACCACAGGCACACATTACCATCACCCACATTACTTCCACGCACCGCACACAACACACCACTAAATATCACCCCACACATCACAACACACACCACCCCACACATCACCCACACCACCCCATGGCTCCGCAAAGACACCCCAGGTTTTCGGAGGAGGAACTCAGGGTCATGGTGGAGGAAATCATCCGGGTAGAGCCACAGCTATTCGGATCACAGGTCCAGCAGACATCCATTGCCAGGAAGATGGAGCTATGGAGCAGAATAGTGGACAGGGTCAACGCTGTGGGACAGCACCCAAGAAATCGGGATGACATCAGGAAGAGGTGGAACGACCTACGGGGGAAGGTGCGTTCCGTGGTATCCAGACACCGCATTGCAGTGCAGAGGACTGGCGGCGGACCCCCACCTCCTCCCCCAGAATTTACAACATGGGAGGAGCAGGTCTTGGCGATCCTGCATCCTGAGGGCCTCGGCGGAGTATCTGGAGGAATGGACTCTAGTAAGTCACATCTTCACTACTTCATCCCCCCCACCCCACCTGCATGCCAATACATACACCCACCTTCACCCCCATCACTCCTACTCCTTGCAAATGTCTCATCATCACAACCCACCCATCCCAACACCAAGCCCTGCATGCGACCACAAAGCATGGACACCCATCACCAAAGCATGCCCACTGCACATACCCATCCCCCCCCAAAGCCCCGTCACAAAAGCCCCCACACAGGAATGCAAGCACTGGGGGACACAGGCAGCCACCCATTGCACACCATGGCACACACAGATGCAATAATCATGCCTTTATACCCCTGCAGGACCCCAACGCAACATCACAGAGCAGGAGGGTCCACAAATGTCCACCCCACCCCCAGAAGAGGCCCACAGCGATGACAGCCTGGATCAAGATGACCAGCCCGGCCCATCGGGGACCTCGGGACAGTCGGTTCCCCTCAGACAGCCACAGGCCACAGCAGACCTTCCCCCCTCTGGGAACACCAGCACAGCACCCACCCAGCGGGCCCATACCTCTGTCCCCAGGACACGTCAAGCAGCGGTGTGTCCACCACTACAGGGCACCCAGGTTAACCCACCACCCCAACAACAACAGGGACCTGGGGGCAGTGGCAGTGGGCACACGGTCCAGGGGACAGAGGCCCAGGGAAACAGGGCAACTGGGAGGGCTGCTGTGCGACAGGCCCAGGGAACCCACTCTCCACGAGGCCCTAACCACCATCATGGGAGCATACTACCGCTCCCAGGAGACGATGGCGACGGTACTGGCCAGGTGTCAGGAGACCCAGCGGCTGCAGGAGGAACAGTATTTGGGGTTCAGGGAGGAACTAAGAACCATCAGTTCCGCCCTGGGCACCATCGTAGGGGTGCTGAATGTGATAGCCACCTCATTGCAGCCCACCGTGGCACCACAAAGGGCCCCTGACACTAGCATGGACCAAGAACTGCCTACCACCTCCGCCGGCGCTAGTGGACAGGAGGCCCCGCCACAGGACCAACAGGCCACCAGCCCCCTACCCCCTGCAGAAGGAGAACCACCCCGCAAGCGGTCCCTGAGATCCAGGAAGAAGACAGAGTAAGATGCCAAGACCCCCGCCAGCAAAGGATACCACTGTCCCACATTGTCACCCTGTCCATCCTTAAACTGCCCCAGCTCCACTTTCCACAGGCATCTGGACAATGCACCTGTGATCCCAATAGTCTGGACTCTGCCATGGACATTCCTCCACCATCCCCCCTCACCAATTTGCAACCACCCCACAATATAGAGCACTCAAATAAACACAGTTATTGCACAAAAAACTCAGGAGTCTGGCTGTGATTTTGAACAAATGTATCAGACATTACCGTGCCAAAATGCTTATTTACATTGTGATGCCAACATACCAATGTCACACAGCTGTAGTCCATGGGTAAACAAAGCAGATGTCACACACTGGGGGCCACATTTCTGAAATCGCAAAGGAAAGTGACAACTCAGTTACCATACACTGGGTGAAAACGACAGACAGGAGAGAGGTAGTAGTGGTTAAGTACATGTAGTAGGCAGCTATGTATTCTTACCTGTCTGTCATTGGAAATACTGCTGTATAACTGTGTTCCTTTTGTCTATGTCGTCCTCTTCTGCTTCCTCCTCTTCACTCTCCACAGGCTCCACAGCTGCTACAACACCACCATCTGGACCATCCTCCTGCAGAAAAGGCACCTGGCGAAGCAAAGCCAGGTTGTGAAGCATGCAGCAGGCCACGATGATCTGGCACACCTTCTTTGGTGAGTAGAATAGGGATCCACCTGTCATATGGAGGCAGCGGAACCTGGCCTTCAGGAGGCCGACGGTCGGCTCGATCACCCTCCTAGTTCGCCCATGGGCCTCATTGTAGCGTTCCTCTGCCCTTGTCCTGGGATTCCTCACTGGGGTCAGTAGCCATGACAGGTTGGGGTATCCAGAGTCACCAATTAGCCACACACGGTGCATCTGGAGTTGCTCCATCACGTAGGGGATGCTGCTATTCCGCATGATGTACGCGTCATGCACTGAGCCAGGGAACTTGGCATTAACATGGGAGATGTACTGGTCTGCCAAACACACCATCTGGACATTCATCGAATGATAACTCCTCCGGTTTCTATACACCTGTTCACTCCTGTGGGGAGGGACCAAAGCCACATGGGTCCCATCAATGGCACCTATGATGTTGGGGATATGTCCAAGGGCATAGAAATCACCCTTCACTGTAGGCAAATCCCCCACCTCAGGGAAAACGATGTAGCTCCGCATGTGTTTCAGCAGGGCAGACAACACTCTGGACAACACCTTGGAAAACATAGACTGGGACATCCCTGGTGATATGGCCACTGTTGTTTGAAAGGACCCACTTGCTAGGAAATGGAGCACTGACAGCACCTGCACTTGAGGGGGATTCCTGTGGGTTGGCGGATAGGTGACATCAGGTCTGACTCCAGCTGGGCACACAGTTCCAGGATTGTGGCACGGTCAAGCCTGTAGGTCAGTATGACATGTCTCTTTTCCATTGTCGACAGGTCCACCAGAGGTCTGTACACCGGAGGATGCCGCCATCTCCTCACATGTTCCAGCGGACAGGGCCTATGAAGGACAACAGCGAGCACAGTCAAACATCCCAGAGGTACGTAACCACAGCTTGCACAGAACACAATTCTTAATCCATAGAATGGCTTGTATGAGTGTTGAGGCAAGGCCTGGGTATGTGTGACGCAGTTAAAATATTAGGGCATGTGGGCCCCTGAAATGGCGGCTGCCTGAACTGTGAAGTGTGACAATGGGATGTGAGGTAACTGCGCTGGCATTGTACACCGTGGCGGTAGGCGGTCGAAGACCGTGGCGCAATGCTGCATTGGTTAACATTGAACCCTATGGGTTCCAGGAGCCAATGACGATGTGCGCCGGCGGTCGCGGTACGCACCGCCGCGGACGTGACCGCCATTTTCTATCTGCTTAATCACTCGATACCTGATCTTCGACAGGAGAGGACCTACACTGCAAGTGCTGCTGTGACCTCGGTCTGGAAGAGACAATGGCTCAAGCGACTGGGGAAAGGGACCCGCCTTCACCACTGAGGAATTGGAGAAACTAGTGGATGGGGTCCTCCCCCAGTACGTGCAACTCTACGGTCCTCCAGACAAACAGGTAAATACACTGGGAGCATGCTGTATGGGCTATGCCTGTGTGGAGAGGGGTGGATGAAAGTTGGGGGGGGAGGGGGGAGACATTGAGGCGTGCATGAAACGACGGTGATTGCATGTGCCACATGGCAAGGGTACGGATGGGGGCCACTCACATTGACGGTGCAGAAGGTAATGACTTCTCTTCTCCCTCCGTACTTTTCATATAGGTCAGCGCCCACCAGAAGGTAGATATTTGGCGTGCCATCGCACCCACTGCCGGAAGAGATGGGAGGACATCCGCCGCTGGAGCAGGAAGACGGCGGAGGCTCAGCTGGGGATGGCCTCCCAACGTGGGAGGGGTGCCAGTCGGACTTTGACCCCCCTGGCGGTGGCCTACCCCGAATTGGATGGGCGCGTGAGGGCATCACAGCACACACAAGGGGGTGAGTACACTCTCATTCTGCTAACTTTTCGCGCAGTGGAGGTGTCTGGGTGGGGAGGAGGGCTGTGGGTCTCCCTAGGCCAGGGCGAATTCTGTAGGCTAGGCCCCTCCGTAAGGCATGGCCCTGTGCCCCCGCCCCCCACCTCTGTAGGGTGCCAAGTACAGGAGATCATGGCCCTGTGTCATCTGTGTGCGGATGTCGTCCATAGGCTTGTAGGCCATGTCCCAGGGATTGAGTAGTCGACCCCAAGTGTGCGGCGTAGTGCAGGGGGCTTCTGTGTCTGTCCTGTCCGCCAACGGTGTCGCCAATGCATGCACTCAACATGTCTTTATTTTGTTCCCCCCCCCCTTTTTTGTGGTCTTCCTGTTCATGTGTGCATTAGCATCATCAGGCGGAGGAGAAGTGGCACTGGAGCACGAGGGAGCTGCATCCCACATGGCCATGGAGGGCCACACCACGGAGTCTGAGTTCACCAGTGGGACGGAGGGCGAGGGGAGCTCCACAGCGGTGACTCGGGCCAACAACAGTGACACCGACTCGTCCTCTGAAGGGAGCTCCCTTGTGATGGCGGCAACATCTGTGGCCACCCCAACAACAGGTACAGCCGCCACCCCCGCACCAGCACCGCCCTCCCAGCAGCCCCTCAGTGTTTGTTCCGTGCCCGCACACCCAGGAAGGTGGGCATCTCCTTCGCCCCAGGCACCTCAGGCCCTGCCCCAGTCACCCCTGCTGCCCTCAGTGAGGAGGTCATTGACCTCCTGAGGACGCTCACTGTTGGGCAGTCTACCATTTTGAATGCCATCCAGGGTGTAGAAAGGGAAGTGCACCAGAGCAATACCTGGAGGGCATTCATTCTGGTCAGGCGAGGCGGCCCTTCAGCAATCGTTCCAGACTCTGGCCTCAGCACTGATGGCAGCCATTGTCCCTGTGTCTAGCCTCCCCCCTCCAACTTCCTCCACCCATTCCCTATCACTGCACACACCTCAACACCCAAGGGGGGCTAAGCCAGACATAAGCACCACACATCCCACAGGCAGTCACACAAGCATCATACCCATGCAGACATAGCAACAGCCACTGCCTCCACTGTGTCCCCCTCCTCCACGTCTCCCTCCTCCCTCCCTGTCACCTCTACATTCACACCTGCATGCACACCATCTTCAGCCACTACGTCCCTCAGCAGCACAGACACCAGAACACCCCGCACACGTGCAGTCACCACCACCACTGCCATTTACACATCCCCTGTGTTCTCTCCCAGTGTGTCTGTGACGCCCCCTCCCAACATACACAAACGCAGGCAGCCACCCACCCAACAGCCATCCACCTCACGACAGCCTCCAGCCCAAGCACCAGCACCCAAAACCACAAAACTTACACCTCCTACAACCACTACCTCTTCCTCCACTTCCATAACCACTACACCTACCCATCCCACTGCTCCCAAAAAGTTCTTCCTGTCGAAACTCAACCTCTTCCCACCAGCTCCCCCACCCCGTCCATGTCATATGACTCGATTGGGCACCTCAGCCCCTACAAAACCAGGCCCTGCCATCAAGGTCTGCCAGGGACAGTGGAGTGCCCCACCCACCAGGGCAGCCAGTTTGGTCCGGAGCCAAGGCACGGCCAGCCCACCCCCGGAGAAACACCCGAAGATAGGCAGTGGCCGTCGGGAGAGGCAGATGACATCAGGCACCAAAACCCCGACCAGGGGGTGTGGAGACAGCTGCCACACCGGGCAAGGTGGGGAAGGGCCACAGACGAACTGGGAAGGCTGGGAAGGGCAGCATGGCCGACACCACTGCCATCAACCCAGCTGCCCAGGAGTGGCCCACCAGCCCCATCCCATTTGGGCAGGACCCCACCAACAGGCCCAGCCCAGCTGCCCAGGAGGACACTGCCAGCCACAAGTCAGGTGGGAAATGAGCACCCCGCCATGGCCGGGGCCGCTGACCTGCCCACTTCCATCTCAAGCACCGCTGAACTGGGCCCTTCATCTCAAGCACCGCTGAACCGGGCACCGCCGTCTCAAGCACCGCTGAACTGGGCACTCCATCTCAAGCACCGCTGAACCGGGCCCTTCATCTCAAGCACTGCTGAACTGGGCACTCCATCTCAAGCACCGCTGAACTGGGCCCTTCATCTCAAGCACCGCTGAACCGGGCACCGCCGTCTCAAGCACCGCTGAACTGGGCTCTCCATCTCAAGCACCGCTTAACCGGGCACCGCCGTCTCAAGCACCGCTAAACTGGGCCCTTCATCTCAAGCACCGCTGAACTGGGCCCTTCATCTCAAGCACCGCTGAACTGGGCACTCCATCTCAAGCACCGCTGAACTGGGCCCTTCATCTCAAGCACCGCTGAACTGGGCCCTTCATCTCAAGCACCGCTGAACTGGGCACTCCATCTCAAGCACCACTGAACTGGGCCCTTCATCTCAAGCACCGCTGAACCTGGCACCGCCGTCTCATGCACCGCTGAACAGGGCTCTCCATCTCAAGCACCGCTGAACTGGGTCCTTCACCTCAAGCACCGCTGAACTGGGCTCTCCATCTCAAGCACCGCTGAACTGGGCCCTTCATCTCAAGCACCGCTGAAATGGGCTCTCCATCTCAAGCACCGCTGAACTGGGCCCTTCATCTCAAGCACCGCTGAACTGGGCACTCCATCTCAAGCACCGCTGAACTGGGCCCTTCATCTCAAGCGCCGCTGAACCGGGCACCGCCGTCTCATGCACCGCTGAACTGGGCTCTCCATCTCAAGCACCGCTGAACTGGGCCCTTCATCTCAAGCACCGCTGAACCGGGCACCGCCGTCTCATGCACCGCTGACCCGGGCACCGCCGTCTCAAGCACCACTGGCCCATGAGCGGCAGGGGCTGGGCCGCATCTGTGTCGGGAAGGCCTGCACAAAGCACTCTGGGCACCAGGCCCCCTCCAGAAGCAGTGGAGACATGCATCCACTACCTCTGTCCTGCACAGGATGAAGCACTCTGGGCAGCAGGCCCCCTCCAGAACCAGTGGAAGAAGGCATCCACTAGCTCTGTCCTGCACAGGATGAGGCACTCTGGGCACCAGGCCCCCTCCAGAACCAGTGGAGACTGTCATCGACTTGAGAGACTCTGGCTTTGCACTCCCCAGGATTGAACAGTGGGCAGACCACCCACTGTATAGACTTGTGAGACTGTGGCTTTGCACTCCCCAGGATTGAGCAGTGGGCAGCCCACCCACTGTATAGACTTGTTAGACTGTGGCTTTGCACTCCCCAGGATTGAGCAGTGGGCAGCCCACCCACTGTATAGACTTGTGAGACTGTGGCTTTGCACTCCCCATGATTGAACAGTGGGCATGGAGGCCCCTCGTGGATCTGGCGTTGTGCACTCATCCGGCTGAGGTGCTCCCCCTTCCATTCCCCCTGAGGTGCCTGTAGTTTTGCCATCTGATGCCCCTTCAGTGTTCTCTCCGTTGGATTCAGGTATCCTGTGTGGGCTTTGCCCATGTGATTTGGCCCGAGTGGTCCACGGACAATGCCTGCTACAATGCTCGGACTTGTACATTACTGTATTTATTATTGTGTTTTGGTGTAAATATTTAAATAGGTAGTTTTTTGATATATGCAAATGTTTCAAACTAATTCCTTTTGTCTTTGCATTCTTCCAGGGGTTGGGGGGTGTAACTGTGATGTTTTGCTATGCATTGATGTGTGTGTTGTAGTGGGTGAGGGTGGGGGTGGGTGTGTCGCGTATGTGTGTCCCCGTAATTTTTTGCCTCCCCCCTCCCCTGTGTCGCAGGTGCAGTACTCACCGTTGTCTTCTGCGCCGGCGTTCGTACTCCTGGTACAGGAGCAGGAATACTATCGCTGGGAGTATGTGAAGTTCCGGTTCCATGCTGTCCTGACTCCTCGTGGGGTGTATTGAGGTGATCGTTTTCCCTTCGGTATAGCGGTTTCCGCCGTGTTTTTATCTGCGGTGCTACTGCCCCGGAAAAGGTGGTGGATTGGTGGGTTGTGATACTGTGGGCGGTACATTGACTCCCGCCTGTCTGTTGGCGGTGACCGGCGTGCTGTTTGTTGGTTCCGCCGTGGTGGTCGGTGTGTTAAAGTGGCGGCCTCTGTTGGCGGTTAGCGCCACGGTCGGAATGCCATTTTTTTTGCCGCCAGCCTGTTGGCGGTTTAGCCGCTGCTTTCACGCCGACCGCCAGGGTTGGAATGACCACCATAGTGTATTGTAACAATCAGCTCAAACTCTACTATTTCTTGCTGTCCTAAATACATCGCGTGTAAAACATCTGGGGCCCTGTGCAGGCATACCTGTTGAGCTATGACCTCAAGGAACTGCCACCCTCTTACTGAGGAAATCGTGCCTTGGAAGTCCACATACAGGTGGTTCCTCAGAAGCCGCTTATTGTGGGCACTGGCTGGCTCCCAGGGAATGAGTGGAGAGGGACTTGGGCGGCAAATTTGTGCTGACCCTAGAGGCTAGTGAAGTAATACTGTGTGTATATTTTGATGCTATCGCTAGCCACATGTTTGCTGTATGCTTCTTGCTGTTGCTGAACATAGCCTTCAACTATGTAACCTTATGAGCTCTGCTATCCCTGCTGTTTGTTGTTGCTTTTCTTTTTATTTTGTCCTCAGTCCGCAAATAAATAAAATATATAAAGAAAGGATAGTTTCCACCCTTTCTCATTCCCTTCTCAATGATATGCCCCAAGTATTGGACATCTCTCTGACAGTATTACAGTTTATTTGGAGACACCTCATGTCCATTCTCAGCTATGTGATTCAACAAAGAAATTGTATCCTGTCTGCAGGCTTCTCGTCTATCTGATGCCACAAGCAGGAAATCAATATATTGCATGAGGACTGATCTGCAAGGCATCTGCAGAGACTCAAAGTTATTTTTCAAGATCTGATTGAAAATTGATGGACTCACTGTATACCCATGTGGAACTCAGCACCATGACAAAACTCGAAAGACAAACAAGAACAAGAACTACCTGTGGTCATGCAATGGAATAGAAAAGAAGGCCTGGCGGAGATACACAATGGTAAACCATTCTGCACTGCAAGGAATTTGAAACAGTATTGTAGCTGGGTATGGTACCACAGGACAACACAGAACGCCAAAGTTGTTAATCTTTCCAAGACCTTGCACAGTCCAATATTTCTCATTGGGCATGTGCAAACCCATGATTGGAGAGTTCCAAGGGCTTCCAACAATTTCATTAATAATCCCTTTCTTCAACATATTTTCAATTACTGGTGTTATTCCTGCCATAGTTCCTGGGATCACTTTGTATGACGGTTTTCTCGGAAACACTACTTTGGCTTCAAAGAAAATAAGATTGGTTTCACACCTTTAATTAGTCCATCTCATTTACTATAAAATCCCATACTTCTTGGTTCACATTTTCTTTCACACCAGGAGGTAAATTCTCTACTGTTTTACTGGATACAGTCCTACTGCTGTTCCCTACTGGGCCATTTTAAATTCAACATCTTCATCATGCATTTGAAATTCACCACTGTCCAATGTGCAATAAATTGTGCAATTTAACTTGTGTAAGAAATCTCTTCCTAACAGATTAACAGAGCTTGAATCGCTCACAACAAATTGATGATTCTCCTCAAATGAACCTATTTTTACAGAGACATTTTCTGAAACTGGATTGCTTATCTGCTTATTTGTAACTTCTACAACTTGGATCTTCTTTTCCAAGAGGGGTAGGCCTTGGGCCTCCGCTGTTCTAACAGTGGAATATGAATTGTCATGGTCCCAGCTGTGAGCAGGGCTAGTCATGTCTTAGTCATGCCTTATTCCCCCCCTTATTAGTGATATTAGAGATGTTGTTATCTTTTCATCACAGTACCAGTTTGAATCATGTTATGCCTTTGAAACCTTGTGTAACTTGGCAACACAGTTATTAACATAATGGCAATCTTTAAGGCAGATCCAGATCAATGCTTGTTGTCAAGATAACTTCTAAACACCTGGACTCACTCAGGTAATCCAAGAAGCACGTGTGTTAGTGTGTCTGATCTTAGTTGTTTTCTTAATGTTAATTTATAAGGGGTCACGTTAGAGGTTTGATGGACCTTAGAGTAAATCCTACCATATGCCTCAATTTCAATAACAATCAATAACAATATCAATAAATAGAATCAATAATCTTGGGAGTCAGTCATTTCCACGCATAATGACCCTTTTGACCAAGAATAACCACACCTTTATGTAAAAGTTATAATGTTTATTTCCTTATATTAACAATGCTAATATCAAGTAACTTTGTTGGAAACAACACTGGTTGACCAAATCTCCTAAAGAATCTCAATTTAATCAAAGCATGGATGGTTACGCATTCCAAGATTACAGTAAAACTCAATAGCAAGAATAACTGCGCAATAGAAATAGCATACATTTAGAGGCAGCAAAAGAAACAACATCAACTGTTGTTAATAATTAGCAAACATCTCTGTGAGTCTCCTAGTTAATCTTCTGATTAGAATAGCATGTTTGGGATTCATGCAAAACAATTTAGTCAACACAAATTTGGAAAAACATCTAACTATAGATCTATCAAAATTAGTGGTTGATACCTAGGAACAAAAGACAAAGTACATCAAACAATAACATTTGGCTAGTACCTCTCCTCTGCATGGATCAGCAAACTGCAACTGTCTTCGTCCATTGGACATCTATTCGGTCAGCGTCAGCACCAGGCCATGAACAAAATGGTTCAGAACATGGGACTCCAAGCTACCCAAACCTTTACAAAAGCCAAGTCTAAGGATCAGCATTCAGCATCAGAGTTAAGCAATAAGGTTCAAGATAGAATTTTCTAAGTAAAGAATGGAAGGTGAGAATGATCAGAATGGCGCTTCTCAGAAAAGGATTAAGAAAAATGAGCTCTCATATCTCTGTGCAGTCGGGCTAAGTTAAAATTTCTAGAACTCTACCCATGTTGCCATTGGTCAAAGAATCGTACATTTACATTTAGTCCAATGAAAGTAGAACTTCAAATCTCAGATAACTAAACAGTCTTTCACATGTCGATGATTGGCTCCTATTCTTCTGCTCCTATCGTAAGACTCGTCAGGTAACAATTTTGTATCTCTCTGTACTTCAGTCAGTGCATCCATTGTTAGCTCCTGGGACCATCACTTTCACATACTCTAAACTCTACAATGTATTAATGGCTAATACTGAATTTTCTAGCAAGCAGTTCTCATGGGAAAGAAAATATTTACTAGTGTTTGGTCAGCAGTGGAACAATGCAAGTATTCAATTCTCCAAACAGCCATTTTATGGGAATCTTTAAAAAGTCCAACTTAATATTAGGCTGTGCAACTAGGCCCTGGACCTCGCTAACTTAAGGCCTACAATTTAATAAATCAAATACATAATACACAATCATTAACATATCATACTACTAAATTAATCTAAACATGAGCACATCATTTCATATTAATAGGCAATTAATAAGAACACTTCTTGATTACTGACGGCCACCCAAATAGGCACATTTTCCAAGTCGTGCACTATTTTGTATATTAATTCATTTTCTATGCAGATTCAACATTCAGAATACCTGAATATTTATTAGTAAAAATTCAGCGCTCACAATCCCTACTCTGATGACTAAATATTTCAGCTCATTTACATTTTGCCACACAAATATTTGCTCAGCTAAAATTTGTCCTCCCTATCTCTTTTATTCCTTTGTTCCCTTTTCAAATTTTCCCTGAACAATTTTTACACTTTAATTTGTTTCTTCCTCTGATCATTTTTCATTTTCTTTCATTTAATCACATGATACAATTTAAATACTCCCCATGCTCCAATTATGCAAATCATAATAAGCAATATCCCTTGTATGTTTTTCAATAGTGTCCTTTTTCCTAGATTGCCAAGCCAATTTCCCATGGATGCAAATCCTTTGCCAACCTTTTTCCAAATTCCTGGTTCTTTCAGCTCTTTCAAATCAGCACTATCATTAGTCAGATTGCTAATCAAGCTTCTAATTTCTTTGCTATTATCAGGAATATATGAGCAACAATGCTTTGAGTTCAACATTTTGCAAACTGTGCCATCCTTTGCTAAGAGAATGTCTAACGCAAGGTGGTCCTGAAGAGTCATAGATCTTACCGCAGCCATTTCTGTATCCATTAGGATCATGGCTCCTGGAAAATGTGTCAGCATGTTATCCACAATAGTAGACAACTTTAGAATTTCAATGAATTCAGAACAACTCCTACTGAAGGAATGATTGCTCCAAATAGGTCTCTAACTATGCCAGATTGTGATCCTCGCTTTTGTGTAGGATGATGTAATTCAGTAATTTTAGGTAATTTACTCACGTTCTCAAGTTGAAATATCTTTGAGAAAACTATCCCCAAGTAACATGTGCCTTACCATTCTCTTGGAAGACGGTAATACACATTTGATCCACAGATGTAATAAACACCAGGAATTGCTGGATCCTGTCCATTCAACATGAACGTCCATTTACTCTGAAACAAAAACATATGTTCGCATTCACTCGTTCCCACAAGCAATGTATCAGTTGTAGATTCTGGCCTATATACACAAAGCTTTCCTACGTGTTGCGCATCTAAAGCTAACCTTCCTTGTGTCTTTATATCACTAAATGCATAATCACTTCTAAATGTCCTTTTCTCTAACCACTTTTCTAATTTCTCCTTCAATGCTTTTCTCCTATTATCTATTTGATCTAAGAAGCTCTTTTCTATGGGTGTAACAAGCATGTCAAATTGTTGCGGTGCACATATGCGGTGCCAAACGTTAACGTAGGCTCAAAGAAACCTCTCATTAATTCTATAGTGTTCTCCTTAGCTACTCTACTCAGGTACTTAATTATAGGGACAAACGAAAACACAACATCGGAGAAGAATTGGAGTAGAAATATTGAATGTACTTGTGGTTATAGAATCTTGTTAATAACAGACTACAACTTTCCCATAAGTAAGGGGGTAACTCCTTCCTCGACTGATGAAGGAATCTGTGGGCAAACATAATCTTTCCCGTCCATCGTCTCTACATAGTCACTCAATAAGCGATAGAAAACGTTAGAAGAAAGTACTCATTGGGCATTATCTACGTGCAGATATTTCTCACCTAACCTAAACTTCTCTACTTCTGCAAGTGTAGTAGTTGTCTCTAAAGCTAAGGTATGGTTGGCTTTACTCTGTTCATGAACAGTCATATCCGCAATCAATATCAGGCACAATATCATGCATACAATCACCAAACCAATGCCCATATATTTACAGCATCTATTCTCCCTACCCTGCTGGCAAAGGTTACTCACGATCTGTAAAGAATCAGAAAGTAGAAGAAAAAAATTATAGCTATTCAGCAAAAATCAAAAACAAATCTTATAATCTTCTTTAGCAGATATTTACAGCTTTCAGTCTTACTTCCATGACCGTTTTTGTAAAAAATCGGTAAGTTGTCAAAATAGGTTTAGCAGCTTGTCAAAGTCAAAAGAAGTCTTTTACGGTTAATTTCAATAGTCTATTTTTCTTTTTTCTCAGAAATATGGCTTTCAACAGTTCAGTTTATTGATTTCCTTCAAGTGCCAAAATATTGACCTGGAATATCTCGATCAAAACAAAAAGACAAAAATTATCTTTGCCATCCGCATGTTGTTGCATATGCCCATTCAGGACCAGCGTGCCTTCGACTTGCAATTCTCTTTCTTTTCAATCTTCGATCTCTATTTAATTCTCCTTCTCTCAAATCTTCTCTCCTTGTGTCTACTTCCTCCTCAATTGTTGTCACTCTAATTGCTTCTTTTCTTTTCGCTTGTGACTTCGGCCATGTATCTCCTTTCAGTGGATCTTTTGTCAATGTTCTTTTCAGTGTCAGACGTGTAATTCATCTTTGTTCCGCAGGATTTTCTCCTGATGGACCTGCAACTGGTTCAGGAGGAGTCAGACCACATTGGCTTTGATCTGCCTCAACTCCTTCCCCCTCAGGGTCTGTTGTTTGCTCTGTTTGTCTCTCAAGACCGTCTGCTTCTGGGAGAGCCCTCCTCTGACTAGACTCTCCTACTGCCTCAGTTGAGGTTGGTTCACTTCCATTTTCCTGTGGGGCTTCTCCTTTGTTTCTCACAGGAGTGGCTGAACTGCTTTCAGTTTGCTCACATTCAGTCTCAGTTTCTCCTTCTCCCCTCTTCACTTCTGGAGTTTGCCTGGACATTGTTGGTACTCTCAACAACTCCTCTTCATTGTCCAACAGACATGCCACTTTCCTGGTATGGCTTGTGTTGATCCAAATTTGAACTCAAGCGCACTTCACAGCTATGGTAGTGATCAGCACTACCTGGTAAGGACCCTTCCATCAAGGCTCCAAACACATCTTCCTCATGTGCTTTCTGATCACAACCCAATCATCTGACCTCAGGTTGTGTCCTTGATCTTGAGACGGTTGCAGAGTGGTAGCTTCCACCTGATGAGAGAAAGTGCGCACCACATCAGCCATACCTTTGCAGTAGTCCAACTCCATATCATCTGTTATGTTCACAAGAGCATTTGCAGGAACCGCTGGCAACCTCACTGTTCTGCCCATGAGGAGATCATGTGGTGACAGTCCTGTCTTCCTGTCGGGTGTGTTCCTCATTGTCATCAGAACTATCAGCAGTGTGTCGGCCATTTCAGATTTGTAGACACACACATCTTTGCCATTCTTGACTTCAAAGTACCATTCATCTGTTTCACAAGTCCTGATGCTTCGGGCGGTAGCTACAATGCAAGTTCTGCTCAATGTTTAAAGCTGAACATAGTTATTTAATTACTTCATTGTTGAAGTGGCTTCCTGTATCTGATTCTAAAGAGACCGGAAACCCAAATTGTCGTATCAGTTCCCTAAGCAGTAATTTCGCTACTGGAAGGCTGTCATTTCTTCGTGTAGGGTAAGCTTCAATCCAATAGCTAAAGATGCAGACAATCACCAACACATATCTCAATCCTCCACACACAGGCATCTCAATGAAATCCATCTCCATTCTGCTGAATAGAACTCCTGCTCTTCCAATGTGGCTCAAATTGACCACTGTCCTTTTCCCATGTTCATTTGCTGACAAATGATGCAACAATGGCAAACTGCTTCAGCAACCTGTCTAAATTTTGGATTGAACCAATTTTGTTTAAACACTTGAATCATAGCATCTCTCCCAACATGTGCTTGACCATGATAATATCTCGCCATTTGAGTCAACAAACTATTTGGTAAAACCAACTGACCCTCTTCTGAAACTCATAGTTCATCTTCACGCTGGATGCATTTCAGTTTGACCCAAACCTTTTTTTCTTCCCTTTCAACATTATCCTGCAATGTTTTCAGTTCTTCCGAGGTATCTAGAACATGTAATGCATAATTCGGGCACATCCTGTGTTCCTCAGGTAACAATTCCCATTTATCCTTGAACGATATGCAGTTCAATGCGCAAAACCTTGCGACTTGATATGCATATCCATTTTGCATTGACACAAAATCTTGTGATTTCAGGTGTGCACTGCATTTCACCACAGCAATCTTCTCAGGCATTCGAATAGTTTGCAACAATTCATGAATTCTCTCACAGTTTCTGACTGGTGAACCAGAAGAAGTCAGGAAACCTCTCTGTGACCACAACTGGCCAAAGCAATGGACTATTCCAAATGCATACTGACTGTCCGTATAGATGGTAACTTTAAGCTGTGCAGAAACATGGCATTGTCTAGTAAGGGCTACCAGTTCTGCCACTTGTGCAGAATATACTCCTCGAAGCCAGGACGCTTTAAGTATACCAGAAATTGTGCACACAGCATATCCTGCCCTCAGTGTTCCAGTGTTGTCTCTTAAACAGGAACCATCAACAAAAATAATTTTATAATTTTCTTCCAATCGGGCATCTCTAATATCAGGTCTCGGTTTAGTGCACAGATCAGTTACTTTGAGACAAATGTGTTCAATTTCTTCCAATTTGTTAATTTCAACACTTTCTTTTGGGAGTAAGGTTGCTGGGTTAAGCACTGTACACCTTTTCAATGACATATTTGGGGACCCGTGGATACTTGTCTCATAGCGAGTCAGCCTGGCACCTGTAAGGTAAGTAAGGTATTGCATTTTGGTTTGTGTAAGTAAAACTTCAATGGAGTGAGGGACCATTACTGTCAGGGGGTGTCCCATCACAATGTTCTCACTCTGAGTGAGGCTCAGTCCAACAGCAGCTACTGAACGCAGACAGCGTGGTAAAGCTGCTGCAACTGGGTCCAAAGTAGCTGAAAAATATGCTACTGGGTGGTTTACACCACCATGGACTTGAGTCAAGACAGACAAAGAACATGCATCACACTCATGATAGAACAACGTAAAGGGTTTTGTGTAGTCAGGCATTCCCAAAGCCGGGGCTTTGGACAAGCTTTCTCTCAACTCAGAAAATGGTTTCATACAGGCTTGATCTAACATTAAGTGACCAGTAACGTCTTTGTGAGTCAGCTTCTGCAAAGGCTTCAAAATGACTGAAAAGTTGTGGATCTACTGGCGACAATAGCTTACCATTCCCAAAAACATCCTGACAACTCTCTGTGTGGTTGGGGGATTTATCTGCAATATGGCTATAACCCTTTCTCTGGATATTTTCCTGATTCCTTCCTCAGTTACGGGACCCAAATATTCTACTTCTTTCTGACAGTACTGTAATTTCGCAAGGGACACTTTATGACCATTCTTCCCTAAATGATTCAGTAAGGCAATCGTATAATTCTTGTATTCTTCTTTTGTTTTGGATGCAATCCACAAATCATCAATGTACTGCACCAATGTTGATTGGAAAGGTATTTCCAAGGACTCCAGGTTCTTTTTCAAGATCTCTACACCAACAGCAAACTTGATCAAAAAATTTGAAACAGAAGAGAAATTGACTATCCTCATGAAGAGGTACACAAAAGAATGCTTGTGACAGGTCTATTATGGTGAACCATTCAGCATCACATGGGATCTGAAACAAAATTGCTGCTGGATTTGGCACTACAGGGCAACATTTAATCACAATGTCATTTACTTTTCTCAAATCCTGAACAATTCGAAATTTCCCACAGGGCCTTCGCAATCCCATTATTGGTGAGTTACATGGACTGCTCAGCACTTCTTTCAAAACACCTTGGTTTACAAATTCTCCAATTATGGGTGCAATCCCTTTAATTGAGTCCTGCTTCATATGATACTGAGGAATCTGGGGAAAATTTGCGTTTGGCTTGACTGGGACTTTAACTAGCTCAACTCCTTTTATTAGACCAACGTCTTTACCTGTCAAATCCCACACCTTCATTTTAACAGTCCCCTGTAAGTCAGAAGGAAGATCTCTTACTGTGAAAACCTGAAAGAAGCTAATCAAAGGGTACTCTTCATTTATTGACTCACAATCTGTCTCTGGAGCTGGGTCATCCTCATCATTCCTGTTTCCACGAATTTCAATTCCATCATTTGAGCAAGTAATCAAGCATGTTGTTTTACAGAACAAGTCCCTTCCCAGTAAGGATACTGGACTCAAGTCCCAAACTATGGATTTGTGTAATCCTTTAAAGTTGCTAATTTTAACCTGAACTGGTTCTGTAATTGGGTTGGTCAAATACTTATTCGCAACTCCTACAATTTGGATGGTTTTCTCTGAAAGGGGCAAGTTTAGAACTTCTGCAGTTCTTACTGTAGAGTGTGTAGCTCCTGTGTAAACCAAGAATGACACTTTGTGGCCCATTACCTATCCCTTTACATATTGACCTTTCTGATCTACTTCAAGGGAATCTGCAAGCAAACATTCATTTTCGGCCGAACTCTCACTCACCTAATCATTGTTTATTCCATTCTCACGGTGCAAGGGGGAATTGGTGCACTGTGTTGTTATTCTGATTAAACCTTTGACCTGTGACCTGCTGAGGAAGCATCACATGCTACTGCTCCATTGGGGCTTGAGGTATTTGAATTTGCTGTCTAGGTACCATTTGAACTCGTGATTGCATTGGCTGCAACGGGGGCATCCGCAAACGTGGCATTTGCTCCTGTTGCATGGGCTGAAAACCTTGCATCTGATTCACATTGTTTTGAAAATTTGGATTATGACCTCTAATTTTTGGTCCTGTCATGTTTGGAAAGAATTGATGCCACTTGTTTGCTGAACAACACCTTCCTGTACTAACATCGGACACTCCCGCTTCCAATGTCCGAGCCCTCCACAAGCGTGAAATGGCAACAATCTCTTCATTCTCTGCACATCATTCTGAACCACCACAGTATTCAAATCTGGACTGCAATTTCCTGTTCCGATTTACCCCATGACCTGTACCTCTTGCTTGATTCTGAAACACCACATTTCCAGTTGCTTTTGCTGCGGAAAGTTCCCCTGAATTCCTGTTTGTGCCACTTTAATTTGCATCAGCATTGCCATTTACTTCACCTTTCACTGCTTCAACTCAATCTTGTCACTAAAGTACTTCGTATACTGCAATACCTCATCAATCGGCTTTGCTTGCCAGCAAATCAAATGACTCTTAATCAGCTGACTAATTTCAGATCTCAATCACTCAACAAATCTGAACACAAAATCAATCAATCAATCAATCATTAAATTTATAAAGCGCGCTATGTACCCATTAGGGTTTCGAGGCGCTTGAGGGGGGGAGGTGGGGGTCGCTGCTATCGTTCGAAGAGCCATGTCTTGAGGAGTCTCCTGAAGGTGAGGAGGTCCTAAGTCTGGCGTAGTGAGGTCGGGAGTGAGTTCCAGATCTTGGCGGCGAGGTGGGAGAAGGATCTGCCGCCAGAGGTCTTTCGCTGGATTCGGGGGACGATGGCGAGGGCAAGGTTGGCAGAGCGTAGTTGGCGTGAGGGAACGTAGAAGTTGAGTCTGGTGTTCAGGTAGGTGGGTCCGGTGTCGTGTAGTGCCTTGTGTGCGTGGGTGAGGAGTTTAAAGGTGATCCTTTTGTCCACGGGGAGCCAGTGGAGGTCCTTCAGGTGGTGGGAGATGTGACATCGGCGGGGTATGTCGAAGATCAGGCGGGCGGATGCGTTCTGGATGCGTTGGAGTCGTTTGACTCATGAATCATGTCCTTCGGCTCAGTTGTTTCTGTACCACTGTAATGCTTGAATGCCTGCAACAATCTTTCATAATATGCATGTATATACTCTTTCGCTTCCTGTGCTGTCCTGTCTATTCTCTACCAGTCAATATTCTTGGGTGAAGTTCTTGTTTTCAAAAATTCTATCACCTTACAGTAATATTTCATTATGTCGGGAGATGGTGCACCTGTTGCTGGATCTCTCTGAAGTTCTCTTGTCGGCCAATCTGTGCTCCTCTTGCATTCAATCCATAAGTCTGCTGGAACTACTTTCTCTAACAGGGTGTTCAAATTCTCCCACAGGCATTTTGAGACTTTCACAAACCTGTCTGTCTGTTGGTTCCATTCTACTGGCTTCTCTCTCAACCTGGGATAATCATTTGTAAACAACAGAATGTCACTTCTGCTCCAAGGGACATGGACAAAATTTTCTCCTGGAATCTCTCACATTGGTAGAATTTTCTCTGGGTCCTCAACCTGCTGCACATTTGCAGTAAGATTTGCAGAATCCCTTTTCTTCTTGTCTCTTTTCTTCACCCATCTGCCTTCCCACTTGTCTAATGCTCCCCATGTTTGAATGCTCTGGATTAATTCCCAAAGGGGAATTTTCATTCCTGGTATTCTCATGTTTTCAAAATCTTTCGAGTCAAAATCTAATCTGTAACTCCCCTTCAAGTGCTTCATTTTCTCAACCTATATGTCGTATTTCTCTGCTAGGTCTGCTAATTTCTGATGCTCTGTTCCTGCTTTGTTAGTAATCAGCTTGAACAAGTAACGCAACTCATTTTTGAATTTGCTAATTTTGTCTAACCCCATGGTTCCCTCAATTAGGTCTTCTGCCTCTAGTCTAAGTCTGATCAAATTCATGGCACTTCGTCCTTTAGGATCTTCTTGAGTCTCTAACCATTCAGTTAACTGCTGAGCTGTCAAAACTTGTAACTTAACATTATTGTGACTCACACCTGGCACTTGCTGTAATGTCAGATTTGGGGTTTCTGGTGTCACCATGCTTAGATTTGAACCTATGTATGATCCCACCTCATTGGTTTGAGGAGTCCTGAAAAGACCTAAATTGATTAACTGCCCTGTTCCATCAAACGTTGGTCTCATGGGAGTTGTCATTCTCGCATTCGCTTCGAATCTCTCCCTTTCTACACCTGGGCTCAGAGATTTCTGCTCACTGTTCTCATTATTTCCCTGGGCAAAAAATGGTATGACCGGACCCATGGTAACTGGTACTGACACTGCATCTGGGATTTGTCAAGGTGAACATTTCTGTCTGTGATCCTGTTATAGGGGTGTATCGTGGAACTGTCTGTGACTGTGTCAGGAACATCAAATTAGGGGTGGACTCTATCTAGAACAATGTTGGCTTCTGGTAAACTTGTCCTGTTGGTACTATCAGGTTAGCCGCAGTATCTACAATAGGTAAATCAGAGTAAATTCTGGGGATATCCATTTGTGGCCTAGGCCTCTTAACTGCCAAAGTAACTGAAGAATATTGGCTAACCTGTATCTGGCTCTGTGTTGATTCAACTGATATCAGAGTTGTTGTTGGGTCTACACTGGAGTTTGAACTTCTCTCATGTGCTGCATACGGCAGGGGACGATTTCTAAATAACTGTAAAATAAATTCATCATCATCTGACTCTTCATCATGCGTCAAAGACTTCCTAGTTTCAGTGGATTTCTGCTCTGTGTCATTAGAAGGATACAAATCACTCTTTCTAGTGCTCTTTCTAGCTTCATTCACATCCTCTTGAGTAATTGCAGGAAACAACTTAATTCCCTGTAAAGTCTTGGTTCTCCAACATTTCTGATCATTGTCCCATCTAGCCTCTGCTAGTGTCTTCTCAGCTTTTCTCATTCTCCTCTCAAGTTATAATTGCTGTTGCTGTCTGGCTACTAGTTCCCAAATAGCTAAAGCCTTGAACTGTGCTGGTCTCGGGGGAGGTTTCAAATCATATAGCACCCTCCTCAAGTTCTTTAAACTCCTCAAATTAAAGGTTCCATGGGCAGGAAACACTAAACTCCCATCTTTCTCTGTCACTTTGCACCATTGTTTCAGCCTAAGACTTGGCGAAGCACCCTTTTCTTCTAATACAATATAGGCGGGTGTACCTTCTGGTGGCGTGATTTCTCCTATACTCATTGAAATATAGATATCTCCCCTTACCGCACTCTTTAAAGCTTTGAAAAATGTAATCTCTCAGACTTTTATGCTACTTTCAATCAAATCAGGAAGTGACTTTCAATCCCAAAATCCTTTTCACCGACCTTCTCAACCAATTGCGCTTCACAGTTGTCCACCAATCCGTGCGCGACCCTTCTCACTAACCGACCTATCCCACCTCATCTCTAATGACGTCACACTCACACATGGACGGCTGACAAAGTCTTGCGGCTTGTCCTCCTAAACTCAGTCTCACCCGAATTAATACAAAATGACTGCGAGCACTAGACAAAATTAAAAAACAAATTTGTCTGTTTACTACAGGTAGGGTAACACATGTCGCTTCAAAAACCTTATGGATTTTTCACTGACGGCCTTTCGCTCTAGCAGCTACTCTTTCTTTCTCAGATTCCCTGATTCGCAAGAAAATTCGACCCAAAATTTTTACTCTCAACTGATCAGTAGATCTGTCCTGGTGCACAAAGGACTCGCCAGATCTCAGTTGAAAAACCTCTCACTCACTTTAGCACGCACTCTTGAGTTTGTCAACCACACCCGATTGACCTATTAAACCAGACTAATTACAACAAAATCCAAGTCTCTCATACACTTTTCAATATACTCCAGAGTCTTAGACCATGCAGGGTCTGTACACCAACAACCACGTAGACAATGTTTGAGCACAAAGCGCCACACACATGTGAAGTTCAATGACTTCCCTACTCTCATGCTTCAGAGTACGCAAACTCCTTCAACTACTTCATTTGGAGTACGCAAACTCCATATACCCTTACAAACATCACAATTCACCTGCGATTTGCATAAGCTGTGCAAGCGCAAAACCTATTTTATTTACACTCACTAGAATGCTGAGGACGTCTTCAAACAATCATTGGCAAGTTCCAGGGTTCTGGGAAAGTCATTCTAAGTTCTTAGGGACACATTTTCACTCAACTTTGTATCATTGAATCTAAAAAATCTTAACCAAAACAATTTGACCACTTAACTTTTTCACAGGACTCTATGGTGATCTCTTAAGGAGAATAACTATGTACTGGGCCTTTATGATGAGCTCTTAAGGAGACAAACCATGTACCGGGCCTTATGATGGGCTCTTAAGGAGACAATCCATGTACCGGGTCTTACGATGGGTTCTTAATGAGACAAACCATCCTCTGGTTCCATCTATGTTAGCGCGTCTGACCTTATTTGGTTTCTTAATTTTAATTTATAAGGGGACACGTTAGAGGTTCGATGGACCTTTTGACTGCGCTTAGAGTAAATCCTACCATAGGACTCAGTTTCAATATCAATCAATAACAATATCGATCAATATAATCAATAATCTTGGGAGTCAGCAAATTCCATGCACCATGACCCCTTTGGCCATGAATAACCACACCTTTATGTAAAAGTTATAATGTTTATTTCCCTATATTAACAATGCTAATATCGCATAACTTAGGGGGTCATTACGACCTTGGCAGGCAGCAGCAGCCGCCCGCCAAGATCGAACCGCTGGACGTCCACCAATGCGGCCGCACTCCCACCGCGGCCATTTGGAGATCCCTGATGGGCCGGCGGGTGGAAACCTGGTTTCCGCCCGCCGGCCCAGAGGGGATCTCGGCTGCAACACAGGAGCCGGATCCAAATGGAGCCGGCGGTGTTGCAGCTGTGCGACGGGTGCAGTTGCACCCGTCGTGCTTTTCACTGTCTGCTATGCAGACAGTGAAAAGCTCCATGGGGCCCTGTCAGGAGGTGGCATGGGCATGGGCAGTGCAGGGGCCCCGCGACTCCCCTTTCCGCCAGCCTTTTCCTGGCGGTTCAAACCGCCAGGCAAAGGCTGGCGGGAGGGGGACTCGTAATCCCCTGGGCAGCGCTGCTAGCAGCACTGCCCAGGCGGATTATCACCACCGGGGCAAATGTGGCGGAATACTGCCGGCCCCGGCGGTGCGACCGCGGTGCTTCTGCCCTGGTCGTAATAGGCCAGGAAGCACCGCCAGCCTGTTGGCGGTGCTTCCGTCATTTTAGCCCTGGCGGTTTCGTACCGCCAGGGTCAAAATGACCCCCTTAGTCTCAATATCAAGTGATACACATACAGAAACATTACTGGTTGACCAAATCTCCTAAAGAATCTCAATTTAATTAAAGCCTGCATGGTTACGCATTCTAGGATTACAGTAGAACTCAATAGCAAGAATAATTGTGCAATAGAAATAGCATACATTTAGATTCAGCAAAAGAAATAACATCAACTGTTGTTAATAATTAGGAAACATCTCTGTGAGTCTTCTAGCTAACCTGATTAGAATAGCATGTTTGGGCTTCGTGCAAAACAATTTTGTCAACACAAATTTGGAAAAACATCTAACTATGGCTCTGTCAAAATTAGCGGTTGGTACCTAGGAACAAAAGACACATTATATCAAACAATAACATTTGGCTAGTACCTCTCCTCTGTATGGATCAGCAAGCTGCGTCTGTCTTTGTCAATTGGACATCTGTTCAAAAGACAAGTCTAAGGATCAGCATTCAGCATCAGAGTTAAGCAATAAAGTTCTAATGAATAAAAAATTAGCATGGAAGGTGAGAATGATCGGAATGGTGCTTCTCAGCAAAGGATTAAGAAAAATTAGCTCTCCTCTCCCTGTGCAGTCGGGCTAAGTTAAAATTCTCTTGAACTCTTCCCACATTGCCATTGGTCAAAGAATCGTACGTTTACATTTAGTCCAATGAAAGAAAAACTTCAAATCTCAGATATAACTAAACTGTCTTTCACATGTCGATGGTTGGCTCCTCTTCTGTTCCCATCGTCAGACTCAACAGGTAACAATTTTGTTTCTCTCTGTCCTTCAGTCAGTGCGTCCATTGTTAGCTCCTGGGAACATCGCTTTCCCACACACTAAACTCTACAATGTATTGATAGCCAATACAGCATTTTCTAGCAAGCAGTTCTCATGGGAAAGAAAACAATTACCAGTGTTTGGTCAACACAGTGAAATAATGCAAATATTCAATTCTCTAAACAGCCATTTTATGTGAATTAAATAAACAGTGCAACTTAACATGAGGCTGTACAACTAGGCCCAGGACCTCGCTAACTTAAGGCCTACAATTTAATAAAGCAAATAAATAATACATAATCATTAATATAACATACTACTACATTAATCTTAACATGAGCACATCAGTTCATATTAATAGGCAAATAATAGGGACACTTCGTGATTACTAGTGGCCAATAAAGTAGGCACATTTTCCAAGTCGTGCATTATTTTCTATATTATTTGTTTTACTATGTAGATTCAACATTCAGAATACATGAATATTTGTTAGTAAAAATTTAGCGTTCAAACATTTCAACTGTCTACAACCACCTGGGCCTCACCCAGTAAATTCATGGAGCACATGTCAACTGTTGACAATTGCCAGTTATTTAATTGATCCTCCTAATGGAAAAAAGACAGTTGAAAAACATGTGCAATTACAATAATGACTAACAAGTTCCTCTGTTTTCCCCATGTGTTTCCTTGCACCTGGTTCGGGCCAGCTCTAAAATCCAGCGTTTCAGATTAAATTCTGTTTAGCCTGGTTTAACTTGGAAGCAACACTTAGGTGTCTCCAGTCTTTAACAGCCTTCCCTTTGCAATGGCAGGCCTCTCTTCACAGCGGCATCAATACCTTCACAGTGACAGGCTTCTCCTCGCAGCGACGCTCTTCCTGAGTTCTGACCTAGCATTTCCAATCTTCTCCGAAGTTACCACAGTACCTGTAAAAGGCGGGCGGCTTGCAATTCATCTGTCACATTGCACTTTTTTGTGCTGGCAAAAGGACACGAGCCATCCCAAATAAGGTAACACAAGTTTTTCTGTTTCATTTGGGATCTTGATCAGCGCTGATTATCTAAAGACAGCAATAATATTCGGATCAATCTCGTGACTGAAAAGACATTAGAGAAAGTCATATTTCTTGTAACAGTTGCGCCTTCCTGGATCTTGTGCTCATAGCTTGTTTTCAATCGGTGTTTTCTTGATCAAGTTCTGATGATGATGTTATCAATTCTTTTGGAACAATTGAGAACTATAATCTGATTGCCATTGCATGTTTGAATATAAACCTTGAACTCTTGAGACTCTTGAACTACTGAAGAATTTTATGTAGTTTTGTTATGATTAACTCCGTTATTTTCGCTCAGGAAATTTCTTGTACATGATAATTCCAGTTTCTGATAATTTCTGTATAATTCTTGAATCACACTGGGGAATGTTTCTAGTGGGAATTATTGATATGTTGATTTAACATTATTTAATGCCAAATATCTGTTTCGTTTTCCCTGGTATAAAGTGTGGTTTCATTACAGGGAAATCTGAGTCCAAACCCCTGTAATTGAATAATCCTGATTGCCCTTATCCTGAATCCAGAACCAGAATCCAGGTATCCTTGAGCCCAGCAGTGCCTGGAGTAGAACAATCCAAATACGCAGAAGACCTGGTATTTCTCTCTTTCTCTATCATCCCACCCCCCCATCTTCCCCTTGGACACTCCTAGGGTTCCAGTGTGTCTTTCATTGCTCCATTTATGGATGGATTTGACTTTTTCAGTAATGTCGAAAGGCATTCCCAAAGAACTTATTGTTTCACTTGCTTCATCATCTAAATGTGCCATGAAACTTCTCTGCAACGGAACACGCTTTGAAAGATCAATCTCATATTTCCATGCCAAATCAGTTAAGTTATCCACGCCTTGTAATTTCTTTACTCAGATAAATCAGTTCATTCTCTTGACACTGATTCACACGTCCAGTATCCAAACACACACTAATTATTTCTTTTAATTCAACTTTTAACTTCAGAACATTTAGTGGTCTCTCTCTTTCAGGTTCTGGGTAGCTTGATGCTCAACACTCCCTGTCTTTTTATTCTCTGTGGGTTCTTTAAACCATCTTCAAATACATTTGTTTTTTTCTGTGCTATTGGTGTTGTAAAGACAGTCCTTCTCCCTTCTTTTAATGATTGAATTGCTTGATGTCGTGCCCAGGAAACAATTTGTGAATTCTGGGATGTCACATGTGCTCCTACCACTGCTCCTTAAATCACATTATTTGGTATATTATTTATAGGTGCATATGTCATTTGAATCTCTAAAGGGTGATCAGTTATAGCTCTAGTAACTGGTGCTGACACAGTCACAACATAGGCAGAAACACCTGGCAGTATTTCTGTGAGAACAGTCTCAAATCGTGCAGGCACAGTATTAGTTACAACAGGTTGTGTTACCTGAAATGGTCTCTCAGAGTGTACCACATTTGGATCCATAGGGGCTGTAGCCACTGTAGCCCCAGAAGCTGAAGCACCCTCAGTATTTGTAGCAGGGATCATATATGGTGGTGGACACGCAGCCAATAATGCATCTAAAATATCATCCCAGAATCGCTATCAGTATCAGATTTCTTTGCAGCTCCCTCATCGTTGTTTCTCCGTCTTACTCTTTCTCGTCTTTTCTGTAGTTATAGCTGGGTAGTTTCTCCCTCAACTAAGCATTTCCTCCACCTTTGCTGTCCTTCATCCCATTAGGCATGTCTGTAATTTTGCACAGCTCTTTCAACCCTATTCTGGTATATCGCTCTCTCCTTAACATGTGCTGTTTTCCCCTAAAGGTTTAATGCCTCATTATATGGGGGTCTAGGTGGTGGTGTCATCTCATATAGTTTTCTCTTCAAGCGCTCAATGATCCTTAAATTGTATGTACCATGTTGCATAAATTTAAATGAACTCTCATTTTCAGTGACTATTGAAGAAGCTATGAACATGTGTCTAACCCCACATTTGTTGACATGTAGTGCACTGGTGTACCGTCTGGTGGTACCTCTTCACATTCCCATCCTGGAATTCTAACATCTCCTCTTATATTTTATGTTGTCATGTTAGTTGACAATAAACAAGCAAAAAACAGTTCAAAATCTTCAATTATTTTGATACAATTTGCAATTCAGTATAGGTCAATTATTTTCTAGTCCATCACTCAATCACAGCGTGGGATTTCAGACCAACCGTCCAATCCCAGTGTGGCTCTTGCTGACGCAATCCCTTACTGCTTACCGCAGCTCACCCTCCTTCACAATTTCACAACTCAAAACAAATGCAGAATAAAACAAATACTTGCCTGCTTCTTTATAGAAATCCCAGATAACTCAACAATCAGAATATTACAGTTTTGACACCATCTGACTTTTCCACACAGAAGGATTTGCAAACATGTGAATGAAATCTCGACTAGCGAAAAGTCACCTGTCAATGTAGCTTCATCTTCGCACACTAGATTTCACTAACACCAACCAATATTAGTAATTCACAAAAGCTTATTAAAGTCCCTATCTCAATTGTTTAGTCGATTGTACCTCACGAACTTCATCACAAAGCCTTTAGCAGATAAGGAAATCCATAAATTCAACGTTTTCTATCCCCGAATCTTAGACTTCTTCTGCACCCGATAACCTTTACAGCTTCTTTACAATAAACAATTAAGCATCACCAGCTCATTTGACACACTCCTCAACATGCAAACAAAATTAACAACAGCAAAAACAATTACAATGCATAACTTTAGGAAGCTGGCCTGGTGTCTGGTGGGCATTTAAAGTACTTACACCTTATACCAGGTCCAGGTATCCCCTATTAGCGTAGTGTAGGCAGTGTCTAGAAGCCAGGCTCTCTAGAGGTAGCTGTGGATCAAGAGCCAAGACTTATCTAGGAGACATGCAAAGCTCATGGAAAACCACTGTAGTCACAGAGCACTTACACACATGAAAAAATACACTCAGTGTTAAAATAAAGGTACTTTATTATGGTAACGAAACACCAAAATACTATAGAGTCAATACTCCCTTAGGAGGTAAGTAATACACAAGATATATACACTAGTTGTCAGAAATAAGCATAAGAATAGTTAGAAAACAGTGCAAATAGTGTAAAACACAATAGACAATAGTGGACCTAGGGGGAGCACAAACCACATACTAAAAAAACTGAATGCGAGAATGTCACCCCCACCCAGGTAAGAAAAGTGTGTAGAGGGTCACTGTGGATACCAGGAAAGCACAAAGGTAAGTACCACAACACCCCCCAGTAACCAGGAAAGCAAGAGTAAATTATTAGAATTTCCCCAGAGCACCCAATTAGAAGAAAAGAAGAGAATTGCAAAACCCAGATCTGACTGCAAGAAACCAGCAGTAGATTCCTGAAGACGAAGACCTATGGAAAGAGTGGACCAAGTCCAGAAGACACATCAGAGTCCAGTGGGGGCAGGAGCCCCTACCCACCAAGCTGAGGATTGCAGTAGGTGGCCGACGGTGCAGAAGGAGAGGCAGTACTGCAGCCCTGGAGTGGAAGTCGAGTTCCCACGCCAGAAGGAAGATTGCAGTTGGGTTTGCATGCGCAGATTCCACCAACAAGCCTTGGCACAGGAAAAACTTGTGTTAGCAGAAAGTGGTACCTCTGGGACCAGCAAGGCACAGGGGTACTTAGCCCAGGAGAGGGAGCTAGAGGGGGCCCTCAGCATCACAGAGAGCCCACAGAAGCACAAGCAGCACACACAGGAGTCACACAAGATGGGTACACAGAAGTTGCAAAAGGAGCCCATGCAGCACTACGAAAAGGAGTCCCACGCCGCAGGAGAGTCACTCAGGTAGCTGTGGGTCGCAGGAACTGTCCTGCGTAGGCAGGCAAGGGCTTACCTCCCCCCAAGTTGGACAGCTGGTAGAGAGGACCGTCTAGACCACTTCTGACCACCACCTATTTTGCAGGATCCACACAGCTCAGCAGAAGAGGGGATCCATGCAGCCTGTCGTCAATGCTGTTAGTGCCTGCAGGTGAGGGAGAGTGACTCTTTCCCTCCAAGGGAAATTCCTTCTTCTTTCTTGTGCAGACTGAAGACAGGCTGTCCTCAGAGGATGCACGACCGGGGAAATGTAGCAAAAGCTGGAAGGAGCAGGAGAAACAATGTTGTAGGCGAAGTCTTCTTCTTTGTTGCAAATTGTCAGGTCCTGGACAGTTCAGATGCAGTTTCTTTGGTCAGACGTAGAAGTAAGGGATGCAGAGGAATCCTGCTGGAATCTTGCAAGCCAAATCTGTGGAACCACCCAAAAGAGAGACGCTCTCCACAGAGGAAACAGTAAGCATCATGAACAGCACCCACTCCGGAGCCCCCACGGACCCCTGCCCGCACCACATATACATCAGAGCCAGCGCATCCATTGCCCCGAGCTCCGGAACATAATCAACTGCTCCATCAACACTGGCATCTTTCCACTGGGTTGGAAACACGTCAAAATACGCCCTCTCCTGAAGAAACCTTCAGCTGACCCATCAGAACGAAATAATTTCCGGCCCACCTCGCTGCTACCCTACCCCGCTAAAGTATTGGAGAAAGCAATTAACGTACAACTATGGAATTTCATTGAGGCCAACAACTCCCTGGACAGCTCCCAGTCCGGCTTCCACAGCAAGCACAGCCCTCCTGGCAGCCACCAACGACATCATATTTCTCCTAGACCGCAGCCACACAGCAGCGCTCATCCTGCTCGACCTCTCAGCAGCTTTTGACATGGTCTCCCACACCACCCTGTGCACCCGACTCCGCGACATAGGAATCCGTGGAAGAGCCCTAGAATGGATCCACTCCTTCCTCTCCGGGAGGACGCAAAGGCTCAGACTCCCGCCCTACACATCGAGACCCCCAGGGGTCAACTGCGGAATCCCCAAAGGATTCTCACTGAGCCCCACAATGTTCAACATATACATGGCCACTCTCGCAGCCATCGTCAGAAGCCACGGTATGAACATTGTGTCATATGCCGATGACACACAGCTCATCACTTACCTCACTGAAGACCCAGACACTGCCAAAAGGAACTTCCACTCATGAATGGAAGCCATCGCCACCTAGATGAGAGAAAGCTGCCTCAAGCTCAACTCCCACAAGATTGAACTCACCTTCTTCAGAAATACCACCTCAGCGTGGGACGACTCGTGGTGGCCAACATCACTCAGCCCCCCTGCACCGACTGAACATGCCGGCAACCTAGGCATCATCCTCAACTCCTCCCTATCCATGACCTGCAAGGTAAATTCACTCGCCTCCTCCTGCTGGCACACACTCAGCAAACTTCGGAAGACAGTCACCCACACCTTAACCACAAGCAAGCTTGACTACGGCAATGCCCTCTACACCTGCACCTCAACAAGAAACATCACAAAACTACATCTCTTCCAGAACACCGCCGCCAAACTCATTCTGGACCTCCCATGCCGAGAAGACATATCCCAACACCTGAGGACCCCCCACTGACTACCGGTCAAGAAGCGAATCACCTTCAAGCTACTCACCCACACGTACAAGGCCATACACAACGCAGAACCAGCCTACCTGAACCACCCCGTCTCCTTCTACACCCCCAGCAGAACCCTCCATTCTGCCCAGATGGCCATTGGCCACCATCCCTCACATCCGCAAAACGACCGCCGGAGGACGATCCTTCACCTACATTGCAGCAAAGAGCTGGAACAATCTCCCCCTGCACCTCAGTCAAAGCCTGTCGCTCACCATCTTCTGGAAGAACCTCAAGATGTGGCACTTCGGATGAGCCCCATCCATTCCTCCCCAGCACCTTGAGACCCTCACGGGTGACTAGCCGCACTTTACAAAAAATGATTGATTGATAAATAGGCCTGAAAGAGGGACTGGTCACCTAGCTGGGTGACCACCTATCAGGAGGGGGCTCTGACATCACCTGCCTGGCCTGGCCATTCAGATGCTCCCAGAGTTCCCTGCCAATCCCGCTATAGGCCCACAGACCTATAGTTTCAGATGTAGCTTGAAATTAAGAGCTGCACCACCAATGCATGTTGTGGTGAGCATTATAAAGACACAAGTAGGGTCAGTATTGTCCCTGGGATTCCAGTTAGTGACCTGTGCTTTGCTACAGTACTGTCACCCTCTCCAAGCCAGGAAGAATAACACATAAATGCATAGGAAGGTTGACTATGGCTTTTCAGTACAATAGCCATTGTGACCTTTATTACGAATAGCCTCCTGTTTCGTGCGATATTTATTGGCCCTGATTAACTCTGTCTCTGGTTGGTTAAAGTTTATTAGGTCCAATAAATAACTCCCATTTAGGGGTTTGTCCCAAAAAAGGAAAATAACATGCAGACTTTGATGCTTAATGAACCAAAATCCACCAGTCCAAATAATTTTCTGCCTTTTTTACAAGACTTGTTTTAGCAGATTTAACCCGAAAAAATGTATTGGGGGGGAGGGGGACTCCAGGAGTTACCGTACAAATCGTAATTAACTGGACTGCCCCTATTGAGGGCCTAAGTAGTATAATCTGTACTGTTTACCAGAGTTCCACTGCAGAACAACAAACCATGTCAAAACAAGATGCTGATCTTTGAGTTCTTCAATAGATTATGGTGGCGCAGCAAGGTACCATGCGCCCTATTGCAAGCAAAATAAAATACCCACCTACCCCACGCCCCACTGTCCGTCCCCCAAACCCCACAGGCTGAATAAAAAATTATATAACGCTACACCAATGAGAGATGTGCCCCTGATGGGTTAGAAAGTCAAATATGTTCTAAACAAATCACACTCTGGGTTAAATTAAGTAGAGAGGACCGTCTAGAGCACTTCTGACCACCACCCATGTTGCAGGATCCACACAGCTCAGCATAACAGGGGATCCATGCAGCCGGTCGTCGATGCTGTTAGTGCCTGCAGGGGAGTGACTCTTTCACTCCAAGGGAAATTCCTTCTTCTTTCTTCTGCAGACTGAAGACAGGCTGTCCTCAGAGGATGCACGACCGGGGAAATGTTGCAAAAGCTGGAAGGAGCAGGAGAAACAGTGTTGCAGGTGAAGTCTTCTCCTTTGTTGCAAATTGTCTGTCCTGGACAGTTCAGATGCAGTTTCTTTGGTCAGACATCGAAGTAAGGGATGCAGAGGAATCTTGCTGGAATCTTGCAAGCCGAATCTGCGGAACCACCCAAAAGAGAGATGCTCTCCACAGAGGAAACAGTCAGCATCGTGAACAGCACCCACTCCGGAGCCCCCCTGGGCCCCTGCCCGCACCACATATACATCAGAGCCAGCGCATCCATCGCACCCGAGCTCCGGAACACGATCAACTGCTCCATCAACACTGGTATCTTTCCAGAGGATTGGAAACACACCAAAATGCGCCCTCTCCTGAAGAAACCTTAGGCCACCCCATCAGAACGAAAGAATTTCTGGCCCATCTCGCTGCTACCCTACCCCGCCAAAGTATTGGAGAAAGCAATCAAAGTACAACTACGGAATTTCACGAAGGCCAACAACTCCCTGGACAGCTCCCAGTCCGGCTTCCACAGCAAGCACAGCCCTCTTGGCAGCCACCGACGACATCATATTACTCCTAGACCCCAGCCACACAGCAGCGCTCATCCTTCTCGACCTCTCAGCAGCTTTTGACACGGTCTCCCACACCACCCTGTGCACCTGACTCCACGACATAGGAATCCGTGGAAGAGCCCTAGAATGGATTCACTCCTTCCTCTCCTGGAGGACGCAAAGGGTCAGACTCCCACCCTACACATCGAGACCCACAGGACTCAACTGCAGAGTCCCCCAAGGATCCTCACTGAGCTCCACACTGTTCAACATATACATGGCCCCTCTCGCAGCCATCGTCAGAAGCCACGGTATAAACATTGTGTCATATGCCGATGACACACAACTCATCATTTCCCTCACTGAAGACCCAGACACTGCCAAAAGGAACTTCCACTCATGAATGGAAATCATCGCCACCTAGATGAGAGAAAACTGCCTCAAGCTCAACTCCCACAAGACTGAGCTCATCTTCTTCAGAAACACCACCTCACTGTGGGACGACTCCTGGTGGCCAACATCCCTTAGCCCCCCCTGCACCAACTGAGCATGCCGGCAACCTAGGCATCATCCTCAACTCCTCCCTATCCATGACCTGCAAAGTAAATTCAGTGGCCTCCTCCTGCTGGCACACACTCCGCAAACTTCGGAAGACAGTCACCCACACCTTAGGCACAAGCAAGCTCAACTACGGCAATCCCCTCCACGCTGGCACCTCAACAAGAAACATCAAGAAACTACAACTCTTCCAGAACACCGCCGCCAGACTCATTCTGGACCTCCCATGCAGAGAAGACATCTCCCAACACCTGAGGACCCCCCACTGACTACCGGTCAAGAAGCGAATCACCTTCAAGCTACTCACCCACACGTACAAGGCCATACACAACGCAGAACCAGCCTACCTGAACCACCCCGTCTCCTTCTACACCCCCAGCAGATCCCTCCATTCTGCCCAGATGGCCATTGGCCAACATCCCTCACATCCGCAAAACTACCGCCAGAGGATGATCCTTCACCTACATTGCAGCAAAGAGCTGGAACAATCTCCCCCTGCACCTCAGACAAAACCTGTCGCTCACCATCTTCTGGAAGAACCTCAAGATGTTGAAAGAGGGATTCGTCACCTAGCTGGGTGACCACCTATCAGGAGGGGGCTCTGACGTCACCTGCCTGGCCTGGCCATTCAGATGCTCCCAGAGTTCCCTACCAATCCCGCTATAGGCCCACAGACCTATATTTTCGGATGTAGCTTGAAACTAAGAGCTGCACCACCAATGCATGTTGTGGTGAGCATTACAAAGACACAAGTGGGGTCAATATTGTCCCTGGGATTCTAGTTAGTGACCTGTGCTTTGCTACAGTACTGTCACCCTCTCCAAGCCAGGCAGAATAACACATAAATGCGTAGGAAGGTTGACTATGGCTTTTCAGTACAATAGCCATTGTGGCCTTCATTACGAATAGCCTCCTGTTTCGGGCGATATTTGTTGGCCCTGATTAACTCTGTCTCTGGTTGGTTGAATTTTATTAGGTCTAATAAATAACTCCCATTTAGGAGTTTGTCCCAATAAAGGAAAATAACATGCAGACCTTGGTGCTTAAGGAACCAAAATCCGCCAGTCCAAATAATTTTCTGCCTTTTTTACAAGACTTCTTGTGGCAAATTTAACTCGAAGAAATGCCCCTAATGAGGGCCTAAGTAGTATAATCTGTACTGTTTACCAGAGTTCCACTGCAGAACAACAAACCATGTTAAAACAAGATGCTGATCTTTGAGTTCTTCAATAGATAATGGTGGCGCAGCAAGGTACCATGCGCCCTATTGCAAGCAAAGGAAAATACCCACCTACCCCACGCCCCACTGTCCCCCGAACCCCACAGGCTGAATAAAAAATTATATAACGCTACACCAATGAGCTGTGCCCCTGATTTTATATATATATATATATATATATATATATATATATATAATAAATTAAGGACGGATTAAGAAACTCAAAATGTTTAAGAAGGACTTTTACTTTTTTCGATAATGTCTAAATCAAAGGGCATCCCTAAAGTGTATGAGAAAAAAACTGGCATACACGACACACTTCCACCTTCATAAGGGTGTCTACAAGTCGGAAAATGTGTATGTGTGCTGAGCTACCTATCGGTAGCCAGGTTACGGCACAGTAACTTGCTAAACCATAATTTAATATTATGATATTGAACATTCGTTGAACCCAAGAACTATCCTTAAGGCTAAGCTTTTATAATGCATTACAGGCCTTTTATTTGTTTTCACTGTCAGTTCGAGTCAGATGAACTAAGTCCAGCAGCACAAATCAGTGAGTTAAGAAGTCGCTGCTGACATTTGGTATGAACTTACAGGTCGTAAGTCTGGTAAAACCACCTCAGCCTTCCATCATTAGGAGGGCAATGGACTGCATTCCATTAAACTGGGTAACAGTAATCATAAGTATTTTATAGTGCTCAGAAACAGCAACAATCGCGGCATTAAGAACTATAGAACATCAACATTAGTTCTTAAAATAAGCAGGGATTTACCCACCAAACCAGATACAGTATTCGAGCTAAATTAAAACAATATGTATGAGAAAAGTGCAGTGACCTACATGTTTAGAGTGGGTATACCAGAACTGAAGAAAACATTGGAAGGGCTGAATGCTCAAAATATCCTAAGTCAAAATTAAGCTACACTGATATGGTGGCACTTATTGCTACCTTTGCCAGTGCTGCTGTCCCAAATTTTACATATGAGCAAGTGTCAAACACAACACTGACATAATTGTTCTTCAAGCTAGCTCAATGGAGGTTGTCTGCCTATATTTTTTCATAACGTCCTTTGTAACCGTGGTGGGGAAACTCATTTGGTCGTTTAGGAAGCTGTGGCCTTGAGGTGCACCAAAGTGGATAAGAACAGTGGATCTTTCACCACAGGGACTATTTTCTGAACAAAAAAAGTCCGAAGAACATTTCCGAGGTAATTACTGATATCATATATGATGCTATGGTAGATGTTCTAGGTGGAGTCCTACTAAATATAATGTGCAAAGTTTCTTAAGGTTTGTAACATAAAGATTACCTTTCTGGCGTTATTCACTGAGTTCAGACATTATAACTTGTGTGGGTGGAAGTGCAGTAGTTGTTACTGTCTACAAGCACTTCCTTCACGGCCACCATCCCGCTCCCTGCTCTTCCGTCTGTCTTTCAGAAAACACATCTTTATACAAAACATTGAGATTTGTGTAAAGTCAAAGGCATCAATTTAGTCTTCAGATTCACCCCAAAAAAACTTTTTGAGTCATTGTCACCTCAACAGGCAAATAGAGTACAAACTGATCTGTTAACAAGGAAAACAGTAAGTCAAAAATAATACGTTTCTTTCATCCCAATTTTCTCAGGTAAAGCCCAGTGTGCTTCTTTGCTATTAACTTTAGAGGTAACAGAACCAAGTGTACAGAATTTGTGGCAGAACACGGATTTCTTTTTGCATAAATATAAAGTCAGTAAGATGGATCGACTCCCTGTAGTCTAGTGTTGTGATCTTGTTCCTACAGCTAAAGGAACAAGTGTAGTACAGAAAAAGGCACCTGTTTACACTCTTTAAGACTAAGGGCCTTATATAGAGTTTGGCAGGTGAGATTTCCCATCACAAACGTGATAGATGTGACGACCTGCAGTGGCTCGGTTGATGAGGTTGGTAAGCCAGTGCCTTATCCGCATGTAATATATGCGCTCTGCTTCAGGCATATCATAGGAGTCTCTCAGTCTGTCAAAGAGAATGGGACCTTCTTCATCAAAAAAGTGGCCAGATGTGGAAGGCGGTCTGATCCATACCTGGAGTAAAGTCTGGGTTGTCTATTTTAGGCCTAAGAGGTGAGGGAAGGGTGCTCCCTGCGGGTGGCTATCCTGTCCCATGCTCGCAGTATTACACTAATAAGCACTAATGCACTAATGCACTAATAAGCATCCTAGAACGAACAGAGACAGGGAACCCATAGAGGCTTCTGGGCCTGTGTGACCTCTTTAGGAAGGGAACCTTCCAGAGGTGCATACTGGCGATGGCCCGGCACGTGAACAGCCAGTGCTTTTCTTATTCTGGCCGGGATCACTCTAGCAAATAACAGAGAAGAGCCACCTGGAAGTAGATTCGGAGACTGGGTATACCCTGACCTCCTTCTGCCGGTGGGCGGTAGCTCAGGTCTCTGTTCGTTCTAGGATGCTTATTAGTGCAAACGGAGTCCTGTAGTTCCCACTGCAGGAACTGAAGGGTACACGTAGGGGGAGCCACTGGAAGAGCATGGAACGGGAACATAATTTGTGGCAGAATTGTCATCTTGACTGTCATCTGGCCCAGCCAGGAGATGCGACAGGATTGTCAATGCCCTATGTCTCTGGTCACCTGTTGGCCAAGTCACCAATAGTTAAGGGATGCAATGCTGTTCAGTGATTTCACCAGTTGGATGCCGAGATAGGGTTTGATCGGACCATTGTAGTAAGAAGCAATGGGAGAGCTGCTCATCCTGAGCTCGGGGAATAGTAAGGTTAAGGGCGGGTGATTTGTGGATGTTGATGCAGAAACCACCAGCTTCACTGAATCTGTCTACTTCCTGGAGAAATGCCGGCAGAGGGACAGCAGGGTTGTCGAGGGCTACCAGAGCATCATCTGCATAGAGACTGATCATATGTACATCTCCTCCAAAGCAGACCCCCAGATATATCTGAGTCGTTGCATATCTGCTGAGTGAAAGGCTCCGTGCATAAAGCAAACAACAAGGGAGAAAGGGGGCAATGCTATCTCGTGCCCCGCTGAATGAGGAAGGCAGGTGAGGAGAGACCATTAACTCACACCGTGGTCCTGGGGCAGCTTTAGCAGCTGAGTACTCGGACGCAGAAGCGTTCATCAAAATGGGCCAGGGTTGCCATCAAATAAGGCCAATGGACATGGTCAAACGACTTTTCGGCATCAATGGATAGGAGCATGATATGTCAGATGGACCATTGCGCCTTATCTATTAAATGGAGGAGTCTCTTAGTATTGTCAGAGCATTGTCTATGTAATAAAAATCCGGCCTGATCTGCATCAATTAGGTCTGGCATAAGCGGGTTCAGGTGTGCACCAATATACCCGTAAAGATCTTAAAGTCAACGTTAAGGAGGGAAATGGGTCTTTACGACTTGCTCTCACTTTTATCCTTACTGGGATTCAGGGGGACTACAATTGAGGCCTTGGTCATCTCTGGCAGAATCAACACATGTCCATTGAAGGAGTTAAATAGGCTGGTTAATAGCAGAGCCAGGGCTATGCAAAAGGTCTTATATAATTCAGCTGGATATCAGTCCAGGTCTGGGGTTTTATGGAGATTGATCTGGGCTACAGACAAAATTACTTCTTAAATGTGGATTGGTGGCTTCGGGAGGACTGTAATCAAGGCCTTGGTCATCTCTGGCAGAATCGACCCATGTCTTGTGAAGGAGTTAAATAGCCTGGTTAATAGCGGAGCCAAGGTCATGCAAAAGGTCTTATAGAATTCAGCCGGACATCTGTACAGGTCTGGGGATTTATAGAGCTGAGCTGGGCTATGGCCGTAATTACTTCTTCTAAGCGGATTGGCCCATCCAGCTCCTGTGCCTGCTCTGGGGTTACTTGGGGTACGTTAGTCTCCTATAGGTACCCGGATGGATCAGGTATTGGGCTGTATATAAATAAGCGTAGAACCTTTGAAAGCAGGCTGCAATGTCAAGGTCCTTCATGAGCATCTCTCCCCCCCCCTCCAGGGCCATCACCCTCGCAGACTGATGATAGGCACAGAGTCTGTTTGCCAAAAGTCTGCCATATTTATTAATGCCTGTATAAAAAGTGTGTTTAAGGCGCGGGAGCGCATAATCTGCTCGGTCAATGTCTAACTCTGCTAGTTGTTTCAGGACGCTTCCAACTGCCGCCATATCCTCAGGGCTCCAGTGCGTTAGTGTATATGCTCCAGCTCCCTCACCTGTTATTGCAGCGACTCCCGTTTCTACAGACAGGCTATGTTGTCTGCAGAGGAAATGGCTATGAACTTCCCCTGTATGACCACCTTCAGCCTACAGTGTTGAAATGTGAGTGCCTGCTATGTCATTCATTGTTATGTAAGTTTTGAGGGCTTTCTGAATCTGGCAGATTACCTCAGGTTTGTGTGAGAGTGTGTTGCACAAACGACAGGGTGAGCGAGAGGACTTCATTGGCATGATAGTCAAATCCACTGTTGGAGCTGCGTGATCGGACAGTGAGCAGGCCACTATGGCTACTGCACTAACCATTTCCTGCACTCCTTGTGTCCCTAGGAAGTGATCTAATTGAGCGTAGGTCTTATATGGATGCAAATTAGTTTTTTAGGCCATTGTTGTGGGATTGTGTGTCCTACAGATATATCAGAGGTCAAGGTCCATCAGCCAGTGTTTCATCCCCTTATATAGTGCCTTAGTGGCCCTCTGCTGCTACGCGGAGCGGTCCATCTCGTCATAACCTATGTTGAAGTCGCTCCCCCTAGTATACCCGTCTGCAGGTGGAATGCAGTGTTTCTGCTACCGCTCTCTGAAGAAAGGATTCCTGACCTCATTGGGGGCATATAAGGTCTCCACTATTAAGGCCTGACCCCTACTTAAAATTGATAGGCCAAGAGCCTTCCCCTGATGTCTGCTGTATAGTGCCTATGGGCCCTCAGAATTTGCTGGAGTAGAATCCCACCCCCGCTTTCTTAGAGGGACCAGATGAAAATAGTTGGTGAGGGAACCAGCAGGATTTTAGGCTATGCCAATTGGACGAAACCAGATGGGTTTCCTGGATGAGGCATATGTCAGCCCCTGTCTGCTCCGGGTATGATATGAAGGCCTTCCTCTTGACTGGGTTATTCAGCTCCTAGGCATTGATAGAGGTTATTCGTAGTTTTCTTGAGTGTGGGGCATAGTGTGGGTGCATAAGAGGATGCTTAACTCATTACCAACTGTTGTGTTCAACAAACATATTGGTGGTCATTACGACCCTGGCGGATTACTTCCGCCAGGGCCGCGGGACGCGGTTGCACCGCCGACAGGCCGGCGGTGCCCCGCGGGGCATTCTGACCGCGGCGGCTTAGCCGCGGTCAGAGAAGGGAAACCGGCGGTCTCCCGCCGGTTTCCCGCTGCCCCCAAGGAATCCTCCAAGCCGGCGCAGCTTGCTGCGCCGGCTTGGGGATTCCGACTCCCCCTCCCGCCATCCAGTTCCTGGCGGTTCTCCCGCCGGGAACCGGATGGCGGGAGGGGGAGTCGCGGGGCCCTGCAGGGGCCCCCGTAAGAGGGCCCCAAAATGTATTTCACTGTCTGCCTTGCAGACAGTGAAATACGCGACGGGTGCAACAGCACCCGTCGCACCTTCCCACTCCGCCGGCTCGATTACGAGCCGGCTTCATGGTGGGAAGGTCGTTTTCCCCTGGGCTGGCGGGCGGCCTTTCGGCGGCCGCCCGCCAGCCCAGGGGAAAACTTGGAATACCCTCCGCGGTCTCTGGACCGCGGAGCGGTATTCCTGACGCGCAACATTGACGGGCGGCCTCCGCCGCCCGTCAATGTTGGAATGAGGGCCATTGTTTCTAGTGCTGCTGGAGCCCCCAGTCATGCTATCGGAGAGACAGTGGGATCCCCAAAAGTTGGGTTGTGTGACTGGCAATGTTTGGACATCAGTGATTCTTCCAATAGGTGGTGCCCCCCCTCTCCACATTACCCTCATCTAATATCAGCAAGGGGACAGTTCAAGAGGCTCATTTGTCAGGGTCCTAGGAGAATGCTTCTAGGACAGCTATCTGCTTCAGTGCAGTAGTTTTGGGGACTAGTCCAAAACTGCCAATAGCCAGGGACCCCCCTCATCCCGTGCGGTATCTTGCGGATCCAGTTGCTCCCGCAGAGGACACAGAGACCCCTTTGGAGCCCACAGTCATCCCCAGGAGCTCTCTCACCACTGTGAGAGCGAAGCTGATTAAGCCTCCTGTCCACCAGAAGATATGCACAAGATGTTGTGCTCCCATAGGTATGAGGTTGTCATGTAGGTTCTCATTATCCTAATGAGACTACTGGATTCGGGCGGCAGAATCACCTGTACTGCAGGAGACTGAGTCTGATCCCACACCAGGTGACCCCTGTCGGCCTAATCTGGGTTTTTCTGGCTAACTAGCAGTGCCTTACCTCCACTTAAGAGCAGGGATGATTAGGACAACCGGGCGCATGACAAACATGACCCCTCAGGGGAATCATGGTCTCTCAGATCTCATCTGTTTCTCTCAGTTACATTAGTCTCAAGTATGCAAGGACAATCAGAGGCAGAGTATAGTTTAATAAGGTTTTATTGAAGTAACTGCATCCTAGATAATAAAGCATGAATTGCAATAACTAGGATGATGAAGCACAATAAGATTAAAATTGTGAAAAGTACAGTAGAACACAAGTATAATGCTACCATACTGTCACTAAGGTTTGTAGAGATATTTCCTACCTAAGCTATATTACAGCACAGCATGTTAAGCTCTAATTCTGCCTTTCAGTTTCCCCCTAGGAAGACATCATCCCTCATACCTGAGCAAGAGGCATGTAGTCTACATAAGCAGCTGTAGCGAAGCAATCAGCAATCAGCACACAGTTGTGGTCATCTGGCTGGAATCTCCCTCTAATGAACATGGATCAAAGTACAGGGAGTGCAGAATTATTAGGCAAGTTGTATTTTTGAGGATTAATTTTATTATTGAACAACAACCATGTTCTCAATGAACCCAAAAAACTCATTAATATCAAAACTGAATATTTTTGGAAGTAGTTTTTAGTTTGTTTTTAGTTTTAGCTATGTTAGGGGGATATCTGTGTGTGCAGGTGACTATCATTGTGCATAATTATTAGGCAACTTAACAAAAAAAAATATATACCCATTTCAATTATTTATCATTACCAGTGAAACCAATATAACATCTCAACATTCACAAATATACATTTCTGACATTCAAAAACAAAACAAAAACAAATCAGTGACCAATATAGCCACCTTTCTTTGCAAGGACACTCAAAAGCCTGCCATCCATGGATTCTGTCAGTGTTTTGATCTGTTCACCATCAACATTGCGTGCAGCAGCAACCACAGCCTCCCAGACACTGTTCAGAGAGGTGTACTGTTTTCCCTCCTTGTAAATCTCACATTTGATGATGGACCACAGGTTCTCAATGGGGTTCAGATCAGGTGAACACGGAGGCCATGTCATTAGATTTCCTTCTTTTATACCCTTTCTTGCCAGCCACGCTGTGGAGTACTTGGACGCGTGTGATGGAGCATTGTCCTGCATGAAAATCATGTTTTTCTTGAAGGATGCAGACTTCTTCCTGTACCACTGCTTGAAGAAGGTGTCTTCCAGGAACTGGCAGTAGGACTGGGAGTTGAGCTTGACTCCATCCTCAACCCGAAAAGGCCCCACAAGCTCATCTTTGATGATACCACCCCAAACCAGTACTCCACCTCCACCTTGCTGGCGTCTGAGTCGGACTGGAGCTCTCTGCCCTTTACCAATCCAGCCACGGGCCCATCCATCTGGCCCATCAAGACTCACTCTCATTTCATCAGTCCATAAAACCTTAGAAAAATCAGTCTTGAGATATTTCTTGGCCCAGTCTTGACGTTTCAGCTTGTGTGTCTTGTTCAGTGGTGGTCGTCTTTCAGCCTTTCTTACCTTGGCCATGTCTCTGAGTATTGCACACCTTGTGCTTTTGGGCACTCCAGTGATGTTGCAGCTCTGAAATATGGCCAAACTGGTGGCAAGTGGCATCGTGGCAGCTGCACGCTTGACTTTTCTCAGTTCATGGGCAGTTATTTTGCGCCTTGGTTTTTCCACACGCTTCTTGCGACCCTGTTGACTATTTTGAATGAAACGCTTGATTGTTCGATGATCACGCTTCAGAAGCTTTGCAATTTTAAGAGTGCTGCATCCCTCTGCAAGATATCTCACTATTTTTGACTTTTCTGAGCCTGTCAAGTCCTTCTTTTGACCCATTTTGCCAAAGGAAAGGAAGTTGCCTAATAATTATGCACACCTGATATAGGGTGTTGATGTCATTAGACCACACCCCTTCTCATTACAGAGATGCACATCACCTAATATGCTTAATTGGTAGTAGGCTTTCGAGCCTATACAGCTTGGAGTAAGACAACATGCATAAAGAGGATGATGTGGTCAAAATACTCATTTGCCTAATAATTCTGCACTCCCTGTAGTGTTTTTATAATAAAACAGTGGATGCTCCAAGAAAGGATCCCCATGTAAGAGTGTGTATGTTTCTGTGAACATTGGACACAAAGCGTACCACTTTTGCTGGCAACCTATCTTACTGCAGCCTTGAGAAAAGCACAGAGTGAAAGAAATGTCTTGTTTAAGAAACGCAGTGCCGACCTAGGCGAAGGACAGCTAGATAGAGAAAATAAAACAGGACCACAAATGTGGCTAATGTTAAAATAATAAAACAAAGCTGAATAAAATATATGTAGGTTAAAGTGCACAGCAGCAAGCCTAGTTTGCTAAAATAACGTGTATAAAACTATAGCTAAAATGGCTACACAACAAGGTTATAGGGCCGAAGCCTTTGCACTTTTATCATGTTAAGGCCAAAAGGTCCTGGTAGATTGTCACGGTGTGGCCTCTGAACCGGAGGGTATGTTGTTCCGGGGCCTTGCAGAGAATCTGTTCTTTCACCTGTAATTCAGGCACACAAGTCAATATATCAGCTGGAGGGGCATTCCCAGACCATCAGGAGCCAACCCTGTGAGTGCAGTGCAATTGGATGGTAGAGCCAGGTGTTGCCTCCAGGATTTGCATGAATAGAACTTGGACGCAAGCTTTCAAATTGGCGTCTTAGGCACTGGTGGAAACTCCTCGGGTGCAGACATTGTTCCTCCCTGACAATTTCTCCAGGTCCTTTGTGTGTGCTTGGAGGTCTATTTGCTGGTCCTTGAGGCGCAGGATCTCCTGCTGTAACAGTTTGATTTCTTCACCTGTTTTTGTCTCCCGGTCCTCCAAGTCAGAGACCCTGTCCTAGAGGTCAACAACGTCCTTGCAAACTGATTTTAATTCGTCCAAGAGGTCCTTTTTGAATGTTTGAAGGTTGTTTCTCAAGGAGGCAAACAGCACCTCCATAAACGATCAAGTGACTGAGCCCTACGGCTCCCTGCCCTCTGGAATCTCTACATGGTTCATCTGGTCTTGGTTGCTATTTTGCCAGCATGTCCTTAAGGGTCCTGTCTTGTTTGGTTCATGTAGATGACTTGTTCCTTCCGTGTGCTGCCTGTGGTCTGGGTCAGCATGTGGCCATAGGCAACTATCAGGATCTGCTGCCCAGGAAGGACCCTTTTGGAAAAGTCCATGCGGGTGACTCTGTGCAGTGTAGATATGGCCCTGGCCTGTACCTAAGGGTCCCCCGCCGCCTCCTCTGATGCTAGCGTGTGTTGTGATGAAAACTATATACAGAGTTGATCTGTGTGTGCCCAGTGATATCAGCAGCCATCCCTTCACATGGTTGTTCTGAAAGTGCTCTTTTTGACCAAATTCAGATGAGTCAGCCTGCCTGCTAGATCAGGGCGAGGCTACTCGTCACATGCTTCTAGGGAGCTGGAAGCTGTTTTAAAAGGTGGGCTCTACTGAAGAATGCATCTAGGCCATGGGAAAAGAGAAGGAAGCAGCCTGGTCAGTTGCAGTAAGACAGCCATCCTGGGTGGGGCCTGGCTGACACCGCAGGGACAAGTGGGGCCAGGAGGGTACACACAGACACAGGTGGCACCTTGTGTTAGGCCCATACTCGACTGTGCCACTGAATAAGGGCTTAACAGTGGTCTTGTGTTGTGTGTCAAGGCCGGGTGCCAGGCATTGCTCTGCTCTCGTATGGTTGCCCTCAGGTGGCCGGTTCTTGCACCCCAATGCCTGACACCTCTAGCCCCTCCAGGTCCTTCAGGGCCATCGGGTCTCCCCATGTAGGGCGGGAGGCGGCCTGCTCTCCAGAGAAGGCATTTGGACAACCCAGGAGGCTGCAGTCACTATGTGCGTGCACTTCGTTTTATATGCAGCAGCTGCCGGTATTTCCTCGTTGGTGCAGGATCTGTTGGGCCACACAGTGCGGGCCTGCGAGCCCCAGGGGAGTGAATTGCGCTGGGCTCACCCCTATTTCATGCTTAGGGCCTACGATAAATCCCAGGCGCCACCAGCCTCTCCCGCGCCTCTGTTCTAGTCTCGCCATGTCGCTGGCCTCTCCAGACGTGTGCACATTCAGCCTGGGTGTTGGGTTGGCACTCCAGCCCTGGGTCAGAGAGTTCGCTGAAGCCCTAGGGCCGCCCTCCTTCCCCACTAGCCTCAGTCGTCCAGCAGCATCTGCAGAATCTCAGTGTGCCCACGATCTTGGAGCAGCCGCCCCCATCCTCATCTGGCCCCCGCTGACTGGTATGTGGGGTTCACGGATCCCAGGGACACTGCTCGGCCTCGGGGGGCACCAAGGGATGCTGAGCCCTCACTGGAAACCTTCAGGGTGCATTACATGGGGGGAAGGGTGCCCAGGCCCGCCGGTGGTGAGGGAGGGGACCAAAAACACATCCTACTAGCCCGCCATCTTGGCCATAGCTCCTTATGTTTCGTTTTTTAATTAACTGCTTTTCATTGATCAATGTATTTAAGAATAACATTCTGAAAAATAGTTTTGATTTATTATGGTTTTGATATTATTTGTATTACTTTAATATTATTCATGTTTTACATTTAATTATTTAACTTTTTTCTTTGTTTAATTGTCAGGGAAGAAAATATTTTGAATTCCTTTTTCAGTTTTAAATTAATTGTGCAATATGAAATTTGTTTTTTTTGGCATTACACCGAATTGTATTTATCTATAATGAATATACTATTTGTTTTTAATATGTTTAAATATTTTTATTTAATTATGTAATTAGGTATATTCTAATGCCTCCGTAGTACAATATTTACCCTAATGTTGCAAAGATTAGAGTGGCAATAGAAAATGTAACTCCACCAAAGTCCAACATTTTCCCAACTGTTGGTTACATCGTAGTGCAAATAGTAAAAATAACCCCTCCAAAGTCCAATACTTTTTCTACTACTGTTCAGATTGGAGCAGGAGTGGCTGATACCCTTTGAAAGTGGCGAGGCGAGTGAAGTGCCCCACCACTACCCAAAAAAAAGTGCCCCGTCCCTCCCAAACCCCAAAGTAAACCACCCAAATGGCCCAGAATAAAAAAAAACCTTGAAAAACCCAAATAAAACATACCTGTAACTATAACATAAAACACAACCACTATACGTACATGCATAACACACTTACATGCATTACACATTTGAAATAAAATAAAACGGACAGACTGTGCATCCTCCTCATATTCTTCTGCTGTGCTCTAGAGGAAGAGTTCCCCTAACCAATCCAGACACTGCTCTCATGCTGTTAACCAGCATGCGTGAAGCACCTGGATTTGATGGAGTGGGCTGGCTGGACGCTCCTTCAGGCCCTGGAGGCCTGTGCTTGGTCTCCCCCCAGCTGTCTTAGGACAACTGAGCAGAGAGCTTCAAACTGCGCATGTTACTTTTGCTGGCGCAAAACAGCCAGCCAAAGTGACGTGCGCACTTTGGAGCATCTAGTCAGCCTTGCTTCTGTGGGCTTGGGACTTATGCTGCACCAGTAAAAATACAATGACGTTGTTTCATTGTCATTTTATTTTTGCCTGTGCTGTTCGGATCGGGGTGGGGGGGGCTCCACCGCCCTCGAGAAAAAAACATCGCTGGATTGGAGAGGGAATAGTAAATATAACCCAGCTGAAGTCCACCACTCCGTACTGCTGCTGAGATTGGAGTGGTAGTAGTACAACTAAGCCTTCCAAACTCCATCTGTTTGTGCCTTTACTGGAGTGGGAATGGTAAATCTTACTCCTTCAAAGTCTTTCTCTAGAGATTTTTGCAGATTGTTTTTTTAGTTATATTTTTATTTAATGTTTATTTATTAAACATTTACATTTTTATTGATATTTATTTTTGTTGCCTATTTTATTAATTGTATTTTTATTAAGTTTGAAATATTTGTTGCATCTATGTTAATTTAAATCTTTATAATATTATTATTTTTAATGTTTAAAAAAAAAAACATTTCTTTCTATTTTTAAATATAAATATATATATATATATATATATATATATATATATATATATATATATATATTTCGTAACCAAGTCCCGGAATGCAGGTGCTCCACACAGCGGTCCTGGATGGGCTCCGAGAGGCCCTAATATAACCTTAAACACTCCTTTAAGTACCAGGAGAACCAGGACACCTCCAATATGAAAATTCTATTTATTTCAGCACAAAATCCAACGCGTTTCGGCAACAGCCTTACATATGTTGTATCCATGAGTAAGGCTGTTGCCGAAACGCGTTGGATTTTGTGCTGAAATAAATAGAATTTTCATATTGGAGGTGTCCTGGTTCTCCTGGTACTTAAAGGAGTGTTTAAGGTTATATATATATATATATATATATATATATATATATATATATATATATATATATAAATATGTTTTAATGTGTCAATGATTACAACCATGTATTTGAAAATTATTTTATAATTATGTGGTTTAATATTTTAAATAAATTAAATATAATTAGGTCTATTTATGCATATTTTGATACATGTACCCTTTTTCCACATTATTCTGTTCCACAAATATTTTGAAAATATATTTTGGTTGTTTACATACAAATTATGTAAACTCAACATTTTTGTTGACAGTATATTTCACACAATATTTTTGCGCCTGATATTTTGCCATACAAGCATCTCCTAGCTGTTATAAAGCTTTTGAGTAAAACTAAAATAAAACATACTAAGAATGTCTAATCAGCTTGTTAGAAACAGCGTAGTTAGTATCCTCACATTTGCCAGCAGAGAAATGCAAAACCTTCACTCAGCAAGCGACAATTCCATCTGGATTTCATTATTTTAATGTAATATTTTTCAGCTCTTATGGATATCTCCTGGCTTACACTCCAGCCTCATATCAGGACAAGACAAATGTTATCATATATAAAGCCATTCTTGTAAATTGGACTAGCTCATCACTTAACTTTTCTATATGACTTGCAACTGCACTACACACAGGATGAACCTTTCCACTATTGAGAACCCAAAGACCAAACAGGAAAACAGTAGAAAGCAGGCCCTCTCATCATTTGCTACTTCATTCTGTGTCTGTCTCCTCTGCACCTTTGGCTGGTTTTGACTGGGTCCCTTTGATCTTGTCCTTCATAAGCATCTTAAGGCATTGCAACTTACTGCCCATTTCTAATCCCCATCAGTTCCCTCTGTGAAGCAACACAACTTGCTACCTACCTATGTGGATGACATAATTTGGCATTTTTTTCTTGCCCTGGGTATTCTGTTGCACTCTATCCTACTCTTTGGATAGGTTGTCTTACAATACAACCCATCCATATGCAACACATGCATTTACCTTGCATGTCTTTACCAAGCATCATTTACCACACAATACCTTTACCACGCATGTATTTAACATGCAAGGCAAGTTTATCAAAACAATACCTTTACCACTCATTTCTTTAGCATGCAAAGTAAGTTTATCAAAGGTATGTTAAGCACACATATAGATATATGTGTGTGTGGGTGTATAGTTTATATGTGTGTGTGTTTGTGTATATGGATATTACAAGTTATATATCAATTTTAATAGTTTATTTTTTGGAGGGGAAGGCTCCTCAACCCCCCCTTTTTTTCAATTATTTTACATTTACATTTCGCTCATAGGAGAAATTCCACAACCCCTCTTTTTTAACATTACCACCCAGTACCCCTACCTACCTTTAATTCCTAAAACACCCTTCCCAGTCTATATCCCATACACCTCTGAACCCCAAAACACCCTTACCACACTATGGGCCTCATTACAAATTTGCTGGTCAGACAGTCAGACCACCATGTTGGTGGTCCTGAAAAACCAACATGTTGGCAGACTTTCAGACCGCCCTACTGCAAGTCATTCAGGCAGGACCGCCAACCATAAAAGGCAGACCACCAGCGGTGCGGCAGCCTAGAAATAGGAGGTCCGACCTCCAGCATCGACAGCACAGCAACCAACCACCGACTGTAATACAAGCACACAGTCGCCATGGCGGTCCCCCATGGCGGTCAGCCAATGGCGGTCTGACCCACGGTGGTTGGGGGTCAGCAAAGTAATACACAACTGCACATTGGATGAATCTGAAAACAAGACAGCTGACACACATTGCCACATTGGACACACCTGCAAAGAACAATATAAAAACACACCCCTTTACACGCCACAATCCTTTGCATTATTAACGCAAAACACAGTAGCCAGAACGCTTTATGTCCACAGAGTCCATATATAAGGCACCCCTTTTTTTTACCACCCGTTGAACACCCTGCACACACTTTTGTACATTCACACCCTTTTGCACTTGCCCTACTTAGTGAATCACTGACACCCGTAGTTTTTTCCCTCCATGTCAAATTTTAAAAAATCCCAGTTTTTCAAAAAAATGAGTTAAGTCATGGTGGGAGAAATCATAAGAGTAGAGCCACAATTGTTTGGAGCATAAGTCCAGCATACTCCTCTCAGTAGGAAAATCGAAATGTGGGATAGGATCGTTGACATAGTGAATGCAGTAGGTACCACCTTGCGCACAAGGGAGGGCATCAGGAAGAGGTGGTACAACCTCAGGGGCAAAGTCCGGTCCCTTGTCTCCACGCACCAGCTGTAGGCAAAAATACTGGCGGTGGCACTCTCAGTACACCATTACATCTCTTTCCCTGGGAGGAGAAGGTCTTGCCCATCCTGTATCCTGAGGGCTTGACAGTAATACCTGGGGGAGAGAAGTCTGGTAAGTCACAACACAAAAACATTTCACCAAAATGCAATGTCATGCATGCTAACAGCTCACCTTTTGTCTCATTTACTGTTACTCCACTCACCAGCCCACTGCTCAAGTGTTCAAAGACCTCTATTTGCCAACTCTCAATTGATGTGTACTCACCTGTGGAGATGACATTTACATAGTGTGTGTAGTATAGGGACTGACATGACTACAACTCCCAGGAGGCACTATTCCTGTAACTACAAACATTTGCACAGTGGTCACATGCTACAATACATCTGTTAGTGAACTCTCAATTGAAGTGTACTCACCTGGGGGAGAACACTGGTCAAGTATTTGTAGTAGAGAGAGTGACCTGACTGCAACTCACAGAAGGCAACGTTTCAGCAACTCCAAACACCAGCCCAGTGGTCACATGCCACAATACATCTGTTTCACAAATATCAACTAAGGTGGACTCACCTGCAAAGCCCAATAGGCCATGCTTCTCTAACTTTAACCACACGCCCAGTATTCACTTTCCTAAATCCATCTATTAGTGAACTCTCAAATGAGGTTTACTCACCTGGGAGGATAACATTTGTCAAGTTTGTGTAGTATGGAGAGTGACATGACTGCAAGTCCCAGGAGGCACTGTTTCAGCTACTCCAACCAGTAGCCTAGTGTTCTCTTTTCTAAAGACCCCTGTGTGTCAACTCCCAAATGAAGTTTACTCACCTAGGGGATAACATTGGTCAAGTGTGTGACATAGATGGAATATCCTGACTGCAACTCACAGGAGGCACTCTTTCTCTGACTCCAAATACCAGAACAGTGTTTACTTGTCTACAGACCCCTGTTTGGCAACTCTCAATGTTAGTTTACTCAGCAGTTTACCTATTTGTCAAAAGTGGGGTAAATAGAGTGAGTGACATGACTACTAAGGCCAGGAAGGCCCTGTGTCTGTAACTCCACTGTTAGGGGATTACCAGGGAGTTCCTATTTGTTCAAGGTGGCTTTTAAATGTTTAGGACAAATAAGAAAACATGGGTGGGTTGACAACGGTATTTATTTAAGCTATTTATTGTCTTGACTCTAATGGGTCACACTTTTAGTTTAGTCCATCACTTTGTTCTCCTTCTTTTCTCTTTTCCCAGGAGGTTCCGGTTCCTCTGGGGATGTCAGCACTCGGACATGTGGGAATAAGAAAAAGAGAGGACCAACCACAGGTAAGTCTATTGATTAGTAGGTGACGTATTTCTTATACACAAACAAAACAAAACTACTACTACTAATAATATTAATAATAATAAGGAGGGGGTGGATATTCGGTGAGGAGGGTGGATACTAGTGCACAGAGATAGGGAAAACAAAGAATAAAGGTGACTACATGCACTGTGATTCACAAACTGCACCATCCAGCATGCGTCCCCAGTAAGGTTCGGGCTCTTTTTTTTCTTTCTTTTTTTAAATATTTTTATTATAGCATTGTAATAGTACAAAAAGTAAGCTGTAGATTTTTAGAACATATTGAAATATACCACAATGGTTTTAGGGAATGACATATGGGGTCAGAGGCTTTTCAAACCATTGGGAAGAGGCTATGATTGTGACAGGGAAAGAAGAAAAGGAGAAGAGAGGTATAGATGGGGGGTAGGAGGTTGAGGCTGAGTAGTCTTGAATTGAGGGAGTTGTGCGCCACAATTGGTGGATAATATCCTAAGTACTAACCCGCCGGGGTTCTGAATAGTCCTGAAATGTTGTTTCCCTTCGAGACAACAAGTAGCATATCTGGAGGTGTGTCAGAGGACCTATATTCAGCGTGTGGGCTGGCGTAACTGTCTACCGGTTCAAATGCTAGATGCTGAAGGCCAAGGTGAGGCTTGGAAGAGGACATAGAGTACGGAGAGCAACAGCTGACATCAGGGTGTATCATCGGGTCATGCCCCCAAGCGAGCAGGACAGATGACCCACAGTGGAACTGCCATAGGACGCTTGATACATAAGGAGGAGATGAAGAAAAGATGAAGAAATGAGAAGAAGAAAAAAGGCAGAGGATACAGAAGAAGGAAAGGAAAGAAAAGGAGAAGAAAAAATGAGGGAGGTAATGGGGAGTTGGCACACCTGGCGAAAGGGAGGTGTTGGCAGTAGATGGGTAAGAAAAGGGGTCGCGTTCGGGGGAGCAGGCTAAAATGAATAGTATGCTGCGAGTTCAGGTGGTGGTAAGTGTAGTGAAACTGAAGCTCTATAGAACATTACCTCGGAGGAGAATGGGAGAGTACGCTGGCTGCAGGGTAGATTAGTCCGTTTTGCTTGAGAGGGATAGGTTGGAGCAGGGGAGGGATGGGTGGGGACGAAGGGACTGGTTTCATAAGGAGGGTGAAAGGTGCAAACATTAGGTGCCCGGTTGGGAAGGATTCACAAAAAAAGAGAAGAGAAAGTGTTTTTTGCAAAACAGCAAATACATGGTGGTGGGGGAGAGGGAGAAGGGGGGAAAGGACAGGCGCAGAGGAAGAGAGCAGGGACAATGATCTAGGGCCGGATAGTACCCAACTCTTTGCCTGTGCTGTCGAAGTGGAGGGGGTTCGAGGTGGCCAGGAAGGAGGGTGAGGGGGGAGGGGAAGAGGGTGTGGGAGGGTTGGTAGAGGGGGAGAGGGGGAGGGTTAGGAGGGGGAGGAAAGCTGGTGTCACTGCTATGGCAACAGTGACAGTGAAGGGGGAAGAGTGAGGATAATTGATGGTGAACGTGCTATGGTGCCTCTGTGAGGAAGGAGGCCCATACCTGATTAAATAGGGCAGCCTGGTCTTTTAAGTTATAAATGACACATTAGTATGACGCTATCTGTACCCTTGCCGCAATCTACTCTTCCGGGGCAGGGGGAACGGTCGACTTCCAGTGGTGGAGGTTGCATATCTTTGCTGTTGTTAGCGCCGTGTGAAGCAGTCTCTGTTGCGGTCGTGACAGGGTGGGGAGGGGTCCCGTATCATGTAGGAGTATGAAAGAGTGAGAGAGGGGTGTCCAGGGCAGTAAGGAGTCATCTAGGGTGGAACGCACCGCTTCCCACAGGGGCTGGACTGATGGACATTTACATACGATGTGGAGCAAGTCGCATCGGGTATCTGAGCAGCGCCAGCAATTCGCATGTGGTAGAAGTCCTGCTCTGTGTAATTTTGCCAGGGTCTAGTACCAATCATGGATTATCCTAATGAGGAAGAATTTTAGTCGAGCTTCTTGAGTGTCCCTGTCCAGGGCTTCTAGAATGTATGACCAGTCTTCGCGGCATAGTCCGTCTGTATGCGGGCCAGCCATTTAGAGCGTAGCGTTTCAAGGAGGGGTTGCGGAGATATAGGTGTCGTATGATTACCTCATAGAGGCCTGCCATTACGCCTTCATGGTGACCCAAAGTCTTGAGATAGGAAACTACTGGTGAAGTCTGAAGCCTCCAAGAGGCGCCACCCATACTCTGTTGAAGACAATGTTTGAGTTGTCGATAGTGCCATTCTTGCCATCGATGGAGGATGTACTCTTCCCACAGTGTACCAAATGATTTTGGTACCCCCTCTACACCAATAACCTGGGTTATGCTGTCAATGCCAGCCATACTCCATTGTGGCCATCTAAGGGCAGCTTCCCCTACACACAGATGATCATTTCCCCCCGCCTGGTCATGTAAAGAAGGGTGTATTCCGAGTAAGCGATGAGCTCTGCACCATGCTGCACGCATCGCCTTTAGGATCGGGTTGGCTGGGCTGATTTGTGAAGAGCCATTACAGTATACTCCACTAAGACCGCCTTGTTGGAAGAGCAGCAGTTTCTCTGTGACCACCCATTGCAGTTATTCCGGGAGTCCAGGTAGCATGTTTGCCAGTTGGGAGAGGTGGAGGGCAAGAGCATAGATTTCCACCAAGGGAAGCCCCAGATTCCCATAAGAGCGGTGTGCCATTAACTTAGCCGACACCAGTTGGGGATGCATGGTACCCCACACAAAAGTTCTGATCACTGCATCTATTGGCCGTTGGGCAGAGAGGGGCACCTGTAGGGGAAGTATACCCAAAATGTAGGTAAAATGTGGTAGCGTGACCATTCTCACCACCTGTACTCTGCCGCACCTGGAGAGGCCCAGATGTGACCATTTCTCAAAGTCCAGTTTCATGCGAGCAACGAGAGTGTCCAGGTTATCTGGTACCATTCTTTCTAAATCCCAGTTGACAAGTATCCCCAGGTATTTGAGGTGGTTCAGGGTCCACCGGAAAGAAAATCCATGTATTGCGGCTCTTGCCGTCACTAGTGAGAGGGGCAGCACCTCGCTCTTGTCCCAGTTCACCCAGTAGACGGATAGGATCGCAAATCCTTCAATGATCTCTAGAAAGGCCGGCAGGGATCGCTCCAAGTCTGTTAGGGTGAGTAGAACATCATTGGTGTAGAGGTAAATCTTTGAGGCTCCCCCATCAGCAGTATTCCTATAAGCAACTGAGAGTGACGGATAGTAGCCGCGAGCGGCTCCTTCGCCAGCAGGAACAAAAGTGGTGAAAGAGGACAACCCTGCTGTGTCCCTCTGCAGATTGGGAAAGGGTCTGAGAGAAAGCCCCCGCAGTTGACTTGCACCATGGGTTGATCATATAGCAGGCAGACTTTGGAAATTAATTGCTCTCCCAGTCTGAATTTCTCCAGAGTCGCAAACAGATAGGGCCATTCAATGCAGCTCAACCCCTTTAAAGCATCTAAGGACAAGGCAAGATCTTCATCCAGTATATTCCTGGATTCCTACAGAGCATGGCAAAGAGTGTGCAGGTGGTTCATAGAGGTACATCCCGGTACAAAGCCCACTTGAGTGTGGTGAATCAAGGACAGGATAACTTTACGCAAGCGGGCCACCAAGACGCTGGCCAGGATCTTGATATCTCCGTTCAGGAAAAATATGGGCCGGTAACTGCCGCTGAGTAGAGGGTTCCATCCTGTTTTCGGTATGACCGCTATCGTTGCACTGTTGGATATTGCGCCTAAAGAGCCCTTCCAGCATGCCTCACTCAGTGCCTCAGGGACAGTGCCAACCGCCTTCTCGCCCACCCACTTATGAAATTCCGCAGGATAACCATCATCCCCTGGGACTTGTGGTAGGGAAGGCTGGAGATGGCTTGTGGTATTTCTACCCTGCTTATCTCTCCATCAAGGAGGGTGCGGCTGTCAGCCGAGAGGTGATGCAGGTTAGTGTTGTTTAAAAAGGTTTCTATTTGGGCGGGGCTAGACACCAATTCCGGGGTATATAGATGTTGATAAAAAGTTGCACATTCATTAACAATTTCCTGTGGGTGTGTAAGTATCTCCCCGTTAGAGGATGTGATAGCTGGGATGGCTTGGGCAGCCTCTCTCTGACAGAGCTGTGCTGCCAATAATCGTCCGACCTTCTCTCCGTGCTCGTAGTGCCATCCTTGTAGGCGTTGTAACGCATATTCGGCTTCAGACATGTATAACTCCATGAGGGCCATGGGGGCACATTCCAGTAGTTGGCGTGTAGGGAGAGATGGGTTGGTTGTGTATTGCTGTGTGATAAGTCGTATGTCATCCTCTAAAGACTTTTGACAGGCTTTTCTGTCTCTATTGGCTAGTGCCGCATCTCGCATCATTTGTCCTTGCAGGGTCACTTCAGCTGCAGCCCATACAACCCTCTTGGAGTCCACAGTGCCGGCATTGTCACGCAGGTAGGTGGACATGTGGGCCTGCAGTTATGCCTTGCTCTGGGGACAACGGTAACGGTGAACGGCAAAGCGTCAAGGTTTGCGGCCCGGGGATGTTAGGCCCATGTGGACAAGAAGGTGGACCGGGGAGAGGTCAAAGAGACCGCATTCCAATATTCGGGTGTCTTGGATTTGGGCTACTATGATGTGTGATACAAGGAAATAGTCCAATCGGGATTGGGTTCCGTGTACAGGCAACAGGAAAGTGTATTCCCTGTCAGTTGGGTGTACAAGCCTCCAGTAGTCCATCAACCCAGTATCTGCCATCACATCCATCAGAATAGCTTGGTCATGGTTGCTACTTACATCGTGGGGGCCGATCCTATCTAGCATCACATCCCTGGCCAGATTCCAGTCACCCCCTATTACATAGTGGGTGGCCCCTACTTCAGCCAAGAGGCGGTTGATTTGTAAAAAGAACAATCGTTTAGGACCGGTGGGTGCATATACGGATACCCGCGCATATCGAGAAGTCTCCCATCTTTAATTTGGCAAACACATATCTCCACTCTGGGTCAGCCCATGTTTTTATGACAGTTATGGGCAGTGTCTTACGGAGCAATATTGCAACCCCACATTTCCTGGAGACCCCACTGCCCGACACCTGTTGTGCAGGGCAGCAACTAAAGAACACCTTTCCCACCCAGTCTCGGTGCAGTGTACAGGATTCAACATTGTCAAGATGTGTCTCTTGGAGAAGATTTATGCCAGCCTGTTTAGTTTGGAGGTAGGAGAGTATGTTCTTACGTTTCACTAAATGCGTTAGGCCATTAACATTCCAGGATATGGTCAGTAGTGGGTTGGGTGCGTTGGGGACATGACCAGCCATGATGGAACTTCAAGGGAAGGGGGGCAGAGGGCAGAGATAAGCTATACGGGTAGAGGGGGGGCCGTGAGGGATGGTGTGTGCAAAGACAAGGTGGAATGGGGTGAAGCTGTTGTGTGTCAGGCAGTGGCGGGGAAGGGAAGGGACGTGGAGGGATCTGTGATGAGTGGGGGGGAGGACGGGATGGTACAAAAGAGGGAGGAGGGAGAGGAGGGGGGTAAAGGGGGTAGAGAGAAAACTAGACACTTATCGATAAGAGAAACGTGATGTGGGATCAGAGGAAGAAGCAATGGAGTAAAGCCCCACGGGACCGCATCTCTGGACTGCGGGTCCAAACCTGTGAAGCCCATACCCTCGGCTAAATGGGCCCGACCGGGGGGGGGGTGGGGCACGCACGGCCTGCCGTCTTGTGTATATCAAGTAAGAATAGTATAGGGGACTGAGCGCAATGGTGAAAGGCGAGAGAGGGACGAGCTGCCGGAGGAGGGAGCAGGTAGGGATGTGATGCCTGTGTGAGTGGCCACCAGGGCAGGAGCGGGGCGGGTTGGGCGAGTAGTGTTGGTACGCCTGTGTGTATGAGAGTCCCTAATAGTCACTGGCGACAATGATGGTACAGAGTCATATGTTTGTAACGGCTGTGATGGGACTGGGGAGGGCTTGGTCTTCTGTGGGCTGGCAGTAAGATGAGCAGACGGCATGCCATTGAAGGTGCGTCCTATTGTAGCATTGTACACTAGGGCCCACTGCACTGTGTTCTTAGTTATTCCAGCGGCTCTCTGCTCATCGTGCCTAGGAACCTGCTACTCTCAAGTGTCTTGGTACCTTGTGTAGACCGCAATACTCCTCTACTACATTAGTGGGGGCCTGATAGATCAACAATACGGTAAGCTCATCAACAGGGGAAGGGTTGAATGATAGGGGCGTTAAGTCAGTCAGTTTGGGGAGGGCATCCCTTAGAAAGGATTAGATATCTGTTCCTTCTACGTGTTCTGGGAATCCAAAAAGTGGACATTGTCTCTGCGGCTCCCGTCTTCCAAGTCTATCTGCTTACTGCGGGTATATAAAAGTTCTTGATCTCTGTCTTGTGCCGTGTTATTATGATCTTCCATAGTCGTCAATCGTTGCTCCAGTCCTGTCACTCAAGACTTTAAGCCTGCTATGTCTAAGGGCATGGATTTTGTCTCCGCTGCCAACAAGGTTATAGCAAAGTCCATTCTCTCAAGTCTGCGACCCACCAATGTGATCTCCCGAAGTATACGTTCCATGGTTGGTTCCTACATCGGGTCAATCATGGTGTGCAACTGAGAGGTTGGTGAGATCCTGTGGTGGAGGGTGCGGGTCGTGAATGTAGGAGGGCTTCAGAAAAAAGGAGTTGTCTTGCCGGTTTGCCTGAGGGTTTACCTGCTGTCTTGCCGCTGGGCATCGCAGGACTTTGGATGTGGGTACAGCCCACAGGTCTGAGATTTAGAAGTCACTCTACCAGTGTTTTCACGTGGTGCAGTATCGACAAGGAGGCGATGAAAAGGTGAGGAGAGGGAGAAGGGGGATGATCCTCTTGTCACCCCCAGTGGCGATTCTGGCACAACCTACAGCTCGAGGCTGTCTGGAGCAATAGTAGCGCTTGAGGGGGTCAGATTCTCTTTTTTTTTTTGTAGATTGGGGTAAGTCTTCGTTCCGGTAATATTGCAGTGCGGGGCACGCGGGATCTCCTATTTCACGACAATGGCTCCCTGGGTAGGGTAGGTTTCTTGGGAGAGAGGAAAGGTAGTTGAGTAGTTCAAACGGCACAGAGTCTCTGGCCACTGCCTAGGCTGCACCGTCGGGGAAAGGCCGTCATCTGGTCATAAAGTCTCCTTGGAGACGGTACTGGAGGAGGGAGGGGGGACGTGCGTCACCAGGCTCCTGCTGTCACGTTTTACAGATTGCCCCAGCTCCTAGGGCCTCGCTCTGATTACCAGTCCGTATCTAGACTCCAAAGATCCCCCCGCCAGGTGTTCTTTGCAGCAGCCTATCTGCACAGATAAGGATATGGCGATCCCCGTGAAAGCAGAATTGAGGGGGGCAACTGATGCTGATGGCGAGATAATAAGATATAAAGCGAGGTGGAGCAGAGCGTTACGATGCGGGCGATTAGATACCTGGTGCTAGTATCCAGGTGAGTCCCCTTCCCCTTCTCCAGACTGCCACACAAAGACGTTGGTGCAGGGCCTCCTGAAGCCCAGGAGGAGGGGTTAAATCATATCTCCCATCATCTCTCTTCGCGGTGTTGCAGCAGTGTCGATGCCCCTTTACGTGACTGTGCCCTCCCCGCTGGGTTTTAACCCAGAGCGGTGCCACTCAAGGAAAACTCAGCGACTCTTCGCTGACCTGAACAGCAGGTATACTCCGTAGAAGGTCTGGAGGTCGGAAGGGTCCCCGATGCAAATGGGGAGGGCAGGGGTCCCCTCTGTCTAGAGCACTTTAGGTCTGATGTAAGGGGTGAGCGGCGTCTTGATTGGCTCCCTGGTGTTGTCCTCTGGTGTTGCCATAGTGCTCCCGCAGCCGCGCACCACCACCACTACAGGCCACGACTCCATGCAGGCTGGTAGGCCTCACTGCTGCGCCTCTCCTCAGGCACCGCGTAATGGAATGCGCCCCTCTCCCGGCAGCTCGATTGGAGTGCATTGTCAGGAGGCTCCTCGGAGCTCAGATATGAGGATGCATGGCTCCCGTAGTGGTCCCGCCCCGGTCAGGGCCCACGACCTCGCAGAGCTCTCAGTTCAGGCGGCCATCTTCATCTGCGGCCAGACCGCACCTCCAAGGTTTGGGATCTTATATTTGCCCCATCTCTTTCCAAGCCTCCGTATTGTGTATAGGTGTCCCTCTTGACCTCTCTGTGTCTCCCCACTTCCTTTTCCCCTGTCTCAATAATGAAGAGGATAAACCCCGCAATCGGGCACGTACCTGTGACAGCCACGCCCCTCCTGGGACATGGCGGGCTTCTGGGTCCTGATTCTTGGTACCTCTTCATTCCTCCGTTTGGCTGTATCCCTCCTGCTCTCCGGGAGCTTCCATCTCTCCTCCTGCGCACCTCCCTCTACATTGGCACGCAATGTTTCTTGTAGTCCCCCTGGGGCACCATTCTGCCAGCCCCGGTCCCTCTCCATCTCCGGTCCATTCCCCCGTCACATCCACACACCAGCCCAGTGGTCACTTGCCCCTATATTCCTGTTTGTCAACTCTCAAATGAAGTATACTCACCTGGAGGGATACCATTTGTATTGTTTGCATAGTACAGGGGGTGATATGACTGCTAAGGCCAGGTGGCTCTGTTACTGTTACTCCACTCCTCTCACCAGCCCAAGGTCCTCTTCTCCAAGAACCCCTGTTTGGTAACTCACACATGATGTGTACTCACCTGGGGGGATAATATATGTATAGTGTGTGTAAAACAGGGAGTTACATGACTGCATCTCCAAGGATGCTCTGTTACTGTCACTCCAAACACCAGTACAGTGTTCTCTTCTCCAAATACCCCTGTTTGGGAACTCACAAATGAAGTGTTCTCACCTGGGGAGGATAACATTTTTGAGTGTGTGAAGTACGGTGAGTGACATGACTGCTAATGCCAGGAGGCTCTGTTTTTGTAACTCCAAACAAAAGCCCAGTGTTCACTTGCCCAAATGCCCATGTTTGGCAACTCTCAATTAAAGTTTATTTACCAGTTGTGTAGTGGTGGGAAGTAGAGGGAGTGACCTGAATGCAAAGCCTAATAGGCCCTGTTTCTCTAACTCCAACCACAAGCCAAGTATTCACTTGCCCAAATCCATCTATTAGTAAACTCTCAAATGAAGTTTACTCACCCGGAAGGATAAAATTTGACAAGTGTGTGTAGTATGGAGAGTGACATGACTGAAATTCCCAGGAGGCATTGTTTCTCTAACTTCAAACACCAGACCAGTGTTCACTTGTTGAAAGACCCTTGCTTGCCAACTCTCAATTGAAGTTTACTCACCTAGGAGTGACCAATACACAGATCATGCCCAACTCAGAGATGTGTCTGTCTACCTTGCCCATCTTGACCTGCTAACCCAAGAGAATAGAAATGACACCTTACCCTGTGGGTATGACAAGTATTCCCAAGGCCTCTAGATGCATCACCAGATTGGTATTGGCAGCAGACACATTCACACTACACTATGCACATGATGACTCCAGTCACATATACAACAAAGTCCTGGGTCTGCCTGCATGCAGCCTCTTCTGGGTTTTGCATAATTCTTCTTGTTTCTGTGTGTGTTCTTGGAAAGTTATTGTGATTTACTCCTGCTTTCCTGGTCACTGGGGTGGGTTGTGGTACTTAACTTTGGCCTTTTCTAGTACTCCTAGCTCCCCTCTACACAATACACTTGCCTAGGTGTGTGACCGACCTTCGCATTCCACTTTCTTAGTATATGGTTTGTGCTCCCCCAGGCCCATTTCTAACTATTGTGATTTTCACTAATTGCAGTTTTCTAACAGTTTTTATGCCTATTTCTGCATACTAGTCTATATAATTGGTGTATTACTTACCTCCTAAGGGAGTATAGTCTCTATGGTATTTCTCGTATTTGTGTCACACTACACTAATAAGGGATACCTGGAATAAGGTGTAAGTACCATAGGTACCCACCACACTCCAGGCCAGCCTGACAGTGATTATGGTATGCTCTTACCTGGAGAGAAGAGCAGTACCAAAGACGTTGCGGAGACGATAGGGACCCACCTCCTAACTCCCTACCTGGTCCTCAGAACTATATGTGAGCTCCAGAGTGGTAGGTAAGATCCAAGGAGGAGGGCCTTCCAGGAAGAAGAGGTTGAGATCACGGATGACATCTAAAACAATATTAAATAAAATATTTCAATTGCCAACTCACAAATCATACATGACTTCACCTATTTTACTACTTTTTTGGTACATTAAATCATATTAGGTGCTCATACATACAGCTTATGGGTGTCTTTGTCTAACTGAAAAAAGTTGAATTCACTTCAGTAAACTTCTTTCTTGGTTTTCTCTGAAGTAATGCAAAACTTAACTTAGATAGAAATAGTACAGCAACATGAAACAATTCAACACCATGTTCATAAAAGGCAAAAGTTCTTCTTTTTTGCACAAGTGGTTAAGGAACTGTTCGAAATCCTCCTTGAGGGTTAATCTTAAGGTCTGTTATCAGCATTCAATCTCTTTTAGTTCTTGTGCCTTTTTCTAATTAAATGTCTTGTCCTAGTAAGCTAATGTTGTGCAGCGCTGGGTTTTTTTGTATTACCTTTTAAGCTTTACTTCTTTCCTTTCAGGCATGTTTCAGTCCCTGGGTCAAGGTCAGCTGAAGTCTGGAACACTTCTTCCAATAAATAAAGATTTCATCTGGGATGATTATGATGAGGAGAGAAAACCCTTGAAGAAGGAACACAAAGCAAGGTTTGTTGACTGGGGTGGGTTTTTCTAGTTGGTCTTTGAAGATGAATCATTAAGCATGTTGTTTATTGTCAAGTGCTACTGCAAATAAAAGTCTGTACACTGCCTTGACTTCCTTTTTGGTAAAAAAACGCACATATATCCTAATGCAAACACAGAGGCAAGTATTGTAACCAAATGCAAATAGGTAATCACCTTATATTTTTCCTAAAGTGTACTGATGTCATATTATCCTATTCCTAAAGTGTACCGATGTCATATTATCCAACCATAATTTAACGTGAATGCTTTACGAGTTTACGTATTTGCACACTGACTACTTTTGGCATGATCCTTCACACAGCCTCCTACACCACCCTATACCCTTCGCCACCCCTAAACCCTAAGATCCGTTTGAATTTGATTTTCTCAATACTTTTGTTGTATAAAAAAGTATTATTGTACAGAAACCAGGTCTACTAACATTTATGTTTACATTAATGTTTTGTGATTGGATTAACTAAGAATCAATCAATGTTACTGATTTCTTTTGATGAATGAAACCTAGAAGGATCTTTGTTGCTTTTGGTTTATAGGCCTAAGATACACAGAGGGGAACAATGCAGCTGGACTTTTCCGACCCTCTTGGGACTAAATCAGCTGGTATTGTGATACCTGTACTCAAGTCACGCCATCCCCTATCTACAAAATCGTAAGGAGGGAATGAGAGGTAAAAGTGATAATGTTTTGGTCTTAGGCCAAAACAGTAGGAGTTGGAAAGTTTTTGCTGCAGAACGCTCGACTGAATATTTGTTTGCTACGATAACAGAGAATAAACTGGTATGATATGTGTTAGAAATGGGGTTTATGGTTGGCTAGGTCATGCACCTAAGCCAGGCAGAAACCACCCACTCCAGTCAGGGCAAGGGAGTTACACGTCCAAGATAACCCCTGCTCACCCCCTTGGTAGCTTGGAAAAAGCAGTGAGGCGTAGACAATGTGTAAAGCGTTTGCACAACACACAAACACACCTGACGCACTACCCCCACCCCAAACATCACATATCAGTAATATCCTGTTACCTTAGCAGTTGTCAGAACATTACACATTAGTTATTCTGCAGAACTAGCAGTGGTGACATGTAACACACAGGTTACTTAGTATGCTGCGACATCAGCAGTAGTCAGGAAACACATTATTAGACCAAAGCACTTGTCATAAGAATATCATAAACGCCCATATTAGGAACATTATAAAACGTATGGCAAGTCAGAAAAAACATATTAGCATGTTATGCCCATAAAAGGAACATTTGCATACACATATGAAACATCATAAAACAGGTATGCAACATATAAGTCAAAAAAGTCTCTAAAAATAACTTATGTTATATATGTTATATATTTTGTCTCTTAGGAGTACCTGGTTTAGCTGAGGGCACCTCCGGTGCCAGTGGAACAAAAATGGGGCCCGGCGCTCCTCTGCGCCAAATGGGGGCCAAACGGGGGGCCTCCCAGGAGCTCCAAGGATGAGGAGGGTGGCACGCACTCCCTCTACATAAATGATGAGCCCCTCCTGGGGCCTGCAATCACTGGGGGCCCCCCTGCGCCTCAACCGGCACTCACGAGGGGGGCCAAAGTCAGCAAATAACTCAGAAAGGAGGGTGGGTGGCATGCACCCCCTCCGCTTTAATAACGGGCCCTCCTGGGGCCCGGAATCTCTGGCACACAATGGTACTGGCCCACAGGGGGCGACAAAAATGGGACCGGCGGCGCGGGGGCCTCCGGCGAGGCTTCCGCCCCGCCCGCGGTCCTGTGGAATGACTTTGGGCTCCGTGGGGTCAGGGAGAGGCTTCCTCCTCCCCTTCCAGTGCACTCAGGGGCTTCAGTGGGCAGGGAGCCTCCGTTAAGGCTTCCTTCCCTGCCTGCTTCTCTTCTCACAATGAAAAGCACCTCGCCACGGTGATCGGCCCTAAGTTACGGCCTTCTGGTGCCTCTGGGGCGCTCCTCGGAGCGAACCTCGCCCTGGGGTCACCATTAGGAGCACGCTTGCTCCAAGTTCCTTTGTCCTCAGTTTTCTTGTGCCCCAGGAGCAGTGCGCCTCAGGCGCTGCAACGATCACAGCCAGTGTCGCGGCAGTGATTTCTGTAACAGCAGCGCTGGGGTCAGGGGCCACAGCACCCAGCCCCTGTGGAGCAGAGTTCAGGGAAAAGGCCCACAGGTGGAGGGGCCCAGCAACAGGCCAGCACAAAGAGGATGCAAGCAAGTGTCAAGTCCTTACAGTGATCAAGCAGGACACAGGTCAGCACAGCAGCAGCAGTCCATGGTGGTTCCTGGTGAGTCCTTCCAGCCTTCTGTGTCCAGTTCCAAAATGTCTCCAAGAGTCTCCAAATTGTGGGGAAAACTCCTCTCTACTTATACTCAGTTTTTACAGTGTCTTACAATGGAAGTAGAGAAGATGTTCCAACCAGTTACAACTGGTTCTGGGAGTGCGCCCTCTCTCCTCCAGCACAGGCTCCAAAACATCAGTTGGGGGTAAACTACCCTATTGTGTGAGACCAGGGCACAGTCTTTACAAATGTAGGTGTGCCCCACCTCTCCCTTCTCTCAGCCCTAGAAGACTATTCAGTATGCAGATCCACCTCTGTGACACCTGAAAAGAATGCACAAAGCCCAACTGTCACTCTGCCCAGACGTGGATTGGAGTCAAGCTGCAAAACACCAGTCGTAAGCACAGATAAATGCTCACTTTCTAGAAGTAGCATTTCTGTAATAGTAATAAAAAATACACCTACACCAGTAAGCAGCATTTCTTATCACCATTACAACCATACACAACATACCTACGCTACCCCTCATAAATCAGACAATACACCTACATATAAAGCAGGGTATTTCTAATGCAAACCTATGAGAAGGCAGCAGTCACTGCAGTGAGACACCAATTTAGGCTGTTTGTCACTACCAGTACAGGCCACACAACCTGGCACATGTCCTGCCTTCTACATACATGGCACCCTACCCATAGGGCTAGCTAGGGCCTACCTTAGGGGTGACTTACATGTAGTAAAAGGGGAGTCCTGGGCCTCACAAGAAAATTTAGACGCCAGGTCCCTGTGGCAGAAAACTGCACACACAGCCCTTTGGCTAGCAGGCCTGAGGCAGGTTTGAAAGGCTACCTCAGTGGGTGGTGCAAGCAGCGCTGCAGGCCCACTAGTAGTATTTAATTTACATGCCCTGAGTATAGAGATACCACTGTACAAGGGACTTATAGGTAAATTAAATATGCCAATTAGGTATAAGCCAGTCATACCACCTTTAAATGGGAGAGCATCCGCACTTTAGCACTGATCAGCACTGATAAAGTGCTCAGAGTCCTAGAGCCAAAAGCGAGAGGTCAGAGAAAATAGGAGGAATTAGGCAAAAAGTCAGGGGATGAACCTGCCACAAGGGCCAGGGCCAGCAATATGAGTGAATGAAATTTTACTAAATTTGCTGGTTCCTCCTGGGTATTAAATAATTGATGCTGGCAAAGAGGCAAAGCGGGTGGGAGATTAGAGATAATTACCAGGAAAACAATAAAGTCTGAGAACATAGCACTAGCATGATGACTTAAACAGATCAGACACTGATCCAATGCAAGTCACAGTGTTTGTTAGAGAGCCCCCGCAATGGCCCGATTGTGTCACTAGAACGTTTGAGCTCCGGTTTAAGTAATATTACAGCGCCGAACATTCGGAACGTTATTCTTGATTATAAGAATGTGCACTTTAATGTGCCTACCAAACCAATCCAGCATAAGTTAAAATATTTGTTGGCACTACTTAACCTCAGTGGTCAATGTGGTCTGTTGTGATAACTCTCGCATTTAATTGGGCCCTGGAGCCTCAGTGTATGAATAAGTCTAATTCTACCGGGGTTAAGTCGGTGAGAAATTGGCAAAACCTGAATACCAGTGAACTGGTGGCAAGAGTTAAGGCAAACTGCAATGTAGCAAATTTGGAAGGCGACCCTAAGGTGCTGTTAAGGTAATAAAATGAGTGATTTAAAATCGCAAAAATGGAATGGTCCCTTGTGAATTTATTGTCATTCAGGGAAACCAAAGGCAGATCAGCTGTTTCAAGGATGAGCTGAAGAGAATGAAGAATAAGGTTCGCCAGTTGGAATGGAGGGGCCCGCAGAGATGAGACTCGCTCTAGTCTCCGCTGGAATATTCGGGACGTGGGAAGTGACGCCGGGAGTATAGGATATGACAAAGGTAGGTGGGGGAGGGCTTATGGGTGAGGGGATAAAAAGGGCATGGGGGAGGGATCGGCCTCTTTCTGCGCCGAACAGCTATCGGAGGGGAATTTGGCCGAATGGGTTTTCAGGTTTAGGTAGGCAGAAGGGATTGGGTAACGGCTCGCAAAGTTTTGCTTTCCCGGTTTCTTCACTTTGTTTCTCCGGCTTTATACCGCTATCGCTTCGGCGCCATGGCAACAAGCCATGATGCTGAAGCTGTCAGGGCTGCGCTTCACATTCTTGGCGAAGCCGGCCGTGCCGATCTCCTCAGGCCTGGTGTACTCGACCAGGCCTGGTTCGACATGGTGCGGCCGACGCACGTTGCGTCGAGCCAAGTAGCGGCAGTAGTGGCCACGTGTACATCTCCAGAAAGGGGGGCGGGCCCAAAAAATTTAAAAAAACAGCGGGAGGATGAGCGCGTCCAGCCCGTCCCTGGAGAGTGAGGTGGTGGGCACTGGGCAGGCAGGGGAAGGGGCATTAGAGGGGATAGGTGCAGTATTTCTTGAGGAGTTTGCCCCTTGGCACCCCCAGGAATTTTTGAATATGGAAGGGCCTGGATTGGCCCTTGATTTGGGATAGCAGGTATGGCCTCGGCCCAGCCAGGAGTGGGCCCCTTTGGACCTTTCTTGCCCCACAGGGGGAGCAACACACGTCAAGGGCCCCGGGTCCCCAACTAAAAGAGGGGGCAAGTGTACAGACAAGGCGAAAGGCGGGCCCAGTAAGGCAAAAATTGTGGGTATGCAGGGCAAGAAAGTTAAAGCTGGGGTCAAGCAAGGGCTGGCAGGACAGGGGCAAAGGGGACTGGGCAGGCAGTGCAGGTGGGACCCGGTCGAGGCTGGGGATCTAGAGGCCAGTATCAAGGAGCAGTGCCTCATTGTGGCAGAGACAGAAGAAAGGTGGGCCCAACTGTGTAGAGACCGGGAAGAGGCAGGGGCACGAGACAGGCACTTTAAAAGGGCAGCTGAGGGCATGGAAGGGACGGGACCCCAACCTACAGGTATGGGGCCCGGTAGTTGGGTCTGGGTGCCTCAGGTAGAGGAGGGGTCAGGAGGCTTGTGCGGCCGGAGGTCATTTTGGCGCAGGAAGTCCCAGTGGCGCACACAGCCACATTGGGCTAGGACATACAATGCCAGCGTCGGAGGCTGGCAGAAAGAAGGTGATGCCAACGGGGCGCAAAATGGCACGTTGGTCTGAAGCGCTTCGGTGGCCTTCTCTACACCGCTGGATCGAGGGGCATGCAGAAATGGTATGCGTCATGAGGGCCAGGAAGAAGCCTCAGCGAGTAATATGTGAATGACGGGAGGTGCTGGCAACATGGGTGAGATGGTTGAAGAGGATGTGTTTGAACTTGATTATGAGGAGGAGGTGGATGAATGGGAGGACGGAGAGATCCGTGAAGCGGTGGTGAGCAGTGTAAAAGGGAGTGGGCAAGGGCGCAAGTGCGGCACAACCCCTTCTGCTTCTATTTTGCAGGATCCCATGTCCGTTGTCAGGCCACTGGAGGTGCGGCATGGGCCGGCACGTGGTCGAGGGGCAAAGAAGGTGGCGCGGCCCCTGGGGGGGCAAGGCAGAGGTAAGGAGCAATGGTGGTGGGTTTGTAGGATAGTTCTGGTTCTAGTGGGTCATGCACATGTAAGTCCATAGGTGTAGGGGATTTTTCGGTTCACAAACCAGCTATGGAAGGAGTGATACACGGGGGTGAAGCGGGAAAGGCTAAGGGAGCTCTTATAAAAACAACGACTGAAACAGGTAATCAGGCAGCTGGGGAGGTCACTGGGTCTGAGGACAAGGAAGGGGGGGACACAAGAAGCGGCTCCCGTACATGGGTCTGGCCATGCCTTTGGGGTTGCACGTAGCAGAAAAAAACAAAGCTAGGATTTGGAAGCATGAACATGTGGACGTTTTTAAGCTCCTACATATAGACATACAGGCTAAAGAGAGATCCAAGGAGCAGGAGTGGGAGTTAGCGCGCAGAAATAGAGTGCTGATCACAATGGATAACTGGATGTCAGCTGTTTTGATTTTTACCAGCATATATTGCGAGAAGTTCCCGGATAGGGCCATAGCGCATTTTAAGTATATGGATATTATAAGGAAAGCCCAGATGCATTTCGGGGGTTTTGCTTGGTGGAGCTATGCTGAAGAATTCATGGCTAGGGTGAGCGTCTATCCTGATAAACGCTGGGGTGACGTAGACCCAGAATTGTGGATGCAATGAATGGCGTCAGCACAATCCATAGCATCTACGCACACCGCAAGAGGTTTGCCTGTAGTCTACAAGCCTTTTCAGGCATGTCCTGCCCAAGGAGGGGCAGGCGTGGGCCAACGGACCCCAGTGTCCACAACAGGAGCATGTTGGAACTTTAATAAAGGTTTTAGTTCCGGACAGTCCTGCAAATTTAAACATGACTGCTCCAAGTGCGGGGGCCGTCATCCAGTCACACAATGTTTTACTCTCTCCAGCCCAGCTGAACAATGGAGAGCGTCCAAAGGGCGAGGCATGCAGGGCACTCCTGCGCCAAAAGGCTCCTACGCCAATTAGGTTGAGGACCCTTCTGCCCTGGCTACATAGCTATCCTGATAGCGACACAGCTTGCAAGTTGGAGTGGGGTTTTCGGGAGGGTTTTCGGGTTGGTTACCAAGGTCCACAACTAAGGAGATGGGCGGACAACCTGCGGTCCGCCAAGGAAATGCCACAAGTAGTGTGGGCCAAAGTAGACAAAGAGGTGTCGCTGGGCAGAATTGCGGGGCCTTATTATGATTGGCCAACTGCAGATTTGATGATATCACCTTTGGGGGTAGTGCCTAAAAAGGCCCCCGGGGAATTGTGCCTGATTCATCATTTGTCCTGGCCGGAGGGTACCTCTGTTAATGACTTTATTGCACCCGCGGACACTGGGGTGGTTTACGCATCCGTGGATGATGCCATCAAGCTGGTCAGGGGGTGTGGCAAACATGCTGAGTTGGCAAAGTGCGACATTCAATCGGCTTTCCGGCTGCTGCCAATACACCTGGATGATTTTGATCCGCTGGGTATGCAATTCGACGGGGCAATTTATGTTGACAGGGTGCTTCCTATGGGTTGAGCCATTTCATGTGCACTTTTCGAGGCTTTCAGTACCTTCCTACAGTGGGTCTTTGTCAAACAGAGTGGTCATCTGACGGTGACACACTACTTGGATGAGTTTCCTTTTGTAGGGAAGGCCTTTTCTGGAGACTGCGGAAGGGCGCTGATGGCTTTTCAGGATTTAGCTCAGAGCTTTGAGGTGCCTTTGGCTCCAGAAAAGACAGAAGGGCCACAATCAATCTTAACCTTTTTGGGCATAGAACTGGATGCAAACATCATGGTGGCTAGATTGCCGGGACCTAAGGTGAAGGACATGCTGGAATTCTTGGGCACAGTGAGGGTACTCCGCAAGATTGATCTGCGGTCAGCTCAGAAGCTGTTAGGCTACCTTAATTTTGCTTGCAGGGTAGTATGGGGAGGCAGGACTTTCTCTAGGCTCCTGGGCTTAGCCATGTCAGCATCTGTGCTGCCACACCATAGGTATGAGGGAGGATATCAAGGTGTGGGAAACTTTTTGGGGAGATTTCAGTGGTGTGTCCATTTTTCTCAGCAAAGCCGATACGGTTTGGCAAGTGCAGATTTTGTCAGATGCAGCAGGAGCCACAGGTTTCGGTCTTTTCTGGGACTGGAGATGGTGCGCAGAAACATGGCCCTCACGGTGGCTGCAGCAAGGGAGGAGCATTGCTTTCCTTGAGTTTTTTCCCTTCTTGGTGGCCTTGGCTGTGTGGGGGCATGAGTTAACGAACAGGGCAGTAGTTTTTCATATTGACAACATGACAGTAGTTGACTTAGTTAACAGACAGAGAGCGAGTGATCTCAGGGTTTCGTGCTTGTTGCGCCACTTTATGCTTCGCTGTCTATCATTAAATGTTATTTTCAAAGCTGCAAACATACCTGGGGTGTACAATGAGATTGCAGATTCCGTGTCTCGTTCACAGTGGCAACGTTTTCGCACATTGGCACCAGGAGCGGAGCGGAACAAGACCACGGTCCCGGCAGACATTTGGGAGTGGTGGGCGTGATTATCACTGGGCTGGTAGAGATGTCCCTAGCGGAATTCACTCGGCGGAGTTACAGACTGGCATGGTTGGATTTTCAATCCTTTGAGTCCTGTCAGGGCAATTTTTGGTTACAGGGAACTGAGGTGCTAGAGTTACGCACGTTGCGTTTTGAGCTACTTCTGATTGGGAAAGGATTGTCGCCCGCAACCATTGGTGGCAAATTGGCAGGGATATCTTTTTACGGAAAACTCTTTTTTGGTTTTGACCCAGCACGCAATGATTTGTTGGGAAAAATGCTAAAAGGCTGGGGCAGGGTTAGGTCAAGTTCAGGAAGGGCAATTAGAGCGCCCATCACTTTTGAGTTATTGCTGGAGCTCTTGCATGTTTTGCCAGTTTGCTGCGCTGATGAATTTGAGTTGGCTTTATTTCGGCTGTGCATGGTGTGGTTATTTTTGGGGCTTTTCGATTGTCAGAATTGCTGGGGGTGGCTAGGGGGGTTGGGGTGAAGGTTAAGGGGGTTTGCCTGCATGGGGATCGTTTTGGGATTTGGCTCAGGCGCTCTAAGACTGATCAGTTGGGGAAAGGGAAATGGGTATGGCTGTTCAGAGGTAGTAACATAGCCTCTTGCCCAGTGCTGGAATGGATGAGCTTTTAGGGTGTGAGGTGCTTGGCAGGAGCAAGCTGAGTTTTTGTGCACAGCTCAGGGGCAAAGCTTACTAGTTTTCAATTGTTGCAGGTGTTATGTATGGCTTTGAGGTGGACTGGGTGTCACGCTCTTGACTTTGGCACTCATTCCTTTAGGATTGGGGCAGCTACTGCTGCGGCTCATTTGGGCCGGGACTGGGCGAGGATTAAGGCTATAGGTAGATGGATGTCTAGATGTTGCGAGCGCTACATGAGGCCGTAGTGAGTTGGGTTGTTCGGGATCCATGCGGGCTAGCCAATGTTCGGCAGTGGTTGGGGATGAGGTTTAAGATCTAGAGACCATCGTTACAGTTCTTTTTCTTTGCAGGATGCGTATACGGACCACAGAAGGACAAGATGACCACATGGCTGGTCGGCCACACAGCCCTTTGGCTAGCAGGCCTGAGGCAGGTTTGAAAGGCTACCTCAGTGGGTGGCGCAAGCAGCGCTGCAGGCCCACTAGTAGTATTTAATTTACATGCCCTGAGTATAGAGATACCACTGTACAAGGGACTTATAGGTAAATTAAATATGCCAATTAGGTATAAGCCAGTCATACCACCTTTAAATGGGAGAGCATCCGCACTTTAGCACTGATCAGCACTGATAAAGTGCTCAGAGTCCTAGAGCCAAAAGCGAGAGGTCAGAGAAAATAGGAGGAATTAGGCAAAAAGTCAGGGGATGAACCTGCCACAAGGGCCAGGGCCAGCAATATGAGTGAATGAAATTATACTAAATTTGCTGGTTCCTCCTGGGTATTAAATAATTGATGCTGGCAAAGAGACAAAGCGGGTGGGAGATTAGAGATAATTACCAGGAAAACAATAAAGTCTGAGAACATAGCAGTAGCATGATGACTTAAACAGATCAGACACTGATCCAATGCAAGTCACAGTGTTTGTTAGAGAGCCCCCGCAATTGCCTGATTGTGTCACTAGAACGTTTGAGCTCCGGTTTAAGTAATATTACGGCGCCGAACATTCGGAACGTTATTCTTGATGATAAGAATGTGCACTTTAATGTGCCTACCAAACCAATCCAGCATAAGTTTAAATATTTGTTGGCACTACTTAACCTCAGTGGTCAATGTGGTCTGTTGTGATAACTCTCGCATTTAATTGGGCCCTGGAGCCTCAGTGTATGAATAAGTCTAATTCTACCGGGGTTAAGTCGGTGAGAAATTGGCAAAACCTGAATACCAGTGAACTGGTGGCAAGAGTTAAGGCAAACTGCAATGTAGCAAATTTGGAAGGCGACCCTAAGGTGCTGTTAAGGTAATATAATGAGTGATTTAAAATCGCAAAAATTGAATGGTCCCTTGTGAATTTATTGTCATTCAGGGAAACCAAAGCCAGATCAGCTGGTTCAAGGATGAGCTGAAGAGAATGAAGAATAAGGTTCGCCAGTTGGAATGGAGGGGCCCGCAGAGATGAGACTCGCTCTAGTCTCCGCTGGAATATTCGGGACGTGGGAAGTGACGCCAGGAGTATAGGATATGACGAAGGTAGGTGGGGGAGGGCTTATGGGTGAGGGGATAAAAAGGGCATGGGGGAGGGATCGGCCTCTTTCTGCGCCGAACAGCTATCGGAGCGGAATTTGGCCGAATGGGTTTTCAGCTTTAGGTAGGCAGAAGGGATTGGGTAACGGCTCGCAAAGTTTTGCTTTCCCGGTTTTTTCACTTTGTTTCTCCGGCTTTATACCGCTATCGCTTCGGCGCCATGGCAACAAGCCATGATGCTGAAGCTGTCAGGGCTGCGCTTCGCATTCTTGGCGAAGCCGGCCGTGCCGATCTCCTCAGGCCTGGTGTACTCGACCAGGCCTGGTTCGACATGGTGCGGCCGACGCACGTTGCGTCGCGCCAAGTAGCGGCAGTAGTGGCCACGTGTACATCTCCAGAAAGGGGGGCGGGGCCCAAAAAAATAAAAAAAACAGCGGGAGGATGAGCGCGTCCAGCCCGTCCCTGGAGAGTGAGGTGGTGGGCACTGGGCAGGCAGGGGAAGGGGCATTAGAGGGGATAGGTGCAGTATTTCTTGAGGAGTTTGCCCCTTGGCACCCCCAGGAATTTTTGAATATGGAAGGGCCTGGTTTGGCCCTTGATTTGGGATAGCAGGTATGGCCTCGGCCCAGCCAGGAGTGGGCCCCTTTGGACCTTTCTTGCCCCACAGGGGGTGCAACACACGTCAAGGGCCCCGGGTCCCCAATTAAAAGAGGGGGCAAGTGTACAGGCAAGGCGAAAGGCGGGCCCAGTAAGGCAAAAATTGTGGGTAGGCAGGCCAAGAAAGTTAAAGCTGGGGTCAAGCAAGGGCTGGCAGGGCAGGGGCAAAGGGGACTGGGCAGGCAGTGCAGGTGGGACCCGGTCGAGGCTGGGGATCTAGAGGCCAGTATCAAGGAGCAGTGCCTCATTGTGGCAGAGACGGAAGAAAGGTGGGCCCAACTGTGTAGAGACCGGGAAGAGGCAGGGGCACGAGACAGGCAGTTTAAAAGGGCAGCTGAGGGCATGGAAGGGACGGGACCCCAACCTACAGGTATGGGGCCCGGTAGTTGGGTCTAGGTGCCTCAGGCAGAGGAGGGGTCAGGAGGCTTGTGTGGCCGGAGGTCATTTCGGCACAGGAAGTCCCAGTGGCGCACACAGCCACATTGGGCTAGGACATACAATGCCAGCGTCGGAGGCTGGCAGAAAGAAGGTGATGCCAACGGGGCACAAAACGGCACGTTGGTCTGAAGCGCTAGAGGGGTCTTCGGTGGCCTTCTCTACACCGCTGGATCGAGGGGCATGCAGAAATGGTATGCGTCATGAGGGCCAGGAAGAAGCCTCAGAGAGTAATATGTGAATGACGGGAAGTGCTGGCAACATGGGTGAGATGGTTGAAGAGGATGTGTTTGAACTCGATTATGAGGAGGAGGTGGATGAATGGGAGGACGGAGAGATCCCTGAAGCGGTGGTGAGCAGTGTAAAAGGGAGGGGGCAAGGGCGCAAGTGCGGCGCAACCCCTTCTGCTTCTATTTTGGAGGATCCCATGTCCGTTGTCAGGCCACTGGAGGTGCGGCATGGGCCGGCACGTGGTCGAGGGGCAAAGAAGGTGGCGCGGCCCCTGGGGGGGCAAGGCAGAGGTAAGGAGCAATGGTGGTGGGTTTGTGGGGATAGTTCTGGTTCTAGTGGGTCATGCACATGTAAGTCCATAGGGGTAGGGGATTTTTCGGTTCACAAACCAGCTATGGAAGGAGTGATACACGGGGGTGAAGCGGGAAAGGCTAAGGGAGCTCTTATAAAAACAACGACTGAAACAGGTAATCAGGCAGCTGGGGAGGTCCCTAGGCCTAGGACAAGGAAGGGGGGGACACAAGAAGCGGCTCCCGTACATGGGTCTGGCCATGCCTTTGGGGTTGCACGTAGCAGAAAAAACCAAAGCTAGGATTTGGAAGCATGAACATGTGGACGTTTTTAAGCTCCTACAAATAGACATACAGGCTAAAGAGAGATCCAAGGAGCAGGAGTGGGAGTTAGCGCGCAGAAATAGAGTGCTGATCACGATGGATAACTGGATGTCAGCTGTTTTGAGTTTTACCAGCATATATTGCGAGAAGTTCCCGGACAGGGCCATAGCGCTTTTTAAGTATATGGATATTATAAGGAAAGCCCAGATGCATTTCGGGGGTTTTGCTTGGCGGAGCTATGCTGAGGAATTCATGGCTAGGTTGAGCGTCTATCCTGATAAACCCTGGGGTGACGTAGACCCAGAATTGTGGATTCAGTGAATGGCGTCAGCACAATCCATAGCATCTACGCACACCGCAAGTGGTTTACCTGTAGTCTACAAGCCTTTTCAGGCATGTCCTGCCCAAGGAGGGGCAGGCGTGGGCCAACGGACCCCAGTGTCCACAACAGGAGCATGTTGGAACTTTAATAAAGGTTTTAGTTCCGGACAGTCCTGCAAATTTAAACATGACTGCTGCAAGTGCGGGGGCCGTCATCCAGTCACACAATGTTTTACTCTCTCCAGCCCAGCTGAACAATGGAGAGCGTCCAAAGGGCGAGCCATGCAGGGCACTCCTGTGCCAAAAGGCTCCTACGCCAATTAGGTTGAGGACCCTTCTGCCCTGGCTACATAGCTATCCTGATAGCGACACAGCTTGCAAGTTGGAGTGGGGTTTTCGGAGGGTTTTCGGGTTGGTTACCAAGGTCCACAACTAAGGAGATGGGCGGACAACCTGCGGTCCGCCAAGGAAATGCCACAAGTAGTGTGGGCCAAAGTAGACAAAGAGGTGTCGCTGGGCAGAATTGCGGGGCCTTATTATGATTGGCCAACTGCAGATTTGATTATATCACCTTTGGGGGTAGTGCCTAAAAAGGCCCCCGGGGAATTGTGCCTGATTCATCATTTGTCCTGGCCGGAGGGTACCTCTGTTAATGACTTTATTGCACCCGCGGACACTGGGGTGGTTTACGCATCCGTGGATGATGCCATCAAGCTGGTCAGGGGGTGTGGCAAACATGCTGAGTTGGCAAAGTGCGACATTCAATCGGCTTTCCGGCTGCTGCCAATACACCTGGATGATTTTGATCTGCTGGGTATGCAATTCGACGGGGCAATTTATGTTGACAGGGTGCTTCCTATGGGTTGAGCCATTTCATGTGCACTTTTCGAGGCTTTCAGTACCTTCCTACAGTGGGTCTTTGTCAAACAGAGTGGTCATTGGACGGTGACACACTACTTGGATGAGTTTCCTTTTGTAGGGCCTTTTCTGGAGACTGCGGAAGGGTGCTGACGGCTTTTCAGGATTTAGCTCAGAGCTTTGAGGTGCCTTTGGCTCCAGAAAAGACAGAAGGGCTACAATCAATCTTAACCTTTTTGGGCATAGAACTGGATGCAAACATCATGGTGGCTAGATTGCCGGGACCTAAGGTGAAGGACATGCTGGAATTCTTGGGCACAGTGAGGGTACTCCGCAAGATTGATCTGCGGTCAGCTCAGAAGCTGTTAGGCTACCTTAATTTTGCTTGCAGGGTAGTACGGGGAGGCAGGACTTTCTCTAGGCTCCTGGGCTTAGCCATGTCAGGATCTGTGCTGCCACATCATAGGTATGAGGGAGGATATCAAGGTGTGGGAAACTTTTTGGGGAGATTTCAGTGGTGTGTCCATTTTTCTCTGCAAAGCCGATACGGTTTGGCAAGTGCAGATTTTGTCAGATGCAGCAGGAGCCACAGGTTTCGGTCTTTTCTGGGACGGGAGATGGTGCGCAGAAACATGGCCCTCACGGTGGCTGCAGCAAGGGAGGAGCATTGCTTTCCTTGAGTTTTTTCCCTTCTTGGTGGCCTTGGCTGTGTGGGGGCATGAGTTAGCAAACAGGGCAGTAGTTTTTCACATTGACAACATGACAGTAGTTGACTTAGTTAACAGACAGAGAGCGAGTGATCTCAGGGTTTCGCGCTTGTTGCGCCACTTTATGCTTCGCTGTCTGTCATTAAATGTTATTTTCAAAGCTGCAAACATACCTGGGGTGTACAATGGGATTGCAGATTCCGTGTCTCGTTCACAGTGGCAACGTTTTCGCACATTGGCACCAGGAGCGGATCGGAACAAGACCACGGTCCCGGCAGACATTTGGGAGTGGTGGGCGTGATTATCACTGGGCTGGTAGAGATGTCCCTAGCGGAATTCACTCGGCGGAGTTACAGACTGGCATGGTTGGATTTTCAATCCTTTGAGTCCTGTCAGGGCAATTTTTGGTTACAGGGAACTGAGGTGCTAGAGTTACGCACGTTGCATTTTGAGCTACTTCTGATTGGGAAAGGTTTGTCGCCCGCAACCATTGGTGGCAAATTGGCAGGGATATCTTTTTACGGAAAACTCTTTTTTGGTTTTGACCCAGCACGCAATGATTTGTTGGGAAAAATGCTAAAAGGCTGGAGCAGGGTTAGGTCAAGTTCAGGAAGGGCAATTAGAGCGCCCATCACTTTCGAGTTATTGCTGGAGCTCTTGCATGTTTTGCCAGTTTGCTGCGCTGATGAATGTGAGTTGGCTTTATTTCGGCTGTGCATGGTGTGGTTGTTTTTGGGGCTTTTCGATTGTCAGAATTGCTGGGGGTGATTGTAGATTGAGAGTAGATTGTCTAGCTGTAATTAAGGGTAGCAGACCATCCGGCTAAGAAGGAGATGTATTACCAGCCAGTACAGACAAGAATCTGTTACTAAACATGCGCACTGCGGTACGAGCAATCATTTATTCCTCTCTACTCTCAAGTTATGTCCACGAGGAACTAAAAAAAAACAGCACTAGACCCGGACTCAATGAAATTGTATTTCAACTGTCATCTTGTAACATTAATGGAGTAGGCCATTTTTAACCTACTTTCATCCTTTGCAGGCTGCCAAAATCTGCCCCTCCTAAGCAAGGAGGCTTTAAAGAAGGCTATGGCACAGAGAGTGTGGTTAAAGCAGCACCTGGGTCCATATTTATACTTTTTGACGCAAAACTGCATCAAGGCAGTTTTGCGTCAAAAATCTTACCGCGGGCTAACGCCATTTCTATGCGCCGTGCGGGCGTCAAATTTATACTTTGACGCACAGCGGCGCAAACCACAGGTGTGAGTCATTTATTTTGACTCAAACCAATGCGTCACATCATAAAGAAAAACAACGTTAACACAGCGAAAATGACTGTGAGCCGGTTTACGACATTGCAAACGGGAAACGCGCCGTTTTTTTACGCAATAGCGTCAAGAAGCGGCGCAAACACACCAAAATGTGCTAAGGAGAGCCAAAATGGATCCCAGATGCCTGCACGGACCCCAGGAACATGACAACAGACCAGGAACCAGCCAGGAGGACCCACACAAGACCCAGGACAGGGAGAAGAAGAAAATAAAGTGTTGCCTCAGTGCAGAGGAGCAGGAAATTCTGGTGAAAGAGGTGACGGAACACCAGCACCAACTTTTTGTCACCTCATAGTTGCCAATCAGTAGGAGAGAGGCAATATGGCAACAAATTGTTGACAAGATAAACAGTGTGGCAGAAGTAAGGAGAACAGTCATTGAGTGCAAGAAACGCTGGCATGACTGCAAACGTAGGACCAAGGAAAAGATGGCCAGGAACAGGAAGGCAGCACTGCAGACTGGAGGTGGGAGTCCAGCACCGCAGGAGGCCCTGGACCACATGGAGGAGATGGTGACAGCCGTCATCCCTGAGGAGATCGTCACAGGGATTCAAGGACAGGACAGCACAGACTACCAGGAGACAACACACATGCAGGGTAAGTCGCATGGGGAACTAAAATGCGTAATTGTTAACTGCAACCAGGGAGGGGGACATACCTACTACACAATGCATGTAAGTCATGATATTCAGGGAGTGGCATGGGTAAAGGGGCACGGTACAGGGGCATGGCCCGTTCAGAGGAAACCTGGGGCACAGTATCACACTACACCAACAACCTTTGCATGGGGGTATGCTGCCATGCCAAGGATGTTGGAAAGGTAAAGCCAGGCCAGGTAGGTAGGGTAAAACATTAAATTGGCATGGTATCACATGTCAGCCAGTATTCTCCCTACATGAACTAGGGCCCAATTAAAAATCTCAGGCCATATCTGCAAGTGGAATTCAACATTGACAACAGTTGCCACTACCACCTCTGCTGTGTGTGCAGGTCAAGTAGCTAATGGCAGTAACATCCCCATGGATCAAACACACCCAAATTAGAGGGTTCAGGATGACAACGTTATCAATCCCCTGAAATCAATACAAATGTACTAATCCTGTCAAATGTGATTTTCTATAGTTGCAAAAAACATCGGCCACTGTCATAAACATTATGAGGTACACAGCACCAATGTCATACCCATGCTGCATATGTCAGGGTCCGCCCTATGCCAGGGTCACAATAGCTCCAATGACACCATGCAACATACCAAATGTCATACTGCTCAGACAACAGCATTGAGGGGGAGGACTTATGTAACTGGCTACAGAAATGCACCTGCACAGTCAGAGGAGGAAATGGAACACTGCTAGGACCATCAGTGCAATCCAATGTAGCACACATTCCCCAACATCAACATTACACACTACCAATGCTGACATACGTAGTGTGCCATGCCAATGCTATACATAGTTATGCTGGGTCTCAGCAACATATAGCTGGATGTGAAATATCAGAGACTGGGGCAGTTCCAGATTGTTAAGTGTGGTGCAAGTGCCATCAGAACAACCACAGCCAGTGCAAGGCTTCACCATGAGAATGGAGGTAGACGGAGGGTTGAGTGGGACAAGAAGGTGGAACTTCACAAATAGGCCAGAACCAACACCTAGAGGATGTGATGCTGACGAGTCCCCAAACTGCCCACACTACATGTGACATGCAGGTGGGGCATCGGCCAGGGAGAATGCTATAATGAAAGACTGGAATAATGAACAGGAACCAAGAACACAATGTGCAACTAATAGGAAGGCAGGCACGTTACATTACAAATCCCACAACACAGACACACGAATTGTACCATATCTCATTGCAGAGGACGATGGCTCTCCAGTGGATCTGCCTGTCCAGGACTACCCTGATGACATGGATGACGAGCTGACAAACATCAGCCAGCAGACCCTCCAAGATATCCTTGGGACCCTCTAGACCCCACCTTCAGTCATAAGGAGGAGCACAGAACTAGCAGCCATCACAGAGGACCCACCCACCGCCCCCAATTGTACGACCTGCCAGCTCCAACCCAGCTGAGGACTCTGACGAAACTGGCACCAGCTTTGAGAGAACTGTAGTTGGAGTACAGCGGGAGCTGGCCAAGGAGGGAAGCTGAAGTCTGTGGGTAAGACTTTGGCATCCCTATTCTGTGAGAATCATGGTCTGACTTGCTGACTAAATCACGAATATTGTCTTCTGCTACATTTTCTGATTTTAAGTTCTATCCACAAAAGTCATCCCTATTCACATGGCCGTTCCTACAGGACTGCCCTACAATTCCAAAATATGACTATTCGCTAATGATTGGCCATCTCAAAGATGGGAAAAAATAATACTCTACTCAAGGAACATATCCAATCATTGACCAGCGCATCACACCTTGCTATGTGTCCAAGACACAGGAGTCAATCACACAACAGCAGCATACACAACACAGAACAGAAATATCAACACTTACTGGAGATGTCTGGTTCTGCAAATCGAGCCACCTCTCCGATAGTGTAGGGGGCAGGTCCACCTGTAAGGCATGGAAGGGAGAAATGTGCTCAATGTCTGTGCACTGTACAACACTTCCAAAATACAGATACTATGTGTAATATTAAATCAGAAAGTCAAGCCTCTCAGACATGATGATACTGCATCTGACATACCACTGCAAACATGTACAGACCCGGGGACTCCAGTGAGTGATACACACATATCTGCACACATGCAGTGGCACTAACTATCATGTGGTGGCAAACATGCTCCATCATTAGTTAGCAGACTAATTCATTGAGTGTATTCCTCTCATCATGTGTATCCATGAGAGAAATGCGAAGCCACTTTCCTGGAGGACTGCAATACCAGTCACCCAGCCATTGTGACTAAGACCAATTTAAAACACACAGGTACAATGTACAGAGGGCCAGGGACAGTTGTTAGCCCTCAATTTGTATAATTTGCTTCATTTTATGTGCCACAGCTACGGTAAGTTGCATTAACTTTTGGCTTCCATCCCTAATTTAATTGTGGCACTACAGAGTCCAAATATCAGTCTAAGATGTTACCTGAGGTCAGCTATAACTTGTTACTTATGTGTCAGAATCCAGTTCAGATATGTATCAGACAAAATTGAGGGACACAATATTTCTTGAAAATATCTGGATTTAAAACATGTGTTTCCTTGTACACTAACAGACCATGCATGAAACGTATGCTAGAGCCACATTTGCATCATCTATTGACGTGAAGGCAGCACTAATTTACAGGCTCCTGTTGTGTTTTGTAAGTTAGTGCAGCTGTTGTGTCAACAAATGACGGTAATGTGTAGGAATTATTGTATATCTCACAGGCAAATGTATGTTTAACTTGCATTCCACATGTCGAAAAACATTGCCTGCAGCATATGAACAAATATGCTACTGTCACTACAGAGCATTTAAATGTGCACATTACTCTGATTTGTACTTACCAACAGGGCCACCGATCACAATCCCCAGGTGGTCCAGCAGGTCTTGCTCCCAGGCAACCAGGTCAGCCCAACGGTGTTTCAGCTGGTGGCCATTGCACAGTGTGTTGTAGATTCGCTTTAGATGGTACAGGACCTTTGCCTACCGGAGCCTCCTTGCCTCTGTGTGATACCCCTGTATCACACGCCCACCTGCCTCGATCATTAAGAGTAGGAAGTGGCACACCAGCCAAATAAATCCACCCAGCTCCTCCTCTCCCATCCTGCCAAGATGAGGCCTACCCAACATGCTTGCACAAAAAATAGGAAATAAAGGGGTACAGAGGAGAATGGAGGGAAAGTAGAAGAGGGAAATTAAAAACAATTAACAGAACACAGCCCAACTATCCCCAAACTAACACTACCCACAACAGACTCCCAACAGTACAAAGACAAATTTAGTCACCAGAAATGACCAAAAAAACACTTACACAGGATACCACAGACACTTAAGAAACACAAAAAGACAATTTACAGACCACAAAGGAGACAAATTCACAAAATGCGCAGAGAGAAAAGTCAAAACAAAGCCACACAGTCAGGAAATATCACAGACTGCAAAGTGAAAGTGAGAGTACATCCACTGTACCAATTCTGTACACAGGATACCCTATAACATCACTTCCTGCCTCAAATGCAGTGCGTTTTTAATGTTATGCATCAAAATATTATAACCCTTACAGTCTGTGCGTCATTTGTTTTTACGCACATGCTTAGAAATAACCCTGCATCCATATTTAGAAATATGTTTCATTCTTAACCAATTTCAGGGGGTGCAGTGTGGGAATTACCGCTCAGGGCCAATGGATGTTTCATGGTAATGAGCGTCATTTTTCGACACATATGCGTCATTTTTTTATGCATGTGTGTCTTTTTTGATGCGTATGCGGCAAAATTTCTGTCTTTGACTGGGTTTGTGCCATTTCTCATGTATAATAGTACATGACAGGTGTGACAATACAGAGATAGGCTGTTTGCACCAACATTCTGCATTCCGTTGTACGGGCACGTGACAGATCATACTACTGCGGACCATGATCCACTACTTGTTGTACCGGATTTGCACTCTTCACTGACGCAATAGATGTCCAATCGTGTAGAATACAAGCTATGCAACTCAATACAGAAACTCAATGCCTATGTGTCAATGTGTGTGAATTGGCTCTTACTATTGTAGTTGTCCCACTGTGTGAACATCACAAGACGCATTTTCGCAAATCTGCTTGTATGCATGTGGAGTCAACGTGTCCAACCATCAGATGCTATTCAGTGTGGAATGAGAGAGGAAATGTGTTTGTCATACACGTAGCAACAAATGCTGTATGCACTTCCTAGGTTTTTTGGAACATAAGCACCACCAATGACAAAGCATGCACAGGATAGATAGCAGACGGTTGATCATGGCAATATTCCAAAACTAAGCCATCACATGTCCTGGAATGTTGGATACTACTTCTGTGCTCTCACCCTTGTTGTTCAACATATTGCTGTTGGTGCCATTAGCCTATGTGATTCAAACTTTTGTGTTAACTACCCTTATGTCTGTATATCTGCAGATGACACTGCTAGCACGCCTAGTCCTCAGCAAGTAAACTTACAAGGGGACACGTATAGGGCGATGAACCTTTTGGATAGCATGGAGTATCCCAGCCATGTAGTGACCATTGTTATTAATATGCACTATAACCAAACAATGACCACTAAGAGAATCATTAATTATTAGACAATTCGATCAACATTCCATGAATGACCACAATTCAATGTACGTTTAACAAGTTTTATTTCCCTATTTTTTACAAATCTAATGGCATTGGTTAATTCAAACTTTACTCAATCAGTTCAGAATTAATTCATTAGTGAACACCAATAACATAATGTAATTAGAGCTTGAGAAAACATATGCTCTAATGCTTCAGCATAAGCTAATAAACATGAATAAATCGACATTAATAGCAAAGTTCAGCAACCAGTTCATCAATCATTTGTCACTGTCAATGTCACCCAAAGGATCCCTACCTAACCCAGATTAGCATTTAGCATGAGGGACTTCATGCGAAAACAATTTAGAAATGTGAATTTGGAAAACATTTAGCTAAAAGATAAACTATAAAACAGTGCAGTTGGTACCTAGAAAGAAGGGCACAAAAGTTAATCAGTCACATTGTCATAGCTACCTATCCACAGAATGGATCAGCAACAAAGTCAGTCTTCGTCTCCAGGTCATCAATTGATCAGCAACGCATCAGGCTCTCAGCTCATGAATCTCAAATCGCGTCTCCTGACGTCCTCAATTTTTCCCTCACATCTGCACCTCTCATTTCTCACATCTGAAGTTTTAGCCCTTGTCATGACGTTTTATTAGAGTTTTCCAGTCCATCCCCCTAATTCCTAATTGGTCAATTAATCACCAGTTATGACTCTATCCAGTAATAATATTTTTGCAAATCTATGAATTCCAATATTTCGCCGTTCCCAGTTCATTGATTGGTTCACTGTACGATGTCCTCATTATCCGGCTCATCAGGTATCGAAAATGTTGCATCTTCTTCTCCAGTCAGTGTCTCTATTGTTCGAGTCCTGGGAAAGTACATCGAGTCTGCCTTACACCACATTTAGTTACATTTTCAGTTCCATCATCTCCTGTTCGTCGGTACATTGAAGAAAACTCTAGCAAAGCAGATTTTATTAACACAAGTGGTCAAGGTTAGTTTAACACGGTTGTTTTCCTCCAGTACTCTAATAATTCAGCTTCTACATGAGGCCTGGTAACTAGGCTACAACTTCGGCTAAGTTAACTCTACAATATAATGCAATAATAGGATATACATCTTAATATGACATATTACTACAGTATTATTACATATTTTCATTATTCTACATATTTTTTATCAATTTTAGTACAAGTTCATATAAGCTGACTGCCACTCTCCGTGGGCACATTTTCAAACGTGCACATTAATTTTTCTACAATTAATTTCTCTATGAATTTTTTGTTAATCAAAACACATAAACATTCAAGAATAATTTCCAATTAGCATATCTGCCTCAACAGCCCCTCCTCTGATGACTAACCATGCCATCACACCTTTCTTTTCACAATTCAGTTCCTGCTGTATTTTGTCTCCTTCTCAAATCTTCCCTATAAATTCTTTCTCTGTTTTGTTCTTCCCTCCTCTGATCATTTTTAGACCTTTTCAATTTTATCTTTTGACACATTTACATGAACCCCAAATTCCTAAAATGCAAACAATCACAATTAATATTTCCTGTATCATTTGTAATAATATCCCATTCCAAAATTTGACTAAGCCAATTTCCCACTGAAGCAAATCCCTTTCCAACCAATTCCCAAACACCTGGTTCCTTCAATTCTTTTAAATCCTTACTTGAGCTAGTTAGATTAGTGAGTAAGTCTCTTATCTCCTATCGTTGTCCGGAATATATAAACAACAATGCCTAGCATTAATCATCTTACGACTCTGCCGTCTTTTGCTAAAAGACAGTCTAAAGCAAGCATATTTTGAAGCGTCATAGCTCTATCCGCGACTAATTCAGTATCTATCAGGAGTATTGCCCCTGTAAAGTTTGGTAGCATGTTATCCACTATAGTAGACAACTTCCGTATCTTGATCGAATTCAGAATGACTCCCACTGAAGGAATCACTGCACCAAAGATATCTCCCACAATTGCAGAAGAGGTTTCCCTCCTCTGTCGCTTATGATGTAATTCAGTACATTTCGGAAACTTCCTGAAGTCGTCTATCTGGTAGATTTTACGGAAACTATCCCCAAATAACATGTCCCATACCATCCTCTTGGAAGACGGTAATAAGCATTAAATCCACAAATATAATAAATCCCAGGAATCGCTGGGTCCTGACCATTCAGCATAAAGGTCCACTTATTCTGAAACAAAAACACATGCCTACATTCACTTGTTCCCACACATAAAGTGTCAGTGAGTGATTTTGTCCTATATATACAAAGCTTCCCTACATGTATGCATCTAATGCCAATTTCCCTTGCATTTTAATAGCAGTGTAAGCATAATCATTTTTGTAACTCCTTTTCTCTAGACCTTTTTCTAATTTCTCTTTTAAAGCTTTTCTCCTATCATCAGTTTGCCCTAAGAAGCTCTTCCCCAAAGGTGTAAGCAAGCACGTTAAGTTGTTCCTATGCACATAGGCTGTCCCAAATGTTAGTGTAGGCTCAAAGAATCCTCTAACTAGTACTATATCATGCTCTCTAGCTATTTTACTCAGATATCTGATAATAGGAACAAATGAAAACACAACGTTGTGGTTTGAATAAAAATACTGTATGTACTCTTGGTTATAGAACCTTGTTAGTAGCAAGCTAAAGCTTATTACATAGGTTAAAGGTAAGCGATGGTAAGTAACTCCTTCATCTACTGACAAAGGATTTTGCGTACATCCAAGACAATTCCTCGCATCCATTGTCTCAACATACTCACTCAATAAGCTATAGAAAACATTTGAAGAAAGCTCTCCTTGTACATTAGTATAGTCATGCAAGTACTTCTCATCTAACTTAAACCTCTCTAAAGCTTATAGTGTAGTAGTTTCAGGAACTGAATTAAAAGTAGCTTTTTTTCATATCATGAACAGACATTCCCACAGTCATCACTAAAAACAAGATTCTACACATAACTGCCAATCCAACACTCATGTATCTACAGCACCTAGCAATTCTATCTTGATTATTTAGCTCAGCCATGAACTGTAAAGAATCAGAAGCAGAAGTAACTCTTATATAAAGTGCAATAAAAAAAAAAATGAAGAAGAATTCTTCTCTCACAGTTCAGTTTCAAATCCAGGAACCCTTTTCCTTTGAGAAAATTGATTAGCAGCTTGTCACATCCGGTTTCCAGTGTCAAAACAGGTTATCAAAGTCTCTTTCAGTTTTATTTTCAAACAGTCTCTTTCTTAGGTTTTTCAGATTAGTATAACAATTCAGCTCCTTGATCACCTTCAGGTTACATCAAAGTACTGACTCAGAACTTCTCTATCAAAACAAAAAGACATAAACTCGTGTTGCCATTCATTGGTAGTTGCATACGCCCATTCAAGCCCTGCGTAACGTCGACTTGCTATTCTCTATCTTTTCAACTTTCGATCACCACTTAATTCTCCTTCACTCAATTCTTCTTTTCTTGTAGTATCCACTTCTTCCTCAATTGTTTCATTTATGACCAATTCCTTGTTCTTCCCTATCTGTGATTCAGGCCAATTATCTCCTTTTCTTGATTCTTCTGTTATTTTCTTCTCAGGATTGGACTCTTCTTCTCTTTCTCTATGGTGTTTTCTCTTGATGGACCTGCAACGGGCTCAGGAGGAGTCAGATCACTTTGACTCTGATCTGTTTCAACTCTTTCCCCTTCTTGGTCTGGTACTTGCTCTGTCTGCTTTTCAGCACCATCTGCTTCTGGCAGAACCTCTGCAGCACTACGCTCTCCTGCTGTATCCATTGAGATAGATTATTCCGCTCCCTCCTGTAATGCTTCACTCTTGTCTCTTACAGGGGTAATAGAACCATCTTCCACAAGCTCTGGTTCGACTTCAGGTTCTACTGGCTCTTTTTCTGGTTCAGGTGTGGCGACCTGTTTTCCTGTTGTTGGTGCTTTCAACAACGCTTCTTCATGATCTGGTGGACATACCACTCTCTTTGTATGGCTCGCGTGTATCTAATTCGGGAGGCCTGCACATTTCACAGCTGTTGTAGTTGTTAACACCACCTGATAAGGACCCCTCTAACGTGGTTCCAAAGAGGTCTTTCGAACATGCTGTCTGACAACGACCCAGTCACTGGCTCTCAGGATGTGCCCTGGATCATGGATGAGTGGCAGGGTGGTGGCCTGCACCTGCTGAGAGAAAGAGTGAACCACATCAGCCAGACCCTTGCAGTAGTCCAACACCATATCATCTGTAATGTTTACAAATGCATTGGCTGGAAATGCTGGTAATCTCATTGCTCTGCCCATGAAGACCTCATGGAGCGACATCCCTGTCTTCCTGTCAGGTGTGTTCCTCACCAACATCAACAACAAAAGGCAATGCATCTTGCCATTTCAGATTTGTAGCTGTATACGTCTTTGCAATTCTTGATTTCAAGGTATCATTCATCTGTTCCACCAGTCCTGATGCTTCAGGATGATAGCTACAATGCAACATTTGCTCGATGTTTAGTGCTGCACATAAGAGTTTAATCACCTCGTTATTGAAATGAGTTCCCCTATCTGATTCTAAAGAGATCCGAAAACTGAAACATGGTATCAACTCCCTAAGCAACAACTTTGCTACTGTGAGACTGTCATTCCTCCTTGTAGGGTATGCTTCAATCTCTTCAATTCAGTGACTAAAAACCACACTATCACAAACACGTACTTCAAACCTCCACACGCAGGCATTTCAATGAAATCCAAATGCATTCTGCTGAATGGACCTCTTGCTCTTCCAATGTTGCTCAAATTCACCACCGTCCCTTTTCCCAAGTTTAGCTGCTGACAAATTGTACAGAGATGGCATACTGCCTCTGCTGCCTGCCTAAACGTAGGGTTAAACCAGTTGATCTTGAACAACCTAACCATGGCATCCATTCCAATGTGTGCCTGACCATGGTAATAATGGGCCCTTTGCGACAATAAACTATTGGGCAGGACCATCTGACCCTCCTCAGAAACCCAAATCTCATCAGGACATTGGGCACATTTCAATTTGGCCCAGAGACATTTCTCTTCTTTGTCAACATTACTTTGCAATGTTTTCAACTCCTCCAGAGTATCGATCACTTTCAATGCAAAACTTGTACATGTATTATCTTCTTCTGACATCAATTCCCACTTGTTTTTGAATGATATACAGTTCAATGTGCAAAACCTTGTGACTTGATCCACTTATCCATTTCCCAGTGAGATGTAATCCTGTGCCTTTTGATGTACAATGCATTTTACCACAGCAATTTCTTCAGGCAACTGTATTGCATACAACAATTCTTTTATCTTGTCGCCATTTTTTACTGGTGTACCAGTAGAGGTCAGGAAACCTCTTTGCAACCACAATTGACCGAAATCAAGAACAATTCCAAATCCATATTGGCTGTCAGTATAGATTGTGACTCTCAGCCTCGCAGAAACATGACATGCTCTAGTAAGAGCTACCAATTCTGCGACTTCTGCAGAATATATACCTCGAAGCCATGAAGCTTCTAATGTACATGTGATTGTGCATATAGCATACCCGCTCTTAATGTCCCTGTACCATCTCCGAGACATGAGCCATCAACAAAGACAATTTGGTCATTTTCTTCCAATCGTGTATCTCTGATATCAGGTCTGGGTTTTGTGCACAATTCAGTTACCACAAGACAATCGTGCTCAATATCTTCCTCCTTTTCAATTTCAACAGTATCGCTTGAAAGCAATGTTGCTGGATTCAGCACTGTACATCTTTTCAATGTTACATTTGGAGCACCTAGTATGCTCGTCGCATACCTTGTCAGTCTTGCACCAGTCAAATACTGTGTTTTCGTCCTTGTCAGTAAAATCTCAACAGAATGAGGTACCATTACTGTCAAAGGGTATCCCATCACTACTCCCTCACATTGTGAAAGGCTTTGACCAACTGCGGCAACTGCCCACAGACAACCTGGTAAAGCTGCTGCGACTGGGTCCAAGGTAGCTGAAAAATTGGCTACTGGGCGATAAGCACCTCCATGGACCTGGATCACGTTCATGACAAAACAATGTGAATGGCTTTGTGTAATCAGGCATTCCCAACGCTGTAGCTCTACACAAACTCTCTCTCAACTCAGTGAACACTCTCATCTGATCCTCATCTAAAGTTATGGGGTCCATAACCTCCTTGTGTGTGAGCTGCTGCAATGGTTTGGAAATCTCAGCAAAACTTGGAATCCACTGATGACAATAACCTACCATTCCCAGAAACATTCTGACATCTCTCTGTGAAGTCGGAGGACTTCTCTGCAATATCATTGTAATCCTCTCTCTGGAAATTCTCCTCGACCCTTTTTCAATCTGGTGTCCCAAGTATTTCACTGACTTCTGACAGTACTGCAATTTCAAAGATGACAATTTGGCCCTCATTACAACCCTGACGGTCGGTGTTAAAGTGGCGGTAATACCGCCAAGAGGCCGGCGGTAAAACAAATGGGATCACGACCATGGCGGAAACCGCCAACACAGACAGCCACTTTAACACTCCGACCGCCACGGCGGTAGCAACAAACACTGCGGCGTTAACCGCCAACAGACAGGCGGAAGACAATTTACCGCCCACACGATTACAAGGCACCAATCCGCCAGCTTTTCCGGGGCGGTACCAACACCATCAAAAGCACTGTGGAAACAGTACACAGAAGGGAAACCACTCACCTCTCGACACCCAAGGAAGAACCAGGACGCCATGGAGCCCGAATTGCAGATCCTACCCATGTTGCTGTATCTCTTAATATACAACGAAGTGGAAAGAAGGCCGCGACGATGACAGTGAGTACTGCACCTAGCACGCAGGGGAGGGGAGGAGGGAAAAGAGAGTGACAAACACACGCGATACGCAACACCCCACCCACAACAACATACACACACACATATCCAATAACATCACAGATACACCCCATCACCCCCTGGAAGAACGCAAGGACCAAACGAAATTAGTTTAACTAGTGTAATATTTGAACAATCAGATAGATCAAGAGAACAGCAAATAATCAGTATACACAAATATTTACAGCAAGTACACAAGTCAGTACACTCTCCCATGAAATGTCCGTGGACCAGTTGTCCCAAAAAGCATGGGCGAAGCCCACACAACACCTGCCTCAAAACGGGGAGAACACTGGAGGGGCATCAGGTCGGAAAAAAAACAGGCATCTCAGGGGGAAGGGGAGAGGGGGGCACATCAGCCGGATGATGGTACAACGCCACTGCTCCTCGAGGGGGCTCCATGGCCACTGCCTGGTCCTGGGGAGTGCAAAGCCACAGTCTCTCAAGTCTCTCAAGTGGGTGGGTTGCCCACTGCTTGGTCCTGCGGAGTGCAAAGCCACATTCTCTCAAGTCTCTCAAGTGGGTGGGTTGCCCACTGCTTGGTCCTGGGGAGTGCAAAGCCAAAGTCTATCAAGTCTCTTAAGTGGGTGGGTTGCCCACTGCTTGCTCCTGGGAAGTGCAAAGCTACAGTCTCTCCAGTCTCTCAAGTGGGTGGGTTGCCCACTGCTTGCTCCAGGGAAGAGCAAAGCCACAGTCTCCCAAATGGATGCCTTTCTCAACTGGTTCTGGAGGGGGCTTTGTGCCCAGAGTGCTTCATCCTGCCAAAGATAGGGTGAGTAGATGCCTTTCTCCACTGGTTCTGGAGGGGGATTTGTGCCCAGAGTGTTTCATCCTGCTAAGGACTGGGCGAGTGGATGTATCTCTCCACTGGTTCTGGAGGGGGCTTTGTGCCTTGAGTGCTTCATCCTGCCAAGGATTGGGTGAGTGGATGCCTTTCTCCACTGGTTCTGGAGGGGGCTTTGTGCTCATAGTGCTTCATCCTGCTAAGGACTGGGTTAGGGGATGTATCTCTCCACTAGTTCTGGAGGGGGCTTTGTGCCCAGTGATGCTGCACCAGGGGTGTGGCAGTTGACTTTGTCTCACCTGGGTGTCTCAGCCACGCAAAGTACCTGGAACAAGTAGCATGATACTCCATGGAGGCAGAGCCACACGCCATCAATTGCTGGTTCATGTCAGTGCTGGAGGTGGTGTCTCAAGTGGCGTGTCCAAGGTCCAGGACGTCACCTCCAGACTCTGACGGCTGCACTTTGGGGATGGGGCTAACGTCCGACAGAGTGGCATCAGCTGTGAACGTGGCGGTGCTGATGGCGGTGCAGGTGCGGAGATGCTGCCAGTGCTGGCCGTGGTGCAAGTGACTGTTATGGTGGATGGAGACACCATACCGTCTCCGGCAGCCTCGGATGGCTGATCCTTGGGGAGGATGTCACAGACTGACGCTGTGGAATCGGCGGTGCAGGTGGCGGTGCAGGTGGCAGTGCAGGTGGCGGTCGGAGTGGCGGTGGTGACTGTGGTGCATGTGGCTGCCATCCCTGATGATATGGTAGTCCCCTGCCCCCTCACCAGGAGACATCGTGCCCAGAGGTGATGTGCCCTTTGGCTTGTGGCCCTTCCCCATCTTGACAGTCGCTGCAGGGACCTTGGCACTGTCCACTCGGTGTTTGGGCGAGGCCTTTCTGGGTGGGTGGTGTGACTGTCCCCTGCTGGAAGCCGGCCCCTTTTTGACCTTTACAGGTGGTGGAATAGGGTAGACCTTCTTTTCTGTCGGTGGCACACTGGCAGCTCTGATGGGTGCCCCCTTAGACCGTACTGGAGTAGCAGGGACCACAGGGGATGCAGATTTTGTGGCTGAGGTGCTGGGCTGGGATCTAGACATCCTGGTCCCACTGGAAGGTCGGGGGTGTAGGGAAGAGGTCAAAGTTAGCTAGGAAACGTTTTTTAGACACACTGGGATGGGAAGATGGAGGGGGGGTGGGAGTGGAGGAAGAGGTAGTGGTTGTAGGAGGTGTACGTCTGCTGAGTTTGGGTGAAGGTGCATGGGTTGGAGGCTGCTGTGAGGTGGATGGCTGTTGAGTGGGTGTGTGCCTGCGTTTGTGTACTTTGGGAGGAGGACTTACAGACACACTGGGAGAGGACACAGGGGACGTGTGAATGGTAGTGGGGGTGGTGATTGCACGTGAGTGGTGTGTAGTGATAGGCGTGCTGGTGATGGAGGCAGTGGCTGATGATGTAGTGCATGGAGGTGTGAGTGGAGACGAGACTGGGAGGGAGATGGAGGATGTGGAGGAGGGGGACACAGTGGAGGAAGTGGTTGTTGGTATGTGTGCATGGGTATGGTGCTTGTGTGAGTGCCTGTGGGATGTGTGGTGCTTATGTTTGCCTGAGCCACTTTTGTGTGTTGATGTATGCACATGCTGGTCTGATGGTCTGCTTGGGATAGGCTGAGGTAGAGGGGATTGGGTCTGCGTAGTAGAAGTTGGAGGGGGGAGGCTGGGCACAGGGACAATGACTGCCATCAGTGCTGAGGCCAGAGCCTGAAGTGCTCTCTGTAGGGGCCTCCACGCCAGAATGAATGCCCTCCAGGTATGCATTTGTGTGTTGCAAATGCCTCTCGACACCCTGGATGGCATTCAGAATGGTTGACTGTCCAACAGTGAGGGATCCCAGGAGGTCAATAGTCTCCTCACTGAGGGCAGCAGGGCTGACAGGGGCAGGGCCTGAGGTGCCTGGGGCGAAGGAGATGCCCACCCTCCTGGGTGAGCGGGCACAGGAAACACGCTTAGGGGCTGCTGGGAGGGCGGTCCTGGTAGGGGGGTGGCGCTGTACCTATTGTTGGGGTGGGCTCAGAGGTGTCCGCCCCCGCCAGGGAGCTTCCATCAGAGGAAGAGTCGCTGTCGCTGGTATCCCCTCCTGTCCCCGTCATGGAGCTCCCCTCACCCTGCGTCCCACTGGTGCCTTCACCCTCCATAGATTCACCCTCCAGGGCCATGTGGGATGCAGCTCCCTCCGTCGCCGGTGCCTCTGCTCCTCCGCCAGATGATGCTAATGCACACAAGGACAGGGTGACAAAACACGAAGGGGGGGAAAGACAGAATACACACATGGTCAATGCCAGCAACACCACTACCATTGGCGGACACAACACATAGGGAGCAGCCCTATGCACTAGGCCATGCACTAGCAGTTAGTAGGAAATTCACCAGGCCATGGGGTACTATGCCTAACACCATTTGCTGCACACCTGGAACCCACAGGAGCCTGCCCAGTTGTAGATGCCCACAAAAAACATTGGGGTTGGAGTGCCTCAGAACCTGCCCAACATGGGACCTACCCTACCAAGTTCGCCCCGGCCTAGGGGAACCCACAGCCCACATCCCCCACCCAGACACTTCGTAAAGCGCGCAGAGTCAGTTTAATGACACTGTACTCAACCCCTTGTGGCTGCTGTGATGGGCTCAAGCACCTATCCAACTCCGGATATGCCACCACCAGGATCCGGAACATCAGGGGGGTCATGGTGCGACGGGCACCCCTTCCACATTGGGAGGCCAGCCCCAGCTGGGCCTCCACCATCTTCTTGCTCTAGAGGCGCAGGTCCTCCCATCTCTTGCGTCAGTGGGTGCTCCATCTATGGTAGACCCCCAGGGACCGCATTTCCTTGGCGATGACACGCCAAATACCCTTCTTCTGGTGGGCACTGACCTAAAGGAAAGGTACAGGAGGAAAGGAAATGACTCACCCGTCCGGACCGTCATACTCATTGCCCACCAGTTCCCACCCATACCCTGATGCACATACACTCACCATCCTCACATGCAGGCTTCAGCCCTCCACATGTGTCTTCCATCCACACCACTCCAAACATGCATTGCCAACGCATCATGCTCACAGTGTACTCACCTGTTTGTCTTGAGGACCGTAGAGTAGCATGTACTGGGGGAGGACCCCATCTACCAGTTTGTCCGATTCCTCCGCGGTGAAGGCAGGGGCCCTTTCCCCAGACACTGTAGCCATTGTCGCTTCCAGACTCAGGTCACAGCAGCACTTGCAGTGTAGGTCCTCTACTGTTGAAGGTCAGGTATCAAGTGAGTGAACAGATAGAAAATGGCAGTCACGTCTGCGGCGGTGTGTATCGTCACCGCCGGCATACATCGTCATTGGCTCCTGGAACCCATAGGGCCCAATGACAAACAAAGCTGAATTGCGTGGCGGTCTTTGACCGCCTACCGTGATGCTGCACAACGCCAGCGCAGTTACCTCATTTCCCCTTGTCCCTCCTCACAGGTTAGGCAGCCGCCATATCAGGGGGGCACATGGCATGGCACTTAACTGCGTCACAGCACAATTTGGTAGATATACGGACAAACTACGCCACACACTGATTTACTCACGTTACTGCAAACACACTTGTGCAACCTATGTGGTACATGACCCTCTGCTCACCATTCTCCTCCATAGGACACACCCGCTGGGGCAGATGATGAGATTGCGTTATCCTCCGGTGTACAGACCCCTGGTGGACCTGTCGACAATGGAAGACAGACACATCATTATCACCTACAGACTTGATCTTGCCACAATCCAAGACCTGTGTGCCCAATTGGAGCCAAACCTGATGTCATCTATCCACCATCCCACAGGAATCCCCCTTCTAGTGCAGGTCCTGTCAGTGCTCCATTTCCTGGCAAGTGGCTCCTTTCAAACTACAGTGGCCATGGCATCTGGGATGTCTCAGCCAATGTTTTCTAACGTATTGACCAGAGTGTTGTCTGCTCTGCTGAAACACATGCAAAGCTACATTGTTTTTCCACAGGTGGACGATTTGCCCACAGTGAAAGCTGACTTTTATGCCCTGCGACATATCCCCAACATCTTTGGTGCCATTGATGGTACACATGTGGCTTTTGTCCCCCCGCAGAAAGGAACAAGTGTACAGAAATCGAAAAAGCTACCATTCGATGAATGTGCAGATGGTGTGTTTGGCGGACCAGTACATCTCTCATGTGAATGTCAAGTATCCTGGCTCTCTGCATGATGCCTACATTTTGAGGAAAAGCAGTATCCCTTATGTGATGGACCAACTCCAGAGGCACCGTGTGTGGCTAATAGGTGAGCCCAAGGTCCTCACACAGTATGAGTAGGTGTCTGGGTATGGGGTAGTCCCTAAGGGTTATTGTGTGTCTAACAGTTGTCCCTCAATATTTGCAGGTGACTCTGGTTACCCCAACCTCTCATGGCTACCGACCCCAGTGAGGAATGCCAGGACAATGGCAGAGGACCGCTACAATGAGGCACATGGGCGAACTAGGCGTATTATTGAGAGGACGTTCGGCCTCCTGAAGGCCAGATTCCGGGGCCTCCATCTAACAGGTGGCTCCCTATACTACTCACCGAAGAAGGTGTGCAAGATAATCGTGGCATGCTGCATGTTGCACAACCTGGCATTGCGACGCCAGGTGCCTTTTCTGCAGGAGGATGGGCCTGATGATGGTCTTGTGGCAGCAGTGGAGCCTGTGGACAGTGAGGCAGAGGAAGAAGATATTGACAACCAAACGAACATCATCATGCAGTACTTCCAGTGACACACAGGTAAGAAGAGACTGTCACTGCTCCTCACATGTCTGAATACTGTAGGACATTGTATAAGTCAGCCCTTCACCTCTGTCTATAGACACTGACAGTTCACTTTGACTTTCCATTTTTCATATCTGGGTACCTCATTCTGCTTTCTGCTATATGTACTGCTGCCCAACAACTGTCATACATTGGTATGAGCAAATGAACATTTACATTGATATTTGTTGGTGATGTTGTAATAATACATTTGTGAAAGAACAGACTGACTCCAGATTGGTTTGTGATTCAAGGGTGTTTATTTAGGGGCTAATGTGTATAGGGGTACGTGCAAGGGGCTAGGTTGCTGGTGGAAGAAGGTCCATAGTAGAGTCCAGTCTCTTTGTATCACAGGTGCATTGTCCAATGGGGCATAGGAAGGGGAGTAATGGCAGTTCAAGGTGGATAGGGTGACATGGTGGGACAAAAGGGTGAAAATCAGGGGGGTCCTATTTCCTGGCAGGGGTCTTGGCAATGTTCTCTGTCTTCTGCCTGGATCGCAGGGGCCATTTGTGGGGTGGTTCTCCTTCTGCAGGGTATGGGGTGCTGGTGGGCTGTTGTTCCTGTGGCGGGGTCTCCTGTCCATTAGCGCCGGCAGAGGTGGAGGGCTGTTCCTTGATTTGGCTAGTGTCAGGAGCCCTGCCTCCCTCATGGTCTTGCATCCCTGCTATGGTAACCAGGATGGTGTAGATGTTGGTGAGGTCCTGCCTGATCCCCATGTATTGTCCCTCCTGCAGCCGCTGGGTCTCCTGAAACGTGGCCAGTACCGTGCCCATGGTCTCCTGGGAATGGTGGTATACTCCCATGATGTTTGATAGTGCCGCGTGGAGGGTCGGTTCTCTGGGCCTGTCCTCCCCCTGTCGCACAGCAGTCCTCCCAGCTTCCCTGTTGTCCTGTGCCTCCGTCCCCTGAACTGTGTGCCCACTGACCCCAGGTCCCTGATTGTCCTGTGTTTGTGAGGCTGCCTGGGGTCCCTGTGGTGTTTCACACACTGCTGATTGACGGGTCCTGGGGCAGTGGCATGGGCCTGCTGGGTGGGTGCTGTGCTGGTGTTTCCTGAGGGGGGAGGTTCTGTGGTGGGTTGGGACTGTGGCAGGGGAACCGACTGTCCAGAGTTCCCTGATGGGCCAGGCTGGTCATTTTGATCCAGGTGTGCAGAGATGCTGTCGTCACTGTGGGCCTCTTCTGTGGGGGGACTGGATATGACTGGTACCTCCAATCTGGTGACGTTGGGTAGGGGTCCTGTTGGGGTATAAATGAATTGTTATTTTATCTGTGCATGCCATCTTATGCAATGGCTGTGTTTCCCTCTATTATTGTGCTTGCACTATTGCCTTGGCCCTTGTGTGAGTGGTGATTGTGTGCCCTAGGTGAGTCTCTCTATTGGACATGATTTGGTGATGGGTGTCCATACATGTCTGTGATGGGTGTCCATGCATTGTTGTTGCATGCAGGGCTTGGGTGTGGGAGTGGTGGTGCGTGATGGTGGGGTGTGTGGGAGATGGTGGAGTCATGGGAGTGAGGGTGGGAGTATGTGATGGCATGCAGGTAGGGTGAGGAATGTAATAGTAAAGATTTGACTTACCAGAATCCAGTCATCCTGCTACTCCTGCGAGGCCCTCAGGATGCATTATCACCAAGACTTGCTCCTCCCATGTTGTTAGTTGTGGGGGAGGAGGTTGGGGTCCACCGCCAGTCCTCTGTACGGCTACCTGGTGTCTGGATACCACGGAACGCACCTTCCCCCGTAGGCCGTTCCACCTCTTCCTGATGTCATCCCTTGTTCTTGGATGCTGTCCCACTGCGTTGACCCTGTTGACAGTTCTCCGCCATAGCTCCATCTTTCTTGCAATGGATGTCTGCTGCACCTGTGATCCGAATAGCTGTGGCTCTACCCAGATGATTTCCTCCACCATGACCCTGAGCTCCTTCTCAGAAAACCTGGGGTATCTTTGTGGTGCCATGATGTGGTGTGAGTGATTTGTAAGGTGATGGTTGATGTGATGTGTGGGGTGATGTGTTGAGGTGTGTGGTGTGTTGTGCGTGGATGGTGTATGAGTGATGGTGTTGTATGCCTCTGGATGCTGGTATGATCTTTGCTTTTCTCTCTCTCTGCTTCTTCAAACATTTTCGATGTAAGGGGTTGTGGGTAATGTGGGTGTATGTTTTATAGTGGTGTGGATGTGTGGGTGTGGTGTGTGTATGTGTGTCAGGTGTGTGTAGTTTGAATTGTCCAATGTGGTGTAGTTTTGTAAATGTGTGTGTATTTTGGGGGTGGCGCTGTGTACCGCCAATGGTTTACTGCGGTTGAAAGACCGCAGCGTTGATTCGTGGGTCGTGATACTGTGGGCGTATTCCTGTTGGCATAACGGTGTGGGATTTGCTATCGCCAGTTTATCACTGACCTTTGGGCTGGCGGACTTGTGTGGGTGTCTGTATACTGGCGGAATTCTCAGTGTGGGTCACAATACCCGTTGTGGATTTCCGCTGCAGACAGGGTATGTTGGAGGCCGTCGGCACGGCAGTCAGCGGGATTTACTGCCAGGGTTGTAATGAGGGCCTTTATGTACAAATTTTCCCAAATGATTCAACAGGGCAATCGAGTCGTACTTACACTCGTCCCTTGTCCTGGACGCGATTAGCAAATCATCAATGTACTGCACTAGAGTCAATTGGTACGGTAGTTCCAATGACTCCAAGTTCTTTTTCAGGATCTGATTGAACAGAAATGGTGACTCCGTATACCCTTGTGGAAGCCTGCACCAGCTGTCGACTCTGTCTAGGAATTTGAAACTAAAAAGAAACTGACTATCCTCATTAAGAGGCACAGAAAAGAAAGCTTGTGACAAGTCAACCACTGTGAATCACTCTGCATCGCATGGAATCTGAAACAGTATCACTGCTGGGTTCGGCCCCACAGGACAACACTTGACCACCATGTCATTCACTTTTCGCAAGTCCTGCACAATGAGCACTTTCCCACGTGGCTTCTTCAAGCCCATTATCGGTGAATTACATGAACTGCTCAACACTTCTTTTAAAACCCCTTGTTTAAGAAAATCTCCAATTATCTGCGCCACTTTCATCAGAACATCTTGTGCCATGTTATACTGTGGAAGCTGTGGAAACACTACATTCGGCTTCAAAGTGATCTTAATCAGTTCCACTCCCTTGATCAAGCCCACTTCTTAACCTGTCATCCTGCACCATCAACGGACACTCCTGCTTCCAGTGTCCCATGTTTCCACACAGATGACACAGTAACATCTTTTTCATCCCTTGTACATCATTCTGAACCACTACAGTACTCAAATCCAGACCACGAGTCATATAAACTCCATGACCCCTACCTTTCATCTGAGGTTGGAACATAATAGTTCCCTGTTGCTGCTGCGTCTGTTGTACTAGCGCTCCTTGCACTCCTGTCTGAGCTGCCTTAATTTGCATCACCATTGCTTTCTCCTTCAACTCAATCTCATCACTACAGTATTTCGCATACTGTAGCACCTCATCAATCGGTTTTGCTTGCCAACAAATCAAATGACTCTTAATCAAATGTCCTACTTCAGGTCTTAATCCTTCGACAAACCTGAACACAAAGTGCAACATGTCTTTCGGCTCAATTGCTTCTTTACCACTGTACTCCTTGAACACTTTCAGCAATCTCTCATAGTACGTATGTATCGACTCCTTTACTTCCTGCACTGTCCTGTCAAACCTCTGCCAATCAATATATTTAGACAAAATTCTCTTCTCCGGGAACTCAATCATCTTATAATAATGTTTCATCCCTTCAGGCGATGGTGCACCTGTAACTCTATTCCTTTCTGGTTCACTCATCGGCCAATCCACTGCTCTCTTGCACTCAACCCACAAGTCAGCTGGAAACACTATTTCCAACAAAGTATTCAAGTCTTCCCACAGATATTTAGAAAGTTTCACAAATCTGTCTCTCTGCTGGTACCACTCATCCGGTTTCTCTCTCAGTTTTGGATAATCATTTGTGAATGACAAAATATCACTCCTTGCCCATGGGACATGAACAAACTGCCCACCAGGGATTTCTCTCTGGCGTATACTTTTTTCTGGATCCTTTTCTTTCTGAACACCTTCAGACCCTTCTTGTGAATCTCGTTTCCATTTATCCTTCTTTTTTGCCCATCTGCCTTCCCACTTTTCTAATGCTCCCCAAATCTGAGCACTCTGCAATAATTCCTTTAGATGTGCTTTCATCCCTGCTGACCTCCTGTGTTCAAAATCTTTTGCCCCGAAGTCTAACCTGTAACTCTTCTTCAAGTGTTTTGTTCTCTCAATCTCTATGTCATGTTTTTCTGCTAGATCTGCCAATTTCTGATGCATCTTGCCCACTTCTCTTGTAATCCTCAGACACAAGTATCTCAGCTCTTCTTCTATATAGGATTCTAATCTATTAACTCCCATTGTTCCCTCAACTAGCTTGGTTATTTCGGTAGCCAGCCTTACACGATTTATCTGCTCTTCACCCTTGGACGCATTTTGAGGAGTATTCAAACTATCCAACCACTCATTAAATTGTTGTGCTGTCAATCCCTGTAACTAGATGTTACACGCATTCGGCATTGGCACCTGTTGTACCACTGCATCTGGAGTCTGCGGTGTCAAAAGCTTCAGGCTCTGACTTGCACTCTAGCCATTTACTGCATCTGGAAGTACAACAAGTGGACTAAGATCCATTAAAGGTCTGACCCATAGACGATATCACCTGCACATGATCTTTCACTCCCTCTTCACTAGGCTCTGTGACATTTCAGTCTGTTCTCCTGCAATCGATTTATTTTGCGCAAATAGTGGTAATCAGCAGCGATATTGCATCTGGTGCTGTTCTGACACTCACATTTTGTGGAAGGGCTACTCCCATACTCTGATTCATCACTGGTGTCACATCTTACTGTGTCCTTGTCATTGGCGTGAACTTCGGCAAACCCTGTGGCTGTGCCTGAGACAACAACATTGGAGTCGGCTCAGTTTGAACTAGCATTGGCCTCAGAACCACTTGCTCCGACTGCATCACTAAGTTCAAAGCTGTCTCAAGAATTGGTACATCTGGATAAATTCTCTGTATCAACTGGACCACTGAAGTAGTCACTGCATTAGGAGTACTCTGCACTATCCCTTGTATCTGTCCATTATCTGTCTGCACTGGGCCCATTGTTCCCGTCACTTGAGCTGGAGCAGTCGGAGCAGAACTAGTACTTGGACCCTCTTCATGTGCCACATATGGCGGAGGTCGATCCCTCAATATCTGTGTGATAAGATCCTCAACATCTGACTCTTCTTCTTCTACATAAGTCTTTTTCGTTTTCTTATCCCTGAACTCTTGGCATTTTTGCCAGCATCCTCTTCTCTTCTGACTCATCTTCCTCTGCAATAGCAGGAAACAATCTAACACCCTGTAACGTTGCCATTCTCCACTTCTTCTGGTTCCAATCCCACCGTGCTTCTGCTAGGGACTTCTCTACCTTCCTTACTCTACCCTGGAACTTCATCTCTTGTTGTTGTCTGGCTATGAGCTCCCAAACTGCGAAAGCCTCAAACTGTGCTGGTCTTGGAAGTGGCTTTGTTTCATATAATGTCATTCGCAACTGATCAAAAATTCTCAAATTGAACGTTCCATGCTCTGGAAACACCAAAGCTCCCTGTTTCTCTGTCAATTTGCACCATTGCTTCAACCAAAGACATGGCTCAACACCTCGCTCCTCCATCACAATAAATGCCAGAGAATTTTCCGGTGTGGTAGGCTCCCCAAATGTCGCCTTAATGTAAGAATCACCCCTCATGGCACTTCTGAACGCTTTGAAAAACTTCATCTTTGCTATCTTTTGTGTATTCGATTCAATGAGGAAATGACTTTTACTCCCAAGATTCCTTTCACCCGCTTACTCAATCAATTGCCTCTTACGGACGGCTGCCAATCCACTTGTGACTCTTTTCACTAACCAACCTATCCCAGCGCGGCTCACTCTGACGTTACACACACACACACTGCAGCTGACAAAGTCTTACGGCTTGTCCTCCTAAACTCCAATTTAAACAAAACTAATGCAAAAATTATTGCGAGCACTAACCAAAACCCAATAACCAAAACAAATCAGCTGGTTTACTACAGGATGATACACAAGCGCTTCAGAAACCTTACAGATTTTCACTGATGACCCTTTCGCTCATGCAGCTATTCCTCTTTCTCAGTCTCCCATATTCGCAAATAAAATTCGACCCACTAATTTCACTCCCAACTGATCAATGGGTCTGCCCTGGTGCACATAGGACTCGCCAAATCCTAGTTGAATAATTTCTCTTACTCACTTAACTCACACACCGACTTGTTGACCACACCCGATCAACCTACTAAACCAGACAGATTACAACATGTAACCAAGTGTCGCCTACACTTGTCAATATACTCCGGAGTCTTAGACCACGCAGGGTCCGTACATCACCAACAACCACGTGGACAATTTTTTTGCACAAAGCGCCACACACATATGAAGTTTGACGACTTCCCTGCTCTCACCCTGCAGAGTACACACACTTGTACTAAACCTTATCTCTCATACATTACAATTCACCTGCGGTCTATTAAGCCTTTGCAAGCACAACCTACCACTTTCACACTATCACAATTTCGCTGAGAATATACCCAACTTTACTAGCGGGATCCAGGATCTGGGAAAGTCATTTCTGGGCTTAAGGGGACATAATCTTTGCTACAATTGCCATTACGAAAAACAAAAATTCAGACCTCATAAAATGAACAACTAACCCTAACTTAAACTACCACCATAACCATTAATCATCACATAACTAGTTCTGCAAGGAAACTAACCATCCTCTGCTACCAAAAACTGCTAGCACGCCTAGTCCTTAGTAAGTAAACTTACAAGGGGACGCGTATAGGCCGATGAACCTTTTGGATCGCATGGAGTATCCTAGCCATGTAGTGACCAGTGTTATTAATATGCACTATAACCAAACAATGACCACTAAGAGAATCATTCATTATTAGACCATTAGATCAACATTTCCATGAATGACCACAATTTAATGTACGTTTAACAAGTTTTATTTCCCTATTTGCTACAATTCTAATGGCATTAGTTAATTCAAACTTTATTCAATCAGTTCAGAATTAATTCATAAGTGACCACCAATAACATAATCTAATCAGAAGTTGGGAAAACATATGCTCTAATGCTTCAGCATACGCTAACAAGTATGTATGATTTACTAACTTACAAACTTGAACAACAATTGTCCAGTGTTTCAAAACCATTCTAAATTGAATGGGAAGAAAACAGAAATTATTTTCCCCTTCCACCTATCAACAGTATAGAGGCAACCCTTTTGGCACCTTACCTTCTCTGGGGATAAAATCTGACTCCAGCTTGACAACCTAAGAACAGATACAGTTGATGACAAAGACTTGCTCTTCCAACTTCTGATTCTGAAATGGATAGTTCATGCTTTCATCATCCAGCCAAGTATACAGATTATCAATGCCGCTGTAGCCATAAGGATAGATTATTGCAATTCAACATACTTATGTCTACCAGCAAAATCTCTTAATAAATTGCCAATGGGTCCAATGCAAACCTTTAAGTCTTAATACATATAGCATTATTTAATACAGGCTTAACTTCTTAACCAAAACATTTCAATTCCAAATTGCTGTATGAAATGCATTTGAAGAATGCCTTTTGCTCAAAGTTCCCAGGTTTCAAAGAGCTACTCTGGGTGTGAGACCTATCTCATCGACTTTGGCTAGATTGTGGAATAGTCTCCTGCTTACCCTGCAAAAGGAAATTTTCGATACTGAAGATCTGGGAAGTTTTAAAAACCTGGATTTTCCCCGTTGTATGCTATGACAGACTTATCATTAGTCAATTAATGCAAATGTATCTATGGATGAACAATTGCACTAATAAAATGCTTCTAAATAAATACATCTAGGGTTCTCGCTGCTGTAGTGTTGAATACTATGCACATCCTTAAATTTGTGTTGTTTCCCAAAAAAAGCTCATAAAGGTAAAGGAAAGAGAACAAGCTTCACTAGACTGGGCTCATAATGGGAACCCATTATGAAGACAGACAGCTACCAGTCTTCTATTTTCAAAGATAAATTCTTCCATGTACCGTGGATAAACGTGGGTGGAGAGAGACATCAAAGTGAAGGCTCCACTATAGTCACACTACTTGACCATGAGGGGACAAACCACTTGAACCTATCTTAGCTGTGACTTCCACTGTCTGGAAGCCTTTCTGGAGGTTTTAATCTGGCCACAAACCCATCAGCAGCTAAGTAAGACTTTCAATATGATGACCACTCATGTAAATACCTTGCCCAGCGAACATTAGATAAAATCCAAATCTAAGAAATATAGAGCCCGGTAAAGGCCAGAGGAAAGAAGAAAATGACAGACTTGTCCAAGGCAACAGTAAAGAAGAGGTGTCAAGTCAAAGATAGGGGCAGGAAAAATAAGAAAATGATGTAAAGTGTCCCTGGGTGGAAGGGATCACTATCATCAAATCAATAAACTTTATGGGACATACATTGAACTCTACACAATCCTTAGGTGTAGACTTTATGATCCTAACTTGCCATGGTCAAGTCCATGTAGAGGACATGGCAGAGAGTTAATGGCCAATTTGAGTTAAAGTTTTTTCGGTGTCAAGATTTTTACTGTCACATTTGTTGTTGTCATCTACTGCACCTTTGTAAGGCACACTCGAGAGATTAGGTTGGAATTCAAACAGGTAAAACAAAAAAAGAAAGGTATTTTTTTATACACAAGTTACTGTAAAAAAATAAAGCACTAGGTACAGGCGGAGGCTCCTAAAGCACGAGTTTAATTGGCAGAATGGCAACAAACCTCTTAAATCTAATTGGGAAATAGAGGCCTGTGGAAGGGACGCTATTAAGCAAAATATGTGTCAGCCTAAAAAAAGATAAAATGCTTACTTCGTGACTTGATTTGATTTTGCAGGAGTTGACCTAAATGCTATCTACTTCAATTTTGAATGTACTAGTGTTGTTTGATGTACAGAAGTCAAACTTAAACACAGCCACTGAAGAGGCAAAGGTCACAACATGTGTCTGCAATGATATTGAACTTCTAGCCAAGCATTTTGAATACGTCCAATCTAGATGTGATTTTATCTTTTTTCTCCACTACTGCAACCTTTCTTTTATTACCTGCAGATTAAAATGAATTCACAAGCACTGCGTGTTGGCGACTAAACCATAAAAGTAAGCAGAAAGAGGCTTCTGTGGCTGTAGATATCCCACAGCTAGAAGTGCTTTACGATCAATTATCATCATAATGTTCTTTTTTTATGAGAGAAAACGTCTATCGGAACCTAATGTGCTGCACACAGAAATGTCATCTCACATAACTCCTACAGACGTGTGCTTGGCGCCAAAGGGTATTAACTTCCAGACTGTGTTTCTTTTTTGCTGCAAAGTTCTCAGCCTTGTTGCTGGCAAATCCACTGCTTTGGGATAACTTTATTGTCTTCCTTTGATAGACAGTCTTTCCTTTTATTCTAGAAAGTCAGTGCACTCAAAACAGTATCCGACCTCTGCTCCATCGCGGTCAGTCTGAAATCAAACCTGGGTGCTGGTCAAACTATGAACAGTTACTTTTCATTGCAGCTTGACTTTTTCTGTGCTTTTTGCACTAAAACTTTTAAAGAGCCTAACTCATGTTCCTCTTAATAGATTGCAGTGATTTGTGTCATTTGTTCTTCTAAAAAAATTCTCTATTTTTACAAATTGGTTGTTGGATTTTTATTGGGTTGTGTTTTGACTTTGTAACTGTTTTAGTGCTGCTAAATACTGAACGCATTTTTATTACATGAAGCCTCTCTTTTCTGTGCCATAGTTACCAGGGGTTGAGCTCAGGTTTATTTACTGAACTTGTGTGTTGGACCTGAGAAGATTGTGGATGTATACTTGGGAAGTACTCACATCCTCCCCAACTAATAATCTGTAACCTCCTCCCCAATCAATTTACACTCATTCCCCCCTTCGCTCTAGCCAGGGATATTGAATTACACTTCTCCAAGATCAAACTATAACACCCTCACTACTACACTTAGCGAACCTCATGACAATAGTTCTTATCTCATTTCAACATATAACTATAACACATAACATTAACATTTGTTTGTTCTGGTGAATTTCAGTTTTTTTATTGTAAATATGATAAGATTGTTTTGTGATACTTAACCACAATGTTACTTTAGCCTTTTTTTCAGTGAATTTCTGTAGGTTTTCAATAAAATTCCAATTTGAGCATGTGCTCAACACCCTGTGGCAAACCTGCACCCAACCATTTTGCTGTGCATGGCCTTCTGACTTCGTTGATTCCAAACTGCCCATAAGCATACAACCCCCAAAGGGCACCCAGCCTCAAGCTGTGCACAGCTAAAGGCTTTGTACAGCAAGGTGTTGGCTGATGAATCTGGCCTCGGGCCAGGCCCTGCGCTCACCTCCACACAGATGCACAACTACCTTCAGGTGCCTAATACCCTGGGAGCACCCAATCACCCGCTGCACATAACCCTTGGCAGAGCACAAAGAGGGGATGGCCACAAGGCCAGGATCTGGTCAACGACCTCCCGCAGATGCCTAACCCCACCCGCTGCACATGACCTTTGGCTGTGTGCAGCAGGGGGATGGCTGCAGTGTTTGGCCTCCAGACAAGCCCTGCGCCCAGCCGACATGGGTGCTGGACCCCCCTCGATTGCCCAAACCACTGTTGTTCACAGTGTTCAACTGTACACCGCAGTGGGTTGCCTCTGCCAAACCTAATGAAGGAAGCCTACTCCCACTGCACATGGCCTACAGGCTGCATGATAGCAGATGGCCATAGGGTGGGGTCTACGACTAGACCCTTCTCTTTTTGTTTAGGTTTTATTGGTACCACACAACCAATACCGCAGTACACAGGGAATGCCATCCTTGATACCTATGTCCCAAAATATATATATATTTTTTTTAACTTAAAAAGTCCCTTTGGGACCCTGACAAATAGCCTTGGGGGTCAGATTTTACCCACCATGCCCATTCTGTGGCTTGCAAAAAACATTTCCAGGACTCAGGAACCAAGTCCTGTACTGTCTGCTGCAACAGTTTCTTCAGTGTTTCGGCCCGCCAAACAAATCATAGGGCACTCCAAGGCCAATAACAGTACTGCAGTACCCATATGAGTGATGGGAGCAAAAGCTTTCTCAGCCAATCATAAGGGCAGATATTATTAATTTTTGGAACAGCCGTACAGATATCTTTAATGTTTACTGAGGGTTAATCCTTCATGCACAACCCATGCCCCTGTTTAAACGATGATTTTTCAAAAACGGCTGAAAGAATTTACACAAATCACAAAAAGCACATATTCTGAGTAAATTTCGAATTAGTTGCCAAATTTGGTGTAATTCTAGTCAACTGTCTTTTCTGTATCAGAGTGCAAAGTTTCCTTTTGGAATTAACATGGGAAATACCATTTTTGAGACCACCTTTTTCTTGCCCTTGCTTCACAGATTAGTGAGGGACTTTCCAAGAAGGGGCTAAAGAAAATGAACTTTAAAAAAACAAAACATTGTGTGCAGATAACATCATAAAGCGCCACAGTTTATTTAAAGAAACATAAAATTCTATGTCAGGAATGGAGGCTTTGGATTATGCTTTCTATTTCTTTACTGAAAGAAACACAGCAGCCAATAAACGTTTAAATACACAAAAAACTACAATACTCAACATTCTCAATAGTCCAATTCAACCAATCCCTGGTCCACAGTCTTTATATATATGTCTGTGACACTAAAATCCTTCCTCTTTCTTTGCTGCTGCAGCCATTAAGATAAGTTCCTGTCGTTTGGTTAATATTTAAAGATATTTGAGTAATTTAGGTGTATTTTATTGTTTTATTGGCCGTGGAGCGGGAGCAGGGGCACTCACTTTCCTCCGTCGCGGAGGTTCTCAATGACCGCGCTCGCACGCACGTTCATTTTAATCTTGTAAGAATTGTGTCTGCGGCGAGTGCGGGGACCTCTGGCAACGCTGCCCGCACTGCGGGAATGTCCTGCAGGACTTCCCGATAACGGGCATGTTATTAACGGCTTCTGCCTGAAGCCGTGTGGAGTGCTGGTGATGAGAGGCTAGTCCTCTCTTTATTTTTATGACGTGCACGTGCACTGACGAGTTCAGACTACGGAGGTACTGCATCTCGTCAGCAGTGCCGCATGAGTCAATAAAATATCTATATTTGTCCCCTGAGAACGCCTGACAGGGAGGAAAATACGATTTAGGGCTTTGCCCTAGGGAAATAATTGCAGGTGCTCCCTCTACTTTGTACAGGGCCTATTTTGAGAGTTTGTCTCTCTGTTGAGCTGGAGTTTCTCCTTCATTATACCTGCAAGGGCTGATTTCCCCCCTTTTTTGTTCGAACTCCGTCTTTATTGTACATCTTTTAAGACCTGAAGAAGATGAGTTTTTTCAGCAAGAGGCCGAAGAGCCCTATGATAACCAGATGGAGGAAAGATTGCTGCAGGCCCTGGGGCATCACGTGCAGGACTCTGTAAATCAGGCCCTTGTTAAGGCTTTAAAGCCTGTTACTCAGCCTTTGGTGTGTTATGGTCAGAGACAATTGATGGGTAGGCGGTCTCATGCTAGAATGTCTGAATCTGTGAATCCGGATGCGAGTCGGACCCAGAAAGGTCCTGGAGGTACTAGATCCTCTGCTGAAATACTATCGCAAATGGCTTCTTCGGTCCTCAGAGACCATGAATATGAACATGATCTCTCTGAGATCCCTAGAGAATTATCCTCTCATGGTATGTTGTGCCCAGAGGATTCTCAATCTCCTGCTTCCCACTCTTCTGATTCAGAGAGGACTCGAGAGGAACCCAAGGTGTTGGGAAAAAGGAAACGTAAGTCTCGTCATGTGTCTGACGAAGCATCAGTTCAGAGAAACCTGTTTTTCGTTCCAGAGAATATTATTCATCCGAGATCCACTGAATGGATACCCTCTGTGGAGGTGGCGGACTATGTCCAAGATAGATTGGGCAAAGGATTTGACAAGGATGTTCGCAATGCACTGCATTCAGAATGCCCCTGCCCTTCCTTGACGGGTAAGGTGGCAGATACTCCAGAACTAGATCCGAGTATGGCCACTTTTCTTTAAATATTCTCAAAGGATCCTAAAAACAGGCTGGACCGAGCATGGAGAGGCTGTCAGGATAAGCTTCTGGATTTATCTGGACTGCTCACGAAGATCCTTGAACTGGTGGTGCAAGCCAAAGAGAATAACTCGCCTTTGAATCCTGAGGCAGTACTGGAGTGGGCGCAAAGGGCCGTTTGCCTCCTCGGCAATGCCAATTGCGCCATGTCCACCGAACATAGCAAGTGGATTTTGATGAGGATAGATTCAAAGTTGGTGGAATTAGCTTCTTCGGAGCCTGGTTCTCTGGCCAATGGCCTCCTGTTCAGAAACAAATTTGTTAAAGACCTAGGGAAATACGTGTCCACCTTTTCCACCCTGGGCAAAGCTCAGTCCTCCTTTTTATCAAGGCCGTATGCTACAGAGGCCGAGCACCAGGCTGTGGATATTATCAGGCCTCCCCTTCCTGAGGCCGGGGTTCCTACCAAGCCTCTTCCTACCTAGCGATGGAAACAGGGGCAGTTACAACAATCAGGACTTGGCAACAACAGGTGAGAATAATTCCCTTTTCCGAAGTTAATTTGGGGGGCAGGTTAAAAGAGCATTTGCAGGCTTGGAGACAGATATCGCAGGATCCCTGGATCCTTCAGACGGTAATGGGTTATCACTTGGATTTTTACCCTACCCAGTCAAACAGTTGTTCCTCCTACTCTACGTTTTTCCCAAACAGAAAGCAATTTCATAGATGTCAAAGTAGCTTCTCTTCTTCAGAAGCGAGCAATACTTCCTGCAGAGTGGCACCCTTCTGGGTTCGTCAGCACAATTTTTCTCGTGCTATAAGAAAGGAGGGGGGTATCGGTTGGTTCTCAATATAAGAGTCTTCAATTCATTCATAATATATCGCCATTTCAAGATGGAGGATATTCACCTTTTAAGAGACCTTTTGTTAGAAGGGGACTGGCCTGTACTTCTGGATCTCAAGGATGCTTATTTGACTGTACCAGTTTTTGCGCCACATCGCAGATTCCTGCAGTTTTGTTGGCGAAACCGGTGGTTCAAGTTTGCAGTCCTTCCCTTCGGTCTATATTCGGCCCCTGGTATTTCACCAAATTGCTTCGCTGTGTCAAACAATTTCTGTGAGAAAGGGTAGTACGTCTAATTATTTGTCTAGACAACCTTCTGATTATGACAAGAGAGGTGGTTCTGGTCCATCTAAATTGGACTATTCAAATTTAGCAAGATGTGGGTTTTTTAATAAACTCAGACAAATCCGTCCTCATCCCTTCCCAATGTATAGAATTCTTAGGCTTCCAAATAGATTCTATCAAAGCACAATTCCGACTCCCTCTGACGAAACAGTCAATGATCAAGAAAGAGTTACGGAGAGCCCTTGCCTCTCCGAGTATATCATTGAGGATGCTAGCGAGGTTGGTAGGACTTCTAGCCTCCTCTATTCAAGCAATATTTCTGGGTCCCTTGCATTACAGGGCCCTTCAACGGTTAAAGATTCTGCATCTACGCAAAGGTCTCTCTTATGCCGAGCAGATTTTGTTGACGGAAGAAGCCCAAGCAGAGATATTCTGGTAGTTGGAACACATGGATGCTTGGAACGGAAGAGCGATTTTTGCTTCAGTTCCAGAGGTGATCACAGAATCGGATGCCAGCCGATGTGGCTGGGGTACTCGATGTGGGACAATAGAGATGAGGGGCAGGTGGGCTCTAGCGGAACTCTCTCTCCACATCAATTGTTTGGAACTCCTGGCAGGAGCATTCGCAATACTCTCTCTCTCCCAGAAAGCCAGTTGTTGCATATTGTTACGTATGGGCAACATCTTGGCGGTGCGCTACATCAATCGATTGGGCAGGACCAGATCCCAAATTCTGGCGGAGATTGCCAAGGAATTTCGGCATTTTTGCCTTCAACATCAGATTTCAGTGATGGCAGAATAAATTCTGAGTTGTTACAATGTGATAGCGGATTGGAACTCTTGTTTCTTGAGGGACTGCAGTGACTGAATGCTGCATCAATCTGTGTTCTCACCGATTACGAGTCAGTGGGGGAGATGTGCGATAGACCTTTTTGCGTCTCGCCTCAACTCTCAACTCCTTCTCTTTTACAGCTGGAGGCCGGTTCCGTTGGCCATAGCAACAGATGCCTTTCTTCAGGTATGGACAAACTCTCTATTGTATGCCTTCCTCCCCCCCCTTCTCCATGATTCAGAGAGTACTCTCTCAGGTTCGGAGACAGGGGACTGAGATCATTTTGATCATACCTCTTTGGAGAGCTCAGTCGTGGTTCCCGGTGGCGATGGAATTATCTTGTGCCCTTCTGATCCCTCTGCTGATGTCCCCAGCATTGCTTCTGGATCCAGGTTAACTCCCTCATCCTCTAATATTGCAGGGGCTGTTGTCCCTCATGGCGTGGAGACTTTCAGGGGACGTTGGCAAATGCCAAATGTTTCGAGAGAAGTTCTCTCCTTCTTATCCGCAGTCTTCGTCACCCTCTACCCACAAAAGATATGAAGATTCTTGGAAACGATGGGTGCGTTGTTGCCGTGAACGAAATATTGATCCCTTGGGGGCCCACATTAGCATGTTCGTAAATTTCTTATTCGATTTAGCTATGGAGGGATTAGCATATAGATCTATAAATAATTTCAGGTCAGCTCTGTCAGCGGGACATCCTCATGTTGATGGTAAACCGGTGGGTGAACGTACGTTAGTTTGTAAACTTCTAAAGGGCATCAGAATGGTGAAATCCCCTCAACCGAAATATTTGGTTCTATGGGATGTTGACATTATTCTTCAGTTTTTAAGAAACTGGCCATGTACTGAAGATGTATTGCTTAAACAATTGTCGGCCAAACTCACAATTTTATTATGTCTTATGTCAGAGCTCTGGACTTAGCAGGTAGAGGTTTTTACCCCTTCAGGGGTCTCATTTTCCGTTTCAAGATGTACTAAAACTGTTTCGAGGAATATTTCTTACCCATCTTTTCCACAACATCCTTAATTATGTGTGGTTCAATGTATAAAGGCATATGAGGATTGTACTCAAGAGTTTCACAGAGATGCTCAAGGTCAGTTACTCATTTCCTTGCAGAGACCATTTTCACCGGTCTCTTCAGCTACTTTGGCTAGATGGGTTAAATGGCTATTGAGTGAAGCTGGAATTGATGTTTGCTCTCTTGGAGCTCATTCAGTTAGGGGTGCTATGGCCTCAAAGTCATTTAGGGGGTGATTCTAACCCTGGCGGTCGGTGATAAAGCGGCGGCCAACCCGCCAACAGGCCGGCGGTCCAAAAAATGGAATTCTGACCCTGGCGGCAACCGCCAACACAGCCCGCCACATTAACACTCCGACCGCCACGGCGGTACAGACAAACAGCGCGGCGGTCACCGCCAACAGCCAGGCGGCAGACAATGTACCGCCCACAGTATTACAACTCACCAATCCGCCACCTTTTCCGAGGCGGGAGCCCGCCGATAAAAACACGGCGGAAACAGACTACGGACGGGAAAACGCTCACCAAAACACACTCCACGAGTACGGAGGACAGCATGGAACCCGAATTAAACATCCTACCTGCTCTCGTCTACCTTCTCATCTACCACGAGTACGAACGCCGGCGCAGACGACAACGGTGAGTACTGCACCTACGACACACGGGAGGGGGGAGGAGGAAAGGTTACGGGCACACACATATGCGACCCCCACCCCCCCAAACTATGTACACACCAATGCAGAGCAACAATGCACAGTGACACCACCCAAACCCCCCTGAAAAATGCAAAGACATAATTAAATAGTGAAGAAAAATTTATATAAAAAAAAGACTCTGATATGTATCGGTCAACTATGCAAAATATCCATAACAAAATAATACTATACACACTGCCATGGAGAACCGAGGCAATTAGTCCTCTACATCAAAGTTAAATCGAACAGTCCATGGGCTACAGTGTAGCGACACAAGGGCAAAGCCCACACAGGAGACCTGAGTCCTTTGGAGAGAACACTGCAGGGGCATCTGATGAAAAAACTACAGGCACCTCAGGGGGAAGGGAAGGGGGGGGCACCACAGCCACATGAGTCCACGACGCCAGATCCACGAAGGGGCCACCATGCCCACTGTGCCATCCTGGGGAGTGCAAAGCCACAGTCTCTCAAGTCTCTACAGTGGGTGGGTTGCCCACTCTGCCATCCTGGGGAGTGCAAAGCCACAGTCTCTCAAGTCTCTACAGTGGGTGGGTTGCCCACTCTGCCATCCTGGGGAGTGCAAAGCCACAGTCTCTCAAGTCTCTACAGTGGGTGGGTTGCCCACTCTGCCATCCTGGGGAGTGCAAAGCCACAGTCCATCAGGTGGATGACAGTCTCCACTGGTCAAGGAGGTGGCATGGTGGGCACAGTGAACCATAAACAGTGCTTGACAGGAAGGGCCCAGCGGAGCGGTGCTTGACAGGAAGGGCCCAGCGGAGCGGTGCTTGAGACGGCGGGGCCCAGCGGAGCGGTGCTTGAGATGAAGGGCCCAGCGGAGCGGTGCTTGAGACGGCGAGGCCCAGCGGAGCGGTGCTTGACAGGAAGGGCCCAGCGGAGCGGTGCTTGACAGGAAGGGCCCAGCGGAGCAGTGCTTGAGACGGCGGGGCCCAGCGGAGCGGTGCTTGAGACGGCGAGGCCCAGCGGAGCGGTGCTTGACAGGAAGGGCCCAGCGGAGCGGTGCTTGAGACGGCGGGGCCCAGCGGAGCGGTGCTTGACAGGAAGGGCCCAGCGGAGCGGTGCTTGAGACAGCGGGGCCCAGCGGAGCGGTGCTTGAGACGGCGGGGCCCAGCGGAGCGGTGCTTGACAGGAAGGGCCCAGTGGAGCGGTGCTTGACAGGAAGGGCCCAGCGGAGCGGTGCCTGAGACGGCGGGGCCCAGCGGAGCGGTTCTTGAGACGGCGGGGCCCAGCGGAGCGGTGCTTGACAGGAAGGGCCCAGCGGAGCGGTGCTTGAGACGGCGGGGCCCAGCGGAGCGGTTCTTGACAGGAAGGGCCCAGCGGAGCAGTGCTTGACAGGAAGGGCCCAGCGGAGCGGTGCTTGAGACGGCGGGGCCCAGCGGAGCGGTGCTTGAGATGAAGGGCCCAGCGGAGCGGTGCTTGACAGGAAGGGCCCAGCGGAGCGGTGCTTGAGACGGCGGGGCCCAGAGGAGCGGTGCTTGACAGGAAGGGCCCAGCAGAGCGGTGCTTGACAGGAAGGGCCCAGTGGAGCGGTGCTTGAGACGGCGGGGCAAGGCGGAGCGGTGCTTGAGATGAAGGGCCCAGCGGAGCGGTGCTTGAGACGGCGAGGCCCAGCGGAGCGGTGCTTGACAGGAAGGGCCCAGCGGAGCGGTGCTTGAGACGGTGGGGCCCAGCGGAGCGGTGCTTGAGACGGCGGGGCCCAGCGGAGCCGTGCTTGACAGGAAGGGCCCAGCGGAGCGGTGCTTGAGACGGCGAGGCCCAGCGGAGCGGTGCTTGACAGGAAGGGCCCAGCGGAGCGGTGCTTGAGATGAAGGGCCCAGCGGAGCGGTGCTTGACAGGAAGGGCCCAGCGGAGCGGTGCTTGAGACGGAGGGGCCCAGCGGAGCGGTGCTTGAGACGGCGAGGCCCAGCGGAGCGGTGCTTGACAGGAAGGGCCCAGCGGAGCGGTGCTTGAGACGGCGGGGCCCAGCGGAGCGGTGCTTGAGACCGCAGGGCCCAGCGGAGCGGTGCTCTTCTGCACGGCGGGCCCTGTTCAGCGGTGCTCTTCTGCACGGCGGGCCCTGTTCAGCGGTGCTCTTCTGCACGGCGGGGCCCTGTTCAGCGGTGCTCTCCTGCACGGCGGGCCCTGTTCAGCGGTGCTCTTCTGCACGGCGGGGCCCTGTTCAGCGGTGCCTATCTTCCCGGCGGGGCCCTGTTCAGCGGTGCTCTTCTGCACGGCGGGGGCCCTGTTCAGCGGTGCTCTTCTGCACGGCGGGCCCTGTTCAGCGGTGCTCTTCTGCACGGCGGGGCCCTGTTCAGCGGTGCCTATCTTCCCGGCGGGGCCCTGTTCAGCGGTGCTCTTCTGCACGGCGGGGCCCTGTTCAGCGGTGCTCTTCTGCACGGCGGGCCCTGTTCAGCGGTGCTCTTCTGCACGGCGGGGCCCTGTTCAGCGGCGCCTATCTTCACGGCGGGGCCCTGTTCAGCGGTGCCTATCTTCACGGCGGGCCCTGTTCAGAGGTGCTCTTCTGCACGGCGGGCCCTGTTCAGCGGTGCACATCCAGTAGGTTCAAGGGAGCCAGACCTGGGCTGGACTCCCTGCTCAGTCGCCCTCCGACCGTGATGTTTCTGGACCCTTCGGTGACGGAGTCCTGGGCCCTTTGGTGTCCTCCTTTGCAGCTGGGATGTGGCATGTGGGGCCCACCTGCTCCGCGCTCCTGCTGGCTGACTTCTCCGCCCTGCTGCCCTTACGCTCCTTAGATGGGGCTCTCGGGCCCTTGCCTCCCCTAGATGTTGTGGCTGGTGAAGTGGGCGAACTCTGCTCCTTGGGGGCAGCCGTGTCAGTCCTCGCACGGCGGCCCTTGTGTTTCCTGGTCCTCTTGCCGGGGGGGGGCTGGATGTGTCCTTGCTGCTGATGGAGGTGTCACTGCTGGCAAAGGGTGGACTCCAGAACCCATGCACAACAGTGACACCCGAAGCTGGGCTGGTGGTGGCTGTGGTGCTCTTGGGACTCTTTGCAGATGGAGGGGGTAGGTCATCGGAGGGAAAGAGGTCAAGATTAGCCAGGAAAAGTTTTTTAGGGCCAAGGTAAAGGGTAGGAGAAGTGGTGATGGGAGTGGAGGAAGAGGATGTGGTTGTAGGAGAGTCAGGTGTGCTGTCATTGGGTGAAGGTGCTAGTGCTGTAGGCTGTCATGAGGTGGATGTCTGTTGGGTGGGTGGCTGCCTGCGTTTGTGTGTCTTGGAAGAGGGGGTGACAGACACAGTGGGAGAGGACACAGGGGACGTGTAAATGGCAGTGGGGGTGGTGACTGCACGCGTGCGGACTGTACAGGAGGGTGTGGTGGTGATGGAAGCACTGGCTGATGTTGGTGTGCATGCAGGTGTGAGTGTAGACGTCACAGGGAGGGAGGAGGGAGACGAGGAGGAGGGGGACACAGGGGTGGTAGTGACTGTTGGAATGTCTGCATCTGGGTGTTGCTTGGGTGAGTGTTTGTGGGATCTGTGGTGCTTGTGTCTGGATGAGCTGCCCTTGGGTGTTGAGGTGTGTGCAGGCTGGTCAGATGGTGTGGATGGGATAGGCTGAGGAACAGGAGACAGAGACAGGGTGGAGGCAGTCAGAAGAGGGAGGCTGGAAACAGGGACAATGGCTGCCGTCAGTGCTGAGGCCAGAGCACTGAACGATCGTTGATGGGCAGCCTGACCCGAATGAATGCCCTCCAGGTAGGCATTGCTCCGATGCACCTCCCTTTCTACCCCCTGGATGGCATTCCAAAGGGTAGTCTGCCCAACAATGTGCGTCCTCACAAGGTCAATGAGCTCCACACTGAGGGCAGCAGGGGTGACAGGGGCAGGGGCTGAGGTGCCTGGGGCGAAGGAGACGCCCGCCTTCCTGGGCGAGCAGGCACGGAGCGTAGGCTGAGGAGCTGCAGGGAGGGCGGGGCTGGTGCGCTGGGTGGCGGCTGTACCTGTAGAGGCGGGGGGCACGGATGTTGCCACCACCGCTAGGGAGCTCCCATCCGAGGACGTGTCGCTATCGCTGGTGTCACCACCGGTCCCCGTGGTGGTGCTCCCCTCGCCCTCCGGCTCACTGGTGCCCTCGGTGTCTGTTCCTGGGCCCACCGGGGCCTTGTGGCTTGCAGCTCCCTCGTGCTCCGATGCCAAATCTCCTCCGCCTGATGATGCTAATGCACACATGCACAAGAAGATGAAGAAGAAGGGTGGGGGGAGAAAAAGAAGACCTGGTTGAGTGCATGCAATGTCAACACCGTTGGCGGAGAGGACAGACACAGGAGCCGCATGCACTAAGCCGCGCATTCGGGGTACACTACTCAGTACTTCTGACTAGGACAACAGGTCAAGAGACGACAGACGCGCACATGTGTGAGGCTGGACCATCAATAGCTGTACTTGTCACCCTACAGAGGTGGGGGCCGGGAGCACAGGGCCATGCCTAAGGGAGAGGACTACACTACAGAAAGCGCCCTGGCCTAATGTCACCCACAACCCTCCTCCCCCACCCAGACGCCTCCACTGCGCAGAAAGATAGCAGAATGTGCTGATACTCACCCCCTTGTGTCTGCTGTGATGGTCTCAAGCGCCCATCCAAATCAGGGTAGGCCACCGCCAGGATCCGGGACATCAGGGGGGTCAGGGTACGACTGGCACCCCTCCTAGGTTGGGAGGCCATCCCCAGCAGTGACTCGGCGGTCTTCCTGGTTCCGCGGCGGATGTCCTCCCACCTCTTGCGGCAGTGGGTGCCCCGTCTGACGTGGACCCCCAGGGCCCGGACTTCCTTGGCGATGGCACGCCAAATCTCGACTTTCTGATGGGCGCTGACCTATGTGACATGTACAGGGTGGGAAGGAAACATTAATCAACTTACTGCATGTTAGATGTGATTGGCCCCCCCTCCCCAACCTTGCAATATAGCACATGCTCTCATCTGTCGTGCGTTGCACTCCTCATTCGCTCCCCACCCCACCAACTTACATCCACCCCACTCCACACAGGCATCGCCCATTCCATGTGCCCCCGGTGTACTCACCTGTTGGTCTGGAGGACCGTAGAGTAACGCATACTGGGGGAGGACCCCATCCACGAGCTTCTCCAACTCTTCAGACGTGAAGGCAGGGGCCCTTTCCCCAGTCGCAGCAGCCATTGTCTCTTCCAGACCGAGTTCACAGCAGCACTTGCAGTATAGGTCCTCTCCTGTGGATGATCAGGTCTCGAGTGATTAAGCAGATATAAAATGGCGGTCACGCCCGCGGCGGTGCGTACCGCGGCGGTGCGTACCGCGACCGCCGGCGCACATCGTCATTGGCTCCTGAAACCCATAGGCTTCAATGTTATCCAATGCGGCTCCGTATAGCGGTCTTCGACCGCCTACCGCCACGGTGTGCTCCGCCAGCGCAGTGACCTCACATCCCATTGTCCCACTTCACAGGTCAGGCAGCCGCCATTTCAAGGGCCCACATGGCATAATTTCTACTGCGACACACAGGCCTAGGCCTTGCATTGCCACACATACACGCCTTTCAATACATAGATAACCGTGTGCTATGCAAGCTGTGGTGAATGTACCAGTGATTAGCTTGACTCTGTGCTCCATGTTGTCATTCCTAGGCACCGTCCGCTGGGACTTGCGAGGAGAAGGATGAATCCTCACGTGTACCGACCGCTGGTGGACCTGTCGACAATGGAAGAACGCCACATCATACTACGATACCGACTTGACCGTGCCACTATCCATGAACTGTGTGCCCAGCTGGAGCCAGCCCCGATGTCCCCCATCCGCCAACCCACAGGAATTCCCCCTCTGGTGCAGGTGCTGTCAGTCCTCCATTTTCTTGCAAGTGGCTCATTCCAGACAACAGTGGCCATGTCATCTGGAATGTCTCAGCCAATGTTTTCAAAAGTTCTGTCTAGAGTGTTGTCTGCCCTGACGAAACACATGCGGAGTTACATTATATTCCCTGAGGAGGTTGATTTGCCCACTGTGAAGGGTGATTTTTATGCCCTTGGACATATTCCCAACATAATTGGTGCCATTGATGGGACCCATGTGGCTTTAGTACCCCCAAAAGACGATGAGCAGGTGTACAGAAACAGGAAAAGTTACCATTCTATGAACGTCCAGGTGGTCTGTTTGGCTGACCAGTACATCTCCCATGTGAATGCCACGTTCCCTGGTTCAGTGCATGACGCGTATGTGATGCGTAATAGCAGCATCCCTTATGTGATGGAACAGCTACAGAGACAACGTGTGTGGCTAATAGGTGACTCTGGTTACCCCAACCTGCCTTGGCTATTGACCCCAGTGAGGAATCCCCGGACCAGGGCTGAGGAACGGTACAATGAGGCCCATGGGCGAACTAGGAGGATCATAGAAAGGACCTTTGGCCTCCTGAAGGCCAGGTTTAGGTGCCTGCATATGACAGGGGGATCCCTGATGTACTCACCAAAGAAGGTGTGCCAGATCATCGTGGCCTGCTGTATGCTTCACAATCTGGCATTGCGACGTCAGGTTCCTTTCCTGCAGGAGGATGGTCCAGATGGTGGTGTTGAAGCAGCTGTGGAGCCTGTGGAGAGTGAAGAGGAGGAAGACTCAGAGGACGACACAGACAACAGGGACAGAGTTATCCAACAGTATTTTCAGTAGCACACAGGTAAGAATCACACACGCCATTTTAATTTTCCTGAAAGCCTCCAGCTTCTCAACTTTGTCTATGACCCCCCAGTTCTTTAAAACTGATGTTTGATTTTCCCTTCCCTTTTCAGTGCTGTATGACCCACTGCGTGACTTCTGCTTGGTTAGCCCATGGACTAATGCTTATTGATCTCGGTATGTGTTCAGCACAAAGTTAACAGAACATAATTGATCGGTAATGTGTTATACATTTGTAAATAATACAGCCTGACTCCTGATTGATTTCAGTGCATTGAGTGATTTATTTTTGGTGCTAGATAATGGTACATGATATTAACACGGTGATGGGTGGGGGTGGAGTAATGTCCATGGCAGAGTCCAGTTCTCAGTCTCACAGGTGCATTGTCCATATGCCTGTGGAAGGATGGAGCAGGGGCAGTTCAAGGTTGGACAGGGTGGCAATGTGGGACAGTGGGATGACTTCAGGGGGTATCTCATGCTGGCGGGGGTCTTGACATCCTACTCTGTCTTTTTTTTGGATCTCAGGCTCCTCTTGCGGGGTGGTTGTTCTTCAGCAGGAGGTGGGGTTCTGGTGGCCTGTCGTTGTGGTGGGGCCTACTGTCCACTAGCGCCGGCGGAGGTGGTAGGCTGTTCCTGGTCCGGGCTAGTGACAGGGGCCCTGTGTGGTGCCACATGGTCCCGCAACGTGTCTTCTATCCGGTTGAGGGCCTGGACTATGCTCCCCATAGCGGTAGAGATGTTGGTGAGATGATTGGTGAACCCCATGTAGCGTTCCTCCTGCTGTGCCTGGATCTCCTGGAACCTGGCCAGTACTGTCGCCATCGTCTCTTGGGAGTGGTGGTAGGCTGCCATGATGGTGGTGAGGGCCTCTTGGAGAGTCGGTTCCCTGGGCCTCTCCTCCCCCCCCTGTCGCACAGCAGCCCTCCGAGTTGCCCTGTTTCCCCTGGCCTCTGTCCCCTGGACGGTGTGCCCACTACCACTGCCCCCAGGTCCCTGTTGTTGTTGGGGTGGTGGGTTAGCCTGGGTGCCCTGTAGTGGCAGACACACCGCTGATTGACCTGTCCTAGAGACAGAGGCATGGGCCCGCTGGGTGGGAGCGGTGCTGTTGTTCCCAGAGGGGGTTGGGTCTGCTGTGGCCTGTGTGTGGGAAACCGACTGTCCAGAAGTCCCCGATGGTCCGGGCTGGTCATCAGGTTCCAGGTCGACAGAGCTGCTGTCATCACTGGGGGCCTCTTCCGGGGGGGGGATGGACATTTCTGGACCCTCCTGGCCGGTGTGTTGGCGTTCGGGTGCTGCATGGGGTAAGAGAGTATGGTTATTGTTTCTGTGTGTGCTATTGTGTGCGATTTATGGGTGCCCTTGTCCCCCAGTGCTGTCATTCCCTTGGGGGAGGTGTTGTGGGGGTGTTTGGGGGGGGGGGTATGTGCAGTGGTCATGCTTAGGTGATGGGTGTCCATAGTTTGTGGTGGCATGCAGGGGTTGGTGTTGGGTGGGTTGTGCTGGAGAGACATTCTCAGGGAGGATGTGTGATGGGGGGTTGGGGGTGAGGGTGGTGGTGGGGGTTAGCATGCTGGGGGGGGTGAAGTAGTTGAGATTGTACTTACCAGAGTCCATTCCTCCGTGTACTCCAGCGAGGCCATCAGGATGCAGGATGTTTAGTACCTCTTGCTCCCATGCTGTGAATTCGGGTGGAGTGGGTGGGGGTCCCCCGCCAGTCTTCTGCACTGCGATGTTGTGTCGCGAGACCATCGAGCGCACCTTTCCCCGTAAGTCGTTCCAGCGTTTGCAGATGTCGTCTCGATTTCTGGGATGCTGTCCCACCGCGTTGACCCTGTCCACGATCCGCTGCCATAGCTCCGCCTTCCTGGCTATAGTGGTGTGCTGCACCTGTGAGCCGAAGAGCTGGGGTTCGACTCTTATGATTTCCTCCACCATGACCCGGAGTTCTTGGTCCGAAAAGCGTGGGTGCCTTTGGGGTGCCATGGGGTGGTGTGGATGAGGTGTGGGGTGGTGTATATGGTGAAGAGTGTGTTGGTGTGTGGTGCTTTGTGCTTCTATGTGGTGTGTGTGATGGTGTAGTGTGCCTCTGTGTGATGTAGCTCTCTATTCTGTGATGTGTCTCTCTCTCCTTCGTCTCTGATCTTCGGTCGTAGGGGTTTGTGGGTGATGTGGGTGTGTGTTTTATAGTTGATTGGATGTGTGGGAGTGTTGTTTGTATGTGTGTCAGGTGTGTGTATTTCAAATTGTCCAATGTGGCTGTGTTTTGGAGCTGCGTGTGTATTTTGAGCGCGGCAGTGTGTACCGCCAATGGAATACCGCGGTTGAAAGACCGCCGCGTGGATTCGTGGGTCAGAATGGCATGGGCGTGTTTGTGTTGGCGTGGCGGTTTGGTCATCTCCAGTTTTCCGCGGCCCGCTGATGAGGCGGCCTTCCTTGGATGTCGGGTTTTTGGCGGATTCACAGTTGGTGGTCAGAATGACCGTGGCTGTTTACCGCGGCCACGGCGGTAGAATGGCGGACTTCTGACCGGCGGTAAGGGCCTTTTACCGCCGAGGTCAGAATGACCCCATAGTATTGGTTCTCGTTTGGAAGACATTATGAATGCAGCAGATTGGTCTTCTGATAATACGTTTAAAGTGTTTTATCATAAACCTATTGTAGATGTGGCTTAAATTGTGGTGGATCAGCTTTGAACTAGCATAATCTGAAGCCTCCGGTCCTGATATAGAATAAAAAGATTTCTAGCTTACGCGTCAAGAATTTTCAATTCTATGAAGGACACGGAGGCAAGGATTATCCCACTCTTATGTAATATGTACTTAAGTGATATTTGGCTTACTTTTATGAAATATAAATAAGTTGATGATGTATATTTGATATCTGTATTTAACAAAGTTTCCCTCCCATTTAGACATTTTTTACGAGACATTATCAATATGTTTTTTATTTACTAGGTTCTGATACCAAGAGTACGTAAAGATTTGATGTTCCTATAAATGGTTCGGCGAGACTGTGACCGCTTGGAGTCCTGGGTGATGCTGGTTGGATAAATTATTTGTTTCTTCATGTTGAATTGTTCTGTTATTGCAAAGAAAGAGGAAGGACTTTAGTGTCACGGACATATATACAGACTGTGGACCAGGGATTTGTTGGATTGGACTACTGAAAATGTTGGGTATTGTAGTTTTTTGTGTATCTAAACGTTTATTGGCTGCTGTGTTTCTTTCAGTAAAGAAAGAGAAAGTATAATCCTCGCATCCGTGTCCTTAATAGAATTGAAAATTCTTGACGCGTAAGCTAGAGATCTTTTTATTCCTTTCCTATCGATACTCAAACCTAACTAAAACTACTGTGACTGCCACTGTGTAAACTATTAAAATAAATAATATATATATATATATATATATATATATATATATATATATATATATATATATATATATATATATATATATATATATATAATAAGCTATTGCTGGCTGTTCAGCAGTCAAATCCCTATCATCTGTATCAAACAAAAAGTGCTTTTTCTATGGAAACATGGTCCTAACTACAATTACCTACTATATATAGATAGATATAGATATAGATACATATCAGACCGCCAGACGGCCATGTTGGAGGTCCTAAAAAGACTGCTGCACTGGCAGTCCCTAGCCCACCATATTACGATGGAAACAGGTAGAACCTCCGCCTGCCTAGCAAAAGGCAGACCGCCAGCGGCGCGGCGGTCTGGTATCTAGGTAGTCCAACCTCCAGCGCTTCAGCCAACCACATAGCTTATTACAAACACACTGTAGCCATGGCAGTTCCCTGGCGGCGGTTAACCAATGGCGGTCTATCATTTCAGTCTACGTTCAGCAAAGTAGCATTCAAGTGCCCATTGGATGAATTAAAAAAAAACACAGCTGACACACATTCGTCCAGTGGACACACCTGCAAATTACACTATAAAACACACCCTTTCACAGACCACAATCTGCTGCATCTCCACTAGAAGACAAAGAACACCGACCACCATTTAAATTATTTTCCATAGATTAGGCACCCCTTTTTTCACCATACAATTTAACAACTGCCACACACTTATGTCCATTCACTCTCTATTGCACTTCCCCTGTTAAGTAAGTCCCGGACACCCACATTCGTTGTCCACCATGTCATGTGCCAAAAATCCCTGTTTTTCTGAAGATGAGTTGAGAGTTGGACTCATCGCTCTCCATGACCCAGCAAGTCAACGCCGTCTCATCCTCTTGCCTCAACACCCTCTGCACGCTCCGCAAGATCTACAGGTGGATCCCCACTGAAACCAGAAGGACGGTCACCCAGTCCTTCATCGGCAGCAGACTGGACTACGGCAACGCTCTCTATGCAGGAACCACGGGCAATCTCCAGAAAAGACTGCAACGCATACAGAAAGCCTCCGCACATCTCATCCTAAACATCCCCTGCCGCAGCCACATCACAGCCCATCTGAGAGACCTGCACTGGCTCCCCGTCAACAAGAGGATTACCTTCAAGCTCCTTACCCACGCTCACAAAGCACTCCATAACGCCGGTCCACCATACCTCAACAAACGACTCACCTTCTACACCCCGAACCGACAGCTCCACTCCGCCAACCTCGCCCTCACCACCGTTCAACGCATCCACAGGTCAACAGACGGTGGCAGATCTTTCTCTCACCTCCCCGCCAAGAAAAGGAACACCCTCCCCATCCACCTGCGGTAGACCAAGGACCTGCTGAACTTCAGGAGACACCTCAAAACCTGGCTATTTGAGCAGTAGCAGTTCCCCTCCCCCCCAGTGCCTAGAGACCCTCGTGGGTGAGTTGCACGCTCTACAAATGTATTGCTTGACTGAGTGAGAGTCATGGTGGATGAAATCATCAGAGTAGAGTCACAATTGTTTGAAGTCCTAATCGAGCATACTCCTCTCAGTAGGAAAATGGAACTGTGGCAAAGGATCGTTGACAGAGTGAATGCTGTAGGCACCACCCTGTGCACAAAGGAGGACATTAGGAAGAGGTGGAACAACCTGAGGGGCATGATGCATTTCCTGGCTTCCAGGCAACAGATGGAGACCAACAAGACTGGTGGTGGTCCCCCTACTATCCCATTATGACTCTTTTGCTGGGAGGAGAAGTCTTGGCACCCTTCATTCTGAGGACTTGACAGGAATACCTTGGGGAGTGGAGTCTGGTAAGTTATCACACAAAAACTGTGGAAAAACAGCATTGTCCTGCATGCTCACAGCTCAGTTTCTGCCACTGTGTTGTTCATCTGCTTAACCAACATTCAATATCCAGATTTTCTGAGATGTAACACTGTCAAACTGTATTGTTGGACACAGTATCACAGCTACTAAGGCCCATCACATGCCATAAGACAAAATTGTGCCTGTAAGTCATTCATTATCAAAACAACATCCCAGGATTCATGGTATATCTCAACATTTACATGTATGCTCAAACCTTAATGCAGTCTGCCTACAGATATGTAATACCCAATATTTGTCAAGTTTGGGAAGTAGAAGGCGTGACCTGACTGTAACTCCCAGGAGGCCCTGTTTCAGTAACTTCAACCACCAGCCCATTGTTCGCTTGCCCATATTCCCCCATTTGTTAACTCCAAAATGAAGTGTATTCATCTGGGAGGATACCATTTGTCAAATGTGGGTAGTAGAGGGAATGACCTCCCTGCAACTCCCAGGAGGCCCTGTATCAGTAACTCCAACTATCAGCCCAGTGTTCACTTGCCCATATACCTGTGAGTGAGCAATATACAGATCATGCTCAAATCAGAGACATGTCTGTCTAGCTACCTCCATCTTTACCTGCTACCCTATGATTAAACTATTGAGGACAGGAATGACACCTTATCAAGATTGTACACCAAGAATTCCTAAGCCCTTAAGCAGAATCACCGGATTGGTAGCGGAAGCAAACACATTGACACAGTACTGCATACATGATGACTGCAGTTACATATACAACAAAGTTCTGGATTTACCTGTATCTCACTCAACTAGGCCTCCAGAGGGTCAAAGGCATATGTTGCCTGTCCACTGTGTTGGCTTTACTCTTGGTAAGATGTAATTTTCATTCCATCATCCAAAGTGCAACCAATCTGCACATCTCATGAGCTGCTTGAGTGTAATAGTTTAGGCAATCTTCACACATGTCATGTCAAATAGTTCAACACCATGGTTATATGGCACAATAGGCTACCCTACAACTTAAGAATGCCCATTGTCTCTTCTTACTGTAACACAAAAGTGTTGGAAGTAGATGTTACTCTTTAACCAGTAACAATGTACCCTCATCAACAGGTCGAGCTGCCACTCGGCACACTGAGTACAATGAACAGACACCCACTAACCCCCTGGATGAAGCCCTCTGTGATGACGGCAGTCCTGGACTTGTGGACATGGACGACAGTCCTGGCCCATCCGGGCAAACTGGTCAGATGACAAGAGTGAGTCTCACTGTGGCCACAACGTCACCTCCTACCCCTGTTGCATCAACATCCCAGCCAACAGTGCACCCCCCAACATGTGTACTTAGCACAGTGTCAGCAACTTTGTGCCCCCAGTCCTGGATCCTGAGGTGCAGCTCCAGAAAATGCAAAAAATCCAGGAGCTGAAGATAGCAAGACACCCCCTATTGCCAGCAATAAACCTCTACCTTAATGTCCTCCTTTGTGTGTCACACATACACTCTGTGTACTGATCCTGAACCACATTCCATTCCAATAGAAGGAATACTATGGACTTTGGACTGCCTGTAGTGTGGCATCTACTCCATTGATTTCATTCACCATGACTGACCCCTTCACTTTAAATTTGTTGTTTCTTTCTGCAACAAATAGTTTTGTATGTAGTAGCATAGCAATAAATTCACCCATCACAAACTCATTGTCTGCTGTCTTAAATTTCACATTTAGTCATGTAGATATATCAGATCATGTGAATCATACGATGATGATCCAAGGTACTTTTGCAAGCAGGGATATGTTGCACGTACACAGTGTCCAGCTCAGGATTACAACCATTTCACACAAACACATACATACAAGTGTCTTGCCAAAGAAGACAATTTATTACATTGTTCAGCACATAGGGTATCAATATCTCTGAAACATAGCACATCATACATCAGTGGTTCCCAACCTGTGTTCCGGGGACGCCCGGGGGTCCGCGAAGCCTCGTCAGGGGGTCTGCAACTGCTTGGAAAATTAAATAATATTAACAGATTAGGTCCTCAGCTTTCAGTAATGACTCAGTTGGGGGTCCCCGAATTCCAATAATGATTCAGTGGGGGTCCCAGGGTTCCAGTAAGGATAAAGTGGGGGTCCACAGAAGTCAAAAGGTTGGGAACCACTGTCATACATGATTGAATCAGACTGGCTAAAATATCAAATTTATAGGTACAGACCACCTAGGTGTTTTCAGGCATCAGATCTGTCTCCGGCTGATGACAAATCCACAATTGTTTGCCTATTCAGACAGTACTGTTAGATGATGTAACGTTCTTCTGTAGTTTAGCCATTTTTAATATGGCCTTTGCGCATTTGCTTAAAGCGTTAGGCCTTTGTGCACTTTGTTCTAGATGCATTTTATTTAGCCTCGCACTGTTATTTTTCAATAATCAGTTTCACGGTCTTGTTTTATTTCTTCTATCACACTGTTTAGCTTACTTCAGTACCAGAGTTCTCAAACAATACATTCTTGCTCGCTCTGTGCTTCAGTCAAGGATACAGTCTGGTACATTGCCGATAGACGTGGTAGGAGTTTAATCTTTAGGATTCATAGAACACATTCTTACGTAGGGACGTTTCTTAGAACACCGGCGTGTTGATTATAAAAACACTTCCTAGTCCTGGTACACGCAAGAGGGAGATTCCGACCAGGGAACCACAACTAGACGCTGACTGCCCTGTTGCAGATGCTGATCCAGATCACAGGCCTTTGCTCAGGTATGAGGGTGATGTCCTCCCGGGGAACCTGAAAGGCAAGCTTAGAGCTTAACATGCTGTGCTCAAAATAGAACTTAGAAGAGAGAACGTAATCTGGTAGCACTATGATAGCGTTATTCCTATGTTTTACTCTCCTCCTTACTATTTCAATCCTACTGTGTTGTATGGTTCTGGTTATTGCGGCTCATGCCTTGGTATCTAAAATACAGTTGTTTTATTAAATCAATCTGTAAAACTTAAACTGCCTCTGTCATTTGTATATGAGACCACACTTGGTATGAGAGAACTGGTTGGGATCTGAGCGACCATGACTTCCCTGAGAAGCTCTAAGATGTCATGCGCTCGGCTGCCCAATCATCACTTCCCTTTGGGAGAGATGAGGCACTGCTAGTTAGCCGGAGCAAAACCGGATTGAGGGCGACAAGTGTCCTTCTCCGTGGGTTAGACTTAGTCCACAACACTGAGAACGACCCTGCTACCCCAAAAATCCAGTAGTCTCATTAGGATAATGAGAGCCAACGCGACATGGCGCCGCCAACGATTGGTCTGGCTCTCATTTTCGGGTCCACCAGTCCCTCTCGGCCTCATATATTATAATGATCCCTCGGTTCCTTTAGCGGAGACGTCCGTGGCACTGAGGATTTCCACCATCGCGATATAGGTAATCCTAGATATAGCGGATGGTTGTTCAAGCTTGAACCTTAAAAGGAAAAACCCTGTTTTTGGTGTGCCTTCTCTGAACCATCGCTGTTTTTTTTAATGGCAAATCCCCAGGTAATACAAATAGCTCTTAATATGAGACAACCACTCACAGCGCATTTGCTTGCACATGGTCTTACGAACCAGGGCGGTCCAGTCACGTTTGGGGTGGCCGCTGATGCAGCCTTTAGAACAGAACTTTTTTACTCTTGGGTCACATTTCCAGCAGTCAATGGGAATACAAATGCATTTCATACATATAAGATTGTGAACGCGCCTGGCCAATACAGGGCGTACGCATATTTAGAGATACCTCTATCTTATCAAGAACATAATAATTGGCTTGATGGCGCCCTACCCCATACAATACTACCAGTGAGGTTAGGTCCACTGAGTAATGATGGTCCGACCTGGCCTTTATTGCCACATATACACCACATCCTGCGGTTGCAAATATGCCGGTGGCTGAAGTTCGTCGTTTATATACAGACTTAACGGCTACATATAGACGCTTAGTACAATTTGTGATGCAGACATTAAATACAAACCCAGCGCATGCTGCTCCAGCTCAACAACATGCAGTAGCTCCAGGTATAAACCCGGCGACTGTACACTCTATCATGGGTAAGGTTCCAGCCAAACGGGAAGAGACTCCATTTTGGTTGGCACAAAAAATTAATACGCTGGAGGTGGTATTTCCCCATACGGGACCTCAGGATAAACATAGGATATTAACAATGTGTTTACCGTTTGGAATGGTTCCCACAGTGGAACATTGTAATACATGGGGCACGGTGTTTGCCGTGCTCTACACAACGGCACACGATACGCCAACATTGGCAAACCTACCGGAAGTACCAGCCTTAGATTTGGGAATGCAGCTGATGGGCAATTTTGCCACAGTTTCTTCTATAATACTAAGTAATCTTAATGGGGAGGCAGTTGCATTAGCGGTGCGCATGCGCCTCCGCGACGTCCCGCAACTAGATCAGGAGCGGGAACTGCCCAAAATAATGGCGGAAACATATTCCAGTATCGGTCGAGATAGCCTGGGGGCTAGACCACAGAAACCACAGTTTCAAGGAAAAATTTGTAAAGATAATGCTAAACAGCAAACTGAGGGTAACAAGAAGCACTGGGAGAAGAAACAACAAACACCTAAAAAAGAAAGGGGAGAATCTCCGAGAGCGGAGACCCCGCAGACTAGGAATAATCTCAGAAATAGGGATAGCTTGAAAATGCCTGATAGATATCAATACACTGATACACGCCAATCTCGTTCCTTTCAGGACTCATCGGAAAAGAGAAATGAGAGAGGTGGGCGGCCAGAGTGAAGAACAGAGTACGTGAAACCAAGACAGGAATCACATCGCTCTTCAGAGGTTTCTGTCAAGAAGGAAGAGAAACCGATACAACAAAAACAACAGTTTAAAAGAAGACGGTGGCGGCAGTCTCAATTAGACATGCCACACAGGAAGAGAGTTCTCTTGAAGAACAAGACGTGGGCGCTAGCACTGTTAGACAGCGCGGCAGAGGTCACAATAGTTGGCCGGAATCTTCTAGAGCATCTGGAGGTGAAAGCAATTGATGACTTCATACAAGCTGAAACAGCAGATATGCGTGTCTCTGATCCTGATAGGGTATATACAGTGACTTTACAATTGGAAGGAGACATTGAACGCACTATAAACGCAATCTTTTGGGATTGTGTAGTCAAGATATATGACATTTTGCTGGCTGAACAGGATTGGCCGCCTGACTTTGTTCGCACATGCCCAGTTGGGGAGGAGGTTATTAAACCTTTGTTCTCACCACTTGTTCCAGGGGAACTCGCAGAGTCATATAGCATCAAATGGGCTCTAGCACAAGCACCTGCTTTATATAGAAATCACGTAGGGTGGGATAGGGATTCTCCATATCATGTAATTCTGATTAAAGGCGAACCTCAGCCACAACCGCAATATCCAATAAAACATGAAGCAAGGGCACCGGTGAGAGAAATACTTACACAATTAGACTACCAGGGAGTAATTGAACCCTGTGTCTCGCAGATGAATAATCCGTTATTCCCTGTAGCTAAACCGGACCATTCATGTAGAATAGTCTTAGACTACAGACATTCGAACGGACAAACATGTACATATGCTATACAAAATTCACATAGCGCGGCACTAATGAACAACATTGTGCGGAAAAAGTACAAAACGACCTTAGATATCTCAAATGGTTTCTTCTGCCAGAATATAGCACCCGAAAGTAGGGACCTTACAAGTTTTAGTGCGTTAGGCTCCCAGAAAAATTCTGTTGTTTGCCTCAGGGGTATAAGAATAGCCCAGGACTGTTTTCGGCTCATGTGACTGAAATATTGCACTAGTTGGACCCTGAAGCATTGTCATATGTAGATTATATATATTTTACAGATGATGAATTGCTGCAACATTTAAGACGAGTAGCCCGCATTGTTGTAGGGTTTGCCAAAATTGGCTATAAATTTAACTTCAAGAAGTCGAAAATTGCCTTCCTCAGTGTCATATTTCTGGGATATGAGCTGTCAAACGAAGGTGAGAGCCTAGCGCCACAATTTTTAGAAAAATGTGCACAATTGCAACCTACGATTAAGAAACTCCAATCATTACTAGGATTTCTAAATTTTGGCAGAACATACATTCCTGATTATGCTACACGCATTAAACCATTATACGAGTTAATACATCCTGATTTTTCAAGCAAATTTTGGACGATTGAGCATACACATACTCTTCGAGAGTTACAAGCAGATCTTCTAGCTGCAAAACATCTACATACACGGGACAATAAGACACATTTGGTCATCAGGGTAATAGCTGGGGCCATTGGGTTTAGGTATGTCGCATTTAATGAAGGTGAGACAGTCCCAATAGGATACAAGTCTCACTTGTATTCGACTGCTGAACAACGATTCGCACCAACAGCGAAAATTCTCACTGCTGTGCAGATGGCTGTTGTTAAAGAATGACCTCTTGCCCAGGGCAAACACATTATAGTTGTTTCCCCTATTCCGGCCTTAGAGGCTGTTACGAAAGCGAGTGTTCATAACGCGAAAGCATTACACCCGCGATGGATACGATGGGCTACGTCTTTAACAGCCACAGATGTAGATTACATTTTTGACCCAAAGTTACAGACACAGGAATTTCTGCAATATGAGATTGAATATCCAGTCCCCACTGACACGTTGCCTATTGATCACTATCAAGTAGTCATGTACACCGATGGCTCTGCGCAACCGGCGGTGGGGACAAAACACCAATATTCAGCTGCATGTGCAGTAGTGAGTGGACATATGGAGGGGGAGAAATTCTGCCCCCAACATACTTATACACAAACATTAGGGGACTGTACGGCACAGTTGGCTAAGCTGAAAGCTCTATTGCTGGCACTAGAACATACGGATCCGGCACAGTTTACACTGATTGTTTGTGACTCATATTACTGTGTCCAGTCTTTTAATGAATACCTACATTACTGGCGATTGAATGGGTTCAGAGATTCAAAGGGCAACACCATAAAACACAGACTACTGTGGGGGAAGGTAGCAGACCTGAAAGAGACGCTACCTAAAGTCCATGTTGTACATACTCTTGGACACCAGCGTGTTGGAATACACGTTGCTGGGAATACTTTGGCTGATGAAGCCGCAAAGTCAGCAGTGGCAGTTGCCACTGTGGCCGCAGTTACTCGTTCGAGTTCCAAACCAGACACAGAGATTCTGGCTGCCATAAAAGCTACGGTTGATGGCACGCCTTATCCTAAAGGATTTCCTACCAAATATCAATACTTTATGGGAAGTATGCTGAATGCTGAGGTTAAAATTCCAGGTGTAGGCGTACACGAGATCCCCAATAAAGTTGTAAGACCTCAATTGATTAATGCAGTGCATGAGGGGGTGGCATCTGCACATGCTGGCGTGGCGGCCACAATTTCGCTATTACAGGCCCGTTACTGGTGGCCTGGTCTCTATAAGGAGACTAAGCAGCATGTCCTTTGTTGCGACATCTGTCAACAAATTAAAGTTTCAACGGCTGAGCGCCTGCCGCAGACGCCCCTCTTAATATCAAACAGACCATTACAATGTGTGTACTTGGATCATTGCGGTCCATTGACACCGGACAGTGCATACAAATATATCCTGGTGGCTGTAGATCCTTGCTCCAGATTTGTGTGGGTATGGCCACAACGCTCGGCTGATGCTCAAACTGTTATTGAAGATTTGCGTGTCTTTGTCGGTATATATGTAGTTGTGGCGTTCCATTTGGACCAGGGCCCTGCTTTTGCCTCAAGGGCATTCAGGGACACCATGGCTTCGTTGGGGGTCCAGCTCCAGGTTGGAAGAATAATTTGGAAACATTTGATCAAGTCACAATGACTACTGATGTTGCAGGTGGTGTTATCTACAGTGTACCACCGCGAGAAACACCTACTCCTCCATTGCATACGGCGGCACCTTTTGCAAGAACTGCTTCTGGGTACTTTGCCAACAACGAGGATGGTCTGTCGGACTCATTTGCCTCTTCAACACCTGACCCAGGTCCACGTAAGCTGATTTATTGGCTTAAAGATACGTATTTTGTTTTTCCTTGGAACTATCTGTGGCTCTTACTGACTAAGATAGCATTTCTTCTGTGGATAGGGTTTGTTGTTACCTTTTTTCTGTTGATACATGGTAATTTTCTTCCTGAGAGATCAGCGGTTGAACAGGTGGAGGAGGTGTTGAAGCCGCATTTTTCATCACATAAGGTTCGAAGAGACTTGTCCTTTGTGAACATTTCTGCAGTTCCAATTCCGGATGGGATTGTGTGGGATAAAGTGATGTTTGATATATACGGTCCCACTGAGATAATTCAAATACCATACGTTCTAAAGTTATCCGTGAATGATATTGTAATACTAGGCATTGTATTTGATGATTGGGACGTGAAGACAGTTGATTCCATGATGACTGAGTTACAATATTATACTGTCTATGAGAATGAAGATGTTTACCAGTTTAAAGACAATTATGGTGACATGTTTTGTTATAATTATTATGGGCACCACTTTATACATAAAGCCAGTAGTCCAAAAACAATATTTGACTAGACGCAATGGGAGCATTGCCCAGCTCCCCCGCGAGGGAGTTCTAAAACATATTCTGACAAATTTGAGTATTTTTCTGGGCATCATCAAATGAATGCTAAGTCATATTATTTTAAGTTAAGTCTGTATAAAGATAAGCAAATGTTTTTCACTAGTACGAAATTCATATACTCAGATTCTTTTGTTTCCCGACTGTCAATTGAAGGCTATATTGGTCAAATAATGTTGATTTGAAAAGTGTTTGGGGGACAAAACATTGGCAGACACGGGGTAGAGAAACATTGTTTAGAGCATGTCTCATTCCTGTTCAGATGATCTTTTTAAATGAAACTGTGCAACAGACTAGCTGTTTGGGCTTAGCAACGATTAGAGAATTGAATATGCCTGGTATACCTGTCCCTACCAAAATGAAGTATTGGCAGACATATATCAATGCCACCTTTAGTGAACTTACAGACTGGGTACAGAATGGTACATTTAACACTTCATTGTCACATCCGGGCGGGTGGTTATTGTGGCCCATGGGTGTCATCAGCGTTTTGTCACCTCCTCGGGGGGTTTCAGGACGAGTAGGGCAGACCCTCGCTACATATCACCTGAACATGCTGAAATTATAACTACGTATAGCGTGGGAAAATTGTGCCAACAATGGTTAAAATCATCTACGCTAGATGCAGTTAAGACACATCTCACTCTCCTGTCTAATAACACTGACTTGCAAGATTTTTTGTCAGGCCCAAAGACACCACGTAGGAAACGTTTTTTGTACGAAGTGTACAATGAAATATGGAAACTTTCCCAACAAGAGGCTGCGGCCCGATGAAGGCAGATAGATCAGGAAAATTTGAAGCAGGCATTAGCTGTTGTAGATAATGGAATTCACACCCTGTCCGACCGAATATATACCATTGACAACATTATTTCTTCTGCTATAGACATTATACGATCTGACATGTCTTCATTATATCATGGACAAAGTCAAACAAGGTCCATTATGCAGTTGGGTTGGACACTTCTGACACTGAAGGCGGGTTGCGTTCCGTGGCAGCACATCAGAGCCAGGGAGATATTTTTTTCCTTTAATTTGACACGTCAACAGCAACTGATGGCTAAGAAGGAGGCGACCTATGTCATGTTAAACATTGAAAAATTGGAAAGATTGCGTTTTACCGTGGCCGAGATTCCCTCAGCTGAGTGGTTGATACACAGGGTTATTAATCTGCCTATTTCTACACTACAATTCACTTCTTGTTTAAGACATGTTCCAGTAGGCAGATATGAAAAGCTGGGAGACAGTTATATACATGAGGTGTGGGAACTTCCCTTCTTGTACAAATGTCTTAACGGCATGAGAGAGGTTTTTCTTAGCGGTAGTGAATGCGAGACTGCAATCAGCCATTCGATGGTTTGTAAGCAGCTGTCCTTGAATGGGGCGTGTAATGCCTCGGTTGCGAACTTGGCTTGCTATCTGAAGGGAGTTCCGGTCCCCTTGATTAAACGCACATTCCAGGTGCTTTCAAATGGCAGCTACGTCCTCCTCAATAGTGAAGACTGTTGTGGCATGCGGGGTGGAATAGTTTACGTTGTTTCGGTCACCAAAGTCGTTACTTGCTGCAGGAATGTGATGTTTCCCCCCACTAAATTAAGGGAGGTAGCAGATATCTGGCCTCACATTGCTACTTCCAAGGTGAATTTCGACAAGTTAAGTAGACTAAAGGCTTTATTGTTTCAAAAGCATGTGGCCCTTACATCTGCGCGTGAGACCTACGCACTTCAGGTGGCAAGGTCATCAGCAGAAATACAGTCCCTGTTGAATACCAACTTTCCGAGCCACTTTGGTGAACTCGTGGGACGTATATTTAATGCGTCCAGCACAGCTGGATTGGCACTTTTTTTCAAAGCCGTAGGTGTTGGTTTCGTTCACACCTTCTCTTACATATTCGGTTTGATACCTTCGGCTATTCATTCAATTTTCAGAAGCATTTTTGGGGGATTTCCGATCACTTTGGCTTTATTAGCCGGCATTTTGATGTTGCTATTGTTTTTCCGCAATGGCTGTCCCGCCGCAACAAGAACGAATGTGGGCGCTCCCATCAGCGCAGCTGTGTCGTGAACGCATAATGCAGCACTTCGGAGCAACACTCCTGGGACCTTTGGAGTGTGACTGATCTCTGTCATTCAGACCGGTTTTGGATTGTGTGCAGCCCGTGTTTCGGTGCCGTTGGTGCTCTTTTGAACATGCACTAGACATCTGTCTCTCACAGCAACGCCCCCCAGTGGTTAATGTTGATCTGTTGATGTTCCCAGTGAGGGCTCATTCCCAGTCATGCGCGCTGCGGCTGCGTTTGCTTCGTGAGGCTGATTACGAAATACCCTTCCTGGAGGAAGTTGATATAAATTTGTTTGCAGGCCCTGCACAGGATGCCGCCTTGGTTGATTCTGAGGCTTTGGAACACACCTGCTCCTTAATAGTATTTGGCGTCGATTTTCCGGTCTTGTCATTTGACGAAGTGGAGAACCTCCTGCTTTCAATGATCACCGTCTGAACTGGATTTATTCTAAATTGACACTGTTACATGAATTTGGCTCTTAGCCGCATGCTTATTTTTAAATTTAGGATTGTTGTGCTTTGGTGTCCTCTTGACTTGTTGAAATTATAGGGTTGTTTTTTTTTAGTTTTTTTTTTTTAACATAGGGCATTTTTTAGGATTCGATTTAAACCACTTTCTACCGACAAGGGGAGGGTGTAGTGTAGCTATTTTTAATATAGCCTTTGCGCATTTGCTTAAAGCGTTAGGCCTTTGTGCAATTTGTTCTAGATGCATTTTATTTAGCCTCGCACTGTTATTTTTCAATAACCAGTTTCACGGTCTTGTTTTATTTCTTCTATCACACTGTTTAGCTTACTTCAGCACCGGAGTTCTCAAACAATACATTCTTGCTCGCTCTGTGCTTCAGTCAAAGATACAGTCTGGTACATTGCCGATAGACGTGGTAGGAGTTTAGTCTTTAGGATTCGTAGAACACATTCTTACGTAGGGACGTTTCTTAGAACACCGGCGTGTTAATTATAAAAACACTTCCTAGTCCTGGTACATGTAAGAGGGAGATTCTGACCAGGGAACCACAACTAGACGCTGACTGCCCTGTTGCAGATGCTGATCCAGATCACAGGCCTTTGCTCAGGTATGAGGGTTGATGTCCTCCCGGGGAACCTGAAAGGCAAGCTTAGAGCTTAACATGCTGTGCTCAAAATAGAACTTAGAAGAGAGAACGTAATCTGGTAGCACTATGATAGTGCTATTCCTATGTTTTACTCTCCTCGTTACTATTTCCATCCTACTGTGTCGTATGGTTCTGGTTATTGCAACTCACGCCTTGGTATCTAAAATGCTGTTGTTTTATTAAATCAATCTGTAACACTTAAACTGCCTCTGTCATTTGTATATGAGACCACACTTGGTATGAGATAACTGGTTGGGATCTGAGTGACCACGACTTCCCTGAGAAGCTCTAGGATGTCATGCGCTCGGCTGCCCAATCATCCCTTCCCTTTGGGAGAGATGAGGCACTGCTAGTTAGCCGGAGCAAAACCGGATTGACGGTGACAAGGGTCCTTCTCCGTGGGTTAGACTTAGTCCCCCACACTGAGAACGACCCTACTACCCCAACAATCCAGTCGTCTCATTAGGATAATGAGAGCCAACACGACACTTCTATGGTGTGAAGGTTTGGCAATGGATGGTACACTGAAGGTTTTCATCTCCTCCTTCTTACAGGATACCTATTTGTGATATCAAACCAGTTGGAGCATTAGTAAATGTGTACACATCAACATATATGATGTATAGGAAAAAAGTTCACGTGACAAAGCAGGAATGACTGGAAAAACATAACACCCATTACACATCAAAGTTGTCTATGACTCAGGGGCCAAATGTGGCCCCCACGGCTGTCTAAACGTGTCAACAACATGAATTTTGGCATCAACCAATTATCTGCTCCTCATGTGCCCCTCTAAATGTGACAGTCTGTTCCGACTGCCAAAAATACTGTCACCTGCAGTGAACTGGGAAACAACATTTTATTTCATCTGTGACCAACAACATACTAGACTGTTGATTGTGTATTAGAAACCAATGCAACAAGCCTGCTTTAGGATGTAGGTGATGATCATACACATGTATTTGCGTTATGAAGCATTTATCAGGACCCAAAACTGTATTTCCAAACGTCAAATGGTGGGTGCCTGACCTACTTCACTGGACATTAGGAACCAGCCCGCGGCTGCCAGTGGAAGTCATCCATGTGATGGGCGGTTTAAACCATGGTGGACACAGCCATAGGCCACAGCTGTTGCCTGTGGCGGTCATCTTCACAACTTCAGGTGCTGTCTGCTGCCTCTGGGAGCAATTATGCCATGAGAAAGCAGATGAAAGGGCCCCTGCAATCTCTCCAAAGGAGCTGGAAAAGCTTGTGGAACAAATCCTTCCCATGTATGGTCATCTCTATGGCTCACCAGAAGAGCAGGAAAGAACCTCAGAGTCATATTTGACACTGTTCAACACCATCCTTTCCCTCCTCAAGGCTATAATGTGCCTTTGTGTAGCAGTTAGACTTTTTGTGTGCCTGTTGTCACATTTTGTGTGGCATAAATGGGATGTACATAATGGAGGTAATGGAGAAAAGTATTCTGTATTGCACATTAACATTGTGTTGTGATGTGTGTTAAGGCCTAGATCATCCTTGTGTTGCATTCATATATGTAGGCAAGGAGACTTTATAGAAATGCAATGACACATCTTTGGATATGAAGGTTGTAAATGATTGATAATCTTTATTTTGATTATTAAAATATAATCATAAAAGCATATAAGCATTAAAACCATACCATTCTCATACAAAATCATATTCATCAACATAAAATGTCCCATCCAGACGGAAGTAAATACATGAAGTATATAAGCATTAAAACACATAAAATCCAAAAACAATTTAAGAATTTATAATATAAACAAGGCACTTTTTGAAAAACAGCATACCCCAAAGGCCACAGCCTCATCACCCAATAATTTCAGATGAAGAAATGCAGGTCTATATTGATAAAAAAAACTCCTGGCCTTAAAAGTGGGCAACAGGAACCTCCTCCGGGCAGGGCCATGAAATTCACAAAAGAGGACCAGGTGTTGCTGGTGCCTCACTACTGTCTCTCATATGAACATTTCTGTGCAAGATGTGTTATCTGTCTCAGCAACATTAGTAAACCTCCATGAGTACATTCAAACAATGTACACATAGTGAAGTGACCACTGTTGATTTGTTTCCACTGTGACATGGGTATTTCCATGTCACTTTCTTCCAGCTACTGTACTTCTGTCAGCAACATGGCTGGATTATTTAGCCATCATTTCTTCATAATGTGGCCTTGGGTATATGAAGACTAGCTGGATGCATGACCTTGTGTGGGATCTGTGTGATGAACTTGGCATTGCCCTACTATTTTATGATAAAAGGTAACTGAGGGATGCTACATGAGGCAAATCGTTGAAGGTGAGAAGGTCTCCTACTTGTTCAATGGGTACTGTATTGCACAACTTCACCCATGCAATTGGAGTTGTCTGTGATTCTGAATTTCCTGTGGGCAACTGTTGACAGTTCATGTGGCATGCATGCATATGGTGTTGCAAATGTTGGATCCACTTTGCTGGAGCTTGTGGCCGGGGCTACTGTACGTCATGGTAATGTTTGCTAATCATAGATGTTGTTCAGGTGTGATCATGAACATGTAGTGACCCTAACTGTCTTTGTAATTTCAGCATCATCCTAGGAAAATGGAGGACACAAGGCAGAATCAAGTGGGGAAGCAGCTGGCCATGGTACCTCCAGCCATGAAACAACCAACACTCTGGGCCTCACTGGCCTGGAGGGTGAGGGGAATGCCACGGAGGATACAGAATTAACATCATCATCTTCAGATTCTTCCTCTAGTGGCCACTCCCTAGTGGTGGTGGACTCATCAGGACCTGTTCAATCCTTGCCTGCCGTCCCCAGTTCCTTCCCCACCCTCCCTGTTGCTCCCCACCCAGTTGACTGGGCCCACTCACACAAGAGGGAGGGCATCTCCTTTGCCCCAAGCATGTCACCTGCTGCCCCTGTTACCCCTGCTGCCCTGAGTGAGGAGGCCTACAGAGATCTTTTCAGGCTCTGGCCTCCTCTCTGATGGCAGCTATCCACTCCCTGCAAACTTCACCCCACCACCTACCTCTTTCCCATCCAAATTCCCTATTCACCTACCTGTCCTAAACACATACACATTTGCACACACCCACCTCAACACACACAAGCAGCAAACATAAAAACAAGCACCACAAGACACACCGGCATGCAAGCACTCACCAGTCACTCGCACGCTAAATCACCCACCATTCCCACAGTCAGCCACTGACTGACCCACACACCAAAACCATCTTGACCACAGACACCACCCGTATACCCACTGACACATCCACTCCACCCACCATACCCCCAGATACCACCTCAACACCCAAAGGCAGACAAACTCCAGTCACCATACCCCCAGACATCACCCCAACACCCACAAACACATCTACCACATCCACCATACCCACAGACACCACCCTAAGACCCACAAATGGAGCCACCACATCCACCATACCCCCAGACACCACCCTAACACCCACACACAGCCACTGCTCCCACATCAACAGCACCTCCACCTCACAGCCTCCCCAAGAAACACAAACACCCATACTCACACACATAACAGACATCACCCAAAGCCAAGCATACCTCACACACATACACACACACACACACCAGCATCACCAACCCCCACAGGCAAGACAAGTACCCCTCAACCTCCCAAACCCAATCCCTCCTACAGACCCTACCTGTTTTGCCAAGGAAAGTTTACTTTTTGACCTTGCCCGTTCCTCTGTGATCACCACCCCCTCCCAAAATCAAGAGAACCCCACCTACATCCCAACCCATCCCCTCCACATCCAAGTCCTCCCCTGTCACACCTGCCCTCGCATGTGCACCCATACCAAGAAGATGAATCCCACCCCTCCAAAGGAGAAGACCACCCCTCCTAAGAAGCCCACCCCTCCCAAACCCACCCAAGAATGATCCCTGAGTTGCCTGCATGTCCACTTGATTCCCCTTCCTGTGGAGGTTCTCTGGCAGTGATCAGAGTCAAGCTCGTGCACAGTACTGTGCTTGGACTTACATACAGACTGGCCAATCACCCTTGATCTTCATTGTTTTCTCTTAATGAACCCAAGGTGTTGTTTTTTGGGTACACATTTTGTCCTGCCATTACTTTTCTGCCTTTTTGTTGTTCCTGAGTAATTTGTGTTGTATGTCTACAGTTGCGTGTGTTTCACTCTGATTGCTGATCCCTTTGCTGTGGTTGGCAAGATCTAACTTTATGGGCAGTACCAGTGTCACACAGGACAATGGTATATTTTCACTGGATGGATATGTGGGTGTTAATCCAATTGGGGTGTCATTGCATTGTGTTTTGCTTGATATGGTAAGTATTTCATCTTGGCTTGGCCACTGTCAGCATGTATTATGTTAGATTTGTCCCCCTGATGTAGATTGGACATTCATCTCATGCGTGCAAGCCAGAGTTTTCTTTGTCCACACATGGATGGTATTCAATTGTGCTACTGCCCTTTACTTTACAATTGACTAACCATGTATCCATTTTGATGTGTGTCCCTTCCAGCTACTTCATCTATATGTGTGACACATGCTTTTTCTGTTGTATTTGCTTTCTTGTCTTGCACTTACACATTTTTCAAATTGGCATGTCACTTGGCTCTACTATTGGTTGTCCTTGAGATAGATGAAGGCTGAGTTCCTGTGCAAATGGTGTTTTAGGGGCATGTGCAAAGTGAAATGTGTCCCAGGGCAGCATCCTTTCTGAAGTGCCCTGATGCCCCCATCCCTATTGTGCAGGTATTGTTTACGTTGTGAGCTTTGAATATTTGTCTCACAAACTACTGTGCATCCCATTGACCTACCACTGTGTTGCAATGTGGGTGATGGTGTGGGTTCATCAAAGGGATGTTTCATGGAAGGTGTGTTTGTGTTAAATGACACATCCATACATATCTGTTTTCAATATCACGACAGTCCATGGCAAGGTGAGGGTGTCAGTTTAATTATGTGTGATGTTGATGTGGTGTTGCTGTTGTGTGACACGATGTTCTGTACACTTCACTGTCCCTGAAAATGGAAAAAGCAGACCAGTGCTTTTGTGTAGTGTGGCGGTGCAGTGTCAATGACCTGACCAAAGGGGGCGTCATGTAGCTCTGTATGAGTCATTCGTTGTTAATGACTTCGACCCTGGAAACAAAAAAAGTGTACTTGGTCCATGTAGGTTAACCCACAAATCAGGTGGATGGCAGCACGACGATCTGTTGTTGAGTTATGGAACACAGGTAGGTGTGTGGTCTTACCGTCGGTTGCGTTCATGGCAGCATGTATTTTGTACTTCATCTAGCGAATAGTTCCATTCTGGGCTTGGGGTTAAAGAGCTCCTTGAACTGAACATATCCAGGCCTCTGACTCGAGTTTTTAGTGTCTTACCAACCTATAATAGCATGCAAAGGACAGTAATTTTAGGAGAAGCAAAATCCATGCAAAAAAGTTTTTAAAAACATTTGGAGAGTGTGAGGGTGGAAGGGGAGAGATGGATGCAAAGGAAGCGAACAGCTGAAATAAGGTAAGAGGCTGGGGGAGAAAAGAGGTAAACAGCAGCAAATGGAGAAAAGATGTGGGTGTAAGAGGGGCAGAACCAGCAAAAACAGGTGGGGGAAAAGGGAGTAACTGATGTAAAGGGGAAAAACCAGCAAAAAAGCTGAGGCAAGAGAAGGTGAGAGGTTGGGTGGAAAGAAGAGAGGAAAGAAGTAGAGCATTGAGAGGAAAGATGGATGCAAGAGTGGCAGAATTAAATAGAGAATGTCAGATGCTTGTGGAGAGATTCAGGAACAGGAGATAATAGAGGGGTGAAGTGGATATATGAGGGGGCTGAAGAAGCAAGCGTAGGTAAGAAGCTGGACAAGAGATGAGGTCTAAATTAGAGCACAGTGGGGTGAGGTGGATGTTAAGTGGGCGGAATCAGAAAAAAAGTAAGATATTGGAGAATAGGTAAAAAATCTCTTTATTTTTCTGTAAAAATTGTGTAACAAAGGCTTAGGTTTGAGAGGCATGTGTTATCCTTCACAAAGGGTTGTGATTTTCAACCATCCTCAATGTGTCAAAGCTCACTCCAAGATGTGATAACGGTATTGAAACTCAAATATGTATGTCACATTTATCATACCAGATTAGCACCTTAATTAGCGAGCCTAGCTATGTCATTTAAAAGGGACTGATCTAGAGCAGTTGGTAATAGAATAAAACAACAAAAATGTGTTCTGTGACTAACAGTCCTCCAGTACCAAACAAACATCTTACAATCTCTGTGTGTGAAAGGTGTCCTGCAAAGTGATTATGAACAGCTGTCACCCTGCAAGACTTAAGTGCTGTGAGGTCCAATGAATGGGCTAGATTCCATTAGGAAAGACAGAGAATCCATAGTCGACTGACGAGCCTATGACTAGGCCAGTTGGTGAGATATTTGTATTATTGTGGATAAACTCCTTACTTGGGCTCGCTTGGCTGCTAGTGCACAACCAAAAAGGATGCAACACCCGTAAGGCTGGTGTGCACAGAGTCAGCCTGACTGTGCTCACAAAGACAGCAGGTTCATTGTCATGTGCAGAATGACAATGGCCCGGTCTGGTCAAACACAGTATGATGTGTGCCTCTTCCCACAACAAATAATCCCAAACCTCAAGGAGTGGCAGCAAGGTCTGGGGAAGTGACTGCTTATCAGGAACATAGTTAGAATTGTCCTCCTGTGGGAATTGAGGGGAAGAATGAGCAGTATACAGGAGATGGGGGCTGTGTGGGGGGACAGCAGTTGAGAGGCAAGGAGGCATTCCATAGGGTACATCATTTCACAGTGAAATGTCTTACAAACACCATGCCTATGCAAGTAGGTAGCCAGTAGGCTCAGGAATAGAAATCTGTCATTGGAAGCTAGAAGAACACGTTTTTGGTGAGGTACCTGGGGAGTGACTGGATTAACTTGTGGATTATGGAAATGGTCTTGCATTCAATTATCTCTTTAACCAACCTTCCATGGATTTACCTGAGGGCAGGTACAATTTTGTTATTACTTCTCAGACTAAATAAGAGTTCAGTGGCATAGTTCTGTCCCTTTGGACTTGGCAAGTGTCTTTTCACATATTAAGGACATGTGACTTAATTTTTTTTTAAACTCCAAGGGTCTCATTACGAACCTAGCCGTCTCATGACCGCCAGGTTCGCGGTGGTGGTCGGACCGCCGCCAATGAGGTGGTCTGAGCACCATATTACGACTGCAGTAGTTGTGCCGTGGTCGAGCCGCCAGCACCACCAGGATTAGTGGTCCTGGCGGTCTGGTAGTCTTGGCAGTCCTAATCTGCCAGGGCAGTGCTTCATGCAGAGATGCCCTGGGGATTACAACTTCGTTCTCGGTCAGCGATTTCATGGTGGTAACACCGCCATGAAAAGGCTGGCGGAGAACAGGTACAGGGGCCCCCCTGGCCAGCACCGCCATAATCTTCACTCTCTGCTTTGCAGACAATGAACATTGTGAGTGTGCTGGTGCACCCTGCGCACAACAGCCTTGCTGCTGCCTCTATTACGAGCCGGAGACAATGCTGTAGGCTGTTTCCCACTGGGTGAGCGGGTGGAAACTGAGGTTTCCACCTGCTCAGTTTCCACCTGCTGACCCCGCGGGAAACTCGTAATGGGCCCGGCGGGGAGGCAGCCACAATGGCGGCAACCTCCCTATCGGGATTTCGGTGGACATGCTTTTCCATCCACCAAAATCGTAATAAGGGCCTAAGTCTCTGGTATTACTTTAGCGTTAGTCTACAAGTCACACACCACCTCCCCCAAACTACCTATTCCACATTGCTACATTTCCTTCCCATTTAGCTGGAAACTGTACTGTATAACGTCTACTTCAGTTGTTTTGTTGCTTTAATGTATCTCTTTAGTGACTGGCTCCCTCTATAACTTTGGCAGTCTTTTGTCCCAGGTCACAAACTATTTTCCCTTTAAGCCACCCATTATATATATACATATATATATATATATATATATATATATATATATATATATACATATATATATATATATATATATATATATATATATATATATACATATATATATACATATATATATATATATATATATATATATATATATATATATATATATATATATACATATATATATATATATACTGTATGTTATTTCAGTTCTTTGCATCTTTTAAAAATGGACCCTGAGAGTAATTGTTATGTTTAAGTGCTCTGTGAGGAGGTGTGGGCCAGCCTTTGGTGCATCTGCCTGCCAATATATTAGACACCCCACCTGTGTATGACATTTGTGTTATCTCCTTTTCTTATAGTCTGTTGGCTGTAGTTCTTGCAGGCCACATACCCCATCTAGCACATAGCTGTTTGTGTTGATCTCCCATGCCTGCTGAAACCCAAATGCCTTATCTTGAACTTCATTAAGTGGCGTTTGGAGTCACTTGAAGTCCCACTGTATAGTTCTGGGACAAACTGACTTGAAGTTTTAATCATGCCCCAAAATGGAAACAATTAGTGAATCATATCAGTTTTGGAGAGACCTATGCCTAGCTTTTTCAGCCAGCTTGATTAATGTTATGTATTTCCATGATACAGCTTAAAAAATATGTACATTTTTAATTAGGATTAATATTTATATTTTTAGCCATTTTAGTGATATCCACACTAGGTAGGTAGCCTGCAATGCTGCTTCAACAATTCCAGGACATTAATGTTCAGTTGATGTCCCTACTGATGACGTCACTTCCTGTGATGTCACATCTGACAGGGACCTTACATGCTCCTATTCTGCCCAGGGCCCAACATTCCCTAGGACAGGCCCTGTGATGCTTCTTTAGTTCATGGAAGATGCTAGTGCAGTTTTTGATGAAACTACCCTATCTTCTCATATTCTCAATTGCTCAAACATTAAGTGAATAGCGAAGACTGGTGGGTATCCGGCTATAGAAGGATATTAGATTCTTTCTCCACCACACCTGGTGAGTTTTGATGTCATCCAAATGTCTCTCTTGCCCATTCTCTAGCTTTATTTCAGAATCTATTTATCTCTACCTTTTGCTCAGATAAGGCATTTTCAACACTTTCTAAACCTCATCTTATGTCCTCCTGCAACCATCTTTTTGCTCACATATTAGGCAGCTGCGCCTTTCTCTTGTCCTTTCCAGCAGACATGGTGATAATGGTGAAATTGAGGTTTTGAGGGATGTGTGCTTTCCATTGTTGTGCCCACCTACCAGCTTCATTTGTTCACGCACAAATGTTATGAAGTCAGGCACATTGAATTACTTAGAAAATAAAGTTGTTCATTGTTTCCAAATAAAGTACAGATGTTATCTCGATTGCAGTTTAACTTAGGAAAATAAGTATCTGATACAATGCATACATATCTCCAAAATGAAAAACAATACCTTCATTTAAAACAGTGTTGTCATTATGCACTCCTTTATCGAACCAGAGCCGTGCTCTAATGTCACAAAAGAACATGTCGGTAAACCTCTGCAGCTCACATCGGGAGACTAATGCAGCTACTTGACTCAAAGTAATAGAAAAACACATATAACAAAGAAGACACAAACTATTTCAACGGACAAAGAACTGGGTAAAATGTTAAGAAAATAAAAAGGTTTGGTCTGTTGATGTACAGAAAAGAAAATTGACCTCAGCAACTCTGAGGTTTGCCGGAGGACATTCTACTCCCGAGCCTGCGGACAGAATGTATTCATCTCCCCAACAAGTGCATGTTTACACAGATGCACATTGGGAATCCAATATGATTATGACTGGCAGGCTAAATGTTCTTTTTGGAGAAATATATATGGGAAACTGTTAACAAAAAACCCCAGTGCTTAAAATCAATATTTTGCCTGATGGCCTGGGTAGCGGTTTTAGAATGAACTATACATATTCTTGGGATTACCTTCCCAGACAACATTTATCAAGAAGTAACTTGTGATGTGATTGCACTGTAGTTATCAATGATAGAAAGTACAAACTGAATGCAGAATAGATTCTACAGAAAAAATCAATGTCATGCAGTATTGACTTTACCGCACACAACACAAAAAGTATTATGGACTTCACTGAACACAATACAGGGTGAAGACTTGACACAACATAACTTAAAATCTAATGCAGCCTTGATTTTAAAAGTTAAAAACGTAACATAACATTTTCTTATGAACCACAACAAAGAACAAAATATTGGCTTCCCTTAAGAAGAAAATAAGACAAAATTGACATTACAGAATACAAAACATCGAACAATAATGGCTTTACATAACACAGACAAATATAGACGTGACTCTATAGAACATAAACACAATACATTATTTGCTTCACATACTTTACATAAAACAAACAGAAATCAGAATTAACTTTAATGGAGAGAAGCTCAATAAATTTTACAGTACACAAAGGAAACTACAGAGTTGACTCAACTACACAACTAAAACATAGAATATATGGCACATCTTATAGAACATAAACATAATACTGAATTGACTTTACAGACTTTACAAACACAAAACAGAACACAGACCTGACGTTAAGGAACAAACCAGGCGCGGCTCCTCCGCTATGGCAGAGGAGTATCGCCCCACGCCAGCAGCAGCATATGCAAACCTTTTACCAAAAAGCGATAATAAACTATGTTTAATATCTTTTTTTGGTAAACAGGGAGGGGCCACAGGCTGTAAAGAACACTGAGGGGGAGTGCAGATGTATGTTTGGGCGGCTGCACATGTATGTTTGGGCGGCTGTCTCGGGCTGGCCAAGCTATACGTGCACAGTACACTCTCCAGCCCGGCACTGTGTTGCCGGGCTCGAGAGAGCAGGCACTGGCTCTCAGTCTGCCTAGGAGTGCCCTGGCTGGGTACTCCCAGCCAATCCTAAAGCTGCTCTGAGCAGCGTCAGGATTTGCCCCAGGTCAGGCTGGGAGCCTGTGCCTGCAGCCTGTCTGCAGAGGAGAGGAGAGGAGAGGAGAGGTGCAGTGCAGTGGTGATGGCGGCGGCACAGGTCCTTTTTCAGTCCTGCCCCGCCACCCGCTCACCCACCGCTCTGCACCTTTTTAGTACTGCGAGCCGCTCCTGAACAAAAACAAAGTATAGAAATACATTTAGGGAAGAGTTAAGAATCAACACAACAGTACACAACTGACTTCAGAGTTTACTTTGCAGAACCAAAAAAGTATACACACCTGGCTTTAAAAAAGAGATCCAAACAGTATAATTTTGTAAAGCATTTAATCTGGATTCTGGAGCACCTGATAATCACAAGGTATCCAACGGCCTACGAAAGTTTTCAGCTACACCTGGACTACCTCCTTTATATACTTGAGAGCTAGTTTGAATGGTGAAAGTTAACTCCTGAAGGTAAAATAAATTTGAAACTCAGATATAACATGGGAAATTAAACATATGGAATCAACTTCCAAAGTATGTATATATAAATATATATATATATGTCAAAACAACACCCTTTCAGGGATAGAGCGACGCATAAATGATTCAAAACAGAGAGAGAACTCTGGGTAGTTCTCCAGTTTAGGTAGAGAGCAGCTCCAATAAGGAGCACCCTGCAACACCATCGGCACACTAGATTTGCTTACCTCAAATGTTTTTGAGCATGGGATTGGCACAGTATATCTATATATATATATATATGAATATATATATATATATATACATATTCATGTTGCCTACTGGTGATGTTATAGTTAGGACCTTGTTTCTATACAAAAAGCATTTCTGGTTTGCTAGTAACTTTGGTGCCGTTTGATGAATCTTCACCAAATTTCCCAAGAAAATATAACGCTCACTGCTGTCTGTAAAGTTTTGGGTGATCCGTCAAGCGGGGGCTGAGGAAAAGGTGGGGCGTCCCAAACCTGTTTTCCCCATTCATTTTTCCATAGGGACTTTGGACAGCGATAGAGCCTGAACCACTGGAGAGAAGTACACCAAATTTGGCAGAAAGGTAGCTCTTGCTCCAGACAGGGCCCTTTTTGTTATTTGGTGTAAATCCTTTCAGTAGTGTTTGAGAAAATAAATAAAAAATTCCAAATTTGTACAGCCGAGTCCCAGAAAAAAAGAAAAAAATAAGAAAAGGGACTAGTTACAGTTCCTTGAGATAACTATAACAGGTGAATTTCCATGCTTTTGTACATTTAAAATGTTAGCCTAACTATAACGTCCCTGTAATCTTTTTTAAGAGAAAAAAATAATAATAAATATATATATATATATATATATATATATAAATTTATATTTATACACACACTGTCACTCCAGTGGATTTACTCCAAAAAATTAACTTCAAAAGCAGGCTAGTAGATTTACTCCAAATATTGGTTTATTCACCTCAAGGAATGAGCAAACAAACAGCTGTGTTTCGGCTACAAGCCTTTGTTACACTGACCAAGACTTGTAGTCTAAACAAGTTTGTTTCTGATATTGAGTTGTTTCCATAGTGATAAAACTAATTTTAAAACTTACCTAAACTGCTTCATTCATTCCTATTCACTTGCAAGAAGTACACCATATTTCAGCTTAAAACCCAGTGCAAAGATTAAAGGCCTGATTCAGATAATGGCAGAGGGGTTACTCAGTCACAACAGTGACAGCTATCCCGTCCGCTGAAATCTAAATCCCATTACAGCCTATGGGAGTTAGATTTCGGGGGACATGATATCCATCACCTTTGTGATGGAATAACCCCTTCCCCAAAATCTAAATTAGGTCCTAAGTGTGGTCTAAACAATATGGCTGTCTTTTACTTTTGTAAAGGAGGTCATTAGTCAATGAAACACTGCTTTGTCATCGGCATGTACCGCGGTATACCGCACAATTACCACAGTATAACATGGACCAATATATCACTACGTTTTTGTGCCTTATAACTTTAAAACTAATTAACTAATTTACACCGCCTACCAAAATGATCCTTTCCACCCCATAATCTATATTCCTGCCAAATTTCACTTATATTCATTCAGCCATTTCCCCTACATCTCCTTAAGTTCCACTCTATGATGTGACACTCCACTGTATGTCACACCACTTCACTCTATGACATGTCACTTCACTCTACCACATGCCACTCCACTCTACAATAGTCCACTCCAAACGATTCCACTCCACTCTATGACACTCCATGCCACTCCCCTCTATGACATGCCACTCTGCTGTACAAAATGCCACTCCTCTCTACACACGGAACTCCACTCTGAGACAATGCACTCCAGTCTACACCACTCCACTTGACGACATCCCAGTTCGCTCTATGCCCCCGCCACTCTAAAATACTAGACCACAAACCAGTCTATACCATGCCACTTTGCTCTACTGTATAAAAGGACATGCTACTCCACTCTATGCCACTCCACTGTACAATACTCCACTCCACTCTACAACACGCCACTCCAATCTGCCACAGGCCACTCCACTCTATGACATGCCACTCCACTGTACGACATCGCACTTAACTCTACGGCACTCCAATGAATGTCCATCCACTGTAGGACACTGTACAACACACCACTCTATGATACCCCAATCCACTTTACTGCATGGCATGCCACTAAACTCTATGCCACTGCACAACACCCTGCTCCTATCTATGCCTTTTCACTGTATGCCACTCTACTCCACTCTACAACACATAACTCCACTCTACGACACCCCACTCCACTATATGACACACAACACCACTATTTGAGATGCTATTCCACTCTATGCTACTCTAATGTACACCACAACACTTTACACAACTCTGCTCTATGCTATTCCAATATATACCAATCCACTCTATGCTATTCCACTCTACGCCACTCCACATCACTCAACTCTATGCCACTTCACTCTACACTATTCCACCTACGCCACCCCACTCTATGCTATACCATTCTATGCTATTTTACTGTATGCCACTCCATTCTATGTCAATCCATTCTATGCCACTCCACTCTACTCTATTTGGCTCTCCACCTCTCCACCCTATGCTACTCCACTGTATGCCACTCTAGTCTACTCTAAGACATTCAACACCACTCCACTCTGTAGAATTCCACTCTATGCCACTCCACTCTGTGCCACTCAACTGTATGTCACTCCACTGTAAGCTATTCCACTTGACACCACTCCACACTATGCCAATCCACTCTACACCACTCTATTGTATACCACTCCATTCTACCCTATTCATCTCTAGATCACTCTACTGTATGCCATTCTACTCTATACCACTCCATTCTATGCTATTCCACTCAATGCCACTCGACACTACATCACTCCAGTCTATGGTCATCAACTCTATGCCACTTGATTCTATGTCACTCAACTCCATCCTATTCTATTCTTCGCTACTCCGCGCCACTCTACTGTATGCCACTCCCCTCTATGCTATTCCACTCTACACCACTCTACCGTATGCCATTTGACTCTATGCCACTGCAGTCTATGCTACTCCACTCTACGCCACTCCATTCTAAGATATTCCATTCTATGTCACCCCACTCAACTCAATGACTCTCCACTATGTGCTACTCCAAGCCATTCCATGCCACTCCACTCCATGCCACTGTACTGTATGCCTCTCCACTCTACGCACCCCAGCTTACACCCCTCCACTCTACATCACTCCACTCTACGCTATTCTACTCTATGCCATTCCACTCTATACCACATCACACTACACCACTCTACGGTGCACCACTCCACTCTATGGTGCACCATTCTATGCTACTCATCTACACTATTCCATTCTATGCCACTGCACTCTGTGCCACTACAATCGACACCACTCCACTCAACGACACTCGACTCTATGCCACTTGGCTCTAAGTTATTTGACTCTATTCCACTCCATTCTATGCCACTCCATGCTACTCCACTCTGTGCCACTCCACTCTATGTCTCTCCACTCTACACCACTCCAAGCTACTCCTCCTCGTGCCACTCCACTCTATGCCACTCCACCCTACGCTACTCCAGTCTACCCCAATCACCTCTACACCACTGCATGCCACTCCACACTATTCCACTGTATGCCACTCCACTAAAGCCACTCCACTCTATCATATTCCACTAGGCACCACTCTACTCTATGCCACTCCACCTTATGGTTCTTGACTCTCCATTATTCCACTTTATATCCCCCACTTTACACTACTCCACCCTACACTATTCCACTTTATGCCACTACATTCTATGCCACTCTACCGTATAACACTACACTCTATGCCACTTCACTCTACGCTATTCCACTATATGCCACTCCACTCTACAATATTCCGCTCTAAGCCACTCCACTATACTCCATTGTACGGCACTCCATGTAACAACTCTCTACTCAACAACACTCCACTCTACAATTTGAAAACACTTTATTATTAAAGAGCGCCCCTGAAGAGCTGGAGCCAGTCACCATGTGCCAATGTTTGCTGAAAGAAAAGAAATGAAAAATATATACATATATATATATATATATATATATATATATATATATATATATATATATATATATATATTGTTAGACTTGGTATCCTTGGTGTGGTCTTCCCTAACTTTTTGCCTCTGTTTCCCAGGTTGTTGATGTGTGCTGGACTCTGTTTTTACTGTTTTTGATACTCTGGGCACTTTAACACTGCTAACCAGTGCTAAAGTGCAAGTGCTCCTATGTCAAATGTATGTGTAATTGGCTTATCCATAATTAGCATATTTGATTTACTAGTAAGTCCCTAGTAAAGTGCACTAGAGGTGCCTAGGGCCTGTAAATCAAATGCTACTAGTGGGCCTGCAGCACTGGTTGTGCCACCCACATTAGTAGCCCTGTAAACATGGCTCAGACCTTCCACTGCAGTGTCTGTGTGTGCAGTTGTAAACTGCCAATTCAACTTAGCAAGTGCACCCACTTGCCATGCCTAAACCTTCCCTCTTTATACATGTAAGGCATCCCTAAGGTAGGCCCTGGATAGCCCCATGGGCAGGGTGCAGTGTATGTTAAAGGCGGGACATGTGCTGATGTGTTTTACATGTCCTAACAGTGAAATACTGCCAAATGTGTTTTTCACTGTTGCAAGGCCTATCTCTTTCATGGGTTAACATGGGGGCTGCCTTTAAATATTATTAAAGTGCTGATTCCCTTTGAGAGCAGATAGAAAGTTTGGGTTCTCTGAGCTCACAATCTAAAAATACATCTTTTAGTGAAGTTGGTTTTTGGATTGTGAGTTTGAAAATGCCACTTTTAGAAAGTAGGCATTTTTCTGCATAAACCATTCAGTGACTTTGCCTGTTTGTGGATTCCCTGTCTGGGTCAGTTTGGCAGTTGGGCTGTTTGCACCTCTCCTCTCAAAAGTGACACAAAGGGAGCTAGGGTGTAGTCTGAATATTCTGATGAGCCATCTGTACTGAAGTGGAGGGAGGAGTGGTCACTTACACCTGAATGGATTGTGCCTGCCCTCACACAATGCAGTCTCCAACCCCCTGGTGTGTGTCTGGGGCCTGGCCTGGGCAAGGCAGGATCTTGCAAACAAGAGAGACTTTGCTTTGACATTTTTTTAACTTTGAATGCAGAAAGGGGTATAAGTATTGGACCCCAAACCCCTGCAAATCAGATTACTTCAAGGATTCAAGAGGAACCTCTGCCTGGAGAAGAGCTGAAGAGCTGAGGGGAAGTGCTGCCCTGGCCTGTGATTGTGCTGTGTTGGGGTATCCTGCTGTTGCTGCTTCTGTCTGTGCAAGGGGACAGAGACTGGACTTTGTTTTGCATTCCTGCTTGAGAGGTATCACCAAGGACTTGGAGCAGAGCTTGCCTCCTCTTTTGAAGCGTCAGGGACAGCAAAGGCTTCACCATCCAGTTCTAAGTCTGCCTGCTGTGGACTCTAGCTTGTCAGAGGGTGCTATTCCAGTTCCTGGGCCCCTGGAAGAAAAACCTGTCTAACGACGCTGGACGGTGCTGTGTGACTTTGTAAAGGACGCCACTGCCTGGAACTGCGATGCCGTCTGCGCCAAGGCCATGGACCTCACAGAAGTGCAACAACCCCGACGACCCTGCAGGCTTTGCGTTGCTGATTTCATTCGACTTCACTGACTTCGGAGTGCCGTCAGTCTGACGTTCGTGACAACCGACGCCATTGCAGCGCCTGTGGCTCTGTGACATCATCGCGACCCCGTGAGGTCACCCCACAGGATCGTGGCTTCGCCGGAGTTCATGCCTGCCGGAAACTAAGGGACCGACTTCGCAATGACGCTGCTTCACCTCCACCGCTCTGCAGTAAGGACCTGACACCGTTTTGCAACACCTTTGCCCTCCTGCCCCGTAGCAGCGGAACTGACGCCACATCGGAACCAGCAACGCCTCGCTCCCCGACTCCATGCATCTCCCTGTTTTCTACTTGTTTGCTAAGGGACTGTACTTGGGGGATCGAGCAACTCCGTAAATGGCACCATTGGGGTCAAATTGTGGGAAACGACTTCGTCACGACGACGTTAATATCAACTTGCAGCATTTATGCCACTAGGCACTATTTTTGTGCTTTTAAGTGATAAATTCATATTTTTAACTGTGCATAGTTGGGTTTTTATTGTATTTGGTGTTGTTTATTTAGATAAAATAAGAACTATTTTTCTAAACCTGTGTTGTGTCTGACTAGAGTGAGGGTCTTTGCTTGAACAGGTGGTAACCTGACTGCCAACTAAAGACCCCATTTGTAACATACATATATATATATATATATATATATATATATATATATATATATATATATATATATATATATATATATATATTCTACCGACCGGCGGTCGCCACTAGGTTCTTATAGTTAAGACCTAGTTTCCATAGGAAAAGTGTTTTTGTTTGCCAATAACTTTGGCACTGTTTGATGAATCTTCACAAAAGGTTCAAACTTAGTACGCCACTCACTAAAGATGCTGTCTTGATTCATTAAGCAGGGGCTGAGAAAGAGGATGGTCCCAAAACACGTTTTCCCCATGCAGTTTTCCATAGGGATTTTAGACACAACTACAACCCGAACCGCTGAAAGGCATTACACCGAATTTGGCAGAAAGCTAGTGTATCAGACAGTGGAGTGTCCAGAAAGAGCCCTTACTAGGTCAAGCCATGGCAGCACGCACAGGCTATCTGCAAGACCTGCTGTATTTAGTAAAAGGACTTTAATCCCACCTGCTCCTTACCATAGGTTGACTCTAGTGTTGCTCTTTTTTTCTGCCTCCTAACTCATTTGTGCAGCGGATACGTCACTTCCATTTTTAGCTGAGGAGCACCAACCAAGTACTATATTCTTACACTGTAGGTGTTTATCTGTTCCTTTCGGGGACTACTTTTTTTTTCTAGCCTGCTGGTGTTACACAGTGGGTAGAGTGTTCATGAGCGCTAGTGATTTTTCTACTTTACTGTGTGGAAAGGGACGTTTTTTAAATAACAACCGAAGCAGACTCCTCCGACTCCCCATTGAGGCTCACTTTTATCACTTAAAAGAAACGCAGTGTGCACTCAATATGAGGCTTTTAACAAAGGGTTGTTATTCCACCAGTTTTGTCTTGTCCAGGGCCGTACTATTTTACACAATGTGCACACTGGTGTATTTAGTGCTTTAAAAAGCATTAAAAAAACATTCATACACTCTGATAGAGCACGCACTCAGCAGTCTCCCAAGGGTGAAAGCAAGCATCCACTTCTGTGCTCCCTTTTGTTTTATCTTGTCTCTACTCTTATGAGATGTACATTTGAAGGCGGAACAGTCGAAGTTCTCTTGATTGTTCCTGCACTCCTATTTGCCATCTTGTGATTCACTTTCAGGGGATATTTGCTGGACATTGCAATGTTTTTTCTCTTTGTTTATTTAGGGGAGGACGGTGTGATTCCTTGCATCATGCCATAATCATTATCTCCGGGCCTAGGGCAATTACTTTGCAATTGGTACAAGTATTATTCTTGTCACTCTACAACACTTTGGGGGTCATTCTGACCCTGGCGGCCCATGACCGCCATGGCGGAGGGCGGCGGAAGCACCGCCAACAGGCTGGCGGTGCTTCCTGGGCGATTCTGACCGCGGCGGTAAAGCCTCGGTCAGAAAAGGGGAGCCGGCGGTTTCCCGACGGTTTCCCGCTGGCCCAGGGAATCCGCCATGGCGACGCTGCTTGCAGCACCGCCATGGGGATTCCGACCGCCTTCCCGCCAGCCTGTTTCTGGCGGTGTCCACCGCCAGAACCAGGATGGCGGGAACGGGTGCCGTGGGGCCCCTGCACTGCCCATGCCACTGGCATGGGCAGTGCAGGGGCCCCCTAACAGGGCCCCACAAAGATTTTCACTGTCTGCTGTGCAGACAGTGAAAATCGCGATGGGTGCCACTGCACCCGTCGCACCCCTGCAACTCCGCCGGCTCCATTCGGAGCCGGCTTCATTGTTGAAGGGGCTTTTCCGTTGGCCGGCTGGCGGTCTTCTGGCGGTCGCCCGCCGGCCCAGCGGGAAAGCCGGAATGGCCGCTGCGGTCTTTCGGCGGGAACCGCTTGGCGGGCGGCGACCACCGACCGCCGCGGTCAGAATGACCGCCTTTATATTTTTTTAAGTACTAGCATTACATATTGTTTCCTATTATAAAATGGTGCTCATCTTCTACTTGCTATAAGAACTCGAAGTTCATGGTTTATATTATTTTATTTAGCAAATAGTATACTCACAGCTTGGTTTTAAGTTAGAGTTGTTCACATTACAATTTTTAGGGTTAGTTTAATCATTAAGAATGATTTTCATGTCGAGATGCTGTTCACGTTTCATGTTCTGAAAACAAATCCATTTAGTAATGGGTTCCCCGGCAGCAGCATGCACATAACCTTTCATGCTGCTTTATTGCACACTCATAATAAGTAGCATCTGGGTTCTGTGCGCAAGTTCACATTTAATGACTTAGACTCCGGTCTAAAAGTAAAGAAAGAAATTCATATCCTCGCCTCCGTTCCTGCCATAGAATCGCACTGTTTCTCCATTTTTTAATGTTCATATAATCACCAAGAATGGTCTCCACTTCGAGACACCTTTCAGAATTGTATCTAATGCCTGGAAACAAACCCATTTAGTAATGGCGCCCACAGCAAAGACATGCACATGATCTTTCTCGCTGCTTTAATGCACTACTTGCAATGAAAGGTATCTGTGTTCTCTTCAGGAGTTCACATGGGATCATTTAAACTTAAGAATTCTGTAAAAATCACATTGGTTTCTACTTCTTGAGTTTGCATCTTGGAATTACAGTACTTAACCCGTTGGCAGCCAAGGACGTAACAGTTACGTCCTTGGCTGCGGCGTTCATGCACCAAGGACGTAACTGTTACGTCCTTAGGGCCGGCTCATGGGGGGGAGTGCTAGCGCTCCCACCATGAGCCTCGTCTCGGCGCCCCCAGGGCAGGCATGGAAGGGGAATTGCTTTCCCTTTCATCCCCCCGAAACCCCTGTGGCATCTGATGACTTCAGCGCGTGATCTTGCGCTGACCTCATCAGAGGCTTACCCCTCCGCACTGGAAGCTCAGCTTCCAGCGCGGATTTGAGGAGAAATGCAAAAGCATTTCTCCTCCGATCATGTGAAGGGGCCGAGAGAGGCATCAAAGGAAAGGAAAGGCCAATCCTTTCCTTTGATGTCTTCCCCAGCATTTCTGCTACCTGAACGCGATGAGAGCGGGCAGCAGAAATGCCCACTAGACACCAGGGAGCTTTTTTTTTGTTTTGTTTATGCATAAGGGGAGCGGCCCCTTGGGTAAGGGCGGCTCCCCAGGGGGGGAAATTATTTTATGACTGTTTCTGCACCCCCTGGGGTGCGATCAGCCTAATATAATTCAGCCGATCTGCCCCCAGGGGGTGCAGAAACCCCTAGACACCAGGGATCTTTTTTTGGCGGGGGGTTATTTTCTTTTTATTAATATGTGGGGAGCGACCCCTTAGGCAAGTGCCGCTCTCCTGGGGGCAAAATTAATTCTAGACCATTTCTGCCCCCCTCGGGGGCAGATCGGCCTATTTTTATTAGGCCATCTGCCCCGAAGGGAGGCAGAAACCACTCAACACCAGGGATCTTTTTGTTGTTGTCAGTTTCATGTGGGGGAGTGACCCCTTAGGCATGGGTCGCTCCCCTGGGGTGAGGGGGGAATTTGATTTAGGCCGGGGCAGATAGGCCTATTGTAATTAGGCCGATTTGCCCCCAAGAGGGGTCAGAAACCTCTAGGCACCAGGGATTTTTTTTGTTTTGCGTCAATTTCACACAAGGGGAGTGACCCCTTAGGCAAGGGTAGTTCCCCTGCGGGGGGGGGGTTATTTTAGGCCATCTCTGCCCCCCTTGGGATCAGAAACCACTGGGCACCAGGGATTTTTTTTTTGCACCAATTTCACACAAGGGGAGCGACCCCTTAGGCAAGGGTTGCTCATCTGGAGGCAAAATTAAATTTAGGCCATTTCTGCCCCCTTTGGGGGCAGTTCAGCCTATTTTTATTAGGCCGATCTGCCCCCAAGAGGGGTCAGAAACCTCTAGGCACCAGGGATTTATTTTTGTTTTGCGTCAATTTCACACAAGGGGAGCGACTCCTTAGGCAAGGGTAGTTCCCCTGGGGGGGGGGGGTTATTTTAGGCCATCTCTGCCCCCTTGGGATCAGAAACCACTAGGCACCAGGGATTTTTTTTTGCACCAATTTCACACAAGGGGAGCGACTCCTTAGGCAAGGGTTGCTCACCTGGAGGCAAAATTAAATTTAGGCCATTTCTGCCCCCCTTGGGGGCAGTTCAGCCTATTTTTATTAGGCTAATCTGCCCCCAAGAGGGGCAGAAACCACTAGACACCAGGGATTTTTATTTTTTTGCGTCAATTTCACACAAGGGGAGCGACCCCTTAGGCCAGGGTAGTTCCCCTAGGGGGGGATTTATTTTAGGCCATCCCTGCCCCCCTTGGGATCAGAAACCACTAGGCACCAGGGATTTGTTTTTTGCACCAATTTTACACAACTGGAGCGACCCCTTAGGCAAGGGTTGCTCCCCTGGAGGGGGAAATGTATTTTAGGCCATTTCTTCTCCCCTCTGGGGCATATCAGCGTATTTCTATTAGGCCTATCTGTCCCCGGGGGGGCAGAAACCACTTAGGCACCAGGGATTGGTGTGTGTGCATGTGTGTGTTTTGTTTGGGGGGCAGTTCCTTGGGTGACGGTCGCTCCCCATGGGTGCACATTACGGTTGGCCATATCTGTCCCCCTTGGGAGAAGATTGGACTATTTGTGGAAGGCCCATCTGCCCCCAAGGGGGCAGAAAGCCCACCAGAGACCAGGGAAGATTATTTTTTCAAAATAAGAGGGTGGGGGTATGGCCATACCCCCACCCCCAAATAAATGGGGCCAAAGTTGTTCTGCCCAGCAGTGGGCAGATGGGGCAATTACCCCTGATCCACACCCCAGAGGGGCAGAAAGTCTACTAGATGCCAGGGAATTAAAAAAAATATAGTAACATCTGACAGGGAGGGCAGAAAGTCTACTAGATGCCAGGGAATTAAAACAAAAAAAAATAATGTGGTGGTGGCTACCAACCAGTATAGGCATGGTTATGCCCCCACCTCAACTGAAGGGGGTAACAGTCTTTCAGCTCTCCCCCCGCACACCAAAGCATCTTATCCCATGGCAAGGAAGAGGACATTTGATTATTTGGGGTTTTGGTTTTACATTTGGGCCATGAGAGTTTGGCTAACTCTAAAAATAGTCCCACTTGGAATGGTGAGGGTTGCACTTTTTGGACTTTGGGATGCTGCCATGTTAAAAAATCCACAAGACCTAGACACATCTGAAAACTAAATATCTGGGAGAGTCCTGGGTAGTGTTCTTCACATGCACCTTGCACCATTTTCTTACCCACAATGCCCTAGAAACCTCCAACTTTGCTGGAAATCACACATTCTTTCCACATTTTTGTGATAGAACCTTCCGGAATCTGCAGGAATCCACAAAATTCCTACCACCCAACATTGTCTCATCTATACTGATAGAAATTCTGCCCCACTTGTCAGCCTAAAAATGTTTTTTTATCAATCAGCCCTTTTGAACCTGCTTTGGTTCCCCCTCAATTTCGACATGTTTTTGGCTCTTCTCTGTCACAGGCACTTGGCCCACCTACACAAATGAGGTATCAGTTTTTACAGGGAGACTGAGAGGAACGTTGGGTGGTAGGAAATTTGTCCTGGTGCGGTGATCCCACACAGAAATGTGGGAAAAATAAAAAAAAATAGCTAAATTTGAGGTTTGCTGAGGATTCCAGGTAAGAAAACACTAGGAGATCGACGTAATTCACAGCTCCCTGGACTCCCTCAGGTGACTAGTTTTCAGAAATGTCTGGGTTTGGTATGTTTCCCTAGATGGCTGCTGAGCCCAGGACCAAAAACGCAAGTGCCCACCCCCGCAAAAACAGGTAGTTTTGTATTTAATAATTTTCATGTGTCCAGATAGTGTTTTGGGGCATTTCATATTGCGGGCACTAGTCCTACCCACACAAGTGAGGTACCATTTTTTATTGGAAGACTTGGGGGAATGCTGGGTGGAAGCCCCACAAGTCACCCCATCCTGGATTCCCCTAGGTGTCTAGTTTTGAAAAATGCACGTTTGGTAGGTTTCCCTAGGTGCCGGCTGAGCTAGAGCCCAAAATCCACAGCTTGGCACTTTGCAAAAAACAGCTCTGTTTTCTTCTGGAAAATGTGATGTGTCCATGTTGTGTTTTGGGGCATTTCCTGTGGCGAGCACTAGGCTTACCCACACAAGTGAGGTACCAATTTTATTGGGAGGCTTGGGGGAACGCTGGGTGGAAGGAAATTTGTGGCTCCTCTCAGATTCCAAACTTTCTGTAACCAAAGTGTGAGGAAAAGGTTTTTTGGGGCCACATTTTGAGGTTTGCAAAGGATTCTGGGTAACAGAACCTGGTGAGAGCCCCACAAGTCACCACATCCTAGATTCCCCTAGGTGTCTAGTTTCCAAAAATGCACAGGTTTGGTAGGTTTCCGTAGGTGCCGGCTGAGCTAGAGGCCAAAATCTACAGCTAGGTACTTTGCAAAAAACATGTCAGATTTCAATGTAAAAAAGTGATGTGGCCATGTTGCGTTTCCTGTCGTGAGCATTAGGCCTACCCACGGAAGTTAGGTACCATTTTTATCGGGAGACTTGGGGAAACACAACCTTATCTTGTGACCATTTTGAAAATACAAAGGTTTTCTTGATACCTATTTTTCACTCTTTTTATTTCAGCAAATGAACTGCTGTATACCCGGTATAGAATGAAAACCCACTGCAAGGTGCAGCTCATATATTGGCTCTGGGTGCCTAGGGTTCTTGATGAACCTACAAGCCCTATATATCTCCGCAACCAGAAGAGTCCAGCAGAAATAACGGTATATTGCTTTAAAACATCTGAGATCGAAGGAAAAAGTTACAGAGTAAGACTTGGATAAAAATGGCTGTTTTTTTACCTCAGTTTCAATATTTTTTTATTGCAGCTGTTATTTTCTGTAGGAAAACCTGTAGGATCTACAAAAATTACCCCTTGCTGAATTCAGAATTTTGTCTACCTTTCAGAAATGTTTGGCTTTCTGGCATCCAGCATTGGTTTCATACCTATTTTTGTCACTAACTGGAAGGAGGCTGAAAGCATAAAAAATAGTAAAAATGGGGTATGTCCCAGTAAAATGCCAAAATTGTGTTGAAATATTGGGTTTTTAAGTTCAAGTCTGCCTGTTCCTGAAAGCTAGGAAGATGGTGATTTTAGCACCACAAACCCTTTGTTGATGCCGTTTCCAGGGAAAAAACCACAAGCCTTCTTCTGCAGCCCTTTTTTCCCATTCTTTAGAAAAAAACGATTTTTTTGTTGTATTTTGGCTAATTTCTTGGTCTCTTTCATGGGAACCCACAAATTCTGGGTACCTCTAGAATCCCTAGCATGTTGGAAAAAAGGGGGCAAATGTGGCGTGGGTAGCTTATGTGGACATAAAGTTATAAGGGCCTAAGTGCGAACTGCCTCAAATAGCCGAAAAAAGGCCTGGTACCTGAGGGGAAAAGGCCTTGCAGAGAAACGGTTAAGTTTGCTACATGTTTTGAAACACAAATTCAGGTAACAATTCAATGAACTCTGCGGCATTATACATGTAATCTGTAAGCATGTTATTTGAATGAGATGGCACAAAAACTACGATGCTGCTTCATATAAGACTCACTATTCTGTTATTTAAGAGTGGTTTTCGACTTCTGAATTTCTCTTGTAGTGGCCCAAAGATTGGAATCTACTTAATACTTGCACATGTGTACAGGTGTTTTTTAAAGACCGTTTTTCCTGGATAAGCGTCACGGTCTTTCATGCACATAAATCTTATAGATCTTGGTTTTGCCCATGATGTGCATTTTTCTAAGTCACTTTAGTCCAGAAACAGTGGGTGCTGCTGCCAGAAAGGGGTGGGAGGGCAGCCGTTGAGGTGCAGGGGCAAATAAAAATAAAACGTACCTGCTGCCTCTTTGCTCTGCCGCTCCCACTGCCCCAATAAAATCTTCTCTTTTTCCTCCCCTCCTCAACCAATCCCGATGCTTCTCTCATGATGTTACCCAGCATGAGAGAAGCACTGGGATTGGCCTGAGCTGAAGGTTTCAGAAAATAATACCTATGTCTTACTGTCATGATCGGAGTCTAAAGGAATAAAAAATATTCTTGCTTACGCGTCAAGAATTTTTAATTCTATTAAGGACACGGAGGCGAGGATTATGCTTTCTCTTTCTTTACTGAATATTCACAGCAGCCAATGAAATCACAGTAAACAGAAAACTACATATCCCAAGATGCTTAAGCCCTTGCATCACATGTACCAATCACCTAACGTGACCTTAGTCCTTATAAGTCTTAACCTCGAATGTCATATCCTCTTTCTTTGAATAAACCAATAACTTTTAAACTCTCTTTCAACGACCTTCTTCTGTACTGGATGGCATAGAACCTCATCCTTGATCGGAACGTTCAATGAAGAAAACCAGACTGAACTTCAAGTCGGCCTCTTACTCGTAGAAAGGATGAACCTCTAGAATGCAGCTACTAGGAAGAAAAACTTCAAGAATTCTTCTGATCCGAACCTGAAATAAGCGATAAATACAGGAAGGTAATTTCTCACAATGTTAGACAAAAAACAGAAATCACAAGACTTTTTCCACTTTAAACCCCAATAAATCACACTGGGAGGGTATAAATGAATAGAAATCATACACTTATGAATACCATTACTTTTATTCATTAATGGGTGGGTTAATCCTCGCCTCCATGTCCTTAATAGAATTGAAAATTCTTGACGCGTAAGCTAGAATTTTTTTTATTCTATATCAGGACCGGAGGCTTGGATTATGCTAGTTCAAAGCTGACCCATAACAACAGAGGCTACATCTATCACAGACTTAAAATAAAACTTACGAAAGGTGCTCTCAGACGACCAGTCTGCTGTTTTCATAATGTCCACCAGACTTGAACCCAAAGCAAATGATTTTGACGCCATGGCTCCTCTAACTAAATGAGCACCAAAATGACTGGTATCAATACCTGCTTCATTCATTAACCACCTTATCCATCTCGCAAGAGTGGCTGAGGAGACTGGTTTAAATGGTTTCTGTAAGGCAATTAAGATTTGCCCATCCATGTTTTGTCTAAACTCCTCTGTAACAACTTCGTAATCCTTAAGACACTGTACCACACATAACTTAGAATTGTCTGGAAACCAAGGGTAGGATACTGACCTGCAATTAGTCTTAGTTCTCTTGGAGATATTAAAGGTAACGCCCTCTGGCGAGTAAATTCTGCCGGATAAGTCTAAGGCTCTGACATCTGACACCCTCTTACAAGAGACTAAACAAAGCAACATAGTCAGTTTAGCTGAAAGCTGTTTGCGAGATAAATATTTATTACTGGGCCAAGAATCTAAAAATCTTAATACAATGTTCACATCCGAAAGAGTAGAATATTTGGCCTGAGGAGGATTCGAGAAACGAATACCTCTCAACAGTTTACACACTAGAGGATGTTCACCTACCGGTTTACCATCAATGTGAAGGTGACCTGAGGAAATTGCTGATCTAAAATTATTAATCGTCCTATAGGCCAGGCCTGAAGATGCTAATTCAGCCAAAAAGTTTATGATTAAATCAATACTTGATTCCAAGGGATTAATACCCCTTCCATTGCACCAACTATCCCATCTATGCCATGCAGAAGCATATCTCTTGTGGGTACTAGTTGCCCAGGCCTGCTTGATATAGCTCTCAGCTTGTTGCAAAAGGCCTGGGGTATTCCATCTTGACCTGACACCCTCCATGCCATCAGCGTTAGAGTCTTTGCTACCATCAATGGATGTTGAAGGCCCTCCGGACTCAGCAACAGGTTCTGATGAGGAGGAATGAGTAATGGCAGTGCACACGCTAATTGAAGTGCAATAGGGAACCAAGGTTGAGACCTCCATAGCGGAGTCACCAGGATCAGATCTGCCTTCTGCCTCCAAACTTGAGACAGTACTCTGGGTATCAAGAGGAAATGCATAATTCAGAGCAGGATACCAGTTCTGTAAGAAGGCATCTGTCGCTAAAGCCTGAGGGTCTGGCCTCCAGCTGTAAAATTTCTGAGACTGAGTGTTGAGGCGAGATGCAAACAGATCTATCTCGCAACAACCCCATTCCTGGACTATCTGTTGGTAAATCATTGGATCCAATCTCCTGTCGCTGGGATCCGTCAGATATCTGGAGTTCCAATCTGCTATTGTGTTCTGATCTCCCGGGAGATATTCTGCTAGTACCACTAACCTGTGACTCAGACAATAATGAGAAAACTCCTTGGCTATCTCCGCTAGAACTCTGGATTTTGTTCCCCCCAGCTTGTTGACATATCGTACTGCTGAAATATTGTCCATCCTCAGAAGAATGCAGCAGTATGTCCTGAGCGGAGATAAACTCTTTATCGCAAAGGACCCCGCAAAAAGTTCCAAACAATTGATGTGAAGGTCTTGTTCCTTCGTTGACCAATGGCCCCCTGTCACTGCTGAGCCGCAACGAGCTCCCCAACCCCACTGGCTGGCATCTGATTCTATGACAACTTCTGGATGCAAACCGAAAATGGCTCTGCCATTCCATGCTTCCATGTGGTGAAGCCACCACTGAATTTCTTCCTTGACCTCTGGGGTCAGAGGAATTAGAGCCGAGTAACTCAAACCCTGTCTCAAGTATTGGATTTTCAGCCTCTGCAGAGCTCGATAATGCAGGGGGGGCAGGAAAAATTGCCTGAATGGAGGAGGCCAAAATGCCCACCAGACGAGCAATGTTCCTTAGAGAAATTGTCAGGCTGATTAATGCCGATCTCAACTCCCTCTTGATGTTGCGAATTTTCAGCGCAGGAAGAATCAGTTGGGAGTGGATCGAATCTATCTTGAATCCCAAAAATTCTATCACCTGGGATGGTTTCAACAATGACTTCTGCGCATTGATAAGGAAACCTAAATCTTGTAATAGACTGATTGTCCAATTCAAATGTGTCAACAAAGTCGGGGAGTCTTGAGCCATCAAGAGGATGTCGTCCAGATATATGATATGGCATACACCCTTGGTTCTCAACCATTCCACCACCGGTCTCAACAATTTTGTGAAGCACCATGGGGCCGAGGACAGGCCGAACGGGAGAGCCGTGAACGCCAGACAATGACCCTTCCATAGAAACTGAAGGAATCTCCTGTGAGGAGCAAAAATCGGAATTGAGAGGTAGGCATCCTTTAGATCTAGCCGAACCATCCAGTCCCCTTCCAAAAGGATATCCCTCAACATGTGAATCCCTTCCATTTTGAAATGTCTGTACACTATCCAAGAATTGAAGTCTTTTAAGTTCAACACTAGACGATGACCTCCTCCCTTCTTGTCTACTACGAAGATGGGATTGCAAAACCCAGAGGGGTTGAAAAAACCACTGCTCCTTTGTTTAATAAAGCTTGCACCTCTAAATCTATAAAATTCAGATTTTCTTGGGAAAAACTCATATTTAAAGAAAGGGATAACTGGGAAGGGGTGCTGATAAATTCCAGGTGAAAACCTGTCACAGTCTGAATAACCCAAGGATCCCCCAAACTCTCTTTCCATTTGTTCACGAACAGCCTCACTCTTCCTCCAAGCATAACCTGTGAATGATGAATAATGCTTACCAGTAAAGGAGGAGTCTTGAATAGCTCCTTGTTGGCCTCTGCGGTGTGCCCCGCAAAATCTGGACCTCCCTCCACGAGGGCAGGAGGGGTAGAAAGTGGCATCTGTTTGGTCTCCTGACCAGTTACCTCTACCTCTCGGGTAATAGTTTTGGGGACTGACAAAGCTACCTCAGCCGGGCATTCGTCCGCCATAACGCCCAGCCCTGATAAAAAGGCCTCTCCTGGAAACCTTTTTGAGGGACAATTGATCTTTATCAAGGGTGGAGAAAGTAGAGCAAAATTTTGCCAGTTCTTTAATGAAGGATGAACCAAAAAGGAGACCTTCGGCCGCTGGCCCTGCTTCTGAAGATGACAAATCTACTAATTAAGGGTCCATTCGCATAAGTATAGACTTTCTGCGCTCAGTGGAAATAGCACAGTTAGTGTTACCCAGCATACACACCGCTCTCTGAGCCCAGCCTAAGAGGACGTCTGTGTTAATAGGAGTGTCAGACTCCTTAGAAGCGACAGCTAAATCAAGGATTTTTGTTAGCGGGCCAGACATATCAAGTAGTTTATCGTGACAGAGGCGCCAGGATCTGTCCAGACCTTTTTTGGGGTCATTGCGAATTTCTTCAAAAAAGTTATCATAGTTGGGTCAATTTCTGGAGTGTCCGCCACATTATTGTCTAGATCTGGTCTAGGGCATTTTGCCCTGAGACGAGAGCGAACCTCCTTGTCAAAACTCTTTCTTAAGTTTGCGTGCACATATTGAGCCACCTCTGCGGAAGGAACCCAATTCGAGGACCTGGGATGCATAATATCTGAAGGATCGAAGTCTACAAAATGCAGGTCCGTAGCCTGTTTTCTGGCTTTTTTAGTGGGGGTTGGTTCATTAAAGTCATCCAAATCAGGATTGTCAGAATCCCCGGAAGAGGAGGAATCCTGTTGAGTGCTATAATTATGCTCCGCACTCCGTTTCTTCCGTAATTTATCAAACATCTCTGCGTGTAAATCTCCAGGCAGATCATCCCTCACCAGGTTCTTGGATTTAGCCTTGGATTTAGCGGGAACCTTAGGAGAGGTCTCATCAGAGAGAGAGGATGTATTGCCAGCCATCCAGCCCTGAGATTGGGCATATTCTAACAATTGACCACAGAATGGGCCAAGCGCTCTTATCAAGGCGTCATTAACTGACTGTTGCACTCTGGAATCTAGTGCCTCTACCAAATTTACCTCCAATTGGTTGTCAGTGTCGTCAGGGTAGAACCCTGCGTCCTGGTCACTCCACTGAGCCATCAGAATTATTAAGACTCACAATCAAACAATAAAGGGGGAGTGAAAAATCCCCTCACAGGCAAAATTACAAATTATATAAATATATATACAAATATCTTCAAAACTAAATATAAGTATAAATATAAATATATATTTGTAAGGGTAGACTAAATGTGGAGGAAGCTGCCTGTAAAAGTCACTCTAGGCAAAGCCTTGTATTTAATTTTACTACCCAGCAAGGATTTTAGCTGGGCGTCAAGGATGTGCTGAATTTCTCTGCTAATTATGGCAAAACTCCGATGTCCAGCGCGCCGCTTTCAACAAACGAACCGATCTCCCCGAAGCAAGCAGGGAAAGGAGATCGGCTCGTTGAGATTGCGTGCGCACGGCTACACTAGTTGCCAGTGAAAATAGACTATGCGCTCTACGCGTAGAGCACTCCCGCTTCACTCCACCAGCACCGGGGTCATAAATCACGGGCAAAACTCGGCGATAAGCCGTAAATACCTTAAAACAATACACAACCTGAACACAAAAGCGAGTGGAATCGCGTCGCTTATAAAGATTAGTAAATCCACTAAAATCAAGTTAAATGCACACAAAATACGGCATGAAGAGAGGAAATGTTACTTATCTGCTGCGAAGCAGCAAAGAAAGAGGTTATGACGTTCGAGGTTAAGACTTATAAGGACTAAGGTCACGTTAGGTGATTGGTACATGTGATGCAAGGGCTTAAGCATCTTGGGATATGTAGTTTTTTGTTTACTGTGATTTCATTGGCTGCTGTGAATATTCAGTAAAGAAAGAGAAAGCATAATCCGAGCCTCCGGTCCTGATATAGAATTAAGTTATGATGCCATTCCTTTTTTGTGTTTGAGAGAATGCAGCATAACATGCTCCATTTAGCCTTCCCTCTGTAGTTTGCTGTAACCTCCATGTCTACTTCCACTAAATGTACATGTGATATAACTAAAGCATGTAAATCTTCGTTGACATATTGATCACGTTATTTTATGTAAAACTCCATGTAGGTTACTCCCAGTTATGGGTTTGTATAAGAAATTTCGAAATGCCAGTAAAAGTTCATTGTAATCGTTGAGTCATGGCTCGCTCTTCACAAGTCTTACATGACTGTGTTTTATCTCTACAATTGCTTATCGTTTAACTTTTAAGTATTTGGTCAGTGTAGTAAACTTATTTACTGCATGCTGTTTTGCGCTAGTCAACATCTTGTTTCATCCTATGAGTTTATTATAACTTCTTGTCCATTTAATTGATCTACTTTGTTAGGTCTCACCTAAAAGAGCTCTCAATACATATTGTATACAAGGGTATTGGAGCCCCCCATTGCTTATCATTTCTTAGTTGTACACATTTCCAAACCACACCACATAATTCGGCATCAAATCACATAATTCAACTCAACAACAACACAATTGCACAACACACCACATGCGTCCAATCCACAACACAGAATTCCAAATCATACCACAAAATTCAACAGCACACCACATAATTAAACCCCACTACATACCACACAACTCCTCAACAAAAAATGCCGTTCCATGTAATTACACTCCATAAGACACAATCCCAATCCACATAACTCCAGTACACTGAATACCACATCACTACTATCCACATAATTCCTTTGCACACCATGCCATATAATTTAAATACACAAATCTGCCACACACAATTCCACGCCACACAATTCCACAACTAACAATTCCAATCCAACCCACGTAATTCCACTGCACACCACATACATACACTCCATAACACATGGGTATAAGACATTGCCATTTACAAGGCCAATAGCTCTAACACAATCAAATGTGAGACCTATTTCTAATGCTTGTTGTTATTTGGTGTAAATCCATTCAGTAATTTCGGGGTTATTAAAGTAAAAAGAAATGTATATATCTAGGGATGCAGATCCACCATGGATCCACAACTGAGGATCCCTAGATCTACAAGCCAAACCAAGTCTCTGATGGGCTGGCTGCAACCTGAGGCAAAAGTTATGCCACCATTTTGTTCATTGGCTCGGTGCAGGGGAGGGGAATAAAACTGAAAAGTGACTTAAGGGGTCAGGATAGAGGTATCCTCACCCCATAGCACAGGTGAAGGCGTCATGGGCAAACTTTTGCCTAATTGTTTTTTGGCCACCTATGGATCCACTGTGGGTCTCGGCATGTTTCCCCCTCCCCAGGGTAAAGTTGCGACAGACCTGTGGATCCAGAGCCAATGAACACATAAAAATAAATTCACTCATACACTCACTCACCAACCACATATGGGTTTAAGTGGGGGTCGGCTGCAAGGCTTGGCTGCAGACCAGGCCCTGTGGCCAAGCCCCCAGTGCACACAGCAAAAGGCCCTGCACAGCTGGGGTTGGCTGTATGTAGGTTTGTCGCCATTAAACTAAGTAAATAAAGCACTGCTGTAGAGGACAATTCAAACTGCGGCTGGCTCTGGGGAGGGAGTGAGTTAAAAATATGAACAATATAAAAAAACTGAAGATTCTGGCAAACTCAAGAACCATTTTGATAATCCTCATGAAGTAAGATGCTTTATTAGAAAGACTATCAGGAGTCCATGGAGAGTGTTAATCCTGTTGGGTGGAGATCGAGAGTCATCAACAAAAGCATAACTTCTTGGATCTCTGTTCTTTTATAATTCTAGTGTTTTTCAGTGGGTAAAGATACCTGTCAAATACGACAAACGTATCAAGTATGAAATCTGACCCCTGCAGTTCTGTGGGGCAGATCATGACATAATTATATGTTTGTACTTTGTTCTAGGTGCAGTTGGTGAAAAAAGTCTCAACTCAGTTGGTTTGAGCTTTGGTGCCCGTGAATCAGCAGAATATGCCAAAATCCTAAAATAATATTTAAATACGTAAAAGCCCACCAGCCAAAAATAAACTGGGATAGGGTGCCCACAAAGGTGCTAGTTTTGAGGGTCCCAACTAGTCACTTCCCAAAGTCCTGTTAATGGGTGCTAGCAGTTATTTAGTGATGAGGAAAAAAGTAATGGAAGACCGATACAGCTCCATTTGGACTTCTCAATAAATGTAGTAATGAGGTCCTTTTGGTGCAAAGTTGGTCTCCTCAAAGTAGAAAACTTTAAAAGCCCATATCTTGAGAATGTCTCAATGTTGTTAAACTATTTGGAGGACAGGGGCACCAACAGTACCTGGAGCACTAACTTAGCTGACCAATTTCGAGTAGGAAGTGGGAAATGGGGGAGTTAGAGTTCATGAACCAAGACAATCACCCACAGCCAGTGGGACACCATCACAAAAAAAGAGCGAAAATGAAAAAAACATGTATCCCTCTCTCTTGGAAAGAGGTAAATTTGACTCCCACTAAGTCACTGCTAATACAGAGTGGGCCCATGATATGCAGCTTTACTACATCTAACGTTCAGGAATGCATCATGCTGGTCCCTATCCCTGTTATGGAGGTTCTGACCTGCTAGGTTGATCCTCATAAATCCTTGGTGGCTTATTTTATTAAGATGACCTCTACGCATGCTTCAGTTCTCTAGATTCTGTTCTTGTCTTTATGGGTCAGTTCTTCTCCATACAGTATGTATACAGCTTCTTCTTACTCTAGAGAAGGTCACAATAGCAGGACTTTTTTCCAGAGATCTATCCAAGCGTTGGGAGGAAATATTATTTAGCCTGTTTCTGGTTAAAGCATCTTCAGAAATGCAGACGATTTGAAGTACCCCCATCTAGAGGTGTGCCATGTAAAAAAGAAATAGCTACGGCCACCCAGCACTTGTCTGAGTCGGGAAGACAGCAACTAGTCCAAGGAATGTGCAGTGTAACAGGGAAAATAGAGGCTTCCTTAGTGGGAGTATCTGTGATTTCTAGACAGCTCAAACAACATGTTAGAGGGGAAGGCCTCAGATGGCCTTAGGGATGTTTGTCAGTTGAGTAATGAGCAAGCCATCTTAATCAGGGTAAGCATATAGCTGGGCATTTATGGGCATATGAAGAAATGCATGGGGGGGCTTCTTTGTGAGCACAAGCTTCTAAGTTCTGGAATGCTTCTGTGGTGAATGTGTGAAGCATTGAAAACCAGCTGGAATTCATCTTTGCACCTTCCACAATGATTCTATAATGACGACGTAACGAACCAGGCGGGAGAAACAGTGGTGGTATACAGTATCTAGCTGGACACTGCAAAGCATATACTATAGCCACACTATAGAACTTAAGCCCAAAGCCATCTTGAACTGGTTCCAGTCATTTGAGATAGCCACACAAGGATTCAATTGCCAGCATGATGCCACTGTTAGACATCGAAAACATGAAGCCCCTACCAGACAATGAAAAACTACACCCATCTTGAACTGCCCAAATGTTGTGTGAACTGTGCTAGCAGTGTCAAGTCTAATTTGCTATAATGCCATTACAGCATTATTTCATGTATTTATGGCTTGCCTAAACTGAAATGTGTTCTTAAGGTGTTCATGTTTTATGTGAACAGTGCAACTGATATGAAGTGTAATTTGCTATATTGTTGGGACTACTGGGTACTCCCTGGGCACCCGCAAGCTGTGCTTCCTCGGGCTGTGCATCTCATGGTGAGCATATCTCCACGCCTGGACTAGCCCTCATAACACATTCGATGTATAATGCCCATTACTATGGGATGATTTCAGTCACACTAGGGTATACATATTAAGGCAATTACTATGGTTGTCCTATAATAGCTGCTACTCTGCTCACTGTTCTCATGATATGCCCGGGCCTATAATTGCTCATTACCACAAGTTTCTTCATGCTGCTGTTCCGAGGTGAATCCTCAGAGCATACACTAGGGCTGGTGGAATAATGCCCATGACGAGGTGTTGCTCACCTATCAAATAAAGGTTGGACTGTGGGTTTATCTCTGCCACACTTGTGTTGATTCACCAATGCATTAATTGTTGGCCTACAATAATTGCTTTCCTATTCACCCTATGATAGACTTGTCAGAGCTTATGCCACTGTTTGTCTTATAAAGCTCATTCTCACGGGTAGCTCTTCTACCACTTCTGTGTATGCTATAGGTGTTGCAATTTGAGCCTCCAAAGGTAGCACCCTTCATCTCTGGGAACTGCTATTGGAGTCATAATCACTGGCCTCTCCAGAGATGGCATCTCTTCTCACACTTTCTCTTACACATATGTGTTTGTATAGCAGCAGGCTTGTGGAGACATGGTCTGAGAAGTATCTGCCATTAATACACACAAAACAAATAACACTTCCCAGGCAGGCTATATTTCCTAACCTGGCATCTAATGCCTATGGATCTATGCCTATTTTTGCCAAGGATGCATTGGAGATGAGCAATAAATCAAACAGCCATGGATAAAGCCATCTGTAAACTAAACAGGGCTATGCACGTGGGGCTACAGTATTGACCTACACGGATTTAAGGGAGGAATGTGGTTTCCTATTTCGTCAAAATGGACTTCATATGTCAACATTTGGGTATGTTTTTTGCATGCTGGAATTGAGAGATTAGCAACTCTCGAAAGAAAGATTATGGTACACACTAGACAATTAAAGTTCATGCATTTACACGTATAATTTGGTAGGGCAGGAAAACACCTAGCTAGGGTTTTCCTGGATGGCAGTATATTGGAGGGTAGAGAGCCAGGTGTGGGTGTATCCACCCCTCAGGAGTTGAAGAGGGAGCTGAGGAGGGTAGGAATTGTGTTTCTTGACTGATGACACAGTATGGCAAGTGCAAATATTTTCCGGCACCACATGCACAGAGTTTTGGCACTTCCTGAAACAGTAGATGGTGTGTCTAAAATTGGCGTGTGCACTGGAAAAAACAAAACAAAAGTATTGCTTTCCTAAAAATATTTCCTCTGTTAGTGGCATTGACAATATGAGGTGGCAGAATTTAAAAACAGGTCTGTGATGTTTAATGTCAACAATATGACTGCAGCGGGGTTGGTGAACAGGCAGAAGGCAATCGATTTGTGCATACTCAAATTGTTGACACATTTATGCTGAAGTGTTTGCAACTGAACATTGTTTTAAAGCCCATGTCCCTGGAGCAAAACCTTCTATAGCAGATGCCTTATCTCATTCACAGTGGTCGAGATTTTGCAAAGTGGCACCGGGAGTAGAAAAGAGGAGGACAGAGTTACTATTGAAAATCTACTTCTGATGCTGTTGAGGAGATGGAACAAGACAAAGGGGATTTCACATAGAGAGGATTTCTAGGGTGTGGACAAGAGAAATCGGGGCATGCCAGGGATAGGAGAAAAAAAATGGAATAAGAAAAATGATGTTGCAGGGCAAGGGGATTTGTGTTGGTGAATGTTACAAGCAGGCGCGGCCGTCCTTTAGGGCAGAGGGTCAACGCCCCCACCTTTTGCCCCTCATGAAGAGTGTCTGTCAGGCTGAACAAAGGTCAGCCTGACAGACACTCTTCATTTTCACCTCAGACAGCCAGGAGTGAGACATGCACATTTGCGCAGACTCCTGGCCGCCTGAGCCGAACTTTGCTGGGCTGAGGAGATCACAGCTCCAATGGGCATGACCTCCTCAGCTCTGCAAAGGTGCCTTGAGGCCCTCCTCTGGGTGACGAGGAAAGTGTCACCCATTGACTTCGACCTGGGCGCTTCAGGTGTAAGCCCTGAAGCGCCCAGGGCGAGTGTCAATCAGTGACACTTCTTCACAGAGTGGGTTTGGGTCAGCAGTCTCACTGACCCCATCCCACTCTGTGTTGAAGTTGGGACTGCTGCCTTCCCTCATTGGTTAGGGAAGGCAGCAGTCCCAACCCTCCTGGGACCTCGAGGCTGAATGTAAGTGTGTGTGTGTGATGTTTTAAAATGAATGTTTGGTGCGTGCATGCATTTTTTAACGTTATGAGTGTTGTTAATGGATGTGCATGTGTGTGTGTGTGAAAGAATGTGTGTGTGTGAACTTTTAAAATGAATGTTTGGTGCGTGCATGCATTTTTTAATGTTATGAGTGTTGTTAATGGATGTGCGTGCGTGCATGTCTGTGTGTGAAAGAATTAGTGTGTGTGTGTGTGCCTCCCGCCCCCTCCCTCCTAAAGCTGCAGGCCGCCACTGGTTACAAGCTTGGATTTTAGGGAATTTGTGAATGACTCTCGCCTCTCAGCCAGTGCTCTAAATGGGCCGGTACTCTCCGGTACTGAGTACCGGCACTTTTTTATTTTGAGAGGGAGAGTACCGGCATATCTCAAGAAAAACGTAATACTTTTAATTGGAGAGTACCGGCACTTCTCAGAAACAAGCAGGTACTCTATTACAGAGTACCTGCACTTCTATTTTTCCATTTAAAGCACTGCTCTCAGCAATACTGCTGGATTAGGGGTGGCAACCCTTTTGTTCATAGGTGACTGAGTCACTCCTACCCCAATTAGAAGCTGTTGGCCCAAACCTCCCGGCTCTCTAGCAGTACCTCACTTAAACCCTACGTAGTAAAGATGATTTCTGGCAGCCTAGCTCATGGACTTTGGAGACCTCTCAGGGAAATCGTGCTGTAACAAATCTCACCCCTGTTATCTCGTTAGAAATACGCCTCTTACACACACAGTCATTGAAGAAGATGCAGGACAGTACTCAATATATTTACTGAAGAGACTGCAATCTACAATAAAATGCATGTGCTGCAATGATTATGACAATAAGAAATAACAGAAGCAGAATGCTGAGGATAAAAGTGGTAAATATGAAACCCCCTGACATACTGCAGTAACAAGAAATATACAATTCCTAATAAAAAGCCCTAGACTGCACCCCAAAGAGCTAGCTGGGCATTATAAGCCTAATCTGCCAGTACAGTGTCGATGATAAATGCCCCCAACCCTGTTACCTTGGGATGAGATTGGCCCCTTAGTCTCTGGATCAGGAATCGTAGAGACACCGGGCTGTGATTCGTTGCAAAGCGGAATGGAGTCTATATAGTGTATCCTGGTGGAACCCCCTCTAACAACCTTGGTCTTGTGAGGCGTTTTTATAAGGCACATGCTATTGTTTGTGCAGGAATCCTGACACACGTATGTAGCTAAAAATCACATTGTGTGTGCAAACTTGTGTCGGCAATTACATAACAAATACCTGATATGTTCTTGTCAACTTAAAACAAAGACAGCATGATGACATTACCCACGTATATTATAGATAATGACGCTTTCTTAACATTACACTGATTAAGAAAATGAAAACATTTCTCTAAAATGCACCCATCTGCAAATAGTGCTAAAAGGAAATAAGTGATTAAATAGAATAAAACAGAGCACGATAAATAGGTCAAAGGGGACTGCGTAAAAAAGGGCTACAGGTCCGCAACCTAAAAGCTAAGCTATCTCCTGTGCCTAGGCAGGGAACTAAAATAGTCCCAGGACATGGGAGGAAGGATTGTTAGGAGTTTTTGTGTATTAGTGAGGATGGTTCATTGCATTTATTGTAAATAATGATGTTTGATCAAGTACAAGCCTGCCTTATTAGTGTGGCATTTTTGCTATACAGGTTTGTCCTTTGGGTTTATTGCACGAATGAAAAAAACACAACCTATTTCCTCTATAGTTAAATCTCGGAGGTTAAAAATGTTAACCAATAGACAATGTTCGTTTTCCTCAAGAATATAATATAATACAGTATTGTGAACACCATGCATGAGTGAATATTTTCCAAAGGTGCTCCTGCTTACTGTTTCTACCCATGCGTTACGGGATCCCTCCTGAGTCCTGCATACATTTCAACGGCTGGCTGTCATAGGGAGACAAGTGAACGTGTGCTGCAGCTCAGCCAGCTTCAGAGGACAAGTTTGCATATTCGAATAAAGCGTGCACAGCAACCATGGGAGCCATGCTGCCTGCAAAGCAGAAGTGATGACTCACCTCGTCCTGACTCTGCACTGCTGGAGGGAGTTGGCTCAGAAAGCAAGCACACCCAGGCACGTGGGTAGGCGCCTGGAGCGACGTGTGTTCTGACGGAAGAACAAGACGCACGCACATTAGGTTTCTTATTAATACAGCGACAAATATCTGTATGCGTGTAGTATTTATACTCGATAGAAAAAAACATTTACATGATTTAATATTTGCCATACATACAAAAAGAGCCATGGTTAATACTTTATTAGACCTGTGCCACAATTAATATTTCCACTCCTCCTAGTTCAGCCCTGACAACAATGTTCCGCTACTGCCTCACTATTCAGATAGGCTAAGTTCCCTTAACGTTTTCCCAACTCTTTTTAGATATTCATTTAATTAACATATTGAAAGCCTAGTGGAATGTGGATTACATATAGCTCTCCGGAAGATTTGTTTATGCCCGTAAAGTGAGACAGGAGCAGAAGATGGCCGTTCGCCTTGGTAGATGGAGGCTGTGGCGTGTGCGCCAGCTGTCACACGGCTGACGGATACAGGGCACACAACCCATGTTGTCTCTCAGTATGTGGGCGACGATATGATATACTTGCATCAACCGGACCTCTCAGCTCTGTTCCTGCTGAATGTGATGAGGGAGTTTGACGAACTTTTCGGCCTTCATGTATATCAAACCAAATCAGCATTGTTCCCACTGGGTCAGCTGCAGGGACTGAAGGCTGCCCGGCTCCCAGAGTCAGGAATACTTTGGAGCACCAACAGTGTTTAGTATCTCGGCATGCACATGGCACAGTGCCATGCCCTCAACATAGGGCGTGAACTCACTAACCTTAAACCCTTCATTGAATTCTGGAACACCCTTCATTTCTCCCTGATGTAGAACATTGCCCTAGTTAAAATGTGTGTATTGCCCCAGTGCTTATGTATAATGCTGGACACCATGTACGAGATCCCCTGGAGTGGCTTTTGGGAGTTGGACATGTTCCTTGGGGACCTGCTGCGGACCTGGAGAAGGTGCAAGGTTGCACTTGCCATGTTGGCATTAGAATGGGATAGAGGTGGTATGGAAGTACCTGGCCACAAATGATACTATCTTGCAACGCACCTACAGCATGAAGTATACTGGTTTGATATTAAATCTAATTGGGAAAAAACCCTTTTGACCTGTACTACTGTGAGTGAGGACCTGGGGCCCCTTTTGCTATGTGGTATTAGAACGCCTGAGACTCTGCCTCATGTGTTGAGACTAGTGTGCAGGCTGTGAGAGTGGGTGGTACAGGTAGAACTCCACAAGGCACTGTATGTGCCGGAACTGAAGAAATGGCACCTCCTTTTGCACACATAGCCTGAACCATGGCCATAGCAGGCTGGTGAGAAGGGGGCTGTATCACTTTGGATGATATCTATGCATTGAGCTGGTTTATTACCCTACCGGAGGCAATCAAGAGCTTGGACTAGGAAGAGGCCAGTTTCTTCAATATGCTAAAATTGCAGCCACGGCTAGAGAGATATGGCCTGGATTTCCAGAGGCCTCGACTCCCACCTGAACAAAGGTGGCATTGCTGACACAGGCAGGTGGCTGGAGACTTAACACCCATATCTATTGTGCTCTGCGAGCGGATAGGCCCAGGTCTCCCCTTAAGGTGGAGGGCATGTGGTAACAGCTGAGTAACTTTCCGATTACAGCTGCAGAATGTACTGAAATATACAGGGGGTCCAGGAGGCATCCACCAATGAGCGATTTAAACATCCTCAATATAACATATAGACATATAGCCTACTAGACAGACCGTCTGCCCAAGCTGCAGATACTCGCCTGCAGACTTCCTTCATATGGTCTGGAACTGTCAGATAGTAGGCTACTGGGACAAGATCTTGGTGCACTTAAATAATGCTACAGGGTGGCTGCTGCTGCGAGAACTGAAGCAATGTCTGTTGGGGTTGGTCTCTGACAAAAAGAATATGAAACTGACTTTGGCCAAACAGCATATAGCCATTAGATGGCTTAGCCCGATGCCTCTCCTGATGACTGACTGGTTGCATGATATGATAGAGTGGGATGGTGCAAAGGAAGCACACATTTAAAAAAAAAGTCAGGCGCGATGATAAACTGGCAGATGGCTGCTTGCATGGGGGGCCATGAAACATGACTTTACCTGTGATGATCACACTTCCTCCAAAACTGAGCCTAACAATGGAGGCAGGGTACCCACACTGGCATAGTACTCACAACCTCAAGAGGGAGAAACTGCCTTCATGCCGACTGGTCATGCACTGAAAACGTGACCTGGACTCACGCAATCTGGCAGACTGCTACAAATGCCTTACAATACACTTTTTGATGATGATCTATGCATTGAGCTGCGCATGAGGGGGAGGGGATATTCTTGTTGAGATTTTGTTGATTTACATTGTATGCTTTGGTTTGTGTGGCCTTCTTACTAATTGACCTTCCACAGGCTGCTTGATCTGGCTGTACTGATCACTAATGTCTCCCGTAAAGTGAATCTGTACAATGTTGAAATGCCAAAACAAACATAAAAAATACACATTCTCACCTTTAGAAGTGCTGTTAAGGGGGAATGTGAACACCTGTAGTGATGCCACCCAAAGCAGCTGGGCATCAGCAATACACCAGTAGGATTGGAGCCCCAAATCAGCACCATCCTCATTTTGTTAATGGCCACCTTACCCTGGTTCCAAGCATGTGACTCTGGTTTTGTGCTTTTTCTTTCAATTTGACTTCATTGTTTTTATTATGAGCCGGCCTACCGGCATGGTTTCCACAGTGGTAGCGACGCGATGAAAACCATGGTGGTAGGGCCTACCAGTGACAGGGAATTTCTTCCCTGTCACCGGTAGACGTCTCCCCAAACCGCCCCAAGCAAGCACCTAACCCCCCCTCCACCCACATCCAAACTCACCCTCCCCACCCACCCCAATCCAAACTCATCCCCCCACCCCCTCCATTGCAAACGCACAACCCCCGTCCCCTCCGATGCAAAGGCACACTCCCAAACCCCCATTGGCGCACGAAGTCATAGACACGCACACACTCACACTCATCCATACACGCATTCACTCATACATACTCACACGCATTCAGGCATGCACACACACTGACATACACGCATTCAGGCACGCATACACATACACACAGTCATCCAAACACACATACTTACATGCATACACACTGACATGCACACACGCACTCACTTCAACATTCATACATGCATTGACTCATACGCATACAACAACACGTACACCACAACACTCACATTCACACATGTATCACACATTCATACACACACACAGACACCACACACTCACACACAACACCCCTAACCCTCCCACCCCCCTCCCGTCTCGGATGATCACCTTACCTGTTCCAGGGAGAAGGTCATCCTGCAGGGAACGTGCACTGCTACCGCCAGCAGCGTCCCGCCAGCAGGACACCGCCAAGCCATATCACAGGTCTTAATACGGCTGGCGACATCCTACTGGTGGGGCGGTGCAGGTGGTAGCACTGCCAGGACACCACTATCCGCCAGCATGGCTCCTGCCGGATTTCCACCCTAAGTGTGGCGGAAGTCCGGCAGTGTCCATAATCTGGTGGACGGATGGTCGCCTCTGCGGCGGTATTTTGGGACCAGTGGAATCGGCGGTATTCAAAGAATACTGCCAATGTCATAATGAGGGCCATAGTTAACATCGGATCTCCTTGAATGAAGGAACAGATTACAAACATACAACCATGGGAAGCTTTCGATAAGTGTGAAGGTAGATGAGCGAAGAAACAAGATAAGAAGAAGGCAAAGCCAAATGTGCCTCTGGCAGGAGCTAACCAAGCTAAGGACAATGTGAAAATTATGTCCAAGACAGAAATACCAGGTGGAGGTTATGTCCATGTACCTTGGAGTAGGAGTGACATACTATCATTAACAAATGATTACCCAAGATTGAGAGAAAAGCCTGTGAAATGGTAGAAGCATACAGAGAGATTTGTGAAACTTTCAAAATGCCTGTGGGAAGATTTGAATAAGTTGTTTGCCACTGTGGTTCCGGCTGATTCTTGGGCTGCATGTAAAGTGCATGTTGATTGGCATGATAGTAAACCCTGAAGAGATCCAGTAACAGGCACACCATCTGAATAGGTGATAAAAAGGTGATTGAGTTTCTGAAAAATAAAATGCCCAGAAAGATATTGATTAGCAGAAAATTGATAGAACAGCCCAGCAACTGAAAGAGTCGATTCATACTCACAATGAGAGATTGTTGCAGTCTTTCAAGCAACACAGTAGTACTGAGACTATAGAAGCTATAGAAATGGGTCAGTTTGTGTTCAGATTTGTGCAAGAACTGAAGCCAGACATAAGTGAAATTATTTAGCAGCACCTAATTTGTTGGCAGCATAAAAGGATTGATGAAATTCTGCACTATGAAAATTATTGTAGTGATGAAATAGAATTGAAGCAGAAAAAGATAAAAGAAAAGGTTATGGTTTTGCAATTGAAAACTGCATAGAAAGCAAATCAGAATCTTGGTTGACACAGGAGGTACACTTTGACTGTCAAAACAGTTGAACTACCAAATTTCCCCATTCAGGAAACAGGATTCATGTGGTAGGAGTCGCAAATTAGCAAATGAGAAAACTAGTAACAGAGTATGTCCCTGTAAAAATATGTTCATTTGAAGATGAACACTAATCTGTGGTCTGTGATTCAAGTCCTGTAAGCTTGCTAGGACATGATCTGCTATGTAAGTAAAATTGTTCAGTTAGCTGAACACCCAGAGGAATAGAGACAAATTCAGATTCAGACAAACGAGGAAGATGCACCCTGCAAAACTGTAGAGCAGTGCACAATGTCACATTGTGCCCAACGCTGACATGTAATGATTTGCCTGAAGATTGAAAAGAAACAGTGACACCTGAGGTTTGGTATTTTTCAGGAAAATAAATAGGACTCATTAAAGGAGTTGAGCCTATTAAAATAACAGTGAAGCATAATGCAGTGTATCTAAAAACACCCCTGTATAAAATGTTTCCAGAAACAATTGAGGGAATTACCCCTTTGATTAACTGTTTGATTGAGCAGGGTACACTAAAAGAGATTTTAGGAAGACCATATAACTCTCCTATTTTTTAAGGATTGCAGAAGCCCAGTGGAAAGCACAGCATAGTTCAAGACTTGAGAAAAGTGGACAAGATTGTCATTCCATGTTTTTGCGTTTAAATTCTGTAGTCATGTTTTGGCATGGTGATGACCTCCCACAAGGGTATACTGAGTCACCATCCATTTTCAACCAGATCTTCAAAAAATATTTGGAGTCTTTTAAAATGCCCTATCAGTCAGTCTTAGTCCAGTATATAGATGAGCTGTTAGTTGTGTCAAATACCCGAGAAGCATGCAGAAGAGATACAATTGCTCTTTTGAATCATTTAGGAGAACATGTTAATAAAGTTCTCCACGGAAAACTATAGTATTGCAAGAAAGAAGTTCTGTATTTGGGTCACCGTATTGAGAAAGATATGAGGAAAGTGTCACAAGAGAGAATCTCAACAATCATGAGAATGAATCCCCCTGCAACACAGAAAGAAGTTCGAATGTTTCTGGGAATGGTTGGCTACAGTCATCAGTGTACTCCAAAAGTTTCCCTTTTGGCCAAGCCTTTACAAAGACTAACACACAAAGATGTGTCTAATCCAGTGCCATTGGATTAAAACTGCATGAGTGCCTTCAATGAGTTGAGGGAAAGCCTATGCTGAGCCCCAGCTCTTGCAATGCCTGATTATAATACATGTTTTTCTTTATTTTGCTGTGAAAGAGATGGATACATTCTCCCAGTTTTGACACAGCTGTTTGGAAATGCAAACAAGCTTGTGGATTTTATTTACCCTTGATCCTGAAGCATCAGCGCTGCCTGGCTGTTTAAAAGGCATTGCAGATGTTTGCATCAGCATTGAACAGTGTGAAGGAATTGTTATGGGACACCCTCTGAATATTTTTAATCACCACTCAGGGGACATTTTGTTAACCCTTACAAAACCCCAGTATCTCACAAGTGCACATGTGACCCATTGCGAGCAGGGTATAGTTGCTTCTTCTAATGTATTTATCAGAAGATGCACTATCCTAAACGCTGCCACCCTCATGCCTAATCCTGTTTAAAATGCAAGTGACCGTGAGGATGAGGGTGAGTATGACTGTCTTGATATGACTGAATTGTGTATAATGCCAAGACCTGACATTAAAGATATCCCCTTGGAAGAAATGACTATGTCATGTTTGTTGATAGCTCCTATTTAAGATAAAGATGGTACCCTGAGAGCAGATTATGCAGTATGCACAGTCTCAGGTGTGATAATGGGGCTTTGAGGAGTCTTTTCAGCCCAACTAGCCAAATAGGTCACTCTTACTAGGGCATGCTGCTTTTCTGAGCAGCTTTAAGTGACAATTTTCACTAATAGCCAGTATGGTTTTGGTATCGTTCATGATTTCGGATAGTTATGGTCCAAGAGATATTTCTTCTGCCTCCCCTATACCCAAAGGGTAACAAGATTTACCACTTGTTGAATGCATTCCAGTTGCCAGCAAAAACTGCCATTATAAAATGCATGATGCACAGAAACTCAACTGATTATGTAACCTTAGGAAATACTTATGCATCCAAAGTTGCCAGATATTGCACCCTTAGTTGTACCTCCTTCAAAGGAGAGTGGGTCAGTAATACACAAGATGAGACAAGTCAACATTTCTTATTGGCTGATGTTGATACATTGGAAGACGTGTAGAGGTTGCAGGAGGAAGTGTCAGAGGACGAACAGCAAAGTTGGTTCAGAGCAGGATGTGTTAAAAGAAATGAAGATGATGTTTGGGTTTCAAATGATGAAAGAGCAGTGTTGCCAAATAGCTTAATGTCCCCTATGGCAAGATATTACCATGGACAAGCACACATAGGTAGAAATGCAATAATGAGAACATTCAGACTAGCATGGTTTAACCCTAAATTTAGAGAAAATGTACAGTTGTTACACTGAGTCATATTGGTAGATCAGGAGGACAGTTCAACAGAATGCAGCTGGATTTTATCCACTGGCCATTATGCAGTGGAATGAGGTATGTCTTAGTCATTTTATGCATTTTCTCCCACTGGGTCGAAGCTTATCTCACCAGAAGAAGTTATAGTCTCACAGTGGCAAAGCTGTTACTCAGTGAGTTGAGTCCTCATTTCCGCTTTTTGACTTCTCTAGAATCAGATTGAGGAACTCATTTCAACAGTGAGATCCTAAAAAACCTTGTGTTTGGCATTGCAAGTTGAGCAAAGACTGCATTGCAGCTATAAATCCAGAAGCTTTGGGACTGGTAGAGCAGATTAAAGGAACTTGGAAGCAGTGGTGGCCCGTCCTTTAGGGCGGAGGGGCCACGCCCCCCCCACCCCATGAAGAGTGTCTGTCAGGCTGAACAAAGGTCAGCCTGACAGACACTCTTCATGTTCAGGTCAGGCAGCCAGGAGCAGACATGTGCGATTTGCGCAGACTCCTGGCTGCCTGAGCTGAACTTTGCTGGGCTGAGGAGATCACGACCCTTATGGGCGTGACCTCCTCGGCCCAGCAAAGGTGCCTCGAGGCCCTCCCCTGGGTGACGAGGAAAGCGTCACCCATTGACACTCTCCCTGGGCGCTTCAGGTTTAAGCCCTGAAGTGCCCAGGGCGAGTGTCAATCAGTGACACTTAGTCACAGAGTGGGGTGGGGTCAGCAGACTCACTGACCCCATCCCACTCTGTGACGAGGCTGGGACTGCTGCCTTCCCTCATTGGCTGACCTCAGGTCAGCCAGTGAGGGAAGGCAGCAGTCCCAACCCTCCTGGGACCCGGAGGCTAAAGGTAAGTGTGTGTGTGTGTGTGTGTGTGTGTGTGTATATATGTATGTGTGTAATGTTTTACATTGAATGTTTGGTGCGTGCGTGCATGTTTGAGTGTTATGAGTGTTGTTAATGGATATGAGTGCGTGCGTGAGTGAAAGAATGAATGTGTGTGATCTTGTAAAATGAATGTTTGGTGCATGCGTGTATGTTTGAATGGAATGAGTGTTGTTAATGGATGAGCGTGCGTGCGTGCGTGTCTGTGTGTGAAAGAATGAGCCTGTGTGTGTGTGTGTTTGTTTGTGTGTTTGTGTGTGTGCCCCGCCCGCCCCCCTCCCAAAGCTGCCAGCCGCCACTGCTTGGAAGTCTAGACTTGCAAAAGTATGTGCATCCACAACACTGAAATGGCCAGATGCATTGCTTATTGTTTTGATGAGTATGCGTACTACACCCTTCAGAAAGACAGGATTGTCCCCGCATATGAATATTATGGGGGGAAAGCCATGAGATTGCCAGCAGTGCTTACAAATGCTCTTGTAAGCATTATAGATGACTTGGTGCTGAACTATTGCAAAGGACTGGCTGATGTGGTGCATTTGAGTAATTATCAGTTTGGAGATGCTGCTGCACAGCCACAGCAGGAACTGTGACATGGCCTATGTTATGATTAAGAGGCACATACGAAAAATGTGCTTGGAACCGCTTTGGAAAGGCCCTCACCAGGTGATCCTTGTAACAACTACAGCTCTGAAGTATGCTGGTCTCTAGAGCTGGATGCATGTTGGATGCAAGTTCTACATCCCCTAGTTGAACCAGCACCTTCCTAGAAGGGTCAGTTACAGTGAATGGGAGGGATCAGCTAAGTTGTTGGGGCTGGACAAGTGGCTGCTACAGCAAGGTCTGATGGGATTCTGAGCGAGTCAACAACAGTGAATGGTGCAGAAGAGTCGAGACGGAATCAGTTGACTCACTAGCTCGGAAGCTGACGAAGGACGAATTGCTCTAAGTAACAAAGCTGTACCAGGAGACAACTGGCCTAAAGAGAAAACTGTGCCTCCTGTACAAATGCCTTGGACTATCGCTGAAGAAACTGAAGAGTCACGTCAACGTGACAGTGATGCTGAGAATCCAGTAAACAGAAGGTCAAAGAGAATAAGACTGCCAAGCTGAAAGTACCCAGCACCTGAATGGACATATTTTTCTGCTGATGACTAGGAACAAGACTTTGTTACCTTTTTTGTTAACAATTCAAGTCCAGGACAACTTTCTTGCGATGGAAATTGCATTGGAGTTGAACTTTGAAATCTCATTGCTGCTTGATGAACAAAGACAATACTTTTTGGAAGTAATTATCAGTGATGACAAACTGTGCCTTTATTAGAGACATTTGAACTCTAGTGCAAGCCTTTGAACATTTGCAAGTAGAACAAACTCTTGATGAACTTTTTAGAAGATCAAGGAACTTTGTGGATAAGTGCATTTTTTTTAAGAGACTATTTTTTATTTTTGCTTTGCTCACAAATAAAAAGGACTGAAAAGAGACAGTACAATGTAAAGCTGCTTTGCTTAATTCTTGAATCTGCTTTGACTCTTGATTTTTATTTTTTTTATTTGGAATTTTTGGTCTCAAATTAGAGAATTCATAGAGTCAAATCGCAATAGAGGTAGTAAGAGTAGATACATATGCATAAGTTTAGCATTAGTGACAGTTATCATGATTATATTATTGCTCTTAGGTTTGAGTCTGCCCATAATAAGTGATTCAGAAAATATTGCAGCCACATTTGTCCCAAATTTAGCAAATGCTATTGCAGATCAGAATCCATTTTACAATGATGAGAAGTATTTACACACTGGTGGTTCCAGAGGTTATTTATCAGAAAATATATATTATAGATTATTTTATGAATACGTAGATATCATGTAAGCTACAGGTTGCTATGTATGCACACAGTTGCCTTCATCAGTAAATAAAGGAATCACATACCATAGTTTGCCCCTAACCCATAGAAGTTTCCGTTGCCTGTTATTAACACTGTTTTATCAGAAGGAGTATTATCAATACTTCAATTCGAAATATGATTTGGTGTTTTCAATGATCCCCATCATGAAACACTTGAATAACTTTGCAAATAAACCACTGACAATGTGGGAAGTTTCTTTGAACCTACATTTACATTCGGAACAGTATATGCACACAAGAACAATTTGACCTGCATTTTTATCACAGTGGAAAAGAAATTCATTGGACATTATGAGGAGAGAAAAAGAGCAATGAAAGCCAAAATAGAAAAAGGAGAAGTTTTACAGAATCGGCAAAAAGATGTATCACATTCAGTGGCTGGAAATAAAGGATTCCTGGCTACAGATTGGCAACATATGGGGAAGCTTTGTTTATATAGTCCTAGATAAAAGACTGATACATATGTTGTAGGTACTAGTGAAGACATGTATTTTCGTTTAAGAGTGTTCGGACTTTCGTGCTGAATTTATTTCATATGTGGAAAGAATGCCTGTTACAAGCTGACGAAAGGTTGGTATGGTACATGCTATCTGGGAGTAGTTTTTCTAAAGATCTATCATGTGGAACATTTTAAAGATCCAATATGGAGTGAGGAATCAAACTCTAGAGTCAAAAGAGGAGCTAGTGCTTCGGAGATTGTAGGAGATATTTTTGATGCCATAATTCCATCAGTAGGTGTGATCTTGAATATCCTCAAGATAAGAAAGCTGTCAACAAACGTAGATAAGTTATGTATAGACACTGAAGGTGCCATATTGTTAATGGACACAGAGATGGTGGCTGCAAGATCAATGGTTTTGCAGGATTGCCTTGTGTAAGACAACCCCCTCGCAAAAGAAGACAGAGTTTGCAAAATGTTATATGCGCAACAATGCTGCACATATACCTGACAACAGTAAGGAGATAAAAAAGTACATTACAAACATGACTGACTAAAACAGAACCTGAAAGGATCAACAGCAACAGCTGCATTGGAAGCTATAGGTAGTGGTTTTTCAGCCATTGGAAGATGGTTTGGAAGCTTGGGAAGAGGTATTGTGGTATCCACTTTGAGACCCTTATTGATCATGGTTTTATGTGCCCTAGTTGCAGTTGGATTTTACAAGTTATACAAGAAATTGAACAAGAGAAGAGCCAAAAGTAGACAGAGGAAAGAGGAGATTGAAATGCACAATAGTAGAAGTTTGTATTACAGTAAAATCAAGCAGTTAGGGGATTTCAGAAGATCTTACACAAAATGAACCTCTGAAATTTTGAGCTGTCTCATTGAAAATGAGAGTGGAATATTTTGTGATGGCATAATTTGCAATCAAAGGGGGGACTGATGTAGTTTAAATTTTAGTAGAGTCCCTCATGCTACAAAACTCATCAAGATGTGACAGTTTAACCCTTATGTTAATCAAAGCAATTATGGTTTGCAATATAGAAGCTGCATTGACACCCAATTGAAATGTGCATTTGTTTAAAATGCAGAGTGTGACTTAGGTGGTATTTGAATTAAATCAAATGGTAGAAGGATTAAACTGATGTTACAATGTAATTTAGACTCTAGACTAACAGAATATATTGAACCGATATTCAATTTCTACTGATAAATTAATTACAAATGCATGCAAAAATGAAGGAAACGTATTATTTGAATGCATTGCTGTAATTTTCTTGCGTTAGACTAAGTGAGGTCTGTTAAAGCTTGAATTTTGTGACTGTGCAGGAAATGCTGATTAATTTCTTAATGTGAGTTTTCTTTCAGACTACATTCTCATGAGATGACTAGATTTTGGTAATGGGTCCTACTGTTTAGACACAGAGAATGTATCCAATTGTCCTTGAGAGCAGAACATTGTGGAACATGAACTGATATTGTTTACACTTGTTTCAAATCTATGTGGAGTCCCACGGATCGAAGATGTTCTCATGACAGACTCAGGAAAAGATGTGGTTGTTTCAGTTTGGAGTTGTGTGATCAATTACTATTGGATGATGCCCCTTTAACATAACATGGACTGATACCTTTGGAGAATTAAAATGCTTTATGAACTTTAATATGTCAATGACCAGTTGGACTTGGATCATATGCTTTTTACAGATTTCTGACAGACCTATGTGCCCAAAGATGCATTGCTGACCCCCTTTCCTGTTTCCTGAATGCTGTGCCCCTTGGAGAGGAATCTTCCTCTCTGCCTTTGCCCTTATGAAATGCCCCTTTGAGATTTAGAAACGGTTTCCAATCCCTTTCAGAAGACTCTTGATCAAGCTTCGAACATGCTGACGCTTTCTCTTTTCATCTATCGTTTGCCTACCTTGGCTAGTACTGCAGTGCGAAATTTATCTTTTTCCAAATTATTTTTGCCCTATTTGTGCGTTTTGTCCTTTGCCCGCATAACCTCCGCCCCATACATGCATTTTCCTGATTTGGTTAGTTGTACGTTTTTTTCCATGCCCAGAAAATTATGACTCGGCTAAACCAAATTAACTGATGATGACTAATCCTGAGCAAGGCTTAATTTATGTATCTCTAGTTTTGTTCATTTTAGTCCGTCGCCTTGGCCAACCCTTAGGGATTATGTATCTTTATAACTAGGTTTTCAGAATTGTCTGCATGACTTTGAGCTTTCACTTTATTTGGAGTTTTCCCTCCGTGGCCGCATTGGTCATGGGGTTTAAATGAATTGGGTTTTTATTGAAACTGTGTTAGTGCAGGAGTGTGGAATTCCTATAACCCAAATTTCAGGACATATTGTTTGGGGCCAAGGGCAACAAGTTTTTATTTGTAATTTGTCTTCAGGATAAGTACACCCAACTCCCGGCATCACAAACCCTTTGGCTGACAGTTTACAGTACTACATTGTGGATGAGGGAAGAGCACTGTCTGCAGTTAAGATAATATTTGTGTCTGCATGATAATGCTGTTTATACTTGTATTTATGGTTCATTAATGCAAAGTCTTTATTATTAGGGTGAGAAGCTATGGAAATGTCGTAAGCTCGGACTGCACTGCTGACAGTGGTCCCAGTATAAAAATGTGTACACTCATTTGCCAATTTTACATTATAAGGCTATGTATAATGTTCCCAGAATGCTCTCTTATTAAATGCAAATATTTTCAGAAGCATGAAATCAAGATTGATGACTCTTTGCTTTCAAATTAAATGTTCACAAAAAATGCAACTAGGAAATAACTGTTTTGCTTAACCACTATGAATTTCTAGGTACCATTTCTTTGAAGTATCATCTACTAAAATGTGTTGATGCATGCTAATATTTCCAAAACATATTCATAATGGAAAATTGGTGCAACCAGTTTCAACAAGATTATGGGAAATGTGAGAATGAACAATCATTGGCAAAGCCAATAGATATGACACTGGTGGTCAGCCTTTTGGTTTTATCAATACGTCTTGTTTTGACATGTTTTTTGTAAAATGTTATTGCTGTGGGAGATGTCAGGTCCTTGCCATTATAACAAACAATGGTAAAAAGCAATGTTTTTTTATCTCAGAAAGCATGCACTGCCGCAGTAGTCTCAGGCACTGAACAAAAACCACTTTGTGTGCCGATATGCTCCTTGTGAAAGAAAAGAATGCTGTCACTCACATTGAAGCCAGTCTACAGATAGGTCTTGGTTAGCTCGAGACCTGATTAGGTGCACAGTCCTTAAATAAAGTCATAAAAATGCACCCATGATATATGCTTTTGCATTATTGCAGATTTGCACATTTCATTAATTCACAATAATTTACAGAAGTAGGCCAGGAAATTGTACTCCTATATGTGAACTGCATTTTAGCACGAGCAAATATGCATGTGTAAATTTGCTCATGCGAAAATGTGTTGAGCGTTTACAACTCCACTTTCCCTCCAACCACTGAAGAAGTTTTATTCCTGCCATTGTCAGGAGTAAATTTCCAACCTTTCTCAGTATGGGAAAAGATTAGATAGGAGCTGGTGAAACTCCTAAAACATGCAGGTTAGTGGGTTTGAACAGACTCCAAAGAGCATTCTGGTGCTGGAACTATTTCTTAACGCTACTGCCAGCCCCAGTATGTAGATATGTGGAAAGGTGGAAAAACGTGGAAATTGCTAGAATTCAAACCCTGCTATTATGAGCTCTGGCATAATCAGAGAGGCTGTTATCGGAGCTCTTATAAAAAGAGATTGCTGCCATAATTTATCACAATACTATGTAGCACTAAAAGGACAAGTGGATTTTTTTGTAGGATAAGGAGATTTATGAAACAACCTGTCCCGTTGACAAGTAAATATCTTATTAAATTCCACACCCCTGTAGTGGATATACCACGCCACTTCCTTGGGTCCAAAGATTCATCAAACTCATAGGGCATTGATAACTGAAAAGTATAAAAATGCTCCAGTATAATTATTGTTTACATCTTGTGCAAGAATGTAATATGAATTTTGCATCAGGAATTTCGGAAACAGCAATGAAGTAATTGTTTTGATTTTCTTTGTGGTTCCTTTGAGTTTAGTTAAATTAATGAGACACTTACATTGGCATATTTTGTCCATGCTTGGGTATATCCTCAAGTGTTTAGGACTGGGATGGGGAGCACGTACAGTAATCTTATGGTAATCTTTATTACCCTAAGTCCTAGTGCTACATGTCCGAGTCTTACAACCAGCCCTTCCCTCCTGCTCTTAATTCATATCACCAATGAAAATTAGCTTTGCGACGGCAGGACGCCTGGAAGGGAAGGTGAGGTTCTTGTGGGTGTTTTCATTAGTATAGTCAAAAGACTATTGAGTGTCTTTATTCTTTTTTGAAAGCTTGAAGGAAGTGGCTGCCCTGGGGGTGTGGCATCGTAAGTGTTCAGGAGTGGGATGGAGAGCACGGACAAAGGGGTAATGTAGAGTTACTATTTCTAAGTCCACAACTATGTACCTTTTTTGGCAGCACTTCCAGCAACCCCACAGACAAAGCTGCTCTCTGCTGATGAAGGGATTACCCAGAAACCTGTGTCCAGAGATTTACAGTACTTGCTGCACCTACTAAGGTGAAAAACGTTAGTTTACTTTATGGATTAAAAACGAAATTGTACTGCATTTACCATAATGCACTTGGGCTGACTCTATGCTGGAGTGTGACCAGGGTGCTCCCTTTCTGGTTTTTCTGTTTAAGAAGGCTCCCTTGAGCCAATGAGCTGACGAGCTCTGGTTGAAGCACCTGAGTGCCAGTGAGTGGTACACAAACCTGAGAGGAATTTTGGCAGCACTTCCAGCAACCCCACAGACAAAGCTGCTCTCTGCTGATGAAGGGATTACCCAGAAACACGTATCCAGAGATTTACAGCACTTGCTGCACCTACTAAGGTGAAAAACGTTAGTTTACTTTACGGATTAAAAACGAAATTGTACTGCATTTACCATAATGCACTGGGGCTGATTGTATGCTGGAGTGTGAGCAGTGTGCTCCCTTTCTGGTTTTTCTGTACCTTGAAGATATATATACCATGTAAGTTCATATATGTGGCATTAGGTATAGAAAATCTAGACCTGCTCTCCTGTCAATATTTTATTTTCGATACTCTATACCATCAATATTGTTGATTCGATATTCAGGGAGCACACCATAAAGGAACTACACGCCTCATAACAATGGGGAGTGAAAGCTTGTCAGCTGGGCCTCATGAGATGGTGGCAAGAACCATCTCCAGTCTGGGCAGGTCCAAGGTGCAGAAAATAAATATCTACTCTTACAGGACCTGACACACTTGGCTTGGCTTCCACTAAGGTTAAAGGTTTACACCATACTAACTTAGATTAGTCACAGAAATCAACAAACTATAAAAAGACCAGTTCGATATAAATAATTAGTAACACAAAGTTTCAGCTGCAGCCAAAGGTAAAACCAATAAAATGGAACTTAACTAACATTTAAATGAGTGACGTATTGCAAAGACATGTCACTTGATGTCTGCATGGTTCTTTAGAAACTACATAGTAGTGTGTAATTTTGTAATCTTGAACAGCAAATTAATTAAACTTCCAAACACTCAAAGAGGAAAAAGCTGGAAATGCTTTCAGGAGAATGAAAGCAGGAAGTACACAGGAAAAGCTATTGGGACATCCCATTACCCCAACGACCTATAACAAAATATTGCGCTTATGCTAGGAAACTGGGTGCGCATGTGCTCTATAGAACACATTGCACTCTCCGAACAGTTCCAGGGTGACCATGTTGGTCTTAGGTCTTGGGGCGACCCTATTGGCCAATCCAAAGGTGGGGGGGGGGGGCTGTTGAAGGCTAAGGTATATAGGAGACAAGTGACCGTGGCTGGGGTGACATTTTTTCAGTACGCACCAGCTGCAAGGGTCAGTGAACCTTGGAGTTTTTGTCCTGCCTGTAGAGAGCCATCCGGGCTATCCCCAACAATGTATCCTGTTCTGCGCGTCCAGGCGGAGCGTAGAACAGAGGTGTTAAATAAAGACGGAACTGCGCTGACGCAGTTCCGACTGGAGACCTGAACTGTGTGGAGTCTCCTTTATTGGGCCCAACAAGGTGTGGGCCTAACACATTACACTGCCCTCCCACCCCTTGGTTTTTTCTTTCATGAGGCAGGTCAATGTTAGGAGGGGCTCTTGGAGGGAGGCAATTTAACTGGTGGTCAGCATACTTACCTTGGAGAGGGATGTGTTATTTTGGGTGTATTTTGTCACTGAAAGTGAGCAGGTACCGGGGGGAGAGCAGTTTGTTGGGAATTTCAAGACCGTATAACAACAGAAACGTTGTGCAGTTAAATACATAGTGGAGATCTTAGAGGGAGGGATAGGGGTTATTGAATTGAGCATCACAACAAAAGTCAGCACCAAATCTTTGAGCAAGAATTGGGGAATGTGGTGATTGAATAGCATGAATGGTGTTTGGAAGTCTGAATGACAGGATGGGGAAGGGATAATTAGGGGCAGTAATAATTATGTATTAGTGAGGTTTGGTTAATATTAGAATGCAAGGGGTTGGAGCCAGATATGGTATTGCAGTTTTGGGAAATGCATCTGTCTCATTAAAGCGGCCTTTGGCACACTATATAGGAGTCCATTTTATTGGTAAGCGCCATCCCGCCCGAAAGAGTGTTTGTAAACATTTCTCATTTGCTGGTAGTTTTTGTCTCAAGTTTTATCTGTACAAGTGTCAGCATGAGTCACTCGCAAAATAATGTTCTTTTTCGACGTTACGCTCCCGTTGAGTTCATGTAATCTACTGGACGCACCCAATTTCCGCTTTATTACACAAAAGCATGCCGTGCGTAATGTTCTGACTATGCGCCTCATTTCCGACCGGCTCCTGTAATAGGTACAGGGTGTACAGTGAGCGCTTCCTTGAAAGAGGGCGGTACACGAGATAGTACAACCGTCTATCCACGTTCGATTTGTGTTAACAAATGCACTTTGACACCGTTCACTCCGAACTGGCTCTGCCTGTTCCCGCTGTCCACCTTTCCTCTGCTGAAAGCCCGCGGTCTGAAGAGGAAATATTCCGCGTGCGACGATACTTCCTCGGTGTCCAGTGCCATTGAGTGTGAAAACGTTAATATCGCCGCCGGCGATGCTTGGTGTTATGTGGTTGTGCAGCACAACTTGTGCTAATAAAATAAACAAGAAACATTCCTGGCACCTCTGACTCTCGATATTGTTCTCCGTAAAGTGTTTTTAAATACACCAAATTGCTTTCACTATTTTGTCCTAAGTGAGAAACAGGTTAGACTGCAGAAAGCGATATCACATTCCAGGCATGCTGTTGGAACGCACGTTGTCTTTAAAAGTTTATGGATAAGCACGTTGGGCAATACTAAACGACAGATGCAAACTTCAACCATGTTCAGGGCCCGAGGAACAGGCCCTGGTACCAACATAAAAGTGCCCCCCATTAGCTAAAATAAACAGCTCACTTTGCAAATCAGGCCCGTTTTGAACTGGGAAAGTCACACTGTAAAGGTGTTTTTTAAGGTGTGGAAAACTGCATGCATGTGTGCTTGCTGTTGGCAAAATTTGCGGTAATATCAGGGAAATCAACTGTAAAATTCGGGCCCCCGGGGCATAATACAAGCCCATAAAACAACCCAAAAACCCTGCCCACACTCCGACCAGTCAGTCCACCCCTTCTGACACTGCCCGAAAGCCCTACAGACAAGTCGGACTCCGACGGGCTGTTCAAGCCGAAATCTGCCTGTAGCGGGGCTCCTGACACGCCTTCGCTGCATTCCACTTAAAGCTGGGAGAGTTTCCGCCTTTGCTTGAAGCAAAATCCGGAGTTTAAACCCTACCTAGATAAAAGTGACACACCCTTTTGCAGCACTTTTCTTTAAAGCAGTCTTTGCTCGTTTTTTCAACCGCACCTGATCCAACAGACTTACAGTGTAGTATGAATGTGAATAGTTGTTGTCTTTACCTAACTGAGGCTGTCATTTCAAGTGGGTTGCCACTGATTTGGGTGCAAATCCCTTTGCATCTCTGTTGGGATTCCAATTCAAGGCCTAACTATGGATCCCGAGGTTTTCTAAGAACATGATTTTTGCAAGGTAAAACGTGATGCAAATTTTGTGAGCAAACGGTGCACATTTTCAGTTTGCACTCCTTTGAACAGGTGAAAACATGCAACTAGTGTATTATCTTGTATCCTAGCTCCAAAACTCAGAATTATGTCCAGATTGTTTACTGAATTCATGCCATGTCCCAAAGTAGTTCTATTTAGTAAGTGTTAAGTTTGCACTCTGAATTTTCACCTCACTTGTAATAAGGACCCAAAGGTGTTTGTATTAAATGCCCTAGAACAACAAAATTCTGGTTTGACCACAACAAAATTAAAACATGTGAATTTTAGGTTCCTCCCAGTTTATCAAGTAGTGATATTAACGACTGTCACACTAGCTATGCATTCTGAACCGGTTTCTGGCACCTGCTGCAGATAAATGTTTGTATCTATCATCCCTTAAGCCTTCAAGTATGGATCGCCAGGAGCTTAACAGGAAAATAAACATAATGGCAATTGTACTACCCCAACTAATAATCAAGTTATTACTGCAGACTTCTGATGCATTAAAAGAGGGGCTAGCACCGTTTTTATTGCTGTTCTACCACTTTGCTCTAAGTGTAAAAATCATTTTAAATTTACGGAAATTACTTTTTGCACATTTGACAAAACCAGGTAAGGTGGATGCTGGATGGTCGAGGTGACCTCAGCCACATCCATTGTGCAGAACATGATGTCTGTTCTGTGGGGCCCAGTGCTCTTCAGGTGGGCACAGGGGCCAGTACCTTTCGAATCGAAGACTGAATGGATGACATAAACATGCACTGAATTTACTAATGATGACTACTGCAATGTGTTTTCCAACTGCCTTTTTATATTGTAAGTAGGTGGGTGTTTCTATAACATTTATTTGATTATTATGTGTGTAGTTTATGTATGATGTAAATGGTCTGTATAAACCTTGGCCATACTTTATAGTACTGAATACACTGCTCTAGTAGGTACACAACAGAGGCCTTTGTGGGGTTTAAAGTAATGCATGCATTGCATACAGCGGGACAGCGATTGTGTCAAATTGAAATTACAGGTACTAGGAGGTGCTTGGTTTCGCAGTGCTTAAATGCATCTCTGCTTCCCTTCTACATGCTTCTTCTGTTTATAAATTACTCTAAATCTCATGTCTGTTTTATGCTCCTGTTTTTTTAGAACCATAACAATATCTATTCCAGCAAACATTTGCTTCTCACTTAGCTCTCTCTAACGTTCACACCTAAGTTACTAATGTACCACAAAGAAACTGGAGTAAATGCATGGACTGCTTTCCTTTAGCATGCAAGACTCCATGCATGGACTGATCACTAACTTTGGGTTCCCAGGTAGTGCGCCACTAGTGGTAAATCATTTCCACGCCTCATCAGGGATAGTAAGGTTATTATAAATAACTGATATAACTGAATAATTGTATAAATACAATTTAAATTTCAATATGTTCTACTTCTGACCTCTAAATGATGGCTACTGGGTATAATATTGGTAATACAGTTCAGGTGGCTATTACACTTGCTACAGATATCTGTACATAATCTATTGGTCACAAAACTGAATATTTAGAGGTTGTCTTAGATGGTTAATATGCTTGCTGCAGCGCAACCTCAAGGTCCCATGTTTCAGTCTTAATACAATAAAGCAGTGGATTCCCAGATTCACTCAGGGCTCCTTGTATAACCTTCTGGTCACTAGTTTCTATCATTGATAGTAGGACAAACCTCACATTTGCATGTAAGCGGAGAGGCATATATTGGAAATTCTTGTAGGCTTAAACATTTCTTTTTCTCAGGTCGATAAAATAAGTACTATTGAATTGGGTAGTTTATTAATATTATGTGACCAAAGAAATTAATTTGGCATTGTATGCTGCATAACTTCCCATTAACGTAACTATACAATTTTATATATATATATATATATATATGTATATATAATTGCTGCCACTTTCTGCATTTATTCTTGAGGTGTCATTACACACATTTGAGAGAGCACATAAAATTAGAACCCATTTAGAGTTGGCCAAACAGTGGTCACAATATAGCTATGCACCCCTTCCCATTACCACAAACAAGATATGACTTTACATTGTGCTGAATTCACACACATAGTCCTGGACCAACATCTGGGAAAAGTGATGCGTCTGCATAGTGAGCTTTCGCCACAGTGATGCGTGTGCATAGTGAACTGTTGCCCTTTTTTGTGTTCTGTTTTCCAGGGAAAAGCTTACCTGAAGTCCACAGGCCTGTCTGGAAGCTGGAAAAAAGAGCTGAAATCCAGAAGGTGTTTTCAACAACATAAATAGTCACTCCAATCAAAATCCTGAAAGTCAGCAACCCTAGCAGCGGCCTGGAGGAGGGCTAATACCAACCATGGCGAGCGCAGCCTGCCATTCACTGTAAACATGGGGAAAAAGTATTTGCTTCCCTGGACCATGGTGGAAATTCCAGTTAACCAGCGGCGAATGATACAAAAGGCACATAGTAAGAGAACTGTGCATTTTCATTTACATACCACATTCACGATTCTCGTGAATTGGTACTAAACAGTGTAGAGAATGAAAACACATCCACTGAGACATTTGCAATGCCCAACGAAGTGGACTACGGGAAGGAAGTTGCAACAGAAGTTAGCATGAGCAAGGTACATTCACGGTGGTTCACAGTTTCATAATGTCTTTTTTTTTTGTGACAGGAAGGTGGTATTAATTTATGGTTTTGTGAAATATACGAACAGACTTAAAATACAGTGTTCTATCCAAAAACCACAAGCCTGGAAGGATAGATGTTACTTAAGTACTCGCCATAATCTTAGGTCAGAAGTTCCAGTGTTGACAAAGCTGACCTCGCCTTCCATCTATCCAAAGAAGGGTGAATTGAGTACTATTAAAACTGGGAAGCAGTGTTACTCTTATTTACATCGCTTAATAACAGCATAAGTGTGTTATGAAGCTCAATGTAAAAATGAGATTGTCACTATGGTGGTAAGGTATATGTACTCCTTATGTATTTTGTCTTTTTTGATGACGCGTACAAACATATTTCGCAGGCATGCGTACTGGATGAAGCTGAGTGACACTTGCTTCACCCTTCACTCAGGAAGTCTTTCTTTGACAGTTTTGCTTGCAGTAAGCGATAAAGTTTGCTTTTGGAATGCATGTGTAGGAGTGCAGCATTGGAAAAAGGATCTCTCACTCTTAGAGGTGTAAGGCAAAAATATGTAACAAAACACAGTGGCTATACATAAGATTTGCACCTCCCATATATGAGTATAATATAAATAGAGAAAGCAATGTCCATATCTTGCATAAGGTAATGAACAAAGAGGAATACGTTTGCGAGATTGACAGACAGCTATCTGACTCTTCGTCTTACTGCAAACTCTCTCAGAATCCAGTAAAAGAAGTAAATAGGATTATACAGGACAAACTCTGCTATCGGAGGGACAGTTGTCTTATAACGGATATGGAATACCGATACTTGTACAACCCTACACCGAAATCACCATGTATTTACGTTCTTCCCAAAATTCACTAGACGGATACTTTTCCACCTGGTAGGCCCATCATCTCAGGGATAGGATCAGCTACGGAGAGACTATCAGAATATATTGATGTCTTTTTACAGCCATGTGTAGTTAATTTACCATCTTACATTAGGGACACAAAATATCTATTTTGTAAGGTCAGCTATTTTGAATGGACGAGGGGTCACCTCTTGGTCACCTTGGATGCTGCCTCACTTTATACAAGTATCTCCAGAACAGAAGGCATGGTTGCTGTACAACATTTTCTTGATAAACGTGATGCTACTCTACTTGAACACTCTAACATGTTGATTGATCTCATAGGGACAGTTCTAGACAACAACGTATTCATACATAATGGCTCATGGTACCATTAAGAACAAGTACAAGGAGTAGCCACGGGGGCAACATTATCTCCCTCCTTTGCAAACCTATACATGGGTTTCTTTGAGAAAGAGCACTTATGGCGGAACTGTCCCCCTAAACTGATTCAACATGTTCTATTCTGGGGCAGATACATAGACAATGTATTAATGTTCTGGTCTGGAGATATCAATTCCTTAGGTTTGTTTACTCAACATCTTAACAACAATGCCTTTAACATTAAATTTATGAGTGTGCATGATGACAATAATGTTGACTTTCGGGATGTTACCCTCTACATTGAAAACAACAAAATATGCTTTAAGATATTTAGGAAACCAACAGCATGTAATTCAATATTACATGCCACGAGTTTGCACCCTCAATCACAAATTAAGGCTATCCCCTATGGTGAAGCCATCAGAATCAGACGTAATTGCAGCCTGGATGACATTTTTGTTAATGAGTTACATGGATTGAAACAACGCCTCCGGACACGGGGCTATACGAAAACCCTCCTAACAAACACTAACAAGAGAGTTTCCAAGATTGATCGACAAGCTCTCCTCATGGCACCTCCCAAGGGGAGATGCAGACGACACAACAAATTGTCCCCAATCATCCCTTACAGTATTCTCAGTGCACACATTTACAACATTTTTCAAAACAACTGGTCCTTTTTACTAGCGGATAACACTATAAAAAAAGAGATTTCAGATAGACCAAATATCATAGACAGCAGGGGTCGTGCACTATGTAACAGGTTGTGCCATAGTTTTATGCCACCCGCAACAACTAAGACATGGTTATCTGAACCACCGATTGGTTTCCATAAATGTGGCCATTGTAGAATTTGTTGTTATGTGCAATACAAACTATTGACCTTTCAATATAATACCAGAATATCTTATAGGATCTCCAAATTTATGAATTGTAATACCAGACATGTGGTATACTGTATAGTTTGTATTTCTAAACTTATTTATGTGGGCAGTACAATTAGGACTTTTAAAAGAAAGGAATCAGGAGCATATTAGGGCCTCTAGGCACAACAATATTGATTATCCTTTCGCAGCCCACTATAACTCTATGCATGGGCAGAGAGAAGTTTTGGGGATTACTGTGCATGGCATTGACATGTTGGGTAGCTGCCCACGCGGTGGGAACAGGACCTTAATGCGGAGACAGATGGAGAGCAAATGGATTTTGAAATTAAGAGCTGTAGAGGATGGGCTCAATGTGGATGAAGGTTTACATGTATTTCTTTAAGGCAGGTGTATTACATGTATCATCATTTCTACTATGCTTGAAATCCAGTCCTCTATATCTTAAAGAGTCATTTGATACAGATAACTCGTTAATTTCAGGTTTTATATCATGTTTTACAATTATCCGTATTTTAGGAATGTTATGTTAGATCATGCCTTTGTTCCTTTGTTATGTAAGCTCTACGTATATAATATTATGGTTTTATATTTAGTACATGCCTGAAGATATTCTTACACATTTCTAGGTGCTTATTGTATGCATTTATAATATCCTTTCTAGTATGGATTGTTTACGTCTGTTTTTTAAGTTCACGTCATCTCAGAGGTTTTTTGTTGTGTTTTTATTGTGTATTTATTATCATGGATACATCATCAATATATGCCGTAGGGATGTACTTATTTTCATGTTCCTAGCTAATGTCACACTTAACATCCCTTTTGCAATATGGAATGTACATATCGTAATTTCTCTTTACTACAGTTCATATGATTCTTGTTATTCTGTGTAATGTGGAAATACGTTTTCCCCCGTTTCTTTCAGCATGACATTGTATTCACAATACTTTGAGGATTCACATTTCGCATGGCACTATTTATTCACTAGCATTGCTATTTATTAGTGAGTCATTGTTTTATTGAAACCCTACTTGACTCCAGTGCTACAATGATATTGAAAGGTGCCTTTCTTTGTTTCCTTAATCGTAACTGTCTCTCTAAGTGCTCTTTCTATAGCGACTGCTTTCTCTGACATATAGGCCGAAATGGCGACACTCACATAGCGGCAATACTTTGTGCACTTGGGTTACGTTCACCTAACTGTAAGAAGATTTTTTGCTTCTTCCACGCCAACTGGGCTTGCGTCGTTTTCGACTGAACGCTTAACGTACATGCGTTCGGCTATTCGATATCCCCCTGATTATGGTTTTAATCATTTGACTAATCCAAATACGAGTTGGGATGTTATATATAGCCTTAAATAATGATAGGAGAATGTATTGTCATCCCACTTCTTTAATCTTTACTGCTCTGGTCATACGTATATATACTAGGCCAGCTTATTGTGTTCATGGTGAGTTCGTGCTTATTGTTTATTTGCTAACATTCTGGACTCTTTTAAACATTTGGCATAAGTGTGTTCCAAACACACTTTTGTTGACTATTGATTACATTTGCTCTGCAAGCTTTTCTCCTGCATCACACCATGAGTGTAGAGTACTGTCCACGTATGACAATGAAGTGGGCCTCTTGACTTTTGTACCACTTCCATTCTCTGCCATGAATGTGATTCTCTTCTTTATTTTCCTAGGCGCATCATGGCCGTTTGCCACTGGCTATTGCATATATTTCGTAAATTTTGTTACTTGCTTTGATTGAGAGTCTTTTTTCTGTTTAACTAGGCTTATCATGGCCGTGTTCTATTGGATATAATACATTCACATTTCTGGATTTTTGATTCATCCATAAATCTCTGTACCCTGCAATGTACATTTCTGGGGCTCTCAGAGTATATCTAGTCTTGGGGTATGTTATATAATTTTCTATTTTACTTTCTTCTTTTTCTTTTACTTTTAGCTCTACATTTTCTCTATAGAATTAGGGGATTCACATTATAAGCTTTTTATGGTCTGCATGTGGTATCTGTCAGTGCACACTGCTGTAGGAGACACCTGTTCGTGAAAATAGGTATTGGGTCCAGCTAATTGAGATACTTTCTACTGTTAACTCAAGTCATGTGGGACTGCTTGTATTCACTGTTGTAGCACGCTTCCAGACACAGAGATTACACACTTTGTAACATGCTTGATATAGGTCTCTGTAGTGGGAGACTGTTGTGAACTATATCCCCTGTATTTTGCTTGGTATTCTGATTATGGATACATATTAGTTCTTGTACATACATCCTACAGCCTTGAAAAAGTCATTGTTGATGAAACACGTGTTGGCTGATGTATCTCTGGACTCATGATGGCTGTCACTTCTTTGAAGCATATTGAGGATAAAAAATATCTACTATATACTCACGTTGAGTTGGAACTTGATTATTAAAACAACAAGGAACTGATTTTGATGATGTGCCTTGGTATACCAGTATGGCAAAATTATTTAACAACTTCCAAAACTTGTAGGGTAGGACCTAAAGATATGCAAAGGCCACCATGGATGGTGAGCCCCGCTGTGTCTCCTCTATCTAGAGCCATGCCTCAATGAGGATAAGTTCTGTGGTGTAGTTGGGTTTGAAACCAGACTGAGTCATGTAGAGGAGTTGGTGGTCGTTCAGATATTTGGTGCGGTGCCTGATTTCCCTTAGACCTTAGCCAGGAATGGAATTGTTGCCATGGCACACTTGGGATGATGTGATAATGGCTCAGTCTCCATCAACTAGTCTGCGATGGCACTTAATCAGTATCTAGTGATGGTTTGATTGTGCTTTGCATTTCAGACAGGGTGGAAACCATCTGTGACTAACAAAGGTGAGGTTTCTTTGTCTCTATCTGTATTAAACAGTTGATGTATGAACAAATGAAGCTTTTTAATAGGCCGTAGGCAAGTGATAAGAAATTACTATTCTTGCCTGAGTGGGGGTGAAAACCCTATTCAGGCAACAACCATAGCTGTCAGAGTGAGCCATAGAAGTCAGTAAATTAGCCTGTATCTAATTCTCTGGCAGCTTGCAACAAAAGCAGTCAGGCTTAACGTAGAGGCACTGTGAACAGAATGTATGCAGCACACCAATAGTAATAGAGAGAAACACAAGACAAGAAAAAATCCTAACCAATCTAGAAAAACAGAGATAATTTAAATGAATAAAATCATACCAGAAAAACAAAAATCTAATCAGTGCAATCGAAGATATGCAATTTTTAAGTTTCCAAGATTTGAGTAACTGTAACACCTGAAAGTGCAATGTGCCACTTGTGTTTGCTGGTTGTGCTAGGCCAAAGGAAACTCCCAAGTTTAGGCCAACAACAATGGAATGCGCACTAAATACAGGGACCAAATTAGTACCACTGAAAAAATTACCATGTCAAAGTCTGGTGTGAAGATTCCAATTCGCGATGGAGGAGGCCACGAGTAGTAGGGCGAGCATCATGGATGGTGAATACTGTAGCACGAAGTGCAGGATTGGCATCGCAGACAGTCATTGCTGAAGCGCAAAGATCTGGTCGGGTGTAGAAGATGGTCATTGCTGAAGATTTGCATTGGCGGTCTCTCCAGGCTGTTGTTAATGTATTGCAAAGTGCATATCTCACATTACCAGTCTTTGATGGTGCTCGCTGTAGCGCGAAGAGTTGGGCTCACCGGAGTTTTGCGCTGGCGGTCGTTGCAGGTAGCACAATCTTGGCATGAATGGGCCTGTTTGAACTTGCAAAGAGCCCCATACTTCAGCACCCTATAAGTGGCCAGCAGGGCTCAGGCACATCCAATTGCAGCAGGTCAGCTTGGCAGTTGCAGGGTGGCCTCTGGAGCTGCTTGCGTCCTGGTAGCTCAGAAAAGGAGGTCAGCCAACTGACCCTTAGGGTCACTCAGGTAAACTGGGAGGAAGGGAGCATATCCATTCTTCCTTCTCAGAGAACAGGGCAGACCCAAGCAGCAGGGCAGGCCGCTGGGGGACAAGGCAGGTTTCAAGCAGAAGGATAGTCCTCTGGAGAGCAAGGCTGTCCTACTTCTGCAAATGTCCACGGGTCCAGGAGTATACTGAAGAGCTGCTCTGAGAGTCCAATATTTATACCTGGAGTGAGCCTTTGAAGTGGGGGAATCTTCTAGGCTAATCCCACATCTACAACAGTAAAGAAAAACACATTTAGGGGCTTTTTACTAACAGGACAAAACGTAAAAACATGTGTCTTACTTTTTAAATACAACACACTGTGCGCTTTGGACTTTTTAACATAACATAATGGGACATAGTACAGAACTGAATGTGATCTTCAAAAAGGAAAATAGCATGTTGTAGAGGCCACTTTTATATCGGAAAACAAAACCTAAAAAGTGGTTTCTAAACCTCGTTATTATAGAGCTAGGTTTGAGGTTCTACTTTTTGGGCCCATCACATTTTTAAAAAGTATGCTCCTAAAGGTTGTTGACTATTATTTTATAGGTTTGGAAGTTATGAAAGCTTGTAAGGCGGAGGCCTTCAGGCTGGAGCTCTATAGAAAACCATTGAAATGTTCAGCTTCTACAAACTGATACTGAAGGCAGAATTGGGATTTACAGCAGAAATAATATACAACTTAACTTCTTCATAAACAGCTTACACAAAGTAATCACATCCAAATCTCTTACTGAAATTAGATTATGGAGAAATAGTGCCTGCAGTAACAGTATAGACATAGGACACATTCACTCCCCTCTGCACCTCAAAACAAAATAATAAACGAGGGATAGTGTACCAGTTCTAATCCTATATCTGTAACATTTTGGGGAAGCAGAGAGATCTGTCTCATAACAGAAGTAGCACCTATGCAACCCCAATAAAACAGTAACTGGCAATGTACTATTACACACATTTCAAATTCCAGTCCTACAATATTTGAGAGGGTCCTAGAGGACAAATGTTGTGAATACTATGCAACAATTCTCAAAATATCTAATTTATGTGTATTTTTATAGCGCACTATCACCAGTGGGGTTATCCTACTGTTTTGGCAGGTGTGTGAGGCTAGCATTGAGGCGACTTACTTGAAGAGCCACAACTTTAGCTTCTTGTGGAATTCAAGAAGGAGGCTCTAATGTGGTGCGGGAGGGTGTTCCAAGCTTTAAGACCGATGTACGAGAATGCACAACTTCTTGATTTGCTGTTTGTTTATTTGTGGGGTGTGTGCTAGTGAAAGTCCGGCTGAGAGGAGGGCCTGTGTTTTGTAATGCTTTGTATATGTGGGTGAGGAGTTTGAATTGTGTGTGCTTATATATTATGAGCCAGTGAAGTTCCTTCAGGTGTGGTGTGATGTGAGACTGGTGTGGGAAGTTGAGAACGAGATGTTGTTTTTCAATAAAATGCTTTTATGAGACGCTATTTTGTGTCAAGTGCTACTGTAGGTGCACACCATTTGGGACAAATACCCCTGTGCTGCTTCTAAAAAAAGTTTTCATCCAGAACTCAGATCAACCAGTACAGCTGCTGTGTAGACACACCCTTGGAAAAGATTTAGTATGTGCTTGAGGACATGGAAACCGTAGCTATACAGTATAATGGTGTAGAAAAAAGTTTGTCAGAGTTCTAAACACATAGGGGGTCATTACAACATTGGCGGTAAAAGCCGCTTACCGGCATGCAGAAGACCGCCAACACACTGCAGCGGCTGCGGAATTCCGCCATGGTCATTATGACCCACAGCTCGGAATCTGCCAAAATCCAGACACCCACACAAGTCCGCCACACCAAAGGTCAGTGATAAACTGGCAATAACAAAACCTCCCCCGTCACGCCAACAGGAATACGCCCACACTATCACGACCTACGAATCCACGCGGCGGTCTTTCAATGTAGTATTCCATTGGCGGTACACACCGCCGCGCTCAAAATACACACACATTTACAAAACACTACCACATTGGACAATTCCAAATACACACACCGGATACACATATACACATCACTCCCACACACCCAATACAATATAAAACACACACCCACATCACCCACAAACCCTTACGTCAACAATTGTGACTGAAGGCCAGAGAGAGACACCACCATCTACAAACTAGATTCCACAGGCACTCAACACCATCACTCACACAACATCCAAGCACCTCACACAACACACCTCTAAATATCACCCCACACATCACCCACACCACCCAAAGGCCCCGCAAAGACACCCCAGGTTCTCTGAGGAGGAGCTCAGGGTCATGGTGGAGGAAATCATCCTGGTAGAACCACAGCTATTCGGATCACAGTGATCTACAGGTACAGCCACCACCCCCCCTACCAGCACCACCCTCCCAGCAGCCCCTCAGCATGTGTCCCGTGCCCGCTCACCCAGGAGGGTGGGCATCTCCTTCGCCCCAGGCACCTCAGCCCCTGCCCCTTTCACCCCTGCTGCCCTCACTGTTGGGCAGTCTACCATTTTGAATGTCATTCAGGATTTAGAGAGGCAGTTGCAACAAACCAATGCATACCTGGAGGGCATTCATTCTGGTCAGGCAGCCCATCAGCGAGCTTTTCAGACTCTGGCTTCAGCACTGATGGCAGCCATTGTCCCTGTCTCTAACCTCCCCCCTCCAACTTCCTCCACCCAGACCCAAACCCCTGTACCTCACCCTATCCCAAGCACACCATCAGACCAGCATGCACACACCTCAACACACAAGGGAAGCTCTGGCAAACATAAGCACCCCACATCCCACAGGCACTCACGCAAGCATCATACACATGCAGACACACCAACATCCACTGCCTCCACTGTGTCCCCCTCCTCCTCGTCTCCCTCCTCCCTCCCTGTCTCATCTCCACTCACACCTGCATGCACTACATCCTCAGCCACTACGTCCATCACCAGCACACCCACCATCACACCCCGCTCATGTGCAGTCACCACCCCCACTACCATTCAAACATTCCCTGTGTCCTCTACCAGTGTGTCTGTGAGCCCACCTCCCAAGGTACACAAACGCAGCCACACACCCACCCAACAGCCATCCACCTCACGACAGCCTCCAGCCCATGCACCTTCACCCAAAGTCACCAAACGTACACCTCCTACAACCACTACCTCTTTCTCCACTCCCAAACCCCCTCCACCTACCCGTCCCAGTGTTCCCAGAAATCTTTTCCTGTCCAACCTTGACCTCTTGCCCTCACCTCCCCCACCCCTTTAGTCTCCTAGGGTCCGCCTCTCCAGGTCCCAACCCAGCAAATCAGCCACAACATCTGCGGGACCAGTGGTGCCAGTAGTAACCGGCTTCTGGAGTGCGCCAGGTAGCAGGGCAACCAGTGTGGCAAAGAGCCAGAGCACGGACAGTCCCCCACCTGTAAAGCACAAAAAGTTGTCCAGTGCCCGGCGGGAGAGAGGAAAGAAATCAGCCACCAAAGCCACTCCCAGGGGTACAGTTGCGAGTGTGGAGACAGCTGCGCCACCATCCAAGGTAGGGAAGGGGCACAGTAAAACCGGCAAGTCTGGGAAAATCTGCATGGCGGACAAGACTGCCACCAGCCCTGCTGCCCAGGACACCGCCGCCACCAGACCCGCTGCCCAGGACACCGCCGCCACCAGCACCGTTGCCCAGGACACCGCCGCTACCAGCCCCGTTGCCCAGGACACCACCGCCACCAGCACTTCTGCCCAGGACACCGCCGCCACCAGCACCGCTGCCCAGGACACCGCCGCCACCAGAACCGCTGCCCAGGGCTCCACCGCAACAAGCACTGCTGGCCAGGACACCACTGCAACAAGCCACCGCAGGCCAGTGAGAGCCAAAGATTCTGATGTTACTGAGGTCGCCACGAGCAGGATGAAGCACTCTGGACACAAAGCCCCCTCCAGAACCAGTGGAGAAAGGCATCCACTACCTCAGTCCTTGGCAGGATGAAGCACTCTGGGCACAAAGCCCCCTCCAGAACCAGTGGAGATTTACATCCACTACCTCTGTCCTTGGTAGAATGAAGCACTCTGGGCACAAAACCCCCTTCAGAACCAGTGGAGAAAGGCATCCACTACCTCTGTCCTTGGGAGGATGAAGCACTCTGGGCACAAAGCCCCCTCCAGAACCAGTGGAGAATGTTATCCACTTGAGAGACTGTGGCTTTGCACTCCCCAGGATTAAGCAGTGGGCAAACCACCCACTGTAGAGACTTGAGAGACTGTGGCTTTGCACTCCCCAGGATTGAACAGTGGGCAAACCACCCACTGTAGAGACTTGAGAGACTGTGGCTTTGCACTCCCCAGGATTGAACAGTGGGCAATCCACCCACTGTAGAGACTTGAGAGACTGTGGCTTTGCACTCCCCAGGATTGAACAGTGGGCAATCCACCCACTGTAGAGACTTGAGAGACTGTGGCTTTGCACTCCCCAGGATTGAACAGTGGGCATGGAGCCCCCTCGTGGATTTGGCATCGTGCACTCACACGGCTGAGGTGCCCCCCTTTCCCTTACCCCCGAGGTGCCTGTTTTTTTTTCTATCTGATGCCCCAGCAGTGTTCTCTTTGTCTTGTTCGGGTATCTTGTGTGCGCCTCGCCCATGCCTTTTGGGCCCAGTGGTCCACGGACTATGATAGTGGAATACCTTGGACTTCTTGGTGTATATATTAGTTTATAGTGTGCATATCTTTATATATGTATATATTTTTGATTACTGTATTTGAATATATTACAATCATTCGACTCATTTCCTTTTGTCCTTGCATTCTTCCAGGGGGGTTGGGGGTGTAACTGTAATGTATCATGATGTATTAGTGTGTGTGTTGTCGTGGGTGAGGGTGGGGGTGGGGGTTTTGCATGTTGCGTGTGTGTGTCACTGTTTTTCCCCTCCCCCCTCCCCTGTGTCGTAGGTGCAGTACTCACCATGGTCTTCACCGCCGGCATTCGTGCTCCTGGTAGAGGAGCAGGAAGATAAAGGCTGGAAGAATCTGGAGCTCGGGTTCCATGGCGTCCTGGTTCCTCGTGGGGTGTGTAGAGGGGAGTGTTTCCCCTTCCAAGTTCTGTTTCTGCCGTGTTTTTGTTCGCAGTGAATCTTTACCGGAAAAGGTGGCGGATTAGACTGTTGTAACTCTGTGGCTGCCTGTCTGTTGGCGGTTACCGCCGTGCTGTTTGTTTGTACCGTCTTGGCAGTGGGAGTGTTAAAGTGGCTGTCTATGTTGGCGGTTTCCGCCATGGTCATAATTCCATTTTTTTTTCCGCCGGCCTGTTGGCGGTTTTACCGCCGCTTTAAAACCAACCACCAGGGTTGTAATGACCACCATAGACTGGTAGTTCTTAGCGTATGGTCCAGGGACCCCTCAGGATCTGTGAAGCCTACTCAAAGGTATTGTGACTGCTTAGAAAATTAAACATTTTTAACAGATTAGTAAATTGTGTGTGTAGATATATATGAAATTTTGAAATGGGAAGGAACTGGAAATTGGAGACTAAAGGTTAGTATCATCAGAATGATTTGTGGGAGCAGTGCAAGTTTATCATTAATATCAACAATTAGATTTTTTAAATATTTGTCTGTGGATTATGTATTTGTGTATTTGAGTAACTGATTTCATTTTTTAACAGCATTGGTCAATCTTTCTATATATAGAGACAGGAATAAAATAGTTTAAATGTGTGTTATGTTTTTATCAGTATTTTATTACAGGCTAACTGCCTCTAACATCCCAGTCTCTGAATTCCAATGCAGCTGGGAAGGGTTCAAAGAGCAGATGTTTATAAATCGATGACTTATGTTGACAGTTTTGTAAGTTACATTCCACTTCTTATCCAAAAGAATCTGGTGTGTGAGGTTTGGTCCAGAAGGCTATCATCGAGTCAATTAGCCACATGCCCCCTGGTGCAGAAATTCAAAGGTTCTCATCCTGGGGCCTGTTAGCAGTCTGGTGGAAGAGCAAAGTTTAAAGGTTCTTCTAAGGAGATATTTTATAAAAGAGTCTGCCAACGTTTTGAATTCATTAACAAATATTTGATTACATTTTTTCAAAGAAGATATGTTTAGTATAATTATAAACAGAGGTCCTGAGCGTTCTCCCTCAAAAATGTTCCTGTAAACTGCAAAAATGATGGCTTTTAGAAACCAAAAGTGCACTTCTACAAACCACTTCCAATCAATTTTATAAAAGAACAGAATACAGTTAAAGAGTTGCATATGGGTTTGGGAGAAGCAATGTTTCCCAAAATATTTAATTGATAAAACTGAGTTATACCCTTTGAATCAACTATGTCCAGGCTTCCTCCAAACAGAATGCAATCAAGACCAATAACTGTAAACAGTTATAGTCAGAATCACATCAGCAACCCCACCTCACCCTAACTTAATTCTTTTTTGGGATTATTTTGATCTTAATGCTCCTATCACTTACCAGTAATCACATTACTCTAAGTCCTAATCCCTTGATTCCAATCAATACAAATGATCCATTACCGCGTCACATTCTAAAGAATAAATGGCCTCTCCCTTCCTCCTGTTTAGTCACAAGTCAATAACTCCTCAACTTTGGTTGGCCGGAAACAACGGGCAGGGTGGGATGGGATGTAATGATTGAAAGCAAGGGATCAAGACTCAGAGTAATGCAGTTACTGGTAAGTAATAGGAGCATTACCTCATCGACCTTCATTACAGATATATAAAGCTGAGTCAGGGTCACCAGAAGCCCTGCCAACAAATCCAACTTTATTAACTATATCTAATATGAAAGAAAATACCACTATTACATCATAATGGATAAACCTCTAGAAAAAAAACTTAACCGAGATCCATCCCTTGCACAAACCTATAGTGAGAAGCAAAAGTTAGTGGACAAACTCAAGTAGTTGCCCTATTATAGATGCCCCTTGAAGCTTAGCTCGAGAGAAAGACATACTCGTAGTACACCTGGCTTGAACTCCCAAAGGAGAAACCTGACTTATCAAATGATGAGCTAAGGAGATCAAGGAATTAACCCACCTTCTCAGAGAAGAAGTGAAAGGCTTTAGCCCTTTCTTAAGTGACCCAGAATTCACAGTGAGTCTGAGAGCCGTGAAGTAGCTACACTATCCACATACATTAAAAGAGCACTTCGAACATCAAGATGATGTAGTCTAATCTCCTCTTCTGAGGTAGGAGAATCAAAAAATGACAGTAAAATCATTCCATGTTCCCTAAGAAAATTGCTCTTAACTTTCGGAATAAAAGAAGAAAAAGGGCATAAAATAATCCTGTCTTTAAAATTCTGCAAAAGGGATGTTTCAAAGATAATGCCCCTATCTCTCCCAAATGTCTAGCTGAAGTGATTTAAGTTTGGATATCTATAACCTCAAATGGTTTAAAAGGATGATCCATGAGAGCTTCAAAAAACAACAAAATACCCCAGGTAGGGTACTGTTTGGAAGGGGAAGGAAGAATGTTGCTCAAACCCTTAAATGTCGAGAAATGAATCCCCCTCTATCCGAGAGGTTGCTCCAAGAACTTCGAAATGCCTTACTCACCACCCACTGCAATTTTAAAGTAGAAACTTTTAACCCTGGGGTAGCTCAGACTTGAAGATAAGGTATCACAGAAAACACGTCAGAATAAGTAGGCTCTCACTCTTTAGCATGGCACCATCTGCTTAAAGAACGTCATTGTCTCAAATGGGACTTATTAGTTGAAGCACGCCTAAATGCCTGAAGGGTACCTGCAATCTCTACTGGAACACTCTTCTTCAGTAGACCTAGCCTTTTAACCTCCAAGCTGCTAGATTCAATTTGAACAGAACCTCCTCCTGTAAGACAGTAATAGTGAGAGGGAAGGAATCTGATGAAGGTTCCATTGTTCGAACTGCCTCATTGTCACTGGGAGTGGAAACCCGGAAGAACGGGCCATGCAGTAGCTATCAGTATCACTGAAGCCTTCTCTCTCACGCTCTGACCAAAAACTTGGTAATCAGGGAAAAGGGAAGAAGTGCATAAAGAAGGCCCTTGGGCCATCTGCGTGAAAGAGCATCCACAGCCTAGACATGTTCATCCTGGAACAAAAGGTCTTCACCTTTACGTTGAGAAAAGAAGCAAAACATTCTATTACTGGATGACCCTATCTGAGATTCAGTTCTAAAAATGTCCTCTGATGCAGACAAAAGGTTACTGAGGATGGAATGCCTCTTCTCAAATTACCCGCTAAGGTGTTGGATATTCTCTAAATATGGATTATTGAAATAGACATTAGTCTGGGTTCTGCCCAATAGAATAACTTTTCCATAATCCTCAAAAGAGAGAGAGAATGAGACCTTGTTCCCCCTTGCTGGTTGACATAGGCATTTGCTGTCACATTGTCTGCCCTGACCAGAACCACTGTTCCCTTTAGGAGATAATAAAAGGACCTCCGGGCTAGAAAGGCTGCTTCTGGATCCCTCCAACTGGATGATCTCTTGCTCTGGGAGAGCGAGCTGGCAAACTCCCAGCCAGTCCTCGCAACCTGACAGGCTGGCATCCATTGTCATAGTCCTTGGGGCTGGAGGATCTACAGGGATCCCCTTCAAGATGTTGTCCTTTTGTAACTACCACTTCAAAATCTTTTGAACTTGAGAAGACAGGAATCTGAACAGAGGCTGAGACAGGGGAGCCCAATGAGCTAGCATGTGGATCACCAACTTGTGTGAGTAGAACCTGGCCCAAGGGACCAGGAACAAGATTGTGGTTAGGTCTTCCTGCATTTGAAGCCAATCTGAGGCCCTTGGAGCAGGAGCAGATTTTGCCAGCAAGGACAGGATATGCACCTATGTTTTTGTTACCCTTTTGTCTGGCAAGGTGACAGTCCCCATGTCAGTGCAAAACCTTGCTCCAATGAAATGCCAATCCTGCAGTGGAATATGATTGGATTTCTCCCAAATGATCAGAAACACATGGTTTTGCAAAATCGAAAGAGCTATATCTGTGTGTTGAACCACCAACTCCTTGGAAGGGCCATGGATCATCCAATTGTCTAGATAAGGTTGGAGAAACATTCCTTGGCGATGAATTAATGTTACTAAAGGATGAAGAATTTTGGTAAACACTTGCGGTTTGGACTGCAGGCCAAATGGCAATACTCTGAATGGAAAATAGTAACTGTTCACAGCAAACCAAAGATACTTTTGATGTTCCTCCACTATTGGCACATGTAACTAGGAACCATGAAGATTTATGGAAGTCAAATAATCTTGACTGTTCCCCATCGGAATTATGAACTAAAGCATTACCATTTTGAAGTGCACATCTGGATCCAAACCTTCACCCTTTTTAGGTCTAGAAAAATAAGTTACTTGCCTTTGGTAATGTCTTATCAAATTGAGACTATATCAAGCTGCACGTCAGAAGCGTGGAGCCAGGCAGTACAGTGACCACTGGTGTGGATGACTAGGGCCCTGAAAGGGATACAGCCCTGTCCCTCGAAACACTTTTGCAGTGCTGGGAGGATGGGTGGGCCGCTAAGGAATCTGCAGATATAGGCCCTCATTCTGACCTTGGCGGTCGGCGGAGAGGCGGCGGTCGGACCGCGAACAGACCGGCGGTATTAAAAATGGCATTCTGACCCTGGCGGGAACCGCCAACACAGCCCGCCAACTTAACACTCCGACCGCCACAGCGGTACAAACAAACAGCGCGGCGGTTCCCGCCAACAGCCCGGCGGCAGACAAAGTACCGCCCACCCTATTACGACCCACCAATCTGCCACCTTTTCCGGGGCGGGAGCACCGCCGATAAGAACACGGCGGAAACAGACTACGAACGGGAAAACGCTCACCTCTACGCACTCCACGCGAGATTCCGGCAGTATGGAGCCAGAGTTACAGGTCATCCCCGCACTCCTATTCCTCCTCATATACCAGGAGCACGCCCGGCGGCGCGGAAGACATCGGTGAGTACTGCACCTACGACACAGGGGAGGGAAAAGATTACCGGCACACACCCACCCACCCACACCCACTACAACACACACATCAATGCATTCCCACAGATCACTGTCACAACCCACAAACCACCCCCCTCCGAAATAATGCAAAGACCAAAAGAAGAGATCATAAACGGGCAGATATATTGAAATATGTACGCCATTAATCCCAATAAATAAATAAACTATGTACAAAATATATACAGCTACAAAATGTAGTCCAACCACTGTCCGTGGATCACAGGGGTCCTGTGCAAAGGGGCAAGGCCCAGTCCCACGACAAGAACTCCACGGAGAGAACACTGCAGGGGCATCAGAAAGAAAATAGGACAGGCACCTCAGGGGGAAGGGGAGGGGGGGCACCTCAGCCACTTGAGTACACAACGCCAGATCCACGAGGGGACTCCATGACCACTGGGCCATCCTGGGGAGAGCAAAGCCACAGTCCAAACAGTCCATACAGTGGGTGGCCTGCCCACTGGGCCATCCTGGGGAGAGCAAAGCCACAGTCCATACAGTCCATACAGTGGGTGGCCTGCCCACTGGGCCATCCTGGGGAGAGCAAAGCCACAGTCCAAACAGTCCATACAGTGGGTGGCCTGCCCACTGGGCCATCCTGGGGAGAGCAAAGCCACAGTCCATACAGTCCATACAGTGGGTGGCCTGCCCACTGGGCCATCCTGGGGAGAGCAAAGCCACAGTCCAAACAGTCCATACAGTGGGTGGCCTGCCCACTGGGCCATCCTGGGGAGAGCAAAGCCACAGTCCATACAGTCCATACAGTGGGTGGCCTGCCCACTGGGCCATCCTGGGGAGAGCAAAGCCACAGTCCAAACAGTCCATACAGTGGGTGGCCTGCCCACTGGGCCATCCTGGGGAGAGCAAAGCCACAGTCCATACAGTCCATACAGTGGGTGGCCTGCCCACTGGGCCATCCTGGGGAGAGCAAAGCCACAGTCCAAACAGTCCATAACAGACCCCACTGCCACTGGAGGAGGCAAGTTGGCCAGAGGACATCCTGCAGCCCTGCCCGAGATAGATCCTGCCCTGCCACGTCTGCCAAAGGGCCAGCGGTTCTTGCCTTGAAGGGCCCAGTTCAGCGGTTCTTGCCTTGAAGGGCCCAGTTCAGCGGTTCTTGAGACGGCGGGGCCCAGTTCAGCGGTTCTTGCCTTGAAGGGCCCAGTTCAGCGGTTCTTGAGACGGCGGGGCCCAGTTCAGCGGTTCTTGCCTTGAAGGGCCCAGTTCAGCGGTTCTTGCCTTGAAGGGCCCAGTTCAGCGGTTCTTGCCTTGAAGGGCCCAGTTCAGCGGTTCTTGCCTTGAAGGGCCCAGTTCAGCGGTTCTTGAGACGGCGGGGCCCAGTTCAGCGGTTCTTGCCTTGAAGGGCCCAGTTCAGCGGTTCTTGAGACGGCGGGGCCCAGTTCAGCGGTTCTTGAGACGGCGGGGCCCAGTTCAGCGGTTCTTGAGACGGCGGGGCCCAGTTCAGCGGTTCTTGCCTTGAAGGGCCCAGTTCAGCGGTTCTTGCCTTGAAGGGCCCAGTTCAGCGGTTCTTGCCTTGAAGGGCCCAGTTCAGCGGTTCTTGCCTTGAAGGGCCCAGTTCAGCGGTTCTTGAGACGGCGGGGCCCAGTTCAGCGGTTCTTGAGACGGCGGGGCCCAGTTCAGCGGTTCTTGCCTTGAAGGGCCCAGTTCAGCGGTTCTTGCCTTGAAGGGCCCAGTTCAGCGGTTCTTGAGACGGCGGGGCCCAGTTCAGCGGTTCTTGCCTTGAAGGGCCCAGTTCAGCGGTTCTTGCCTTGAAGGGCCCAGTTCAGCGGTTCTTGCCTTGAAGGGCCCAGTTCAGCGGTTCTTGCCTTGAAGGGCCCAGTTCAGCGGTTCTTGAGACGGCGGGGCCCAGTTCAGCGGTTCTTGAGACGGCGGGGCCCAGTTCACCGGTTCTTGCCTTGAAGGGCCCAGTTCAGCGGTTCTTGAGACGGCGGGGCCCAGTTCAGCGGTTCTTGAGACGGCGGGGCCCAGTTCACCGGTTCTTGCCTTGAAGGGCCCAGTTCAGCGGTTCTTGAGACGGCGGGGCCCAGTTCAGCGGTTCTTGAGACGGCGGGGCCCAGTTCAGCGGTTCTTGAGACGGCGGGGCCCAGTTCAGCGGTTCTTGAGACGGCGGGGCCCAGTTCAGCGGTTCTTGCCTTGAAGGGCCCAGTTCAGCGGTTCTTGCCTTGAAGGGCCCAGTTCAGCGGTTCTTGAGACGGCGGACGGTCTATGGCCAACTGCTAAATGCCTGGTGGTGCCCTCCTGGGCAGCGGGGATGGTGCTCCTTCACTGCCCACCTGGGCTGTGGGTGGTGGGGCCCTCCTGGCCAGCTGGGCTGGGTCCTCCCTGGGCAGCGGCTATGGGGCTGGTGGGCTCTCCCGGGGCAGCTGTGCCGGTTCCTCCCGGGGCAGCGGCTATGGGGGTTGTGGGCTCCTCCTGGGCAGCAGGCCTGCTGCCTGACCTCTCCAACTTGCTGCCCTTGCCCTCCTTAGTCGTCGGCCTGTGGCCCTTTCCTCCCTTTGGAGCTGTGGCTGGTGACTGTCTCTGGGTGGTGTCCGGGGGGGATGTAGAAGGCGGGCTCCTGCGGCGCCCCTTCCGCCTTCTGCTCCTCTTCCCAGGGGGTGGGCTGGCTGTCACCTTGCTGCTGGGCGAAGATCCAGACATGCGGGCTGGCGGGCTCCAATACCCCTGCACCCTTGTCAAGGGGGCTGCAGGGCTGGTGGTGGCTGAGGTGCTCTTCTTACCCCGACGAGAAGGAGGGGGGGGCTCAGGGTCAGGAAAGAAGTTAGTAGTGGCGAGGAAGAGCTTCTTGGGACAATGGAGAGTGGTAGGTACAGTGGGAATGGGAGTGGAGGGAGAGGATGTGGTTGTAGGTGAGTCACGTTTGCTGTCTTTGGGTGCAGGAGGGATAGGCTGTCGTGAGGTGGATGGCTGTTGGGTGGGTGGGTGGCTGCGTTTGTGTGGTGTGGAAGAGGGGGTGACAGACACAGTGGGAGAGGACACAGGGGACGTGTAAATGGCAGTGGGGGTGGTGACTGCACGTGTGCGGACTGGAGTGGAGGGTGTGCTGGTGATGGAAACACTGGCTGATGGTGAGGTGAATGGAGGTGTGAGTGTAGACGTCACAGGGAGGGAGGAGGGAGACGAGGAGGTGGGGGTCACAGAGGTGGTAGTGACTGTTGGCATGTCTGCATCGGAATGTTGCGTGTGTGAATGTCTGCGTGATCTGTGGTGCTTATGTTTGGATGAGCTTCTCTTGGGTGTTGAGGTGTGTGCAGGCTGGTCTGATGGTGTGGGTGGGACAGGCAGAGGAACAGGAGACTGGGAGGAGGGAGTTAGTAGAGGCAGGCAGGAGACAGGGACAATGGCTGCCGTCAGTGCTGAGGCCAGAGCCTGGAACGATCGCTGATGGGCAGCCTGACCCGAATGAATGCCCTCCGGGTACGCATTGCTGCGATGAACCTCCCTCTCCACCCCCTGGATGGCATTCAAAAGGGTAGTCTGCCCAACAATGAGCGTTCGGAGGAGGTCAATGACCTCCTCACTGAGGGCAGCGGGGGTAACAGGGGCAGGGCCTGAGGTGCCTGGGGCGAAGGAGATGCCCGGCTTCCTGGCAGAGCGGGCACGGGGCGAACGCGGAGGGGCTGCTGGGAGGGCGGAGATGGTGCGCTGGGTGGCGGCTGTACCTGTAATGGCGGGGGGCACGGATGGTGCCACCCCCGCAAGGGAGCCCCCTTCCGAGGACGTGTCCGTGTCGCTGCAGGCTCCAGTCGTCCCCGTCGTGGAGCTCCCCTCGCCCTCCGTCTCACTGGTCCAGTCTGACTCTGTGGCATGGCCCTCCTGGGCCATGTGAGATGCAGCTCCCTCCTGCCCCGATGCCACTTCTCCTCCGCCTGATGATGCTGATGCACACAAGCACAGAAAGACAAACAAAAAGGGGGGGGGAGAGAGAAATAAAGGGATATTGAGTACATGGATCTCCGGTACAGTTAGCGGACATGACAGACACAGATGCCCCCTGCACTAAGTTGCGCACTTGGGGTCCGCTACGCATTCCGTGGAACATGCCCTACACGCCTAGAGTTGTCAACTGCACCCATGGATGACACGGCCCAGGGATGGCTGTACTGACACACTACTGAGGGTGGTGGCTGGGGACACAGGGGCTTACGGGGGTGCCCAGCCTACAGATATCGCCCTGGCCTAGGGGGACCCACAGCCCTCCTCCCCCACCCAGACACCTCCACTGCACGACAACAGAGTAGATGATGCTTGTACTCACCCCCTTGTGTCTGCTGTGCTGCCCTCACGCGCCCATCCAAATCAGGGTAGGCCACCGCCAGGATCCGGAACATCAGGGGGCTCAGTTGACGGCAGGCACCCCGCCTACGTTGGGAGGCCATCCCCAGCAGAGACTCGGCGGTCTTCTTGGTCCCGCGGCGGATGTCCTCCCACCTCTTGCGGCAGTGGGTGCCCCGTCGATGGTGGACCCCCAGGGCCCGGACTTCCTTGGCGATGGCACGCCAAATCCCTATCTTCTCATGGGCGCGGACCTATGTGACACGTACAGGGAGGGAGAAATACCACGTTCAAGTTACTCAGCATTTTCCTTTCCAGTGGCCCAACGCCCCCCATCCCCGCCAGGCCCCCCGCCAGGCCCAACATGCCCCCCATCCCCGCCAGGCCCCCCGCCAGCCCCAACATGCCCCCCATCCCCGCCAGGCCCCCCGCCAGGCCCCCGCCATGCCCAACATGCCCCCCATCCCCGCCAGGCCCCCCGCCAGGCCCCCCGCCAGGCCCAACATGCCCCCCATCCCCGCCAGCCCCAACATGCCCCCCATCCCCGCCAGGCCCCCCGCCAGGCCCCCCGCCAGGCCCAACATGCCCCCCATCCCCGCCAGGCCCCCCGCCAGGCCCCCCGCCAGGCCCAACATGCCCCCCATCCCCGCCAGGCCCCCAAGCCAGCCAGTGGCCCCAAATCCAGATAGAATTAAACTCACTTGTTGGTCTGGAGGACCGTAGAGTAGCGCATACTGGGGGAGGACCCCATCCACAAGTTTCTCCAACTCCTCTCCAGTGAAGGCAGGGGCCCTTTCCCCAGTCGCAGCAGCCATTGTCCCTTCCAGACCGAGGTCACAGCAACACTTGCAGTATAGGTCCTCTCCTGTGAAAGTTCAAGTCGCAAGTGGATAAGTAGATAGAAAATGGCGGTCACGTCCGCGGCGGTGCGTACCGCGGCGGTGTGTCCCGCCACCGCCGGCGCCCTTCGCCATTGGCTCCTGAAACCCATAGGCTTCAATGTTAACCAATGCGGCTTCGCGCCGCGGTCTTGGCCCGCCGCCCGCCGCGGTGTGCCACGCCAGCGCATTGACCTCACATCCCATTGTCACACTTCACAGGTCAGGCAGCCGCCATTTCCAGGGCCCACATGGCTCAATTTCAACTGCGTCACACAGGCCTAGGCCTTGCATAGCCACTCATACACGCCATTCACTGCATAGAGAATCGTATACTGTGCTAGCTGTGAGTACGTACCTGTGGGTTGCCTGACTGTGTGCTCCATGTTGTCCTTCCTAGGCACCGTCCGCTGTGTTGGGCGAGGAGACGGATGAATCCTCCCGTGTACCGACCGCTGGTGGACCTGTCGACAATGGAAGAACGCCACATTATCCTGACCTACCGTCTTAACCGTGCCACTATCCATGAACTGTGTGCCCGGCTGGAGCCTGACCTGATGTCCCCCATCTGCCAACCCACAGGGATTCCCCCTCTGGTGCAGGTCATGTCAGTACTCCATTTCTTGGCAAGTGGGTCATTTCAGACAACCGTGGGAATTGCTTCTGGGATGTCTCAGCCCATGTTTTCAAAGGTGTTATCCAGAGTGTTGTCTGCCCTGATGAAATCCGTGAGGAACTACATCATTTTCCCTGAGGTGGGCGAACTGGCTACAGTGAAGGGTGATTTCTACGCCCTTGGACATATTCCCAACGTAATTGGTGCCATTGATGGGACCCATGTGGCTTTGGTTCCCCCAAGAGACAGGGAGCAGGTGTACAGGAACAGAAAAAGTTACCATTCAATGAACATCCAGGTGGTGTGTTTGGCTGACCAGTACATCTCGCATGTAAATGCCAAATTCCCAGGGTCAGTGCATGACGCCTACATCCTCAGGAATAGCAGCATCCCTTACGTGATGGAACAGCTACAGAGACACCGTGTATGGCTAGTGGGTGACTCTGGGTACCCCAACCTGTCGTGGCTACTGACCCCAGTAAGGAATCCCCGGACCAGGGCAGAGGAACGGTACAATGAGGCCCATGGGCGTACTAGGAGGGTGATCGAACGCACCTTTGGCCTCCTAAAGGCCAGGTTTCGCTGCCTGCATATGACCGGTGGATCCCTAATGTACTCACCTAAGAAGGTGTGTCACATCATCGTGGCCTGCTGCATGCTTCACAACCTGGCTTTGCGCCGCCAGGTGCCTTTCCTGCAGGAGGATGGTCGAGACGGTGGTGTTGTGGCAGCGGTGGAACCTGAGGAGAGTGACGAGGAGGAAGACGACGGGGCTGAAACAGACAACAGGGACAGAATCATTGAACAGTACTTCCAATAGGACACAGGTAACATTTCAAAGATAATTTAGTAAAAGTTAACTGCTCTGCAGCATCTCTGCTGCCTGTCTATTTGCCCCAGTGTATGATGACTGAGTTTTGGCTTTTCCCTCCCTATTTCAGATCTGGGGTCCCCACTACGAGTCCTGTGCTTCGTTTCCCCATGGACTACAGCTTTGTGGCAGCTGTTTGTTGACTTCACCATGTACAAGGACATATTTGCACTGTCATGTCAATTACATTCTATTGAAATCACAGCCAGACTCCTGATATTTTGGTGCAAAATAGGTGTTTATTGAAGTGCTCAAAATGGGATGGGTGGTTTCAAGTGGGTGGGGGCTATGGTGAAGGAATGTCCATGGCAGAGTCCAGAGTAACAGTCACACAGGTGCATTGTCCAGAGGCCTGTGGAGAGATGGAGCATGGGCAGTTCGAGGATGGACAGGGTGACAATGTGGGACAGTGGGATGACATCAGGTGGTATCCATTGCTGGCGGGGGTCTTGACATCCTACTCTGTCTTGCGAGATCTCAGGGCCCTCTTGCGGGGTGGTTCTTCTCCTGCAGGAGGTGGGGGTCTGGTGGGCTGCTGCTGTGCGGGGGCCTCCTGTCCACTAGCGCCGGCGGAGGTGGATGGCTGTTCTTGGTCCCGGCTAGTGGCAGGGGCCCTTGGGTGTTGTTCAGTGTCCGCCCTGCTGTTTACGAGGTCCTGCAGCAGCCCTACCATGGTAACCAGGGTGGTGTTGATGGCTCGGATGTCCTCCCTGTACCCCCGATAGTGTTCCTCCTGCAGCACCTGGATCTCCTGGAACCGGGCCAGTACCGTCGCCATCGTCTCCTGGGAGCGGTTGTATGCTCCCATGATGGTGGTGAGGACCTCGTGGAGAGTGGGTTCCCTGGGCCTCTCCTCCCCCCCCTGTCGCACAGCTGCCCGCCGAGTTGCCCTGTTTCCCTGGGCCTCTGCCCCCTGGCCGGTGTGCCCACTACCACTGCCCCCAGGTCCCTGTTGTTGTTGGGGTGGTGGGTTATCCTGGGTGCCCTGTAGTGGTAGACACACCGCAGATTGACGCGCCCTGGAGACAGAGGAATGGGCCCGCTGGGTGGGAGCTGTGCTGGTGTTCCCAGAGGGGTTAGGGTCTATAGTGGCCTGTGCCTGTGTGAGGGGAACCGACTGTCCAGAGGTCCCCGATGGTCCGGGCTGGTCATCGGTGTCCAGATCGACAGAGCTGCTGTCATCGCTGACGGCCTCTTGGGTGGGGGGTGTGGATAATTCTGGCCCCTCCGCCGCGGTGTGTTGACGGTCGGGTCCTGCAGGGGTATAGAGGTATGGTTATAGTTTCAATGTGTCGCATATGGGTGTATCTGTGGGTTCTCGTGTCCCCAAGTGCTGGCATTCGTGTGTGGGGGCTTTGGTGAGGGTGGCTTGTGGGGGGGATGTGTATATGCATTGGGCATGCTTTGGTGATGGGTGTCCATGCTTAGTGGACGCATGCAGGCCTAGGTTTTGGGATGAGTGGGTTGTGATGGTGAGACATTGGCGGGGAATAGGTGTGGTGGGGGTGGGGGTGAGGATGGTGGTGGGGGTGAGGATGGTGGTGGGGGTGAGGATGGTGGTGGGGGTGAGGGTGGGGGTGAGGGTGGGGGTGAGGGTGGGGTTCGAGGATGGGGGTGAGGGTTGGGGTCTGATTTGGCATGCAGGTGGGGGGGAAGCAGTATTGAAGCTTCAACTTACCAGTATCCATTCCTCCGCCGACTCCTGCGAGGCCGTCAGGATGCAGGATGTTCAAGACTTCCTCCTCCCATGATGTGAATTGTGGGGGTTGAGGTGGGGGTCCTCCGCCAGTCTTCTGCACGGCGATGTTGTGCCTGGATACCATGGAACGCACCTTCCCCCGTAGGTCGTTCCATCGCTTCCTGATGTCTTCCCGATTTCTGGGGTGCTGTCCCACTGCGTTCACCCTGTCGACAATCCTCTGCCATAGCTCCGTCCTCCGGGCAATGCTGGTGTATTGGACCTGTGTGCCGAACAGCTGGGGCTCTACACGAACGATTTCCTCCACCATAACCCTGAGTTCTTCGTCTGTGAAGCGGGGTTGTCTTTGGGGTGCCATGGGGTGGTGTGTATGATGTGTGGGGTGGAGTATGTGTATTTAAGTGAGTTGAGTGTGGTGGTGTGTGTTGTTTTGTGTGTGGATAGTGTGTGGGTGATGGTGTTGAGTGGCTGTGGCTGTTATGTTTTGGATGCTGGTGTCTCGCTCTTGCCTTCTTTACGATTTTGTAAGCGTAGGGGTTTGTGGGTGATGTGGGTGGGTGTTTTATATTGTATTGTGTGTGTGGGAGTGGTGTGTGTATGTGTATCAGGTGTGTGGGATTCAAATCGTCCAATGTGGGTGAGTTTTGTTCGTTGGTGTGTATTCTGACCGCGCCGGTGTGTCCCGCCAATGGAATACCGCGTTTGAATGACCGCCGCGTGGATTCGTGGGTCGTAATGGGATGGGCGTATTTCTGTTGGCGTGGCGGTGGAGGTTTGGTCACCTCCACCTTTCCGCCGACCGCTCGTCTGGCGGTCTGTTGTGGCGGTCGGTTTTTCGGAGGTTTGCCTTCTGCGGGTCAGAATGACCGTGGCGGGTTTCCGCGACCGCGGCGGGATTATGGAGGATTTCTGACCGGCGGTAGGCGCCTTTTACCGCCGAGGTCAGAATGACCCCCATAGTCTCTACCAGAAAAGGCATTAATAAAGGTAAGTAACTTGTTCATCTGATGGAGACTTCTAACTAAAGATTCCTTACCTTAGAATGGATGCCCTCCCAACCAGAGGTGGGTCTCTGAACCAATTTCAGAAGAGGAAGTCCTGTAGCACCGAACAGGCAAAATGCCCATCACAACAGACCTGACTGTCTAGCTGCAGTGTTTGGTAAACATGTGCATGGAGGCCCATGTTGCTGCCTGGCAGATATCAAGGACTGCAACTCTGCATGCTAATGGAGTGGTCGCAGCTTTGGTTCTGGAGGAATGAGAGCATAAGCCCTCAGGGGGTTGACCAATACATAGCAGATTTTAATGCAGTGCATGACCCATCTAGAGATGGTCTGTTTCTGCACAGCACAACCCTTTTTAGCTCCAACATACCCATGGAGAGTTGGTCTCCCACCAAGAATTCCTGTGTGCAGTCAAGATAGAACAATGGTATGACGACAAAATTCATTTGGGGTCCAGACGAACAGAGCATAGAAAGTAGGCAAGATGACAGGTTGACCTACATGAAAAGGTGTGACTACTTTTGAAAGTAAGGAGGCCCATGTACAAAGCACCACTTGGTCAGGATGGATGGATAAATAGGGCGGCTTAGATGATAATGTCTGTAACTCAATAACTGAAGAGCAGATGTTATAGCCACGAGGAAATGGTGAGTAGCCCCAGAGGCCGATTGTGAAGCAGCTCAAAGGATGCACATTATAAGAATGTAAGCACCAGATTTAAGTCCCACTGAGGCATGATAAAAGGAGAAAGGCCAAAAAGATGAACTAAACCTTTTGAAAACCTATGTACAATAGGAGAAAAGAGAGAGAGCTGATCAGGTAATCTGAAGAATGCAGATACAGCAGAAAGATAACCTTTAAGAGTGCCCAGAAAAGAGCGCTGCTGGGCAAGAGAGAGAATGAATAGAAGAACCAGAGAAAGAAGAGCAGAAAGGGAATCAAAATTTGTGTCGAACAATAAGCCACAAATGTTTTCCAACAGCAGGTGTATACCATCTTAGTGGAGGAATGCCTGGCTGTCAAGATAACATCACAGACTTCAGGAGGAAGGCTAAACCAGAATAGTGACTGAAACATTGCTATCATAGCCTGAATATCCTTAACTCTCCGCTCAGGAGGATAAGCCCGAATCTGCACTGAGTCCAGAACAGCGTCAATGAAAGGGAGCATCTGAGTGGGAGTCAGGTGTGACCTCCGTCTGTTTATAGTGAACCCCAGCGAGTGCAGGATGTTCCCCTGAATGTAGCCTGGAGGTGGGAGACAACAGCCCGAAGCGAGCCTGCCTTCAACAGTCAGTTGTCAAGATAGGGGAAGACTGCTACCACCGCCATCACCTTGGTGAACACCCCACGGGCACTGGTCAGACCAAAAGGGAGCACGGCAAACTGAAAATGCTTGTGGCTGACTGTGAACCACAGGTAACGTCTGTGGGCAGGCAGGACGGTGATATGAAAATATGCACCCTGCAAGTCCAGCACTACCATGCAGTCCCTTGAGTCCAGGGCAAAAGTAACCTGAGCCAAGGTGAGCATTTTGAATTTCTCCTTCTTGAGGAAGTACTTGGGGGGCCACAGGTCTAGGATAGGGCAAAGGCCTCCATCCTTCTTTGATACCAGAAAGTAGCAAAAATAGCAACCATGACTTACTTCTGGTGTCAAGACTCTCTCTATGGCTCCCTTGGCCAACGGAGCTGCAACTTTCTTGCAGAGAAGAGAAAGATGATCCTCCATCTGCCTGTCTTGAGATGGTGGCATTGGGGGAGGAGAAGTCAGGATGGGGAGGGAGTAGACATTTCGGACCAACTGCAAAACCCATCTGTCCAATGTTATGGATTGCCAGTGGGGCAGGTGATGACAGATATTGCAACCAACTGGGTGCCCGTGATGGCATAAGAGCAGATTAGGAGGGTTTGGAGGCTGCAGCTGTGGGAGGGGTGGTGGTCTGAACCAACCTCTGGCTGCATGATCATGTGGCTTGTGGATACCACACCCTCAGCCATACAGAGGCTGGAGAGCATGTGCGGCACAGTGGGAGGGCAGTAACTGGTGCAGTTGGTAGCCCCTTACGCAACAACAAAAGGGACGAAAAGTGAACTGGGGATGGAGCGGGGCAGAAGATAACCACAAGGACCAGGCCATATGCCGACTGTCCTTAAGCCTCTCAAGTGCTGAGACCGCTTTGTTTCTGAAGAGACAAGAGCCTTCAAAGGGTCTGTCCATCAAAGAAGATGTGACATCCCCAAAAAAGCCAGTAGTGTGTAGCCAGGAGTCGTGCCTAAAGGCCACTGTCAATAAAACTGCTCTGCCTAGCGAGTCAATTGTGTTGAGGCCACATCTGATTGTGAACTTTGCTGCATCTCTCCCGTCTGCTACTACTTGGGAGAGCACAGACCAGGCAACCTCTGGGACCGTAGGCATCACTTACACAACCATATCACACAGATCGTCGGAATAGCAGCCCAAGAGGCATGCAGTATTTACAGACCACAATGCTAGGCTGCTGGAAGAAAACATCTTCTTCCCAAGTGTCTCCAGATTCTTGGATTTGCTATTCAGTGGAGTGATATGGAACACAACAGGGTTGACATGAGTGGTGGAAGCTTGGACTACCAAGCGCCCAGGGGTGGAGTGTTGTGTGAGGAAACTTGGGACCCCTGGGTCGGGCGGTGGCAACAGTTAATTGTCCTGTTCACAGGAACCCCATGCTGGGTTTGGACCAGGAAGCCAAGAGGACATCAGAAAGGTCCTTATTAAATGGGAGGAGCAGTTTAGATGGGGAGATGACCGGCTGAAGCACCTCTGTCAAAACATTAGTCTTCACCACCACTGAGGGTAACTGAAGGTCGAGGACTTCAGCAGCCCTTCATACTACCATTGCAAAAGCGACTCCCTCTTCTGTAGCCACAGTAGAGGGAGAAAGCATGCCAGTATCTGGGGAAGTATCCAGGCCACTGACTTCACCCAGTTCCTCACACCAATCCATATGTTCCTCATAAGGATGGATTTCAGGGTCAGTGACCACTCCCATTCCTCCCAAGACCGAACCCATTGAAATTGGGCTCAAGATTGGATCTGGAAGGCAAGGCAATGATATATCATGTTGTGATAGAGTGAATCGTCTGCCAAACTAAATCAGGCCGTAAGTTACTTGTCAAATTAGAGTATAAATTATTGTGTTTTTTTGTTTCCTCCATTGAGTCCATTAGTCATAGGCATGAAAAAAGACTTTGTACAAGATGTAACAGACACTAGGTCAAAGAATGCACATAAATTAGCTACTTCCCACAACACCATTTTAATAAACATGTCCATAATTAGCCCATTGCTTCTACCAAGTAGTCCATGTCAAAGCTAAACCTTGTTTAAGGCTGTGCAAAGTATCTAAAGGCATGCATATATTAGTCTGTTTCACTTTATTAGGTCAAAATATCCGGGCAAATGAGGTACAGTTAAACAGGTTTATTTGAAGTAATCTCCACATCTACATTACAGAAAGTTCTGTCACATGCTTGGTCCATCTCCAACTGACAATCTAAGTTCCCCTGGCAGAACACTGTAAGCACTACATACTCTTACATCATATATTCTATTTGACAATGTCATAATAGCATCAGCACACAGACAAGAAATGGAGTAACATAGCGTCCCATATACATGCATTCTCCCCCCCAAAAAATACACATGCTTCTCGAGCTCCCTTGAAATAAGTGTAGCACATGCAGCTAATCTTTTATATAAAACTCTTGAGGATTATTTTTATTTTTAAGTTTACTTTTACAGTAGCTCAAATATAGGGCTGGGTTCACAAAGAATTTGCTGTAACTCTTTGAATACTCCTAGCTCATCAATAAATTCCAAGCGTTAGCCAAGCATACTGGTGGCTTACTACTGCAATTCAGTAGTGAACCAGCAGTACTGCAGAACTGGGAAACATACTTACAGAAAAAGTGCCATTGTTGGGACGATAAGTATTCTCCTTGTCTCTGGAGCGCATGCTTCCCTTGCCTTAAGGTGATCTACAGGCAAGTCACTTAAAAGTTACTGTATGGTTTCTGGAGCCCTGCCTCAGTGAATATGACAAACAAGTTTGTCCACTAAGGATCTACCTGTTTACATGGCCTGAGACCCTATAATTAAGATCTAAGGCCGAGGGGGGCATGCGTAGTGCACCACTATTTCACAGAGAGCGGCGACTGCCCTCTCTACCAAGGCGGCGGTAGACTGACAGTGGTGACGGCAATACATTTATAGTCAGGAATACCTGTATCCTTGTACCCTTGATGGGGGAGGGGGAGATACTAGCCACCCTCCTGCTCAAGTCTGTGCAATCTTCTTTGCTTGTGGTCCTGTTGCCTTTGTCTACCTGGGAGAATGGTGAGGTGAGTCATCGTGTTTAATGTGAGTTGAGCTGTTCTGCTTAACATTCCAGTTCCCCTGTGCCCCTCCCTATTCCTTAGATAAGCTTGGTGGGCTGAAGGAGACACTTGCTCTTATCTTTGTTTAGCTGCCCTATCTCTGCTAGGAGGGATGATGGTCAGTGCCTCTTGGCCTGGAGTTAATTACAATTCCTCTCTGGGAAATAGCCCTGGCTTATACCAAGAGCCTGCCCTGAAGCTCAGTACCTCATCCTATACATGTTTAATACACACAGTGAGCATAACACAGATAGGCCTCATGATTGCAGGGGCACCCAGTATTCAGTATTCAAAAGTAGCAGACCCTCTGATTGGGCCAGCCTATTGATCAGAGATGATAAAAGTCTGGCCTGAGTGGTCAGTGGTTGTTCAAGACTGGTCTTCGGTTCTAACAAGCACCTACAGAAGCCAGCTGTAGGCCTGAGGAATAAAAGCAAGGAAGCTTGTTCACCTCATCTGAACTTCAGAGCTTCTCTGTGATGGATGGATTCTGCTGTGAAGAAATTTGCCAGCTGTGAAAGAGCTAAGGGATCAATTAGCAGCCTGAATGCAGGTGCAGAGGACCAGCTGTTTCTAGGGCTTGTTGAGCATTGGCTTGGAAGACAAGGGAATTGCAAATAGCTACTCATGATAAGGAAGCTTGCAGCATATCAACAGAGACAGAGGGAGACGGGGAAGCTTGATTCCACTAATCCTTTGAAGGTGAGATAACTTTGCCCAGACCCCTCCCTGGTGCTGTTGCAGCCTGTTATACTTGCAGTTACAATCTGTAGCTGGTGAAGAGTGTCCTGTGGTTCAGCCCCCCTGCCTTTCTCTTTGCGATTCATGGAGGTACCAGGGTGTACTGGCACTCTGGCCAGCCAATTCCCTTCTACAGCTAGCCAGTGGCTACTGGTCAAGTGGGACTCCAGTAAACATTAGGCACCTGTGATCAGATCCCTGATGCCACCAGAGCGGTGTCCTTGCTAAGGACGGAGGACATTTCTGTTCTTTTGGTGGTGGGTTCTGGGGCTGATCTGGAACGTTTGACTTCACGCCATATGCTGAAACTACACCATTGCAATACAAGGATTGGTATCGTGGCTCCAGCGAATGAGAGCAACCCTGTCTAACATGGTCTGTAATATGCAAAGCTAATTGTGTGTCTAAAGGTTAACTGTGTTTGTATAGTGCTTAGTGTTTAGGCACTATAATACTGTTTGGAGTCAGAACTCTGGTCCAGAGGGTTGTAGAGGTGTCTGGCTTTCACTGTTTATCCTAGTTATATGTGTAGTATATTTCGCTCATGTGTGTTAAAGTATTTTTCTTTTTAAAAAGTAAAGCACTGACTGGACATTGATCCTATTAGCTGGTAGTACAGTGTACCATGTATTCTGAATGTCTAAACCCACCTCACCTCCTTGAGTAAGCCTTGGACTGCGCTGTCTCTCTACCCTGAGAGAACAAGTGCTGGAGAGGAGTACTTGGTTAACCAGTTTTGGGTCCACTGGTACTGAGGCCCCAGGACATCACTGGGGGACACTCCAGTTGATGCGATTGGAGAGTGGTAGGCCCTGAGTGCCCTGGTGCCCAGGAAACCAGGTCTAACACCCATAATGCATTTTTAAGATCTAGTTACTTTCATGAGATGCAATGATGTGACTAACTTAAATTTTTGAGCTTCTGTGTGGTTTAGTCTGTCTGTCTGTCTACATACACGGTAAAAGTAAACAAACATATGAAGTAAGCTTATCTTCTTGCTAATGAGCTAGCTGATTTGATACAGCTTCAAAGAATGAGACATCGCCATTCTTCCCCACTGGTCAGATTCCATTTGAACTTTGATTACTACTGAATTATTTGGATTATTTAATCCCCCATCTAATTGTCTGGTGATTTTCGTACTTTTACCAATATAACTCACTGTTTCCACTTATATTACTTTTCCATTATTAAATGTGTTTCTTTTAACTACATTGGTTTGGGCTTTCATGTTTGTTTATATTAAAATTGTATTTGTGTTCATTTGGCATTCCAGTGACCAAACTGGAGCAGTAGGCAGAAACCTGAAAACAAGATGATAGCAGAATAGAGATGAAGGTGTGAAGAACATACACGAGAAGACTACCCAAGAATAAACAGCAGCAAGTGTCAGAAGTGCAAGAAGAGTCTTCTCCATTTTGCACCTTCAAACACCAAATCATCTAAAGTCGCCTCACTAAGTTAAAGTTCAGATGTAGAATTCTGAAATGGTTGAATTCCTCTTAATCTAACTACTCTCAAGTAGCCATCATTTTACCACTGTCATCCAACCACACCTCAACTTCATTGGATATCCTATGTTGTATGACTGTTAAATGGTTATTCTTTCCTCCTCTGATTTCAGATTTTACAAGAATGCAAACAACACGGTGGCTTAGCTGTGGTTGTATATCATTTGCTGCAAAACCTGTGGATTGTATTTATGTGATTGATTGGTTCAAAAGTGCTCCATCAGAAAAAACAGAGTGCGAAAACAATTACTGGTGAGAATTGAGTCTTGGATTCAGATCATCATCATTGGGGTACTACCCAGTGTCAGAGGCCTGGGTGAAAAAACTCGATGATATTCAACAGCAAATTTCTTTTAGAGATTACCTATCTTGAAGTGCAAATCTGAGTGGAAAGGGGAAAAGGAATAGTCAAACATGAACACAGATTTGGGGCAGACAATGAATAAAGAACAGAGAATGGTGGAACCCATCCAGAATAAGAAGAACATATGATACTTTATTACAATGTAGGTGAAGAGAGTGACGGGGTATCCTAGATTGAATGGCTAAAAGGCAAGAAAAGACAAAACTCTTCAGTTGAGAGGTAAAACAATACAGAATATGCACATTATTCATATGTGAAAGACTTGAAAGGTTCAAAAAGGTATTTGAGGTAAGCAAGCACAGAGCTGTATAAAAGAAAAGGGTATGTGACCAAGTACAGTACTTGAGGTACAATGTAGTGAAAAGGAAGGAAAGGAAAAGAGTGGTAATCCCAAGTAGCTCAAAGCATGCAAGATGAAAGACAGAAAGACAGCCAATTGCTTGAACCACCTGAAATAGCTAAATGATGAAGTAAAATACATAGCATATAATGATTGCTGTTAGTTATCATTAAAGGCCTGCAAGTCTAGAAGAATGAGGGACTATGAGTGTTTATATGATGGGCAATCATAAGAAATTCACTAAAAAAGAGAAGGGTACTTTCAGTGGAATACGTTTGAAGTATGCTAGGCAGGCTTGGTTTTTCCAAAGGATAATGTAGAGAAGCATTTACAGATTACAGAAGAGCTGCGAAGAGTGATGGATATCCATAAAATATCATGTTTTCCAGGTTCTACAGGGAGGGGAAGAGTCTGATTTGCTGAGGGGGCTGGACCAGCGTTAGTTCCAAACTACATCACATTCACCACTGTGTTGGGATGGATCTGATTTCACCTCAGAGGGAGTTGGGGCTCAAGTTTGGGGGTGGTGGGAGGAGAGTACAAATGGGGTGAAAGAGTTGTACACAAGTTTGCTGTTGACATAAAGGAGTCCATCCACTATGCAGTTAAACACACAGTTGTAAAAGGTTCAATGATGAGGTTTGCTACTTGGAGTTTAACATTTTCTGATTGTGTGCACAAGTTGTTAAGATAGTTTCTTGGAATGTTAGGGGACTAAAGTCTCCAGTGAAGTATCACATGATTTGGTGGGAGGTAGCCAAGGGGTCACCTGATATAGTATGTCTACAGGAGACCCACCTATGGAAACCCAATACTAAATATATGAAGCACATATTTGACCCCACACAGTAGTTTGCCACTCCACAATCCAAAAGTGCAGGAGTCATTATCGGATTACATAAAGATCAAGGGTTTGAAGAGTCTAGGACCATTCGAAGAAGAGAAAGATGGGAGCTACATTTACTTGGAGGGAAAGTTTGAGGGCCAAACCTTCAACAATTAAAATATAAACACTTCTAACACAGGTCAGGATAACCTTCTATGGGACCTCCTAACTAAAATAAATACATGGAAGGCTGAGGAGTTATTTTGTGTGGAGGATTTTAATACTGTACCAGATGCTTTGATAGATAGGAACCCCCAGGACAGGCATCTACAGCGTGGCATGTCTAAAGCGCTAAGGTCTAAAATGGAGGCACTCGGGTTGATAGACATAAGCAAAGATAAGTTTCCAAATGATAAAGGCTCTACCTACATTTCCCACATACACAGAACAATCTCTTGCAATCTGGTGTGGGGATCTCAGGGATTGCAAACAATAACTCATGGTCCTGTGTAAATCTATGATCATTCAATGGTAACCTAGAAAGGGGGCTACATGAAGAGCCAAAGAGACAAAGAGACAAAGCCTTGTAAAGTTTGATAGAACCTTACTCTGAGATAAACTGATCTGCCAGTCCCTGAGGGACACCAGCAATAACTACTCTGAAAACAACAAAGGAGATTTTGAATCAAGCACCAACTGGGAATGCACTTAAGGCATTAGAGGTCACTGTTTAGCAGAGGAGTCTAACTGACTGTGTGTAAGCTGAACGATTAAAGCCTTGTGAGAACCTCAACTACAGATAGCTGAAGCGGAGCAAAGGGAGATGGGGATGCTAGGAATACTGAGAAGCACCAATGTTGAAAGGCCAAATAGGGTTGCTATCCACAGAGAGGTCAGAAAAGGCTCTTTTGAGTTTGAAGCTAAAAATGAATGAGAAAGCAAACAAAACCAACTCCCTAGTAGCCAAGAGATTGAGAAAATCAACATAATGCACACGCATAGCATCCTTGAAGAGCACAGACAGCTTGTCAGTTAGTAACTCAGATGAGAAAACATTGACTATCTGCTGTTTACTACTCCTGCCTGTATGTGGGTAGTCTGGCCCCTCAGGAAGATCTGGATGCAAGTGTTGTTACTGGCAAACAGGGAAGCCCAGGAAATGCCTATCTTGGTGGGAGAAGTTTCTATGTTTATAGATGGCATACGTACTAACAAGTCTCTGGGTCCTGATGGTCTGTCCAGTGGCTTTTATAAATAGATTAAGGTCAAGCTGGTATCTAAACTCGTGGCCCTTTACAATTTGTTTCTTGATTCAAGAGAAATTGCTCCCTCGATGACTGAGGCACACATTACACTTATATCTAAAGAGGGTAAACCTGAGGACCAGTTTAGATTGTATAGGCCAGTAGCACTACTGAACTCAGACGCTGCAATATTTCCTAAGATACTAGCAAATAGGTTAGCACCCAACCTTCCCCATCTGATACATACTGACCAGACAGGTTCATCCCCAACAGGCAGGAGGTCAATAACACCCAGCGAGACCTCCACCTTATCGAACAAGTCAACCTATGAAAACTTACACTAGCAATAATTTCACTAGACACTGAAAAAGTGTTTGATTGGGGGCTAGTTGTTCTTGAGGACAGTCCTAGCGGCGGTGGGCCCTGGCATTAGGACATGGATAGAAGCCAGCTACTCAGGGGTGGCTCCTCCACTAAGGTGGAGGAGCGTTGCCCCGCTACTTTCAAGCAGTAGGGGAAGGAAAAATAAAATAATAAAAAAGTTATTATCATTTTATTTTTCCTGGGAGCCGGGTTAGGACTGGGTGGGGCTGGGCTGGATGATGGCAGGAGGGGGAGTTTAATCTGCACAATAAGTGTGCATATCTGTTTTGCCTTTGGACAAACAGACATGCGCACTTTGCATTTCTCCACCTGGCTGTATTTCACTGCCAGGTGGAGAAAGTGCACAGGCCTTCACTCCCTGTGTAAGCACCAAAGCAGTGTGTTCACACCAATTAGGATGCTGCTGTCATGCTGCTGACAGCAGTGTCGTGATTGGCTGGGAGCATACTGTATATGTTGCCTGGAAGAGGACGGAGGAGACGCAAACGGTTTCCGAAAGAAACAGGTAAGTGTTTTCTTTAATGTATTTTTTTTTTTACCAGTCACCCCCCACTCTGCCACCGCTATTCAGTGGCAGTTGCCACTGCAGCTACTTGTGACTCAAAATTTGGATTTTGATCAATGGAGCAAGAAATGATTCAATCCCCCGGGGCAGAGACCTCTCCTTGATCTTGCTTGCGTTGGCCATGGACACCTTGCAGCAAGTATTAAACAGCACTTGGAGATCAGAGATATGACCTTTGGAGAGGATCAGCATAGTATTCACCTGTTTGCTGACGACATTTCACTGACTGTGTTGGACCCTGAGACATCCATCCCACGAGCTCTGGAGGTTACTGAAGAATACAGCCATTGATCAGAGTTGAAGGTTAACCTTAGAAAGTCCTAACTATTTAGTGCAGGGCTTGATCAGGCGACAAAAGAGAGTATCAATCGCTGGGTTAAAGATAAAAGCAAATATTTGAGAATTTACTTTATGTCCAAGATCCCAGAAGTATATCAAGTGAAGTACTTAAGATTGTACAATTTGATTACTCAGGTTCTCCGTAGGTGGCAGAGATTATACATCTCGTGACTGGGCAGAGTAATGGCAGTAGAGCTAAATATTCTAAACAGGATACTACATATCTTTCAGGCACTTCCAGTTAAGATCCCAGATTCTGACATGAGTATTTTACAAACTGCCACTGACAGATTCATATGGGGTGCAAGCATGTAAGAGTGTTAAGGAGGGTCTTGAGAGCAAATAGAAGCTGCGGTGGTCTAGTTCTACCTGACATAAAGAAATAGTATAGAGCATCCCTGCTTCTCTTTGACTGGGCCACTACTGAGATAAAAATACATCAGATCCACATGGTGGAGAGGCTCAATGGGCATTCCATGACTCCATAAAGCGTCATGACCCCCAGCCTGCTATGTCTCTGAGATTCTGTGACCCATCCTAGATATAAAGAATGTTACTATGAAGAGAGATAAAACCACAACCTTCCCATCCCCTTAGACGCCCCTCTTCCAAAACCCAACTTTACTCTCCTATTTAGTAGGCAAGATTTTTAAGAATTCATCAGAGGGAGGCTATAGAATATTGATGAATTTGTTCAAGGGGCAGAAATTAAATAATTTGACAAGTGTAAGAGGTACCTCCATCTACAGGAAACCAAGCGTTTACATTATTTTCAGTTGCAATACTGGGTTATTCAGGCCAGCATGTAAACCTCTTACCCATTGTGAAAAGCTTTTACTTCTTTTTCCTCAAACATTTTTGCTGCCTTAGTGTCTGAAACTCCCCTCATCAGTTAACCATACATGAATGAGTAGCAAGGGGCACTGAACGCCAGTGGAAACATTTGTGGTTAGATGTCCTATACCTATGTACAAGTGTACAAAGTTAGGACGTTATGTACAAGAACATGATCTTTTGACACATTGTCCCTGTGAAGGTGAAACGCATTAAGGGGACGTGTCCAGTTTATGCTGGAGAAACTGTGGAACGGAAGGGTTCACATTCATATATGTTGTCCGCGCCCCTGGCTACAAATGTTCTGGAAGGAGGTTTTGAGTTACATAAAGGGGGTGGTGAGATACTCTATTTCAGCTGATGTGGCAGTATTCATACTGCAGCTCCGGCCCACTGAGATTTAGGGCCTGATTTAGATCTCAGCGGACTGGTTACTCTATCACAATGGTAACAGATATCCCGTCCACCGAAATATAAATCCATATGTTCCCAAACACTGTGATCCGTGAGACTGACCAGGATCTGAAACCCTGACTTAGACCATAATAAGTGCAGCAGCTCTTCCTAGGATAGTCATTTTATGAAGTACAGGACTTTACAGTGGATAGAGCATTCATGATTTTCAATGCTTCACCTAATGTTTGTTGAGAGGGAATGGGAGGGAGTAGAGGGTCATGTGCTGAGTGGATGTTGTATGTGCTTATGTGAAAACGAGTAAAGTACCTCTGGAGCAAAAAAAACACAAATTATGTTAGGAACATAAAGGAATCTGCTGCCGATGCTTACATTTCCCCTTCCATCACTCCCATTACTTGCAATGTCTGTGGACTAGCATGAGCACTACCACTGATATTTAGAGCACACATTCTATGTTTTTAGACAGATCATGGTCTACAGCAGAACACTTGTGCTGCTTGCTCATCAGTGTCTTTCGTGTTGCTTCGCATTGCCTGTGAAGGCATTCAATTTTATTTTTGCATAGGTTCATGATACTTAGGGCTGCACATGCGTCCTCAAAAAATCACATGCCTATAAAGAGCAGATTTTCATCCCAGAAACATTCATTTATTTCCATACTTTTGTAAAATTATTATGTTGATTGGTCTAACCTACAATGACCACAAACCATAGCATTAAAGCTGCTTTTCAGTCTGGCATTGTTTCAGTTCTTAATATTCCAGTCTACATCTACCCCTGTTGTATTGGGTTTCTGTACTTCTAATTACACCCCAGCATCTACAAACAACTAGCTTTTTCATTTCAGGGCAACATTTAAGATCCAAATATAACGATGCAGCTTCAGTCTAGGAGTTAGCCTAATGAGTCTTTTAAAAGAACTAGTCTTCTCAAAAGGAACATATGATACATCTTGTGACAATCTCTGAGAGGCTGACCTCTGTAGGAGATTAAAACTCTGAGACTTCCTAGGGCTGAAATGTTAGAGGAATCTTTTGTTATAGATATGAGGGAATAGTTGAAATAAAACACTTGCTTCTAAGCCAAAAACTACATTGAGTGTTTTACAAATTAAACCTGTGCGCTGAATGATTCTGAATGTATCAAGTTCATCAGCTGTAGCAAAAGAAATACACATAAGTATTAAACCTTCCTTTATGACAACAAGCAATCAATACCCACCACTGTCAATATGTTAATACTATACTGTGGGTAAAGAAAACACATTTGTGCAAATAAAGACCTTTCTTTTGCTGCTCATTGAAAAAAATTGTGAAGATTAGAATTCATATCCTTTTGAAAGAATGACTCCCGTAAACAATGTTTAAATATCAGTCTAAATTCTTGAACACAATGCTACTGCAGAATACGTCTCTGAATATGAAACACTTTGCTATTTCCAGTCATAGCATATATATTTCAAATCTAGCACTAGGAATCTGGCTGCAGCTACTAAGTATCTTGATTGACTAGCAAAGAACACTCTGAAACACAAGGGTCTTCTTATCATCAAATCCAGGACAGTGGCAACCATTGCAAGTCTTGTGTTACTACTGTGGCACCCCAGTACTTGAAGCCTTTTCTGACTCAATACATGTTCGTCACATATCGCCAAATATACACAGCGATGCTGAGGGCCACAGACAAGGTAACATTTGATATAAAACAATAAATTCTAAATCTTTTTAAAATGTGAGGTTTAAGGTTTTGCTGAAGGTCTTCAGCATTCATTATTATGCATGACTGGCACCAATATGGAACTCTCCAGGAACCCCGGCCTGCTCAATGGATAAACTTAGTTATCTGTGCAAGCAAGCTGGATATAATATTTGGAGGGGATCTAAGAAATGGAGACAGACTAATTGAGTGGCAAGATATCCTAGGTGCAACAGGTAGAAAGATATTGAGATTCAAATATCTCCAGTGGAGATCATGGTGGTTGGCCCAAGATTGGAGTGATGAGGGGAGTGGGGAATATTATGATGTATTAACAAATAAAGTCATGCTACGGAAAGAGGTCGGTTACTGGCACTGGGAGTTCATCAAGGCTGAGGAAAATTATCTAGCTACACCGCACCAAGATGGGAAGGTCAGTTTGCAAGAACTGCCAAGAGAAGAAAAATTGCATTTATCTAGAAATGTGCTTAATTCTGCAGCCAAAGTTGCCTCCTTAAAGAAAAGTCATCTCTTCACTATTCACAGGATACACACCGGACCTCCAAAAAACTAGCAAAGCTTACACAAGGTCAACCAAGATGTACAAACTGTTACCAGCCAGGAATGGCAAGCGTTTGTCTGTGGACTGTTTGTGTATACAGACATTTTAGGAAGCTTTAAGTAAGAGCTTAAGAGGGATTACAAAACAAGATCTAATTCTAATGAGAATGGATCTATCTACTTCTATATTACTGAATAAAGCCCAGAATAAACTTGTGTTTCATTTAATGTTGCTAGCCATACATTAACATCAATGTTATGGATGTAGTACAGCCAAACAATTTCAGATTTCAAAAGAGTCACTTTCCATTCATATCAAGTGCAATAACTGATTTCTTTTATATTGTACAGAAAAACACTTATTTCACTGCTTAGAGTGAACTGCCTCTTCTTCAGGGCTTAATTAAATCTCTACCAAAATAATATTTTAAAGATACAGAACTAGGGAGAATTATGTATTCCAGTGCATCAATCGCCCTACATGAACCTATAACTGAAATAGTAGGGCCCGTCAGGCATTAGAGTGCCGGCCCGACGAGGAGCATGGCCTGATGATGAAGCATGTCACCCAATGGTGAGTGAGGGCTACTGTTCCTGTAAGATTAATGCATGTGGTGACTGCAAAGACCCCCTACCGTAGTTGGTGAAATGGAGTCCTGTCTTTTGGAACAGTGTGTCTTATTTCAGTTATAACTTAATCAAATCTCCTTGTGAGCTAATAAATCAGATCTATCCTTCCAAAAATCTGTAAAGTTCGAGCAGTTGGTGGGATGATGAACATAGTGGAGATGGGAAGATCAGTAGAATACATTATTAGTAAATGAAGAGATCCAAGACATTTAACCTAATATTGAAATTCAGGATCATGAATTGGTGAATTTTGGATCTTTAGGATAATTGATGAATAAAGCTTCGAAAAAGCAAAGGATTCTCCTAAAAGAGGTAAATGGAGTCTTTTTAATAATCAGCTCATTTTGAAAGGATTAAAATGACGGTGGAACTAAAAAAGAACTCTTGCAGTTTGGCTGTACTACATCAATGATACTTAAACAAGCAGCACTGAATTTTGGAAGTAATAATTTGTACATAAAGATCCAAACTTGTGAAATGAAAATGAAGAACTAATGAAATTAATAATGTAGTGCTATGTTCAAGGAATACATTTAATTGCTCTTAAATTCTAAAAGTGTTATTATTTTTGACTCTCCACAAATCTTTAACATTTATTGTTACACTGGTTCATGATACCCTCCAAAGGTACTGCTTGTAGAATTTGCATTTGTAAGGGTGTGCTACCAATGAGACACATCTTAAGGGAGGTTGTATCTTAAGTCAACATCGTTTTTACAAATGTTATGTGAACACAATCTGGTATATGTTTTAAGATCCTGAAATAAACAGGTATGAACCAACTTACCAGCTTGAGCAGAACGGACGGACAAATTGTGACCCATTCATCCCTCTCAAACACATCTGAAAAAAATGTGTACTGGGCAAATAACAAGCCTGTCAGAAATTGTGAGGCATTTTGATTTATTATTGTGAGTTCTGCCAGCATTTCGCCACAAGTGTGCAAACAGAAAAAGTCCATATTGTTATTTTTGATGCTTTATTTTATGCAATTATCGATCAGAATGCATTTAATAGTGTAACTGCAGAATACAATAAAAATGTAATGAAAGCAAAGAATGTAAATATAGAAATAGACATGCTACAGAGTGCATTTTCGGCATCCCTACATGCCTAATCCTAACGATAAAAGGTCTGCCATCACAAGGGCTCAGTAGGTTAATGTTGTCAATATACATGCGCTCCTGAACTTCATCTATTTTTCCAGTCCACAGTCTGTCTTAGAGGAGAGGCAGAATTGTGTCTATGAGAAAAGACTGTTAAAAGATAGTGAGCATAATGGACTTTATGCAGCTCTGTGAAGAGTTGTGCTGTTCTCTGTTGTCATCTTGGATGAACTGACGTACTGTTTACCCTCATCAAGCGGGCTGTGAACAGCTATTTTATAACATCCACATCATTTATTTTGAGAGAAAAAAAGCTTATGACCCATGATGTCAGGTGGGAGAAATAAGATGAGAATTCACTTGTATGTTCATGATAAAGCCTAAAGCTATAAAAAAATTTCCTAAGCACCAGCTGGTCAAATTAATACAAGAATAGTTAAAATAGAAGCATCCTATCAGAATGCATGATAAATGTAATACATGTTGCTACATTACACTAAACGTTGATGCATCAGACATAGCAAATAAATAATGACATATGGGCTAAGGCAAAATGTATATCAAGGTGACTTGGAGGGATAGGATTCTCCCATCAGCCACAAAATGTATGTTAGTTGACAACCACTAGCTGAACAGTCACTAGAATAAGGCACTAATGGCAGTCTCTCAAAGAGAGGAAACATCCAGTCCCTGTGCTTGGGGGCTATCACATATTTGCATTAATTTAGCACTGTCTGAAGGTAATTCCAAAAGCACACAGTTACTAGATGAGTGTCTCTTCTTTTTTGGAGGTAGTACTGAATCTAGAAGAACCTAGCTCTACTCATGTTTAAAGTTCTTAGATTCCAGACATTTGGCTCTCTAGGGTATGGTTTATGAGTTCTTCAAGTGGGGCTACTTCCCTGAGTTGTCGTTATATTCCTTGTACTTTCCTTTATTACATGTATTTCTAGAATATATGTGATCGCTTATCATTGACATCTGGTTTGTTATTATTCAGTTCTAATTATTGTTGAAACCTTACTATTACAATGCTTTCTGGAACATCACCCTATGATGACAGAACGCAACATACTTTACCATCAACTTTGTCATCCATCAACTATCAAATACGAAACTGCTCACGCATCTACTTGAAGTCTGAACACATTACGAAAAAATTAACTACGTTTTATATCACCATGCAAACGTTTCCTCTCAACAATGAGCACCTAATGCTAAATCACCCCTCATTGACATGAGATTTTGATAGACTTTGACATACTAACATCTAATGGAACACACATGACAGAAACCAAAACTGGTTAACATCTTTCTTATGATAAGTGCAAAATACCATGGAAAAGATACCAGAAAAATAACTTACAGATGCTGAGCTAGATAATTAAAAATCCTCTTTTAATACAACTATGTATCGGGGTAGAGCTAAATACTTAATAGGTGAAACATAGGCAAACTAGATGGCAAAGGCTAAAACTTTTTTTCCATTGGTCGACACCTGTGTGAGACTTTCATGCATGCAACACAATGCCCCTGTGTTTCTATTTTCACATTTTAAGTGTATAAAGAAGGTAATGCAAAGGGAGTAAATCATTTAGTGCTGCAGTACTGACAGATTGTCTAGTCAGTGGTTTCCAACCTTTTCTTTATTAGGAGCTATTTGAGTTCATTGAAAATCATTCTGACCTATCAATATTGTTAGTGTAGTAGTAGTGACATCAAACAAGATTAAATCAGTGTTCACTCTGTGCAACATTACCAACAGTGATCACCTCATTGCATCAGGAGTGGTAGCTAGCAGCAATTTTAAAAATAATTTATCAATTTGGAATGCCTTTACATGGGCACAACATAATAGTCATAGACACAACATCCCTGACACCAAGGTAATTATATTACAAATACATATTTTCAATGCCAAATGATTTTTCACTCAAATAACAGCTTCGAATATATTTTGGAAAGTCAACCATTTTTTCTCCAGGTATCAGCTTGGGAGTTCTAAAAATACACACATTGTTGTCTTGAATACATACTTCTCAGTTTTGGTATCCATATATTGATTAATTCATCCAACCAAAAGCTTTTCATTTAGTAGGATGGGCAGCACACATAGGAGCTACCTAAAGGTAGCTGAAGAGCAAACAGAAACAAACAAGCTACTCGTTGAAGAACCCTAGTTTAGATTAATCTCATTGTGTTGGTTAAACTTATGTAGCTCGTTCAGAAAGATTGTGAGAATAGCAATTGTATAGGGACGTTGGTTCAAACGCTTCCTCTGAGGCTTATTTGAATGCACTACAATGCTTACAATTTATTACCATGCTGCCCAGCGTTCTCAATAAATATTTTACTAGCTGAGCCAGAGCCTATTCCACGAGATAGGCATGTTAGCTCACTTGCAAACTTTTTCTCTCCTCTTTTTTCATTTGAACTCTTCCCCTTATCCTAAACTCCCCTTACGTTTGTGCCACAAACTCTTTGTCTTGCCCTACATAGCTCTGTACCATGTTGAACTAAAACATTGATGCCATGCCACCAGGGCACACAGGGGTGTAGCTTGACCAGTACAAGTGGGGGCATGTTAATCATTATATGGGAAGAAGTGCTTGAGAGGGTTTTAAGGGCCAGTGGGAAAGGAATGCGGAAAACACAGTAATTTGTAAAATTACCATGTATTAAGACCTTCAACACAGAGATGGGAGTAAGCGTGTGTGTATTTTTGGCCTGAGTGAGTATTTAAAAGTTCCGGATGAAATCTGACAGACATGTTAAAATACCCGACTGAAAACTCATGTACCCAACTATTTATTAAATAATACATTTGTTTGGGGGGTGTAACACCCCAAACACCCAGAAGCTATGCCCTCTAGAGCACAAAATCACTGTCTTTATTGCTGGTCTTCCTGAATATAAAGTAAGGATATTTAGAATATGGTTTTATGAAGTGGTATCTTTTATTGAATTTGCTGATGTGGGAAAAAGCTTGCATTTGAACTGATTTAACAGTTAAAGATTGTGAGTTTAGGAAACATTTCAAGCTTCTTTCGAGCTGCACCAAAAATAGGTGTGGTGCAAACTATGATAACATTTATTTTCTGAATTATATAAAATAAAGATGCATATCAGTGTTTCTTCCAGCACCTTGCATCTCACTGAAAGGGTGCATTAAATACGTCTGATACCAAATGTCGAGACTTGTGAGCTTCTCTGCTTAAAGATTTTTCACATTTTATTTTCAGTGGAGGCTCCTCCGCTTTGGCGAAGGAGTGTTGCCCCTCCCTTTTACAATAAAACAATAATAAACTGTGTTTATTATCGTTTTATTATAAAAACGGTGGGGCCATGGGGCATGACAGGGACGGAGGGGGAGTGCACAGCACTCCCCTTAATGTGCATGTGTGTTTGGCCGGCTGCCTCGGGCCAGCCAAACACACTAGCGTACTGGGCTCTCTCCAACTCGGCACTGTGTTGCCAGGGTTGGAGACAGCAGGAGGAGGTTCCTACTCTGTCTCGGAGTGCCAAGCCAGCGTGCTTCAACCAATCCTAACGCTGCTTTCATGCTGCCAGCAGCATGAAAGCAGTATTAGGATTAGCAGCGTGGCAGGTTGGGAGCCTGTGCCTGCTGTGAGGACCAAGGAGTGGTGCGGTGGTGGTGGCAAGGAAGGTACGTTTCCTTTTATTATTAATATTTTAGTTTGTCCTTCCCCCCGCCATGTGCCGCCCCATCCCTCCCTCCGCAAGCCACGAATGTTTATTTTATTAATCCAAACAAACTTTCCAAATTTTGTCATATTCTCGCATTAGAAATAGATAAGCCTGTAATTTCATGGTCTTGGGCACCAGACTGCTTCAAACAGGCTTGTTCTCTTGAGGTGATACAAAGAAGTTCTTGAAATTCTTTAAGTCAAATCAGAACCTGGATATTTTGGGGAAAAAAAGTAATTTTGTATTCCAAACCTGCATTTCAAAGTTATGTAAATACATGTTGGCAGTAGAGTGTTACACTTCTCACTTTCTAAACTGTCCCTTCATTAAACAATGTCCAAAAGAGTGGTTGTTTCATATTGACTGGTATTCCTGCAACAATACTCTGCACGCAGAAGGTGACAGATGTAGTATTCACTTATAAGTTCAGGCTCACAAAATATCTCTTTTGGCTGCTCTCTATAGTAGCTGCAAAGAAAGGCCACAAGCAACTTCTGTCAGTTTATTACTAACAGACTTTTATTTTTGATGCTGCTTCCTTATTAGGTCGAGACCTAATGTGATTAGCAGAGAATAGCTTTCAGAGCACTATAAAGAGATGGGCTCATAGGTTTGAAATTGAGTGCTTACACTGAATAAAGTGCTTTGTTTCACTTTTTGACTTGAGACAAAGCTTATACTTAATAAACTAGCACTGAGTTGGTTATGGTGGCAAGACAATGATCATGACTTTAGGCCTGATCTGTTTATTATGAAATGGTATAACGAGATAAGTAGGCCAGATATATTTACTGTGAAAATCATATGTGAAAGCATGTGAGAATGGATCTTTGTTACTCTTTTTTTAGTCTACAAAGAGGTATTGGGTTACATGAAGCCTCATGTGTTGTAGCAGTCAAAGGTTTTGGTGTTGGTTACACCCTCTTCCAAACAGTGGGTGTAGAAGATTTGCAATTGAACCATCATTGTTAGTTCCTCTTAGGAAAGTAGTATTTTGCTTTGCCAATAATAATTCTGGGTACTTTGGACATTTCATGGGTGTCTTGCAGAAACCAAGTTACAAGATAACTGTACGCCTGATGTTTGACTTGTACCCTAAGTGCATGGGTCTGAAGTAATTATGGTGACAAGCCAGTGATAACAGCTATAGACCTGATTGATTCCCTGGCAAATGGTATTTCAGATGCCATCGGTCTGATATGTTTATTACGAAAGGGTACGATAAAGGCAGTAGGCCTAATTTATTTAATATGTAACATATGTCCAAGCCAAAAGGCCATTAAAGGTGGATTGTTTTTGCTCTGTGTTAAATTGAAAGTCAAGTTGATACCTGAAATTTCACAGATTTCCTTTGTAGAAGGATTTTACTGCTTGTTACCCTCTTTGACAAACCCTAAGGCTAGATTGTGTGCACTGTAATAATTCTTGCTAGAATCTTGTCGGAAAACCTAATAGGCTCAGCTGTCTGCCAGGATCTTCTAATTAAAATAATTCATTAAGTATACATTCATACATATATACACTGTATCCTTTGTTTCAGTCCTCTTCTGCCACTGTTCTGTCTGTCATTTACACTCTGCTTCCATCCATTGCAGTGTACTGCCAGGGGTAATGGTTCAGTCCAAATCAGCCATTGGCTATCTTGCGATGTGAAAGATGGCATTTTCTGATCAAATGTGCACATCCAACTGCAAATGAGTGTGCATGCATGTCAATACAGTTCCTCATTGTTTCTTTGCTTTTCCTTTTATCCCTTAAATTTTTATTAAGACGATATTACTGCTCGATAGGCAGTGCTTCCAAGCTGCTTGCTAGCCACTCACTACATTTACAGTGTGCTGTATCCCACATGGCCACTTCTTCTAAGCCAAGCGACCATTAAGATAACTGTTGTCCGTTGTGTATCATTGTTTCAAGATGGTCAGCACGTTGGCTTGAAACGTAGTGGCTATACTGGAACTTTGAAATAAAGACAGTCTATGTACAATGCGGCTGTAAGATGGATACTGTTGCTATGTTTAATTTCATTATTACAATCATATGCCAGCTGTGTTTAGATGCTACAAAAAATGCAAGTAAATGATGAAATCCACACGGTCTAATGCAACAACTGTTCAACTTTTTGTTTTCTGAGAACTATATTTATTTTTATTCAGTTTATTGATGGCTATTTTATTTTGGTTATACTTGCATTATTTTTGCTGTGTATTTTTTTTCGTAACCTATGTTACTTTGTGTTTTTCTATTCTGAACCTTGCAATTATGCTATTTATGGTTTGATGAATTGCATTAAAAGTAATGAAAACAAAAGAAGTGAGTGTGTGAGGGCTATAGATTGCAACAGAAATAAAATAAAAACACATTTAAAGCAATAACGTAGCATTGGACTGAGGGCCTAATCAAACGCTGCCTATTAAACATACATTTTTTTCCATTTTAAACTCTGCATGACCTGTGCCTGCTTAACTTGCTAATGCTTGCAAGTTGAAATCTTTCTTTTGTACATCTTCCCATGATGCAAACTTTCTATCCTAACTAGCTGATATGCATCGAAATTCCTAATTTGCTTAATAAGTCTTAACATTTGTCACTTATGAATAGGCTTCTAGTGTGAAGTTGAGTGGGAAATGAGACGACGAAAAGAAAAGAAGCTTAAAACTTACACAAGTGGTTTTTTTTTTCAGAAAGCAAAGCAGATGGGAAAATTCCCTCATGTTTCAAGACTAATGCTGAATGGAATAATTGTATCGCATTTTTAGAATTTGTTTTTTTTTAGAATTTACTATCTTCACAGAAACGGTTCCTGTCTCTCTGAGTTTCTTGACTCTGATTGGTAACCATGATGTTGTAATATTGTATAAACATTTGTATCATTGTAATGTATATAAAAAGTGTCCCAGGGAAAGAACAGATTCACACACATAGGCTGGGGAGATACCCTCTGAGACACGCCTTGACAGACTCTAGGACATTCGTACTCTACAGAGCTTGCTGCAGAGACACTCTATCTATGGTTGCCTTAGCTGGCATAACTTTTCTCTTTTTGCCAATGAGAGGCTAGAGAGACTCCCAGATGCTTGCTCCTTTTTTGCTGTTTTATACTTTATTTCTTGATACTCTCTGACTCGGGAAATGCTCCATTACTGAGTTGCTATTGCTGCCTTACAAGAGAACTCTTTATGGGTTACTCAACTAAATGCACTTTTCTTGATTTAGAAATTAAATGAGATTAGGGATCAGGTTTAAGAGACATGTTTTATGCTATGTTCTGTAATGTGTATTGACTCAATAAAGAATAAAAAGATTTATGAACTAATGATTAATAAAATCTTAAACTTTGATTATAACTTTCATTATAGACTCCAAATTAGGTAAAATTGACCGAGTTTATTATTGGTCAAGAATTGCAGTTTTCTTTTTCCTCTGACACTCATTTGCAAGATACTGACAAAAATGCCACAAGAGCTGCAGAGATTTAAAATAGTAGATGACATTTAAAACTCTCCACTATCCCACATACTATGCGATACAGCAAGTTCCAAAACAAGTTGATTAAGTATGTAAAAATGATTCACATAACAATGCAACCCAAGACATTAACTATTTATTTGCATCCACCATGAGCCCTGCAAATTTTCATGCAGTGCTCAGATCTCAAAATAATAAGCATTGGCAAAGCCAATAGCTCTCACTATGAAAAATATTGCTTTTCCAATGCTTGTTTTTTTTGCAGATGCCCACCTTGTTTCATTAAAGAAAAAAAACCTTCGAGCATGGCTACTGTGCTGATACATGCATGAGCTGTGGCTGTCTTTCAATGTTTAAGAAAAATCATTCACAGATCACTGCCAAGCTTGCACATGGTGGACAACTTTGAATGAATTTTCATAAAGCAGAAGAAAAAACATCTTGCAATGATTAATAAAACCGTTTGAGAATAGAGACCAGCTGATACAGTGGTTAATGGCTCTTAGAACATGAGGGGCCTGGGGATCCAGCAGGGGCTGGAGGACAATTATCTTTTTTAATCAAGAGAGCTGGGGTTGAGAAAGGAGGTGGGGTGAGCAAAGAAGAAGGAGAGAAGGAGAGAAAATACTCGTTCATGCACAGCAATGGAAACAGGGCCAGCTTCAGGGCAGTGTGAGCGGTGCAGCCGCACTGGGCGCCGACCTGTAATGCGGGCACTGACCCTCAGGGGGCGCTATGTTAAGCAATTACTTACCATTTAAAAGCACCTTCTGCAGAGTTCCTTGTGGAATCAGCTTTCAGGGAGCAATAAAAATGTCAAGATAACTTTTGTGAGTAATGTTCCTGCCAGAAAGTTCGCTCGAAGTTGTGTCTAGTGATAGTCTTACCTCCCCATAAAATAGTACAGAGGGCTAATGTGCCTGCTGCTAAAAACAGATCTGTATTTTATTTGGTTTACTGAGTGGATTAGTAAATCCAGCCTTTGCCAGCACTTTAATACAAATGAAATGCATGTGAGAGAGGGGATCTTGAGGGGTGACGGGCACTTAGTCGAGCAGGTAGTGAGAGAATCGAGGATAAGGTAATAGGGGGCACCAAAAAATATTGTCACACCGGGCACCACCAATGCTAATGCCGGCCGTGAATGGAAGGCATGATGTCAGCTGTTAAAACATACAAGTTATCCAGTCAAAATATGGTGAGTCTTGAAATACTCCTTGGGAGGAACAAGCACAGGAACAGGGGGGAAAGCAGTCAGGAACATGGAACTGACGCAGACAATAAAGCCACTGAATAATGAGCAAGGGTTTGACACAAAACCCCTCTATATATATCTTCTGTTTGCCAACAGATAGTGTCTGCAGGTGCGACTAAAAACTGTCCAATGTTTGCAAATTACTGGGAACGTCAACCAGGAAAGAGTTGCATGATTGCCTCAAATGAGCAATTAAAACACAAACAAAATACTTTCGGGGGGGAGGATATAAAACTAAAAAGGTCGCCGTTCAACATTGCGTGCTAAAATGCAAATGTGCTGGGGAAAAACTAATGAACACAGACATACGTAAAAATCAATCTACACAATTCCAAAGCACCTGAACCTGCAGACATCAATATGCAGCCTGCCAACAGATATATGCAAATGCCTGTGAGGTATATTTGCGAGGTTCTACTAAAACCATATTACTTGACCAGATTCACAAAGGTCTGCACACCTATGTGTAACATATGAGCACTGAAAAGCAATTTGTGATTATGGTTTTTACATCCCGACTCGCTGTATCAGTAATTAGTGGAACTTTCACAGCCCAAAGTGCCCTCAAGATCATGCGAAATCAGCATGTATACTCGATGCTACACTGTTATAAGGTTAAGGAGAAAATGAAAACACGTGGGCTGCAAAATGCTAAATGGAAATGTTTGTAGTCATCCACAGACATTTTACAGGTATTTCCTAACCTTGGAAAGCCATATGGGACGAATCCTGTGAAAGGCAAGATTCTTTCCACGGGGAGGGAACACCGTATTATATGGAGTTCTGGAGAAGTGTTTCTTAGCAGGGAAATAGATTTTAATTGTGGGAGGTAAATGTGCATATGTAGATTGCAGCATGGCAGACTTTGAGTGCATTCTGAAAATCTACACCAAACACAGGAGAAAATAATTTCCTCCTGCACATAGAGCATTGTGCATCAGGCTGATTGCTGACATGGTGTGAGATGGAATTAATTACTGAATTTAGGGTACTGTCAGTAAGGATTTATCAGCAGAACCCAGTGATGGAAACGGGCTGTCTAGCTTTCTTTTGCAGTGAATTGGCTGCGTCTTTGTTCAGTTTAGATCCTGGCCATGACCTGTCTTGGGAGGTGAGTTGCTGCCAGTTGGATGGGTTAGTATGAAAAGACTTAGATAATAGTTATTCCATGCTGAGGGTAGGGTCAAAGGTGCATCACATAGCTCTGAAATTCTCTTGGGTGGTATCCATGGCTCTTAACACGGAATACGAATTGCATTGTTGTGTGTTTCAATTCTATCTTAATTATGTTTTCAGATAATTTCAGCTTAAACAGTTGATATATTTGTTTTCAGCAGTCTACATAGGTAGCGTATTAGGCAAACAGCGTCCCATGAATCCAAATCAACAAGCACCGGTTAATAGGACAAAGTAGTCCACGAAAACATAAGAACATTCAAGCGCAACAAACAAAATAATAACTGAAGGGAAAATTATTTATTAAATTTCATCAGCGATTTTCGCCTCTATATACATCCCGCTGCAACACTTCCTTTTTCTAATTGGCCTTTGTCACCCAATTTTTTTATTTGAATTTTCTTGTTCACCTTCTGATACTGTATATTCCAAAAATGCATGCGGGTGTCCTCTTGGGGGCTAGGAGGAGTGCTATGACTTTTTTTTTAAACAAAGTAAAACATGAGGTAACTAACATGATTCAAATGTCATTTTACATTCATGAAAGAAATGCGCCTGCCATTGTGGTTGTCCCTGCACTGCTAGCAGGTCAAAGGCCACTGCTTTAATTGTGAAGCACTGAGCCATTGGAGGCTAGGCCACAAGAAGTGCCAGCTTACAAAGGTCTCCCCACAGTCGCTACAATGACTGTTGTTGCCTGCAGAGCATTAGAATTACGCGAACAATACACTGCAGCAAAAGGGCAAGAGGGTGCCTGACCTCCAGACCAAGGTGAAGATCAGCGAACACGTGACTGCTGAACCGCAAATTCATTTGTACTCTGTTTCACAATGTCCCAAAGGTTCATGGGGGGACTAGACATCACTGGCTCTGTCTCTCATATCCAAGAACGGATGCAAATGCCGTACCCAGCAGTTTGGCGTGTAGTAACCAAATCTGCTTTAGAGCAAGTTCGAAATGTCTTCCAAACGCCTGGATTTCTCCACAACACTGCAATGTGCTCAAGCGGTATCCTGACTGCACGAACGCACCTGTAACAGAATACAGACCAGGGTAAGTGCGGAAAAGCAGGTTTAGTACAAGCAGGGGCACCCACAAGTATCTGGACTCAAACAACTGTTCCTTAAGACGAATACATGAATTAATACTTTTTAGCACAAGCACCAATCAAACTCAAGCTAGGGCCCGAAAATGCGGTGGGGCTTTAGTTCCGGTCTGGTGCGCAGGGTGGAATTTTAATAGCTTTTGGAATTTCACTTCTCAAATCAAATTTTAACTGGTGAGGAATTTCTAAGTTGGGGGCCGGGCAGCAAGGTGTCTGCTGTCGTTTTTAGCCAGCCTGCACTTAGAGCAGGCTGAACTGTTAGGTTTTCACTAACAAACAGCAATCAGAATTAGAAGACGGACTGGTCAGCGTGTTAAAAAAGGGTTCTACACCATCAATGGGTGCGGCACCCTGAAAGCGGATGGTATGAGGAAGTGGTCTGTGTAATGCATCTATTTGCTTCTTAGGGCGAGGACCCTTAAGCAATACATTGGTTGCAAAAGAAGCTTGAGGTCTAATGCATGTGATGTAGACCTCAATACAAATCTCTGCGGGGTCAACCTCAGAATTCCTTTACGTTCTAAGAAATCAAGGCGAGGACAATGATAGATTCAGCTCGCTGATTTGAAGGAGAGCAATTGTTATTGCCCTCAAACGGTTAATAAATATCTTGTTGAAACTGCAGACTTGTAATGAAAGTAGGGAAATGAGAATGTCATTTGTGACTATGAAAGGTGTTTGATTACCCACCAGGGGTTATGGAGTGAAGGGAAGTGTGCCAAACATGAATAACCTTAAGTCAACATAGTATAAACCTATATTTGAACTAAGCAACCTCGGCAGAAAAAGAGCTTTTGGTGAGTATCCTTAATTTTTTAGCAATAAAGAGGTTATAAATTGCTGTAAATAAATATTTGGAGTGTAATAGTTATGAGCTGCTTAGCCTGACTAAAGAGTATTAGTTGGTACTGAGAGGATGACAAATTGATCTGAAGCAATGGCGGAAGAAACTCATCATTTGGAAATTGTGGTTCCTAGCCTACAGTATAAACTGCTGACGTGTATATACATGATGCAGTTTAGTGTACCTAGCAATTCATTTCACTAAGTTGCTCAGCTGTCCCAGAACGTTCACTGTTGATGAACAGCTCAACCATGGCGGAGAGCATTTCAGTAAATGGATTCTGACTAGAAGGGAATGAGCTAAAAACGTTTGAATGGAATTCTTCCCTACAGAACAGTAGGCGAGTGTTGCTGGATAACTTGTCTCGGGTTTCTGTATGCCTATGAGAGGATGATTATCCTGCAATCCCTTTAGATCCCCACTACTGTAATAGTTTCCAAGGCGACACAGCACTATTGTCCTGTATTGCAAATTTTATATAGTGCTTCACATCCCCAGTGAGACGGCAAAGTGTTCTGGTTCACATTAGGCTCCATTGCACTCTTTCGGTGTGAATGTTTGACAGCATGCTGCTTGTTGTTTCAGTTCTACGGGAGAAGCTAGGAAGTATGTGAGATCCTAAGACGTGTTCTAAACATGGTGCATCAAACATTGCTGCACACAACCATGAGGTTTGGAAGAGAAAGTGAGAATAGGTGCAGACATGCTGCTGAGCGCCTAAATTCTTACTTGAAATAGTATCAATATTATAATTGAAACTTCGATTATTGCTTTGCCAAGTGACAGGATGATATACCATGGGCATGTGCAGAGCCTGGTATGGCTTTCACTGTCTACAGGAGTCAGATTTGTAGAAAATGTAGGCTTGATTATTTGTAGTGATGCCAACAGGCACACAGGAAGGCCAATTCCTCACTTTCACCTTTTGCTGCCGAGGACACACTGAAGTTCTCACACCATAGATAGCGGGACCCCAGACTCAAAGAAGAGGAAGGCACCTACAACACCAGTGTGAAAAGACTAGTGTATCATTAGGACCCACAATTATCGGGAGTAGTATGTTTGACCCTTGGCATGAGTATTTCGTAGTTTAGGAATAAAGATTATCATGGTTGACACTTACTTATGTAAATATACTGAGTATCCCTGTAGTCAGTGAGATGTCCATGCTGGCCCCCCTCTGTTTCAGTGAGTCCACTTTCTAATAAAGACATGAATTTGAAACACAATTCATCATCTGCAAGAGCATTTATTCAGTAATTTGATTTAAAAATTCCGGGATATTATGAGCAAATTGTACCCATATATAACTGTAGCCATATATACATATGTGTTGCCCACATGTAGTGGATTGGGTCAGGCTCTGCAAACAACTGCTCCTCTGTATGGTTAGAAGCTGTTTGAAGATAGTTTTTAGTGAAGTGTATACAAAAGCATAAATGAAAATAACACACATCAAATCTGACATGTGGTTCTGACTCAAATGTGCAAAACCACAGAAATATACCAGTTGTGCTATGCAAAGTATAAAGCACATCATAACTGGTGTCACCTGCCATGCATGAAACATCTGTTTGCAAAAAAATAAACAAGCAATAGTTAAACTTGGCTGGAAGTGTCAGTTACGGCATGCGTTGTATGTTACATCAGTTTTTAACAGTGATTTTTTTCCTTTGACTCCAGCTGTATATATATATATATATATGTATATATATACATATATATATGTATATATATATATATATATATATATAAAAATATATATGTATTTTCAAAACCACTATATATATATATATACATATACATACATTCAAAACCACAAATAGAAGTATATATAATTTTTTTTTTCAAAACCACAAATACAGCTGCAACCCCACAGGGTAATGGTATTAAGAACTAACCAGTTGTATTATGATAGGCTACTGGATTGATTTGAATGGGAGAGCAGCATTTAATTGAATGGGAAGAAAACCAGTTCTTGAAATGTTAATCCCCCCTAAGTTAACAGCACTTTATTTTTGGCCCAAATTGCATAAAAATGCAGTGATTCCCCCAGGTAGAACCATTGTGTCAGCACAAGGTATTCTCCTGGAGAAGACCTCTTAGTATGTGGAATTTTTTTATACATCCCTTTGTTGAAGCCTTACCATCTTACATTCTTTTTTAAGACGCATCAATGATACATCATGGGAGGAGAATTACCTATTGATGAGTTGGATTTGAACAGTCTATATACATGTATACCACATGATTTGGGGTTAAAAGCAGTACAGTATTTTCTCAGAGCCAGGCCTTTGTCATATTTGTTACATACAGAAATGCTTTTAGATACAATTGGTATATGTCTAAACAACAACTTTTTCATCTTTAATAAGGAGATCTTTCATCAAACCCAGGGGACTGATAAGGGCAAGAGGAAACTGTAGCTATGATAGGGCTTTTGATGCTGAGGTGGAAGTTATGACCCTAAGGTTTATGGAAAGAGGATATCGAATGATTGATATCAAGAAAGCACTTGAAAGAGTTAAATTGTTAAGGCAAGATGATCTGTTGGTATGCAAGAAAAAGTAACTAGATGATAGCAATTCTCTAAGATTTGTTTCCACATTTAACAGTCAAGCAGGGGAAGTAAGAAAGATCTTGAAGAAGTACTGGTCGGTACTTATAACTGATGATACATTTTCCCAAACTCTATCTGATCACCCTATGATTACTTATAGGAAAAGTCCCTCTTTGAAAGACATGTTGAGTCAGAGTTGTTCCCGCAACCAAGTAAGAGAACACCAATACAGGGATTTTACATGTGTGGGAAAAGTAAGGCATATAAATATAGCAAAAACACATGTAAAGTGGAATTCCCTACAGCACCTACAGTGTTCCATATTAAAAAGCACTTGACGTGCAATTCTGATTACAGTGTATATGCCCTGAGAAGTCCTTATAACAATTATTACGTAGAGAGTGCCATACATATGGCAACAAATGAATACTTGAACACACTGCATGAGGAGAAGACAAATCCGGTAGCCAGGCATTTAAAACAATTTCATGACAAAAAGGTGGAAAAGTTCAAATCTATGGTGCTAGATAGGATCCCACTGAGTGGAAGAGGGCAACAAAACTTTGGACTTGAGAAAACTGGAGTCTAAGATTATTATTGGGTACAATACACTGTACCTAATGGGGTTAACCTTGGATGATGAATTGGAAGTACATCTGGGGTGACTGCTATAGTAAAGCAAAATATAACAATTGAGTTTGTAATTGTCTGTTCTATTAATACATGGTCATTACCTTCCTGAACGCTCTCCAGTTGAACTAGGGGATGAGGTACTAAAACCACATTTTCCTCCCCTAAGGTCTGCAGAGACTTGTCTCTAGTGAATATTTCAGCTTAACAATTCCTGATGGGGTTGTTTGGGATAAAGTATCTTTTGATATATATGGCTTGACTGAGGTCAGTCAAAATCCATATGGATTTAAACTGTCAATGAATGATGTATTACCAGCTGGAGTTGTTTCTGATGATTGACATGTAACAACAGTTGATTCTATGCTATCTGAATTAGAATATTTTACTCTATTTGAAAGTGAATATGTTTATCAATCGAAAGAAAATTATGGAGAGATGTTCTGTTATAATTTTATGGACATTATTACATTCACAGAGCAAGTACCCCAAAGACTATTTTTAATTACATACAATGGGAACATTGTTCAACTCTGCCAATGGGGAGTTTGAAAACAAACTCTGAAAAGTTTGTATATTTTTCTGGGCACAGTGTTAAAAATGCTGAGCAGTATTATTTTAAATTGCCAGTGATGGAAATGCAACATATTGGATACAAAATTGATTTATTCGAATTCCTTTGTTTTCCAGTTGACTATAGAAGGCTATGAATATTGTCTAAAGTCGACTGATTCAAAAGAGTGTATGGGGAACTAAAAATTGGCAAATAAAGGGAAAGGAAGCTTTATTTAGAGCATGCCTGATCCCTGTTCAAATGATATTTTTAAACGGAACTGTACAACAGACAAGTTGTTTAGGCTTGGCAAGAATTATGGATCTCAATGCACCCAGTATCCCTGTCCCTGCTAAATTGGATAAATGGCAAAAATACATTAATGCAACTGAAGATCAGCTTGATGGATGGGTCCAAACACAACACTTTCACGTCCTGGCAGGTGATTATTCTGGCCAGTGGACACAAATGGTTGTCATGCGCATTTTGTTAACTCCACATGGGATTTTAAAACGAAAAGACCAGACCCTCACTATGTGTAATCGGAACATTTGGGTATAGTAACAACATACAGTGTAGGGAAATTGTGCAAGCAATGGTTAAAACGTTCCTCACTAGATGCTGTTAAAGAACACCTCAGTCTCCTGTCTAGTATCACAAACTTGCAGGATTTCCTGTTAGGCCCCAGAAAGCAACGTAAAAAGTGCTTCTTATATGCAGTTTATAATGAAATTTGGAAACTTTTTAAACAAGAAGCTGATGCCTGGTTAAGGCAAATGGATCAGGAACATTTACTGAAAACATTGACCGTTGTAGATAATGGGATTAACACCTCGTCTTTCAGGAATCCCCAAGGTGCCTCCTGCGTTGTCTGTCAGCATCCCCAGGGATTAGGGTTAAATCATATCTCTGTTCTTGGTTAAACCTTCATGTTTCTAAGTAAACATAATGTGCTGTGTTACACAATTGGTTTTATCAATGCTTGTTTTACCAGTGCTTGTTTGCTAATGTGAGCAGGTGTAGACATGTGCTTCTAATTGGGTGTGGTGTAGACATGTGCCTCTAATTGGGTGTGGTGACTTATCCACATGTGAAAACTCAACTGCTTTCCTGATTGGCTATAAATAGCAGAGTGAAGCATGCCTCCCTGCTTGGCTTTGTTTTGCTTCCTGATCTCAGCATCTGATTTGGCAGCCCAGTCCCTGCTGTCATTCACGTATTCAGGACTTTTGAGGCAATTCTTTTCTTCATTCCTGTACCAGCTGACACCAGGCATTTCTCCAGCACTCCGGAAAAGACTGCAACTAAGTGACTAGTATTCTCCAGGGAGTTTGTTCTTTGAGCGCTGCACTTTCCTAGAACAGCTGGTGTATTTCTGACCTCGTATTTTGGCAGAGTGCTTATCTTGAAGAGACAAATGCATTTCTGAACATTCTACATTATTATTGTAGTTACTTGCCTAAATGTGCTTCAGGAAATCTGCTTGGGCTCAAGTACTACAAAAAGTGACAGTGCAATTTTAAAAGAGCATTTACGTGACTTTTTTTTCTCTAATACCATAACTCTTGGATTTAACTTGTGTCATTCATGCCTGTGTTTCAGGTTTGAGGAATTTGCTTTTGAAGGGTTTTTCACACACACAGTGAAAACAAATCAGACTGTGTCACCATAACTGTTTAAACCCAGAGTGGACATTTGTATTTCTTGGATTGCTTTTTGTTCCTTTTAGTTTAACCCTATGCATGCAGGAAAGTTATACGTGATATAATTAGTGCCCTTGTTTGTCTTTCTTGTGCATGATAAGTGCAACCACAGTTCTAATTGTAGTGTGCAACAGTGAATCTTTGTGAAGCCAGCCCTAGTGTCCAGTACTTATTGTTATGGTACTCAGTTTAGGTTTTGGTAATGCATTGTTAGTAATTGTGCCAGCAGTTATTATTATCCAAGAAAGGTGCTGGAGCATCCCGGTGTTCTTCTACCGCTGCCCTGCCCACATCAGAAAGAGAGATTCAGTTTCAAGGAAGTTGAGTGCACTAACTCTATTATTACTCTGTCAACAACGACCTGCCCCCCGAAGATACAGGGTGCCTGACTGGACCGGCAAGACGTGGCAGTGTTTTGTCTCTTTCTCTTGCACTTTCCCTTTCCTTTTGGGACACCTGCCAGGATTTCTGTGTCCAACAGGAAGTGCTGAGAGGTGTTCCAGGAGGGCGGGCATACCATCGCCCCTGCAGGCATCCTGCCTTTCAGGTGAGTGGCCCCGTCTCGACATTGTCCAACCACATATACACTTTAAACAACATTGCTTCATCTGCAATAGGCATTGTACAAAGTGACATGTCATTTTTTTAACATGGACAGAGTCAGCTAAGATACATTATGCAGCTGGATTGGAAAATACAAACACTGTTGCATTCCCTGGCAGCATGTCAGTGTGAGATATATATTTTCTGCATTTAATTTGACGCGACAACAACAAATAATTGCTAAGAAGGATGTAACTTATGTTATGTTAAACATCAAGAAGTTAGAAAAGTTGCCTTTTACTGTGGCTGAAATACCATCTGCTGAATGAGTAATACACAGGGTTATTGATCTGCCTATTTCAACACTGCAATTCAGGTGCTGCTTAAAACACATTCCAGTAGGCAGATATGAAAGGCTAGGAGATAGTTGCATTCACAAGGTGTAATACATTAATGAGGTATGGGAGCTTCCCTTTTCACACAAATGTCTCAATGGCATGAAAGAGGTCTTTCTTAGCAGCAGCAGTGAATGCAAGACTTCTGTGAGCCATTCAATGGTTTGTAGGCAGCTGTCCTTGCACGCTTCAGCAGCAAATTTAGCTTTCAAGAAACTAACACTGGCGCCCTAAGGTACCTATAACTCACACCCTCGCCATGCACAGTTGTCTCATCAATAAGTTTATTGCAAATGTTGCAGTGAGAGTTTGAAAGATGGCATAGAATATTTAATCAATTATATATTATGTGGAGTAATTAGCTGTGCATGGCGAAGGCACAAGTTATAGTTACCTTAGGGCACCAGTTTTAGTTACTTGAAAGAACTCTAACTATAACTGCTGAATTTCTGTGGTTTTGTAGGAGTAAATTCAGAACCCAAATATCACGTTGTTCTGCTTTGCTTCAAACTAAGAGGGAACGAGGCTAAAGAATGCAAAGAATGCAGCACTTTTATTCTGAGTAAGGAATTTATTAAGGCACTTCCCAGGGTTCAAACATAAATAAAAATATTAACGCGAGCACTTAATTTGAATGCAGCAAAACACGTGCAGCTGCTAAAATAATCACAGCAGTTGAATAAAAATGATCAGAGAAAATGCAATATATCAACAACGAATATGTATGCAGTGAAAAAATAAAAATAAATATATATTTATATATATATATTTATACATGCACACAGTAAAGCTAGATAATTAAGAATTAAAAATGCATCACCATGGGGATCGAATCCAACATCATCCTTGTCTTTGCCAACGTCAAGCTGTAGAACCCTGGACAGCTGAGACAGGAGAAATTCTTCCCAATGGGATTAATCTGAGCAATGCGTCCACCCTCAGAAATAAGTTCCTTCTGCCTCAGCGCCAAGCTATCCCCCTTATATACGTTAAACAAACTTAAGAGGAAGGTTCCGGTAAACCCCTCCCTTCGAGTAAGTTGTGAAACTTGGTGTGTACTTGGTCAGTGTTAAAAAACACACAAAAGGATTGGCCAGATCCCAGGGTGTATTTCCAAGACCGAGCCGTACCCCATGTCATGTTCCCTTCCTTGGTGAGAAAAGCGAAAACACGTTAACACGCTGTTGGTGGAAAAATACCTGCGCCACCGATGTGATGGCATTTGAAGCTAAGCTAACACAAAATGGAGTCAGTGGTCAAGATGTAACCGGTCGTTAAATACATATAGCATTAAAAATGTCCCTGTAACCTTTGTTTTTTCCAGTGAATTTCTGTTTTTTTTTACATATAATAATTTTAATTGCTATCCGTGAATCCAACCACCGCCTGTGACCCGGCCCTGGTACGAACTCCCTATAAGCACCCAACCTTGCACTATGCACTGCCTTCTCCAATGTGCAATAGGGGTTGCCCGCAAGGACTGGCTGCAATGAGTCCCTGTAGCCTACCCCCCCTAACCACCCAACCCGATGTTGTGCAAGGCCCTTTGAGCATGCACAACGGAAGTTAGCCACAGCCTCTGTGGGTGTGAAAATAGCTGTGAGAGGCTGCATATGTGGGTAAAAGTGGCTGTCAGAGTGTCTGTCTGGGTGGGAGAGTGCGTGCATCAGTGTTTTAGTAGGTGCACCAGTATGTGCGTGGGTCTGTGAGTGGATGCATCAGGGTGTCAGTGGGTGCGTGAGTGGGGGTGTGACGTCTGAGTGGGTGTGTGAGTGAGTGCGTAACTCTCTGGTTGGGTGCATGAGGATCTGACTGGGGCTGTGAGTGAGTGCATTGGGGTCTGAGTGGGTCTGTGAGTGGCTATCTGAGTGTCTAAGTGGGTCTGTGAGTGGGTTTGTGAGTGTCTGAGTGGGTCTGTGAGTGGGCCTGTAAGTGTCTGAGTAGGTGTGTGAGTGGGAGAATTGATTGAAAGAGAGAGGGAAAGAAAGTGAGAGGGAGAGAGATAGAGTTTTTTAGGCTTTGATGTCTGATATAATTAGAATGAGTTATTTGTCTCCAATTTAAAATAAAAAAGGTATTTGTTTTTTTTAAATATAATTTTTTTTAAATTAAAAATAAAGGTCAGCGACCTTCACACTGAGCTATGGGGGCATATTTCTTTTCTAGCCCTTTAAAGGCTTTCATATAATTTATTTCAAATAAATAAAATAAAAAAATATTCAATTTCGGGCTATTTAGCACTGTGGTGGAAGCCTTAAGGGCTCCTCTGCGGTCCCTATATGTATTTTTTATAAAATTATTATTTTTTAAATATATTTCTTTTAATAAAGCATCCTTTACGGGCTACCTGGCACTGCGGGGGAAGCCTTAAGGCTTGCCTCGCAGCGCCATTGCTTCAGCTCCTGCTTGCTGAAGCATTTCGTCTCTAGAGATCAAACCATCGGATTTTGACAGTGGGGCCTGCTTTAAACGTCCCGTTGTCAAATCCCAAAGTGTTTGCTGTGGCTTGTAAGCACCCCCAGGACATAGCAAGAGCTGGCCCTGGGGTGGTGGGGGTCCCCAGGGCCATCAGTGGCTCCAGGAGGGTGGCCACACGGCCACCCTCCAACAGGATATAGACCCGGGGGTGGTGGTCCCCGGGGCATGGTTTATTTTTTTTAAACTTTGCCCCGGAGGGGTAGTGGTCCCTAGCTTGGGGGCTATTTAATTAGAAGCCCCGGGAAGTGGTGGTCCCTGGTGCGAGGTGGGACCACGGGCCTCCTCCAATATAGTTTCAATAATGCTCTGGGGGGTGGTGGTACCAGGGGCTTGTGGGGCCCCCACATATATTTAAACCAAAGTCCAAGGGGTGGTGGTCCCCAGGGCGCGGGGAGCCACGCCCTCCCCTGAATATTTTTAAAAGGCTACCCGAGGTCCCCGGGGCACAGGGGGTGCCACGGGCCCCGTATATATTAAATTGAAAGCCCTGGGGAGGTGGCAGTCCCCAGGGCAGCTGGGGGGCCATGGGCCTCCGGCATATCAAAAAATAAAAGCTCCAGGGAGGTGGTGGTCCCCGGAGCTGTTAGGGGACCAGGAGGCCCCCCACATTACATTTTTAATGCCCCAGGGGTTTGGCCCACCTGGTAGCCTATAAAAAAAAAACAAGCGCTGGAGCCCACGCTTGGTTTTTTTCATTTATTTGCCACAAATATCATGAACACTCAGCAAAAGAATAATTTAAAATAATGTTTGGTACACCCCCACCAGTGGTAAGGGGTCAGGGTGTCCCTACCCTGGCCCTTTTTATTTTATTTTAACTGTGACGATTCTTCACGGATATCCCATCTGCTGTATTACAATTGCCAATGAATATAATGCTGTTGTAATACAGCAGATGGGATATCTGCCATATTTGTGACACAGTAAACCATCGGCTGAACTCTAAATCATGCCCTCAGTGGAATACATCCTGTTATCAATGTACACCCACCTTATCTCTTCGCAGCACAGGGTGTACCGCTATACCCAAGGGAGTGGTGAGTGTTCACACTGCAGCACAATATACACAAAATATTAATATAGCGATCTATTCACCAATGGGGCTTAGTTCAGCCCTTTAAAAATATCTTCACAAATAATTCAATCCTTTAACTCACAAGATAGCTCATACAATTAATGGTGTTATTTTAATACTGCATATTGTGTGGAATATGGTAGGTGCAGACATGACCATTCACCACATTGCTGCTGGCCACAACTCCACAACAAGGAGTACCCGACTGTTAAGTTTACCTAATGATTGAGTCCAAGTCACAGTGAAACTGCAGGGGTGTTCCGACAGTGGAACCCTCAACTTATAGACCCATTGTGCTATTCTGGTGACACATGACTAGGATAAAATAAAGGCCCTCGGGACAGGACCTCGTGGTTAGTTATACCCACTACAACATGGTGTCTGGCATTTATTGGTATTACTACGCAGAGCTTTTGAAGAGGGCCTCATTTTGGGGCACAGAGCCAACAATGATCCAAGCACTGAAGGGAAAAATTGGTAAAGAATCGTCATAATGGCATAACTCCCAAACCAAACAGTACAACAATGTGGTGTCACTACTCATATAATACTATCCGTTATCACTCAAGGGCAAGGTAGGGAAAAATAACTGTCATGTTAAGATATGCCCAACCATAGGCGTACCTGAAAATGTACTCATAATACCCAAACACATATTGTGATGTAGAAGGTGGCTGCCATATTGGACATGCCATTTAAAGGAGCATGGGTCAATCATAAACCAGTTAAGTCACACTACCAGCACTCCAAAGCATGTAGGTTGAGGTAGTAGAAAATGTGTCATCTTGGTGTGGTTTAAAACATAGAGTATTGGGAAAATATATGAAAAAGGTGCTTTCAATTGTGTCCTGACCCTCCTTCTAACAGACAAAAAGTCCACATATCCTGGGCCCTCAAATAATTTGTCACTACCCATATTATGGTATCCGTTACCACTCAAAAAATAAGGAAGAGTGAATTAACCATGATGTAATGAGATGTCTAACCATTGTCTTATTTACATGAGTACCCATAATCACGGGCGCATATTGTGACGTGGAAAATGGCCGCCATCTTGGCCAAGCCATTTGGAAGAACATGACAGATCATGATAATGTTCAATCAATCACTCATAGCATGTGTAAAGTGCAACACTATCACCCCTAAGGGTATCTGGGGGCTGAAGGTGACATGTCTCCATCGAAAGTCCACGTCTTGAGTCTCTTTCTGAAGTCTGCCAGAGAGAGAGCTGTTTGGAGGTAGAGGAGCAGGCTGTTTTAGGACTTGGCTACTGTGAAGGAGAAGGAGCGGCCTCCGCTGCAGCTGCAATAGATCCAGAATGTGTGTGTGCGAAGTTTAGCGAGGCCAAGTGTAGTTATCTTGCTGAGATGTAGAAGCTCAGTCGATGATTGATGTAGGACGGCCCTAGGTTGTGGAGAGCCTTGAATGCAAGTGTGAGTATTTTGAATTGGCATCTCTTCTAGACGGGGAGCCAGTTGAGGTTCTTGAGGTGTAGGGTGATTCTTGAGTGCTTGCGGAGGCTGAGGATAAGTCTGGCTGCGCTGTTCCGTAGAGTCTGGAGTATTTTAAGTATCTGGACAGACACTCCGGTGTAGAGAGCATTACCATAATCGAGGTGGCTGGTTACCAGGATACGCATGACTGTCTTTCTGGTGTCGGTAGAGATCCATTTGAAGATTCGGCGGAGCATACAGAGATTGTAGGAGCAGGAGGAGGCGACTGAGTTTACTTGTTGCTTCAATGATAGTTGGCAGTCGAAGATGACGCTGAGGTCTCATGCGTGCTCTGATGGAGAGGGTGTTGGTCCGAGTTCTGCTGGCCACCAGCTGTGGTCCCACAAGGATGTGTTCTTCCCAAAGATCAGGACTTCCGTCTTGTTGGTGTTTAGTTTGAGGCAGCTGCTTTTCATCCATGTTGCTACGTTGGTCAAGGCATTGCAGAAATGAGCTTAGACACTGTGGAGGTCTTCAGTGTGTGACGATATCTGCAAGGGAGGTTGTGTAGATGTTGAACAGGGTTGGGCTGAGGGAGGATCCTTTGGGTATGCCACAGCTGATGTTCTTGGGTGTAGAAGTGAAGTAAGGGAGGCGGATGCTCTGTGTGAGGCCTGAGAGGAAAGAGGTGGCCTACTTAAAGGCATTTTGTTGAATGCCTATGTTGTGGAGTCTGTCGAGGAGAGTGTGGTGGGTGGCTGTATTGAATGCTGTGGCCAGGTCCAGAAGGATCAGAGCTGCCAACTCTCATCAGTTGAGGAGGGTCCTGGTGTCATCCGTGGCGATGATCAAAGCAGTCTCCATGCTGTGGTTGGCCCAAAATCCTGATTGTGAGGTGTGAAGAAAATGGTTTTATTTGAGGTAGTAAGTTAACAACATGTTACATCATATTACCAGCAATTGTTACTGACACCTACCTATCTGAGACATACATAGTAAATTTCGTCATCCCAGCAATGTATATGGTTACTTGCCAGTCATTTAGGGCCAGATGTAGCAAGGCTTTTGCGCCTCGCAACAGCGAAAATCGCTGTTTGCGAGGCGCAAAAGCCACATCGCGATGCCCGTTACCATTTGGTGAGTCGGTAACCTGGTTACCGACTCGCAAAATGGGACTGCGAGTCGCAAATAGGAAGGGGTGTTCCCCTTCCTATTTGCGAGTCGCATCGCAATGTAGGATTGCTTTGTGACCGCGAACGCGGTTGCAAAGCAATTTGCAGTTACCACTAGTGTCACACTGGTGGTAACCCATTCGCAAAAGGGAAGGGGTCCCCATGGGACCCCTTCCCCTTTGTGAATGGCCTTGAAAATCTTTTTTCAGAGCAGGCAGTGGTCCCATGGACCACTGCCTGCTCTGAAAAAATGAAACTGAAATGTTTCATTTTTCATTTTGTAAAATCCGAAGAAAACTAACTAAACCAAATTTAATTTAGACTGTACTAAAAAAGTGATAAAACAATAATTGATAACATTTAATATAACAAAATCATATACAAACAGTGACTTCTATGAGGTCATATAGAAATTTCCAGTTGTCCCAAACGTACCATACGACAACTGCCGCAGATAGTAATAGTATAATCAAACACTTATTCCTGCAACAAACAATGCAAATTTTAATCAACATTGAACCTTTATTCAGCAGCTCTTAAATTACATATTCATTTAGCCCCAGCCTGTCGCAACAGGAAGCATATGTCTCCCCCTCTTAGATCTGGCTTTATCCATTTAATACCTGTAAACTGAAGTATGCATGACTTTCAACAGATGAACAACTATGTGCCAGGAAATGATAAGTTGTGTCCTTAATTTATATGCATGTTCCTGAATCCTTACATGTAGTTGGTGAGTTATGCTCTCAAAATATATTTTGCACAATCACAGTGAATCAAATAAATCACCTAAATACTTAAGCAATTTATGTATGTGTTGATGGTGTATTCAACCTGAGTATTGTAGCAGAACTGCTGTTTCTTTTTTCTCCTAGTGTACACATTGAACAGTGTATAAATGCAATAACTCCCAAATCAAACAGGCTGGTAGGGATGCATAACTAGGAAACATAACTGGGGCTTATCATTTCTTTCATAGTTTTGCCTCACAGTAGGTTGCCAAGGGCCCATCAAGAGTTTATAGATGTCTTGGTTGGTATTGTTGTATGTGATAGTAAAAGCAACCCTTTCGTTTTATTTCTTCGTTGTGTGTACTTTAAGTGCCTACTGCCTTGGCACTGTTCTAACTCCAGTCTCAGCAGTCCTTAAAGTTGGAGGCCTGGCAAATCCTTGCTGCTCGGCAACTCTTAATTATAGCAACATTTTTTACATGTGTGTTCTTCCCATTAATTCTATTTCATATAGCTCATTTTGCTTTATGGCATGGCATTCTTCACACTCGGTGTGCACTACTATAATGTATTATACTATTACTCAATGGTGAATTCTGTCCCATGTTTCCAGGAGTCAGGAGACCCACACGATGCCTGGCCAGGGTGGTGTGCAGCTGCAGTCGCTTCTCTTCTCTGGAGACCCAGGAGTCCCAGGAGTCCCGAGCCTTGCCTGACTTGTTCCATGGCGGGGCGCGGGCAGGCTCAGTAAGCAGGTCCGGGATGGAGATGGGTGCGGCCGTTGAGCAGCATACGGAGCTGAGGTGCTCAGCCCCTCTCCCATGTATTTCCCGAGTCTCACTGGTCAGGCCAGTGCTGCGGGCAAGACCAGCGAGCGGGAGCGGGGGTCTGCTAGGGAGAAAACGCAGCAACAATACAGCAACGGGGTAGTCTTAATCTGCTCTTGCAGTTACTTTATTTAGCTCTTCTGGACCTCTGTGACCCGCAGAAAGCCTGAGTTGGCTTCTGCTAGGTGGGCCCAACTCTAGGGAGAAGGAGAGACCGGAGCTCAGTCCAGCACCAAAGGAAGAGGCAAGGAGAGGCAAGGCAACACAACTCAGTGAGCGCAGAGGTAGTAGCTGACCGCTGCAAAGTGTGTGCCCAGGCTCCCCACGGAAGTGGCTCGGTTAGACTCGGGTGCGGCTTGCAGACAGCCTACTGAGCCTCACTCATGCACTTATCCCGTTATTTGCGTCTCAGCACCACCGGAGTGGATTATTAACAACATAGCTTCCAGTTTCCAGCTTTCAGACTTCAGTCTCAAGGAACTCTGGTTGTTTGGTGAATGTGACGGTTCTTTAGCAGCTGGTGCATGGTTGCCGTTACTTACTATTATACCTGCCAGCTGGTGAGGTGCAACCCATCGTGAAGTATTCGTTGAGTACAAAAGTGCCTCATTTCTACTTTTGTGCCTTGGTGCCTAGTAATAGTGTGAGGCAATAAGCCGCAAAAGGCAAGTTGAAATGGAGCAGCAAGGAACAGCAAGGAAGGGGCAGTAAGTGCTGCGGGCATGAAATAGGTGCTGCAAAACTATAAATGAGCTCCCCACAAAGTGCTTCAATTATAAGTTAAAAGATACAAATTGTCATTATCATTACCCTGCAGCGCTGTCTTTGAATTTCGTCTTAGGGGGCGGAAAGACCTCAATTATTTATTGGCACCAGTATGACAGCTCAGCGTTTACTTATGGGTAGAGTCCTCCTTACACAAGCATGTAAAAAGACAAAATTGAACCCACTTAGAGACAAGGGTATCAGCCAGTTTCAGGTAAAAAGCTCAAACTCTATTCTACCCTTCTTACAAAAACAGATGCCAGACAACTTAGTATCCACGGATGATGGAATGGTCCCGGACACCGATGTTTGTAGGGTCACCGAATTCTGTGGTAATTACGTCTCTCCTGCCTCGCCTGCTGGAAAGCTACTGCCATCAGAGTCAGTAAAAGGGAATAGTACATCTTTAGTTTGTAAGGCCTCCAGCGATCCCTACATGAGGGACTTTTCTCTCACTGATATTGATGTCAGTGTGGTATCAAATGCCAGGAGTTCCCCTACTTGTGGTGGAGTCAAGTCTCCAGTTGGAGTAATGCAGTCTTCTGGGTTAAGGCTTTTCAGCAGTACTCCTGATCGAGCGTCCTCAGCATTACAGTCATCTACAACCCCAGATTTTGTAATTCCCGGGAATCTGTCTTGTGTCCTTCTGGAGCAATATTTTTTTATATCCGAGTCATTTAAATGTCAAGAAAGAATTCTATCTTCGATCCTGACGTTACTAGAAAAATCAGTGAATAACTCTGACCATACACAAGATAATATATTGCTTATACTGAAAGTACTGATGGGCCAAAGGGAGGAGGGGCTAGCCTTGGGTGAGAACTTCCTGTCTGCTTCCAATGAGGCCTGCAAAAAATTGGGATGCCCAGTCGTTAGTCCACCTCTAGTGTTCTGGTATAGAAGCCCAGCCGAAGATCCCCATAAAGAATCTTCATTTACTGATCAGGGAACTTAGGTGAGTAAGCCTCAAGTGCTTTGTAAGGCCGCTCATGATAAGAACATTTCTTATCAAGATAGCCATGCGGGGACGTGCAGCACACATGCTGGTGAGGCCCTGAACCTGCCCTCCCTCCCAGTAGCAGACGTGGCAAGGGACACACCACCCACCACCTCTGAAGTGCCAGTAAGTGCTTAAATGCAGCGTCTTCTCTCCATTGTGCGGGACGCGCCCAGGGGTGTGCCTGGGCCAAGAGCCTGCCCATCTGCACCCGTCAGAGCACAGAGAAGACTAGGCTGGGCCACCCCCCCTGATATCTGCTGCCATTATAAAAGCTAAAGTGGGGCTCAAACTACTTGATTTGAAGAGGGAGTAGACTGTCAAGCTGGGTATTGAAAAACTTTCCCCTACAGTGTCATCTGGGCATTATACCCATACACTGACAAGTTATCTCACTACTGGGCATAAGGGAATAACAACAGTACTTCAGGCCTGCAAGACAACAGGGGTCAAGTGTGGGTACAGGCATACTTACGTAATTTCACATAGATAATTTGTCTGATACAAGAGTTTAAGGATTGGCAAGAGAAAGCACCCAAACGCAGAAAATACACCTCCTTACAAAGATCATACATCAATATTAAAGTACATTTCATGTGCCATGAGGGCCATAGACAAGCACATTTTAAACACAGAAGAAAGACTATTGTAACATGGGCGCCCTATAGCGTCTTCAACAATGCGTAACAACCCCTCTAATCCTGACCGTGACCCAGACTGCCCGACTGAGGCAACAGAGAGTAATATCAATGATGAAGTCCAAAACAGATGTATTCAACATATTAGCGAGGCTATATTAGTCGCAGACTATTCTCCCCCTTCACCTAAACGCATTAGAGAGCCTTCGGTATCCCAAGGGGACAATGACTCAAACATAACGAAAGCCCAACTTGGTAGCAAAGGTGAAATAAGCATCCCAACTGCTGGGCAGACACTAACCAAAACTACTACAAGGAAATCCTTGCAGAAGCCAACTGAAAATATATCAAAACTACATGTAAGTATTTTAGATACAATCAAAGCCTTAGAACTTACAGTTAAATTGTCACTCAATACTCTATCAAAGTGCTTAATCGAGGAAGAGAGCAACGTGGTGACTATCTTTGACTTACTAAAGACACGATTGGCTTACTTAAACTCTACAACCGCCTAATCTAATGGCATAATCCACTCAAATTCATGCCCCAAAGTTGACGTGCAACCCCTGCCAACTGCAGGCTTAGCAAAGCAACCCTGCACTGAGAAGCACATAAATGAGGAACACACACGCAGGGCACTCCAGCCCATGGCAGCGCATAAAAGCCTGAGTAACCCTGGGAGGGAAAACACGTGTAACTCATCCTCTAATACACCAATCCTCTCAAGTGACATCTTACATCTTCCTCCCGCTCTGACCCCTTATGTAGTCATCTTGGCCAACGTCCCCACTATACCCAGTTAAAACAGAGAATCATGGACTGCATTGAGGAGTACATTTCTAAACTGGACAGGATCTCGAATGGAACCTGGCATGGTTGGTCCCGTCTTCAGAGATATAAAGATGGTGAGAAGAGTCAAATGGGTAGGTAGGAGTCGGAAATCTCTAATGGGAGACTGTGTCTTACTCTCCTTTAAATCCCCAATATTGGTAGAAAGAATCCTAAAGAGATAAAGTGTACGGCAAGTATCTTCCCAAGACATTTCATTGTTACCATTAGGTTACTTCTACCAAGAAAATAGACGGCAAAATCAACCTAGAACCCGGGCACCATCACCAGGAGAAACAAACAAGTGCAATAATGCCATACCAATTCGTAATATATTTCAAGTTCTCTTATCTCTGGAAGAACTGGACTGACTGGGTAGGGATTCCATGGAGCCAGTGGAAGGGTTACATCTATGGAAACCATTTACGATCAGCATAATATTAGTCTGAGCAGCGATCTCCCTGGGGCCAGTAGAGGGGTTGCATCTGTGGAAACCATGTATGATCAGTATGACATTAGACTCGGAGAGCAAGAAAAAGGTGAATTCGATCATTTTTCTATCACACATCCCTCCCCTGTGCACATCGAGGCAAAAATGGCTACTACTGATACACATGGAGTAGGGGCTGCAAGATCAGACTCAGAATTCTTGTTTTGGAATGTGGCAGGACTTTGCAATAAGATCAATAACACAGAATGGGTGGACTTTACAGGAGCATTCTGGTGCCTGTGCTTTCAGGAAACCTGGCTTACGAACCCTGTACACATAAATGGATACAGGACATACCATACTCCTGACATCCCCTCTTGACACGGGAGGCCAAAAGAGGGGCTTTGTACAAGACATCTCAAACAAACTCGACCTGATAAAGTTGAGTATGCCAATTTCTAACCCGTGCTACCAAATGATTGTATGCAACACACAAAGTTTGATCCAGTTAGTGATCATAAACCTTTACAATAATGCCCCCTTGTGCGATGCCTCAAGTATAATTAGGATAATTAGACAGTCTTTGTTCCCCCCCCCGGGTGGCAGATGGGGAGTGATTGTCCCCAATCTGCCCCCAGGAGACAGAATTTCCAATAGACACCAGGGAAAAGAACATAGCGGTGAGGGCTCCTTAAAATGGGCAATACAAAGCCCTGCATCCCACAGCAGGGCTCAACAGTCTTTATGGGCCCACCCTGGTGGTAAATGGGGGGAATTATCCTCAATTTGCTTCCCCTTGGGGGAGAGAGAGAGCCTACTAGCCATGAGGGCTACATTTACGAAGTATGATTTTGGCAGAGGGGCCCTCTTGGGCATAGGCCTGGGCTCTCCCCACCTCAGGGTGGAATAAACTTCCTGCCTTCTAGGGGGATAGATAGGGGTATTAACTCCCAATCCGCCCCCCCACCCCCACAGGGGCAGAAAGCACACTAAACACCAGGGATTTCAAACTGGCTTCAAACTAAACAAAAGGCAGTGGCGGCCTACCCTGGCATTGAACCATTTCCATGCCTCTGAAAGGGCAGTAGTGCCTTTCTGCTCCCCGGAAACAGTTTGTCCCAATTGGGGTGGTTGCCCCAAATATGCCAAGGGGTAGAAAGCCCATTAGATATCAAACATTTTGCATTTGGGGCAAAAGAAATGGGCATGAGTGTTGCACTCTGGCACTGAAGACACCCCCACCTCAAAAGGAACAATCCAATCTCCTGCCCCTCCATCATGGGTAGACTGGGTGGTTGTCCCCAGTTTACCCCCAGGGTCAGAAAGCCTAGTGGATGAAACAATTATTTTTTCTTTTATAAAATAATAGGGTGGGTCTGGCCCGTCCTGACATCATGCCCTTCAATATATTCCCACTTGGAATGGTGAATGGCTGCACTTTTTGGGCTTGGGTAGGCTGCCATAAGGAAAAAACTATCAGACCCAAACAATTTGGAAAACTAAACATCAAGGGGAGTCCAGGGTGGTGTGCTTCACATGGATCCCATGACATTTTCTTACACACAATGCCCTGCAAATCTCAAAGTTTGCTTAAAATCAAAAGATTTTCTTGCATTTCTGAGATGGAAACTTTCAGAATCGGGAGGAATCCACAGAATTGCTACCACACACATTACATCACTTGTGCCAATAAAAACGCTTCACTACTTATGTGGCTGACCTAGTGCCTGCAACAGGAATGGGACTCCAATTGACCTTAGTTCGATCAATTCATTGTTGGTCTACAATTGATAGACAATGAAAAACCAATGTCCGCTGTAGCTCAGTTGTTGGCTCTCGGAACTTGGGTTCATGGGGAACCTATATCCCCAAATCCAGAAGGGTCTAGCAGACATAATGGTATAATGCTCTTGTGAACCGGCATCATGACAAAAAGTTACAGATGAAAACATTGTCACAAATGGCCATTGTTTCCTACTCATGTTCAATATTTCTTTATTTCAATAGTTAGATTCTTTAAGAAATAATATATCCACTAAAACAACTAAAAACAATATTTTACCAACTATAGTATTGAAAACAGTATTAAAAAAAATCAATATTCTTACTTACCTTAAAAAACTATATTCTTGTCAATAATATTTGTGCATCACAATATTTGTGTGTCACAATATTTAATTTCCTATATTGATAACATTTCTCCCAATATTTTCAACTCAATATTTTTACTAAACACAGTGTAGGCCTCGCAAGAGTTAATCATGGGTGAGATTTGGTTCCTAGAGGAAGAATGTTTCCTGATGGCAGCAAGATGAATGGAAAGGAGGAAGCAGGCAGAAAGAGCCCTGCCAAGAAGCTTCATGCAGAGGAGAACCTTGGTTATAACAGAAATGACGAGGGTGAGCCCCCCTCTCCTACACACCAGGAACTGCAAGAAGGTATTAGCAACCCAGTGGTATGGGAGATGTAGGGCCTCATTACGAGTCTGGAGGTCACTAGACTGCCAGAATCGTGGATGCAGCAGTCTAAGTATCACAATACAACCCTGGAGGTCGGGCCGCTAGGGAACCGCCAGCTCATCCAGGATCAGCGATCCAGGCAGTCTGGAGGTAGGTGGTAGTCCTAATCCACCAGGGCCGCGCTGCAAGCGTAGCCATGAAAAGACTGGCAGAGAACGGGTGCAGGGGCCCCCAGGGGTGCAGTGCACTGCCCATGCACTTGGAACATTGAGAGGAAGCTGGTGCACCCTGCAGGCTACAGCATTGCCGCTGGCTTGATTACGAGCCGGAGACAATGGTGTAGCCTGTTTCCCGCTAGGCCACTTAGGTTTCCGCCTGCTGACCTAGCAGGAAACACCTAAAAACTTTGGCGGAGAGGTTGCCGCGTAGGTGGCGGCCACCCTGTCAGGAGTTTGACAGACTTTTTTTTCTGTCCGCTAAACTCCAAATCGGGCCCTTAGTGTTCAAGATGATATACCTTGTGATAAGGACACTGAGCAGCAAGGCAGATATGTTCAGGGATCTGGCCTTAATGAGGTTCTGTGCGGTGTTAGAAAGAATTGAGCCTTTTAAAAACCCTCTTTGCAAGGAGTGAAGATTTTTTGTATAGTATCAAAAGAAGAAACCAGATGATCTGCCTGTTCATTCTGCAATTAAAAAGATTGTTAGCAAGAATTTGAAATACATTGACAAGCCCTTATTTCTACAATCTCTGGTTTGAAGGTTCAAATTAGAAACATTTCAGGATGCGTTTCCTGTAACTGTGAAGGTGGATCAATACATGGTAGGTCTCACGTCACAGGGGTCAAATAATTTGGAGGATACAACCCTTGATAGAACATATAAAAAAGTACAGGTAGCAGTGAAAAGGGCGGATGCTGCTTCATAAATTACAACAGAATGGTGTACTTATTCTTCATAGAGTACAGTCATTGTTCTGAGATTCAAGACGGAGTTGATTGTTCTGTGAGATACTCTTTAATGGAAAAACATGTCAGATTTTTGTCTGATATATCCTCTGTCTGTATGCCTCACCTTCAGGTTCAGAGTTTATTCATAGCAGCAAACAGACATGTGAATCTGCCCCTGAAATGCAGACACAGTGGCAAAATCAATGTTGGGCCATCTGCTGTTGATTGGAACCAACGTCTTTGGTGCCCAGTTGGAAGACCTTACAAAAAGATCTACCAAAGACAGAAAGGCGATGGCATCTACTAAATCGTCCAGCAAAGGCTAATGGTTTGCAGCAGATAGGAACTATGACCCAGGTCAGTCCTCTACAAGCGCTTTGCAAGGGCTTTATTTCAGCTCTTTCAAGAGAGGGCTATGTGGCCTGGAAGCCCATGCCTCAAACCAAAAGCCGGTCCTAGTGAGGAGCAACACAACCTACACCTTCTGCTCTAAAGAGACAACTTTGCCAGGCCAAAAGGGAGTCAGGTCAGTTACTATTGTTCAATAAGGCACAGAAACTGTCATCTTCAGATGCCTACATCCTTGCAATTGTGGCAGAGTGTTACAAAATAGTATTCCAGATGTATGTTTCATAGTTAACACCTTCTCTGAGAAATCCCTACAAGAAGCAGGTAATCCTCTAGGGGGCTCAGTTCCTGCCTGCAAAATCAGCAATAGTCCCAGTTTCAGAAGCAGAAAAGGAAAACAGATGGTACTCTGTAATATTCGCAGTCAAGAAGCCGTCAAGTGAATTGTGACCAATTCTGTACCTCAAGTTACTGAATCAGTACCTACACCACATACTTTTAAAAATGGTCACTCTACAGTCAATTCTTGTATTGATTTGTCTGAGAGACGTTTTGGTGTTTCTGTATGTTAGATATTAACCTGCATGTTCCTATACATCAGAATTACCATAAGTATCTACGCTTTGATATATGAGATCAACATTACCCGTTCAAAGTGCTACCATTTAGCATTTATCACTAACAATATTCACCATGGTACAGGCTCTAGTGATGGGTAACTTGCATAATCAATGATTTCAACGTTTGCTCATATTCATCTTTTTTAAGGCTTAACAGAATGTCAAGGTGAAGTGCAAGGCAGTGCAGAACAGCCTCAGTTACATTCTTCACAGACACCTCTTTACATAGGATCAATGTTGGGAACAGATGTAAATAACGTTTTTCCCAATCCAAGGAAAAGGGATCTGAGGGAAAGACTGTCCAGGTTGCTGGAGAAAGACAGTGAGACGGCCAGGAAATGGGTGGGTGTGTAAGAGGAGATGGTGTCCTGACTAGCCTTTGCACCACAGTCCCAGCTCCAATACTTTGGTTTAGCATTTGTTGTCCAACTGTAATTTATGGTTACAAGAATACAAGAGGAGGATTCCAACCACCAAAAAGATTCCCCCACAACTGGGCTGATGCTTGAATCTGGAGAGCCTGGAGAAGGGTGTGTCCCTAAATCTGCTAATTCCAAAAGCAGTAATAATGGACAGGTTGGGGGGCTGTGTTGGTGTTTCATTCAGCACCTGTGGACTCCATCAGCAGCAAGAACATCTTCCAACAGATGGGATTGGATGAGCCCTTCAGGCTTTCCTTCCCTTTAGTCAGATTCAAGCAGTCTCTTTTTTCTGGAAGCGATTCAACTTCCAGGAAAGCAGAATGGGCAAATGGACCATCTGAGAAGGACTTTCCATTCCTCAACATTCCTGTATCTGAGTCCTCTGGGTTTCCAAGAAACAGTCCACAGATCTGATTATCCATGTCTCAATCTGTTTGTGACAGAACTGAATGCTTTAGTTCCTCAGTTCTATTCTGTGACCCCCTCTAAGAGGGCCTGGGGGTCGGGATGCTCCATCTTTGTATGGCTCATAGGGTTGCTGTATTCTTTTCCTCCCATTTCTATCCTGGCCAGAGTGCTAAGAAATATCAAGGAGGAGAAGGCTGAGGTACATTTGGTATCACGTTTTTGGCCAAGGTGGCAGCGGTTATAATTTGATACTAAATCTAGCTGAAACCAATTCATAGAGCCCTTTCTGCTCCGATTTGGGGCCTGTAAGTTCATTGGATAAAATAAATTGAACAGAGGTGTTCAGAAGGGAGAGCAGCAGCAGTTCAGCAGTTTTCAAGACTAGCTACTTTGAAGATATGTTCTAGCCACTAGAAAAAGTTTGGTAATTAGTGCACAACCAAGGGAGTATTGTATACCTCCTGTTCTTTAATGATGAGTTGGATTTGATTAGATTGTTTTTATTACAATTGTCTTTTTTTACACTCTGTAGGGAATGGGCTGGCAGACAAGGCATTCAGAGGCAAAGAGGTTCAGGGTCTAGATCATCAGGCTTCTAAATTATTCAAGAGTTTTCCCAATAAACAATCAGTGGTTCATTTCGCTATTGCATCTTGGGATTTGCCTTGGCGTTGAGGGCATTGTAGGGTGCTCAGTTTGAACCCCTTGAACGGTTTTGATCAAGTTGCTAACATTTCAAGGTTTTTCCTTAGTGGTTGGAACTTCTGGTGATTGGGAGAATTTGGAGCTTTAGTTGCTCAAGATCCACATATAAAAAATCTTCCAGATAAGGTTTTCTTAGGACTGACCCATTTTTCTTACCGAAGGTAGTCTCCCCTTTTCATTTACAGGACTAGATTGCTCTTTAAGTATTTGATCCTTCATCTGCCTCAGAAGAGGAAAAGAAGCACCTTATTGATGTACATAGAGTATTATTTGTTTGTGTTACTAGAACTGAAGATTTCGAGAAAAGTTACCTTTTGGTTTTTAACATTCAGATTCCCAGGAAAAGGAATGAGACCACCTACAGCTACTACAAACAGACAGGTAAGGGGAAGTGTTTGTTTGGCATATGAGCTTAATGAGACTTCTCTTGATTGGCAGTTCAGGAGAGATTCACCAGAGGAATTGTGGCTTTCTGGGTGATTTTCACATGGCTTTCACTGAAGGACATATGCAATGCTGCCACTTGGTCTTCCCCTAATACCTTTGTCTCTCATTACAGGCTAGGGAGGGTGGTGTTTCTGCAACTTTTGGCAAAGGGTTATGTCAGCCATTAATGACTGAAATTATTCTGGTTTATAACATACACTTAGGCCATCATTACATCTTCGGTGGTCTTCAGGCAAGAGTGCCTTCCGAAATGCTGCCACCATACCACTATACAAAATGCCACCAGCGACCACTGTATTACAAGTCACCAAGAACAAACTGCCCAAATACAGCCACAAAACCAACACCGCCAGGCCGCCTGATGGCAAAATGGTGACTGACCTACCACCGGACCGGCCCCACCAACCCCTTTCCGACCACCCGATCACAAGTCAGTTTTCAGCACAGGGGAACATGTACGGGGGTAAACCAACGGCAGTCTGCACCGCCTGATACAAAAAGCACAGCCAATAGTAGCAAACACCACATTGGAAAGTTTGAATTCCCCACACCTTAAACACATGCACACATCACACACACCTGCTCCAGGTACCACATAACACCCCCCACCCACAATCCCTTGCGACTAGCACAACCAGCCACAGAGACACGAGCCACAAAGCACACACCATACCCGACAAACACCTGCATATTGCACACTTTGCACACACCACCACCACAACACACCAGCACCCACATCTAAACACCCTCACACCACAAATCACCCCACACTGCACCCTACCCACACAGTACACCCCCCCAAAACATGTCCCGCCAGAAACACCCACGCGTCACAGACAATGAGTTCCAGGTCATGGTGAACGAGATCATCAGAGTAGAGCCACAAATGATGGGAGTCCAGGTCCAGCAAACATCACTTTCAGGGAAAACGGAGTTATGGCAGAGTATCGTCGACAGGGTCAATCCACGCACAAGGGAAGAGGTGGAACGACCTCAGGGGGAAGGTTTGTTCCATGGCGTGCAGGCACTAGACTGCCCTCAACAAGCCTGGCAGTGGGCCCTTGCCTCCTCCCCTTTATTTAACATCCTGGGAGGAGAATGTCTTGGAAATTATACATCCAGAGGGCCTCATTGGTATCAACACAGGTGTTGACAATGGTAAGTCAACAATATCCCCCTAGGCACCAACCACTCCTACCCAGCATGCCTACCACCACTCACCTATCTACCCCATCCAACACTACTGCAACCCCACAATCACGCCACGCCCCTCCACTGCATGCCACACCACCCCTCTCTCACCATCCCCACACACTCCCCCCAATGCACGGATAACAATCACAATGTGAAGAACCGCAAATCCGACAATGCACACAGCAAAAATTCACTGTACCACTTCACAGTGGAACAACTGTCTGTACAACCATGTCACAGCCCATACCTACTGGTTGCTACAACTGCCTCCCAACACATGGCAATGATAGCAATGCCAACCACCATCCACAACCCACCATGACATTTAGGAACCATGACACAATCCCCATACCCAAATCAATGTCTGCAGTGCTGCAGCTGTCATTGTCATCATTGAGAAGTGTTGGACTTTTGTGCTCATGCAGGGTCATCCCCAATCTATTTCCCTCCTGCCTCCTATTTTTTCTGACCTGTTGCTCTTGGCTTTTGAACTCTGAGCACTTTACCACTGCTAACCATTGCTAAAGTGCATATGCTCTCTGTGTAAATTGTATGTCATTGGTTTATCCATGATTGGCATACTTGATTTACTAGTAAGTCCCCACTAGAGGTGCCAGGGCCTGTAAATCAAATGCTACTAGTGGGCCTGCGGCACTGGTTGTGCCACCCACATAAGTAGCTCTGTAATCATGTCTCAGACCTGCCACTGCAGTGTCTGTGTGTGCAGTTTTAAATGTAAATTCGGCTTGGCAAGTGTACCTACTTCCCAGGCCTAAACCATCCCTTTTCTTACATGTAAGGCACCCCTAAGGTAGGCCCTAGGTGGCCCCAAGGACAGGGTGCAGTGTATGGTTAAGGTAGGACATATAGTAATGTGTTTTATATGTCCTGACAGTGAAATATTCCTAAATTCGTTTTTCACTGTTGCAAGGCCTGTTCCTCTCATAGGTTAACATGGGGGCTTCCTTTAAATCTGATTAAAGTGTAGATTCTCTCTGGGAGCGGATGGACATGTGGAGTTTGGGGTGTCTGAGCTCACAATTTAAAAATACATCTTTTAGTAAAGATGATTTTAAGATTGTGCGTTTGAAAATGCCACTTTTAGGAAGTGAGCATTTTCTTGCTTATACCATTTCTGTGACTCTGCCTGTTTGTGGATTCCCTGTCCTGGTCAGTTTGACAGATGGGCTGGTTGCACCTCACACTAGACAGTGACACAAAAGGGAGCTGGGGTGTAGTCTGCATTTCCTAATTAGACACCTGTGCTAGGAGGGAGGGGAGGAGTGGTCACTTACACCTGACAGGGCTGTGCCTATCCTCACACAATGCCGTCTCTGACCCCCTGGTGAGTGTCTGGGGCCTAGCCTGGGAAAGGCAGGATTTCACATTCAAAAGAGACTTTACTTTGAAGTAGGCCAACTTCAAAGGAGAAATTGGTATAAGAAGGGCACCCAAAACCACAGACTTTAGATCACTTCTGGACATCAAGAGGAACCTCTGCCTGAAGAAGAGCTGAAGAGCTGAGGAGAAGTGCTGCCCTGCCTTTGACTGTGCTTTGTGGAGCTATCCTGCAGTTGCTGCTTCTGCCAGAGTAGGAGGGCAAAGACTGGACTTATGTGCCTTCCATCTTGTGAAGAAATCTCCAAGGGCTTGAATTAGAGCTTGCCTCCTGTTGTTAGAAGTCTCAGGGACAGCAAAGACTTTTCTCTGCCAGCACCTGGAGTCTCTGGAGAGACTCCTGCTCTGACAAGTGGTGCCCTGAGCGCCCTTTAAAGGAAAGCTGGTGGTAATCCAAGGAAATCGACTTCGGACCGATGCCGCTGCTGAATCCGGTGATGCCGCCTGCAACCGACGCCGTGATCTTCGCTGGAACACGACGACCTTCGCAGGCCCGACACCGCTGCAGCCCCGCTGAAGTCTGCAACTCCGTGGAAGTCGCTGCACCACGTCGTGACCGACGCTGCTCGAAGTGCGCAGATGCAACGTTTCGCACAGACGCCACGATCCCCAACTTCGCGCATCGACCTGTTTTCACTCTTCACCAAAGGTACTGTACTTGGGGGTCTACGCGACTCCATGTCCGGCACCGCTGGTGTCAGCTTGTTGGGAACGACTCCGTCACAATGCCGTGTTAACACCTCATCAAAGCATTTTGTGTTTCTATGAGCTATTTTTGAGTTTAATCTTTAAAAATTCATAACTTGATTTGTGTATGTCGGATTTTTGTCATTGTGGTATTGTTTTGTTTAGATAAATATTTCCTATTTTTCTAAACTGGTGTTGTGTCATTTTGTAGTGTTTTCATTAAGTTACTGTGTGTGTTGGTACAAATACTTTACACCTAGCACTCTGAAGTTAAGCCTACTGCTCTGCCAGGCTACCAAGGGGCTAAGCATGAGTTAGCTGAGGGTGATTCTTTCTTACCCTGACTAGAGTGAGGGTCCTTGCTTGAATAGGGGGTAACCTGACGGTCAACCAAAGACCCCATTTCTAACAAGAAGCAAATCGAGCCACTGTATGCACCACACCATGAAAATGGCAACTACACATCCACATACAAACTCTCCTTCTTTCCATCCACAGGTAACCCTGCCACTGCCACCCAGCAGAGAAATCCAGAGGAGGCCCCAGTGGATTTCTGGATGGGGACAAGTTGCCTGGGCCATCTGGGGCTACTGGTCAGTCCACTCCCAGCAGCCATACCCTGGACCTACCGGACTCCCCCTCCCAAATGGCTACAACACCTCAGCCAGGCCCCTTCTCCCCAAACCTGTGATCCTGGGACCTCACAATCAGAAGTGTGCCCCACAGTACAGGGGCCAGAGTCAGGGGCACACACCTTGGACAATGAAGGGCCTGGTGCTACTGGGACTGGGCACACTGTGCCAGTGGCACAGGCACAGGGGGCTAGGTGCAGTGGAGGGGAACAGTGGTCCAAGGGTCGGGCAGCCACAAGAACTGACTGCCCTGGAGGCCACAGGACCTGCAGGACACCAGCACCCCTGTCCCTGTAGCCGACAAGCCCCCACGCAAGCAAGGACGTCCAACCAGACATCCTGCCGGTACTGATGCCAAGACTAAGACCAGTGCCAGGAAGTGACCCTCTCCAGAACAGTCTCCTGTGTTTGTCCCTGAGGCACCCTCTTAACTGTCCATTATCATCTCTTCGTTCTCCCATGGTCATCATACTGGTCCTCGACTACCCACAGCAGGCCCAAGTACTCTGATGATCCCACCCGCCACTCATCATCCCTTGCACTTGTACCTCCCAAAAAAAGACTATTGAGCAGTTACTGCCTACGTCTTTATTGTCATGAGTACAACAGACACTGCCATCACATGTGCAACAGTTAACCCAATGTCCTGCAAATGTATGTGTGAGTAGCAGAGAGGGACCAGTATGTAGCAAGGACAACAGTGGAGCAGGTGGTGGCTGGAGAGATGGGTCAAGGGAAGCAACAGGTGAGGCACGGACCAGAGTGCACCACAACAATGTCCTGAAAGTAGAACAAGACAGGAACATCAATCATCATAGCCATCACATATGCCAAATCAACACACATGCACTGTAAGTACAGGAAGCCAAGGCTAAGCTGGCGAGTCACGTCCAAAAACATATGGCCATAACAAACCCACATTCCCCAAGACATCCCACCCAAATGGTCCCTCCCTCACAGCAAACAGAGCCACACATTAGGCAGTGCAAACTGCCGCAAACAGTAATGTTGCACTACCTCCCAATGTTGAATCCCAGGACAGGAGGCAATACAGAGGAAACCACCTAGTGCAGCACACATATTGCATTGGATCTGGCAGTGTAGGAAACAATGGTCCTGCACATAGATGTCACAAGAGCAGCAACACAATTACAGGATAAGAATAGCACTGATCTGTGCACAGTAAGAACTCAACTCATGGCCACATGTAACCCCCAACTCACGCAGAGTCAGAGCTCCAATATCTCCTGTTATTACAGACAGCAGGTGGTAGCATGGCACAAGCCAGACGGTAGAGCAGGGCACATACAATACATTTGACACATACCTGTACCTCAGTGGAAGTATTGTCGTGTCAGCTCTTCTCTGGAGGCAGCTGCATCCTCATCATTTTCCTCATCATCACTCCCAATGTCCCCTTCATCAGGCACAGGTACAGCTACCACCTCCTCTGCATCCAGCAATGGGACGTGACGTCTTAGGGCCAGATTGTGTAGCATGCAGCAAGCTACAATGATCTGGAACACTTTCTGTGGATTGTGAGTAGGAAACCTCCGGAGATGTGCAGACACCAGAATCTGGCCTTCAGCAGGCCAAGGGTACGCTCAACCACCGTCTTGTCCTACAGTGGGCCTCATTGTAACTGTATTCCACAGCTGTAATTGGATGCCTCACGGGTGTCAGTAGCCAGGGAAGGTTGGGAGGGATGGCCGTGGGATGACTAATGGCAGGCAAGAGATCCAGTGCCAACTGGGTCACCAGCTCCATGATGATCTGACGGTTCAGGCGATAGGCCTGTATGATGTGTTGCTCTTCTAGGGTGGAAAGGTCGACTAACATTCCTCATCCTCAACCTTCCACCGTACATGCAAATAGGAGGGCGTAGTACTCATGATGTGCAACATTGACTGTGTGGACATAGTTGAGCTGTTTACAAAATGTCACCCATGACGCACCTAAAATACACCCTCAATACACATTGGACATGTAAAATTGCAGCCACCTGTCCTGCATGCACTGGACAGATGGAAGTGAGCTCATCCCGTCAACATAACAACATCATGGCGGTAGGCGGTCTGAACTGCATTGCAACTCCTCATTGGTTACCATGGTTGCCTATGGGAGACAGGAGCCAATGGTGATCGCTGCCGGCAATGACGGTGATGTCCGCGGCAGCCGTGACCTCCATTTCATGTGATCATACTCACTTGACTCCTGGCAGTCATGCACAGAAGACCTACACTGCGTGTGCTGCTATATTCTGACTCTGGTAGCCAAGATGCCATGTCCTGCAGGAGATAGGGCCCCAGCCTTCAACCAAGAATTGAAGAAGCTCGTGGAGGGGGTCCTACTGCTGTTTGGACAATTGTATGGGGCACCAGAGCAGCAGGTGAGGCCAATGTGACTGTCATGTTGATGAGTGGTGTGCATGGGGATGGGGGCCTTGGGACGAGGCAGAGTGACTGGAGAATGGACATGGTTGAGGAGTCTGAGCCTATGTGGACTGATGACATATGAGTGTGGTTGTGAGATGTGTGCTGTCCACTGCTGTCTCTGTCATACCACTCTACATGACTTTTCCCTTCTGTCTGGGTCACCTAGGCAGGTCAACGCCCATCAGAAGAAGGGGCTATGGCATGCCATCGCCAAGCAAGGGTGGACCCTGGGGGTCCATGCCCGTCGGAGCACCCAATGCTGAAAGAGGTGGGAGGACCTGAGACGCTCGGCCCGGAAGACTGCGGAGTCCCAGCTAGGGAGGACCTCCCAACGTGGGAGGGGTGCCCGTTGAACCCTGACCTCCCCTGATGGCCCACATTTTACTGTGGTCTATCCTGAGGTGGACGGCCGCTTGAGGGCAGCACAGCAGCCACGAGGGGATAGAAACACAATCTCAATTACGATATGTGTTGCCTTAGTGGCTCTTGATGCGCACTATTGGGAAGCTGAAGCATGGGTACTAGGTGGATTCATGTCCATTATGGGTATTAGAAAGCCAGGCAGGATTGGCATTATAGATGTGTGGCCATGCAGTTAGTGAATGGAGGGGCAGTTAGTTCCAATGTGGTATCTGTGTTGTCACTCACTTCCAAGATGTACTAGGCAGCACAAGCCAACTGGATCACAGAATCCGTGGTGTCAGGGCATTGTAATCAATTGATGCCAACCACTGTGCCAGGGGTGAATATTGGGTCCTCAATCTGCTGTCAGGCACTGTATGTATAGAGAGGCAAGGTGGGCCAAGATGTCACTGCAACTTGACTATGGCCTAGTTGGCATGTCAACTACCCATACTGGATTCTGTAGGTTCAGTAGACCAGGAATAGTGTCTGTCTACGGGAATGTAAAAAGGGCCGGTCATGGGCAGGTGTGGCAGTTAGGCCTCTCATCATGTACACAATTGCATCTGTATCAGCTTCAGCAGCATACATGTGCATTGCTGTGGTGTCCCCATTGTGTTCCATTGTCATAGCATGTGTAGATGAAGGCATGGCGTGTCATAGCATGGCATCAGAAGATGATGTAGTTACTCTGTGTGACTGTTGTGCTGGCAATGACCAATTGCACCCTGTCCATCTCTATCCCACCTACCCTCCCTCCCGTCCTCCTCTATCTTTGTGTGCATCAGCATCATCCGGGGAAGGAGAAGGGACACTGACAAGTGGGGATGCTGCCACCCATGGGACCCAGGAGGCTGATACCAGTGAATCCGAGGGGACCAATGGGACGGAGGGCGAGGGGAGTGCCACGGGTAGACAGGATCGACAACATCTTCCGATTCCTCTTCCGATGGATGCTCCCTGGCTGTGGCGGACCCATCTGGGACCATCCTAGCACCATCCTTGTCTGCCACCCCCTTACCAGCACCACCCTCCCTGTAGCTCCTCACCCAGTTGCCGGTGCCTGCTCACCCAGGAGGGTGGGCGTCTCCTTCGCCGCAGGCACCTCTGACCTGAACCCACCCCAGTCAGCACTGCTGCCCTTAATGAGGAGGCTACTGAACCCCTGAGGTCCATCTCTGTGGGGCAGACAACCATTGTGAATGCCATTGAGGGACTGTCATTCCAGATGCAGCAGACCAATACGTTCCTGGAAGGCATTCACAGTGCTCTGTCTGGCCTGCAGAGATTGTTTCAGGCTCTGACCTCCTCCTTGAGGGCAGCCAGTGTCCCTTATTCTTCCGTCCCCCCTCCAGCTATCTGTTCCCAAACCCACATCCCTCTCCCCTCACCCATCCAGGGCACACTTACTGACCCACATGCATCAACATCAACAGACACGGTATGCAAGGACAGACACAAGCACCACAGACGCCACCAACGCCATGAGCACAAACCACATTCAGATGCAGACATGCCAACATCCACTCCCATCACTGACTCACCCACCACCTCTCCCCTGACAGTCACAACACAACTCACACCTGCAGTCAGCACCTCATCAGCCCAGATCCTGCCACATGTTCCCTGACTGACACAGTCACCACAATATCAGACCCCCGTGCATGCACCCCATACACCACATGTGCACACACACACTATGACTATCAACACCTCCACTGCAGCACATCCACCCTACCTGCAGATTCCACCCCAACATTCACTCATTCATCCCCCCTGCCAGCTCCCTGCATCTCCTCCTCCCTCCTCCTCCCAGTACACCTAAACGCCCACACTCACCCACCCAACAGTCACCCAGCACACACATGGCATCCGCCCACGCACCTGCACCCAAGGCCCCTCCATGTACACACCTCACAACCATTCCTCTCCCTCCACTCCCAAGCATCCTTCCCATGACCTACCTTGTGCCCCTAAGAAATGTTTCCTGACCACATTTTCCCTGTTCTCCACCACTCTCTCAGTCCCTGTTTCCCCCAAGTGACCTGCAATGCTGGCCAGACCCCTGCCTCCCATGGTCATTGCCATGCCTCTCCCCTGCCTAAGACTTCCACCCTCACCAAGTCCAGTTGTCCCTCCTAAACCCAAGGTCAAGCTCACTCCCTGCACTTCCAAGGCCAAGCCCACTCCCTCCACTTCCAAGGCCAATCCCTAGCCCAAATCCCTCCCTCCCGGTTAAACAGGCACCATCAAGGGCAAGCTGAAAAAGCCCCCCTCCAATTTGAACTTTTATAATATATCTGCACCACTGCACCATTGGTGTTGATGGTAACATCATGTTGTGGGTTTCGTAAAAAGTGTATGTGCGGTGAATGCGCGATTCTGTGTGTGTACTAATGTCCTTCCCTCTAGTGTGTGCTAGGCTGGTATACTAACGGTTGGTGTCTTGGTCGGCGTCGCTGGTCCTGGAGGTCAATGGCCAGCAGGAGCATTGGGAAGACCTGCAATTCACGAACCATGGCCCCTGCAGACGTGCTTGTGTTCCTGAATATGAGTGTTCCCTTTTATGTTGTTTGTTTCCGCCATGGTGTCAGAGGATGAAATAAGGGCAGTCTCCGTACTATGCGCCTTTCTAAAACCATGTTGAGAGGAATCTAAGCCTCCCACTTCCACTAAAAAATCTACTAGTACCTTATGCATGACTTTCTCCAAAATCTTTGCCAAAAAAGCCCCATCAAGTCTGTAGGTAAGGATAATGGCACTCATTACAACCCTGGCAGTCGGTGTTAAAGCGGCGGTAAGACCGCCAACAGGCCGGCGGTAAAAAAATTGAATCACGACCGTGGCAGAAACCGCCAACACATGCAGCCACTTTCACACTCCGACCGCCACGGCGGTACAAACAAACAGCACAGTGGTCACCGCCAACAGACAGGCGGAAGACAATGTACCGCCCACACTATTATGTGAGGCCAATCCGCAACCTTTTCCGGGGCGGAACCAACGTGAACAAAAACACGGCGGAAACAGGACTTGGAAGGAAAAACACTCACCTCTCCACACCCCATGAGGAACTAGGATGCCATGGAGCCAGAACTCCAAATACTCTCTGCAATGGTATTCCTGCTCCTCTATCAGGAGCTACAAAGACGGCGGAGACAACCACAGTGAGTACCTCACCTACAACACAGGGGAGAGGGAGGGAAAAGAGAGTGACACACACACACGCAACACCCCCACCCTCACCCACAACAACATATACACAAATACATGCTCAAACATTACATTTACACTCCCCCTTCAAGAACGCAAGGACAAAAGGAAATGAGTTGAACGATTGTAATCATGAAAAAAACAGTAGACAAAACTCAAAATACAGTATATACAATTATGTACACCAACTACACAAGTCCGGATAGTGCACCAATTGTTGTCTGTGGACCATTGGGCCCAAAATGCATGGGCGAGGCCGACACTCAATACCAGACTTCAAACGGAGAGAACACTCCAGGGGCATCAAATCGAAATGAAACAGGCACCTCAGGGGGAAGGGAAGAGGGGGCAACTCAGCCGGATGAGTGCACAACGCCACTGCTCCACGAGGGGGCTCCATGCCCACTGCTTTATCCTGGGGAGTGCAAAGCCACAGTCTCTCAAGTCTCTCCAGTGGGTGATTTGCCCACTGCTTTATCCTGGGTAGTGCAAAGCCACAGTCCCTCAAGTCTCTCCAGTGGGTGGTTTGCCCACTGCTTTATCCTGGGGAGTGCAAAGCCACAGTCTCTCAAGTCTCTCCAGTGGGTGGTTTGCCCACTGCTGCATCCTGGGGAGTGCAAAGCCATAGTCTCTCAAGTCTCTCCAGTGGGTGGTTTGCACTCAGGTGGATGCCATTCTCCACTGGTTCTGGAGGGGGCATTGTGCCCAGAGTGCTTCATCCTGCCAAGGACAGAGGTAGTGGATGTGATACTCCACTGGTTCTGGAGGGGGCTTTGTGCCCAGAGTGCTTCATCCTGCCATGGACAGAGGTAGTGGATGTGATACTCCACTGGTTCTGGATGGGGTACAAGGCCTATGCCCAATTGCTGCACACATGGAAGTCACAGAAGCCTGACTAGGTGTAGATGGCTCTTCCCACTGGTGGGGTTGGGGTGCCGCATAGCCTGCCTCACAATGGGTCCATGCCTACAAAGCTCGCCCTGGCCTATGGTAACCCATTGCCCACCTTCCCCATCCAGACACATTGTAATGCGTGCAGAGTGAGATGGATGTGACGGTACTCACCCCCTTGTGGCTGCTATGTTGTCCTCAAGCGCCCATCCAAATCCGGATAAGCCACCGCCAGGATCCGGAACATCAGGGGGGTCATGGTGCGACGGGCACCCCTCCCACGTTGGGACGCCATCCCCAGCTGGGCCTTCGCTGTCTTCTTGCTCTAGCGGCGAATGTCCTCCCATCTTTTCCGGCAGTGGGTGCTCCGTCTGTGGTGGACCCCCAGGGTCCGGACATCCTTGGTGATGGCACACAAAATATCCTTCTTCTGGTGGGCGCTGACCTAGAGGAATAGTACAGGGGAAAAGGTAAAACTTTAACCGTCCGGACCGTCACAGTCATTGGCCCACTTCCCACCCTTGCCCTGACGCACATACACTCACCGTCCGCACATGCAGGCCTCATCCCCCCCCCATGTATCTTCCATCCACACCACTCCAACAGGCATTGCCCATGCAGCATGCTCACAGTGTACTCACCTGTTTGTCTAGAGGACCGTAGAGTAGCGTGTACTGGGGGAGGACCCCATCCACTAACTTCTCCAACTCCTCCAAAGTGAAGGCAGGGGCCCTTTCCCCAGACACATGAGCCATTGTCGCTTCCAGACCGAGGTCACAGCAGCACTTGCAGTGTAGGTCCTCTCCTGTCGAAGGTCAGGTATCAAGTGAGTGAACAGACAGAAAATGGCGGTTACGTCCGCAGCGGTGCGTGGCATCACTGCCGGCATACATCGTCATTGGCTCCTGGGACCCATAGGGTTCAATGTTAACCAATGCAGGATTGCTCTGCGGTCTTCGACCGCCTATCGCGATGGTGTAGAACGCCAGCGCAGTTACCTCATATCCCCTTGTCCCACCTTACAGGTCAGGCAGCCGCCATTTCAGGGGGCCACATGGCACTAACATTAACTGCGTCACACCTATCTAGGCCTTGCATACACACAGTAACAGGCACATTGCGGATTTACAAATGTTTGCTAATGACATTTAGTGATACCTCAGTGTTGGCTGACTCTCTGCTCACTGTTCTCCTCCATAGGGCACGTCCGCTGGGGCAGGTGGTGAGATGGCGGCATCCTCCGGTTTACAGACCGCTTGCGGACCTGTCGACAATGGAAGAGAGACACGTATTAGTCACCTACAGACTTGATCGTGCAACAATCCATGAACTGTGTGCCCAGTTGGAGCCAGACCTGATGTCAGCAATCCGCCATCCCACAGGAATCCCCCCTCTAGTGCAGGTCATGTCAGTACTCCATTTCCTGGCAAGTGGGTCTTCTCAAACAACAGTGGCCATTGCATCAGGGATGTCCCAGCCTATGTTCTCAAACGTGTTGTCCAGAGTGTTGTCTGCCCTGCTTAAACACATGCGCAGCTACATCGTTTTCCCTCAGGTGGAGGATTTGCCTACAGTGAAAGGTGACTTCTATGCCCTGGGACATATCCCCAACATCATAGGTGCCATTGATGGGACACATGTGGCCTTGGTACCCCCCTGCAGGAGTGGACAGGTGTACAGAAACCGGAAGAGCTACCATTCTATGAATGTGCAGATGGTGTGTTTGGCAGACCAGTACATCTCCCATGTGAATGCCAAGTTTCCTGGCTCAGTGCACAACGCTTACATTCTGAGGAATGGCAGCATCCCTTATGTGATGGGGCCACTCCAGAGGCACCGTGTGTGGCTAATAGGTGAGGACAAGGACCCTATACCCTGTGAATAGTTGTCTGGGTCTGGGGTTGTCCCTAAGGGGTAGTGTGTGTCTAACAGTTGTCCCTCGACATCTGCAGGTGACTCTGATTACCCCAACCTGTCATGGCTACTGATCCCAGTGAGAAATCCCAGGACAAGGGCAGAGGAACTATACAATGAAGCACATGGGCAAACTAGGAGAGTGATCGAAAGGACCTTCGGCCTCCTGAAGGCCAGGTTCCGGTGCCTCCATATGAGAGGTGGTTCTCTCTACTACTAACCAAAGAAGGTGTGCCAGATCATCATGGCTTGCTGAATGCTGCACAACCTGGCTTTGCGACGACAGGTGCCTTTTCTGCAGGAGGTTGGTCCAGAAGGAGGTCTGGTGGCAGTTGTGGACAGTGAAGAAGAGGAGGCAGAAGAGTATCTTGACAACAGAAACAACGTTATCTAGAAATACTTCCAGTGAGACACAGGTAAGAAGATGTCACTGCCTCACACATCTCATACTATGGTTTGAGCTAGCATATGTCTGTCACTTTCACCCAGTGTATGGACCCTGACTTGTCACTTTGCCTTTCCATTTCACAGATGTGGGTCCCACTGTGTGACCTCTGCTATATTACCTCATGGACTAGAGCTGTGTTACATCGGTATGTTGACAATACAATTGACATTGCTATATTCCATAGTTATTGCAAACATACATTAGTAAAAGCACAGACTGACTCTGATTGTTTTGTGATTCAAGGGTGTTTATTTCAGTGCTAATTAGTGGAGGGGGTTGTAAAATGGGCAGGGGTGATGGTGGAGGAATGTCCATGGCAGAGTCCAGTCTATTTGTTTCACAGGTGCATTGTCCAAAGGGGCATAGGAAGTGGAGCTAGGGCAGTTAATGGATGGACAGGGTGACAAAGTGGGACAGAAGGATGACATTCAGGGGGGTCTCATTTCCTGGTGGGGGTCTTGGCATTGTTCTCTGTCTTTCTTCTGGATCTCAGGGACCGTTTGCGGGGTGGTTCTCCATCTGCAGGGGGTGGGGTGCTGGTGTCGTGGTCCTGTGGTGGTGCCTCCTGTCCACTAGCGCTGGCGGAGGTGGTGGGCTGTTCATCATCCATGCTAGTGTCAGGGGCCCCTTGTTGTGCCACAGTGTCCCTCCTGGTGTTCACAAGGTCCTACAGCACCCCTACAATGGTGACCAGGGTGGTGCTGATGGACTTAAGTTCCTCCCTGATCTCCAGATACCGGGTCTCCTGAAACTTGGCCAGTACCGTTGCCATCGTCTCCTGGGAATGATGGTACACTCCCATGAGGTTGGAGAGGGCCTCGTGGAGAGTGGGTTCCCTGGTCCTGTCCTCCCCCTGTCACACAGCAGTCCTCCCAGTTCCCCTGCTTTCCTGTACCTCTGTCCCCTGAACCGTGTGACCACTGCCACTGCCCCCAGGTCCCTGATTTTCTTGGGGTGGTGGGTTTGCCTGGGTTCCCTGTAGTGGTGGACACACTGCTGCTTGACGTGTCCTGGGGACAGAGGGATGGGCCCGCTAAGTGGGTGCTGTGCTGTGCTGGTTGCTGTGGTGGGAGGCTCTGTGGTGGCATGTGCCAGTGTCAGGGGAACCAACTGTCCCGAGGTCCCAGATGGGCCGGGCTGGTCATCTTGATCCAGTTGGACAGAGCTGCTGTCATCACTGTGGGCCTCTTCTCTGGGGGGAGTGGACATGTCTGGAACCTCCTGTCCGGTGACATTGGGTAGGGGTCCTGCAGGGGTGTAAAGGCATGATTATTGCATCTGTGTGTGCCATCGTGTGCAATGGGTGGGTGACCCTGTACTCCAGTGCTTGCATTCTTCTCTAGGACCTTGTGTGATAATTGGTTTGGGGTCTATGTGGGTATCTGTAGTGGACATGCTTTGGTGATGGGTGTCCATGCTTTGGTGTTGCATGCAGGGCTTGATGTTAGGATGGTTGGGTTGTGATAGTGGGGTATATGTTAGGTGTTGGAGTGATGGGGGTGAGGGTGGGGTATGTGATGGCATGCAGGTAGGGTGGGGGATGTAATAGTTAAGATCTGACTTACCAGAGTCCATTCCTCCTGCTACTCCTGCGAGGCCCTCAGGATGCAGTATAGCCAAGACTTGCTCCTCCCATGTTGTTAGTTGTGGGGGAAGAGGTGGAGGTCTGCCGCCAGTCCTCTGTACTGCAATCTGGTGTCTTGAGACCACGGAACGCACCTTTCCCCGTAGGTCGTTCCACCTCTTCCTGATGTCATCCCGTGTTCTTGGATGCTGTCCCACTGCGTTGACCCTGTCTACGATTCTGCGCCATAGCTCCATCTTCCTAGCAATGGAGGTGTGCTGCACCTGTGATCCGAATAGCTGTGGGTCTACCCGGATGATTTCCTCCACCATGACCTTGAGCTCCTCCTCAGAGAACCTGGGGTGTCGTTGAGGTGCCATGATGTGTGGGTGATGTGTGAGGTGGTGTCGGTTGTGATGTGTGAGGGGATGTGTTTGTGTGTGTTGTCTGAGGTGTGTGGATGTTGTGTGTGTGTGATGGTGTTGTGTGCCTGTGGATGCTCGTGTTGTTTCTGGTGGTGTCTCTCTCTGGGCTTCTTTCTCAATGTTGGTAGTAAGGGTTTGTGGGTGATGTGGGTGTGTGTTTTATATTGTATTGGGTGTGTGGGAGTGGTGTGTGTATGTGTATCAGGTGTGTGTATTCCGAATTGTCTAATGTGGTTGTTTTTTGTGTGTGTGTGTATTTTTAGCACGGCGGTGTGTAACGCCAATGGTTAACCGCGGTTGAAAGACCACCGCGTGGATTTGTGGGTCGTGATAGTGTGGGCGTATTCCTGTTGGCGAAACGGTGGAGGTTTTGTTATCGCCAGTTTATAACTGACCTTTGGTGTGGCGGACTTGTGTGGGTGTCTGGATTTTGACGGATTCCGGGCTGTGGGTCGTAATAGCTGTTGCGGAATTCCACCACCCCAGTGTGTTGGCGGTCTTCTGCACGGCGGTAAGCGGGATTTACCACCAATGTTGTAATGAGGGCCAATGTGTCTTTCCTCCATTGTCGCCAGGTCTACCAGGGGTCTGTACACGGGGGATGTCTCCATCTCCTATTCATCCTCAGCAGTTGAACTCTAGGGTGGAAAACGGTGAGCAGAGGGTCATATTCACACATATGTGAAAATAAAAATGCATTTCTTCCTTTACAGAAACAGTATGTGAATTCGAGAGTCAGTTGATGTACCAATGTGTGCTGTGACGCAGGTAGGTGCCATGGCCCGTGCCCCCCTGAAATGGCGGCTGCCTGACCTGTGAGGAGAGACAAGTGGAAATGAGCGCAACTTTGCATTGGTTATCATTGGGCCTGCGGTGACGGTAGGCACTGCCGCGGACGTGACTGCCATTTTCTATCTGTTCATTCACTTGCTACCTGACCTTTAACAGTAGAGGACCTACACTGCAAGTGCTGCTGTGACCTGTATCTGGAAGCGAAAATGGCTCGAGTGTCTGGGGAAAGGGCCCCTGCCTTCACTTCGGAGGAGTTGGAGAGCCTGGTGCATGGGGTCCTACCCCAGTACACTTTACTCTATGGTCCTCCAGACAAAGAGGTGAGTACACTGTGAGCATGATGCATGGGCCATGAATGTATGAATTGCTGTTTGTGTAAGCCTCGTGTGGGGTCGGCTGAGGGGTCCTGGACAGAGTGCTGCATGTCTGGTGGTCAATGTCTATATGTAAGGGGATGGGAGGGATATTGTGGGCCATGAGTGTAACAGTCCGGACGGTATGACTAATCCCTTTTTTCTATGCATATTTTCCTGCAGGTCAGCACCCATCAGAAAAAGGGTATTTGGTGTGCCATCGCCAAGGAGGTGGGTACCCTGGGGGTCTTTGACAGGCAGAGCACCCACTGCCGCAAACGGTGGTAGGACCTGTGCCACTGGGCAAGGAAGACAGTGGAGGCCCAGCTGGGGCTGGCCTCCCAACGAGGAAGGGGTCCCCATCGTACCCTGACCCCCCCTGATGTTCCGCATCCTGATCCTGGCAGTGGCCTATCTGGAGTTGAATGGGCACTTGAAGGCATCATAGCAGCCACAAGGGGTTAGTACAGATTCTGAATCATGACTTTGCGCGTGTTGAGGTTTTACCTGGGTGGGGGATGTGGGCTGTGGGTGCCCGTAGGCCAGGGCAAACTGGTAGGGTAGGTCCCTTGTTGGGCAGGGTCTGAAGCACTCCAACCCCAATAGTGTTAGTGGGCATCTACTACTGGGCAGGGTCCTGTTGGTTTCAGGTGTGCAGCTAATGGCGTTAGGCAATGTACCCTATGGGCGGGTGACTAGCTTTGTAACTGGTAGTGCATGGCCTAGTGCATAGGGCTGATCCCTGTATGTTGTGTACGCCAGCGAGGTAGTGTTGTTGCTGGTATTGACCAAGTGTATCCTCTGTCTCTCCCCCTTCTTCTTGTTTTGTCACCCTGTCCTTGTGTGCATTAGCATCATCTAGCGGAGGAGGAGAGGCACCGGCGACAGAGGGAGCTGCATCCCACATGGGCTTGGAGGCCGAATCCACCGACGGTGAGGGCACCAGTGGGACAGAGGGCGAGAGGAGCACCACGACGGAGACAGCAGGGGACACTACTGACAGCGACTCCTTCTCCGATGGAAGCTCCCTGGCGGTGGCGGACACCTCTGTGCCAACCCCAACAACAGGTAGAGCCGTCCCCCCAATACCAGCACTGCCCTCCCAGCAGCCCCTCAGCATGTTTCCCGTGCCCGCTCGCCCAGGAGGGTGGGCATCTCCTTCGCCCCAGGCATCTCAGGTCCTGCCCCAGTCAGCCCTGCTGCCCTCAGTGAGGAGGCTATTGACCTCCTGAGATCCCTCACTGTTGGGCAGTCAACCATACTGAATGCCATCCAGGGTGTTGAAAGGCGTTTGCAACAAACAAATGCATACCTGGAGGGCATTCACTCTGGTGTGGCGGCCCAACAGGGAGCATTTCAGGCTCTGGCCTCCGCACTGATGGCAGCCATTGTCCCTGTCTCTAGCCTCCCCCCTCCAACTTCCTCTACCCAGTCCCAATCCAATCACCCAAATCAACACACAGAAGTGGCTCAGGCAAACACAAGCACCACACTTCATCTCACCGGCACTCACACAAGCACCATCCCCATGCAAACACACCAACATCCACTGCCTCCACTGTGTCCCCCTCCTCCTCCACGTCCACCTCCCTCCCAGTAGCGTCTCCACTCACACCTGCATGCACTACATCCTCATCCACTACCTCCATCACCAGCACGTCTATCACTACACGCCCCTCACTGGCAGTCACCACCCCCACATCCATGCACACGTCCCCTGTGTCCTCTCCCACTGTGTCTGTGACCCCTCCTCCCAAAGAACACAAACACAAGGACACACCCACCCAACAGCCATCCACCTCACAACAGCATCCAGCTCAAGCACCTGCACCCAAACACAGCAGACTGACACCTCCTACAAGCACTCCCTCTTCCTCCACTCCCAAACCTTCACCCTCTTCCCGCCCCAATGTCCCTAAGAAGCTTTTCCTCGCCAACACTGACCTCTTCCCTACCCCTCCCCCCCTGTCCTTCACCTCGAGCCAGGGTGGCCAGAACCCAGCCCAGCACCGCAGCCACCAAGTCCACGTCCACTGTGGTTTCTGCAGCTGTGTGAGGCTCCAAGGAGGCACCCGTCAGCCCAGCCAGTGTGCCACCAACACCTGTCAAGGCCAAGAAGGTTCCACCACCTGGCAAGAGCAAGAAGGGGACAGCATCCAGCAAGGGAAAGGAGGCACATTCAGCCAACAAGGCCAAGCCAAAGACTCCAGCTGGCAAAAGCAAGGAGGCACCACTATCTGCCAAGGACAGGAAGGGGCAAAGAACACCAGCCATGGCACTTCAGCGATCAGAGGCTGCAGGTGAAGGCCTGGAGGCTACCACCACAACCGCCAGCACCGCTACCTGCACCGCCACTATCACCGCCACCTGCACCGCTGCAAGCAGCACCACTGCCAACAGCAGCAGCCCCAGAGGGCAGCCGTACGAGGCTGCAGGTGAAGGCCTAAAGGCTACCACCACAACCGCCAGTACCGCCACCTGCACCACGGCCAGCACCGCCATTTGCAATGCCGCAAGCACCGCCACCTGCACTGCAGCAAGCAGCACCACTGCCAGCAGCCCCAGTGGGCAGCCGTCCAAGGCTGCAGGTGAAGGCCTTGAGGCTACCACCACAATCGCCAGCACCGCCACCTGCACCGTGGGCAGCACTGCCATCTGCACCGCCGCAAGCAGCACCACTGCCAGCAGCAGCAGCCCCAGTGGGCAACCATCCGAGGCTGCAGGTGAAGGCCTGGAGGCTATCACCACAATTGCCAGCACCGCCACCTGCACCGCGGCCAGCACCGCCATCTGCACCACCACCTGCAATGCTGCAAGCAGCACCACTGCCAGCAGCAGCAGCCCCAGTGGGCAGCTGTCTGAGGCTGCAGGTGAAGGCCTGGAGGCGACCTCTACTGCCAGCACAGCCACCTGCAGCGCAACTGAGATTCAATGAGCAGCCGTCACCGCCGGGGAGCAGTGTGTAGTGGTGCCTACATGGGCTGCAGTGCATCCTGGCCCCTGCAAAAGCTGTCGTTGTGACACCCAAGTAAGATACTGTGAACTTGCACTCCAAAACATCTGCATCACAGTGGAAGAAGGCATCCACTAAGCCCCTCCTTGCCAGGATGGAGCACACTGGGCACAAAGCCCCCTCCAGAACCATTGGAAGAAGGCATCCACTCAGCCCCTTCGTGCCAATATGAAGCACACTGGGCACAAAGCCCCCTCCAGAACCAGTGGAAGAAGGCATCCACTCAGCCCCTCCTTGGCAGGATAAAGCACATTGGGCACAAAGCCCCGTCCAGAACCAGTGGAAGAAGGCATCCACTCAGCCCCTCCTTGCCAGGATGAAGCACACTGAGCACAAAGCCCCCTCCAGAACCAGTGGAAGAAGGCATCCACTCAGCCCCTCCTTGCCAGGATAAAACACACTAGGCACAAAGCCCCCTCCTGAACCAGTGGAAGAAGGTATCCACTCAGCCCCTCCTTGCAAGGATGAAGCACACTGGGCACAAAGCCCCCTCCAGAACCAGTGGAAGAAGGCATCCACTAGAGAGACTGTGGCCTTGCACTCCCCAGGACCAAGCAGTGGGCAAACCACCCACTAGAGAGACTGTGACCTTGCACTCCCCACGACCAAGCAGTGGGCAAACCACCCACTTGAGAGACTGTGGCCTTGCACTCCCCAGGACCAAGCTGTAGGCAAACCACCCTCTTGAAAGATGGTGACCTTGCACTCCCCAGGACGGTGGCCTTGCACTCCCCAGGACCAAGCAGTGGGCGAACCACCCACTTAAGAGACTGTGGCCTTGCACTCCCCAGGACCAAGCAGTGGGCAAACCACCCACTTGAGAGACTGTGGCCTTGCACTCCCCAGGACCAAGCAGTGGGCATGGAGCCCCATCCAGGAGCAGTGGCATTGTACCATCTTCCAGCTGAGGTGCCTTACCATTAACCGTCCACCTGAGGTGCCTGTGTGTTTTCGACCTGATGCCCCTGCAGTGTTTTCTCCGTATTGAGGCAGGAGTCAAGTGTGGGCTTGGCATATGTGTTTTGGCCCACTGGGCCACGGACATTTTTGAGTGGGCATTGTCCTGCCTTTTGTATATATTGTATATATTGTAAATACTGTTTTTGATTTATGAACGTATTTCTAAGTATTTCTCCTATTACACTCATTTGATTCCATTATTTTTGTCCTTGCGTTATTCCTGAGGGTTATGGGGTGTATATGTAATGTTGTTGCATGTGTTTGTGTATTTGGTGTTTGGGGGAAGGGTGGGGTTGGGGATGTTGCGGGTGAGTCGTTTCCCGTCAGAGCACTGTTTCTGCCGTGCTTTTGATGGGGTTGGTACGGCCCCGGAAAAGCTGGCGGATGGGTGGGTTGTAATGCTGTGGGCGGTACATTGTCTTCTGCCTGACTGTTGGCAGTTACCGCTGCAGTGTTTGTTGCTACCGCAGTGGCGGTCAGTGTGTGAAAGTGGCTGTATGTGTTGGCGGTTTCCACTGTGGTCATGATTCCATTATTTTTACCGCCGGCCTGTTGGCGGTGTTACTGTCGATTTAACACTGACCGCCAGGGTTGTAATGAGGGCCTATATATCTTTCTTTAGGTTTAAAGAGATCAGGAGTCATTTATAATGAGTGAGGCGTGGATAAATCCTCATTAAAAAAGGACTGGGACAAGCTAGAAAAGAGGAGGAGGTAATGCTTAGATTATTGACCAGCAATCGTCATCATTCAAGTCTTTGTATTTGATTTAGAACTCAGTGGATGGGTTACTCCATCACAACGGTGACGAATTTCCCATCTGCCGAAACCTAACTGCCATTATATCCAACAGGATTTGAATTTCAGCGGGCGGGATATCCATCACCGTTCACCGAGTACTAAATTAGGCCCTTAGTCGTCTTCATCATAGTCATGACTGCCTTCCAAAACCACCTCTTCTAATCTGTATGTACAGCTACAGTACATTTGAGGTATTAGTAAATGATTTTATAGAGTTTGATTATAACATGAAGAGCCTTTGTTTATTCCTTCATTTATCTCCCAAGATGAGGGAGGAGGTGAGACACAGAGATCATATACATTTGTCCGAATTTGAAGAGAGTAACCATGGTCAGCATGTTGAGGCAACAATCTCATTAGCAAGAACTGTGACAAAGAAGATTTTGACTTGAAGTAATGAAAATTATTGCCAAATAAAGTATTAACTTTGGAGCATATGTAGTAGCAACACTCCATTTTGCTTCCAATTAATCAAAAAACTGTGAGCACAGCTGCAGCCAATCATATGCTGAGGCATTAAATTTGAGCTAACTACGTGGCTTATGTGTAATAAAGAATATCCTTCTTAAAGAAGCCTTTTCGCATCCTGGCTCAATGATTTGAGGTTTCTTTGTTTGGCAAGTGTTTCCCACAACTCTCCTGACTTGTTTCAGTCTGGAGAGCTTCATTCAGAGAACTCATTCAGAGAAATGAAAACAATTGTAATGTTTTTAACACTTTTCATGGAAATCTTTTCTGATTATTGTTGCATATTTTCTATCTTTTTATTATATTAAGTCTGCCACCTGGCCCATGAAAACAGGCCTTGATCCTTTTTATCCAGGCATTTGATGTATTTGTAATAGTTAGCACCTAAAGTGTGCTTTCTGTGCCCTCTTTACCTTTGCTATTGTGACGAAAAAAACTTATGCTTGGCCCTTCTCTAATGAAAGTGGGCAGATTTAAAACACGTTGTTTCTCCAGCAGAGCTACTACAAAGATGTTTCAACCCAAGAGGTGACAGAAAACATTCCCAAAACAATTACTGAATGTTTTATTTAATGTAAACACTATCCAGTCAGAAAATTAACAAATGCAAACTTTCAAATAAAAATGTACTTCAGTTTAGTTTTTCTCGTCAAACTGCAGGAGAAAGAGGGCGAGACACACATAAAGTGCACTAATTAATTAGGCTGACAAGGAATATTTAACATTTCAAACCCCTGGAAAATGGTAGTGCTACAGTAATATTGGGACTATAAAACAAGAATAAAACAAAGTACATGAAAATTTTTTAATTACTTAAATACTAGGTTACTATGTGTCCAGTTTTGTGTGTTGGATCCTGTGAAGTACTAAATGTTAGCAAGCCACATACACTAGAGTCCCCATTCTCTTCCCGCACATCACCCCTTGTGTTTTCTTTTCCACTGCTTTATAATCATCATGTGATGCCAGCTTAGGCCACCCTAGAAATATACGGTCCTCCTTGCACGACATCACAAGACCCAGACTAACCCTTTCCTGTGATCCCATTTAAAGTCTCTTTTTTTCCAATACAATGTTCTCCACTGTCCCCTTGTCAATAACAAGTCCCTTGTTTCACCACAGGAGTACTTACTCGTACACATACATCCCACTCTTAATTTGTCTTAGCCACAGCAAGGATCCATCCATGGACCAGTATTGTTGTGTGGCCAGTGCAGGGAGGCACAACATGAAGGTGTACAGTAGAATAATATTTATGAATTAGGCCTAGCTGGTTGCTTATTCATGACTGTCATATATACAGAGGACAGGGCAAACTATTTGCAGTGTTATGCTGTTAATTGTTAGCGAATTCAAGGAGATGTAGACTCTCCCCTTACCATCAAAAATATTGCAAGGAAGACACAGATAATCAGACATCAAACCAGAGTTTCAATTGATTTATTTAGACAATAATCCAAAAAAACAAGCAGCATACAAGGAAAACACAGAAACAGTAAACCTAGGATCTAGGGACCTGAGGCGTATTCTGATGCATTGACTCAGATGTGTGGGAGCACATAAAAAGTGAGAAAGACCTGCGAAGAGAATACGAGCAAGACTAAAAAGTGAAGCTGAAAGCAGTAAGAGGAAGAAAACCAATTAAATTGAGCAAGATGGGAATAATTATGGGCACAGTTAGGCAAGACGCAAAAAACAAAGTTTCGAGAAGATCAAGGACCAAAAGTACTAAAGAATAATTTAGCAGGCAAAAACCCAGCAATTCACAAACATTACAGTGTGCATCTGCAAACATCTTTCATAATTCAATTCAGAAAAGCCTTTCCGAATTGCAAAAGGCTATTTGTGACTCATTTTGAATCACAATTAGGAGGGGCCATGAAAGAGGTGTCACCTCCATTTGCGAGACCCATTGAAATGTATTAATGGTTTGTGAATTGTGGTCGCAAACCATTAAAAAGTTACCACCACCTGAAAGGAGGTGATGGTAACTCATTCTCAAAGGAGAACCTGTCACTTTTTCTTTCATTTGCTTTGGGAATTGTATTTGGAGATCTCAAGGGAAGCAGGAGATTGTCCAAATGGGAAAGATATTTTTTTTAAATATTAGCACAGCTCTTTAATGGAACAAAGGCTGCTTTAAAAAAAATCTCATTTTAGGAATGTGAATGTAGAGATAGTGTTTCGTGCAGGCCACAATTCCAGTTTTCATAACCAATCCTAAGGGGCCACACATAGTGCCCTGCCTAATAAATATTTATCAGACAGGTAATTCTACAACTTCTTACAGCTAGTTATTTTGGGATTAGTACCTAGGTTGCATCGCAGAAGTACGCACACGTCCCAAACGTCGGTGCACAATTAGTGCCCACTATTTGTAACTTGTCTTTTAGTACATGCGTAGCAAATGAGAATAGAAAGGGTCCATTGATCATACAAAATTCACAAACACTCATCATTAAGTCCTGGCAAGTTTGGTAAAATTAATGATTTAAAAGATTTCTATGGAACATAACAGAGGGGCTTGATGCAATATGGAAGAAAGGGAAGTTCACCAGACGGGGTCTAGACCATAAAACACCAATCAGACATTCAACTGATCTGGATTTAGGAGCGATAAGCAGCTGTTGGAGGAGGGTGGGCTCTGCTGGGTGCACATCCCCATTACTTACTTTAACTGAACCCTCAATATGGATCTTTATTTGAGAGAGGCTGGAGAAATTCTTAAGCGGGAATAACAATCACTTAAATTACAATTGAGTTCTTTTAGAGTCAATAGAGTTCTTAATAGTTTTAAATAATTTATTGAAGAATTTATATGAACTTTTGTTGATCAAAATTTTAAGTTACAGAAACACCCAGGAAGAGTGTCCTGAATCTGTCCCTACTCTATTCGTCTTCATCCCACAACTGCAATATGTCTGAACAATTCAGTCTTCTGAGGCCGGGAAAGATAGAATGGAACGTTCAGTTTGTTACATTATACATTACATTATATATCTGTCTTGTATGCTTACAGCTATCATACTGTTCTGAAACAATTTATCAGCTCTCTCTAACACTCAGTACAATCTCTGCAGCAGAATAAATACTCTGTTTTATCTATTAGCTTGCCAACTAGACAGTTCCCACAAGCTTTTTCTAAGCTCAATCCTACTCTCTTAAACTAAAAGCTCAGTATAGTTTCTTTAAGAAACATCACCTCACTCCCTCTTTATCATTCAGATAATGCTCTCTAGTTACCTATCCTTAGCTCCAACAGCTGCAGTGGCAAGAATTAGTGGTCAGTCACAGTAGTGGCCTCATCAGTCACCTCTGCTTTCTTGTCTCATCTGCTATGTCCGTGTGTGTGTGTGATGTCCATGATGAAGAAGATGAAAACTACAAATCCTATCTTTCCCTAGGACACCTTTTATAATAAATCGATTGATACAATTATATAAAATATTAAAATATTCTGGAGGTGTGGTCAACAGTAGACAATGAATCGTCTTGTTAGATGACAAGGATTAGCTACAGTAGCTTCCTTTCTCATATGCTTCTAATTCTGTAAGAACAATTTAAAATACATAAGTATAATGCTTACATCATTCATGTAATGTTAATGTTTCCATTCTTATAGCAATGTTACTTTCTAAATACATGCTAGCGCATTCCAAAGAGGTTTAGTAGGTGGGTAGGAGGGTAAGTAATACTGGTTCTAGTGGTTTAAAGAAAATTGCATTTCACAGGTCAAGAAGAGGTTATAGAAGAAACATTTTTAAAACATTGTGCCAGCCTGGCATGTTTCGCAAGTCGTGCAGCATGGGTTAGACAGACTTCAGAGCATACTTTTAAATGTTCAAGCAACAACAGGTTTTAGGCCTAATGATTCATTCTCATGTTAGAGATTAGTATTATGATCCTACTTTTTCTGGTTTTCTATTGGGGCCTTATCAGCTGCATGAACTTGAAGGGTGAGAAGGCTACAGAGATTACGGCTACTGCAATGCTGTGTAGAAGGGCGAACTGAGGAGGTATTTGTAGTTCCAGGTCAAGATCTTGGATTTTATCTTGTAATTAAAAGTTAATACCATAGTACTATTCCATTAGCAATGGCATAGGTATGCCAAACTGTGGTATATATAAATACCAATAACATAACACTTTCAGACAAAAAGGATTCACCACATTTTGACACATTCAGATGCTGCTTTATGTTTTTCCTAGATTTACTGATACTATTCTAGATTTCTTAGGCGTGTTTTCCAGTTTTCGCTAGGTACTCTTTCAGTGAAGTGAGTTGTTGCTTTGTTCTGGTTCTACCCAGTTTTGGAGGTTATTCACCACAGATACATCATTTATAACTGTAACTAGTCTAAAGTTGCAAGAATTTGAGAAGTCAATCTGCTGCACTTTAGAAATGGACAAATGTGTGCCCCATAGTACAGGGGCCAGAGTCAAGGGCACACACCCAAGACAATGAAGGCCTGACTGCTACTGGGAGTGGGCACAATGTGCCAGGGGCACAGGCACAGGGTACCCGGCCCGAGGTAGTGGAAGGGGAACAGTGGTCCAAGGCTCGGGCAGCCACACCAACTGATTGCCCAGGAGGCCCTCAACCAAGTCCTGGGTGTATACCAGCAGACCCAGGACACAGTGTCCCAGATCCTCACTATCATGCAGGAGACCCAGAGGCTGCAGGGCGAGTACCATCAGGAGGCCATGGAACAGTGGCAGGCCCACAATGCCACCATGGCCTCCACAGCACGGGTGCTCAAGGACCTGACCACCATCATGCGTGAGTCCACCAACCACCAGCAGGCCCCTTCCACTGGCCCCACTCATCACCCCTTGCACTTGTCCCTCCCAAATAAACACCATTGGGCATAGTTACTGCCTACATCTTTATTTGTCATGAGGACGAATGAAACTGCCAGTACAGAGGGGGGAGCAAAATGCAGGGAGGTTAATCGTGGAGCAGCCAGAGGCTGGAGATATGTGTCAAGGGTGGCAACAGGTCAGGCAGGGACCAGAGTACACCACTACAATGTCCTGAAAGTAGAGCAAGACAGGGACAGCAATCACTGTAGGAGTCACAGATGCCAACTCAACACAAATGCACTGTAGGAACAGGTATCCAAGGCAGATATGGCAATCAAGTCCACAACCATATGGCCAGTAACAACACACAAAAACAACACATTCCAATCAAGTAGTACCACCCTCACAGCACCCAGTGCCCAACCTGACCCCATACCCACTGCCACCAACAATGCAGCACTGCCACCCAATGTTGACTCCCGGGATAGATGCTGCACAGATGCAACAACCCTGTGTGGCACACACATAGCACTTGAACTGGCAGCTCAGGGAACATTGTACATACAAGCTGATGGAACTAGTGCACCAGCACAACTACTGCCTGACTATAGGCCTGACCTGTATAAACTGACTACCTAAGTCATGGGCACTCTTGACACCCCCCAACCCACCCAGAGGCAGAGACAAAACCAATACCGTCAGTGGTCACAGACAACAGGTGGTAGCAAGGAGAAGGCAGACAGTCGTAGAGGACACATTCCAGACAGTTGATATATCTGCATTTCAGTCAAAGTACTGTCGAATCAGCTCTGCCCTGGAGTCAGCTGCATCCTCATCATCCTCTTCATTACTCCCCAAGTCCCCTTCATCAGCCCTGGTACGGCTACACCCTCCTCTGCATCCATCAATGGGATGTGACGATTCAGGGCCGGATTGTGCAGCATGCAGCAGGCCGCAATGATCTGGCACACCTGTGGTTTGTAGAGCAGGGCACCCCGAAGATATGCAGACACCGGAATCTGACCTTCAGCAGTCTGAAGCACCTCTCAATTACCCATCTGGTATGACCGTGGGCCTCATTGTAACGGTCCTCTGCATCTGAAGTTGGATGCCTCACGGTTGTTAGGGGCCAGGGCAGGTTGGGATAGCCAGAGTCACCTGTGTGCACAGATGTAAGAGGCATGTCAAGACCTGGGGGGCGATAGAGCAGGGACACAAGAGTGCAGAGAGCTGAGGGGCACACATCCCTGCTTCCAGGCCCACTGTGATCTGGAAGGAGCCTGAGGCAAGGTAGTGGAGGACTGACAACATGTGCACTATGGGAGGAATGGCATTGGGATGGCGTATGGCAGGCAACAGATCCTACTCCAACTAGGCCACCAGTTCCATGATGGTCTCACGGTTTAGGTGATAGGTCTGGGTGACGTGACGCTCCTCCGGGGTGGCAAGGTCAACTAGGGGGCTGTACACCGGTGCATTCCTCATCCTCAACCTTACATCGTAACTGGGAACAGGAGAGAGTGAGTATTATGTCATCCACCATATACTGTGTAGGATGTGTTGATACGGCCACAGGTCATCAAATGTCACCCATGACGTGCTAACATTGCACCCACAACACACATTGGATGTGTAAAATGACAGCCACCTGTTCTGCATGCAAGGGACAGGTGGAAGTGAGGTCATCCTTACGGCATGACACGTCATGGTGGTAGGCGGTCACAAATTGGTTAACACTGTTACCTATGGGAGGCATGACCCAATGGTGATTGCCGCTGGCGGTGATCGAGATATCCAAACCGTGGCTGACATTTCATGTGCTCCTGCTCACTTGACTCCTGAACCTCGTGCACTGAAGACCTCCACTGCCTGTGCTGCTGTGTTCTGACTCTGGTAGCCAAGATGCCACGTTCTGCAGGAGACAGGGCCCCAGCTTTCACTCAGGAAGAGTTAGAGTGGCTTGTGGATGGGCTCCTGCCCCTGTATGGGGCAGCAGGTGAGCCCAATGTCAGTTATTGTCCTGTATGTGAGTTGTGCACATGGGGATGGGGCCTTAGTAGGTGGCAGGGTGTCTGGAGCATGGGTGAGGGGGCCTAAGATAACATTGGGTGATGACGTATGGGTGTGGAAGTGCGATGTGTGCTGTCCACTGCTGACCCAGGGATGCCACTCTATGTGACTGTGTCCTTCTGTCCGTGTCACCCTTGGAGGTCAGCGTCAATCAGAAGAATGGGATTTGGCATGCCATCGTCAAGCAAGTGCGGACTTGAGGGGTCCATGCCCGGCGGAGCACCCACTGCAGAAAGCTGTGGAAGGACCTGTGACACTGGGCCCGGAAGACCACAGAGGCCCATCTGGGGATGTCCTCCCGCCGAGGGAGGGGTGCCCGTCGGACCCTGAACACCCCCATGGCCTGCATATTGGCTGTGGCCTACCCTGAGGTGAATGGGTGCTTGAGGGCAGCACAGCAGTCACATGGGGGTAAGTACCCACTCTCACTTGCTACATGTGTTGCCATAGTGGCAGAGAGTCCTTCTCTGTCTTTGTGTGCATCAGCATCATCTGGTGAAGGAGAAGGGGCACTGGCGGTTGGGGAAGCTGCAGCCCATGGGACCCAGCAAGCTGACACCAGCTGAGCCGAGGGGACTAGTGGGACGGAGGGTGAGGGGAGTGCCACGAGGGAGACAGGATCGACCACACCATCTTCTGATTCCTCCTCCGATGGCGGCTCCATGGCGGACCCATCTGGGACCACCCTAGCACCATACTTGTCCGCCACCCCCCTTACCAGCACCACCCTCCCTGTAGCTCCCCACCCAGTTGCCTGTGCCCGCTCACCCAAGAGGATGGGCATTTCCTTCACCGCAGGCACCTCTGCCCTTTCCCCAGTCAGCCCTGCTGCCCTCAATGAGGAGGCTATTGACCTCCTGAGGTCCATCTTTGTGGGGCAGACAACTATTGTGAATGCCATCCAGGAACTGGCATCCCAGATACAACAGACCAATGTGTTCCTGGAAGGCATTCATCGTGCCTTGTCTGGCCTAAAGAGAGTGTTTCAGGCTCTGGCCTCCTTCTTGACGGCAGCCAGTGTCCCTTCTTCTTCCATCCCCCTCCAGCTACCTGTTCCCGTACCCACATCCCTCTCCCCTCACCCATCCAAGGCACACCTACTGATCTACATGCATCCACATCAACAGACACGGTACGCAAGGACAGACATAAGCACCACAAACGCCACCACCGCCATGCACACACACAACAGACACATGCAGACATGACAACATCCACACCCTGCACCGACTCCCCCACCACCTCCCCCTCATAGTCAGTACACCACTCACACCTGCAGTCAGCACCACATCAGTCACTGATCCTGCCACGTGTGCCCTCACTGCCACCGTCACCACATTATCTGACCCCCATTCATGCACCCCATACACCACTGGTGCAGACACCACGATGGCAACACACCCACATGCAGCACATCCACTCTACCTGCAGACACCACCCCAACAAACAATCACATGTATCCCCTGCCAGTTCCCTGCATCTCCTCCCTACCTCCTCCCAATACATCTAAACACCCACACTCACCCACCCAACAGTCCCCCAGCACACACATTTCATCCACCCACGCACCTGCACCCAAGGCACCTCCACGTACACACCTCACAACCATACCCACTCCCTCCACTCCCAAATGTCCTTACCTTGACCTCCCTTGTGTCCCCAAAAAACATTTCCTCAAAGAGTTTTCCCTGTTCCCCGTCCCTGTTCCCCCAGTGCACTGATACCATTACAAGGCCCCTTCCTTCCGCCTCTCAGTCCACCACTGCCCCTCGCCATGCCCCTCCACCACCTGCCACTTCTGCCCCTGTCACATCCACTGCTCCTCCTGCCAAACCCAAGCCCTGTGCCCGCTCCCTCCATGGGCAAGCCCACTCCCTCCACTTCCAAGGCCAAGCTCACCCCCTCCACTTCCAAGGCCAGGCCCACTCCCTCCAGTTCCAAGGCCAAGCCCAAACCTCCAACCCGGCTAAACACCCCCTTCAAGGGCAAGCCCAAGGACCACCCTCCAAGCCCAGGCCAAAGGACCCGCCCTCCAAGCCCTAAACACCCCTCCCCCCCACCCATGAGGTGTCTGCATACCCCATGGATGTCCCTGCCCTGTGGAGGCCTGCAATTTTCAGTCAGGAGTCAAGTTGAGTTGTCACCTTGTGCCCAGTGTGATCGGGCACTGTGGGACTTTTGGACTGGCCTCTGGGCCTGTGTGTACATAGTTTTATTCCTGATTTTAGCATTTATAATATATCTGCGCAACAACACTGTTGGTGTCGATGGTACCTACCTAGTCATGGCTTTCCTTCCACATGTATGTGTGGTACTTGTGGGTATTAGTGTGTATGTGTGTGTGTGTGTGTTGGTACGGGTGTTTGTTTGCGTGTGTGTGTGGCATCCTGTGTTGTATGTGTGTTGTGTGTGTGTACTAACGTCATTCCCTCCAGTGTGTGCTAGGCTGGTGTACTTACGGTTGGTATATTGGTTACTGTCGCTGGTCTGGGAGTTGCATCGCCAGGTAGAGCACTGGGAGGAGTTGCAATTTGCGTGCCATGACGCCTACGGTCGTATCTGTGTTCCTGAAGGTGGGTGTTCCCTTTTATATTGTTAGTTTCCGCCAGGCTTTTGGTGGCGGAGGATTCGCCCCAGAAATCCTGGCGGTGTGCAACCTCATAATGTGGTCATGGGATACTGCCTCACGGACGGCCTGGAGATGGCTGCCCCCAGCCGCACCTGCCCCTCCGCAGTGGCGGTACGAACGGTAACTTGGCTGTGTTCTGCAGGTTCCTTCCCAGTACTTGTGATATGATGGTCTTCACTGCCGGGCCCGTGCGACCGCCAACTCCACCACGGCGGTCCGCTGACCCCGAAACTCGTAATGAGGGCCTAAGTCCAAACAAGAAGAATGTAAAAGATGATGTTAATTGCTTGTATACCTTTCAATGTATATTCCCTACGCCAGGTCTGGAGAGCAGAGGCACCATCAAAACCACAGGACCATTAACTAACTAGAACCATCATCTAAACATTTACTCAATAACTTTCTCCTATCCTAATTCCAAATTAACATTTTTACAGTTCAGCTGTTCTTTGCAGCTGCTTAAAACAATAATGTTCTCAATGCTATAAAAAGTAATGTCCGCATAAAGCCATTTGAATGTTTGCATTGTTGTTTTTAATCTCACTGTTGCGAAATTGACCTTGGGACAAATATAACAAGCAAGCTGTTTTTATTTTCTGGAATTAGATCTGAGATAAAGGAATCAGTAACTATGCGTGTGATGGGGAAGAGTCTGCAATTATGTTTGTAGCAGTCCGAGTTATCTGGTGGGGTAAATCCATAAGACCAAGCTTTCCAAGCTTTAAAAAGGTTCCCTAACGGCACATAAACTAAATATTACTTATTACTTTATTTGTGCCTGGATAGATATGAAAGAGTACAAACATATGTTATTTTTCCTACTTCTCACTTTTCCCTGTGACTCCATACTTCAGAAGTTTAGTAAATCACAGCACTCCCCACCGTTCCCTTTGTCTTCACCTAAAAACTCTTCTCCACAACCACAATCTTCTCAACAAACAGTTATTAAGTTTAAGCACCTTTTACTGAACATAAGCTATTATAATCACCATCCGGGACAGGACCTTCAACGTGGTAACGAAAGATATTTCCCTTTCTATACTGCTCAACGAAACAAACTAGCTAGATCAGATAACCTGCTCCTCTTGGGGTCGGTACTTGGAGGACTTTTGAAACAAATGAAGTGATGGCTCCACCCAGCCCTGTTAAAATATTTTCTAGCCTGCCACCAACACTTTCTTAATCTGTGACCTTACTGTTCTGAAGCGGAACAATGGTGGAGTCACCCAGAGATAATACCTGCCTACCATGCTCTTCAGTATCAAGTTCCTCCACATCCTTTACCTCATAAGCAGTATGGCTTCCTCGAGTTTTCCCTGTGCTTATAGCACTCAGCTCTGTCTATTCATTGCCGTTAAAATTTAGGTAACAAGTGCAAGCCCTGGCTGATACTCTGCCCTCTAATCAAGGAGAATTGGACACAGAACTGTGACTGTTAACAATTTCAAAAACAAGGACCATTCACCACTCTTACTTCAACCACGGTCATGACAAGCTATCGTCCAAAAAACCTAAGCCAAAATCCTTGAAGTCTCCATCAAATAAAATCAGCCATGACAACGGATTTCCAGGCAGTATGAACAGTTAACATCTATTAAGGTCACGGGTTCCTGTGAAGTCTGATCTCATATCTCCAAATATTTTGGACAGCTATTTGCTTCCAGTTGCCATGGCCTGACAGAAAACCAATCCTCAGGTTTATAAATCAACCAGAAAGCCCCAACCAGATTCGGTGGAAATCAACTAACAGCCAATGATGGGGACAACTCACTCTCTCCCTGTGAGCACGAAAGTATTCATCAGGATCTATTCCATAACTAAAATTCCTTTAAATGCACTATTTCAAGACTACACACCTGCCTTGTAGCCAAACAAAAATCATGCTCACAACCATCATTACACATCCAAACACCTACCACAGTATGATCATGCATGTGCACAGCCACCATACCAATGCTCTACAGCGTCACTCCAAAAACTCGGGCCTGATTTAAAGTTTGGCGGAGGGGTTAATCCATCACAAACACGACGGATGTCCTATCCGCCGTATTACAATTCCGTTATAGCCTATGGAACTTGTAACATTTGTGACAGAGTAACACCTCCAAAATCTAAATCAGGCCCTTCCTTTGTCACACCATCATATAAGCTTTTATACACATAAAAATAAAATTCAATTAATCTTCAAAGCATATGATTTCAAGGTTTCTTAAGTAATAAAAAGGATGGAAATTAAAGATGACATTTTGGCGGAGTTCAAGGTGAAGGTGGCACCCTAACTGGTGAATTTTGTCACTTCTTAGTTTTTTTATAGCAAAGATGGCATAATAAAATACATATTGGGTATCCGGTACATTTACAATGTTGCCCTGTGCTTTACAATATTCTTTTTAGAATTAGGAGGAGTTAATTTGTGCAGGTGAAACAGTCTCAAGATAGCTTCTCTGTTTCACATCGACACTCCTTGCTTCCCAATTGTTTTCCTCAGAGGAAATGATTTTGTCGTGTGGTGCTGGTGTCGAGCAGCAGATGTTGAATGATTTTACTGCAAAAACTCCATAGGTATTTTGACTTCAAGAATGCTTGCACGCGGCTTTAAAAATCAAAAGGATGCTTTATTCCGAACTTCTGTTCTAATAAAACAGCATCTCGCAGCAAACGCATCAAGCTAATTCCGTACACAATATAATTTCCCTGTTGGGTCTTACGGTGTAATGAAAATGCAAAAATAAATATTAACTCCCTTGCGATCTGGCATTTGATCATCCTTTGCATTTTGAATGCTGTGTGGTGCAAGCCTCTTTTAACTGAAAATATTTTTTTATAACTCTTTTTATTGGAAGACATTGACTTTTTGAATTGAAAACCCCAAGGATTTGCCAATGGTAAAAACCAAACAAAAGAACGTACAGAATACACAATCAACACTGTCATTACAATAGCAATGGAGTTTTCTCATAAGGCTTTGTAGTTGCCTAAGCGTTTCGAGATGAGATCCCATGCACACAAGCAAGCAGTCACCTCAACTATGTGATTTCGCTTTGTCAACCTTAAACCTGACCACTGTCAGGAGGTTAATCGAGAACACACATGGAAATTATCAATCCTTATCGGATACGGTTTAGAGCAAATAGAACGTTTAGAGGAGATATGACACCCCTGTAGGTTTTATCCCCTCATTACCTTCTCTTAGGTCTTTTCCATGAACGGAATACTTTTGTGCACATTCCTTGCCTCCTGTACTTAAAGTGTTTTATATACAAACCGGATCTTCAATCTTAGCAAGCTTTGCTGAGGTGTATTTGATTTTATGTATTGTGGACAGAGCACCTGACTTAGCTTTGTAGATATTTAACATCAGCCGCTAGTTTGAAGCTCAAGGAACTGATGAATCTTGAAAACATGGGTAACAGTCTCTTTTTAATGCACCACACTGGACACTGCCACTCTGTTAGTGTTTTAAGTATATGTTGCTTAAAGAGCAATCTGCATTTGGTGCGCCCATGGACGTCATTTAGGGGTCCCCTGGCTTGCCCTTTGCTACCCCTGGAACTACCTTTGCGACCCCAGGCCTCAGAGGTGGCACATTCAATGCCAGGAACACAGTGGCAGCTCGTCCTTCAGATGGGGCTCTATTCTCTTTGTTTTGTGTCAATTTGTTATCATATTAATAGTGAATAATAATAAGTTATTCACTATTAGTGTAATAAAAATGGAGTACAATTAGCTGTAATCTGTCCTTCTATGGCAGCTGAGGTAAGTAAAAAATGCTTTTAAGTGTATGTTGTGTGAGTGCTTTAGGGTGAGAATGTGTTCATGTGAGAGAGTGTGTGTAAGTGTGATGTGTGTGTGTAAGTGTTATGTGTGCTATGTGTAAGTATGTGTGTGTGTGTGAGTGAAAGTAGAGGCCAAAGGGCGTGTGATGTCACTTCCGCTACCCCTGGCATTTCGGTGAATTGACGTCCATGGGTACGCCATCGCAGCTCTTTCGGGAATTTACCTGCGTATGAAGTCGTACTAAGGTGTGACCCATTTCACTCCTAATAATGGTTTACTTATCCCATTATTCGCACCAGGGCGCAGGACAGTGGAACCACCAATGCTGGTTTTAAGTTCTCACCATCCCCTGTCAGTGCCACATTCTACAGCCTTCCCAGGACTGTTTATGGTACGAGGATTCAACACCAAATATCTGCATGCATTACAAAAGGATACGTGTCTTGCCTCAGGTTTCGGTGAGTCATTTACCCCGCAGAAATATCAGAGTTTACACTGTTGATGTATATTAAAAACAAAGGAGGCATTGACATTCCTTTGCTTATAGGCAAGCTAGCACACCTTTAATTGGTTGTTAATTAATGCTTCAACCAGACTTTCGTTCAGACCATTTGCACAACAAACACTATACCTGAGCTTTGATAAATATTTGGAGCAGGAGTGAAGATGACTCACTGTGACTCAGTTCAGAAGGCTCTGTTCGGGCAGATTGTCTCTAGCTGCCCTGTGGTCTCCCAAATGGGTTGAGGCTTGGCGTTATGCTGGCACTCCATGTTCTCGAAGTTGGCTTATCAATGCTATACTGCTGCACACGCAACACACGCTGACTTTTGACTATGCCTAGTTTTCACTATAGCGTGCTTCCAGCTGAAATCGATATGTGTTTCAGTTACAATGAATTTATTCAAAGATTGTATTGACATTGAAATGTGATGAAACCATTGTATAAATCCTTTACTCGCTGTATTTGTATGACAGGTTATACGTACCCCTCCCTTCTGGTCCAAACCATTGAGAGTTAGTTGGGAGTAGCAAGTGGTGGCACACAATACCCCTGGCTTGTCATCTGGTACCCATGCACTGGACTTGCTACCCCTGTGTCTCATGTTAAGACGCAGCAGGAACAAAATCCAAAGAGGGTTCTCAGAGGTTTGTTTTCTTAGCAATAGTGTTAGAAATGGTTGGCAGAGGTATACACCTTTGTCCAAGTAGGGACCACAATCCTAGTCAGGGTAAGTCACACACAGTCAAAATTATCTTGTCCCCTCCATTTGGTAGCTTGGAACTGAGCAGTCAAGATAACTTAGAAGGCAATGTGTAAAGTATTTGTGCAATACATCATACACCAACACAGTGAAAACACCACAAAAATATACCCCACGGGTTTAGAAAAATAGATAATATTTAACGGAATAAAATAAGGTAAAAACAACAAAGATCCAATTATCACAAGTTGAAATATCACTTTTAAAAGGATTAAAAGAGTCTTAATCCTTATAAATAAACAATTGTCTCTTTGTTAGACACAGTACCTGGTATATGGCAAAAATAACGACGCACGGAGACCGCAGAGGAGGAGATGCATGGAAAAATAGGGGTTGCGTTGAATTTTCAGGAGCGACACAGACGATGTTTGTTTCTTTCCACGCTGCAAGGTTTGCATCATTTTTCAGCACGCAGTCTTGGTTCCTCACTCCGGTGTGGGGATATTTTGACACCCAGGGACGATGCGGGTACAATCCTTGACGCGCTGGAAGAAGGCACAGGTGCAGCGTTGATCCGGTAGGTGATGTGCCAAATTTTCCATTGCAAGGCAGTCGCTACGTCGAAGTTCCAGTTAGGAAGTCATTTCGGTCGGCTGTGCGGTAATGTCTTGGTCACAATGCAAGTTTCCTAAAGAGATGAAGTCTTTTTGAGGAGGCAAGCTCAATCCAAGCCCTTGGAGAGCACTTTTGGGGGAGGCAGAGTCCTTCTCAGCAAAGTCAGAGGCCAGCAGGGCAACAGCAGGGCAACAGCAGGGCAGCAGTCCTTCTCAGCAAAGCAGTCCAGATGAGTCCTTGGGGAAGCCAGGCAGCTCCTCTAACAGGGTGCAGGTGTGGATCCAGAAGTGTCTGAGTTGGTGGGGTCAAGAGACTCAGTTTAAATATCCAACTATGCCTTTGAAGTGGGGGAGACTTCAAAGAGTGGTTTTGAAGTGCACAAGTTCCCCTTTCAGTTCAGTCCTGTCTGCCAGGGTCCCAGTAGGGGGTTAATCAGCCCATTGTGTGAGGGCGGGCCACTGGCCTTTAAAATCTAAGTGTCAGGCCCTCCACCCTTCCAGCCCAGGAAGACCTGCTCAATATGCAGATGAATGCAGGTAAGACTGAGTGTCCTGTGTTTGTGGTTGTCTGGGTGAAATGCACAAGGGAGCTGCTAACCAACACAGACCAGACGTTGATTGGAGACAGGCTGTAAGGCCCTGATGGTTTTAGGGGCAGAAAAATGCTCAATTTCTAAAAGTGTCATTTCTAAAATAGTAATATAAAATCCAACCTCACCAATAAGCAGGATTTTCTATTACAATTCTGGCCATACTAAATACTAAATATGACCTGGTTACTCCTTTCAGATCAGAATATACCACTCAAAAAGTATATGTGGGCAGACCTAATGCTAGTCTATGAAGGAAGCAGGCCTCACAGTAGTGGAAAACAAATTTAGGAGTTTTTCACTACCAGGACATATAAAACACATATGTACATGTCCTGCCTTTTTACCTACATAGCACACTGCCCCGTTGGTTACCTAGGGCCTACCTTAGGGGTTACTTACATGTAGAAAAAGGGGAGTTTAAGGCTTGGCAAGTACTTTTAAATGCCAAGTCAAAGTGGCAGTGAAAATGCACACACAGACACTACAATGGCAGGCCTGAGACATGGTTAAGGGGCTACTTCTGTGGGTGGCACAATCAGTGCTGCAGGCCCACTAGTAGCATTTAATTTACATGCCTTGGGCACAGGTAGTGCACTTTACTAGGGATTTATAAGTTAATCAAGTAAGCCAACTGGGGATGAACCAATGTTACCACGTTTAAGGGAGTGAGCATATGCACTGGTTAGCAATCCTAAAACCAGCAAAAACAGTATCAGAAAAGTGGTCAGAGGCAGGCAAAAAGTTGGGGGATGACCACCCTAAGGCTGTCAGGTCTAACAAACAGCAATAAGTGGTTTAACGATCTGCTACCTCGGCAGGAACATTCTGTGGCCACTTGGAGGCCCAGTCATGGCACAATTACATTCAAATTCAGGGGATCGCTGAGTCTACAGTCTTTGATAAACTGGTGTCATTTGTAGAAATACTGCTAAAAGAGATCATTGGCTGGGGATAGTTCTCACAGTACTTTACAGTTGAATGCATACATAGGTTCCTGTCTTTGAGGCCGCCACAGGGGCATCGGCTCACCTGATTATTTTCAGGCTCCTGAATTTTAGGTATATGGGCATTATCCTTCAACAGGCCAGACAGCATGGTAAAATAAAGTACCAAGTGATGAGATTACACTCGGAATTAAGGTTAGAATATAGCTTTATTATAACAGAGTCCTCTAGAAATCTACCATAACTGCCTTCAATCCTTTTCTCCTCATGCCAACATTCTAAAGCTGGCTTCACATGAACATTCTTATAAAGAACTTGTGAGACAACATTATGAGAGAAGTGAGGGATGAACAAGGGAAGGGGAATACATAATTTGAGTAAATTATAACACATCTCCATTCATCAGAAATTAAAAATTAGCATTGAGTTCAAAGAATCAACTATATACAGTGGATAATTAAAACAAGATTGTACATCAATCCATTTTATAGTCTGATTACCAAAGTGGTGGTGGGCGAATCCTGGCTTCTTTAGATCCTGTTGTCCCAGGCAATCCTAGGTCAGGATGGGCCAGATGATTACCATCTTGCAGGAGAACCACCGGCTGCAGGGGGTACACCACCAGCAGGTCATGCAGCAGTTGCAGGGCTTAAATGCCAACATGGCCTCCATTGCAGGGGTGCTGGGTGACATGGCTAACATGATGCATGACTACACAGCACACCAGCAGGTCCCTTCCACTAGCCAGTGTACTCACCAGCCAACAACATCTGCTGCAGCTAGTGGACAGGAGGCCTTGCCACATCACTCACAGGCCAAGAGCACCAATCCCCCTGCAGAAGGTGAACCACGCGGCAAACGTTCCCTGCGACCCAGACAGACACCAGAGACTGTTGCCAAGACCCAAACCACCGCCAGGAAATGAGACCCTCCTGAATGTCTCCCTTGTGTGCCACTGAGACACCTTGCTCAGTTTGGACTGCCATTTGGACTGCTTCTTTTCCTATGGCCCCATGGATACTGGACCTGTGCTACAAACCAACTCGGCCACTACACTGAAGTTTTCATTTACCCTCCCCCCACTCTATTGCACCATCCCATGCATTTTGTCACTTCAATAAACAGCCTTGAACACAACTGAAGTATTTGTGCTTTATCATACAACAATATGCAATGTCTTGACCTGCATTATCGTGTGCAAATGTCCTGTAATGTGTGAATCCATCCAACAAATGTGCGTAAGCAGTCTGTAGTCTTCACATCAGTACACAGTTGTGACCACACCAACAACTGCAAAAAGGAAAAGCTTAGGTGACAGTCAATTGAGAAGTAAAGGTAATGCCTGGCACAACACAGCAGCCACACAGCACTTAACTGTAATGGAGATATGAACAGAAGTACAGTCTTACCTGAGTGTCAGTGGAAGCACTGCTGTATCATATGTGTCCTGTTGTCCACATCCTCCTCCTCCTCATCATCATCACTGTCTTCAGTGTCCACGGCTGCCACAGGTACATTATCTCCACCTCCTCCTGCAGGTAGGGCACATGGTGTCTGAGTGCCAAATTGTGCAGCATGCAGCAAGCCACCACTATCTGGCAGACCTTCAAAGGGGCATAGAATAGGGATCCACCAGTTACATGGAGGCACTGGAACCTAGCTTTCAGTAGTCCAAATGTACGTTCAATAACCCTCCTGGTACGCCCCTATGCGTCATTGTACCAATTTTCTGCTCCTGTCCTCGGATTCCTCACTGGTGTCAAAAGCCAGGATAGGTTTGCTTAGCCGGAGTCACCTGGAAGTGGAGAGGGACACACATTGTTCATGTACAATAGCACAGAGTACAATTTCAGGTGGCATACAGTGACATACATTGGTTGAAGACTCAAGCTCACCCTTGAGCCACACTCTCTGCTTCTGTAGTCAGCCATGAGTCACACTCTCTGCCTCTGTAGTCGTACCATCACCTGTGGGACTCTGCTATTCCACAACGCATAGGCATCATGCACAGATCCAGGAAACTTGGTAGTGACGTGGGAGATGTATTGATCAGCAAGGTACACCATCTGGACATTTATAGAGTGGTAAATCTTCCTATTCCTGTAGACCTGCTCATTTGTCCTGGGAGGGACCAAGGCAATATGGGTCCCGTCAGTGGCCCCAATCACATGTGGTATGTGTCCCATGGCGTAGAATCCACAGTGGGCAAATTTTTACTCTGGAGGAGTGAGATGTAGCTGCTCATGTGTTACAGCAAAGCAGCTAAAACTCTCATGCACATTCAAAAACATTGGCTGTGACATTCCTGCAGCTAAGCCCACAGTCACCTGGAAGGGACCACTTGCCAGGAAGTGGAGCACTGACAGTACCTGTACTGCAGGGGTTATTTCTGTAGTGCTACGGATAGCAGGAATCAGATCTGGCTCCAATTGTTCTCCCAGCTCAGAAATTGTGGCCCTGTCGAGATGATAGGTGATAATGATGTGCCGTTCCTCCAGTGTAGCCAAGTCCACTAGGGGTCTATACACGGGTGTTTGCCTTCTCCTCTGCAGTGGTAGGTATCTAAGTGAACCAAACATGAGATGTCTGTGGCTACAGATTGTATGGACACACAATATCAGAGTACAGAGAGTAGTCACATCCGATTACTCCAACAAGATTGTAAAGTGCACTGGTGTCCTCTACATGCAAACGGACTTCCTCAAATATACCAATATTTTTCATTGGCCACTGTGTCTCACAGATGTAGTCGGAGTTGTGTGTCATGATTACTATCATCCCATTATAAATGTCCTGCCAACTACTCTTCTGCCAGCAGTGCACTGGTATGAGATTTAATTTGAGTGCCAGAGTCTACAAGCAAGCCAAAGTATGTAGCAGACTGGAATTGTCTTGGTGTGTACCATTGGTACCTATGACGCACATTAAACTGTCCATGACATGTTCCCTTCGCCTACTGACCCCTTCCCATTGCCCCATCCTAGCACACCTGATCACAGATTCTATACTTTTTGCATTTTGAACACTCATCACAGGCCTCATCAAACTTACCATGCACTTAGGCTTAATTGCAATCAGCAGCGGCCGTCGGAACAGGCTGAGGAACCATGCCCCCTAACTTTTTCCTGACGTGAAGAGAGTCTGTCAGGTTGAACAAAAAGTCAGTCTGACAGATACTCTTCTGGTTCAGATCAGGCAGCCAGGAGCTGGTCACACGTTAAATGCACAGACTCCCGGCTGCCTGAGCTGAACTTTGCTGAAGAAGTCACAGCTCCTGTGGGCGGGACCTCTTCAGTCTGGCAATGGTGCCTCAAGGCCCTCCCCCTCATGACGAGGGAGAGCGTCACCGATTGCTTCGGATCTGGGCTCTTCAGTTTAAGGCCCTGAAGTGCCCAATGCTGAGTGTCAATCAATGACACATTGTCACAGAGTTGGGTGGGGTCAGTAGTCTCACTGAACCCATCTCACTCTGTGACTATATTGGGACTGCTGCCTTCCCTCATTGGCTGACCTTAGGTCAGCCAAATCCAGAAGGCAAAAGTCTCAACCTTCCTGGGACCTCCGAGGCTTCCCTGTTGGAGCTGCTGCTGTTGAGACAAGTTTTTTGTTTGTTTGATGCGTGCATGTGTGACTGGATGTGTATTTGTTAGTGAGTGTTGTGAACAGGTGTGTGAGTGCGTGTGTAAATTAATAAGTGGGAGAGAGGTATATGTGTGCATGTATAATCTCCTCCAACCCCCTTCCTCGTGAAGTAACCGTCCGCAGCTGGTTCGTCGGATTGCACCGCCAACAGGCTGGCGGTGCAATCCTGTGTATTACGAACGCGGCGGAAGCGACGCGGTTGCCCCGCCGGGACCAGCGGTTTACCGCCACGTTGGTCCCGGCGGTTGTAATCCCCCAACGCTGCCCAGGGGATTATGAGTCCCCCACCCACCAGCCTTTTCATGGCGGTAGGAACGGCCATGAAAAGGCTGGCGGAAAGGGGAGTCGCAGGGCCCCCTGCCACGGCCCCATGGAGCTTTTCACTGTCTGCATAGCAGACAGTGATTAGCGTGACGGGTGCAACTGCACCCGTTGCACCGCTGCAACACCGCCGGCTCCATTTGGAGCCGGCTCCTGCGTTGCGGCCGAAATCCCCACCGGCACACCGGGGATGTTGAAATGGCCACCGTGGAAGTGCAGCCGCATTGGCGGCTGCGCGGCAGTTACAACTTGGCGGAGCGGTTGCCGCCCGCCAAAGTTGTAATGAGGGCCATAATCTTTAAAGAGGAAGTTTCACGCAAGACTTTTTTGGCCATTTAATTTATGTATTTATTTTTCTGTGTTTTTGTTAAGCGCAACAGCGAACCCAAACAGCTATCTCAGCACTGGTGATGCAGCCCAGATACTGAAAGGAAACAAGCCTGAATGCGAAGGTTTGTAAAGAATGTTAGAAGAGCAGCGAAAAAAAGTTTGTACAGAAGGTTGATTGCAGAAAGACCAAGATTTCAGACATTTTCTCAGTTTAAGATATTTGGCTTCCCTTTTTATGTGAATTAGCTGTTCATTCTAAACCTTGGCTATACACATTGAAAATGCACGACCAAATGTGTGCGTCTTAGTGACCTCTGGGATTTATAATAGTAGAGCAGACTGTCATCTTAAAAAACTGGAAGACTGATATTTTTCACATGTTTGCGGCAAAAAGACTGAACTTGATCATAATTGGCCCTATGAAGCATGCCAAGGAACTTGAACTAAATTCGTTTCAGTAATGAAAACCAATGCATTCTTACTAGCGGGGGGGAGAGAAGTTTTTTCCTGCTGAGTCTTACTTTCAGCGTCGCTATTATGTTTTGCGCTACCTGCAATGTGATAAGCAAGTGTTTAGGCTTTCCCACACAGAAGGAATTTCCATAATCTAGGCAGGATCTGACTATTCTCTGAACAAAGCTCTTCCTTCTGCTGATAGGAAATAAAAGGAGCAGATTCATAAGAATTGTAAGTGCTATGTACCTCATTAATCTGAGGTACTAAAAATAACCTAGAGTCTAACATGACTCCTAGCTCCCTGAACATCTAGGGTGGAGCGAGAACGTGTCTCAAGTTGACAGACCATAAGGAATCAAATGAAATATCTGATTTGCTACCTAACTCTTAAATTCCTGTTTATCTCAGTATAGAGCTGAAGCTCCCTTTCCCTCATCCATCCTGCAACTGATATCATGAAAAGTTTTTCTGACTTGCTCCAGAAGCAGACAAAAACTGCTGTTTCACAATACTTTTAGTTTTTAAGGTATTAGTTTGGCTTTGTCTATGTGACTAGGCCCCTAAAGGACCCCATATATATTAGGATTTGCTCCCAAGAGGCTGAAGTATGATAAAATAATCAGCAAAGTCATTGCAGTGCACAGTGTCTTATATCCAAGTGAGGGGAGGGCCCTTCATCCAAGCCATTGTCCCCCTATGCTTAGCCACAGACAACAGCAGTGTTGTGAGTAGTCTAACTGACTGTGTAACACCCACCATTAAATTCAGCTGAAAATCAATAATATCACCAAGAAAATCTAATACTTTACACAAAATGATGAGATGACTGGCCCTGCCAAACCAAATATGGAAAGCCGGTATTAACATAATTACATTTGCAACCTTCCGTACTGATGGACGCGTTCAATTTATGCAGTGAAACTGGGGTTCAATACAGTCTTACGTAAAACTGCAAACCTCCACTAACAGTGTAGGAACCACAAACATTATAAATCAAGGTTACTAAAAGTCTACAAAACCCCACAGAATGCACAAAGTGGTGTATGTCATTACCCTCGACCAGCGTAAGTTTGTCCACATTTGCAACCTTTGATAGGAGAGGAGAACATATTATTACTTCGTGTTTTGCAGAACCATCATTATCAAAGACAACGTGCATTAAATATAATTTGGACACCATACCACTTGATATTTCAAACGAGATCATAATATGTCACGTCAAAATGCATAACCTATCATCCAGTTGGCTAGGTGGAACTCCAGCAATGTATTCCACATCATTTAAAGGTGCCCGAGATTTGCATGGCGAGTAAGAGGTTTATTCAGAGGTTTTTCTTTTGGTGTAATTCCTACAGAATTTCAGAGCTTTAGCCAGTTTTGTATAGAAGATAGTACAGCTTTTGGACCTGGCTCTCTCTAGAGGGTCACCCCAGATTTTTGCCTTTCTCTGTCTTCCTTAGCTGAGCCCATTTGTATTGGCTTTAGGACTCTGTTCACTTTTACAGTGCTAAAGTGGTCTCTTAAACATGGAAAAATTGGACTACGCCTGGTTGGCACATTTATTTTACTTGTAAATCCATGCACCCAGTGCATGTAAATTAAATGCTACTAGTGGGCTGCAGCAACGCATTGTGCCACCCACCGAAGTAGCTTTTTAAAACATCTCAGGCCTGCCACTGCAGCCTACAGTGAAGTTTTACACTGCAATTTAGACCTTACAAAATAAACCTTTTGCCAAGCCTAAACCTTTCTTTTGCATACTTATAAGATACCCATAAGTAGGCCGAAAGGTTCATAAAGCAGGGAGCATTGTTTTTAACAGATAGTTAAAAACTCATAAGGTCTCTTTTCACTGCTGTGAGGCCTATTTATCCCATAGAGTAACACTGGGTTACCGTATTACATTTAATTAGTGCTAACTGCATATTGGGAACAGATAGAAAAATGATGTTTATACTCAAATCAATTGTAATTTAAAATCCTCTTTAATGGTAAAGTCGAATTTTAAGTTACAATTTTGAAAATTCCACCTTTAGAAATTTGGCATTCCTCTGCCCAAAACAACTAAACCCTTTTGCCAGTGTCCTGGTAAAAGGACTGTTAATGGATCTGCTGTTATGGGATGAGTATTCCTTTCGGACAGTGACTTAAAGGAAGTCTAGGTGTGAAGGGAAAGGGTCTTCCTAACAGGATGGCTGGAGAGGAATGGTATTCTACTCTGCCTGTATCACACACAAAGTAACCTGACACCACCTGCTCTTGCCTGTGTCTCTATAGATAGTTTAGAGCCAGAACCAAGGGAAGAGGAAACACTGGCCAGAACCAGTTTTGGAGGTAGGTCAGGAAGTTCCCTCACACAGAACTGGCACCATATATAAACATAGGACCTTCAAAACCTCTTATTAGAACCACTCATGAACCTGTGAATGATTCAGATGAAGGACTGTCCTGCTGTCTGAGAAACAGGGACTGCCCTGTGGACTGAATAAAGGATTCACCTGCTTACCTTGAACCAGGCTACCCAGAGTGACTCTAAGGATCATTTGGCTGACCTCCTGTATGACTTACAAGGACATAACAAGCTTTTAGAAGATTCCCTGTAACTGCCCAGCTGACAAGCGCCACCTGGAGCTGCCTGCACTCTGCTGCTGGGCTCTGTTGGAGTGAGCTGCGATTCCTAAGAGGTGCTTCTCAGATCCTGGACCCTTGGCTGGCATCGTGTTCACTCTTCCTCTAGGAAAGGTGAAAATCCTGAGGTTTAGGCTTCTGGTGACCACAAAGTGACCTCTTCATGGCAGGAATCAACCACCTGTGTTGTCGGGCAATGCGAACCTCCAGTTGGACCTGCTCTTTATGCTGACAGTCATGTCTTTGACAACTGATAGTCCGAGACCTGCAATTTGCACTGAAGGAGGCTGTCCATGATGGTCAACCAACACGAAGCTCCAGCTCTTCGTGCTTTGGCAACAACCTTCCGCAGCATACTACCTGCTCCATGTGCCGACAGCCTCCTCCTTGCCACCTACACCAATGTGAACAGCACCCTTCACATTAGACTTGAGAAGATAACTGTTCAGCAAAACTACCTGACTCTTGTATCTGAACCTCATTCCATGGCTGTCAGTCTGAAATTGTCACTTCTGACCAGTCTAGTGTAAGCAGACAAACAAAAGCAGTGCTTTGTGTTTCTTGATGTTTTTGTCACCTACACCTTTAAAAATTGATGTCTGTGGTTCTACTGATTGGATTTTTGTCATTTTGGTGGCATTTTATTTTTTTTAATGCATTCAATTTTTTTTTCAATAGGTTTGTGAATTTTATTGTGTTGTGTTTTCACTTTACTACTGTTTGGGTGCTCCATAAATATTTTACACAATGCCTTTAAGTTAAGCCTGACTGTTTTATGCTGATCTACCAGAGGTAAACACACATAATTTTAGTCACTTTTATGGCTCACCCTGACTGGGATTGTGTTATTATTTGAGTGGGGCTGCTTTTAGGTCTTTCCACAATGTGTTTTACTGCCAGCTGTACCTGCTTCACGTTACTGTCTCCTATAAGGACAGCATTGGGAAGACAGTAGTTCCCCAGCTACTGGTGTGTTGATTGCAGTGCAGGAACATCTAAGGAAATGCTTCCATGCAGTTTTGGTTGCAGTGTTATAGCTGAAGGAACTTGTTCTTACCCCAAGAGAAGTTCATGATTGCTGCCTAAATTTATTGTTGTGCCTATCTTGGGGTATGGAGACATCAACCGCCATGAGAGAAGCTGGTGCCAGTGGCGCTGGAGGAAGTGAAGCCTTCCAGGGAGAAGTTGCAGGTGAGCCGGAGTTTATCTCAGCTGGTTACATCCACTGAGAAAGTGCCTACAGGGAGGTAGCCCTGAGTGGTCTCCATCAATAGCTGAGCAGGAGGAGTCCAAGCGGAATTCCAAAGCTGTCAATGTCACCATTTCTTCGATCATGGGTATTGGTGACTGGGGTCTTAGGGAAGTCCCAGCTGGGTTATCGGGCTTCCTTATTCAACTAAGGGCATTTAAGGGATTTTACACGGTTCGGATCAGACGCGTATTCTTCCTGTTGCTGCTGGCATCTGAGGAAATGCGGTCCCAACAAGCTGCATGAGGAACACTACTGCTTCTCCTATCTGAGGTGACACTGTCCCAGCAGGCTGCAGGATGAGCGTTGCTGTGTCTTCCAATTGTGGTAATGTACTCACAGTCTTGACTGGCCACATTAGGATTAATTTATCCAGACTTTCCCAGCAAAGCAGTTTAAGACACCGGTCAATGTTAACTTAATTACAGAAAAGTACTGAACGGTGAAGTTAATAGGTTAATGAAGTTAGTAAAGTCAATAAGGAAAGGATATGAGAAAAGATCAATATTGTATTGGAAAGACATTTTTTTTTCATGAGGGTGCAAGGAAAAAATGATAAGGTGACAAATTTACTAAGAGGTTTATCTACTATATCTTATTTTGTGGTTTTGACTTCCTGTTTTATAAGAGACCAGCTTGTAAGGTGTACAAACAACTACAAGGTCTAAGAGTCTAACAAAAACTTCAAGCTGAAAACCCAGATTTGATTCAAGCACTAAACACACCTAAAAGAATTGAACATACTGCATTTTGCTTGAGGGAGATGAAAGAATTACTAAAGACAAAAATGATAGACAAAAACAAGATAGAGAAAAACTCATATGATAGATGTGTAAATTAAATTGCAGAGATAATTGACCCAAACAAAGGGAGTCATTCTAAGACACTTAAACAGAAATCATAGAGTGGGAAACTAAGATGCTTTATATCTGGTAATGTTAACAATTTAATGAGTTACCCTAAGTGTCCAGCAGGAGGAGTGACAGGCAGGGAAGGCAACAAAAAGGGTAATTTTGCCAGGTTTTGTAGAAATACAGATGATAGTCACTCATTTGATTAGGGAAGAAGATTATGCTCTTCATACACTCTAATAAATGAGGACATATTTAAAGAACAATTCCAACATAAGTACTAAGCCATACTAAGTCCAGCCATAAGCCCAGGGGGATATAATAAAGACCTAATTCCTTTAACAGCCATGTTACTAATGCATATCAATTTTAAAGATCGGGATATATTAGGAAAAGTATATATATCACCAAGCAAGGATCAAACCTTTTAAGTTGGAAGCCCCAAAGGGACTTGGGAATCAAACTTGATCCCCATGCAGAAGAACAAGTTTATTTAGTAAACAGATCCATTACAGGTATGGACATATGTGACCTGTTCCCCAAAGTCTTCACTAATAAACTAGGTTTACTCAAAAATGTCCTTCACAGAATTAAGCTCAAATCTGATGCTAAACCAGTAACACATAAAGCTCATTCAATACCTTTGCTTATGAAACAACCTCTCTTGAGAGAATTAAATAGACTAGAGACCATAGGGGTGATTGAGAAAATTGAGAATGCAGAATGTTAGCTCCCATTGTCAAAGCTTCCAAGGAAGGAGGGAAAGGTATTCACCTATGTGTAGACCTCAGAGATTTAAATGCTTATATATGGGTACACAGACACCCTCTACCAAAAAATGAAATGTTAAGGGGCATACAAGGTGCTAGTTGCTTTAGTGTGCTAGACCTTTTGTCCACTTACCACCAAGTAGCCCTTCATCCTGAGTCAAAAGCCTTAACATTGTTCATAACTCCCTTTGGGGCCTACCAATTCTGCAGGATGCCATTTGGCTTGTCTCTCGCTGCCACGTTTTTTTCAACGGGTAATGCAGCATATAGTAAAAGGAACTGATAAGGTTCTTTGTTTACAAGATGACATCATGATTTATGGTTGATCTAAGGAAGACCAAAATAGATCACTAGAAGAAGAATTGCATAAACTAGATGAGGCAGGGTTCACTATACAAGTAAAAATGGAGTTAAATCAGTAGAATATCTAGGGCATACTATTTCTGAAGATGACATTAAACCAAAATATAGTTTGAGTGGCTGTGTCAAATTAGCTCTAGCCCCTACCAACAAGGAAAAAATTCAATCATTCCTTGGTTTAGTAGAATACATGGCCAAATACATAAGGAGTTTTGCAGATCAAGTTCACTCTCTATGGACCTTACTAATGAAGGATGTCTTATTTGAATGGAGTGACCAGGGTCAAACTGACTTTAATCATATAAAAGAAGCTATTGTTAATGCACCCCATTGAGGAATGTTTGATATTAGAGCTAAAACCATTTTGACAACAGACACTAGTATGAAAGGGTTAGCATTCGCATCTAGAGCACTAAGGGATGCAGATATCAATTACTCTACAATTGAGAAGACAGCATTGGCATGTTATTGGGCCATAAACCACTTTACATTTTACTTGTGGGGAATACCATTTGTACTAAGGACAGATCACAAATCACTCATTCCAATGTTCTCCACCAAATTCATAGAAAAGAACAGTCCTTGTATCTCCAAATGGGTATTAAGTCTACAGGAATACAATTCCAACACAATATATGTTCCAGAATCAAAACATTTAATAGCTGATTGTTTGTCCTGCTTAGCTATAGAAATTGAGTTTTCTTCAAAGAAATCTACAAAGGAAACTATATTATACATAGAGGTCCCTGCTATTTATAAAGAAGAATGGGAAAAAATATGACAAGGAGGATGAATTAGTAAATGCAGTTAAAGAGAAAATAACTAAGGGTTGGCCAAGCAAGTGTAATGATTTTCCTGAAATCCTTCAACTGTATTGGTATATGAAAGATGGGTTCACTATAATAGACAATGTGGTGGTGTGTTTCAACAAAATTGTACCCCCGAGCAATGTTCGAGACTACGTAATCGAAATGCGCATGAGGGTCACCTAGAGAGGAATATGACTAAGAGTAAGGTCAGGAATGACTATTGGTTTCCAAAAATGAATTCTACGGTAGAGGAAAAGGTGAGGAATTGTCTTATCATGTAGTGCAAGTGATAAAACAACGATCACTTGCAAGGTTCCTCTTCTTCTACTGTAGTAGAGGTCCCAAACAAACCAAGAGATGAATTAGGTCTTGACATGTTAGGATCCTTAAATGTATCTATTGTATCCAGTAAATACATGTTTGTTGTTGTAGACTATCACTCACATTGGATCACCACCAAATTGGTGAACAACATTAGCACTGCCACATTAATCCTATCAGATACCTTTTCCAAGGAGGAAATCCTTAGTACTATAGTTACTGATACTGGGATGCAGTTCACATCCGATGAGATGATGTTGTTTTTTAGAAATGTATCAATTAACAACTTAAAAACTCCCCTGTTTTGTCCAAAGGCTAATGGACTAGTGGGAAGGATGAATAGGATGATTAAAGAGGACATACAACTAGCTCATATCTCAGGGGAGAAAATGGATAAGGCAGTGAGAAAAATGTTATGTCATATCACACCACACTCAATGCGGTTTCAGGAATATCTCCCGTTGTTTTCCTTAAAGGGAGGAATCCAGGATCTAAGCTCCCCTGAATTGGCATAATGGAGGTAACTCTGTTTGGATAGATAGGGTGCTGTTAAGATGAAAGAAGAAAATATCCGAAGGAATATATATGACAGTAAATGGGGAGCAATTGAACATGAATGGGATTGTTGATAGGCCCCAGGACATGTGTGAGTGCCTCCTGGGCAGTTGGCTCCCTGGGTTGGGCCTCTCCCTGGTGCACAGCTAAACTCCCACTGGCCCTGACAAGTAGAAGTGACCACTTCAGCAGGGACCACCCCTAAGGTGTCCAGAGCTGAAGTGACCCCTCCTTGCAGAATCCTCCATCTTGGTTTGGAGGAGAGGGACCAATAGGAATAGAATTATGCCCCCCTCACCAAAGGGAGTGGGCACAGGAAGCGTGTAACCACCCTCAGGGACAGTAGCCATTGGCTACTGCCTTCCGACCCCTGTAAAACCCCTAAATCTAGTATTTAGGGGCACCCCAGAACCTTATTCTCCAGATTCCTGGCAACCTCAAGAAGAAAAAAGAAAGAAAAAGGACTGCCAAGCTGACTTCAGCAGTGAAGACTCCAGACGACTCTCTGCAGCTTCAAAGACCCCTGCTCCAAGAAGTACAGTACCCACAACCTCTACAAACCCCCAGAGGACTGCCTGTCTAGCAGAAGACCAAGAACTCCTGAGGACAGAGATCCTGTCCAGACAAAACCCTCCAAAAGCACTCCAGAACTGCCCTGGATCTGCGAGCCCTGCCCACTCTGCATCCGACGATCATGGCCCGAGTCTAGGTGGCCTACTGGTCCAAAGAATGTCCCCAGACTATTCTGACCTCAAGGCCACCCTGGGTTGACCACTCCTGGCCAACACAATGACGCCTGCAGCCTGAATCCAGAGGACCCCCGTGACCTTGACCGGATCGAACGAACATACCCGACGCCCAAAGAGACCCCTGCACCTGCAGCCCCATGGCCTTGTCTGAAACCTGTCTGTTAGGGGCAGGTGACCTCGAGGTCGGAATCGCCTGAGTCTTCCACAGGGGAGTCCAGTTCCTCAAGGAACAATGAGGGCAGCTTCAATGAAGAGGACCTCCTTTTAACAAGGAAGGCCAAAGATTAGCTTTGGAGAGACAGCTCCTGTCTATAGAAAGGAAGAGATCAGAAATGGGCTTAGCACCCATTAATGGTGGCAACAACAATTACTAGGGACAGAGAGCACCCTGACACCCCTAAAATCCCCAAAAGGACTGCCCCTAAGTATTAGGACGATGATGACATCACCAAGTGGTTCACAGTTTTTGAGTGGGCTTGTGGAACCAGAAAATTGAAAAGGTCTCACTGGGGAGCTCTTCTTTGGGAACAGTTCACTGGTAAGTGTAGGGATAGGCTCCTCACACTCACTGGTGCAGATGCCTGAATCGTATCACCACATGAAGGTTACCTTGATTGAGGGCTTTTGATTCACCACTGAGGATATAGAATTAGGTTCAGGGGGGCTCACAAAGCTTCAAGCCAGTCCTCGGTTGATCATTAGATGGTTGGATAACTGGCAGTGGAGTGCATGACTATGGTGGGCTTTATAAGTTGTTTAAGAAAGAACATCATTTAAGTAACTGCTTCAATGACAGGTTGCATCAATATCTGGTAGACCTAGGTCCAATTTCTCTCCAAGAGTTGGGAAAGAAGGCAGACCATTTGGTCAAGACTAGGGTCACCAATACTTCCACTGGGGATGACCAAAAGAAAGGGGTTGCAAAGCCTCCCCAAAGGTCCCCAAAAACCTGAGCAGAATGGTGGGCCCCAATCCACTTCACAATCTTCACATGGGTACAAGGGCATAAACTTTGATCCCAAAAAGGTCTGGTGTCACAACTGTAGGCAGAATGGACACCAAACTAGAGACTTGGCCTGCCCCAAAAAAGACTACCCCTAGTACTACACCAGCTAGCACTGTTACAGCCAGTCTCCAGGTGGGATCAACAGTGTGCCCAGAGCAAATCAGGGTCCACCCGGAAGTTGCGTTAGTTTCTGAGGGTGGGGTAGATGTTGCCACTCTTGCTGTCTGGCCCCCTAATATGATCAAATACAGACAGCTTCCCTTGATTATTGGGACAAAGGTAGAAGCCCTGGGGGATACAGGTGCCAGTGTCACCATGGTGACAGAAAAACTGATTTCCCCAGGGCAGTATCTGGTTCGACAAACTTATCCGCTCACCAATGCTGACACTGTGACTAAGGTCCATCCCATGGCTATGGTGACCTTAGAATTGGAGGGTTACTGACCTGAAACAGGTAGTAGTCTCTTCTACAATCCCAGTTGAATGTCTGCTAGGGAATGGCCTGGAGTCCTCAGCTTGAGGCGTGGTAGAACTCAAAACCCATGCAGACATGCTGGGAATCCTTGAGATGGTGTTTGTGAAAACTAGAACATAGAGCCAAGCACAGGGTGAAAAAGAAGTGTTGGAGCCTGGAATAGTGGCCCAATCTTCCAACAGAAAGGGCAGGAAGACTGGGGGACCAGCTTCTGTACAGCAAAAAGCACAAGACTACTCTTCTCAGGAAGACGTCTTAGCATCCTCTGAGTGAACTGAGCCCATGGAACTTGATCCTAACCAGGTAGAGCTCCTGGGCCCAGGGGTACCCTCTAGGGACCAGCTGTGCCAGGGACAGATAACCTGTCCCACTCTTGAAGGGCTGAGGCATCAAGCAGCTGCACAGGAGAAGGGGGATGTCAATGGCTTCCTCATGTTCTGTTGGGAGGAAGGACAGGGAGTGGTAGTTTAGGGAATTCATCCCCACTTTAGCACATGGCATTCCCCTAGATGGGCATCTGGGCCAAACTCAAACTTGGAATAGGCTTGTCGGCCATTTCTACTGGCCCAACATGTCTCAAAAGGTGAAGGAGTTTTGCAGCTCCTGTGTCACCTGCCAAGCCAGTAGTAGGGCAAGTGGCCCCCTAAAGGCCTCTCTAATTCTACTACCAGTGGTTGGAGTTCCCTTTGAAAAGGGTTGGTGTGGACATAGTGGGTCCACTTGAACCACCCACAGCCTCAGGAATAAAATGCACACTGGTAGTAGTAGATTATGCTACCAGGTATCCTAAAGCAATTCCCTTAGGTCTACTACAGCTCCTGCAGTCACCAAAGCCCTCGTTGGTATCTTTACCAGGGTAGTGTTTCCTAAGGAGGTGGTTTCAAACAGAGGTACCAACTTCATGTTAGCTTACCTAAGACACATGCAGAATGAGTGTGGGGTGACTCACAAGTTCACCACACCATACCATCCACAAACCAATGGACTTGTTGAAAGGTTCAATAAGACATTGAAGGGCATGGTCATGGGGCTCCCTGAAAAACTCAAACGGAGATGGGATGTCCTCTTGTCATGTTTGTTTTTTGCCTACAGAGAGGTGACTCAGAAGGGGGAAGGGTTTTCCTCCTTTGAACTTCTGTTTGGCCACCCTGTTCGGGGACCCCTTGCACTTGTGAAGGAGGGTTGGAAGAGACCTCTCCACGAGCCTAAGCAAGATGTGGTGTACTATGTGCTTGGCCTCCACTCTAGGATGTCAGAGTACATGGAAAAAGCATGCAAAAACCTTGAGGCCAGCCAACAGCTCCAGAAGCAGTGTTATGACCAAAAGGCTGAACTGGTGGAGTTTAAACCAGGGCAGAAGGTATGGTCCTGGAGCCTATGGCTCCCAGGGTGTTGTAGTTTAGCAGCGATTAGATTAAGCATTAGCAGAAAACATCTTGTATTTAGCAACTATTCTGAACATTTCGCGGAAACCATTTTGTATTCATGCCAGCCATTTTCTCTGCCACATGCTGCCATGTGCTCACCATGTGCTCTGTCCTACCTTTCTGTTAACTACTCTTGAAAATCTGCCTAGTGACAAGTTATATTTAGCATCTCTCACTTTCGCACATGCCCAGTAAGGTCTGCAGCTGTTAGTCCTTGAAAACCGTTAACCCCTCCTACCTGTCGACTGTGCATTTCCACATGACCTTATATGTATAGAAGTCTTGCTTCTATAATTGTACCACCTCCTTTTAGCCCCTGCGTGGGTATAAAAGGACCATGCTCTCTCATTTCAGTGTGCTACTTCAAACATTACCGAAGGGTGCTGTTTGAACTGTAGTACCACCTCATGAGGTTTAGTAAACTTTTGTCTTTTATTTCAGTTTCTGTGCCAACTTCTTCCTATGTGGTCTGAGGACTTTGTGCAGAGAAGGGTGAACACCTTGCACTAGTAGGCCTTGCTGAGGCTTACTTCAACAAATTGGCGCCGGAACAGGGACTCATCGGCGACTCGGACGCCCAACGGATTGGTCACGACGAAGGATTGGGATCTCGCTGCGGACGATCAATGCCTGAGGAGACCCGAGTCTTGGCAACCGCAGCGTTTTTCCCTTCCTTCTGACTTGACCATCCAGGTGGCGCCGGTCCTCGACTGAGATCCTTTTTGTTAATTCCTCATGCAGTGACCATTTGGTTGATTTTAGAACTTGGCAGTTGGAACCTGGACACCCTGTGATTGGTAAGAGCCGTTTTACGGCACTTGCTGTGGGTTTTGATGCCTTTGTTTGGTAATGAAGTTTAGCACTACTTACTGTGGCTCTCGTGTTTTGGGTGACTAGTCAATTTGTGTCCTTTGAATTGATATATAAATTGCAATTTATATAGGCAGGTAATGAGGAGAATTTTCTCCAATTTAATTTTGATATGAACGGCACCTTAACTGCTACTTTGATTATAATACTGCATATTCTGCACTATTTTTGGCATGCCTGCTTTTAGCGCACTTCGTAGGATGTGTTGCTTTTGTAATGGTACCAATTTGAGACTGGAAGAATCGCAACCGGCACCCCCAGAGGGGACGCCCAATAGAGATATGTATGTTAAATATGGTCTTTCTTCTATAATGTACAGCACATTATGGAATAAATACACTTGTGCGGATCCTTAGTTATGTTGGCCTATGCATGGGTCATTTGATTTGCAAAAGATTGAGTATGTGGAACAATGTATCTGTAAGCGAAGTTCTAGGCAAGATATGTTTGACTGTGTACGAATGTGGGAGAAAGAAGTGCGTGGACGAGTGAAGCGTGAGCAAGCCTTGCTTGAGAAAGAGCAATGGAAGAATGTATATGTGAAAGCATTGGAAATGAGAGAGAAAGAAATGACTTAAAGGCGATAGAAAAGAAAGAACGTAAATTACAGGTAACTGGCCAATACACTGTTAGGCAACCTCTCTATCCTATCCTTAATAAACCGCACGATGATTTTTTATTACTAGATTGCCCTCCACCTCTGTATGTCGTTCCTTCTGCCCCTCAAAAGTTAGCAGAGGTCTCCGGTTCAGAGCAACAGAAGATACGAGACAGTCACTCTATGTTGCCTGCTGACCATGCGTCTGAGCTTAGATCTATTGCTCGTAAAACAATTTGTAGCGATGTCTCTGCTTCTGAACTTTTAGATAACATGAAAGGGTGGACGGAAAAGGAGCAGCTATATTTTACTGAGGCATTTGGCACAGAAGTTATTGAACTATTTCGGAAATATTCTGATGAGTTAGAGCCTGATGATGTTGCAGCTGATCATAAGCAAATGCGTGATGGTCTTTTTGTTTTCTCCCAGGTGGCTGATGCAATCAGGCGTTTGGTGAAATTATGTGTTGCAGCAGACCGTTTGCGAGAGGAGAAAAGTGCCGTGGACGTAGTTGCACGGACATCTCAGACCGGCGGGGTGCAAGCTTCCATCTTTGGAACAGATAAGATTATGATAGTTCACGCAAAACCAATGCAGGAGGCCGCGCCTTTGTATGTTCCTCCTAAAGGATCGGGTACAAGTGATGCTAAAACTTTTGTTGATGCTAAGGGTTATTTTATTTATAATTGGGTGTATACTCCTTGGAATAGGGCAGATGTAATGGCACTTAAAACAGCATTACCTGACCCGCGGAAAAATACAGCCGCCTTTTATGAGGAAGTTGAGGGAGCAATTAGTTCTTGTACTATGACTTTGGACAACTTGATTCTTTTGTTTTGCTTGAAGGTGTGGCTCTCATACAATATGTCGATGATATTTTGTTGGCAGCTGATACCCCTGAGCAATGTGAAAAGTGCACTTTGTCCTTACTTTCTTTTCTTGCTTCACACCATCATAAAGTGTCACAAAAGAAATTGCAATATTGTAGACCAAGGGTAACCTATTTAGGTCACCTTTTGTCTAAGGAGGGCCGTACACTTACATTAGATCATATTCAAGCAATTTTAGACACACCAGTACCCTCTACTCAGAAAGATGTTCATGAATTCCTTGGTCTTACTTCTTTTTGTAGGCAATGGATATTAGGGTTTTCACACATTGTCAAACCTTTGCTAGCACTTTTGACTAAAGATACTCCAATGCCCCTCCAATGGGCAGATGAATGTGAGACTGCTTTCCGACAGCTACGACAAGCCCTTTGTTCAGCACCAGTGTTAGGTACTCCAGATTACATGAAGCCTTTTGCACTTTACGTACATGAGAAAGATGGATGTGCATTGTCAGTTTTAGTGCAGGCACATGGCGATAAGCAGCGACCCTGTGCATATTTTTCAGCAGTACTTGATCCTGTTGCTGGAGCGTTGCCTGGGTGTTTTCATTCAGTTGCGGCATCAGCTGTGTCAATACGTCAGAGTGAAGGGACAGTTTTGTCACATAAGCTGTTGGTGTTAATACCCTATGCGGTTGATGCTCTTTTAAATCAAACAATGATGCAACATTTAACTAGCACTCGCCTGATAGGATATGAATTGACATTGCTGGCTCCTCACATTACACTGAAGAGATGTGCAACACTAAATCCAGCCACTTTGTTGCCATATCCGGTGACTCAGCCTCAGTCACAAGAAACACATGATTGTACATTCCTTACCGAAGAACAGACAAAGGGTCGTATTGATTTACAAGATACACCCCTTCCAGATGTAGATGGGGAATTGTGGGTTGATGGGTCTTGTTTGAAGTTGCCAGACGGTATGACCTCAGCTGCATATGCAATCACCACAATACACACGGTAGTGGAGACAGCTCGTATACCACAGAAGTCAGCCCAAGCAGCTGAACTAATAGCTTTGACACGAGCATCTGAGCTTAGTACTGACTTATGTGTGAACATTTATACAGACAGCTGCTATGCTTTTGGAGTGGCTCATGATTTTGGTTTGCTTTGGAAGGAGAGAGGCTTTCTCACATCCCACGTGATGCAGATAATGCACGGAGAATTAGTGCATAACCTCTTGACTGCATTGACATATCCAAAGAAAATAGCTATTGTGAAATGTAGTGCACACAAGAAAGTGACCGATAAGATAGGGCAAGGTAATGCCCTTGCGGACCGCGTAGCACGTGAGACTGCGATGCAGCGAAGTACTACTTCTATGTATGTAGTGAAGTCACAAGCTGAACGTTGGCATAATGCTAGACAAGATGTATTAGATATACAGAAATCTGCTTCTGTGAAAGAACGTGAGCAATGGTCTGAAGAAGGAGAATTGGATGATGAGGGCTGTTGGCGGAATAAGCAAATGGATAAATGGAAATTGCCTATAGCTTTTGTACAACCTATGGTTCAGATGGCACATGGGCTGGCACATGTTAGAGCTTCAACAATAACGAAGTTGCTTATGCAAGTTTGGGAGCATCCACAAATTTCCAGTACAGCTAAGAGAGTAGTACAGTCTTGTTTGATCTGTTTACAATACAATCCTGGAAAAGGGACATGAACTCCTGCGGGAGGGTTTGCTACACCAACTGCACCTTTTGAAGTTCTACAAAATGGATTATATTCAGCCTCGAACACTGCAACAATTTAAAGTATGTCTTGGTGGTGGTATGTGCCTTCAGTAAATGGATAGAGGCGTACCCCACAAAGGATAATACTGCCATTACCACAGCGAAGGTGCTTTTGAAATAATTTTTCCCTAGGTTTGGTGTTTGCAGACTTTTATGGAATGATAACGGACCTCATTTTGTTGGGGAAGTTATTAAGTATGTCCTGAAAGGATTAGGGATCAAACAGAAGTTCCATGCGGTTTTCCACCCACAATCAGCAGGGTTGGTGGAAAGGTATAATGCTACTTTGAAGCTGAAGTTAGCGAAGATACAGGCTTCCACATCCTTAACTTGGACGGATGCATTACCGTTGGCATTATTGTCTATTAGGTCAGAGCCATACTCTTGAATTGGCCTTACTCCCTAAGAAATAGTGTTTGAAAGGCCAATGAACATTTGGGGAGTTCCTAAGACAAATTCTGTATATGATGTACCTTGTGTCCTGATGAATGATTATTTGGCACAGTTAACCGACAATTTGGTTTCTATTCATCAACAGGTTCGAGAAGCACTTCCTGACAGATCTACAGGTGAAGGCCATGAACTCCGACCTGGTGACCAGGTGATGATTAAGTCCTTGGAAAGATCAAGCAGCTTGGAACCAAGGTGGCGAGGCCCAGAACAGGTGCTCCTTGCGACAAGGACAGCAGTTTGAGTGACGAACCAAAAGAATTTGGTCCATAGTACTCACTACAAGAGGGTGCTACCTACCTTGGTGGAACCTACTGTGCTGACCGATCATCAAGAGATTTTGACTACGGAGAAAGGCCGTGCTATATCACCTGACGAATCTGCGGAGTTCTTCCCGGACCATACGACTTCTGGAGTGTCACAATATAATTTGAGACAGAGGAAAGAATCAGAATTTTTTTGTGAAAAAAACTGGTTGAGCTACTGCCCTGGGTTAGTGAAACAGAGAGCCAATGTGGCAAGGGGGGGGGGATCAGCCATGCATTAGAGTAGTGACACCCGTCTTGGCCCGTGGTGAAGAAATAAGCGGCTGCCCAGGGATGAGAGCTCCAACGATTGTTTTTAATAAATTTCTGAAAAGGTCGATTATCACTGTTGCTAAAATGAATAACAAACTGATCATTAGTACTATGGGGTTTGTTGTTGTATTGGTGGTTATAGCAATAATCACCTGGTTTGTTGAAAAGAAGTCTCCTGCTCGTGAGTTTTTTGTTGCCACTACTCCAGCACCAGAGGATCACTATTACTTTACGCTTCCCTATCAGGAGCAGAAGCACCATCAATTGTACTTCAATAATACTTTAATTCAGATGTTGCATCATACTCATAATGCTACAAATACTACTAACTGTTGGGTATGTGGAATGATACCTGCGCATCAAAAGAAAGGAGGAACACCTTTCATTCCTCTTCCTTTTTCACACAATGGTTCTTGTCAAGCTTGGTACACGCTTTTTTTTGCATCTGGAAAATGTACAGAGGGCGGACTTTTTTTTTCCGCCTTAATAAAGTATGCTACCAAGACAACGATGGGTATCCCCAAGCCAAAGGAACTAAATGGGAATGGGAAGAGTATCAACCGTACAATGTTTCAATACCATATGTCTTCACAAATATAAGAGACTCTGACAAGAAAGAACAATTTGTGATTTCTGTTACAAAAACTAAAGCAGATTTATGTATACGTAGCATTGGGCGAATTCCAGTGGGGATAAGCGATTGTACCTTGATTTTAACTATTGAGGGTGTAAATAATAGTAGTTTTACAGCTTCACATAATACATATTTTGTTTGTGGTAACTATGGATAATACCATCTTCCTGTTGGGTGGTCAGGTGTGTGTAATGATTGCAATATTTTTCACATGCTATATCTGTATTCAGTGTGGTCCAATGTTCTACTCCATGTGTATTACTGCTTGTATGCCTACCAAAAGAAATATTACAGAAATGAAAGCACAACACATGTTAGATAAGGAAATAGCTGAAATGATGAGCATAAATACACAAGATGAATATTTAGATTATCCCAGAAAGACTAATGTCTTCAGCTAATGCTGAAAGGGTCGTCTGTTGTAGTTTAGCAGCGATTAGATTAAGCATTAGCAGAAGACATCTTGTATTTAGCAACTATTGTGAACATTTCGCGGAAACCATTTTGTATTCATGGCAGCCGTTTTCTCTGCCACATGCTGCCATGTTCTCACCATGTGCTCTGTCCTACCTTTCTGTTAACTACTCTTCAAAATCTGCCTAGTGACATGTTATATTTAGCATCTCCCACTTTCGCACATGCCCAGTAAGGTCTGCAGCTGTTAGTCCTTGAAAACTGTTAGCCCCTCCTACCTGTCGACTGTGCATTTCCACATGACCTTATATGTATAGAAGTCTTGCTTCTATGATTGTACCACCTCCTTTTAGCCCCTGCGTGGGTATAAAAGGACCATGCTCTCTCAGTTCAGTGTGCTACTTCAAACATTACCGAAGTGTGCTGTTTGAACTGTAGTACCACCTCATGAGGTTTAGTAAACTTTTGTCTTTTATTTCAGTTTCTGTGCCAACTTCTTCCTATGTGGTCTGAGGACTTTGTGCAGAGAAGGGTGAACCCCTTGCACTAGTAGGCCTTGCTCAGGCTTACTTCAACAAGGGCACTTCAGGAAAAGTGGAGTGGCCCTTAGCCTATCCTAGAGAAGAAAAGTTATGTCACCTACTTGGTAGACCTGGGCACTAGCAGGACATCCAAAATGGTGATCCACGTTAACCACCTGAAACTTTTCTGTGAAAGGGCTGATGTAAACATGCTGATGGTTACTGATGAGAAACAGAAAGCACAGCATGAACCTCTCTCTGACCTCCTATCTCACAACCCTAAAGATGGGTCAGATGATGGAGTTGTGTACTTAGACACCCTTACTGCCCAATAGCAGGCTGACTGCATACAAGTCTTGCAGCAGTATGCAGAGCTCTTCTCCTTTTTTTTTTTTTTTTTTAAATCTGTTTATTGAACACAAATTCCACACAACAGTACCAGCTGTACATTCTTTTGCGATATATTTGCATACTTGTATAAATTTACACAGCATTGCCACACCAAGTGGTGTAAGATGAAAGGAGGAGGAGGGAGGATTGGAAGGGGAAAACAAGGGTAGCTGGAAGGGGAGATTTGACAACTAAACCTAATAATACATAAGAGTTAAGGGCATAATAAAAGGAGAGCGCGACAACATTTAGCATGCAAGCTATTGTGGTGAACAATTACAACTTAATAAGATTGGCCAATCATTGACGATATCCATGATTATTATAGAAAACATTACCAGACTGTAAAGGGTATCTGTGGAATTGACAGGTTCAGGGGCAAGAGCGTTTTACCTATTATGGTTGTATGTTTCAGGCTTGTATGAACGTGTGGGGAGTAGTTAGGCGCAACTGAGAAATGTCTTTTGAGGAGGAAGAGGGATATTAGCAATGAGTGTATGTGAGGACAGTCAGAGTGAGTGTCGTGCGGCTAAAGTATTAGCAGTATCAGCACAGGTTGTAATGTTCGTGAGTTGAGACCTGTTCATGGGGGATACATGTCGTCTCTGGCCTCTATTGCCACCACAAATGTATCCCAGACCTCCGGGCCATCTAGGATGAGGCCTCTGTGTTGTAGCAGGTGAAGTGTCTGGGCTTCAGCTTGGGATCGGTTATGTAAGTCACGTAGCCATGTCGCGTGAGAAGGAGCATGTGGGGCTTTCCAATGTATTGCTATCAAGCGTTTATACACTACGAATGCCAGGTCGATGAATCTTTGCGTATGTTTGTCTGCTTTAGTGCGGCGTCTTATACCAAGTAAGCAGGAGTCAGGAGTGGGCACTAGGGTGTGAGAGGAGATCTCTGATGTGACCTCCGTCACTCGTTGCCAGGCCGAGTGTATTGAATGGCAACTCCAGACCATATGGTAGAAGTCAGCTGCTGGTGTAGCGCATCTAGGGCAGGTTGGTGTTGTATTGGGGTAGATTTTTTTAATGCGGGCTGGCGATAGGTATGATTGGTGGAGGTAATTAAATTGAGTGTACCGCAAACGAGGATTGCAAGATATTGATTTGATTGTTGCAAGAGCAGTAATCCAAGTCTTCTGTGGTAGTGGGGTAGGAAGGACAGCATCCCATCGAGCCTTTGCGTATGGCAGTGTTGTGCATATTGTTCCGAGCAATTCTTTATATAATATGGTAATAATGCTCTTTGAGCTGCCAATGGTTAATATAGTGGTGAGCAGCGAGGACTCGGGAGGTTCCGAGTCTCCTACGCCCCAAATATTATTGAGCAGCAGCTTTATGGCATTGAATGTTAGGAAAGCCCCTTTCTGCATAATGCCTTCTGACACCAGTTCGGTAAAAGTGCGCAACTCAGAGCTAGAATATAAGTCGCCCAGTTGGAGCGTGTTCATTTCGCGTGTATCAAGGTGCATCGACAGGGCTTGAATGCCCGGCAATTGGAGTAGTGGAAACAGAGGCGAGTAAAGGGAAGATGTGGACTTTGTTTGGACATATCTACGCCAGCAAAATCGGGCTACCTCTAGCAATATTAGTCTAGGAGATGTGTGGGGGGTGCTGGTTAATATCGAAAGTAACAACTTCTGTGGTGCTATATGTGACTGTAGCATCCTGCCTTCAGCTGACGGAGTGTCGCATAACCATTTAGACAGCCATGATAATTGGGCTGCCGCATAGTATCTTTCGAAGTTAGGCATACCTAATCCGCCCAGCTCCAACGGATGTTGTGTTATTGACAGCGCTACTCTGCGTCTATCTTTACCCCAGAGCAAATCCGTTAGTACTGATTGCAGCTTTTGAAAAAAGGAACGTGGTAAGCACAACGGAAGTGCTGTAAAGTAATACAGAAACCTTGGAAGGATGAGCATTTTGGCTATTGCCACTCGGCCCATTGAAGATAGGGGAAGTGAACTCCAGAAGGGTATTGAGCCACGGACGGACCCAAGGACCCTGTCTATGTTTCCTTCTTTTAGATCCGTGATGGAGTGATAAATCTGCACCCCCAGGTATTTAAAAGTTATGTGTGACCATGGTAGTTTGTATTGCGGCATTAACATATGGTGTGCTACTGGGGACGGAGAAATCAGGAATACACTTGATTTGGACCAATTGACGTGTAGACCAGAGGCGACAGCGAAGGAGTCCAGTAGTTGCAAGACCTCAGCCATATAGGCCGAGTGGTCACGCAGATATATTATGGCGTCATCCGCATACATAGATATAATGTGGTGGGTGTTAACTTCCGGGATACCCCATATGTGTGCGTAACTCCTAAGTTTAATCGCTAGTGGCTCCATAGCAATAGCGAACAGCAATGGAGATAGTGGGCAACCTTGTTTAGTGCCTCTGCCTATAGGAAATGCTTCAGAGATAATGCGTCCATTTTTAACCCGAGCAGTGGGCCTGGAATAAAGCGTTTTAATCCAGTTAGTGAAGCCGGCACCAAAGCCGAATGCTTTGAGTGTGTGTAGAAGATAATTCCAGCTGAGTGTGTCGAATGCCTTTTCTATGTCTAGAGATAGGGCCACTGCTTCCGAGTTTGTGTTACTGTGTATTATGTGTAATAATCTCCTAATATTCAGGAAAGTACTTCTGCCAGGAATGAAGCCTGATTGGTCATGGTGTATTAAAGCTGGTAAGTATGGGAGAAGACGGTTTGCGAGTATTTTCCCTAATAATTTACAGTCTGTATTCAGCAAGGAGAGCGGTCTATATGATTTGACATCTAAAGGGTCGCGGCCCATTTTTGGGAGGACGACTATCAGTGCTTCACGCATAGAGTCCGGCAATTGTAGTTTATTGTGTGCTTCGTTGAATACTTCTGTGAGTGGGTGTAATAATTGGGCAGCGTGAGAGTTGTAATATTCTATCGGCAGGCCGTCAGAGCCGGGTGTTTTATTGCGTGCCATTTGTGATAATGCAAGACGCAATTCTTCAATAGTGATGGGACCGTCTAGTGCAGCAATATTATCAAGGATAAGTTGACACTTAGGGACCAGGCTTAGAATATTGATAATATGTTGTTCTGAAGGTTGTGGATGGGACGTATAGAGGGTCCGATAATATGTGGAGAAGGCGTCATTTATGCCTGCCTGGGTGTTAACGATCATATCAGGGTTTAAGCGTATTGCACCGATGGGTGTTGATTGTGGTGTTTGTCGAGTCAGCCAAGCTAATAATCTGCCAGATCTGTCGCCTTCAGCGTGTTGTCTGGTCATATAGTGTCTGTAATCGTGTTTGCTCAGTCTATTATCTACCTCCTTATGAGAGGCTCTAAGCAAGTGTAGTGTTGCTAATGCAGGTTCACTATTATCATTTGCATTTTCTGCGTTACGAAGCTTTATTTCTAAGTCTTGTAGTTCCTTAGTGAGTACCTTTCTGACCCCAACCGTGGCCGAGAGGCAGTGACCTCTTATCACTACTTTTTGAGCATCCCATTCTATGGCACGGGATGATGTTGTATTTTTATTTGATAGAAAATAATCGGTTATACTTTTGGAGATATCTTTTTGAAAAGGAGGATCTAGGAGGACTACTGGTTGCAGCCGCCATGTTGGTATACGAGTGTGTATGTGACCCCATGCCAATGTCAAACATAATGGATTGTGATCTGAGATCACGCGTGCTAAATATTCAGATAAGCATATTTTGTGATTAACAGTGGCGGATACAAAGAATATATCTATCCTGGTATGCAGTTTATGAACTGGGGAGAAGTAAGAGTATTCGCGGTGAGTGGGGTGATGCACCCTCCATATATCACTCAGGCCATTGTTTGATGCCCATTGTGCCAAAAATTCTGACGCGCGATTGGCGGGGGCTGCTATGAGTGGGGGGAATGAACGATCCATTTGAGTGTCCGGAACGCCATTAAAGTCGCCTCCCCATATGCATTCCAATGTGGGGTCGCTAAGATTACCAGTAGTTAACGTGGATAAGAAGTCACGCTGGTTCGTGTTTGGGGAGTATAATGCAACCAGGGCTAATTAGGTCCCGTCTAAAGCACCTTCCAATATTACATATCTACCGCTCGGGTCGCATTGCGTGCGGGAAGGTACAAACGGAACATTGGGTGCTATCCAGATGGCCACTCCACGAGCAAAGGACGAAAAAGTGGTGCCGTATAGTTGCCCCTTCCATTTTAAACGTGTGGTGTTCAGGATAGATTTGGTGAAATGTGTCTCTTGTAGCAGAGCTATGTTTATTTGATGTCTTGTGAGAAAGGCGTGAACCCTTTGACGCTTCCAAGAATTTGCCATGCCCTTAACGTTCCATGTAAGTATTTTATATTTTAGGGTACCTGGGTACTTGTGATTTGCCATAATTGTTGTTTATGTGCATTACATAATTGGAACCATAATTATCTGGTGACCCTATGTTAACATTTTTGTGGGACTCAGTCGTTGCAATTGGCCAGCTATCAAAAGATAGGCTGCAAGTTGTGTTATTGTTGCTGCATTTGGCATCGCTTGTGTGTCTGCTACTGCTTTTATGCTCGTCGCACATACCATAGATCCCTACTCCTAATGGGGAGATGCACACTAAAGCGACACAAAACAAATAAACTATTAACATACAGAAAAACAATACCGGAAAATTCCAGTGTGAGATAATTGTCCATATGGAGCTGGGGGGTGCCAGATAGCGTTGATGCCAAGGTCCGGTCTTACCCTGCCCGGGTTACACATGGTATAAAAGGCAAAGCGCTGCGGACGGGGGGCAGCTGTTGACTGCAGGACAGCGTGTAGAAGCCACGAAAAAACTGTGATGAGGTTTTTAAGGAGTGAGTGAGCCAGTTCGTGCATACATCAGATGTCGTCCGCTGTGCATGGTGTAAGAAGCGGACCACATGTGGACTCAGTTGAGTCAGAGTTTAGGTCTTGTTCCTGTTCAGTTTCCGTTTGCAGAGGTAGAACGGCGGAGGGAGCATTGACAAAGTTGGATGTCGTTCGAAGAAGCCGAGAGCGCTCAGATTTTGCCTGCTCAGGTGAGGGTCTGGCTCCCTGTCTCTTGCGTTGTTTACGGTGCGGCGTGGAGAGTGATCTATTGTCGTCTTGAGTGCTTGCGTCTAACGGGTCCGCCAGGCCCTTGGCGTGTAGTCAGGTCCAGGCATCTTCCGGGGTAGTGAAGAAGAGAGAGCGGGAGTCATCCTGCATCCGAAGTCTGGCTGGGAACATCAGTGCATATTTGATATCATGTTTGCGAAGGCATATTTTAACTCGGTAAAAGGAGTTGCGTTTTTTGTGCACTTCTGCTGTAAAGTCTGGATAAGCTGTTATCGTAGCATTTTCGTAGCACACTGGGTAGATTTACGGAATAATTGAAGGATAAGATCTCTGTCGCGTTAGTTAAGGAGTCTTATTATCAGGGGACGTGGTTGCGAACCAGGTGTTGGAGGTCTGCCTGGGATTCTGTGTGCACGTTCAACCGAGAAGAACTTAGGGATTTTGTTTTTAAGGATTGTATCTATGAGCCATTGTTCAATAAACAGTTCCGCACTTAAGCCCTCTGCGCGTTCAGGGAATCCCACTAGGCGTATGTTGTTGCGGCGCGATTTCCCTTCTGCATCTTCTGTTCTACGTTTTAAGAGATCAACTTCTGTTGACAGCTGCGTTAGCTGTATTTGCATGTCTTTCATGGAGCTGGGTAAGGGCGCTGTGTCTTTTTCAAGTTCAGATACTCAATCAGCTAGAGCGTGTTGGTCAGTGCGATGGATATTGAGTTCTTCTGTTACAGAGCCTATTTTGGCTTCCAAGGTGGACTTAGGGGGTTATTCTAACTTTGGAGGAGTGTTAATCCGTCCCAAAAGTGACGGTAAAGTGACGGATATACCACCAGCCGTATTACGAGTTCCATAGGATATAATGGACTCGTAATACGGCTGGTGGTAAATCCGTCACTTTTCCGTCACTTTTGGGACGGATTAACACCTCCTCCAAAGTTAGAATAACCCCCTTAGTGTCTAGAATAGCTTGTAGGATTTTCTCAAATTGTGAAGTATGTGATTGCAAGGTTAGTTCCAACTTCTGTAATGTTGATTGTGCATTGGGATGATTTTCCGGAGGAGGTGTTGTAGTGTGGTCCATTTTGGTAGGAGGTGCTCGGGTGGTCTTTGGTTTCACCATTTGAGGGATGCGGCAGTGTCTGTAAGTTAGTATTACATTGGAAGACGCTACGATGAAAGCTACCGAGTCTAATGGTGTGACAAACCGGTCGAGCAGATCTTGCGTCTGACGATTAACTGGGGTAGGAGCAGCTAGAAGTGTTAGCCAGCTGTTTAAAGAAGTTGTAGTTAGCGGTGTCAGCCGGATATAGCGGTGCTGAGGAGGCGTATATTTGGCGCTTTCAAGTCATGCACGGGCTGTGTTTGTGCGTATTATAAAGCACCAGCCCGGGAAGTATCGCCAGGAGACTCTGCTATTGTTTTTATCTGCACTACTTGCGACCCAGAAATGCGTGCACGATTTGCATTGCCACTGGCGTAACGCCGCTGCACCAGCTATATTGGTTTCCTTCAGAATGGCTTTCCTAATGCTCTATGGAGGTGCAGTGGGGTTTAAAGTAATATCGTTGGGTAAAAGTAGTATTCCTGGGCTACAAGAACACAATCCCAGCTAGGGCTGAGGCTCTCAAAATGGCGGCTTCCGTTTTTTCAAGTGTGCAGTTATATCCTTTATCCAGACTGCCTCACGGGCCAACAGCAGCGCCTATATTGTATTTTACAGGTCCCAGTTGTGGGGCAGCACTGCAGGACGGAGCGTGGGAGCTCAGTAATTGCCAGCGGGCAAAAGGTAAAAACCATCCAATTAGGCGCGCTATGGCGCAACGTGCAGTGAAGCAGGGCTGTGCGCGACAGGACTCGGCCGGCCCGTGTGCGCCAGGCGACCCCCCGCGGACTAGCGGATGGCTCCAACTCCCGCAGCGGGGTCGCGGCGTCGAGCCCTCACCTCGTTACTGATGACGGGGTCCGGGTAACGGCTTCGGCACGTCCAGAACACTGCTCCATTCAGCTGGGCTAGGCAGTCATCGAGGACAGCACGGTAAGCACGGACCTCGGCGACGTTTTGCGTGCTGCTTCAGGACCGGTCACGATTATTGATGCCGCCCTGCGGGGCCCCTCGAATGGTCTCTCCACCCTGCCCCAGGGGGGGGGCAAGGATCGCGATGGCAGGATTATTGTGCGGGCTGGGCGACGGAGCTGTGATTTACACAACTGCTCCGGTCGCCATCTTGGCCACGCCCCGCAGAGCTCTTCTCCTTGACCCCTGGACAAACACACTGATGTACCCATGATGTGGGCACCAGAGACAGCTTGCCTGTCAAATCTAAGATCTATCATCAGTCTGACCAACTTAAGGAGAGCATCAAAGCTGAAGTCAACAAGATCCTGGATTTAGGGGTTATTGAATCCTCTGGCAGTCCCTAGGCTAGCCCAGTGATCTTAGTCCCCAAACCTCATCCCCAGGGTGGAAAGAAATAAATGAGGTTTTGTGTGACTACAGAGGCCTCAGCTCTGTCACCAAGACAGAGGCTCACCCTATTCCAAGGGCTGATGAGCTGATAGACCAATCAGGTGCAGCAAAGCTTCTCATTACCTTTGACTTATCGAAAGGGTACTGGCAAATTCACATGGCACCAGGAGAAAAAGAAAAGACTGCACTCTCTACACCTGATGGGCATTATCAGTTCACTGTTATGCCATTTGGTTTAAAGAATGCTCCTGCCACCTTTCAAAGGTTGGTGAATCAAGTCCTTGCTGACTTGGAGTCCTTCAGTGCAACATATCTAGATGATATTGCTGTCTTTAGCTTCTCCTGGCAGGATCACCTGGTCCATCTAGAGAAGGTTTTCTATACTCTGCAATCTGCAGGCCCCACTATCAAGGCATCCAAATGCCAGATAGGGCAGGGCACTGTCGTATACTTAGGCCACCTTGTAGGTGGAGGTCAAGTGCAACCCTTACAGTCCAAGATCCAGACAATTCTGTACTAGGAACCTCAAAAAACCCAGGCTCAAGTTAGGGCATGCTTTGGCTTGACTGGTTATTACAGGAGGTTTGTGAAATGATACAAATCCATTGTGACCCCCTCACAGAACTGACCTCCAAGAAGATGCCCAAGAAAGTAAACTGGATGGCTAGTTGTCAAAAGGCCTTTGACACCCTGAAGGAGTCAATGTGCTCATCACCAGTTCTCAAATCTCCAGACTACTCTAAGCAGTTCTTTGTGCAGACGGATGCCTCTGAACATGTGATAGGAGCAGTCCTGTCTCAGACCAACGTTGATGGCCATGACCAACCTGTTGCTTTTATTAGCAGGAGGTTACTCTTCAGGGAACAGTGTTGGAGTGCCATTGAGAGGGAGGCATTTGCTGTGGCTTGGCTCCTGAAGAAGTTGAGACTATACTAGTTTGGTACTCACTTCATTGTTCAAACTGACCACATACCTCTCAGATGGCTAATGCAAATGAAAGGTGAGAACCCTAAACTTGTGAAGTGGACTTTACAGTGGAACACAGACCTTGGGCTGCCCATGCCAATGCAGATGGACTTTCAAGGCTTTTCCACTTAGACAAAGAAGATTCCCTTGGGAAAGGTTAGGCTCATCCTCTTTCATTTCAGAGGGAGTTGTGTAGGAAAGTGCCCCCTTTGGCATGGTTACCCTCACCCCCAATTTTTGCCAGATATTGATGCTAACTTGACTGAGTGTGTGGTAGGATCCTGATAACCAGGCCCAAGCACCATTGTTCTTTCCTTAAAATATACCATTGTTTCCACAATAGGCACACACCTGGCACACAGATAAGTCCCTTGTAAAAGGTACCAGTGGTACCAAGGGCTCTGTGAACAGGAAGGGTCCCTAAGGGCTGCAGCATGTATTATGCCATCCTAAAGGACCCCTCAGCAAGCACATGCACACTGCCATTGCAGATTGTGTGTGCTGGTGGGGAGAAAAAGGTAAAGTGCCATGCCCACAAACCACTGCCTGTGGCACAGATAACTCACCCCTCTAGCAGGCTTTACAGCCCCAAGGCAGGGCGCACTATACCACAGGTAAAGGCATGGCTGCATGTGCAAAATGCCTCTACAGTGTCTACGTCAGTCCATTCTAAGACTCTGCAAGTGCAGTGTGGCCATATTAAGTACATGGGCTGGGGGTTTGTCATTAGGAACTCCACAGCTCCATGATGGCTTCACTGAAGGTTAGGAAGTTTGGTATCAAACTTCTCAGCACAATAAACCCACACTGATGCCAGTGGTGGATTTATTATACAATGCACACAGAGGGTATCTTAGAGATGCCCCCTGTTTTTACCCAACCCTTTAATGCAGGACTGACCAGTCTTTGCCACCCTGGCACTAACAGACACGTATCTGACCCCATGGGGTGAGAGCCTTTGTGCTCTCTTGCACCAAAAACAAACCCTGCCATGGGTGGTGGTGCTTCACGCAAAGGGTGTGGGCACAGGGAGGGTGTAGCCACCCTCATGGACAGTAGCCATTGGCTACTGTCTTCTGACCCCTGTAACATCCCCAAATCTAGTATTTAGGGGCACCCTGGAACGTTACTCACCAGATTCCTAATGACCTCAAGAAGGCCTCAGTCCAGATGGCTAACCGGTCCAGAGAAGGGCCCCAAGTGATTCTGACCTCGAGTCCACCCTGGGTTGACCCCTCCTGACCAACACAACAATGCCTGCAGCCTGAATCCAGAGGCCTACTAACAGCGACCAGATTCGAAGAAGATACCCAACGCCCAAGGAGACTCCTGCACCAGCAGCCCTCTGACCTTGGGGAATCTGACCGATGGACCAGTAACGTCCAGCGGGCACCTCCCCTACCAGTCCAGCCTTTTGGTTTCCTGGAACCGACCCCCTGGACCAAGCCGGCAGTATCTTTTGTGACCCTTGGGGTCCCCCTATTGAAAAGCATTGGGCACCTAGCTCTGTGTTTGCACCCGGCCGCCCAGAGCCGTTGAGGGTGTGTGCTTGGTGTGAACCTGTGCCCCCCCAACCCCTGGTGATGACCTAAACGCCCCAGGCATGTGTCCTGGAATGGAGGCTATTTACCTGCAACCCAGTCCTCCTAGGATTCCATTGTAAACCAGACACCAACTTTGATCTCTGTACCCAGACGGCTCTGTGATGCTGGTGGTGCACTTTTGTGGTCAGCCTAAACTAAACTTTGAGGCTCCCTGCCCTCTCCTTCCTCCCTGCTCTCAACTTTGGACACTGAAGGTGTATTAAGCTAGAATGCACCGGGAGGGTGACAAATCTAGCTGACTTGTCATGTGGCTGGTTTGCCAGGATTCCCAATCTGGACAATTCCTGGAGATATCATTGCCTACTGGTACCAGTCTTCACAACCAATGTGTCAACCTCAATGCTTTTTTCACCTACTATTCCTCAGTTTACAGGGGACCCTATGTCAACCTGCAGAAGAGGTCAGCGGGTCCCTGGCAGGACTCCCCCTTCCGAGGGTCACCTCTGTTAGCAGAGAAGACTAGGATGAACACCTGACCGCAGGTGAGATCAAACAGACCATCTCTACTTTAGCAAGGAACAAAACCCCTGGTCTGTATGGTTTCCCAAACGAATATTATAACACCTTCAGCTCTCTCCTGGCTCCCCAGCTAGCCAAAATGGATGAAGAGGCTCGCCACACAGAGTCCGCCACCGTCCCTGCGCCAATCTCTCCTAATATTGCTCTTGAAACCCAGCAGGGACCCTGACCTACTCGGATCCAACCACCCCATTGCCTGACTGTGCTTGGACTATAATGTCCTAGGGAAGATTCCGGCTGAGCGTTATGCTGAGAACCTCCCAACTCTAGTACATCCTGATCAAAACAGCTTTGTTCTTGGATCCAGAACCTACCACAATATATGTTGCATGTTACAACTAATTGATCAAGCCCCCAATCAGTTGTTCTACACAGCTTGCTTTATTCTAGACCTGGAAAATCCTTTTGAAACTAGAGAATGCAACTACCTCTTTCAGGTGCTATCCATTAGGGGGATAGGTGCGCACCTGCACCAGGCAGGGCTGACTTCTCTCCACCTTATTATTTGCGCTTCTGATGTAATCCCTGGCTATCAGGCTCCATCGGGAAGGAGTAGCTTGTGGATACCCCTAGGCAGCATGACCCACCCAGTCTCCCTTTTTGCAGATGACCTACTCCTCTACATCCAGTACATCCGCACAGACCTCACCCATATCTACACCACAGTACAGTCATTCACACACATTTCTGGTCTGTGCATGAATTGGTCCAAATGTTGCACATTCCCCTTAAGCAATAAACTGGCCCACACTGAAGTTCAGTTGGGGGACACTTAATAGACTGGAGAGGGGATACTGTCCGGTACCTGGGGATACACGTATGCCACTCCCCCGCTGACTTTTTGAGGAAAACCTCAGGAGGTCTTTCACAGCCTTGAAATCACAATTCTGGACAATGCTCCCCCTGGCTACATGGGAAAAACAGCCACATCCAAAATGATTATTCCACCCCCCTTTCTACTATTTTGCTAATCTCCCTGTTATCCCTCGCAGCTTTTTTCATGACCTTGAAATGCTGCTCAGAGACCTTATTTAGGGCAACAAACAGCATTGCACTGCGCTACATAAACTAGCTACATAAATTATAACTACTAGTGGACTGAGACAGCCTTGGCGCGCCCTCTCCAATGGGTCTTGCAGTGACTTGCACAATGCAAATTGGCTGAGACAAGCGCATGCTCATATCCCCTCACCCTTTCGGAGCTCCAGAAGTTCCTACTACCTAAATCGGCCAACAGTCACAACTAGCCATGACTGCCCAGAAATGGATCAGACGAGTTATCTCCCTTACTTGCCACGTTGTTCTATATACACCTGCATTCCCTCTACAGGACCTCCCTGGCCCCCAGCGGCTCCCGCTCCTCAGTTGGCTCACCTGCTCCCTAACCACTGTTGGCGACTTGTTCGCAGAGGGCCAGTTTCTCACCCTTGATCAACTAATAGATGATTTTGCTCTCCCAGGGGCCAAATCTTGACATACCACCAAATACTGCACTAAAACGTCCAGGTAACCTTTGGTTTCGTTTTTTTAATCCTATTTCTTAAACTATAACATCCCTGTAACCTTTGATTTTTCAGTGAATGTCCATGTTTTTTTTAACCTTAAGTAATTTTATCTGCTTGACATTAATACAACCACACCCGCACACGTCCTTTGACCCCGTGACCAGGCCCTGCAGACAACCCCTGCATATATATCTATATGTCTATATATAGATATATCAGCGTCTTTGACTGTAATTCCAAGTATTATCAGTCAACACAATACTTTATAATGGCGATGGCTAGAAAGACCCGAAGACGAGAAGCAGCTGACCAATTGTTTGCCAATAAGACAATCAATAATGACTTAACCAATGTTTTACCTCATGTAGACAATGGTGTTCAGAATAATAAAAAAACTACTATGGGACCTTTTATGGAAACATTCTAAAAGAGAACAATTAAAATCGTGGGAAGCAGTGACACTACAGAAATACGTAGACTGTGATCGGATTCCCAGAGGATTGAGAATTTTTGTGGTCCCTACATATACAAATGCTGATCCCAGTATGTTGGAAGAGTGGGCAGTTAATAACCATAAGAGCAGCTTCAACATGCTTCATATTTTGATCAAATATGCATGAAAGGAGCGAAAATCTCTTCTTCAAGAGATCAATAATGTGGAAACCCACTTGAAGGAATTATGTGATAAAGATGAATTTGACAAAGAAATGCTGAAGATTGAAAATAAATTGAATAAAGTGGAGGAAGAAGTTAAAAGAAAAAAACAACAGAAATTTTCAAGGGATCAAAGGGATTACGAGAAGGGACAAATCCTTACCTTCGTTAAAAAATATGACCAGATGCGTGTGAAACAACCTTCAATACAAGTATTATGACAAAAAACCCGCAGTGATCAACAAGCATCTGTAGAAATTAATGAAGATAATGTAGATACTGCTGTGAATTTAACAGACCCTGGGAGTGATACAAGTGAGAGTGATATTTCAGTCCAATCATTGTCTGAAGGAGTGTAAAACAATATTTTAAAGGAATTCGATCTCCTGGCCCAAGGCAGGCAGGTTGGCCAGGTGGGAAAGGGCAACCGGGGAGGTCACGGAGGAAGAAGTTCATTCAGAAGAAATGCAAAGAGAAAAGAAAACTCGTAAAGCCCCTTGGGAGTTCTTACCAGGGGACAAACAACAACGAAATGAATCAAAAATTAACAGTAGTTACTCTCTCTGACATCGAGCTTACTGAGTCTGAAAATCAGGTATTATTCTTAGGACTATCATTTTGTCCTACAACTAATTTCAATTATACTCAAAGTAGGATTGACTTATTTCATTTTGTGAGAAAGTTAAAATTGTTGAAATGGCATGCCACTAAACCAAAAAATATAAATGGTCAAGTGAGTGATGTAGCTAAACCTTCAAATTTGTTGATTAATGATATAGAAATGTTACACACTCTGTGTGAATTAGACAATGAATCCACACCTGAACCTGATCCATTTCTCAATTTATCAGATATCTGTATTGATATTGATTTAAGTTGTCCGAATGGTTTTAGACCTAAATCTATATTTCTTCCTCCCATCACCAATGATGCTCTTAATGTATTTGAAAATGGTGTTATCAAAGAAATGCTCATGTTAAGACAGAAAAAAAACATGAAATGAAACAATTTTGATCCTACACATAGAGAGGCTATTAAAACTTTGCATAGCAACACCAATATAGTAATTAAAAAATCTGATAAAGGAGGCAATGTAGTAATTCTACCGGTGATCCAATATTTACTAGAAGGACTGAGACAATTGAATGATACTAGCAGTTACATAGTATCTAACAGAGAAGCTATTAAAACAGCTAGCAAAATGTCCTGGATGCAATTAGAAGAATGGAGAGATAGGGGTTATTGGAATTGGAAGAATACCAATTCTTAAGAGTAGATTTCCCCAGATTACCAGCTAGGTATTTCTTCCCCAAGTTACACAAACATCCAACCATTCCTCCAGGTTGACCTATTGTTTCCTCCAATGGTAGTCTCCTAGAAAATACCTCCAAATATGTTGATTTCTTTTTACAACCTTTTGTCACTGCACTTCCTTCATACATCAAGGATACTACTGATTTTTTGTGTATCATTGATGAGACTCCTTGGGAAGAGAATTATTTATTTTTGTGTCTAGATGTCAACAGCCGTTATACCTGTATTCCCCATGATTTGGGAATTAAAGCTGTAAGACATTTTTTTGAGAGCAAGATCTTTATCCCATCTCCTCCACACTGAAATGTTGTTGGACATGATTTTCATCTGCCTCACCAATAACTTTTTCATTTTTGATAAAGTTATTTATAAACAAAAACAAGGGACAGCGAGGGGTACTTGCTTCGCTCCCAGCTATGCAGGCCTATTTTGGGGCTGGTGGGAGGAACAAATAGTGGGTAACATTGATTTATTTGAGACTCATGTGATTTTATGGATCAGATACATTGATGATATGTTTTGTATCTGGCAAGGAGATGTGAATACAGCACATGAATTTGTAAACATACTGAATGACAATACATTGAATCTGAAATTCTCTAGCCTAATCGATTCCAATTCCATTGATTTTTTGGATGTTCGGATCAGCAAAGACAATAATAAATTGACGAGCACTCTATATCGCAAGGAGACTGCAGGGAACAGCTTGCTTCATGCAAGCAGCAGTCACCCAAAGAAATTAATACAAAGTATCCCGTTTGGGGAAATGTTACGTGCTCGCCAGAATTGCAGTTCTGATGATGCTTTCCTCAGTGAAATTGAAGTCATGACTGAGAGATTTCTTCAAAGAGGCTATAAAAAATGTGTGATTGATCGAGACGTTGCTAGAGTTTCCCGAACAAACAGATCTAGTTTACTGATCAAAAAGGGAAACCCAGATTCACAACAGCAACAACCGATCAGATTTATTACCACATGTAGTAGTGGTAGTAATGAAATAAGAAAAATCTTTATCAAATTTTGGCCTGTACTGAAAACTGATGAAACCTTTTTGAATGTTTTAGGTGAATTTCCACGCTTCACTTTCAGAAAAAACAAATCTTTAAATGATTCACTTTGCAATAGTTTAATCCCACAACCCAAAGTTAAGAATCCTGTTCAAGGATTCTTTATCTATGGTAGGTGTAAAGCTTGTAAAAACAGCACAAACATGAAAAGTATTCAATTTTCCACCATCTCCATTCCCTTTGTAATTCGTAAACATGTGTCATGCATGTCAGATCATTGTGTTTACACTTTATTCTGTCCCTGCAACACATTTTACATAGGTAGTACCATTCATCCTGCTAAAAAACTAATTCTAGAACATATGAGAGCTATAGATCGCATAGACAAAAGCTATCCAGTAGCTAGGCACTTTAGAGATTTTCACAATCAGAGGGTTGATGTGTTGAAATTTGTAGTTCTAGATCAGGTTCCAATAAGAGAGAGAGGTGGAAACAGAGTACTAGAATTGAGGAGATTGGAATTTAGACTCATAATTAGTATGAACACTTCACATCCAACTGGACTTAATATGGATGAGGAATTGTCAATACATATTGGGAATTAATGTTGTTTACTATTTGTCTTTGGTATAATAATTTTAAATAACAATTTTTCATTGTCTATGCTGCATTTCTCCCCTTCACCCTTATTTCTTTTTTAAATATCTCTGTAACTTTTTAATTTTTCAAGTATTTTTATAGAATGTAGTATTTGTTATTGTTATTCTAACTACTGTATATTATTATCTCCCCACTTTTTCTAGGTGGCTTTTATATGAATATAGGGAAGATCATCAATGTTTGATTACATTATCGACAAAAACAAAAGAGCTATTATATCCTTTTTTATATATTTTCATCTATAGATTTATTTATATATTTATATTCTACTTAGCATTAAAAGTGAAAGTTTTCATTAGGAGCATAAATATACCACATTTATGATAAGGCTTTTTGAATAGGACCTTTGTAGACTGAGGGTATATGATATATATTGAAAATTAACCAATCATTCTTTGTTTAATCTGTAACATCTTGAATATTTTTATTGTGTATTTATCTTTATTTCAACCATATATATTTTGTATCAAACTCCCCATTTTGATAGTACAAATATTTATAATTATTTATAATATTTTTTAAAATAGGGTTATAACGATATTGGCTGAGTAACAATAAGGTATTTGCGAGGAGAATATAAATTGAAATATATAATTGTTGGTTGTAAATTGTTAATTAATATTTTTGCTCTTTCTTCAGAAATCGATTTATATATATTCATGGCCTGGGGTGAGGGGCCACGGGGCCCCCTCCCCAAAAACAAAAATGTTATGTTTAGGTCGGGCCCTGGGGGGTGGGATCCCTGGAGCTGTGATCAGCCCAGGGGATGGGCGGGTCCTATCCCGCAAAAAACAATTAAATATTTAGGCTGGGCCCTGGGGGATGGGGTCCCCAGGGCCGAGATCGGCCCGGGGAGGGGGGCCATTAGGCTCCCGTCCCAAAAAAATAAGTAAATGTATAGGCTGGGCCCTGGGGGATGGGGTCCCTGGGGCTGAGAAAAGCTGTGAAGCCCCACCCCCACAAAAACAATTTATTATTCAGGATGGGCCAAAGGGAATGGGGTCCAATGGTACTTCCCATAGGAAAAATTGAACAGCAATAGTGCCAAAACCACTGGACAGAGTTACACCAATTTTGGCAGAAAGGTAGTTCTTGGTCCAGAAAGGACCCTTTTTGTTATATGGTGTAAATCCGTTCAGTAGTTTTTGAGAAATTTGTATATTTAGGGACGTGAAGGATTCACGACTCATCCCAATCTCGTGCTGAGATCTGATTGGCTGTCAACACTTCCAGCAAGGAAGTACAGGCAGCCATGATGGTAATCAACTTGAGCAGAGTCCCGGACAAAAATTAAAAAAAAAAAAAAAGGGGCAAGGATACAGACACTCTGACCTCTTAACTCTCGTGGTGGGGTCCCAGAGGGACCCATCCAGGGATAAAAAGTATTGTTTTTAATTATTGGAGGGCATTGAGGTGGACCTGCCAAACATGTTTTAAAAAAACGAAGCGTGGGCCCTGACGCTTCGTTTTTTTGATGCCCAAAAGTAATTATAATTTGCGCCCTCGCCAGGCACTGCTCATTACCCCACAAATTATGGCACACACACACACACACATATATATATATGTATATATATATCTATATATATATATATTATATTCACTTAAAAAAACAAAGGTTACAGGGAGATTATAGTTAGGCTCACATTTTAAATGTACAAAACCATAGAAATTCAGCAGTTATAATTAGAGTTATCTCAAGCAACTATATCTTGTGCCCTAAGATAACTATAAGTCGCGCCCCCCGCCATGCATAGGCATGTGTAAAATAATTTTACTGCAGATGTTACAATGATGATATCAAAGATGTCCATAAGTGATGTAATTTGGGGGGTAATTAGCAGTGCATGGCGAGGAAGCAAGTTATAGTTACATTAGGGCAAGAGTTATAGTTACTTGAGGTAATTCTAACTATAGCTGGGGAATTTCTATGGATTAGTACGTTTAAAACGTGAACATAACTGTAACATCCCTGTAACCTTGTTTTTTTAAGTGAATTTCTATGTTTTTTTTTTTTTTACATTTAGAAATTGTCATTACTATACCTTAATCCAACCACCGCCACGCATAGCCTTTAGCTGTGCACAGCGGCAGTTAGCCACAGGGCCTGGCCGGAGGCCAACCCCCTATAAGCACCCAACCATGAACAATGCACGGCCATTGCCTGTGCGCAGAGAGGTTGGGAGGTTGCCTGCACGACCTGGCCTACAGCCAGAGCCTTCGGCCAACTCCCCTATTCACTCAACCCCATGCTGTGCACAGCCCTTTGGCCATGTGCAGCAGAAGTGGGCTGTGGCTTCTCTGGGTGTCAGAATAGGTGTGAGAGGGTGTATCTGGGGGTGAGAGTTGCTGTGAGGGTGTCTGTCTGGGTGTGAGAGTGAGTACATTCGTGTTTTAGTAGGTGTGCCAGTGTTTGCGCGGGTCTGTGAGTGGGTGCATGAGGCTGTCAGTGAGTCCATGAGTGGGTGTGTGAGAATCTGAGTGGGTCTGTGAGGGGGTGCGTAACTGTCTGAGTGGGCCTGTGAGTAAGTGTGTAAGGTTCTGACTGGGGCTGTGAGTGGGTGCAAGAGGATCTGAGTGGGTCTGTGTGTGGGCGGGTGAGTGTCTGAGTGGGCCAGTGAGTAAGTGTGTAAGGTTCTGACTGGGGCTGTGAGTGGGTGCAAGAGGATCTGAGTGGGTCTGTGTGTGGGCGGGTGAGTGTCTAAGTGGGTCTGTAAGTGGGTGCATAAGTGTCTGAGTAGATGTGTGAGTGGAAGAAATTGATTGAAAGAGAGTCAAAGAGCGACAGAAAGCAAGTGAGGGGGGAGAGATAGAGAGTTTTTAGGCTTTGATGTATGATATACTTAGAATAAACTATTTCTGTCATTTTTTTTTATTAAACTAATTTGTACTTTTAATACAAAAGAGGGAAGCAAGTCCTGCTGGACTCAAACTCTGATTGCTCAGTGTGAAGGTCTAGCGACCTTCACACTGAGCTATTGATTTTATTTTTATTTTTAGCCTTTATGGGCTATCTGGGACCGTGAGAGGCCTTCAAGGGCTCCCCCGCGGGCCCTCAATATTTATTTATTGTATTTTTTTTCTTTTACAAAAATGCCCTTATGAGCTATCTGGCACTGCGGGGGAAGCCTTAAGTCTTCCCTCGCGGTGCCACTGCTTCAGCAAGCAGGGATCTGCTTTAAGAGCAGCTCCCTGCTTGCTGAGGCATTTCAGCTCTGTCCCCTGCACCTGTGCGGGAGACAGAGATGAAAGCTTCAGTTTTTGACAGCGGGACCTCTTTGAAAGGTTCCGCTGTCAAAAACGGAAGTGTTTGTTGTGGCTTGGCTGCTGCAGAGCTGCAGCCAAGCCACAGTAACAGCTATGTCCTGGTGGTGGGCACCTAGGGACATCAAAACAGCCAGCCCTGAGGGTGGCAGTTCTCAGGGCCATTAGGGGTCAGGACAGAGGTATACTGACCTCATAGGACAGATGGAGAGGGTCCCCTCATGGGCAAAAATGTACCTATATTTTTATTTTTTGGGGCTATCTACTGTGGGTAACAGCGCAGCCCCCAGGGTAAATTTGCAAAAGATCTGTGGATCCGGAGCCCAAAGTAAAACTATACATTCACTCACACACTCACCAACCCTGCGTGGGGTTACGTGTAGGGTTGACTGCATGCGGGGGTTGGCTGCATGCAGATTTGGGCACTGGGCCAAGCCCGTATGTGGCAGGGGTAGGCGGCATTAGGGAAGTTGGCTGCAGGGCCGTCTGTCATGCACGGCATGGGAGTGACTACACAAGGAGGGATGGCTCCATGTAGAGGCTTGGGTGCAGGGCCTGACCGCTGCGTTAAAAAAAACATGGAAATTCACTAAACAAACAAATGGTTACAGGGGTGTTATAGTTAGAAATTAGCACTTTTAAAACCTTAGAAATTCACTAAAACAACCCAAGGTCACAGGGATGTTATAGCTAGGTTCAGAATTTACACATACAAAATCAAAGAAATTCAGCTGTTGTAGTTAAAGTTATTTCTCATGCCCTAATAATAGGCATGAGGGTAATTATAACTCGGTCCTTGCAATGCCCAGCTAATTACCCTACGTATTATAACACTCAGAATATCTTATATGATATCATTGTTATTATCTCAGCAACATTTGCTGTAAAATTATCCATGAGAATACTGTGCATGGTGGGGGTGAAAGTTAGAGTTACATGAAATAACTCTAACAGCTGAATTTCTATGGTTTTGTGCATGTAAATTCTGAACCTAACTATAACGTCCCAGTAACATTTGTTTATATATATAGCTCCACAGTGGGCCCTAGCACTGAAGGGGACTACTTTTCTACAGATGAGCAGAGAATGCTGTCATTTGCAATGAAGTTAGCCAATGGCTGAAGTGGGCTTAGCCACTGGCCCATGCTCTAGTGGACAAAAGATGAATGTGGATGGGACAGTACCTGACTGATAGACGGAAAGGGATTTCCATAAGAAGACGTGTCCATAGGAAGAGAGTTTTAATTTGCTAATAATTTTGGCACTTTTTGAACAACCTTTGCAAAACTTTCTAAAACAAATAGTTCATTCTTTTCAGCTCCTTCTTGGAAAGTTTGGGTGGGGGGGTGAGAAAATGGGTGGTTCCAAAATGCATTTTTCCCATGTAAAGTCCCATGGAAGTATTGGCTGAAAATAATTATGCCAAATTTGGTACAAAGCTAGACCTTTAATCAGAAAGCTTGCTGTGATTTGGCAAAAATCCATTCAGTTGTTTTCAGGATATTAGCATTCAGAATATAGTTATATCTAGACGGCTGGTTCTGCGGGAGTACAGAAGTGTTGAAGCCACCATTACAGAACAAAAGAAATGAGTCCCCATGTCCTGAGTCTGTAAAATAAATAAATTAGATAAAATAAGGGGGAAGGATAGGGGTGCCCTGATTTCACAGCTCTTCTGGGGTTGACTCAGAGAGATGCCCCCAAGTGCTAAAATTAAAAAATGATGTTTTACTCAATGTAGACACCTTTGACCTATGATACATGGGTGTCTGCTTTGGCGCATGGCTTCCTAAAGTGTGACAGCACAGAAATAGAAAGCAGAAGAATGTCACATCTTAGTAAATATGGCACTGTTATGCTCTCCCACATTTACCCAATGCAGCTCAGCAACTTTACTTGCTGCCCTGATTTGCGTTACATCTCTGTAAAACTGGAACTTAGCAGATAGCTGTATCAGAAATTGGAAGACTGGTTAACTGGGGTGCAAGTCCTGGTCAAGCACCTACCACAATCCTTGCCAGGGTAAGGGACAGGCAACCCCAAATTACCTTTTGCTCAACCTACTAGTAGTGTGGTATAGAGCAGTCAGGCTTAACTTAGAGGCAATATGTACATTATTTGTACAACACTTCTAACAATAAACCAATGAAAACACCAAACACACATATCCCACAACAGGTTTGAAAAATAGAGGTTAATTTCATAAAAAACACAAGACCAAAATGGCAAAAATACAATGAGTAGATTGAAGAATAAACTGTAAAATAGTACCTAAAAGCATAAAGTGCCCACTGTGGCTATCTGGTTGTGCTGTACCAGGTCAAAGTCAAAAGTTCAGGCTGACTGCAATCAAGCACAGGTCAGATACAGTCCAAAATTAGTCCAGCTGAAGGCTTACCTTCTCAAGATTTTGTGTCAAGAATCCCGTTCACATTGGAAATGGTTGTAGGGAGCAAGGAGACCGGCGTTGCGAAAAGAGCAGGCTGGGCATCGCAAAAGCACAATCTGGTGCTTCACGTTGGCGGTACCCACAGGTGTTTGATGCTTGCTGTACAAAGAGATGGGCTGACGGAGCTCACTCTGGATTTCTATATGAGAGTTGTGGTCTTGGTGCAAACGGGCCCCTTTGTGGTTGCAAAGAGCCCACAAGCTTGATTTAGGAGCCTGTGAGACACACCAACGGTCCAGGACCTGAGAAGCACCCCTTGGGGGCCAGGAACTCACTGCAGCTAGGTCCAGAAGTTGGTTGGTGAGCCCCTTGTGTCCCTGAGGCTCAGATCAGGAGGCCAGCAGACTAGCCCTTTGAGTCACTCTGGGATCCTGGGTTCAAGATCAAGTTGCAGTTCCATTTCTTCTTCCCCAAGCACTAGGGCAGCAGGCAGCAGGTTAGACCAGCAGCCCAGCTGTCCCTTTAGAGAAGCAGTGCAGCAGAGTTGCAGTCCTTGTAGCAGCATAGCAACCCTTCTTCCTGGAACAGTATCGACAGTTTTGGAGGTCCTTCTTTTATATACAGTTGTGCCCTTAAAGTGGGAAGAAACTTCTAAAGGCAGGCACTGATGCCCTGTCTTCCTGGCCACGGCTCCAGACTAACTACAGTGGGATGCAGCCTTTTGTGTGGAGGAAGGGCACATCCTATTCAGGTATAAGTGGGGCTGCGCACAGCTCCTCCAGTCACACCTAAGCTCCCCATTGTGTGTGGCTGTCTAGAGGGAATACACAAAGCCCAGTCATGTGACCCAGAGGCAGATTGCAGGCACCAAATGGCTATGATAAGCAAATGCCAATTTTCTAAAAGTGTCATTTTCAGAACTGCAATATAAAATCCAACTTCAACATAAGTTAGAATTTCAAATTGTGATTCCAGAGACAACAAACATGAACTGGTTATCTCTTCCCATTTGGAAATTACACTTATACAATGTAATAAGGCAACTCCACTGTTATTCTATGGGAGAGATGGGCCTTGCAGTAGTGAAATCAAATTTAAGAGTTGTTACCCTAACCGTACAAGTAAATGTCCTGCTTTTAAAGTACATTGTACTCTGCCCTCTGGGGTGTCCAGGGCCTACCTTAGGTGTAACATATATATTAAAAAGAAGTTTTGGGCCAGGAAAAAGGTTTATTTTGCCAGGCCGAAATGGTAGTTTAAACTGCACTCATGGCTCAGCCATGGCAGGCCTGAGACATGATTTAAAGTGCTACTTGAGTGGGTTGCACAACCACTGCTGCAGGCCTGCTAGTAGAATTTAAGTTATATGCCCTGGGCACATGTAGTGCCACTTTACTAGGGACTTACAAGTAAATTAAATATGCCAGTTGGGTATAAGCCAAAGTAACCATGTTTTAGGGCAAGAACACAAGCACTTTAGTACTGGTTAACACAAGCACATTAGGACTGGTTAACATTGGTAAAGTGTGCAGAGTCTCAATGCCAGCAAAAACAGAGTTAGCAAAAACAGGAGGTCCTAAGGTAAAAGGTTGGGGGAAACCATGCCAAAGATGCAGAGTCTAACACTGTAGCAGACTATTGTAGCCATTAGAGTCCAGGTCTGTTGTTACAGGTATCGCCTTTAGGTTACACTGATAACATTAAAGTATTGCTTACTGGTTACTGTAGTCTGCTCTAGCAAAGTATAAGGCTATATTAACATTAATAGGCAGATATGACAAACAGCAAATACTTTTTTCTATCTCTTAATCATGAAAGATGGTACTAACAAGAACCTTTTATGTTTTAAACTATCTTTATTTTTTACATTTTTGATTTTTTGGGGGAAGATTCAATATGAATATGAAAAAGGGGTATGAAAAAACTTAGATCCAAAGGGGGTAATAAAACGTATTTCTCTTGCATATCTGCTCATGTATAGTCAAGAACAAATCCCTAGCTAGGGTACTTTGCTCCCCTACTGATATGAACATTCCACTGTGCACACAGAAGAAGGTGATTTGCTCATAAAGGCAGTTCTCTTCCTGTTGAAGGTTTACTGCAGCTTATGAAGGAACAATATCACCAGAGTGGACAGGATGTCAAAGGGGCTGTTGATGTGGAGGCTTTGACGTCCTCTTGCCTGTTCCACTTGGCAGCATTGAGCTGTCTGGTGTGCCTTTGCATTCCAAAGGTATCAAAAGAATATTTTTACTAAGTACATCTGGAAAACGGTTTGCCAGAGTGTGGATGTTAATATTTTCTGGACACCTTCTTTTCACCTTCTGCTATGGTGAAAAAATCCCACACAATTGATTGTGACATGCTTTGTGGCTCCCCCTGCTGCTCTCCTTCATCACCTGAGTGATATTTTGGGGGTGATTCTAACTTCGGCGGGCGGCGGAGGCCGCCCGCCGAAGTTCCCCCACCAAAATACCGCTCCGCGATCGAAAGACCGCTGAGGGTATTTTGGGATTTGCCCCGGGTTGGCGGGCGGCCGCCAAAAGGCCGCCCGCCAGCCCAGGGCAAATCAACCTTCCCACGAGGACGCCGGCTCAGAATTGAGCCGGCGTAGTGGGAAGGTGCGACGGGTGCAGTGGCACCCGTCGCGTATTTCAGTGTCTGCATAGCAGACACTGAAATACTTTGTGGGGCCCTCTTACTGGGGCCCCTGCAGTGCCCATGCCATTGGCATGGGCACTGCAGGGGCCTCCAGGGGCCCCGCGGCACCCCCTACCGCCATCCTGTTCCTGGCGGGAGTCCCGCCAGGAACAGGATGGCGGTAGGGGGTGTCAGAATCCCCATGGCGGCGGAGCGCGCTCCGCCGCCATGGAGGATTCTCAAGGGCAGCGGGAAACCGGCGGGAGACCGCCGGTTTCCCGCATCTGACCGCGGCCGAACCGCCGCGGTCAGAATGCCCTGCGGGGCACCGCCGGTCTGTCGGCGGTGCTCCCGCCGACCCTGGCCCCGGCGGTCTCAGACCGCCGGGGTCAGAATGACCCCCTTTGTGTCTTGTTCTCCAGATGCCATTGTGAAACACCCCAAAAACTTTCCAAAGAGTGAAAAAAGGAGAAGACATTACAAGGGGTGAGTGTAGTGTTAACTGCCACTTCCTAATTAAAATAACAAGGTGGGAATTCCTTGCCTGTACATTAAACTACTCATATTAGCCAAAGAGATGTTGTTTCACTCTCACTGTACTGCACTGTCATTGCCATTTTCAGGTACCTTAGTCCTGGGAAAACTGCAGAAATGTAACTAAAATCGTCAAGTCACCTTTATTATTTGGGCCTATAAGGAATCCTCTAGGATAAACTTTAGATAAAACTACCCCTTCATAGTGAACACAACTTTATACTAAATTCCGGTTTCTGCGGTATTCATGAGGGACCGGTAACTGGGAGTAAACCCACTTGAGATTCTCATGGGACCCTCTTGTTGCTTCTATGGGTCCCGCAGGAGTACTGCAGTACCTATGCGAGGTAAAAAAAAAATAAAAGAAGACATTTCACTGGCCTCTCAGGAGACACTATTAAAAAACCCACTCCCTTTAGAAACAACCTCAAAGGCTTTTGTTAACCACTATTGCTGGGTTGCAGTTCAACAGACACAGTTTGCAGTTAATACAATGCAAAGCCATCACAGACTCAGACAAAACAGTAGACACCAAACACAAAGTGCATCACTCAACAGCCCTATGCAATGTACATCGTCTGAAGATGATGATGTCATTATTCTACCAAACAGTTCTGTAACACCACAAGAAGCAAGGCCAGCAAAGGAATCACTCACGCGGTAGTTTTTGACCTTCCAGTTGGTGGAAAGAAAGTCAGTGAGCTGGATGTGGCATTCTCTTTGTGCCAGAGGGTTCTCCACAGAGGTAAGACTGGTCAGTATTTAATGGGATCTGCTGGAATGGGAAAGCACCTGAGGGCTATGCACTCAACCAGCATAGAACATGCAAAGGTACAATAAAACGATGCCTTAGAAAGAAAATCGACTACTCTGGAGGAAGCGCTGCAATAAGTAGAGGAAGAACATTATGAGAACATGTAGCAGTAGGGATATTCTGCAAACATTGTGACAAAGTTATGGCTTGTGGTCAAGTTAAAAGAAGATTATATATAAGGGCCATGGAACAGCACCAGAAAATAGAACACAAAGGCTTGTGTAAAACAAAAATAAAAGTAATTTTAAAAGTTACAAAAAAATGTAAAACAAATTTTTGATAAATCACAAAACAGTGAAAAAAAAGTTTGAAAAAGAAAAAAATAAAATATATTAAAAAAATAAATAAACAAAAGCAGCAGTTCAACTGCTGACCATTCTCTGATTGCTAGGCTCTTAACCAGGTTAGTCAATCTCTCTGGCCTCCAAGTCAGTTAGCATAAGTCTTGCATTTTCCTCTTGTCCCCGGCCGTGCAGCTGGTGCACCTCGATCTAGGGGAGGGCTCAATCCGTTGGGAGTATTCCTGCTTCATATATCTGTGTTTCTGAATAATCCACAACACTTCAGACCTACTAGACGGCAACTTGTCTGTGGTGGTGTCAACCCTCCATTCCCAGGCGACATTAAGGAGGTCACATCTCCTGTCTGTGATGGGCAAGGTTGTCATCCCTAAGGTAGTGATGCTTACACATCTTCTATACTATTTTGCAAATCTCCCTATTACCGTCCATCACACATACTTCTGGGGGTTGCATGCCCTATTTGGGGGGAGGGTCTTAAATGGCACAACTCACACAGACGTATGGCTCTACTGAAATCACAACTCCCCTCCCCGATTAGGGGGACCTCAGGGGCCCTAATTTTAAATATTACTTCCTAGCAACCCAATTACATTGGTCATTGTACCGGCTGGCCGGCTTTTACCAGGAGGACATGAGCAAAGTTAACCCTCACCCCTCCATTCTCCTGATTATCACTCCTTCAAGAGATACACCCCAGGGCCCAACTCCCATAGAATCCCCCACAATTACATCGGGTATCACTCAATGGTCTCAACAGAGCACTGCAGCTCACTCACCCAGCAACTCCATTTGCACCAGCCCTCTGCTGGGCCTGAGATCTCACAGCAGTTATCCAGAACCCACCGACTGCACCACTGGACCCAGACTGGCCTCAGCACACTAGTGAATGTGTTCCAAAATGGTGAGTTCATGCCCTTCGCAGCCCTGAAGGACCAGTTCTGTGTTCATGGAGGACAATTCCTGGTATATGCTGTGCAGGCTGGTGCTCTCCACAACCTTTGGGGAATCCAGGGAGAAGTACCTGCTACCCACCTTATATACATCTTGAGAAGCAGCTGCAGGTTGATTAGCTGGCTCACTGGAGTATTTTACAGAACAGTCCCTGGTCTCGTTTGCAAGAGCTTAGGGAGACGTGGGAAGAAGAATTTGGCAGGACCCTTTGTAAGGAGTGGGCCCAGACTCGAGTCTACCCGCTGATTTAATGCTACATGCTTCATAGACCTTACCTCTCTTCCCAACAATTGTTTGACCATTTTCCCACGAGTCTCAGATGTGCCAGATGATTCTCTGCCCCAGTCTGCATGACTAAAGCATATCCTCTGGAATTGCCCCAACATCTATCCCTTTTGGAATGGAGTGCTGCACTGCCTCAGGACAGTCACAGGAATAAGGAAGATCAACTAATGGGTGGCCTGTGCCCTGGTTCTTCCTAAATGCACCAAGATTCACAAGACACCGATTAGCTTCTTGGACTTTGCTCTCATACTAGCCAAATGATCCATCACAATGAAACAGAAACTCAGACTGCCCCCATCTGTAGAGAGTGGGAACACACTTTCATCAGGTGGGCAGGTGCTGAGACGAGAGCCCTCTGCCAGAACGAAGCAAGGGGCCTCCGCTGACAACCTATTACCCACATCAGGAAAACCTACTGTCCAGACTGACCGACATTCCAGCCTCAATCAAACCTTCTTGCCTGCTGAAATCCCTGATTACCCCTCATCTGTGGATTCCATGGAGCCCTCACAATAAGAGAGAGACAAAGGTGGAACAGTGAGGTGTACACTCAACAATGGTCTTCATTTAGGAACATTCAAGGCAGGGGCCTTATTAAATAATTTGTAAACAATTTCAATTTGGTATGTTTCCTGGATATGATTGTGGAAGCCCCTCTATCACGTACCTTCACAGGCTGGGTTTGTCTTACAACCACTGACTTTAACTTCGTCTCAGTCTCATTGCTCAGCCTAATTAAAGACTTTAAGGTTGAACCCAGTGGGTTCAGTGATCACAATCATATATGTCTTTCTCTGGGGGTGGCTGGGGGATTATCATGGAGGGGTCCACCCAGGGAAGGTTTTTCTGGGTTGATGTCGACTGATCAGGGTAGGAGACTTAAATGGTCTTTGGTGGTCTCCAAGGTATTTTTTTTAGCACAGGTGTTTAACAGCTGTGCCCTGGTCTTTATTACCTCCATGAACGAAGATTCTTCAGATTAAGAAATCTTCAATGCTGTTTCATCGATATCTAATAAAGTTCAAGGCCTGTTGTCCATACCCAGTCAGTCTCCTTCATCACACCCAACAAAGTGGCTAGACAAAGACTGTTCCAGAGCCCACAGAAATTTGCTTAGGGCATTTAAGTCCTGTCTGAGGACAGCCAACCACCGGTCGAACTACAAATCCGAGATTAAAAGGCAGAAACAATTTCTAAAGGTGATGCATGGGAACAATTGCTATAAGCTAACTATCTGTTAAACTGCTCTAGGTTCTGGGAGATAATAAATCATCCTATCCTTTAGATACTGACAGCAGGATTGTTTCTCGCTCATTCCACCTTATTGTAGAGTGAGTTATTTTGAGGGTATTTATGACATCATGCCAGATGATCAGCGCAAGGAGAAGCCATCCCAGAACCTGGGATCTTCTAAGCTGGTTTTCTCCTTAAATAAGGCAAAATCAAGCTATCTTGTAGCTGTCAAAAAAATGACCCAGTTCTGGACAGGATCCTAGCCAATCTCTATGTTCGCGATCTGGGTGTTTTGGCTCCCGTTCCCCACTTTAATTTATGCAGACAACACAGTTCTATTAGCCAGAACTGCACTAAGGATTCAAAACCTACTGGACTTATTTGTGGCATTTATGGATGAATTGGTCCTGCCCACCAATTATAATAAGTCTTTCTTCATGGTGGTCGGCCCTAGGTCCATTATGACTAGGCCCTTTCGAGTCCATAGGCATGCATTGTCAAGGGTAAATTATTTTCTGCACCTTTACTTTGTATTTCACAGTGCATGCTCTTAACCTACCTCCCTCTTAATGATGGTAAGAAAAACCGCTTTTTGAGGTCCATCACTGCAGTTTTTGGCTTCACCTTTAGGTTGGGCAAAAAAGATAGGTGCCCTTTTGAAAATATTCCAAGGAAAATCTATGTCTTCGGTTGAGTATTGCAGTGACAGAGGCTATGTTGATATCTTCTCCTTGCAAACTGTCAAAAACAAATTCTGTAGGAGCCTATTGCGCGTGCCACAATGTATCCATTCACACATAGCACATCAAGAACTGGGTTTAAACTATCTTTCTGTTCTGGCAGGTCTTTTCCCTCTTTTGAGATGGGTTACAATCTGAGCGAGGTCTGAGTGTAATCTAAATAGGACAATCTTCAGTGACTGTCTTGCTTTTGAAAAATAGCAGTCGATCCCATGGCTAAAATATGTTAGGGGTTCCTTTGTCCTAATGAGCAGATGGGATTTATTTGAGTCCTAGCAAGATTACTAAATCTGACCTGGCCTGAATTTACAAAAAAAGAGGAACTAACTAAACCTTCAGTCACTGTGTATGTTTCTTAATAAACATTGATTTCACAGAACCATATCTGTTGTTTGTCAACAACAGTTACAATTGCTTACAAGGTTATGGTTAACCCCTTTGCTGCCAGGCCTTTTTTGGGTCATTTGGGGCAATTCGTCCCTAGGTCCTCATAACTTTTTGTCCACATGAGCTACCCATGCCAAAATTGCATCCTTTTTCTCCAACATCCTAGGGATTCTAGAGGTACCCAGAGTTTGTGAGGAGACCAAGAAATTAGCCAACATACACCAAAATATTCGTTTTTTTCAAAAAATGGGAATAATGGCTGCAGAAGAAAGCTTGTGTTTTTTTCCCTGAAACTGGCATCAACTAAGGGTTTGCTGTGCTAAAATCACCATCTTCTCAGCTTTCAGGAACAGGCAGACTTGAATCAGAAAACCACATTTTTTAACACAATTTTGGCATTTTACTGGGACATGCCCCATTTTTACTATTTTTTGTGCTTTTAGTCTCCTTCCAGTTAGTGACAGAAATAGGTGTGAAACCAATGCTCGATTCCGGACAGCTAAACATCTCTAAAAAGGAGACAAAATTCTGACTTCAGCAAGGGGTCATTTGTGTAGATCCTACAAGGTTTTCCTACAGAAAATAACAGCTGAAATAAAAAAATATTTCTCCACATTTTACTCTGTAACTTTTTACTGTGATGTCAGATGTTAAAAAACAATATGCTGTTACGTCTGCTGGACTCTTCTGGTTGCGGGGATATATAGAGCTTGTAGGCTCATCAAGAACCCTTGGTACATAGAGCCAGTAAATGAGCTGCACCTTGCAATGGCTTTTCACTGTATACAGGGAATACAGCAATTCATTTGGTGAAATACAAAGAGTGAAAAATTGGTATCAAGGAAACCTTTGTATTTCCAAAATGGCCACAAGATAAGGTGTTGATAAGCAGTGATTATTTGCACATCTCTGAATTCCGGGGTCCCCCTACTAGCATTTGAATTACAGGGCATTTCCTAAATAGACATCTTTTTACACATTGTCTTACATTTGGAAGGATAAAATGTAGAGAAAGACAAGAGGCAATAACACTTGATCTGCTAGTCTGTGTTTCCCCAGGTCTCCCGATAAAAATGGTACCTCACTTGTGTGGGTAGGCCTAATGCCCGCGACAGGAAATGCAACATGGACACATAAACATTTTTACATTGAAATCTGATGTGTTTTTTGGAAAGTGCACTGTCGGTGGATTTTGGCCTCTAGCTCCGCCGGCACCTAGGGAAACCTACCAAACCTGTGCATTTTTCAAAACTAGACAGCTAGGGGAATCCAGGATGGGGTGACTTGTGGGGCTCTCACCAGGTTCTGTTACCCAGAATCCTTTGCAAACCTCAAAATTTGGCAAACACTTGTTACTCACATTTCGTTGATAGAAAGTTCTGGAATCTGAGAGGAGCCACAAATCTCCTTCCACTCAGCACTCCCCCAAGTCTCCCGATAAAAATGGTACCTCACTTGTGTGGTAGGCCTACCGCCCGCGACAGGAAATGCCCCAAAACACAACGTGGACACATCATATTTACCCAAAGAAAACAGACCTGTTTTTTGCAAAGTGCCTAGCTGTGGAGTTTGGCCTCTAGCTCAGCCGGCACATAGGGAAACCTCGCAAACCTATACATTTTTTAAAACTAGACACTTAGGGAAAATTAGAATGGGGTGACTTGAGGGGCTCTCACCAGGTTCTGTTACCCAGAAACCTTAGCAAACCTCAAAATTTGGCAAATCATTTCAGTGACAGAAAGTTCTGGAATCTGAGAAAAGTCACAAATGTCCTTCCACCCAGCATTCCCCCTGTTGTGTAGCCATTTTTAGCTATAGTTTTATACACTTTATTTTAGGAAACAAGGCCTGTCGCTGTGCACATTAATCCAGATACATTTTATTTTAGCTTTGTTATATTATTTTAACGTTAGCCACATTTGCGGTCTTGTTTTATTTTCTCTATCTAGCTGTTCTTCGCCTAGGTCAGCACTGCATTCTTAAACAATACATTTATTTATCTCTGTGTTTTCTCAAGGCTGCAGAAAGATAGGTTGCCAGCAAAAGTGGTATGCTTTGTCTCCAATGTTCACAGAAACATACACACTCTTACGTGGGGATCCTTTCCTGGAACATCAGGTGTTTCATTATAAAAACACTACTTTGACCCATGTAGAGGGAGATTCCAGCCAGATAACCACAACTGTATGCTGACTGCTTCCCTGCAGATGCTTATGTAGACTTAAGGCCTCTTGCTCAGGTATGAGGGATGATGTCTTCCCAGGGGCAACCTGAAGGGCAGAATTAGAACTTAACATGCTTGCTCTAACATAGCTTAGGTAAGAACTATCCCTACAAGCCTTAGTGACAGTATGGTGTTGTTATTTTTGTGTTTTACTCTCCTTGTCACAAATGTAATCTTATTGTGGTTCATCATCCTAGTTATTGCAACACCTGCTTTATTATCTAAGATGCAGTTACTTCAATAAAACCTTATTGAACTACACCCTGCCTCTGATTGTCCTTGCATATGTGAGACTAATGTAATTGAGAGAAATTAATGAGATATGAGTGACCATGATTCCCCTGAGGAGTCATGTATGTCATGCGCCCGGTTGCTCCAATCATCCCTGCTCTTGGGTGGAGATGAGGCACTGCTAGTTAGCCAGAACAAACCCAGATTAGGCTCACAAGTGTCACATGGTGCAGGATCAGACTCAGTCCCCGCAGTAAAGGTGATTCTGCTGCCTAAATCCAGTAGTCTCATTAGGATAAAGAGAACCTATGCAACACCCTAAGTCTCCCGATAAAAATGGTACCTCACTTGTATGGGTAGGCCTTGTGCCTGCGAAAGAAAATGCCCCAAAACACTAAGTGGACACATCAAAATTATGAAATACAAAACTACCTGTTTTTGCGGGGGGCACCTGCGTATGGGATCCTGGGCTCAAGAGCCATATAGGGAAACCTACCAATCCCAAACATTTTTTAAAACTAGACACGCGAGGGAGTCCAGGGAGGTGTGTCTTGCATGGATCCCCCAGTGTTTTGTTACCCAGAATCCTCAGCAAACCTCAAATTTAGTTAAAAATAAAAAAATTCCCACATTTCTGTGTGGGATCACCGCACCGGCACAAATTTCCTACTGCCCAACATTCCCCTCAGTCTCCCAGTAAAAATGGCCAAGTAACTGTGACAGGGAAGAGCCAAAAACATGTCGAAAATGAGGGGGAACCAAAGTGGGTCCAAAAGTGCAGTTTGAAAAAACATGTTTTTTGGCTGACAATTGGGGCAGAATTTTTATCAGTATAGATGCAACAATTCTAGGTGGTAGGAATGTTGTGAATTTCTGCAGATTCCGGAAGGTTCGATCACAAAAATGTGGTAAAAATGTGTGATTTCAAGCAAAGTTGGAGGGTTGCAGGGCATTGTGGGTAAGGAAATGGTGCAGGGTGCATGTGAAGCACACCACTCTGGACTCACCCAGATGTTTAGTTTCCAGATGTGTATAGGTCTCGTACAGTTTCCTACATGGCAGCGTCCCAAAGTCCAAAAAGTGTAGCCCTCACCATTCCAAGTAGGATGATTTAGAGATTTAGACAAGTTTTCATGACCCAAATGTAAAAACAAAACCCAAAATAATCAAATGTCCTCTTGCTTGCTGTTGGAATAAGATCTTTTAGTGTGCGGGGAGAGATGAAAGACTGTTACCCCTTTCAGTTGGGGTGGAGGCATAACCATGCCCATTCTGGTTGGTAGCCATCACTCCACTATTTTTTTTTAATTCCCTGGCATCAAGTAGGCTTTCTGCTTACCCGGGTAGTGGATGGGGGGTAATTGCCACCGGTGGGCAGAACAACTTTGTCCCCATTTATTTGGGTTGGGGGAATGGCCATACTCCCACCCTCTTGTTTTGGAAAAAAATCTTCCCTGGTCTCTGGTGGGTTTTATGCCCCCCTGGGGGCAGATTGGCCTAAGAAAAATAGGGTGATCTTCCCCCAAGGGGGGCAGAAATGGCCTAAAATAAATTTGCCCCCCAGGGGAGCAACCCTTGTCTAAGGGGTCACTGCCCACCTGTAAAAAAAAAAACAATCCCTGGTGCCTGGTGGTTTCTGCCTCCCCCTGGGGCATATTGGCCTAATTATTACAGGCCGATATGCCCCCGGGGTGCAGAAATGGCCTTAGAAAAAAAGCCCCCCCTTGCCAAAGGGGTCGCATCCCTTATGCCAATTTTAAAAAACAAAAATCCTTGGTGTCTAGTTGCTTCTGCACCCCCTGGGGCAGAAAAGTCTTAATTAATATAGGCCAATCTGCCCCGGGGGCAGAAAAGGCCCAATAATAAAAATGCCCCCTGGGGAGCAACCCTTGCCTAAGGAGTGGCTCCCCTTATAAACATAATTTTAAAAAAAACATCCATGGTGTCTAGTGGCTTCTGCCCCCGCCTGGGGGCAGAGCGGCATAATTAATATAGGCCGATTTGCCCCCGGGGGCAGAAATGGCCTTAAATAAAATGTCCCCCTTTGGAAGCAACTCTTGCCAAAGGGGCCGCTCCCCTTATGTGAATTTCCCTCCCCCCCAAAAAAACATCCCTGGTGTCTAGTGGCATTCCTGCAGCACGATAGGCATACGATCGTGCTGCAGGAATGCTCAGAGAGACATGAAAAGGAAAGGAAAAGCCTTTCCTTCCCTTTTCATGCCTCTCTGACCTCCCCTGCCCCCGTACCGAGATCGCACTGAAAGCATTCTTCCAGCGAGATGGAAGGCGACCCCTGATGAGGTCAGCGCACTGATGTCATTAGATGGCACTGGGGGGGTGGGGAAGGGGTCGGAGTTGAAAGGGAAAGCTATTCCCCTTCCTGCCCTGCCCTGGGGGGGCTGAGGAGAGGGGGGGACCTTGGGGGGAGCGATAGTGCTTCCCACAAGGGCCTGGTGTAGGACGTAACCGTTACGTCCTGGGCACCCAAGCGGTGCTGTCCAGGACGTAACCGTTACGTCCCAGGCACCCAACAGGTTAAACTGATCGCTATGGCTGTTGGCAATCCCTGCTGCGAGGATTTCGGTCAAAAAACTTTGGCCCTTGTGGCTGTGACACTTTGGGCCTGATTCTAACTTTGGAGGACGGTGTTAAACCGTCCAAAAAGTGGCGGATATACCACCTACCGTATTACGAGTTCCATAGGATATAATGGACTCGTAATACGGTAGGTGGTATATCCGCCACTTTTGGGACGGTTTAACACCGTCCTCCAAAGTTAGAATCAGGCCCTTTGTCTCTACAATACACTCTTCACTTTGTTACGTTGTGTTAGTATTAAGGTAAGCGCCCCATAAAGATGGATTGTGTACTTCCTCTTTTGAGGGGAAGATATTTTACTCAAGGACAACCAGTCCTACTGTTTTACAAGTGTTGTCTGATTAACTCAGATGTTATTCAATGGCCAGTTTTTCTATCTGCAGCAGTTAAACTTACGAGGTCACTTGATGAATAATTCTTATTATGTTACTGTGTCTTCCAGGTCGGTGGCTATATACTATGGACAATGATGTTTAGCACATAGGTTTCAGTATGATGAATCCTTGTGTTGTTGCAACTTGTATACTACGTTCTGATGGGAATGCTAGACATTTAAACTTGTGTGTTTATGTCACACTATGGAATTGTGCATAGATTTTTATGTTGCGTACCTAGCTGTGTATTAATGCATTTATTTTTAAGTACCTTTTATGGTTATATTTATTTAACTAAGTAAAGAAGGTTGATGATGAACATCAGTCTAACCTTACTTTCAGTGGTTATATATATATATGTATCAACATAAAAAATCATTACAAAAGCCATACTTACAAAAAAAGTAATGAAATGCTTTCCTATGTTGTAATATACATTTCTTTTATAATTTACTTTACAAGACTAAGGGAAGCGCACAGGATAACTAAGGCGACATTCACTCGGGCAGCACTTCCCCCGTCTGGAAATTTGGAGAGCCATGAACGGACTCCCTGACCCCCAAAGATAGCATGTGTGGGAGGCTTGGGGGGCGCGCAGCAGACATCCACACTCTTTAGCAGCTTGGCCCCTCATGGGGGGAGACAGAAATGGACCAGGCAAAAAGGCTCCCAAAAGTCGCCCGGGCAACTACCTTGGGCCTATAGAATTAAGCTCCTACATTGTGTGAAAATGGGCAAGGCAAAGGGCAGACAATCCAAGCTGTACTTTGAGTCCAAACACACAGCAAAACAACCCAACTGGCTCACCAAAAGATATGGATATGAAAGCGTTGCTAGTCACCATGAAAGGTAGTCTGGTGTCAATCGGAGCTAAGATGAACTCAATGTGTGCTCGATTAGATACTATGGCACAAAAACTGGTTAAACATGATAGACGACTGCAGGAAGTGGAGCAGCTGATCTCCACCATGGAATATCATTCAATCCCCCATGATGAGCAGCTTCGGAACATGGAAAAAGTCCTCAAACTCATAGCTGCAAAAAACGAGGATCTGGAATCACAATTGAGGTGCAACAACTTCCGCATTGTAGGAGTACCCGAATCTGCAAATACTGGAAAAATGTAGTATGTAGAAAAACTACTTATTATGCTCTTTGGCACAGACCCCTTCTTCAAAGCGTTTATTGTCGAAAGAGCTGATAGATTGCTTATCGCCTGCCCTCCTCCTGGCGCTCCTCCGCGCCCAATTATTGCTCGGCTACTAAACTATAAAGTCCGTGACAAAGCCCTCCGGCTGGCAAGGGAGAAACAAACATTGAACTTTGATGGCAACGTGATATTAATGTACCCCGATTTCACTATTATGGTGCAGGAGACCCGAAAACATTTGCTGCTGTCAAGCAAAAACTGTGCCAAGCACAGGTTTTGTATGCTATGCTGTACCGGGCCCCACTGCGTGTCAGTTACAGGGGGAGAGACTGAGTGTTCACAACTGTCCAGCAGGTTCAGGATTTTCTCCACAAGCATGACATTGACCTACAAAGAAGAAAGGCCAAGAAGACGAGATCAAGGTCTGGATCACCCACATCTGCTAATGACTGATGCGCTCTTACGGGTTCCTCAAGGAGTAGGATCCATTACTATAAGGTTTGAAGGAAGCTGTGCTGTGGCTTGCCTCTTCCTTTAGATCCAAGGTAAACTAACAAACTGATAGGTGCACATTCAATACTGTTATGTGTCAGAATGCTGGGATATTTCAATCCCCCCCTGCAGTCCCTTCACCTAGATAGGGAGGCCACCACGTGCCTCCTGCATGAACCCCCAAAGGTTACCCCTTTTGTATTACACAGGTTATGGTTTGGTATACGTTTAACGTATGGGGAAGTTCATTTGTGTTTGTATTGGGAGGAGCTGTGCATCCTTGGTGGGTTTGGGCCGTCAGAGTGGGAGGGGGGTGGAATTTGGGATTCAAGTTAAGTTTTGTCAACCTGATTATGTTTTGGGTTGGTCATATCAGGGGAACAAGATGCTGATTTTGCACAATGCATACATCCATATAACACACTGCCCTTCTGACTGATAAGAGCAGGCAACATACTGTGGACAAACGCAAAACCTCTTCTCACGACCCATAAAGATACCTGACATGGAACGTTCGAGGCCTTGTAGTTCCATGTAAGCACAGACATGTTCTAGCCTACCGTACATGCATAATATTCACATAGCTCTCTTACAGGAGGCGCATTTCCCATCTGCTACAGAGGTTACATTTGCTAACAGATGGGTTGCGTGTAAGCAGTACTCAGTCTATTCCACACACTCATGTGGCACCATTATCCTCATACATAGAGGAGTGGCATTCCAATAGCAAGGATCTCTGAATGATGACCAGGGACGCTACACTATAATCTGGGGTAGGCTCTGGTCCCAAACTGTCATTATTATTGTTAATAATTAAGGGCCCAACGCAGACTATCATTCATACTACGACAAACTGTGATGACTTATGGCTGACATAGGCACATGTCCAATCTTGTGGGGTGGGGGCTTTAACTTAGTGCTAAATACTGCTGAGGATAAATCAGGATCAACCCACATCTCACATAAAGTATCGGCCCAGCATTTTAGGAATATTCTAAAAGAAAATTCTCTGATTGATGCATGAGGAAGGTCAACCCAGACTCACGAGAGGGCACATACTACACTGGTACAACTATACATAATAGTTGGTCTCGAATAGATTACTGACTGGTTTCCAAACTGTTGTGCCCCTGGATACGGGAAGTCAGGCACCTAGCGAGAACCTATTCTGATCACACACCCGCCCTGCTGGTGATAGCCCCACCAATCAGGGCCAGTGGTTTCAGCACCTAGAGGCTGAATCCTGACATCTTTCTTGATGCATTGTTCCAAGAGAAACTTTGGCAGGAGATTGTGGACTTCTCAGGTAGAAATATAGACACTGTATCATTCATCAGCACGGTCTGGGAAGCTTTCAAGGTTACCATGCAGGGATACTGTATTGCGAACGGCTGCAGAGTATTACGCACCCTTAGTGCTGACCTCCATAATCTAGAGCAGGAACTTAAGCAACTTGAGGCTCTACAGAGGATTCAGCTAATCCACAAATTTTGAGCAATATACAGGAAATCGGAGTATGAGGGAGTGGAAGAAAGGGAATGCAGAAGAAGATACGCCAGGGCTCAAGCATATGGGGAGGGAGAAAGACCCAAACATCCCTTAGCTACTATGACTTGCAAGACAACGGCAGCTAATGATGTTTTCTAAATTAAAATGCCCAAGGGAGGCACTTATAGATCTGATATTCCACAGATATTTGCATGCTTGTATGAGGGCCTATATGGCTCCAGCAACCACACAGGTAGACTTTACACCTTTCCTTGATAAGACAGTGTTGGATTGGATCACTAGCTCACAACAGGAGTTCCTAACGGCAAACTTTATTACAGACAAGGTCAGGGAGGCAATCATGCACCTACAGTCGGGTAAAGCTCCGGGCCTTGATGGCCTACCAGCAGACTTCTATAAAGCATATGCAGATTTACTCATACCCATCCTCCGCAAACTGTATCAGGAATCCAGGGATAAGGGTATACTACGACCCTCAATGCAAGAGGCCAGGATACTTGCCTTCCTGACACTGGGTAAGCCATCCACAGACTGTGATTCTTACAGACCACTGTCAATTATCAACTGAAACGTAAAGATCTTAGCTAAACTACTTGCTAATCGACTCTCATTGCTCCTTCCATTTCTCGTTAGGTCTGATCGGGAGGGGTTTGTTCCAGGACGGTCCACTTCCCATAACTTGAGAACACTATTTGCGGTAATCCATGATATCGACCCGGATCTGGACGCAGTGGCAATATTCTTAAATGCCACCAAGTCATTTGACTCCCTTGACGGGGACTTCCTGATGGTGGTGCTGCGATGCATGGGGATTCCGGAGGGGTATCTGGCGTGGGCAGCTCTCTTGTATACCCGCCCCTCTGCGAGAGTGTGAATAAATGGTTCACTACCGAAGCCAATACACATATCTAGGAGTAACAGACAGGGGTGCCCGCTGTCACCCCTCCTTTTTGCACTGGCAGTGGAGCCCCTTTCAGCCAAACTTTGACAAAAACACAGGGCATTTACTCTTAGATACCCCTCTAAACATTTATTGATATCGCTATATGCAGACGATATCACGTTGTATCTGAGGGAGCCTCAGGGTAGCATGAACACTGTACTCAGGGAATTCGTCCACTATGGGGAGCTTTCTAGAATACAAATTAATTGGGGGAAATGACACGTTTTTCCCCTAACTCATCAAACTCCCTCATTTATTCCCAATTACCCCGTACAATAGTGCTTCCTGGAAAATAAATGTTGGGGGGCAGGGGTGACCTTTAATAAGGAGGAAACACTTAAGGCCAACTATGGGGTAGCCCAACAAACATTACAGATAGTGTCACGAGATGCATCTCCTTACCGCTCTCCTTAGCCGGTCGTATAAACTTAATAAAAATTATTGTCCTCTCTAAGCTTGTATACCTATTCCCGGATATATACCCTACTGGCCCAAGCGTGCCTTTTTTTAGGCCCTTCTCACACTAATGATTAGAATAGCATGGGGGTGGGGGACAACCACATGTCAGCTGAGATATCCTTGTTCTCCCCTTCTCCCAGGGAGATTTGAAGCTTTACTATTATTTTGCGCAAGCTCGTCATGCCATATACTGGTTCAAACCCACACCATAACTACCACACCTGTCTGTGGAGGAGGTTTATATGTCCCCGCTCCCCCCCCCCAACCCCAATCTTACCTAGGTGCTTCATTGCACTTCCCTGAGGCTGTTAATTCCACAGTAGCATAACCACAGCTGCATGGAATGGTTTAATGCGGATTGCGGGTAAATCTGTACAGGGAGTGCAGAATTATTAGGCAAATGAGTATTTTGACCACATCATCCTCTTTATGCATGTTGTCTTACTCCAAGCTGTTTAGGCTCGAAAGCCTACTACCAATTAAGCATATTAGGTGATGTGCATCTCTGTAATGAGAAGGGGTGTGGTCTAATGACATCAACACCCTATATCAGGTGTGCATAATTATTAGGCAACTTCCTTTCCTTTGGCAAAATGGGTCAAAAGAAGGACTTGACAGGCTCAGAAAAGTCAAAAATAGTGAGATATCTTGCAGAGGGATGCAGCACTCTTAAAATTGCAAAGCTTCTGAAGCGTGATCATCGAACAATCAAGCGTTTCATTCAAAATAGTCAACAGGGTCGCAAGAAGCGTGTGGAAAAACCAAGGCGCAAAATAACTGCCCATGAACTGAGAAAAGTCAAGCGTGCAGCTGCCACAATGCCACTTGCCACCAGTTTGGCCATATTTCAGAGCTGCAACATCACTGGAGTGCTCAAAAGCACAAGGTGTGCAATACTCAGAGACATGGCCAAGGTAAGAAAGGCTGAAAGACGACCACCACTGAACAAGACACACAAGCTGAAACGTCAAGTCTGGGCCAAGAAATATCTCAAGACTGATTTTTCTAAGGTTTTATGGACTGATGAAATGAGAGTGAGTCTTGATGGGCCAGATGGATGGGCCCGTGGCTGGATTGGTAAAGGGCAGAGAGCTCCAGTCCGACTCAGACGCCAGCAAGGTGGAGGTGGAGTACTGGTTTGGGCTGGTATCATCAAAGATGAGCTTGTGGGGCCTTTTTGGGTTGAGGATGGAGTCAAGCTCAACTCCCAGTCCTACTGCCAGTTCCTGGAAGACACCTTCTTCAAGCAGTGGTACAGGAAGAAGTCTGCATCCTTCAAGAAAAACATGATTTTCATGCAGGACAATGCTCCATCACACGCGTCCAAGTACTCCACAGCGTGGCTGGCAAGAAAGGGTATAAAAGAAGGAAATCTAATGACATGGCCTCCTTGTTCACCTGATCTGAACCCCATTGAGAACCTGTGGTCCATCATCAAATGTGAGATTTACAAGGAGGGAAAACAGTACACCTCTCTGAACAGTGTCTGGGAGGCTGTGGTTGCTGCTGCACGCAATGTTGATGGTGAACAGATCAAAACACTGACAGAATCCATGGATGGCAGGCTTTTGAGTGTCCTTGCAAAGAAAGGTGGCTATATTGGTCACTGATTTATTTTTGTTTTGTTTTTGAATGTCAGAAATGTATATTTGTGAATGTTGAGATGTTATATTGGTTTCACTGGTAATAATTAATAATTGAAATGGGTATATATTTTTTTTTGTTAAGTTGCCTAATAATTATGCACAGTAATAGTCACCTGCACACACAGATATCCCCCTAACATAGCTAAAACTAAAAACAAACTAAAAACTACTTCCAAAAATATTCAGCTTTGATATTAATGAGTTTTTTGGGTTCATTGAGAACATGGTTGTTGTTCAATAATAAAATTAATCCTCAAAAATACAACTTGCCTAATAATTCTGCACTCCCTGTATTGTATTCCCCACTCATGCCTCTCCCCTACAACTCCTTGTTACCAACTACCCATGAAGGCGGCTGAACTGCCTTACTTGGGGTAGCTTATATGAAAATGGCATATTTAAATCAAAAGAGCAATTCTTCGAAGGAGCACCACCCTCACCATTAGATGCATTCAAGTATCTAAGTCTCTGACACAGTGTGCGGGTTGTCTCCCACACCTTCCCTGGGGAACCCCAGACACTCCTTGCATTACACACCCTATCACAGGCGGAATCACAGCGGCACCTAGTATCGAACCTAAACTACATTATACAAACGGAAGCACCTCCTAGGGGGATCGGAGCAAGAGATAAATGGCAAACTGAACAAAACATTGAATTAACAGAGGACATCTGGGCTGCATGCTGTGTTCATACGAGAAACATTGCCTCTAGTAGCCGTCTCCGGCTGATTCACTTTCAGTTCCTGCACAGAGTCTGTTATACCCCACCCAGATTGTATAAATATGGGCTGCGGGAAGACGATAGATGCTAATGTTGTAACATGGAGAGTGCTGATTTTCTTCTTCTAGTGTGGTCTTGTGGACACATTCAGCCTTATTGGCAAGACGTAGAAAAAGCAATGAGGGAAATGTTAAGCCCTACACTTACACTATGCACCGCGCATCAAACCCAGCTATTACAAATTTGGAGCACTGACGTTACTCCTAGCAAAGGATAGGATTGCATGCCGATGGGGGAGAAGGTGTCCCCCTAAGTTCACGCTACTTGACCTAGTGTACAATAATGAACAACTCACAATATATGATGACATTTTGCCTCTAAACTCTAGGCCCAGAAATATATGCCCCCCCCCTGCGCAATTACTTGCTAATCCATCTGGACATTACCACTCCTGCCAGTCCGGCGCATTGTTAACCCCCACAGGTGTCACGGAGTGGGAGAGATACTAGGCAGAGACTGAGCTAACTTGAGACTCATGGGGTTTCGTGGGAATTGTCTAGATGCTGTCACTGTGTTGGACTTATAGCCTGAAGGCCCCCCTCCCTCAGAGCCACCTGTTGACAAAAATTGAGCTATAGTTAACATCTGTGGGGAACAGATGTAAATCAAGGGGCGGTTCCGGGATAGTAGGCGGGGTGGAATGGCAGGTGGAAGAGCAGTGAAAAAGTTTAATGCAAAATGTTGTTATGAACCAATTGTCACCTTTGGACGACTGACGTGTTAGCGACTTTTTCTTTGTTGACTTATAGCCCTCAGTTTGCTGGGCTTATGATTGTAATGCTGTTGGAAAGTATTGAATAAAGCTTTAAAAAAGTATAGGGCCTAGAAAGCAGGCTAGTTTGTTTTGTAACAAAAACCTGTTTAAATGGTGCTGCTAATAAAATGTGTGCTTGATGGCCATGCTTTTCTTACTATTACTCCCAATATAACCCAGAAAAGAAGAATTTCTAATCTCTGGTACTCTTTCATAGGTATGGCAGTCGAAATGTGGCTACAGGGAAACATGGCCTTGCAAGTTCAGCATAGAAGAAATAAGGAAGAAAGTAAGAGTAAGCTTCCTTGTAATGTCTATGTTTTGAACACAAAGAATTGTTCACTTTCCTTGGTACCAAACAGGAGCCAAGCATGGACAGACCCCTCCAGGGCTCATAGAGCATCATCATACAAAAGACAAATAACATACCAATGTAGGGGGGATTAAATACACAAATCAGTTGCAGGAGGGATGTCTCAGGAAGTGGGGCTAGAGGTAGTGATTGTCACTTAGTATGGCAAAGTGGTAATCTAAACCCACTCAGGCTACCTGTCTTTTGAGGAAAGGAAAGGCTGGTGGTCATCATGGAGTGCCAGCACTTACTAAGGCATCATGTGGCTGCGGAACAGTGCCAGTAATTAACTAAAATTCCAAGCGGGCCACAAACACTTGCATATTCTAGGGCTACAGTGGTCATCTTGGATTATCGGATCTAACTAACTTTGTGGTTCACAGCATGCTTTCCGAGGCAATCATGAAACAATGCTGCTGATATACGGATCTTTGATTTCCCATGCCAAACTATTATGAATCTTAAATGATTGCTGGAAATTGGGAATACCAAGTAGTATCCTGAGCTCCTAAGAGTGAGGCAATATTCTACTAAGTGACACTTGTGAAGAAACAGTAAGATTTCTTAGAGTGGACTATCCTGCTTATGTATATATGAATACCATGAATAATGCGTTAGAGTTCTAGAATTCACATATAATTGTTAAGTGTAGGGAACAACGTAAGTTAGCTGTTTAAGATATTTTACTGTTTTCCAGAACTCACGTAGGAAGTATATTTCATCATCTACATTATCTAGTGAATGAGTCATATGCAGTTCTTCAATTCACGGGGAGAACTGTTAGTACACATGTATATTTGAGACACTTATTTTTCACAAGTTAAGGTTTAGGAATTTTCCTGTTCAAATCAAAGTAAAAACAGATGGTTACACAGAGGTATTGCTATGACATACCTACTCGCAATTACATTTACACCTAGCGCTCTCAATGACAAGTTACATAAGATATTCATTGTCCTGTACATATCCTCTAAAACCTACAGATCTCCTATACCAACAAATGTGATGAGGCAGAATGGTGGACTCTTGTTCTCACTTTTCTCTCCTGTCCCATTCCCTTTAGATATCACTGGTCCTCATGTCCTCATGTAAACGTCACTTGGGAGGGCAGCTAGAGACAGAAAACAGCCTCGCTTCCGTAGGATCAAGCCGCCAAGGTTACTGCAAGCTAACAGGAAGCTGAAACACAAAGTTACCACATCAATCATGTTAGGCTGCATTGAGGCCACAAAGCACAAAACAGTTTTTGGACAGGCTTTAATGATGAGACATACTATGATAGATCAATCCAATCATGATGTCAGATGTCAGATTGTATGTTGGGCAGGGTTCTAAACTAACTGAATGGGGATGTGTGATGAACTTTGACTGGGATCTTTGCCCCTGTCTGTATATTACTTACAGATATTCAAGTGCACATGATGTGCAAACAAATAGTGTATACAAATAATGAAACAGAGTGAAATGCCAACAACTGCGAGTGCATACTGATTTCAGGCTTCAGGGTGGTGCCTCTCTGTGCTTAAGACAGGTACTGCATGAGTTATCGCTCTCACCTACATAAGCATAATTCAGTAAGGTTGGAGTGAGAGACACCTGTCAAATTCCCTTTACTCAAAAAAGGTCATACTTTCTTTTTGGGACTTAGGAAATCTAGTGGTTGTATCCCTAATATTTTGGCAGTGGCATCTTGGGTCCTGGAAAGCAAATGGTGTGGCAATCTGGCCATTCAAGTCAGTAACTCCCTAGGTGCTGCTGGGCTTTACTTGTAGTTGATTGCTTTCTGTTTAAGGAAGAAACACAAATTTAAGTTATTAATACCTGTTTTTACTTCTTTATACATTTTCTTTTGGTTAGTTTGATCAGTTGCTGTTAAACTTACCACCTCAGAGGTGCAATTTTAAAAGCACTTCATGATTTGACATGTAAGGTATTGTTTCTTTTATTCAAGTGCATTGCAGCAATTGCAGCTAAAGCAATACAAGATGAGAGTGGTGCCATGTATCAGTCAATTAAAAGGGATTACCAATCCACATTTTCAGTGTATGACTGTAAGCTTCACTTCAAGTAGACTCACATTCGATAGGTTTTGAGGTCCACAAAAAATGATCTGCATTGTCAAAAATGTTCTCATCATGTAGCTAATAGCCACTGCGTCATTTAGAATAGGGCTCACCTTTTCTTTTACTGGTGGCATCACTATAAACTTTACTTGGGTTAGTTTTAAGGCTGAAAGTACTGGAGACATTTTTACAATGAAGAAATAAGCAATGATGCTATTGTTATCTAAAGACAAAATAGTAAATAACATTTTCTTTAAATATCATTGAACATTAATATGTCTTGACCTTCTGCGGTACCCTGGGGAAAAGGGGATATCGTCATAGCGGAGGTATTGCCCCTGGGGGCCGGCTGCCATCACTTGCTTGAGCAGGAAACGTTCTGTGGCTGGATCACAGGTCTAGCGTAGTATGGCCCCACTATTTGTTGAAGTTGCTTTTAGAGGAGCTCCCATTCGGGAAATCCGACAGGGAATGGCTGAGGACATCTACATGTTCATTCTGAACCCTTGACAGATGTTCCACAGTGTTATCTACTTTGTTTGCTATTGGCCAGTTCTATATCAATTGAGCCTCCCCAAAGGGTGCAGGTCCTCGTGCTTCTATGTTTTGGGAATCTCCCAAGCAGAGCTTGTTTGAGGCATTGGGAGAATCGTACAACTCGGCCAATAACCATGTTGCTTGCTGCTACTGGAGTTCTAGTTCTTGGGTAGCAGAATGCGCAATATACAAGGTGAGACTTGCCATGTTCTCTCTGAGACTGTATTGCACCTGCAGAGGTTGGTAGTCACAATCTGTACTTTTGCAATGTGCTCCACTGATGGGAATGGCTTGCCAGGCTGCATGTATGAATTGCTCCCAGGAAATTGGATCTGTTTAGAATGGCACTTGGAAGATCCGCCTACACTCTGCATCATGCGTAGTTGATGCGACAGGCTCATGGATGCCATCAGGGAAGTATAGTGTTGAAAAATGGGTTATTGGTAAGGGCAGGTAGGTACCTACACTTAGCAACAGGCCACCAACCTCCACTTAGGTCCAGTTAGGTCTCAGTAAATTAAACCCATCTCAACCCTTGGTAGCTTCGCAACGAGCGACAAGGCTTAACTTAGGAGACAGAGTGTAAAGCAGTCAAATATCACAAAACAGTAATTAAATAAAGCACAGGAAACAGTTCAAAAATCCAAAACCAATTTATAAAAAATAGATTATATTTTTACCTCTAAAATGACACAAAAATGAATAAAATCGGATAAGGGGAAATGGAGATATGAGTTTTTAAAGAATTATTGTTTTCTAGTGCCTAGAAACAAAAAGTGCCAATCTGGTCATCTGGTCGCACCTCGACCGGGGCAAAGTAAAAGTTTAAGGCTGACCGCGATGGAGCCCGGCTCAGCTACAGCCCGCGGGAGGCCTCGGTCAAAAGTACACCTTCGCACTTAGTCGTTTTTCTGAAGATTTTCTTCAGCGGGACAAACCTGCCAGTCCAATCCGACCACCTGGAACTCTTCTCCGTATACGCATCGCGGGAGCCCTTGGTGGAGATTTTTACCTTCGGACTTAGTCGTTTTTTCGAGGTGAAAATCCTTCGACCGGGGTAAACCTGGATCTTGATCTGACGTCCCTGGAGCCCTCCTCGGATACTCTAGCTGGGAGGTCCCGGTCAACTTTCTACGTTCGGACTTAGTTTCTTTTTTGGAGGTTTTCTTCACCGGGACAAACCTGCAAATCAAGCCGGGTCGCGGTTTAGGCAAGCCGGCTAGTGTTGCCGCCGCGGGTCGGTCCCTCTATGGAGCTTTTTTTCAAAAGTTCTCCAAACTCCTCCAAACTTCTGGATCTTCTCCCAGATGTTCCTTTAAGGTTCTTATGGGGTCCACAGCTCACCCCAAGGTTCCAGAGGCTCTGGGATGATCCTTGGGGGTGTGGGCTACAACTCCTAGAATGCACCTGGCGCAAACTCCTTTTTGGCCACTGGACAGGGGTCAGCTGGTTGGTTTCTTCAGGAGTTGGTGCAGGGGACTCTGGTTAGCAATTTTTCACCTGTAGCAAACAGGGAGTCCCCCTTTGAACCAGTTGGGGTCAGGCAAAGTCCTTCTTGTGGTAAAGCTCAAGTGTGCAGCTGGTGTAGTCCTTCAGAGTGCAGGGTCCAGGTGCAGGCCAGGGTTCCAGCAAGGCAGTTCTTCTTCTCCTCTGGTTCTTCCTTGTTGGAATCTGATGGGGATCTGAGGTGTGGGTGCAGGTCTGCCAGTTTTATCCCTGCTCCTGGGTGAAAAACAGGGGGACCCGGTTCTCCAATCAGGTGCAGGGTCCTTCCCCCTGTGATGACCACTTCCTGGGAAGTGTGGCAAAAATCAATCCCAGGGAGCAACATTCCTCAAAAATCCATCATGGCCAAAAGTGATTTTTGGAGGTTACATCTGGCTGAGCCCACCCACTGGTGTGGCAAAAAATCCTAAACACACCCCTCTCCTGCCCTCTCCTAATCTAATCAAGGGGGCACCTAATTGCCTGGGTTTGCAGGATGTGGGGGTGTTGCTGGGCTGTTCCAAATGTCCTTCTCTGCCTTTGAAGACCAGTTTGGCAGCCCTCCCCCTTCCTGCCTCACCATCTGCTGAGGGGAGATCTCCTCCCACAGGCACATCTCTTTGTGTGAAGCCAGGCCACTTCACACCTCATCAAGGCAACCTGGCCAGGCTGCCAGAGGCTGGCCAATCAGAGCACAGCAGCAAAAACACTGCAGGGCTGAAGTTGGCAACTTTTCAGGTAAAGTTTAAAACTCTTTACCTGAACAAGTTATATTAAATCCAACAACTGGAAGTTGTGGGATTTATTATAACAATTAATTTGATACCAAACTCTTTGTATCTGTCACTTAAGGGGACTTTAAAAATACAAATAAAGTCTCCCCATTCTAACGTATGGAGGCCATTCACTACAATAAGGGAAAAACAAATTTGGCTGTTTTTCCTCACAAGGGCTTATATAACTATTTTATAAGGCATCTGCTTATAGTTACATGGCACCCAGCCCTAGGGGCACATAGGGCACACCTTAAGGGTGACTTATATGTACTAATAGGGTAGTTTAAGACTTTGGAACTACTTTTAATTCCAAAGTCGAATTTGCATGTAACTTTAATTTAAAAGCAGCCAGCAAGGCAGGCCTGCCTTTAAAATGACACTGGGCACCTCAGCAGTGGGTGCACTACCTATGCTGGGGTCCCTAAACCTACATGCCCTACCATGTACTAGGGACTTATAGGTAGGATGACTTAGCCAATTATAATTAGCCTAATGTGCATACTGATTTTACACAGAGCACAGGCCCTGGGACTGGTTAGCAGTACCCAGGACACCATCAGAGTCAGGAAAACACTAACAAAAAATGGAAAATGGGGGCAAAAAGTTAGGGGGCCTCTGCAATCAGCCCTGTTCTCTCACATATAGGCTTTCTTTGCCGAAGGCAATTTCACTAACCAATAGTTCAGGTATGAAAATAGATGGTGACCCTGTGTAACAGGCTGGCTGTTACAACTGACCCCACTAATCGAGTGGGGCCATTAAACAAGTGACCTGGGGGCGCTTTGAACAGCCTCCCGTCTCTCTTGAAATGCGCAACCCGGAAGTAGAGGGTTGCGCCGAGATGCTGGGAGGAAGAAAAACAGCTGGAGGAAAAACAGGAGGAGTACGCCAAACCGAAGACTGAGGAAACCGACCAGCGGAAGGTCGAGGAGGCCACCGTAGCAGTGACGGAGAGAACTCGGTGATCGGAGTCCTCCGCCAAAGCCAACTCAGGAGAAGAAGACGCCAACACCACCCGCCATGTCCCAGAAGGGACGTGGCTATTACAGGTACAGGCATATTTGGCAAACCTGTATTCTTATGTTGCGGGCATGAAGGGAGGGGAGAGGGAAGAAGCCTAACAGAGGTGAAACGTGGAAGAGGGAGTGAAAAGAGCATTAACAAAGAGTTCTAACTGTTATATACCACAAGCACTTGAGCACTCAAAACAAAAACCGATATCTTCACTTTTTAGACACAACCTCACACCCCACCCCTCAGAGATAAGAAAAAGGCACAAAGAAAATAAAATATACTTACCTATTCCCTATTTTCCTTTTCCCTTTTTCATACCTCTGGGAATAACATGCTCAAACCGGAGAGACCTGTAGGAAAGAACAGACAAAAGAACCATAAATAAAAGAAGAAGATAACCACAGAGACAGGAAGAGAGAGAAAGGGAGACTAACAGGTAACTGAAGAACGAAAAGAATGAAAGAAACAAAGAAAAGAAAAAGAGAGATTATGAAGAAGGAAGAATAACAAAACTAGCGAAATAATCGAATAATCCAAAACCAATAAAAAAACAAAGAGAATATTAAGTAAAAAAGTGCTTGATCTCTGTTTTTTTTCAGATTAAAACCCTTACACAGACATACACCCACAATATATTGGTGTCAGAAGTGGGATTTTTGCAGCGCAAAAATGGACACAAAACCTACCCTGGAGGACATAATACAACAATTGGCAGAAGGACAGAGACACCTTCAGATGGTATGGGAAGAACAAGTACGAGAAGCTCGGAGTGATAGGGAAACCCTACAAAATGCATTAAAGAGCCAAGCAGCCATAATTGCTAACAACCAATTGGTACATGAAAATAATGGATACAATTGCCACCACAACAGTACACCCCAATGTACCTAGTTCAGTGTTACAAAAGTTTCAAGAAGGGGAAGACCTCGATGCATTTTTTACTAATTTCGAAAGGGTTGCTTCTTCGGCAAACTGGCCCCAAGAGCGATGGGGTAAATATACAGCCCCCCTTTTGACAGGGACTTTACAGTCCGCATATCAGGCCGTAAACCTTGGAGGTACAACTCCCTATGTGGAGATAAAAAAGGCTATTCTAGAGCGAGTGGGTTATGATACGGAATATTATAGAATAAAATTCTGCAAAACAAAGTGGATACCCATGGAAAACCCTAGAGCCCTTTATTGTCTAGTATAAGATTTAGGATTAAAATGGCTAGGGCCAATTGGAACGAATAGGGAAGAAATCATACAAATTATTTTACTAGAACAATACCTAGAGGGCCTTCCTTTATAAACTCGTAATTGGATAAAACAGCATCCCAACATTAATACCAACAAAGCCATCGATCTGGCCTGCACATTTCATAGAGCTACGGAATTTAGGGGCATACATCAAAAGGGTCCATCCTTTGGAGGAAAAACCTCTTCTAAAGCATTCGTAATGAAAGAGACTGAAGAAAGCACCAGTATGCGTGTCCCAGATAGAGAACCCCACCAGGCACCTCAATGTTATAACTGTGCAGAGTGGGGCCATATAGCTCATAATTGTCCCCATAAAATGCCCAAACCCGAACCAATGGAAATCGGTGTTATGCGAGGAAGGATACTATATAAAGCCCGAGGAACAACTCGCTTTATGAAAGACCTGTTGGTCAATCAGAAAAACACTAGGGTTCTAGTTGACTCCAGCTGTAGTCAATCGGTAGTTAAGGCGGATTTAGTAAACCCTGAACAAATAAAGGCTGGTGAATTTGTTTCCATCTGCTGTATTCACGGAGACATGCAACACTATCCCTTGGCCAAAGTTCAAGTAGAATAGAGAGGAAAAGAAGAATTTCTCATAGTAGGAGTTATACCACACCTTGTAGAAGAGATGATCATAGAAACAGACTACAGTTCTCTTCATGATTTGTTAAATAACATAACACAAAAAGAAGTGTTAAACTCATGGCTAACAGAAGCCCCCTTTAGCCAGTTACCATTAGGTGGGGCAAGAAAAAGGTGAAATTTTCCAGGTCTGAAAAAAAAAATCAAAAGATAATACACCATTTAACCACTACTTCCCCGTCTGTACCCTCATCCCCGACAGAGAAACCTGTCCCAGCTACATTATCAACCTTCCGGGCTAGCCAAAGGGACTATCCCACTTTACAACATGCCTGGGTCTCGGCAAAGACAGAGAAAACTGGACAGGCAGGTCCATATTTTATCACCCAAAATGGGTCATTATAAAGGATGACACGGCATAATGTTCGGGAGAAGAAACAACTAGTGGTACCCACCCATTACCGTACTCAGGTATTGCACTTAGCCCATAGTCAAGTAGGGGGTGGGCATTATGGGAGAGAAAAAAACGGAAGAATATCTGCTCAGACGTTTTTATTGGCCTGGAGTTTTTTCAGATATTCGAAAGTTTTGTGCTTGCTGTCCAAAATGTCAACTAGTTAATCCCGGAACAGTCAAGAAAGCTCCCTTATATCCATTGCCAATTATTGATATCCCTTTTTCTCGAGTGAGTATTGTCCTTGTGGGACCCTTAATACCGTCATCCAAGGGAAATATGTATATTCTTGTGCTAGTCGATTATGCAACTAGGTACCCTGAGGCGATCCCTCTTTCCAGCATGACAACCAAGAACGTGGCACATGCTATGATCGGGTTTTTCTCCCGAGTTGGGTTTCCCCGAGAATTTTTAACACATCAGGGTACCCCACTTATGTCCAGATTAATGGCCCAAATATGTCAACTGTTGGGGGTGAAACATCTTCGTACATCAGTATATCACCCACCAACAGATGGTTTAGTGGAAAGGTACAATCAAACCATCAAAACAATATTTTAAAAATCCATAGCCGACTCTGGACATGACTGGGATAAAAAACTACTATTAGTGTTATATGCCATAAGAACACACGTACAGGCTTCAACTGGACATAGTCCATTTGAAATTATTTTTGGTCGACAACCCCGAACCTTATTAGATATGGCTGCCGAGAGTTTGGAAGAGAAAGAAACAGAAGATAAAGAGATTCTAGAATATAAACAACAATTAAAAGATCAAATACAGACAGTATGGGAGGATCGCAGGATACATCTAGAGGAAGCCCAAGATGGACATAAGAAGTATTACAATCAAGGAACATCACTTACAGAAATAAAAGTGGGAGAGAAGGTACTTGTACTTTTACCTAGTTCTGAAAACAAGCTTAGTAAGATGGCAAGGTCCCTATGAAATAGTAGAACAGATAAATCCTGTTACATATCGCCTTAAAATTTCCGAATCGCCTAGAAAAACACAAATCTACCATATAAACTTATTGAAGAAATGGGAGGAACCAGACATCTATTTCCCACATTTAGACACTGGGTATTTCATAAACAAGATAAAACCCCTGGACATACCATTATGCCCCCAACCAAATAATTCGGGACACTGGCTTCCTCATATTAATCCTCACATATCCCATGAACAACAAAAACAGTTATTAAAGATCCTTGAGCCGAATAAAGGGTTATTTTCCTTAAAACCTCTTTGATATAGAATCAAAACAAAAGAAGGGAAACTGGTGCATCTTAGGCCATATCGTATTCCTGAAGCTTGTAGAAAAGTGGCAGAACAAGAGGTACAATCTGTGTTACAAATAGGTATCATTGAACCCTCCACCAGTCCCTGGTGTTCACCGGTGGTACTAGTTCCCAAACCGAATGGGACAGTTCGCTTTTGTATTGATTTAAGACAATTAAATAACATATCCGTCTTTGATACATATCCAGTACCAAGAGTGGACGAATTAATTGAACGTCTAAGGAAAGCACGGTATATGTTCACTTTAGACTTAACAAAAGGATACTGGCAAATACCCTTAAACCCCACAGATAAGGAAAAGCCAGCCTTTTCTACAGCATCATGTTTATACCACTTCACAGTTTTCCCATTCGGGTTACACGGGGCTCCAGCTACATTCCAACGCCTAATGGACAAGTTATTGCGTGTACATACAGGGTATGCATCCACCTATTTAGATGACATCATCATATATAGTGAGACCTCGAAAGAACATCTACATCATTTATCTGAAGTTTTTCATACCTTAATAGGTGCAGGTTTAACCACAAATCCAGAAAAATGTAATCTTGCCAAAGAGTCCATCTCATATCTTGGCTATATTATTGAAATGGGACGTATACAACCACATCTTGATAGAGTAGAGGCTATTCTCAAGGTACCAACCCCACAAACAAAAAAATAAATTCGATTGTTTCTGCGACTGTTCGGTAACCATTGTAGATTCATTCCTAACTATTATACCAGGACAACTCCTTTGACCAATCTCCTAAAAAAAGATCAACCCACTAAGCTTAGAGGGCTCACGCCCACCCAACTGAGAAGTTATGAGTCCTTGAAACAGAGCCTCACTACCAAACCAGTGTTACGTTGCCCTGATTTTTCGACACTTTTCTATTTGCAAACGGATGCTTCTGATGTAGGTATTGGAGCTGTTTTATCCCAAAAGGATGATGACGAGGTAAATCCTCCTATCGTCTATATCAGCAGAAAACTGCTGCCTTGTGAAATGCATTGTCCGATAATTGAGAAAGAATGTTTAGCTATCAAATGAGCTGCTGAATCCCTACAATATTACCTGCTTGGACATCCCTTTGTTTTAATTACGGATCATGCTCCTCTTACCTGGCTGGCTAAGAATAAGGATACTAACTCGAGGATTTTACGATGGTTTATGGAATTGCAACCTTTTATGTTTCAGGTACAACGCAGCCCAGGAAAAGACTTGGTCACCGCAGATTTCTTGTCCAAGAATCCTTTAGACTCGGGCCTCGATCAGCCCTCTTCCAGGGGAAGCGCATGTAACAGGCTGGCTGTTACAACCAACCCCCCTGTCTCTCTTGGAATGCGCAAACCTGGAAGTCGAGGGTTGCTTGGAAACGCCGGGAGGAAGAAAAATGCCCGGAGGAAAAACAGAGGCGCACACGCCATCGGAGGAGCAGGAGGAGGAGTACGCCAAACCGAAGATGGAGGGAACTAACCAGCGGAGGAATCGAGGAGGCCACTGCAGCAGTGATGGAGAGAACTCGGGGATTGGAGTCCTCCATCGAAGCCAACTCAGGAGAAGAAGACACCAACACCACCAGGAAGGATGTGGCTATTGCAGGTACGGGCATATTTGCCAAACCTGTATTCTTATGTTACGGGCATGAAGGGAGGGGAGGGGCAGAAGCCTAACAAGAGGAGAAACGTGGAAGAGGGAGTGAAAAGAGCATTAACAAAGAGTTCTAACTGTTATATACCACAAGCACTCAAAACAAAAAAATCAATATCTTCACTTTTTAGACACAACCTCACACCCCTCTCCTGAGAGATAAGAAAAAGGCACAAAGAAAATCCAATATACTTACCTATTCCCTATTTTCCTTTTCCCTTTTTCATACCTCTGGGAATAACATGCTTGAACCGGAGAGACCTGTAGGAAAGAAAGACAAAAGAACCATAAATAAAAGAAGAATATAACCACAGAGACAGAGAGGGAGAGAGAAAGAGAGACTGACAGGGAACTGAAGAATGAAAAAAATAAAAGAAACAAAGAAAAGAAAACAGAGAGACTATGAAGATGGAAGAATAGCGAAACTAGTGAAATAATCAAATAATCCAAAACCAATAAGAAAACAAAGAGAATATTTAGTAAAAAAGTGCTTGATCTCTGTTTTTTTCAGACTAAAACCCTGACACAGACATACACCCACGACAGCCTGCCTTCATAGAAAGACTGCCCCCAAGCTCGGATATTTCAGGAATATCTGAGGGGAAGATTTCAGACCAAAAGAGAGTACTTTGAACTGACAGTATTGCCATACCACCAGGAATATCAAACACTGCCTGTGGTTTAGGTGCATGGTGATGTGAAAGTAAGCATCCTGTAGATCCTCATTTGTGAGGAACTCTCCTTCCTGCAGCAACTAAAGAACGTCTTGATAAAGTGGATTAGAATTTTTTGCGGCACTTGTTTAGTTCCCAGAGGCCTAGGACTGGCCCCCATCCACTTTTCTTATTTCTCAGTAGAAAAAATCTGGATTAAATAAAATTAGGTTTGTTTTGCTATTGGAACTTTTTGGATTGCTCTAGGAAGGCCTGGAGAATCCCCCGCTGTGGTTGCTGAAGAGTAAAGTAATGTTTTTCCACAAGGCCAAATCCTGGACTCTGTAAGTGTGGGGAAGCCATCTCAAGGTATGTAGTGGACACTGGTTAACACGAGTGATCAAACTACATAACGGCTATTCTGAACCTAGGCATGTTTGATACCAAACATGTTGGAATCATGCAACTACACCAATTCCAGCGTTAGTTGCATGATACCATTTACTCTGGGGATTTCCTAGGGGATACCCCCAGTTCTGCCTGTGCAGCCTTACATGGTTGCTGCTGACCCCAGACACTGTTCTACTCTCCTGCTGATGAGCCATGCTCAGGCCGGGGAGCAGAACAAAGAATTTCCTGCAAGGGAGAGGTGTGACCACCTCTCCCTATGTTCTAGGTGTCTAATAACTGGGGTAGGGTGGACTCTGAGAGCCACCAGATGCTTTGAAACCCCTTGTTCACCACTCTGGCAGGAAATTACGCAAAGGATAGAGGAGTGACTACCCCCTGTCGAGCTCCTACCCTATGGAGGTGCCCAGAGCTCTGCCAGGTGGCCACTTAATTCCGCCATCTTGAAAACAAGATGTGCAGAGGCCCCTGGGAGCATCTGGTTGGTTAGGCCAGGTACGTGTCCCTGAGCCCCCCCCTTAAGGTGGGTCACTGCAGAGAGTGACCAACCCCCTTTTAGAGGTATTAAGGGCTCCCTCGTGGGTCAGTCCTCAGATTCCTCAAGCAAGACTCCACAAGAAACTCTCTGCAAGACATCTTCTGCCCCTGTCCTCTGGAACTCCTGCTGGTTTTCGCCTGGAACTAAACAAGTCTGTTTCTGGTGGGAAGGCTCCCTTTGCAACATTGTTTCTCTGGATCCTGCATGAATTCTGCAACATCCAAGACTGTGCATTCTCCAGGGTCACAAGGACTCTGTTTGCACCAGGAAGAATGAAGGAATCTCCATTTGAGTGAAGAAGTCACTCCCCTGCATCCACAGGCACCTCAAGACATCGACCGGTTGGTGGGGTCTGCTGTCTCTGGACATCTGAAGATCCTGCTTCACAGGCCTCCTCTGGGTCCTGCTTGTGTTCTATCCAAATTAGGAGACTGTAGGCTCTTGCTCCTGTCACTGGACTGGCACCCCTGTGTATCGCGACTGTTGCGCTTGCCAAGGCCTGTTGACTCTTCCTCTAGGAGATCTTCAGGCTTCAAGAAGCCCCTGGCCTCAGCACACTACAAACCAAAGATCAGCTCTTGCCCTGAAACTCCTGTGATATGGGACTTCTGTTTTGCTGGGCTAGTAAGTCTTCCTTGTGACTCCCTGTGTCTGGCACCTGTGTGTCATTTGTGGGGGCTCCATTGACTTCTGTTGGCCTTCCTGTGTGCTGAGGGCCAGCTCTGACTCCCCTCCTGGGTAGAGTCTTCTGGACTTTGCTGGTCCCCACAAACTTTGCAAATCCTTCTGCAACTCCTATTTGCTTTTGCCATTGCTTGTTGGTGACCTGGCTGGTCACTAACCCTCCTGAAATCCGGTGATCATCGAGGGATGGCTCATAGGTGACTCCTGGGATCTTCAGCAGCTCCTGGACCCCTCAGCTGGACTTCTTTTTCCATCGACTTGCAGGAACTTCATCTTCAGGAGGGTGGGCATTGCCAACTGCACCACCTGGGCACCTCCTTGGGTGCTGGATTCTGTCCCTTTCCTTTGCAGGTCCTCCACCTCTGGAATACATCCCTGGGTTCCACCGGCCTGGTCCACAGGTCGTGGCAGCAGCTGGACAATCCGTGGCATCCACAGTCATCAGAGGGAGTCCCTTCTCCACTCTGCATCTGGGTCATTGGTGAAGGTACTCCTGGTTATCCTGGGGTAGGGGCTAGGGGCACTTTCCATCCATCCTCTTGCCTTCTGATTTCCTATGGGTCCACTGGGAAGGGTCCTGAATTCCACAATCTCCAACCACTACTCCCTGTGTTAGCCTATGGGACAACTGTATGGGTAACTGGCTTACTCCTGGTTGCTGTGGTCACCTACTGTACTTACCTCTGGTATTTCTAACTGGCCCCATTCCCTAGCTCCCCACCACATTTACCTTGGTTTGAGTCCCACTTTCACATTCCACTTTTTTAGTACATGGTTTGGCGTTTCCCTAGGGCCCTGTATATGTATGCTATTTCTGATGGTTATTATATGTGTACAAATGTATGTAATATCTCCAAAGGGAGATATACCAATGCCAGTTTAGTAGTAGTGCTGTAATAAAGTATCCTTTATTTTTGCAACACTTGTGTGGTTCTTTTTGTGACTTAGTTATTGTCTGACTACTGTGGTACTGCAAGTGATTTACATTCCTTCTGAATAAGCTTTAACTGCTCGCCTCAGCTACCCCTGAAGAGCTTCTGCTATCTGAACACCTATTCACTATCACTAAGGATTGCTTGGACTCAGTACAGGGTTCCACACCATGGGTGTACACCATAAACTGAACCATTCTCTTAAATGATGTGAGCGGGGACAGTCACCGTAAATATTTAAAGGGTTGGCAGAATACTGTGCACATAGCTTCTAAAAACAGAGACTGCAGTCCCCTAACAATACCTAAACAGATTCTTTCCTGTAATGAGGAGAGCCATGAAACACCATCATCTTTGAGGAAATGCCACAACATCATTGTCTTGGGGTAGAGAGAAGAGAGAATTCATCCCTCATAAAAGGGCAGGACCTGATTCTGAAAGATAATCACAGTGGGAAAACAAAAGGGGCGGTACTTCCTACAACTATAAAAGCTATACTGGACATCAGATACACTACAAGAATCCATGACAGCATCTATTTTTTCTTTTGGACAAGTGATTATGCTGGGTAATTGCAGAGAAAAAGGGAAGAGAGCAGACTGACAGAGAAAAGGAAAAATCCCCAGTATGAACTGGAACTGTCCAAGACTGAGGAGGTAATTAGAACCTTAAAAGATTGTACCTAAAGACACTTAGGAAACACAGAAACGTTTTCTTTTCTTTCAGAAGAGCTGTGAAGGCAACAGCCAAAGGAAGTTCATGAAGAGGGACAAACCAGTCTGTAAACTGAGAGACCATATTGTTACATTGGAGGTATTGATTCTGGAGAAAGCCTGTCCATACTTAGCTTAGAGAAGATAGCATTAATCGAGGGGGGGGGACAGCATGGGGAAGGGGAGTTGCTTGGTGATGCCTGGCCTCATAAGGCCAATCATAGCATCTGTGATGATCATCATACTATTGCACCTTAAAAGCCCCTCCGGACTCTCCCTCGTAGATTGATGACCCATATTCTTCATCAGTAGGCTCATGTCAGAAATGTATGGTACAAGCAGTTGAGTGGGACCGTAGGCTATATCCAATGGAGGCTCCTTTTCAATAATTATTGCTTCAGTTCAGATACCAGAATAAGGACTAGCAGTTGCATGGACATCTTCCGCAGGAAAGTATAAGGTTGAAAAAATGAAATTGGGGCCGCTAGCCAAGGTGCAATAGGGATCTTTAGAGACACACTCATAGAAGGTGTCATCTACGATTTATGAAAGGGGTCACTAATGGAGCTGTCAATGATTAGGTTGTTATTGTGGTCTTCATTGATAGAGTCACTGTCCACAGAGCACTTACGGATAAGACAGCTGTCAACTGCACAGACAGACACTTGGGTGGTAAGATATTCACCAACGAGGAGGTCGTGGTCTGTAGAGGTGTCTTGGTTATTGATGATGTCATCTTCAATGGAAAACCTCCCATTGACAATGTTTCAGTTGGGAACACTGAAAGAGCTTTTAAAAAACTGAATTTTATGGCGCAGATTTCCCTGAAGCCAATTACAATGCCTTACAATTGGATTTTTCCTTTTGAGAGGCAGGTAACCTCACTGGAACTGCTAAATGCTACTTTTTTCCACTATATTTGTTAAAGTGCTAGGTGGAACAATGCACATGGAATAATCAATTGACCTGGCAAGTGCACCCACTTGCCAGGCCTACACTTCCCTTTTATTACATGTACGTTACCCCAAAGGTAGGCCCAGACAGCCCCCTGGGCAGGATGCAGTGTATTTAGAAGGAAGGACATGTTGTGGTGAGTTTTTACATGTCCTGATCATGGAATACCGTGCACTTGGCTTTTCACTACTGAAAGGCTATCTCTTCCATAGGTTAATATGGGTACTGCATGGAAACGCCTTTCAAGTGCAGATTCCCATGGGAAGATGATAGGAAGTTGGAGTTTGGAATCTCTGAACTCACAATTTAACAAGCATTTTCAATGCAACAGGTCTCGTATTTGCTCAAGGTAGAGCCATTAGCTTTGTAAACTCCTAACAGGACTTTTATTGCCTCACAAACACAGCGCAATCCCGCTAGGTAAAATGCAGTGAATTCGCACTGCGTGAAAAATAAACAGATAAAGTAATCCGGAAACCATGCTGAAAACATCAAGCCTCGTATGTTTTTAGTAGTTGACCGGTGCTGTGTAGGTGGGCTAAACACTGTAAAGGGCATGACGTATGCATGCCTTTCACAGATGAAAGCAATCGGATTTTAAAAGGCAAGCCCACGAACCAATGAAAGTGACTGACGTGACATGGCTGTGGTTGGAAGCCCAAAGAAAGATTACAGCATGGGACTGAGCGCATTGCGCTCGCCCATAAAAATACATATTTTAGTGAAGATGATTTTTTAACTGCAAATTTGAAAATGCCTCTTTTAGAAAGTAGGCATTTTCTTGCTTAACCTTACATTGGCTGCCTGTGGAATCCACGTCTGTGTAGCTGACAGCTGGGGCCTCCGGCATACACTCTAGACAGTCACACAAAAGGAGCTTGGGTGTGCCTTGCATATCCTGATAGGCCTTCTTGGGCTAGAGTGGAGGGAGGAGTTAACACTTGCACCTGAATGGGGTTGCACCTGTCTTGCACAAAGAAGTCTCCTCTTCCTGGAGAACATCTGGGACAGAGCAGGAAAGAACTGGATCTTGTGAGGAGGAAAGACTGCTTTTGAAGTTTGCCTTCTTCAAGGCCAGAACTTGTATAAGTAGTGGGGCCCTGACCCTAGAGCTTTAGAACTCTTTTGAACTAAGGAACCTTCCAAGAAGAGCTGGAGAAGTTATCAGGAGGGGCTTCCACTTTTCTGCGTGCTTTGTTGTATTGGCCTGCTGCTTTCTCCTTGTCTCGGGCAGTGAAAGAACTGGACTGAACTTTCTCCAACTTATTTCCTGAGTTTCTCCAAGGGCTTGAAGTAGAGCTTGCCTTCTGTTGGAAGTTTCAGGAACATCAAAGACTTCAAGTTCATCTGCCAACAGCACTGGGAACTGTGCGTTTATGGTGCAACAAAAGAAAATCAGCTACATCGCCAATGACGCCACTGCCTGAATAGTGACCTGAAGGCACTGCATGGGGCATCGTCCTGCATCACAACGTAACCCTGGTCTCACCGCCACCGCCTGATGCCATCACTGAGCTGCTGCTTGCACCTCACTTCGCCTCGCTTCACACTGCAGACCTGGTTTCACCGATCTTGCCGGTCCATGCAGACAACAGCGCTGCCTGCACCATGGCTTGTAGACACCACTTGTAAGGTACACAAAGCAGCGCCCTTTCCCATACCGCAGCTCTAGTCCACCACCATCAGCAACATCGACTCTGGCCTTGTTAACTGATGCCTCTGCTTGCACTGTGACCTGTGGGCACTGCACGAAGCATCACCCTGCTTCACATTGCAACCTTGGGTCAACCGACGACAGCGCTTCAGCAATGACGACATCGCTGCCTGCACCATGATCTGCAGACACCACACGTTGCACTGCCCCGCTTCACAATATAGCCCTGGTTTCACAGACGTTGCCAGATGCCATCACTGAGCCGCTGCCTGCACTGTGACTAGGGGTGGGTGGAGCTCACGGAGTTCTACTCCATGGAATTCAGTTGATTTTGCTAAAAGGACAGATATCTTACTAGGGCCACACACAAACAGGATGACACACACCACATCTGTCAGTAGAGGGAGAGAACTTAGATTGCCCCACTAAATCTCCATTTATGAAGATGGATGATCCTAAGCCCACAATTGCAGCATCTCTCTGCACAGAGGGTGCAAACCCATGCCCCCCTGATTGTTGACCAACCACATTGCAGTCGAACTTCATGAAGTGACTTGGATGGACTAACTGTGGATGCCTTCACCATCAAGCCTATCACCCAAAGCTCAAGGAGGTGTATGTGGCACCTCTGCTCCCCTGGAGAACAAAGTTCTCTGCTCTCCAGATCCTCCACATGTTCACCCAAACCCAGCAGAGTGCAGGCATCCATCACCACTATGGTTGCTGCTGGTGGGAAGCAGAAGGGTCTCCACAGCTGAGGATCTTATTTTCTGACAACAAGTTATGATCTTTCACTGCCTCCAGGGTGATCCAGACAATGTCAACTGTCTCATCACTGACCCTGAGAGATGGTGTATCCAACACCGTACAAATGAAAAGAAGGTGCTGTGAGGGCTCCAGGTCTGACATAGGCAAGTTGATAGAGTACCCTAAGTTGAACAGCAGGGATGCCATGGCATTCAGATGGTCTAACACCATTCAGATGGTTTGGCACTAGCTGCTGCCAGTGTCTTTAGCAGCCGATTGTCTCCATACAGGAAAACAAATATCATCTTCCTGCAAGGAATTGGTACTGGGTGGATACTATCACAGAGTACAGCTCCCCCTGTGCCACTGCAGGGTTGGTATGAGGAAAAACATATCCTACAAGTTGAGGGTTACTACATAGTCTCCTAGATCCAGAGCAACAAGACCACCAGAGAAACAAGACCACCATGAGAGAGAGCATCTTGGACTTCTCCTTCTGGAAATATGAATTTAAGATCCGGAGGGTAGGACGGGGCAAAGTCTGCCTTTCTTCTCGGGCACAAGAAAATATTTGGAGAAATATCTCTGCCCAATCTTTTTTTTCTGGGACTAGCTCCACAGCTCTCTTTGCTTAAAGAGGCAAGTCGTCCTGTTGCACAATACGACTGTGCTCATTTGACTGGGCTGAGAGGAACGGGAGATGAGGGAAAGCAACTTCTGGAATGAGGGGGCATAACCTTTTTCCATGACCTGAAAGACCTACTTTTCCCAAGAAATGGCTTGCCAAGCCTTCAACTGGTGTGATAGCTCACCCATGCAAAAGCTGTATGTGTTCTCTAACTAAAGCAGTTTTGAGGATGGAGCCAGGCAAATGGAGGAGCGCTGGTGTTGACCTTGATGGAGTGAGTTTTTTTACACCTTAATCTTTGGGTATAATCATTAAATAGCCCCCGTCATTGGTCGCATGGACCTCTGCTTGTTGACAAAGCGAAGTGAAAAGTAGCAATCATCTACATCAATCCAATAACACATTAAATTGTTAATGAATTTTAGTACAGTAAATGAAAAGATCTTTGTGTGAGTTAAATGGTTTTATTTTTCAATGTCCTAAGTTTTTAATCACTTTATTCAATAAGAATTAGTCTTTTAAGCATCAGCATTAGAAATTAACATAATCCAATAATTGATATTTAAATATATGGTAAAAATAAAATAGAAGTTAAAATTACAGTAAATAGTGTAATGATAAAGCAAGCATGTTCCATAAAGGAAGTTCTAAAACGTAAACAAAAATGAGAGCAAAACAGAATAAGGTGCCAGCTCGGTTATCCAATAAGAGCACTGATGAGAGAATTGATGCAAAACCATGGAGTCTATGCATAATAAGCTGGTACTCTCAGTTATGAAATCAGCAGACATCAAAGAAATAGATAAGCAGCCTCTCAATTAAAGATATATGAAGAACTCAAAGATGAGACTCCAACAAGTGCCAGAAAGTGAAGCTCCTCTCTAAGAGGAAACCACAAGGGAAAAACTCGAAGGCAAAAGTGACTCTCTGCTCTTGGGACACACACACTAATAAAAATACACAATATTCAAATGGCTACAAGTATGTTTTTGTCTTCTACACTATCCAATAGGTAGTACACTCCTGGGAATAGGTAAACTCCTCATCTTCTCACATACAGTAGTCTTTAGACATTAATTCATCCACATTTAGGGGTTCAGACAGTTATGCCTATGAATAATACTTCCTGTGGACTGCTCTCGTTCTGGTTGGAACCTTACAATCCAAGCTTGTGGAATTTAATAATATATCTACTTGTCAGTAGGACAGGCTTCTTTACAAATCTGCTTGTCCTATTAAAAAGTCCACTTGTCCCTTTGGTGCCACATAGTGCAGTGACAAATTATCCCAGCAATCTCATTACATAGGATCTCTGATTATGCCAGTGCTCATTATATAGTAGGGTTTGAATACTACCAATTACCTTAGGGGCATATTTATTAATAAAGCATGCAGCACATCACATCAAGTCACCTTGCTGCAGTGCACTATTCGATAGGGAAAGGGCTGGAATATGGCGTATTTAGAATTGTATGGTGCATTCCTGTCTTTTCCCTGTGCTGGTGCACAATGTGCTGCTTAGCTCCAATGCACCATACGTTGTAATCAGGATTCCTTTTGTGCAGGAAGGAGAATCTTTCTGCACAAAAACAATCCTAAGGAGCATTTAACTCTTTCTATGTGTGCTGCAGAATACAGCACGCATAAAAAAAGTACGTAACAAGGAGAATTAAGATATTTCTCCTTGTTACGCCTTACCTGGGGAGGTGTAGGATTTTCACACATTCCCAGGTCTACCAGTATTGGTAAATCTGAGAATGCTCCTAAATCCATAGGTGGATGCATGGGAACACCTGCGCTCCACCCATGGAATGCCTTCCCAGGGCAGATTAACCAGCGATTTGCGCGGCACTGCGTTACTCTAGATTTATCAAGCCAGGACGGTAGTCTTGCATTGCTTGATAAATCTAACCTAAATGTTGCGTTACTCTTGTGCCCTGTTGCATGGCACAAGTGCGAAACAACTCTTTCATAAATATGCCCCTTATTTGTCACCATTCTGGAGATCTACATACTGGGACTGGAAGTACCATAAACAATAATTCCAGGGTTTGAATGCCCTTTTGAGTCTGTTCAAACCATCTAACTTGCATGTTTTAGGGGTTTTAACAAATTCTTCTGTAATCTTTTCCCATACAGAGAAAGGTTGGAAATGTACTCCTGAGAAGAACAGAGGTAAAGAGATGGGGGGGTAGTGGTTGTAGGGAAAGTAAATAGGCAACAGATTTCATATTAGCAAATCTACACAGTTATTTACTTGTGCTAAAATATAGTTCACAAATAATTTCTAGGAGTACAATTTCCTGGCTTTATTCTATAATTCTATTCGAAATCATGAAAGTCATAAATCATAAACATTTAAAGCAAAAAATCATCATTCTTGGTTTCAAGCTTCAGCAAGTATTTGCATTGTATCAGAGAGCATTCTGGAAGCATTATACTTAGTCTCACAGTGGTAAACTTTGCAAATGTGTGTACTCTTTTTAACCTCTGTCAGTAGTGCAGTCTGTGCTTACAACATTTCCTTAGTGCGCTCACCCTAATAATAAAGGTTTTTATGTTGATGAACCATAAATACTAGTTCAAACAGCATTAACATATGGACACAAGTATTACATAAACTGTAGACAACGCCATTCCCTGATCCAGAATGTGGTACTGTAAAATGGTAGCCAATGGGTTTGTGCTGCAGGGGGTTGGACCTACTTGTCCCAAGGACAAAACAAACATGTCCTGGGCGTTGGGCTATAGGAATTCCACAACCATGATATCAGTGTCTAATACAAAACAAGTGCCTATTCACTAGTTAACAGAAGAGTTCTGAAAAGTTACACCTGCAGCAAAAAGAAAAACACCTTTTGGAAACAACAGTCAAATGAGAAAACAGGCCTTACACTTCTAATGCATTATTTTTAATTAATATGGCATTGATGGCTAACCTAATCAGTCAGTACATTATTATTTATTTAATATGCTTAGAATGCCCAACTATGATTACCTATCACAAATTTGCATTCAAATATACGTTTATTTTGTGTGTGGCATGTCTGTCGGTCAATTAAATTTGCCTGGACATCTCCAGAGAATCCTGTAGTAGAGAGCCATGGAGGATGGCAAGTAGCTACCAAGAAGCCCATTGCTCTTGCCATTGAGTCCACAGTCTCTAAATTGCCCACAAGAACAGGTTTGATGTGCACTGCTCTTCACAAGCTAACTAAGCAAAGGGATCCAATAAAAGGATCAGTAGGTTAGGCAGTACCATCTGTGCTGTCTCCAAGAGTATGGGGGAGTAGCTAGCAAAGAGGCAGGTCACAATGGTGTGTGGTAAAGCACATTAGGGCCCGCTTAATGCCTTAATTTTCTTAATTTTAAAATGTACATTTTAACTTAGCATTTCTGCTCTGATGGTAGCCTTTTACATGGCTTTTTACTCATGCAATAATGTACTGAGAAATCACTGTACATATTGCTTATTTCTTGAAGCGTTGTTGCCATCTGGTCCGTACACCCCATCCAAGGCTGAGCACACAGTATGGGATGCTCTAAGTATTCTGATTGTCCGTGTAGAAAGCTCCATGATTGCAGACATATCATAACTTCAAGCCCACATCTCTGACACCGTGTGACACTAACAAGGCTTGTATTATAAAAACTGCCACTGTGCCATATTCAGCAGAGGAACACTTCAGCTAGGATTATCCTTGAATGCGGCACCCAGTGCCCAGCATGCAGCTTGGCTCACTCTGATGCTGATCTCTACCCGCACAGGACACTGCACTGCACTGCACTGCACCAGACTGTCTCCCTGACTTCCCGGTATATCTCACCAGGTATGGAGGGTCACGCTTTCCCAACTGATCTGGCAGAGGGTACTCCCACTATACTCTCAATAGAGCATATTACAACGCAATAACATCATCATGGTCGAACTGTTAATCTTTTTTACCTTTCGTGATGCTGAGTCCCATGCTTTGTCTCGTTTGCCTAATACTGTATTCACAGGTCATGTTTTTTATGCAAGGCAAAAATTGTTGCAATAAATACTCTAAAAGACATTTTAGCATCTATTTTCTGTCTCATCTTGTGAATGCAGAGTGACAATAAAAGGGTGGATCAGTTTCCACAATTTTCTTGAGAATCCAAGTAATTATGTTCGAGGTTACAAAACCCATCTGGTACTCTGGTGTGTTTAGGGGCTCAGATGGTGCACTGTAAGCTAACTAGGAAACATGTCAACATTTACTGATGGTATATGTGGACAAAGTCCCTATAGGCTGACATGTATGGTGACCAGACACACTGTTCTACTTGAGTTGTAAGAACCTTATAACTTAGCGCCACCTAGGTTCTAGGTAAAGTACTTACATAACGGATCTCCTGAATAACTGTTAAGTACCAAAGTGTTCCCTTTTCACCTTTATACGGAGAAGTCCTTGGTGTTAGAGATTAATCCTCCTCAGCTTAATAGGAAACCCTTATTTCAGTCTGTAGGCTGGTCAAGCTTAAATCTTTAAAAGGATCCCCCCACTGGAGTGTTCGCTCTCGGAATCATGGGCCAGATGTAGCAAAGGTTTTTCCCCATTCTGTGTCTATGGGAAAAAGTGTTCGTACATATGGCCCCATATTCTTTAAAGTGGCAAATGTAGTTAACATTCCGGTTAACTGTAGATAGGCTGTCACAACATATCCAGCACAACAGTGGCTTCCTAGCATGGGAGGGGGTGGAGTTACCTTCATGGTAGAAGCCCACAAAGCTTATAAATATGTTTTCTATTCATGTGTAGATTTTCCTGCACTAGATGCCAATACACAAACATCTCATACATACATTGAGAAGGCTGTACCTAATCAATACAGACCATTTCACCATTTAGAAATACCATTAACATATCAGGATCATCACAATTGGTTCCGAGGCCCCCTTCCACATGCACTGTTAAACCCAAGACTTGGTCCCCTGAGTAATGATGGGGCGGCTGGCTAAATACCATATCAAATTTAGCAGCATTAAATGCTGCCGAACTCCGTGCCCTATTTAACAGGTTGGTAAGAGTAGAAAGATGGTTTACTCAGCTTGTTATGCGAATGATAACAGCTGCCCAGGCTAGGGCTGTTCAGTTGTCCAGCAACAAGTAGCTGTGCCTGCAATTAGTCCTGTCACTAATAATGCAATTATGGGTATTGTTCCAACCAGATGAGAGGAGATTCTGTCCTGGATTGCTCAAAAAACAAATCAACTTGAAGCAGTGTTTCCCCATACAGGACCCCAAGATAAACATAGGATTCTTACTATGTGCCTACCACTTGGGATGGTTCCCCCTATTGAAGATTATGCCATCTGGAGCACCATCTTTGAGGCTGTATATACCATAACACATGGTACACCATCAACAGGTGTTTTGCTGGAGGTGCTAAAACAGATCCAGCATGAATACGGGGCTGCCGCTGCCCTGGACCTAGGGATAAACTTATTTTGGCAATTTTGCCACCATTTCCTCAATTATTTTAAGTAATATTAAAGGGAAGGCAGCAGCGTTGGCAGCACACCAAAGACTCACACATGTCCCTGTACAAACTCAAGAATGTGAGGTGACAGAAAATTATTTGGGACACCCATACATAAATAGGTCAAGATAATTTGGGAGCCAAGCCTAATAAGCCACAGTTTAAAGGCAAATCTGACCAAGATAATTCCAAACAGGCACTTGTGTCCTCTAACAAATGCTGGGACAAACCAAAAAATAAAGATAAAACAAAAACACTGGGTGGATCTCTGCAATGGGCGCACACTGAAAAGCGCTACAACTTGTGTAACCGTCATACAGTACACTCAAACAACCTGTTAGGTATGAGTACACTGATACTCATCATTTTCGTTCCTTTCAGAACTCACCAAAGGAGGACGGTTCAAGTACAGGCATAAAGAGTATGTGAAACCGAAAATGGACTCACAATGCTTAACTGACATCATCATAAAAAAAGGAAGAGAAACATACACAACAAAAAGCCCAGTTCAAGAAAGAGGTCCGATTGTTTGCGAGAATCTTCAAAAGTTTTTGGTTTCAAAAGCAATTAATACATTTGTGCAAGTTGAGACACCAGACTAGTGGGTGAGACCTGCAGACAGACTATGGCCCTCACTATGAACATGGCGGCCTGGACCGACATGCCGGTGGTGGCGCTAATTGCCGCTAATGGCATGGCTGTAAAGACCGCCATATAATGAGCGTGGCTGAACTGCCACATTTGAAACACCGCCACCGCCACGCTTCTGCCACCAGGCAGCTTGGCGGTGGCGGCGTTTCAGATCCGACTGGGCAGCCACCGGATAATGAGTCGGATTCCACCGGCCTTTCCCTGGCAGTTTACACCGCCAGGGAAAGGCTGGAGGAATGAGTGACTCGGGGCCTCCCTGGGAGCCCCTGCACTGCTGATGCACCTGGCATGGACGTTGCAGGGGCCTCCATGCACAGCCCAGTCACGCATTTCACTGCCCGCTTTACGGGCAGTGAAATGCGTGACGGGTGCTGCTGCACCCACCGCACTGCTTCATTGCCGCCGGCTCCATTTGGAGCTGGTGTCAATGTTAAGACCCTGCATCCAGCTGGGCTGGCTGTCGGAAACACTGTTTCCGCCCGCCAGCCCAGCTGGATGTTTATTATGTGGCTGGAGGGGGGTTTTGTACGCTGGCGGTCTTCTGTTGACCGTTAGCGCTGATCTCGCAGGGTTTTCCCCTATATGAATTGGACATTCAAATTGAGGGTGATATATAGTGCACTATCACAGTGATTTTCTGGAATAAATTAACATACACATATGATATTCTCCTGACTGAGGTAGATTGCCCATCTGAGTTTGTTAGGAAAGGCCCACAAGAAGGAGTATAATTCTACCCTCTTTCTCTGTTCCTGTTCCTGAAGCAGTTAAACAGGCATTTGCCAAAGATTGGGGTCTTGCAAAAGCTCTGGCACTATACTGCAATCATGTAGCTTGGGATAAGGGTTCCTCCTACCATATAATTACTATATGCTCTAGTCCACAAGTGAAACCACAGTACCCTATTAAACATGAAGCAAAAGCTTCAATGAGGGAAATCCTCTCAAAACTTGAATACCAGGGAGTAAATGAACCATGAGTGTCTCCTATAAATAACACAATTTTTCCTGTCATAAAACCAGATCATTCCTATTGTATAGTCTGAGACTACAGACACTTAAACAGTCACACACGTTTGCAATTCAAAACTCACACAGTACGGATCTAATGAACAATATAGTCTGCAGAATATAGAAAACGACATTGGAAATTGGAAAGCAGAGACTTAACGGTGCTCTCTGCCCTAGGCTCACAGTGGCGGTTTTGTCGACTCCCCCTCCCAGGGGTATAAGAACAGTCAAGAATTGGGGGCATGGCCAGCAACCCAACAAGGCAGTCACAATTTAGAGCAGCTCTGGAGCCTGCACCACCTCCTTCTCCCTATATCTGACCACCATTCGCTCAACCCCCCGCTTATGTCAGCGAGGCCAGTCCTGAGGGTGTACACATTGTTGTCAATAGGCCCACCTCCTGGCACCTCCAACTCTACTTGCTATAACAGCACTGAGTTTTAGAGTGGCCAAGTGGGGGGAAGGGGAATGAGGGAAGGTAACAGCAGGGAAGGAGACCTGTGGAAACAAGAATCAAAAGGCCAACATCAATGAGAATAGACAAATACGGGTTTTATCTCTGTATGCAATAAGTCTTGCACTTCCTATTGTCTCCCGATAAAACTGGCCCGTTTTTATTGATGGGTAGTAGACTACTTAATGGTTCACAAGGTGATGAAAGGTTTCAGGAAAACACCTTTAAAATATACCTAATTAAATGTTACATTACATTTCAAAGAATTCAACAAACACGATTTCTATTTGCCTCATTAAATTGTTTTATTCCATAGATACATTCTTTCACAATCATAAGGATTGTTTCACGCTTTCCAAGAATCACTCCTCAAAAAGACACTCTAGCAACTTAGAATCGAGTGCAATAAATGTGTCTTTTTTCGCTCTGCCACTTGTGAGCGGTAAGTACAATGTATCTAGTTTCATTCAGCCACTTGTGAGCGATTACCATGTAACAAAGAAATGACTGCTAGCGATATACATGCAGTAAAGAAACGGGAATGAGCGACTACAAAGTAATAAGAGAAACGTATGGTGGGAACCAAAATCCACCATCCGTCTTACCGCCCAAGATGTCAAGAACTCTGCCTCAACCTCCATTCAAGCGGGTCACAGGGCGGCTTCAGAAAAGAAGGAACCGCATGTCTGGAGCCGAATCAAGGAGCACCGAACCGGGGCTCCTGTTCACAGCAATTATCCCAGAATAGTGAGCACTGGGAACTAGGTGGGGCTGCTTAAATAGAAGTGCCCCACGCAAAGTGCACCGTCCAAGATGGCCGCCACAAGGACAGCTAGGACTTGAAGCCCCTGTATAATAATATAGGGAGAACACAGGGCTAGATTGTGCGCGCAACAAGCGTGAGTCCAGGAATTAAGCTTAGACGTTTTAGTGATTGCGCAGAGCGTTCATGCAGAAGGTGAGCTCTGAACTGAGGAAAAAATAGCCACCAACGCACTGACATTACAACATGCACTTTACCACAACAGGAATCTGGTGTTCTAGCGTGATGGCATATAGAAGGACTATCCCTTCTGCATAATGATGAGCACCAGGTAGAGGCGGGCCATAGAGCGCACACTGCTATGGTGTTGACAGCTTACTCCGCTCCCCGAAAAGAGACAGGGGAATGGGCTACTCACCAATGTCCTCTGTTCCAGGATCGAACGGGGGCAACGGAGTTAAAGGCCGGTGATCGCCAGGGCCGTGGAACTGGGTCATGCCACGAGTACTGATGGCATTTGCTTATGAATAGGCAGCGCAAGTGTGGCTGTAGGAGAGATTGAAGATCCGGAGGATAAGAACCCCAGCCGGGGTTGAACCAACGAGAGGTGAGCGGTGGAGTCCTGAGAGCGCGGTGAGATGCCTGCGGAGCGACCATCTTGTGTGAACCGCTTTGCGGCAGTCCCCAGCCTGGGGGCGTGCCTGCTGCTGGCCCTTTTACCGCGCTCCCACCCGTCTGCTGCTGAACCAAAACCCTAGAGCCCTGCCACTTCTTGGAGTGGAGGGGCAGCTGTGTCTACCTCTCCCCCACTGATCCTGGAGACGGGGAGGAGCAACTATGTGGAAAACAACAACCAGGTGGAGGGAAGCCCACCTGTGGGGTCCGCCCGGTAAGACACTCGGGGCAAGGCCTACTTCCTGACACCATCCCGGGCCTGTGCCAAGTGTGAGCCACAGGGGGGAAGCTGGCCTTAAGGTGGACTCTTGAGTGAGGCCCTCAGGGTATGTAGGAGGCTGGCCTGGCTTATAGTGGGTACCCTGTGGTACCTACACCCTGTGCCAGGTCCAGTTATCCCTTATTAGTAGAATAGAGGTGATTCTAGCAGCTTAGGCTGATGGAAGGTAGCTATTGCAAAGCAGCTTAGGCTGAACTAGGAGACATGCAAAGCACCTACTATACCACTTATATCATATGCACAATATCATAAGAAAACACAATACACAGAGTTACTACAAATAAAGGTACTTTATTTTTATGACAATATGCCACAAGTATCTCAGTGAGTACCCTCAGTACAAAGGTAAGTAATATACACAAGTTATATGTACACAAACCCAAAACAGGTAAGTAAGAGTCAGAAAAGTAATGCAAACAGTGTAGAATTACAATAGGTTGCAATAGGCAAACATAGGTCTAGGGGCAACACAAACCATATACTCCAAAAGTGGAATGCGAATCACGAATGGACCCCAGACCTCTGGGAGCTTGTAGAGGGTCTCTGGGACTGTAAGAAAGCAGTCAGGGTGTCCAAGATACCCCACCCCAAGACCCTGAAAAGTAGGAGTAAAGTACCCCTACTACCCCTAAGAGCACATTAGTCGTGATAGGCGGATTCTGCAAGAACAACAAACACCAGCAGTGCACTGAAAATGGATTCTTGGACCTGAGGACCTGCAAAGCAAGGGGACCAAGTCCAATAGTCGGGACAGTGTCCAGGGGGGCAGGAGCCCAGGAAACCCCGGATGAAGGTGCAAGGAAGCTGCCTCTGGATGGAGGAAGCTTGGAATTCTGCAAGAACGAAGAGGACTAGGAACTTCTCCTTTGGTTGGAAGATGTCCCACGTCGCGATGAAGGTTGCAGATGTGTTCCCACGCAGAAATACCGCAAACAAGCCTTGCTAGCTGCAAGGGTCCCAGTAGAGGTTTTTGGGGGCTGCTGAGGACCAGGAAGGACCAGGATGTCGCCCCTTGGAGGAGGAGACAGAGGGGGTGCTCAGCAACTCAGAGAGCCCTCACAGAAGCAGGCAGCACCCGCAGAAGTACCGGAACAGGCACTTGGAAGATTTGTGAACCGGAGTCCACGTAGAGTTACAAAAGAGGGTCCCACGACGTCAGAGGCCAACTCAGTGGGTTGAGCACTGCAGGACAGAGTGCTGGGGACCCAGGCTAGGCTGTGCACGACGGAAATCCTGGAAGAGTGCACAGAAGCCGGAGCAGCTGCAAATCATGCAGTACAAAGGTTTGCAGTCTAGCGTAGGGAGGCAAGGACTTACCTACACCAAACTTGGACTGAAGGGTCACTGGACTGTGGGAATCACTTGGATAGAGTTCCTGTGTTCCAGGGACCATGCTCGTCAGGATGAGAGGGGACCCAGAGGACCGGTGATGCAGTCTTTTGGTGCCTGCATTAGCAGGGGGAAGATTCCGTCAACACACGGGAGATTTCTTCTTGGCTTCTGGTACAGGGTGAAGGCAGGTGACCCCCAGAGCATACACAACCAGGAAACAGTCGAGAAAGCCGGCAGAATGAGGCGCTACAATGTTGCTGGTAGTCGTCTTACTACTTTGTTGCGGTTTTGCAGGCATCCTGGAGCAGTCAGCGGTCGATCCTTGGTAGAAGTCGAAGAGGGAGATGCAGAGGAACTCTGGTGAGCTCTTGCATTCGTTATCTGAAGAATTCCCCAAAGCAGAGACCCTAAATAGCCAGAAAAGGAGGTTTGGCTACCAAGAAAGGAGGATTGGCTACCAAGAGAGGTAAGAGCCTATCAGAGGGGGTCTCTGACGTCACCTGCTGGCACTGGCCACTCAGAACAGTCCAGTGTGCCCCCAACACCTCTGTTTCCAAGATGGCAGAGGTCTGGGACACAATGGAGGAGCTCTGGGCACTTCCCTTGGGAGGTACTGGTCAGGGGAGTGGTCACTCCCCTTTCCTTTGTCCAGTTACAAGCCAGAGCAGGGCTGGGGGATCCCTGAACCTGTGTAGACTGGCTTATGCAGAGATTGGCACCATCTGTGCCCATCAAAGCATTTCCAGAGGCTGGGGGAGGCTACTCCTCCCCAGCCCTTCACACCTATTTCCAAAGGGGGAGGGTGTAACACCCTCTCTAAGAGGAAATCCTTTGTTCTGCCTTCCTGGGCCAGGGCTGCCTGGACCCCAGGAGGGCAGAAACCTGTCTGAGGGGTTGGCAGGAGCAGCAGCTGCAGTCGAAACCCTGGAAAGGCAGATTGGCAGTACCCGGGTTCTGGGCTACAGACACGGGGAATCATGGAATTGTCCCCCCAATACAAGAGTGGTATTGGGGGGACAATTCCATGATCTTAGACATGTTACATGGCCATGTTCGGAATTACCATTGTGACGCTATACATAGGTAGTGACCTATGTATAGTGCACGCGTGTAATGGTGCACCCGCACTCACAAAGTCTGGGGAATTTGCCCTGAACGATGTGGGGGCACCTTGGCTAGTGCGAGGGTGCCCACACACTAAGTAACTTGCCACCTAACCTTCACTAGGTGAAGGTTAGACATATAGGTGACTTATAAGTTACTTATGTGCAGTGAAAAATGGCTCTGAAATAAAGTGGACGTTATTTCACGCAGGCTGCAGTGGCAGGCCTGTGTAAGAATTGTCTGAGCTCCCTATGGGTGGCAAAAGAAATGCTGCAGCCCATAGGGATCTCCTGGAACCCCAATACCCTGGGTACCTAATTACCATATAAAAGGGAATTATATGGGTGTACCAGTGTGCCAATGAGAATTGGTAAATTTAGTCACTAGCCTGCAGTGACAAATTTAGAAAGCAGAGAGAGCATAAACACTGAGGTTCTGGTTAGCAGAGCCTCAGTGATACAGTTAGGCACCACACAGGGAACACATACAGGGCACATACTATGAGCACTGGGGTCCTGCCTGGCAGGATCCCAGTGACCCAAGGGCTAAAACAACATACATACAGTGAAATGTGGGGGTAACATGCCAGGCAAGATGGTACTTTCCTACAAGGTCCAGATACAGTGAGGCCTGGCACCACCTCCCACACCCCTCTCCAACGTCTTCTTCACATTACTAAACAGGGGACTTGGTGGCACTCATGGAGCCCACTGGCCCACCAATAATCCTGTCCACCCAAACGAGTATGCCCTCAACAGTGACAGAGGACTGTTGAGGACCTTCCCTTGTGGCAGAGGGCCTCACATGTAGCGATGAGAGAGTACAGAGCCACTGATCTGGACATGATCGGGCCTAGATTACTGAGTGGACACCTGTGCTGGGTCCCCCACAACGATTTCCTGGGCCTGGAGTACTGTCCCTTGCCGGCAGGGAGAAAAGGCATCCATGCAGAAAAGCCACCGAACTGAGACCCCTCCCTAGGCCCGGCAGGCAGTGGCGAGGGCCGCAGGGGCTCCTACTGCCCGGTGGTCATCAAGAAACTGATGGGGGCACCCCCCTGGGGCGATCTCTTAAGATGGTAGGCGGAAATGTTATCAAGCGTACACAACAAAGCAAGATGGCTAAAAATGTGATCCACCCAAACTCACAGAGAGAAGGTGAATCGCTAACACCTGGGGGCCAATCCAGCACCGGTGGAGCAGCAACAGAACCTTCGCTCCAAAAAATCATGGCCATCAATCAGAATGTGAAGGGCTCCCTCGAACCAAAAATTGACTCTGTGGTGATGGAGATGTCATTATCAATGGGCTGATATCAATAAAACAAAGGACCACCTCCAAGACACTGAAAAACAGGGGGCGCACTCCTCTGATGCTATTACCACACTTTAAAAACAAATGGACTTCCTGCAAAAAGACAATACCTTTATACAAGCTAACTCTGGAGGACATGGAAGAAAGGTCCAGGTGCAATGACCTCTACCTGGTGGGGAAGCCTGAAGGTGCGGAGGGACCCAGCGCAGACTTTTTTGTAGAACAATTCATCCTAAATGAACTCCACCCCAAAGGGCTCTCAATATTCTTCTCTTTGGAGCGTGCCTACAGAGTGCCTATAGGTGCTCCCAGGCCGGGGCTCCACCCCATACCATCATAGCCAGATCATTCAATCACACAGACTGGGACGCCATACTTCAGGTGGTGAGACGCAATCCAGATCTGACATTTGAGAACACCACGGTCAACCTATAGCCAGACTTCACTCTCAAAGTCTAGCAGCAGCAACAAAACTTTACTGAGGTCAAAAAGGCACTTTGGAACAAGGATCTCAAGTATATGATGCTCTTCCCATCCAAACTGCTAGTAGTCGCCTAGGGGAAGACATGGAATTTTGACACACCCGATGCGGCCTGGAGTGGCTGGAAGGCTGGCATCCGGCAACCAGTGGCAGATGAAGAGGTGTCCCCTGTCACACATGGAAAGAAATGGGCAACAAAACAGTCAAATACAAGTTGGCATCCACCAATGACTGAGGCACTTCTAAACAGGACCAGTGTACCGGACAGTCCTTACAGCCGACTGAAACCCAACCCCTTTTTTCTACCCCTCCCCTCTATTTGTTTCGCTACCTATTGTTGTTTATAGATCTGCACTCAAGCTCAAATGGATTCCATTGAGTCGGGGTAGGACCTGTGACCTCATCACATGAAGCTTAAATGGAATAACACACCCTAAGTAGGGCCGACCGGACACTCAATCCACACTGGATGGAACTAGGCTTTGGGGGGCCTAGCCGGTGAGACTCACCCCCTTTTCTAATTTTGCTACAATGTTGTCAGGGGTGACAGGCGCCTTGCTAGTTGGGGAAAGGTGGGTAGTTTTGGACCCACCAAGCAGGGAGGGAAGGAGGATCAGTTGTTGATGCAGGGAGGTTTAATTTCCAGTAACAGAGCAGTGACAGCCTCCATGACAGTAGTACCACATGGGACCGGGGAGCCCTCCCGGTTGCCAAACACCAGGAACCAACATGCCTCACAGTGCCATGACACATGAACCTTGTAACAGACTTAAATTCCTGTCATGGAATGTAAATTGGCTGGGTGACAGGATTAAGCGGGGAATGATACTTCAATACCTTAACCGACATAGTCCTGACCGTGTACTTCTCCAGGAGATCCATCTTTTGGGAAATTCGTGCAAAGTCATGTCAAGATGTTACTACACGATGATTGCACATGCAGGCTACACCACTGACTCCAGAGGTGTAGGAATCCTAATAAAAAACATGGTCCCGTTTATCCCGCACGAGCCCTGGACCGACCCCCAGGGAAAATACGTGGCTCATTCTGGCACGTGGGAGGGGCTCCCCATCAAGCTATGCTCGATCTTCATCCCCTTGTCTTGAACGTCTCATGCTTCCAAGTTTGGGGGACCTTTTATTACAACTACCTGATGGGATCCTAATCATGGGTAGGGACTTTAATGCCATCATGTTAAAAGATTTGAACAAACACTCTCTGGCCCATTCTACTCACTGGGGCCCCACTCTGGCCTCCTTTGTCACTGCTAGGGGTTGGCCAGTGCTTGGCGACTCGGCCACCCATCAGAACGCCAATACACCTTCCTGTCTGGGGCACACCACAGCCTATCTAGACTGGACCACATACTCACTCAGGCCAGCAACATGACTCGAGTTGCCGATGTCCGCTACCTGGCTAAGGGAAAATCGAATCACTCGCCGCTATGGCTGGGGCTCTGGGGCCAGTCCACCAAGCCCGGGGGATCAAGCCACTATCTGTGACTGGGGGAGAATGTTTGAAATGTTTCAGCACTCTGTCCATCCTCTTGTTGTGTTGCTATGTTCACCCTAAGTGACAAGGGTATGCCCAGACATGGGTACCTTGTTCACTGTGGCACTGGAGTCAAACTAGCCTGGCTGATGAGAAGTGATACCCTGAACCCGATCCCATGGTGCTTGTTTCTGGTCCAGGGAGGACCTGGTCTGGCACTTCGGGCTGGACTGTTCTCTTGGGGAACAGGGTCAAGACTGATTTGCATATGACTGGGTCCAAACTGGGGTGGCATGGTGAGCAAAAGAACAATGGATTTAACCCAGATCTGTGACTGGGGGTGATTATTTAAAAAGTTTGAACACAAGTATCTTGTTGTGTTGTCATCAGCGCATTGCACCTCATGGGCAAAACACTATCACACAAAGCTGAACAGGCCACTATGTCCTACTTCTAAACAAATGTAGGATTAGTTAGTTCACAATTAACACTCTGGGAAGCATACAAAACAGTTATCTGGGGCCAAGCGTACTCCTTGATCGCAGGTAGGAAACAAAAATGACGGACGAAACTCAAGGCCCTAGAGGTAGAGATTATGGGGGTCATTCTGACCTTGGCGGACGGCGGAGGCCGTCCGCCAAGGTACCGCCGTCAGAACACCGCACCGCGGTCGAAAGACCGCGGCGGTGATTCTGACATTTGCCCTGGGCTGGCGGGCGGCCGCCAAAAGACTGCCCGCCAGCCCAGGGCAAATCAACCTTCCCACTAGGATGCCGGCTCAGAATTGAGCCGGCGGAGTGGGAAGGTGCGACGGGTGCAGTTGCACCCGTCGCGTATTTCAGTGTCTGCTGGGCAGACACTGAAATACTTTTTGGGGCCCTCTTACGGGGGCCCCTCGGCACCCCCTACCGCCATCCTGTTCATGGCGGGAGAGCCGCCATGAACAGGATGGCGGTAGGGGGTGTCAGAATCCCCATGGCGGCGGAGCGCGCTCCGCCGCCATGGAGGATTCAGACGGGCAGCGGAAAGTCGGCGGTACACCGCCGACTTTCCGTTTCTGGCCGCGGCTGAACCGCCGCGGTCAGAATGCCCAGCGGTGCACCGCCAGCCTGTTGGCGGTGCTACCGCCGACCTCCGCCATGGCGGTAATTACCGCCATGGTCAGAATGACCCCCTATGTCCCTAGAAAAGGGGTGTGGGGGGGAGGAAGACAGAAGGGCACACTCCCTCAGGATTAAGCAGGAAGAATACAGGGACTTAACCAAAGACAGTGCAACACGGTCCACATACTAACCAAACCCCATGGCTGAAGTTAAAGTGAATGGGGTGCTATCAAGTAGGTTTGCCTTGCGCAGGGTTACGAGGCAGGACTGGGCTCTTACCATTAATATTTGCCCTGGCTCTGGAAACACTGGTTGCCTGGGTCGAGCAGGATCCCTTGATTCAGGGTATACACTAGGAGGAGTCTAGGGAAGAGTGTGCTTCCCTCTACACAGACGATATCCTGTTCTATGTCATAGACTCCCCATGACGATCTCTAGACTGACTCAGACCCTCCGGATCTTTGGTCAGCAATCGAGATACACCATCAACTGGGACAAGTCCCTCATGCATTTAGTCATGGGTCTTGCACCCACCCTGCCCAGGGACACCCTAATGTCCATGTCAATTGAAGGTTTTAAATACCTTGAGATTTACGTCACAAAGGACCTACAACTCTTCTATCAGAAAAATAGGACCCCTATACTTGATCGCTTTGCCACAGATGTCCAATATTGGAGAAAACTGTCGCTCTGATTACTGGGAAAGGTGGCAAAGTTTAAGATGATGATGACTTTATCCAGGATCCTGTATGCTCTCCATAACACCCCCTACCGCGTTCCTGAGGATTTTTTCCAGAAGACGGAATCTCTGCTCCGCCTCCACCTCTAGGACTTGGGCCCGCCCTGCATTGCCCTTCAAAAGCTTACGCTTGGGGTGTATCATGGGGGGGCTTAGATATTAGAAAGTACTATTGGGCCACATAACTAGCAGTGGTCGATGATTGGGTATTTGCAGCATGGGATGACCCTGCGTTCAGACTGTAACGGCTGTCCTGGGGTCAACTGGGCTACCAGGGGGCGTTTTACAAATCGGCCAGCCTCGCCTTGCTCTGACCTCAAACGTTGACAGTGATGCAAGCCTGGAGGACTGCAACTGCCTTCGAGGGCTGGAAAGAAAAAATTGACAGGAATGACACCTTTGTGGCCCAGTGACACCCTGAAGGAGGTCAGAAAACTATGGGGATTCACAAAATGGAACCTCATTGGCATATCCACGGTTGGCAATGTATGGAAGGATGATTCCATGCTCGGCCTGACAGATATGCAAACACACTATGAGCTAGCACCCACAGTCGTTTAGATACATCCAACTGCAACATGAGTTACTGACACACATTCCCTGCCCTACTGAGGTTGAGGATGCTTCGTGCCTCGAGGACCGCATCCTCACAGAACCACTACCTTAGGGAACCATCTTACTCATCTACAAGAAACTTATTAACTATGCGCCGGACACCCTCTTGAGTTTGACACATCGGCTGTGGTGGATTGGGAAGATGACACGGACTGGTGCATGCGGGCAGACAGAAACTATATAATGATAGAGATTACCCACGCAAATGGGATAAAATGTGGTCACCATGGCGAGCATTTAGATGAATAGGGAAGTAGCCCCTATAGGAACTTGGGGCCACCCATATCTGTGATTAATGAGTTCATTGATCTGTTAACCATGCTTGAGCCAATGCATCGCTGACTTCCAATTTACATATGACGTTTGTACTACTTGAATGATATAAGGCTGTTTCGTGGCTTGTTTGTGTTCTACTGCTTTATAAAGCCTAATAAAAAACGTATAAAAAAAAAAGAACAGTTATGGATTGCTCACTGCCTGAGAGAGTGACTCAGAAGTATTGTCTTATGTAGGTGATATCTATCTGACAGATGATGACTTAAACACACACTTAGTGAAAGTAGATCAGATAGTGTTGGGATTTACCGAAAATGGCTACAAATTAAATGTCCAAAAATCAAAAATTGCCTTTCCTAGTATTGTGTTTTTGGGATACGAACTGTCCAATAAAGGTAAGAGTCTTACCCTGCACTTCTTAGAGAAGTGTGCTCTTTTAAACCATCAAACACGATAAAGAAATTACAGTCATTGTTAGGCTTCCTAATTTTTTGTACAGCATGTATACCAGATTATGTACAGGGGGCTAAACTGTTGTATGATTTAATTTGTCCAGATTTTTCTAGTATATTTTGAACATTAGAACAAACACAAATACTCAGATCATTGCAAACTGACATGCTTGCATCCAGACACACACTCGTATCAGCACAACAAATCTAGTGATACACGTCATTGCAGGATCCACTGGCTACATGTATGTCACCTTCAATGAAAGAGACACAGGGGGTCATTCCAACCTTGGCGGTAAAAGCCGCTCACCGCTGTCAGAAGACCGCCAACATACCGCTGCGACCGCGGTAAACCGCCATGGTCATTCTGACCCACAACAGGCAAACCGCCAAAATGCAGACATCCACAAAAGTCCACCATACAAAAGGCCAGCGAGAAACTGGCGATGACCAAACCTCCACCGTCACGCCAACAGAAATACGCCCACACTATCACGACCCACGAATCCACGCGGCGGTCTTTCAACCGCGGTAATCCATTGGCGGTACACACCGCCGCGCTCAAAATACACACACATTTACAAAACACATCCACATTGGACAAATCGAAAAACACAAACCTGATACACATACACACACCACTCCCACACACCCAACACAATATAAAACACACACCCACATCACCCACAAACCCCCACTTCTACAGAATCGGGACCACGCACTGAGAAAAAGAGAACTGAGCACCCAGACGCGCATTTTACTTTCACCCAGCAATATTTCCACGCACTTCACACAACACACCAATACACATCACCACACAATCCACCCCACACATCACCCACACCACCCCATGACACCGCAAAGACACCCCAGGTTCTCCGAGGATGAACTCAGGGTCATGGTGGAGGAAATTGTACGGGTAGAGCCACAGCTCTTCGGGACACAGGTGCAGCACACCATCATTGCCAGGAAGATGGAGCTATGGAGCAGAATAGTCGATAGGGTCAACGCTGTGGGACAGCACCCAAGAAGTAGGGACGACATCAGGAAGCAGTGGAACGACCTACGGGGGAAGGTGCGTTCAATGGTATCCAGGCACAACATCGCGGTGCAGCGGACTGGCGGCGGACCACCACCTCCTCCCCCAGAATTTACAACATGGGAGGAGCAAGTCTTGGCGATCCTGCATCCTGACGGCCTCGCAGGAGTAGGTGGAGGAATGGACTCTGGTAAGTCTCATCTTCACTAATTCATCCCTCACACCCCACCAGCATGCCAACTCATACCCCCACCCTCACCCTCACCCCCATCACATCCTGCTCCTTGCAAATGTCTCACCATCACAGCCCACCCATCCCAACACCAAGCCCTGCATGCGACCACAAAGCATGGACAGCCATCACCAAAGCATGCCCACTGCACATACCCATCCCCCACCAAATCACCATCACAAAAGCCCCCACACGGGAATGCCAGCACTGGGGTACAAGGGCACCCACCCATTACACGCTATGGCACACACAAATGCAATAACCATCCTTTATACCCCTGGAGGACCCGAACGCCACGTCACCGCGCAGGAGGGTCCACAAATGTCCACTCCACCCCCAGAAGAGGCCCACAGTGAGGACAGCACCTTTGTCGACCTGGATCTAGATGACCAGCCCGGCCCATCGGGGACCTCGGGACAGTCGGTTCCCCTCAGACAGCCACAGCCCATAGCAGACCTTCCCCCCTCTGGCAACACCAGCACAGCACCCACCCAGCGGGCCCATCCCTCAATCCCCAGGACACGTCAATCAGCGGTGTGTCCACCACTACAGGGCACCCAGGTTAACCCCCCACCCCAACAACAACAGGGACCTGGGGGCAGTGGTAGTGGGCACACGGTCCAGGGGACAGAGGCCCAGGGAAACAGGGGAACTGGGAGGGCTGCTGTGCGACAGGGGGGGGACAGGCCCAGGGAACCCACTCTCCACAAGGCCATCTCCTCCATCATGGGAGCCTACCACCACTCCCAGGAGACGATGGCGACGGTCCTGGCCAGGTTTTAGGAGATCCAGCTTCTGCAGGAGGAACAATATTTGGGGTTCAGGGAGGAACTACGAAACATCAGTTCCGCCCTGGCCACCATTGTAGGGGCTCTGAATCAGGTAGTCACCACATTGTGAGACACTGTGGCAGGACAAAGGGCCCCTGACACTAGCATGGACCAAGAACTGCCTACCACCTCCGCCGGCGTTAGTGGACAGGAGGCCCCGCCACAGGACCAACCGGCCACCAACATCCCACCCCCTGCAGAAGGAGAACCACCCCGCAAGCGGGCCCTGAGATCCAGGAAGAAGACAGAGTAAGATGCCAAGACCCCCGCCAGGAAAGGATACCTCCCTGATTGTCATCCCACTGTCCCACATTGACACCCTGTCCATTCTTATACTGCCCATGCTCCACTTTCCACAGGCATTTGGACATTGCACCTGTGATACTAATAGTCTGGACTCTGCCATGGACAATCCTCCACCATCACCCCTCACCGACTTGCAACCACCCACCAATATAGGACACTGAAATAAACAGTTATTCGACAAAACAATCAGGAGTCTGGCTGTGATTTTGTACTAATGTATTAGACATTACCGTCCCAAAATGCATATTTACATTGTGATGCCAACATACCACTGTCACACAGCTGTAGTCCATGGGGAAACAAAGCAGATGTCACGCAGTATGGCCCACATCTCTGAAATTGGAAGGGAAAGTCACAACTCAGTTACCATACATTGGGGGAAAAGGTCAGACAGTAGAGAGGTAGTAGGGGTTAAGTATATGTAATATGACTGGTTGGACTCTTACCTGTGTGTCATTGAAAATACTGCTGTATAACTGTGTTCCTGTTGTCTATGTCGTCCTCTTTGGCTTCCTCTTCTTCACTCTCCACAGGCTCCACAGCTGCTACAACACCACCATCTGGACCATCCTCCTGCAGAAAAGGCACCTGGCGTCGCAAAGCCAGGTTGTGAAGCATACAGCAGGCCACGATGATCTGACACACCTTCTTTGGTGAGTACAATAGGGATCCACCTGTCATATGGAGGCAGCGGAACCTGGCCTTCAGAAGGCCGAAGGTCCGCTCGATCACCCTCCTAGTTCGCCCATGGGCCTCATTGTACCGTTCCTCTGCCCTTGTCCGGGGATTCCTCACTGGGGTCAGTAGCCATGACAGGTTGGGGTAACCAGAGTCACCAATTAGCCACACACGGTGCCTCTGGAGTTGACCCATCACGTAAGGGATGCTGCTATTCCGCATGATGTAGGCGTCATGCACAGAGCCAGGGAATTTGGCATTAACATGGGAGATGTACTGGTCTGCCAAACACACCATCTGTACATTCATCGAATGATAACTCTTTCTGTTTCTGTACACTTGTTCACTCCTGCTGGGGGGTACTGAAGCCACATGTGTCCCATCAATGGCACCTATGATGTTGGGGATATGTCCAAGGGCATATAAATCACATTTCACTGTAGGCAAATCCTCCACCTCAGGGAAAACAATGTAGCTCTGCATGTATTTCAGAAGGGCAGACAACACTCTGGACAACACCTTGGAAAACATAGGCTGGGACATCCCTGATGATATAGCCACTGTTGTTTGAAATGACCCACTTGCAAAGAAATGGAGTACTGACAGCACCTGCACTAGAGGTGGGATCCCTGTGGGTTGGCGGATGGGTGACATCAGGTCTGGCTCCAGCTGGGCACACAGTTCCTGAATAGTGGCTCGGTCAAGCCAGTATGTCAGTATGACATGTCTTTCCTCCATTGTCGACAGGTCTACCAGCGGTCTGTACACGGTAAGATTCCTCCATCTCCTCGCATGTCCCAGCGGACGGTGCCTATGAAGGACAACAGCAAGCACAGAATCAATCAGCCCACAGGTACGTAACCACAGTTTGCACAAAACACAATTCCCAATGCATTGAATGGTTTGTAGGAGTGTTAATGCAAGGCCTAGGTATGTGTGACGCAGTTAAAAGTAAGCCATGTGGGCCCTTGGAATGGTGGCTGCCTCACCTGTGAAGTGTGACAATGGGATGTGAGGTCAATGCGCTGGCGTGGCACACCGTGGCGGTCGAAGACCGCGGCGCAAAGCAGCATTGGTTAACATTGAACCCTATGGGTCTCAGGAGCCAATGACGATGTGCGCCGGCGGTCGCGGTAAGCACCTCCGCGGTACGCACCACATCGGGCGTGACCGCCATTTTCTATCTGCTTAATCACTCGATACCTGATCTTCGACAGGAGAGGACCTACACTGCAAGTGCTACTGTGACCTCGGTCTGGAAGAGACAATGGCTCATGCGACTGGGGAAAGGGCCCCTGCCTTCACTGCTCAGGAATTGGAGAAACTCGTGGATGGGGTCCTCCCCCAGTATGCGCTACTCTACGGTCCTCCAGACCAACAGGTAAGTACACTGGGACCATGCTTTGTGGCCAATGCCTGTGTTGAGTCGGTGGATGAAAGATGGTGGGGAGGGGAGCGAATGAGGCATGCATCAAACGACGGATGACAGGATGTGCCACATGGCAAGGGTAGGGATGGGGGGCCACTCACATTGAGGGTGCAGAAGGTGATGACTCTTTTTCTCCCCCTGTACATTTCACATAGGTCAGCGCCCCTCAGAAGATAGACATTTGGCGTGCCATCGCCAAGGACGTCCGGGCCCTGGGGGTCCACCACAGAAGGGGCACCCACTGCCGGAAGAGATGGGAGGACATCCGACGCTGGAGTAGGAAGACGGCGGAAGCTCAGCTGGGGATGGCCTCCCAACGTGGGAGGGGTGCCAGTCGTACTTTGACCCCCCTGATGTCCCGGATCCTGGCGGTGGCCTACCCCGATTTGGATGGGCGCTTGAGGACATCACAGCAGACACAAGGGGGTGAGTACAACCTCATTCTGCTGACTTTGCGCGCAGTGGAGGTGTCTGGGTGGGGGAGGAGGGCTGTGGGTATCCCTAGGCCAGGGCGATTTCTGTAGGCTAGGCCCCTCCGTAAGGCATGGCCCTGTGCCCCGCCCCCCACCTCTGTAGGGTGCCAAGTACAGTTATCCATGGCCTTGTGTCATCTATGTGTGCACTCAACATGTTGTTATTTCCCCCCCCCCTTTTTTGTGGTCTTCCTGTTCATGTGTGCATTAGCATCATCAGGCGGAGGAGAAGTGGCATCGGAGCATGAGGGAGCTGCATCCCACATGGCCCTGGAGGGCCATGCAATGGATTCCGAATACACCAGTGGGACGGAGGGCGAGGGGAGCTCCACAGCGGGGACTCGTGCAGACATTAGTGACACGGACTGTCCTCTGAAGGGAGCTCCCTTGTGGTAGCGGCAACATCCGTGCCCCCCGCACCAACAGGTACAGCCGCCACCCAGCGCACCAGCACCGCCCTCCCAGCAGCCCCTCAGCGTTTGGCCCGTGCCCACTCACCCAGGAAGGTGGGCATCTCCTTCGCACCAGGCACCTCAGGCCCTCCCCCTGTCACCCCTGCTGCCCTCAGTGAGGAGGTCATTGACCTCCTGAGGACGCTCATTGTTGGGCAGTCTACCCTTTTGAAGGCCATCCAGGGTGTAGAAATGGAGGTGCACCAGAGTAATGCATACCTGGAGGGCATTCATTCTGGTCAGGCTGCCCATCAGCGATCGTTCAACACTCTGGCCTCAGCACTGATGGCAGCAATTGTCCCTGTCTCTAGCCTCCCCCCTCCAACTTCCTCCACCCATACCCTATCACCTGTACCTCTGCCTATCCCAGACACACCATCAGACCAGCCTGCACACACCTCAACACCCAAGGGAAGCTCATCCAGACATAAGCACCACACATCACACAAGCATTCACACAAGCAACATCCACATACAGACATACCAACACCCACTGCCTCCACTGTGTCCCCCTCCTCCTCGGCTCCCTCCTCCCTCCCTGTCACGTCTCCACTCACACCTGCATGCACAACATCTTCAGCCACTACGTCCATCACCAGCACACCCACCAGAACCCCCAGCACACGTGCAGTCACCACTCCTACTACATTTACACGTCCCCTGTGTCCTCTCCCACTGTGTCTGTGACCCCCTCTTCCAAGCTACACAAACGCAGGCAGCCGCCCACCCAACAGCCATCCACCTCACGACAGCATCCAGCCCAAGCACCTGCACCCAAAGACACCAGACTGAAAACTCCTACAACCACAACCTCTTCCTCCACTCCCATACCCACTACACCTACCCGTCCCTCTGTTCCTAAATTGCTTTTCCTTTCCAAACTTGACCTCTTTCCAACAACTCCCCCACCCCGTCCATCTCATAGGACTCCAGTCAGCACCTCAGCCACCACAAAAGCGGGACCTGTAATGACAGTGTGCCATGGACTGTGGAGTTCCCCACCCTCAAGGGCAGCCAGTTCAGTAAGGAGCCAAGGCACGGCCAGCCCACCCCCGGTAAAACATCCGAAGATCAGTGGCCGGCGCGAGAGGCCGAAGACACCAGGGACCAAAATCCCTACCATGGCTCCGGCAGGAAGTGTGGTGCCACCTGGCACACCATGAGTATAACGTAGTTTACTCTCCATTAACATAGCAAACATAGGAATGGAAATCTTAAATTCAAATATAAAACATACAATATATTTCAATTTAGATATTTATTATAGCTAATTAAACATTCAGTTCGCACATAATATAATCAACATAGAATCAACCCCCAAAAAATATATAATACAACCCCCTACCCTAAATGAAACATACATATATGAAAACATAAATAACGTAACAGTAAATACGCAAAAATAAACAAATAACACAGAACCAACAAAATCACAAAATAGTATACATACAAAATTACAACTGCCTCATACATGAGAGGATATTTAAACAGCACAATAAAGTTACTGCTTTGATGCTACAATTATGCGTTGTAGTTTGGATTGTATAAAATTCAACATAACAGCCAATTCTAGGTTATAATTTCCTGATTCAAATTCTCGTGTTACAGGCCTGATGGTAGCCAATCCTGGTCAGGGCTTCAAATTTGCCAATTTCAAACACTTCATGCCAATGTTCAAGACATGCCAATTTACAAGCCGACGCGCGTTTCGGTGAGTGAAGAAAAATATAAATACACCTTCATCAGGACTTTATGATTCAGTATAATTGGCATACGTACATCTTGTAACCTGCCTATCAAAGAAACATCAAAATTATTCATTACAATTCTTTGCATAGGGGGAAGGCTCGAATCATGTCAGATTTGCAACCAGACCAACTCAAGTGACTTAATTAAGAAAAAACACCGATAAAGTGCCCAAGATCAAAGTCTATAAAACCAATGCTTAATAAAGGTAAATAAATCTAAAGATCCAAGGAAAGCACCATTAGTGTCCAGCAAAATACTAGATAAAGTGCAGAAATAGAATCACCTATAGCATAAAAGTGTTGGATTACCACCGAGAGAATCTAGTCAAGAATAGTAATAGCCTAGTTTGTTTATATTAAAATAAGATAAAATACCTTAGATATGAAAGAACTTAGATATCCCTTACAGGCTGGATTAAACACTCTCCAACTTCAAATTTGTAGTCCAAAATGAAGGACTAACACATGGATATAGCTAAATGAAGCTATGCTTTCTCACTCTAAAAGCAAACATAATGAAATCATTAGCTTGCACAGGGCAGGAAAGTCCACAGGTTAGAAAAGAAAAAATCTGCTCATATGTACAATCGCTAACTACAGACTTACCTACAAGTTCACATGGTTTAAAAAACGTAATCCACAGGGGAAACCCACAAGGATACCAAACTGGTAGGGAACAACTTGCTAACTGCAAGGGAACAGGGGGGAGTCATGAGCCAGATAGAAATGACACAATCCAGACGGTATAAAATAATTCAATCCACAAAGGTTCAGCAAAGCTAGCCTACCAGTATCAGCAGGATCCAGGACATATGACCAGCACGATGATCTCTCGAGGAGCAATAACCCGTACTTCCCCAGCTGCCTCCTATTTAAACCAAATCACCACAGGTGATGCGATGAACATAGAAACAGGCCCGTAGGGGCCATCTAAGGAAGTGGTCAAACATGCGCCATCTTAGAACCGTCAAAACAGCATGAAATATGCCAAAATCTACAGAGAATAAGAGGTACAATCAAACTGTAGAGTCATAGCCATATAGTAGTGGCAAAAGGAAATAACCAAAAATAAAAAATAATTAAAAATAATGGCCAATTTTAAATCAAACCAAAGAGTAGATATCACTTACCAGCACGCCCAAAACAGTGGGCGCCATCTTGGAATGTCAAAGTACAGGGCACTCAATGTCCCAAGGGTAGGCACAAAATGGGTTAGTAAAATACAATACGTATCGTGTATATAATACAAATCGATAACATAAGGTTTTATAAGAAGGAACCGAAAACGGTTTTATCGTATAAAGTGAAGAATTCACTTCAAAGTAAGATAAAGGGCCACCACAGGAGAGCACAAAGCAACCCTGTGGTAGGCACCTGGAAAAAGATTGACCCCTCAGGCAATCCTGTACATAAGTACTCAGATGGCATTGCTCCAAGGGAGATCTTCGTTCAGGCCATTCTCATATGTGTTTAAAGAAAAAATCCAAAACACTTCTTTCTTTTTCCTTTGTTTTTCAGGGTCCACATCGTTTCTTGTCAGTACTTTCTCAAGAATAATCCACCTGATATCTACCTCCTTGTGGTTTAAAGATAACCAATGAGCAACTAGGGGGGCGTTGATCTTTTGTGTCCTAATCGCAGATTTATGTTCCGATAGCCTAGTTCTAAATTCCCTGGAGGTCTCACCTATATATCCCAGGTTGCAGGGGCAAATAATCAAATAAATTACATTTTTAGATCTACAATTAGTCATGTCCATAAATGGGATAGTCTTGTCATTGAATGTAAACTCTTTGGCAACAATGGCTGAGTCACAGGCGTGGCATTGGCCACATTTGTAATTGCCCGTAACTGGATTAGATCCTGTTAGTGACTTTTGGCCAAAAGTAGATACAAAATTGGTAGCTGATTTCACCAAATGGTTCCGTAGGTTTTTGTTCCTCCTGAAAGCGAACAATGGTTTTTCAAGTTTATCCGCTTCAGTATTGGAATTCAAAATGTGCCATTCTTTGTTAATAATACCCCTGATTTGATTATTCAGGGTAGAATGGTGAATCACACAGGCTAGCCGGTCACTGGTCTTGCATCGTTGTTTTGAAAACAGGGCCTCACGGTTATAAAACTTGGCTCTTTTTAAGGAATCTTTGATGGTTCTAATCGGATAACCTCTCTGCTCAAATTTGCACGTAAGATCTGCGGCATGTTTCAAAAAGTCTGCCATGCTGGTGCAATTTCTCCTGAGTCTCAGGAATTGTGAAAAAGGAATAGACTGCTTCTGGTTACGGGGATGGAAACTATCAAAGTGAAGCAGCGTATTCCTAGCCGTGGGTTTAGTGTATAGGGTCATAAGCAAGTGCCCTTGATAGTGTTTGATATACACATCCAGGAATTCAACCAAATGATGGTCGTATTTAATCGTAAATCTGAGGTTGCTGTCACACAGATTGAGCCAACTGTAAAATTCTAGTAGTTGGTCTTCACTGCCTTTCCAAATGAAGAAAACATCATCAATAAATCTACTCCAGGCCTGCACATTCTCATAGAAAGGGGCCATTTCATTGTAAATGAACTTGTCCTCGAATGCTCCCACATATAGGTTCGCCACACTAGGTGCACAGGCAGCACCCATACTGACTCCTTTGATTTGGTGATACATTTTGCCATTAAAATCAAAGTAGTTATTAAATAGTACAGTTTCCAAACATGTCAGAATGAAACTCAATGCTGGATCATCTCCCCGTCTGTTTAGATATAGTGCTACAACATCAATGGCTTCTTGCTGAGGTATATTCATATATAAAGACTCAAGGTCCATGGTCACCAGATATTCCCCATCAGGTCTATATTGCAGGCCCTCGATCTTAGAAATGAAGTGGCCTGTGTCTCTGATGTAAGATGGTAAAAGGGCTACCATCGGTTTCAGAAAGGTATCAACGTACTTTGACAATGGCTCAATGGCCGAGCCTATGGTGGATACAATCGGACGCATAGGTGGATTACTGGCATCCTTGTGAATCTTAGGTAGACCATAGATAATCGGGATTCTAGTATGGACTGGAGTCAAAGGTGGGGAAGGGCCACAGGCGAACAGGGAAGGCTGGGAAGGGCAGCACGCCCGACAAGTCCGCCAGCAGCCCAGCTGACCAGGAGGGTCCCGCCAGCCCCATCCCAGGTGGGCAGGAGGACACCCACAGGCCCGGTACTTCAGCCCAGGAGGGCCCCGCCAGCCACACGACAGATGGGCAGGAAGGCACCGCCAGCCACAGGTCAGGTGGCGAATGACCTCCATGCCATGGCCGGATCCGCTGAGCTGGACACTCATCCGATGCACCGCTGCACTGGGCACCGCCATCTCAAGCACCGCTGAACAGGGCAAGGCCATCTCAAGCACCGCTGAACTGGGCCCTTCATCTCAAGCACCGCTGAACTGGACCCTTCATCTCAAGCACCGCTGAACTGGGCCCTTCATCTCAAGCACCGCTGAACTGGGCACCGCCGTCTCAAGCACCGCTGAACTGGGCACCGCCGTGTCAAGCACCGCTGAACAGGGCACCGCAGTCTCAAGCACCGCTGAACTGGGCCCTTCATCTCAAGCACCGCTGAACTGGGCCCTTCATCTCGAGCACCGCTGAACTGGGCACCGCCGTCTCAAGCACCGCTGAACTTGGCCCTTCATCTCAAGCACCGCTGAACTGGGCCCTTCATCTCAAGCACAGCTGAACTGGGCACCACCGTCTCAAGCACCGCTGAACTGGGCACCGCCATCTCAAGCACCGCTGAACTGGGCACCGCCGTCTCAAGCACCGCTGAACAGGGCACCGCCGTCTCAAGCACCGCTGAACTGGGCCCTTCATCTCAAGCACCGCTGAACTGGGCTCTTCATCTCAAGCACCGCTGAACTGGGCCCTTCATCTCAAGCACCGCTGAACTGGGCACCGCCATCTCAAGCACCGCTGAACTGGGCACCGCCATCTCAAGCACCACTGAACTGGGCCCTTCATCTCAAGCACCGCTGAACTGGGCCCTTCATCTCAAGCACCGCTGAACTGGGCCCTTCATCTCAAGCACCGCTGAACTGGGCACCGCCGTCTCAAGCACCGCTGAACTGGGCACCGCCGTCTCAAGCATCACTGAACAGGGCACCGCCGTCTCAAGCACCGCTGAACAGGGCACCGCCTTCTCAAGCACCGCCGAACAGGGCACTGCCGTCTCAAGCACCGCTGGCCCATTGGCGGAAGGGTCAGGCCCGCCTCTGTGTCGGGCAGGGCTGCACAAAGCACTCTGGGCACCAGTCCCCCTCCAGAACCAGTGGAGACTGTTATCCACTTGTGAGACTGTGGCTTTGCACTCCCCAGGATGTAACAGTGGGCAACCCACCCACTGTAGAGACTTGAGAGACTGTGGCTTTGCACTCCCCAGGATGTAACAGTGGGCAAACCACCCAATGTAGAGACTTGAGAGACTGTGGCTTTGCACTCCCCAGGATGGAACAGTGGCCATGGAGGCCCCTCGTGGATCTGGCGTCATGGACTCATCTGGCTGAGGTGCCCCCCTTTCCCTTCCCCCTGAGGTGCCTGTAGTTTTGCTATCTGATGCCCCTGCAGTGTTCTCTCCGTTGGAGTCAGGTATCCTGTGTGGGCTTTGCCCATGTGATTTGGGCCCAGTGGTCCACGGACAATGCCTGCTACAATGATCAGACTTTAAAATTTATGTATATAAAGGTTTTAGAAGTGTGATATATTTTTAAGCCAGTGATACAATATATTCCAATGTTTAGAATCATTTCCTTTTGTCTTTGCATTCTTCCGGGGTGTTTGAGGGGTGTAACTCTGAGTTGTTGCTATGCATTGATGTGTGTGTTGTAGTGGGTGAGGGTGGGGGTGGGTGTGTCGCGTATGTGTGTCCCTGTAATTTTTTCCCTCCCCCCTCCCCTGTGTCGTAGGTGCAGTACTCACCGTTGTCTTCTGCGCCGGTGTTCGTGCTCCTGGTAGAGGAGCAGGAAGACAATCGCTGGGAGGATGTGAAGTTCGGGTTCCATGCTGTCCAGATTCCTCGTGGGATGTATGTAGGTGAGTGTTTTCCGTTCGAAATGGCTGTTTCTGCCGTGTTTTTATCGGCGGGGCTACCGCCCCGGAAAAGGTGGCGGATTGGTAGGTTGTGATGCGGTGGGCGGTACATTGACTCTCGCCTGTCTGTTGGCGGTGACCGCCGCGCTGTTTGTTTGTCCCACCGTGGCGGGCGGTGTGTTGAAGTGGCAGTCTCTGTTGGCGGTTTCCGCCAGGGTCGGAATTCCATTTTTTTTAACGCCAGACTGTTGGCGGTTTAGCCGCCGCTTTAACACCGACCGCCAAGGTTGGAATGACCCCCACAGTGCCTACTGAATATAAATCACATTTATATTCCTATGCCGAAATGTGTTTTGCACCCATTTTCAAAATATTGACTACAGCTCAAATGGCTGTAATAAAGAAAAGACCACTAGCTGAGGAGAAACACATTGTTGTAACCTCTATTCCAGTCTTATTGGCTGTCACCAAGGCAAGCGTTACTAATGTGAAAGCCTTACATCCAAGATGGATACAGTGAGCCGCTTCCTTAACAGCTGCTGATGTAGACTATGGGGGTCATTATGACCCCGGCGGTGAGTGGTAATGTGGCGGCAATACCACCAACAGGCTGACAAAAACCATGGCGGTAGGCCCTACCAGTGACAGGGAAATTCCTCCCTGTCACAGATAGGCACCCTCCCCACCCCCCAACACATACCTGACACTCCCCCAACCCTCCCATCCAAACTCCCCCTCACCCCCTCCAATCCTCACACTCACCACCCACTCCCTCCGATCCTCACACTCCCCCAACCCTCTGATCCACGCACTCACCCCCCACCACCCCATACACGCACACACCTGCAGACACGCACCACACATACACCCAATCACTCACACAGGCATACACGCATACTTTCAGTCATGCTCGCACACTTTTTTACACACAATCACACTGACATGCAGACACGCACTCACTTCACCATTCTTACATGCATACAACCACGCAAACAACACAACACACACAGATGCATTCACACACACACTCAAACATTCATGCACACACTCAGACACACACAAACAACACCCCCAACCCTCCCATCCCCCTCCCCTGTCGGAAGCCTGACTTGCATTGCGGAAGGAGGTCTTCCGGCAGGGAATGGGAATGGGCACTGCTACAGCCAGCAGCACACCGCCAGGCCATATCACAGGTCATGATACAGCTGGCAGCATTCAACTGGCGAGTCGGTGCTGGTGGTAGCAGCGGCAGCTTACCACCATCCGCCAGTATGATCACTGCCAGATTTCCGCCGTTCTTGTGGTGGAAGTCCAGCAGTGAACATAATATGGTGGACGGATGGTAGCCGCAGTGATGGTATGTTGGCAGCCATCACCGCTAGGCGGGTTTTACTGCCATTGTTATAATGAGGGCCTATGTCTTTGACCCAACTTTGCAGACTCAAGAATGTCTTCAATATGAACAAGAATACCCTTGCCAAGTGACATTTTGCCTCTAGAGCAGTATGATTTTATAATATATACTGGTGGTTCAGCACAACCTACAATTGGCACCAAACCACAGTACTCGCCCGCTTGCACAGTGGTAGGTGGTGTCATGAAAAAATGCTAATTCCAGCCCATAAACCTGTTAAGGCAGTCCATAGGGGATTGCTCAGCACAGCTGGCTAAATTAAAAGCACTAATTCTGGCACTAGAGAATACAGATCTAGAATTCCAGACACTGGTCATATTGCAGGCATATTGCAGGTTTTTAAATCAAACTGTGTACCATGGAAATATCTGTTTTTGTCCTTTTATTTAACATGCATACAGAGACTTATGACAAAAAAGGCAGGCTGAACATTAAGCCTTTACAGAAATTACCCTTTTCAGTAGCTGAAAAGCCTTACCGCCAATTGGTTCATCTATGGCTTTATATCTTTACCAATCTCTACATTTCAATTTACACCCTGCTTGAAACATTATTATATAGGCAGATATGAAGCTATGGAGGATAGATTTGGTCAGGAGTCATGGTTTTGCCTTTCGATTACAAGTGTGTGCATGGGGAAACTGAACTCTTTCTTAGTGAAAACAAATGTAAAACTTTGTTTGGCCACTCATTACTCTGAAAAAAGGTAACGCTGCATGGCGCCTGTGATGCCTCAATAGCAAATGTAGTGTGTTATCTGAAAGGCACACTAGTCTCCTTGACTCCCCCAGTGTTCAGAATCTCCTGAATGGGAGTTATTTAGTTCTGAATGAGCAAGGTTGTTGTGGGATAAAACCAGGTGTCCAATATGTGGAGCCTGTCTCCAGGGTTGTGACCTGCTGTAGCAATGTGTTATTTGGGCCCACACTCATAGCAAGGGAAACTACTGCATGGACGTCCATCCCTATTTTTAGTGTGAACTTTGATAAGCTGAGCCAACTGAAAGTCTTATTGTTTTACAAGAATGTTCCTTTAACATCTGATAGAGAGACTTTTGATCTCCAAGTTGCAAGGTCTTCTGCTGAAATCCAATCGCTATTACACACTAACATGCCACAGCATTTCGGTGAACTTGTTCACCAGATATTCAATACATCAAATACCATGGGAGAGATGCACTTTTTCAAAACAGTTAGATCTGGTTTTGTGAGCACATTCCAGACTGTATTAGGAGTGATCCATTCCCTTCTGCACTCTTTGGTTTCCAGTGTTTTTGAAGGCATAGCAATTGTATTATTCCTAGTCATCTCTATTTTGTTTTTGTTTTGTCCTGCTCCTCAAATGGATGTCCCACCATGAGGCCAAATAGTGATAAATCTACCACACTTCCTGCTATGTCGTGAGTGCATGATGCACTGATTCGAAGTGTCTTTCCTCCAGGAATTGAACATGAACTGGTCTTTGTCATTTAGACCTGTGTGTTTACAATGTGTGCAGCCCGTGTTCTGCTGTGCCCTTTCAAGAGTGCACCAGACCCGTGTCTGGTTATACAATTGGTTTAGTCTGTGGACATGAGTTTGTTGAGGACCAACCTTCCGTGTTGTCCCATGAAGCTGTTATTGTTACTGGATCCGTACTATGAGCCATCTCTTTCAGTTGATATGGATGCTTTGGCTCCTGAATTTATGGAATCTTGCTTTAACCTAGTGGTCACACTATTGGATGCCTTGTCTTCAGCATTGGCTGAGTTGGCTGGATCTGACCATATCTGTTCTTTCGAACTTGCTTCTCAAGGCAGGTGAATCTGTTGTCTGGAGTTGAGGTTTCCTTCCCGGATCCCACTGTCTTTAAACATGGAAGTATGTCAGGAGCCTCCCAGACTACATTTGGCCCTTTGTTTTTAAACAAAATGGTGGTCATTACAACCCTGGCGGACGGTGTTAAAGCGGCGGTAAGACCGCCAGCAGGCCGGCGGACAAAAAAAGAGAATTATGACCCTGCCGGGAGCTGCCAACAAAGACAGCCACTTTAACACACCGCCCGCCACGGCGGTACAGACAAGCAGAGCGGCGGTCACCGCCAACAGACAGGCGGAACACAATGTACCGCCCATAGTATCACAACCCGCCAATCCGCCACCTTTTCCGGGGCAGATTCACCGTGGATAAAAACACAGCGGAAATAGCTTTGGCAATGGGAAAACGCTCACCTGAACACATCCCACGAGGAACAAGGACTCCATGGACCCAGAACTCCAAATACTCCCTGCCCTTGTGTTTCTGCTCCTCTACGACCATCATCTACGTAGCCGCCGAAGACAACGGTGAGTACTGCACCTACGACATGGGGGAGGGGGGAGGCAAAAGTTAGGGGGACACCCACCAAACAGCCCCACCCCCAACCTCGCATTATACAACATACACACCAATGCATTCACAAAAATCACAGTAACAACCTACAATCCCCCAGGAAGAATGAAAAGACAAAGCAAAATTCGGTCAAACATTGTAATGTGGCAATATACATGTCATACAAAAATATACAGATATATATGAAAATCAGTCATAATTATATACAGTACGAGAAGTAGTGTAGATATGTACACAACAATGTCAGTGCACCAACAGTCCAAAAATGCATACCTGCAAAGGGATACCTGACCACAATCGGAGAGAACACTGCCGGGGCATCAGATAGAAATACTACAGGCACCTCAGGGAGAAGGGAAGGGGGGGCACCTCAGCCGGATGACTGAAAAGCCAGATCCACAACGGGGCTCCATGCCCATTTATGTATCCTGGGGAGTGCAAAGCCACAGTCTCTCAAGTCTCTACAGTGGGTGGCTTGCCCACTGTGCCATCCTGGGGAGTGCAAAGCCACAGTCTCTCAAGTCTCTACAGTGGGTGGGGTGCCCACTGTGCCATCCTGGGGAGTGCAAAGCCACAGTCTCTCAAGTCTCTACAGTGGGTGGGGTGCCCACTGTGCCATCCTGGGGAGTGCAAAGCCACAGTCTCTCAAGTAGATGCAGGTCTCCACTGGTACTGGGGGGGACTGGTGCCCAGAGTGCTTCATCCTGTGCAGGACAGACAGAGTGGATGCAGGTCTCCACTGGTTCTGGAGGGGGACTGGTGCCCAGACTGGATGAGTCTCTCCGTGAAAGTTCCTGTCCTGTCACTGTCCCAGCTGGACATGGGATAAGGATGCCTGATGTGGCGGTCTATTCATTCCTACCCGGTGCTTGCCCTGTTCAGTGGTGCTTCGACATGGCGGCTCATGACTGTTCAGCAGTGCTTTGCCATGGCGGTCTTTGCCCTGTTCAGCGGTGCTTTGCCATGGCGGTTCAGGACTGTTCAGCGGTGCTTTGCCATGGGGGTCTTTGCCCTGTTCAGCGGTGCTTTGCCATGGCAGTCTTTGCCCTGTTCAGCGGTGCTTCGACATGGCGGTCTTTGCCCTGTTCAGCGGTGCTTTGCCATGGCGGTCTTTGCCCTGTTCAGCGGTGCTTCGACATGGCGGTCTTTGCCCTGTTCAGCGGTGCTTCGACATGGCGGTTCAGGACTGTTCAGCGGTGCTTTGCCATGGTGGTTCTGGTACGGACATTGGTGTGTGGCATGACGTTCCCTACACTGGGCATTGGTGTGTGGCATGACGTTCCCTACACTGGGCATTGGTGTGTGGCATGACGTTCCATCATAGCCCACCTGGGCTGTGGCAGCCGGGCCCCTCCTGGGCTGTGACTTCGGTGGTGGCGGTGGTCTCCTGACCAGTGACGATACTTGTGCCCTCCTGGGCTGTGACTCCGGCGGTGGTCTCCTGACCAGTGACGATACTTGTGCCCTCCTGGGCTGTGACTCCGGCGGTGGTCTCCTGACCAGTGACGATACTTGTGCCTTCCTGGGCAATGACTCTGGCGGTGGTCTACTGACCAGTGACGATACTTGTGCCCTCCTGGGCTGTGACTCCGGTGGTGGTCTCCGGACCAGTGACGATACTTGTGCCCTCCTGGGCAATGACTCCGGCGGTGTTCTCCTGACCAGTCATGATACTTGTGCCCTCCTGGGCTGTGACTCCGGCGGTGGTCTCTGGACCAGTGACAATACTTGTGCCCTCCTGGGCAATGACTCTGGCGGTGGTCTCCTGACCAGTGACGATACTTGTGCCCTCCTGGGCTGTGACTCCGGCGGTGGTCTCTGGACCAGTGACGATACTTGGGCCCTCCTAGGCTGTGACTCCGGCGGTGGTCTCTGGACCAGTGACGATACTTGTGCCCTCCTGGGCTTTGACTCCGGCGGTGGTCTCCTGACCAGTGACGATACTTGGGCCCTCCTGGGCAATGACTCTGGCGGTGGTCTCTGGACCAGTGATGACGGTGCTGGTGGTTGTGTCTCGACCGCCGGAAATGATGGCGCACTTCTCCGCCGTGACACTCACAACAGGCTGGGCAGACTTCCTCTGGCCCTTCCCCACCTTTGGTGGAGTCACAGCTGACTCTCCAATCCCCTTGGAACCCATGTGAGTTGTTTTCCCAGCAGGAGTCTTCACACGGTCCCGTCGTCCACTCTCCAATTTTAGAGCCTTTACAGGGGGTGGGCTGCCAGTGCCTTGGCTCCGGGTCATACTGCCTGCCCTGGTGGCCGGTGCGCTCCACAAACCTTGAACAGGCACCACTGGTATTGGAGGCTTTTTGGCTGAGGCGCTACGACGGGACTGATGAATTGGAGGGGGCCCAAAAAAGGTCAACTTTACAGAGGGACAGTTTCTGACGAACACTGGGATGGGTAGTTGGAGGGGGCCTAGGAGTGGAGGAAGAGGAGGTGGTTGTCGGAGGTGTCACTTTAGGTGTTTTGGGTGCAGGTACTGGAGGCTGTCGTGAGGTGGATGGATGTTGGGTGAGTGATTGCCGGTGTTTGTGTACTTTGGGAGGGGGCGTCACAGACACACTGGGCGAGGACATAGGGGACGTGTAAATGGGAGTGGAGGTGGTGAGTGCAGGTGAGCGGCTTGTGGTGCTGGGTCTCCTTGTGCGATTCATGGTGCCTGTAGATGTGGTGCATGCAGGTGTGTATGTAGAGGAGACTGGGAGGGAGGAGGGAGAAGAGGAGGAGGGGGACACAGTGGAGGCAGTGGATGTTGCTGTGTCTGTACGTGGGTGAGGCTTGCGTGAGTGCCTGTGGGTTGTGTGGTGCCTATGTTTGCTTGAGCTACCTGTGTGTGCTGACTTGTAGGTGTCTGGTCTGTAGGTGTGCTTGGGATGGGCTGGGGTACAGGAGATTGGGTCTGGGTGGAGGAGGTTGGAGGGGGCAGGCTAGACACAGGGACAATGGCTGCCATCAGTGCTGAGGCCAGAGATTGCAGGGTTCGCTGAAGGACAGCCTGACCAGAATGAATGCCCTCCAGGAATGCATTACCGTGTTGCAACTCTCGTTCTACACCCTGGATGGCATTCACAATGGTAGACTGTCCAACAGTGAGTGACCTGAGGAGGTCAATGGCCTCCTCACTGAGGGCAGCAGGGGTGACTGGGGCAGGGCCTGAGGTGCCTGGGGCGAAGGTGATGCCCACCCTCCTGGGTGAGCGGGCACGGGGCGAACGCTGAGGGGCTGCTGGGAGGGCGGTGCTGGTAGGGGAGGTGGCGGCTGTACCTGTAGAAGTGGGGCGCACAGATGGTGCCGCCACCACAAGGGAGCCCCCATCGGCGGACGAGTCCGTGTCGCTGCTTGGTGATCCGGTGGCCGACCTGAAGCTCCCCTCGCCCTCCGTCCCACTGGTGCATTCAGAGTCTGTGGTGTGGCCCTCAATGGCCATGTGGGATGCAGCTCCCTTGTGCTCCGGTGCCACTGTACCTCCGCCTGATGATGCTGATGTACAAAAGGACAGGGAGAGCAGAAAAAGGGGGGAGACAGAAGAAAGAGAGTTTTAGTGCATGGCATACCGCTACCATTGGCGGACAAGACAAACACAGCAGCCCCCTGCATTACGCCGTGCTCCTGCCCTCTGCACATGCAATTCCTGGGATATAGCCTACATGGCAAAGGTGGACATCTGCGCACATGGATGCCACAGGGGCAACTATACCTCGACTTGGCACTCTGCTGAGGTGGGGTAGAGTGCCACATGGCCTACAATACGGAGGGGTTTGCCTACCGAACTCGCCCTGGCCTAGGGACACCCACAGCCCACCTCCCCCACCCAGACACCTCCACTGTGCGCTAAGTCCGCAGAATGAGAGTGTACTCACCCCCTTGTGTCTGTTGTGATGCCCTCAAGCGCCCATCCAACTCCGGGTAGGCCACCGCCAGGATCCGGAACATCAGGGGGGTCATGGTGCGACGGGCACCCCTCCCACGTTGGGAGGCCATCCCCAGCTGAGCCTCCGCTGTCTTCTTGCTGCAGCGGCGAATGTCCTCCCATCTCTTACGGCAGTGGGTGCCCCGTCTCTGGTGGGCCCCCAGGGTCCGGACCTCCATGGCGATGGCACGCCAAAAGTCCCTCTTCTGGTGGGCGCTGACCTACATGACATGCACAAGGAAAGAGGAACAGTCATTAACAACTGCACCGTCGTTGTGAGTGGCCCCCTCCCTACTCTGGCCATGTGGCCCATTCATTCCCATGCATTAATGTACTATGAACTCTGCCCCCTTCCCTCTTCCAACCAGCCCTCTCCACCCAGGCCTAGCCCATACCACGTGCTCCCTGTGTACTAACCTGTTGGTCTGGAGGACCGTAGAGTAGCGTGTACTGGGGGAGGACCCCGTCTACCAGTTTCTCCAACTCCTGTGCAGTGAAGGCAGGGGCCCTTTCCCCAGACGCAGGAGCCATCGTCGCTTCCAGACCGAGGTCACAGCAGCACTTGCAGTGTAGGTCTTCTCCTGTCGAAGGTCAGGTATCTAGTGATTGAACAGATAGAAAATGGCGGTGACGTCCGCGGCGGTGCGCATCATCACCGCCGGCGCACCTGTTCATTGGCTCCTGGGACCCATAGGGTCCAAAGTTAACCAATGCAGCATTGCGCCGCGGTCTACGACCGCCTAACGCGACGGTGTGCAACGCCAGCGCAGTTACCCCACAATCCCATTGTCCCAGTTTAGAGGTCAGGCAGCCGCCATTTCAGCGGCCCACATGGCTTAATTTACCTCTGCGTCACACATAGCTAGGCCTACACTCAACACACATACAGGAAGTGTTCTGTGAGTGGTGTAGTCTTGTGTGTAACTGTGGGTACATACCTGGAGGAATAATGACTGATTCTTCGCTGTTGTCCTTCGTAGGCACCGTCAGCTGGGACAGTTGAGAAGATGGCGGAATCCTCCGGTGTACCGACCGCTGGTGGACCTGTTGACAATGGAAGAGCGACATGTCATCGTCACCTACCGGTTTGACCGTGCCACAATCCAGGAACTATGTACCCAGTTGGAGCCAGACCTGATGTCACCAATCCGCCATCCGACTGGAATCCCCCCTGACGTGCAGGTGCTGTCAGTGCTCCATTTCCTTGCAAGTGGGTCTTTTCAGACAACAGTGGCCATGGCATCAGGGATGTCCCAGCCTATGTTTTCCAACGTGTTGTCCAGAGTGCTGTCTGCCCTGCTGAAACAGGTACAGGGATACATCATTTTCCCTGAGGTGGCAGATTTGCCTACAGTGAAAGGTGACTTCTATGCCCTTGGACATATCCCCAACGTCATAGGTGCCATTGATGGGACCCATGTAGCTCTGGTCCCCCCCCCACAGGAGTGAACAGGTGTATAGGAACAGGAAGAGTTATCATTCAATGAATGTCCAGATGGTATGTTTGGCAGACCAGTACATCTCGCAGGTAAATGCCATGTTCCCTGGCTCAGTGCATGACGCCTACATCCTGCGAAATAGCAGCATCCCTGATATGATGGGTCAACTCCAGAGGCACCGTGTATGGCTATTGGGGAACTCTGGTTACCCCAACCTTTCCTGGCTATTGACCCCAGTGAGGAATCCCAGGACCAGGGCAGAGGAACGCTACAATGAGCCCCATGGGCGGACTAGGAGGGTGATCGAGCGGACCTTCGGCCTCCTGAAGGCCAGGTTCAGGTGCCTCCATATGACAGGTGGATCCCTATTCTACTCACCGAAGAAGGTGTGCGAGATCATCATCTCCTGCTCCATGCTCCATAATTTGGCTTTGCGACGCCAGGTGCCTTTTCAGCAGGAGGATGATCCAGATGACGGTGTTGTTGCAGCTGTGGAGCCTGTGGACAGTGATGAGGAGGAAGCTGAGGAAGAAGACAACGACAACAGGGAGTCAGTCATACAGCAATATTTCCAGTGACACACAGGTGAGAACATTTTCATGTTTAACATTACATTAACTTTCACACGTCTACCTCTATCCGGTTTGTCGATTTCAAACACTATTTGGTAACTGAGTTGTACCTTTCCATTACGGTTTCACAGGTGTGGTTACCAACGTGTCATCTGCTTGCATCCTTCAAGGACTTGTGATGTGTGACATAGGTATGTTAGCCTTACAATGGGAAACGCATTATGACACTGTCATTGATAATACATAATTAGTCAATCACAGACTGACTCAAGATTGTTTTGTGTTTCAAGGGTGTTTATTGAAGTGCTCAGAAATGTGAGGGGGTTGTAAAAAGAGGATGGGTGATGACATAGGAATGTCCATGGCAGAGTCCAGTCTATTACTCTCACAGATGCACTGCCCATCTGGGCATAGGAAGTGGAGCTGGGGCAGTTTAAGTATGGACAGGGTAACAAGGTGGTACAGTGGGAGGACAAACAGGGTGGTCTCATTTCCTGGCGGGGGTCTTGCCATCTTGCTCTGTCCTGTTCCTGGATCTCAGGGACTGCTTGCGTGGTGGTTGTCCGTCTGCAGGGGGTGGGGTGCTGGTGTGTTGGTCCTGTGGCGGGGCGTCCTGTCCACTAGCGCCGGCGGAGGTGGTGGGCAGTTCATTGTCCTGGCTAGTGTCAGGGGCCCCTTGGAGTGCCACAGTGTGCCTCATGGTGTTCTGTATGTCCTTCAGCACCCCTACGATGGTGCCCAAGGCGGAGCTGATGGTCCTGAGCTCCTCCCTGAACCCCAAATACTGTTCCTCCTGCAGGCGCAGGGTCTCCTGAAACTTGGCCAGGACCGTCGCCATCGTCTCCTGGGAGTGGTGGTAGGCTCCCATGATGGAGGAGAGGGCCTCGTGGAGAGTGGGTTCCCTTGGCCTGTCCGCCCCCTGTCGCACAGCAGCCCTCCCAGTTACCCTGTGTTCCTGTGCCTCCATCCCCTGGACCGTGTGCCCACTACTACTGCCCCCAGGTCCCTGTTGTTGTTGGGGTGGTGGGTTATCCCGGGTTCCCTGTAGTGGTGGACACACCGCTGATTGACCTGTCCTGGGTAGGGAGGTTTGGGCCCGCTGGGTGGGTGCTGTGCTGGTGTTACCAGAGGGTGGAAGGTCAGTGTTGGGCTGTGCTTGTGCAAGGGGAACCGACTGTCCTGAGGCCCACGATGGTCCGGGCTGGTCATCAGGATCCAGTAGGGCAGAGCTGCTATCGTCACTGTGGGCCTCTTCTGGGGGTGGAGTGGTGTTGTCTGGACCCTCTGGTGTGGTGACGGTCCTTCGGGTTCCTGCAGGGGCATAAGAGCATGATTATTGCATTTGTGTGTGATGGTGTGCAATGGGTGGGTGTCTGTGTATCCCAGTGCAAGCATTCCTGTGTGGGGGCTTGTGTGATGATGGTTAGGGGGTTGTTCTGGGTATGTGCAGTGAGCATGCTTAGTGAGGGGTGACCATGCTTAGTTGTGTCATGCAGGGCTTGGTGTTGGGATGTGTGGTTTGTGTTATTAGTACATTAGTGAGGAGTTGGAGTGATAGGGGAGGGGGTGAGGGTGGGGGTGTGTGAGAGCATGCAGGTAGGGTGGGGGATATGATAGTTAAGATTTGACTTACCAGTGTCCCATCCTCCACCGACTCCTCCGAGGCCCTCTGGATGCATGATGGTCAAGACTTGCTCCTCCCATGTTGTTAGTTGTGGGGGAGGAGGTGGGGGTCCGCCGCCAGTCCGCTGCACCGCGATGTTGTGCCTGGAGACCGTTGAACGCACCTTCCCCCGTAGGTCGTTCCCCCGTAGGTCGTTCCACCTCTTCCTGATGTCCTCCCTATTTCTTGGGTGCTGTGCCACAGCGTTGACCCTGCCACTATTCTGCGCCATAGTTCCATCTTCCTGGCTATTCATGTGTGCTTTACCTGTGAGCCAAATAGCTGTGGCTCTACCCGGACGATTTCCTCCACCATGACCCTGAGCTCCTCCTCGGAGAAGCGGGGGTGTCTTTGGCGTGACATGGGGTGGTGTGTGTGATGTGTGGGGTGGTGTATGTGGTGATGAGTGTGGTGATGTGTAGTGGTGTGTGGTGTTTGGTGCGTGGATTTTGTGTGGGTGATGGTGTTGTGTGCCTCTGTGTGATGGGGTTGTCTATTCTGTGCTCTCTCTCTGGCCTTCGTTCGTGATTTTTCGGTCGTAGGGGTTTGTGGGTGATGTGGGTGTGTGTTTTATATAGTATTGGGTGTGTGGGAGTGGTGTGTGTATGTGTATCAGGTGTGTGTATTTTGAATTGTCCAATGTGGCGGTGTTTTGGAGATGTGTGTGTATTTTGAGCGCGGCGGTGTGTTCCGCCAATGGAATACCGCGGTTGAAAGACCGCCGCGTGGATTCGTGGGTCGTAATAGCATGGGCGTGTTTCTGTTGGCGTGGAGGTGGAGGTTTTGTTTTCGCCAGTTTATCACTGACCTTTGGTGTGGCGGAGTTGTGTGGGTGTCTGAATTTCGGCGGATTCCGAGCTGTGTGTCATAATAGCTGTGGTGGAATCCCGCGGCCGTGGCGGTGTATTGGCAGTCTTCTGCACTGCGGTAAGCACCTTTTACCACCAATGTTGTAATGACCCCCAATGTGTTTTATAAGTTTTATTAGCTTTTAATTGGCATATGTTTTACTATGTGTAGCGTTCATTTGCTTTTATTACTGAAGTGCTTTTCATATTTTAAACATAAAGGGGGTCATTCTGACCTCGGCGGTAAAAGGCCCTTACCGCCGGTCAGAAGTCCGCCATTCTACCGCCGCGCCACCAGAACCCCACCTCCTGCTGAAGAACAACCACCCCGCAAGAGGAACCTGAGATCTCAAAGGAAGACAGAGTAGGATGCCAAGCCCCCCGCCAGCCTAATATCCCCCCGGATGTCATTCCACTGTCCCACAGTGTCACCCTGTCCAACCTTGAACTGCCCCTGCTCCATCCTTCCACAGGCATATGGACAATGCACCTGTGCGACCGAGAACTGGACTCTGCCATGGACATAACTCCACCCTCACCCATCACCGTTTTAATATCATGTACCAATATATAGCACTAAAAATAAATCACTCATTGCACAGAAATCATTCTGGAGTCAGCCTGTATTATTTACAAATGTATAACACATTACTTATCAATAATGTTCTGTTATTTATGTGTGGACAACATACCGATGTCAATAAGCATTAGTCCATTGGCTAACCAAGCAGAAGTCACGCAGTGGGTCCTACAGCACTGAAAAGGGAAGGGAAAATCAAACATCAGTTTAAAAGAACTGGGGGGAAATACACAAAGTAAAGATGCAGGGGGCTTTCAGTAAATGTTAAATGGCGTGGGTGATTCCTACCTGTGTGCTACTGAAAATACTGTTGGATAACTCTGTCCCTGTTGTCTGGGTCGTCCTCTTCGTCTTCCTCCTCTTCACTCTCCGCAGGCTCCACAGCTGCTTCAACACCACCATCTGGACCATCCTCCTGCAGGAAGGGCACCTGACGTCGCAATGCCAGATTGTGAAGCATACAGCAGGCCACGATGATCTGGCACACCTTCTTTGGTGAGTACATCAGGGATCCCCCTGTCCTATGCAGGCACCTAAACCTGGCCTTCAGGAGGCCAAAGGTTCTTTCAATGATCCTCCTAGTTCGCCCATGGGCCTCATTGTACCGTTCCTCTGCCCTGGTCCGGGGATTCCTCACTGGGGTCAATAGCCAAGGCAGGTTGGGGTAACCAGAGTCACCAATTAGCCACACACGATGTCTCTGTAGCTGTTCCATCACATAAGGGATGCTGCTATTTCGCATCACATACGCGTCATGCACTGACCCAGGGAACATGGCATTCACATGGGAGATGTACTCGTCAGCCAAACAGACCACCTGGACGTTCATCGAATGGTAACTTTTCCTGTTTCTGTACACCTGCTCATCGTCTTTTGGGGGTACTAAAGCCACATGGGTCCCATCAATGGCACAAATTATGTTGGGGATATGTCCAAGGGCATAAAAATCACCCTTCACAGTGGCCAAATCAACCTCCTCAGGGAATACAATGTAGCGCTGCATGTGTTTTGTCAGGGCAGACAACACTCTAGACAAGATTTTTGAAAACATAGGCTGAGACATTCCAGATGACATGGCCACTGTTGTCTGGAATGAGCCACTTGCCAAAAAATGGAGGACTGACAGAACCTGCACTAGAGGGGGAATTCCTGTGGGTTGGCGGATGGGGGACATCAGGGCTGGCTCCAGCTGGGCACACAGTTCATGTATAGTGGCTCGGTCAAGTCGGTATCGTAGTATGATGTGGCGTTCTTCCATTGTCGACAGGTCCACCAGCGGTCGGTACACGCGAGGATTCATCCTTCTCCTCGCAAGTCCCAGCGGACGGTGCCTAGGAAGGACAACATGGCGCACAGAGTCAAGCAAATCACAGGTACGTTCACCACTGCATGCATAGCACACGATTATCTATGTATTGAAAGGCGTGTATGTGTGGCAATGCAAGGCCTAGGCCTGTGTGACGCAGTACAAATTATGCCATGTGGGCCCTTGAAATGGCGGCTGCCTGACCTGTGAAGTGGGACAATGGGATGTGAGGTCAATGCGCTGGCGTGGCACACCGTGGCGGTAGGCGGTCGAAGACCGCTATACGAAGCCGCATTGGCTAACATTGAGGCCTATGGGTTTCAGGAGCCAATGACGAGGTGCGCCGGCGGTCGCGGAACGCACCACCGCGGTTCGCACCGCCGTGGGCGTGACCGCCATTTTCTATCTGCTTAATCACTCGAGACCTGATCATCCACAGGAGAGGACCTATACTGCAAGTGCTGCTGTGACCTCGGTCTGGAAGTGACAATGGCTGCTGCGACTGGGGAAAGGGCCCCTGCCTTCACGTCTGAGGAGTTGGAGAAACTTGTGGATGGGGTCCTCCCCCAGTATGCGTTACTCTACGGTCCTCCAGACCAACAGGTAAGTACACTGGGTGCACATTGAATGGGCTATGCCTGTGTGGAGTGGGGTGGATGCTAAGTTGGTGGGGTGGGGGGCGAATGAGGAGTGCAACGCACGACAGATGAGAGCATGTGCCATATGGCAAGGTTGGGGAGGGGGGGGCCAATCGCATCTAACATGCCGAAAAATGATGATTTTTCCTTCCCACCCTGTACATGTCAAATAGGTCAGCGCCCATCAGAAAGTGGACATTTGGCGTGCCATCGCCAAGGAAGTCCGGGCCCTGGGGGTCCACGTCAGACGGGGCACCCACTGCCGCAAGAGGTGGGAGGACATCCGCCGCGGGACCAGGAAGACCGCCGAGTCACTGCTGGGGATGGCCTCCCAACCTAGGAGGGATGCCAGTCGTACCCTGATCCCCCTGAAGTCCCGGATCCTGGCGGTGGCCTACCCTGATTTGGATGGGCGCTTGAGGACATCACAGCAGACACAAGGGGGTGAGTATCAGCACATTCTGCTATCTCTCTGCGCAGTGGAGGCGTCTGGGTGGGGGAGGAGGGTTGTGGGTGACATTAGGCCAGGGCGCTTTCTGTAGTGTAGTCCTCTCCTTTAGGCATGGCCCTGTGCTCCCGGCCCCTACCTCTGTAGGGTGACAAGTACAGCTATCGATGGTCCAGCATCACACATGTGCGCCTTTGTCGTCTCTAGACCTGTTGTCCTAGTCAGAAGTACTGAGTAGTGTACCCCAAATGCGCGGCTTAGTGCATGAGGCTCCTGTGTCTGTCCTCTCCGCCAACGGTGTTGACATTGCATGCACTCAACCTGGTCTTCGTTTTTCTCCCCCCACTCTTCTTCTTCATCTTCTTGTGCATCTGTGCATTAGCATCATCAGGCGGAGGAGAATTGGCATCGGAGCACGAGGGAGCTGCAAGTCAGAAGGCCCCGGTGGGACCAGGAACAGACACCGAGGGCACCAGTGATGCGGAGGGCGAGGGGAGCACCACAACGGGGACCGGTGGTGACACCAGCGACAGCGACACGTCCTCGGATGGGAGCTCCCTAGCGGTGGCGGCAACATCCGGGCCCCCGCCTCTACAGGTACAGCCGCCACCCAGCGCACCAGCCCCGCCCTCCCAGCAGCCCCTCAGCCTACGCTCCGTGCCCGCTCGCCCAGGAAGGTGGGCGTCTCCTTCGCCCCAGGCACCTCAGCCCTTGCCCCTGTTACCCCTGCTGCCCTCAGTGAGGAGGTCATTGACCTCCTGAGGACCATCATTGTTGGGCAGACTACCCTTTTGAATGCCATCCAGGGGGTAGAAAGGGAGGTGCATCGGAGCAATGCCTACCTGGAGGGCATTCATTCGGGTCAGGCTGCCCATCAACGATCGTTCAATGCTCTGGCCTCAGCACTGACGGCAGCCATTGTCCCTGTTTCCAGCCTCCCTCTTCTGACTGCCTCCAGCCTGTCTCTGTCTCCTGTTTCTCAGCCTATCCCATCCACACCATCAGACCAGCCTGCACACACCTCAACACCCAAGGGCAGCTCATCCAGACACAAGCACCACAGAACCCACAAGCATTCACGCAAGCAACACCCAGATGCAGACATTCCAACAGTCACTACCACCTCTGTGTCCCCCTCCTCCTCGTCTCCCTCCTCCCTCCCTGTGACGTCTACACTCACACCTGCATGCACACCACCATCAGCCAGTGCTTCCATCACCAGCACACCCTCCAGTCCAGTCCGCACACGTGCAGTCACCACCCCCACTACCATTTACACGTCCCCTGTATCCTCTCCCACTGTGTCTGTCACCCCCTCTTCCAAGACACACAAACGCAGGCAAACACCCACCCAACAGCCATCCACCTCACGACAGCCTCCAGCACAAGCACTTGCACCCAAAGACAGCACACCTGACTCTCCTACAACCACATCCTCTTCCTCCACTTCCATCACCACTTCTCCTACCTTTTACCTTGGTCCTAAGAAAGTTTTCCTTGCTAATCTTGACCTCTTTCCCTCCACTGACCCACCCCCTCCATCTGCAAAGAGTCCCAAGAGCACCTCAGCCACCACCAGCCCAGCTTCGAGTGTCACTGTGGTGCATGGGTTCTGGAGCCCACCCTTTGCCAGCAGTGACACTTCAATCAGCAGCAAGGGGACAGCCAGCCCCCCACCAGGCAAGAAGACCAGGAAGCTAAAGGGCCGCCGTGAGAGGACTGACACGGCTGCCCCCAAGGAGCAAAGTTCGCCCACTTCACCAGCCACAACATCTAGGGGAGGCAAGGGCCCTAAGGAGCGAAAGGGCAGCAGGGCGGAAAAGTCAGCCAGCAGGAGCGCGGAGCAGGAGGGGCCCACAAGCCCCATCCCGGGTGTTAGGAAGAACACCAAAGGGCCCAGGACTCCGTCACCGAAGGGTCCAGCAACAGCACGGTCGGAGGGCGACTGAGCAGGGAGTCCAGGCCAGGTCTGGCTCCCTTGACCTACTGGACGAGCACCGCTGAACAGGGCCCCGCCGTGGAGAAGAGCACCGCTGAAAAGGGCCCCGCCGTGCAGAAGAGCACCGCTGAACAGGGCCCCGCCGTGGAGAAGAGCACCGCTGAACAGGGCCCCGCCGTGCAGAAGAGCACCGCTGAACAGGGCCCCGCCGTGCAGAAGAGCACCGCTGAACAGGGCCCCGCCGTGGAGAAGAGCACCGCTGAACAGGGCCCCGCCGTGGAGAAGAGCACCGCTGAACAGGGCCCCGCCGTGCAGAAGAGCACCGCTGAACAGGGCCCCGCCGTGGAGAAGAGCACCGCTGAACAGGGCCCCGCCGTGGAGAAGAGCACCGCTGAACAGGGCCCCGCCGTGCAGAAGAGCACCGCTGAACAGGGCCCCGCCGTGCAGAAGAGCACCGCTGAACAGGGCCCCGCCGTGGAGAAGAGCACCGCTGAACAGGGCCCCGCCGTGCAGAAGAGCACCGCTGAACAGGGCCCCGCCGTGGAGAAGAGCACCACTGAACAGGGCCCCGCCGTGGAGAAGAGCACCGCTGAACAGGGCCCCGCCGTGCAGAAGAGCACCGCTGAACAGGGCCCCGCCGTGCAGAAGAGCACCGCTGAACAGGGCCCCGCCGTGCAGAAGAGCACCGCTGAACAGGGCCCCGCCGTGGAGAAGAGCACCGCTGAACAGGGCCCCGCCGTGCAGAAGAGCACTGCTGAACAGGGCCCCGCCGTGGAGAAGAGCACCGCTGAACAGGGCCCCGCCGAGCTGAAGAGCACCGCTGAACAGGGCCCGCCGTCTCAAGCACCGATCCGCTGGGCACCACCGTCTCTGAACTGCTCCGCTGGGCCCTTCCTGTCAAGCACCGCTCCGCTGGGCCCTTTCTGTCAAGCACCGCTCCGCTGGGCCCCGCCGTCTCAAGCACCGCTCCGCTGGGCACCGCCGTCTCTGAACTGCTCCGCTGGGCCCTTCCTGTCAAGCACCGCTCCGCTGGGCCCTTCCTGTCAAGCACCGCTCCGCTGGGCCCCGCCGTCTCAAGCACCGCTCCGCTGGGCACCGCCGTCTCTGAACTGCACCGCTGGGCCCTTCCTGTCAAGCACCGCTCCGCTGGGCCCTTCCTGTCAAGCACCGCTCCGCTGGGCCCCGCCGTCTCAAGCACCGCTCCGCTGGGCCCTTCATCTCAGGCACCGCTCCGCTGGGCCCCGCCATCTCATGCACCGCTCCGCTGGGCCCTTCCTGTCAAGCACCGCTCCGCTGGGCCCCGCCGTCTCAAGCACCGCTCCGCTGGGCCCTTCATCTCAAGCACCGCTCCGCTGGGCCCTTCATCTCAGGCACCGCTCCGCTGGGCCCTGCCGTCTCAAGCACCGCTCCGCTGGGCACCGCCGTCTCTGAACTGCTCCGCTGGGCCCTTCCTGTCAAGCACCGCTCTGCTGGGCCCTTCCTGTCAAGCACCGCTCCGCTGGGCCCTTCCTGTCAAGCACCGCTCCGCTGGGCCCCGCCGTCTCAAGCACCGCTCCGCTGGGCCCTTCCTGTCAAGCACCGCTCTGCTGGTCCCCGCCGTCTCAAGCACCGCTCCGCTGGGCACCGCCGTCTCTGAACTGCTCCTCTGGGCCCTTCCTGTCAAGCACCGCTCCGCTGGGCCCTTTCTGTCAAGCACCGCTCCGCTGGGCCCCGCCGTCTCAAGCACCGCTCCGCTGGGCACCGCCGTCTCTGAACTGCTCTGCTGGGCCCTTCCTGTCAAGCACCGCTCCGCTGGGCCCTTCCTGTCAAGCACCGCTCCACTGGGCCCCGCCGTCTCAAGCACCGCTCCGCTGGGCCCCGCCGTCTCAAGCACCGCTCCGCTGGGCCCTTCATCTCAGGCACCGCTCCGCTGGGCCCCGCCGTCTCATGCACCGCTCCGCTGGGCCCTTCCTGTCAAGCAGCGCTCTGCTGGGCCCCGCCGTCTCAAGCACCGCTCCGCTGGGCCCTTCATCTCAAGCACCGCTCCGCTGGGCCCTTCATCTCAGGTACCGCTCTGCTGGGCCCCGCCGTTTCAAGCACCGCTCCGCTGGGCACCGCCGTCTCTGAACTGCTCCGCTGGGCCCTTCCTGTCAAGCACCGCTCCGCTGGGCCCTTCCTGTCAAGCACCGCTCCGCTGGGCCCCGCCGTCTCAAGCACCGCTCCGCTGGGCACCGCCGTCTCTGAACTGCTCCGCTGGGCCCTTCCTGTCAAGCACCGCTCCGCTGGGCCCTTCCTGTCAAGCACCGCTCCGCTGGGCCCCGCCATCTCAAGCACCGCTCCGCTGGGCCCTTCATCTCAGGCACCGCTCCGCTGGGCCCCGCCGTCTCATGCACCGCTCCGCTGGGCCCTTCCTGTCAAGCACCGCTCCGCTGGGCCCCACCGTCTCAAGCACCGCTCCGCTGGGCCCCGCCGCCTCAAGCACCGCTCCGCTGGGCCCTTCCTGTCAAGCACCGCTCCGCTGGGCCCCGCCGTCTCAAGCACCGCTCCGCTGGGCACCGCCGTCTCTGAACTGCTCCGCTGGGCCCTTCCTGTCAAGCACCGCTCCGCTGGGCCCCGCCGTCTCAAGCACCGCTCCGCTGGGCCCTTCATCTCAGGCACCGCTCCGCTGGGCCCCGCCGTCTCATGCACCGCTCCGCTGGGCCCTTCCTGTCAAGCACCGCTCCGCTGGGCCCCGCCGTCTCAAGCACCACTGGCACAATGACAGTGCCGGATCTGTCTCGAGCTACTGTTCACGGTTCACTGTGCCCACCATGCCTCCTCCTTGACCGGTGGAGACTGTTATCCACCTGATGGACTGTGGCTTTGTACTCCCCAGGATGGCAGAGTGGGCAAGCCACCCACTGTAGAGACTTGAGAGACTGTGGCTTTGCACTCCCCAGGATGGCCGAGTGGGCAAGCCACCCACTGTAGAGACTTGAGAGACTGTGGCTTTGCACTCCCCAGGATGGCCGAGTGGGCAAGCCACCCACTGTAGAGACTTGAGAGACTGTGGCTTTGCACTCCCCAGGATGGCCGAGTGGGCAAGCCACCCACTGTAGAGACTTGAGAGACTGTGGCTTTGCACTCCCCAGGATGGCACAGTGGGCATGGTGGCCCCTTCGTGGATCTGGCATCGTGGACTCATGTGGCTGTGGTGCCCCCCTGTTCCCTTCCCCCTGAGGTGCCTGTAGTTTTTTCATCAGATGCCCCTGCAGTGTTCTCTCCAAAGGACTCAGGTCTCCTGTGTGGGCTTTGCCCTTGTGTTGATACACTTTGGCCCACGGACACTTGGAATCTCGTTAGATGTGCAGGACTTATTGCCTCGGTTTATCGTATGCACTGGATATTGAATTGGTATGTTTGAATTGTTATTGCTATTTGACCGTGACTTATCAGTGGTTTTTATTTCCCATAAATTTCGAGTCACAATTTAATTATGTCCTTGCTTTTTTTACGGGGGTTTGGGTGGTTTCACTGTGACTTGTTGCTCTGCATTGGTGTGTACATGGTTTGGGGGGGTGGGTGTATGGCGTATGTGTGTGCACGTAACCTTTCGTCCCCCCCCCTCCCCTGTGTCGTAGGTGCAGTACTCACCGTTGTCGTCTGCGCCGGCGTTCGTACTCGTGGTAGATGAGCAGGTAGACGAGAGCAGGTAGGATGTTTAATTCGGGTTCCATGCTGTCCTCCTTCCTCGTGGAGTGCGTAGAGGTGCGCGTTTTCCCGTTCGTAGTCTGTTTCCACCGTGTTTTTATCGGCGGTGCTCCCGCCCCGGAAAAGGTGGCGGATTGGCTGGTCATAATAGTGGGGGCGGTACATTGTCTGCCGCCTGTCTGTTGGCGGTGACCGCCGCGCTGTTTGTCGGTCCCGCCGTGGCGGTCGGAGTGTTAATGTGGCGGCCTGTGTTGGCGGTTCCCGCCAGGGTCAGAATTCCATTTTTTGGACCGCCGGCCTGTTGGCGGGTTGGCCGCCGCTTTATCACCGACCGCCAGGGTTAGAATCACCCCCATATTGTTACATATATATGTTTTAGGCTAGTTTTACATTCTTATTTTAGCTTAACCTTGTCTCTCGCAGCCAAGGGGTTTTGGGGGGGGGTTTAAAGAACATTAGGGCCTGCTTAATGCCTTCATCTTAAACTGCACATTTTAACTTAGCACTTCCTCTCTGATGGCTTTTCACTTATGCGATAATGTACTGTACATGTTGCTTGTTTCTTGCAAGTGTTGACACCATCTAGTGTGTACACTCCATTCAAAGATGAGCACATAGAACGCGATGCCATTGCAGACATATCATAATGTTGACCCCGCACCTCCGACACATTGTGACACAAACGGGGCTTGTATTATAAAATCTACCTTTGCATCATATTAAGGAGATGAGCACTTCCACTGGGATTATCCTGGAACGCAGTGCATAGTGCTAAGATGCAGATTTGCTGGCTGTTGCTGGTCCCAACCTCAACCTGCACAGGTCAATAGTCTGCAATACACCAGACCAGCTCCCTGGCTTCTGGTACATCTTATCCAGGTATAAGGAGTCGGGCTATCCCAAATGATCTGGCAGAGGGTACACCCACTACGCTCTCAACAGTGTAGGTAGTAACTGATAGGAGTGTACCAACACAATAACACTACCATGGGTGAGCTGTTTATCTTTCTCAGCATTTATGTAATGCTGCTTACCATGCTTTGTCAAATTTGCCTAATAATCACAGCTCATAATTTTTATGCAAGAATAAGCTCTTTGCAATAAATGCTCTAAAATACATTTTTGCATCTTTCTTGTGTCTCATCTTGGGTAAGCAGAGTGACAATGAAAGGGTAGATTTGTTTCCACAATTTCATGGGTAATCTGAATAGTCATATTAGAGGTTACAAAACCCATCTGGTACCCTGCTGTGTTTAGGGGTTCAGATGGGGCACTGTGATCGAGCTTGGAAACGTGTCAACATTTACTGATGGTATATGTGGACTGAGTCCTTTTACACTGATGTATATGTTGACCAGATACACAGTCCTATTTGATTTGTAAGAATGAGATAACATAGCACCACCAACATTCTAGGTTAGATACTTATTTGAAGAGTCTCCTGAGTAACTGTTAAGTACCCAAGTGTCCCCTTTTCACCTTTATATGGAGACATCTGTTGTGTTAGGGATTAATCCTCCTCAGCTTAATAGGAAACCCCTATTTTAGTCTGTATGTTGTTCAAGCTTAAACCTTTAAAAGGATCATACCACTACAGTGTTCCCTCTCTGAATCACATTCTTATCATATTCTTTACTGATGGTATATGTGGACTGAGCTCCTATACGTTGATGTGTATGTTGACCAGATACACAGTCCTACTTGATTCATAGGAACTGTATGCAAGGTAGACTAGAGGGCCAAAAGCCTTGAAGAAAAAAAAAGTTTTCCCTGTGGCCTCTATCTGTTTTTGACACACAATCATGTGGGCACACTGGGGAAGTACTCTGCTTAGTGCAGGAGGGCTACTGCTCAACAAGGCTTTGGGGGAAGGATGAGCCAAGGGAAACCAAGGATATCTGGGTGGTGCCCAGGAAAAGATGGTCATGGCAAACCCTAGCGGTTCACTCTGACGGTGGAAGATGGTTTGCCTCATGCAGTCAGAGTAGATTCCATCTGTGCCTTACTGAATGAGAGCAAGGGCTCTGAAGATGAGGCGGTTGGCGGCAGAGCCTCCGTATTTGGAAGATTAGCTCTAGGTAGCCAGAACAGAGCAAGAGAGTCTAGAGGGAGTGATAATCGTAGGGGATTGTCTGATGACATATGGTCTAATTCTGAATTATGCAAAATGCCAGTTCATCGCCTTTCAAGGAGGAGTTTTCATAGGAGCTCTCTTCAACACAATCAAAGGCATGCTGAGTCCATCTCAAAACAGAACAGGCCTTAATTCACCTGACAAGACAAAACATCCTTGAGGTTATGGTTGAAACACCTCAAGGAAACAGCTCAAAGAAACAGGCTGTGGAAACAGAAACAAGAATCCTCAAACTGGAAAGAATGGTCAGCAATATGGGAAGCTTTACAAACATTCCAGAACAATCTGAAACAACATAATGTGCTCGTTCAGATGGACAACTGTGTGGCAATGGCTTACATCAACAGACAAGGGGAAATAAAATCCTATTTCTTTAATCTGGTAGCAGTGAAGAAAGTGAGTTGGGTGGGGAAATTCCTTTATCTCTATGAGCCCTATACATCAAGGAGAAAGACAATGTTCAAGCAGACTACTTGAGTCTGAAGTTTCTAACTAAGCAATATCTGTGCCTACCACAAAAGAGATTTATGGAGTTCTTCCAGAGATTTAGAGAACCATGCTGGGACCTTTTTTGTTTTTCCCAATAAAGCACAGCAGAACAACCTTTGCACTCAGATTCCTAGACAATGCATGGGGAGGTGGTCTAACAACTTAGTGGCCCCCAGAAGCTCCTTCATGTTTCTCCTGTCACTCATTCCCAAATTGTTGCTGAGGATTCAGAAGGAAAAGGCACATGTAGTGGTAGAAGTCCCTTTCTGGCTAAGGAGATCCTGATTTCCTCTACTCCAATCACTCTCCTCTAGTGACTCAAGGATCTCTTGCTCATTTAACTCTTTCAGTTTGGAAATTGCTAGTGTTGGGTTAAGAAGGAAAGTTGTTCCTGAACATCTAGTTGCTCTAATTCAGCAATCTAGTCCTTCCACTTGCCCATCTTACTCTAGGCAATACAAAACATTCCAGAAATGAGATCCTCAGTAGGTTGTGATTGGAACAGTCCAGCAGGTTTTGTATGATGTTTATAACAAGGGTTTATCAGTAGCAACATTATTACCTCAGCGGGCAGCGATTAGAGCCCTTAGGGAACCCGGCGGAAATTTTCCAGATAAAGGAGATTTTGTTTTTAGACTTCTGAAATGTTTCTCTAGTTTTTGACCTATGGTTCATTCTTTTATTCCTCCTTGGGATTTATTTTTGGTCCTTACATTATTACAAGGTTTTTCCTTTGAACCGTTAACTATCGTGAAGCTTAAATGGCTTAGTGTAAAGGTGATGTTCCCGATGAGCCTCACTTTGGTCACAAGAGCTGGTGAATTTGGTATCGTGTGTAAATCTCCAGGTTTAAGAATGTTGGAGGAATTGTTCCTAGGGCTTACCCAGAGTTCTTGGCAAAGGCTCCCTCTTTAAGTTATAGATAGCAGGAAATTTTTCTTTCCTCTTTTTTCCCTAGTTCTTCATCTCAGGAAGAAATCTCGCTTCGCTCTCTAGACACCAGGGCAGTAATCTTTGTGTATTTAGAATGTACAAAGTATTTCAGAAACAAAGATAAGCTGTTTCTTACAGTTGGTAGAGTAGAGCAGTATAGCAAAGCATTTGGCATTTCCATAAGCAGGTGGTTTAGAGAGACCATTTTGTTTGTTTATGAGTCTTCCAACATTCTTCCTCCAGTGAATATCCAGTGCAGGTCAATCAGAGGCTAGCAGACTCTTGGTCAGATTTTAAGGGTGTTTCAGCAGGAGCATGAACTACTATTCACACCTTTTTGAGATATTACTAGATTCAGGGTGTAGTACTGGTGGAAGATAGCTTTGGTCACACCACTTTGGTGATTGAAGGTTACATTTTATTACTTTGTTATTTCCTTTTCAATTTTACTCATAAAAAGAGTTTTGGCAGTAAGAGCGATTCTTGTGGTTTTCATCATCCAGTTTAGCTTTGGTAATCCTCACAAGTAAATTAATGGAACAAGGACTTAGAATGTAAGGATAATGTCCTGGTTACTTATCAGTAATAATCATTATCCTTAGTCAGTAGCATCACCATCAGAGTCATTTTGGGCCAATATCCATCCCTTGCATCCTGGCCTCAGAAGGTTTGGTAGTTTGAGAAGGGATGTTGGCTTGGTTATATTTATATCATCCCTAATGGGGTAGTGTTATGTCATAAACACTCCTAGCGACTGGTTCTGGTCCTGAGAATGAGGTTGATCACCTTCTTAGTAAATTACTGTACCGACGACATTACGGACTAAGGATAATGAAGATTACCAATATGTAACCAGGGAACGTCTATGTCAGTGCAGTTAGTCATCATTTCAGGGAGAAAACTCAGAATAACTAGTTTTTGGTGCAGGGGTAGTGGCCAGAATCAGGGATTTTCCCCCCCGTCTCCCCAGTATCACTGAAACACAACTAGCACGCTTGTAAACAGGCCCTTAGTAGTTATTAATGCCTTGGTTGCTTACCGGTCCTCTTCATTACTGAGAGTCCAAGTCTCCCTCACCACAGTTGTAAGTTTATGAGCAATAGATCTTTATGTACAATAGATCCTACAGACAGAACCTTTCAAGCAGAAATTAGAATTTAGCAGTTCCCATCCCTCCCAAGATCGCTGACTTCATCTTCTTCTTAATCAATATACAATAGAAAGACTAGCCCTTTACTTCTTCTGTCACTTTAATATGTCTCATACCCAAACATATAGCCAAAACCCAAAATTGGATGGGAGGGATAGGGGATAGGTAACTTCGACTATGATGAGGAAGACTTGGAGTCGCACTAATGAAGATTACTGGTCAATAACCGGGGCATCACCTCCTCCATCTTCCTTGCCACAGTAACAGCTATAAATGCTGATGCCAAACCATAAATTTGCATCATAACATTCAAAATACTTTACACGAACGTTGTTAGATGTAAATGCCAACCAAAAAAATGCTTTTAATCATTAGTAAACTGTTATCTCTACGTTTCATATGTTACACACTCACATATTAGATGTTAACAATTGCATTCCACACAGCAGAAGCAACTTTTTGCCAATACCAGTCTGTATTTGTTCATGAATGTATGTGGTAATGACCTAGTAGATGCATTACAGATAGTTCCTATTGAAATACCTTTAAAGGCTGCCCACGAGGTAGAGATACTTCTCATATACCTCCCCTGAAAACAGCTACCCAAATTTACACTTCGAGCTTCTTAAGCTAGCATAAGTGTCTGATTGATATACTTGCTCAAAGTAGAATTGGATGGTTTCAGACCACTACCTACTGGACCAAATGTTACAAATAGGCTGTCAACCATCTGGAAAGCCTCAGTTCTTTCTAAATAGATCAAATCTGATTTACTAGTAAGTCCCTAGTAAAGTGTACTATCTGTGCCCAGGGCCTGTAAATCAAATGCTACAAATGGGCTTGCAGCACTGATTGTGCCACCCACATGGGTAGCCTTGTAAACATGTTTCAGACCTGCCACTGTAGTATCTGTGCGTGCAGTTTTAAACTGCCATTTCGACCTGGTAAGTGCACCCTCTTGCCAGGCCCAAACCTTCCCTTTTACTACATGTACGTCACCCCTAAAGTAGAGCCAGGGCAGCCCCAAGGGCAGGGTGTAGTGTACTTAACACATAGGACATGTACTGGTGTGTTTTACATGTCCTGATAGTGAAATACTGCTAAATGTGTTTTCCACTACTGCAAGGACTAGCTCTCCCATAGGGTAACATGGGAATTACCTTGAAACATATTTTAAGTGTAGTTTCCCATTGGGAACAGATAGAAATCTGGAGTTTGGGGTCTCTGAACTCACAATTTAAAAATACATCTTTTGGTGAAGTTGGATTTTGAACTGTAAGTTTGAAAATGCCACTTTTAGAAAGTGGCCATTTTCTTGCTCAACCATTCTGTGCCTCTGTCTGTCTGTGGAATACACCCCTGGGTCAGGAAGACAGTTGGGCTGTTTGTGCATTCACTCTAGACAGTCACACAAAGGGAGCTGAGGTGTGCCCTGCATATCCTGATGGACCATCACCAGGCGGCTGATGGGTCTTCCTGAGCTAGAGTGGTGGGAGGAGCTGATACTTGCACCTGAATAGAAATGTGCATGTCCTCACACAAAGCAGTCTCAAACCCACTGGAGTATGTCTGGGGCCAGGTCTGGGAAAGGCAGGGTCTTGTGCACTACAAAGACTTTACTTTGAAGTCTGCCTACTTCAAACACAGAAATGGGTATAAGTACTGGACCTCTGAAACCACATAGTTAGAATCCTTCTGGACTGAGGAAATTCTGCCAGGAAGAAGAGCTGGATGCTGTACAAGGAACTGATACTCTGGCTGTTGCTTTGTTGTGCTGGCCTGCTGCTTGCTGCTTTTGTCCTGGGAGTAAAAAGACTGTACTTGGCTTTCTATATCCTGCTTACAAAGGTTTTCCAAGGACTTGGACAGAACTTGCTTCCTGTTAAGAATTCCCAGGGACATCAAAGACTTCATCTGCCAGTGCCTGAGCTCTTTTGCTCAGAGTCCTTAGTTGCCAAGTGGTGCCAACTACAGTCCCTGGGCCCATGAAAGCTAGTGAAGGAGAAAATCTACACATCAACGCGCTGCGCTGGAACACTCAACGGTGCGCCTGTCTCCCGGCTGAATAATTGAATCAGCGCCTGTCTCGTGGCTGCAGAATCGATGCAGCGCCTGTTTTACCTCGGTCCCATCAACACAGCGCATCTGGATTTTCCACACATTGTCCCTGGGCACCAATTGTGCATCGACCCCGCACAGCAGTAAGGAACCGAGGCCACATGTCCGGAAATCGACCCATTGCCTTTCCTGCGAGGAAAGAATAGACACATCACCTCCCCTGACAGTAAGGAACTGACACATCTTCTCACCTGCGAGGAAAGAATCAACACATCAACTCCCCTGTGCATTAAGGAACCAAGTTGTTGCTTTGCTTGTCTGGCGCCTCACCACCCGTCCCAGGTACTTTGTGCTAAAGAGATACATCCATTGATTCCTATGAATTAAGACTTAAACTTTAAACAAAATATAGTTTGACTTCGGTATGTTGAATTTCTGTTGTTGTGATCTAGATTTTCTCAGATATATATTGGCTATTTCTCTAAACTGCTGTGAAGCCCTTTTGTAGTGTTTTCACTGCATTACTGTGCGTGCATGTGTACAAATACTTTACACATTGTGTCTGAGATTATCCTGACTGTTTGAGCCAAGGTGCAAAGGGGGTGAGCAGGGGTTATCTTAGCTGGGCAACTCCCTTACCCTGACTAGAGTGAGGGTCCCTACTTGGACAAGGTGCAAACCTCTACCAACTAGAGACCTCATTTCTAACAGCATGTTTCTGTTTGCTGTTACAACTCTAGGTCATTTTCAGAGCTTTTATAATGTTCTGCCAAATGCATCTTTTTTGTGTAATTTTTTCGTTGCAAAAGCTTTTTTTCTTTACATTTATTACAAAGATTTTAATTAATAAATAATAAATCATACAATACATTTGACTGTTTGCTCTGCAGTCCAAGGAAGTGGGTGGCAGGCTGTGAGGGCTAGAGCATCCCCAACATCCACAATATAAATAAAGAGATGATGGAATCGTTTGACATACAGACAATACCAAAAACATGTGTCCTCCATATAGAACAATGCAAAAATAAATTGTTTTTAAACAAAAAAATCAGGATGTTGTTATAACTGCTTGCAACAAAAAGAATGGTTTCTGGCGTAGAGTTGTATATGTCCTGGTATTAAAAAACTATTAAAGTGTTTTTCACAACTGCAAAGCCTCCCTCTCCAACAGGATAACATTGGAGTTACCTAATTTCCAAATGAGGCAGGTAACCAAGTTCTTTTGCTTTCACTAATGACCGAGCTGACAAAAATCTCTGGAATGCACTTCTTAGTTTAAAGAAGACATTTATTGTTACTTCACCACGAGGTTCCTAAAAAGTGAAGGAGATTAGTAGGTCGAAGGCACACATTTACATATAGTCACAGCAATGAAAGGAAAATGTATCAAAATTATTCTCAACTGCAATGTACACAGCAAATATATGTGATTATATTATAGCATAATTGCAAAGCAAAGGATAAAGTAAAAATTCATCACCGTAGGGCCTGCCAAGCTCTTCATCTTTCTCATGCCAGCAAGAAGACGACCCCTGTTCAACTGCGAGAAAAAGATCCTCACCCTCACGGGATAATGTCAGGCATCTGACGTCCAATCCTGACCGAGGTCTCGGAAATTCCCTCACTACTGAGTAGGGTCACCTCTTTTATAGTTTAAACAACCATGGAAAGGGCCTTCTGAAAGGCCCTCCCCTCTCAGATGGAAATATTAAAACATGCTGGCTACTGTAGGTCAGAGTTGGAAGAAAAACGCTGAAAACTGTCCAGCCTTTCAAGGCTCTCCTTCCCTGGCCGATCTGTTCCCTGCAGTGAAGAAAACAAAAAATATGTACTTTCTTATCATGAACTGTTCATGTTCGGTGAGAGAAATACAAAGAAACAAGCTTAGTTTACCATGTGGAAAAACACAGCTCATCTGCAATGTCTAACGCCACGACAAAAGCCAATAGGCAGCTAAACTGAATACAAAATGTAATCTGCAACTGGTGAACACTGAACAACTAATATGCGCAGTAGTGATACACAAAGTCAGTGGTCAAACAGATCTATTTTTAGTACATCTCCACCCTCTGACCAATGGCTTTGTGTACTTTTCTCTTATTTAAAAAAAAATAAAACATTATAAGCAAATCATGTAAGGAAATGCCTCCTTGGCATGGTTACCCCCTGACTTTTTGCCTCTGCTGATGCTATGTTTTGATTTGAAAGTGTGCTGAGGCCTGCTAACCAGGCCCCAGCACCAATGTTCTTTCCCTAACCTGTACCTTTGTTTCCACAATTGGCACACCCTGGCATCCAGGTAAGTCCCTTGTAACTGGTACCCCTGGCACCAAGGGCCCTGATGCCAGGGAAGGTCTCTAAGGGCTGCAGCATGTCTTATGCCACCCTGGGGACCCCTCACTCAGCACAGACACACTGCTTGCCAGCTTGTGTGTGCTAGTGGGGATAAAAAGACTAAGTCGACATGGCACTCCCCTCAGGGTGCCATGCCAACCTCACACTGCCTATGAAGTATAGCTAAGTCACCCCTCTAGCAGGCCTTACAGCCCTAAGGCAGGGTGCACTATACCATAGGTGAGGGCATAAGTGCATGAGCACTATGCCCCTACAGTGTCTAAGCAAAACCTTAGACATTGTAAGTGCAGGGTACCCATAAGAGTATATGGTCTGGGAGTCTGTCATGCACGAACTCCACAGCACCATAATGGCTACACTGAAAACTGTGAAGTTTGGTATCAAACTTCTCAGCACAATAAATGCACACTGATGCCAGTGTACATTTTATTGTAACATACACCCCAGAGGGCACTTTAGAGGTGCCCCCTGAAACCTTAACCGACTACCCGTGTGGGCTGACTGGTTTTAGCAGCCTGCCACACACCAGACATGTTGCTGGCCACATGGGGAGAGTGCCTTTGTCACTCTGTGGCTAGTAACAAAGCCTGTACTGGGTGGAGATGCTTATCACCTCCCCCTGCAGGAACTGTAACACCTGGCGGTGAGCCTCAAAGGCTCACCCCCTTTGTTACAGCACCCCAGGGCACTCCAGCTAGTGGAGTTGCCCGCCCCCTCCGGCCACGGCCCCACGTTTGGTGCAAGGCCGGAGGAGATAATGAGAAAAACAAGGAGGAGTCACTGGCCAGTCAGGACAGCCTCTTAGGTGTCCTGAGCTGAGGTGACTCTGACTTTTAGAAATCCTCCATCTTGCAGATGGAGGATTCCCCCAATAGGATTAGGGATGTGCCCCCCTCCCCTCAGGGAGGAGGCACAAAGAGGGTGTAGCCACCCTCAGGGCTAGTAGCCATTGGCTACTAACCCCCCAGACCTAAACACACCCCTAAATTCAGTATTTAGGGGCTCCCCAGAACCTAGGAACTCAGATTCCTGAAACCTAAGAAGAAGAGGACTGCTAAGCTGAAAAACCCTGCAGAGAATATGGAGACACCAACTGCTTTGGTACAAGCTCTACTGGCCTGTCTCCCCACTTCTAAAGACACTGCTCCAGCAACGCTTTCCCCAGGGACCAGCGACCTCTGAAGCCTCAGAGGACTGCCCTGCATCTAGAAGGACCAAGAACTCCTGAGGACAGCGGCTCTGTTCACCAAAGACTGCAACTTTGCAACAAAGAAGCAACTTTGAAACAACAAGCGTTTCCAGCCGGAACCGTGAGACTTGGCACTCTGCACCCGACGCCCCCGGCTCGACTTGTGGAGAACAATCACCTCAGGGAGGACTCCCCGGCGACTGCGAGACCGTGAGTAGCCAGAGTTGACCCCCCTGAGCCCCCACAGCGACGCCTGCAGAGGGAATCCCGAGGCTCCCCCTGACCGCGACTGCCTGCTTCAAAGACCCGACACCTGGTAAAGGCACTGCATCCGCAGCCCCCAGGACCTGAAGGATCCGACCTCCAGTGCAGGAGCGACCCCCAGGTGGCCCTCTCCCTTGCCCAGGTGGTGGCTACCTCGAGGAGCCCCCCCCTTGCCTGCCTGCATCGCTGAAGAGACCCCTTGGTCTCCCATTGCTTTCTATTGAAAACCCGACGCTTGTTTACACACTGCCCCTGGCCGCCCCCGTGCTGCTGAGGGTGTACTTTCTGTGTGGACTTGTTTCCCCCCGGTGCCCTACAAAACCTCCCTGGTCTGCCCTCCGAAGACGCGGGTACTTACCTGCTGGCAGACTGGAACCGGGCACCCCCTTCTCCATTGAAGCCTATGCGTTTTGGGCACCACTTTGACCTCTGCACCTGACCGGCCCTGAGCTGCTGGTGTGGTAACTTTGGGGTTGCTCTGAACCCCCAATGGTGGGCTACCTTGGACCCAAACTTGAACCCCGTAGGTGGTTTACTTACCTGCAAAAACTAACAAACACTTACCTCCCCCAGGAACTGTTGAAAATTGCAGTGTCTAGTTTTAAAATAGCTATATGTCGTTTAGGTGAAAATTGTATATGCTATTTTGCTAATTCAAAGTTCCTAAAGTACCTACCTGCAATACCTTTCATTTGAAGTATTACATGTAAATCTTGAACCTGTGGTTCTTAAAATAAACTAAGAAAATATATTTTTCTATACAAAAAGATATTGGCCTGGAATTGTCTCTGAGTGTGTGTTCCTCATTTATTGTCTGTGTGTGTACAACAAATGCTTAACACTACTCCTCTGATAAGCCTACTGCTCGACCACACTACCACAAAATAGAGCATTAGAATTATCTCTTTTTGCCACTATCTTACCTCTAAGGGGAACCCTTGGACTCTGTACATACTATTCCTTACTTTGAAATAGTGCATACAGAGCCAACTTCCTACAAATCAGGTTTGCATTGTATACAGCAACATAATGCAATCCTAAAAGCAATCACTGTAAATCAGTGGAAGTGGATTAACGTATTGATCTTATAAACTTTTAAATCAGATACACCTACAATGAAAATACTGAAACATATATTCTGATTGGGATAATAACTAATTGAATAGTGTCTCTAGGATAGCAGGTTGGTGTAGAATTAGATGGAAACATCATGAGTTCTAATTATGTAAAGGTACACGGTCCACCTCAGAGGTTTGCTGGAATATAAGTGAAAGTCAGGTTTCCACACGAAAGACAGCCAGCCAACTGGCAATTTTGCTTAATGAGACTGGCAGCAGTCATCAGATGATAACAAGCCATGGGTTAGCTTCAGTGGAAGAATGTAATCAAACAAGTTGACAGAACATCCATGGTACTCTGTATTGTTCCCATGTAGAACTTGAATCGGATATGCAATTTGCGCAAAATGGATCCATAAGTGATGTACTTTAAAAGCAGCAGGAGCATTGCACAAAGGTTATCAATCGGGTTCAGGGTGGGGTGCGGTCCCTCCACCGACCCCACATGCAAATGCCCAAAAGGAGACCACACAGCACACTCATGGTCAGTGGCAAGTCGTAGTAGGATCTGCAAAAGACACAAGTATGACTTTTCTTGCAAATAACATTTGTCATCTGAAATGTGCTCTCCTTTTTATTTCCTTGTTTTATATTCAGCAGGACATTATTTGGGCCCTTTGCTATAATTTCTGCAGATTCTGAAGGGCCATTTGGGGATTCAACCCACACCTTAGCACTGAGGTTTTTATCTGCTGCACCACAGCTTACCTTTCCTAGCACTGTCAGAAGGGCTGGGGCAGACTCCTTCCTTACCAAACCTCCATACACTGCACTTATGACACGTTGGGCAATTCTGTCTCCAATTTGAATAAATAAGTCAACTTCTCCACTATTTAACAGAATAACTTTGATTTCTCCTTGGTAATCTGCATCAATCACTCCCCCTAAAACCTGAATACCTTTAAGGGCCAACACAGATCTGAAAGCATTCAATCCAAAATGCTCTGGGGGAATCTGTATTCCAACACCTGTTTCACACAACGCTATGTCTAGGGGTTTTAGTCTGCAAGCTTGTGAAACATGTAAGTCAAGACCTGCAGATTCAGGTGTGGCTCTGTAAGGAGTTGACGCTCTAGGTTTTATTTCCCATGGTTGTATTTGCAAAGCTGGAGTTAACATTTGCATCAAAGGTGTTTCAGCATTTGTTACTGGTCTATTGTTCAGAGTCTGGAGGGCTTCATTTAAATGCTCTCTCCAGATTTTCAAAGTTCCAGCAGATATTTTTCGCAATTGAGCTTTCAGTAAACCATTCATGCTCTCAATCAGTCCTGAGGCCTGTGGATAATAAGGAATATGATATATCCATTCAATTTTGTGCTGAGAACAGTAGTTCTGTACCAAATTACCTTTGAAGTGTGACCCAGTGTCACTCTGGATCTGGAGTGGTACTCCATAGTATAATATTAACAAGTCCAGAGTTCTGATAGTATTGTGCTGAGTAGCACGTTTGCAAGGGACAGCAATCAAGTATCCAGAATAAGTGTCCACTACGGTGCAGGCATATTGACACCCGCTACTAATTGGTAGTGGTCCAATGTAATCAATTTGCCATATCTGTCCTGGTAACTTTCCTCTCCCCAAATGATCTTTGATTGTTTGTGGGACAGATCTCTGTTGTGTGTGCTGACAAATAGAACATTGCAAAATCACTGTTTTTATGAAATCTAGGGAAATGTGCATCCCTCTAATCTCTGCCCACCTGTAAGTGGTTTTTTCTCCCAGATATCCACATTTCTGGTGTGCCCACTTAGCCATTTCCACTAAGTCAGAATTTGGGTTGACATTTCTGCCTCTGAACTTTTGTCTTTGACATTTGCAAGGGAATTGAACCAGCGTTCTAGTGAGTCAATGGGACAATGAGCATCTGTGACTTTATTCTGTTCTAACATTTCCCAAATTTCCTGCCACAACTCTTTGCTACACATCTCCTTTGAATGAATGAACCAGTTATGTGCATGCCATGTGGAAAGCCAAACAGCTAATCCATTGGGAGTGAACCAAGAATCAGTGTAAAAATGACAAGTCTCGGGCAGCTCTTGCTTTAAAGTCTGACCCACATTGTACAACTATGTATATTGGCTACTTTTTCCTTCTCCTGTGGTAGACAATGACTTTTCAGTAACTGGATTGTATGACACTGCTTTCCAATGTCTTTTAGTACCCATGTAATTCAATGAATCATTAGCGAACCAAACATGCTTTCTATCCTCTGGGAACAAGAATTAAAATGTTGCACTCAATGTCACTGGTGACTCTTTTACCTGTGGTACATTCTGCACTCTCTCCTCATACTGTACAGGGGCTTGTGACACCTGTTCATGTAGGGCTGCAGTGCCTGTTGGTGCTACTCGAGCCCTGTCTTGTATGCACCAGATCCAGTGTATGATACTAGCCTCTTGTGCATGTCCTATACGGTGAGGTCTAAGTGAACTCATCACCCACTGCATGATTGGTAGTTCAGATTTCAGAACTACATTATAACCCAGTGTAATTGGCTCAGTATTCACTAGAGCCCAAAAACAAGTCAAAAGCTGTTTTTCAAAAGGAGTATTGCGCTCCCCAGAGTCAGATAGTTTTCTAGTCCAAAGCCCAAGGGGCACCATTCTCCTCCCCTGTTTCTGCCATATACTCCAGTTTGCATATTGTCCCTGAACAGTAGTATGTAACTCAATGTTTCCCTCTTGCACTGCGCACAAATCTAAAGTCTGTTGAAATATTTCATTTGCCAAATCAAAAGCACACAGCTGCTTCACTCCATTCAAACTCATGTTTTTTCCTAGTTACTTTGTACCAAAGCGTTAAAATTTTGCTCAGATGAGGGCTATACTGTTTCCAAAAATCAAACAATCTCATGAAACTCTGTGTCTCTTACTTTGTGTAAATAGAAGCAAACTCTAAAATCTTTTTTTTACCTGTAACAACATCTCTCTATGTTCTGGATTCCACTGAATTCCCAGAAACTGCACATTTTGCGCATTTTGCGACAGTTTGTGTGTCTTGTCTGAATTAATTTTACACATCGTACTCTGTAAAAGTGGTCTGAATATACCGGTAACATCGTCAACTTCTCGCTCAGTGTAATCTTTTAAAGAATGCATTTCAACTCCTGCCAAAAACTGTGGGCTGCTCTGCGCACGGAGAACTACGCTCAACTCATGAGGCTCACACTGGCCCCCACCTTTTTTAACCTCCTCATTACTGGAATGTTAAAAGCTAGATTCTCCTGTAACAGCTTGGCAGAATTCAGCTTTATCGTGCAATAATTCGTTCTGGCTAATTTGCTCACGTAAATTCTTATTTCCATGTTCTAACTGTTTACATCTCTCATACATTTTTCTTTAAGCAGACCAAAGTATCCAAAAACTACTGTCATTAACAAAAGTGACATCATTCCTTCCAAAAAGCACCTTTTCTAAATATGAAAACACTTTTGTTTTATCCAAGCACCCATCCCAAAACTTAGAAAGTCCTGATAAACAAGAAAACATGTTTGTCACAACACCATAAGGCAGTTATATTTCGCATGCATTTTCACACATGGTTTGCGGTGCTTCCTTTAATTCTCTAAACAAAAAAAATATTTACACTTTTAAATTGTGCACTTCCAACCTCCAACCCCCTTTTTTTTTCTTTATTTTCCTTTTAGAGTGACGACTGTGGCAAAATGTTTTGTTTTCACTAATAACCGAGCTGACAACAATCTCTGGAATGCACTTCTTAGTTTAAACAAGACATTTATTATTACTTCACCACAAGGTTCCTAAAACACAAAGGAGATTATTAGGTCGAAGACACACATTTAAAAATAGTCACAGCAGTGAAAGGAAAATATATCAAAATGGTTCTCAACTGCAATGTACACAGCGAATATATGTGATTATATTATAGCAAAATTGCAAACCAAAGGATAAAGTAAAAATTCATCACCATAGGGCCTGCCAAGCTCTTCATCTTTCTCATGCCAGCAAGAAGGCGACCCCTGTTCAACTGCGAGAAAGTGATCCTCACCCTCACCGGAAAATGTCAGGCATTTGACGTCCAATCCTGACTGAGGTCTCGGAAATTCCCTCGCTACTGAGCAGGGCCACCTCTTTTATAGTTTGAACAGCCATGGAAAGAGCCTTCTGAAAGGCCCTCCCTCCCAGATGGAAATATTCAAACATGTTGGCTACTGTAGGTCAGAGTTGGAAGAAAAACGTTGAAAACTGGCCAGCCTCTCAAGGCTCTCCTTCCAAGGCCGGCCCGTTCCCTGCACTGAAGAAAACAAAAAATATGTACTTTCTTATCATGAACTGTTCGTGTTCGGTGAGAGAAATACGAACAAACAAGCTTAGTTTACGATGTGGAAAAACACAGCTCATCTGCAATGTCTCAACTGCAACGTCTAACGTCACGATAAAGCCAATAGACAGCTAAACTGAATACAAAATGTAATCTGCAACTGGTGAACACTGAACAACTATTATGCGCAGTGGTGAAACACAAAGTCAGTGGTCAAACAGATCTATTTTTACTACACCAGTTCATGTTTAATGTTGTAAAGTTGAATTATATAAGCACAGACAAAGTCAAATTTCATAGGCAGTTGAATAAGTGAATTCACTGGGCCATGCGTCTTACACAACATGTCCAATAAGAGGAACCTTCATCGGGTATTATATATCTGAAAACCACAAAGGCATGGAAACACAGTACCCAATCATGGTACAGAAAAAGCTGACTTCTTCATTAATATGGGCAAAAACATGGTGAGATGCTGATGCATGGAGTTACACAAACATTAAGCATCTAACCAATTACAGTAGAACACCATTTAGGGATGGCAGCGTGATACAAGATGACCTCAAGCGTGACCTTCACTTTACTCAAATGGTTGGGACTTTCCAAGGTGTCAACAAACTGATTTTCACAATCCCTGTCCAATCAAATGCAGCCTCTTGGCTTCCGATCTATGTGGGAATCAAGGTAACTGGTAGCTGCTGGGCGAATGAAGCAATGCATGTGGCAGGAGGTGTTTCTTTTTAAGCAAGCCTTGTGTTACAAGCTATTCATCTGGGTACATTAGTTTATCTGGGATCAACCCAATTCTTAACACACTTTAGAGGGCCTTTGTCATCGTTGAATATCACAAAACGTGAACAAGACAAATGCATTCCCACATAAATAAAACATGCTTCTACATCCCCTCCTCTGATCATCAATGATGACATGGTGTTCTTAATCCTCATGGCACTTCCTCCATCCACCAGTGTATACGTCTAGATATTATGTCGGGCATGCATGCTGTTGCTATCTTGGGGAATAATTACTCTTGCTGTCTTGCATCATCATTAATACCTATTGGTCAGTCTTTGGTGGATACAGGATGCATCGCTAAATGTGGTAGTTTGCGTTGGCAATGTTGCATATGGGACACTAACAAAACCTAGATAGTCATTAGCTACTTATTGTGTGTGTGCGCTTCAGAACAAAAAGGTTTTCTCTTCCCCCAGGAATCTGGGATATATAGTTGGGCTGCTACTTACAGATCTATTCTTAACCGAACAACAACCTACTCCTCCTATTATTATCACTACACTTGTACTTTCCATAATGCATTTGTGAGAAAATGGGTTGTTGGTTGACCGGGGTGTGATCCATGGTCAAGCAACAGCCACAATCCCTGTAGGGTGAACCACAAAAAGTGACTAAATTAACCTGTGCTTAACCCTGGGTAGCTAGGCACAAAGAGCACTCGGGTTAAACTTAGAGGCAATGTGTTAAGTATTTATGCAGTACACAAGCAGTAACCCAGTGAAGACACGACACAATAAAAATACAAAACCAATTTAGAAAAATAGAGATGATTTTAATGAGTTATTTGACACCAAAACCACAAATATCCAATTAGTAGAACCAGAGTTCTGAATTTTTTAAATGTAAGGTTCACAATAGCAAGTCATCATGTTTAGAAAATGGCCACCTGAGCACCTTTAGCACCACAACCAAGGGTCCAGGAGTGGAGGGAGGCCTCTGAGGAGTGCATGACTCACTCAGGTTGGGTCCAGGTGCTGGATTAAGATAGTGGGAGCTTGCTATGTCTCTGTGGCTCAAAGCAGGAGACCAACTGAACTAACCCTTAGAGTCACTTCTGGAGTCCCAGGTGTAGGTGGTAAAGCAGGGCTGATCTCTGAAGGTCACGAATAGGCTCCAAGCAGTCCTTCCTGGTACAGCAGCAGTCTGGCAGAATGCACAGCAGGTCACAGCAGCAGGCAGTCCTCTAAGTGTCCTTCCAAAGGTCCAGTAGTGAACTGAGGAGGTGCTCTGTTAGTGCTCTTTTTATACCCTGGAGCCCTGCTCCTAGAAGTTGGGAGACGTTTCCAGAAGGGTTTTCTGAAGTTCCAGGAATTTCCTGCCTCCCCTGTCCTGGCTCCTAGCTAGCTGCACTGACAATACAGGGTCGTTAAGGCTATTGTATGGTGGCAGAGCTCAGCCTATTCAGTTGCAAGTGGGGCTATGCTTATCTCCGCCACCCCATCGAGTCAGTTAATGACCCATTCAGGCTCTGCTAATCCTCTTATTGTGCCAACGCTGTGAATTACTTATTCAAACTTATAATTTAAAGAGAGGAAGCCCACCTAGTTGCTTCACCCATGCAACAATGATTTACAACTTTCAAAACAACAATTTAATTATGATATTCATGCTTGTCACAAACAAAAAAGAACAAACAATGACTTAACATACGATACTTAAAAAAATTTGGCACTGCATAGACATTACTAACATGAAAAATTACAATAATACAAAATATACAAAACATTCAATAACACAAAACACTTATAACTGCAAATCCACATTCTGCAACAATATAAAAAATGGGGAACCAGATAATTTGCCAAATTTTAAGGTTCATGTCTTTAGAGAGCATATGTATGGAGGCGCTACTAAGTTTTCATTCACATATCATTTATCAAGGGCGCAATTGTTATCATTGCAAAATATATTTGTACTATATTGGGAACCTGTAACTTGGTGAGGCTGAAGTGGTGCCAGAGGCATAAGCATGTAAGTAATTTCCAAATCAGGAAAACACAGTCTAAGGCCCTCATTTTGAGTCTTGCGGTCCTTAGACCGCCAGACTCGTGGTGGCGGTCTTAGCGCTGGTGGGCCTGCGGTAAAGACTGCCATATTACAACTTTGGCGGGTGGTGGGATGGTATGGCCGGAGGTGAGCACCTCCGGCCCGGTGGTAGCTGGAATACTGTTGTCTGCATTATGACTCAGCAGACCGCAAGCACTGCACCACTGTGCCGGAAATCGCTGCGCCGTATTATGGGTTGTAATACGGCGGGCGGAGTCCTGTTGGTGTGGCGGTGCCGGCGGTGGACACTGTCTCTATTACGACGTTGGCCAGGCCGACGGTGTCAGATTTCAGCATGACGTCACAATATGGCAGATCTTCAGACCGCCAGCACTAATGGTCTTTTAGCGCCCGCGGCTTCGGCGGTCTTACAAAAAGACCTTCAAAGTTGAAATGAGCACCTAAGTGTGTCTGTCCACAACCACATCACTTTGGTAAAAAAGGTATATTGAAACATGACATAAATTTGTGCACCGAAATAAAAATTTCCTCTTCCTCTTGTGACTGCTTGATCCAACATTTGTAACATAAACTTCTCTAATTATACTTGAAAAAGAATAGGAAGTGATCAAATTTAGAAAACGCATTACCATCAATGTGAATAGCCAAATATCATTGCATAGTCAGGAGGGCATAATCAATGCACCCAGCAATCGGACAGCCTTCTAATCGCATACAGTGGTGCCATCTTTAAAGGAAATAAGCATTGAAATAATAAACAATATTCACACAAATAATTTCACCAAATAAATGGTAACCCCAATGGTCAGAAGAAAACAAATGTGACACGGGCATATATCAAGCATTGCTGAAACACAGCATTGTATCATTAACTTTCTTCGGCACCTTTCCTGCCCCATGAATTATCTTGCCATCCCATCACCCTTCATTTCAATACCTTGTTCCTTCTTGTGTACTTCCTTCCTGCTACTGCTTATTGTGCTACACAATGAATAGTAGCATCACGTCTAGAGGGGCTGGGGCACAGCAGGCATTACTAGCGTGGATGCCACTTCCTCTTTCTTCTACAAGCAGGATCTTGTGAAATTCAGATGTTTCCTTAAAAACAATACAGGATGAATAGGGTGCACATACCATCCTTGGCGCTGTGCACAAGGTCTGTAGTTGTTATGTTGCTATACTCCTGCATAGTGCAAAAACAGAAAACTGGAGGGGGAATGGAGAATTCACATTTGGCAACCCTCCTATCAGAAGTAAATGGTTTATCATCTTACTGTAGTACCACATTTGAACATGTTAAGGTAGGAACAATTCTATTTTTTTGTATTCTTTTTTCAAGTAATGTAAAGTCCTGCCGATTATCACAAGTGCCACACATCATTAACTTCATACCTTCCCCGAACCTGAAAAAATCAGCAATTGGAAACAAAACAGTGCAAGCATCACAAGTCAGCTGATGCCAATTACACATGCAAGTAACTTATATTCAGTGTCATTGACACATTAAGGCATGTTGGGGGTCATTACAACCCTGGCGGACGGTGTTAAAGCGGCGGTAAGACCGCCAACAGGCTGGCGGTCTTTTTTTTTAAATTACCGCCATGGTCATCCGCTGCTTCTCCGTTCCGCCCGCCAGGGCGGAGACGACCGCTGGGCTGGAGACGACCGCTGGGCTGGAGACCTGGGTCTCCAGCCCAGCGGCCGTGACAATACCGCCGCCGGTATTTTGACCCGGCTTACCGCCGTGGATTTCCAGTGGTAGGAACCGCCATGAAATCCATGGCGGTAAGCACTATCAGTGCCAGGGAATTCCTTCCCTGGCACTGATAGGGGTCTCCCCCACCCCCACCCCCACCCAACTCCCTCTCCTACACCCCCCACCACCCCTGCCACCCCCAAAGGTGGCAGGACCCCCCTCCCCACACCGAACACCGACATTACCTTACACATACACACCCGACACGCACGCAGGCACCACCAACACACATGCACGCACACACACCGACATACATGCCAACATCCACACACACAGTCAGACACGCACACCCACATTCAAACATACACGCACACATCCATACAGACATACCTACAGACATACACGCACTCATTCCCAAAACACGCAACACCCCGCAAGCATACACGCACTCACACACCCCCTCTACATACACACACGCACACCCCCATGCACCCACACAACACACAACACCCCCCTACCCCCTCCCTTAATGGACGATCGACTTACCTGTTCCGTCGATCCTCCGGGAGGGGACGGGAGCCATGGGGGCAGCTCCGCCGACACCACACCGCCAACAGAACACCTCCGTGCTGATTCACAGGACGTGATTCGCGGGCGGTGTTCTGTTGGCGTGGCGGTGGAGCAACCTCCACTTCCCCGCCGCCCGTCAGTATGGCTGTTGGCGGCTCTCCGTCGGAAAAACTACGGAGGGCAACCAACAGTCATAATACGCCGAGCGGCAAACCGGCACTACTGGCGGTCTTCAGCACGGCGGTCCCTCAGCGGTCTTGTTAAAAGACCGCCGAGGTTGTAATGACCCCCTTTATGTTCTAGTGAGCAATAAATAATGAATAGGTAGTTAGAGAGAGAAAAATAAAATTCTAATGTAGTTTTTTTCAATACTCAAGGCTAGTATGCAAAGTGTATAGTTGCAATCTACCAACACATGGGGGCGATCTATGTAGTTGTACTTGATATATTAAGATGTTCCCCAAAACCTCCCATAAACAATGAAAACTAGATAAAACATAACCCCGAAAGACATATACAAAAAAACACATCTCTGTATCCAGGTTCTGACCCTGAGAAAAACATAGAAGGGAAAATACTTTTTCACCAAGCACTTATATTAATCATCAATATATGTACATATATATCCCTGCATCCAAGGTATATGAAAATCATTCAAATCTTAAAATTAAGAAAATCCAAAAATGTATTAGACATCAACATTCTGTTCATACATCCGTTGTGAATTCTCCACTACCAAGAACACATGCTAAACCCACTAAATTATCCTCTCTCCCGTGTGCAGTACATTTCTATTTGTCACATCACGGGATAGTGCGACAATCTGTGGCTGTGTTTGGAGCACAGCCCAAAGTCTGTGGCGAGCCTTAAAAGGGAAGTTAAGCTCCAGTTTACAGAGCCTAATATAAAAGTGTTTGTATCTTTAAATTCTATTACTATTACAATTCATTTTACACATATGAATTTTGGCTATCACACCTTTCACACTTGTGGGGAATACAATTCTACTGGTCTTTCGGGCAAACCATCATAGTGCAGGAAAACAGTAGAAACATGAGGTGGAGATGTTCTCACTATTGAATGCACAGTTACCTCTCTCCAATAGTTCCTGACCCTTCGTCAGTAAACCACCGGCCAATTCCTATAGCCCGACGCACACAACATATTGTTTGGGGTCAAGGACAACAAGCTTTCATGTTTATTTTGTCCTTGAGACAAGTAGGTACAACACCCTGCAGCACTAACCCTGAAAGAACTCCTAATTCTGGCCTTTTCAGGAGTAAACCTTTCTCAGTATGGGAAAATATTTAACAAGAGCTGGTGAAAGTTCTTATAACATTAAAGTTAGTAGGTTTGCACTCAAAGCATTTCAACCCTGGAAATATTCCTTATTGCCTTCTCCAGCACCAGTATGTAGCTCTGCAGAAAGGTGGCAAAATAAGGAAATTGCTAGTATTCAAACCTTACTATAGAATTAGCGCTGGCATCAGAGAGGTTACTATCAGAGCTCTTATATAATGAGATTGTTGCCATAAATTGTCGCCATATTACATGGGACCAAAGGGGAAAGTAGATTTTTTTTACAAGACAAGAAGGTTTATGAAGTACCCTGTCCCATGGACAAGTAGATATTTTATTAAATTTCACACCCCTGCTCAGCAGAGGAACAGTTACATAGACAATGGAAATGGTGGCCACTTCTTGAGATATTTCAACAGAGTGTGTTGCATACTGGGAGTAGAGCTGCCCAGTGGGATCTATTCTAGTAACTTGTGAGACTAATTTAAACTCCTGAGCTCTAATATCTTTATAGAATGACCAATTATGCTCCTCCATCATTGTTCTTATGTCCTTCTAATCTAAGATTGGAAAGAATTAATTTAACGCTCCTTCTCACTCTTCTGATCTACAACTCCCTTTGTAACATATTATCAGGAGCATTAGAGGTGTAGGGGGTTGTCTGGGCATACTGGTCATGCTGTGGTGGTATACTCTCACAGCAGTTCACTGGTGGGTGTAGGCAGGGGCACGTGTTTTACTAATGGCGGGCAGTTTGCATTTGAACTAAGTAGCCCCTGGTAGGAGCTGCTGTTCTTTTGCCTCCAGATCTACCTCTACCCCTGCCTCCACCCCTTCCTCTTTTAACCTGCAGGCTTCTAGTTTGGACATTGTTAGGCCACATATTTTCTGAATTCTAGGTATATTTTTAATTCTATGAACTTGTTTTGCTTTAAATACTGCTGCCATTGTGTGAACAGCTTTGTGCCATGTGCACAAAACCCTTGGGCAAAGTCTATGGTCTTTCATAGAAGAGATTGTACTATATGGTGAGCAGAACCCAGGAGGGGCGCAGCCTCCTACGTTGCTGATGATGCGCTAGTTGTCTCTACAGTGTCAAAGACCATTTCACTCATAATGAACAAAGGATGAAGTAGTATATCTCTGAGACTGGTTCTCATAGTTCATACCCTTAGATGACATGAGGAAATCACATTCACATTCATCTTATAGGCATTCAGACATGCGCAATATTATTAGTGGGAAGCAAGAAAAGCTCTTAGTCAAACCAATATTCCAGGGACAAGGTCTTTTGATACTAGTTCATATGCGAGCATACTTGACACAAGGATGAAAGTGACTTTAGAGACAAAGGGTGCTATAGGTGCTGGTTCTCCAGCGTCCTTGCTAATGAAATAAAGGAGACAGAAAAATCTAAATAAGTTTAAGACATGTAACACACAGGACTTGCAGACAGTGATGAACCCACTTTCAATCAGATAAAATAGCCTAGGTGTGTCCTGCCCATACAACAAAACTAATGCCAAAGCCTTATTCCGGTAATCAATGGGAGGGGGGAAAAACAAATAGCCACAATACAAACAGGCAATATAAACGTACGTGATATTCAAAATAGCAAATACAATTCAACAACTACTAGAAAATATAAATCACTGTAACCTCTCCTACCAACCCGTGTTGTAACCAGAGTGTTCAGCCCCTGGGAACAGCCAGAGTACCCCTACCCCAGGTAGCAGGCATCCAGAACCTAGTGACACCTAGCCGTGAGGCAGCCCCTAGGTACTAGTAAGCCATGAGGCCTAGAGAGGAGACAAATCAGCGGAGCACGAAGTGCTACCCTGGAAGGGGAACACCTTGTCCTATTGGCTAATATTTCTCATCATACTCCTGGTATACCAAAATCAAACAAACTAGTGCACAACCAAGATATGCTCATACTCTAGTCGATCTTCTGGGATAGCCCATGAGTGCAAATTCGAAAACACCCTCCTCTGAGGACCAGGGGGTAAACCCACTGTCCAATCCATCACATTAACCACCCTTGCACCTAAGTGGAGGACTTTGACCATCAGGAACGTATTGGTATGAGGTGTGTCATATGGTACTTATACCAAACAAGGAAACACCGAACCGTCAGATACTGTCTCAATTCAAATTGCATCACTTGGAGCATGGATGTCAATGTGTCAGGGAGGTGACAGATAAAACCAAAGAAACCACAGCAAGGAAAAATCAAAATAAAGAAAATATTAAAACATTAGTAAAGCTGTGTATGACATTCAAATTGCTTCACGTATTACATTGTAATAAAATAATACGAGAAACAAAACTGCACAAGAGCAGGAAACTGCTAGGGCGGCGGCAGTGCGGACCATGATACTCACAATTGTTTGCTGTGGAGAAGTTGAGAGACGCAAAAAGTAGGAATCTCACACCACAGTGGTAGGAGGTAGGAGCTGTCACCAAGGAGCTCAAGGGCACCATCGTCCACTGATCCAGAGCAAACGTAGAAAGGAGAAGCAAGGAGATGTGTACAGTGTCCGGACTGGTCACTGAGGCTAGGACTGCATTCTCCACCAAATGAAGAAGCTGAACAAAGACAAAGACACATTTCACAGGCAGCTTTTTACGTGAGTTCACAGGGCCATGCGTCTTACGCAACATGCCCAAAAAGAGGAACCTTCATCAGGTCTTATATACCTAAAAACACCAAGACTGTGTAAACACAGTACCCAATCATGATTTCTTCATTACTATGAGCAAATACATGGCATGTGTTGATCAGAAGATGCCTGGAGTTACACAAACATTAAGCATCTAACCAATCACAGTAAAACAACATTTTGTAATGCCAGCATGATACAAGATGACCTTCACATTGCTCAAATGGTTGAAAGACATCAATAAAATGATTTTCACAATTCCTGTCCAATCAAACGCAGCCTCTGGGCCTCAGATCTATGTGGTCATCAAAGTATGTGGCTGTTACTGAGCAAATGAAGCAATGCATGTCCCATGAGGTATCTGTTTTAAGGAAGCCTTGCGTTACAAGCTAATAGTGTGGGTACATTTGTTTATCTCCGGTCAGCCCAATTCAGAACATACTTTGCAGACCTTTGCTATCACTGAGTATCACAAAACGTGAATACGACAAGATGGATTCCACATAAAACAAAACATGCTTCCACTGAGTCTTTGGAATTGTAATGAGAACTCTTCTCCTATAGTAACGTGAGATTTTTAAATTGCAATTTTGAAAATCCCTCCTTTAGAAAGTTGTTGTTTTCCTGCCTTAGCCATTTAGTGCCTGAAGCCTGTCTCTAGGTCACATACCTGGGTGTAGCTGACAGTTGGGCTTTGTGTACTCCTCCTAGATAGTCACACACTATAGAGAGCTTAGCTGTGCCATCACTGGCAGGATGGGAGGGCTGGGCTGTACACAGCCCTATTTACACTTGAATAGGCTGTGTCCTGCCTCCATGCAAAGGGTTGCATACCCCCTCTAGTTAGTCTGGGGCCAGGACAGTGAAGGCAAGATGCCTGGGGACTTCAAACAGAATTTCATAAAGCTTTTCTCACCTTCCAGAGTATAAATATTTGACCTCAAACACCAACTCTTCAGTAGAATTGTGGACTCTCTCATTAAGAAGAACTGGTGTGCTGCTGAAAAGGACTGCCACACTCCTGGACTGCTGCCCTGTTGTGCTGACCTGCTTCCTGCTGTGCTCTTGCCTGGGTGAGAAAGACTGGACTTTGCAACGCTCTGCAAACCAGGATTTAAGGTACTTCGTTCAGGAGGCCTAACTGGGTCCTTGTCGCTGGCCTGTGCTCCATTGTTGTCAGCCTGAACTTGTGACTTTGTCCCGGTTGGATGTGCCCAGATATCCACAGTTACCTCTGTGTGCTTTAAATCTTTAAACATGCATATTACCGGTTCTAGTGACTGGATTTATGTTGTCTTGTTTTATTTATTAAACATAACTCTATTTTTTAAACTAGTGTGGGATTCTTTTGCAGTCTGTTTTCACTGTGTTACTGTTTGAAGTGTTGCAAAAAAAATACTTTACACATTGCTTCTGCGCTAAGTCTGGCTGCTCTGTGCCAAGCCACCAGAGGGCTGAGCTCAGGTCAATTTAGGCTTTGCTTGGGACCTCACCTTGGGAAGAATTGGGGATACCGCTTTAGAAGGGTTTCATCCTCTCTCAACCAGTAACTCCATTTCTTACAGTAGCCGGGCATTTACAGTTTTGAATTCTAACACAGTAAACATCTCTCAAGAGTCAAGCTTGAAGGTTAAATTTCTGCAACATCAAGAGAGGGAGAGGAGTTGATACTAAAGGGTACGGCTGAACCAGAATCACTCAATAAGGTTGAACTGCTAACTCTTCCACCCTGTGTTTATCAGAAGCACTAAAGCTATCTTCTTGATCTTCTGTAGTGCTCTGGGAACTACGGGAATGAGAGGGAATATGTAAATCAGATCAGATGGCTACTTGAACAACATGGCATCTAATTTTCACACTTCTGGACATGGAATAATTGTGCAGAGGCATTATGTTGGGTGGCAAGCAAGTCCACTGTTGGATACTCAAACCTCTTCTGCAACTGAAGAAACACATTCTTCATTAAAAATACTGCACTCATTGGAGGGAAGATTAGGCTCAGATTCTCCACTGCTAGTTTTCCATCCCAGGAAGATTAACTGTTCTCAGAGAACTGGGATTGAGCTTAGCTCAAACACATTTCTTCAATCAATAGCCAAAAGGGATTGAACTCTGCAACCTCCCAGATGTTTCCCATTGACATTCTGTAGTCTGTTCTTACCTAGACACGATGGCAGAGCAACTGGAGGACAACCTCATTCAAAGCTCGATGAACTACAATTAGGTCCCTGAAGTTCAATAAACAGAAGGCTTGAAGTGCTGTACACTTCCCCTCATTTGACCAAGCTTTCAAATTGGCAACCCACCCCAATCTGGTGGCACCCATGGTTATAATTCTTGAGGGGGCTACATGAAAGGGATGAACTGAATGGGGAGACCTTTGGCATAGTTGTGCTCAATCAACCACCAGTCGAAGAATCTCTAACTTTTTCTAAGGCTGGCATTATTTGACTGTACTCTTGCAGCGGTGTGCAATTCCTTTAGCCCAACACCCAGGACATGTTGTTTGGTGTCAAGGACAACAGGTTTTCATAGTTAGTTTGTCCTTGGAACAAGTAGGTCCAACCCCCTGCAGCAAAACCCTTTGGCTGCCAGTTTACTGGGAAGGAACTGTGTGCACATGAGGTAATATTTCTGTCTATATGTTAATGCTGTTTGAGCTTGTATTTATATTTCATCAATGCAAAACCTTTATTATTAGAGTAAGCTCTCTAAATAAGTGTTGTAAGCTTGGACTGCACTACTGTCAGTGGTTCCAGTAAAACATTGTATACACAGGTTTGAAAAGTTTAACAATATGAGGAATGTATAATGCTCCCTGAATGCTCTCCAATTAAATGCAAATATTTGCAGAAGCTTCTAAGCAGGACTGGTGATTCTTTGCTTTCAAAATAAAACGTAGAGAAAAAAATGCAACTAGGGAAAAAACGTTTTGCTAAATTACTGTGAAATTTTAGGTATCATTTTCATTGAAGCATAATTTAGTAAAGTGTGTTGATGCATACTAGTATTTTCAAAAAAATATTCATATTAGAAAATCAGTCTAACCAGTTCCAACAACATTATGGGAAACATGAAAATAAACAAGCATTGTTAAAGCCAATTGATCAGAAATTGGTGGTTAGTCATTTGATTTTGTCAATGCATGTCTTGTATTCATATTGCTTTTGTAAACCTTTACTGTTGTGAGAAATGCTAGGCTCTTACCATTGTAAGAAACATTGGAAACAGCAAATATATTTTTGGGCTCAAAAGGCACATATTGCCAAGTAGTTCCTGGCACTGAAAAAAACGACTTTGTGTGCCAATATGCTCCTTGTGAAAATGCAGAATGCTATAACTCACAGTGAAGCCAACTGATAGATGGATAGAGAAATAGAATGTTAATTTAAAATGGTCTTGGTTAACGCCAGACCTAATTAGGGGCCCACATCTTAAAGTCACAAAAGTGCTTAGAATGTGCAGAATTATGGCTTTGAACATACAGAATAATGGCTTTCATTAATTCAAAAGAATTTACAGAAGTAGACCAGGAAATCTTCATCCTGGAAAATATTTGTGAACTGTGTTTAAGCATGAGCAAATATGCATGTGTAGATTTTCACAAACAAAAGTCTATTGAGCGTTTACAAGTTCACTTTCCTTCCAACCACTTTTTTCCCCACCCTGGAAGAACTTCTTCTTCTGCCCTTATCAAGATTGAATTTCCAACCTTTCTCAGTGTGGGAAAAGAGGAGGGAAGAGCTGGTGAAAATCCTTAAAACATGCAAGTTAGTAGGTTTGCACAGACTCAAATGAATTCCAACCCTGGAACTATTGCTTACTGCTTTCTCCAGCCCCAGTATGTAGATCTGCAGAAAGGTGGGGAAATAATGAATTTGCTAGTATTCATGTCCTAGTATAGTATTAGCCCTGGCATAGTCAGAGAGGCTGTTATCAGAGCTCTTTTATAATGAGATTACTACCATAATTTGTTGCAGCACTCCATGGCACCAAAGGGACAAGTAGATTTTTTTACAGGACAAAAAGATTTATGAAGCAGCCTGTCCCATGGACAAGTAGATGTTTTACTAAATTCCACACCCATGTCCTGTGGGGAGAATAACCAATGATCTAACATGATGATCAAATGATAAGTGAAGACGGGCCAAGATAAGAACAAGTCCCATCAACCCTTGCCGTCTCATCCATAGTGTTACCGTTGGGGACTCCTTGTTTAGAACCTCTAGGTTCCCTATTCTCAGATTTTCTCTCCTCTCCACAAGTAAAACACCTGTTCAACATCTGTCTTGAAACAACCCCCCTTATGAAGCAGACCTTGTGTTGGTGTCAGACACAACATCTTGTTGTTTAACAGTAGGCCATGATCTTTGAGAATTTTGCACACTTCTTAGGCCTGGAAGATTTCCTTAGGAAAGATGAAGCAATGAGACATTCATCCAGATAAGGAAAAACCTATACTCAGCTAGTTTGAATGGCTCTCACCAAAGGTACTAAAACTGTAGTAAATAGCCTGGAGATAAAGAAAAACAAATGGAAGTACCTGGAACTTGTAATGTTGTTCACATAGCACATGAGGACCCACTGAGAGCACAGGAACATGCAGGTACGGATCCAACAAGTCCAAAGATGTTGGGACATCCTCCTAGTTTGAGAGCGGTATAATCTCCTGCAGTGGTACCACCTTGAATCGTACATGGGGAATGTAAGCATTGACACTCTTGAGGTCCAAAACTGGTTTGAACTCCTTAGAGGCCTTTTTGACCAAAAATAAGTATCACATATATTCTCTGCCCCCCTGGGAACTTAAGTTAATGCATTTTTTTAAAAGCAGGCTTTGAATACCTTCTTAAAGGGCTTTTCACTTTATCTGATTTGCTGGCAATGGAGTAGGACAAACATAATCCTGTAACCCTCTTCGATTATTTTCAAGACCCATTGATTCAGCATTGAGTTCTCCAAGCTTTCAAAAAATTAGAGAGCAACCTCCCTACGTGTATGCTTACATAGTCAGGATTTGAGTGTGGCTGGGATCGACCGCCAGCCTGCTGCGACTGAGATTTGTCTGAAGAAAGGATGGCCACATCCATTTCTTTGAAATGGCTGATTCCATCTTTCCTAAAAAGCTGATCCAAAAGCTCTTTTATTACCAAACAAAAATCAACCCATTGGAGCTTTTGTTGTTGCCAGAAACTTTCTGTCCTAATTTTTGCAAGGGGAGCACCAAACAACTTAGTTCTAGAAAAGGGATTTTTCATTAAAAGAGCCACTTGGCAAGCACCCGACTTCTAGGATCTTAATCATAATTGCCTTCTTGCCTGGTTAGAACCAGCAGTTGATGTCGCTGGCGCACTCCAACCATTTACCTCAACCGAAATCCCACAGATTAATGAATCTGCTAAACCTTAATTTCATAAGGCAATATGGCCCTGACATATGACATCTCCCAATACATCACAATATCAGCAATTCAGTCAATTTATTAAAAGGGATTGCTTAATAACTGAGTTCTAGATCAGCTGAATAAGTGTAAAGGTTTTTTAACAAAATTCAAGAGTTTTGATACAGAATAACTACCGCAAACACTCTCACTAAATAGAACATTACAGAGAAGTACAAAATCAAAAATATTTCAAGTACCAATTGAACAGCAAAATTAATAGAGAATAGGACAGCATCTCCAGTAGCACTCAGAAACGCTTTAGCTCACCTCTGATACTGAGGGTTCATGTAGGAAATCATCTCACAAAACAAAATGGAAAATGTGAATTCATCATGGTGTGAGCAAATGTATCATTTCATTGGAAAATCAGAGCAGAGTTTTAATAAGTGTCATATTGCCTTACACTGAAGCACTATACCACTGCATGAATATTGATTCTGCCCACTCTATGCTAATGCCATCCAGAGATGATGGTATAAACTAAATACATGAACAACAGTGACCTATTATGAATGAAAAAAGCAAAGCGAGTTAATGGAAGGACCTTGACATAAGTTACAGTTTTTTGTGACCAAACATGGAAGATTGGTTTGAGAACCAGTGGAATACCAGTGGAAATAAACACAATTCTGCTTAATAACACTGAAATGTACGAGGGAAGACAAAAAGGCTTCCATTTTAGAAAACGTGGCCACCGGACCTAAATCAAGGCCTAGTTAACGTGAATCAGGAAAACTCACTTCTGCATGTCATAGGACACTCATTTCAACAATAATAGCACAATATGAGTGTGTACATGTGTAATCGAGTGTAAAACTATATTCTGCACGTTTTTAACAATGCACAACAACATAAATGCCCACAAATCCTGAAAAACTTCACCCCTTCTGATCATTCTATGCTCACTGCCACATTTAATTTAACATTTGAGATAGCTGACATCATCCTGGGCTGTTGTTCCATTATAGCCAGAATAATAGTGAAGTCTGTCCCCTGCTCCAGCAACTCTGCAAGGTTTTGAAAATTCTTGCATGGGGATAGACCAGCGTAAGAAGAGTAGGTGGCAGCCCGGATAGCACAATTTGCAGCTGCATAAGTGTGTTTTCCTGCTGTGTCTACTTTTTCCCTGTCCACATTAAACTGAAGGGGCAGAGTCTTCAGATTTAATTATTCCCTGTGCCCCAAACCTGCCATCAAGTAGTCCACATGGGTAATGGGTTAATCCTTTGCATAGTCCTGAACAGTATACCTTTAGGGAAGGGACTTTTATCAATCTCTTTCTATTCATTGGCCACTAACTTCTTTATAAAAGCATGTAGAGGCAGTGATTCTAGTTCCTTTTTCTGGTACTGGAAAAATAGATTATTGCATTCCTCCAAGACAGAACTTACAGGGAACGCTAGATTGTCTTTTATACGCTGTAGGACATCTTTCAGTCTTTGCTGCTAAATGTATCTCATTTTAATGTCCTTCTCCTCCCCCTCAGGACTTTCATTTGGGACAGGATCTAAACATGCTTTTTATGTGAAGAGAGGTCTCTTTATCTTTAAAGGCAGCGACAACAGCAGCCTGAATCATTTAGTTTGACCTATTGTTTAGCAATTACAAAGGCATCCATAAGGTGGCACGTGCTTGCGGTCTGTATCGGGGCCAAGCCTGTTGCAGAGCGGAACTCTGTGAGTAAACATGAATTTTGCTTTTCCTGCTTAGTCCCCTGTAACAGCACCTTCCTTAGTTGGCTGTATGTGGTTTATAGAAAAACGATTTCATTGAGTACCATTACTGAGAATCCATTTCATCTAAACTGTTTAATGGAAAGTTTCTGAACGAACAGCATTTACCTTTTCGTAGAAACCAATTCATAGAATCTCTTCTTGGTCAAAATAGGCTTTTGAATGCTTATTTTTTAAGTGTAAATGCAATAGTTTCAAGTCTTACTTTCAGAAACATTTTTGTCAGATATTTATTTAAGTGCTTTATTTCAGGGGACATTGTTTCATATTTATATATTTACATTGTTAAACAATTATTTCTGATGCTTTTAATTCACTGACCCATCATCACTGGTAAACAGCATCCATCAAGGACCCCTCACACCCTATAAACACCATTGATCGTTGCCCCCTACAATTCCTCACCACACGCCTAAACTACACTCATTCCTGAAGCCTAAAAGCCCTTTCTAACCAAAAAAACCATCCCTGAACAATAAAATCACTCACTACCCCTAACTATATCCATTCCTGAACCATTAAAAACCCCTTTCTACACCTAAACCCCACCCATCCCACACCCCTTAAAACCCCTCAGCACACCCAAACTCCACCTATCACTAAACCCTAAAAACTGTCAATGCCCTAAAACACCAGCCATCCATGACCCTTAGGTACTCACCCCTGAAGCCGAAGAACCCCTTTCTACATCTAAACTGCACCCATCTCTGAATCCTAAAAACTCGTTACCACTCTAAACTTCACCCCATCCTGAACCCTAAAAACTTTACCACCCAAGCTGCCACCCATTACTGAACCTTGGAAAACCCTCACAGCCCCAAACTCTGTCCATCCATTAACCCTAAAACCCCTCAACACCCTTACGCTCCACCCGTCCCTGAAACCTAAAAACACCTTACACACCTAAACAATACTCACCTGTGAACCCCAAAAACCCCAACCCTAAGCTCCACCCACCTCTGAACCCTAAAATCCCTTTCTATGCTTGAACGCCAATTATTCCTGACCCCTAAAAACCCCTCATCACTCTAAATATTACCCATCCCTGAACCTAAAAACCCCAGAGTAGTCCTGTTATCATTCACTTAAAATATTTCCTTTCATTTTTTTCAATTTCCTTAAAATTGTCTTTTCCATGATTTGCTTTCCTCCAATGTGGTTTCTCAGTTTTCATTTTCCATTAATTCACAAATATCATCCTTTACTATTACTGTGACCTGGCTATAACAGTTTTTCATGGTGGAGCAAATTATCTCCAGAGAATGATACAGTCCTCAAATATGAGTCTGCCAGAGCAGGACTTCGAAGGTATGTTAGAGCAAGACCTCACTCAAATCTATGTATATGTGTGTACTTACCTGAAACTTGCTTGAAGGTCTCCAAAGAAACCACAGATCAGGAGGAGAAAAGGGTTGAACTTCCTTTCACACACGGAGTATCTGGAAGAGGAAGTTGGCCATCTTGGGAGGGATGGAAACAACTAGCGTTCTGATTTTTGCTTAAATGGTTCTGGCCATAGAAGCTATTGCTTATATTATATAGATTTTCCTTGTAAGTTTACAAAGGAAAGTCTTAATTTTATTAAAGACACGGAGGCGAGTATTATGCATTTCTTTTCTAATTTTATTAAACAGCAGCTGCAGCCAAGAACTACAATTCCCATGAGGCAAAGAACATGTTGCCAGTGGGAAGCAAACTGTAGTCAAAGGAAAATCCACCAGTCACCAACTACTAAGCTGTATAATACATATCCTGACTGAGAACAGCCCACTTTTCTTGTGCGAGCTTAAGAAGTAAACAGTGGAATAATAGACAACAAATACATAACGCCATGAACACCGACAAAAGTTCTTGAACCACAATTAACAGCCCCGATATGGAATGTGGAAGATCCTGGATCCTGGAATCTAGCAAGTATGACACTGACACCGTAGAAGGAGTGGCACCAGAGATGAGGTGTAGAGTGCTGAGATCCTTAAGAGGAAGATTGTTGAGTCGCTGAAGAAGTTGCTGGGAGGGAACAAAAATAATAAGCATTAGAATTTGTAGAGGCGGGAAAATATTCGCCTCCGTGTCTTTAATAAAATTAAGACTTTCCTTCGTAAACTTACTAGGAAAATCTACATTTTATATCAAGACCGGAGGCTCCGATTATGCAATTTCAAAGCAAATCAACAACATCAAGAGAAGCATGGTGAACAGGCTTGCAAAAAAACATTCTGAAAACATTATCATTAGACCAGTCAGCTGATCTGAGAATGTCCTCCAGACGGGAGACGGCCCAAAAAGCTTTGGAAGCCATAGCTCCCCTAGCTGAATGAGCCCCAAAGGCGGACGTATCGATACCTGCAAGGGTCATAATCCATCTGACCCAACGTGCTAAAGTAGGAGAGGATACCGGCTTGTAAGGTTTCCTGAAAGAAATCAGGAGTTGTGACGAGGAGGGAGTCCTCAAATCGGCTGTCTGATGTTCATAAACTTTCAAACACTGGCCAACACATAATTTAGGGTGGTCTGGAAAATAAGGATAGAAAACTGAGGAAATACCAGTCTTTGTACGTCTGTGAACGTTGAATAAGACACCTGTTGGAGTAAAAGACCGTGCAGTAATGTCTAAAGCTCTAACATCCGAAAGACGTTTAAACGAAACAAGGCATAACAACATGACTAACTTGGCCGACAATCTCTTTAGAGGCAGGAACTCATTGTCTGGCCAAGACAAAAACAAACTAAAGACAACATTGACATCCCATAAAGAACTGTATTTAGGTTTAGGAGGATTAGAAAATGTTATTCCCTTTAATAGGAGACACACCAAAGGATGTTCACCGATTGGTTATAAGAATTAATAGTACAATAAGTTTTCCCTTTGCTAGATTCCGCTGCCAAAAAATTGACTTTGAAAGTTACATCTGCTGTAACGGGATCAATGTGTTTTCCCAGACACCAGCTACTCCAGAGAGACCAAGCTGATTTATACACTTTCTTTGTTCCCGGAGCCCAGGAAAGCTCGATGAGGTTAGAAGCCTCTGCCGAAAGAAAAGGGAAAGAGTCGGATTCCCTGAAATTTTCCATACTGACAGGATTAGAAGGTTGTCCAAGATGAGGGGATGAGGAAGACGAGGGGGCTGGAAAGAAGTTCTGGAAAGGAAGGGATGAGAAACGGAGGTTCGATTGACAGTTCCAGAAGAGTAGGGAACCACACTTGTGACTGCCAAAAGGGAGCTACCAGGACTAATGTCACCTGGTGGCGATGCACCTGCGCTAGCAAAAGCGGAATCAACATGAAATGAGGGAAGGCGTAGTTGAGAGAAGCTGACCAATCCTGAGAAAAAGCATTGAAGGCTAATGCCGCGGGATCTGGGCGCCAGCTGAAGAGCTGCGGAAGTTGCGCATTGAGGCGCGACGCAAAGAGATCTACGCAAAAAGGTCCCCATCTGTGGGAGATGGACTGGAACACATCGCAATGGAGTTTCCAGTCGCTTGAATCCTGAAAATGACGAGAATGTCAATCTGCCACCGTATTGATACTGCCTGGTAAGTATTCTGCTCAAACTGAGATTTTGTTTTGTAGACAAAACTCCCAAAACCCTTTCGCTAATTCCGCTAAAGGCTTGGACTTTGCTCCCCCTAAGCGGTTTATGTAACGCACCGCCAAAACATTGTCCATCCTGAGAAGAACGGAACAGCAAACCCTGTCTTTTGCCAGGCTTCTTATCGCAAAGGACCCGGAAAGCATCTCTAAACAATTTATGTGCAACTTGGACTCCTCTAGAGACCATGAGCCCCCAGTCGAGACTGGACCACACCAGGCTCCCCAACCCTGCAGACTTGCATCTGATTCTAATGCAAGATCGGGGCTGATGCAAAGATAGTCTTGCCATTCCAAGCGTCTAAATGGTCTATCCACCACTGCAATTCTGTGCGCGAATCATGATCTAAGGTCACGGAATCCGAATAAGCTAACCCTTTTTGAAGATGACGAATCTTTAGCCTTTGGAGAGCTCGAATATGTAGAGGACCTGGGAAGATAGCTTGAATCAAAGAGGATAGGAGACCTATGATTCTTGCTAGAGATCTGATGGACAGGTGAGAACTGCGTAAGGTCTGAAGAATTTCCGATTTGATAGATTTTATTTTTCCCGAAGGAAGAAGAAGAATGGCGGATACGGAATCCACCAGGAAACCTAAGAACTCTATTCGTTGAATTGGAGTGAGGGAAGGCTTCTCGTCATTGATGATAAAACCTAGATCGGATAGAAGCGAAGAGGTTAGATGAACATGATGGAGAAGGGTTGAATGATTTTGATTCATAAGTAAAATATTGTCTAGGTAGATAATTAATCCGACCCCCTGGGCTCTGAGAGAGGCCACCACCGGTTTCATGAGTTTTGTGAAACACCAAGGGGCGGAAGACAGACCGAACGGAAGGGACGAAAAGTGATACATTTGACCGTGCCATTGGAACTGTAAAAACTTTCTCGAATCTGGGTGCATAGGTACGGTGAGATAAGCATCCTGGAGATCTAACCGAACCATCCAGTCGCCTTGAAGAAGCGAATCCCTGAGGTGAAGGATGGTTTCCATCTTGAAATGATGGTAAACTACAAATTGGTTGAAACATTTGAGGTTGATTAATGGACGCATTTTCTTGTTTTTCTTCTGAACTAGAAAAACTGTACTGACAAACCCCGAAGGATGGAGAGAACAAGGGGCAATTGCCCGCTTTTGGAGAAGAGATTGAGCTTCCACGGAAATCATGTTTTCCATTTCCAGCGAAAAGTGGGGAAGATGAGGGAGAAGGTCCTGAAAAGGCTCTGAATAAAGCTCTATAGTATAGCCCCGAACTGTGTTCAAAACTCAGGGATCTGCTGTGAGAGACAGCCACTTTGGAAGGAAAAAAGCAAGGCGACCTCTCACCGGAATCGAAAAAGGATGACTTACCAGGTTGGGAAGAGAAGCGGGAGCCCCGGCCGCCTCTGCTCCTGAATCCTCGGTTCTTTTGAGGGTAAAGCTGGGGCTTGAACTCCTGGTAAGTACTGGTGAAGGTGCCACGGGAACCTTGGTTGTTGTATGTTCGGCCGGCAAAGCGGTTCCTGCCTCTGCCGGTCCTGGAGAAAACCAGACTGGAAAATACTTTTTTCAAAGATTGTTGGGCTTTATCCAAAGAGGCAAACGTTGCCACGTATTTACTAAGTTCTTTGATAAAGGATTTTCCAAACAGGCAACCCTCCGCCTTGACTCCCGGATCTGAGGTTGACAGACTGACAAGCTTCGGGTCCAACTTGAGTAATAGCCCTTTCCTACGCTCATGGGTTATGGCACAGTTAGCATTCCCCAATAAACAAACAGCTCTTTGTACCCACAAGGATAACTCGGCAGGGTCCAGGCTAGCATTGTCCAAACGAGCTGCTTCCGCCATGTCAAAAATTTGTGCTAGGGAGCCCACCATATCCAAAAGCTTATCCTGGCACGTAGACCAGGCTTTGTCAACCCCCTTTCGAGGGTCCTTTCCAAATTTGGAAAAGAAGATAATGAGGGAGGCGTCTATGATAGGAGTAGTCGTGATCTGTGAAGGAAGTGAAGGACGCGGACACTCAGATCTAAGCTACGACCTGATCTGTTTGTCCAGGGGAGAGCGAAGCTTCGGAGTTAGGTATTCTGCCACATGCTCCGCAGGCAACCACTCAGTAGAAAGCGGGTGCTGGATATCATTAGGGTCGAACATGGGTTCACCCTCAGAATCAAAAACTGTCACTGACTTGGCACCTTTAGTTTTTGCATTTTTTGGAGGAGGGGAAGAAGAGACAGAGGCCCTTATTATGACCTTGGCGGGTGGCTGAAGCCGCCTGCCAAGATCTGACCGCCGGGCAGCCGCCAATGCAGAGATCTCGGCCGCAACACAGGAGCCGGCGGTGTTGCGGCCGTGCGACAGGTGCAGTTGCACCCGTCGCGCTTTTCACTGTCTGCATAGCAGACACTGAAAAGCTGCATGGGGCCCCCAGGGGCCCCGCGACTCACCGTACCGCCAGCCTTTTCCTGGAGGTTTAAACCGCCAAGAAAATGCTGGCGGTCGGGGACTCGTAATCATCTGGGCAGCGTGGATTATCACCGCTGGGGCAAATGTGGCGGGAAACCGCCGGCCCCGGCGGTGCGACCGCGGCGCAACCGCCGTGGTCATAATGACCTTGTAAGCACCGCCAGCCTGTTGGCGGTGCTTCCGTCACAACAGCCCTGGCGGTCTTGGACCGCCAGGGTTGTAATGACAGCCAGAGTCTCCATTGTCTTTATCAGAAAGATCCGAGTCCGAGTAGTTATCATGCGCTTCATCATCATCAGAATCTAGAATTTTTGAAATGACAATAGGTGTAACATTTTTGTTTTGGTAGCGCATTTTTTCGACGATGTTTTAGAAAGTATCCCCTCCCTTAAGGGAGGCCTTTGAGGAACTGTGTCCTTCGCCTTGTGTGAGGAATCTTCACTGTTCAAAAGCGTCATCTTATATTTTTAAATTCCTCGACGCTCTCTGCCTTACCCTGCAGAGTGGGCCAGCATCGTCTTTGACATTAATTGTACCACAGAATTCTGTAATGTCTTGGATCATTTGTCCATGGAAGCAGAGCCTGCTTGTTCCACTGAAGACTGTATAAAATAATTTAGATTTTCTTTAATCATTTCCTCCTCCTCTGTGACAGCATGGGAAAATGGGGAGCTATCCATAATGAACAGAAATTACAGGCAAAATAAAGTGGAAAAAACAAAGGAGTCTAAGGGGTTAAGTTTTCCTTCACAGGCTGGCTGGATAAACTAACCCCACCTCTGGGTGGGGAAAAAAGGCACCAGGAAACGCAAGGAGAGTTGAAGAGGCTCCCCGGCAGACTTCGGAAAGCAGAAAAATCGGACCCGGCGTGAAAATAGCACAAACACGACCTGAAGGCGAAGGTGAGGCACAGAAAGAACAAAAGGCTTCACTTCAGGCGTGTAAAATGGTGGTCGCGCTGAAGTGTTAACGGCCTGAGCGAGTCTCTGGCAGCACGCCTGCGGGCAAGAAAGGTGCGGTTACAAGCCGGCTGCTCACAACACAGAGCGCGGCATGAAAACACGCTTAGAAACACAGAAACCAAACGGAACAATAAACTTGTATAACAGTTAAACAAATAGAAAGAGAAGTATTATGATAATAAATACTTATCCTTGACTGCGAGCAGCTTAGAAAAGAGGGCTGTTCTCAGTCAGGATATGTATTATACGGCTTAGTGGTTGGTGATTGGTGGATTTTCCTTTGACTACAGTTTGCTTTCCATTGGCTACATGTTCATTGCCTCATGGGAATTGTAGTTCTTGGCTGCAGCTGCTGTTTAACAAAATTAGAAAAGAAATGCATAATAGGAGCCTCCGGTCTTGACATAAAATTACGATTGTGGCAAGGAGGTAATGATTAGTTTCATCCTTCATACACTCACGCTTGTAATAACCTCTATGTATGGGTGAGGGAAACATAAAGGTCATCTTATTTTGTTCACCTGAATTTACATTTTAAGTCGGCATTAGCTAAGGAGTTTGATTTCACTAAAATTATATTATAGACTTACTTGCAGGCATTCAACCCTCTCTCGTTATCCGTTGGTCAGCGTTGCAACATTTTTTTTCTACAACACACTTTAGCAGGCAGCAAGCGCAAAAGAGGAAAGCCCACACACCCTGAGATTCAGCACTCTGCTCTTTTGTAAGAAGATTGGTTAGAGTGCCAGTGACTACCGCGGCACAGCACGCTTTCGGAACCCCAACAATACTTTTTATTTCAGCTAATTAATTATTTCCATAAAAGCAGGTTTCAACATCCCCACGCCACTAACATTATTAAAAGTTGCAAGCAAAACAATTACTGGCAAAGGCTGGCACCCAGCACCAGCCCATGACTTTGCCAATAATTGTCTTTTTCAAGCAGGAAAATAGATCGGACCTAACACAGGTCAGTGATTTGCTATGCACGTTTGGCTTTATTTACACAATGGAAGTGTGAACGCATCTTTGTCCTTGAAACGTTCTGCCGGCAGCTGCAACCGTTAAGTAGTTTAGCAACATTCTAACCGCACTGCTTAGAGGAAAGCTCTTGCTGTGAGTTAACCAAACCTACGCCGCTCATTTCCTAAACTGTGGCAAACTATAAGAAATGAGGAACTCTATAGTCAGCGAACCTAAACCGCTCCCGCTGTGAGAGGAATGAACGGTACAAGTTCCGGTTCTGGAACTTTCTCCGATTTCTGTTAGCCACGCCTAAAAGATTGTCTGCGTGTGACGCCATCTTGAATTAGAACACCCTATATCATCAGTCAAAATAAATCGTTGAGGGTATGGAAAGGCGAACGCAAACGAGATGACTTAGAGAATTTGAGAAACTAAATATGTTTGTTATGAATAATTATGATCTGTCCTGATATCCAGGCACTAAAGATAATGTTCTCATATAAAAATGATGTGCACAGTTATTGAAACTGAGCTAAAAAAACAACAAAACAAAACCCAAATAGTAAATTACCATCGCTTAAGTACTGCTTACATCATCACTACCTTAGTTTGATGAGTAAGTAGTCGATGCCAAGATGGCCGTTAGGTTGCATTGTGTTCAGGGAGGTCCACAGCCCATGTCTTTCGAGTTTTCCCTGTCAATCTCTGGACAGCACGAAGCTCTCCGTATCTAGTTTTCTTGTACGTGTGGGGGTCGGGTCCTTTTAATCTTACTGCACTGTATATTTTAGCGGCATGCCTGATTAATGTAAATAAACAAGGCTCTTGGTGAAACAGTAGGCTTGTTTTCTATCAAAAGCAGTGCAGACAAAACAAACACAGTCAATTGTGTCTAACAATGCTCTGTTTTCTTAAAGATGGTGCTGATACAATGCTTGAATTAGCAAGACGAGATTTAGAACGACGCTGGTAGACAAAGTGAAAGATTTTAGATGAGCGGAAAAGGCGCGAGGCGACACACTGCATACGTTTTCTGGTATAATAATTATATTTTTAAATTGAGTATTATAGTGTATGTTTTTTCACACCTAACTGACTCTTAAAACGTAGCGTCTCATTTTGTTCAGTGCAAACTTATACGGCACCCTCTGTTCCTCTTTCAGAAAAGGAAAGCGTTTGTGGTTTGAAGCGTTTCTATGCATTGAAGGGGAAGTTTACTTAGGCAGTTTGTGCTTCTGAACATAGTGAATGTTTGTTCTTTATCAGATTGGCATATTTAAGCTAATTATTCCTAGTGACAGTCTCTCCAAAAGGCTTTCATACTCTAGCAGAGCGTTTCAACAGCCCCAATTGAGGCGGGCGACCCGATTTGTCCAGCAACAAAATTGGCTTTATTTCAGCTGTCTCCCATCTAAAGTTGCCTTGGCTTCAATGTGCATCAATAGGCAAAATGTAGCGCTCCCTCCCCCATCCTTTTTCAAAATCTCACTCTTTCTAGTTGCATAATGTTGGCATTTATGCTTTAAACTCGTACTTATCTAGTCACATTTGCTCCTCTTCAAAGAGAGAACTCACATGTCAGTGTAGGTCTTCTAACAAATTGCTGTTTATTTTTAGGTCTCGTTGCAGGAGGCACGCATGTGCTGTCATTCAGGTGATGGCTATTGTCAAAAAAAAATATGTAAAAGGGGGCTTTTAGCCCACCCATTACTTATTATTGCTTGGCTTCATCCTCACTTCTTTACTTCTCATTGGTCAGCTTCTGGCGTGTTTCCTGTTCACATAGTGCATTTTTTTGGATGGAGCATGGACCAAATACTAATTAATTAGTTTATTGACATTCTGATAGTTCACCAGGAATTGAGGTACTCCTTTTATGGCCCCATTGTTGTACCTTTCTTTTTTCATTGTTTTAACTTGTCCCCTTTTGTGTCCATTGTTGCAGGGTGCCCCGTTTTCCTTGTAGTAGTTTGCACCCCTTTGTTGTTTTAGCTAACCCCCTGTATTAAGTTTGGTATCCTGCCTCCGCTCTCCACGCCCGTAGTTAATGTAGTACATTTCGTTGTTGTACATTTCCCCCTCCCGTCCATTGTTGTTGCAGCTTGCCATGTTTTTGTTGTTGTACATTTCACCCGTCCATCTTTTTTTGAGCTTGCCATATTTACTCTGTCCCTCCTCCTTTTTGCCTTGAAATTGTAGCCCCTGGCAACTCAGGCTTGTCAGCGAGGCTGTGACGGGGGAATATCTCTCCCCGATGCCACCCACTACAAATCACTTTAGGCAGGCTATGTCATTTTTTATCTTTGGGATGCCTCACAGGATTGCCCTAATAGAACACACGAGCAACTCAAATGTTCATGTCAACCTAGGTATATGTATTTTGAGAAACTAACATTCACGTGAAACTCACTTGCAAACAAAATATAATGGAGCAGGAATTCAGAGAACAAATAATCAGAGAACAAATACTTATATCCAGACAGTTAACAATCTGTCGAGAATATGTCAAAGGTAGGTAATGCATCCAGATCCAAATTGTATCATATAATACAAAATTACTTTTATTATTGTAACTCAAAGACATAAATAAAAAATAAGTTAGTGACAAAGCCACAAGTGTGAAAAAAGTGCACCCCAAATGAAAGAACACCACATTTAACAAAAGGAATCATTGTTTTTACAATAATTGGTGTAATGATATATGTACAAAGACAGCCACAATTGATATTTGAACACATTTATCCATAGGGCAATTCACCTTATGGAATAGGTAATAACAGGGTCTGTCTTGTTAACCGTTGATGTTTTGACCCTTGACATGGATACTAGGATATCATCAGGACACAGAATAACCTGGGGAATGGTTGCCTTAAAGTAATACTGCAAATAACTAAAAATCTTGAGGCAACAGCCGCATTTTGACAGGTCTGTAGTATCAAAGTAATGCTTGTGATAAGTGCCAAAGTGACAGATTGAAGGGGTACTCACAAGTGACCCCCTAAGACTTACTGAATCCTGAGTCCTCCCACCCTCTCTCTGACATCACCTTCTGCCCCACATCACCACACTTTTCCATGTTTTGGTAGTTCCCTCTGGTTGAGTCTTGCAGGCTTTAAGCCTCTTTGATTACCAATTTATTGGATTATCCCACCTTAATGTGAGCTCAGAATCAGCTATCTATTATGCTGTATATCCAATGCTATTATACTCTGGTTATGTGATCACTCTTTGGAACAGGATGCTCAATTGCAGGCCTCGAAAAATCATAAAACTGTTATTAGACCTGCAGGTCGAGTAGTCTTGAACAGTCTACTCAACCTAACTGTTATGTATTTGACCCGGAAACAGGTCTCAAATTGTGTGATGCTATGCAAATATTGTATTTTACAGTCGCCTTTTGTTCATTCTCACATGAGTGCACCTTAAAATATGTGAGTTCAGCATTTCTGCTGAAAAAAGTCCTCTTTTGTTTGATTAAATACACTAAAGTTTGCTCCATGTTTAATAAATCTAGCCCACATATAGGTTACACATGATCCATGCATGACTTGCCCCTTAGTTTACTAATAGCTTTTCCATCAGGGCAGGAGTGTTTCTCAGTTCATGTTTAAACATTCACTATTAATAAGTATATTGCTAAAACATGATGTGGTAGCGCACTGTCATTTACAGAAAGTACATTTCCAAGCAATGTCCAAAAACCTTCCCACTAACTTACAGTTTTACTGATATAACCATATAGTGTATTAACAATAATCTGTGAAAATTAGGTTTCAGAAAAAATATTTAGCATTTGCACATCACCAAGTAAAGTGCTCTGACTTTTTTTTTCATCCTATTAAAATATTTTCTTTCATCACACAAGCAAAAACATGATCTTTCACAGCTACTGAAATGTATTTTGAAGTTGACTTAGTTATATAAATGTTGTGTGTTAGTAAAGACCCGATACCCACAGCCTTTCATTTCACACAGGGCAGACAGTTCACCTTACAAAATCCTGGCACTCTGCAGTCACAAGAAAAAGTATTTGGATTGCAAGAAGACAAACTGACTTTCGACCTCTGTCTTTGAACACAGAGCAAATGTAATAAAAGCTACTTATGTTCAATGAAAAGCATTTGTTGAGACCTAAGACTGCCAGTATAGCAGTGATAAATTGCACAGACACATGGGATGCAGAAGAGGAATCTGAAGGTCCTATGCAGAACATCGCTCCATGATTCATTGTTGACCCCTAGCGCTGCGCCCAGCCTTAAGATGTGCAAGTGCGTTTCTGCATCACATTGTGGATCATGTGGCCCACTGCATTCCACACCAAATTTTCCTTTTGCACCAAGAAGCCTACCTCCTTTGAAGTTCAATTTACATACATCACATATAACTATTAATCTAGAAATATAAGTCATAGATAGTCTCTCACGTTCCATAGTCTGTGGGTAGGTAGCCTCAATTGATATGTGACTCTTGTGATGGTCAATTGTCGAGAGGAGATATCCTTCAGCTCACTGTCTCTTTCTCACTGATGAGATGTGCTTTCTGCTCTCAACTGGGTTTCTTCAGGTCATCCCTGGTTGTTACTGTTCCCTGGGTTTTCCAGCTCTCATCACATGCATTGCTGCAGCCACTGCCCTCTCCTTGAAGGTCACCATGACACTTTTTAAAGTTTAGAATGTTTCTAGTGGCTTGCTCGCCACCCCTTACTGTGTTGTATAGAGTGCCTTATCTGGTTTGAACCACCCATGGATGCCTTTCAAATGGTAGGCAGAATTTGCCTGCAGTCTGTCTATTGCACAGCAGCACAATATCTCCAAAAGCAATGGCGACACTCTCGAGTGGTGGGCTCGGCTGGCTTGTGCGTGGCTGCTGCTTCTTCTCTGCCGACTGGCACCCATATTAAAGGGTGGCTGTACCCATGAATCTGAATGAGGAATAGCATTTTGTACAACGCTTCCAAGTATGACATCCACTGGTGAGCAACAAGTAGTGCTGTGAGGTGTCTGTTCAAGAGCTCTCGGGAATTTGTGGATGACTAAATCTGCACTCTCCTATTGCTCCAGATCTATACAAATGGCCTTGTTTAGAGTTCTCATGAACCTCTCAACCTCCATATTTGCCTGGAGCCACCGGGGTGTTATCTTCCGATGAGCAATGCCCAGTCATCTATTTATGCTCTTATGTCGCCCCCTTTGAAAGTGGACCATTAACAGTTTATAACGTTTTCGGAAGTCCGAAGGTGGCAAATATCTTTTCTGTACAGTTTTGTGGTTGCTAAAAATTTGTGCTGGTGGGTATCTCAATCACAGGGAACTTGGATTACGCATTTGTTACTACCGTCATATGGCAACCATCCCACAGTGATCCAAAATCTGCACTGAGGTTGTGCTATGGAACCACAATGGGCTCTTCGGTGAGAACAGGTGCCAGTCTGTTTGGTCTGCTGTGGCCATGGTACCACTGGCACTGGACCACTTGTTGGTCAACATTGGTGTTCATGGTAGGGAACTGTACCTTTACACAGAAAACCGTGCTTTTGTTTTGTTAGTGCCTTAGTGCCCTGCATACGCAAGTTGCAGAATTTAATGTCTTAGTGATTTTGGGCTGACTAGCCTGTGCCCTCGTTGGAGGATGCCATCTTTGGTGAGCTCATTGTGCACATGCCACAGTACCTTAAGATCTTTATGACATTCATCTTCGTAATCACTCACGTTCCACAGAAAGTCTTTCCATAGATTTGACTTCGCTGCCACACAGGCTCTCTACAAGCATGAGTCATCCGTACTGACTTCTGTTACTTTCGTGAGTCTGAAGTAGCATGGGCAGGTCATAGTTGTAATCCACTCTGCATATTCGTCTGCTCCTACGTTTGCTACTGACTTTGTGTCTTGTAACATCCAGGGGTGTTGTGACAAATAGTCTGCAGGATTGCTACAGCCAGGTTAAATTCAAGTGGAATTGAAATATGTGAAGCTGGAGGACCCACGTCTCGATTCGATTTGGGGGTGGCGGGTGTGAGCTCTACTTGCAAACAATGGTATGACTGATTTGCAGTCTGTTGTTACTCTAAATGACTGACCATATTGATATAGATAAAAATGGATGCAGACCCATTTGAGGGCTAGCGCCTCTTTTTGGATGTGTGCATAGCATTTTTCTGTGTTTGTGAGGGCCCAGCTACTGATCCGTTTTTGTGTGTTGCATAAGGACTACACCGAGCCCAATGAGGCTCTCATCTAAATAAGTTTCGACTCCCTGGCCAGGTCAATGTATACCATTGTTGCGTTTTGTAGAAGAGCATTTTTATATCACAAAATACTTTTTCTTCCTTTGCACCTCAGACGTATGGGGGTCACTGTTTTGGTGAGCTCTCATTGCTGCCCAGCTAAAGAGGCGAGACTGGCTATAAAGTGGCCGCAGTAAATTGCTAGCCGCAGAAAACTGAAAAACCACAGCAGAGGATTGTAAGGCCTCAGCATTTCTGATGTGTACAGTTTCGGCAGGGCCTGCTCTTATGCAAACTCAGAGAAGATGTAGCCGTAAAACTCCACTTCTTGTTGCAAGAAGCAGCATTTGTTGAAAATGAGCATCAATTCCATTTCTGCTATTCTTTCTGGAGCCACCCTTAATCTTTTCTGGTGTTCTTGAACAGTGTGAGCGAAGATTAGAATACCATAGCTGACATTTATAATGACGACTAATACATTTATAATGACGCCTTTTAAAAAAACTCAGCCACCGATGAGATGTAGATTTTGAGATTGCAGTAGCACCTGCAGCCAACATTGGTAGAAAATATGGCTATTTATCAGCACTCTTCACTGAGCTCCAGCTGGTAGTGTCCAGGCTTTAGATCCCGTTCTAAAAGCCAGCAAGCTCCGTTAAGGTCATTCATGAGTTCATCTATTGTTGGTGTAATATGTCTCTCTCTTATAATTGCCTTGTTTGGCTGTCACATGTCAATGCAAATTCTGATATGTCAGGGTTGTTTGGGTTTACTGGCAGTTAACATGGGGGAGATACAGAGTGTGGGGCCTGGGTCATTCTCAGCAACCCAAAACTCCTCTAGATTCTGCAGGTTAACTTCAGTAGTGGACCAGAGGTGAAACAGGATCCGACAGTGCTGGAGTGAAACAGAAGAGGCTTGCAGTTAGTCAAGGACATTAAAAAGTTGCAGAAATTCTATCAGTACTTCTTACACATTCCTCTATTAGATGGCTGCAGCAAATTCTATTAACTTCAGCAATGGAGAAACTGAATGAAGTTTCTACCCCACATGCAGAAACAAATAATCTGGTATCCAACGTTGTGCCTCCATAGGATACAAAGGAGCAAAATACACCTTCCAGTGGAAGAGGGTTTGTTCCTCCAAAAGAGAATATTTTCACTTTCATTGGTTAAGGTGTGGGTCAGCTTTGAGGTCATTGAAGTGTCTCTTGCTCATCACATTAACCATGCCCCTGTGTCTACGAGGGACGTGATTGATGTTCTGGAGACAGAGATTCAGTATGTGGGCTGCAGTGTGCTGAATCTCTTTTGTTGCTGAACCATGTGTAAGATGAAGAATAGTTGACTACCTCTTTGCCTTCTGTGAGGTTGTCAGGGATACTAGAAATCCCATAAGGTGGCTGGCATGTCCATGGCTGTTGTTGAGGTCTCCTTTGGCCGCTTGAAATCACTATCCGGTGCCCCCTCTTTGCATATCTTGGCAAAATGGCTGAGGAGTTAGCATGTGCAGCATAACACACCCTTTGCCAGGCAGTTGTAAGGTGACTGAGGATGTAGTATTTGGGGTTCTTGGAGGTACTTTTGGTGGTTCTCATTTGGGGATGGTCTTTACTACTTTGACCCTCAGTTCAGGCATTTCTACTTTGATGAACTGTTTTTAAAGGGCTACTTCCATCTGCTCCACTCCATCATTTGACAGTTCATGGGCCAACCAAGAGTGAGAATTTCACCAAGCATCATGCCTGGTTTCCAACGTATGTGTCAATTAGGGGGGCTGACCTGCATCTTTGCTGTCACTTCTTTTTGGAATTAATCATGCAAGTGCTCATAAATTATCATAACTTTGCAATCTTTGTTTATTAAAAGTTTACAGAAAAGAAAAGAAGAATACCAGCATTGGGGATATATAATGGGCAACATCACAAATCAATTACCTGACAACAACATCCCCCAAAGCATCCCATAAATCAGGGTAGGGAAGTGGTGTGAATAGAGAGGAGGGTTGAGGGTGCAAGGACAGGGGTGCAAAGGTGAGAAAGATGGCAGGCCCAGAAGTTGTAAGATGGGTGTGCATTGCTCCCAATACCTGTTGGACGGTGACCCATCAAGTCCATATGGGTAGTAACGAGAGGGGGAGGACCTAAACTAATCTGTCTGGGAACATGGATAAGCACTGCTCAGTTGGCTATCTAGTGGCGGGATGAAGGGTGGAGGAGGGCAAGGCATTGAACAATAAGAAGTCACCCCAAGTGCTGTAGAAGGTGTCCAGTTCAACACATCCTGTAATTTACTTGTTTATGGCCAGCTCCCTACGTAGTTCAATGAGTCATTGTGTGCATGTCGGGGAGAAGGCCTGTCTCCAGTGGATGAGAATGCCAATTTTGGCCACTGCAAGGGATATCGCCAGACAGCAGTGTGTGTGTTGTGAAATCAGTGATATCTAATACATCGTGGAGGATGGCCAGTTGGGGGAAGGGCAAAGCAGAAGACAGCTATAGCAACACATTAGTGACTAAACATTTGACCAATATTCAGAAAACGCTTGGCAAGACCAGAGGGTATGATACAGAACAGAGTTATCTGAGTTACAGTTCCAACAAAGGTCCTCGGGCAGCATCTTAGCGCTCTTCAGCATGAAGGTGGAACAGTGGCAATCATGTAGCATTTTAAAATATAAAACCTTTAGTCTAGGTTCACGGATTACTGAGTTATTGTCAAGGAGAAGGGAAGCCCAGTCCTCTGGTGAGTAATCTTTATTTAGCGTCATCTGCCAGCTAAGCCTGGTTGCAATATGAGTGGAGGTTGAGTGTATGACTTGAACAAGCACCCGATATAATCCAAAGACCACCCCTCTGAAGTAACCCAAGGTTTCAAGATAACAAAGAATAGGGGCAGGGGTAAGTTGTCCTGAGACACCCCCAGGGTTTTTCGATGGCAGTTAGCAGAACCACCAGTGATTAGTGGTTTGAAGTCTGAATTCCAAGAGTGCCGTTCGGTTTGAGAGTCTTGTCACTATATAGTTCATTATACTTTTCAAGCCCTTCCCATGCCAACGCCCCCAGAATAAAGTTTTCCTGGCTATACATAGGGCCTTATCGTTCCACACAGGGGCTTTGTGATGCAGGAGAGGTGGAAGTGTTATGTGTTTGTGCTCTTCTTGCTATATCGCAGTCAAGGCTTGTAGGATGGGGTTGGTGACTATTGCATGATCCAAGGTGTCAAGATACACTAGTAGTAATAAAGGCAGACAAGCAATGAGCCAACACAGGACCCTGTTTGGAGCACATAGGTAGGAGGCTCGTTGTGGCAGGTGAAATGCAAGATTATGGAACTGAATGTAGGCATTGCTTTAGTGTCTGCTCAGAACCTTGGTGCCCATAGCCTGAGTTTGCACCCACTCCAGATGTATGGCTTAATATGAGCATCAATGACACCAAGGATCCACTGAGCAACTCAAAGAGGTAACATACCAAAAAGATAAACCGGGGACCCACAACCATCTGTATCCTCTCCCAGAGGGATAGATTAAAGTGCAACCATTTCCAGAAGTACTGTTTAGTTCAGTCTACCAGTGGGAGGAGGTTATCCTCAACCATGCGAGAGAGGCCCCTAATGATTCGAACACCATGGTAGTGGAGTCCCCCTGTGGCCCAGCACATATTGAGCTCTGTGAACTGACCCTAGTAGTGACCCTGAGCTTGAGGAACATGTCACACTGTGTTGGAAAATGGCCCTCAATGAAGGGTCACCCCAATCTTTTTTTCGTCCTCCTTCTCCTCCTTTTCTGGCCTCGTTTTGGAGGTTTAGGATGCTGGGCACTTTACCGCTGCTAACCAGTGCTAAAATGCATGTGCTCTCCCTAAAACATGGAAAAATTGGTGTGAGAAGGTAGCCTCTTTCTAGCCTTGTTACCCCCACTTTTGGCCTGTTTGTGAGTGTATGTCAGGGTGTTTGTCACTGTTTTCACTGTCTCACTGGGGTCCTGATAGCCAGGCCTCAGTGCTCATAGTGAAAACACTATGTTTTCAGTATGGTTGTTATGTGTCACTGGGATCCTGCTGGTCAGGACCCCAGTGCTCATAGGTTTGTGGCCTATATGTATGTGTCACTGGGACCCTGTCACACAGGGCCCCAGTGCTCATAGGTGTGCATGTATATGTTCCCTGTGTGGTGCCTAACTGTCTCACTGAGGCTCTGCTAACCAGAACCTCAGTGGTTATGCTCTCTCATTACTTCCAAATTGTCACTGACAGGCTAGTGACCATTTTTACCAATTTACATTGGCTTACTGGAACACCCTTATAATTCCCTAGTATATGGTACTGAGGTACCCAGGGTATTGGGGTTCCAGGAGATCCCTATGGGCTGCAGCATTTCTTTTGCCACCCATAGGGAGCTCTGACAATTCTTACACAGGCCTGCCACTGCAGCCTGAGTGAAATAACGTCCACGTTATTTCACAGCCATTTTACACTGCACTTAAGTAACTTATAAGTCACCTATATGTCTAACCTTTACCTGGTAAAGGTTAGGTGCAAAGTTACTTAGTGTGAGGGCACCCTGGCACTAGCCAAGGTGCCCCCACATTGTTCAGAGCCAATTCACTGAACTTTGTGAGTGCGGGGACACCATTACACGCGTGCACTACATATAGGTCACTACCTATATGTAGCTTCACCATGGTAACTTCGAATATGGCCATGTAACATGTCTATGATCATGGAGTTGCCCCCTCTATGCCATCCTGGCATTGTTGGTACAATTCCATGATCCCAGTGGTCTGTAGCACAGACCCTGGTACTGCCAGACTGCCCTTCCTGGGGTTTCACTGCAGCTGCTGCTGCTGCCAACCCCTCAGACAGGCAGCTGCCCTCCTGGGGTCCAGCCAGGCCTGGCCCAGGATGGCAGAACAAAGAACTTCCTCTGAGAGAGGGTGTGACACCCTCTCCCTTTGGAAAATGGTGTGAAGGCAGGGGAGGAGTAGCCTCCCCCAGCCTCTGGAAATGCTTTGTTGGGCACAGAGGTGCCCAATTCTGCATAAGCCAGTCTACACCGGTTCAGGGACCCCTTAGCCCCTGCTCTGGCGCGAAACTGGACAAAGGAAAGGGGAGTGACCACTCCCCTGACCTGCACCTCCCCTGGGAGGTGTCCAGAGCTCCTCCAGTGTGCTCCAGACCTCTGCCATCTTGGAAACAGAGGTGCTGCTGGCACACTGGACTGCTCTGAGTGGCCAGTGCCACCAGGTGACGTCAGAGACTCCTTGTGATAGGCTCCTTCAGGTGTTAGTAGCCTTTCCTCTCTCCTAGGTAGCCAAACCCTCTTTTCTGGCTATTTAGGGTCTCTGTCTCTGGGGAAACTGCAGATAACGAATGCATGAGCTCAGCCGAGTTCCTCTGCATCTCCCTCTTCACCTTCTGATAAGGAATCGACCGCTGACCGCGCTGGAAGCCTGCAAACCTGCAACATAGTAGCAAAGACGACTACTGCAACTCTGTAACGCTGATCCTGCCGCCTTCTCGACTGTTTTCCTGCTTGTGCATGCTGTGGGGGTAGTCTGCCTCCTCTCTGCACCAGAAGCTCCGAAGAAATCTCCCGTGGGTCGACGGAATCTTCCCCCTGCAACCGCAGGCACCAAAAAGCTGCATCTCCGGTCCCTTGGGTCTCCTCTCAGCACGACGAGCGAGGTCCCTCGAATCCAGCGACACCGTCCAAGTGACTCCCACAGTCCAGTGACTCGTCAGCCCGAGTTTGGTGGAGGTAAGTCCTTGCCTCACCTCGCTGGGCTGCATTGCTGGGAACCGCGACTTTGCAAGCTACTCCGGCCCCTGTGCACTTCCGGCGGAAATCCTTCGTGCACAGCCAAGCCTGGGTCCACGGCACTCTAACCTGCATTGCACGACTTTCTAAGTTGGTCTCCGGCGACGTGGGACTCCTTTGTGCAACTTCGGCGAGCACCGTTTCACGCATCCTCGTAGTGCCTGTTTCTGGCACTTCTCCGGGTGCTACCTGCTTCAGTGAGGGCTCTTTGTCTTGCACGACGTCCCCTCTCTCTTCAGGTCCAATTTGCGACCTCCTGGTCCCTCCTGGGCCCCAGCAGCGTCCAAAAACGCCAAACGCACGATTTGCGTGTAGCAAGGCTTGTTGGCGTCCATCCGGCGGGAAAACACTTCTGCACGACTCTCCAAGGCGTGGGGGATCCATCCTCCAAAGGGGAAGTCTCTAGCCCTTGTCGTTCCTGCAGTATTCACAGTTCTTCAGCCTAGTAAGAGCTTCTTTGCACCAACCGCTGGCATTTCTTGGGCATCTGCCCATCTCCGAGTTGCTTGTGACTTTTGGACTTGGTCCCCTTGTTCCACAGGTACCCTCAGTCAGGAATCCATCGTTGTTGCATTGCTGATTTGTGTTTTCCTTGCATTTTCCCTCTAACACGACTATTTTGTCCTTAGGGGAACTTTAATGCACTTTGCACTCACTTTTCAGGGTCTTGGGGAGGGTTATTTTTCTAACTCTCACTATTTTCTAATAGTCCCAGCGACCCTCTACAAGGTCACATAGGTTTGGGGTCCATTCGTGGTTCGCATTCCACTTCTGGAGTATATGGTTTGTGTTGCCCCTATCCCTATGTTTCCCCATTGCATCCTATTGTAACTATACATTGTTTGCACTGTTTTCTAAGACTATACTGCATATTTTTGCTATTGTGTATATATATCTTGTGTATATTTCCTATCCTCTCACTGAGGGTACACTCTAAGATACTTTGGCATATTGTCATAAAAATAAAGTACCTTTATTTTTAGTATAACTGTGTATTGTGTTTTCTTATGATATTGTGCATATGACACTAAGTGGTACAGCCTAAGCTGCTCTGCTAAGCTACCATTATCTATCAGCCTAAGCTGCTAGACACCCTATACACTAATAAGGGATAACTGGGCCTGGTGCAAGGTGCAAGTACCCCTTGGTACTCACTACAAGCCAGTCCAGCCTCCTACATTGGTTGTGCAGCGGTGGGATAAGTGCTTTGAGACTACTTACCACTCTTGTCATTGTACTTTTCATAAGAGAAAAATATACAAAACAAGGTCAGTGTATATACACATAGCCAAAAAGTTTTGCATTTCCTCTTTTCACTCTTTTCTAAGTGCTGAAAAGTACTTCTAAACTTTCAAAAAGTTCTTAAAAGTTTAAAAAGTTTTTTCTGTCTTTCCAAAAAGTTCTGAAAACTTTTTTCTCTTTGCCTATCACTTTAACTCTCTCTAAAAATGTCTGGCACAGGCCAAAAAGTTGAACTGTCCAAACTTGCATATGATCACCTTAGCTGGAAAGGAGCAAGGAGTCTCTGCATAGAGAGAGGTTTGAGTGTAGGGAAGAATCCTTCCTTAGAACTGTTAATTAATATGCTTAGAGTACAAGATAAGGCCATAAGTGCCCAATCTGTAGAAAAAGTAGCTAATGGTTCTCAATCTGATCCAGGGACTCCCCCAGGAAAAGGTTCAGGAAAGAAACTTCTCAGCCTGCCCATTACTAGACAGTCTAGCATAGTTGGTACAGAGGTTGAATCACATCATACTGATGATGTGCTCTCACATTATACTGGTAGCCAAGCTGTTAGGGTGCCCTCTGTAAGGGACAGGTCTCCTTCTGTTCATTCCCATCATACCTCTGTATCTAGAAATGTCCCTCCCACCCACCCTGATGACAGATTGTTGGAAAGGGAGCTCAATAGATTGAGAGTGGAGCAAACCAGACTGAAGCTCAAGAAGCAACAGCTGGATTTGGATAGACAGTCTTTAGAAATAGAGAGGGAAAGACAGAAAATGGGTTTAGATACCCATGGTGGCAGCAGCAGTATTCCCCATAGTCATCCTGCAAAAGAGCATGATTCCAGGAATCTGCACAAGATAGTTCCCCCTTATAAGGAGGGGGATGACATTAACAAGTGGTTTGCTGCACTTGAGAGGGCCTGTGCTGTACAGGATGTCCCTCAAAAGCAGTGGGCTGCTATCCTATGGCTATCATTTACTGGAAAAGGTAGGGATAGGCTCCTTACTGTAAAAGAAAATGATGCTAATAATTTCCAAGTTCTTAAGAATGCACTCCTGGATGGTTATGGCTTAACCACTGAACAGTACAGGATAAAGTTCAGAGAGACCAAAAAGGAGTCTTCACAAGACTGGGTTGATTTCATTGACCAGGCAGTGAAGGCCTTGGAGGGGTGGTTACATGGCAGTAAAGTTACTGATTATGAAAGCCTGTATAACACAATCCTGAGAGAGCATATACTTAATAATTGTGTGTCTGATTTGTTGCACCAGTACCTGGTAGACTCTGATCTGACCTCTCCCCAAGAATTGGGAAAGAAGGCAGACAAATGGGTCAGAACAAGGGTGAACAGAAAAGTTCATACAGGGGGTGACAAAGATGGCAATAAGAAGAAAGATGGTGAAAAATCTCAAGATAAGCATGGGGATAAGGGTAAAACCAAAGATCCCACTTCAAATCTTAAACACTCTTCAGAGGGTGGGGATAAAACAAATTCTTCCTCTTCTTCCCAACCTGCACACATTAAAAAGCCTTGGTGCTTTGTGTGTAAAAACAGAGGCCATAGGCCAGGGGATAAGTCCTGTCCAGGTAAACCCCCTGAGCCTACCACCACTAATACATCAAGCTCTAGTGCCCCTAGCAGTAGTGGTACTAGTGGTGGGACTGCTGGCAACAGTCAAGCAAAGGGTGTAGTTGGGTTCACTTATGGGTCCATAGTGGAAACTGATGTAATCAGTCCCAAGACAGTTTCTGTCACACCTAGTGGCATTGGCCTTGCCACACTGGCTGCTTGTCCCCTTACAATGGATAAGTACAGGCAGACAGTTTCAATAAATGGTGTTGAGGCCTTGGCCTACAGGGACACAGGTGCCAGTTTCACTTTGGTGACTGAAAACCTAGTGCCTCCTGAACAACACATCATTGGACAACAGTATAAAATGATTGATGTCCATAACTCCACTAAGTTTCTTCCCTTAGCTATAATTCAGTTTAGTTGGGGTGGAGTTACTGGCCCTAAGCAGGTGGTGGTATCACCTAGCTTACCTGTAGACTGTCTCTTAGGTAATGACCTAGAGGCCTCAGGTTGGGCTGATGTAGAGTTTTATGCCCATGCAGCCATGCTGGGCATCCCTGAGGAATTGTTCCCTCTCATTTCAAATGAAATCAAAAAGCAAAGGAGAGAAGGCCTGAAAACTCAGGATCCCTCTCCATCAACAGGTAAAAAGGGTATCACAGTATCCCCTAACCACCCTACCATTCAGGATACTATTCCTGTGGTGGGAGAAACCTCTCCTGGGGTGGCACCTGTTCCAAGGGAATCATCAGCTGGCATAGCTGGACTCCCTGAGGTAGAAGTACCTCTCTGTGGGATAACTAACATTGGTGACAAAAAGAGCAACATTTTAGTTAACATGGAGCATCCCTCCAACCCTCCCAGAGAAACTTTAGTGCAGAAACCCTGTACTGCCTCACAACACTTAGGACAGCATCCCTGCCCTAGTGTGGAGCTCATAGGACAGCATCCCTGCCCTGCTCCAACTCAAGAGAAACAGCATCCCTGTTCCCTCTTCCAGCCAAATGGACAAAGTTTTTGCCCAGCTATGGCTTTACTGAGACAGCATCCCTGTCTGGCATTTCCATCATTACAAATAGGTTCAGTGGATAATTCCCACTGCTCTAAACTAAAACTTACTGATAGAAACTCTGAAAATACATCTTCACATTGTTGGTTAGCTAAAAAACTTCAAACAGGGTGGTTTACATCCCCACAGGGAAGTAACCATATAGTGGATGATAAAGGGAGTAACCAGTCTATTGCAGAGCTACTCTCTACTTATCACCACTTAGACAATAAAGTCTCAACTGGCCAAGGTTAGCCTTATTGTCCTTCGTTTGGGGGGGGGTTGTGTGAGAAGGTAGCCTCTTTCTAGCCTTGTTACCCCCACTTTTGGCCTGTTTGTGAGTGTATGTCAGGGTGTTTGTCACTGTTTTCACTGTCTCACTGGGGTCCTGATAGCCAGGCCTCAGTGCTCATAGTGAAAACACTATGTTTTCAGTATGGTTGTTATGTGTCACTGGGATCCTGCTGGTCAGGACCCCAGTGCTCATAGGTTTGTGGCCTATATGTATGTGTCACTGGGACCCTGTCACACAGGGCCCCAGTGCTCATAGGTGTGCATGTATATGTTCCCTGTGTGGTGCCTAACTGTCTCACTGAGGCTCTGCTAACCAGAACCTCAGTGGTTATGCTCTCTCATTACTTCCAAATTGTCACTGACAGGCTAGTGACCATTTTTACCAATTTACATTGGCTTACTGGAACACCCTTATAATTCCCTAGTATATGGTACTGAGGTACCCAGGGTATTGGGGTTCCAGGAGATCCCTATGGGCTGCAGCATTTCTTTTGCCACCCATAGGGAGCTCTGACAATTCTTACACAGGCCTGCCACTGCAGCCTGAGTGAAATAACGTCCACGTTATTTCACAGCCATTTTACACTGCACTTAAGTAACTTATAAGTCACCTATATGTCTAACCTTTACCTGGTAAAGGTTAGGTGCAAAGTTACTTAGTGTGAGGGCACCCTGGCACTAGCCAAGGTGCCCCCACATTGTTCAGAGCCAATTCACTGAACTTTGTGAGTGCGGGGACACCATTACACGCGTGCACTACATATAGGTCACTACCTATATGTAGCTTCACCATGGTAACTCCGAATATGGCCATGTAACATGTCTATGATCATGGAGTTGCCCCCTCTATGCCATCCTGGCATTGTTGGTACAATTCCATGATCCCAGTGGTCTGTAGCACAGACCCTGGTACTGCCAGACTGCCCTTCCTGGGGTTTCACTGCAGCTGCTGCTGCTGCCAACCCCTCAGACAGGCAGCTGCCCTCCTGGGGTCCAGCCAGGCCTGGCCCAGGATGGCAGAACAAAGAACTTCCTCTGAGAGAGGGTGTGACACCCTCTCCCTTTGGAAAATGGTGTGAAGGCAGGGGAGGAGTAGCCTCCCCCAGCCTCTGGAAATGCTTTGTTGGGCACAGAGGTGCCCAATTCTGCATAAGCCAGTCTACACCGGTTCAGGGACCCCTTAGCCCCTGCTCTGGCGCGAAACTGGACAAAGGAAAGGGGAGTGACCACTCCCCTGACCTGCACCTCCCCTGGGAGGTGTCCAGAGCTCCTCCAGTGTGCTCCAGACCTCTGCCATCTTGGAAACAGAGGTGCTGCTGGCACACTGGACTGCTCTGAGTGGCCAGTGCCACCAGGTGACGTCAGAGACTCCTTGTGATAGGCTCCTTCAGGTGTTAGTAGCCTTTCCTCTCTCCTAGGTAGCCAAACCCTCTTTTCTGGCTATTTAGGGTCTCTGTCTCTGGGGAAACTGCAGATAACGAATGCATGAGCTCAGCCGAGTTCCTCTGCATCTCCCTCTTCACCTTCTGATAAGGAATCGACCGCTGACCGCGCTGGAAGCCTGCAAACCTGCAACATAGTAGCAAAGACGACTACTGCAACTCTGTAACGCTGATCCTGCCGCCTTCTCGACTGTTTTCCTGCTTGTGCATGCTGTGGGGGTAGTCTGCCTCCTCTCTGCACCAGAAGCTCCGAAGAAATCTCCCGTGGGTCGACGGAATCTTCCCCCTGCAACCGCAGGCACCAAAAAGCTGCATCTCCGGTCCCTTGGGTCTCCTCTCAGCACGACGAGCGAGGTCCCTCGAATCCAGCGACACCGTCCAAGTGACTCCCACAGTCCAGTGACTCGTCAGCCCGAGTTTGGTGGAGGTAAGTCCTTGCCTCACCTCGCTGGGCTGCATTGCTGGGAACCGCGACTTTGCAAGCTACTCCGGCCCCTGTGCACTTCCGGCGGAAATCCTTCGTGCACAGCCAAGCCTGGGTCCACGGCACTCTAACCTGCATTGCACGACTTTCTAAGTTGGTCTCCGGCGACGTGGGACTCCTTTGTGCAACTTCGGCGAGCACCGTTTCACGCATCCTCGTAGTGCCTGTTTCTGGCACTTCTCCGGGTGCTACCTGCTTCAGTGAGGGCTCTTTGTCTTGCACGACGTCCCCTCTCTCTTCAGGTCCAATTTGCGACCTCCTGGTCCCTCCTGGGCCCCAGCAGCGTCCAAAAACGCCAAACGCACGATTTGCGTGTAGCAAGGCTTGTTGGCGTCCATCCGGCGGGAAAACACTTCTGCACGACTCTCCAAGGCGTGGGGGATCCATCCTCCAAAGGGGAAGTCTCTAGCCCTTGTCGTTCCTGCAGTATTCACAGTTCTTCAGCCTAGTAAGAGCTTCTTTGCACCAACCGCTGGCATTTCTTGGGCATCTGCCCATCTCCGAGTTGCTTGTGACTTTTGGACTTGGTCCCCTTGTTCCACAGGTACCCTCAGTCAGGAATCCATCGTTGTTGCATTGCTGATTTGTGTTTTCCTTGCATTTTCCCTCTAACACGACTATTTTGTCCTTAGGGGAACTTTAGTGCACTTTGCACTCACTTTTCAGGGTCTTGGGGAGGGTTATTTTTCTAACTCTCACTATTTTCTAATAGTCCCAGCGACCCTCTACAAGGTCACATAGGTTTGGGGTCCATTCGTGGTTCGCATTCCACTTCTGGAGTATATGGTTTGTGTTGCCCCTATCCCTATGTTTCCCCATTGCATCCTATTGTAACTATACATTGTTTGCACTGTTTTCTAAGACTATACTGCATATTTTTGCTATTGTGTATATATATCTTGTGTATATTTCCTATCCTCTCACTGAGGGTACACTCTAAGATACTTTGGCATATTGTCATAAAAATAAAGTACCTTTATTTTTAGTATAACTGTGTATTGTGTTTTCTTATGATATTGTGCATATGACACTAAGTGGTACTGTAGTAGCTTCACACGTCTCCTAGTTCAGCCTAAGCTGCTCTGCTAAGCTACCATTATCTATCAGCCTAAGCTGCTAGACACCCTATACACTAATAAGGGATAACTGGGCCTGGTGCAAGGTGCAAGTACCCCTTGGTACTCACTACAAGCCAGTCCAGCCTCCTACAATTGGCTCATACCTAATTGGCATATTTAATTTACTTGTAAGTCCCTAGTAAAATGCATTACATGTGCTCAGGGCCTATAAATTAAATGCTACTAGTGGGCCTGCAGCACTGATTGTGCCACCCACATAGGTAGCTTCTTAACCATGTCTCAGGCCTGCCATTGCAAGGCCTGTGTGTGCAGTTTTACTGCCACTTTGACTTGGCATTTAAAACTACTTGCCAAGTCTCAAACTCCCCTTTTATTACAAATAAGTCAACCCTAAGGTAGGTCCTAGGTAGCCCACAGGGCAGGGTGCTATGTAAGTAAAAGGCAGGACATGTACTTGCACATTTTACATGTCCTGCTACTGAAATACTCCCAAAGTTGTTTTTCACTATTGTGAAGCCTGCTCCTCTCATAGGCCAGCATTGGACATTTCCTTATATGCTTTTAAGTGGTAATTTCTGATCTGTGCAGAGTGGCATTTTCATGTTTTGTATGGTTGGAATGGCAGTGAGAAATCAGTTGTATTTAACATTGCTATTTTAGAAATAACACTTTTAGAAAGTAGGTATTTCTCTGCACTTACTGCTCTCTGTGCCTTACAGCTTGTCTCCAATCAATGTCTGGTCTGTGCTGATTGACAGTTCCCCTTGTGCATTTCATCCAGACAGCCATAAACACAGGACACTCAGCTGCATCTGCATTCATCTGCATACAGATGGGTCTTCCTGGGCAGGAAGGGTGGAGGGGCTCTTACACTTCGAAGGCTAGTAGCCTGACACCACACAAATGACCGATAACCCCCCACAGATCTCATGGCAGGGTTGAAAGGGGAACAGACGCACTTCAAAACCACTCTTTGAAGTCTACTCCACATCAAAGGCACATCTGGGTATATATACTGTGTATGTGATTCCCTAAAATCAGACACTTCTGGATCTACAGCCGGACTCTGTCAGAGGGACTGCTGTACTGCTCAAAGAACTCATCTGGACTACTTTTATGGCAGGTCTTCTCTCCTTGTTGCCCTGCTACCTGCTGCTCCCTCACCCTGTTGGAAGAATTTTTCCTTCCCCAACAAGTGATCTGGACTGAGCCTGCCTCCTGTTAAGAAGTCTCAGAGTCATAAAGACTTTACTAAGGGGAGAAAAGCCACTGCGCACGAAAATCAATGCAAAGCCTGCAAAAATCAATCAATCTCTTGCAGAATCGTTGCTTCACCTGGCTCACGGGTGAAAAATTAGCACAGCACGCCCTGAATCAACACAGCCTTGTTTCATCGTTGCAGCGTGTTTTGGATTTTCCAGGTATCGTCCCTAGGCATCAAAATATCCCTGCACCGTAGTAAGGAGCCACGGCTGCTCACCCAGAAATCAACACATCACCTTGCTTGCGAGGAAAGAATCAATGCGTCACCTCCGCTGTGCTGAAAAAATTGACAAATTGCTTTATTTTCTGAGGCATCACCTCCTCTGAGGCCCTCTGCATCGTGATTTTTGATGCATCCCTGGTACTTTGTGCTAAAAAGATACAACCACTGATTCCTATGTATTAAGACATCTAAACCTCTAAAAAGTGATATCTTGACTTTTGCATTTTGGATTATTGTCATTTTGTTCTTGTTTTATTCAGATAAACTCGTCTGGAGTACTTTTTGTGGTGTTTTTACTGTGTTACTGCATGAGTTATTGCACAAGTAATTTACACATTCCTTCTAAGTTAATTAAGCCTCCCTGCTCTATGCCAAGCTACCGGAGAGTGAGCACAGGATAACTTAGGATAACTTAGGATATGTTTTGACTTACCCTAACTAGGACTGTGGTCCCTACTTGAACAGGGTGCATACCTCTGGCATGTACAGACCCAATTTCTAACACACTGTTAACCTTGTAACCCGATTGCTTGGAAAAATCAAATGTGTTCATTCTTATATTGGCAAGCTTGTCTGAACCTACTTCATTTAAAATCAGAGTTTATTCGCAGATCAGAGTATTTCTTCAGGGTATCAATGGTTAGATCACAGTCACCATCACCACCTATGTTGGGTAGGTTTTAAAAAGCCTGAAGATTTCTTTTCCAGTGTAGTAGACAAGTAGAGTTGTTTCATTGCACTGTCTGTCTTTTTAGTGGCGTTGAAATAATTATTAAGGTACACCACCCAGATATGCCACTGGGGCAGTCCTTGCTGGATCACACAGTTCTTTGAAGGGGCCAAAGGGTTGGAGGTTCCCCCAGTGGGGTGTATGGGACCTGAACATTCAGACTTTGTGCATAGGAAGGGTGTGCTGGTAGTGCATCTGACATTGCAGCATCGCCTTTGTTCTCTTCCTGGTCCATTTCTCTCTTTTCTGTCTTTAGTCTCTCGCTGCCAACTGGAGCATTGGTTACAAGTGACATTCTTTCTGTGTCCTCTGTGTGCTTAAGAGTTTAGATAGTTGTTGATTTGCTGTTGTTCACTTCAGCTTGGTGTTACAGGGATGATGTTAACTGTTTTTTATTTATTTTTGTTATTGTTTACTGCCCTTTGCACTGAATCATTCTTACAACACCATATTACATGTGGTGTCAATCGTGCAGTTTTTAGGTCGCAGCCTACCAGACAGCAGAGCTGTCTGGTTTGCTAATGACATCTTAGGGACTTTCAGAAAGTTGGTGTCGGAATGCATTATGCCCATTGCATGCCATTGGCTTTGTGGTTTGTAACTCACATTTCCTTGCTTCCTATTTGCTGGCTTTATTTGTTTTAGGCTCTCAAGGTTCAGTCCATCCTATCCAACGAGAAAGCCTTGTTCACTGAATACTTTCACAAACTTCTTTTCTGTCAACAGGTGTTCAAATCTTGTTCTTATCTGTCATGTTTGCTGGGCATACAAAACCTGAGGTCATACGTCAAGCTGTGTTTTCGTGGGAGCCTCATTATTTAGTTTTGCTTTCTGTTGACTTCAAAATGACAGCCTTTATAGGTAAGAGAAATTCAGCCTTTCTCCACGGAGCCTGCTTGTGCCCTTTTTTATTTTATTTTAGGCACAGCCATCTCAAAATGTATCTTTTTCTTCATCTGCACAAACATTTGAAAATGTTTTGCAAAATTCTTCTTCTTTCATTCCATTTAACTTGTGAAACTGCCTTTTTAGGAACAGAGTACAAAACGCATTTCAGTCTTAGCGTCAGCCTAACATATGGGGATCTTGGGCAGTTTACACTATTTATGGCCCATTCATATTCAAGCACAGGATAAGATTGTTTCACAGAAAAGAGTCAGCCTCATTGTAACACAATTCAACAAGGCTTGATTTTCACTTGTATGTGTAAAGCATCTGCTTTATTTATTTATGACATCTGTGGCAAATCGTTTTGGAGAGTGGGATAGGTTTAAAACCACATGTTATTAAAGCTTTTGTGCTTGTTTACCCACAAAATAATTATGTACTCTGTCTGCAACTGTGCCATTTTTGGAACACATACATTACTGAATATAAACAATTTCCTCAGGTTACCTTGCAAGAACTAGGAACACTTGGATGCTGCAGTAGGTGCAGTGGCACAGGGGAAAAGCTGTAGGAAAACCAGAGCATTGATTATTGCTATAAGTTACCACCAAGCAGGTATTCCCAAGCACAGTTACCTTGCAGGCACTAGAGCAATGATTTGGTTGGTGTAGAAGCTGCAGTGGCACAGGGACCAAAAGCTCTAGGAAACCCATGAGCACTGATAATTACTATATGTTACTACTGAACAAGTAGTCACAAGCGCAGTTGCCTTGTAGGCACTAAGGCCATTATTTGGATGGTACAGCAGGTGCAGTGGCATGGGGTCCAAAAGCTATAGGAAACCCACTGACCAGTTATTATTGCTTTATATTATCTCTGAACATGAGGTCACAAGCATATTTACCGTGCAGGCACTAGAGGCCACAATTTGGATGGTGCAGCAGGTGCAGTGGCACCACAGCCAGAAGCTATACGAAACCCACTAAGCACAGATTATTACTATATGTTACCACTGAACAAGTGGTCACAAGTGCAGTTACCTTACAGACACTAGGGGCTACGTTTTGAATGGTGCAGAAAGTGCTGGGGCACAGGGTCCAAAAGCTCTAGGAAACCCACTGAACACAGATTATTGCGAATTGTTTCTACTGAACAAGGGGTCACAAGCGCAGTTACCTTGCAGGCACTAGGGTCACGATTTGGATGGTGCTGCAGGGGCACAGTGTCCAGAAGCTCTATGAAACCCACTGAACACCAATTACTGTTGTATGTTGCCACTGAACAACCAGTCACAAGCGCAGTTACCTTGCAGGCACTAGGGATATGATTTGGATGGTGCAGCAGCTGCAGTGACACAGGGGGCCAAAAGCTCTAGGAAACCCACTGAGCACAGATTGTTGCTAAATGTTACAACTGAACAAGTGATCACAAGGGCAGTTACCTTGTAGGCACTAAGGGTCACGATTTTGAGTGTGCTGAATGTGCTGGGGCACAGGCTCCAAAAGCTGAGCACGGATTATTGTTATTTTTTACTAATGAAGCAGTCACAAGTGCAGTTACCTTGCAGGCACTAGAGCCACGAGTTGGATAGTGCAGCAGGTGCCGTGGCACAGGGTCCAAAACCTCTAGGAAACCCATTGAGCAACAATTATTGCTATATGTTACCACTGAACAAGCAGTCACAAGCGCAGTTACATTGCAGGCACTAGTGATATGGTTTGGGTGGTGCAGAATGTGCTGGTGCACAGGGTCCAAAAGCTCTAGAAAACCCACTGAGCACAGGTTATTGTTGTTTGTTAGTTCTGAACAAGCAGTCACAAGTGTAGTTGACTTGCAGACACTAGGGCCACAATTTGGATGGTGTAGCAGGTGCAGTGCACTGGGCCCAAGCGCTCTAGGAAACCCACTGAGCACCGATTATTGCTCTATGTTATCACTAAACAAGTGGTGACAAGTACAGTTACCTTGCAGGCACTAAGGCCCAAGGTTTGGATGGTGCAGCAGGTGCCATGGCACAAGGGCCAAAAGCTATAGGAAACCCACCAAGCACTGATTATTGTTATATGTTGGCACTGAACAAGCAGTCAGAGGCACAGTTACCTCGCAGGCACTAGGGCCATGATTTGGAGGGTGCAGCTGGAGCAGTGGCACAGTGGTCAAAGGCTCTGGGATACCCACTGAACAACTATTATTGCTATATTATTGCTAACTGCCACTGAACAAGCAGTTACAAGCACAGTTACCTTGCAGGCACTAGGGCCACGACTTAGATGGTGCAGCAAGTGCAGTGGCACAGGGTCCAGAAGCTCTATGAAACCCACTGAACACCAATTACTGTTGTATGTTGCCACTGAACAACCAGTCACAAGCGCAGTTACCTTGCAGGCATTAGGAGGCTACTGTTTGAATGGTACAGCAGTTGCAGTGGCACAGGGGGCAAAAGAGTTAGGAAACCCACTGTACTTCTAAACAAGCAGTCATGAGTGCTTTTTTATTCTTTTGTAACCATTGCACCCAAAGTAACACATAACCTAAAGGATCACTGTAATAAAAGCTGTAACATGTTTTACTTTTCTGTCTACCTACAACTGCACATTTGTATGGCACATTTTCAAAGTTTTTATATGGTCCTAAACACTTTGGCAAGGGCATTGTCCATCCTATACCATTAGCACTTCAGCCGTTGTAAACACTATTTAAATACTTATAACTTACCATATTGCACTCTATACCAACAATTGGCAAAGCCAATAGGTCTCACCTATACGAGATCTATTGCTTTGTCAACGTTTTTTTTTGTGATATATTATAGAGCAGCGTTAACTTCAGTACAGCATAATTTTTTTTTTTTTTTTTTTAAAGTGGTGTAATGCGGACAACACTGGCTGTGTCCTAGAGTTTTTTTTTACATTACTTTCAGACATTTGCAGCATAGCTCAAAAACATTAGCAAAACCAATAAATCGCACAAAGGCGAGACCTAGTAGCTTTGCCAGTGCTTGTTGTAAGTGGCACGGCCTCAGCACTTTTTTGCAAGACTACTGGCCCTCGGCTGGGTCTCTCAGTGTTGCCACGCTGGTGTAGCAGGTACGTGGGTTTGAAGATTCTCTTGTGGTTGGGTGGGGGCAGGGCGGGGCTAAGATGGTATTGGGTGACACCAAGCTTGAAGTGGCTACGTGTTGCTTGTAATCAGCAGTGACTGTGATCATTTCCGCCAGGGCACACTTTTCACCCTGATCACAAGGGTTAATCTGTCAATCTCAATTGTCCTCACCATTGTTGAGCGATGACCTGAGGCCTGCCAGTATACAAGTGACAAACAACACAGACTAATGGAATGCAGGAGAGGAGTCCTAGGCGTCAGTGCATGGCCTTGCTTCATGATCCATTTTTATCCTTGATGCTGCGTCTGATGTCAGGATGCGTGAATGTGTGTCTGCTTCACATTGTGGGTCACGTGACCCACTACAGATTCCTCAGCTATTAATGTTATTATATTAGAGTTGAAATAGTGGCCACATCAAATAAGATTGCATTAGTGCCCACTAAGTGCAACATTACCAGTTGTGATCACCTTAGTTCGTCAGGAACGGTTGCCAGCAATAATGTAAAGATGGGATTGTCAATATCGAATACCTCTAAGTGAGTGATGCAGCCACAGCAGCAATGCCCTTGGCACAAGCGTACTAATATTATTAAAAAAAGTCTTCCCAACTCTGCATGATTTATCACTCAAGTATTAGCTTGAGATATATTTAGATATATTAAGGAACTGTGTTTTTTTCTGAAAACATCAGGTTATGACTTCTGAAAAAACACATGCCTTTCAATTTTGGTATTAGTATATTAATTCAGTGAAAGAAAAGCTTCTAATTTAGTAGGCTGGGCTGCACATTGTAATGCTATTTACAGGTAGCTGGAGATCTAGCTCATAAGCTACTTGTTGGAGAAGCTGGCATTACCATTTGTTGGCCATACTCAAAGAAGAAAGGTATTAAATGCAGCAAATAATTCCGGTTGTCGGCTTCACTGAAAGTGTTTGAGGGCTGTGCTTCAGGCTTTGGCCTGTCACTTGTCACGGTTTTACATATTGGAGTTTTTGGGGGATTTCTTAATTGCCTTTGGCACGTCCATTTTGAGTACCCAGTGGACTATGATTTTGACATTCAGACACGTTTGGTTTACCAAAAGGGTCTAGAGTGCTACTGGCTAGGTTTTCGAAAAGGTTTGCTTTTACATGACTTCTGGTTTGTGCAATGCTCCCTCTCTTGGGGTTTCAGTGCTTTCTGGTCACATTTAGGGTTGTCACATTTTCCAGAGGAAAATACCAGCCATTTGTTTATGTTTTAAGATTCTGCAAAGACGCGGTCATGATAGTTAAATAGGACTTTATAGAACTTGTCTTTATTTTTAACATAGTTTTGCTGTCTTTGTTTACTTTACTCATCAGTTAGCAACCATTAATAAAGCTCGAAAACACATTTTAAAGTGCTTTGTTCTTATATTTACTGTTTCAATTATTTACTATGCAGGTGAAATGATACCGGCTTTCAGTGATTTTTCTAATTTGTGTACTGACCATGCTGATAAGAAACAGCCAGGTGGCAACCCTAGTCACATTGCTTTCGATTTATTTCAAGGGTGGCTTTTACATTTGTCTACATGAGGAGGGCTGATTTTAATAAACCTTTTTCACAGACGTAAACAATGACACAAATATTGCAATTTACACAGCTGTGATATTGAAAGCAAGCGTGTTCCCATTATTGCTTCCAATGTTGTCAGTGTTGTCTGATTAATTTAAACACTTAAATAAATGTGCAATATCCATGGACCCCAGATTGTCAGGTGTGTATTTTTTGTGGAGAGCTTCGGGCCAAATAAATTGCCTTTTCCATAAAAGCACATGTGCCCATTCCTTGGAGCCATTTTATCACCATTGTGACCAAATATTGGGACATCCAGTGTTCTACTAGCAAGTAGATTTCATAGTTATGTTCATATCCTAGCATATATTGGATATCCCTATTATATAATTTACATTAAAAATTATTTTGATTAGTGTGGAGGGGATGTGCAGTGCTTCAGTCAATTTCTCAGCTATCATGGGCCACTATCTCTAAACTATTGGGCAAGACCATGTTAAATTGAAGAAGTCTCCAGTCTCATCACTACTTTTGGTGCATTGCACTAATGGCAGAGGCATTTGAGCGTGTAGTGGTTTTTGTGCATGTATTTCAACTGAATGAGACATGGGGTAGCTGTGATCACTGGTGTGCGTGCAGCCATTTTCACCTTTCTCCAGTTGCTTTCATCCAAAGATTGCACCTCTTTTTCCCAATTTTCTCTGAACTCATCCAGACAGTTTGGATTGTTGTTGACTAACCATTTATATTTTTGCGATATGTTGTTCCCCTTTAGAAGGTTCAATATAATTTTACCCTTCAATGGATTCTATTAAGGACTTTGACTAAAGCTGCTCTATGGTCATTTAGTCCAGTCTAACTGAAGCCGAAGTGCTACTGAGGATTTCAAAAGGATGTTATATGATTTACTTCCCAAATATCTCCTACTCTTGAGATGCCTGCATTACCCCAATCTGAGAATACCTATAATCTCCCGACTGATTTAAAGCCATGCCCATTGCCAAATAGGGGTCTCTGCCAGTGCTTAATTTGTAAATAAAAAAGTGCCAGTGCCCAAAGTCCTCCTCTTAAGCACGTGGCTGCTGCAATTAAATGTGCAAACTCGGAATACTTTGGCAGCATAATCCAAACCCCATCTCGGGCATCTTTAATCCATTTACAGCCACTCCCTGCCCCTTCAGCTCACTTTTGCTGTTTTCTGCTTTCTCCCATTGTGATGTTTTTTTCATTTTTCTCGTCCTCCGTCTTTCCCATATGAGTCTTTTGCTCGCAATAAATGCTTGAGGCAGAAAAAAAGCGCCAGTCCTCAAAAATAAGTGTACATCTGCCATTTCAAAACCAATGGGCATACTAAGCCATGAAACATTTGTTAAATGCCACCTTTCATGGCTTATATGTACAAATGTCACTACAGGATTATTCCTTTATCTTTTGGAAGGAACCATTTTGGGATTTTGTGGTCGTAGTTTTGAAGAATATAATATATTCAACAAACATAGACCATTTTAAATAAGGCTATTCTACCAGCAGTTGAGATTTGTAATGTATTCCAACATTGAAATTCTGAGCATGTCACCTAAAGGATAGTAACAAGGCTACGTGAAGATCTCCTGTGATGTATATTCCAAGATATTTTAAGCACTCTTGTACAACGTGTAAACAAATCTTCTAAATTATTGGCAGATCGGTAGATTATAGAGTTCCCCCAATTACTATTAATCAGATAATAAGACCAGCTTATGCAGTATCTTCATAAGACTCTTACATGACCATCTGGGGCTTCTCACATATAGTAGCAAATCATCAGCATATTATGGAATCGCGGTCTTCTCTTCATGCCAACCGTCTCACCAAGGATTCAATAACTATAGTGAATAATAATGAAGATAATGGTCATCCCAGAAATGTGCTGTTTCAGTAAAGATAAGGGACGATAGTGTCCTATCAACTCATATCTGTGCCGAGAAGTAAGTGAAGTGGAGTTTGATATATCTGAGGAAGACTGGTCCTATATTTGATCTCAAAGGTAAAGAATATGTATTCCCAATTTAGCATATCAAATGCCTTCTCAAAGTCAACAAGCATGATGGCAGTGGGCCTTGGCAAAGTATTGACCTGCTCAAGTGCAAGCCACATTGTTTTCAAATTGTGATTCATTCAAAGTCATGTTGGCCCATATGGCCCAGTGTGGTGATAACTCATCCTAACTGAATAGCTAGTGTATTAGTTAAACTTTTGTTTCAGTGTTAATAAGGGATATAGGGTCGTAAGAGCTGTGCTGATTCAAATAACGGTTGGATTTTGGGACCACTACTTTAGTGGTCGCCTGTAGGACAGGTGTCAGGGGTCCTCTTTGTTAGATCTGATCTATGGACTCTAGCAAGTTTGGAATCCTAAGAGAGGGCAATTTTGTTTTTGAAATTGGGCCCAGCTGTTTACCACTATTCATACACTTCAGAGCCTCATATAGCTTTTCTGTCCTCAATGGTTGCACTAGTTTTGAGTGCCAGTTAAAAGGGATATTTTCAACTTGCTTAGTAAATCTTGGTCTTTTGAATGGTTCAGGGCTGAGGATTTTTGGTTCAACCATGATATTGCAAATCTGGATTCTCTCCATTCTTTCCATGCTTGCCTTGTCCCACATGTTGGTTCAAGTTGCACTGTGGCTGGGATTCAGACACCCAAATCAACTCAAGTGATGACATCATTTTTTGCTTCCAATGTGAACACAAATAGTTCTGCAATTCTACATCTGTCAGAATTGTTACTTCTATTGAAAACATTTAGTTTTCCACTTAGGTCTTGATACAAGGCCTGACCTGTTACATTTGTCACGAAAAATAGAGGTGATGTGATTATCACACATTATACATTTCCAATTCCTGAGGAGATCATTATTTAACTCTTGGCTTGCAATTGGGTTCTTAATTCAGCATTAACATACATTGGTTGACACACATTCAATTTTGGTGAGCTACAACTTTGTTAAATAAGACCAAATTTAACAGTTTTAGAAATATGTGGAGCCAGATGTACAAAGCCAGTTTGCATTTCTTAATCGTCCGAATCGCTATTTGGCCCGTTAAGAATTGCAAAATGGGCTTTTCATATGTACAAAGCTATTTAAGGAATCACAAATTGTGATTTCCTGTTTGTGATTCCTATTCTGATGTACCATGCATTTTCTAAATGCAACTTGGACATTTAGGAGATGCAATTACCATCAACCTAAAGTTGATCGTAACCAGGAGCAATTTAAAAAACGAAAACAACCCCAAAATGTTTTTTTATTTCAATTGCACTAGAACACACATGCCTCTTGGGCATATGTGTGCTCTACAGACCCCCCACCCCCTAGTTTTTGGGGTGCACCAAGTGCGGCCTTTTGCCCATTGCCATCCTTGGTTTTGCATTTCCTAAATAGCGATTTCTTAATAAGAAATTGCTATTTGGAAAATGCAAAAGTGGCCCATTGTCTCAAATGAGATGGGATTTCTTGATAATGATTTCCTAATACCGATTCCTACTTTGCAGGAACCGCTGTTTGGAGATTGGTACCTTTGTACATTGCATTTCTATGAAGTCGCTATTTAAGAAATCCAAAATTGCATTTTTGTACATCTGGCCCTTAGTAATATGTTTATAGGACCTTTTTGTGTCTTAAATAAAATTTTTACTTGTGGTGAAAAGTTCTACAAGAATTCCTAGACCTAGGATTATTTTGTTATGGTTATATTACAGCATATTTCTTTCATTATGAAACTCCAGCCTTCAGCTATTTATGCATTTATCATTTGTGAAAAATTATTTTACAAAAACAATTAGTAAAAAACCTGACCAATAAAAGACCAAATTAGTCTGGATAGGGTGATGTCCTAAAAAATGTCACATTGGGACCTCTCATATATGCTTTTTCATTCTGTATTTGACTCTTTGGTTTTTGTTTATTATCCTTGCTGTCCACATATGTATATTGAGTGGGTGATCCAATGTTTTTGGACACATTATGCATAGTACAATCAGTATTCTCAGGGTTTTAAAATGAGCATGCTATATAATGACACAGAAATTGTGATTAATCTTATTGTTTTCATTACATTGATAAAAGTGTACAAAGATAACATAGGTTTGTCTTCTGTTTTGTAGTGGTAAGTTCTTCAGGTGGCCGTTTCTGAAGGAAGTGGAATACTTGGGTCTCGTAATATCAGGGCAGGAGTATAATCCTAAGCAAAACCCGATGAGAGCAATAAGGATGGCTCTAAACCAGAGAACAAGGAACAATCATGACAGTATTTAGGATTAAAAGAATACTATTAAAAATGGGTTTGTCAATACAGCACCATGGCAGAAGCATTGAGAGAGTTATTTTTTTTTTAATGCAGCAGTTGAAATGGGGAGGGAACCAAAAGACAGACTTCCAGAACATCACGGAACACATGTTACAAGCTAAAATACTAAAACCATTCAACCAAAATAAGAAATTGATGATAACAGCTGATGCTAGCAACTACAGCTTAGATGCAGTGTGGACACAAAAACATGAATATTACGGATAAGTAGTGGTGTTTGCATGAAGGACATTGATGGAAGTGACAATTAGGAAGGAAATGCTAGTATCCATATTAGGAACTGCACATTTTAAAGAATACCGATGGGAATAGTTCCTTTTGTGAACAGACCACAAGGCACTACTCAGAGTACTTGATCCAGGAGGTGCAGACGAAGTGTCACCAGATTTGCAAGATGGTGTCTAGAAAACAAGAATATTTTTACAAAATAGATTACCTACCCAGGTAGAAAGACCAGTTGGGTGACTGCTTATCTCACCTATCAGATGCCCAGAAAAGGAGGAGGGAAAAGCAAAATATGAAACAATAGCAATGTTTGTCGAAGGTCTGGCAAAGAAGGAACACCTAGATAAGAGGAATGGCTGAAAGAACTATAGAGAGATGAAACCATGCAAAAAGTGACGAGGAGAACTAGGCCTGGTTGAAAATCTGATCAAAATAATTCTGTTTTTTTACAACCATAGTGGAAAACAAAAAAGGAATTATCAACACAAGACAAGCTAATAGCCAGAAGAGAAAAACTAGTAACATCAACAAACGAGTGCAAAGCTGTTTTTTTTCCTGCCTCCCACAAATCCTCTGCATGCTCAGAAGCAAGACAGGAGGTCAAGCTTTCTCCTTAATTGCAGCCAAAATCTGGAACAAACTCCCTCCACATTTGAGGACCACCACTCCACTCCAACATCTGCAAGAAGATGCGGACCTGAATGTTCAATTAGGAGCACTTCCAGACCTATGATGCTGTTCTGACGCCTAGATACACTCACAGGTGATAAGCTGCGCCATACAAATATACATAACATAACATAGCATCAAGGGCATTTGGAAAGGACAATGAACAAACATGGACTGAAAAAAGACTACTGGTGGCCAGAGATTGGCACTGTTGTAGTGGAATTGATTCATTGGTGGTTAACCATAGTGAAAAAAGACCTATTGGCCACAAAGCACCCTACAGGGCAGTAGGAACAGTCAGTGGCGTAACAAAGGCCCCCCACCCTCAAAGTGCAGGAGGACTCAGAGCTCCAAGGGAGGGATGTGCTCGTGGGCCCCCCTCAGCAAAATATCCAGCCTGAGAGCTCCTGTGCAAGTCCAGAGGTGGCCCCTCCATATACTTTGCAGGGACCCACCCTGGAGGTTCGTTACACCACTGGAAACAGTAGAAGAGGTATAGCCTAAAAGAAGCCTAGCCGTCATAGTAATGGTTTACCCCCTGCAACAGGTCACAGTAGACAATAAAAGAAAATGGATGGAAATAGAAAGTATTAAACAAAATAAAGAAATAACAACAGCAAATGAAATACCATTTTTGGAAAACATTTTAGCAGGCAAATGATGCCACAGCAAATTGTCATAGACAGTGGAGCACAACTTACATTACACAAAATGAATGAAGATGTGAAAATCAATGACATCCTATGTATAAGAACGCCACCTTGTTACCCATAAAGGAATGGTGGAAAATATGGACAGTATTGTAACCAGAAGCATATAAATAGTTCTTGTAGGTAATATGAACATGAGAAAAGCTGTCAATGGCATGTTACAGGCACATTGCCCTACAACCAATGACACTAACGGCTCCTCTCAATTCAAACTCATGAGGAGACATAAGCCATACGGGTTAACACCATGATGGAGAAAGACTGTGATCAAAAGAACATATGTGAAACAAAGTAAATAGTGGAAAGAATAGAAACATAAAATAAATGAGAAAGCCTACAATGATTGACAAGAAACAAAAAAACTGTTTGAAAAAGTGATATAATCAGAGTCAAGCTACAAGAATTACAGAAAAAAGGGTTAAACAAAGACGAACCACCTAAAACAGGACGTCATATTGTCATGGATGGTGTCATGGATGTTGAAGTAAGTTGGGATGTGTCTAAGGAGGTGTATGGTTGTACAAAAAAGAAAGGCTGGATCACCGAAGTAAACGAGATGAAAGAAAGCCACAACATTCCACACCAGAGCGGTGATTGTATTCCACACAATGCACATTTAAGGCAACGGAATACAGGAGAACAAAACTTAGTCAACTTCAAATTTGCCCTGCCCACCAGTGAAGACTGCTGAGACAAAGCCGTGAATGCAGACCACCGACAAAGTGGAAAGACTCCGATACCTATGACCAGTCCCTCCATTATTTGTTGTTTCTTTTGTGGTGTTGAATGGTAGTGGGGAGTGTAGGGGTGTACTCTGTGTGCCCCATCACTCTGTAGCGTGTTATTGCTCATTGAACGTTGGGGTGAAGAGGCACACGCGGGGGAAGTGTGAGGACAGTTAAGGGCCCCTCAGCTCCATTGCATGTCGCAGTCTCCTTGCATGCAACTAATTTACTTTAAGTCAAATAAAGCATGGTTAGCTGATCGTTTCGTTCGGTGGGTTTCGTCAGTTTTACCTTCAGTTTTTGGGACATAGACTCCGACACCCTAGTTAGTGTAAAAAGCCACATATCAAACCTCCACTTATCCTTTGCATCTCCCCACTCCACTTTTATTTCCATACATCCCTCTTTTTCTTCTATTCCTTGCCTGACTCTGACCTCCCCCCGTCTGTCATCCTTCACCTCCTTCTCCCCTCCCCGGAAGGGTGGACAGGCCCGCATCTGATTCTCCACCCTCTCCCATCCACAGCCCGCACTGAGCAACCTGCCCTAAAACTGGCAATGAACAGAACCCCATTGGGCCCCCCCATCCATGCCACTCATTCTCACTCCCCCTCTGTTTATTCTTCTCACACATGTAGGGTGGGCGGGTGGCCAACCTCTGCTCAGCGTGACTTGCTGGCGCTGAAGAGGCTGATCCCCCCAACCCCACCCCCTTTGGTACTTTCTTAATGTCCCTCTCCTGCCCAATGAAGAAACCTATCCTCTACCCGGCCGTCTGCTTCCGGTCCGAGAGCTCCCGTGGAAAGACTGGACTGCGTCCAGCTCTCCACGGGGCCCTATCGGGACATAGACTCCGACACCCTTAGTTAGTGTAAAAGGCCATTTATTAGGACAGGCTTTCTCAAATGGTCATAACACGACAAATATAAACAGAACTTATAACAACCTTTATTTTAACCTTGTAACTCCCTTTCATCCATTCACATTTCAAACCTCCACTTCTCCTTTGCATCTCCCCACTCCACTTTTATTTCCATACATCCCTCTTTTTCTTCTATCCCTTGCCTGACTCTGACCTCCCCCCATCTGTCATCCTTCACCGGCTTCTTTTTTCCCCTCCTGGAAGGGTGGACAAGCCCGCATCTGACTCTCCACCCTCCCCCATCCGCAGCCACTCAGCAAAACCTGTTTGGCGTTTTGCTGCCCCACTAGTGAAACCCACTGCAACTCATGCCTCCCCATCCATGCTCCCCCTCCAAAAACTCTCACCCCACAGATTAATTAGCAAAAAACGCAACTCCATCAGATAGTGCGCATTTCCCATGTCCGAGAGATGTACACCGTCACCCCTGAAGAGCACTTGCTCTTCCTCTTTCAGACCCTCATGGATCAGCACCTTAATGTCATGGGCCCAGCAAAAAAGCTGCATAGCCCCGTTTATTTTTCTCCTGGCCCTCTCGATTGCCCGATGTTTTTGTGCCCCACGCCACTTCCTTCTCAGCACAAATTCCGTCCACACCAGGCAAGTCCCATGCATGTTGCTCCTCATCAGGACCAGATCTCGCTGCATGTGTTTCAGTAGGGTGAGCCCTGAAAGACGGACCAAGTCATTTTCCCCCAGGTGTATTACCAGCACATCCAGAAATCCCCTAGTCGGCAAAATTTAAGTGATAAACGGAAGCAAATTGCCCCACCTCATGCCGCACTTTCCCCACCACAGCACTTCATGCCAGCTACTCGGTTGTCCCAAAGTTCGTCCGTAGATCTGTTTCTCTGCATACTTGGCTGCCCAATGCATGAAGCTATGTCCAACCAGCCACGTAACTGACATGAAAAATCACTGTCCTGTTTGCCAATTCCTTTCCCCATACTGCCTACGCCACCAAAAGAGGGAAAAATTCCAGGAAAGCAATGCTCCTCCCTTGACTCAGCCATTGCGCAGTCCATCTCTCTGCACACCAACGCCCATCCCAGAACAACCCAAAGCCTTCTGCGCCAGCCGCATCGGAAAAAATGTGTACTTGCCACACGGTGTCCTCTCGAAAAGCCATTGAGACCCCGTTAAACTGCGTCAAGAAAAGTTCCCATATCCTTATGTCTTCCCGCAAACCTACCGTCAACCTGATCCTGTGATGTGGGAGCGATGTCCCCGACATTCCTAGGCCCATGCGCCTACAAAAAGTCCTACCCACCCGAACCACCCGACATGCAAAATTTAGAAAACCCAGCAGTTGTTGAGCCATCCGTAATTCAATTTTGCGCCTCTCCCTGATCTCCCTCAGAAAAGACAAAATCTCCCCCACTTTCTCTGCTGGTAATCGAGCCATGAAAACTCTCATGTCCAGTTCAATCCCAAAAAAGGTTAGAACACAACTGGGGCCTTCAGTTTTCTCCAATGCCAGAGATACTCCGAAATCCCGAGCCATCTGCTCAAAAAGCCAAAGCGCCCTGCCACACGAGCCTGACTGTGCTGTACCTACAAAGAGAAAATCATCCAGATAGTGTGACACCGTCCGATGTCCACTTAACTGCACAAAAACCCACTGCAAGAATGTACCTTCAAACAGAGCACATGAGATTGTGCACATGAGATTGTGCACCCCATGGGCAGGACTCTACCCACATATATCGCCCCGCCCCAGCTGCATTCCTAGCAACGAGAAATCTTCTGGGTAAATAGGGAGCAGCCGAAAAGCTGCCTTGATGTTGCATTTTGCCATCTCCGCATGCGTCCCGCACCCACCCACCGATCCGTATGGCATCATCCACTGTGGCGTATGCCACCCAGGTGTCCTCTGGTGCGATGAAATCATTCAGCGACGCCCCTTCAGGCCAAGATAAATGGTGTATCAGCCTAAAATCCCCTCTGATCTTTTTTGGTACCACTCCCAATGGTGATATCATCAAATCTTCCAGTGGCCGCCCGTAAAAGGGGCCACCAATCCTGCCTTCCGCTACTACCTTATGCAGTTTCTCTCCCACTACCTCCGGCATAGTTTTTTGCTGTCTGCAAGTTTTCCACCCATCTCCTCTTCCTCGGTCCTTGAAAACCTACGCAAAAACCTTCTCTGAATCCCCACTCCAATTTGAGGGCTGTGTCAGGGTACACGCGCAACCAATGCACTAATGCCTCCAATCTAATTGGAGTAGGTGCCCTTTGGCGCAGGAGTGCTCTGACCCCCTCTACCCCTACCTGCTCTCCACCTTTTGGCAGGACTGTTGAGTGAGAAACATTACGTAACCGGGTGCCTGCTCCCACATTTGGAACATTTGTGTCGAAACGTACAGGGTGCCAAAAGCAGAACCCCTTGTTGTAATTCCAACAGGCCCCTGATGTAGATCCCTGTGCCCTCTGAGGCACAGCCGCCCCTCCCTGAGTGGAATGTTGCTGAAAAGGCTTATACACTACTGGGAGACCACTAGCCGTATGGGTAGCTGCAGCAGAATGCGATGATGCCATCCACTGCATCCATAACTAAGAGACCGCATCTCCCCACGGCTTCTTGATCTCATTCCCCTCCTTTGTCCCCGTCTCCTTGTCAGTCTTCTTGTCCGCCCCATTTGTGGCCCCATCTCCTGACTCCAACTGAAAGTTCACGGAATCCTCCTCCACTCCCACAGATTTTTATTGAGCCGTGTACCCTATTCCCTTCTTGACCTCCCATGGTGCCCACCATTCTCTTTTACCTTGAAGACCCCAAGCCGTCGCTCCAACGTCCGTCACTGCCTTGCGTCTGCTGCCTTCCTTGCGGGAGACCGTGTGTCCTTACACCATTGCAGGCACTTGTAACACAGAAGCAAAAGAGGAGGTTGTGCCGCTCCCTCGCCCCTGCCCCTTCCCTTGCACCCTGCTCACCTCTTTCTCCTGAGTCTCGCCTTCTTCCAACTCATCCAGCTCATCATCATAGTCCAGCTCTTCATCCATTCCGAATTCCTCATGTACGCCAATAGCATCTCCCATGCCATATTCATCTCCCACTCTAGAACCCCCCTTGGCGCAAACCAGTCGTAGTCTTCCTCTGCTCCCACGGTGTAGAGAAGACCGCTGAGGACCCCTTTAATGCTTCCGACCAACGTCCAAGGGCCATAGTGCGCCCCGTTGGCTTCGCTACCTTTCTGCCCGCCTCAGATGCCGGCATTGACTCTCCTTGCCGCGACTGGCCGTGTGCGCCAGGCGCTGCCGTCACACTGCCAGACCCGCCAGCCGCACAAGCCTCCTGCATTGCCCCTTGCTCCTCGTGCGGGATCCATACCCAACTGCCCTTCTCTGGCCTGTACCCCTCAACTGGGAACCCCCCGGTCCCTGCTGCCTTCCTCTTCGCCTTTCTAGACTTGCCCTCAGCTTCGCCTCTTTCACTACACAACTTATTCCACCTGCGTTCTGTCTCTTCCACCAGTTGCCTTTGTTCCTGAATTCGTGCCTCAATGTCCACAGCCACCTAGTCAGTAGGCATGTGACGGCTGGCCCCTCTTGTGTCATACTCCATCCCACTATCAACGTGCCTGTCCCCCTCCCCCAGGTCGTCTGCCTTGCCTCCAGCGTGAGAAACAGCGTTCCCCCCCCCCAAGTTTTCCTCTGCAATGCCGCCCGCCTTATCCTGCCCTTCAGTGTTCCCACATTTATCTATGGAGCCCACCCTAGCGCCCCTAACTGTGGCCCCAACCATAGTGAGATCAAGGGGCTGCACTGCCCCCACTGACACCACGGCAACCTTCTCTGCCTGCTGTGCAAGCACTTGTACCTTCTCCCCCAGCCCAGAAGGGCCTGGCATAGCCCCTGGTGGCCCCTGCTCTGCCATTTCCGTCCTCACTTGTCCTGTCCCCAATCGAGGCTCACCTTGTTGCCTTTGAACCATTAAAACAGAAAGGGGGGCGTCTGCACCGTGCCCCCCCCTTTCTTCAATTTCTTCTTAAACCCCTTGGACAAGCGGCAGTAGCTGCTTCCACGCCCTGCGCCGCGGCGCACACCTCATTCCGACCCAGGCCTCATCAAAGACGCCCGGCCGCAAAAGATCACTGTGTCCTGCTTCACCGAGTACGCGCAAAGCGGCACTCACTGCCGCAATGTTGTGATCGCCGGCCATGCCGCGCTTCCAACACTCGGACGACGGGCGTGCTAAATATACAGCGCGCCCGTCCAACTAAACTATGTAGATGGGAAAAAATTGCCTAACGTCAACACGATACAAAAAACCCCGACGCCACCTTTGTCTTGTAAATAACAAACCCCTATTCCACGCACCTTGTAGAAACGTCTACCTTCACCTAAAACTAGATCGGCCAACCTCTGCACAGCATGACTTGCTGGCGCCAAAGAGGCCGATCGCCCCAACCCCACCCACTTTTGTACTTTCTTAATGTCCCTCCCCTGCCTAATGAAGCACCCTATCCTCTACCCGGCCGTCTGCTTCTGGCCCGAGAGCTCCCGTGGAAAGACTGGACGGCGTCCAGCTCTCCACAGGGTCCTATTGGTAAGTTGGGTTCAGTCACAAGGCCTGCTTCTTTTGTCCGTGTAGTCAGGATTCTTCACACACATATGGGTATTGATCAGCTGTTTCCTTGGAATTGTTCTTTTGGGCTTTGTAAACTACCTTTCTGGAGGCACAATCACTGATGCGTAAATGAGTCATATACAGTGCAAAAAAACTAAAGATTGGTGTAGACTAGCCACTTCTGGAGTTGGGCTGGCAAAAAAAAGAACTTTCAGTTCGTATAGACTTCGAATTATTGGCATACTGTTCAGGGAAATTTAAGGTTAAATGCAGCATCAGTGAAGTTGTTAAGCTACATGGGAGACGTATTTGAACTCAGCGGAGAAGCATGCTTTGTGTAGATCAGATCTCACAAAAGAAAGTCTTTGTAACACAGCGCTCAAGGTAACATCCGAGGGAGAAGGAGCCTTGTTCACATTGTTGCTTTGAAATCACAAGCCTCTGCCAGAAAAAAAGAGCCAGTCATTCGCAACTCTGCATTTTTGAACTTGTCACATGACCGCCCTACCAGCCTGAGAGAACCCTGATGCCAGGACTGGCCTTGAACTTTTTTGCGAGGGGTGGGCGGGAGCTGCGAGGAAACCTAGTGAAAAAACCAGCTAGCCAATTGCTGACCGCCGTTTAAACAGGGGGCGGAGTCAGCATCCATATCAGGGAGGGGTGCGCTCTGTTGATATACAAAGGGGCAGGCGTACGAAAGACCCCTCGAGCACCGTGCCTTCTCTTATTATTGTTGTCAATGGAGTAGACTGACGCAACTTGCCGGGTCAGCCCTCCCTTGCTCTCACTCTGGCCCGCCCTCTTCTCTGACGTTCTTCCCCACTGTGCCTTCCCTTTTAGGGGAACGACAGCCCCGGCTTGCGGTAATTCGACAGCGGCCAGCAGAGGGGCAAGATCTCGTGCTTGTACTGAATGCTCTCTTGTATTTAAACCGGCGGGAATCTCCCTTTTTATATACCTCGTTTTTTACTATCGGTATTCTTTGTGTTATTTAATTTTGTAATCTTCGTTGGTGTGTGCTTATCTTATCGTCGTTACGGTACGCTTAATTTATTTTTTTTATTAGTCGCTGCCGTTATCTATTTATACACCGAATACGCCGACGGACTTTAAAAGAGAAAGAGCTACAATAGAAACTGAGGTGAGTCAGACGTTTAGCGCGTGATTGTTGGAAATTATGTTTTTTTTTGTTATGTTGGTAATTATGTTAAGCAAAAGCGGTGTGGGTGATTTATGCGGTATGTTGGATACTAGAATGTAGAATGTGGAATAAATAGGCGAGGAATCCCTAGCCTGCTGCTTCGGTGCGCTACCCATTAGTCGGGCACCTGCTTAGCGTGGACGCCTCCGCCCTCGCGCCTGGTGAATTATGTTCTTTTTGCCCGCGGATACCTGGCTGGTGTACTGACTGCCCCTACGCCTGCCCGTCTACTCCGTCACCTGTGCCACAGCCTTGCCCTGTAGGACATTCCGTGTATCCCTCTGCCTGGACCACCCTAGCGCCCTCGGGTCTGTTCCCCCACCCCGTGCCCTTTGGCCGGCTTTGCGAGTTAACTTGAGCCGGCGGAAGGAGGAGGCGCGGGGAGATGCCTCAATGCGCAGCAGAATTGCATCAGACGTTTCCTCGGTAGCCGCCTGGAGCGGCTGGTGAGGGAGTGGCCCGCGTACCATCAGTGCTCTGCTGCCACGCCGTGTACTCTGAGACACCAGGCAGGGTGCTGGTGCCCACATATACTTAAGAGTCCAGATCCCCGAAGGCTGGCAGTTCAATGCCGCAAATCCACTGCGCGGGCCTTCCGTAGCTACTGCTTAACTATAAATAAACAGTACTGTGAGAGTATGAGGACCTTATAAGCTGTCAATATTTCATGCTCTATTTACGTTTAGGGAGTGACTTCATGTTGTGGCTCAGTTCTTCTGCTCTTTGATTTTAATCATTTTAGTACACTGGGAGGCCTTCATTTGACCTAATCTTAATATTTGTTTTCCTCTGGTTTTATAATGGTTCCTGGCGCCGTGAAAGAAATGAGACGGGAATTCTAGCCAAGGTCCATCGTTATCCTGAATTAATAATACATGTTTTGCGTAATGTTGAATTCAGTTACATGAGTTGTCAATGTGTAAAGCTATTTTAATGCAAGTGAAGAGGATATCCGTCATTTTGAACGGTTCTGGCCATTAGGTCACAAGTCTCTATACAGAGACACTCATATGGACCCCCTTCCCCTTCTTTAGTTCTATATCCGTAAATGCACTGTCTGGAATGCATTTGTTTAATTGCCTCCGAGAGGTCTACTGGACATTGTTTGGGGCGCAGACATCCCCAGTTATTGTTGGGCGCTGCGAAGGGCGGTGTGGGTGTGATAGGCGCTTCTACGCATGCGCAGTGCGGCTCCCTGTCTGGTACTTTTCCGCTTGGTAATTTTCCACTCGCCAGCCGCCTAAGGATGAGGCGGGGGCAGGGGGGACTGACTCACGTGCTCGCGGCGCGATCCCACTGCAGTGCCCGACGTCACCATGTCTTCCCCCGCTCTACGCAGGCGCCGTGGACCAGTGACAGCAACATCTGCATCTAGGAGCCGGAGCATCCTCAGAAGCCATGCCCCGGGAGGAGATGAGCCGCTTCAGCACTGTGCCCACCCGGGACGAGGACGAGTGTAGCAGCAACAGCTCCAACAATGAGTACAGCGGACAGTATGCCCCCGAGATCGCCCTCAAGAGGTCAGTTCATCCCCAATAACCCTAATTAGAAGATTAGTGGAAGACCATTACTCATATTTATGACGTGTCATGATAAAGTTTAAGAGATTATGAGTAATATTATGGATTGTGATGTGCCCCCAATTTGTCAATTTATCTGTGGAATTACAATCAAAAAATGATTAGAACAGGTTTTAGTAATAGGGACTGGACGGTCTTAACAAGAGTAAACTAATCGTGTTTTTGTAGCGCCCTCATGTGGTCAGCTCACTATCGCCGACAATACGATATGAATAAAGTTGTAATAATAAGTATGAGATCCAAGTAGCATATAAGTAACGGTAAAGCAGTGCTGGAGACAATGATTATGCTGATATAGTTTTCAAGTTTAAAACAGTTTTATTAGAGCAAAACATGACACATTAATAATGCATAAACATTGTTACAGAATTTTATAGTAGGTGATAGTAAAAAGAGAGCAAGAGCATCGTAATGATAAAAACACACGGTCCAAATTAGGAATAATATAATAGCCATACAAACAAATGTAATGAGTAGACACTATAACAATTATACAATATAAACTCTTACAATTAATTTGTAAGTCACGAACGAAAAATTGAATATCAAGGGGGTGTATGAACTTCAACTATTGTGGGTTGTTTTATGCTGATGATATTAACCGGAAGAGATTAATAGGCAGCATAGTTACTTATGGTCCCAGCTCTTCTTTGTTGAGAATGTTTTTTAGATAGCGTATGAAACTGTTCTTAAGGGTATGAGTGCTGCATTCGGCCTGTTTCCAAGTGCTCCCCACTGTGCTAGGGACACTGAGTGAGGCCCAGGGTGAGACTTCTATCCAGGATAGTTTGGTCAGCGATGGAATCGGGAACTAGAAGAACTAGAAGCTGGATCCAGCTAGTTGCTAGGGTGCTAATGCTCCACGAATTGCACTTGATTAGAGCTAAATTTAAGGGCAGTTTTATTGTAAACTAGTAAGAACGGCTGAATAAAACATGTCAGAATACTAAAAAAAAAAAGAAATTAAGGTCAGGCTTGGTTCGCGCTTCTGGTATTCACATGCGAATGCATACTTGCGGCCCAGAAGAATGAAGACAAGCAATGTTATACCCAGTGTTCTTATCTGTAGACATTTTCTTTTTTGATCTGTTCAGCAGTAGGTACGAAGAAATGGATGAAGAGAACGAGAACTTTTTACTTGAAAACAACATGATGAAAAAGAAGTACGAAACCGAATATGTAAGTGCACAAAGAAGTGTTCGTCTATGACTTTTTTTGAAATCTCGTTCGACTTCTCGGGATGATTCACCCTTGTTTCTTCTTTCTGCAGCGTCCAGGCACCACTTCCTTTGGAATGTCGGTGTTTAACCTCAGCAATGCCATTGTGGGGAGCGGCATCCTGGCGCTTTCCTACGCCATGGCCAACACTGGGATCGCGCTCTTCGTGTAAGTATCCGCGAGAGGACGATGCGCAGCCGCCGTCCTTGGAAGTGCAGTGGTTCGTCCTGACATTTATGTTTTAGTACAAGTATCATTTTTGGCACCAGATGGGGGCACGGACAGACCTACAACCAAAGCTTTTAAGGGAGGCTCGGAACTGCCATAAACACAGTGAGGAATTCTTTGAAAGCGCGGGGGGTGTTAGTTTCCAGCATGACTAGGCCCCACATTGTCATAACATAGAGAATATGTAGAAACCTTTTCAGGGGAAAAACAAGAGCCCTTCTAGGTGGGTGGACCGTCTAGAGGCGGTAGTGGTGGTCAGCTTGACATGTCTGTACATCAATATGTTGCTGAGCTTTTAACTGGACAGCGCCCACATTTTTTTTTTTTTTATCAGGAATGGGTGAAATAAAGGCAACCCTTTTTTCGCGCTGATTCTCAGCATTTTCTCAGATTGAGCGGCTCTAAATTGTCAGGCCAAACACTTCTCCGTGTCCGCAAGAAAGTTCAGCAATACTTCTCTCCCCAGCTGTGCTTTGAGCGAGAACCACGGAAATGATCATTAGCAGTGCTTGAAATGGAAAAATTAAAGTGCAGGTACTCTGTGCTAGTTTACCTGCTTGTTTCCGAGAAGTACCGGTACTCTCCAATTAAAAGTATTACGTTTTCTTGAGATATGCCGGTACTCTCCCTCTCAAAATCAAAAAGTGCCAGTACTCGGTACCGGACAGTACCGGTCCATTTAAAGCACTGATTCCAGCTTAAGCAGAGAATATGGCGAAGTGTAGATACTGTCCTGGCAGGTATTGGTTCTGTCTGCAGTCAGGGTTGTTACATTTCATTCAACATTAGCCTGCATATTTGGAAAATATGCATCGTTTTGTACTACTAAATACAAGAGATGCGTTTATATCAAATGTGTTTTGTCGTTATTTTTCAGGATTAGAGTTTGTCTTCTGGTTCCACGGGAGAAATAGAATAGCTTCTAGACAATCATTTCTGTTCAGTTCGTACTTTAGTTCAGCCCTCTTACACGAATACTTGAATGTTAGCAGCAAAATTATTGATTTCAAGCAGTAAAGGTTGGAACAGCCTTTTTGTCCTGCCCAGTTTTCTTCCATCCTGCTCTCTGACTGTTTTACTAATGCTGCTCTTTCTAGATGAGGCAAAATAGGCGAGTGGCTGTCCTCACTGCAAGATAAAACGATCTGTGTGTTTAACAGGAATCCCCTTTTCCATTAGCCTTTTTCATTTTTTTTGTGTTGGGGGGAAAAAAAAATTCAAACTTTTTCATTCAAACTTTGCTTTGTAGAGTGCTCGAGATCCCCTTCTGGCATCCTGTGGCGGTGTATTTATTTCAGTAACAGTTTCACAAAACGGTTGTGCCACATTACTGTGTCACATGATTGTGTGAATGTAAACATTCAATATTACATACAGCATTCAATACCAGGATGTGAACTATTTCTAAATTCTTACAAAAATATTGGTTCTGTGGCAGGTAGTTATGGCGATTTGTCCGCAAATGTTCACGTTTGAAACCCTGATTAGACTATGGGCCTTCCTTGATTTACAGCCAGCATATAAACCATTATACCACCTTAAATTCCTATATGTATGTGAAACTCAATTATTCAATTATTTTATGTATCGTTTAATCAACTAGATTTTTAAATTTGTGTTGCTTTTCTTTTGTGCAGTTCCCATCTTTGTTTCGGGATTTTTTCAAAATATTCCTCTTTTTTGTGTGTTTTAGGGTCCTTTTATCGTTTGTCGCAATATTTTCTTTGTATTCTATTCATCTTCTTCTAAAGACTGCAAATGAAGGAGGTATGTATTTTGATTCTTTTTTTAAAGTAAAACTATATATACATACTACATAAATTAAAGATTACCTTACTGTAATGCTGTTCCATTTGTTTACTATTTCTAGGGTCATTATTATATGAGCAGCTAGGTCTGAAGGCGTTTGGCATACCTGGAAAACTTGCTGCTTCGATATCCATCACAATGCAGAACATTGGTGGTGAGGATTTCATTGTTATATCTCATCTAATACACCAGTGTACAATGACCATCATTTCTTTGAAAAAGGCACTTTCTTGAGGTCACGGTTTATGCACACCTGCCATACTTGACAGCACAGGTATTTGCTGTTGGGCTTATAGCAACCTTGCAATCTGGTCGGCCTTTCTGCTTCCACCTGGTACCACACTTCAACTTGACCATCGAACCACATTCCACTTTAACGCATTCTAGTTTGATCCCACCGACAATTTTAGCTCTTTGTAGGATCACACTTATGGGTCCCTGAGCCTACGTTTTCAGTTGACTTAGGGGCACATTTCCTTGACCATAGTCCCCTTTATTGTGAGGCCACATTTCAGTTGGCCAAAAGACCACGTGTAGATCAGTCTCTAAATTCATTTGTAGATCAAACACTCAGTATTTTATGTATTTAATGAGTTTTTTTTTTTTTTTTTTTAAACAGCAATGTCAAGCTACCTTTATATTGTGAAATATGAATTACCGCTGGCGATCAAGGAGCTAATGGGAATTAAAGAGATTAGCGGGTGAGTTCCACAATTAATTTGTGCCCAAGCGTGTTCATTGGCGTTTAATAAGCAGTTAACAAAAACATGGGATTTGTGTTCTGTATGCTTGCAGAGGGATGCTGCGAAAAAAGCTTGTTTGACTGAGGGTTGGTCGTGCGTCTGTTAACAGAATGAATGGTAATATTTTTCAGGAGGTAAATGGACTTTCCGTAGTTAATAGGTAACTTTTGTGCGAGCGGAAATAGTATTTGTCATCTCCTGCGTAGTAATGGGTTGTACCATGATAAGGTTAGTAAACAGAGAGTATAGTGGATAACAGTTTTTGAGCACCAGTGACGCAATGTATTTTAATTGTTATTTGTTTATGCCTAAGCCGGGCAGTGCTCCAGTCCTGCGAGGGTGATTGGCTTTTTAGGTGTTCTAGCCAGCTCTGACACAAAAGTGGGGAGCCATGCAGTGTTTTCAGCTGTAGGCACCTTTGTACCATTTTAATAGGACCAAGCCCAAAGAGTATTACCTCCCCTGGCACACAGAATCGCCCCAGCATTGTGGATTTTAAAGAGGCGCCACTGGCCAACGTCTTCATATTGAACACGTCATTTGTGTTTTTCAGTTTGAATTTTCACATCAGTGGTGGCTGGTATGAAATCGTTTTGTCCGTGGCAACAAGTAACTCGCAGCACTAAATATTTCAAGATACACAGGTGCTTTCTGGGTGGGTGTGCCAGATGGTATAAAATCTATCGTTAGCTAGCACCAATCGTGCCCTGCTCACTGTGATTGCATTGTGAGCCCTCCTCGGGTCATGGGTCAAAATCTGTTACTCGCATGCATACCTACGGATCACTGTTTTAGCTGATCATCGGTCATTTACACCAAACAAGTCTGCTTACCGCGCAGGCCCCTGACTTCTGCACATCACCAGAATGTACCTCTTGTTTGGAAGGTGACATTGGGCTGGGATTGTCGTAGCAAATCGAAGCCATTGTTAGCTGAATATCTAAAAGGCGACCGTGTTTAAAATGAGAGTGCTTATGTGAGCGACTCGTTTCCTTTGTGGCCTGCCAGCCCTCTCTTCCTGCTGTATAGGACCTGCCATACTAATTGACAATTAACTGTGTTTCAGTTGCACTCAGGGCGTTAACTACCCCAATATGTGTGAGATATAGTACATTTGCCGATGTGCAAAGTGTAATATGGTATTTGGGGAGGGGCCATGACCCCGAGAGGCAAATCCTCGCGTGCATTATGCAACTGTTCTTGCTCCCTCAACGACAGTGATGAATATCATTACTCTCGGGGCCATCTGCATGTCCTGTTGAGGTAGGCCGTCATTTGTTTTCTGAAAGGGATTTAGCCAAACCAGAGCACAAGGATATTGTAGTGAAATCAAAACAGGGTAAGCCTTCAGCGTGGCTCCCGTTGTTTTCTGTTCTGATGTGATTCTCGAATAGGCTCGTTCTTTTTTGACAACCGGTCGAGTTCCACTGTGGTAATAAATGTATGGTTTGCTATTAATAGTACATTTGTCTCAATAACATGCTGTTGGGTCTCAGTTCCATCGGAGAGCCATACATAGTTGTCAACATTATATGTTATCCACGACACGCCATCTGTTAGTGGACTATAAATAAACCTGCAGATTGGATTAGGAAGAGTTCAAAATTTACTTGGAGTATGATAATCTCTGGACCTGTCTCCCACTTTGTGGGTTTGGAGTTGTTCTAAGAAAATCTTGCTATTAACACACTAGGTGCTTAGAGATACTGCAACTCTTTGGTCACTACTGTTTTGTATGTTGGCGAATGTTCAGAGGTCACAGATATTAGTTAGCATGTGCTCTGTCAACGATTGATTTGTACATTATATTAGTTTTGCCCTTTGCTGCATATTCACTTATGGTATAAGTGAGTCAATGTTTTTAAAGTTAATGACGTTTGTAAAGCCATAGCTACATTTACGGTTGCATGTTATCGTCTTTTAACCATGGTGCCCTTAGTCGACTTTTACGGAATTTCCCTTATTCAGTTGTTTATGGTTATGTTTTTGTTGAATATGGTTTGTAGAGATTTGTTTAATGTCTAGTTAAGTAATGATTGGTGTTTGTTAACATGAAAGTGAAATGAGTTTGATCCTGTTCACGGTTTTTGTAGTGTGTTACGTGCATGGATAAGTGTGCCAAAGGATATTCCTTATTTTCATTGTGCTGGGTGGGTTGTTTTCCATAGCTCAACCAACGCAGATTATTTTCTAGGCATGATTTACTAGCCCAGTATGATGTAGTGTTATGATTGTTTTAATCATATTTTACTGAACGGTTTTAAGAAGTGTGCTAGTTTTGTATGGGGTGCATGGTGTGTTGAGTTGGCAGCCCGTTGCCAACTAAATGGTTTTGGTGGAGTGTTGTTGAGTGAGGGTCTCTAGTGGGTCTATGTACTGGGTTAAGTGTGGAGAAAGGCTCATTTCAAGTGTAATTGAAAATGTTTTGCCAGTATTGTTTGGTGGAGGGTGACATTGGGTGGCTGATGGTAGCAATAACAATTGTTAAATAACAATGTTAAATGCTTGTATTAAATGCATGTCTCCTTGTGTAGTAAATAGGTGGTTTGTCTTGGATATGGGTTATGTTTGTAGCATATTGAGAGTATTAGCAAGTCTTCAGGTATCTGGATAGTTATATAGGTGGCAGGAGCAGAAGAGGCGCGTGGCTGGGTTATACCACGTGCAAAATAAAATTGACCTAATGAATTGGCATTGCTGCATAAAATGATTTATGTTTCCTCATCCGAAAAGTATTTACATTTTGGGTCTTCATCTGTCATTAAATGTATTTTTAAATTCTGTATTTTTCATTGAAACTGATTTGATGATTAACGTAAAGACTTCTTGAGTAAACATGCTATTTATGCTCTTGCAGGGAGTGGTATCTCAATGGTGATCTCCTCGTCATTGTGGTGTCTGTAGTGCTCATCCTTCCCCTGTCGCTGTTGAAGAACCTGGGTAAGATATATTACACTTCTCATTAATTTTCAACTACATTTTTGCTGTGCAGAGGTAAATTGGCCTCTGTATCCATGTCTCGATAGTGATGCTAGTAGTAGTTTATTATGTAGCAGTGGAGATGATTTGCCCTGGTTTATTACCGTATTCTCTGTGCTAAGAACCACATAGCAATACTCCAGTGTGTGTTTCAGTAACTGAAGGAACCTGCTCAGCAAACCTGTGTGTTAGAAAGCAGAGCAACACTTCAAATCAAGAAAAACTAGGCCGAATCTGATCACCAGTAAATCGTGGCTTGTTGTTTGCTTGTGACTCATTTAGTCATAATCGAAACCATTTTCCTTTTGTAAGTTTATTTGTTGTCTGAATTCTTTTCATCAATTGTAACAATGTGTCTTACTTTTTCTCTTTTACAGGATACTTGGGTTACACCAGTGGTTTGTCCCTGATGTGTATGGTCTTCTTTCTCATTGTGGTATGTATAATTTTGTTTCAAACACATTCAGTGAGAGAGAAAAAATGAGGTCAAAGCTTTAATAGTTCCCTTTGTTTAAAAGCAGGACTGTGGAATTGATAAAACTGGCACATTCTGCAGCAGATATTATGTTCCTGCAGCAGGCGTAGTCAAAACGAAGCTCAATTCATTAGTAGTTTTTATTTTTAAAATTCACCTTAAAAAAGCCAGCCAAAAGTAAAATGCCCGCTCTCTTTTTCCAGCTAAAGAAAGCCATAGTTTCCCTTCTGAGTAGTTTCACCCCCTCCGATTTGAAAGTTTGATCTTAAACTAAGCGTTAACATGAATATTTATTTGTTGTGTATTCTTCTAGGTCATATACAAGAAATTTCAGATTCCCTGCCCTCTAGAACACCATGTCCTGAACACAACTGTGAATCACTCATTGGCTGCTTTGGCATCGACATATGCGCCGCTTCATGACATAGCTGAAAATGTGACGAGTGATGATGACATGTGCAAGCCAAAATATTTTGAGTGGAATTCCCAGGTAACTAACTACACAAGTCATTTTGTTTACAGCAACTAAACAAGTCTGTCACTTCGTTTTTACAATTGAGGATGCGGCTCAGGTGTGTCCAGTCTGTTTCTGCTGCAGGTGTATCCCACACTTGTTGAACTACGCTAACACTACTGCATGTGATACTCCAAAAGCCTGTGGGATAAATGTTTTTCTAGACTTTCCTAATAATTATGTATCATAATTCTTTTCAGACTGTCTATGCTGTGCCCATCTTGACGTTTTCTTTTGTTTGTCACCCCGCTGTTCTTCCTATTTACGAAGAGCTCAAAGGGTAAGCTACATTACTAGCATGTCACATTTTTTCTTGTTGAATGTTATTCGGTAAGGCATGTGAATTACAACCATTAATGGGGGGCTACGCCATCAGATCCATTTCCCATAGACAGGCAGCTTTATAATCTTCAGCCTTTTCCCCAGTAGACCACCAAAGTTCACTTGGCATCTGACTGCAAGGAGAACTAAAAAAACAAGAGGCAGCAAAGACAAACAACCCGCTATAGCTGCATGCTGCTGCTGGGTTGAGGTGCAACAAGGATGTGCACATAATTCACTGACAATCCTGGTTGACGATTTTGTTTTGACTTTTTCTCAGTAGAGCCCGTTTCTAATGCCCTTCATCCGAGGCCTCTAGTATTCCCTCAGCAAAAACGGTTTTTAGAATGTCACTTAATGAATTAATTCACACTATGAAACCCCTACCCTCGCTTTCAGTGCCAAAAGATAAAATGTTGTGTCACCATCTATCGAGCAACGCTACTACTGCTCCTCCTGTCCTATATTATCCCTGTCCCCATTTGTTGATTGAACATGAGTCCTGCTCCTTGATTTCTCTTAAGCATTATTCCAGAATATGTAGGTAACAGGCGTGAGTAAATGTGCCCCTTTGCCGAAGAGAATCACAACCGGGCAATGCCACATCATTTTGAAATCTATGCCAGTGTTGACGCTTATTCTACAGCAGTAACTGTAGATCTCTCAACCATCTGTGTAATGAAATGCACACATAACGCTGTTTCTCAGGAATGTCAGTCCGAGATCTCCTTGTCCTGGTCTCTCGATTCATGCTGCCGTCACACTCCTGTCATTCTTTCGTGACATAGTCCGCCTATCAGAAGGCTCCTTTCAGCGCCATTGTACTACTGTGCAAGGGTTTCCATGTGCTCACTCATAATGTGACCCACTTTCACCTTAACAGGCGCAGCCGTCAAAGAATGATGAACGTGTCCAATGTTTCCTTCCTCGCAATGTTTGTAATGTACCTGTTGGCGGCTCTGTTTGGATACCTCACTTTCTATGGTAAGAAGTCCTTCGTTTATTTTTGTTTCTCATTTTGTTATCCAAAAAGCTAGTTTCTGGAAAGGACTACTGTTCGCTGTGAGACCTGTCCTGCAAAACAAATGCCTATGAACTTATATGCTTGAATATAGTAGTTTGGTAGACACACTTCTTAGTTCCCATTTGTTTAATACATTTATACAGCTTTATTCATCCTCGAGGCGCTGGTAGGCACGGCCTTACCTGAGCTCTTATCAACTGCAGTCAGTTCGGGTCAGTAGGATCTATGGGCAGCTGCCGGTTGGCCTCCTTGACGTGGGGTATACATGTCTATTCCCTGTCCACGAGATCGCCCCTTTTAAATAGTTAAACCTAGGTGGTGTGATGCAGGGTAGAGTAGGGATGTTCTTAGATGACACTGTGACCACCTACAGAAATTTCAGCCTCGAACCACAGACTAGCAGTATATGGACTGAAATGTGTGTATGATAACGACACGTTTAACGGTGCTTTCTTGTCTTATAGTTCACGGTATCCATAGGACCATGGCATATAAGTCCCCTCCTTTTTGTGTTTTGTAGGAAACGTTGACACGGAGCTGCTTCGTACGTACTCTAATGTCGAGGATGCTGGCGTGGTCCTCCTCATCGTCCGCCTGGCAGTTCTTGTTGCTGTAACGCTAACTGTCCCCGTTGTCGTATTCCCGGTGAGTCTTTTTTTCCTCAAATACTCTACGGTCACGAAACATAGAGGGCTCGATTCAACCTAGGTGCGCAAATAACCACGTGGATCGAGCCCATATTTTATCTGCAACGATTAAACTGAACACACACACTCTAAAAGTTTTAATAGAATGTGAATTGTTGGCAGTGTCTTAATACCAAGTATGTGTTTATTCACATTGAGTAACACGATTTGAGGATAAACGTAAGAGAAATTAAGTATTTCTGCAAAGTGTGTGTGTCTGAGAGGAGAAACTCTTTAATTTTGTTCTTCTGGAGCTCTTTGCTTCACCTAGGGAAACAATTTACATTTGAGGGGCAACAAATAATGACCCAGGGTGCAGTTAAATTGGGCCGAGACTGCTATTTATGCGGTTGAACCGCAGTGGGTTCGCTGTAGCTATTTTCTACGTCATCACGTGAGGTCCTGCTTGGCGCGGGCGGTAGTGACTGGTTCTGTGTGAAAGTACTTCAGTTAGACGGGCAGGACCAAAAACAAGTTTACCCTTTTGATGTAAAATTCAGCCGTATATCTGTTGCTTTGCCACTGTTTGGGTATAGAAATTAAGAACATTTCATTACGTTGTCGGGAGTTAAGTGCAGGGTGAGGTCACTTCAATGGTAATATGAAAAAGTTACCTACTCGGTTTCTTCATTCCTAGTATGGCCGCAGTTTGATTAAGGGTCAATCTGCATATATTATCAGGTTTAGGGACGACAGTACTTACTGGCGTCAACATGTTAGTGGGAGCTGTTGCGAAATACTTTGGTAATTGAATGTGCAAGTCATCTTGTGGTTTCCTTGACCTGTCGATCATCCAGTCTTCCGCTTACATTGCAGATCCGAAGTTCTATCAACCAGCTCCTCTGTCCAGGGAAAGACTTCAGCTGGATTCGCCATATTGTCATCACAGTCCTGCTCTTGGCCTTCACCAACATGCTGGTCATCTTTGTTCCAACCATTCGTGATATCTTTGGTTTCATTGGTGAGTCTAAATTCAGCTGTGGCCAGAGTCCCATGAGTTAACCCCTAGCAGCCTTCAACTAAAATTGTAGTTTTGTTGCATTAATTTGGTGGGTTTCTGAGTGTCTCAGTTTACCATGGCGATGCAAACAATTGCCAGATGATCTGTTTTTGTTGTATTAGTGGACAGTTTTTTTTATTTTTTTATTTTATTTTTTTTATCCATCTTCTATGAGACAGTGTGCTACTACCCAGCCTTATACAGAACCCATTTTGGGCCCAAGATCTGGTCTGTGGGAGTCGGGGAAGAGAACGCAGTTGCACCACGTCAATATAAATTTAACTTTGAAAATAGCCATTTGCTGGAGGGCAGGGAAGCTTCGATGGCGTTGTATATTCATTGTTTCTCCTATTTTGATATGTACAGGGGCTTCTGCTGCTGCAATGCTGATCTTCATCCTTCCGTCTGCTTTCTATATCAAACTAGTGAAGAAGGAGCCAATGAAGTCTGTGCAGAAGATTGGGGTATGTCCATTCAAACTATAGGTTTCACAGAAGCATTAAATGTACGTTCTGTCGGAGGCTTCGTGTCTTGACCTTTAAGTCTGTTTTAGGGAAACGTCTATAATATGATTTACGTGTTCCCAAAGGTAGCCATCTCTTTGGGGTTAGTGGTTGGAATTCAGTGCTCGTAAAATGCCTTGACAGAATGGTATCCATCCACCTCCACCCGCGTGCCAGGTAGTCTCCCAAAATCTACTTATACTTTCATGTAATAGAATATTACAAGGACAAGCACCCTTTTGCCGTGTCAGGCTTGACTTTCACACGTGTTTTTGCCTGGCTGATGCACAGTACTTGGAATGCATTATAATGCTGGTTCAGTTGTAACTAAAGAGCCCCCACAATCATGGAATATGACTTGAGTGGGGCAATCCATCTGGCCTGTCCTCGGTTGTTAGTGCAGTGGGCATGCGTTGGCAGCTCTAGCCATTGTTGAACCGCATGTCCCAGTCCGCTGACCCTCTGTTCGTTTCTTCCAGGCTACGGTGTTCTTGATCAGCGGAATCTTCGTGATGTCTGGCAGCATGGCCTTGATTATCCTTGACTGGACCAAGAACACAGAGTCTGCAAAAGGACACTAACGTTATCAGCCATCGCAGCCTGAGCACTTGACCATGGAAGAGGGGCTCACTCAGACATCATCTGCTGGGGATGAAACTTTCATCAGTGCTTGCAGCTTCACTTCCTGGAAGCGGCAGATCCTTTGGCACAAGCTGCTCGATGTAGAATTGAACTCTGCGTGAAATAGTTCTACATGAGAACACGGACATTATCAGCTTCAAACCTGCAAAGGCTCTGACTGAGGGAAGTGTTCATTTTATTCCATTCCAGAGAATGGACGCAACACGACTTTTATTATGCCACAAGTTTGGCTTTTGTCATTAACTGTTACTTGGATATTATAATAATTTTTATTACTTGAATGTGCCTAAAGCATTGATGTAATAGATGTTCCACAACAAAGTGTTGAACTGAGCGATGAAAAAAGCGACACTTTATCATTTTTTGTACCAAAAATATATTTATCAGCCTCAGTCATTTTGAGGGTAAATAATTGTTATACTATGCTGGTATGACAGTCACATTTCTATATATGTAAAACTTGCAAGACAACGTGTTTTAAATGATCACATTTTAAACACGCACAATATAAAAACCAAATGCTTTTGAATCAGAGATACTTTTTTGAAATGCAAATTATATTGTACTTGCCAGTTTAAGCAAAACCCTGCAATGTATTGTTCGCGTTGACGCCCCTTGTTTTAAATAAAATGAAAAATTGAAATATATGTATTGTAAATTGGGGTTGACTTACACTGGCCAAGTTCGATCAATAATTGAGATTAGAAAACACTTATTTTTCTTTTAGCCAAGTAATTGGAAATGTTGGCACTGTTTTATGTAAGTTGGTGTGCTTGAACAGAATGGGACACAGCATGCAGTCACAGAATCTACTAAAATAGGTTGCGGAGTATATTTTACTGTTTCTCAACAGTCTTTCTGCCACGAGACAATCTAGAAATGAAAGGACTATACATTTGGTTTACAGTCCTAACGTGGTTGATGGTAGTTCGCCTAAAAAAGCTTACAGTATTTCTGCACCACTTAATAGTAGATGCTGAATTACTTGAACTTTTTATATTTCTGCTGTCTTGGCAGAGCCTAACATGTTTGTGCCAGACATTCTCTGCAGTCATGTCATTGCACAGTTGGTAAAGTTTACCAGCTGCAGCATTCAAGCTAGTTTGCGGTGCAAGAAAATGAAAATAAATAACCCGAGGATAACCTAAGAGCTGATGCACTCCCATCTGGTTTCTGTAAACTGACCTAGAAGAGGGACACTCGGCTGCAATGTATGTGATGCAGTTCCAACTTTGCTTGCACCAGATTCCTGGTCAGGCATTAGTTTGCTGTGCAGAGGTGGCCACAGAGGGACCATGTACTGCAAGTCTCATGTATAGCTCTAAAACCTTGTGGACCTCTGCAGTTGTGCATGGGTCTACTTCTCAAACCTACGAGACAGTGCCTCCCTGCTTGTGGTGTGATGCCTCGTGTGGAAGATTTTGCAGATCATAATACATTTTTAGATGCTCTACCTTGCAGTGCTAAATTGTTTTCACGGTTTTCCGACTGGTTAAACTTGCTATTTCCTCTGTGGATTCTTTTTTCCGCCCACGTTTACTTGCAAAGTGCGTTTTTTTTAATCCTCGAAATAAGTGAAAGTGCACCTCCAAGGCCTCATCCTTCTAAAGTAAACCACTGCTGGACAGCTGAAGAAAAATGCTATGGACAGCCAGTTCTGTTCGATTTATGTGTTGTGTTAATGATTTAATAACAAAAGTCGGAATTACCGTTGTTAAGATAATTTTTCTAAGTTTACATGAATTGTGAAATGTCGACGCCTTGTTATGTCTTACTTTGTTTGCGGAGACATTTGATGCATTCTAAATATGCCTGGTGTACCCGAACTAAAACGCACACCAACATTACAGAGCTCAGTATTTTACCACTGTTTACCACCTCCCTGCAAATGGTCTTCCATGGACATCTCACACTTATGTTATTTATGGATCATGACACTGTTTGCCAATATTTTTCAATATTTATGATGTATGTATGTAAATCTATGGTATGTATATATTGTAAATGACGGAGTTGGGCTTTCAAACTGCATATGTATATATCAGTCATTTTTTTTCAGTTTCCTGTTTATAATGCACAACAGTAGGGATTTTTTAAAATTGTAATTCCATTGAGGTTGCCCTGGTGTTTAGTAGCAGCCTTTGAGACTTTTTTTATATACATTTTGAGCGTAGAATTGTGGCAGTGCACTTGGCAATTCGCTTGGCGAAGAAAAAGAACAATTGAGTCCACGCTCGTTGGGCTCCTTTGGGGAAGCAAAATGAAATGGGTAAGCTGCTATAGTAGTAGCAGGCATATGCCCAGCCTAAAATCGACCATATGGTTGATTCTATGCATACCTATGTTTTGTCACAGTAAAACACTTATTTGATCAAACTTCTCCCTTTGGGCTGTCCTTACCTGTTTTTAGCATTGGTTTGGTAGAACAGAATTCCAACGGGTCCTTCTTATGTGATATAATTTGCTTGTATATATGATTTCCTTTGTAAATATGTACATATAGTTGGAAGCCAACAATTTCAGTAGAATTGATGGCCAAATCTTTCGCAGTTTCAATGAAACATAATTTGTTCTTGTAACTGAACTGAAATAAATGCATAGATAATCCAAAAATCCTGGTGTTTTATTTATGAAATGAAAAGTTGTTTTTAACCTTTAGTATACTCGTGGTGGGTCGGTCGCCGTGTGCTTGGGTTGATGGCTTTGAAAAGGCTTTTGGTATCCTTGGCACACAGTGGTGTCTCCACATAAATTCTTGAATCTATAGCTCCACCAGTCCTTAAGGCACGCTGGTGTCTATCAATTGGTGAAAATAACGGATTCTGCGTAGCTACACATCTCTATTGGTCACAACTGTAATCCCTTCAATTAAATGTTGATCCAAATCCATTAAAAGCAGACCGCCTTTTCTGTTGAGTAATGAAAAAAAAACTTGTTAAGTGGGGCTGTAGAGACGGTGATTTTTCTTTTTATTTTTAGAGATGCAGCCTCTGGTTACTAAGTTAAGCAAGTTTGCTGGGTTTGGCTACCGGAGTGGGACGGATGACTGCTTTATTGTCCTTTATTTAGCTTTGCAAATTCAGTTTGCTAGACCCTTGAGATCAATTCAGTTTGTTAGACCCTTGAGATCAACAGCAGAATTTTTTTCAAGGTTGAAGAACCACGCACTGACATAACCGGTGTTTTATCATGCCAGCCTTTCCCCCCCCCCCTCGGACATATTTCGTGAGCAAAATATTTTTTGTAGTCCTGTGTTAGGTGAAGTAAACTATGTCGTAGACTGAAATATCGTAGAAGGGATATTGAGTGGGCACAATATTGGCACCAAAATATGGAAAAACTAAAATATTTCTACAGTAAATGCAGAGAGAAGTATAGATGTACTATTAACTCCATCCAGATCCATATCATCATGGAACGAAGATATGGACTTAGGTACAGAAAATCTATATTTGCCTGACATTATTCTGGGCAGAATATTGTGACCACTCAATATTCCTTGTTCGGTATTCGACAACTTTTGCCTCAATGAGTACATAGTAGTAACTGACCTAGAGCCTGCCTTTTATATGTTTGTGGCTAAGGGAACCTATGATCCTTTCCTTCTGTGTACTCTTTTTGTGAGAATACGGGCATTTCTCGATGTGGAGTAAAACTGAAAAACTGAGTACAGGTACGTAGTGTTCGGTTTAGTTTGTGAAACTCGCGCTTTATGACAAGGCAGTGCTTCTAGAGACGCTGCTAACTCTTAAAAAAAAAAAAAAAAGGCATCTGCCATTCAATGGGTCTTGCTTTTGCTCGAGTTAGAGCTATTAGCGTTGTAAATTCCTAATTGGACTTTTCTTGCCACTTAAATTGAAAATGAAAAGTAAAACAGTTGACATAAGCAAGCCAATTCAAAGCATCATTTCCGCCATGAGCATGAGCTTCAAGGAGAGAGACAAAAATAAAAAGTTCGATCGCATTCAAACATATCCGCAGTCGTGCAATTATCCATTTAACGGGCAGTCTTCAAAGCGGTAACAAAACCACCCCTGGGATGGACAAACGTAAAGCATTTACCCATGATAACCGGATTTTTGAAAGGCAAGCCCAGGAACGAGTGAAAGTGATGGGCATGTGGTGGGCCTGGTTAAAAGCCCACAATAAAAAGCAGCCCTCCCATGCTTCAGTTTATAATGGTGGTCCCAGGCCATACTTTGTGTCTGTTTTGTGCTCTGGGCTTAGTCACTTGTACTGTTACACCTCTCCGCCGGGTGTATATATGTCCATTACCTGCACTGTATGCCAACTAATGCTCTCCCTCTTCATTGGTTGTGAACTGAAGAGTTTTTGTGTAGCGTGTTCTGCTCTACAGGCAACCTTTTCGTGCCTTGCCATACTTGTCTATTTACTGGGCAGCTCTGGAAGCCAGCATCTCTGGGTCACTTCTCCATAGTCCCTTGTTTTTCCCTGTTCTGCAGGCCTCGCTCACATCTGGCTTTGGCCTGGGCGTAGCTTGGGTTAGTTAACAGGATTGCCTACCAAGTTCGACATGCTGACTTGAAGGCCGAGATTGGTCCCTGTCAAGTTTGTGGTCATGTGGGACCTTTTCAGAATCTCTGTATTTAGCTGTATTTGGGTACTGGGTGGAATTGTGTGCTGCCTGTCACTGCCTCCCGACTTAGTTTGGCTATTGGATTGTAGAGTCTGGTTCTTATCAGCCCTCTTCCACCAAGTTCGCCTGCTGCAAGCCAGACGAGATTCAGTGCTTTCTGGTTTGTTCACTGACCTTGTAGTGCACATTAGATGCCTTGACAGGTGGATCTCTCCTCTGCACCCCTTGGTGTTTTCCAGTAATATCTTTATAGTTCTGAAATACATTTTGGTGCCCCCTATGGGAAAAGTGGGCTTGCACTTGGCTACCTGGCATGAAGCATTAGGAGTTTCACATAAGCCCTTTCAAACCCTGCAGTTCTTTCAGTGCCCCATTGAAATGCTGACATCTGGGTCTGCCACCTGGACCAAATGAGCAGTGCTTGTTACTTCCACTCTGCCACTTTGACACTCCTTTTTGGAGCAATGCTGGCTGGTGTCCCCTAACAAAACTACATCTTTGGGTGGAGTAACTCAGGCCTTTTGTTACTATAGCCAGGGGGCCTTTAAGACTAGATAGCGCTTGCTGCTGAATCACTTGGATTACAACTTCAGCCACATCTCCTTCACAGTGGTACTTCCACTGAACGAATCCCTTGTCATGAGGACCTCTAAGTACCCAAGTTGATCACCCCTGTTTTAGCTTCGTTTTACAGTGCATATTTTATTCATTTTAGTAAGGCTTCTTTTAGGGATGATTCTTACATATTTTTATCCGCTTGCTTTTTTCTAGGAAAACGAAGAACACGCTGCTTGTTTGGTTAGTCTTTGCACAACATGTAATCCGTACTTTCTGTCGAAGGCTACAGAACTCTGTACACAATATGCTAGTTTGTGTGACCCATTCAGGAGACTGCTTCTAACACCTAGAAACAGCATTGCATCAGAACTGTACTTCTATTGCAGTACGGTTTATTATATAAACGGTGCACAGACCCAGAGGGGGCAGAGGGAATTCCGGCCATGACTATCCTGGGAAGCATGCTGTGCGACATGCAGCTCTGCTGGCTCTGATCTACCAGCCTCCTGAGAGGATCGCCAGCTACTCATGACACTGTTTCCAAATATGGGGTTGGGGCTAATCCCTTAAATCGGCCTAGGCAGAAGGGTACACCTGTTATGCTCTCAGCGTAGACTAAGGGTTAAGTAGGAATCTCTAAACCACATACACCCTGGTTGGATTGTTAATCTTTTTACCATGTTAGTAATTCTAAATTACCTGGCTTTGTTTCATCTGCCTAATTATCGCAGATCACTATATGCTAGATTCTGATAGTTTTTCTATACATTTATTGAAACTATCTTGCATCTTTCTGTCTCACCATGGAATGCATGAGTAATGTGTACGAAAGGGGTAAGAACTGTTTCCATGATTTCCCTGGGGAGTCAGAGCGTCATGTTCCAGTTGCCATAATCACCCTCCATCCTGGTTGGTTTGGAGTTCAGGTGAGGCACTGTGAGCTAACCAGGTGTTATGCTGACAGGTACTAATGGCATTGATGGGCTCAGTATCCCCAACTCTGCTGTCTTAAACACACAGTCCTATTACTATAGTAGGAACCGCATGACATACTTTCTGCAGGAAGCTCAAGGTATTAAAGCACAACTACTCTGTGTGCCACACTAAGGGTTTAACCCGTCTCATTTTTCGATGAGTTGGCAGTTACCTTTCACTGAAATAGCTCAATGGTTTGTAGGGCCTGGATCCTTTGATGAGAAAGGTTTCTCTGTTGGTAAAAACAAAGACCGTACGGGGTTCTGTAGTTGGAGTTTTATCAGAAGTTCTGATAATCCGCATGATGATCACTTCCACCAAAACTGCCCAGTGCTCCAGCACGTTTTTCTCTGGTTTCTAAACTTTTACATTTTTTGGGGACCTATGGAGTGTTGTCACCCAAGTGGCCTATGTCTTCTGTTCATGCCATGCTATAGTTTGGCATGCCCCTTTTCCAGCAATTCATCATGTTTACTAGGTCGCTTACGACCTTGTACTTTAACGGGCCCCCATTAAAGATAAGTTCCTTATCCCAGTTTACTTAATTGGACCCATATATCTGTACTTAAAAAACAAATTGTATTATATGCATCCGTGAGATCTTCAGTTGAGGCTCCTCCACCAGGGAGCTTGGGAGCTTATAAAAATATTTTTTTGGTTGGCTATGTACCTGCAGTCACACTAAGAAGTTCTCAGATGGCCTCCCGTTTGGGTGGGTGGGGGATTTATGTTTCCTAACTAAGTTCTGATGGCAACTGGATCTCCTAAAACTACCTTGGTCTTCACCCTCAACCTATAAACTAATGCCGCATGAAAGATCCTAAGTGAATTATACAGAGGATGATTGACTGGAAATTACATAGTGTCAAACACTGGAGAATTGTACCATTATTAATAGATGTAATGGTTCCATTGGAGTTGTCTTCTCTCCCATGGGTCCTTGTCTAGGAAAGAATGAAGGTTACAGGATCCCACTTGCATCCTGAGGAGAGGAGTCTGGCTACCCGGGTTTTGAAATCTAGTTTCGTTTTCAGGACTCATAGTGAATAAATATCTAAACATTATTTTTACAACATAAATCTGACATGCCCAAGTTGGCCTCCCAACCTTGGTTCGGCCTGTGCAGCTTTAAACTACATAAACTGGGCAGCAGTGGCCACATCAAGCCCCTTAGATGTTGCTTTAGGCAGACCAGCGAGAATGTGCAAACATTAAGGCCTGGGCGGGGATGGTGTTCTTCCAGTGGTCAAGGTAATTCTGTTTTTAATTCACATTTACGATTGACCATGCTAGCACTGCATCAAAATCATAGTCTCCCAGAGTTTGCTCTTAGGTACAAGCTTGGCTGGGTATCTTCTTACCAATGGAGGTTCAGTGCAAGGTTTGGGAGTTCACATTAAAGTTTTAGTGCATGTTGACCGCTTCGTCAAACAAGGTGTTAGCTTATTACAACAAGACCACTATTATAGGTAGAGATCTCTTATTCAAGTTTTTCAGGTGCCTGCACCACTCAGAGAACGTTTGGATCATCCTCTTCCAAAGTGCCTGATGTTCCTCAGCCTGACAGCTTTGGGAAAGGCAGTCTGTCACCAACTACTCTTCTGTTAGTGGCAAGTAGCTGAGTATCTGGAGTCATTGTTGTGCTGTGCACAGGCCACTGTCCTCGAAGGGACGCTTGAGGCCGGGTTAATGCCTACCCAGCAGTTTCATGTAATGATGGAGGAGGCTTTGGTGAATTGCTGGGGTCACTATATCACAGGCAATACATTGCATTGTAAAATACAGCATCTAATACATATTTAAGATAAGCGTATGAGTTCAGAATAGCAAATATATACATAACTTTGATGATGTAGTGGTAGCCGATGCATTGACATACCATATTTTTGTAGATCGATATAATTGACCTCGATATAGTGACATACAGTTCTCGCCTTGTTCCTGAACCATTCTCACACTTTTACTTTGACTCACAGATCCTATCGCATTGCTGTCTGGGGCTCTCTGAAATAGTTCTATTGACTGAATGGACTCGCTTGCTCTAGTCCATTGTTTCTGTCTTCTGGAAAGGTGTCTGGATTCTGTCACCAGGTGATGGTGTCTTGCGAACATCTGGGGCCCAATGTGCAACATGAACACTTAACCAAAGCTACACTGCAGTGTAAATTCCATATATTCTTAATACAACCCATTCCAGAGTCCGTTCTAGGATTTGATTCTGATCAGTTTTTGTATTATGGTAACTGTATGTCTTCTGTGATTCTTTTTTTGCTGAACTTCGTAGTCCGGTCCGAGGTTTCTGGGCATTCAGAGTGAGAATTTTGTTTACCACTGGTTTAATGAGGCCTTTGTTTCACTTCAACTGGATAAACAAGAAATCCATTTTAACACGCGATCTTTTCAGAATTTTGGGTCAAGCAGCCGAGGTTTTGTCTAGGAAGTGGTGTCATGTCAGATATTCAGAAACTCCTATAACAAGCAAAAACTTCAATGCCAAGACCGTTTGCATGTTTCTGAAGAAGAGGACTTTATTTTAAAGGTAAGCAAAATATTTACCCCTTAAAATAGTCTCATCAAAAAACATAAGTACAAGCATTGTCTAGACCACACAACGTACCCCAAATGACTTCCCTTCTTATGACTAAGCACTATAGTTTCTGTTGAATATATACCCCTATGGCAATATGCTTTGGGAGTGCTTGTGTTTGCATACATGAATGTTTTAAGACGTACTTTAAAGACAAAACCAATTCTTTTTCATTCTTTGACAGCTCACAGGTATATTTAAAATATTTCCAGCAAATACTGCGTAATAAATCTGCAATGCATTTATCATTAGTTACTAAATGCGAGATTTTCAAAACATTTAGGAAACACATAAGAAGAGGGTGAGACTGACAGCACAAAGATTAATTCAATTCACCTTTCAGAAAATCAAAGTTTTCGTTTTTTACGGTTTATACAGGTCAAGATAGGTTTTTCAAATAGGTCTTCTTGATCCCAATTTAGGAGTGACCAAATGAAAACTAGCTGAAACTTACGGTACATACAGAAACTACAGTACAGTTTCGGGTCCCAGAGTGATCCTGATGCAGCTGCCAAAAACTCCAAACAGCAAGAAGCCCAAATTACCCATTACCCAAAATAAATAAAGAACGTCTCCTTCTGGTAAGAAAAATGTTTATTTAGGGGATCTCAGATTGTCTCCGAAGGGGTAACTTGGTGGTGGCCACCAGTTCCAGATCATGGGGTTAGTGTTTAGAGGCCTTCCACTCCAAGCCCATGGGCTGTTTGGGATGAACAGTGATTTCCTAGAGTGGCACTTTCCTCACAAGCCCCTTGGGTGGTAGTAGGGGGCTGGTACCCCTGAATCTTCCAGTTGTAGTAGAGGTGTTCTAGTGATGGGGGCTCTCACAAGTCCAAGATATCCACAATGGGCACCAGAAGTCCAGTAGTCACTAAGGCCCATATGTCCAGAAGAAACTTGTATTTCTTTATGGACCAGATTACAGTTTCAGGCCCTTGAGAAATACAAAACTGTCTATCCTAATGTATAAAGGTCTATGCAGCATCGCAAAATGTGATTGCGACCCAGTAGAAATCACATTTTGCGATTCGCAAAATAGGAAATTGGATTTCCTATTTGTGATTTCCTAACAGCATATACACAGCATTTCCTAATTGCGAAATGGGCATTTAGGAAATGCTATTACCATTGAAACAGATTAGGTGGAAACCAGGTGCAAAATGAAAAAAAAATGCCCCCACTATGCATCAGGTTCATTCCCAATGGCAGCTTTGGACATCCTGGCAAGGAGGATAAGGATAAGTATTTCCAGTTTAGTGTAAAATACTTACATAGACATATACATACATATATATATATATATATATATATATATATCACCTACTGGCAGTCGCCAGT